>NC_084482.1:40533275-42933275 GCF_030035675.1 Rhineura floridana
ATGATAGTGAAAACTTCCCTTCCCTTAAACTGAAACTCATTTGAGCCACTCCCATGCTGTTTTTGCCATGTGTGGATGATGTTAGTGCAGAATGGAGAATACATGGAATATACGTTCTGGTCAGTGCAGTTTTTTTATATGCAGCTTAAGTTCAAACCAATTTCAGCCTTGCATGCTGCCACCCAGCCAAATCCTCAGCAGCTGTTTCTTGCTGGAGCAGAAGACTTGCTGGGTCAGAGGTAGTGATGGGCTCAGTTTCTGCAGTAATTGGATTTGTCATTGAATTGATCATTATTTCTAATATTCTCTATCTTTGTGGAGAGAATTTTGAAGTACTGTAGCAACTCTCTGTGCCTGGTTTCCAGTTCATTCTTCTTTTTTCCAATTCTTTTTAATTTGCTTTGAAATCATAGATAGTGTGATACTTTTATCTATCTACTTTCTGTGTGAGCTCTTCAAATGTGTATTCCCTTTCACTGATACCAATGAAGTGTTGATTGTAACTGACAGACAGAAAGGAGCAAGGAGGAAATGAGGTGTTTCATTGTAAGCAGCAGGGGGAAGACACTGACTTGATTATCTGCCTTAATCTGCTCTGCAAATGCACTCGAAAAGAAATGTAAACAGGCAATCATTACAGAGTTCAGAATAACGGTTGAGACCAGTGAAGACTGGTGAATAAATGGCTATTATAGTATCGATAATTCTCTGCAAAGAAAAACAAATCAGAGGAGATCAGAAAAATGAAAAGATATCACAGGAAAAAGGAATCTGATTGTTAACAACCACCAGGGGGCCACACTTAAAAAGGAAATATAAAAAAGGAGAGAATTCCATCCCTAGCCAAAGGGCTCAATTGCATTGTACAGTAGGCCCCCGCTTGTCGGTGTTCCGCTAATACGGTGGCGCCAGCGGGGTGATCAGCTGTAGCTCAGTGAGCTCCAGCCACCTATCAGCGCGAAAACTCCCCATGCTACAGCTGATTGCGCGCTCCAGCTGACGGATCAGCTGGAGCACGCGAACTCCCCGATCTACAGCTGATTGCATGCTACAGCTGATCCCTGTCAGCTGGAGTGCAGGGAGCTCGCGTGCTCCAGCTGATCCCTGCCAGCTGGAGCACGGGGTGCTCGCGCGCTCCAGCTGATCGCTGTCAGCTGGAGCTCCCGATCAGCTGTAGGGCAGGGAGCTCATGCACTACAGCTGAGTAGGGCCCCACTTTCCAGCCATGTTTGCTTTTCGGCAGGGTCCTGGAACGGAACCTGCCATATGAGTGGGGCCCTACTGTAACCCTAAACTAGTTCTGACTGCTACAGCTTTCCTCTGAAGACCCTGGGTTATGATAGTTTTGGGCAAGGTACTGCAAAATAATTATTAATGATCCCTAGGCTATTGCAGAATTTAAAATGCCCAAGAGATTAGGGGACAGGAGGAAAAACTATGATAAAACTAGTTTAAACTTGTCATATATATGGGCCCACAAAGCATATTCCTGCCTGTCCATAGACCTCTGTGAAAGCAAGGCTTTGTAGCAAAGGGAAGAACTACAGTTGGGTGGATAGGGGTGATTCTCTTTCTGCTGTACCCAGCCATGCTTATATGCCTGTTTCTCCATTCCCCACCCATCCCCCGCAATCTAGGCTGCTGAATCTACTGCTATTTGCTTGTCATAGGAGTCGGCAACTGAATTTGGCCATTGGCCAATCTGATGTCCCAAGCCTTTTCTTGTTTCCATCCCTCTTTCCACAGATCATCCCAGTGCCTGACACTCACCCGTTGCTTGTCTTTGTCAATCCCAAGAGTGGTGGGAAACAGGGAGAGAGGTGAGAGGGGAAATGGGTCTAAAGTATAAATGGGATGGGGTGGAAGGAGGCATTGATGGTTATTTTTCTAGGATGTGTGCCTTACGATCAACACCAATTTTGCTTTTGGATGGTTAGATGCAGTTTGTTTTACAACAACAACATGGAAACACTTTTCTTTCTTTTCATTTCAAGAGTAACTGTGGGTAATCCCTTATACAACAGTATGAGTAACGTGTGGTAGGGCTGCAGGTGTGTGTGTGTGTGTGTGTGTTAAAATTGCTTAGAGCTCCAGATCTGGCTTGTAGGTCACTAGTTGAATATCCCCCATGTATGAAATTTAGTCATCTGTAATCCTATTCCAAAATTGGTTCTCTCTGGCAAAGCGTATTATGAAATTGACCAATGTCTTTTCCAATTGGCCATCTCTGTCCTATCTCATTGGCAGGGTGCTGCGGAAATTTCAATATCTCCTCAATCCACGGCAAGTCTACAACTTACAGAAGGGGGGCCCTGGACCTGGGTGAGTTGCTGTGCACTTCAGTACATGTCAGCCTTGTCTTCCTGCTGGGATACTTGCCCATGATTCACATTTTTTGTAGGCTGAAGGATAAAGGAGGCTGCATGTGGGAAATGCAACATGCAATAAGCAGAGCTGGAGGAATTTTGTGATCTATTGCTGGGTGGCTGTGAATTAGGACTGAGAGGCACCTATGGAATCTGGTGCTAAACCATTTTGTGTGTGCGTTTGTTCCAGGCTGAACTTTTTCCGGGATGTGCCAGATTTCCGTATCCTAGTTTGTGGTGGTGACGGCACAGTGGGATGGATCTTGGATGCCATTGGTAGGTATTTGAGAGACATTAAGGGTTTACATGTTCCCCAGGCTAGTGTGGATTCAGATTCACAAACTTGTTTTTTGTGTGTCAAAATGCTTTCTACTAGTCACTTTAAAAGGGCCAATAGTGTACCCATTGTTGGAAGTGAGGCAAGAGCAACTCCTGTTTTGTTCTTTTGTTTATGTTCCAGAAGGGAGATAGAGTTAGGGTCCTCCAGATGGCTAGGCTTGACTACCTTTACCTGTGATGCTCTGACTGACTTCCTTCCGTCCTTAGACTGATATGCTTAGGGAGGCTTATCTGCCCCTCCTCCTTCCACCCTTTCTTCTCTTCTCCGACTGTCTGAGAGAGAGGAGACATCTTTGTCTTTGCTCTCTCTCCTGAGCCATGAGGGCAATACCATGTCTGGGCGTTGCACCTCCAACTTAGTTAGTTAGTTAGAACTAGGTATGCTGTTCCTATCTACTATGCATTTCTATAAATAAAGTAGTTTTTTCTTATTTTACTAAGTCTTTAAGTCTCAGTGATCCTCATACAGGGTAAAAGCCTGCCACTTAGGTAAACGCACACACTGGCACACACGCATCTCAGATCGTTGACGATCTCTGCTCATTTATACAAATTTATATAACACCCATCATCCTAGCAACAGACTGCCAGCTAACATCACTAATGTTGCCACTCCATGTTGTAAAGAAAGCATCAGTGCCAAAACTCAAAAACAGTGTACCGACTGTTTTCTTTTGCCTTTTCTTTCCAGATAAAGCCAACCTCCCAAGTCAGCCTCCAGTGGCTGTGTTGCCCCTGGGAACAGGCAACGACCTGGCCCGCTGCCTTCGCTGGGGAGGAGGTGAGTAGCACTCACAAATTGGTCTCTGTTTGTTAAGCACCTGCACTCAGACCAGGTGACACACTGGAGGTTGTACTCTTTCCTTGTCCCAGCTAAGACTGTTTAGCCATGTAGATTTCTGCCACAGCCTGGAATAAGACTGGTAGGCCTTATTATTAATAGCAAGGAAGGTGACCTGATGTCAGGTTAACTGAACAAATGATGTACGGAGTCTCCTGGTTTTCTTCCTAGGGCTTTAGACCCTGAATATGAATCTGATGCTGTTAGATATCTCTTGTGTTCTCTTTCTCTATCTTTCTAAAAGTAAAACCCCAGCCTCTGCAATTTTGAGTTCAAAACTTGTATTCCGTAGCTGATGTAGTAGTAGCTCATAAAAAATAATGTGATACGACAGAGTGCTTGCCCTGGACTGGGGCAGCCTGGAGTCAAATGCCTGCTCAGCTGTACAGTTCTTTGCATAGTCTGCCTCACAGGGATGTTGTGAGGTGAGGATGATCCTATGCACTTTTCCCTGAGAGTGAAGAAAGTGCAGAATGCAGCTGTAAAAAGAGTTAAGCACAGCAGCACAAATAAAATAAAACTGCATATTTAAAGGTCTCTGACAGATCTTGGCTCTGTAACAAAAGTGCTTTCTGTTGTGGCTTAACCTTGTCCGTAAATAGTAGCAAGCCAAACATGCTGGCATGGGAATTAGTACTAGTACTGGAGAAAGGAAAGCATCAGAAAAGCAGTTTGAGCTTGGTATTGTTGGAAGTGAGGCAAGAGCAACTCCTGTTTTGTTCTTTTGTTTTATGTTCCAGAAGGGAGATAGAGTTAGGGTCCTCCAGATGGATAGGCTTGGCTACCTTTACCTGTGATGCTCTGACTGATTTCCTTCCGTCCTTAGACTGATATGCTTAGGGTAGCTTATCTGCCTCTCCTCCTTCTGCCCTTTCCTCTCTTCTCTTCTTCGACTGTCTGAGAGAGAGGAGACATCTTTGTCTCTGCTCTCTCTCTCTCCTGAGCCACAAGGGCAACTCCCAATCCTGGGCGTTGCGCCTCCAACTTAGTTAGTTAGAACTAGGTATGCCTTTCTATCTGCTATGTATTTCTATAAATAAAGTAGCTTTTCTTATTTTACTAAGTCTTAGGTCTCAGTGATCTCAATACAAAGTAAAAGCCTGCTTACTTAGGTAAACGCACACACTGGCACACACACATCTCAGACCGTTGATGTTCTCTGCTAACAAATACACAAATTTACACAACAACAGGGATCCCTCTCATCATGATGTGATTCTTAACCTAAACAGGCTGGCCAAGGTGGGGAGTGGATTTCACTTGCTACTTGACCCCTGCCTTCCCCTCTCAACATTTTTTAAAAATCTTAAATCTGTGCCTTCCCCCTGTCTGTTGCGTCCATTCCTGCCCAGGTTACGACGGTGAGAACCTGGTGAAGATATTGAAAGATATTGAGGCAAGCAGCATCCTGCAGATGGATCGCTGGTCAGTGCAGGTGATACCTGATAACCGTGATGAGAAAAGTGACCCTGTCCCCTATGAGATCATCAACAACTATTTCTCCATTGGGGTAGTAAGTATGGAAGGGACAAGTGAAAATTCCGGGGGGGGGACAGCCTCCTGTTTAAGCTTGTGGACGACAAACAGTCATTCTCTGCCTCTCCGTCTTTCTCTGTGTGAAGTCAGTGGCACCAGGGACAGAGAC
The DNA here is from genome assembly GCF_030035675.1 of Rhineura floridana. Lineage (NCBI taxonomy): Eukaryota > Metazoa > Chordata > Lepidosauria > Squamata > Rhineuridae > Rhineura > Rhineura floridana. Next base: position 40,538,467 of record NC_084482.1, read on the forward strand.
AGCCATGCCTCTAGGTGCACAGAGGAGGGGGCAGGAGGTGTGAAGCCAGAGGGGTACACCGGGTAGCAGAAAGTGGAGAGGATCTGGAGGGGGGAATCTGGGGCATTGAGAGATGGAAGGGGGAGAGGGAGCACTTCGGAAGTTGTGTGGGACACACCTTCCCACTCCATTGTTACCTTCCCACCTCCATGAAGCACCCCCCTTACCTCTGACTCTGTCTCTCTCCAGGATGCCTCCATTGCCCACCGCTTCCATGTCATGAGGGAGAAATACCCGGAGAAATTTAACAGCAGGTTAGCTTAGTACGGTAGGGGCACCTGCTCTTGAGCTGGTCTCTTGCCAGAATCCTCTTCAAGGGTCACGTTTCTGCTCTGGAATCATAAAGATCTTCCTCTGAAGCCAGTCCTATCTGGCATTTTGAGCCTCCTTATTAACAGGAAGCCTCTGCCTCTGGGAAGGGGCTTTTGTGGTCCTGGCCTCTTTGGCACACGACCAGTCCTCTCCCCATCCCCCCCTGCAGAAGCATGTGTGGGTGATCATCTTGCAGCTGACAAAAGCAGGGTGGTTTCTCTCCCCTTCCCCCCAGTGGAGTAGTTGGGCAGTAGAAGAGGATACCCTTCAGAGGGACTATTTAGTCTGGCAAGTCTTGCAGGTGGATGTGCTTAACTGAAGCCTTCCTAGCAGGAGCCAGCCTCATGTTCTTTTCTTTTTTTCTTTTTTTGTATTGCCTTTTTCCTGAACAGGATGAAGAACAAGCTCTGGTATTTTGAGTTTGCCACATCGGAGACCATCTTTGCCACATGCAAAAAGCTCAAGGAGTGTCTCTCCATCGAGGTGAGTGTCCCCCTGGTGGCCCTAGAGTTGAACAGCCATGCTGCAACTGCGATAAATGAGAGCTTGCTTCTGTCACCAATCTTGCCTTTTCTGTTCTCTGCAACGATCTCTGCTATGGATGCACTTTAAGTCAGACTTCATCAGACATTGGTATTCTTGTGAATCCCAGGACTCAGCCTTGGTTCCTGCAAGTGATGTTGCCTTTGAGCATGTGCGATTACCTGTCTTGCCGCTGAGTAGCCAGAAGCAGCCTGGACCTGCTACACATTTGAGATTGTGGCTTTTGTATGCTTCAGTCACAGCACCTTTCATTTTAGAAATAAGCACAATCTCCTCTTCCTCTGCCATCTTTCCGTGGGCTTCTCTGGATGACCTGTTTACTCAGCATTCATCCTGATTTGCTTGCACAGAAGTTACACAGTGCCCATTCTTTACTGAGCATTTGTTCTGATTTGCTTGCAAGGAGAGATTATACATCTTCCCTTCTATCAATCATTATCCCACACTTTTTGGTGCATTCATTAGTCACCTTTCTAGCTGCAAAAAGCCATCTTTTTTTAAAAAGTGGATTTGTTGCACCAGATCACTTTAATTTACTTTCATTGTACAAACCTAAATTTATGGTATATGAGGAATCCCTTTCACAAAATACTGATAGTCTAGAGGTGACCCATGACTAAAGTACCCTAATAGGTTCTTAATGTTATTTTCTGTCAGGTTACATCCACGCCATATGTTTGAAACACATTTATACCGCTTTAGCAGTCATCGTGTCTTCTGAAGCATCCTGGGAACTGTAGTTTACCCCTTACAGAGCTACAATCACCAGCATCCTTCATAAACTACAGTTCCCAGGATTCTTTGTGGGAAGCAGCGTGTTTTAAATTTATGGTGTGGGTGTGACCTCTTCCTCTCTCTCTTTCCCATTCCCTGCTGAGCAAGGCTTGACCTCACTTCAGAACTGTAGGGGAATGACTGCATTTAAAAAGTCAATTACGCCTCTCAATGAGAGATAGTAAACAAGAGAGGGGATGTTAAAGATAAACAGAAACCTTTAATTGAATCCATGAAGAATAAATATAAATGAGTACAACAGTTTTTTATGTGGTAAATTAATAATATTCCATAGTTATTGGATTATGATATTTATGATCCAATATATTTATATTATAATTATAGCAGCTATCTATCTATAATCCTATATTAATATATTTATACAGTAATACTTCAGTTAACAAAGTAGATGTGTTCCGTGACATTGCTTCTTTAACAGAAACGTTGGTACCAGAAGTAGGAATAACATGGAAAGAATAGGGATAGGTTCCTACACCCACTCATAGATGGTGGGGCAGCTTCAACAGGGGCTTAAAGGGTGCCTACCCAGCACCCACCCATTCCTCCTTCCCCTCCTCTGAATCGTATTGTATCCTTCCCTCTCCAAGCCTGGGAGAAAGCAAGAGATCTCTTTAATGCAAAGCAAACGCACAGTCTTGTCAGTTTCACCCTAGCAAAGCAAAGGCACAGACTTACCAGTTTACTGATAGCAAAGACACAGGCTGATCAGCTTCACCTTAAAGCAAAGGCACAGGCTTGAAAGTTTATCCATAGCAAAGCAAAGCTGGTCAATTTCACCTTAAAAAAAAGTCTTCCTTAAAATGAGCTTAGTTCCTGGAGGATGCATTAACTGAGATATTAGTATATATGTGTTTGTCATATTTTTGCAATTATTGTGCTCTCTAAATCAATGTTCTTTAACCTAGGGTCCCCAGATGTTGTCAGACTACAACTTCCATCAACCTCAGCCACTTTACCCAATGGCCAAGGATGGTGGGAATTGTAGTCCAACATCTGGGGACTCAAGGTTGAAGAACAGTGCTCTAAATCAAATCATAAATAAATATTTCTTTTAAAAAATAGAATAATGGTCACTCACCTTCTTTTACCACCCTCATATCCCCATCCCAAGTGCTGTGGGCAGCCTATTGACCTCAGCGGAGCGCTTTCTGGGGTAGCTGTACTCAACATTCCCAGCATGCATGGCGGCTCTAATCTCTGGGGTGAGACCAAAAGACCTTTGGGGGAGGCAGCAGCACGAAGCACAGCGGGGGGAGCAGCACAGCCCCAGGTCATCACTGATGCTGAAACCCTGAAGAACTGTGTACAAGGTGAGCTGAGAAAGGAGCAGAGGTCAGGCTCAGGTAGGCTGGGCTCTTTTAGGCAGGAATGGATGTGAAAACTCAGAACAGATATGGGTTGTGTTGTGACCAAGAATGAGGAATGGAGTGGGGTTCCATAGATGGCAGGCTGGTTTGAAAAGACCAGTCTTATGTGGTTGACACTCCTGAGACATCCCAGGGGAGAGGGTTTGCCAGGGAAAGCAGACAACGGTGGGTAGGTGGGGGGAAACGTCTAAGACTCTCTTCTTCTCCTCTTCTTTGCACTGTGCCATCTAGACCTTAGCGACTGGCGGATGGAGGTGGTGGGCCTGGAGGGCGTGATTGAAATGGGACAGATTTACACAGGACTGAAGAGTGCAGGGAAACGTCTGGCCAAGTGCTCCGAGATCACACTGCGGTGAGTGAGACAGTCATCGTATGGCTGGGGGGAGGGACGGAGGGACTTCTCCTCTACTTGCAGTTCTCATTGTGCACTTCATACATCCTAAAGGAAAGAAAGAGAGGATGACAAGTCACTGGGCCTTCCCTCCACCCTTCCCAAAGAACATCAGATACATGGCCACTGGCAGAGGACGTGAGAGCAGCATCCTTGGCTTAATTTGTGTCAAGATTCAACCCCACATGCTTTTTACAGTATGAGGATTTGGCTCTGGGGCATGTGAAATGATAATGGTAGTGTTTCTGTGCATATGCAGAGTGAAATTCTGTGTGGTTGACCTCTGTCCTTGGGATGTACTCCCAGGCTGAGCCTGGCTTAGTATAGTGTATAATGTAATGCAGAGGATGATCTTGGGCAGACTACTGTATCTCAACTGCAGCTCCACATCTGCAACTTGGGGATAATAATATTGGTCTACCTTACAGGGCTGTTGTAAGGATTACTATGATAATGCATAGTGCTTTGAATAGAAAGTGCTATATTAGTCCTTCTATTTCTGATGTTCAGACTGTGTCATTGCTTATGTAGACAAAATGGCACCACATACACAAAAGAGGGAGGTGTCAGCAGGATTAGTAGAACCTTCAGGTTCATAGAAGCAAACAAAATGTGTAGGGAAAAAACCTAACGGAGGGAAAACAACCCAGTGAAGATTAAGCATGCTGGCCAACTGTCCTGGAAGAAAGCAAAAAACCAGTTGGGAGGTGGAATAGAGTGGAATACTATGAAGGAGGCATGGCTGATGGATTAGATCAGTGAAGGGAACTTCACACTGCAATATTTTGTTGCAGGTCCCACTAATAAATGCTTAGTAGTAATACTAGTATAGGCTGGTCAAGACAAGGAATCCATCCTAAGACACCCATTCATCTACAGAATTATTTCTTCAGATAGTGGAATGAATACTGCTTCAAAAAGTCTGTGTCTCGTGTCTCCATGTTGGCTTCTTACCACCATTTTCTCTTTGTGCTTTTGCAGAACCCTCAAGCATCTCCCTATGCAGATTGATGGAGAGCCCTGGATGCAAGCACCATGCACGGTAAACACCTAGTGCAGGATCAAGGTTGGGGAACTGGATTCCCCACCCAATATGGGCCACTTTGACAGGTGGAAGGGACCTGTCAATCATGTGATGTCACCATAATGTCAGGTGAAGCATTTCCCTTTGTACACCAGCTTGATTTCAAACTGGGCTGCAAAAAAGATCCCTTCAGTAGGCACCAATCAGCTGATCAGCGCTGATTGCAACCTCTGTTTTTGGCAGGGATGGGCTGTGTGATGCGTCCTTCCCTGGCTCTCCCTGTCAGGTTCCTACCTGCTCGTGGTTACTGCCTGTCTCTAGGCACCACCAGGGACTCCACCAGTCCGGACCGCTCTCTCTTATGTTTTCTCTTCCCGCTCTAGCACAGATCTCAACAGATCCCCCTGCTAGGCAACCACCAGTAACGTCCCAATACTAGTATTCCCAGAGACTCTGAATACTGGTATTGTTATTCTCTTCATCGCTGCCACCATTTGTTACAGTTCCCCTTCAGCCTTGGTCATTACCTTACCCTCCCTTCTGGTCTGTGAAACCCCAGCCAAGGATCAGGCCTTTGGTAAACCAAATTAAGTATTTATTACAGATAACAAAGCTAACAAGATTAACAAGATTTCTTCTTAAGGCACATAAACATATGGTTTTACTCAATACTAATCCGAACTCCACCTCCCTCCTGGTAAACAACTCTCTAAACCCCACCAAGCAATCCACTCTTTCTCTTCTCCCCCCAGATTCCACAATTCGCCACCTCACATTCCCCCAGATTTACCTGTCATCCTTTCATTTATACTGTCAGCCATTTTAAACATTCAGCCAATCATCAAGCATTCTATTGCCCATTCACTCCCCCTCCTCTTTCACTACTTACCATGTATACTCTAAACAACCAGCACTTACCATATATACACTAATATATAGGAACATCACATTTCCCCCCCCCCCTTAAACAACTGCAGAGTATTATTCCTGTTCCAGGATTTATACGTCGCGTTAACAAATAAAAGTCTCTATGGGGAAAATGTCTTTCTTTGTTCCTCTGTCTGGTCACGTCACTGCAGTCCCAGCCACTTGCCTGGAAAGTCCATCAGCCAGTACATTGTCCTTGCCTTTGATGAACTGGAAGTCCACTTGATAGTCCTGTAGGGCCCAGGACCACCTCTGCAGCATAGTGTTATGGTTTTTCATAGTCTGCAACCATAACAAGGCCCGATGATCCGTAGTCACTGTGAATCTTCGTCCCCACACGTATGGGCGCAACTTGTTCAGTCCCCACACGACCGCTAGGCACTCCTTCTGGACCGACGAATAGTTTTTCTCCCTCGGCGTCAGCTTGCGACTCAGATACGCCACTGGATGTCTGGTGCCTTCTCTCTCCTGCAGCAAGACGACTCCCAGCGCGAGGTCTGACGCATCTGTAGCCACGATGAATGGTTGCTCATAGTCTGGTGCTATTAATATGGGTCCTTGGCACAAGGCTTGCTTCAGCAGATCAAAAGCCTTCTGACATTCATCCGTCCATACCACACGCTCAGAACACTTCTTCTTGGTCAATTCATGCAAGGGGGTTGCTATTTCCCCAAAATTTCTCACTAACTTCCTATAAAAACCAGCCACACCCAGAAATGCCCTTACTTGTTTTTTGGTTGAGGGGATCGGCCACGCTTGTATTGCCTCCACCTTGCTCCATAAGGGGGTGATTTTCCCACTCCCCACCTTATGTCCTAAATAGATTACTTCCTTTAGTCCAAACTGGCATTTCTTAGCTTTTACTGTGAGGCCTGCTTTTCTTACGGCCTCCAATACTGTTGTCAGGTGTTGGACATGCTCAGGCACCGACTTGCTAAAAATGGCCACGTCATCGATATAGGCCACTGCAAAATCTGACATGCCTCGCAACACAGTATTGATTAGCCTCTGAAATGAACTTGGTGAGTTCCTTAGTCCCATGGGTAAGGTCACAAACTCATATAACCCATCTGGTGTACTGAAGGCAGTTTTGGCTCTGGATTGCTCGTCTAGTTCCATTTGCCAAAATCCTTCACAGAGATCTAGTGTAGAGATAATGGTTGCTGCCCCCAATAACTCTAACATAGCGTCTACCCTAGGCATAGGATACGCATCTGGGACAGTAATTTTATTGATTAGCCGATAATCAATGTAAAACCTTGTCGTTCCATCTTTTTTCGGAACCAGGATAATACTTGAGGCCCAGGGACTGATGGATTCCCTGATCACTCCTAATTCCAGCATATCTTCCACTTCCTTTTTGATCTCATTCAAAACTTTCCCATTCGCACGGTACGGAACAGATCTGATTGGGGCATGATCTCCAGTATCAATGGAATGTATAACTATACTGGTTCGGCCAGGTTTGTTGCTAAAGAGATTCCTATAGGTTTTCAAAACTCTCAGAATCTCTTCTTTTACTTCCTCCTCTACCTCCTCTAACCATTCCACTTGATCTACCCCTCCTTTGTCTTTGCTTTCCTGTACCAAATCTGGAAGTTCAGGCCCACTTCCCTCAGGGAATAAGGTAACTTGCAACACCTGTGCATCCCTGGTATGGTAAGGCTTCAACATATTTACATGAACCACTTTGCTTTTGTTTAATTGGTCTGTGGTGATTACATATGTCACTGTGTCAAGCCTTTCTCTGATGGTATATGGTCCTTCCCAGTTAGCCTGTAATTTGTCATGTTTCCTGGGTATGAACGCCATAACCATATCTCCCACATCATACACACGTTCCCTGGCTGTTCTGTCATACCAGTAACTTTGCTTCTGCTGTGCTTGACTGAGATTCTTTTTCACCACCTCTATCATTTGTTTCACTGGTTCACATTCATCCTTTCTCTCAGCAGGCATCCACAGTCTATATAAAATCCCATTCTCACACACAACTTGATTCCTCAGTTTGTCAGTGAAAGGAATCTGTTGGGCCAGAGCTTGCTCTTTTATTTGATCCAAACTGGTATCCTTATTCAGTTCTTCTCTGAAGGGCTCTGTCTCTTCTCCAGAGACCAGGTGATACAATTTGTCTCCTTCAGCAGGCCTGCTAGTGGTTGCTATGGTGACCTGAGGCTGGTTAACAGATTCCACCCTGTTTGTTTCAGCCCCCCTTAATATGGCTTCTTTTTCTCTGCCAATTTGCTGTCTGGTCACTACATAGATCTTTCCTTGGGCGCCCATTACATCCCTTCCCAGTATTACTGGTTCTTGTTGCTGGGCATTAATGCCTACTTTATATCGGCCCTCTCGGCCTCTCCAAGTCATATCCACCAGGGCCACAGGCAAACTTTCTGGTTGACCTCTCACTCCTTGGATAGTCACAGTTTCCTGAGGTAATATTACCTCAGATTTTATTAAATCCAGCCTCAGTAATGTCTGAGCGGCACCAGTATCAAGCAATGCCCGATAATTTGCCCCTTGTACTCTCACTTCCTCTCTCAGACTTGAATCAAGGTCTGTTACTTCTGTCCAGTTTATCTGGCAAAACTGAACCTTTCTCGCTGTTTCTAAAGCCTTGGGCTCTGTTTTCACTGCCCTTGTCTGAGCAGGATTACTAATGGGGTTGGCAACCTCACATTGAAAACGTAGGTGCCCTGGTCTACCACATTTGTAGCATAATTTCTCCTCACTTTTAGGGTACACAGATCCACTCTGGGGTGTCCTGTGCCCTTCAGATTTTAATGGAGGACTCACTCACTGTGGTACCACATCCCTTCTGCCAGTACTATATGGTCTGGGTTTAAACTCTCTTGATGTTTTCCCCACCCAGCCAGTTCTATTGGAGGCGAAGTGATCCGCCATCTCTGCGGCCTCCTGCACAGATATAGGGGAATGGTCTTTGACCAGGAGCCTTATTTCTGGTGGTAACTGATGGTATAATTGATCCAGTATCATGAGGCTTTTCACCTCTTCCACTGACTGAGCTTTGGCACTACTCATCCACTTTCCAAATATATCCATCAACTTTGCTCCCAGTTCCACAAAAGACCTCCCTGTCTGTATCTGGCAATTTCTGAAAAGCTTTCTAAAATAATCAGGCCCCAGTCTGAATCTTTTAAACACTGCTTCTTTGAATTCAGCATAGGTGACGGGCTTGTCTGAGGGGAAATATTGGTATACCTCTGCCAATTCCCCTTTAATCAGGTTTGATAAATACTGCATGTATTTATCTTCAGGTAGCCCCCACAACTGAGCTGCTTTTTCAAAGGTGCTGAGGTAAATTTGAGGATCTTGACCAGGCTCATAGACAGCAAAGTCCTTTGGAGTAATTTTTATTTTTGCTCCATCTCTCTCTTTCCTTGTCTCCTCAGAGTGAAATTTCTCTCTATCAAATTTTAACTTTTCTACTTGTAATTCAGTATCCAATGCTCGTTGCTTCTCCCTCTCCTCAAACCCCAATCTCATTCTCTCAATTTCCAACTCCCTCTGTTTTTCCTTCTCTGCACCTTCCATCCTCAATCTCTCAGCTTCCAACTCCCGCTGTTTATCTTTTTCCTCAGCCTCCATCCTCAATCTCTCAGCTTCCAACTCTCTCTGGTTGTCTTTTTCCTCAGCCTCCATCCTCAATCTCTCAGCTTCCAACTCTCTCTGTTTTTCCTTCTCTGCACCTTCCATCCTCAACTTCTCTCTCAAGTACTCTATATAAGCGGGATTGCTTAAATATCCTTCTGGGGTCTCTTCTCTGACAGGTTGTTTTTGCTGGGCAGTTGCAAATCCTATAAGTGCTACCCTCAATTCATCTACCCCTTTTACCCTCGTGAGGTAAATTGAATGTTATGCACTTCTCCACCAGCTCCTCTCTTTTCATTTTTATGTATTCAGCCATGGTCACTCACTCTTTGCCACACACTCTTTGCCAGTCACTCTCACAAGTAATCTTGTTTTGTTATTTCTGTTTGCCACACAACTATTAGGGATTGTCTAGTATTCGTATCTCACTGCTACAGCCAACACCTGTGACGTAGTCTCCTTTGTCACCACGTGTCTTTGGGACTCTCTTTGGTTCGTATTTGGATTCTCTGTTCTTCGTATCCCACCGCTACTGACACCACATGTGATGCGTCCTTCCCTGGCTCTCTCTGTCAGGTTCCTACCTGCTCGTGGTTACTGCCTGTCTCTAGGCACCACCAGGGACTCCACCAGTCCGGACCGCTCTCTCTTATGTTTTCTCTCCCCGCTCTAGCACAGATCTCAACAGATCCCCCTGCTAGGCAACCACCAGTAACGTCCCAATACTAGTATTCCCAGAGACTCTGAATACTGGTATTGTTATTCTCTTCACCGCTGCCACCATTTGTTACAGTTCCCCTTCAGCCTTGGTCATTACCTTACCCTCCCTTCTGGTCTGTGAAACCCCAGCCAAGGATCAGGCCTTTGGTAAACCAAATTAAGTATTTATTACAGATAACAAAGCTAACAAGATTAACAAGATTTCTTCTTAAGGCACATAAGCATATGGTTTTACTCAATACTAATCCGAACTCCACCTCCCTCCTGGTAAACAACTCTCTAAACCCCACCAAGCAATCCACTCTTTCTCTTCTCCCCCCAGATTCCACAATTCACCACCTCACATTCCCCCAGATTTACCTGTCATCCTTTCATTTATACTGTCAGCCATTTTAAACATTCAGCCAATCATCAAGCATTCTATTGCCCATTCACTCCCCCTCCTCTTTCACTACTTACCATGTATACTCTAAACAACCAGCACTTACCATATATACACTAATATATAGGAACATCACAGGCTGCACTCAGGAGCTCCAGTGGGGAGCCTCCAAGTACAACCGATCGCAGCGTGGCTTGTATTTGGCAACACATTTAAAAGGCACCAAATGCTAGTCCCACTTGGCAAGGACTAATTGGCAGCGCCCGTGAAGGCTCTCGGTTGTTCCTTCACAGCTGTCTTTACCTGCCCCGCACCTGGTGTCACAGGTGGGCATGGTTTGGGGAAAACTGCCTCACAGGTCAAATCAGGACCCCTGCTAGGTCTAATACAGAACGTAGGCCGGAGTTCCCCACCACTGACCTGATGAAACGACCTTTTAGGTTTCCTGAGGGCTGGTGTTGGTGAAGTGAAGACCTTTTGTACTGCAGAGGCATAGAAGCCCCAGCCTGATGCTGCCTGATCAGAAAGTTGCTTCTGTCAGAGCTCATGGGTACAGATCCAGCTATCATCAGGCAAATCCCAAAGCTACAGCACATTAGTTCCTGGGATATGGAAGGTTGTTGGGTAACAGTTCCTGGGAGGCTCTCTCCTACTTCTTCCACTGATCTAGAAGCCGTGTTTGCTGGATCAAAAAAGAGGTGTAGCCAGGTTGCGATTGCTCTGCTCTACAATTGCAGGGGCACTTATCGCATATGAATACTTCATGGCCCAGGAGAGAAAAGCCCTGAGTCTCGCTCAAGTGCTGGCACTCCGTTTTCCTATATTTTCAGATCAAGATAATCCACAAGAACCAAGCCCCAATGCTCATTGCGCCACCTCCCCGATCCTCCAGCTTTTTTGGCCTCAAGAAGGGACCACAGGAGCCCTAAGCTTTCAGAAGCCATGGGGATGCTCCATGATGAAGCAACGCGAGGCCTGCTGCCGGGACGCCAGATGTCCTGCACCGAAGGAGAAGTCCTGCTCCACCGTTGTTGCCACCACATATGACAACTTGAACAAGACCAGGCTTCTTGCTGCCAGGTCCATGGCAAGGGGAGGGGCTGCTGCAGCCAGAGCCTTTGCTTCTACCACGCAGATCAGCCTTGCTAACTTCCTGGACTGGGGTAGGAGAACTTGGGGCCCTTTGCAATGCCTCTATCATTGGGTGTGGCCCCTTGGGCAGGCTGACTGCCTGCCTATGCTCATACTTTCCTACCTAATTGTGTGGATGCCAAATCCTCCTGCACTGTCCACTGAAAGGCCCTGTAAATTGTTGGCTCTTGCCCTTCTAATTCTGCCCCTTGTAAATTCTACCCCCTTGCACTCGAGGTAGCTACTGAAAGACTGTGGCAGCACCAGCTCGTCTCTCCTGCTTCTCCCTCCCCCCCCCACCCCCAGTCCCCTTTTATTTATTGCAACTCCATTCCAAGTCCTCCACTTACAGAGTTATCAGAAGTGCCTCAGCATAGTAATAAAGGGTTGGGCTTGGATTCCCTTCCCTCCTCCTGTAGTAGCTGGTTTCCTTTGGATGTGAGCAGACCTGGAGCCCAGGCCATAATGGGCTACCTGGATTTAAGACCGTTCTCATGAAAGATGAGATGGGCACATGGCATTCTGTTGGGGGTTGGGGAGGGGGGAGGATGTGTTTGTACCTGCACACACGTGGGCACATATGCACACAAAAGAAGCCACCTTTCACTGCAAGACACAAAACAGTGTAGAACTGAGCTGCTGGCTCACCTTGCTGCTAGCGGACCATGTCTCAAAACTACAGCCATATCTACACTGACATATATAACCCTGGGGTGCTTGCACAGTTGCACTGAAACTTTGAACTGTGCAGCAAGACCAGCACTAAAGGCCCAAGCAATTCACTGCAATCAAGCAAAGGATTCCAACTGCAGATCGGCATGTTTTCTGCTGCCGCTGCCACTACTACTACTCACAATGAAAACCTTCACTGGATTCCTAGCAGTGTCAGCATTTGCTGCGCTTTTGCTCCTTTGTGGAATATACCGTCCTGCTCCCTCCTGCTGTGTACAAAGAGGCAGCATAAGATTATGCAGAAATAACTAATAGGGTCATGTCTGGTATCGCAGATTTACATTCCTGAGTTTAACAACCCTTAGTCTGTATATGGACAATTACAGCTTTAGGACAATGGGAGCAACTTCAGCTATTGTGGTGCTAGCCCTGATCGAGCACTGTTAGCTTTAAAAACTGTTCTAGTGTATTAAAGGAAGGAACATGAGGCTCAGGTAGAAATGCAGCACTATTGCTGCGGTTAGAAAGACCTATTGCTCTGTCTCCCTAATTCCTAAATGTGAGGCTCCTTCTCTAAGTCTCATACAGGTCAGTGGTGTGGTGAAATTATCTAGATGCATTTGCTAGCACTTTATTTGATCTATAGTCAATGTTGCTCCCAATAGAAACATCTGGTGGTGGTTTTGTTCTTGTCAAACAGGTAGAAGAGCACAAGTATGAATATGCAGCCATTCTTTCACATACCAAAAACAGCAAACCTTTTGAAAACTGTTTTGACAGCATGCTAAGCTTTATTTGGATGTGGAAAGAATATATAATTAGTCCAAAATAGGTTCTGGCACCCAGTCTTGTAGGGTTGATCATACTTCTGGAGATTTATTTTGGCTTGATGCTGCAGTTTGACCACAGAATATAACTGGGCACAGAAAAGAGTAAATAAACTATTGCCATGGGCAGTGACAGCTCTACAATGCCAAGTATCTTTACAGTTGTCCGTTTTAGAACCTCAGGTTGTATTGATGGTCAGGTGGGTGGATCCAAAGAATGATCAGAAGGTCCCCAATATTGTTCTGTCTTTGAGACATGTAACAGCCTTTCTCCATTGCAAAGCACCCACAGAAGCAGCAGAGAATGTAACAGAGGAGATACTTAGCCTCCCCTGCTGGCCCAGTTTCCTCTGAAATCCTCTTCTCCCTCAGCTGCTGTTATCCCCATGGTGCTCCAGACCTTTGGGTGGGGGGAGTTTCAAGGGCAAAGTATTAGGCTCAGGAAAGGTTGAGTACTCTGTTCTTCTGTGCGTACGCATGAGTGTACACACACTCTCTTTCACCCCCTTTTTCTAAGGCAAAGCACCGTCCTCCTGATGTGCTTTGCAACAAAGAAAGGAACAGCAAGACTTTTAAAATACACATTATTTATATAATGTTGTTTGCCCTTCCTCCCCCCCAAACTAGTTTTGACCTGGAGAGGAGATCAGTGGGGAATGCTATATATGGTGTCCCAAAATTCCTTGCAGGATAGGCAGGATGCAAAGATCCTGTCTTAAGATCTGTCTATGAGTGTCACTTTTGAACAGCCTTTTCAAGTTAGCATTTTTAGTGCAATAAAGGTGCAGTTTCTCACCTACTGCATGGGATCTAGAAGTCATTCTTGAAGGTAGTATTTATCCGAGAGCCGTATTATATTTTTACACATGTGCACAGAGAGAGAGAGATTGAATTGTGTAGCACTGAGGTCATTTGTTTAGGAACTTGTGCAAAGAATAAAAACGCAGGAACATATGGATAAGCCTTTAGACATGTGTCACATTTCACACATAAATACTTGTCTCAGGAGTGCAACTGCCATGAGAGCTGCTGTTAGTATTGTAATGAGATTGTCAGAGTAGGCCTGGGGAGATCAAGGTCCAAGTCCTCCCTTAGCCACAAAGTTCACTGGGTGACCTTGAACCCCATCAGCATCTCACAGCCTAACCTACCTCACAGGCTTCTGGTGAGTATAAAATCGGAGGTGAGGAAGTTGTGTATATGACCTTGAGCTCCTTTAGGGGATGGGCAAGATATAAATGATGGTGAAACAGATTAAAAAGCAGCATTCATGTCCCCAGTCAGTTGCAAAATCCTGGTAAAAGATAAATAGGTCAAAACAAGAACACCTTGAAATAAGGGATGCTGAAGTTTGTGTAAACAAGTGATATAACACTTTGACTCTTTGTGCATGATGGAGGTACTTTGAAGAACTAGCAGTCATCGTGTTACTCCATAGAGGTTTACACCATTAGGGATGGTTATTTAATATTCTGAAATAAGGCTTAGGTCCAAACACTCCTATTCTCTATTGAAATTATAGCATCAGAAAGGTGGAGCTTGTCAAAGAACATGGGGCCCTATTAATTAGCTGTAGTATTGGGAGAGGAAACAGCTCATTCCACCAGAAAGGAGGACCTGGTTCAGAGCTTCATCTTGCACAGCTTCCTCTCTTGGGTGATTCAGATACTTTTTTCCCCTGTGGGTTGATGGAAAATTCTTTTTACCACTGTGATAGCTTTAAGCTTGCTTGAACTCAAGCAAATCTTGAGCTAGTGAATTGAGGGGTGTCAGGCTGAGAGTCAGTCTGTATGTAAAAGCAGGTGTGGAGAACCTCTGGCCATCCAGATGTTGATGAGCTACACACACACCCCAGCCCTAGTAAGCATGACCAATAGCCAGGGATGATGAGAGCTGTAGTTCAGCAACATCTGGAGGGCCAAAGGTTCTCCACATCTCCTGTGTTAAAGAACAGAACTGCAGGGAGACCAGCCAAGGAAATGTCCTTGCACCAATAGGCCAGAGTGGATCAGGTGATGCTCCTGGGTCCCTATAAAGGTTTTCAGGGTCAAGCTTGTTTGCTGATTTAAGCAATTAGGGTTGTCTTAAATAAAAAAAATAGTGGAATCTTGGTGTGGGGAGGGGCTAGTCTTGCACTCTTTTTTCTTTTTAAATGGATAAGCCCACCTGAGCATGGGAGGAGGGCCATTACATCCAGCATCAGATTTGATGGCAGGCAGGCTCCCACTGCAACATCAGAAATTCTTGTGAGCTCTGTTTCCATATTATATCTAGCCTTCAGCATATCAGTTGCTCTATGTCAAATTACTGTACTATGCTGTGTTGCAAGGATGGGAAATCTATGCCTCTGTAGCTGTTCTTCCCATCACCCCCAAACAGCATGGCCAGTGGTCAGGGATAATGGGATCTGTAGTTCAACAACATCTGGAGGGTCAAAGGTTCCCCCCCCATTGGTTTTAGTGAGCCAAGAGGCTTATGTTATAATATATCACTCACATCCCTGCAGAGAAGAGGCAAATAATTTTTTCCTTTTCCAAGCCTCTACTCAGAAATGTAGGATTACAGCAAGCGCCCTCTTCTGTTAGCCAGGAAGCTCCATGGCACACTCCACAGAACACATTCCCCATAAATCTGGGATCATGTTGCCTTTCTTTGTCTTGTCTCCCATCTGGGGGGTGTTTTCAGCCATGTCTGTGGCACCGCTAGAATGCTAAACATCTGCAGATCTTCCTTTCTTGCTCACTCCACCTCAACCTATTTGCACTCTCCTATGGGCAAGGCACAGACACCTTTCTATGCGAGAGTTGTAATCTATAAACCTGTTCCTCAAGGGGCAGCTTTCCTACTCCCCAGCGTCAACTGCCCACACAAGCTTCTGCTTCTTTCTTCCCATTGCTCTGGTGTACTCTGTGGCCGCCAGTGTCTCAGTCTTGGCTATGGTATGCTTACTTGTTCCTGCTCATGTCACATACAGTACCAGAGAACCTGGCAAGCAGGAGCCCATCTACGCATGATGTGGAATATGGTGTTACTTAAAGAGGTAGAATGTGGAACATATCACTTCAGACAGCAAGTGAGGTGCCATTGTTGCATGACTCTCTCTCTCTCTCTCTCTACATAAAAGGGTTGCAGAATGTAGAAAACAGGCACATAATTAAGACCTTGCTGTGATGCATTCGTTTGTTACATACATATAGGGGAGATTCTCTAGGCAGGCAAGCATTTTAAAAAATGCCGCCTGAAGTGGTACCATCCATACTCCTGCCAACTTGTTCAACTCAATGGGTAGAGCAACTTCATGGCCAACATACCGATAGTCATTGGGACTGGCTGGCGCTTGGGACAAGTGCTGGCCCCACGGGCAGAACAGGATGTGGAGCTGGCCTAGGAACAACTGGTTTCACACCTCTGTAGTATGTGGTATTATCCACCCAGGCAGGCACTGAGATGGCATCATCAAGGAGACTTGAGTGTTTACTTTGCTGGAAATTTTTTTAAAAAGAAAAAAACAACGTTGGGTGGGTCAGTTTAGGGTGAAATAATTGCAAGGGGAGGACGCTATCTCCTTTCCCAGTGCTGGCTCTGTGAGGCATCTGGATCAGTAGTTAGCAAGGCCAGACAGGTCCTTTGGCATTCATCTCCAGCTTTAGATCACATTGCCCCTCAGCAGTGGGCTGCTTTCCCCACTGGCCTCCTGCCGAAAAGCTTTGTGTAGGAAGAGGTGCACAGTGGTACGATCCGGTAACCAGCTCCTGGGAGAGGCTCCGGCTGACATCACAGCATGGAGGGGTGTGTATTTCACATGCCTGTAATGAAAGAAGGTGGTGATAGTGAAAGTGAAGGAAAGGTTTGGAACACAAAAAAAGCATCTCACAGTTCTCTGACCTGGTTCAGGCAAACATCTTCATTTGGCAAAGTAGGTGGACTCCAACCACACTGTCTTGGTCTACTGTCTGATGGTTGTTCAAAGTGACAGCCACAACAAAAAGGATGGGAGTTTCAGGCAGGTGGGCACTAATCAACCCAGCAAACTGTGCCAGTGAGAGCTTAATGCTACTG
Organism: Rhineura floridana; assembly: GCF_030035675.1. Lineage (NCBI taxonomy): Eukaryota > Metazoa > Chordata > Lepidosauria > Squamata > Rhineuridae > Rhineura > Rhineura floridana. The sequence continues at coordinate 40,555,268 of NC_084482.1, forward strand.
AGTGGGCCATTCAGTGTGGCTGGTTTGAGGTTGGGATAGAAGGCTAAGGATGGAGCACATGGGAGGCGAGGTACAATTGAGAACGATGACAGGTGAACTACGTTAAGGTAGAAATGGCCTGCATGCAGCAGAAACAAGGTAGCATGTAATAGAATTTACTTAGCTGAAGCTTTAGAGAATAGGCTGACTGTCTGCACCAAAGCCTTGAATGCAATGAACATTCAGCTTTGGGGGCTTTCTCTTTCCAAGGCCATGGGCAATCCCTTTGCTACTTCATTGAGCAAGATGGTATATTATTTCTCTGTCAGTGCTACTGTGGATGGCTTTGTTCAGGTTGCCTCACCTCTGTGATGTAGTTTTCCCCAAATGCAACTTGGAGCAAGTCATTCACGGAGGAATCAGGCTGAAGACAGTCCACGCATCGGAAGAGCACACGCATTGTGTGCGTAAGGGCCCAGATTCCATCGGTGGCACTTCCAGTTAAAGCAGGAGTGAGTGATCTGTGGCCCTCCAGATATTTTGGACTCCAAAATCCCATCAACCAGGCTGGCATGGCCAGTGGTCACAGATGATGGGAGGTGTTGTCCAGGAACATCTGGAGGGTAACAGGTTCCCAACTCCTGAGCTAAAGCACAAGAAGCAGGGCTGAGGAAGACTTCTGCCTGCGATCTTGGGGTGCTGCTGACCATTAGGGTTGAACTATATAATGGGCTGACTCTGTATTTAGCTGTATATGTTCAAGAATCCAGCCACCTCCCTGTGTAAGGTCCTACTCAAATACAACAAGGCAGGGGTAGCCAATGTGGTACCTTCCATATGCTGTTAATCTACAACTTCCATCACCCCTGGCCATTAGCCATGCTGGCTGAGGATGATGGGAGTTGTAGCTGAAGAACACCTGGAGAGCACCACATTGGTCACCCCTGCAATGAGGATTTGATTTCTTTTCAGATACTTTCCCACTTCCCAGCTAGAGCAGGATACGATGATGATGGCAGGGCTTGGCAAAAAGCCCCTGATTTCGTTCAGAGGCTTCCTCCTGCCCAGTCTCCTACAACTGGCACACTTTCTTACAGGTTAGGCAGAGTAGGCTTAGCAGGGCTGGGCAACGACGACTCACCTGTAGGTATAGGCAACAGCAACCAAGGCAGAAGCAACCAGTACCACTCCAACTACCAATGCAATTTGAGCTGAGCCTGAAGTTGTTCCTGCTGGAGATGAAAAGAGCGAGGAATTAATGTTTCTCCATTCAGGGAGAGGATTGGGCAGGAAGGATGCCTTTTTCTTTGGAAACATGGGAGGGCCAGCCCTTGGCTACCCCAGAAGGCCTCTCTGTACCTGTGCCAACATGCCTGTGCCGTCAGAGAACACGAACAGAGAAACTACACCCGGGCCCCAGCTTTCCAGGGTGCTCAGAGCAGGGAGAGCCACACTGTTGCTGATGCTATCAGGAGAAATTGAAGGAGAGTTGTCTCCCCTCACACACCCATACCCACACCGAAGAAGCTCTTCTAAGCCTTGGCAGCAGAGAGAGCCCCAGCACCTTGGGCTCCCCAAAGCTCAGGCCTTACCCTGAATGCTGATTTGGGTGCTGGCTACAGCCAGGCTATTAGCATCAGCCAGCGAGATGTTGACACAGTAGAGGCCAGACTGGTTGAAGGCCTGGCGCAAAACCAGCTGGCAGCTGGGGCTAGGCTGGGCCGGGCTGCACACCGTCTCCTGGGCCGTCAAGCACTCGGGGTCCGAAATGGTTGTGCAGACTTGTTCAGGGAGGCTACAAGCAAGATAAGGCGACTTACTCCAAATGCTGGTGAAGGCCAGTCTTTCGCCGCCAGCTCCCATGGCCACAGCATTCTGAACCTCCCGCTTTCCAGGTTATTGGCATGCCTTCCTGGTATTGCTTCAGCTTCACTGTAGCTACCTTCCCTCTCCCAGCTTCCTGAGGGACTGTCACACTTGTCCACCGCATGCCCCGCAAGATGGCCACGGCTCCCCTTGCCCTGTTCCTAGCTCCCTTTCATTCCTCTCCATTGGGCCATGAGTCCCTCCAAATCTCCTTTTTATTGTGCATTATGGTGCTCATGATGATAATCGGGACGGTGAAGCCTGCTCCTGCTTTCAGTACTGTTTAGTGCCTATACAAGTTTTGGAGTGGACATACTCCTTTGTTTCCAAGTAGTGCATGACCTGTAACCTCCTGCTGAAATGCTGTAACTTTTTATACCGCCAGATGTTCAATGGGGGTTGCGTTGGTTCCACTTTTGTGTTGTGCTATAGAGGAAGAGTCCCCCTCCAGACAGCAATCATGCAGTTACACTGGGGAAGCACTGCAGAACAACTAATAAAGGGGAACAATATGTGGACGGTCCAGCGTAAGTCCACCACTAACGTGCTACTATTGTGTCAATGACATGTTGCAGAAAACATACACCCACAAACACCAGGCTGGAGGGGGCCATGTCTGTGCTCACCACGCGCTTCAGCCCATCATTTTTAAAGAAAAAAATGGAAGGCTCTGGAGATGCAACCAGGGAGGCTCCTCCTGCTTCTGAAACGTACCTTCCTTGGCAGGTCACGGTGAGATCTACTGTGTTTTCAGCAATGGCTGATGCCAGCGGCACCACCTGCACAATTTGCACACCCTCAATGCCCTCTGCAATAAAAGAACAAAGATACGCCCCTTGTATCCTCTCATTCCCTAGTTCTGACACGGGTCTCAGACACACCCCTGCCGACAATTTTCTCCAGCAGCGAGGAAAGATTTGGAGGCCTTCTACAGCTGGTCTGCATATATTTTAACATTTGAACATCCAACAGGAGAGAGAGCAAACTCAGGATAGAGGGAAACAGGCCTACCGGCAAAATGGGTACATTTTGAGATTATTAGGCTTTAGAATCAGAATGTGGAATGGAGTTGGGTTTTTTTTGCCTCTGCTGCACATCCTTGTCTTTACTTCTAGCCACAAACATGTTCACTTGGTTATCCTCCATCCTCTTCTGGCAAGCTCAACACTCGTGTCACATTCTATTGGTGGATGTGGAGCTGTGGGCCTTGGTGCCTGCTGCTTGGTCTGGAGCAATGGGAGGGAGGCTTTTTCATTCAGAAACTAGAAGCCTTTACATAGGGTTTAAATCAGAGACAAGGGCCCTGCAAATGTTGTTGGACTCCCGACTCCCATCATCTCCAGCCAGCATGGCCAATGGTCATATATGATGGGGGAGTGGTCCAGCAACACCTGAAGGGGTGGAGGTTCCCCATCTCTGTTTTAAATCCATCTGACCACCACCTCCTTCCCTGAATAGTGCCTACCAGCATGAACACTGGGCTTTAATTGTCATCCTTATGTATGTTGAACCACCCTCTCTCACATACACACACACCATCCCCAGGACTCACGGACAATGTCCAGATGAGTTGCAAAGGTCCCATAGCGGTAGAGGAGGCAGCCAGCAGGTGCCTGGCGTTTTACCAAGATCTGGATCATTTCAGTCGCAACTGTTCTAGTGTCAGGCAAAACAGGCAGTTCGATGGTTGCTGAGTCTTCAACGGTGTCTGTTGGGAAACAAGGCCTAAGGAGTAATCATGCCTGCTTTCTTCCCCCATCTCCTTTACTCCATAGCCTCATCCTTCACACCTCTCAAAAGTAGGGGTTGCTGGTGGATAATAGCCGCAGGTACTTTGGCCTGACTCGAGAGCTGAGTGAGATGACAAGGGCCCTGGGTTTGCAGCCTTAAAGAAAGGCTGCAAACTCACCATATATTTAAAGCACATCCCTTCCCCACCCACCCCCCCAAAAAACCTGGAAATTGATATTTGTTAAGGGTGCTGGGAATTATAGGTCTGTCTGGTGGTGAACTACAGCTCCCAGGATCCTTGGGGGAAAGCCATGTGCTTTAAATGTCCATTAAATATATAATTTATACACAGCCAAAGTGGTCTCTCCTCTCTGTCGGGAAGATCTGCTTTCTGCTGAGAGGCTACAAGAAAGTATATAGGTTGAGATGGGTAAGAAGGATGAATGGGTTCAAAGAGGACAATCTGAAAGGGAAGCAGGGCATAGGATTAATAACAGGAACATGAGAACTGATCAGCATGGTAGGAGCTGGTGTTGGCAGGGAGATGTGCCATCTTCAATGTTCAGCCTCAGATTACATCTCTGCAAGGAACTGTATTGATTAGGGGAGACTTTGCAGTTTATCTGGATCATCAGCAGAAAGGTGGACACCTCTGGTCTCTTGGCTGAGACCACTCAACCACCACCCACCTCCTACAAATTGTCTTCCATTCCTGTCTTCACTGCCCATTTCCCATTCTTGAGCCCCCATTAGAATTCTGCCTTCTGTGAGGTCACCACTGCAAGCCATCCTCCATTTCAGGTAAAGATAAAGACAGCCACAATCAATAAGCATGCGTGGAAGCATTAGAGGACCACGCTGAATCTCAGAGAGATGAGGGACCTCCTGCTAGACCTACCTGCTGCTGCTGGAGAGAGAGGAGTGTCAGCCACACTAGGGAGTGTTGATGCCCCAGGAAGCACAGCTGTAGGTGCCTCTGGAGACAAAACCATGGGTGCCAGAGTGCTTGGGTCATTCTCTAGTGCCATTGCAGATGAAGAATCAGGGGCCACGGTGCCTGGTAAAGATGCAGACATCTCTGCAGCAGACATGGACACTGATGGTGGTGCTGTGGTGCTTGGGAGAGATGCAGGCCCTGCAGCGGCTACAGATACAGGGTCCATAGTGCTGGCAGCATCTTCAGCTGAGGTAACAGAGGCATCGTTCACAGGTTCTACAGAAGCAATGGCTAAATCTGCCCCTTCAGGCACAGCGCTGACTATTGTAGCGGGTGCTGCAGTTGCTAAAGAACTGGTCTGAGGTTGCTGTTGAGTTGGGAGGGCTGAAGTTCCAGAGGCTGGGGCTACAAATGCAGGGAGGGAGGGTATGGAGAGACAGAGCTGGAGGTAATATGGTATTATACAGCCATGAGAGTAGCTGTATACTACAGTCAGCATGGATTTTTCGCGTTCTGCAATGTTAAATTGAAAATACCCCCATGCCATTCTGATGCTTCCCATAAACACATTTCAAAACAAAACCTTACAAAACATATAGTCCTGAACTCAAACACTTGCTTAACAACCCTCTAAATTTTCATGGCAATACACAAAACAGTCGGAGAGAATCGAGAGTTCAAAGTGTAAAAAGAGAGAGAGAAAAAACCAGACCCCTGTTAGACTTTTTTCTGTCAAAGGTCTCCTAATTTATTGAAATTAATTAAAAATGAACCATGTTCACAGAGTACCTGTAATCCTGTAATTACTGACCTTGCCCCATATTCTGATCTTCATCTTCTGCAGTTTAAAAGTTAAAAAAATGCCTGGCTGATTTTTTAATTAATTTAAGAAATGTAGCATTGAACTCAATGATAATGTTGGGCATACACAGTATGAACCAACTGTCAGTGTTCTAAAAGCCAGACCCACAGCTGCTGGGCTTGCCTAATCAGGGGGCCACACCCACACCAGACTTTGATTTCACGTGAGACAGTCATGGCTTCCCCCAAAGAATCCTGGGAAGTGTAGTTTGTGAAGGGTGCTGTCGGGATGCAGAATTGGGGCCCTGTTGTTTCAGAAGCAGAGGAGGAGGAGGAGATCAGTTGGCCAGAGTTGTGTGAAGAAGAGTCAGAGGAAGGGGGGGGAATCTCAGAGATAGAGCCGTCTCACAGTGGAGACCTTGAAGATTTCAGAGACAGAAGCTGTGCTTCCCACGCCTCCTCCTCTTTCTCAACTAGAGCAGCTGGAAAGGAAGGGAGATGAAAGGGGAATTCAACTCCCTCCTGATCCAGGGAAAAGCCAGTCTGACGGTTTAAGCACAACTCCCCTCCCGCTTTCCCCCATACCCGAGGTAGAATCCTCAGAAGGGGAGGGGGCCGCGCTTCCCCCCTCACCACGTACATGCAGACAGCAAAAGAGGGCAAGGGGGAGAGAGAGAAGGGGTGTGGACGAGAGTGCATTGAGGCGGAGTGAGAGAATTTGCACCAGAAAGGTCCCCTTTTAAGAGAGGGGGAGGGAAGGGATTCCTTGTTCTGTCAACTCTCTTACACGTCGCAGGATATGTGTATTGTGTTGCTTCATGAGAAGACGCAGTTTTTGTCTGGATATTACTTTAATAAAAACTGAATTGCTTTCACCAACTGGTCTGGTTCCTGAGTCCCAACCTGGACCCGACAGTTTGACAGAACCACCTACTCCACCCTCAATGCTTCCACCACTTGAATGTGACAAGATGGAAAAGGGAGCAGCAGGGGGAACAAATCCCACTTCAGAGACGGAAGAAGTGCGACGACTGAGGAATAATGTAGCAGATTTGCAGGCAGATGTCCAAACCCTGTTGGCGACAGTTAGGACATTGAAAACTGACAATCAAACCTTGAAAACCACGATAGACCAGATGCGGACAGCCCCTCCAGCCACTGTGGTGAAGGTTCCTATTGGATTACCACCAAAATATGCGGGACAGAGTGACCAGCTCTCCACTTTCGTGGCTCAATGCAAATTGTATTTGGACATTAAGAATGCAGAATTCCCTAGTGATGTGGCCAAAGTGGCCTTCGTGATCAGCCTTTTGGAAGGGGAAGCTGCCAAATGGATCAATCCGTATCTGGTGAGGAAGGATGGCCTTCTAGGAAGATATAGAGGATTTATGCAAGCCATAACCGAGATGTTTCAGGATCCTCAAAGAGCTGAGACTGTGGCAAGGCCGTTGGGTGCCTTGAAGCAAGGGAAAGGAACTGTTTCAGAGTACACTAATGCCTTTAAAATCCTGTCCCAGGAAACTGGTTATAATGACGCAGCCCTGATGTTTATGTACCGGAGTGGACTGAATGCCGAGATCTTGGATGATTTGGCCCAAACTACTCCCCCAACTGATCTGCCTGGCCTGATTAGGCTGTGTCTGCAGATCGATCACCGGTTGGAAGGAAGGCGCCTGGAAAAGAAACAGGACGCCCAGAGATATTCAGCTTTAGCATCTCGCAGCAAGGCCCTTCAACTTCAGGAATATCAGGTAACGTGGTCGAGGGACAGGGAGGGGCTAGGCCGAAGCTGTCAGAAGAGGAAAAAGAGAGGCGACATCGAGAACGTCTCTGCTTTTATTGTTCAAAGCCGGGCCACGTGGCTAGGGATTGCGAACTTAAAGTAAGGAAAACAGAGCCGTCAGGAAACTAAAGTATCCAGTCCTCGTAAAGGCCGGAGGACTGGGGGCCGCGTTGTACAAAGGGCCTCCAGTAGCACAACCACCCTCAAAAGGAGTTCTGGTGCTGCCTATCCAAATTACAACTTCCACAGGATTAGTGTTTAACTCCTCAGCGTTAATTGACAGTGGAGCCTCTACAAATTTCATTGATGCAAAGTTGGCAAAACGTTACAGCATTTCCCAGTGGAAACTGGACACCCCCTTGTCTGTGGAAACCATTGATGGGAGACCCTTGAAAGGAGGAGGGGTGACACGAGCCACGGAGGAATTGAAACTACAAATTCCTGGGCACGAAGAAATCATTTCATTGTATGTGTCTGATCTCTCGAACTTTGATGTGATTCTGGGCATGCCCTGGTTAACAAAGCATGACCCAAAGATAGACTGGAAGGATGCGGTGGTGTGGTTCACTTCTCAGTACTGTCACGAGAACTGTCAACCAGAAGGAATCGCAAACACTCTAGCAGGGGCAGTGCAGGAAGTCAAGGAAGTGATCCTTCCCTCGAAATATGTGGATTTTAAAGATGTGTTTGATGAGAAAGAAGCAGAAACCTTACCCCCTCATCGCCCTTATGACTGTGCAATTGATTTAGTGCCAGGAGCCAGCATTCCATCGGGAAGAATTTACTCTCTTACAGAGAAAGAGAGAGAGGCCTTGAGGGAGTTTTTGGAGAAAAATCTGAAGCAAGGATTTATTCGGCCCTCGCAGTCCCCTGCTGGAGCCTCCTTGCTGTTCGTGAAGAAGAAGGGAGGTGAGCTCAGACCCTGCAATGACTACCGTGCCTTAAATCAAATCACTATCTCAAACAGCTATCCGCTGCCCCTGATTCCGGAGTTGTTGGACCGACTGAGCTCTGCAAAAATCTTCACGAAACTGGACTTAAGAGGAGCATACAATCTGATCTGAATGAAGGAGGGGGACGAATGGACGACAGGGTTCCTTACCTCCTATAGTCAATTTGAGTATTTGGTGATGCCTTTTGGGCTGAGTGGAAGTCCTGGCATGTTTCAGAAGTTCATGAACGAAGTATTTAGAGACCTCCTGGATAAGTATGTAATTTGTTATCTAGATGATATCCTGGTGTTTTCAAAGAACCAAGAAGATCATGATCAGCACGTCAAAACTGTGTTGGAAAGACTGAGGGAGAACCACTTGTATGCTAAGTTAGAGAAATGTGGATTTGACCTATTGTCTTTGGACTTTCTTGGATATCGAATCTCAGCAGGAGGAGTGGAAATGGATCCAGAAAAAGTGAGTTGTATATTGGATTGGGGTCAGCCTGCCACTAAAAAGGATGTACAACGTTTCTTGGGATTTGCCAATTACTACAGAAAGTTCATCCCAGGCTTTTCCAAGTTAACAGCCCCCCTTACTGACTGTTTAAGGGGAAAAAGAAAATTTCAATGGACAGAGAACGCGGCAAGCGCCTTCGAGGAGCTAAAAAGAAAATTAGCATCTGAGCCTATTTTGCGTTTTGCTGACCCTACCCGCCCTTTCGTCGTGGAAGCGGATGCGTCGGACTTTGCCATCGGGGGGGGTTCTCTTGCAACTGGACATGGAAGGAAAGGAGTTGCATCCCTGCGCATACTTTTCCAGAAAATTAAAGGATGCTGAAAAAAATTATACAGTGTGGGAAAAGGAGCTACTGGCCATCAAGGATTCTTTTGAGAACTGGAGGGAACTCAGCATCAGATAGAAGTGCATTCTGACCATAAGAACTTGGAAAGTCTACAAACAGCCCGAAAGCTGAACCAGAGACAGATCCGTTGGTCACAGTTTTTTGCCAGGTTTAACTTTAAGATTACTTACCATGCCCATGCCAAAAATCAGAGAGCAGATGCTCTATCCAGACAACCGCAATACAAAGGAGGTGAAGCTGACAACCAACCCCAGTACGTTGTCCCGCCGGAGAAGCTGGTGTTGGGATCATGTCAGCCTTCATGGGAAGAAGAGCTCAGAAAGGCACAGCAGGGGGATCCATGCATGCAACAGTATATCCAGGAGATGGAACAGAATCAGGATCCAGAAGTAAGTTTCCATTGGAGAGATGGACTGTTGTGGTTTAAAGCTGCCAGATATGTGCCAAAAGGGAATCTAAGACTCAGAATCTTGCGTCAATGTCATGACTCTATCACAGCTGGACATTTTGGCATCTTTAAGACCATTCAGAATGTAGCCAAGGACTTTTGGTGGCCCCAAATGCGCAGAGAGATTGAGAGCTATGTAAAATCCTGCTCTGTCTGTATGTGGGCAAAAACAGACACAGGAAAACCACCAGGGTTGCTGGAGCCGTTACCTACACCGAACAAACCCTGGAAGGACCTGTCCATGGATTTTATAACTGATTTACCGAAGTCACAAGGAATGACGGCTATACTGGTCATCGTGGACTCACTCACCAAAATGGCGCACTTCCTCCCTTGCTCAGGGGCCTTAGAAGCTAGAGAGACGGCCAAGCTGTTCATAAAGGAAATCTACAGATTGCATGGGTTGCCAAATAGCTTAGTCTCGGACCGGGGAACTCAGTTCACAGCTAAATTTTGGAGGGCTGTTTGGAAACAGCTACAGACGGAATTAAAACTTTCTTCGGCAAATCACCCCCAGACGGACGGGCAGACTGAGAGACTGAATGCAGTTTTGGAAAGGTATTTACGCTGTTATGTGTCTTATCAACAGACTGACTGGGTTTCCTATTTGCATTGTGCAGAATTTGCTTATAATAACTCCTTGCATACCAGTACTGGACAAACACCTTTCTTTGCTAACTATGGATTCCATCCCAAGGCCTTCCCCAGCAGCACAGAGAGTGTGCCTGTACCAGCAGCAGGGGAATTTTTACAGGAGCTCCAGGCAGTACAGCAGGTCCTAAAACAACAATTAGACGATGCCAAATTTGAATATAAACGAGTTGCTGATCAGCATCGAAGGGAAGGGCCCCCCCTTCAACCAGGAGACCAAGTATGGTTGTCTACCCGCTTCTTCCAGATGCCGGGCAAATGTAGAAAGTTGCAGGACAAGAGAGTGGGGCCCTTTGAAGTAGAAGCACAAATCAATCCAGTGGCTTATCGTCTGAAGTTGCCAGATACCTTCAAAATACGTCCTGTGTTTCATCGCTCCTTGTTAACGAAAGCAGCCCGTCCCAGTGAGTTACTACCAGTAGAACCTCCAGGGGCACCAATACTAGTGGATGGACAACCTGAGTTCAAGGTGGCAGAGATTCTTGATTCCAGAAGAAAGCATAATAAATTACAGTATTTGATTCACTGGAAGGGTTATGGGCCAGCTGACAGATCATGGGAAAATGAGAGAGATGTGCACGCCCCAGACTTAGTGAAAGAATTCCACCAACGGTTTCCCCATCGTCCCATGCCAACAGGTTGGGGGGGAGCACAGCATGGGACAGGGGATGATGTCGGGATGCAGAATTGGGGCCCTGTTGTTTCAGAAGCAGAGGAGGAGGAGGAGATCAGTTGGCCAGAGTTGTGTGAAGAAGAGTCAGAGGAAGGGGGGGGAATCTCAGAGATAGAGCCGTCTCACAGTCTCACAGTGGAGACCTTGAAGATTTCACAGAGACAGAAGCTGTGCTTCCCACGCCTCCTCCCCTTTCTCAACTAGAGCAGCTGGAAAGGGAGGGAGATGAAGGGGGAATTCAACTCCCTCCTGATCCAGGGAAAAGCCAGTCTGACGGTTTAAGCACAACTCCCCCCCCCGCTTTCCCCCATACCTGAGGTAGAATCCTCAGAAGGGGAGGGGGCCGCGCTTCCCCCCTCACCACGTACACGCAGACAGCAAAAAAGGGCAAGGGGGAGAGAGAGAATGGGTGTGCATTGAGGCGGAGTGCGAGAATTTGCGCCAGAAAGGCCCCCTTTTAAGGGAGGGGGAGGGAAGGGATTCCTTGTTCTGTCAACTCTCTTACACGTCGCAGGATATGTGTATTGTGTTGCTTCATGAGAAGACGCAGTTTTTGTCTGGATATTACTTTAATAAAAACTGAATTGCTTTCACCAACTGGTCTGGTTCCTGAGTCCCAACCTGGACACGACAGGTGCTGAGAGAAGACTCTTGTTCCCTTGACAGAGCTCCAGTGGCCAGAGTGGTTTAACAGTCAGCCACTCTGATTGAAGGTCTGTGAGGGGAACAGGGCATCTCCTAGCAACTCTCAGCAACCTTCACTAACTACACTTCCCAGGATTCTTTGGGAGAAGCCATGGCTGCCTAAAAGTGAAAACACTCTGGTGTGGATGTGGCCAGGGACAGCTTTGGTTTAAATTTGGGTGGGAGGCTACATGTGCCTGCTGTAGAATAAAAAGGGGGGAAAGCCTGAAAAAGAATGATACTGTTCACAACATTTTCCTTTTGGAAAGGAAAGAGGCTTCCCCTCTGCCCAGCGCCCACCCATCCAATCTCCTCCCATTCCTGCCCTCCACCTCCCCCAGGTCAGTTTCACCTATCCTGAGCATGATTGCACAGGAGTAAATCCCACTGAACTCAAAAAGCATGCAAATGATCAAACCTGCCCTCTCCTCCTCCTGCTCCTCCCTCCTATCCCCTCCCTCTTGCCCCTTCCCTCCCCCTTTCTTTACCCCTCCCTTCCCCTCCCCAATCCCCTCCTTCCCCCTCCTCCTTCCCTTCCCCTCCTCCCTCCCCCAGGTCAGTTTTGCCTATCCTAAGCATGAGTGCATGGGAGTAAATTCCATTGAACTCAATAAGCATGCAAATGATCAAACCTGCCCTCTCCTCCTCCCTCCCATCACCTCCCTTTTGCCCCACCCTCCCCCTTCCTTTACCCCTCACCTTCCAATCCCTTCCTTCCTCCTCCCCCTCCTGCTCCCCATTTCCTCCTTCCTCCCACTGTCCTCTCCCCTTCCTCCTCCCCCATGGTCAGTTTTACCTATCCTAGCCATGATTGCAAAGGAATAAATCCCACTGAACTCATAAGTATGCAAATGATCAGACCTGCCTTTCCTCTCCTTCTTCTCTCCCTTCCTCCTCCCATCCCCTCTTACTTTTTCCTCCTCCCCTGCCCACTCCAAGCCTCCCTCCCCATGGTCAGTTTTACCTATCTTAAGCATGATTGCACAGGAGTAAATCCCACTGAACTCAATAAACATGCAAATGATCAAACCTGACCTCCCCCTCCTGCCTGCTCCCCCCCTCCCCATCCCCTGTGGTCAGTTTCACCCATCCTAAGCATGATTTCAGGGGAGTAAATCCTACTGAACTCAATAAGCATGCAAATGATCAATCCATTCTCAGCAAACTTGCACAGGATCCCATTTCTTACCTCCCGGATTAAAAAGCAGAGAAATTCACTAATACGCCAAAAACCTTGCGGTTTAAGAACGTACCTATAGCCCACAGATATTTCTATCAAATTTTAAAAAGCAGGGAAATTGGGCAGCTATAGTGAATGCACCAGGGGAGCAGGAGACTTGACCTCCTCTCTGAGATATTGTACTGCCCTACAAATTAGTCAAAATGCAAACACAATTTGGGTTGGTCTTTCACAATCCAATCCACCTGCTGTGTAGCTTGGAAGAATTTGGTTACACGTGCCTCTGAGCATATGGTGAGTGGTGGCAATACCTGCAACCAGCCCAAATAATAGAAACAAGATGTGCTGTGCTGATCTTGTTTTTGCAGGGAGGAAGCAACAATATTAAAACAGTAGATATAGTTCAGAGAGTCACTTTAAATATGTTTGATTTACTTTGCAATTTTAGTGAAGTTTCCTATAGTAAATCATTCTCTTTTGCTTCTGTTTCTGTGAATATGTGAAGATAGCAACACTTTGCAACACTAAAAAAAGCTCCTAAAAACAATTCTGGAATAATGGCACTGACTGTTCTGCAGAATAGTTTCCAATGGACATGAGGAGTGTCTCAGTTTGCGCAAGGTAAAACAGTGGGAGGTGAAATATATTCTAGCAAAATTCTAGGTGTGCTGTATGTTTTTAATTGACCATGCCCCCCTTTCCTTAAGTGGAGTGGTTTAAGCATAGCAGGCTGAAAATATGTCTCTTGGGCAGGCCAAGTTTTTTCCCTCCAATGGCTAGTGTCATTGCTTAAGTAGCAACATATTGTAATCAGTCTGATTTTACATCAAACTGCAGTTTCAGATTCAACTGTTAATGTACCCAAAATAGAAATAGAACATAACCTCCAGTTTCAAACAGAAAAGGCTATCTTCACCATCATAAAACAGTGACCAATAAAAAGGCTTTGAAATTAATAAAAATAAATTTGACACAAATTTCTAGGATGAATAATGAGAGAAATATAATTTTCTATGTTAGATTCTCTGTAGAAACAATAGTAACACAGAAAAGAAGCAAAGTAAGAAGACCAACAAACATACAAAAATGTAATTCTCCATCACTGGAGATGGCAGGTGTTGCCACCACTCACCATATGCTCAGAGGCATGTTACCAAATTTTTTGGTAAGCAGGAACTGTGGTTGGTACACAGGAAGTGGATAGGACTATGAAAGACCAACCCAAATTGTGTTTGCATTTTTACAAAGTTGTAGGGCTGTACAATATCTCAGAGAGGAGGTCAGGTCTCCTGCTCCCCTGGTGCATTCACTAGAGCTGCCCGATTTCCCTGCTTTTTAAAGTTTGATAGAAATATCTGTTGGCTATAGGTACTTTCTTAAACCGCAAGGTTTTTTGCCTATTAGTGAATATGTTCTAATTTGCCTTTGCAGGAGTATAGAAAAACTATTTTCAGCAAATGGTTCAAACTACAGCTTTAAAGGTTTTTTTTAATGACTGACAGGTTTAAAACCTTTTTAGGACAAACTAGTGAGGCTTTCTCTACTACTATTATAGGGAACTATCAGTATCAGAGTATATGACATATAACGGAATTTTGAACCTTGCTGTGCTGTTATGCAAAGCATCCTTTTAGACTTAGTCTAGGCTGGTCATTGTTGGAAGACAATGTTGAAAGCATCTGGAATATGAGCCACACTCATCTGTCAAGGTGAGGTCTAGGATTGATTTTGTTTCGGAGTGTGCACTCCCAGGCAAAAGCAGGAAAAAAAATTGGGATTCAAAAGGTGTAACTAATACATGGGCCTATGTCAGACCACAGCGACTTCTGGTGTGGGATGGCATACTCTTCATAAATCATAACATACTTGGATATTACTGTCCTAGAATCCATCAAAGTGAAAAGCAACTGACCCTAAGCCTGAAAATGACCTTTGTGGGCTCACCATGATACAAGTGGAGGACCTGTCTTGACATTCAAGAAGGAACACTCAGTGTTCCAGTGGTTTCCCAACTTTCCTTTCTGCATCTGCCAAGTAAAGCCTTGAATATTGCAGAGGATTCTGGAACATATTCTAGGGCAGGACTGGGGAACCTGTGGCCCTTCCTGTTTCTTTTTGGAATCCAAAACCCCAACCAGCATAGCCAATGGTCAGAGATTATGGGAGCCATAGTCCAACAAGATCTGGAGGGCCACACATTCCCCACCCCTCTTTTAGGGCATACCTAGGCACTGGGTAAAGCCAGGTGGGTTTCACCGTCACCCAGTGTGAACTGAAAATGAGCTCTTTGTGGCTGTGAAGATTAGCAGTGGACTGGGAGACAACTTGCCTCTTTTAGGGACAATTCTGCACCATTATCGATAACCTTCAGAGTAGGGATGGGACAGAATAGGTGTTAAATTGGATTTATTACTGGATGTTGACATAATCCGATAATTTGCATTGTTTCTGGACCAGTGGATTGCAGCTGTCATTGGCATGGTTTTTTGTTTTTTTTAAATCCGCTCTGAATGTGACACTATTGTCTTCATAATCAGCTTTCCTCTAAGCTGATGCATTCTTAGCTTCGGTCTAGGTGATAACAATTGCCGTTAATAATCAAACAAACTGCAAGAACAAGAATAGCACAATGGGGGGGACAATCCTTGTTAAGCAGCACAGCAGTTAGCCTGAGGCAAAAGACAAAACGAATGGGCAATTAGTTGCCTAATTGATATTTAAATAGGAAAAAAAATTGATGGAACAAGTATACAGTAAGTATTTTCATCAGCACTTTCGTTAGCAATTATGTCATTTTTTTAAGCTGGAAAAAAAGCCACAAATGGGCAATTGCGAAATAATCAGGAACAAACAAAATGGTGGATTGATACTGAAAGCCAGAGTGTCAGAATTCAAACGGATAGGAACCAACTACCGAACCCCATCCCTACTTCGGAGGCACACCCGAGATCCCTCAGAAGAACACAGTGAGGAAACCTCTGTGCTATACAGCCTGTGCAACACAATACTATGTTTCTCTCCTTCCTGAAGACAACCCTGGAATTCTACCCACTTTTGTATTTTAAAAAATAAATCTTGGGAAGCAATATAAATTGTGCCGAGCACTCAAAACTATATCCAGTTCTCAGGTTGTTTCTTTGTTCAGAAAGAAAGTTGAGGCCAACTGGGTGGCTTACTAAACTAGCTAGTGAGGAACATAGAAAGCTGCCCTATAGAGTCAGACTCTTGGCTCACCTATCCGAGTATTGCCTACACTGACTGGCAGCGGCTCTCTAGGGTTTCAGGCAGGGAGTCTTTCCCAGCCCTACCTGGAGATGTCACTGGGGATTGAACGTGGGACCCCCTGCATGCAAACCCACTGAGCGATGGCCCTTTCCCCAAGGACAGGCACCTAGTGCTTACCAGAGGTGGGGACACCCTCCGAGCCTGCCTCAGTTATGCTGCTAACGGTGGGCAAGGCTGTGGTCACTTGAACTGTGGTGCCAGTCGGATCCGTGGTGGGGATGATGAGTGGCTCCTCTGAAGTGCTACTCCCACAAGAGGCCAAGGGGATGGCAGCCTGGAGCACCACACGAGGACTGAAGGTGTCAGCAGCAAGATAGGTGTGGGTGACCATAGCTGCCCGAGAAATCAGAGTCCCGCTCTGGTCGCCAAAATCCCAGGAGTAGGAGATGTCAGCATCGCGCAGGTATTGACTGGGGTCGTGGAGCCGCACAACGAAGGAGATGGCCCGGTTTCGCACAAAGCGGCCATCTGTCCCGTTTACATCCAGCACCTGTGCAATGTCCACATTGAATGGGATCTGGTCTGAGAAGGGGAGCAGAGTGTCAGTAATGGACATGGAAACTAAACTGAGCAGAGAGAGGGTTAGCTGATGTAGAACTGACCCTGCCAGAATCATACTTGGCCTGATCCACAGTTACCCCCGGAATCATACTTGGCCTGCTCCACAGTTACCCCCAGAATCATACTTGGTCTGGTCCTCGGTGGCTCCTGATCTATCAGTCCACAGCGAGTGTTTGAATTACAGGAGAAGCTTGGTCCCCCAAGCTCTTGTGATGGATCCATAGTTACTGTTTTAGATGTTGAGGTGTAGGTGTGGGTAAAGTTGGAAGGAATCCAGGGGCTGGTCTTGTGCATTTCATTAAGCCTCCCCTCTGCTCCATAATTCAAGCATTGCCTGCCCTGCAGCAAAAGAGCCCAGTCATTCAGACCTACCTATGATGCTGAACTCTGAGGAGGTTCCACCTATAGGGATGAATTTCTCACGTCCCCGGTAGTGATAGACTTCCACATTCATGGTGTAAGAACCCAGAGGTGTATCACCTGTCTCAATGGTCAGCAGGGATGAGGGACCATCTACTACCTGCCAGTACTGCCCTGTGGGTAGGGAAAATGATGGGGAAAGAAACACTATTAGCATGGGCAAAGGATGCTACCACCTCACAAGGGAAGAGGAAGCTGGAATGGGGAAATTTGTCCTGGCACAGTTTAAAATGGGGTGGATGCTGAGCCCAGGAGTGTTTTAAGTTCAGATAGTCCAGTCACATACTAAAAGAATCTCCCACTGGCACTGAAAGGCCAGCTGCCATCGAAAGATGGGCCATAGCTCAGTGGTCCAGCATCTGCTTTGCATTCCAAAAGTCCCAGGTTCAATCCTTGGCATCTCCAGGCAAAGCTGGGAGAAACTCCCCACTTGAAACCCTGGGGAGCCCCTGCCAGTCCGTGTAGACAATACTGAGCTAGATGGACCAATGGTTCCTGGCTTCCAGAAGACTAGTCTGTTTCACATAGAAACAAGGGAATGGTCTGCAAGGGAACCAACAAGAAGCTTGGGGTCCATAGCTGCATGGCAAGCAGAAATTCACTGGGAAAAGATTTTTGTATCTGCATGCATGGGAAAAGTGTCACTGCTGAATTTCTGTTTGTCACATAGCTTTGAAAGACATAGGAGTGCTGGTGGTGAAATGTTGGCATCCCTAACCACAGGGGCAATCCAACAGCATTAAGGTCTTCAAGCTGTATAATGCAAATAGCATTAGGAATTTATATTCACAAGAGTTGGCCTTGCTTCTGAAAAGAAAAAAATACAGTTGAAGTGAGAGTACTTTTTCTCTTCAAAGGCAAATGTACACTCCTGTTTTGTTTAACGTTGGGCATTTTTATCCCACCCGGGACAGCTTTACAAATTGAAGTATCCTAGGGTAGGGCCTGAGGGCACATGAGGCTACCACCTTGTTAAAGCTAAGCAGGTCTGGATCTGGCCAGTATTTGGATGGGAGACGTCTTGGGAGCCACATGTACACTGCTTTGGGTTCCATGATGGAAGAAGGGTGGGATAAAATATAAGGGAGTAAATAACACAATGAATAACTACATCATGTTAATATACTCCTGTTCCTTCCTCACCTTATCTCCTCTGTCAGTGTAAACAGGAAAGAGCATTAAAGAGTGTTGCATTGAAATAGCTGTTAATGAGGAAAAGGCCTAAGATGGGTTGCTAATATGGTGCCTTCCAAATGTTGGACTCCAGCTCCCATCAGACCCAAACAGTGTGGCCAGTTGTCAGGGGTGATAGGAGTTGTAGTCCAGCAACATCTGGCAGGCACCATGTTGGCTATCCCTGGCCTAAGAGATGTCCCTGGGACCACGGTATGTGGAAAGCTGGCCCTAACTGGCCAAGAAGCAGGCACTTACCCCGTGCCTGCCAGACATAGACAAATTTGCTACGCCTGTAATGGTCACTCTGAGAGAAGGGCTGTCCATCAGGGAAGAAGCAATCAGAGCCTTCAGCCTCCTGATTGGGAAAAACAGGGTCCCCTTGCAGCACATGGATACCTGCAAAGCAGTCATGATAGGAAAATGAGGAAAAGCGAGGCATCTATGGGAGGATCTGGGCCCCCTGTAGGGGGCTTTAGTGGAATACAGGTTCACTATGCATATTTATGCGTTCCACTCACCATTTATGGAGCAGTTCTGGCTCCACACTACGTGCCCATCTGGAAGAACCATCTGGTTGCCAGGGAAGCGCAGAGCAATGCTGAAAGTGGCTTTGGCACCTGTTATAGTTGGGGCATCATTACTGATGTCAAACGTCACATTACCACCTGGAAAGGAAAAGGAAAAGAAAGTGGTCAAAATGTCACAGAACTCTCTGGGTACCACCACCGCTGTTGAGGCCCAGGAGTCTCCGCCCATAGGTCTTCCTTCTTGGGTGAAACTAGAGTGAGTTTGTCCTTGCTTCAAAGTTAGTCCACACCTCGCCAGCAGTTTTGCTGCCTGGGGTCTCCCTGTCTCCACTGGGGGTACAGTCGAGAGTTCCAAGTCTTGTAGGCAGAGTGCTTCTGGCTCCACTTTTGCTCCCACCTGTTGTTTCTGTTCCTGCCACTGGCTCCTAAAAGAAAGAGGAGCTGTCATTTCATGACCTCCAATGTTTCACAGATGAAAAGAGACACTCTTAGGTCATGTGGTAGCCTACAGATAACAATTTTTATTAGAGAATGCACTTTTGTGGATGAGAGCCTACTTCACCAGATGCATGGAGTCAGATTTTCAGTTGTCAGATGTGTGTATGGAGAGAGAGAGAGACAGACAGACATATATAAACACGCAGGTGTAAAGACAAAGAGAAAAACATGTAGAACGTTGGAGTTAAATGGCAATAGAATACAAAAAGTACATTCTGTGACAATTCAATTAAAGCTTAAATGTATGTAGAATGATCCTTCCCAGCAGCGGTAATTGGTGACAACAGTATCATCTTAGCATTGATGAATACAATGGCAATGCAATAGGATCTTAAACGTATGCAGAATCAGTACAGTAATCAATTGCAGCAGTGACTGCTGATAACACAGTCATAACTCGCCTCTCCAGACAACCTTTTTATTCTGCATTCATGACTACTTGCGCTCATGATAGTATTAAGGCAATTATTGCATCAATGACAATATACCCACAAAAATCACCAGTCTGGAGGGTCCCTTTGCTGAGTAAATTAACACTTTAACTACACATTCAAGAAAAGATAGACTGCTATTGTTAAATAGGGAAACTAGTTAAGTCTTCATTTCAGATTTGAGATTAAAGGACATTTGATGGAGACAGGACAACCCATTTTCCGTGTTACGAAGGCCACTATCTCGTCTTTTGTTAATGCAATCCAAGCAGTATAAAATTATTTGCTTAAACAATGGGAGAGATTTAAGTGAGGAATAGAAGTGGCTGTTTTCATAGTCTTAAAACAGGGCAGAGAATCCTATGTTACATCCAACAGATGATGTTGGACTCCAATTCCCATCAGCCCCAGCCAGCATGGCCAATGGTCAGGGATAATGTGAGCTGAAGTCTAATGACATCTGAGTGCCATGGGGTGCCCACCATGCCTTAAATATATGTGCACTTACGCATAAATTATGCTTGTGTTCTGCAATCGTGGTCTCGCATTATGAGCGATGAATGAAAGCCTAAATTCTTTTGGCAAGGGAACTCTCATAATTCCATCCTAGGTGTGTTTTTGCTTGCTCTGTGCTGGTACTATGTTATTAATGTACTGTAATGTCCTAACCTGTGTGGTGTAATAATGTCCCAAGGGGAGGGCGGGGAGAATGTTCCAGTAATCTTAGCCTCCATGTGTACCTCATTTCTTAGCTAGTGTAGGAGTCGCTTGTGGTACACTTCTTGCTTCTGTGTCAAGGGAAGAACAATGTCTCTTTCAGACTTTTCTAAGAATCAGGGCATCATGTCAACAGCAGGTGGCAACCGGTGACAGTTCCTTGAAAGTTTGGACTAAACCCTGGAGTGGATTCTGCTGCCCCACTGACAAGGATCTATTGGACGCCACTGCATCATATATATGTATCACATTTCAGCTTCCTAGGTAGTGTGGGAATTATTTACTATTATGGGGCATATGTCTTTCACAAATCAGGGGATGGAAAATGGAAAAAATGTAATTGGGGTGCCTTTTACCATCTGTACACCAAAGTTCAAGGCTCTAACTCATCCTTTCACTGGCGTTTGGACTAAAATAGCCATCATTCCTGACCTTTGTTCATGCTGGGTAGGGCAGATGTGAGTTGTAGTCCAAAACATGTGGAAGACACCAGGTTGGGGAAGGCTGTTCTAGCTCATGGGGAAGTGTTTTAACAACATGAGTAAGTCAGTGAGTTCCAGACATTTTTTATGTGTTGTAATATCACTTGAAGAGTAGCCCCATTGAAATAAGGGAGCAGAGGCACCTGATCCTGGGCCCCATCTGGGAAAGTGTAGGGTGTATGTCAGATCTATTCCTTGCAATGGTGCCATCAGGGTAAGACTTTGGGGGAGACATTCAGGGCCCCATGTGATGTTCCTGTATTAGTGTAAATAGGGTAAGTGCTGTTTGTTTAGAAGATACATGGTAAGTGGAGTGAAAGAGGAGGGGGAGTGAATGGGTAGTAGAATGCTGGATGATTGGCTGAATGTTTAAAATGGCTGACAGTATAAAAGGAAGAATGTCAGGTAAATCTAGGTGGATGTGGTGTGGACGTTGGTGGGTTTTGAGAGGAGATTGTGTGGAGAGTTGGTGGATGTGAGGAGAGGGTGGAGTTCGGATTAATACTAAGACCAGTACCTCAGGAATAGATGTAACCATATGCTTAAGTGCCTTTTAAAGAAATCTTGTTCTCTGTGTTATTTAATAAATACTTAATTTGGTTTACCAGAGGCTTGATCCTTGGCTGGGGTTTCACAGACCAGAAGGGAGGGTGAGGTAAATACCAAGGCTGAAGGATAACAAATGGTGGCAGCGGTGAAGAGAATAACACCACAAGCAGTCTGAGTAAATCAAAGGGATTGGGACAGCTTTAGCACACAGTCACAGAGGTAACCTAATTGAGGGAGACTCAGGCCGAGTCTCTGGGACTACTGGTTATAGGACGTGACTGGTGGTGCTGCCTAGCAGGGGGATCTGTTGAGATCTGTGCTAGAGTGGGGAGAGAAACCATATAAAAGGACAGTCCGGACTGGTGGAGTCCCTGGTGGTGCCTAGAGACAGGCAGTAACCTGACAGGGAGAGCCACGGAAGGGCGTCACATGTGGTGGCAGTAGCGGTGGGATACGAACACAGGAGAATACGTCACAGGTGTTGGCTGTAGCAGTGGTACGAATACTAGAGAATCCCTAACAGTGGTGTGGCAAACAGAAATAACAAAACAAGATTACTTGTGAGAGTGACTGGCAAAGCGTGTGTGGCAAAGAGTGAGTGAACTCAAACACCATGGCTGAATATATAAAAATGAAAAGAGAGGAGCTGGTGGAGAAGTGCATAACATTCAATTTACCTCACAAGGGTAAAGGGGTAGATGAATTGAGGGTAGCACTTATAGGATTTGCAACTGCCCAGCAAAAACAACCTGTCAGGGAAGAGACCCCAGAAGGATACTTAAGCAATCCCTCTTATATAGAGTATTTGAGAGAGAAGTTGAGGATGGAAACTGAGAGAATGAGGATGGAAGCTGATGGGAAAGACAAGCAGAGAGAGTTGGAAACTGAGAGATTGAGGATGGAAGGTGCAGAGAAGGAAAAACAGCGGGAGTTGGAATTTGAGAGAATGAGAGTGGATGCGGAATTACAGGCAGAAAAGTTAAAATTTGAAAGAGAGAAGTTTCATTCTGATGAGACAAGGAAAGACAGAGATGGAGCAAAAATAAAAATTACTCCAAAGGACTTTGTTGTCTATGAGCCTGGTCAAGATCCTCAAATTTATCTCACAACCTGTGAAAAGGCAGCTCAGTTGTGGGGGCTACCTGAAGATAAATACATGCAGTATTTATCAAACCTGATCAAAGGGGAATTGGCAGAGGTATACCAATATTTCCCCTCAGACAGGCCCGTCACCTATGCTGAGTTTAAAGAGGCAGTATACAAAAGATTCAGACTGGGGCCTGATTATTTTAGAAAGCTTTTCAGAAACTGCCAGATACAGACAGGGAGGTCTTTCGTGGAGCTAGGGGCAAAACTGATGGACATATTTGGGAAATGGCTGACAAGTGCAAAAGCTCAGTCTGTGGAGGAGGTGAAAAACCTCATGATACTGGATCAATTATACCATCAGTTACCACCAGAAATAAGGCTCCTTGTCAAGGACCGTTCCCCTACATCGGTGCAGGAGGCCGCCGAGATGGCGGATCACTTTGCCTCCAATAGAACTGGCTTTGTGGGGAAAACATCAAGAGAGTTTAAACCCAGACCGTATAATGCTGGCAGAAAGGATGTGGTGCCACAGCGAGTGAGTCCTCCAGTAAAATATGAAGGGCACAGGACACCCCAGAGTGGATCTGTGTACCCTAAAAGTGAGGAGAAATTATGCTACAAATGTGGTAGACCGGGGCACCTACGTGTTCAATGTGAGGTTGCCAACCCCATTAGTAATCCTGCTCAGACAAGGGCAGTGAAAACAGAGCCCAAGGCTTTAGAAACAGCGAAAAAGGTTCAGTTCTGCCAGATAAACTGGACAGAAGTAACAGACCTTGATTCAAGTCTGAGAGAGGAAGTGAGTGTACAAGGGGCAAATTATTGGGCATTGCTTGACACTGGTGCCGCTCAGACGTTACTGAGGCCAGATTTAATAAAATCTGAGGAAATATTACCTCAGGAAACGGTGAATATCCAAGGAGTGAGGGGTCAACCAGAAAGCTTGCCTGTGGCCCTAGTGAAAATGGCGTGGAGAGGCCGAGAGGGCAGATATAAAGTAGGCATTAATGCCCAACAACAAGAACCAGTGATATTGGGAAGAGATGTTATGGGAGCCCAAGGGAAAATATATGTGGTGACCAGACAGTAACTTGGCAGAGAAAAAGAAGCCATGTTAAGGGGGGTTGAAGGAAACAGGGTGGAATCTGTTTCCGAGCCTCAGGTCCCCATAGCAACCCTTGGTAGGCCTGCTGAAGGAGACAAACTGTATCAAGTGGTCTCTGAAAAGAAAGAAGCAGAGCAATTCAGGGAAGAGCTGCATGAAAATATAAGTTTGAAGCAGATAAAGGAACAAGCTCTGATCCAACAGATTCCTTTCACTGACAAACTGAGGAATCAAGTTATGTGTGAGAATGGGATTTTATATAGACTGTGGATGCCCGCTGAGAGAAAGGATGAATGTGAACCAGTGAAGCAATTGATAGTACCTAGCAAATACAGAACCAGATTGCTAGAGGTAGCCCACGATGTCCCATGTGCAGGACATCTGGGAATAAAAAAGACCAACAGGAGATTGGCGGCACACTATTATTGGCCAAACATCTCCAAAGATGTAAAACAACATTGTCTATCTTGTGGAATATGCCAAAAGGTGGGAAAAAGTGGAGTAAAGACTAAGGCGCCCTTAAAGCCCCTTCCTATAATTGGACAACCCTTTAATAGAGTGGGAATAGATTTGGTGGGCCCTTTTTCCAAACCCACAAGGCATGGCAAGAAATATCTAGTGGTGGTGGTGGATTTTGCCACCAGGTACCCAGACGCAGAAGCACTAAGATCTGTAGAAGCCCCTGTAGTGGCAGAGGCTTTATTAAAAATCTTTATTAGGCTGGGTTTCCTTCATGAAGTGCTGACAGATCAAGGCAGTGTATTCATGGGAGAAGTGATGCAATGTATGTGGAAATGTTGTGGTCTAAAACATCTAAAGACCACTACTTACCATCCCGCCACTAATGGGCTAACAGAGAGATTCAATGGCGTTTTGAAGGGCATGATAAGAAGCTATGTTCAAGATCACCCACAAGACTGGGATGAACGTTTGGGATGCTTCTTATTTGCATACACAGAAGTCCCTCAAGAGTCAACAGGCTTCTCACCCTTTGAACTCATGTTCACTAGAAAAGTGAGGGGACCTTTGGAACTATTAAAAAATTCATGGGAAGGAACCCTGGGAGAGTACAAAACATCTGTAGTAGATTTTGTATTGGAATTCCGCAATAAATTAACATCAATGATGGAGGTGGTGAAAAAGAATTTGAGTCAAGCACAGCAGAAGCAAAGTTACTGGTATGACAGAACAGCCAGGGAACGTGTGTATGATGTGGGAGATATGGTTATGGCGTTCATACCCAAGAAACATGACAAATTACAGGCTAACTGGGAAGGACCATATACCATCAGAGAAAGGCTTGACACAGTGACGTATGTAATCACTACAGACCAATTAAACAAAAACAAAGTGGTTCATGTAAATATGTTAAAGCCTTACCATACCAGGGATCCACAGGTGTTGCAAGTTACCTTATTCCCTGAGGGAAGTGGGCCTGAACTTCCAGATTTGGTACAGGAAAGCAAAGACAAAGGAGGGGTAGATCAATTGGAATGGTCAGAAGAGATTCTGAGAGTTTTGAAAAACTATGGGAATCTCTTTAGTAATAAACCTGGCCGAACCAGTATAGCCAAACATTCCATTGATACTGGAGATCATGCCCCAATCAGATCTGTACCATGCTGTGTGAATGGGAAAGTTGTGAGTGAAGTAATCTGTGTAGGACATAAGGTGGGGAGTGGGAAAGTCACCCCCTTATGGAGCAAGGTGGAGGCAATACAAGCGTGGCCTATCCCCTTAACCAAAAAACAAGTAAGGGCATTTCTAGGTGTGGCTGGTTTTTATAGGAAGTTTGTGAGAAATTTTGGGGAAATAGCAACCCCCTTGCATGAATTAACAAAGAAGAAGTGTTCTGAGCGTGTGGTATGGACGGATGAATGTCAGAAGGCTTTTGATCTGCTGAAGCAAGCCTTGTGCAAAGGACCCATATTAATAGCACCAGACTATGAACAACCATTCATCGTGGCTACAGATGCGTCAGACCTCGCGCTGGGAGTCGTCTTGCTGCAGGAGAGGGAAGGCACTAGACATCCAGTGGCGTATCTGAGTCGCAAGCTGACGCCGAGGGAGAAAAACTATTCGTCAGTCCAAAAGGAGTGCCTAGCAGTCGTGTGGGGACTGAACAAGTTGCGCCCATACGTGTGGGGACGAAGATTCACGGTAACAATGGATCATCGGGCCTTGTTATGGTTTCAGACTATGAAAAACCATAACACTATGCTGCAGAGGTGGTCCTGGGCCCTACAGGACTATCAAGTGGACTTCCAGTTGATAAAAGGCAAGGACAATGTACTGGCCGATGGACTTTCCAGGCAAGTGGCTGGGACTGCAGTGACGTGACCAGACGGAGGAACAAAGAAAGACATTTTGCCCATAGAGACTTGTTTATATTGTTAACGCGACGTATAAATCCTGGAACAGGAATAATACTCTGCCGTTGTTTTAAGGGGGGGGGGAAATGTGATGTTCCTATATTAGTGTAAATAGGGTAAGTGCTGTTTGTTTAGAAGATACATGGTAAGTGGAGTGAAAGAGGAGGGGGAGTGAATGGGTAGTAGAATGCTGGATGATTGGCTGAATGTTTAAAATGGCTGACAGTATAAAAGGAAGAATGTCAGGTAAATCTAGGTGGATGTGGTGTGGACGTGTGTAGACGTTGGTGGGTTTTGAGAGGAGATTGTGTGGAGAGTTGGTGGATGTGAGGAGAGGGTGGAGTTCGGATTAATACTAAGACCAGTACCTCAGGAATAGATGTAACCATATGCTTAAGTGCCTTTTAAAGAAATCTTGTTCTCTGTGTTATTTAATAAATACTTAATTTGGTTTACCAGAGGCCTGATCCTTGGCTGGGGTTTCACAGACCAGAAGGGAGGGTGAGGTAAATACCAAGGCTGAAGGATAACAAATGGTGGCAGCGGTGAAGAGAATAACACCACAAGCAGTCTGAGTAAATCAAAGGGATTGGGACAGCCTAGCAGGGGGATCTGTTGAGATCTGTGCTAGAGCGAGGAGAGAAACCATATAAAAGGACAGTCCGGACTGGTGGAGTCCCTGGTGGTGCCTAGAGACAGGCAGTAACCACGAGCAGGTAGGAACCTGACAGGGAGAGCCAGAGAAGGGTGTCACACCCCACACACACACACACCAAATGTAGCAGGGTTGGCTTACCACATTTTAAAACAGGGATAAACAATGTGGTACCCTCCAGATGTTGTGGGACTACAGCTCGCATCAGTTGGTCAGGGATAATGGGGGTAGCAGCCCACAATATCTGGAAGGCTCCACGTTGGCTATCCCTGTTATAAAGTAATATATATTACCAGTGGCAGTTGGTGGCTCAATGTCAGTGGGGCAGTGGAATCTGCTCCAGAGTTTAGTCCGAACTTTAAAGGAGCTGTGCATGGTGCTGAACCTATTGTGAAAGTTTGGACTAAAACCTGCAGCAGATTCCACTGCCCTACTGACGTGGTGCCACCAGCCACCACTCTATATTACCATCCAGGGCTGGCTTGAGACATTTTGATGCCGGGTGCATGGACGTGTTGCTGCCATTCCATATACAAAAGCCAACCAGACTGGTCCCCAGGGCTGTAGAGTCGGTACACAAAACCTTTGACTCCGACTCCGACTCCTCTATTTTTCTACTGTCCGACTCCAACTCCAACTCCGACTCCTTAAATGGCAAATGTATATTAACTACTAATAACAAATTTTGTTGTTGTTTTGTAGCAACTTCAGTTTGTTCCTCAGTTGCAGGAGCATGCTCTTAAATTTCAAACATTCCTACATCTCTGAAGTGTTCTTCTAGCTGTTGGTCACCTTCATTATCTGCATTCATTAGTTTAATTGTACTGTTTGAAGCATTGTCAGTTACAATACAAAGAACTTGCTCTTTTTTAAGTTCATAATCTTGCAGAACCTTTTCCACTAAGACCTGGAGAAACTCGATGGTGTGATGAGCCTCTGTGTCTTTTACTGCCAGTGTCTTGGTAACTATTTCATTCTTGTCACAAACAAATTGGACATTGATGGCAAAATAGTTCACTCTGTGGCATGTGCAGGCATCCATTTTAAGAAATACAAAGCATCCCTTGAGAGTTTTTTTAAGTTCCTCCTTTTGGTTAAGGACTTCTTCAATCGCTCTTTTTCTAATACTGTCTCTTTCCAGAGAAACACCAAGTTTGAGGGCCATTTTTTGTTATAATATTATAAGTTTTTATTTTGAAGCCAGAGTCGGTACATTTCTACCGACTCCGACTCCACCCAAAATTGCTTCTGATTCCAACTCCACAGCCCTGCTGGCCCTTGAATCTTGTTTCAACACTGACCACAAAACAACGTCCTCCACTGCACAGAAGTACAGGAGGCCAGCTTAAGAGATGCAGGACTGGCCATTGGCCATGCATAGTTCTGTCCTCCAACACTTTGCCACTGCTTGCTCACCATTCCACTGCTTGCTTGTGGCCAGCTCATACAAAAGCGGCAGTGCAACAGTGGCAAAGCCATCATGTGTCACATAAAGAGGAACTCATGCACACCTGTGATGCTTGCTGCAGTGTGTGGCCTGGGCTGGCAGTCCCTCTGCCTGCTTACTTGATCAGAACATCTGTGGCGCTATCTCTGGTGTGTTGAGAGAAGGCAACTAGGCAAGACTGCCAACCAGCCTACACCAGCAATAAGCAAACACCACCACTACTGGGGTGTTGGCTCAGGAAGACAGGAACAGACAAGGGGGCTCAGTGAAAACAGTTGGGAGGAGGGCTTCTGTTGCACCCCCACCCCTGATAACCACTGCCTACGGCAGTTGTCTAATAACAGAGCTGGCCCTGATTACCATCTAAAGAGAGGGCCTCCCATAAGACAATTAAGTCCAGAGTCTAAAATTACCCAACGGCACTGTTGATTCCTTCCTCTGAGCCAGAATTTCAAAACACTTGAATAATTGCAGCCTAGTCAACCCAAGGCCTTTGACTGACCGAGAGCAATCTGGGATGAATAGGTTTGACTGTGTTCTGGGATCCACAGCGTTAAAACTCTCCATGTCTGTGCTAGCCCTTGGAAGTCTTGAGGCCTGTTATTTTCAAGAATCCCAGCACAACAGAAAGAGGCAAACCCTCGCAAGGGTTGCTGGCAGCTGTCTCTCTCTCCCTCAGCATCTTATGGCAGATGCTCCAGAGCATTTTGCCCAGCATTCATGCCACCACATTCCACATGGGTACTGCAGAGAGTGATGGAAGTGCTAGCAGGGGTGCAAGGCAATCACATATCCCTTGTAATAAAATATTAAAATTTGAATGCTGGGAAAATGCTGTTTCTGCACCACGGATACTCTAGCCAAGGCAGGGGAGTCTGCATTCTTCCCAACAATGAATGGCTGTGCATTCTTTGTGCAATAAAGCAATCATCTGGAAAAGCCCCCAGTCACCCTCTTCACACACCTCAGCCACTTTCCCCCCAGGGTGCTAGATTCTCATCAGATGCCCTGATGCTCCATCCCCTCTCATTACTTCTTTATTGTGTTTCAGTGACTCACAATTTAAGTTTTAAATTATGAGCTTTCATGTCACTTCCACAATCTGTACAGCACATAGCTCTTCTTTGGAACTAAATAAATGTGGAGTGACCGCAGTGGGTTTTCCTCACTCTTTCAGTGCACTTTATTGATATGTAGAGCTGTGATTCTATGTTGCATTAGTAATCTTCCTGCTGACTGACTATTGGTATTTCAGATTTCCACATCAATGGGACCTGCAATCAAATGCTGCAGTATGGGGTGCTCCTGCTCAGTGTTTCAGCCAGCCATGCCCCCCTCCAAGATACTCCATTCCATTCCCCTCCCCACTCAGTTGCCCATCCTTTCTCCAATTGTCACTCAGCAATCCATGGCCACTGAACATGGGATTCTTTCTCCTTTATGGATAATTTTTATAAATATTTTTCACACTTCTGCAAACCTTTGGGTTCCCCGAAGCCTGTTGATACCCCTCTCGTGTGAATGGATGGCACCATTTTGGCGACATAAACATTGGGACTCGCACACCTCTGAACAATGGAATTAGAAGGAAAGATGGTGATATAATAACAATAATATAGGGCTCCTGCATGTTTAACAATGGCATAGAAAAGGAACTGTGGTAAGCATGGCATTACTCACTCCTGCAGCACTATGATATGTAAGAATATTTCCTCCACTAATGCATCTGGACACTCCAGCTCACCACTCCTTCCCAAATCTAATGTTTAAACCTACCATCATCCTAACTTTCTACCAGGCCTGGGGGCAAACTACAAACCCATCCACAACGCTCAAGCAACCCTCTTTCTGCCCCTACCTTGCTTCATTTTGTATGTGAGCTTCTGGTAGAAGGTTGCAAATACAGGTTGTATCTTCTTAACCCATAGTTCAACTACAGAGCCCTGCCCTCAGCTGAGAGTCACATGAAAGAGCTTCAGCAGAGCCTGCCAAGCCCCATGTGATGGGAGCCCCATGGCACTGGGCTGGGCTGAGCCATCACATGCTGCCTGCATCCGCAACAGAACAGAAAAGTCCTGGGCTCCTTGCCACAGAAACAGAGGGGGAGAGGCTGCAAAGGGCAGTGAGGTGTAAGGCAAATTTACTACTTGAAACACAACTGTTGGGACCTGTGAAAATGTGAGCAGAGAAAGCGGGGTGGCTGGTTGGCATCAAGCGGAAGTTAGAAAATAGTGGTTGTCCTGGGTTTTACCCTTAGTTATACAGCCTGCCCAGATTCCCTACCCGTATTAAAATTTTAAATTCAGATCTCCACAATGGGAGAAGGGAACTATGGAAGGGATGAATAGAAGAAATTGCTGCAAAAAAAATCCCTATTTAGCCTAGAAATATGAGAAGATGCCCAATAGCTGAACAGTCCATTGATCCATCTAGCTCGATATAGTCTAGACCAGGGACTCCCAACCTGTGCTCCATGGACCACCAGTGATTTGAGAGCTTCATTCAAGTGGTCTGCGGCATGTCATATCCGTATTTATTTTTTATTGCAGTTTTACTGCTTCTTTTCATTCTTTTGTTGTATTTCATTGTAGTACATTCCATGGAATGCAAATTTTAATAATATAAAATACCCTTTAAGAAATAAAAGGCACTGCATAACAAAAAGAGAGGGCGGGAACACCTTTGGGTGCTAAGAGGGTCTTTAATCTGGTTGAAGAATGTACAAACATATTCAATGGCTGGGAGTTTAAAGCCAAATTTCACTTACAAGGTATTTTCCCCCTTTAATGCAGTTAAGCTACATAATATGATCTAACTGTCCAGGCAGAGACTGTCCATCCTAAATCTCTCTGCATATTAAGTACACATACACATTCCACATCCCAGACAGCAAGCACCACCACAAGAGGATTAGATGGAGCGAGGGTGGGGACTTCTCTGTCCAGGCACAAATCCAGATCACCACGAGGTTTGGCTTTACAAGGGCAGGCAAAATTGTGTGTGTGTGTATTCTTCACTCTGTTACCCATCAAGTCAATGAATACAAAGATGGGGTGGCTATTTCTGAGGCAGAATGGTATTACCAAATTGGAATTGGTGGACAAAACAGCTCCTGGGGAAGAGCTTATCCTCACATGCCACCTGATTATTCTAAAACTGAGCCAAAATTCAGAACTACAGCCATGCAAATGAAATCAACTTTTCTTTTAATGTCTACATTCTTTTCTACCATGGTTACCGTCAGAATTAAGCCTGCTTTCTAGTTTGGATCTGCCTGCCAGAGCCCAGATCTGGATCACACCCACACCACACCAGCACTAGAAAATTGTCTTGATCTTGGAGATAAAATTAGCTGTCTCTGAATAAATAAATGGTTGACTACAGATGTCAAGAGGCTCAGCCTCTTAGCTAAACGTCAGACCTTTTGATAAAAGTCTGTGGACTTTGAAAACTGTTTGCATACCGTGGCCCACATCTCTGATCCAATGGAAATTTGCCTTTGAAGAGGGTAAGTCAATAGCTTGCATCTGAGGATTCCAAATGTAAGAATTGCAACAAAAAATATGCAAAAGACTTTCAGGCCTTCCATTTGAATTGTTTCTGAGTACCTGCTATGAAAGCAAAACACATTACGAAGCCTTTCTTGTGTCACATTCGAATGCTATGTGAATATAGGAAGGACTTTGGAATGGAAGCATTTACATTTGTGCTAGGAGCCAACTGAAGACAAAGCTTATTTAAGCCTCATGTAAAATGCTCTTTGCTGGGGATTTTTTGCCTTAAAAAATTCAGTCAAGTGCAATGCAATTAAAATCTTAAATTAGCATGCATCAAAAATGAAATTGCATATGCAATGGAATGATGATGGAAGGGAATAGTTACTTAGCAAATTAAGGTGTGATAGCATATAGAATACAAAGCAAAGTAACTGTAGTATTAAGATGTATATGGTGCATATGTTGAACTGTACAACAAAGCCCCACACTCCTTTGCATATTCTCACACAGGCACACACAGAATATTTGAAATCTACCCTGGTGTCATTGTATTATATCATTATCACATTCTGTTATTATCATATTCTTCTCAAGCATGTTATGTTATTATAGTTGTTAACCACTTGGCAGGCAGGTTGGGCTACAAATATGAATAATTCAACAGTTTAGAACAAGATGGTTGTTCAACTTCTCATGTCTGCAAAGGATGGAAACAAGAAATGTAGCCTCCACTGCCTTGAAACAGTGAGGGAATCGACACTCCTTGCTGAGTTGAAGAAAATTTTAATGGAGTCCAGTACAGAATATATTAGGATAATCACACCTTCTTCATAATGAGTGGATGGATACATACTTGTGCTACAGCAAGGACCCTGACTTTTGGGGACCATGTAGGGTAGTGATTTAACTGGATTCTGCGAAATAAATTGCAGCACTTGGGACCCCACCATGACAAATGTGTGATGGGAATAGCCTAACGGATGGAATACAAAAAACCTAGTAAAAAAAATTTATCATTCACTCCAAGAGAAAAACTGGACTGTACTTACCGCGTTGAGCTGTAGCTATAGCCAGAAGGGCCCAAATTGCAACCCACAGGTACCATTTCTGTGGCATTTTAGCTCTGAGCTCTTTGCAGTCTCCTGAGCTTCTAAATAGCAAAGGAGAGGAGTGGAGAGCCAGGAACTATAAGAAAGGGAGCTAATTTGCATACATGTGCCCCGCCCCTCCCTTTGGTATGAAGGCACCACTTTCTTTCCTCAGCTCCCCTCCCTTTTCCAATAAAGGGGAGCCATGAGATGTGTGATCTAAGTCACGAGGTTGCATGGTGAACACAATGGAGCCCCAGTATTAGATTCCTTTGCTGAAAGTTCAAGGAAGGGAAAGGTAAAGCTGACACACTAAGGCTCCTTCATGAGGGAGGAGGAAACTGAAATATAATTAGAGAAATTACAAGAGAGTGAAATGACCAGTTATGCATCTTCATTAAAGGGGTGAGATTACAGGGCGCCTTCAGCTCCTGTTGAACCCATTCGCTTCTTGATTGTCAGTCACTCTGGTCCTTTTGCACCCAGCTCAAGAATAAGGGTGATATTGGGTGGGCTAAAATGGCAATGAGCTCAGGGGAACAAAACTATACAAGCAAAGCACTCAGTGGGGAGACATCAAAGCCACACTTTCCAGTCCGACACTGAATATAGCTGAGGGCTTATCGGAATTTCAAGGGCAGTCATAACATGATAGTGAGGCGTATTGAACAGAAGTTTGGCTCAAATTCATGCTCTGCATAAAAACTCACAGATGACCTTAAGCCGGTCTCATTCTCTCAGCCGAACCTACCTCACAGGGTTGTTGTGAAAACAAATGGGACAAACGACTTCTGTATTGCTTTGGGTTCCTCAGTGGAAGGGTAAGATACTAATGTAATATGAGATTATGTAATGGGAAAGACTTGGTATCTCACTTTGCTTTCCTCATGCCTCACTATTCCCTTTTCCATTTGCATCGCATCTATTCGATTGTGAGCCTGTGGGCCAAGACTGTCTTATATTTTAATCTCTGTACAGCACTTAGATATTTTTGTGCTTTATAAGTAATAAAATAACAACAGCAATAAGCAAACAAACTCACTCATCCATGTCTTAATGGCTGCAAATTCTCTTTAGTTTATGTAGTGGAATCTGTGCTTTCCAATTTCTGGTAACATTTTATTTGGTACGAATCTGTCTTAGCTTTAAGCGTTTTGCTGCTGGCAGGTGTCCTCGTGAAATAGCTCTGTGTACCATTCTAACTTATTTAATATTGTGCCATTAAAAACAGTGTATTTAATTTTTCTCTTTCCCAAGTTTCATTTGAAACTGCTGAATTGCAGCTTATCAAGAAGCACAGTTCTGTTCACCTAGATCTGAACTGTGACAATGGTTTCCTGTCCATTACAAGTGTTAATTTACTCAGCAATTGTAAAATGTTTATCGCCAATTACTGTGTTGCAAAAGGTTACTGTGCTTATTTTGCATCCTTATTTTAAGTTCTAGTTGAATTATTTCTAGTTGAATTATTAGACGGTACTATTTGCGTTTCATTGCCTTCAACTCAAACTTCTGTGTTTTTTTCCTTTACAGTCATGTGTACACTTTGTCAACTGAGGATTACACTTCTGCATCAGAAGTGGGCTCTAGCATCATAATAAATACGTTAGTTTTTAAGGTGTGACAATATTCTTTGTTGCTTGAGGTACAGACCCATAGACAATCTGCCAATGATAACAGGTCTTGCTACCTACCTGATGAAGTCGACTTTAGTTTGCGAAAACGTGTGCCATTACAGCCCAACCCTACAGGTTTAGTCGCAAGTAAGCCCTACTATGGTGAGTAGTGCTTACTCCCAGATCGGTGGGCATAACGTCGCAGCCTCAGTAAGGTGCCATAAGACTCCTGTCTCCTGTTATTTTTGCTACAACAGACTCTGGAATTTGATTCTGTAAATAGCTCGTATAGAGTTAAGTGGCAGAATGTGGCATTTTACATGTTTACTCAGAAGTAAGTCCCTTTGTGTTCCAAAGCTAAGTGTTTAAAGGATTTTCCCTTCTGAAATTCTTTTGAAAGCCAAATACTTTACTGACATAAGCCGAAGCCGAAATGCTTAATGATATGGTTTATCTCTGTTTCGACAACCACACAATGTAAGACCGATGTTTGTAGAATAAGGCTCCGCCGAGAACCTACACCTTGATATTGTAAGGTTTTTCTTGAAAGCTACCAGCCGGGCGGGAAGGGTGACTTCGCTTGTGCCTGCTTTTGAGACGGGCTCCCGCCTCAAAAGAAGCTTATTCAGATATAAATCAGTCAGAACATTTTTTTTTGACTGATGAAATTTCTCCCGGGCAGGGAGAAACGTAGAGATCAACCTCAAAAGCCTGTTTTTGTTGGGAGGACTGGATTTCATTAATTTATGAGAAAAGGTCCAGCCAGCAATGCCGGACGGACTTCCGAACAAGCTCTATCTGATTAATGCGATACGTTTATCTTTTCTTCAAAGAGAAAACGGACTAACAGGCAAGCACCCTTCTTTCTATTATTTTTTTTACTTGGTTTAAATTGTTGCAGCAAAAAGAGATTTGTCAAATGAATCAGCTTTAAAGAACTTCTGGGTGAGCTATAACTCTTCTCTGTTATTCACGAAATTAACAGCTTATCTCTGTTTCTATTGCAAAAAGCTGTCCTGGAAGTGCATTCTAAAGATATAAACAGAAGAGGGATTTCTATTCCGAGGAACATTATATTGTCTGGGACTATTCTCTTTTTGGTCTATTTTATTTTGACGAATCTGCTTCTTCACGACGCCACTAACTGTTTTGATGCTGGCAACTAAATTTGTTTTGTGTTCTTGAACATAGAGAGATAAGGCAGGCTGCTCTGTTTATACTGTGATGTCATCAAGCCTGGAATATTAACCCAATTGTTGCTGAAATAAGAAGTGGTTCTTCTTTATTTTTGTTTTGTTTT
Organism: Rhineura floridana; assembly: GCF_030035675.1. NCBI lineage: Eukaryota > Metazoa > Chordata > Lepidosauria > Squamata > Rhineuridae > Rhineura > Rhineura floridana. The sequence continues at coordinate 40,590,613 of NC_084482.1, forward strand.
GTTTTCGTGGTTTTAAAAATGGCAATCAAGAAAGTGGCTGAGAATCTGGAAGTAATTATGTTTCAGAAAATAATGGATGAGATTGAGATAACAAAACAAACCCTGCGACAGGGCAGTAAGGAGCTGAAAATTGAACTGAGCAAAATGACGCAGGAGCTTAAAGAAATAGGGGATCCTGTGAGAGAGGAGAATGAGATCAGAGATGAGAAAAGAAAAAATAAAGGGAAGATACAAGCCCTGGAGATTGGAACAAATGTGGAATTGGAAAAAGATCTGGAGTTTATGGATATTAGAAATAAAATCTACTGTTTGGAATTTAACGTTATCTCTGAAGAAATTAATGAAGATATTAGAGATAAAGTTATCAATGGCTTGGATAATCTTCTGGACTGGAATGACGTGATGGAGCTTGATATAGAGAAAATCTATGGAATTAAATGCAGCCATGTGACAATGGAAAAACTCTCAAGAGATGAGCCAGTGCATTTTGTAAAAAAGAAGAACAGAGATATGACTTTACAACAATATTTCAGCAACTTATTCAGAATTGATGGCAAGAAAATATTTGGGATAGAGGAAATTCCCATCAGACTCTTATTATATGACTATGGCTATGACAGCAAGATTATTATGGAATACTGATAATGGAAGATTGGACACTGAAATTACTGGACTTAACAGGACTATTGAAGATGGAAGATGGAATTAATATGGATAATGGAATAATGGCTATTGAAATTATTGGACCTAACAGATTTTGATGAGATGGATTAATCGATATGTTTATTTGGACTATGGTTATGACAATAAGATTATTATTATTATTAACGAGATGGATTAATCGACATGTTTATTTGGAGAAAAATTGATATATTTCTTAAAGAATTGAAACCTCTCTGACTTTTTGTGGAAAGAATAAAGTAATGTTTATGAGATTTGATGATTAATTAAGATAACTACTGGAGGAAAGTGATTTTATAATATAATTTAAGAGACAGGATTGTTATATATTGTAGACCTACAACTGATTTGATCTGCGACAAATGGGAAGTCAACATTTTATTTTTTTGTTTAATCATTTTTGTTTTGTTTTGTTTTTTGTCTTTGAATGTTTTATTATTTTGTTTTGTATGTTTTATGAAAATTTGAATAAAAATTATTGTAAAAAAAAAAAGAAAGCTACCAGCCGGGTCCCGCGTCGCTCTTTGCCTCCCGCCGCCACACACTATACGTGCTTCGCAAAAGGCGTCGGAGCCAATAGAATGGAAAGGGAGGCGGAGCAAGTGGAACGCGGGAAGCAGTCGGGAAGGAGGAGGGGAACTGGAAGCTGTCGTATTGTTGTAAGTTGTTTAGCTTCGAGCGCGGGAAAAGAGCGAAGAAGACGGCTGAGCGGCTACAACCAACCAACGGTCGTTATAAAGATACACAACGTTCCATCCGCTTCAACACGTGGAGACTCGAGCCTTTTCTAACCGCAGCCACCACCGACCAGCCCTACAACTGATCCCCGCCTGCATCTTGCTAACTACTGCCCGTTTCTTTCTGCCTTTCGCTTATTTCCCTTCCTGCCCTGATCCCACGGTCTACGGAAAGGCAAACTGGGATCCACCCCAGACGAATTCTCCTTCCATGGAGAACTTCCAGAAGGTGGAGAAGATCGGTGAGGGCACTTACGGCGTGGTCTATAAAGCAAAGAACAAAGTCACCGGCGAGGTGGTCGCGCTTAAAAAAATTCGCCTAGACACGTGAGTACAAAGAACTCCCCCCAAATAAAGAAACCAGCCCCCGGTGGATAGACTGGCGAGGAGCTCTTACTGTTTGAAGGCATTGGGGGGGGGGAACCCAGAAATACTAATCTGATCCTTTTTTGGCATGAGGGGGAGGAGGACCTGGGAGTGTCTCTTTTGAATGAGTGGGTGACGAGCAAAGGGACTTGGGAAAAAGTTCGCGGCCCTTCTAACAAGGAAGGCTTTGCAGACAGAGAACAGAACTTCGCTTGTATGCTTTGGTAATTGTTTCAAGCCGGCCTACGCGAGGGGAGGAGGGGCGAGAATCCCCCCTTTTTTTGGACCGAAGGAAATCCTAAGAAAGTGATTCATTTGAGATGCGGGCCTCTTTTAACGTAGTAGTTTTACTTGGTTATAATGCCCGATTGTTCCAGAGTAGGGTGCTAAACCTCTTTGAGCACGTAGGTGGTACGCTTTTTGCACATTTTGGGGTGGGACCCCCGGGAGTGACAAACACTTGACGTGCAGGGACGCTTTCCACGTATAAACCTCTCTAGTCGTTTTCCCCAGTGGCGTTGGGACCTCACAGGCAGACTGTTGATTGGGCTGCTTTTGGGATGGACCGTACTGGAAAGCATGGGCTGGAGGAGGGCCCTGAATTTCCTCTGAATAATGCCAGTTGTTGGGAGTCAAAGTGGGGAAGGAGGCCTCTGGTTTGCCGCTGTGAGAACAAGCTGAACTAGATAGGCCTTTGGCCTGCTTCATCAGGGCTTTTCTTAGGTTCTCATATTAATCAGCATTTGGGATTATTTTTTCCTGGCACCTGCTGGTTGTCTGGAGAGGAGAGCTTATCTGAACATGTGCAAATTATGTTTTTCTTCCATCTTGATGTGACTATATCCCCATATATCTTAAGCTAGGGAATAGGCTAGATGGGTACACCTGAGTTCTCTTTCCTCCCCCAGGTTTAAGTTCAGGGTGTGCTGCTGGCAAAATACTACTTTGTATGAGTGGTAAAGCCTACTCCCTGTTCTGGGTTTAACACAGACTGAGCAAGGTCTTGCAGTGTGTGTACTATTTAGTGGATAACAGACTATATACACCTTTAAGTATGTTCCATTGAACTCAGTGGGGCTTACTTCTGAGGAGATGTCTTTAGGACTGGGCTGTGAGGCTTACTTTTTATACTAGCTTTACCTGGGTGTGAAAAACATAATCAGTGCTGACTTTTATTTGTTTATTACATTTATATCCCACCTTTTCTCCAAGAAGCTCAAAGTGGCATACATTATTTATTTATTACATTTATATCCTTCCTCTCAGAAGGAGCCCAGGGTGGCAAACAAATGACAAAACACTAAAAACATCTGTAAAATATTATAAAAACAAAAACATCTTTAAAAATAATTCTAACACAGCCTGGAATAAGGTCTCTACTTAAAAGGCTTGTTGAAAGAGGAAGGTCTTCAACAGGCACCGAAAAGATAACAGAGATGGCATCTGTCTAATATTTAAGGGGAGGGAATTCCAAAGGGTAGGTGCTACTGCACTAAAGGTCCGCTTCCTATGTTGTGCAGAATGGACCTCCTGATAAGATGGTATCTGCAGGAGGCCCTCACCTGCAGAGCGCAGTGATCAATTGGGTATATAAGGGATAAGACGGTCTTTCAGGTATTGTGGTCCCAAGCTGTATAGGGCTGTGTACACCAAGACTAGAACCTTGAACTTAGCCCAGTAGCTAATAGGTAGCCAGTGCAATTCTTTCAGCAGCAGGGTGACACGTGGACAATGTCCTGCCCCAGTAAGCAGATGTGCCAACGCATTTTCCACCAGTTGCAACATCTGGACCAACCTCAAGGGACATGATTCTCCTCATTTAATCAACTTTGTGGAAGTTAAGGCTTCCAAATGTCAATATTGTCTGGTACCATGGTCACCCAATAAGCTTCATAGCTGAATAGGAATTTGTACCCTCAAGCTTCCCGGTCCTTGTCCATCTCTGTAGTCACTCCATTGACTGTTAATGTTAGGTGTGTCAGATAGGAAAAACAAGGCTTAACTTGCTTCTGAAAGGCATAACATAGCTTTCCTAGAATCAGTTGCAAAGTGGTGTAAATCAGTGGCTCCCAATCTTTTCTCCCCATGGACCACTTGACAATTGCTGAGGGTCTTGCCAAACCACTTAATGATTTTTCTTCCTTTGTATTAATTGTAATGCAGTGTGCTAGATGTTGTATGATTTTATTTGATTTTTACTGCTTCTTTTATTTCTTATATTGTATTTATTGTATAACGATTGGAACTCCATAGAATTCAAATTGTAGGTGTTCTTCACAGACACATCTTGGGCCACCTGAATGGAGCTTGCAGACCACAGTTTGGGAATCCTTGGTGTATATAGCTATATGAGCTATAGCTATAGTGAGTTAAACGGACAGCTTACCCCAGTGGTTAATTTCAAAAATGGGTATAGGCAGTGCTCCATCTACATGTGGCCCTTGTTATCTAATGCAGTTGTGTGCGGGGTGAGCTGCAGTGTGACATTATTTGAGTCATATTGTGTTATGCCTGACTGATGATCACTCCGCACTCATAGTTGGTTAAGAGACTGAGCCATGGCTCCAGCTGTGTGGCTGTGGAATACATTTTGTCCCTATGATAAGGTTCAGTTTGATGCGTTTGGACATACAGCTAGTCGTAAGCCATAGTTAGGGAAACTAGCCTGTGCGTGAGCTGAGTGCTGGTGCCCCACAACTCAAGCCTTCTCTGCTTTGCTCTTTACTTTCTAGATCAGAGAAACAAGCCATGGACAGAGGTGGCTTAGGGTGATATGGGAACGAGCGCTTCGAGTTTCTAGCAGTAGGCTGTGTGCCTTTGTGGAATGAATGCCCCTAGTGGAACTCTTTCACGCACAAGTTTTTGATGGTCAGTTTTCTACCTTGGGAGCATCTTAAAGGAGTCATGTTAGTGGATCATGGCGACAGCTTGTTCAGCCCTGTAGCATCCTCTCTGCCCTCTTTACGTTGTTTTCCTTTTGTGTTTCCAGGGAGACAGAGGGTGTTCCAAGCACAGCCATCCGGGAGATCTCCCTGCTAAAGGAATTGAATCACCCCAACATTGTCAAGTGAGTGTGTGGAGAAAAGCTGGCAGAGATCTGCGCTCTGGAGAGTAGGGAGAAGGCCTTCAGTTCCAATCTATTTATCAGCAAGGGTACACAATTAGAGGTGTAGAGATATAGCTCCTTGGCTATACTGAGAGGCACTAGTCTAATTGCCTATCGGGTGATAACTAGTCCTGGTCCTTCAAAGAAGAATGCATAATAAATAGTGAAACTACACAACTCCAGTAATTCCGTTTCTACTAGTTTTAGATGTTTATAGGTGCATTGCTGATTCTACTAATCTTAAGAGTTTTACAGGTGTATAACATTATTCCTGATCCTTGTGACTAAAAATTGTAATGGGTGAGCCTTCTGATTAATGTTTCTTTATCAAACACCTTATTTATTTGTATCTCTGTACTCCTCCTTGACTCTCCAGGTTGCTGGATGTGATCCATACCGAGAACAAACTCTACTTGGTCTTTGAGTTCCTGCATCAGGACCTCAAGAAGTTCATGGATTCTTCATCTGCCATCAGTGGTGTAGAATTGCCCCTTACCAAGGTGAGGGGGCAGTGGAGGACAGCAAGTCCATGACCCCCATATACAGCTTTTTGGTCCATGAATACACTGGCTACATTTATTTTTGGTAATGCAAAATTCTGGAGAAGCACCGATGTTGCATTCCCTGCACACACAGGCTAGTCCTGCTCATTTTTGAGGATAACTTTGTGTATGCAATGGAATGTACACACAAGTGTTGCCTCCACAATTAAAGTGAACAAGGAAATTCTTGCATATGCAGGGGACCTGTGTGTGCATGCACAGAAGGTACAGGCGAGAATGAAAGCTTGATCTTGGCTCTGTCTGAGTTGGATAAAATCTTTATATGGACTTGGGTGAGGATAATATGGTTTAACATTGTTTTCATGGTATTTCCTTTGGTGATTTGTTTTTAAAATGGCCACAAACCTTACAAAAAGGGGAAGGGCACAGTCTGCACACACTGTGGATGCTACCTAGGCCTAGTGGAGTTTCCCCTGGCTTCCCATGGAGCAGGTAGATCAGTGCTTTTGCAGGGAGGAAGTCTGCAGAGGAGTAATTCACTCTTGGGTGGCATGTCCCGGCCTCCCATTTTAAACAATGGCAAGTGCACTCAGGGGCCTGCTGGGATGGGAAGGGTTCCCTTGGGTCCTATAGCAATCCTTTCTCTGTGGCATAGCAGAACCTGGGGGCTGAACTGTGTCCCTAAGTTTTTAGCTCTCATGCTTATGTCAAAACCACTACCACTGTGTCCTCAAGCAACCCAAAAAAGGCAGTGCAAACAAACACAACCCCCTTTTGCTACTTGAACCTTCTGGGTGTAGGCAGTTAAGGTGACTCAGTAGTGGAGATGACCTAAATCCCTCCCATCATTAAAATTAATTTTTAAGATGCTGTGATCAAATGAATTTTAATGATGGGAGAGGATTTAGGTCACCTCTGCTAGAACAATTGAGTCTCCTTAAGCGTCTATACCTAGAAGATTCAAGTAGCAAGAAGGGACTTAAGGTGCAGTAAGCTCCATTGGGATCGATAGGACTTACTCCCAGGTAAGTGTTTATTGGATTGCAGCCTTAGTTAAATTGCTGGAACCAACCCAGCAGCTTCTCATACTGAGGCCACTTCTCCCAAGAGAGTGACATTTTTTCCTTTGTGGGACTGCACTCTCACCTTTTCTGTATGTCGTCCCCCTAGAGCTACCTGTTCCAGTTACTGCAGGGCCTTGCCTTCTGCCACTCTCATCGGGTGCTCCACCGGGACCTTAAACCACAGAACCTCCTAATCAATGCCGAGGGAGCGATAAAACTGGCTGACTTTGGACTTGCTCGTGCATTTGGTGTGCCAGTACGAACCTACACACATGAAGTGAGTGTGCTGTTGACTTTTCATATAATATCTATTCAATTTCCTTGTCCCCTGCCCCGAACCGTATCAGAAAAAGTTGTTGTCCCAGTGGTGCTGATGTACATGCAATGGCACAATGGGCCTCCTGGGGATCTTCCCCAAATTGACGGTACTCCATATCAGTAGTTTGTATTGCATTGGGCTGCACTTGAAGTCAGTTTGGAAACTTGAATTGTTTCAAAATGCAGCTGCCGGACTGTTAGCTGTTGCCAGTGGGTTAGATCGCATAAGCCCTCTTAGTTGGCCACCAGTTTACTTCCAGGCTCAGCTTTGATTTCTAAAGCCCTAAATGGCTTGGAACCAGGTTGTTTATGAGCAATCTCTAGTCATAAGAATGTGTTCCAGTCATTCAGGTCAACTCTGGAGGCCCTGCTCTGTGTTTCTCCATTGCCATGTAAGTGTAATGGGTGGGTGCAGGAGGGAGGACCTTCTGTGTGATGGCCTCCCTCCTCAGGAAGATTTCACTGGGCCCCACATTACTTACCTTACGTTAGCAGGTGGTGAAAACTTTTATTTGGCTTTCTTAGTGATGTGATAAGTTCCTCCGTGGTGCAGAGTGGTAAGTGGCGGTAACGCAGCCGAAGCTCTGCTCACGGCCGGAGTTTGATTCCAACGGAAGGAGGAAGTCGAATCTCCGGTAAAAGGGGCCGAGGTCCACTCAGCCTTCCATCCATCCGTGGTCGGTAAAATGAGTACCCGGCACATGCTGGGGGGTAAAGAAAGGCCGGGGAAGGAACTGGCAATCCCACCCCATATATACGGTCTGCCTAGTAAACGTTGCAAGACGTCACCCTAAGAGTCGGAAACGACTCGCACTATAAGTGCGGGGACACCTTTACCTTTTTTAGTGATGTGATATTACTGCTTGCTGCTTCCTGAGTGATATTAGAGCTGTGCTATTTCCTGACCGATATATTTTATATGTCTTTTTTCATATTTTAGAATATATCTATATTTAAAAAATTGTGATTAGCCGCTTTCATTATCTTTTTAGATGGGAAAGTGGGATATGTTGTCATGATTATGATTTAATTATACACAGCTTTTCATCCCAAAGGCCCCCAAAGCAGTGAACATTGTATGGAAACATGTATCTAGTAGAGTACATCAAAATGCCATAAGTCAGTCAGCAAACAAAGCACGATAAAACGGCAAAAGCACAACATAGGGGGCAAGAGGACAGCCTTTCCAAGTTAAGAGAATTAAATGGTATTCTCACCAATCTACATCACACATGCTTTAAACAGCTGGAAATAAATAAAAATGAACGCTGCCATCTTAAAGCTGCTGTGGAGACATATGAGATGAGTAGTTTGTGTTCCATTCTCCATCAAATGGAATCTTGTTTCAACCATTGGATTAGAGAAGCATGCTGGAAGGGCCATAGCTCAGTGGCAGTGCATCTGCCTTGCGTGCAGAAGGTCCCAGGTTCAGTTCCCAGCATCTCTAGGTGGGCTGGAAGAGACTGTCAAACCATGCCAGTCATTCTAGACAATACTGAGCTATATGGACCATTGTTCTGATTCAAGAAGATAGGAAGCTGCCTTATATTATGTATCACTGCTCCAGATTACCCACCCCTAGAGATATTCCTTTTCATATCCTCAGATTCTCTTTTGCTTAAAAAAATATTGGGTAATTAACTAGCTGGGAGGAGCAATGAGATAGATTGGGAAGAGGGTTAGTTTAAAAATAATTCATAAATCTTTTAATGGCGAAACATAATGTACAGTAGAAGTTCTAATGATTGCAGCCATTATTTGATTAAATTCCGTGTTTCCCATGTCAGAAAGCGGTGGGGAAAATTATGCTGCTGTTTATCCAAGTCTCTGATTATCCAATTGTTTTAGGTGTGCACTCACGCTCGGCCTTTGTAGAGGAGTTGCTGTGTACATTCCTGTTTTGAATGCTAATCTGCTTTATTCACAGGGGCTTGAGTTACATTGGTGATGCAGAGAATAAATTGGAACTCTTGTTGGTCAAGGGCTTGTAATCTAATTGTGTATGTGTAGAAAAGGAAAAATACTGAATTATTGATCAGTGTTGTGCTTTACACTAGGTGGTGACCCTCTGGTATCGAGCTCCAGAAATTCTCCTTGGCTGCAAATACTACTCAACAGCTGTGGACATATGGAGTCTAGGTTGCATCTTTGCAGAGATGGTATATAACTTTTTGGGAAATGGAGATGGGGTGGGGCAGTGAACTTGGCATCAGCTGGCCCTGGAAGAAGGCAGGTGATCAAAATGAGCCAAAAACATGGAGACCTCTGCTAGAACGAAGGAGGCAGAGAATCAAAATGAGTCAGAAACACATGTTAAGTGGGAATAAGCCAGAAACACATGTTAAGTGGCGGGAAACCTCCAGCCTGAGGGCCAGTCTTGCTCCGCTAGGGAGTCCAACTTAGGCTGTTAGGCCATTTTTCCTTATGACGTCATCTTACGGGCAGGAGGGCGGAGTTCAATCCTGTGTTGGCTGTGTGTGCCTGTTCTTAGCAGGGAACGGGGTGCACAGCTAACGCAGCAGGATTCAACACACACACACACACACACACACAACTTGTCAGTTGACAAGTGGGGGGCTAAGTCCTCCTTAGTTTCGCAAGGTGCCATGCAAACTTGCCGAAATGAAGGTTTTTTCCCTTCAATTTGGCATAGGTTTCCATGCAAACCCTTTCCTGATTCAGAGCTTTGCATGGAAATCTCTGCTAAAACAAAGTAAAAAACCTTAGCTTTACCTCAGCGCCTTGCTCCTGAGGTTGTTGTGACATCAGGCGATTGGCAGGTGGGAGACCTAGAGCAGGGTTGGGAAACCTGTAGCCAACTCCCATCAGCCCTGACCATTGTGCATGCTGAGAACTGAAGCCCCAACAATATCTGGAGGGTCATAGTTCCCTACTCCTCCTCTAGAGTAACCTTTGTCAAAGAGGGGACTAATTATTTGATTTCAGTATAATGCAGCTACATCATCCACTTTTCTAGATCTGAGTTGTGCCTTCTGTAACCAAAGGACAGGCTGGCTGGCTTGCTAGCTAGCTATTAATTTAATTAATATCCTGCCCTTCCTCCTGGCAGGAGCCCAGGGCGGCAAACAAAAGCACTAAAAACTTTACAACATCATAAAAACAAACTTTAAACCACATTCAAACAAAACATCTTTAAAAATGTTCCATTTCCCCTCCTGTCTATGTACCTCTTGCCCCAGTATCTCTATCTCAAATGCTGCTAATAAATGCAAGTGTGCCATGTACTGAAAAAAATCCTTAAATGTATGCAAGTGGATTGGATTTGTGCAGATATGCCTGCCTTGCCTAATCTATTGCAGTCATGGAATTTTGGGTTTTTGTTTTTTTAAAAGTCTCAGAATATCATTGCCACCCAGCCCCGCTTTTAACGCTGTAGTAGAGGCTAGTGTGCAGTGTTAGCTTTGTGAAGAATTCCAACTTTTACTTTCTGTGTTTGAAGCCAGGCTGGTCCTGATCAGACCCTCCCCACTTCCTTTCCTTTTGCCTTGTGAAGAGCTGCTGACGAGATCAGTTGACTTGGCATCATCTTGGGGGAGGGCTACTTACATCATCTCCTTCCCTGGGGCAGAAACCACCAGAGATCTGGAAACGGAATAGAAGGGGATCTGTTGTGGGTTCACCTTTTGAGGACTCAACTAGGTCTCTGGGATATGTGCTTCCTTTCTTTCCGCTGGGGGGGGGCGGCGGACATGGAACTCAGTGCAGAACTGTGAAGCATGAAGCGCATACAGAAGGGCCGTGCATCATGGAGGGAGGGGCTTGTGGAACAATTCCTGTGGGACCGTTCTGGGTCAGATTAATTTCCTCAGTCTTAACCATTGGTAGTCTGGATTGCCCAGCAATCTTTGTTGGAGCGTCTTACAAGAATGTGAATTCAGCTTTCGGAAGTATTACCAAGATCAGAAATACTTTTTTTTGTATACTAGCCTGTTTTTCTGTCCAATAAGTAGGTCCTACATAATATAATATATAACTATATATGTGTATCTGGTATAGCAAACAAGAAAAGTACTTGTGTAAAAATGGCAGCACTAAAATATCAACTGAAAGCAAATCAAAATAATTCTATAAAAGCAGGTGACTCGTTAAAAGCTGATTTTTTAAAAGCTTATATATTTTAGTTGATTTTTGTTTTAAAAAATACACTCTGTGACATGCAAAACAAGAACATGATAAATATGCAGTCAGTAAACAGGTACAGTTAAAACCATTAAAAAGCAATATCCAAAAAGATCAAAGCAGCAGCAGCATAATCTAAATTTCAAGAAACAAGTCATCCAGTACTTGGGGGAGACCTTCTGATACTTTATCCCATGTCATACTATTTATCTGAGTGGCACTGGTTCTCCAGGCTGTCTGGCAGAGAGAGGTCTTCCTGATTCTTTTAACTAGGAGATGCAGGGAATACAGTAGAGCCCAGGACCTCCTATGTGCAAAGCATGTGTTCTACACTGAGAGCTGCTGCTGTGGAATTAGCAGAGAGGTTGCCACTGACCCTTTCTGGGCAGGGAGTTCCTGAGATTAGGGGCCACTATGGAGGAAGCTGTCTACTCGGTGTCCTATGTGATCTTCTCTTGATCATTGGGGATTCATGGAGTAAGACTGCATTTGCTGACCTCAAAAAGTGAGAGCTATACATGGGACAAAGGACAGAGGGCCTAGTCTGCTTAGGGCTTTGATGTTAATCAAAAAGTGAGCTATACATGGGGACAAGGGACAGAGGGCCTAGGCTGCTTAGGGCTTTGATGTTAATCAAAAAGTGAGAACTATACATGGGACAAGGGACAGAGGGCCTAGGCTGCTTAGGGCTTTGATGTTAATCACTGCCACCTCTTTGCATTGAGTCCACTAGCAAATCTGAAGTCAGCACAGATGAGCTTGCAAAAGAGCAATATGCTCTTTTCCAGTCTCTTGTTAATAGAAAAGGAGTAGCAGTCTGCGTTAACTGAAGCTTCCGATACAGCTTGATGAGTAGCCCAACATAGAACACATTGCAGTAGTCTAACTGGGAGTGAGTGCATGAATGATTGTGGCAAGATTTATATTGGAGAAGTATGTGCACACACTTGGCAGTGATGGTGGTAGACAGATCCAGGCTGCCAGGAGTTGATTATTCCTGCAGGTGAGTGGTTAATCAGCTAGAACAGTAGAACTGGGGTGCCTTGGCACATTCTGTTTGAGCCTTCCTTCAGCAGATGTGGTCCAATCTGGTTAGACGTGGATCTCTTCCATTTGTATGGCCTTGAACAAGCAATGGTCAAAGTTGTTTTTCCCCCCCTACACTTGCTTCCTACAGCTGTGGCTAATCTTGCAGAGGGAAGCCAGTGTGGTGTAATGGTTAGAGTGTTAGACTAGGACTTGGAATATCCGGGTTCAAATCCCCATTCAGCCATGAAGTTTGCTGGGTGACTTCAGGCTAGTCACACTCTCTCAGCCTAAACTACCTCAAGAGGTGGGGAAGAACCATCTGCATCTCCTTGATGGAGGAAAGGTGGGATATCAATGTAAAAATAGACACGCACAACCAAGATGGTAATGCTTCTTTGGAAATGAAATGTGTCAGTATTATTTAATTTGTATACTGCTTCATAATTCAAAAGAAGCCTCTAAGCAGTTTCCAGTGTTAGCAAAAATCACTGATACAGTGAAAACAAAATTGTACATTTAAAACAATACAAAACAGTTAAGATCTTAAACTTTAATATAAACTGTCAAATTGGCAAATGATGGTAGGTTTCCTGCTACTGCTGTTTCATCTTTGGATTCAATTACTAATCTTACCCTCCATCTCCTTTGATCCTCCATCCTCTGTGAGGCAGTTATAGTAACATATTTTCTTTTATGACCTTATTTATTACAACAATGGATATGCTGCTCCCAGAATGGTTTACATAACATGGAGGTGGAGAACCTATGGGCTCTCCAGATGATGTTGCACTCCCAACTCCCACTGGCCCCAGGCAGGGTGGACAGTGGTCAGGGATGATGGGAATTGCAGTCCAGCAGCATCTGGAGGGCCGTGGGTTCCCCAGTCCTGTCATAAAAGTTATGACTGGCCCAGGAGCTTCATGAGGGATTTGAACCCAGTTCTGTCTAGTTGTAATGACTACCCCATGCTGGATTCTGTACCAGCCATGAATGAAAGGAAGAATGGCTGTCTGAAGGAAGTTACCCAGAGGGTGTCACACAGCAACAAGACTCTGAACTGTCCTGTTCCTTTGAGACAGATAACCCGCAGAGCGCTCTTCCCTGGGGATTCGGAAATCGACCAGCTGTTCCGCATCTTCCGCACTCTTGGCACGCCCGATGAGGCTGTGTGGCCAGGGGTCACCTCGATGCCAGACTACAAATCCAGCTTTCCCAAGTGGGCCCGGCAGGACTTCAGTAAAGTGGTGCCACCTCTGGATGAAGAGGGCAGAAAACTTCTAGCGGTGAGTTGCAAGGTAGTGCAGGGACAGTCGCTTCAGCCCTGGGAAAGGTGTTTGAGCATTAGCTAATGTCAGGCCAGTGGGGTGAGAGGCCTTGCTCTGTGCACTTCTTCAGTCCCCAGTCACTCATAATTTCCTGGAGTCAAGTCCAATATATGATTTGCAGCTTTTAAGAGAGTTTGAATGCATGCTTCCATGCAAGTGTCCATCTTGCAGAGGTTGCGGGCAGACCCCAACGATCCTCAGGAACTAGCATGTGCCTGCTATAGTCTTCAGAATTATGCACTGGCTGTCCTGGCTTCCAGCCTGTTTCAAAATACCACAACATTTTTTTCTTTATGCTTGTAGTCCTCCAGATGCTGCTGGATTCCCAACTCATATCATCTCTTGCTGGGATTGATGGGAGTTGTAGTCCAAGATCATCTGGAGAGTACCAGGTTCCCCATCCCTGCTTCATGCCATAGTTCTTGCTTTGTTGCCACAAATTCCTACTTGCTGTCTCTCGCCACCTCCTTGTTCTCCTTGGTAGCCCCATTTTTTGTGTTTGAGTTCAGTCTCTGCTTCTGGTGATGGGGTCCCACCATAACTATGTTCCATTCTCAAGCCTGTATATGTCTCTCCTGTGAAGCACTGGCTGGGGGGGGAAAGTTAGTTGCCCATTGGAGTTCCTGTCATTGTAACTCTTCTCTCTCCCCTGCCCTTTAGCAAATGCTGCATTATGATCCCAACAAGAGGATCTCAGCCAAGACTGCGCTCAACCACCCCTTCTTTCGAGATGTCACGAAAGCTGTGCCACATCTTCGCCTGTGAGATGAGATTGGAGCCAGCAAACCTGTCCTGTTGCAAACTCTGCAACATGCCACTTCTTGGACTGTACCAGTTGCTTGCACTTAAAAACTTTTTTCACCATCATCCTGAATGGAATATTGGAGGTCCAGTTCAGCACAGCCTGAACCTGTGGGTTTTGTTTTACTCCTGGATTCATTTTAAAGTGCTAGCTGAGCTTGAAGAGGCTGACTTGCATGAGAAGAGAGAGGCTTCCAGCAGCTGCAGGAACTCTAGTTGCTCAGGAAGCTGTGGTTTTTTCCTCATACTTCTTATCTCCAGGAATTCTGTCTTCTTCCCCTTGGTAACTTTTACAAAATGTCTTTTTATTGGCTGACTCCAAACCCAACTTCTTTTGCAAGGATCAGCCTTGCATTTGCTTGAGCAGACCTTGTTGTCAGTGGCTGGAGATGGTCTTTCTGATTTGGATCATGGGAATTGGTTTTTAAATGTAGGGTTGGTGCCTGCATGGTGTACTGTTATGCTAGCAGAGGTAACCACAATTTCCTCCCAGATTAGATCTTCAGTGAGGACCATGCACTTAATTCTCCACTTCTTCACGAGCAGGATGGAATTTTTTACTCCTGGGTAAAGAAACTCTTTCAACATTTGAACTGATGCTTCTGTTTGCCCCAGTGATAATTGGTCAAAATAGCCTGGTACTCTTTTCCTGATGACAGTTGTTTGTGATACCTGCTAGTTGAGGCCCACAAGAGTGTTTTGGAAAAAGAGGTGGGACTGTCAACGTTCATTCTCTGATACAGAATGGATTGCTAATCGGCGAAATGAACAGATAGCATGTTCATTGGAGGAAATAGGCATTACCCCATCCACCATCTGACATCCTGCTGTCTTGTCTCCTGTACATATATTCCTTGTCTGGGTCAGTGACTTGCAGGTCTTTCCGTGTGTGCGGCCAGTTTGAAGACTGGGATGGCGATACTGTAATTGCTTTGGTTACAATGTTTTGCCATCCCATACTTGCTGCAACAGGCATTTAGTTCATTGCTCTTTGGGCTCAAACTTAATTTCAATAAACCAGCAAGCCCTCAGCTGGGGTGTATCTGACTAGTAGTTTTAGCTTCAAACATTGTGTTGTGCAAAAATAATTGTTAAAAATTGTGTGCATATAACTTGTTAGCTTTTTGAAGTTCAGGATAAAAAGGACAAAATTACAGTTTTCTCCACCCCCTCCCCCTTAGATCTTGGCCAAAATAATGCAACTCCTATCCTGAAGTAGAATTTACATTTGTGAACTGTACTGTCCCAGCAAGCAGAGCTGGAAATGTCAGCACCTCTGTCTCTGTGCCACTATGTTCTGAAAGCACTCAAACTTTTCAGGTTATTTCAGTTAAATGCAAAGTGATTTGAGATGCAGTCCAACATTAATGGGGGGAGGGGATCTAAACTTTAAAAGAAAATCATGATTACTCTAATAAATTCCATATTGTGATGAACTATAATTCTAAGCTTTCACAACTATAGTTTAATCAGTCACCTAGAATGAGCTAGTAATGAAAGCTTGTCTACAGAGTGAGGTCTTAACTAAATGTGAAATATAAAACCCTTGAAGTCAGCCTCCACAGTGGAGTGGTGCTGCAATAACTTGAACAAAGTCTTGTTGCCTTATCCATAAGCAGGTCTCTCGCCAGTTATTTTTGGCAAATCCCACACATCATCCAACAGTGTGATTCTAATATGGTGCTGGTGTTTTAGGAGTTACACTGTAATTCTTCCAGAATGTGAACAGTCATGCAAGTAATTTGGTCTTTTACTACAACCAGTGTGTGAAAGAGCAGTGTATGTTGTATCTGCACAAAAACCTACCAGATGATGTGCTGTTGCTGAGCATGGAGAGTGAGTGAGGCCACATGAGTCCTGAATGAAAACTTGTGAATAATGGGAGCTGATCTTATGGAGGAAACCCTCAATGAGTCCATATTATTGGGTGGTCTTCTGAAGGCCTGCTCCTGTTGCACCACTTGAAATTCTTACTCTACAGGAACATGGGAAGCTGCTTTACACCGAGTCAGACAATTGATCCACGCAGCTCAGTATTATTGACACTCACTCGCAGCTGCTCTCCAGGGTTTCAGACAAGACTTTTTCAAGCCCTACCCAGAGATGTTGGGGCTGAACCTGGGTCCTTTGCCATGCAAAGCATGGTGCATGACCACTGTGCGGCAGTTCTTCACTATGGAATCCTAATTTTCCATGCCAACCAAAAAGGATTAAAATGTCCTTAAGGAATCTGTCTAGTTGTTTTATTATTATTAGCTAACTAGGTCAAAGCACCTGCATCTTAACTGATGCTTGTTTATCTGTGGTGCATTGCTCATTTCAAGTACTGAACTTGAGATGTTTACCTGAGAGCACTAATGCTGGCAACATCAAATATATAATGATCATAATTAGTTTGCAGCTGCACTGCACACAGCTGTGGACATGCAAACTTACCAGTGCCTGCATTCTCTCCTGGACTTTGGTGTCCTGTTTTGGGTTTAATATATAGTGCAAAATATAAAGCAGCAAGGGAGGGAAGTGAACCTATTGGCAGCACAGCTCATCAAAAATGGGCAATTGCCATGTTGACTGAGCTTGTAAGTCCAAAACATTTGGAGGGTAGCAGGTTGGGGAAGGCTAGCATATCTGTTGAAAGCAGTAGACAAAAAGACTCCACACAACGTAGTTGCAACAAATATATATATACCTAATTAAATTGCCACCTGTATCAAACCCCCCTAAGGGAAAACTCAGTTGAAGACGGATGTGCTTTCTGCTCCATTTCACTTGCAGGCATGTTCGTTATACTTCTTCCATTCTCAGCAGGAGAGTCCAGATGGAACAGGAGACTGCAAAGTCTATTCTAGACTTGCTCTGTTGGCAGTGCCAGAGACTCTCTTCCCAGAGACTGCTAACCAGGGAAATTTAAAATACCCGTCGGGGGCAGGTGGCTCCTTCCCTGGCACCAATGGGAGGGTAGGATCAGTGCCCCAGTGAACAGATTCTCGCGCGCCCAGCAGAGGTCTACATCCGTGAACTCTGGTTCAGTCCCTGTCGTCATGCCAAAACGTTGCCGCTCCCCCGTGTGGGGATCTAACAGCTCCTTGCAGCGTAAAGCCTAATTAAGCATGTTGCTCAGATGTAAGCCCTATTGAGTCCAATGGGATTTGCTCCTTAGTCTTAGGGGCCAATTTCCCCACCCTATGCTACCCACAAACCAGCATGCTGTTTCCTAGACGCTGGCATCCTGTACCATTTCAATGCCGCCGCCACGACCCCTCTATTGCTGACTTAATTTGTAGTACCTAATGAGGTCAAGGGGCACACACTTCCCAGATTTCCCCCCTCCTCCCCTGAAGACTGCCGTTCAAAGCGCAGATCGTTTCTCACTGGCCGGTGGTGTTAGCGTAATCGCTGATTGGGCAAAAAAAAGTGGAGTCACGCCCCCTTACTCGCTTTGTCAATCACCCTCTGCCTTTTGCTAGGAGACACCAAGAGTATCTGGTTCTGGGATTGGGCAGGGGCAACCCCAGCCCGGGTTATAACTGGTTAGATTTGTCAGAGTGCTCCGCCCTTTTGGGTCACCTTATTTGTTGTTTATGCAACCTCCTGAATCGGCGACCTTTCTACTGGTTGATTCACTCATCAGTTAGAGAAATACTCCTCCCTTTAATTGGCCATCCCGGTTCCTCTATTTCATTGGTGGAATAGCTACTGCCCATCCTTCCCTTCGCGGAGTCCCAATTAGTCAGACTGGGCCAGGGTGCGGTTTAGCACAAGGTGATTGGTCGAGAGGGCGGGCCCGGTTCCCAGGTGCCTAATGCCAATTGGTTCGGCATACAGGGTAGTTCTGCCTTCCAGCACAGAGGTGGGTTCGGTTGAGATTGTTTGTGTGTGAGGCAGTCAGGGGCCGTGAAGGGGGGGAGTCGGAGCAGCCTCAGGTACTCATACGGGGGCGGTGGGGGGACGGGGCTCGGGCCGTGCCGGTTGTCTGGGTTACCCGACCGAGTGTCCTCGTAGAGTGGGGGTACTGAGGTTTCCTTGGATAGGCGGTTGCCTGGCTACCCAGGGGGGTGGTGGTGGAAGTGGTGGGAGAAGTTGGGCCTTTTGGGGTGGAAATGGGTGGGGAACGGGAGGGAAAGAAATAGGTATGGCAATTCCTTACTGGGGGAGGTAGCGGCCTTGTGGCTGAGGAAACGGGGGCAGTGGCTGAGTGGAGGGGGTCGCTGTGTGGAGGACGGAGGGGGCCGGGGCTTGGGTGAGGTGGGCCCCTTGCCTTGCTTTGCCGCCTTCTTCCTTATCCACCTCCTTGCCTTATGAAGGGTGGGTGTCTTGAGCTGAGTATAAATAGTAGGGAGGCATGGAGGACCCATGTGAGATGGGAAAGTTAAAGTGGGGTGGAGACGGAAGGGCCCTGACTCCCTGGGCAATTGGATGGCGAGGCGCGGGCGTGGGGGTGTTTGGTTCGCTTTGGGAACTGACGATGGGATGAGGGCCCCAAGAGGCTTCAGGGGCGAGGGCTGTGTTCACTGGGGAGGCTGTCCGTCATGTGCACTGTTATGTGAGTGCGTGCTTTTTTTGATGTAGAAGTCTAGCTGTGGCTGAGTTATCTTCAAAAAAAAGTGGAAGTGAAGATGGTAGAGGGTATGCAAAAGGTCTCTGGTTCAATCCCTGTCATCTCCAGATAGGTCTGGGAGAGACCCCTACCTGGAACCCTGGAGAGCTGTTGGCAGGCATTGTAGAAAACACTGAGCCAGATGGACCCATGGTCTGGCTGTGTGTAAGACAGCTTCTTTTGTGCCTATGTGGTGGAGTGGAGCCTACATTGTAATGGCCTGTTGTAGGAAGTTAAGGGGGCACTTGGTTGATAGATAGTTATGTTAATAGCCTTTGCATATGTTGGCAATTCTCCTGTAAGGCTATTGGCAAGCCTTACTACATATTCTTTATTTTAAAGGCTAGTGTTTTAGGAACATCAACTGCTACAACATAGCCTGCACACTTCCATTGTCTCACTTTTATTCTTGAAATTTTGAGCTGGTAACACTTCTGTGGGTTGGTCATATCAAAGCTTCCAGGCCTTTTTTTTGTACTATGAAGGTGGGAATTTTGTGCCACCACCTAGTGAAGTTGCAGTTGCCCTAGTTTTTGCTGGTTGTCATGGAACCTGAGCGCAGTTGCTTGATCTGTTGAGGCTGCAATCCTTAGTCCATTGTGTTTTGTCAGTGTTGGGAGTATTTGTACCTTCCTATAGCTCAGAGTTTTCCCCTTTTTCCCTTGGGCTCCTTAATCATCCAGATTTTTTTCCTTAAATGTGATCACCTGGGAGAGGCAGTGTACTTAGTATTTTGTTGCTTTGCAAAACAGCCAACCATTGTGTGATTAACATCTATAGAAGTCTTTGATTCTGTTTAAATTCAGGGTTCTAGTTAAACATGTGAGATGCTTCCACTAATCCTTGTAATTATCCCCTGGATATTCAGAAGATGGGCACATCAGGTATTCATAGATATTTCTCTGCTTTAAGGAGTTTATAATTTCTTCTCCTTACAGCTTGACTTATTAAAAATGTATTGAGGTAGGCAAATTGCCCAGAGAGCTAGAATGAAATAAAAATAGGTTCCTTGATGATGCAGTATAAAAAGTAGAGATAGCTGATTGGAAATACCTAATGTGTTCTCTACCCATACGGCATAATAGGGGTCTTTTATCTGGTGGAAATTTGCAAAGTTAAACCTAAAATTGTAAAAAAGAATTTGTATGCAGTGCTTCTTTTGCTCAGAGCACAGTTAGATAAAATGAATGGCTACTTCTATGTGTGACATTATGTACTAATTTATTTAAGATTATTTTTTTTGCCTTCTTGGAATTCCTTGGTATTATTCAGGTGTGGAATCTGATACTGAATCATTTGTAGGGCTGTGAAGCAAAGGGAGGATGTGAATCATGGAAGCTAGACGCAGAGGGTTGTGAGGTCATTCATTGTGGGTTTGTCCTAGAATCTCTTGTCCAGTCTGTGGTATGCCAAGTGATAAGCCTTCTATTGTTTACTGATGGGACACTTTTCCCTGTAATCTTGAGAAAGAAGTTTCCTCTTCCTAGATTTGTCCTAGCTAATGTTACAACTGTGCTTGTTAGAAGACAACCTAGTTATCAATGGGGTTATCATATATGTTGGATGATGTGGCACTTGGCAGTGGTTGAGTATCATACCTGGTCTGTGAGGTGTTTTTTAAAAAGGGCAAGACTTCTGTACTTGTGGCATTGTACTCCAAATAATTAAGCCTTGATTACAGAGTATAATTGAAATCAAGGGGAGGTTCATAACAGTAAGGTACTGTAAATGAGCCTGCAAAACTAGGACAAAACTTGTCATAATTAACATTTTGTTCTAATGTATTTTAAGATCTGGTTTTATGATGCTTTAAAGTGTTTTTAGCGCTTCTGTTTGCTGCCCTGGGCTCCTGCTGGGAGGAAGGGTGGGATATAAATCAAATACTAAATAAATAAATAAATAAATTGTAATTTATAAATAAATAAATAAAGTACTACTTTCTTTGGAATTTGCATAATTTATGAATTCTTAAACTTAGTGGTGAAAATAGGTGATTTTGCCCAGCACTATGGGTTGTATCTAACATTAATCATGCTCAGAGTAGACCCATTGACATTAATGGACATGACTCACTTAGGTCCATTAATTTCAGTGTGTCTATTCTGAGTAAAAGCTAGTTAGATATAATTCTGTATATCTTCCTCAATCACTTTCATCACTGTTTGGCTTCCCAGATATCTTTTCCCACCGCTAAGTGTTATGAGACTGGATAGGTTTATACTTATACTGTATATTTGCACTTGGAGTTTCATCCTTTCATTGTCCAGTGTGATCTCAACAGGGAAGTTGCACCCCCTCAATGTTCAGTTCCTTGTTTGCAAAGTAGCATTAATACCTGTTCTCCTTTTCCCTACTGCCATCCCTGTGTACACTGTTACAAAAAGTAACTTCAGGGCTTCTTGTCTGGTGGATATAGTATTTTGAGGAATGTCTGAGTCATGTTTTCCTGAAAATACCCCAGTGCTAGCTTGATATAACTGCTGTACTTGTCGCAAATCTCCTTCCCGCTATATAAAAGGTTTGTGTTGATGGTTGTAAATGCCTGTTGTCTTAAACATAGAACAGTTTGAAGACCAGAAAGTGTATGAAAAAAATTAGAAGGCATTCTCTTTTCATCTTGGAACAATATCCTGCTCTCATGGTTGCATGGTTAAACTTGGTGATTTGACTGTAATGTAGATGTTGTGTACTGCCCTGGGCTCCTTTTGGAGAAAGAGCAGTATATAAACATATATAACAAAAAATCAGATAAACACTGAAGGAAAGTAGAAATCTCAAAAGTCTTTGTTTAAAGCAAATACATGTTTTAATCAAGTAACAGAGGAGGAGCATTACCTTCATGTCCTGCTTCTGCATTTTCTAGGAGCATCTGGCTGTCTGGATTTTGGAACAGAATGCAGGATGACTTTTGCCATGATCTAACATCACAGTTCTTGTGACCGCTTACCAATTCTAGGGGTTTGTAGTTGCTCCTGCTGGTTGACCCATATTAAACAGCTATGCCTTTAATCTGTCAGAAAAAGTAAAAAGAACATCAAATTTCATTAACTAAGAAACTGGGAACTTCCTGAAATATGCACTTATGAAATACCTAATTCTTGTTAAAACTTGGTGAATAAAACAAGTCATTTATGTTGTTCATATATTGTGTATCAGTCTCCCTTTTATTCTGGAGGCTCAAGCATTTTTTTTTTTTAAAAACCTGGTATTCCAATTCTTTCTTAAAATTAGTTAACCCCAGTCACAAAATGGGTTATCTAAAGCTAAGGACATTGTATTGTTTCCAAAATATGCTCAGACCATTCCTCTCTTGCTGGTCTATGACTGTAATAAAGTTATTTGATTTGATTTGAGACCATGCCTCTGAGCTCCAAGTGGAGGGAGCTCCAAAAATATAGAGTAGCTTTCTGTTGGTGCCCTTGACTTTCATTCAATTATGCTGCACAGGTCATCCTGTTAACAGGTGTTACCCTTTGATTGGGATTGCAGTGGGGCATAAGAAAGGAGGTAATCTGAAAGGTATGTATGGCCCAAATTGTTATGGGCTTTGTCAAAACTGAATTATATCTAAAACACTACAAAGTTATTGCAAGCTCTGGAACAAAATGTGCTCCTTGTTGTCCACTTCTTTCAGAAGATGAGATGACGCATTTTACCTTCATGTGCAACCTTCTGTTGCATAGAACCTATACTTGCTGAGCCTTGGGTGTCTCTTGAAGATTTTTTTATGCCAACAAGCCTATGCAGCTGTTTAAACTTTCTTGATAAGCCAGTCATTTTAATGATTATTCTGTATTGTTTTATAGTGTGTAATGTTTTCTTGTATATGTTCTTGTACACCACTTTGATATTTTATATGACTTGGCAGTATATAAATATGTTTATAAATAAATAAGGGAGATAATTGCTTATATCAGTGTGTTGAGCACTGAAGGCAATTGGAAAATGAAAAGCAAGTATAGGGTTTATTTCACTTTTAAGTCTGCACACTACTAGCTATTCAGAACTTTGTCAGTGTTCATGAGAGAGAAAATACTAAAGCAACAACTTCCTTGACTTGAAAATCAAGTTATTTAATAGTCACCGTGCTTGCTTTGGGTGTTATAATTAACTGAATATCTTAAGTGCCCTCAACTGGTTGGAGGTCAAACCATTTAAAGTTCCTCCTGAGCCCTATTCATCACTACCTTAACTTTTGTATCCTTGATGCATGGAGGGACGGTGATCTTTTTTTGTTCTGCTCATCTACTTGTTTTGGACATAATGTGTATGACATCCTGAGTTGAACATGTATGCCCCGATGATCTTTAAACACTCCCATGTGCCAAGGAAGATGAGTTATCAGGCTTGTGTATGTTGTACTGCATGCCTATGCATGACTCGAGTTCACTTAGGTGAACAGGCCTGTTGCCTGGACAGGTGGAGGTGACCTGACACCTGAGGAGAGACAGGGAGATACAATCCTGTATATTAATATATGTATTCCAAGGGAGGGGATGAATGCTGTTGATGTTTGAAAAAATGGGGCTTATCCTTCTCTGGAATAGAACTATGTCAGTTTTGCTTTTGTGGCAGAAGAGGCAGTAGATACACGCTTAAGGTGCCTCTTAAAGTTATAGTTAGAAACACCTGGTCTGAGTCTAAAGTCTGATAATTAAATGTCTAGTAGTTGAAGATACAGAAGAGTAGAGTAAATGCTGTTGAGAAAAAAATCCTTTTAAAGCTTTGGGGGAGAGTCTTGTCAGGCACCAAGGATATCTCGGTTACTATCACAAATATCATTTAAAGTGTATTGCTGTTATTTTAGGTAGGCATCTCTCAAAAGATACAGTTTTCAGTACATTGTGGCTTTCTTGCGCCATAATCTAGCTAAATCAGTGAAGGGCTTTCTTTCCTCAGATGAAAATCTGAGCTAGATATTTACTTTCCCAACAGCCTATTGGCTCTTGTTCCCTAACCCTGATGCAATATCCCTGGCAAACTTCAGTTTTCCATCTTGCTTTGCCTGTATTTAGAGACTTCCTTTCAAACCTAGAACAATTGGATGGGGTAAACATGTAATCTCACCTTTTCCAGGCTTGTCCTTGAATTGGTGCAGGCAGATCTAATGCAAATAGAGCCATTTGCAACTATTGTGCTCAGTTTATGTGCTCAGACCAGGGGTAAAGGTCTGTGTCCCTCTATTGTTGATGCTTGCTTGTTTCAAGCCTAGGAAGCCTCACACATTTAGAAGCTGCAGGAAATATGCAAATGCAGAAATTAGTTGCAGTAGCAACTGCTTGTTGCCTTGATGAATTCAGCAAGTCTTCACAGACAAGAGTTAGCAACAAGGCAATAGTACTACATGTCATTTATGGTGGCAAGCCTTCATGGATGCCATTTCTGCAGGATTAAACTTCTGTATGGAAAATCTGAATTCTGCTGCATGAACAATAGACTCGATCTGCATAACCTTTGCAAATATGGACTCATTGGCAGGAACTAGACTATAGAATAAGAGTACTTTGGGAGAAGGAACTGTGCAGGGTGCAGAATGCCAAACTATACCTTATCTGGTCTCTGAACTTTGAACTGTAACTTCTTGCAGTTGTATGGGCTAGAAGAGAATTAACATTTTCAACGTTAAAAAATGTTTAAATAGAAAAACAGACTAGAAATGACACAACAAAAATCAAAACCCTAAGGTTTTTGGGGATTTTTCACAGCTTCTAGACTCCAAACCTCTTTGTGCATTCATGCTTGTGGAGATCTCTGGCTTCCTATGTGTTTTGTCATACTTATAATTTTGGTACTTGGCCATGCTAGTAGTTGAGCACCTAATCAAACTGTAGTGAGGGGGTGTGGTACCAACTGCAACTTGCATGTGTTTGTTCTTCCCTGTAAACGAGAACATGAATTGGGGATCTAATGAGACATTAGAGGTGAATGGTTCTGCAGTGGCCCTGACAAAGAGTTTTCTGCACTGGCTGCATCACTACTTATCTTAACATCCTTCATTACACACAATGCAGTATACAACTACTAGTTCATTTAGCTGTTTATACATATTAAAGCTGTAGGCCATAAGGACAACCCCTAAGATGTGCTCGGAACATATAGGAGTGAGCTCCTCTTCTTGTCCCTCTGGTTTCTCTGAGTGTCTTGATGGGAGTTAAAAGAAAGAGACTGCCGCTGAGTGGAGGTCATCCTGGTCATGATGAGGACCCTTGCAAAAGTATGAGCAAACCAGATCAGCTCTCAACAAGTAGAGCCACACAAATATAACAAATTCTAGTTGGATTTCTCACTGCATCTGGTCAATCAGCACTACTTGGACATTATCACCTGTTCTGCCCTTTACCAGTAACTGGTTAGACTAAATATCCATCCATTTCCTCATCCCCTGGATGTTTTTCCATTATGTGTCCATGCCATCTGTCCCTGTTGTATCTAACCACTGCTGATAAACTTGAAGGACTGACAGAAAACTCTTTGCTCATGTTTACCTTTGTTGAGCAGATAGATGGTTTCCCTTTGTCCAAGGAGTTTCATTTTGTCCAGAGATTGCTTAATGAATAATATGCAGCTCATAGGGAAACTTTACTAGAGCAACTGTTCTTAACTCTTTTGCAATCCTAGATTAATTGGAAGGAAATACAGGCTATATGCACAGACAGCTGTAAGACTTTAGGTCCATTAGAGAGAAACTTGGATAGACTCTGGGGCAGTCACCCATGGAATGTCAAAGCTGTGGTCCTGTGTTGAGTTGATGGCATACCACTTCCAGTGTAGGAAGGAGGCATGCAGCTTAATGTGGCTGATCTCTACAGATACTCTCTTGACTAACGGTTCAGGCGAGTTGCCCCCTATGAAAGTTTCATAACTTTATGTTAAATTCACATCAGATAGGGGCAGCCTTATTTGAGCATATAAAACTCCTATGCTGAACACCTTTGGGGAAACGCCAGACAATTGTTATGGGAAATATTTTTTGTTACATTAGTGTTTCCTGCAGCTAATATGTGGACATCATGCCCATCTTTAAACACTTATGTACATGCACCTTGGAAACATCCACTTTATGTGCAGCCATCAGCGCGTGGAGCTTGAGGAGCTCCCTTTCCTTTCCTTCTCACCCCCCTAAAATAATATGTCTTAACAACCAGCAACAGAAACGGTCTAGTTGTTTCTCTAACAAAGCAGCAGATCTAATGCAACTGATCTAAGCAATCGAAACAGCCATCACCAAATGTACTCCATTATAAATTGCTTTTAAAATCTATTCTGTACCACCATTTTGGGGGGAAATTGCCCATGGAGACTAAAAAGCACAAGAAAATACTGCTGCAATACGAAACCTGAAAACCCAGGCTTCCTGGATAGCTATTTTTAGAGCTGGATTTCAAGGAAAACCCCAGAAATGATTATCAGAAGAACCTTGAGAAGAACTGAACCAAACTAATCTTTAGTATAGATCAACTTGGCAGTTAAGCCCTCACAGAGGACATGTAACAGCTTGTTCTGGGCAAGTGGTTGACAGAGTCCATCACTCAAGCCACAGTGACAGAGCTAGACTAGTAAATTCTTCATTGGGCTACCCTAGGAAAATTGTTTCTCTACGCTACCAATCTGCTATGTTTCTGCACTGGACACGCACAAATAAACACTCAGGCTGGTGGAGAAGGCAGGGAGTGCTTTGTGCTGCTGCCTCTTCCAGGCACTGTTTTTCTTAGTAGCCAGCTTTATATTCCTAAGAGGGTCTGGCAACAGATAGATGGAGCATTTGGTCTCCTTTGCCAGCCGCTCTTAGGAGTAAAAAGGCTAGTAAATGTTTTCCAGGCTAGTAACTTTTGGGGACAAACTTAAAAGGCTGCTTTAAATAACTTGCATGACATGAGTTTGCATAAGCTAGTATCTACCCAAGTTGTAGTTTTTCAACTTGTATCACTGAAATTCTCCCACCATAGAGTTTTAAAAGGTTATATTCTACTATTGATTTTTATTCAAAATTCCTAATGAAATCAGGTATTTGACATGCATGATCCTGCATTTAGGGCTCTCAAAATGGCCAAACTCTAATTTGATTAACCTGACTGCAAACTTTGACTCTTCATCACATTCTTCTTAGACTGCAAACCTGTGCAGCTTACATGGGAGTGAGGTCCATTCAATGCAGGGGGACTTGCTTCTAACTTGCTTACAGGTTCAAGCTGTAAAACGCATCAAGCGTTATTTAACTAAAGTAAAATTGAGACTTTAAGTCTCCTACCACCTCTAATGCTACCATTACATTTCATATGACAAACTAATCTTCTAAAGCAACAGGGAGGAGCCTCTAGGCCTATCTAGGCCTGGTAGGTGTCCTAATGTGGCCCATGAGGCCATTTTCCTCAAGCCATGCTCACCCATGCCATACCTGATGGTAAAGACGTGGCTACAGAGACCCAGTCAAGAGCCTTAAAATGCACTCCTGATTGTTTCTTGCCAAGTGGGGCTTGTTTTCAACACCTTTTGAACTTGGTACCAAATGCAACCCCCAAATGAAGCCAATCCCTGTTGAAAGTCAAACTTGAATTCGGAACTGACTTCAGATTTTATTTATTTATTATTTGATTATATCCCGCCCTTCCTCTCGGCAGGAGCCCAGGGCGGCACTGGGATCTTAATCTGAAGGCATGCTGCAACTGAAAAATAGATCACCTGATGTCATGGTGATGTTAGATGATTGCCGGGTGGCCTGTCAGGTGTGGTGGACCTCAGAATTTGACCATCCTGTTCCCCACCCCTGATCTAAAGAACTCCTAATTCCAAAAGTTGGTCTTCTAAATTTAAACTGCTCCTTTCTTGCAAGAAACTCAAAAGAAGGGAGAGAAATATGCAGCCTTGTCCTGCATTATTTTTTTCATTCACTCATCAGTTTGAAATTGGAAGCATTTACTCCAAACTGACCTGTGTCTTGCAAGGAGTTCAAGTCTTCTCCCCCCCCTTTTTTTTTTTAGCCTGGAACCCGTTCTGAGTAGTGAGTATAAGATCATTGAACTCGCCCTCAAACATTCTTTCAGGGTGACTTGCCAGCTTCCTATATCTCCACACCTTTAGAATTTGGTTGATTAGCAGCACAAACTTCAAAGCCTGTGTGATCTGCATGTTAACCAGCTCATTCTTTTACTTGCCATAGCAGGGAGTTGCAGTTGCCCTCTGTCCTTGCCTGGTGCTTTTGTAGATAGTTATTCACAGTTGAGTGTGAAACCAAGTTTCACATTATCTTCCTTCTCTAATTCCATGCAGTATGGTGCCAACCTAGATAGTAGGCAGGTACCATGACTTGTATATTTGGATTACCTATGGTGAAAGCTAAAACATCTACCAATTTTTATTTTTTTTTCTTTGATTTTGAGATGATTCTGAATAAGGTTGGCTGTGACAATATTGTGCAAGCTTAGCAACAGTGTCTTAGGAGACCTAATCTCTTTTGACACAGGTGAGTTGTTAGAAAGCTATTACATAGAGTTGATAATAAAGTGCTGTAGGGGTGATTACTGTGAACTGGTAACATTTTTGTACACAACCTCTTCTCCAAAACTCACAGTCATATACATAAAGTTTAGTTATGTATACTTGGTCTTAAATTTTGCTAATTTTATTTATATATTCATTTTTTTCAATTTCATGTACAACATTTAGGGATTTTTTTATTAAGCAGCTTATAAATCCTATGAAATAAATAAAAAAGGAAGACCTGGCTTTATGTCCTGTTTGTGAGCTTCTGGCTGGTCAGTGTTGGAGATAGGATGTTGGACCTAGACCCTTGGTCTGATCCATCATGACTCATATTCTTCCATTTTTTGCTTGCAACAATCCTGTGGGAGATGAAGATGAGATTGTGACTTGCCAAGCCAGTCTATTGAGCTTAATGGGCAAGAAAAAGCTTTGGACTCCTCCCCGCCCCTCTACACCGACTAAGACTCTAATCTACTACATGCTGGTTACAGGCTTTACTTGGAGATCCTTGGAATTCACAACTATTAGCTTTTTAAAATATGCTTCTACTATAGTGTGCAGCTTATTTGAAGTGATTGTTCTAAGACCTATCTTAGCAGTGAAACTGGTTGGAGCTCCTTGTCAGCAGGGAAAGGAAATGATAATGGTTTGCTAGTTGCTGTGTTAAAACTCCCTAAATGTGGAAAGGAAGCTCTAGGTAATTTTCCTTTGATATGTTTGGAGAAAAGTGACTTTTTTCTGGTGCATGTTTATTGAGCTGCATTGAAAGGAGCTAACAAGTTTTGTGGACAAACTAAGAACATACTTGATCATAAACATTTTCAGAACTGAACTTTCCTAGATGTCATTACTAACCCAATAATTTCTTCAGCCAACAAATGCATATTTGGTTTTCAGAAAGTCAGCAAGTTGGAGAACTTATTCTTTCCACTGATGGTCTGTTCATAAACACACCTATAGTTTGTACATCACTTCTAACTAGAATGTGTCTGTCCACAACTTTAAGCTTGTTTTGCCAGTACTCAGTTATACATGCCACCATAATCCATAATTTGGATTCTTGCATTGAGCAGGGGGTTGGACTCAGTGGTTTTATAGACCCCTTCCAACTCTATGATTCTATGATCTCCATAATCAGGTCACCTCTAAAGTTGCTTGGTTAAACTGTTTAGAGTGTTCTTTGAGCAGGAGGTAAGAAAGAAAATTATTTCCCAAAAGAACTGCTACAATGTAGGGAAGGTCTCCAGATGTGAACCTATTCTGTGACCTTCTGGGATTCCCATGTTAGAAAAAAATAATGCCAGAACATGTTACTAAATAAGTTACTGCAAAATATTTCTGGCCAACAGTATAACTTAATATTCAATTGCTCAGCATATATGAAGGAAGGAATACCTGTATATGGAAGTTCAGAAAATGGATTTGTGGGTAAGTTTGGATTGGTCTTTCTATCGTTGGCAGTGTCTTTTGAGAAGTTTGCTGAAAATGATTTCAAGTGAAGTCATTTTTCTAATAAGCTTGGATTAGTTAGTTTCTTCACTTTATAATTTTTGGAGCAGGGGGATTTTAGAGTGTGGTTATCTTGTTTTAGGCACAAGTAAAACTCTTCAATTTATCTGAAACATTCTGCTTTGGATAATCTGTAACTTGGAGGGGATTTTGTTGTCCCAAGTCAGGAGCAAATTTTCAATCTTAATGGACTCTACCTAGAACACCCAGTTCATCTTTTCTGGTTGTGTAAGTGGGAAATTCTTTGAGGCACAGCTAGTGGTGCGTGTTCATAGGATTCATATTGCAGACTCAAGTGTCATTTGGGGTGGGGACAAATCTCAGGGAGTAGTGCTTGCTTAAAAAATGCCTTTCACTCTGAAATCATGAAGCATCATTGGGGAAAAAATTGCTGGAAGAGGAAGGGATTGTGTTGTAGATCCCTCCAAGTAGTAGTCACCTTGTTAAAGAAGTTGATCATTCTTGTGCTTATTCATGTGATGCCTGAAAGATTACTGAATATGTGTTTGCCCTGTATGGTGCAAAAGGGCTCTCTGCTGTACCTTGACTCTAATTTACATGAAGGAACCTAATCTCACTGACAAGCTCAAGAAATAGTACTACATGAGTATTCTCAACAGTTTGCGATATATTAAACTCATCTCAGTGGCATGATATGTAAAGCTTTTGTTACATGCTTCTTAATATTCATCTCCCTTCATTTTAAAATCTGCTTCACTGTAGAAAAGATGTATATTGGCTGAGTGTTAAGTACTGGGCAATCCTTTGGGTAGCAAACAGCTCAAATGGCATGCAGGTGATTATCTGGATGTGTTTGTTATGAGATAATTGCTGGGCACGCTTGACAACTATGGGCACATCTTGGATAATGTATGTGGGCAGACAAGGATCTCTGCATAAAAGAGTGCAGTGTGTCACTTCAGCAAGCTTCCTTGAACAACCTGGCAGCAGCTGTGCAAACTGCTTCTCTAGAAATGGATAAAGCTCCTCCCAAGGAACTTGGACAGGATGCCTGCAAGGTCATTCCTCAACTGTTCTTTTAAGAGAGGTCTTGGAAAAGGAAAGAAGCATTTTTCCATGTTCAGCAGATTTAGGTTAAAGTAAACGTAAATGCATACTATTTGCTTTGCTACCAAAGAATGTCTGTTTTTCTGGGTTTAACTATGATCCATGTTTGATCTTGGTGCATGGTGCAGAAATACTTCTCTGGAGAACTTGTCTTACCACCCTTGGATTGCATTGATAATGGTTGATTTTATTTTCAATTTGTAGAACATTTGTGGGAATGCTAGATAATGCTTCTAGCCAAGTTTTAGAATGTTGCTGTATTTAAAGTTGCTATATTTGAAACTTAAGTACCTGACTTGTTTCAAAACTGGTAGCCCATGGTTACCTGGTTCAGATGGAATGGGAAACTATGGTTAGATATTTGAAGTTTTAATCATTGCTTGCTGCAAAGGAGGTGTGTGGATGAGCAAGAGGCTCATGAATATTTGCCTTAATAAGATATTATTGTCTGAATGCAAACACTGGATGACCCAAAATTCTGCTTTTATGAAAGAGGAGGTAAACTTCTAAATTTAAAGTTTGGAAAACTTTAGGAAATGTTGCAGCCTTTCTTCGTAGGGAAGGTGCTCCAGTTTCTGGATTAGTGTGGTTGGCTTTTTCTGCATATATTCCACCTCTGTGGTAACATTTTTGACATGTTGTGACCAGAACTGTACGTAGTGTTTCAGATGTGGTCACAGCCTAGATGAGTATTCATTAATGGGCAAAAAAACCCTTGCAGCTTAAGAAAGTACCTATAGCCAACAGGTATTTCCATTAAACTTTAAAAAGCAGGGAAATTGGGTAGCTATAGTGAATATACCAAAGGAGCAGACCTGATTTCCTCTCTATTGTACTGCCCTACAAATGTATAAAAATGCAAACACAATCTGGGTTGGTGTTTCACAGTCCAATCCACTTCCTGTGTAGCTTGTAAGAATTTGGTAACGCAAATCCCTTTGATTTACTCAGACTGCTTGTGGTGTTATTCTCTTCACCGCTGCCACGATTTGTTTCCCTTCAGCCTTGGTATTTACCTTACCCTCCCTTCTGGTCTGTGAAACCCCAGCCAAGGATCAGGCCTTTGGTAAACCAAATAAGTATTTTATTATATAACAGAGATAACAAGATTTCTTTAAAAGGCACTTAAGCATATGGTTACATCTATTCCTGAGGTAATGGTCTTAGTATTAATCCGAACTCCACCCTCTCCTCTCAAAACCCACCAAAACAACCCTCTCAAGTCCACCAACGTCCACACACGTGCACACCACATCCACACCCACACTCCACCCCAGGCTGCAAAAGTGTGAAAACCAAAGCCAACCAATGCTATGGGAAGTGGAGTAATCTCTTCCAAAGCGTGCACACACACACCTAAAATGCTGCCAGCCCAGGAGGAAGAGCCCTGGGGCCCTGTCCCATGACAGCATGCACAGGACTGGATCCACATGTGTTCGTATCTGGATTCTCTGTTGTTCGTATCCCACTGCTACTGCCACCACCTGTGACGTAGTCTCCTGTGTTCCCACGTGTCTTTGGGACTCTCTTTGGTGAGCATATGGTGAGAGGTGGCAACACCTGCAATCAGAACTACATCTCCAAAGTTGGAGAATTACATTTTTGTATTTTGTTGGTGTTCTTCTTACTTTGCTTCTTTCCTGTGCTACTACTGTTTCTACAGAGAATCTAACCTAGAAAACCATATTTCTCTCATTATTCATCCTAGAAATCTGTGTCAAATTTATTTTTATTAATTTCAAAGCCTTTTTATTGGTCAGTGTCATATGATGAAGACAGCCTTTTGTGTGTCAAACTGGAGGTTCTGTTTCTATTTTGGCTGTATTAACAGTTGAATCTGAAACTGCAGTTTGATGTAAAATCAGACTGATTACAAATGTTGCTACTGACGCAATGAATATAGCTGTAATCTAGCTAACAAACTTAGCCTGCCCAAGATGCATGTTTTCAGCCTGCTATGCTTAAACCATATCAGTTAAGGAAATGTGGGCACGGGCAATTAAAAACAGTGCACATGTAGAAATTTGCTGGAATATAGTTTACCTCCCACTGTTTTATCTTGTGCAAACTGAGACACTCCTCATGTCCACTGGAGACTATTCTGCAGAATAGTCAGTGCCATTATTCCATAATTGTTTTTGAAGTTTTTAACTGTAAATTATGCAAAGTGTTGCTGTACTTCACATATTCATAGAAACAGAAGCAAAAGAAAATGATTTACTATAGGAAACGTCACTAAAATTGCAAAGTAAATCAAACATATTTAAAGTTACTATCTGAACTATATCAACTGCCTTAATAATGTTGCTTTCTCCCTGCTAAAACCAGATCAGCACAGCACATGTCTTGTTTCTGTTGTTTGGGCTGATTGCAAGTGTTGCCACCTCTCACCGTATGCTCAGAGGCACGTTACCAAATTCTTCCAAGCTACACAGGAAGTGGATTGGACTGTGAAACACCAACCCAATTTTTAAAATCTTGATAGAAATATCTGTTGGCTATAGGTCTGTTAGCTTTTAGAACACTGACAGTTGGTTCTTACTGAGCGTGCCTGACGTTATAATAGACTTCAAGGTAAAATTTCTTAAATTAATTAAAAATCAGCCAGGCATTTTTTAACTTTTAAAGTGCAGAAGATGAAGGTCAGAGTATGGGGCAAGATCAGTAATAGGATTACAGGCACTCCTTGAACATGGCTGATTTTTAATTAATTTCAACAAATTATGAGATCACGGGTCTGGATTTTTTTTCTCTTGTTTTACATTTTGAACTCTGGATTCTCTCTGAGTGTTTTGTGTATCACCATGAAAATTGACAGGGTTGTTAAGCAAGCGTTTCTGAGTTCAGGACTATAAGTTTTGTAAGGTTTTGTTTTGAAATGAGCTTATGGAAAGCAGCAGAATGGCATGGGGGTATTTTCAGTTTAACACTGCGGAATGTGAAAAATCCATGCTGGCTGTAGTATACATCCACTCTTGAATAATATATTCTGAAATGCCTCTCCCAATACAAACCTACCCAGACCCTTAGATCTTCTTCTGAGACCCTTCTCCTGGTCCCCCCTCTGAGGGAGGCTTGAAGTGACAAGGGAGAGGACCTTTTCAGAGGGCCCATTTGTGGAACCTGCTCCCCAGTGAGGCTGCTTGGTGCTTTCATTGACATCTTTTTGGCACCAAGAAAAGATTTATCCTTTTTCCCAGGCTTTTTGGTAGACTAAGATAATACTGTTTGTTGTTAGTGTGCTGCCAAAGCTTCCTGTGGCTATATGGGGGTGGTTGTTTTATTATTTTGTTTTTATGGTATGATACATTTATGTGGTGAGAGGAGAGAAATCCTGGGGTGGGGAGTGTGTAGTGTTGCCGCACTTTTTGGTGAGAGCATAGGTTGGGGTGGTGGTAGCAGAAGTGGGAGTGATGCTGCTACCTGTACACACATGCTTGTGTGTTTGGTGGGTGGGGTTGTTTATCTTGGTGATATAGTCGTGTTTTAATCTGCTAGTAGTGATTGCGATTTATTGTGTTAGTTACTTTAGTTTATATTGACGGTTTCTTAAAAATGCTTTGTATTAAATGTGTAAATTTGTTTTTATGATGTTTAATGTTAATGTTTAAGATGATTTTCCCCCAGATGTTTTGTATTGTTTAATATGTATAATTTTGTTTTGACTTTTTACAACATTGTAAACTGCTTAAAAGCTTCTTTTTGAAGTATGAAGCAGTATACAAATTAATAACAAGAATAAGAATGTTGTCAGTTGCGTGTAGGCCTTTGGGTAACAAGCAACACCAAATCTAATAAATAATGATTACATTACAAATACTTGTTGTTATGTGCCTTGAAGTCGAACACGACTTATGGTGACCCTATGAATGAACGGCCTCCAATAGCATCTTTTATAAACCACCCTGTTCAGATCTTGTAAGTTCAGCAGTTCTATTTTTGATACCTCTCATAATGCCTAGAATGCAATTTGCCTTTAGTCTTGCCAGCCATATTGCCAAGATCACATACTGTTGAAAAAAGAGGGTTACTAACACAGTGGCTACTGAAGGTTCTTGAGAATTAACGTGCTGCCCTCAGCGTTTGTGTGCTTGCTCAGAACTTCTCTAAATAAAAATTGCAACCCACACAAAACGTTTGTCAGAGATGGCTAGTCTAGAAGCCTGTATGTCAGAGAAGTCTTTTGCACGGGTTATGATTTCAATTGTTACCTGTCAGAAACTGAATGTTTTATTGAACTTCATTTTTAGAGAAAAAAGTTACCTCCTGATATTGGGACTACATCTCCAAAAGGTTTAACCTCTGAAAGGTTCTAGATATTATTTCTGTTTGTAAATCTAAAATACAACCAAAATCTAAGGTGGCGTCACACACTTTTACTTCTGCCATACTAATCAGTCTGTTTCAGAAAAGGCAGTATGTGCGTGCACCAGTGCACAAGGAAGCAATTAACAGATATTTTCCTGATTTGGGACAAAACGACACTCATGAAACCATTTTCACTCAGGACTTGGAAAATTCTTACTGTCTTATCACCTAAGAATTTGAAACCTTCACCCTTGTGTATTTTGTAAAATCCACACACAGACCCCAAATACAGAGATTAATCTGTAAAGCAGGACTGGTGTGAGAAAAACTTCCCTAAAGAGAAACACTTAACTGACGTATTATGTTGTGAACCTCAGACAGCTGCATGTAGGCCTCGCTGATAGCTTATCCAAAACTCTTGATGAAATTGAGATGTTAAGTACTGTTGTAATATACTGTTCTGGGCCAGGTCAGGGGTGTTGTCCCTGTAGCCCTGGCTCCTGGAACTATATGTTGTGATGTGAATTCCATTCCTGAAACTACTTGCTACATCTTGAAGACTGTGAGCAAGAAAGACATCTGCCGTAGTTGCTGACTCATTGATCACAGAGCTTCACTGCACATGGGAGTGCTTCCCACCAAGGTTAACTTTGGAGGGCTTTCTTGCTCTAGGAGCTGTTTTCAAAAATAACTTGCTGCATCTGGAGTTGGAAAGTTAAAAGCAGAGAAACCAATCACTAAGTGTGGTGTTTACGTAAAATGCAGGAAATAACCAGGAGTCTGACTCTCTTCCTGCTCAATACAGTGTGACTGTGGATTATCTGGCCTGCGGGCCTTGGGTTACTATGCTGATTCTGAACTAAATGTTGACCTTCTTTGCTTGGATATTCATCTGACATTTTAAAAGTGCATAGTTGTCTTGCATGCCCCCTTTAAAGGCAGGAGTGCTCTTTTCTCCATTTCATAGCTGGAGGAACCAAAGCCAGTGCTTTGGTGTTTGTCATTGCCCAGGTTTTATTGAAGATGGATTACTGCTCATTTCTAGGGAATCCCTTTTTCTTACCTTTAT
Organism: Rhineura floridana; assembly: GCF_030035675.1. Classification (NCBI taxonomy): domain Eukaryota; kingdom Metazoa; phylum Chordata; class Lepidosauria; order Squamata; family Rhineuridae; genus Rhineura; species Rhineura floridana. The sequence goes on from NC_084482.1 coordinate 40,626,714, forward strand.
TGTGTCTGCATCCAAATCTCCACAGTGTTTCTCTTGTTCAGCACATTGATCAGTCTTTCCTCTTTCCTTCCAGAAGGAGCTGCTCACTGTTGTTGGAGGAAGTTGTCACCCTGTTCCAGCCCAAAAACTCCTGTACTCACAACGTCTGATCAGTGGCTGGTAGTTTTTTGCATTGGCTGGAGCACAGGCTGCTCTTGGAATCCAGGCCATGACCAGCAGAGGAGCTGCCAGGCCGAATGGTCAGTCACAAGCCAGCAAGATCTGTCAGTTCAAGTTAGTACTACTGGGCGAATCGGCAGTGGGGAAGTCCAGCCTGGTGCTGCGTTTTGTCAAGGGACAGTTCCACGAATACCAGGAGAGCACCATAGGTGGTGAGTTTGGGGGCATCTCCTTCATGGGTGGAAAATCAGTAGCCTAAATTTTAGGGGCGCACCCTTGGATTCTATCATATCTGTATTCATACATTCCGTCAGGCACTGTTGTCCACTTCCAGATATGGTGCACTTCCTGACACCTTCATCCTGAAGTGTAGCCACCAATGTGCTAGCTTGCCTTTTCAAGGGGTGGAGGTCTTAAACACAGCAGAAACAATTTGGTGTTAGTAACTCATAGATATAGATATAATTTTTAAATAAGTTATTCACACCTAAGGATTTATATATTGTTAAAATAGCCACCCATAGTTCTCTTAAGCAAGTATACAGTTAATACAGCAGTGGGGAACATATTTTGGCCCAAGGTCCAGATTAGAACTTGCCCATCCTTCAGCTTGCTCTGTTCCAATGATGGGTGGGACAGAAGTGAGCAAAACACACACACACACACCAAAAAGGGGGGGATGCATGTACTTCTGTCCCCCTCCTTGTTGTCACAAACACACATGCACCAAGTACACAGTGCCTTCTCCCTTTCTTCCTCACACACATACATATATACAGTCACACACTCATACATACACTCTTACATGACAGGTAGGCAGGTGCATGCAACACACACAGCATTTCTAGCCCTCTGGGCTTGTGGCTGGAAATATCATTGGGCAGTATCCAACTAACTCATTCCATCAGCGCAAGGATTTCCACTTGCAGAATGGAACTTTTCTCCCTCTCCTCCCCTACCCCAAATAATCTTTTCTGAGGCTTCCCCCAACCCTCTGGAGCAGATTTGGGGGGAGCTCCGCAAAAATCCTTGCACTAATGGGGCAAGTTGGTTGGATACCACCCTTTTTGCCTGCACTAAGTTCTGGCATAAGAGATCCCTCTGCTGCATTTTACTCTCAAAGAACGTTGTGTTTAGACCAGAGAGTGCCTTTTACTGTCCTATGCCAGACATCGTATGGCATCAGACGATTGGCAGGTGGGAGTGGTTTGTCTTAAATTGCTTCACTGGTCTAATTAGGCGCATGGGCCGGAGATTCAGTGCTGCTGTGTTCATACTACTTTGAATTCCAATTACCTTCACCCATTTGTAGAAACTGCTCAGTCTTCTACTTCATCTATAAAATCTTTTATGCGCTCACTTGTTTTCAAAAATTTTTTTTTGGAACAATGTGTTTCTAAAAAAGCGTTAACTTATCCATAATGGCTTTACTAAACAGAAAATTAAATGATTACAGAAGTACTTCTATAAATCTCATTCTCTACAAAAAGTGGGATATAAATGTAACAATAAATAAATAAAACCCTTGCCTGTATTTTTACAGAAATACTACACCAAGATCCTTTTGCCTTGTGTGTGTCGGTGCACATGTAATGCATTTTTTCTGTAAACCCCTTCCTGATACATCTTTAGGATTATCACTCAGTCTTTACCACCATCAGCCATCCTAAATATCATAATGGTATGGTTACCTTCTGTGGGAGGGGAATCTTCCAGTGGGGAGGACCTATAGTGGTTGAGGGGAAAGCATGTATCAAATTCATGTTAAGTAGGGACAAGATGGGAAGATACTATTTTTTTCTGTATGCAAACAGTTTTGTATGTTGGGTAACATTCAAACACGAGATTATGTCACCTTCATTCTGAAATGTAAAGTGCTAGGAAGCTGCTCAATATGACTTCTCGACATGATTTGGCTGACCTTAATGCACACTATTTGCAGCACAAAAGTTTTAACGCTCTTTGCATTTTGTTTCTGTATGAGTTTCTCCATGTAAATTTAGACACTTTATTAGTATTATGACCTCTAACAATCTGTTTATTAGATTAAGAGCACTTTTTGCTTGGTCTCCCAGTGGTTATTCAGTTATTTCACAATAGTTAATGTAATTGTGATATCTAAAGTTAAACGATTACATCAATTTTGGTGAGCTCCTAAGCCAACTTTTCACCTTATTTCACAGCGGCTTTTCTCACACAGTCTGTCTGCCTAGATGACACAACAGTAAAGTTTGAGATCTGGGACACAGCTGGTCAGGAAAGATATCACAGTTTGGCTCCTATGTATTACCGAGGGGCTCAGGCTGCCATTGTGGTATATGACATAACCAACCAGGTAAGCATGCACTGTTTGCTAACTTGTGGGGAGAAGGGGCAGTGTATCTGTGTTTGGAGGCTGTAATTAATGTGTAATTCTGTATCAAAAGAAGTTAATAATAATAATAATAAACAATTTTTAAAAAAGTAGGGGCAGTATATCAAGGTTAAAACTTAACAGCATGGGGACTTCATAGAATTACAGTGGAAGTCTCTTTCAGCTGATACTTCCTCAGTTTCTTTGAGCTCCTTTTCCCATCTCAGATGGAGGATGTTGGAGAGAAGGCCATCTAAAGACTTTAAAAACAGTCGATTATTGCTTAGAGAATCCAGGCAGTTTAATGATTAGTGCCAAGTAAGTGCCTGACTAAAGAGTTATCTTGTTCATATGAAACCTTTGCTGTAAACTAGCTTCCTCACTGGTGATTGGTTTACTCTTTTTTTTAAAATTAAAACCACAAATTCCTTTTTGTTCTGACTTGGAGTAAGCACTACACAGTCTCCTTGGTGTATTATATAAATAGTACAGGAAATAACTTTAGAGAGATCATTTCCAAGCTGATACTTAAAGAATCCTGGTTAGGAAGTCCTACTGCATTCAGTGGGGTTTGCTTCCAAATCGCTATGTTTGGGTTGCAGCCTACCTGAAGTTTGATGTTGCAGGGATGGGGAAGCATGGTCTCTTTAGAGTGTCTCCTCCTTGGTCCCACCTGGCACAGCAGTTAGAGGGGGAAGTCCCATTGGTATCGTGAGAGCTTTTTGCTAACCCTAATTCTCACATGGAGGGAAGTGGTGTGTTTGAGGATGGCAGTGTACAGGCAGGGGGAGGGATTTAGCCATTTTGACCTGAAAACAAAAAAGAACACATACAGGAAGTGGAAAGAAGGCCAGGCCACAAAGGAAGAGTACAGGCAGGTATCACAGAATTGCAGGGATGGCATCAGGAAGGCTAAAGCTGAGAATGAGCTGAGGTTAGCGAGAGATGCTAAAAGCAACAAGCTTTCTTCAGGTACATCCATAGTAAAAGACAGAGAAAAGAAATGGTGGCACAGCTACTCAATGAGGATGGCAAAATGATAACAGATGACAAAGAAAAAGCAGAAGTGCTCAGTTTGTACTTTTGCTCAGTCTTCTCCCAGAAAAGGGTCTATCACCCTCCTGGGAAACATGAAGTAGAAGGGGCAGGATTGCAGCTTGAGATTGATAGACAAATGGCCAAGGAATACCTAATCACTTTGAACGAGTTCAAATCAGCAGGCCCAATAAACTGCATCCTAGAGTATTGAAGGAACTGGCTGAAGAACTGTCAGAACCACTGTCTATTACCTTTGCGAAATCATGCAGGACTGGTGAAGTGCCAGATGACTGGAGGAGAGCTAATGTTGTTCCTGTCTTCAAAAAGGAGGAACTGGGGAACTACAGACCAGTCAGCCTAACATCAATCCCTGGAAAAACTCTGGAGCAGATTATAAAGCAGTCAATCTGTAAGCACCTTGAAAACAATGTAGTGATTACTAGGAGCCAACATGGATTTATGAAGAAAAAATCCTGCCAAACTAATCTTACCACATTTTTTGATTGGGTAACCTCCCTTGTAGACAGTGGTAATGCTTTGGACATAATATATCTCAACTTCAGCAAAGCTTTTGACAAAGTGCCCCATGATATTCTGATTAGCAAGCTAGCTAAATGTGGGCTGGATGGAACAACTATCAGTTGGATCCACAGTTGGGTCCAGAATCGTACTCAAAGAGGGCTTATCAATGGTTCCTTCTCAGACTGGGCTGAAGTAACGAGTGGGGTACCACAGGGCTCAGTCCTGGGCCCAGTGCTCTTCAACATTTTTATTAACGACTTGGATGAGGAGGTACAGATTATCAAATTTGCAGATGATACAAAATTGGGGGGCATAGCTAATACCGTGAAAGACAGACAAAATTCAAAGGGACCTTGATAAGCTGGAGCATTGGGCTGAAAACAACAGAATGAAATTCAGCAGGAATAAATGCAAAGTTCTACACTTAGGAAAAAGGAACCAAATGCACAGTTATAAGATTCACAGTTATAAGATCATATTCTATGATTCTAAGATGGGGGATACTTGGCTCAGCAATACTACATGCAAGAAGGATCTTGGGATTGTTGTTGATCACAAGCTGAATATGAGCCAACAGTGCGATGTGGCTGCAAAAAAGGCAAATGCTATATTAGGCTGCATTAACAGAAGTATAGTTTCCAAATCTTGTGAAGTATTAGTTCCCCTCTATTCAGCACTGGTTAGGCCTCATCTTGTGTACTGCGTCCAGTTCTGATCTCCGCACTTCAAGAAAGATGCAGACAAACTGGAACAGGTTCAGAAGAGGGCAACAAGGATGATCAGGGGACTGGAAACCAAGCCCTATGAGGCGAGCCTGAAAGAACTGGGCATGTTTAGCCTGGAGAAGAGAAGACTGAGGGGAGATATGATAGCACTCTTCAAGTACATGAAAGGTTGTCACACAGAGAAGGGCCAGGATCTCTTCTCGATCATCCCAGAGTGCAGGACACGGAATAATGGGCTCAAGTTGCAGAAAGCCAAATTTCGATTGGACATTAAGAAAAACTTCCTAATTGTTAGAGCCATATGACAATGGAACCAATTACCTAGAGAGGTAGTGGGCTCTCCGACACTGGAGGCATTCAAGAGGCAGCTGGACAGCCATCTGTCGGGAATGCTTTGATTTGGATTCCTGCATTGAGCAGGGGGTTGGACTTGATGGCCTTATAGGCCCTTTCCAACTCTACTATTCTATGATTCTATGACTTCTATTGGGTATCTTTTGGCATGTGATAGCATTTAAATAGTTCACCTGAACCTATTGAAGAAAACATAACTACCTTACCTTTTCACGAATTCAGTTTCACCTTAGGGCTAGTTTACCCATTATGGATTAAAGGGTTACTGTGGTCAAAAACCATGCACTCATGATGTCCCCTCTAGCGTGTGAGAGGCAAAATCCTGTTTCACACGGGGTGTTTGTTCATTGCAGAGAACCACAACTGCTCCTTGACTTGTACTGGGTATTTGTGTACACAGTGAGAATTTTACTGTTTGCATACTAGGGGAAATACTACAGGCATGCACAGCATGCAGATGTGGCCTGCTAATTCCAATAAGCACCCTATGGAACTTTTATAGTGAAGGGACTGGTGAGATTACCTATTTCCCTCCTTTTCTCTTTGTTTAAAGGATATTTTTGACAAAGAAATAAGGATGGGGTTTGCTTCCACAAGATGTGGTGATGACCCCTCACTTAGGTGGCTTTGAAAGGTGATTAGACAAATTCAAAGAGGATAAATCTATTAATGGCTAGTAGTCCTGATGGCTATATGCAGACTCCAGCTTCAGAGGCAACAAACATCTACTGCTGTGGGGAAGAAATGGGATAGGGCTATTGCCTTCATGTTCTCTTCTTTGGCTCCCCAGATGCAGTTAATGCTAGACTAAATAGCCCTTTGGCATGATCAGCAACGCTACTCTTATGTCCTTGAGAATCTACCTGTCCCAATAGGTAACTGCTTTGTCAGTTGGAAAAGCCTTTTGTTTCAATGTACTGCTGGAGTGTGGGAGTATTTGGTAACAATAAGAAGGATGTTTCTTTTGACTCCACAGCTGACATTTTGGCTTTTTTCTCTTCTGACAGGAAACGTTTGCACGAGCAAAAACATGGGTGAAAGAACTCCAGCGACAAGCTAGCCCAAACATTGTCATAGCCTTAGCAGGAAATAAGGCTGATCTTGCCAACAAGCGCATGGTAGAATATGAAGTAAGTAGCACTTCTCAAGCCCCTTGGTTGTCCATAATGCTGACCATACTTCTGGACAGATGGAATGCTCCATAGTATTGCTTCAATAGTTTTACGAGTCCAACACATTTGCTATTTCTCCTTCATTAGATTGATGCAATTGCTCCCGAGTGTCCTCTCTGATGTGGCTGAGCCCGTGTTGCTCCCTGGTTTTCTGGGGAGCTGTGGACAGCAAAGCTGGTTGGACGACAGCTGGAGCACATATGGCATAAATCTCATCATAAAAACTATTGAGTACTTGTTAGGGCGCATGGCCCCCTTTTTGGGGAAGGTGGTGACTGTTCAGTTCCAGACACACTTTGAGGGAGTAGATTATTTGGACCCATTCCAGTTTGGGTTCAAAACTGGTTTTAGAACTGTTAACATCCTTGATCACTATCAGGACCCCTCCTGTGGTCACTGCCTTGTCACAGTCCCACCTCAGGGTCCTGCTCTCAAAACAGTTCTCTCACCGGCTCTAGCAAACATCTCACAAGATCCCACTGCTAGGCAGCACCACCAGACACTCCCTGTAAACAATAATGCCTTGAGACTGTGCCTTAGTCTCCTCCTGGCTTATTGCTACATTGTGTCTGGGTGCACTTGCAGGCCTCAACCCCCCCTGTATCTTTGTGCCTATAAAGATTACAGCCCTGGGTTGCTATGGATACCTGATGATGTTACACTATCTCTTCACTGCTGCCACCATTGATACTGTTTCCCAACGTTGGTATATGCCCTGCCCACCCTTCTGGTCTGTGTAAACCCAGCCAAGGATCAGGTGTTTTGGTAAACCAAGAAATATTTATTTATATACACAGGGAATAACAAGATTACTTAAAAGTATAGTCAACAGGCATGTGGTTTCATAAGATGCATTACTCTTTATGTTTCTAGTCGTCAATAACCTGCCTCACTACCCGCCTAATCCAATCCACCCAACAACCCTCTCAAAGCCTCACAAAAAACCAACCAACCACACTGCCTCTCAACTGTCATCCTCTCATTTATACCTTCAGACACTCAAGCGCTCAGCCAATCATAATACAACACTCATCAACATTCCAACCCATGTACTCCCCCCTCTCACTCAATCTACTTACCACATATACTCTAATAAACCTGCACTTACCATATTTACAGTATTATATATATACAGGGACATCACAATCACCCCAACAGATGACCTTCACCAGAAGGAGGACAGAGGGATTGCAACCTTATTGATCCTCCTGTATGTCTCAGCGACCTTTCATACAGTTCACCATGGTATCTTGCTGAATCTCGGTTGGGAGAGGGAGACACGGTGTTATGGTCATTCCAGTCCTATCTGCTGGGCTGTTTCTAGAGGGTCATAGTGGGAGACTGTACCACAGTCCCATGACATTTGTGCGGTTGGGTACTACAGGTTTACATCTTGCCCCCTATGCCAACTAATATCTATATGAAGCTTCTGGGAGGTGTCTTTAGGGGATTTGGAGCAAGGTGAGACCAGTGTGCTAATGACACCCAGCTCTACTTCTCTCTGTACCTGAGTCAGGTGAGACTGTGCAGATCCTGGACCAGTGGCTGAATGCAGTAGTGGGCTGGTTGAGAGCCAATAAGCCGAGTCTGAATCCTAACAAAACAGAAGTCCTATGGGTGGGTGGTTCCTGGGTCTGACAATTAGGCAGGTTTCCTGTTCTGTATGGGGTTGCACCAGTGCTGGATTTGTAAGCCATAGCTTTATTATGAGGGGCCTCTAAATATGCTGGAGATAACTAAGAGGTTTTATTATAATTGAAATGCACTTTGGCTTAAATAACATTTCAGTCAAAATCTACCACCAGAATTCTGAACCCTGACCTTCCCATCTCAATCCCATCAATTTCCCTTCTAGGGCTGCTGGACTACTCACATCATCTACAAGTTGCCCAGCCTTACCTCAGACCACAAGAGGAGACAATGGGAGCTAGCCTACCAACACATTCTAAAGTCCCTTGCCACATCAGGCATCATTTCGCCTAATCCCCTCCTCACCACTTTTCCCACCACTTTCTTTCTCTGTTTTTTATTTTATGGGGTCTCTGAATCTTCTTGACACAGCTTAGGGCCTCAGCATGTCTTATTCAAGCCCTGGGTTGCACACCCTCTACCTAGGAAGCTGCCTGAATCAGACCAGCTGAAATTCATGATGTGGCAATGTGGGGGAGGGCCATCTCAGTGTTGGTGCTCTGACTGTGCCCCCCCCCCCCAGGATGTAACACTGCTAGCAGTGACTCTTCTGAAGACCTAGCTGTGCTGTTTGTTCAGGCTTTGCTGAAAATTCGTGCCTGAGCTTCATTGCTTTAGTATCCTGGTTTCTCCTCATTAAGGTGTAGCAACTTTTAAAAATTGTTGCTGTGTTTTATCTTAAGTTGGTTTAATTTTAATGTACCTTGCTCTAGGATTGCATTGGCAATGAAGAGCAGGTAACAAAATATTTTAAATAAAACAGTAAGACGAGGAACTCAGGCACGCAGGGATTTTACTAGTCTGGCCAGCTGAGACTCCATGATTGAAACATCTCTTTCATATGATCCTCAACACATCATTTGTAGAGGTCTAGGGATAGGGCCAGTCACAGTTGGGCCTAGCCTGTGACTGAGTCGGACCATTTGTCCACCTAACCTAGCACTATCTATTGGACTTGCAGCAGCTCTTCAAGTTCTTAGGCAGATGTCATCCTCTACCCTGCCATCTGATCCTTTTAAGCACAGGTGCCAAGGACTGACCCAGGGACCTTCGGTGTGACAAAGTATGCTCTCTCTAGGAGGGATGACCTCCAAACATTTTGGAGCTTGTAGTTGGGGAAGCTTTTCTACTAACGTATTGCACTGTCACAACCTTTCTATATTTATTTTGCACTGGGCATAGCTTCACAGAAGTGAAGCTCTGGAGCACTGCCGAATATGATATAAAAGAATTTACTAATGCCAGCCTTTATCTTACACTTTGAGCAATTGCAAGACCTTTAGCATGGCTTGCATTCATCGTCACATCTTAAAAGATAAAAGGGAATTCCTGAATAAAAGGAGAATCCATTATGCCCAAGGCTTAATATTTGTCAAAAAAAAAAGCTACATGCTCTGTGTTCAGAGCAGTCAACAATGTATGTAAATGCCATATTTGGAATTTATTATTATTTTAATTTATTACCTGCCCTTCACCCTGAGGTCAGAAGGCAGGATACAACAGTCTAAAATATGTCATTAAAAACAACTTAAAATCACATCACAAAAAATAGGGCAGGCCCTAAAATATACATGTCAGGTGTCATATTATTTTAATTTAATTTGTGGAATATGAAATAGGGAAGGAGGGCTGGTAAATGGTAAAGCAAGGTGTGTCATGAGTAGTCGAGGGAGGGGAGCTCAGACCTATGCAGAGCAGAGTCCTACCACCTTCAAATGAAGGTAGCTTCAGAGCAGTGACAAGGGGCCAATCCATCTTAATGTAGATTGAGGTGGGAAACCTTCAGCCCACAGACCAATCTTGCCCTGCCACGTTTCCCCATTTTGCCCATGAGGCTGTTTTGGCCAAGTCACACCCACCTGCCCTATACCTGACATCATGCAAAGGGACAGAGCTTAGGGAAAGCCCCCTTGTGCAACTTCCAAAGCACCTGCCAACCAGCTAGTTCTCACGAAGCTTTGAAGTACTGTGCAAAGCAGGATTGCTTTCACCCCACTGTGAAGGGAGGGCAATTCTGCTTGGTCCAGGTGCATGAGAGCTCTCTACAGGAAACTGTCTTGTGCACCCAGACCTGCTCAGTTTGGCTGTGCTTTCTAAGTATGTAGCAGGCAGCAAGGTGGTGCTAAAAGCAATGTTTTTGCCTTTCTTTCAGCAGCTGCTGAAACGAAGGAAAAAAACTCCTAGCTTTTAGTAGCACCTTGCTGCTTGCTACATGCTTTGAAGTTCCAACTTCGGGATTTCAGTGGACAAAACTGAAAAAAAATCACATTTGTGATGTTGGGTGATTGACAGGTGGGTGGCCCTGCCCATCTGTCAAACATGGCCTGCAAGGCAAATCCTGAGGAGGATCTGGCCCATGGAGCCAAAAAGGTTTCCTGCCCTGATTATATCAACCTTGTGGATGCAGCTGTGTGGAAGTATTAACATCTGACAAGCTGTGTCCAATTAAAGACACTGATTGACATGAGCATAATTGCTCACTTTCTTCAGTTGTCATGCTTACATATATTGCCACTAAGAAGTGGGCACAGTGAATGTGGAATTTCAAGGTCCCTTAATTCCTCTGTGAACGCTGTTCTGCATGGAGGAATTTCTCATTTAGCCTAAGGACCCAGTGGTTACCACACTGTATTCCCTCCCTACAAGGTCTTTTTATAAACTTTTTTTTCCAGAGAGCAATACTGTTAACTATTACAGCCTTCATGTCATTGCTAATATAATTTCCAAAAACGTTTGCGAATCTAAGGGGCTAGAAATTTGCTTTTTTGGAAACAAAAGCTGAGATTCTTGGCATATCATAGGTAGTCCTGATTTCATGTGGCATAGAGTTAAAATAGAAACAGGACTGATGATACAATGTTGGAAAACAAGTGTACAGCAATAAGCTGCATATAGCTATCCAATGGAGTTAATGTTAGGAATAAAGAACTGGGATGGTAGAGCTTTGTGTAGTTAAATCCACTTAAAAATCCAGTTGATATTCTCTGATTTCCTAGAGATTCCTCTGTAAAAGACTGTTTCCTTCTTGGTTCTTGTATAGATCTTTGAACTGCCACATTCAAACCTCTTGTACAATAGCATTAATAAAGCAGTTTTCAATTCTGTGTGAAAGTAGCCACTGTGGTCAGGTACCATTTGCTCTTTGCTAACTGGAGACTTGAAATTACTTGCATTTGGTGTGGCATCCACCTATACCTATCTGCAGGCTCATCCAAACGGAGCGGGATAATCCACGTTTTCCATATCTGGTCCGTCATCTGACAGTCCTCACTTTGCCTGTTTGTTCGCTCTTTCCCAATAAAAAACCCGCTTTTTTTGCGCCCACACACGCAGCGAGAGGACCCGTACTTCTTCTTGCTTTTTCCCAGCTCCGCCCATAACACTCCTCCTATCAGCCAATTGGTCTGCAAAAATAGGATGTATGCTCCTCTCCCCCTTTGCAACAAAGCACAACAAGGCGCATGTGCTTGAACGTACAAGTGTGAATTTCCTGATGGTTTGGTAGTAGTGGCTGTAATGGAGTTCCTTGCTGCTTGCCACTCTGGAGCAGCGCCGGCCGGGTGTGTGTGTCTCCAGGTGCCCCTGACCATCCAGGGGGATTGTGGGCAGTGCAAGGGATCAGCACTTGTAATCGCCGGGCGAATCCCCCCAGAACCCTTGGGCTCATTCACTGCAGGGTTCAGCCCCGGACCGTTATGCGGCTCGGCGGCAGGAATGCTGCCCTGAGGGAAGCAAACAGCCCCCCCCACACATGGGTGGCCACTCTTGGCTCGGGCAGGGAATGCGGGCAAACAGCCCCACGTGCTGCTGTGTCAATCTGCGCTGAAGCAACCAGCACAGGCTTTGCGGTGTTCCCTCTGATAAAAGAAACATGCAAACCACTTATATGCCTATAATTCCTGTATTTTTGTTTGTTTGTATTTGCGATATTTCGCAAAACCGACTGTATGCTTTTCTACCTTTAACATTTCTGCAATTCCACTTATTTCAATATGGAATTGATTGCAATTCCACTTATTTCTCCAGAACAGCAAGTAACGATGTGTCATGTCTAGGAAGGTAGACCACCAGTCTCTATGGTTGCGGGTGGCTGAGACGCTCTAGCAAACCACTTATATGCCAATAATTCCTGTGGGTTTTTTGCTTGTATTTGCGATATTTGGCAAAAGCCACTGTATGCTTTTCAGCTCAGCTGGACTGCCTAGAACCTGCAGGCTGTGGTTGAAATTGACAAGACTCAAAGAGAGTAGCCTTGCAGGCAGGAAAGCGAAATTGACTAAGAGTGCATGAGTGTCTGTAATCCAAGAGGAAAGCCTCTATTTCTCTTCTCCCCCCCTCTCCCTCTACTCTGGATGCCTGGAAGCAAAGACTAATACGTTCAAGAAGGGCATTTGATGTGGGGGGTGAGGGGTGGGAGGTGGAGATTAGGCAAAGATAAATATTTTCTTCCTTGAAAAAGTTGACAAACAACCACAATTGCAGATCTCACCCTGAGCGGCTGCCCAGTTTGCAGGCTGGCTAAAAATTAACCGCTGTTGCTGCTTCTGCGCAAATGCACTTTTTTGCATCTGCGCAGTAGAAGTTGCAGCCCCCCCCCCCAACACCACACCATTGCTCTTGATAGGTTCCTTTTTCCCGGGCTTTCCCCGGACATTCGCGCACATGCGCAACAGTGGAAATACGTGATTGGCTGAGAATGAGGGAAGGGATATGGGGAACTGCCCAAGAACCGCCCATCAAATGCCCACAGCTGTAAAGTCCGCAGTATTGCATCCGAGCGCCTGAAGGGACAGTGGATGATTCCTGGTTTAAAAAAGCAAATCGCATGATTTGCGGTATTGCAGGAGCAGATTTAAGCATGCTGGGTCATATGGACAACTGAAAAATAATGAAAACACAAAGTGATCATGTCACACATTTTACAGTCGTCTGGATGAGCCCTGCATGTCAAGGGTGGCGGTCCAGGAAAGGGCATTCTTCATGTCAGCCCTTAAGTTGTGAAATTCCCTCTCCATGGAGTTGCATCTAGCATCTTCATTATGTACTTTACATTGCATGCTGAAAATGCATCTGTTTACCCTGGCATTTGGCACCTGAGATATAGTTTTAGGACCCACCTTATTGATTTGATTGTATTTGTTTTAAACCTTGTGGTGAAGGGTAGGTAAGAAATCAAATGAATATCATAATGTGTAATGTGTTCTGTTCCCACTCCATACTTTCCAAGTCTATTTTGGAATGCCTTGAAGGAATAGTAACAAATCTCTTGGTATTTTATTGTAGTTTGAACAAGAAAAGTGAAAAACCCTGTCTATCCAGATGATTCTCTCTAATCCAGAATTGCAATCTTGTTTTAAGACTAGGCTCTATTTTTGTCTCTTGCAGGAGGCCCAAGCTTATGCAGATGACAACAGTCTATTGTTTATGGAGACATCAGCCAAGACAGCAATGAATGTTAATGATCTCTTCCTGGCGATAGGTAACTCAAAGCCACTTCATCGCATTTGTTTCTTAGAGGTTTTTCATAATCAAATGGTATATTTGCTGTTGTTGTTATACATTTTGTTAGATAAACAAATCAGGGCCCGGGGTGTCTAAAAGTTCATATGGTTTCACTTCAAGGTGAGCACGTGAGTTCTGCAGCCTCCTGTTACCTAGGGTTACTGCCCAGCAACCCTTGCTTAGAACAAATATTGGGCTAGATTCCCCTTCTAGGCTGTTCTGGCACATGGTGCCTGAAGAGAATGAGAAGCAACTTGCAAACATTCCATCAGGCCTTGTCTTGCACGATAGATGGGGCTTCTAAGCTTTTCTTGATATACTCTTTTCAGACATGTATTTATTTTATTTTTATTTAACACATTTGTATATCACTTAATCATTTGCATTGCTATGCATCTATACATTATAGTACCATGTTCAGCCTTCAGATATTGGTTCCTTCTGGGAATGACCCCCAGGTACTGAGGTCCACCTGAGGCATTCTGGGCTGATATATTGACAGGGTGGAAACTCTCCAGGTCAACTTACAAATGGATTGGGCCTCAAGCCTTAGCTAAAGGTTGAAGGGAGTATGAGGGGTCATGGTTCTGTGTCCAAAAGATGCTGCTTCTCTCTCTTGCTCCTCACTCCCCCTCTCCCTTTTGTTGAAAGTTTGCTGTCATGCTGTTACTTCGCTGCATGAGCTTGGTCTGCCATATATCAAAAGTCTGGCAAATGCTGAAATAAATAATCTGATTAGGAAAAGAGCTAGGAGTGCTGCTATTGATGGGTATGAAGCTGTGCTAATTCTGATTTCCTTGATATTCTTTCCTATTGCTATTAATTCCCAACATTCTTAAGAATATAGCAGTGTCAAACATAAAGACCACAAGTACTATACTTGCTTTCCATCCATCACTGAGCAATCTCATGTTGGAGAACAGATATTTTCAAAGGAGGTTTTATGGTATTGTATTCCGTTAGGGTATGCTTCAAAGAAGTAAAAAAGTCCTGAAAATGGTGAATGCTTTTTTCTAGTGACTTCCAGGGATGCAAGAAGCCCTGCCTATTTACACTGAAGCTAGTAGAGATCCTTGTAGAGAACATTATACTTGGTGACACAGCATCTCTGAACTCTTTACACTACCCTACCCACTGGTCCTGATTTCCCTCTTCCTTTACCTATTTTGTTGGCCCTTATACGAAGTACATTGAGGAACAGGAGTCACATAGCTCTACTTTGCCAATTGCAGGTATTTTTTACAGTTTATGAACAATATTGCACTTCTCTCTCTCTCTCTCTCTCTCTCTCTCTCTCTCTCTCTCTCTCACACACACACACACACACACACACACACACACACACACACACACACACACACACACACACACACACACACACACACACACACACACACACACACACACACACACACACACACACACACACACACCACCACCACCACCACCACCACCACCACCACCACCACCACCACCACCACCACCACCACCACCACCACCACCACCACCACCACCACCACCACCACCACCACCACCACCACCACCACCACCACCACCACCACAAACTGCTTTCAAATTCTTAGCAGCTGCAGTCATTGGGCTGGCTCTGCCTGTATAGTCATCTCTAAATAGTAAAAGTTGCTACACCTGCCCTGTCCTGTGGGAGAGTAATCTAAAACTGCTGGTTATTACCAGTGGCACTGCTACTTGCTTTTTACTGTACTTCAGGCTCATAATTGTCTCCATCAGCCTAGTTTGGGTAAATAGTAGCATAGAAACAGCTAGTCCAAACAGCAAGTCCAAATTCAGGCTCTTTGGTGGGAGACGCATGAAATACCCCTGTAGCTGTCACCAGTGAGTGAACTTGGGGTTTCTTAAAACAAACCAAGTTCTTACAAACTCCAAGTAAAATGTGACATATTTGTGCTGTGCCCTATAGCTCATAGAAATTACGATTCTTGCTGCCCAAACCTGCCTAGCTTTCAGTTTATTTTTACTTACCTTAAATCTTTTAGTGGAATTGTAATGACCTTTTTTCAGCCACTGCTATGGAAATCTGACATTAGTGGTACAAATTCTCAACAATACAAGCACTGCAGATAGCCTGTTGGTATGTCCTTTGAAGCATTAAAAATAAGTGAGTTTATGAAGGGGGGGGGGAGTTCCAGATTTTTGCTTGTTCAAAATTCCCTTGTTCTGAACTTTACTCCTGTTGGCTCCGCCCCCTATGGGATTAAATGAAGAAATAACTATTTGCCCTCACAAAGTATCTTTTTTCCTTCTAGCTAAGAAGCTGCCAAAGAGCGAGCCCCAGAGCACAGGGGGTGCTGTGGGTCGGAATCGAGGTGTGGACCTTCATGAGCAGTCCCAGCAGAACAAGAGCCAGTGTTGTAGCAACTAAACGGTGGCATGAGAGCAACCAGCGAGAGATAAGATATAACCTCCATTCCCACCCCACTCCACCACACTTCACCTCCAATAACAGCATCGGCACACTTGGAAGCCGCCCCCTTCCTTCTCCTGAGAGCTCCGTTTAACTGCACTTCTAATGCTTCAGAAACCACCACCAGATGTCTGTTACCACCCCCCCCAAGGAAAGTGGAGATAGACCAACCGGGGACTTAACTTCCAAAAACAAACTCTTCTTCACTTTGTATTATAGGTGCAAATAGCTACCTACTTACTCGGATTCCCCTGCTCTGTTTTCTCCAGATAATATTTCTCCCCCATCTTCTTCCCTCCCCCCACTGTCTTTGCTCTGTGTTCTTGGTCCTGTAACATCCACCCTCTCTTCACCTCCACCTCCCTTTATTTCGTTTCATGCTATGGGGGAGGGTCACAACGAGGGAAACCTTAATTCTTGTAGTTTTATTTTTAAGAGCAAGATTTAATGGGTTACCTCAGAAACTGCGTTTTTGAGGGGGTCCTCCAGAGTTCTTTTTTTTATTTCATTTGTTTTCAGTGTTCAAAAAAGCTGCAGTGTCCTTCATTTTCTCTTTTTCCAGGGCAGCCTTTTGTGGCTGGGTTGGAGAGGAAGATTGTATCTGAACTCTCCCTAGTGTCTTGCTTGCTGTGATCTGAATGTGGCCCTAGGGCTCAGTGACATGAAATCGGGAATCATGTGTTTATGAATATAAAATATCAGCAGTAGCTTCCCCAAACCCTCAGATAGCACTGGATTGATGCCTTTGAAGTTTTTGGTGGCTGGGACAGTAGCAGAGGAGAGAAGTGGCAATAGCGACTGGCACAGACTACTGCTGCTGCAAATCAAAAGGCGATGGTGTCTCTTCCTGTTATGTTAACATTTAGGTTACTACCTGCAGGTTGCACTTCAGTTATCAGAGTCCCATTAGAGATACTCTGTTCTCTACTCAAAATGGGTGTAACCTGCTATCTGAAGGAAGAATGTGCAAATGAGGCCAAGCACCCTTTGTTCTGGTGGATTACAGTAGAGAGGAGCCTATTGAAGCTTCCTTCTGGAGCTTCTACCTGCTCAGCCTGCACCTGTATGCACAGCATTATCCATTGAAATTGCCAAAAGCAGAAGAGTTATTACATCCTTAGTAGGACTTGCAGGGGTGGGGGGAGGCTGGGGCTGGGAGTGCAGGAGAGTGAGAAACAAGACAAGTATGCTAGATGGGAGGAGAGATACTAGTAGGAGGACCAATACTGTACTTTTCCTGCCAGGGAGCACCCGGCTTGCCTTGTGACTTTTCCTACACCCTTGTGGATAATCTCCTTGTGCACAAACTCAGTTTTCCCTGTAACACTGTTGAGAGGCAGCAATCTAGAGTGGTGGAGCAGTCCTGTCTGCTTTACCTCTCGGACCCCAAGGGCTGTTTAAACTTGAGAACTGTTTGAATTAAGCATACTCGGTCCTGTTCATGTTCAGTTTTTTCTGTAAATAGTACCGCGCAAATTTGTATAAATTGGGGGGGGGGGGTTGAGGGATTTTTACTTTAGCTGAACAAAGTAATAGCTTTTTAAATTTAGCTGTAGATAGAGCTGATCTGTAAAGACAATGCATGCTACCATCTCTCACCCACATTTTGCTCTTTGAAGAGCTAGCAGTAGCCCAATGCCTCCATAAGGAATGGCTCCTCTCCCAACAGTGACCTTCACCTGGGTTGATGGCACCTTCTTCCCACCCCCATCCCTCTTGATTTTCTTAAAGCCTCACATGTGAGTGTAGCTTTTAAAATGGAACAGTTCCACAGTGCTGTCCAGATCTTAGCAGTGAATCAGCTAACTACTAACAGAAGCATCTTTTGGGTATACTCTGTTGTCTACTCCATGAAGACTTCTCACATACGGTTGAATATTACTGTGGCAGAGCTTGGAATGGATTGTGTCCAAACACCCATTTGCACACCCTTTCTCGTTGTTTTCCCAGGCATGCTTATAACCTTACTTTGCACATGCTTTGTACCTGGCTGTGACTTCATACAGGTTTTCATTTAACTTGCCTATTCTCATTCACAAGTGCAACTTGAATACTGATGTTCACCCAAGCAACATGTGCATTTAGGGCTTTGCTCTTAGCCACAAACTGAAACTGTTAAATCCTGCACTGTTGACAGCATGTGTAGTTATTCTGCTGCCTTTTGAAATAGCCTTCTAGTGGTAGCTCTGTTGAACTAGAAGCAAGGAAGGAAGTAGAAGGAAGGAGCCATAAGAATTGTCTCCACAAGGCTTTAAACAAGATGACTCAAAAGCTGTTAATTTGAAGTAATATGTGTTGTAAATTGGCTCATCCAGTTGACATGAGGGCAGAGTTGCTCCTGACCGCTGTTTTGAATGCAGTTTCTGTTGTCAGCATTGATAAAGACTTTGGGAGTGTTACAGCACATCCCCCATATTTGTTTCATGCTCTTAAATTCCACTTCTGTCTCAAGGGCAGAACTCTGTATGAGGGAGAATCCTGAAATGGAGCCTTCCTCCCTTTAGTTGGATTCACTGTAAAATCTGTCTCACTGACAGTTCCATGTTTTGTTGTGAACATATAATGTGACATTCGTAGCCATCTAGGAGCACCTAGGAACAGGGAACAAGCATGCCCTGTCCCATTCCAACAAAGCAAAGGTGCTGTTTTGCTCTCAGCTCATGGCAAAGCAAAAATAGGTTCTGTATTTAAACACCTATAAAGACCTAATAGTTTCACCTTGCTCACAAACTTTTGTTACTGCTTCCTGGCTAGTTACTGGACCAAGAGAGGACACTGCAGCTTTTTCCTATTAAAAAACCAATCTTTTTTCTTCTGCTTACTCTACTCTTCTGATCAATTTTTTTTGCTTTTGAGAAAGCTCTTACATTGCATTTAAAATAACAATCATGGTAACAGAATTTCAACTGCTGATTTACAAATGTATTTAATGTAAGTAAACAAAAAAAAATCAGTGTATTAGATGAACTTGCTCCTTTATTGTGATTTGAGATAAGTGACTTGAATGGTTTTGAACAGAAGCTTGAGGTGACTCTGGCAAGCTTTAAAATGCCCTTTTGAAAGGTGAAAGGGGTGACACCAAAGCAGGGCCAGCCCAGTCATTCAAGCAAATTAGAGGAGCACTAGGGACACTTCCGTTCCAGATGTGACCCTCCCCCCATTGCTTACTAGACAACACTTCACTTTTGTTAATCTCCACTTGGGACAGCTAGAACTGTGTATTATAAAAAACACCCTTGAGCCAACCCTGCACTGAAGGATTCCATATAGGAGGAAGTGGCAACAGAACCAACACTGGAAGCCATAGTTAGATAAACTGAATATAGAAAGTTTTTTTTAAAAAATCTGATAGGTTAGTGGCAATACAGACCTGATCTAGTGACCATTGCAGAGAGTTTATTTGGATAGGCCTTAGAACTACTTGATCAAAAATTTTCTTCATTTGGAGGAGAGTATAATCTTTATGACCAGATTTACTCATGTTTACTAGACAGCTCTACTTTTTTCAGTAGTATTTTCCTTCCAAATAAGTAGTCCTAGGATTGCAGATAGTCTGATACCTATGGCTTTCTTCTAGAATGTGATTCACTGCTGGTTGGGCATAGGAAAATTCCATACACTAG
Source organism: Rhineura floridana (assembly GCF_030035675.1). Taxonomy (NCBI): domain Eukaryota; kingdom Metazoa; phylum Chordata; class Lepidosauria; order Squamata; family Rhineuridae; genus Rhineura; species Rhineura floridana. Next base: position 40,646,294 of record NC_084482.1, read on the forward strand.
TGCTATGGAAATTTCTACCCTAGGAAAATTCACCTGGGGGGAAAAATAACAAGATGTGTTTTGAAAGTATTAATGGAGTTTAATGGTGGTCAAAGCTCCCAATGAAATCTTCATTTGAAAAGTTTCATTGTATTAATTTGTAAACAAGACAGTTGTAAAATATTGCCAGAGATAGTAGACAGCAAAAGAAGGAGTTTAAGAGTAGATGATAGTGGCCCAATTGTTCCTGGTAAGGAATTTAAGCTTTTTGCAGGAGCTGTGGTAAAGAGGCTAAACAAAACGGTAAAATCCTGATTCTTGGGGAGCTACTACCTCACAAGTGCGATTTCCCTGTTTGGAGTGGGATGTGCCCAGCTTTCTAACATTAGTACAGGAAGGCCAGTGAGAAAAAGTTTGTTCAACTCTTTTTATTGGGCTCCTCCTGGGAGGAAAGGTGGAATATAAATAACAAACTCTTGACATACACTCCCAAACTTGTATAACTTAGCCATGCTCCATAACAATCTTCTGTCTCCAGGGTAGGTAGTGTTCATGCCCTGATCATAGAATCATAGAATAGTAGAGTTGGAAGGAGCCTATAAAACAATCAAGTCCAATCCCCTGCTCAATGCAGGAATCCAAATCAAAGCATTCCCGACAGATGGCTGTCCAGGTGCGTATTGAATGCCTCCAGTGTCAGAGAGCCCACTACCTCTCTACGTAATTGGTTCCATTGTTGTATGGCTCTAACAGGAAGGTTTTCCTGATGTCCAGTCGAAATCTGGCTTCCTGCAACTTGAGCCCATTATTCCATGTCCTGCACTTTGGGACGATTGAGAAGAGATCCCGGCCCTCTATGAGAAAGTGCTCAATATTTTGCTGTCTTTTGATTTACCCGTTGGTGCTTAAAAGACTGAAGACTCTCATGCTATAGTATGACAAGGGTATCTTCACTAGCTAATGCATGATGAGACCCAGGCAAATATCTTAATATTTCTTGTTAACATCTTGATCACTAGTTTACCATGAGCTACATTCTACATATATTGTAACACATGGAGCTGAAATGCAAGTTACTCTGTAACTGCTGGTTTGTGAAGCTGTACTCGCACCAGGGCCACATTCTGTTAAGATCTTTCCACTTAGAGGGCCTTTCTTCCATATGGCTAGCAAGCATGTTTAAATCCGAGTATCAGTGGTAAGTGTTTCTCCTAAAAGGGTAATGGAGCAAGTGAAAATTAGCTGACAGCCCTTTGGTCCTTGGAAAATCTTGATTGGCTTGCTTTAGTCCTTGTCATCAATTGATGGCTTTGGTTGTAGTTTTACAAAGTAGCCACTAGAGGATGCTGCTGAATAAGCTGCTGGGTTTGGGTGCTGCAAAGGGTAATACTTTGCATTCTTTACCTTGCACTTTTAGCCAAAAAGGCTTGCAGAGTGGTTTACAGAAATCAGTGCTAGGACAGCCTCTGCCCCTCTTCTTATAATCTAAAATGCAACAGACACAAGGGAAAAAAAGGATGCGGAGAAGCAAAGTTGGCCACTATTTCTTAAGAGTTCTTATACCAACCTAAACTTTACCAGCTTAGTCTGGGTCATCAGCTATGGCTATTTCTGGACAGGAATAGCCTGACCACTGTAGTCTATGCATTGGTAACCTCATAGCTGGATTACTGCAATGAGCTCTATGTGGGGCTGCCCTTGGCCCTGGTTTGGAAGTGTCAGTTGGTGCAAAATGTGGTGGCCAGACTGCTGATGGGGGCACATGGCTGACAACATGTGACACCACTCTTAAAACAACTGCACTGGCTGCCCATCAACTACTGAGCCAGTTTTAGGGTCCATGTATTAATTTACAAAGCCCTGAACAACTTAGGTCCAGGGTATCTTAGGGACTGCCTGAACCCTTATATCCCAGCTTGATCACTGAGGTCATCTGCAGGAGCAGATCTAGTCATCCTGAGTTGGCGAAGCTGATTTAACATTGACCCAAAATTGAGCCTTCAGTGTCATTGGCCCAGTCCTCTAGAATGCTCCGCCAACAGAGATTCAGCAAGTGCCTTCTGTTTTAACCTTTAAACACCTGCTGAAAAACCTTTCTGTCCTGCCAGGTGTATGCAAGCAATTCAGAAGATGTCTTTTTACAATAGCTGACCTTTGTTTTTACTCTGTTTTAATGGTTTTTACTGTATGGTTTTTTATTTGCTGTAAACTGCTTTGATTTTTTTAATGAAATAGCAGTATACATATATATATTTTAAAGTTAAGATAGCGGGATGGAATGGCTATTGCTAGGTGACAGCTGAGGAACAGCCAAAGCCAGCTGGTCTCAACAGAAGTGATGGAAAGAAGCCTTGCTTTGCTTCTTTCCCTCTGCTATATATGGCCAGAAGATTGTTCGTTTACATACTAAACATGTTACTTGGGTTTGTTTGTTGAATACTGTATAGCAGAGGCTTAAACCCATCATTGCCTAATGATCCCAACCCTACAAAATAAAGCACAAATATAACAGCATACTGCTCAGAAGGTGCTTTGGACAGGTAAGAATCTGCACCAGAGTAACTTACTTGGAACTGAGAGTCTTCATAGTGTGATCAGTTACTGTCAAATTTCTTGACTGCCATTCTAAAAGCAATATGGGGAACTCACAAATCTTTCTAAATGCTTAAACTAATTCTACACTTGAAATTAATCAATTTAAATCCCAATCCTACGCATGTTTAATATTGAAGTCCTACAGAATTCAACAAGACATATGAGATGTAGAATTGTATGTCAAATGAGATGTGTGTAGAATTGCAGGCTAAGTACTAGCAGTTTGGGGAGGAATACCTTTTTATATGAAGAAGGCTGAGGGGGAGATGGCCAGAAACCTAAGTCTCCCACAAGGAATCCCTCCAAGTTCACAGCAAATAGTCATCTCAACCTATAGCCTTCCTAATAATTTTTCTTGAAAATTCAGAGGCTGGCAGGGAAGCAATTAAATCTTCAAATGAGTCCAGCATGGTATAGAGAGTTGTAGGCCATTTTATGCAACACAGCCATTTTTAAATTTGTGATTTCTGATGTCTTTATTAAAACATTTCTCAACTGCTATTCATACAAGGGCAGTTCACAACAATTCCAATAAAATCAATTCAATAAAATGCATTGCAATCTACAATAGACCAACCAGATGACCTGCAAATGCGTGGATGCACTGACAGATAAGTCTTTACTAAGTGAAGCACATTAAAATTGGTGTTTGTCTTTTTTCACTTTTCCCATAAACTAGGTGCCACAACAGAAAAGGCCTTTTGCAAGATGGGGCCTCAGTAGGCTGTGTGTGGCACAACCAGGAGGAGCTCATTCATTGATCTTCACATATGAGCACATCTAGAGTTCTGGCTTTCAGGACTAGCTGAGGTTTTGTGCTGTCTGTTGACCATGACTGAAATTGGGGTAGAGATCTTTGATTGACCTGTGCATTTCAGCCTACATTAGCACAAAATCTGGTCTCTACAAATGTAAGATTGCATAGAACAAAAAGGTGTTTATTCACTTTTCATTTATACTCTACCTCCCCAAACGCTTGAATTGATGGAAATAAAACTACATTGATTTTTTTAAAATCTACTTTTAAAACTAGTTACAAGCTTTTAAAAGCTAACATTAGTAATTATATATCCATATGTGAATGTGGGTATTGCCTGATATGTGGGTACATACACACACACACCTACTTCTAACTGCATTTTACTGACTCAACAGTCACTGGTGTATCCCAGTTCTTGAACATCCATGAAATTTCTCTGCAAATGTTGACACTCAGTCCAACACTTCAGATGTGATAAACTGAGCATCAGTTCTGACACCCGTAATCTGATATGCCAGCAAAGGCACACCGTCAGTAGTATTTGGCAGGAGACTCTTCCTTTATCCCTATAGCAGAATCCCATATATCAAAACAGTTCTTAAGTAAGTTTATGCTTAGGCTGCTATTACTTCTGCCCAAAGTTAACTCCCATGTTTTATACCGGCTAAACTACTGTGCTTATGCAGGATAAGGAGACTGCAGAGAAACTAAATGAATTACTTGCATCTTAATTGACAAAACTGACAAATCGCCGGGTCCAGATGGCATCCACCTGAGAGGTCTCGAACTCAAATGAAATTGCTGATCGTCTAATGAAAATACGTAACTTGTCCCTTAGATCCACCTCCATAGCTGAGGACTGGAAAGTGGCCAATGTAATGCTAATCTTTAAAAAGGATCCAGGGGGATCCAGGAAATTACAGGTTGTGTAATGTCTCTCCTGGGAAAACTGTTAGAAAATATTATAAAAGACAAAATAACCAAACAAGTCTTGTTGAAGCAAAGCCAAGAGGGAAAGTCCTGTCTCACTAACCTATTAGAATCCTTTGAGAGTGTCAACAAGCATACAGGTAAGAGTTGATCCAGTGGACATAATGTACTTAGACTTTCAAAAAGCTTTCGACAAGGTATCTCACCAGAGTAAGCTTAGCAGTGATGGAATAAAAGGAGAGGTCCTCTTCTGGACAGGAACTAAGTAGGAATAAATGGAGAGTTCTTCCAATGGAGAGCTATAGATGGTGGAGCCCTGAGGATCAGTATTGAAACCTGTGCTTTTTAATTTGTTCATAAATGATCTAGAGTTAGGGGTGAGCAGTGAGGTGGCCAAGTTTGCTGATACAAAATCGTTCAGGGTTGTTAAAACAAAAAGGGATTCTGAGGAGCTCCAAAAGAGCATCTCCAAACTGAGTGAATGGGCAGTAAAATGGCAAATGCAAGTCAGTGTAAACACGTATAAAGTTGTGCATATTGGAGCACAAAATCTTAATTTCACATATACACTCATGGGGTCTGAATTGGCAGTGACTGACCAGGAATAAAACCTTGAGATTAGTGGATCGCTTGACAAAGATGTCAACCCAGTGTGCGGCAGCTGTGAAAAAGGCAAGTATCTGAGAGATGTTTCTCCTGTTGCAAAGCCTTTTTGGCCTATAAAAGACTCTTTACATTGTCAAGATGATATTGTTTATTTGGGGGACAGGGTAGTTATTCCTATGTCTCAAAGACAAGGTGTCCTCTCGCAACTTCATGATTCTCATCAAGGAATTCAGAGAATTAAAGCTAGGGCAAGAGGATTGTTGTATTGGGCCAGTATGTCACTAGGAAAGGTATTAAAAATAAAACTGCTGATATTATAATGCTGTTATATAAAACTATGGTGCAGCCACATTTGGAATACTGTGTACAGTTCTGGTTGCCTCACCTCAAAAATAATATTGTAGAGCTAGAAAAGTTTCGGAAAAGGGCAGCCAGAATTATCAAAAAGGATGGAGTGACTCCCCTATGAGGAAAGGTTGTAGCATCTGGGGCTTTTTAGTTTGGAGAAAAGGCGAGTCAAAGATGATATGATAGAAGTGTATAAAATTATGCATGGCATGGAGAAAGTAAACAGATAAAAGCTTTTCTCCCTCTCCCATAACACTAGAACTCTTGTATGTCCAATGAAGCTCAATGATGGAAGATTTCAGGACAGACAAAAGAAAGAACTTATTTACACAGTGCATAGTTAAACTATGGAATTTGCTCCATTGAGGCAGTGATGGCCACCAACTTGGATGACTTTAGAAGAGAATTAGGCAAATTCATGGAGTAGGCTATCTATGATGGCTAGCCATGATTGCTATGCTCTGCCTCCACAGTCAGAGGCAGTATACTTCGGAATGGCAGTTGCTGGAAGCCACAGGAAGGGAGAATGCTCTTAGCACTCAGGTCCTGCTTGCAGGTTTCCCATGAGCAACTGGTTGGCCATAGTGAGAACAGGATGCTGGCTTAGTTGGTCTACCGACCTGATCCGGCTGGGCTCTTACATTCTCCCTAGAGGCTTTGCCCTGCACACATTGCTAGACAGACAGACACACAGTCCCAACCCCCACCCTGGGATTCCCAAACATGCACACATGTGTGTGTGCGTGCACACACACCAGACACCCCCAAACGCACACAGCCAGGCAACTCCCAAAACAGCCCCCCCCCGGGACTCACTGCTGCCCCATTTAGGCAGCTTCCCCAGGCTGCCCCTGCTGCTGCCACACCTGAACTGCTTATCAGCATCCTGCATTGCCACTGTTGCTTGTCCCCTGCGCTCGCCCATCCTGCCCTCACTCACCCCACCTGCCCTCATCCTTGCTTCCCTCACTCCTTTGCCTCACCTGCCTGCCATCCTGTTTCTACACCCCGCCTCCACGCACGACAGCTTACAAAACTATTAGATAGATAGATAGATCCACCTTTGGTCACCTCTTCTAATTTTACTATTTGCATTGAAGTGAGAGTTAAGGAAGGACAGTTTGCACCACTGAACTTATGCAGGTGGTCTTGTACATGGGAAAAAATGCACTTGTCTTGGGAAAATCTTTTAGCCTGTGTGTTGCAACTTGTGCCTCAATAATTGGAGCTGGCCCTACCATCAGGCAGAGTGAGGTGTCTGCCTCAAGTGGCAGATGCAGGGGAGTGAGAGTGAAGGACAGAGCTCTGTTTCCCAGGGCCAGTTCTGTACCTCCTAACAGCCTGCTCCTCTTGAGTGCGATGAGGATGCTGGCCCAGTCACCTCTACTTTGGTACATGGAATGGAGGCGGGTGTCTTGGAACAGCCCTGCCAACAATGAGATGTATTTATGACCACTAGTTTCCCAAATGAGAGAAGGTGGCTCTCCCTGTGGTAGAACAAACAAAACTGTCTGCTGGTCTTTGACCCAAACCTTGTTCCACTGCTGCGTCAGTATGGTGAGTTCCTGGCTCTGTAAACAGACATTGGCGAAAGGGACTTCTTTCACATTCCAAGTTTACTACCAAAGCTGGAATTTATTGCATGAAATATCACACAGCCCTTCCCCGTGCCCAGTCATTTGGCCACCAATGTTTTATTTCCTTAGCTAAATTTAGCCCAATTGCAACCAAGTGAATTAAGCAGGCCTCCTAGAATTGCTAGTGGCCTTTTGGGGGTGAGATAGGGCAAACACTTCCTGAAGAATTTCCTTGTAGGACCGTAGCTTAGTGGAAGAGCTCACATTGTACATGCAAACGGGGCAAGGTTCACTTCCTGCCAGAAGGTCTGGGAAATATTCCATGATAGATACCCTGTCTGATAACCCTGCAAGATCACTGCAGCCAATAGTGGGACTAATGGTCTGATGCAGTATGAGATCACTTCCCATGTTCCTTTTTTGCTGCAGTTTAGTGGTCTCCTACTATATAGAAACAGGTTAGTAGCTGCATAGCTCTGCTCCTTTTAGTTATTAGTTGTTCAAAGTTGATACAATTCCTTTAAGTTAGATAGTAGCTTCCCAGTAGCCTTCTTGCTGAATATACATTCTTGACTGTGCATAGCAAACTACTCTAGCACACTTTTCTGTGCACTTCAGATTATGTATCAGGGAGACTCCTTATCTTATACCCTCCGGAAAGGTCTGTTGCCAAGCCCAACTCATTACATGTATTTAACACTGCACTCCTATTACAATGAGTGTAGTCACCCAGGGTATTGGGGTTATGTGTGTCTTAGACCTCTTACTTTTTGGGTAGCCAAGCCCCAGCTGGATCCCTATGTCTCCAGTATCCTATGAGCCAATCAGCATGAAAGGGGAGTGTGTTGGCCACTTTCATGCTGATTGGAGCCAAACAGAGTGAAAGGAGGTGAGTCAGCCATTAAGAAGACTCTTCTCAGTAGCTAACACTCTCCCCTTTCATGCTGATTGGGTCCCAGGGGCATCTGTTGTTGTGGGAGAAGGCATTAACAAGGATCTCCTTCTCAACCCAAAAGCAAAAAAGGGAAGGGAGAAGGTGCTTTCCTCCAGCCCAAAGCCGGGGATAAAAGGGAGGAGGAGGAAGAGGGAAAGTACTGTGTGTGTATATATGTTTCAGCAAAATTCAAAAGGTTGGAGACTGTGAATTCTTTCATTTAGGAAAAACAGGCTTTGTCTTAATCCAGCAGCTAATAAGCCCTTAGAGAAGGAGAGGGGGGAGTCTATGTACCCCACAGTTTTTTTTAAAAAAAGTTTGTGTTTTCTTTCCTGCTGTAGGGCTTTCTAAGTCAGTTATGCAACCCCAATAAATGTCAATTGCAAGCCTTCATTAGTTCCTACTTCAGAAAGCCAAGACAAGTTGTGGAGACTGAGAAGTCTGTAGCTGTAAAAGAAGATACAGTGAAGCCTGATGATAGCATGCTATCTACATCATCAAGCAGTTTGGTAGCAGCAGGAGGTAAATGTGTAGACATTGAATTTGGCAATTCAAGCAATATCTCTGACAGTATGAAAGGACAGTCAAATGGAGACAGTGACGGAGAAGCAGAAAACAAAATTCAAGCCTGGCCATTTTATTCTATAGTCTTTTAAGGTTGTACAATCTCAGAAAGGGGTATGACTGTGAGGGGGAATGGCATGGGACCACAATACCTGATGGAACACCTCTCCCGATATGAACCTACCCGCACACTGCACTCAACATTGAAGGCCCTCCTCCGGGTGCCTACTCAGAAAGAAGCCCGGAAGGTGACAACAAGAAAAAGGACCTTCTCAGTGGTGGCCCCCGAACTATGGAATATTCTTCTTGATGAGATACGCCTGGCGCCAACATTATTATCTTTTCGGCATCAGATGAAAACCTTCCTCTTCTCCCAGGCATTTTCAGCATTTTAGTAGTATTTAATATGCATTTTAGTGTGTGTTTAATTATGTTTTAATTCTTGATATTTTAACTTATTTTTAAACTGCTTAATATGAGGTTTTAATTGTATGTCAGATGTTTTTTACCTGTTGTAAACCGCCCAGAGAGCTTCGGCTATGGGGCGGTATATAAATTGAATTAATAAATAAAATAAATAAATTATCATGAAGGGACCCTGCACTTCTGAATTTGCCACTACACTAGTGCCTGTTACGCTTACCTCGGAGTCAGTGTCATTGAACTTAATCAGACTTCTGAATAGGTGGACATAGGATTCTATTTGTGTGCCTTAATTGTTAGAAACATGTCTTGAACAAGGACTGTTGTTTTTAAATTCAGAAGCACCACTGCTTTAGAGCAACACCAGCCACCACAGTGGTGACATTTTTAAACCTGCATGCTTCTAATTCTAAAAATTAATTTTCATATAAAGATGATGTGTCATATATTGAAAAATATACACTAAAAAACTAAAAGGAAAAATGGCCCTCCCACCCTGCTCCAACACACCCTGTGTTGTGGATAGTGACATCTGCTTCCAAGAGTAATTTGGCAGACTAAAGTGCCCAAGGTGATTTTGAAATGGAGAATGAAATGAAGTAGGCATCCAAAAGAGGAAGTGCTCTGGTAATGAGTCAATCCTCACATAGCTCAATATGCATTCCAGTAATGACAAAGAGGTAAAATTTCTAGGTAGCCTAAATGACAGTGCCCTAGAACTGTTGGGCACATAACCAACTAGAGGGAAGGTGACCCCGGATTCAAGCTTAAGTGGGGCCCAGGCCCTGGTGTGAAATGTGTTGTTGAACCAATTGCAAACAGAGACCACAATGCTGCCAAGCACAACATATATGTCAGTGGACAATTGCCAACAAAGTCACACAGAGTCAGGTATGACTTCAAAAGAAGAAACGTCCCCCAAATGAGGGGGATTGGTAAAAAGGAAGTTGAAAAGGACAGTGAAGAGGGTGAAATCTTTCTAGAATGCTGGCGCGTTGTTCAAAGCCACAATAACAGCAGTTCAGCTAGAAAGTAAACTGAGAGCAAGGAAAGGTACCCCATCCAGGGCTAAGAGGATGCCAGGGAGGTTCACGGCCAAAGAAGCCAGAGGCTTCCTTTTAAAAACGAGAATACCTAGATAGACCATCGGCCTAATGGGGTGGGGGTAGGGGTGGGGAGAGCGGGCTCTTCTTATGGTCTTACGATTTTCACCGACGAGGGCGGCGGAACCAGGGTTAGGGCACCTGCGCACCAGAAACTCCACGCGGTAAAATATGATCATCTTTCAGGCGTACGTTAGCGGATAACGTTGGGGGCTAAGCTCTACAGTAGCTAAACTCAGGGTGACGCTGAAGAATGTTTTGCGCTCTTGTTCCTCATCTTGACCCATAGCTATTTTGGGCTACCGGCCCTTTAAATCTCTTCTGCTTTGCCGCCGGGGTGGGCGTGGTCTTTCTTTTTCTGTAGTCGCTGTTCAAAGGCGGTTCCCCCAGCCCCACCCTCTCTTAAAGGGGAACGCTCGCCGGCTGTGGAGGCTGCGTCACGGAGACGGATCTTTCCTTGGAGGGCTGGCTGCTTCACTGAAAGGTGAGAGGAAAAGGAACAGGAATAAAGACCGGGAAGGATACACAGGGTGTTTCTGGGGTGGGTCGGAAGGGTTGTAGGAAGGGCAGCAGGCTAGTTAGGGCAGAGTCTAGCTTCGAGGGGCATCTGTTTTGGGGCTGATGCGTTTTCTACAGCTCCTGTCTCTTATGGGGGCAGGTCTCAGTATTTTTACGAGGAGAGGTTGGCGGGCTGGAAAAGTTGACCGGAATACACTAAAGTAGACTGGCAAGACCAAATCATGCATGCATTCTTATTACTTCATTTTTATTATTATTGAACAAAAGATGGTTCTTATACGGGAATTTGCCGAAAAGCGACTGTTTGCAACGTCTCGATCTGGAAAGCAGCCCGATAGGGTTTCTTGAGATTAACCATCCGTCACAGTTAACATTCCTGTGTGGACGGGTCTTGTTGGCGCTGGACCCTTTTCCGGTCTCTAGATGGAAAGCGTTTCCCCTTCGGGTGCTGCTTTTGTACCAAGGCTTGTCGCTTTCTAAATCATGACTGAGAACCTCTGTGTATCGCGGGCTTCCAGGGAAACGTTTCGTGCGAAAGTTGTTCACAGAAACTCGGGATGTATGTTTATTACTTCTGTCTGCTTCTGTCTCACAACGCCTGGGTATTGTGCATGTAAAAAATCCAGCATTTTCAACTGGTATGACTCTTCACCTGCCGCTTTTACTGAATTGCCAGCAAAGGTTATCGCCTGAGGAGATTTATTGCAGGGGAAGGTGTTTGTCCTGCTATCAGCTGCTAACTTCCGTTTTTAGCAGCCTGTGCTTTTTACAGTAGCCTGCCATGCAGCAAGCAGCGATGTGAAGGCCTGGAGGAAAAAACCTGCTTTCCCCCTGAATTTTGCGGGTTTCTTTCCCCAGGCCTTCACATTTCTAGCAGCAAGAGAAATTGCCTAGCATGGTGATAAAACGAAGAGAAAACATTAACCTATGTAACTTGTGTGTTTAAGGCAGGGTCAGACTAGTACAAAAATAAAAGATTTGAGGTGTGAGGGGAACATCACGCTAACCAGGTCTTACCAAGACACTTAGACAAGTCCATAATGAGTCTCAAGCTACCATCTCTCATTTCCATTTTAGTAATTACATTTTGTTTTAATTTGTTGTTGTTATGTGCCTTCAAGTCGATTACAACTTATTGTGACCCTATGAATCAGTGATCTCCAAGAGCATTTGTCATGAACCACCCTGTCAGATCTTGTAGGTTCAGATCTGTGGCTTCCTTTATGGAATCAATCTATCCCTTGTTTGGCAGGGAGTAGAAAAAGAGGAAGGCCAAACACGAGATGGATTAATTCCATAAAGGAAGCCACAGACCTGAACTTACAAGATCTGAAAAGGGTGGTTCATGACAGATGCTGTTGGAGGTCACTGATTCATAGGGTCGCCATAAGTAGTAATAGACTTGAAGGCACATAACAACAACAACAACAACATTATGTGTTGAAAGTATGATAACCTCAGTTTCATCATTTTAGCTTCTAGTGACAGTTCTGGTTTAATTTGTTCTAACACCCAATTATTTGTCTTTTTCACGGTCCATGGTATGCGCAAAGTGCTCCTCCAACACCACATTTCAAATGAGTTGATTTTTCTCTTATCTGCTTTTTTCACTGTCCAACTTTCACATCCATACATAGAGATCGGGAATACTATGGTCTGAATGATCCTGACTTTGGTGTTCAGTAATACATCTTTGCATTTGAGGACCTTTTCTAGTTCTCTCATAGCTGCCCTCCCCAGTCCTAGCCTTCTTCTGATTTCTTGACTATTGTCTCCATTTTGGATAATGACTGTGCCAAGGTATTGATAATCCTTGACAAGTTCAATGTCCTCATTGTCAACTTTAAAGTTACATAAATCTTCTGTTGTCATTACTTTAGACTTTTTGACGTTGAACTGTAGTCCTGCTTTTGTGCTTTCCTCTTTAACTTTCATCAGCATTCTTTTCAAATAATTACTGGTTTCTGCTAGTAGTATGGTATCGTCTGCATATCTTAAATTATTGATATTTCTCCCTCCAATTTTCACACCTTCATCTTGGTCCAATCCTGCTTTCCGTATGATATGTTCTGTGCATAGATTAAACAAATAGGGTGATAAAATACACCTGTCTCACACCCAATCAGTTTCTCCATATTCTGTCCTTACAGTAGCCTCTTGTCCAGAGTATAGGTTGCACATCAGGACAATCAGATGCTGCGGTACTCCCATTTCTTTTAAAGCATTTCATAGTTTTTCATGATCTACACAGTCAAAGCCTTTGCTGTAATCTATATAGCACAGGGTGATTTTCTTCTGAAATTCCTTGCTCCGTTCCATTATCCAACGTATGTTTGTGATATGATCTCTGGTACCTCTTCCCTTTCTAAGTCCAGCTTGGACATCTGGCATTTCTTGCTCCATATATGGTAAGAGCCTTTGTTGTAGAATCGTGAGCATTACTTTACTTGCATGGGATATTAAGGCAATAGTTCGATAATTACTGCATTCCCTGGGATCCCCTTTCTTTGGGATTGGGGTTAGGGTTAATCTGTAAGCCATTGTTTAGTTTTCCATATTTCTTGACAATTTTTTGTCAAAATTTGGACAGATTCAGTCTCAGTAGCTTGTAGCAACTCTATTGGTATGCCATCTGTTCCTGGTGATTTGTTTCTTCCAAGTATTTTAAGAGCAGCTTTTACCTCACATTCTAAAATTTCTGGTTCTTCATCACATGGTTCCTCCGTGAATGAATCTGTCATCCTGGCATCTCTTTTATAGAGTTCTTCAGTGTATTGCTTCCATCTTTCTTTTATTTCATCTCGGTCAGTCAGTGTGTTCCCCTGTTGATTATTCAACATCCCCACTCGTGGTTTAAATTACGTACTAGTCGCTGTATTATTGTATTTAGGGTTCTGACCGTGGTTCTATCTCCTTTTGCTTTTGCTTTCCTTCTCTCTTTAACCATTTGAAGAGTTTCTTCAGACATCCATTGAGGTCTTTCTCTCTTTTTAACTAGAGGCATTGTCTTTTTTCATTCTTCCCTGATCATGTCTCTGACTTCAGTCCATAGTTCTTCTGGTTCTCTGTCAACTAAGTTGAAAGCCTCAAATCTGTTCCTTATTTGATCTTTATATTCTTCTGGGATGTTATTTAAATTGTATTTTGGCATTAAGATTGTTTCTGGCAGAACTAACTAAACTAAAATCATTTCTAAATTATACCTCATCCTCACACAAAACAATCATATCAAAGATTACAAACTCAAAGAAAACTCGGACTGCTCCTAAAAGGAAAAAATCTGCAAATATAAAAAAATTTAAACCACCAAGAAGTAAAAAAATGAACTTCCAGAAGCTTTTTCAACAGCTTGCTGTCCAACAACAACCGAAATTACAAACAAAGAATTCACTGACTCCAGCGTTAAGATCCTCAGTCTCACACACAGCGAGAACACCCCCAAAAACCCATGACGATACTTCACTTCAAAACAAGACAAACTCAAACTCAAATATCTTAAAAATGCGTACATGTTCTGACCTGAAGATTGATGAAGAAAAAACTGCCATTATTAATAAGAACTTACAACAAGAAAATCCAAAGGAAAGCTGGTGCCTTAAATATGACTCAAATAAGCTTGTACTACTGAACCTTCCTTTTCAAAGATACAGAGGAAAAGTAGCTACTTGGAAATACAGAGTTTATTATACACTCCAGTCATTAGGCCTAATGGCTTTATGGCCTGACGACATTATAAAGGTGGAATTCCTCTACAACCCCTCCTTAAAAACATCCGTCTTACTCACCTTTAAATCATCTGCTGTAACAGCTCGAATAATTGCAAATAAATTACTTCTTGGAAATTATGGAATTTCCATCCACAGACATTTCTCCAGTCTAGCTAAACCTGCTCCTCTGTTCACAAAGAGAATACTATCAACGAATATAATAACCCCATCAAATGGGAGTGGAAATTCCCCACTAAACAAAAGAAAGAATCTGCTAAAATCTGGAAACTTGGATCCACCTCCGGACCGGCTTCCCTCCATCAATCTGCTAAACTCAAACAGCCCTCTTTTACAAACAAGTTCGATTGTGCAGAATTACAACTTAACTCTTCCAACCCCCTCCTCACAAGAAAAACAAAAACCTGAAACTTTCAACACCTTAGTCTCCAATACCACTTTGCTGCCGTCCTCTCCTAATCTGGTAAATACTGAAGCTATTCAAGAAGCCCCTTTTGACTTTACATGTGAAGGGGAGGAAGAATTAATAAATAGCTTCCATACTTTCACAGATGCTGAACAGAGTGAAGTTATTAATAAAATGCAAAACCTATTAACCAACCTCAGAGCAAAAAGGACAAGCTCCAGATACTTGGAAGGCTCAGAACTGGGCTCATCACCCATAATTCAAGTACTCCCTTCTAATACCACTCTAAATGAACGCCCACCTTACTATTCAAATGTCTGCAGACCCAGTATGCTTTGCGATGCAATAGTACATGAGGCACCAGAACTAATTTGACAATCTTCATCAATACTTGCGAACTCCTTTTCAACTACTAAATCACCTGAGAGAAGGGTCAACCATCATCCCCATATAGCAAATTACCCAGGCCTATTTGCAAAAGAGACTGCCGATTTTAGTGTAACAAATTCTGACCCCTTCATAACGTTAGTACCCACCTCGCCCTATACATACCGTCAAAGGAGTCCTGACGTTAGGCCTATCCCTACACTGCTAGGCAAAGGGAAATACAAAAGACTAAACATCTCCAAATCTTCTAAAGATATCATTGTTTCACGTTGCCTAGTAACCCCTACTCGAGTTAATCAACAAAAGGGACAATTTACTCCAGAAAAAAAGACACACATTGATTACTCAATATTACTCTTTAATGCCAGATCAGTCAATAATAAGACTTCAATAATCTATGATCTTATCCTAGATGAACAGGCTGATATTGTCTGCATAACAGAAACCTGGCTTAACAACTTAGGTGGAGCCAACTTAGTTGGTATATGCCCGCCTGATTACGCTGTCTACCACCAACCTAGGTTGGATTACCGTGGTGGTGGAGTAGCGCTTATATACCGTAAATCTATTCCCTTATCTAGAATTTTCCTCCAGCCTTCCCCTGGTTTTGAAGCTCTTTGTCTGAAACTTGGTCATCATAATCACATTGTGATTCTTGTGATTTATCCTCCCAATTCACCAAGCCGCTTCTTGTTTGATTTATCCAATCTAATTGCAGGTTTACTATTGGATTCTCCTAAACTCTTAATTTTGGGAGACTTCAATATTCACATAGAATCCTCTGCCTCAAGTAACGCTCTTGACTTTCTATCCTCAATGTCTACATTGGGGTTGCAACAGTTAATTTCAACCCCAACACATATTGCAGGCCATATCTTAGATCTTGTCTTCCTACCAGAAACAGGTACTTCTGATTTCCGAATAGAGAATATAACCTCTACCCCACTATCATGGTCTGACCATTATTTAATTAGCTTTAACCTTCTTGTGTCACCTGTACCCCCCAAAACTAGAACTTCAACTAAATTATATCGCCCTAAGAGATTGTTAGATCCCGACCTATTCGCATCAAAATTTAAGGAATATTCATGCCCCCCTACTGGAACTCCAATCGACACTTTGATCTCCTCTTGGAACAACATCATGACTGAAATTATGGATTCAATGGCTCCCCTTCGCCCGTTAAAAATTACAAGATCTAAATCAGTCCCCTGGTTCTCCAAAGAATTGCTAGAAATGAAGCGTACCTATCGAAAGTTAGAACGCTGATGGCAAAAAACTAGGAGTCCGTCCGACCGAGCTCAAACCAAGGAATTTGTGAAAACCTATACTTTGGCCAGACACGCTGCCCAAAAAGCATACTATTCAACTGCAATCAATTCAGCCGGAAATCAACCAAAACAACTTTTTCAGATAGTTAACAGCCTCCTCCGTCCTAAACAGCCGGTTTCTGATATAGTCCACTCTCAATCCCGTTGCCAGGAGTTTGCTACATTCTTTGAAACTAAGGTAGATCAGATTCGCTCCTCCTTGGACTCTATTAAAATGGCAGAACATAATGATATTCCATCAGAAATTGATGTAGCTAAATTGGCAGAATCCAATGACACTCCATCTGAAACTGTTCTTCCATCCCAATTTACGAACTTTCAACCTATCTCATCGGTTGATATTCCCCAACTTCTCACTAGAATGAGACCGACAAATTGCTCACTTGATGTCTGCCCTTCATGGCTTATAAAAACATCAAAAGCTGAACTTGCGAATTGGCTCTGTGTGATAATTAATGCCTCACTTCAACAAGGCCATGTTCCCCAGACATTGAAAGAAGCAATTGTAGTTCCATTATTGAAGAAGCCTTCCCTTGACCCCACACTTCTTACCAATTTCCGTCCAGTATCTAACTTATCTTTTATCAGTAAAGTTATTGAACGAGCTGTAGCCACACAACTGCAAACATTTATAGATACTAATGATTGTTATGACTCCTTCCAATCAGGTTTTCAGCCGAAACATGGGACCGAAACAGTGCTAACAGCACTGGTAGATGATCTACGACTTGAATTGGATAGAGGAAATCTAACTTATTTAATTTTGTTAGATCTGTCAGCCGCATTCGACACTATCGATCATACCATTCTCCTAGACCGCCTCTTTAGTATGGAATGCCGAGGAACGGTACTACAATGGCTCCGCTCCTTTTTGGAGGGCAGACTACAAAGAGTTGTCCTTGAAAATTTCTCATCCAAGGTTTGGCCATTACGATACGGTGTCCCCCAAGGCTCCGTATTATCCCCAATGTTATTCAATATTTATATGGAGCCCCTAGGAAAGATTATCCGTGAATTCGGAATACACTACCATCAATACGCAGATGACACCCAACTCTATTACTCTTTCCCTCCAGATGCCGTAGAGGCGGTTCGTCCCTTAAACCAATGCCTGGTTGCCATACAAAACTGGACTAATAGGAATAAACTAAAACTTAATCCAGAAAAGACGGAGGTTCTGTTAATTGGACAAAAACCGTCCCATGAAATCAAAAACCTACTTACCTTAGACAGGGTCTCACTCCCTTTGAAATCCCAAGTTCGGAGTTTGGGCATTATCTTAGATTCCGCTCTGACCCTTGAACCTCAAATTGCAACAGTATCCAGAAGTGCTTTCACTCAATTAAAACTAGTCCGTCAACTCCGTCCTTTTTTAGGAATGTCGGACTTGAAGCAAGTGACACAGGCTCTTGCGACCTCAAGACTGGACTATTGCAACTCTCTTTATATTGGACTATCTGCAAGATCACTTCGCCCGCTTAAGCTGATACAGAGAGCGATGGCAAGAATGCTGACCAGAGCAGGTCCACAAACACACACCACACCTCTTCTTTATCAACTTCATTGGCTTCCGATCTCATTCCGTCATCAGTTTAAAATTTTAGTATTAACTTTTAAAGCTCTAAATGGTTTAGCACCAATATATTTATCAAATCGTATTCTGGAATTTAAACCTCAGCGACCGACAAGAATACATTTCGAACACTCTCTCATCATCCCATCCACCTTTATAATCCGCCGTGCCAATACTAGAAATAAAGCCTTCTTGACCATAGTGCCCATCCTATGGAATAATCTTCCACCAGAGATCCGACGTTCTTTTTCACTCATGGACTTTCGCCGTCAGTTAAAAATTTTTTTGTTTCTTCTAGCTTTTAAACATTTAATAGTTAATTGATTTTTTAATGATTTTATTGTACTCTTATTATTTTATATTAGATTGTATTGGACATTGTTTTTTGTTCGCCGCTCTGAATTCTATGAACTAGGGCGGGGTATAAATTATTAAAATAAATAAATAAATAAATTATGATTGCTTTGTTGTTCTTTTTTAGCTTTACTCTGATTTTCAATACAACCAGTTCATGATCTGTACTGCAGTCTGCTCCTGGTCTTGTTTTCACAGAAAGTATGGAACTTTTCCATCTTCTGTTGCCAATTATATAGTCAATTTGATTCCTATATTGACCATTTGGTGATGTTCACGTGTACAGTCATCTTTTTGGTTGCTCAAAAATGTGTTTGCAAGAAAGAAATTATTGGCTTCACAGAATTCAATAAGTCTTTCTCCTGCTTCATTTCTGTCTCCTAAGCCCCATTTTCCCACAATTCCTAGTTCTTCTCTGTTGCCTACTTTTGCATTCCAGTCCCCCGTGATTATCAGAAGATCTTGTTTTGGTGTGTGATCAATTTCCTCATGTACTTCTGCGTAAAATCTCTCCAATTCTTCTTCTGCGTTTGCCGTTGGAGCATAGACTTGGATGATAGTTATGTTAATAGGTTTCCCATTTAATCTCATTGATATCACTCGCTCAGACCTTGCGTTGTAGCTCCTAGTTGCTTTTGCTACATCACTTCTCACTATTAAAGCAACCCCGTTCCTTCTTGATTTCTCATTTCCTGCATAAAATATTTTGGAGTTGCCTGATTGAAAATGTCCCATTCCCGTCCATTTTAGTTCGCTCACACCAAGTATTGTAATGTTGATGCGTTCCATTTCTTGCTTGACAATTTCTAACTTTCCCTGGTTCATGCTTCTCACATTCCATGTTCCTGTTGTGTGCGTTGTACAACTCCAGACTCCCCTTTCGCATCTGTGCGCATCAGCCTCTGGGCTTCCTTTCGGCTTTGACCCAGCTGCGTCATTAGTCACAGCGCTACTCGTACTTGTCCTTTGTTCTTCCCCAGTAGCTTGGTGAGTGCCTTCTGACCTGGGGGTCTCATCTTCCAGCACTATCTTGTGTTGCATTTTGGATACTCTGTTCATAGGGTTTTCGTGGTAAGAGATACTCAGAGGTGGTTTACCATTGCCTTCCTCTGCGTTTGTTTTAATTTAGTAGAATAAATAAATAATAACTAAGTGTAGGATGTATTGTATATGTATTGCACAAAAACTTTAAACAAAGTCAGCATTTTTACCTGGACTATGGGAAACCATTTTGGTACATTAGGGATGTTTTCTTGCCTGTTTCAGGTGATATGGAATTAAATGGCTGCACCACAACCAGTTTAGATCCACAAAAGTAAGGAGCTAAACTAGTCTCAAAATTACTATCAGATAGCATGTTGATGATTAACATGAAGAAAAATAGGAAATGGTGATTCAAAGCTGAAAAGATGTGCGATGCGGAATTCATATGCATGCTTCCATAGAAGTAAATCCCATTGGACTCAGTGGGACTTCTGAGTAAACACGGTTAGGGTTTGGCTGCATGTCCCTGTCCTTAAAAATGGATCTGTTCAGACAGAGGTATAAACATCGCAGTGGAAATGAAGCAAGAACTTTGGTTGGTGCAATAATGTTAAAAATGTTGAAAGTAAGTTTTCAAGTTAAAACATGCTGTTACTCTTTAGTGGCACAGTTCTGGCTTAAAGGGAAAAATATTAACCTCCTTTTGCTTGTGATTTACACATACTTCCTTGCTTTTCTGTGAAACTGTCACAGCTACTAAAAAGCTCGTCTGCTTCAGGAAAGTTTCTCTGAATCTGATCCTCCCTGAGTGATTTATGGTGCAATCCTGGGAGTAACTGAATTGAATTCAATAAGGTGTATTTCTGAATATACATTGTTAGGGTTGTGCTATTAGTTCTGAACCGCTGTGTATTATATCCCTGCTTCACCAACCAGAAGTTGATTTGGTAAGTTGCACTAGCTAAAATGTTGGATTTGGATCTGGTTTGAAAACCTCTTTAAAATAGGTTAATTGGGTAATTTTGAGCAAGACACTCTGTACCGTAAAATATTCTCAATCATAATAGTGACTGACTGCTGAGTTTTAATTAGTGGGCTTGCCCACAACCTTGAGATCTGCCTGTCTTTTTAAACACATGGATGGGGAGGCTATGGCCCTGCAGATGTTGTTGGGACTCCACTCCCATCATCCTCAACTAGCATGGCCAGTGGTCAGGGCTGATGGGATTTGTAGTCCAGCAATATATGGAAAACAACAGGTCAGCATCCTTGGACTACAACTCCCACCATCCCTGAGAAATGGTCATGCTGCCTGAGGGTGATGATGAGAGTTGTAGTCCAATAGCATATGAAGGGCACCAGATTATCTGCTTTAACAGCTTCTAAAGGAGATGCAATTTCAGGTTCTCCTGCCTCAGTTCCTTCCTATCTGCTGGAGCAGGCGGTACTTTCATTTTGTCCCATAGCAAGTGCTGTATGTCTGTGTGTAGATTGAAAGGACAGAGGGGTGGGAGAAACTGTGGCAGCAGTGCTATTAAAGATTTCTGCGGGATCTCTGGGTTGCAACAATACCGATGAGGCCCATCAGGATAGGTAGATGAAAGCATTTTGCTCACTTCATTAAGCCAAAACAAGGTGGAGATTATCTGTATCGTTGAACCTCAGATCAATCTACTTGCCTGTGTGTTACAGTATTGTGGGGTCTAGCAACTCCCAACAAGATACTATATTTTTCATAGGACAGATTATACTTTCCATAGGAATGGGAAATAATCCAGCAGGAAGATGAAGCCATGTCCTTAATTTCCTATACAGGATGAAATGACCAGGAGTCTGCATGAGTTTGCTCAAAACTGGGCCCTCTCTTTCCTACGCTCTGTAATTGTAATTGAGTTAAATTGGTTCCATCATAATTAAAGTGCTAGATTTCTGACTGACAAATATGATAATTAAGTTGTTATAAAATGATTGCGATAGACCTTTTGGCACCACCGGTGGAGATTAAAATGTCAGTCTCACAGATTACCTTTTAAAATATCCCAATTACATATGCACCTGTTAATGCAGTTGTACGCTTGTCTACTCAGAAGTAAGTCCCTTTGAATTCAATTGGGCTTTAGTCACAGTGTGTGTATAGAATTGCATTGTAAATTTCTGCATTCTCAAACACATCTTCCACTAGCTTCTGTAAACTACTGACTGTAGATGTTAGACTGTACTAGGTGGCTGTCTGTATTTGCTTGGCAGTAAAGCCAGTGCGATGCCCTTAATGTGGTTAGGGTTAGGGTTATTAAATTTATCTATCCCTTCAGAAGGTCAGTCCAATCAAATAAGCATGTTAAAATCCTATTCAAGAATACATTATCGTAAAAGGGATAATCCCCAACATAAGCCATCCGATTTAAGATGAACACCAAAGCAAGGCAAACATAAAATCAGTTGTGTGGCCTACATGCCTGTGTGTGGTGCTGAAACAATTACAAAGCTGGTGGTAGGTGGGCCTTCCTGGGGAGAGCATTCCATAGACTGGGGTGGGGGCCGCTACAGAAAAGGAAGGCCTGTTCTCTCATCACCATCCTCTGGACCTTCCTCAGAGGTGGCATGCAGAGAAGAGCCTCAGATGACTATGTTTGGGTCTGGCATTTGTATGGGGAAAGGTGGCCCTTTAGGTATAGGGGTCTCAAGCTATATAAAGCTTTAAAGGGTCAAAAACAGCACTATGAATTGGGGCCCAGAGTAGGGTTGCCAGGTCAGAAGCATCCCAAAACCTGAGATTTCAGGGGCGGGCCCTAGTGATGTCATGGGGCAGGTCCTAGTGATGCCATTAAGCATGATACATTAAGCATTAACCGCTTGGAGCATACCACTCAAACAAAAAAAAATATCTGATTGGAAATTAAGACACAAATCTTAGCTAAATTAGGGTGTTCCCAGGTCCAGCTGAAGTGATGGGATCATTCCTTCTCACATGCTTAGGGAGCCTCGATAGGGAACATTTAATCTACCTTACTTGCTTCTAAGCAAGAAGGCTTTAAGTGCCCTCAGGCCAGGCCAGTTGGTAGAAGGCCATTGTATGAAGAAGGGAGCATAGTGTTGTGGAGATTTTAGACAGCAGCACTCAGGAATAAAGGTAGATGCCGCCAAAGTCTGAAATTCTAAGCCCCATAGGACTTGATATGGTTAGGATTGTGCTGTTGGTAAGACTTGACTAGGGATCTTCTGCAAATATATTGATATCCAAGCAGGGTTAGCAACCCCTTGCCTTTTAACATGGCTGCTCCAAATTTCTTTACAAATGTGACCATTCACTGCAGAGAGAGGTTTGACAAATTAGTAAGAGTTAAGAAGATTTTCTACCCTTTCCTGCCCACCCTGTAGGCTGCTATAAACTCATTTTGACAGCCAACCCAATTCCAGTGAATAATAATTGACAGAGAGAAAACACACATGGTTTGGTCTATCTTCACAGGCAGTAGTGTAGGAACAACAGCAATTGAAGTCACACTTCCAGTATGTGAATTCTCTTTTACCAGTATTGGGCAAGAAACAAACCATCATGCAAACAACAAGGTGCATCATCAGTGGGTTTAAGGGGGTTGAGCTGACCACATGGAACAACTGTTGTTGCTTCCATGAATGTAAGGGAGTGAGGTCAGAGGTAAATGAAATGCAAATAGAATAAGAAAAACAAAATGCAGTGATGATTTCCTAAATGCAATACCATACCAACCAGAAAAAAGATTCCTACGAGTAAGGCAGAAAACACAGCATCCCACAACCAGTCAGAGTTCCTAACCAAAACCAAAAGAAATCCTGTCAGCCAGTCAGCCAAGGTAACAGAAATATCTATGCAGCACAACCTGACACAGGGGCTGCAGTTAGTGCAGAATGTTGTGGCACAATTGCTGATATGAATGAGACCCTGTCAGCACATATCTCTGCTCTGAAATTTGTACTAGTTTCCTATTTGTTACTAGACCAAGTTCAAGGTGTGCTTTCCATGTTACGGGTGCTACATAGTACTTGTTCTGCTCTTGTATGAAATGATCCTTTAGTGTGGCAGCACCTACACTTTGGAACTCCCTGCCTATTGACATTAGGCAGGCACCTTCATTGTACTCTTTTTGGCACCTGCTAAAAACATTTTTGCTTAGGCAAGCTACCCAGGCATATACAAGCTATTATGCTTTTTATCTGGTTTTAACTCACTGTTGGTTTTATTATTTTGAATTTTTTAGAATACCTGTCTTTAACTGTTTCTGTCAATAATTTTATTGTTTTAACTCCTTCTGTAAACTGCTTTGAGATTTTTTACAATAAAGCGGTATATAGATATAAATAAAATACATAAATAAATTTTGAAGTCACTATGGCCGTTGGGTCTCTTTCCACTTTTAGGAACCACGAAATCTGCATTATACCAACTCAGGTCATTTGGTATCATCTAGCTCAGTACTGATGACATGGACTAGCATTGGCTGTCCTGGATTTCAGGCAACAGTCTTTTCCAGAGATTGGATTTTGGACCTTTGCATGCAAAGAATGTGCTGTACCACTGAACTACAGCCCTTCCCCATTTAAAAAAGTATCTTTTAAAATTGTTCTTTTCAATTCACTGAGCCAGTGTGGCATAGTGTTTAGAGTGTTGGACTATGACCTGGGAGACCAGGGTTCGAATCCTCACACAGTCATGAAGCTCACTGGGTGACCTTGGGCCAGTCACTGCCTCTCAGCCTCAGAGGAAGGCAATGGTAAACCACCTCCGAATACCGCTTACCATGAAAACCCTGTTCATAGGGTCGCCATAAGTCAGAATCGACTTGAAGGCAGTATATTTACATTTAATGAATGCAAAGCGTACCTAGGGCAGATCCACACCATTCATTTAAAGCACATTCAACACACATTTGAAACACATGAATCCCACCACAGAATCATGGGAATTGTAGTTTAAGGATGGTGGGAATAATAATGTGAGGGGGAACCCACACTTCCCAGCATTCTTTGGGGGAAGTCATGCACTTTAA
The DNA here is from genome assembly GCF_030035675.1 of Rhineura floridana. Classification (NCBI taxonomy): domain Eukaryota; kingdom Metazoa; phylum Chordata; class Lepidosauria; order Squamata; family Rhineuridae; genus Rhineura; species Rhineura floridana. The sequence continues at coordinate 40,670,419 of NC_084482.1, forward strand.
ATGCAAGTTGGATGTGCTTTAGATATATTGTGTGTATCTACTTCACAAACTTTGCCTGCATGTAAATCATTTTAATTAATTATTTAAAATGGAAATCATCTACAAAGTTTACTGGGTGACCATGGGCTACTCACCATCTCTCAGCCTAATTTGCTCCTCAGAGTGAAAAAAAACCACCCCAATGAAGAAGGGCACACTTAAAATGTAGAGGAAATAACAATGTAAAACCATAGTGTGAAATCAAATATTTATTGGGACTTAGTATAAAGACATATTTATATAAGCATGACTATCAAATACGTTTATTTACACAACCTGTAAAGATATTTATAGTGCAATCGTGTGCATGTTTACTCAGAAGCAAGTGCCAATGTATTCAATGGGGCTTACTCAAACAAGGAAGTGTGCACCAGAACTGCAACTGATAAGGAATTTCACTTGCGCAACCCAAAATTCAGAATCATGCCACTTTAAGCTAGTTTGCAACTGTTTTATACTTGTTTTTATGGTTATTGCATTTTAAAGGGATTTATTTCTTGTTGTGAGCTGCCTTAGTTTCCAGTTGGCAGCCCTACCACACAGGGATGTTGGAAAAACTCCATATACACACACACTGGAGATATAAAATACATACATCCCATATAATAGTTTATTGTCAAAACCAGTTGGTCATTGCAGAACATTTTTAAAAAATATAATCAGTATTGTTTCCTACCAAATAAAAGCAGTGTCACCGTTAAGCTCTCCCTAACTGCTTTAAACATAGGATTGGAGGGGGAGAGAAAGATTTACAACATGAACACAATCCTTTGCAATGTTCACTCAAAAGTCCCATTGATTTACAGCAGAATCCTAACCATGTCTACACAAAATAAGTCCTATTGAATTCATTGGGGTTTACTCCCAGTATGTGGGATTAGCATTGCAGTTTTACTGTCAGAAAAGTGAGTATAGGATTAAAACTTTGTATTGGGAAGGCTTTCAAAACAGGCTATGAATTAGAAAAATAAACTGCCCTCTTCAACAGCCCAGGAAAATTTAAACTTGTTTGACTCCTCATATTTAGAAAAGCATAACTCATTGTAATGGCAGTTAGATCTCCTGCACACAAGAGAGAAAGCAACTTTAGTTTACTCAGTTTATGAGATCTTTAGACAAGTTGGAAAAAACAACAGTTTTCTGGCTTTGCAATGGGTTCTAGCTATTACTTTGAGGTAAAGAAATCCCTTGTTAATCACAACCCTGGCTTCACTTATTGGTTACAAACCTGAAAGGGCAGGGTTAGAGCAGCCAGCTACCAGCTCATTTAACAGAACTTGTGGGGGGGGGGCTGACATTTTGGTGTATATCTCTTGAACCAGACTGAGAAACTTAATGGTTTTTTTTAAATGAAAGCTGAGAGTCCAGAGATTGATGACTCACCCGGACAGGACCCCAAAAATCTGGAGTCTTGGTGCAAAAACCAGAGACCTGGCAACCCTAGCCCAGAGACAAATTAGCAGCCAATGCAGTTAGGCCACAACCTGTATTATATGATTACACCACCTTGTCCCAGTTAATGATCTAGCTGCTACATTCTGCGCTAGCTGTAGTTTCTGAACAATCTTCAAAGGCAAACCCACATGCAACACATTGTAGTTGTCCAACCTGGAGGTTATCAGAGCATAGACAACCAAAGCCAGGTTATCCCTGTGATGGCATTATTTCCAGCTAATGGGCAGCACTTGGACTTGTGGTGTTTGGTGCAAACATTGTCTGACTCTTTTCTATTATATGTAGGCTTGGGAAAGATGCTGCTGTACAGACCCAGCAGGAATGGCCTCTGCACCCTTCAGAGAACATACTGGTATGGAAAATGTGATTATCTGCATCAGCTATGTGTAGCAATTAAAGGAAATGTTGATCTTCAACCTGCTATCTAAGCTCAGGATTTCCCTATCTTTTCCCACCCCTCAAAATTCTGACATGGATCCAAAAAGCTACTGCCTAGAGGGCTTCAACCCGAACATTGCAAAAGTAAATAACCACAATTTTTATCAGAACCACCACCATATTTGTAAGTAAGGGTAGCAAGCTCCCAAATTGCTCTGAACTCTTCTGTAGGTAAGGGTAAGGACAGAGAGACAACATCAATATAGTAAGAAGACCTCCAAGGTATGAAAAGGTTTTGCATCTTCTTAGGAAGTAAAATACCATGGTTGACCTTCCTTGTTCAGATTGGTTCCATTTAAGATAGTGATTTTGTTTTTCCATAGTTATCACCTTGGTCCTGAAGAAAAGCAGCTAGATTCAAAGGGAGCATTTTACCTGGGCCAGCTGTATTGAAAGTATTGTGATATCAAGCTTTTGAGCCACGCAGAGTTCTTAAGACAGGAGCAAGCCTGTATAATAAAAAAGTGTTTTTAATAACAAAAATGCATCTCAACCTGAAGCCTTTTTGCTATTCTTTCCTCTCTGATTCTGCTTTCCCACTCACACAAGCCATTTAATCCCCCACTGAGCCCCATCCTACTGCTTCGCTTCAGTTCTAACAGGTGACATTGCTCCTATGTCCTAAAAGGAAGCAAAGAGACCTTGGCTGAACTTTCCTAAAGAGCCTTTTGAGAGTATTTGTTTTGACTCCTTGCCCAGTTGTATATGGGCTGTAATCTTATCTCCTAAGTGCATAACTTCCCTTTCAGTGTGGCTTCTGCTTTTAAGATCCCAGGCTAAGGGTGCAGTCTAGGTAGGGAGATCCCTTTTATTAGGTATATAACTCCCTCTGTCTCACCTTGAGTGGAGGCAAGAGTTAATGATTGATCATTGGGTGAACTGAGCAGCAGTAAGGCATCTGTGCTCTTGGTGTCTAGAATCCTGTGCTATAAGTCCAGTTTTGGCAGTGTAAATATCTCATCAACTTGCTATTTTTTTTAGGATTTATTCTGAAAGTGTGTGTGTCTGTATATTCAGAATTTGGATTGTATATTCAGAATTTGGATTTTATTTTTATTTAGAAATATATATAGACTGCTTAAACAGAAAACTCTAATCAGTGTACATAATATCAGTAAAACCAGCAAAACTGTAAAACACACACACATAATTAAAGTATATATCGTAGGCTTGCTGGAATAAAAGAAAACTTATCTGCTTCTAAATCACTATAGTAAGGGTGCCTCCATAAGGAATTGCTAGGGGCTGTGGTAAAGGAGAAAAACATAGGAAGTATATGTACGTTGCAGTTTCTGTATGGATAGCAGCTGAGAACAATGATCAGATAGCTGTGTGGGGTGCTGAACTTCTGCCCCACAGGAATCGCCATCCAGTTCTGACTCTTTAGAAGAAGTGGCTGGTCTGTTTTTATAAATTCTTACTATGAAGTCTAGAAAGTTGCCATATTTTATATGCCAGTTGACCTTCTTAAAAGTGTCTCAGAATTTGCTGGATACTATGCTGCATGTTGTGATTGCAGACACATACTCATTGAAAACGGACAAAAGAAAATAAGGCATCTGTGCCAAGGAGTTAGAATGCTAGCCAGGAGGCAGAACAAACTGCATTCATTTTCCTTTGATTGGCAAACGTTTCCTAGGTTACATGGTCATACTCCCCCCCCCATGTTTGAAATGGGGAATATAGCTTTTGTCTAGCAAGGGTGCTTTGAAGGGAAGGTATGGGTTTATTATTCAATTATGTCTTTTGGAGACTGGAAAACAGACACTAGACTGCCATGGCACACTTTCTCTTCTCCTCCCCCAACCCCCTGCATTTCCCCCCTGCATTTTCTTCCCATTTTCCTTTCCTGTATGTCTGTAAGCCTGCAGGTTATGACTAGGGTTGCCATATTCCAGTTCCACAAATCCGGGCAGGCTAATTTGCATATTATGCATATTATGCAAAGTATTTGCATATTAATATTTGGATTGTCCAGTTGTTTTGTTTTTGCGCCTAGGAATTACCACCAAAAACTGGAGAAAGATGTGAGAAATCTTTTTTTAAAAAGCAACATTTTCAACCTTAAATGCCTAGACTCTAGTTTCCAACACTATGGAATATCTATTGATTGATTAAGAGGATTTATATCCTGCCCTTCTGCTCTTAAAAACAGAGCTCAGCACAGCTTACAAATATAATAAAAACAATAAAAATGCACAATCAACATAAAAACATAATAAAAACACAAAATAGCAACAAACATAAAGTAAGTCAGGGCAGCAGTACAGTTAACCATTACATATATGATATATTTCAGAGATGTGGTGGGTGGAGAAAAACAAGAAGCCAATATGTTAGGAAAAGGAGTCTTTCACGCCACATGCTCAGTTCTAAATACTGTCGCAGCAAGTTTTACAAGTTCCTCCAGTATTCCACTGGTACAGGCACTCAGACATTCAAAGTATCTGTATGTTTCTTAGGTTTTATAAAAGCAGAGCTTTGCTTAACTCAAAATTTCTTCTCCCTTTGATCAACCACATCTACACAGGTTCCACCTCCATACTCAAAATGAAACTGGGCCTAGAACTGTGCAACAACCCCACACATACCTTGCTAATTAGATTACCAATGCCAGGATGTCTGTCTTATCTACTACTCTCCTGTTCCCTCCCCCCCCACCGGGCATCATGAATGACCCAGTTCTGGGCTCAGAAAGAAAATAAATATCTGGTTCTCTTCAAAGTACTGATAAGCCTCTTGTTTTAATTAAAATAATAGTTATAAATTCTTGCTCTTATCACTAATGGGAGTTATTTATCTTGCATATCCTGCTGTTGCTTCTATGGCTGTAACGGAGTGAGGTTAAAGATAAGTGAAATGCAAATAAGAAAAAAACAACACAAAAGGCAGTAACACTTTCCTAAATGTAATACCATACCAGCCACAAGATTCCCATGAGTAAGGCAGAAAACTAAGCATCTCACAACCAGTCAGGATTCCTAACCCAAAACCAAAAATATGATAAATGAAGAAATATTTATATAAGCATGACTATCAAATATATTTATTATTTACACAAACTGTAAAGATATTTATAGTGCAATCTTAGGTTTATTTATTCAGAAGCAAGTCCCAGTGTATTCAGTGGGGCTTACTCAAACAGGGACAGAAATGCAACCTCAAGTGATAAGCAACTTCATTCACACAACCCAAAATTCCAAATCATAAGACTCCATACACGCACACACACACACTGCAGATGTATAAATACAGACAGCCCATATAACAGTTTATTGTCAAACCAGTTGGTCATTGCAGAAAAATCAGTATTAGTTTTAAAGAAATCAGTATTAGTTTCCTACAGAATAAAAACTGTAATACCTAAGTAAGCCCTGCCTACTTGCTTTAAAATAGGACTGAAGGCAGGGACAGAACGAGTTAGAACACAAACACAATTCTTTTTTACATTCACTCCAAAGTCCCATTGATTTTCAGCACATTCATAACCATGTCTACTCAAAAGTAAGTCCTATTGAATTCAATGGGATTTACTCTGGGCATATGGGATTAGCATTGCTTTTACAAAAGCAAGTATTGGGAAGGTTTTCAAAACACTGCCCAGGATCTGACTCCTGCACACAAGAGGAAAAAAACTGAAATGTATATACTTACCCAATTTATGAGATTTTCAGATAAACAGTGGGGGAAACCACCATTTTCTGGCATTGCAGTGAGGTTTTCTAGACACTGCCTCAGGTCAATGAAACTGAAACACAATTCTGGCTTCACTGATTGGCTGCAATCCTGAATGGGCGGGGTTAAAGCTACAAAGTGCTATACAGTACTGTTTAAAGAAAGATTTAACAGTTGGGGCGGCTGACGTTTTTATGTATATCTCAAGAACCGGACCACTTAGAAACTTAATTTTTTAAAAAAATTAAAGCTGAGAATCCGGGCCACCTAAGGGGCTAAATGGGTGCCAGGTGGCATGCAAAGAATCCGGGTAAAACCCGGCTAACCGGGCAATATGGCAACCCTAGTTATGACACAGCATGTTCTAAAGGACATAGGAGCATCTCTTATCTTCTTGTCTTCTTCTGGCCTGTTCCTCCTTACCATCTACTACTTCTTTCTGGCTGCATAGAGGACATGTGCCCTCTAGAGTCAGTTAAGAGCACCTGTCTGTGCTACAGATCTAAACCAGTTTGAGAACAGACTGTCATAATTTCCACAATGAAAGTATTTTGTGAAGGTGTGGAGAATTCTGTAATAGAGGTCCTTTAGAAACATGATGGGGAACCTCTAGCCCATGGGCCTAAGTAGGCCTGCCAGGCCTCTCCATTTGGCCTACAAGGCTCTTTTGGCCACCTACCCTACACCTACACCTATCCTACAGTTGGGGCAAGTAGGGACCCTTCCCTGCCCAAAGCAGCATTTGCAGCACCGGCAACTGAATGCCACTCTTGCAAAGCTCTGTTCCACTATCTGCACCATTTGATTTCAAACTGCATGGGCAAAGGAAAACACGTCAACTGATATCGTTGTGGTGGCCTCACCCATGTGTCAAAATTGGTCTGGGCAGGAGGAAGGATCCGGCCCACTAGCCGGATCGAGTTCCCCGGCCCTGCTTTAGAAACATGAAACTGCTCTGCTGCATCAGACTCAAAGTCCATTCAGTTCAGCACCCTGTTTCCAACAGTGGCTACCCAGATGCCATTGAGAAGACCACAAACGGCATGAAAGCAACAGCCCATCCCTATCAGTTATCCTCAGCATCAGATATCTAGAGGTGTACTACTCCTGAATACACAGGTTCCATTTTGCTGTCTGGGATGACTGCTCTTGACAGACATATCCTCCATTAATTTGTATAATCCTTACCTTAAAGCAAGAGTGGGAAGCCTGGGGCCCTCCAGATCTTGCTGGACTACAACCGCCATCATCCCTAGTCATTGGTCATGTTGGCTGGGGCTATTGGATGTGGTGGTCCAACAATGCCTAGAGGGACACAGGTTGCCCACCTTTGTTTTAAAGCCATCTCCGCTAGCAGATATCACAGTACAGTATCTTGCATTAGGAGTTACAACAGTTCAACATGTTTGAAGTATATACTATAGACATCTTTTTAAGATACTGCATTTGGCCTGGTTTTGTTACAGGTTGAGAGCTATAGCTTGGAGGCCCCACCCACCAGCCTGCTTGGCCTGGACAACCTGCCGCTCCCATGGCACTTGGGACAGTGCTGGCAGCACGAGACACAGGCTTATGGCAGCAGCAGGGGCTGGGCTGGGCATAGGCACCATCTTGGCTTATGGAGATCACCATCGGCGGGTGAGTGGGGTATCCTGGGGAATGTTGTGTGGTGGCGTGTGAACAAAGGAAGAGTTAAAAATGGAAAGTTGGTCAGTTGTATGAAGGTCTTGGAACACTGCCTGAAATTAGACTTTTAAAAAAATTAACGTAAGAAGATCCCCGAATAGATCAGGCCAAAGGCTCATCTAGTTCAGCATCCTGTTCTCAAAGTGGTCAACTGGATGCCTCTGGGATGCCCACAAGCAGGACCTGAGTGCAACAGCAGCACTATCTCCAGCTGCAATTCCCAGCAGCTGGTATTCAAAGGAATGCCACCGCTGACAGTGGAGGTATAACAGCCATTGATAGCCTTATCCTCCGTGAATTTGTCTAATCCTCTTTTGAAGCCATCCAAACTGGTGGCCATCGTAGCCTCTTGTGGGAGTTAATTTGACCATAGTTTAACTATGTGCTGCATAAAGAAGTACTTTATTTTGCCTGTCCTGAATTTTCTAACACTCAGCTTCATGGATGGTTTTATAGGCTGCTTATGTAAATTAAGCTGCAATCCAGAATGCATTTATCTGGGAGTAAGTCCCATTGAACTCCAGCGGGATTCTGAGAAGACATGTATTGGATTGCACTGTAAATGGTTTTTATTAGGGCAGAAAGGTGCGAAGTCTTCCTTAATAGCTTTCCCCTCTTGTTTTCTTACAGGCAGCTGAGCCTGAGACCCCGGATTCTGCAGCTGGACCCCCATTTCCTGTTTTTACCCGGCAGGAGGTGGCTCGCCACAACAATGAAGCTAACCGGGTGTGGGTGACCTATGGCAGCGACGTCTTTGATGTCACAGACTTCATTGAGCGGCATCCTGGGGGCAAAAGTAAAATTCTCCTGGCAGCAGGGGGTGCTTTGGAGCCATTTTGGGCCCTTTATGCCATGCACAACCAGGAACATGTGCTGGAGGTCCTGCGTGGTTACAAAGTAGGGGAACTGAGTCCAGAGGAGCCTCCCCAGCCGACCCCAGGAGATCCTTATGCTGAGGATCCTCCACGGCACCCTGCCCTTAGAGTCAATACCTTAAAGCCCTTCAATGCAGAACCCCCTGCGGAGCTGATCTCTGAAAACTACCTGACCCCCAACCAGCTCTTCTTCAAGCGCAACCACCTTCCTGTGCCAACTGTGGACCCTGCTGCCTACCGACTGCATATACAGGGCCCCCGTGGACGGACCCTGTCTCTGTCTCTACAGGACTTAAAGAGAGATTTCCCTAAGTATGAAGTGACTGCCACCCTGCAGTGCGCTGGCAATCGCCGTGCAGAGATGAATGCGATCAAGAACACCAACAGGCTAGGCTGGGGCGTTGGGGCCATTAGCAATGCACTCTGGGGCGGTGCCCGGCTTCGGGATGTCCTGGTGCAAGCTGGGTACAAAGCAAGTGATGATGGGCATGTCTGCTTTGAGGGCCTGGACAAGGATCAGAGTGGCACAGTTTATGGGGCCTCGATCCCGTTTAAAAAAGCCATAAGTCCTGAAGGGGATGTCCTCTTGGCTTATGAGATGAATGGGGAGGACCTGCCCCGGGATCATGGGTTCCCCGTCAGAGTCATTGTGCCTGGGGTAGTAGGTGCTCGTAATGTCAAATGGCTGGCCCGGATCACGGTGGGCCCAGAAGAAAGCAAAAGCCACTGGCAGCAGAAGGATTATAAAGGATTCTCTCCTTCTGTGACGTGGGACACAGTGGACTTCTCCAGTGCCCCTGCCATCCAAGATATGTCCATACAGTCTGCAATCACTGAGCCATGCCCCAATGCTTCCGTCCCCCCTGGGGAGCTCACGGTGAAAGGCTATGCGTGGAGTGGAGGTGGGCGAAGGGTCATCCGTGTGGATGTTTCGCTGGATGGTGGGAGGAGCTGGCACGAGGCCAAGCTAACCGGGGAGGAGAAGTTGCCAGGCCGAGCCTGGGCGTGGAAGTTGTGGCAGCTGGATGCTTGTGTGCCTGCTGGCACCAAAGAGCTGAACATTGTCTGTAAGGCTGTGGATACCAGCTACAACGAGCAGCCTGACACAGTGAGACCTATCTGGAACATTTTGGGAGTGCTCAACAATGCTTGGCATCGGGTGCATGTCCGTGTGGGTGAGGAGTAAGAGCCTTGATTGTGCCTCGTTGCCTGAAAGAAACAAAAGGGTCCTGGATCTCAGGTGCTCTGCGCCTTCTTCCTTCTGCAAATACATTTGCCTATGCCCCTTGGAGAGGCCACAAAGAAGAGCCGAGGTCTTTGGTGGGGCCTTTGTGACCTCAGTGTGTCCTTCTTCACTCACTATAGGGCTGTAGCAGTTCCCTAGCTTTATTATACTTCCATGATTGTGGTGGGCTCAGAGAAAGGGACAGGTCTCTCTACATGATCAAAATCACTAACTCTGTAGGGAGTTTGGGACTGCAGTCTTTTTAAGTACTTTTAAAAATTGGATTCAAAAGTCTCAGTGTTTATCAACTGTACCTATGTGGCCTATTGGCTAGCCATTCCTCCTTTTTATGGAATGTGGCCACATAGTGTAGGTATTCTCACATTTAATGCTGAACTCCCCACAGCTTTGGGAAGTGTTGCCCTTCTAATTGCCCTGCTTTCCCCCTTCTGATAAGCTATTTTTGAGCGCTCTGTTACTTTAAATCTTGCCAAATTCTGTACAGGGCAAGGCTGTTGTGCCTATTACAGTTTTAAGGGAGAGCTTGGAGTAGGAAGTGTTTCTCCCATTGTAATGCTGCAGTGGTGGCAGACACTGCTAGGATTTTCCCAAGGTGCAAGAACCTTGTTCCACTTGCAATACAGCAAGTTTATTTTAGTTTAGGGATCACCAGTGTGGTACCTTGCAGATAGGGTTGCCAGGTTCAGGGTCTGAGACTGATCCTGTATCTTTAGGAGAAGAGAAAGTCAGCCAAGTGCAGGTGTTCTTGCAACCCTGTAATGGGAAAAACCAGAAGGTGGAATTCTCCCTTCCCCCTGCACAACTTTTAAAGATACAGAAGACCTCTTGGTTGCCAGGCCCAGCCTCCAAGAGGCCTTCTGTATCTTTAAAAGTTGTGCAGGGGGAAGGGAGAATTCCACCTTCTGGTTTTTCCCGTTACAGGGTTGCAAGAACACCTGCACTTGGCTGACTCTCTCTTCTCTTAAAGATACAGGATCAGTCACAGGCCCTGAGCCTGGCAACCCTACTTGCAGATGTTAGGCTACAGCTCCCATCATCCCTGACCATGGGGCTGCTGGGAGCTTTAGTTCAATAACATTTGGAGGGCAGCTATTCCTGTTCTAGATGCACGAAGGCCCTCTTCCCTAATCTCTGTCTTTCTAGGAAGCCCTTCTACTGCCCTTAGAATCCCTTGTGCCTCTTTGTTTTGAGATGTGAATGTGCACTACAGCCTTTACCGTGTTGCCTTCCTGAATTCTGTTGCTCCTCCTTGGGTCAACATGAGTGCAGATTGCTTTCTCATGGTTCTAACTGCTGTTAAAAGAATTGTTCCCTCATTTCCCATCTGTGCTCAGAAGGCATGTTTGGGACTGACCAGGTACAAAGGACAGAAATCCTGAATCTTTTGAAGAGGAGATTTAAGCAACTGTTACACATTACAGGAGCCCTTTGCATCTAGTGGTTTCCTGTCGTGGCAGGACTAAAAATCCACAGAGAGAATGGCTACTGTGGTTATTTATACGAATGGGCGTGGGAATAAACAAAGATTGCTCATATATGGGGATCCTGTAGTAGGAAAATAGACATACAGAGCAGGGGCCTGGGGGAATTTGGATACCTATTCACTTTCTATTATGTGGATTTCCAGCAGCAGTAGCCTGTATAGCTCAGATTGCAGCTTCTCCTGCTTATATGGGGAGCTTAATTGTTTTTTCTTCCAGGCCATGTTGGAATTGACTTTCTCCAGGGGCACTTATTTCTGCTACCTTGAGCACTTTTGCATGCATGTGTGTGGTATGGAGGGTTATGAGTGGTAATTTAAATAACATCATAAACTGCAGGAAAACAGTCCTAAAAATAATAGCATAGCGTTCAATTCAAATTCAGGGCTAATTGTTTTTAAAAGTCCTGGAAAAATAATAAAGCTTGTACTGCCACCCCAGAGATGCCAGGTGAGCCTCCCTGGGGAGACCAACCCTCAGACAGGGCACCACCAGAGAGAAGGCTGTTGTCCCTGTTGGCCATCCACTGCACCTCATATGACAGGGACACCTGGAAAAGAACCTCTGGTTATGACCTTAATGCAGCCTTTGCCAGCCTGGTGCCCTTTAGATGGTTTGGACAACAGCTCCCACCAGCCCCTGCCAGCACACCTGTGGAATTTGGGGATGGAGTTGGGTGAGTGTCAGATCTACCCCCAAAGATCTGAAATGGTAAGCAGGGGCCGCATTTGAAGAGCTTGAGGAAAATCACATTCCAGATTGGAAACTCTCCCTCCTAGCTTGTAAGCAGTTTTATTAGAACTTTTGCCAAGGTTTGAGAAACCGGTTTAGAGGGGTAGGGAAAAGCTTTCATCATACTATAAAAGATGTCTGTATCACTTCTGGTTCTCCCCCCCCCCTTTACTGCTTCCCTCTGCTGGCTATCGTGGGTATTTATTCATCTCATTCATTTTTCTTCTAATTTTTCTAAAGCTTCATAATGGTCTCTTGTACAGAAACACTAAAGTGGGGGAGGGGATTTCCTTTCACTTCTCCCCCTCCTACTAACGCTGTAGCATCACATAATGGGGGGGGGAAACTAATATTGTTCCACATCAACATGAAACCTATTTGGGGAGTTTAATACTGGATGAACCCTGGCCAAATGGCTTCATCTCACTGCATGGCTCCAGTAGATTCTCTTCCATAGCTAAATCCTGTTAACAAAACAAGACAAAAGGGTGGGTGGGAATGGATCTTTCATTGTTGTGACAGCTGAGAACTTGACAGGTTGGTTTTGAAACTACACCATAATTAAAATGATGGTGGATTGTAGCCGGAACATCAGGATGTGCATGTGCACCAGGGATGGAAATCCTGTAGCCCTTCAGATGTTGTTGGACTGAAACTCTCCTTGTCCCTGACCATTGGCCATGCTGCCTGGGCTGATGGGAGTTGGAGTTCAATAATATCTAGAGGGACACAGATTTCCTATTCCTGGTGTGCACAAGATCTTCCAGGATAAGTCCAAATGAACCCAAGAAAAGAGAGTGACACTTGTTGGTTTGAAAGGCAAAGTGTTATTTTCCTGGGGATGGTGGTGGTTTCCTGAACTCTGAAACTTACACACTGCCTGTATTGTTTCTTGGAACACACTCTCATGCAGAGTTAGGTGTGCTAAGCCTTTTGATTTCATTGTTTACAGGGGCACCTAACTGTATAGGATCAAACGGAGTTATTGGGGGTCCAAGTGAAGGAATTTAAGTGTCCAGATTCTTTTGGAGCTGTATTGCCTTTCTGCTGCTTCCTCATTTTGTCATAGCTGAATGGGACCACAAGGGAGGGCACAGAAGGAAAGGGAGCAACAGTGTTCTCACACTGTCCTCCATTGTTACTAGATGATTTAGAAGTGGCAAAGTGTGTGAAGCCATTGCTAGACAAGCAGTCTACATCTGTGCCCCATTCTCTTCCCCAAATAAGTTTCATGTTGATGTGGAACATTTAGCTTCAGCATTAGGGATCAGTCTGGATGCTCTTAAGGATGGGACCTGGGTACTGATGCTGAACCTATAGGACAGCTACCCAACATGGTGTCCTCCAGCTATTTTGGACTATATCTCCTGCCATCCTGACCCAGCATAGCCAGTGTTCACAGATGCTCTGAGTTGTAGTCCAAAATCTGAAGGGCACCACATTGGTTACCCCCGCTATATGACAATGCAGGGCCTACCACTGTGCCTGTTTTCTCTTTAAGTCATTCTGAAGCTCAATATAGTATACAAACAGCCTGGTTGTTTCTTCTGATTGCATATTAGAAACAGCTAAATATTCAGTAGCTAATTGGCTAGTCAAGAGTACAAGGAGCTGGGGTTTGTATTTTGTCACCAACTTGTGATAGCAAACTTTAAGGCTTGTTTGCACATAGAAAATACTTGGTAGTAAGAACACACATCATAGGCTGCCTTTAGTTGTGTTGAGGTATATGCGTTGCTATAGTTGGTTTGCAACCTCTTGCTAGCCTGACTGACGTGCTCTGTTCCAAATTTAGCAGGACGTTTTTCCACCACTTAAGATCAGGGCTTGAGAACTTTAAGCCGTGCGGCACAAAATGAATAGCAAATTATGTTAGAAAGAGTCTCTTCAAAAAAAGGTCAACAAGCAGGCTTGTTCCTGGAGTAGATGCCTGGATGAAAAACATTAGCTGGATATAGTAAACTGTGTTCTGAGCAGGCTAAGGCTACCTGCCAAAGCTTATATGGAGGGGGTAAGGAACCTCTGGCCAGGGGGCAAAATGCACCCCCCCCCGTCTCTCTGTCTGGCCCGTGTGACTGTTCCCCAGGCCACACCTCTCATTGGCCCTGCTCCATACCCTCCATGAGTGCTTTTACCAGACTGGAGTGTGTTCTCCCTGAATTGTGATAATGCTTCCTTTTTGAGTGGGTGAAGGATGGTGAGATATGTATGTGAGAGAGGAAGTGTAGGGACCTTTGACTTTTGCATGGCTAGAAAGCAGCCTGCTGTACAAAGGTAAGAGTCACATCCATTGATCTGCCCATTTTTACCTCTGGCTCAGCCCACCACTGGCATGCGCCCCCCTGAAAGGTTATATGCAGGGGAATTGATCTTCGGGCTGGAAAAAGATCCCTACCCCTTTTGCATAGAGAAGAAATGGGTAGTTCTTAAAATTAAATATCTTTAAAACCTCTACATTGTATGGGAAAAACTTACAATATATAATATTTTTACTATGTACTGGATCCTTTTATCCTGTACTTATTTCAAAACTATAGGTTGACGATTGTGATACAGATATTTCATTTGTTCTGCTACTTTAGAGAGTAAGAATATTTTTATCTAGTAGTTCTTAATAAAAGCTCTAAATTTTGTGTCTTCTTTTTCAACCTGTGTTTGCTCCTGTCTTGCTACAAGCATATCTGCAGGTCCATCTCCTGCTCTGCTCCCCTTTTTTCTAAAGCCTGTTTTAAATTTTTATTCAGAGATAACAGCCAGGGATAAGTTAATGAGGCTTGCATTTGGGAACTCCACACCCAACAGGGCTACACTTTGATAGGAAACGCTTCTAATTTGAAGTGTGTCCCTTTATTTTCAGGGGAAGTTGCTTTCAACCACAGCTGTAATGATATAATTATCAGGGATGCTGTTGTACTAGATTTCCTGCAAATTTGTCAATAGATTTAATTGGGGCTCCTCAAGTTTCAAATTTGAAGGTTCTGTATCTTATCCTTCTCTGGGCGTGTTAAGAATCCTTCAATATACAAATATGAGACCAGTCCAGCTGGATCAGACCAACAATCCATCTAGTCCAGTATCCTGTTTCCCACAATGACCAACGAGGTGCCTCTGCAACCAGGACATGAAGGCAATAGGCAGCTCCTTTTGTTGCTCTTCCAGTAACTGGTATGTAGTGACATACTAGTGGTAAAAATGGCTGGTTCCTTGACAGAGTTGTAGCGGGTCTGCCTTAAGGTGGCCCTGAATGCATCACAGACTCAAATCTAGTGACTAATCTGATTTAGAATTGTTACTGACAACTCTAAGTCTAGCTGGTTAGCCTGCAGCAATGGAAAAGCCCCAACTTAAGCTGTACTCAGTAAAACAGCACAAAAGTACGTGGAACATAATAATGCTGAATAAAGTTTCCTACTGGGCTATGGGATGGGGTTAGGAGCAGACTGCGGTACAGATCATGAACTGGTAACACTGAAAATCAGAGTAAAACTAAAGAAGAAGAACAAAGCAATAATAATGCCAAAATACAGTTTAAATAATCCCAGGAGAATATAAAGATCAAATAAGGAACAGATTTGAGGCTTTTAACTTAGTTGACAGAGAACTAGAGGAACTATGGATTGAAGTCAAAGACATGATCAGGGAAGAATGCAAAAAGACAATACCTCTAGTTAAAAAGAGAGAAAGACTTCAATGGATGACTGATGAAAATTTTAAAATAGTTAAAGAAAGAAGGAAAGCAAAACTAAAAGGAGACAGAAACACAGTTAGAACCCTAAATGCAGTAATACAGCGACTAGTACATAGGGACAAAGAGAACTATTACAATAGTTATTGTATAGAAATAGAAGAGGACAACAAAAGAGTTAGAACAAGAGCCCTATTCCAAAAGATTAAAGAAATTAAAGGGAAATTTAAACCAAGAGTAGGGATGTTGAGGGGAACACACTGACTGACCGAGATGAAATAAAAGGAAGATGAAAGCAATACACTGAAAAAAACTATAAAAGAGATGCAAAGATGGCAGATTCATTCACGGGGGAGCAGTATGATGAAGAACCAGAAATTTTAGAATGTGAGGTGAAAGCTGCTCTTAAAATACTTGAAAGAAACAAATCACCAGGAACAGATGGCGTACCAACAGAGTTGCTACAAGTTACTGAGACCGAATCTGTCCAAATTTTGACAAAAATTTGTCAAGAAATATGGAAAACTAAACAATGGCCCACAGACTGGAAGCGTTCAATATATATCCCAATGCCAAAGAAAGGGAATCCCAGGGAAAGCAGTAATTATCGAACTATTGCCTTAATATCCCATGCAAGTAAAGTAATGCTCAAGATTCTACAACAAAGGCTCTTACCATATATGGAGCAAGAAATGCCAGATGTCCAAGCTGGACTTAGAAAGGGAAGAGGTACCAGAGATCATATCACAAACATACGTTGGATAATGGAACGGAGCAAGGAATTTCAGAAGAAAATCACCCTGTGCTATATAGATTACAGCAAAGGCTTTGACTGTGTAGATCATGAAAAACTATGAAATGCTTTAAAAGAAATGGGAGTACCGCAGCATCTGATTGTCCTGATGTGCAACCTATACACTGGACAAGAGGCTACTGTAAGGACAGATTATGGAGAAACCGATTGGTTCCCAATTGGAAAGGGTGTGAGGCAGGGGTGTATTTTATCACCCTATTTGTTTAATCTATATGCAGAACGTATACGGAAAGTGGGATTGGACCAAGAAGAAGGAGGTGTGAAAATTGGAGGGAGAAACATTTAAGATATTACTACTAGCAGAAACCAGCAATGATTTGAAACAAATGCTGTTGAAAGTTAAAGAGGAAAGCACAAAAGCAAGACTACAGCTGAACGTCAAGAAGACTAAAGTAATGACAACAGAAGATTTATGTAACTTTAAAGTTGACCATGAGGATATTGAACTTGTCAAGGATTATCAATACCTCGGCACAGTCATTAACCAAAAAGGAGACAATAGTCAAGAAGTCAGAAGAAGGCTAGGACTGGGGAGGGCAGCTATGAGAGCACTAGAAAAGGTCCTCAAATGCAAAGATGTATCACTGAACACTAAAGTCAGGATCATTCAGACCATGGTGTTCTCAATCTCTATGTATGGATGTGAAATTTGGACAGTGAAAAAAGCTGGTAAGAGAAAAATCAACTCATTTGAAATGTGTTGGAGGAGAGGTTTGCGGATACCATGGTCCACGAAAAAGACAAATAATTGGGTGTTAGAACAAATTAAACCAAAACAATCATTAGAAGCTAAAATGATGAAACAGGTTATCATACTTTGGACACATAAGGAGAAGACATGATTCACTAGAAAAGACAGTAATGCTGGGAAAAACAGAAGGGAATAGAAAAGCAGGAAGGACAAACACGAGGTGGATTGATTCCATAAAGGAAGCGACAGACCTGAACAGGGTGGTTTACAAGAGATGCTGTTGGAGGTCGCTGATTCATAGGGTCACCTATTTTTTCCCCTAAATACGTTTTTTTTACCCTTTTTATTTAAGATGTTTTTAAAGCTTTTTTAAAGAATTTTTTTTAAAGTTGCTTTGTTTTAATGTATTTTAAGGTCTGTTTTATGATGTTTTAAAGTGTTTTTACTGCTTTTGTTTGCCACCCTGGGCTCCTGCTGGGAGGAAGGGCGGGATATAAACTAAATAATAAATAAAGTCATAATTGACTTGAAGGCACATAACATTTTTTGGGAGTGACAAATGTTGCAATTTAGTGTAAATGAATTAATCATAATGAGAATAATAATGACTAAATAAAATAAATGAAGGATGATACGACACCATTTCAGGAGTATAATGATTTTGTTCCCTGACCAGTATTATTTGATGGGGTGTTGTGTTTGATGTGCATCTGAGCGCCAAAGGTAAATTGGTTCATACCAGCCCTGATTCCCTGTCTTATTTACATGTGGGAATAAAGGGCTTTAATTAACTAATTCATCAGTTGTAAGCTCCAAAGAGGAGCACATTAGCACATGCTGGATGAAAACAATCAAATTTAATGTGTTCTTAAGACAATGCTGCTAACTTCAAAGAATTTTAAATTAAAATTGGACAGAAAAATTTATTATCAATTATAGCGCTATGTGTGAAGTGCTTCATCCTAATTACTTAGTCCATCCTCCCAACAAACCTGTGAATCAGACCTCTACTATTTCTGTCTTACTGTCTCTGTGGTTGAGGAGGAATTCTAAGTCTTTCACAAACACTGTAACCAGTAGATTGTGCTGAAAGCTAGATCTACAGGGTATCCAATGCCTCATCATCACCATAATAATAATAATTATTATTATTAATAAAACGTTGCTAGTTCCTTACACCGTCATGGCTGGGGGAGGCTAT
Source organism: Rhineura floridana (assembly GCF_030035675.1). NCBI lineage: Eukaryota > Metazoa > Chordata > Lepidosauria > Squamata > Rhineuridae > Rhineura > Rhineura floridana. The sequence goes on from NC_084482.1 coordinate 40,688,437, forward strand.
GACAACAGACAGAAATATGGGGATATTAAATGAGGCGTGACCCACAGTTCATCCAAGCCATCTTCACCATCAGCACATCTAAAGAAACAAAGGGCCCGATGGGGCCAGGACGGACCAACTCCCCCCTCCCCGTGGTTTGAGGTTTGCCTTATTACGCCAAACTTTATTTTTTACTTACGAAGGGTATAATGCTATGCCTATCTATTTGAACTTCCATTTAATCCAGTAGGTTTTACCTCCCAGTAAACGTTCCTAGGCTTGGATTATAAGGATGAAACCGTAAGCGCCCGTACTTAGTCTTATTAATAACAATTTACATGTGAGTAAAACTGGTAGGATAGAGAGAGTAGGTAATTAATGCAATTTATTCGTTAGAAAAAAATAGACCTGAACGCATTGTCCGAATCCAAAGACATCAATACAGCGCTTTGTTGTAAACATAATGAAAATCGGAACGGTCATTCACAATAGTTATTAATACGTTAAATTAGTTTCTTCGACATTTCAATGCTCAACAATTTTCACTTGAGGAATCAGTGATTTGCAATTAGTAGAATTTGGGAACGCAGAAACCATAGATCAACCTCATATTATTGACACCAGTCTCTTATTCATATTCTTATTGTATTGTCGTTTGCTAAAGATCGATTGACAACTAATATCGGTTTTTTAAGATTTGGGAGGAACTATCGATCACTATTAGTGCCATCGTCCACCTATTAATGAAATATTCGGCTCCAGGACACGCCCCGTCCCCTTCCCTTTTCCAGCTAGCTGTGCCGATGATCTCGACGTTCAGCTGTCCTGTCTGCTCCCTTTCCTCACAACTCAAGATGCGGGTGCTTCTTAAGATAGTAATCGATACACTAGGCATTCGGATCGTTCCTACTATTCAGGAGCCGCCGAGCTCTGTGTGCTTCTTTCACCTCCTCCGGCTACGACTCTTCCTCCCCAGTTCTCTATCGACTCCCTCGGTTCTCTGCTCCTTCCTCCTTGCCGCGAAACGAGCCTCTTGGAGTGTGTTCGATGTACTCGGTGCTCGTCATCTCCCACCCCTGACGGAATGATGCCCTGGGCGCTTTCTTTGACCACTCGAGCCTCTCGACGCTCTTCTCTCCGTGCCTGTCTCCTAGCAGAGGGACCGGAAGTGGCTCGGGGAGGGGAGGGGGGCTCGGTCCCTCCTCAGGTGAAGGTGCTGCTGATGGAGCCGCCGTTGCGGAGCCATTGAGCCCCCCTCCAGCGCCCCCCACCCCCCTCCCAGCGGCTGGGCCGGGGGGGCCCTCCCCACAGAGAGGCAGCCGGGTTTGGAGCCCCCCCAAGTCAGGTGAGAAGGAAGAGGAGTCCGTGTACTGGGGCTGGGAGGGAACAACAAGCAAAGGGGTATCTGGAAGTGGGGAATCGGATAGCAGAGGGTGAGGCAGTAGTGGGGGAAATAGTTGAGGTTAAGGTACTTGAGGGCTCTGAGTGCCTCCGAGAGAAGCGACTCTGATCAGGACTGGAGATGAAGATGGCAAAGTGTGCGGCTCTGTTAGGAGTAGCTATTGTAAGAGGAACAGCTGGCTGCAGGGAGAAAGGCGCAGAGGAAACTTGGGCTGTGTCTTGGGGGAGCTAAGGAGGGTTTTTGCAAGGGCTGTCGCCTGCTGCGTGGGAAAGTAAAGCAGGGTTATATGTGTAGGAGCAGTTAAGAAGTTCAATTTGTGCTGTGTGGTGGTGGTGGTGACTGGAGAAGTTACCCTGTTATTCAGTTATGGTGGCTGCCAAACAGACTGGAGAAGTACTGGAAAACAAGAAAGGAGGTGGCTGTCACTCCAATCCCATGTTGCCTGAACCTGCTGAAAACAACAAATATTTGAAGTGCCTGTTGCAACGGAAACATCAGGTTGTGTTAGGCTATGGATTTGAACCCTAGCATTCTTCACAGTGTCACTACATTTCCTTTTATCTGCCCACCTTGTCCTTGCAGTGTATTTTGTGCATGTTGCATTTTGATGAGCTTTCATGAAGTCTTTAGGAAAACGTCTTTCCCTTCTTCGGAAAGGCTTCTCTGTTGCATAGTACAGTGCACAGTGCCTTCTGTAAAGTATCTCATATTTTGCATCAGTCATCAAAAGTGAAGGAGGAATTGATAGACCTAGGAACATACTGGGCGAATCATCACAATATTCTTTACTACAGTATGTAGTTTTGCAGAGATGTAACTAAAAGATCCCAATAAAGGCTTAGCAGCCAGATTATCTGTAGTTACTTTTGAGAGACAAACTCAGCTTTTGATGATAAACTTTCCTAGTAGCCTGGTTCCTGTAGATTCCAGTCATTTCCAATTTCCAGCTCTTGCTAAATCAAATCTTTACTATTTCCCAAGTACAATGAGATTAGTTAGTATGCTTTTTCCTAAGTGATAGCGTGTGTGAGCAAGAGAAAAGTAGCAGGAGTGGCAGTACCTCCCCTAAAGAACACAGTTAAAACACACACAAAAACTACTCTACTTTGAAAAATGTGGGAGCCTAATACCATAAGGCTTATGGGAAGGAAAGTTCATTTGAATTGTTCTGCTTTCCTTTAGTTGAGTTTCTTGCACGCTAAAATCATTTCCAGTTTGAAGGGTTCAAACCACTTTAGTGTCATGCTTAGAAAAATAAACTGTCGTGGGCATCTTGTTTTGGAACTGAAGGTTGAATGTTTTGTAGAAATGAAGCTGAAGATTGAATATTTGAGTAGAAATGAAAAGTATAATGCTATAAGCCAGGGCCAAATCCCAAAGTGTCTACCTCCTAAATTTGGCCGCTTTAGCATCTCTAATAAATAGAGGAGATGCCTGGTTTGAGACAATGGAAAGATGCTTAAGAGACCTTTGTGTACAGACTTGTTTGTACAGCTTGTATTTATACAGAATAGTCTTGTGGAACAGGGCAATTTGTTCCACATGCTCTATTTTATATGGACACAAGTTTCCTTTCTTCCTTAAAAAATAGATGCAGTATTCTTAAGTATGACACAGTTGTGTAGGACTTTCTGACAGAATTTTCAATGTAGTCTTAAAGCTGGAAAGTGCTTGTATTATTTGTTTATATTAATAGGGTGGCAAATTCTCTAAATGGCCAGTGTTTGTTGGGAAATGTGTATATGTTGAGTTATTGGATCCCAGTTAGCAGAGTCTCTGATTCAAGCTGATTCCAAGTGCCATGAATGCAACAATATCTACCTACAAAAAGCAGTATTCATGGGGGCAAAATGTTCTCTCCGTCAGTTAAGGCTCATCAGATAAAGGCAGGACTTCATTCATTCTCTAGCATATGTTTAATGCTCCTAGACGTGTATCAGGCAAGTGAATCTTAAGGAGGTTTCAAATTTCTTAGTTTGGTGGATTTAAGTCACATGAGCTGGCACCTGCTTTGTAGATAGGCTTTTTATCCCAAAACTGGTTGTTAGGTTTCAAGATGAACTTCACTACTGACTTATTCAAATGGTATAAAGTTCAGAGACAGCCAGGGATCTGTGCATTAAAAACGATGCTACTTTCTAAGCCGTGGTAGTTCCTTTGTCTAAAGGGGAACAATGCTCCTGTTGCCAGCTTCAAGATGCTAGTGTTTACTAATCATTCTTAACTATCACGGTGTATTGGGTAAAGTCATCTCAATGAGTTTCTTTGACAGTCAGATGCGGGTAGTGCCTGTTAACTGCAAGGCTTTATGATAAGCTTTGGCATTTTCTCTGTTAGCTCTGTTAGTCTGGTCTTATACATGTCTAGTTGTAAGAAAATCCCACTGTTTTCAGTAGGGCTTACTTCCAAGGTTAGAGCTTGCAATCATCATTCATTCATTGGTGATCACTTGTGGCCAAGTAAGATTGTCCTCCAAGAAATGGTGTTTAACAGTGTGTTCATAAGTGACTGTGGAGGCCAATGTTAGAGTGTTCTAAATGATTCACCTATGTTATCTTGTTATTCTTACAACAGCCATGTAAGGTAGGACAGATTTGAACCAGGGACATCCTGATTAATAACTATGTTATGCCAGCTCTACATGGAGTATTTTGTTGCTAACAACTATGTGAAACCATAACACCTCCCCTGCTATTGTATCCAGGCTTATCCAAGGTGAAATCTTTGTTTCTTATGAATGGTACTAATAATGATTTGACAAGTGAAAAGTCTGTAATCACAATAAATGGATGGTGCGGCCTTTGCCTCCACACTTTAAAGGCAGACTGTTAAGTAGCAGCAGCTGGTATAGCACAGTGGGGAGGAGAGTCTGGCTGGGAGTCCAGAGTCTGTGAGTTCAAATCCCGCTCGTGTCTCCTGGGTGTAAAGGGCCAGCTAAAGATCACCCCCACAGGGAGTGGCTCAGGGGTTACGTGCCCTGCCACCTCTGCAGCTGTGGGCAAGCTGCATAGTGTGGTTGCTGACCAGCTCCAGGCGCTATTGGATGAAACCGATTATCTAGATCCATTTCAATCGGGGTTCAGGCCTGGTTTTGGCACTCAGACGGCCTTGGTCGCCTTGTTTGATGACCTATGTCGGGAGAGAGACAGAGGGAGTGTAACTCTGTTGATTCTCCTCGATCTCTCAGCGGCTTTTGATACCATCGACCATGGTATCCTTCTGGAGAGGCTTGCGGAATTGGGAGTTGGAGGCACTGCTTGGCAGTGGTTCCGCTCCTACTTAGCGGGTCGTCTCCAGAAGATAGTGCTTGGGGAACATTGCTCGACACCGGGGGTTTTCCAGTGTGGGGTCCCGCAGGGTTCGGTTCTGTCTCCCATGCTTTTTAACATTTATATGAAGCTGCTGGGGGTGGTCATCAGGAGTTTTGGAGTGCGTTGTCATCAGTATGCTGATGACACGCAGCTCTACTTCTCCTTTACATCTTCTTCAGGTGAGGCAGTCGACGTGCTGAACCGTTGCCTGGACGCGACAATGGACTGGATGAGAACTAACAAACTGAGACTTAATCCTGACAAGACTGAGATGCTGTTGGTGGATGGTTTCTCTGATCGGATGGTGGATATATACCCTGTCCTGGATGGGGTTACACTCCCCCTAAAGGAACAGGTGCGTAGTCTGGGAGTCATCTTAGACTCTTCCCTCACACTTGAGGCTCATGTAGCCTCGGTGGCCCGGAATGCGTTCTACCAACTTCGGTTGGTAGCCCAGCTACGTCCCTATCTGAGTAAGGAGGACCTCACATCAGTGGTACATGCTATGGTAACCTCGCGTCTGGACTACTGCAATGCGCTTTACGTAGGGCTACCTTTGAAGACGATTCGGAAGCTACAGCTAGTGCAAAATGCGGCGGCCAGACTGCTAACAAGAACTAAGCGGTCTGAGCATATAACACCTGTGCTAGCCCGTTTGCACTGGCTTCCAATATGCTTCCGGGCCAGATTCAAAGTGTTGGTACTTACCTATAAAGCCTTATACGGCGCGGGACCATGATATCTGTCGGAACGCCTCTCCCGATATGAACCGGCCCGTACACTACGGTCTACTACGAAGGCCCTCCTCCGGGTTCCGACTCATAGGGAAGCCTGGAGAGTGGTGACAAGATCTAGGGCCTTCTCAGTGGTGGCCCCCGAACTATGGAATGGTCTTCCCGAGGAGGTGCGCCTGGCGCCGACACTATCATCTTTTCGGCGCCAGGTTAAAACCTTTCTCTTCTCTGAGGCATTTTAATTCCTGTTAATTCTAAATTATTATATTTTGATTTTAGACTGTACAGTTTTTTGTACAGTTTTGTATTGTGATATACTGTATTGTGTTATTTTTATTGTATTTTTAATGTTCACCGCCCAGAGAGCTGTTGCTAGTCGGGCGGTATATAAGCTTAATAAAATAAATAAAAATAAATAAAATAATAAATAGTCCCAAGGAGGCCAGCTGCCCCCCAGCTGGCATTTGCGGACAAGGAAGGGGCTGGCTTGTGCAGCTGTGGTAAGCTGAGCAGGCCCTAGCCAGCTGGGGAGGACCAGCCTCAGAGGGAGGCAATGGTAAAGCCCCTCTGAATACCGCTTACCATGAAAACCGTATTCATGGGGTCGCCATAAGTCGGGATCGACTTGAAGGCAGTCCATTTCCATTTTTTTAAGTAGCAAGATTAGAAGAGAGGCTGTTTCTCTTGTGTTTCAGCTTTCTGTTGAAAATGGCTTGGGCTCTATGTGCTTCAGTGACCACTACCAACTTTATTTCCCTTTTGTGGTCTCATGATCAGCCCAAACTCCTTTGTAAGAGCCTCTCTCAGATAGTATACCCCCCCCAATACAATAAGAAACCATACAGTGTCAAGGGTGAAGTTCAAAATACTGGTTATAACCTTTAAGTCTTTTTCTGATGCTGGTCCAATTTACTTGAAGAATAAACTTTCTCTTCTCGGAGAAGGTGGTCGTACCAGATCTTCAGCAGCTAGATCTCTCCTGGTTCCCTCAATTAGAGTGGCTAAACTTGCCAGGACTAGGTCTAAAGCTTTTTCTATTGCGGCTCCCCTACTTTGGAATACCCTGCCAGTGGCCATTCGCCTAGCTCCATCACTTTTGTGTTTTCGGAAGCAGCTGAAAACCTGGCTTTTTGATTAAGTTGGTGGGGATATTCTGTTATAGCCATTCAGTGTAGGCTGTGGACTGGCTGTCATAATTTCATTCTCATTTTTATGTTGTTTTTGTTTTACTTATATGCTGTAATTTGTTTTAGTATGCTGTAATTTGTATTTCGATATGTATTTTATTGTACGTCGCCTAGAGTGACAGGTCTTACCTGCCAGATAGGCATCTAATAAATTTTAGATAATAATAATAATAATACAGAACCATTCCTGGTGCCTGCTCCTTAATGGTAAGAGTGGCTTAGATCTGCGCAAGCCATGGGCATTATGCAGCAACCTTCCGGTTTGGTCTAGCTTTCGGTGGCTGGAATAAGCCTGTATAGGGCAGCCTTGGCCCATGATACTTAACCCTTCAGTAGCATCCTTTTCACACTATTTAGCAATCTCTTATTGTATCTGAGAGCCAGTGTGGTGTAGTGGTTAAGGAGTTGGACTACGACCTGGGAGACCAGGGTTCGAATCCCCACACAGTCATGAAGTTCACTGGGTGACCTTGGGCCAGTCACTGCCTCTCAACCTCAGAGGAAGGCAATGGTAAAACTACCTCTGAATACCATTTACCATGAAAACCCTATTCATAGGGTCGCCATAAGTTGGAATTGACTTGGAGGCAGTCCATTTCCATTTTATTGTATTCTAGATCTCAGGAAAGGTGAGTTTAAAAACTAGAATGACAAGCTATTGAGGATCCAAATAAAAATTCAGCAAGACTTTAGATTAAAGTTGGTTATTGTTCTCTGAAGTTTTTTTAAAACGAGAAATCATCTAAACGATTGATTTTTCTGTTTGAATAAGACTCCTTGCCTGAAATCCTGGGTTCCTGAAGTTATTCCTATTAGTTTATTTGGATGCGCACACAGCCCGCTATATCTTGAAGATTCAGGGTATGTAGTGTCTTAAAAATGGCAAATAATAAAATGATGTAAAATCTTAAATATCTATCACTACTCATCTTTCATTGCCAAATGCATAACCAGACTGAAAGGTTTTCAACACAGGTAGGACCCTGGCAAGTCTTTACTGCAGGGGAGGGAAACCTCAGGTTTGGGGGCCTTTGTGTCTGACCCTCAGGACTACTCGTAGGCTCTGCTCCAACCCTCCTCAAGAGCTTTTGCCTGCCTGGAATGTGTCCTTGAACTGTGTTAATGGCTCTTGCTTGAGGTGGATCGAGAGATATTCTGTATGCAGAAATGTGAGTCTTTTGTGTGGCAGGAATGTAGCTTCCTGTACAAAGGTAAAAGTTGCATCCATTGCTCCACACAGTTTTGCCGCTGGCCACATCTGCCTTTTCTTTTAGCCATGCACACCACTGGCATGTCGCCCCCCAAAGCTGAACAAGGTTCCCCACCCCTGCTTTACCAGAAGGGAGTTCCATAATGCAAGCAGCAACTGAGAAGCACTCTCTGTGTGCCCTTGGGAAACTGATGGTATGGTAACAGAGCATGCTTAGTTGATCCTAGGGACGACAAGGCAGCATATATTGAGCTGATCTGCACATAATGTTAAATCATGGTTTATAATATAAACCATGGTTTGCTCCATGGAAGGAACCAGAGTCTGGCTGGTTGTAGTGTGCAGACCCAGGTCCCTGCATGGCTGTAGTTTATTTGTCTCCAAACAGGAAGCAATGTTGGCTTCTGCTCATGGTTTCTTTGGAGATAAACAAATCACAAGTCCACAGGAGCCCGGATTTATACATCACAACAAGCCAGACTCTGGCTGGTTTAGGATTTGTTTCCTCGCAGCGCATTAACAGTCAGGAATGGGGGAGGAACAAAGTACTTACATCCATTAAACCATAGTTTATTTTAAACTATGGTTGGATGTTGTGTGTGAACTAGGCCATTGTGTTCTCCTCAAAACATTTTTTATCCTTTGGAAGCTTCCCATGAAGCTGCCAACTGCCCATTCTTAGGCCTTAATGATATATGGATGATATCCAATGCTAGTCATACTCAGTGTTAGTCCATACTCAGTTGACTTTACTCTTGAGTGTGACTGATGTTGGATAGCTCCTCATGACTCCTGATGTAGAATAAAAACACTTGGCCACAGATATTGATATATGTCACCATTTATAGCTGAGGGCAATAGTGCCTAGCAGTTAACTCTTTTCCCAAAGAGAACGACACACTTCTTTTCAAGATTGATTTAGCCAGGGAGGTCTGTAACTCTGGAAAGTGTAGCTCTGTGAGGGGTCTCCTAACAACTCTGAGCACCCTTGACAAACTACACTTCCCAGGATTTTTTTGGGGGGGGAAGCTAAACAGTCATGGCTTCCGCCAAAGAATCCTGGGAAGTGTAGTTTGTGAAGGGTGCTCAGAGTTGTTAGGAGACCGCTATTCCCCTCAGAGATCTACACTTTCCTGAGTTCTCTTGGCAGAGGGACTGACTGTTAAATCTCTCTGACAACTGTAACTCCGTGAGGAGAACAGGAGTCTAACGAAGTCAGCACCCTATACACTTCCCAGGATTCTTTGGGGAAAGCCATGACTAAGCCACAGTGTGAATGTGATCCAAGTGTCAGGGTGAGCTCCGTGGTAGGCAAGAGAGAGAAGCTGGGTTATTTCTCTCTCTCTCTCTCTCCTCTGTGGACTGTTTCAGTTTGAAGTTCCTGTTCGCCTGTCATTAGTATAGTCAGCTGGGTTGGGTTTCTTTACTACTTCTAAAAATATTAATGTTCAGAAGTGGCATACACCTTTTTCTTGAATGGTCAGCTCTGCTCCATCTTTGATGATAGGTACATGTGGGAGTAACTTTTGTGAATCTCTTTAAGTTTGTGGGTTGTGGGTTTTTTTTAAAAAAATCTTGCATTTCTGCAGTCCTATTTTGATGTAAACTCATATAGTTGCCCATAAAGTCATTGAGTTGTAATCTTAAATTAAATGGAGATTACCTTTCAGATTTGTTGAGTAAACTGTACAAACAGGGGAATTGCTTGCCCACATTCCTGGGAATGGAAATTCTCTTGAGCTGAAGTTTCTTTCCCAGGATTGCTGACATGTAATTCCCCATTCTGTCTCCACTAGAGATTGGCATGGGAATCCTCATAGGAATAATCCACCAGCTGATAAAATGTGGTGCAGACCTTTTCATTCCAGTGTCTGAAAAAGTTCATTGACTTCCCATTTATTATGCATACTAGAGCAGAAAACCACCATCCTTTCTTTATGGCTGCTTGCACCTCTTTCATGTCCCTTTGTAAATTTACTCTTTGTTTGGTTTCTCCCCTGTTTCTGGGACACCAGGGTTTGGTTTCTGGGTGCAGTGAAAGTCCATGAAGATAGGATATTGCCCTGTCTCTTTCTATTCCCATCTTTCTAGGAATTGCTCTGCACAGTTCCCGACCAAGTTGATGGGGAAGGGAGTGGGGAGGGAAAGGGCAAAGTGTGTGCGAGTGAAGGGGGGTAGGGGGGAGAGGTATCATCCTGCATAAATGTTCCTGCATGAAGTAATGCTAGTGTGTGCATCTTTGGCAGTGGTCCACAAGTCAATTTAAAATAATTATTGTTGGCATTATCCTCATCCCTAGGTCTTAACTTCTTTCAGAAGGACCAGAATCTGTTGTCATATGCGCTTAGTTGTTTAAAAAAAGAAGATCCCCAGTGGGAGCGGTTTGAGAGAATTTGTATGTAAATTTCTTCTAAAGAACAAAATTAGAGTGCATTAGCCTGCATAGATAGGCCCATGGGAGACATCTAGAGTTCTGTTGGAATGAACCTGTAAGAAATGCTAAATGGAAATGTTAAATACTTTTAATATTAAAATCCTTGAGTGTAGAAGATGCATAATTGTACAAAAAATCTGGTGATGTGCTGATGGAGTGTGTGTTACAGCAGAAACATAGTGTGCACCAGGGGGCTGTAGTTAATGCACATTTCATGTTTACTGTAATTAACAAGAGAAAGTTAACATTTACTTAACAATGCTTAACTTGGCTAGGATGCCCACAAAATTTTACATTCATATAGATATAGCCAGACCTTTTGTAGTAGACAGATCTTGCCTCAGTTCAGTAGTGTCCAGTCAAGTGGGTAACCAAAATGCTCAAAACTGATTCAGCCGTTTGAAATCATGAACAGGCAGGGCTTTGGAAAGGTTTTCTTAGTCCCTGTGTTCTCATGCATGAATCCTACAAATACTTTTTAATGAATGCTGACATTTGAGATTCTCAGCATTTTAAGTATTGCTAGTGCCTGGGAGGTTGGAGAGAGAGCAGCATCTGATGCCAACTCCTGCATTCATGCGATCCTCCTCTGCAACTACTGCTGGAAAAATCTGAAGAGCCTAAAGATTAACTGTTGACCCACAGAAAGTTGAAATGTTTTTCCAGTGGCATGTATATTAATCTGAGATCTCCACAAGACATTATCTCAGTCCCTCCTATCTTTCAGCACTGATAACTGTACAAGGTTTGCTAATGTGCTTCAAAGCATTTGCAGTGAATACAGATGGCCCAGCGTAGGCTTTTCTGATTGCTTTCTCTCCGGCTTGCCCGTTTCCACAGGTTTTCATGAAGTTTCTCTGTACCACAGCCAGAAGCCATTTAGTGTCAGCACACACATGGATCACTGGGAAAACATTTTCTTTGGTGTGTAATGTGCTGTCAATTTGATAGCTACATTAGCTTTTTGTTTGTTTACAAATACAAAGGGTTTCTTCCAGGCTTGCGTTTGAAACGTTTCTAACAATCAATTTCTAACAATCAAAACGCTTTCTCTCTCTTCCACCCCACCCCCTTCCCCTTGCTGCAAGTGGCTGGTTCATCTGACTAACTTCTGTTTGCAGCAGGAGTGGAAAACAAATCTTCACAGAGGAAAATAAATTGCTGCTCATGGAAACAATGGGTTGGGAAAAACAGTAAAGCCTTTATGGATCTTACTAAGCTTTCCCTTAACTCTGTAAGCTTTCAGGTGTTAATTATTGACTGCCAACAATTTTTGGGTGCTAGCCTGGCCAGATGTCCATGCCCCCTCCCTTTTGTGAAATCTCTGGCTGAAGGCATGTTGTTGTTGTTGTTGTTGTTGTTGTTGTTATAAAGCCCAGTGGCTTTTTAACTTAATTGTTCCTTTTTGCCTTGCTTGCTCATTTGCCTTGGCTTCCTATCACGCTGGCTGGCAGCATATGATAGAGGTTGGGAAAGGGCTGCTTGTCCTCTACCTCTCACCACATGCACAATTTTAAGCCCTTTCTGCTGCTCCTCTTGCCATTGATTTCTTTGTTTCTTTCTGTTCTCCACTACAGTTGGTGGATGGTTCTTGCTGAGCTCAAAACACACTACTTCAGTCTTGTTGAGAGGAGGTACTGTAACAGGATGGTTTAATTAAAAGATTTGTGTTGTGTTCAGGGGGTTCACCAGGTTCCATTAGCAGCAGGGATGTGACCCATCTGTACTTGGTCTATGAGTGTTCATATCCTGGGAGCTACTTATGGTCTGTGTGCATCTGTGTCTATGGTGAAGGCAGAACTGCATCTGAAGTTAAACTTTAATCAGCCTTGCCTTTTAGGGTTTTTTTAAAACCCTATCAATCTTTGTTTTGAGAGCTGGATCATATGTTATATTTCAGAACTAAGCTACACAAATAATTGCTCACTTAAGCAGTGAAAAGGCAGACAGCTATTTGGAGCACAAGAGGTGGGCCAAGGTTGGATTGACAGGCTTCCTTTCCATTTAATTTTTTTATATTTTCTTTAGGTCTGTACATCCACACGGGTTGTGGATCTAAGCTTGCATTGCAGGTGAATAACCAACTCTGACCTTTCTTAGAATGGCATGCCTGTCTTCACTTTAAAGCAGAAGTAAACAAAAAAGACCTAGTAAGGGTAAGCTATCTTGAGGAAATATAGTGCATAGAACTTTGTCTGTCATACCTATCCTGAAAATTGAAATTGCCAAGGGGCAGAGCAGTCCAACTCAGGGGAAGCCAGCATACGTTGTGCTGGAGTGAGAGAAGCCAGAGTAAAGTTCTGCAGTATCCAGTTGCCATTCAGGAGCCTCTGGGTTGTCTGCATGCCGACTCAGCCAGGAGCTGCGCACAGGGACCAGAAAGTAAAAGCCTGCTCTCTCAAATACCCTTACCAGGGAGTAAGCCCTCTTTATTTACTTCTGTTGCAATCATTTTCTTAGACTGACCTTTTTCTCATCGTAACTTTTGCCTGGATTGGGACCTGCAGGTGCGCTCTGAACATGAGGTGGATGTGGCCTGGATCCCCTCACTTTGGCCCCACCCCTGACACTCCTCTTTTCCAGGCCTTATGCCAGCTCCATTTGTGCTGGTCCCAGCTGAACCGGGCTGGCCCAGCTGAGGGGCTTGAGCTGGGACCCAGCCAGCTCAGCCGGAGATCTGCTGCATCCAGCTCCCCTCAGCCCAGCATAAATGCGAGTTGGATTGCACCCTAAGATGATGACCACTATGTGCTAGCGACTCTCTTCTGGTTTTTACTTTTATTTTGTTTTAGTTTTAGTACATATTATTTTAATTACTAATAGATCTGATACGTCAGATTCTGTTATAATCACAAAAAGCAGCCTGATTGTCCTATTCATTTGAGCCCACAATACGGACTGGTGGGTATTTGAAAGAATGTAATGCAAGGAAAGAACAAAAGTTTAAACACTGCCATTAAAAAACTGCCATAAAAGCATTTAATTTAGTGTACTTATCAGCCTGTAAGATAGTCTTAAAACCTTTTCAAAAACTATAGATTAAGCATTTTGAAGACAAACACAGAATCATAGAATAATAGAGTTGGAATGGAGATGTGCATTTCATCTAGCCACATTTTGCCCAATGGCTTTTGCTTGGAACTGAGTGTCATACTTCCAAGATTCAGTTTTATTCTGTTCATTAAACAATTTGAGTAGGACTTGCATTCATTATTGTATATTATAAGTTAAGTGAAGCTAGTTTTCCAAGAGGACCTCCATTTTATGTGTGGGGGAATCTGTTCTAAAGTTTAAAAGAATTTAACATTTGTACAGAACTGCAGCTAAAGTGCCTTGCTTGAGGCTGTACAGCAGGGGTGGGGAACCTTGATTATAAGAAGTTTAGTCCAAAACATCTGGAGGGCACCAGCGTGGGGAAGGCTATGTATTTGAAATCAGACTGGCACTCTGGTGCTAAATATTTGTGCCTGCATGTGTGCTTTGGGTACAAGCATAACACCATGTTTGGCATTGTGTTGGTATAACTGTTAGTATGACCTGTGCTAGGCACTCTTGAATTGATATGGAATCATGGAGTAGGGCAAGGAGTCTGTGAAATGCAGAGGTTCTGGCTGCTGGAAACACCCTCTGAGCTTATTGCATAAACTGTTTGAATACTTTGGGACTTCTCCACAACAATAAAAGCCAAGAACTTCTTTAAAAAAGAAACAAAGCTGCGATTGTTGAAATTCGAAAAAGGCCTTAGCTCCCATAAGTTATAGCCCTGTATAATTCTAGAATTTCTTACTCTGGAGCTGGGCCGAGGCGGGGGGAATGTAGAAGGAGGAAATTGAGCCTAAGCTCCTGATCCAATAAAGGATATCTGTGCATAAAAAGCAGGTTTCTTCATGTGCAGCGCTTGAATTGCAGGCAGAAGTTGGATATGCAAACAAATACATTTACTCACTGTCTGCACTACATTTCTTTCAATAAGGTGCCTGGACAAAATGTTGGACAGGTATGTGCATTCAAAGCCACATCCGTGTGCACATCCCACTGGAAGCAATGTGTATCAGTACTGGATGTGTATCTGATCTCCAACCCCTGTTTCCAGGCCAGCAAATGAAGCCTGCTTCTGTACACACATTTCTCTTGTTGATGGGGGCATAAGCAGTTTAGCAAATACTACTTTGTCAAGCTACATGCTTGGCCTATGTTTTTGCATTACTGAGAGGTATTGCCAGTCTTGCTTCTAAACCCTAAGTGCTTAAGAAACACTAACAAATGTATTAAATCTTGAAATTGAGCTAATACTGAGAATTCACCTGAATGAATACTGAGAATTCTCCATAGAACAGCTATGGAATAGCATTGTATATCTGGCTCTGCTGCCAGGACATACAAAAAACAAATGAAAAGCAAAATACCCAAAGTCAGCACACCTCATAACTCACAATTATTTTTTTAAAATGCAACACTTAAAAACCTTTGGATTAATTATTTTTGCCTTTTAAAACATTTTGGAAGCTTCAGTTGGTGCAAACTACTGGAGCCAGACATTTGGATCATACCTCACCAGAGTTAAAGCAGTTGCACTGGCACCTAATTTCTGCTTTCAGACCGAGGTAATTCAAAATGCCGGTCTTGACAGCACTGCACACAGCCTAGGACCGCTTGTTCCCGCATGAACCTTTTGAAAATTTCCTTCTCAGATCTCTCCACTGACAGAGGTCAGGCAGGTGGTGATACAAGATATTGCCGTTTTGGTAGGGGCACCTTGTTTTGAGAGAGAGAGGGAGATTGAGATTGTTTGGTACTGACTCTGATGTTTTTCCAGCACCTAAGACTTTATTTGCTCAGGACCTTTAAATAGATTGGCTCTGGTTGTATCTGATTTTTAACATCTAATTATACGATTTGACTTTCTTTTATTTGATTTTTATTTGAACGTCAGCTGAAATCTAGAATTCTGTCTCACTGTTAAATAAAATCCTTATGTAACATTTTTCTCAGTGCTGCTCTGTACGTACTTTTATGTTTCATATTAACAAGGCATTCTTAACACAGTATATATTTAAAATACAAATTCAAGTTAATATTGTTTAGTGCAATTCAGTCCCCATCCGCTTCAGTATATACAGGTATTGCTATTATGCTGGAGACCTCTGTAAAATAGCAGATGGTAACCTTAAAGATCATCAAATGCCTTTTTAGTCTAAAACCAGTTTGATACCAAACCAGTTTGGTATACATAATTCTGTGAATACCTGACATTTCTCTGCATCCTTATGAAGGACAATTAAGCAAAGTCATTCATTGTTTAAAAATGATTCTTGGTCATGTATTGAATTAGGAGAAAATGGAAAGCGCTTCCCCAAAGGCAATAAGAGTTTCTGAAAGCTTAAGAGATGTCTCTTGTAAGCAATCTGACATAAGCATCTTGATGACATTGCTGTGTACTTAAAAGAAAGTCACATGGAGTTTAAATGGAATTTATTCCCAGACTAGTGGTTTTAGCCTCAGTGGCCTTGAACCTGTGTCCAGTTGTGAGTATGTTAGCGCCATTGTTCTAAAAACCTTGCATGCATAGAATCGGGTTCAGAATTGGAAATTTCTGACAGCATCTTATTTTAGTTTTAAGAAGCATAATGGGTTTTAGTAGCAGCAAAATACTGTTTAGTTAAATCTTGTCAAAACAGTGCAAATCCTTATGGGATACTTGGAGTTTTCTGGAATTGCTTTACTCAACACATAGGCTGCAGTTTGAGCAGAAACATCCAGGCTGAAAATATATTGCCTATTTTCTGAGATTATTACGACCTGTACCAGGCTAATACAATAGTCAGGGCTCATTGTGTTCAGTTTTGGCTCTTAAATTTCTGCAAAGCAATTTCTTTGCTTTGCTTTGATCAGCCTGGAAGTGTCTATTTCAGTTTCCCATATGTTAAGGTTATTTTTAAATTTTATTTATTTATCACATTTATACCCCACCTTTCCTGTATCATAAAACCCAAGACAACATGGATGTGATTGCCACACAGTCTCCCATCCAGCCATCGGATGAACCCAGACCCACTTAGCTTCAGCAAGGTAGTGACCTCATGTGCTTTCAGGCCACGGCCTGGGACCATTTATTAATTATTTAAAATATTTATACCATGCCTTTCCTTGCAAAAGTTCAAGGTAGCTCACAAAGAAGAATCATGAAATACAGTGAAATAGAAAAAGCAAATATGATACTTTTTAACAATCACGTTGATGCCATCAACACTTCAAATAATGTTTCACTTTTGCAGTTACTTGGAGACCTCATTGTAATTGTTGAAGAAGAATGAGTCTAGTTTATTTGATCACAGACATCAAGGCGCAAAAGAAAAATTAATCCAGAAGAGGGTAGGGTTCTTTTATCAGGATATGAAATATCTGAAGGCAATCTACATAATTTTATATTACAGTTTTTGTTTGAGAGCGAACCTGCAACTTAGTGACAAAAGCAATGTTAGACAGTCTGAGTCTTGAGTCTTAGCAAGTCAGGCAGGGGTGTAATAGACAGCTTCTGGGATTCTCAGCATACCCACGTCTAATTGACAAAGATGTTTATGAGATATTCCTCATATCTGTTCATGCAGATCAGTCAATGGAGGCATCCAGGTCACCGTCTAGTCTTATTTTGTTGAATGATTCAGTTATTAAGATCTGAGGATGTTGATAAGTTGCTTGACCGAGTTCAATCAACCACCTGTTTGCTTTGTCTTTCTCTTGGCTTATTAAATATAATAGAGAGGGAGTGTCTGATTAGGTCCATTGAGAGAAGAGGTGGCCCCAGTTGTCATACCACAGCTTCTTTTAAGACTATTCCTGAAGAAAGCTGCATTGAACTCAGAAGATTTGAAAAATTATTGGCTGGTGATTAACATTCCTTTCTTGGGCAAGGTGCTTAAGCAGTTGGTTCTTAGTCAGCTCCAAGTACTCTTAGATAAGACTGATATTTCTAGATAATTTCGGACTTGGTTTTGACATAGAAGCTGCCATGGTTACCCTGCTGGATGACCTTTGCTGAAAAAGAAATGGAATGCATCAGCCCCAGCTAGCATGGCCAATGGTCAGGCATAATGAAGTTATGATCCAGGATCATCTGCAGGGCAACAGATGCCAAAACCTTGCCTTAAAGGGAGGGTGGGCTGTATGAGTGGGTGGAAAACAGGCAGGAGAAGCTTGCATCTTCCAGAGCAGCAGCAGATTTAAACGTAAAAGGAGAATCTTGATGGCGTCAACCGGCAGCTGCAGGAGCACCTCCACAAGATCTGCGAACAGGTGGCAGCAGGCCAAGAACCGTGAGCTGTGTGACCTGTGCTGCTGCCTCGACGAGGACCAGCTCAAGGCCAAGCGCCTGGCGCACCACTGGCAGCTCTTCAGGCACCACGCGGTGCAGGTGCTGCGCGACGAGGTGGCTGCCTGCCTCCACAAGCTGGCCGGCCTGGAGGGCCTCCAGGAGTGCCTGGCCAAGGACAACCTGGAGCTGAAGGAGCTCTGCCTGGCCCTCCAGGAGAAATGCGCCTCTGCGTGGCCCGACACCAGCCCAGCCCACTGGCGGCTCCTTGGAGCTTAGCCTGCCCTGTGGGCCCCACGACTTGGGTGACGGCAGCTCCAGCAGCATCAACAGCCTGGACCAGCTCCACCCTGCTTGTACCCCTGACAACTAAACCCGTGGGGAGGATGCCTCGCTTTCTTCGCCCCCGCGCCCTACCGTAGCCCGCAGACTCTCCGTCCTTTGCTCCGTGCTCCTGGTGTCAAAGAACCTGGAGGGGGCGCTATGTTTGCCTCTGTTTGCCTCTGTTCCTATTTCTCCCACCTGGCTGAAGATGTCATGCCTGGGGAAACCCGTACACATCTCAGTCCCAAAGCAGGGCAGCCGTGGATGTATGTAATTTATTCTGAGTTTCTTTTCTGGACATTTTTTCCCCTTAATAATGTTATTTGTTATTTAGTTTATTTTTTGCAGATTGTATTGCTTTCATTGATGTATTTTTATACTTGTGTTTATTTTTCTTTGTAAGCTGTCTTGAGGGCCTTTGGCCAAAAGGCGGGGTATAAATTATTATTATTATTGTTGTTGTTGTTATTGTTATTGTTAATAATAATAATAATAATATCATCATCTCAGGATATCTCAGGAGCTTTAAATATAATCAAACGTGGTATCCTTCTAGATAGGTTGAGTTAGGGATTACCTACTTAGGTGGGCACTTCTAGAAGGTGGTGCTGGACTAATATTGCTCGAGTCCATGTCACATGCTTTGGGGTCCCATGGAGTTCTCTTCTATCCCTCTCTCATGCTCTTTGGCATCTCTATTAAAACTGCTGAGTGAGGTCATCTGAAGGCTTCGAGTGAGATGCTGTCAATAGGTGAATGACATTCACCTCTAATTGTCCTTTTCTCCTAATTCAGTTGAGGGAATGGGGATGCTAAATCAATGCTTGGATACAGTCATGAACCAGATGAGGGTCAATAATCTAAAACTCAGTTAAGATGATATGAAGGCACTGTTGGTGAGTCATCTGCCCAGGTGAATAGTAATAGGCTTGTTGATGGGTGGGGATTGCATTCCGCCCAAAGGATCAAGTATGTAGTTGGAGGGTGCCTTTGAGCCATATTTGTCACTGGTAAGCTTGGGTTGCTTCTCTGGCATGGTTTTACCAGCTTGGGCTTGTGTGCCAACCAAGACATTACATGGATAGGATTAACCTGGCTTCAGTTATCTCTGCTTAGTAACCTCCTGTATGATCTACTGCATGTTGTAAGTGGGGCGGCCTTTAAATACAGTCCAGAAGCTTCATTTAGTTCTGAACATGATTGCTTACTGGGACAGGGTGATATGAGCATCTTACATGGATGTTTTGCCATGAGCTTCTCGGTCTGTTTCTGGGCCAAATTAAATGTGCTGGTTTAAACATTTGTGGCTTGGGACCAGGGTACCTGAAGGGTCATTGGTCTCCATGTGCACTGAGTTCTTGATTTTAAAGGAGGCAAGAGCTGAGAGTCACCATGCACGTACCCTGGACTTCAGGAAAGCCAATTTTAATAAATTCACAACAATAAGTACTTGAAAGGTTGTCATCCCAGAGTGCAGGACACAGACTAATGGACTCAAGTTACAGGAAGCCAGATTTTGACTGAACATCAGGAAAAACTTCCTTACTGTTACAGCAATACATCAGTGAAACTAATTACCTTGGGAGGTGGTGGGCTCTCCAATACTGGAGGCATTCAAGAGGCAGCTGGGCAGCCACTGTCGGGTATGCTATAAGTTGGATTCCTGCATGCAGCAGGGGGTTGGACTTGATGGCCTTAGAGGTGCCTTCCAACTCTAATAATCTATGATTCTACCCAGACCTTTAGATCTTAACCCAAAGCCCTTCTCCAGGTGCCTGCAGCGGGTGCCTACTGGAGAAAAGACCTTTTTAGTGGTGGCATCCTGGCTATAGAATGCCTTTTCCAGAGAGGCTTATGTTATAGCTGCCTTGATTTCATTTCAGTGCCAGGCAAAGACTTTTTTATTTCCCCAGGCTTCTAATCTCTTCTGGCTCTAAACTAGATTTAACTGGGAATGATTTTTGTACTGTGCTTATGTGTTTTCTAATTTATTCAATGCCTATATGATTTGTTTTAAACTTTGTAGTACACTGCCACACAAAGAACATGGTTGCAGCATGGCATAAAAATATTTTAATTATAACCTATCATTTGGTGTTAAGATTATTATCATGCAGACTTGCACATTCACCTCCATAAGTTTAACATTTTAATACCAGAAGCAGCATGTCACACACTGTCTAACATCGGTTGCTCACCAGCAGACTCATTAGAGGTTAATAATGTGTATTGCCATCCTATCTGTCTTCCAGGTAACGTTGAGTAATTTATTTGTCCCTATCTGGACAGTGACGACCTCGCCTCAGGCGTTCATGCTCTGGTAACTTCTAGATTGGACTACTGCAATGCGCTCTACGTTGGGCTGCCCTTGAAGATAGTTCGGAAACTACAGTTAGTCCAGAATGCAGCGGCCAGATTGTTGACGCGGACCAGAAGGTCCGCTCATATAACACCTGTTTTGGCCCGTCTGCACTGGCTTCCTATTTGTTTCCGGGCTAAATTCAAAGTGCTGGTTTTGACCTATAAAGCCTTACACGGCATGGGACCGCAATACCTGGTGGACTGCCTCTCCCAATATGAAACTACCCGTACACTGCGCTCAACATCTAAGGCCCTGCTCTGAGTACCATCCCATCAAGAAGCTCGGAGGATGGTGACTAGAAATAGGGCCTTTTCGGTTGTGGCTCCCGAACTGTGGAATGGTCTCCCCGATGAGGTGCGCCTGGCGCCGACGCTGCTATCTTTTCGGCGCCAGGTGAAAACCTCTTTATACTCCCAGGCATTTTAAAGTGTATTTTTACAGTATTTTATTACTATGTTGTATTCTGGATGTTGTTTGGTTTTCGTATTGTTTGTGTGTTTTTGTTTCTTGAGTTATTGTATTTATTGTATTATATATTGTGCTTGCTTTTACCTCTTATGTACACCGCCCAGAGAGCCTTCGGGCTTAGGGCGGTATATAAATTAAATTAAATTAAATAATAAAATAAATAAATTTGGAATGTCAGGTAGCTGTGCTTCAGTGATGATAATATCGAGAAACTTTAAAATGTTTCTCTACTGACCTTGTTTTATTTTAGATGCAGGACACAGTTTTTAAAAAGGGAACAGCTTAGGTTGGCCCATCGGTGGTGGAGAAATTGACAGACGTGCAGAATTCTATCTCCTTAAATGATTCAGCCGAGCCTTCATTGTTTGGCACTTGCAAGAGCTGCTGCTATGCCCCAGTGCAAGACTGTTGGTATCCTATTCCTGCCAGGTATCCTGACATGCATGTGCAAACTGCAGGAAAAATGGCAATTTTTCAGTTAAATTCTTTGTTTTTTGTCAAATCGCTGTGACAGAGCAAGGAGATCCTGGACTTTGTTGATGTATAAGATTGTCTGTAGTGTTGCCATGCAACCTTTCTGCCCACATAGCATGTCGACTTCTATTATGTGTTTTTTTATAGCATTCCTCACTTAAAAAAAAATACAGTTCAGGGTTGTTGTGAGTTGCTGTGAGTTGCTGTACTGGTACAACAGCCTGGATGTTTGGAAGTGCTGGGGCAATACCTTGACTCATGACATTATGTTCTGTCTCATTCAGTTCTCTTTCTTAGCAGGACTTAAATTGTGGCCAGAAGGTTGATTGGGATTTTCTGGTAGATTCTAAGTACATGTCTTTTGCACCTGGCTCCAGTTGGTGGAACTTAGGGTTCTAGTAAAAAACAATATAGATCCTGCATGCCTGAAGTCTGTCCAGCATTGCTGTAAGGGATATATTGTAGGGAGTCACTGTAGCACTGACTGAGGAAAAAGGTCTGCATTCACCTGATAAGATTTTCTCATTCCTGAGATGTGGAGACAGTCCAGAGCAACAAGGAGGTATGCAAAGGTCCAGCCAAATTTCTAATTGAAGCTTTTCAGTTATTGCTTTCCACCAAAATTGCTGATCTTTCTAACTTTTGCAAAGGACGCATGTAAACACCATCATGTAAAGGTTGTGGAGGGGGTGTTTAAAATAACTGGACTACTTCTCAAGATTCTGTTCCCTAAATTTTGTCACTTGGGGGGAAAAAGCCCTTTTTTCAAAAGTAAAAGGAACTTCAAGGGCTTCTGAAACCACTGTGCGCTACTTTTAGTGTGCTAATATTCTTGATTCTTGGAGCCTAGAGGGGATTCTAGACACTGGCTCTGTTTCTCTCTTGTGGAACCTGAAATCTGGAAACTTCCCTATATTCTAGGCTTGAATCGCAAAACAGTGTGAATTTCTCTGTCCCCCAGAAGCTAAAATGTTTCCATAATGTATTGTACTATGGAGTTCTAGTACAAAAGTATGTGAACATAAAGACCTCAAAAAAGAAATCATCTGATCTGCCTTCCATTTTATGTTCTGTCAGGGGTTCCTAGACTCTGCTCTGTGGACCCCAGTGGCCTGCAAGCTTCATTCAGGTGCTCTGCAGCGTGTCTCTGGATTTGTGGTTGAAGGCAGGTGACAGCACATCCATCACATGAAATATTTGTATTGGTTTTAATTGTATTTGTATTGCTTTATTTCTTGTATTTTATTGTATTACAATTTGAATTTAAGAATTCTGTAGAATTCAAATTGTAATACAATGAAATACAGTGGATGCTACTCAACTAAATAATTACATGTGCAACAATTTTTACTTGTGCGAAGGGTCTTCCCCCACTTTCTCCTGTACGTGCCCTGCACCATCCTTAAATCTGCTCCAGAGGTTTGGAGGAACCCCAGAACAGATTTAGGGGGTCCATGGGGGGTGGAGATGTTCTGTTGCACAAGGAAAAATCCTTGTGCTGATGGAACTGCATTTCCCTGGTGGAAAGCTGTCAAGAGGCCACATTCCAGTAGTGGGCAGGACCAGAGCCACCCAAAGCCAAAGCTATTTTCCATGAAAACAGGGATATATTAATTCCTAATATCTCTACTAAGGTTTCCCCTTCTACTTTCTCCATAGATTTTTTCTTACAAAATTGTGTTTTGTTTAAAAATCTGTCCAACACCCTTTATCTGTCCTGACAGTGCAAAATGCAAAAACTCCAACCAAACCTGGGTTTACTGGGATTCTGTCACCCCAGCAGAAAAATGCAAATAAGGTCAATGCACAGCTGAAATGCAAGCTCTGCCTTACAGCTATTCAGAGTCTGAAACTGGAAAATTCAATTGCATCCTGAAAATTGTGCACATGTGGTTGCAAAATGCATTGACACTTTTGGCATGTTTGTAAGGAACACAAGACTAACTCTCTGCTGAGCATTTTTCCAGAAGTGGAAGAGCAATGCTACAGAGTTCCGCTCCTGATAGCAGCATTACTACCACTAAACCTGGACAGTGTGGAGTTGGAGCAAGGTGAAGGCGAGTCTGGGGCCAGCGGAACTGACCCCTGCACAGTCTTGACCTCATTGCTGTCCTGCCCTAACCCCACATTGTCCAGGTAACTGTCAGTGACACTGGTGTCTGAAGGATGTCTCTGTGGCACTGCCCTACCACACCAGCCGCTCCTGCATTTTTCTTCTGCTTTTATCTTCTCGTAGAGGAGGGAGCTCCAGTTGTGCACTTTGCATGTCATCGAAGCCCTTATCTCTGCTGAACAGCTGATGGGCAGGAGGGGACCGAGAGGCCCGAGTTGCTGTGGGCCACCTCAGGGTTACAGGCCAGTGTTTCCACTTCTCATATAGTGGCTACTTTAAAACGTCCTGCATGGCTCTCTATATGGTCACAGTAGTGTACTGTTGGCCATCTTCTTGACCAAGTGCTACGGACAACCAGAAATGTGGGAGACAAGATAAAGTACTTCACACAGTGTATGGTATTTTCCTATCACAAGATGTGGTGAGGGCTGCTTACTATGGTGATTTTAAATAGGCATTAGGCCTATTCCCCATGAATTAGTCTGTCAATGCCCTCTAGTAATAATTGCTGTATTCCGTGTTCAGAATAGTTGGTGGAGAACAGCAGCAGATGGGGGCTATCGCACTTGTTTCTTGTTGTGAGCTTCCCATGAGCATCTGATTGGCCACTGTGGAAATGGGGTATGGACTAGATAGGCCTTTTGTCTGATCCGGTAGAGCTGCTCTTAGGGGCATGGGTGGAAAAGTGGGGAGTTTTGAAAGCAGTCACCATGTAATAAGTGGTGGTTTGATGCTGTCCTTGGTCTCTGCGTTGATTGAGGTAGAGATTGATGGTGTGTCCTTATACTTTCTAATAATGTTTGAGCTTTTTACTTTAATATGTACTTCCCTTAATAATTTTACAGTATGCTGTTAATCCTTGTGTTTCTATACCTCTCGCTCTCTCTCGCTTCTTTTTTTAATATGCCTCTTCCCAGACCTGAGACCTTGGTTTACCATAAACACCTCCTCCCACCTCCTCTAAAATAAGGAAGGCTTGCTTTGACAAAGTCAGAGAACCATTGACCTAAACCATTTGCTGTTGGGGAGGGGGATACAACTCCCCTTGGTAACCTATATACTTTTTATGCTTAGAATTTTTCTTCCCAGTATTAATCTAAATCTGTCTCCAATTGAAGACCATTCTCTTCTGCTTTCTAACTTCCATCAGCGTTCTCTTTAGCCTTTTCAGATGTAAGTACGTTCCTTGACTTTTCTTCCAGGGAACTTGCATTCTTGCCTCTCTTTATATTAATTCTTTGTTTCCTTTCTGTACTGCAAACTGCATCTATATTTTGGTTTAAGGATCTAATTTATCCCAGGAAACTGTTGCTCTTAATTGTTTTTCCCCGGTGAGTTCTCATTTCTGAGCTTACTGGCAATCAATTACAACCTGAACTCAAAATGGTTAAACTCGTGGTTATTTGCACTCGTTTTTGTTTTTTAAACATCAAGTGTAATGGGGGGGGAAGCATTTGAACGTGTAAAATGTTCATAAAATGTTCATTAACTCCATGGGGTGCTAAGTAGCACGATATATACTGTTCTAGTGTGATCTTTGAAAATGCCTATTTCTAGGCTGCTGAGTAATGCAATGTGTTGGTTCTCAGTCTCATTTTCCAAAGAATGATCCCTTTCCATTGATAAAAGCTGTATTTTTGTATTTGGAGCTCAGAATTACCTGCTTGCTCTACCTTCTATATGACAGCATCCATTTTTAGTTAAGACTAAACTCAAAAGAGTAGATGACAGCAGAGAGTCAGTTTTATTGAAAATGAATTGCATTGGACAGTAGTTACTGTACCTTGCCACTGAAGGATACAAAATTAGCAGTGGCCTGTGGCCACTTGTGTTTTAGTCCATTGAAATCTGAATCTGGTCTTCCCTCATCAGATGTCAGATTGACAGCTACTCCTTCCTTGAAACCTTTTGAAGTGGTATTTAGCTTCTGCTTTGTGACCTAACATCATTTGATAGCCTCCCTCCTTATATAAAGGGAGCTGAATACAGACACGATAGAAAAATCTGAAATTTATTGCATTGACCCAACTATATGAAAGTTACTAGACAACACAGATGCCCAGCTTTTTACTTTCAGTAAAATGGGTGTATATGTTTCAAAAGTATGTTTTCTCTTTCCATGTTGCCAAATCACAACCAGGACTTCCACTCCATGGAACTTCCACCATCTGATAATTATCAAACATGTGCTTCTACTGGGGAGCTCAGTCCCCCTGCTTGCTCCGCTTGCCAACCTCTCACCCCAACTCCCCCACCACCACCCAGGTAACCCCACTCCCCTCACCAACCCGCCTGTCTCACTTGTTGCTCCACCGCTGCCCCAGACAAATGGTGCCACCGCACAGCACAGCTAAACCACACACCAGCCTCCCACTCACCTGCCCAGGTTGCTGCTGCCCCATGCCACCACCACCCTGCACTGGGCTGTGCTTCAACCAGCTATCCCCCCAAACCAGGCTGCCACTGCTGCTTTGCTTGCTTGTGGAGGCGGGCAATGGCAGACAGTGCAAGTGGCGTGCAGGTGGGGGGGAAGTGTTGATGCTACAGTTTGCAGTGCCACCTGTCTGTGGTGCTGTGAATTTTAGTGTGATGCTTACATTTTTATTTGATAGATATTGCACCTGGAGGTTTTCTTCTTTTTTAGTATAACTCTAGAGATAAATTTGATTTTTAAAAATGTCATTCAAAATAGTTATATGGTAGTGGTCCACAATTGTATTGATATAGGAAGCTGCCTTACACTGAGTCAGGCTATCGGTCAATCTAAGTCAGTATTGTCTACAGAACTGGCAGTGGCTATCCAGGGTTTCAGGCAGAGTGGCTTTCTTGAAACTTCCTAGAGATTCCTGGGACCTTCTGCATGCAAAACAGATGTTCCTCATTGTGGCTTCAGTCCTGAAAATATGTTTAATACAGCCAAAGTAGTTTAATTAATTTTGATACTTTAGGATGTGCAACAGGGAGGGGCGGAATCTAGCAAAAAGGCTCCTACTTTCGTTTATGTCTGCTTTTCTGATATACCTTTCTCATTTTTTTAGCAGAGTGTCTTAAAGATGGATATAGAGGACTGCAATGGGCGCTCTTACATATCTGGTATGTTCTTATTTTGCCTTTCACAAATCTTGAATTTTATATTTTAATCTGCTGTTTTGTCTTCAGTACTAAGCATTACATATGGCAAAAGACAGAATAGGAATTCTGTATTTTGGTCACAATGAACTTCCTGTGCAGGCACTTGTATACTGGACCATTCAGCGTGCATAAGGTTTTGAGGAGCAACATGACTTCCTCCTAGCAGCTCCTTGGCATTGCCTGTCGTATTTTAGAGTTGCACTCTTGGGGAGCTACTTTCTCCACCTGCTGCTTGCTTCAAGATCTGAGGGGTGGAAATATGGGGAAATAACCATCTCCCTACCTTTTCAACCTCTGGTCAGTGGTGGTTGCTCCATGTACTGGCTGGTGTTGGAGTGATCGCTTAAGAAAGTGTACCAGCCAGCCTCTGCTCTGGGCAGTGAGCAGTGATCTGGTGATTCATGGCCTCTGCCTTCCTTACCTATGTTCAGCTCAGAGCAGTGCTCCAAAGGGCAACTTGAGACAGGAGGCCATGCCCTGCCAGGTCATTGCCCATTGATCTTGTGGCATTCAGCCTTCTCCCTGGCTGCAGTTTGCTTGGAGCAGCCCTCCAAATTCAGCAAACCTGGGAATGGGGTCCTAATCAATCACTGGACTGACAAACATACTGTATTTTTGGCCAGCTGGCAAATTTGGCATGTATTTTTGCTCTTTAAATATACCTCAGATTTGCAATATAGTTAGGACTCTAATTCATTGTATTTAAATTAGTTTCTGTTAATCTGACAGAATTGCTTTTTGAAAACTATGGATACTTCTGTGTGCCTAGCAGACTGAGGATATTCTCTTTACTGAAAAGTTAGAACAATATTTTATGCATCAGGCTGAAGGAAAAACTGCTGTTTGGTTGTTTGTCTGATACAAGTAGTTGTTAGTAAGCACAAGCAGTTTTACAGGTCTCCCTGTCATTGGCATACCTGAAATTCTGTCTGCTTGTGTAAGTTAGCTTGACCATAGGCAATATTTTTCTGTAGTGAGCTTAAGCTGACATGTTAAATATAAGCCCAGAAAGAGTTTGGCTATTGATTGCCAAAATATTCTGTTTAATATGATGGGAACTTTACAGTTGGGTAAGATAAGTGGAAAAGCTTCTTCCACTGAATCTGCAAGCATAGTTGGGTGCTTCTGTTTTATTTAAAATATCTGCCTGGCTGAATTTTATCTTGCCCCTGATCACACACACTCTCCAAGAAAAAATGTAGGACTCAGATTAAGTTTGAAGCTTTAAAAGCAATTGCCGCTCAAGAGTGCTGTATCTGAAGTGCATTAATTGACAGTGTTGAAATTAATATTAAGTGCAAACTGTAGTAATTTAAAGGCATTTTTCAGAGAAGAGAGATTGTGGTATGAGCAGGCAGAACACTTGTCTAACAGCCTGATCCACACATGTTTACTTTGAAGGAAATCCAATTTTCAGTAAGTGTGCATAGGATTTCAACCTAAGATAGGAATGTAGGAGAGGTGGAAAATATATTTGATCCTATTTGTATAGCTCTGCTATAGGATTTAAATAGTGTGGGTAAACTTTTAAAAAAAACACTAAAAGGGGTGGATTGTGCCAGGCACTGATATAAAATGAGGCACTGGATTTGAAGGAGAGATAAATCAAAGTGTATGCTCTTATTTTGTTGGCTTTTTCTCTTTGGGGGAATCGCATAGAATCCTCACTGGACCAGAAAAAACATAGCTGTGGAGTAATTATGAGTGAGAGATAATAAAGGCTACCTGCACATAAATGCATTGGTGTAAATAAATATATTTATTGAGTGCAATTTAGAATGGACTATTGGAATAATGAGTTGGCTTCTTTGTATTGAAAGCCCATCTAAGTTGTTGGGAAGAACAGTGATTACTAGGGATGTGCACCCACCCAGTGAAAACCATCCTGTAACTCATAGCCAGGTACATAAGTTCATATTTTGTCCTGAACAAAATGTATTGATGAAGCTGAAAGGGGACCAACAGTTATCAAAGGTACAAAGAGCAGATTGATCTGATGGTAGCCAGGATGTGACATGATGGCTAGAATATGCAATATTTGAAGGAACAATATAAACTTATTAAGATAACTACATGGAACAGACATTGTTTGGATCAGTCTTTGGGAGAGTTTAAAGACTGTATATTTGTTATATCTCTTAAAAGCCAGGCACTGTCAGGTGAAGTGGACTTTATGAGGCTGATGAAATAAATATCTCTGTTCAAATATATCAAGGTTAGAAGTCTGAGAAATCAGTGACTTGTTGGCTGCAGATCATAGTAGGCTGTGGCTAACTGTGTGCTGAATTAAATGCATAATTGCATGTGGCTGTTTTGCAAAATGCTGGTTTACCTTTCATTCTTTAAAGCTAGTAAATCATCCAAACCAGTGAAGGCCAAATTTATAATACCCCCTGAGGGGACAGAACTTGTAAAGAGACCCGGCGAGGATCCGATTATGAGAAAAGGATGTGAAATACTAATTGTTTTGGAGAAATCCATGTTTAGTCACTGATTATTTTAAACCTAGAGGGGTGTGGGAACATCCTATAACAATAAAACTGAGAAGTAAAAAAAACTCCACTGGCTTAAGTTTAGTAGATGTTCACCTGCATTTGCATGGGCATTTGTGAAGAGAGATTGTGTATGCAACATTGGAGTTTAAGGATTGTCATCTAGCCATGAGTGAAATACTATGCACCAATAGATGTTGATAACGTAAAGAGGCAACTGTTCTCAGTGTGGTCCCTTATGGTGGTCAAACAGTTCTTTATATGGAAGGTGGCCCCCTTGTGAGATTTGTTTTCTAATTGTGGACCAGTAGTTATACAATCTGAAGCATTTTCAGCCTTATCTGTTTCTTTCTATTACATCTATGATGTTAAAGTGACATGTGGATTGGGAATAGGTTGCTGACAATGTGAGCAGAGCTGTGTAAGAAAGGCAATAGATATGTTAGTTGATTTGCTTGTTGAAGGAGAAATATTCATGGTCACTCCTCTTCAGATGCTGAGCTAGCCTTTAGAACCAGAAGATGCACAGGTATGGCCCTAACTTTTGCAATGTAAACAATCAAGTTTAGGGATTTTATTCAACAAAACCCCTTCAGACTGATGTGTAAAATATGGAAAAGACTTTTCCCCATTCATGGGTTCACAAATGTGCTCGTCGGGTTTCTAGCAGCAAGAGTGATCTTTTAATCTGGCAACAGACAGGCACTCTGAAAGGAGGAAGAAGCCTCATTGCTTGCATAGTGTTCCTAAAGTTCAGCATGACATAAGGAATGAGGCTCTGCCCCTCCCCTGAGGTGGGAGAGTTGGGAGGATAGGTGGCAACCACATATTTGGGCTAGCTACCGAGACCAGTCAGATGCTATGGGCCCCTGCTCCCATTTCATTTTGGATTGGCTAACAAAACTAGGAATATTCTCAGGTTTGCGCAGATCATGAGGTGATATCCAAACAAGTCATACTAAAGAGTAGACCCAATGGTAGCATAAGTCCATTGACTTTCAGTAGGTTTACTCGGAGCATGACTATCACCCATGGAATCTGCTCATTGCCTTTTTAGAGACATGGTCCCATCCTGTTTTATTTATTTATTACATTTATATATGACTTTTCCTCCAAGGAGCTCTAAGTGGTATACTTGGCTCTCTTCCTCTCCATTTCCCCCTGACAGCAACCCTGTGAGGTAGGTTAAGCTGAGAAACAGTGACTGGCCTATGGTCACCCAGTGAGCTTCATTTATTTTCAAATGTTGTTGGCTTTTTCTAGGTCAACAGAGCTGGATATGGTTCCCACTTTCATTTATCCTCTTTTCTCCCCACCCCCACCTCAACTTGAGCAAGATTTGTATAATTGTGTATTCCTCCTGTTCTTGTATATTCTCATCATGGAAAATATTATTGTACATGTGTGCCAAACAAGGAAAAGAAATAGAATTCTAAGGCAAGAATTGCAATTATGCCTGCTTCCTCTTTTATTTAAATAACTGTCACAGCGCCCATGATTGCAGCTGAATATTAGCAGTAGCCCCTCTTGAGCTAGTAGAGTGGACAATAGCGTTGAAGTTTGGTTCACAGGATTTCCATTAAAGCAGATTTTTTTTCAGTAGGACAGAGATGTGGAAGCACAGCAGTCTGCTCTCGTTGGCCTGGGGTAATGGCAGCAGAATGCTTAGGCCATAGTAATTCTTGTTTCTGTAAATGATAGGAGGCAGGGAGGATGTATGTTGCAGTGTAGACTTGGCAGGTAAGAAACACGTTGAACTGTGAAATCAGCGCCAACATGTGGTAAATGCATAGTACAGACAGGATTGGAAAAATCCCAGGGTCTTACCATCTAGATTTGAAAAATAAGATGCTTGGCATCACCTAGAATTCTTTTTTTATGTGTTGGCTTTCTGCAACACTGACATGAGAACGTCTAGGTTCTGGCTCCTAGGAATTTTGATTTGTTTTGTTTATTTGCAATACTGAGCTCAGGAATGCCCTTTCTCAAGCAAAGGCCTGTACTTGGTCTGAAGTATTTCAGGCTGCAACTTTACATTGGTTCATCAGTTAAATTGATTGATTTAAAACCTTAGCTATTTTAAAAGGTGCCTCAATTAGTCAAATTGAGCAGCAGATCTTTAGCATTATTCCTGATTAAAAGCCATGGGTGGTGGTAGGTGCCTCCTTAGAGGCATTTGCCTCTTCTCTCACACACATAGGAGGGAATGAATGCTTCAAAGATAATGCCTGCTAGGACACAAATGCATCATCCGAAATGTAGACATTTACTTTTTTCTTTGGAACTATTATTTTTATTATGGAAATTAACTCTGCAGAAATCAACTAAACCTCTTGTAACATACACTTCCTGATTTTTTGTTTAAATAAACATGATTGAAGAACAACAGGTAAAGGGCATAATATTAATCAGAAGATAGCAGAAATTTCTATTTACACTCCTAATCAAAAACAAAAAGCATGTATCCAGGAAGCAGTTAAACTCTTAGAGAACAGACTGAATGGGAAAATCTATTGGGTGGGGATTGCAATAGAATAATAGACTTTTCATGATGGATCCAGGAAAAACAGGACAATTTCCCAAGATTGCATTTTATTAAGCTTGAGTAAGAAATTATTTACTTTATCTCCTCAAGAAATTGCTATTCAAAAGAGCAAGACTTTTTTTACTCTGTTCCATACTCCACATATTCAATAGATTTATTTTTTGTTTCCTCAATTTACACAAGTAGAGGATGTTCAGATTAAACCTTTAATTTGTGCTGATCATATACCTATTGTTTTGACCTGTTTGCCGTTTGGCCAAGGGAAAGCTGATTAGCCAAAGACACATGGCTACTTTATTGCGACATAATGAATTAATTGTGTCAAGGAACCCCCAATAGATTTTTTTCCCTATTAAATGCCAGTGTAGTGTTTCATTGTAGTTAGGCAGGTTCTGCTGTCAGTTTCTGGAGTGTTAAAGGCTCTTTGACGGGAGCTCTTATATTTCCAGAGCAACTGTGCAGCATTCATTTCTGTTGCCAAAGTGATGGGGGTTAGGCAACAACTGTGGTGTTTTTACAAGGACTTTCTTGCTCTGTCTAGCCAGGTCAGTGTTTTTTTAAAAACATCACTAAAGAGATGTCACCCTGTAGCTGGTGGCTCTATTTTCAGGGAGAAGGCGTAACGCATTGGGGAGCAAGCCTGAATCTCAGTAAAAGGGGACACTGCAGCCATATAGATTCCTGCTCTAACCGTGCTGCTTAACTGTAAAATGACGGCCGTTTCTCTCACTTCCAGGAATCTCTTCTTCCTGGAAGGTGAGTGGCTGAGTTCACCCTACTGCCGAGATGCAGCCACACACACTCACAGTCTGTATTCCAGTGCTGTTTCCAAGGAGTTGGCTGTGATAACACTTCAGGGTATCTTCAGCAAGGTAGAATAATGTAAGTTAAATGGGGAGGAGTGGTGGTCTGAAATAACTCCGTGCTGTTTCTGTTTTTGTTTACACTTGGCACCATTTGGCGGTGGGTGGGGTGTTTCTGATGCCACGCAGACCAGTGGAGGAAATTGCTCACTTTAGATGCAAGTAAATTAATCTGTAGAATCCCTCATCTGTGGAAGGGGGACAGTGGCTGTTGGGAATTGGAAATGCAACTGCATGCTATTGGTTATGGATGAGCACAAAAAGGGCAAGATGAGAGCAATATTTATTAGAAAGCCAGCTGACAAATCTATGTTAAAGACTCCCTTTTCCTTCTCCCCTCCCCTCTACTGACTACTTGGTAAAAGCCTAGAAGAGGCTAGGACCCTAATTCACTATGTGCTGTCAAGGAGCGGAACAAATCCTTGGTCCAGGTCATTGATGCTTAATTTGCTCTGGTATCAACTGTTGGCTGCTGGTGGCTATTTGCTTAACCATGTTATCACTAACTTCTAATTAAAAAATTAATAACCACAATTAGAAGTATGTGGCTGCTTCTGTGCACTTGCATAGGTTTAGTATGCCTCTGACTCTCCTGTTTCACCATCTGAGGAATGGTGGGGTTAAAGGAAAGGGTGAAACTGATTGTGTTCAGGATCCAGAAGGCTTCAACCTCTGTCACACCTGGGAGAGAACAACTTTTGGGGGGATATAATTGCATGAAGAAAATCACCCGTCTCTCTGCTAATGCCTTACTGGTGAGACTGTCTCCAGATCTGCTTCTGCCTTTTAGCACTTACATTCTAAGTAGATGAGTGCTTCCAAACAATGGGAGCACCAAACAGGAACTGGGGAAGGGGGGGAGTGCATCATAGAAAAGGTGTGCAGAGGGTTGGCACTCTTGCAGTGTTTGCATCACAGTTGTTCTACTTGTACAGATCTTCCTACTCTAAATGCACTACCAAGAAATAGCAGGAAAGTTGCCCCAGTCCCTGTCTGAATAAATAAGAAGCAACGGTAGCCATGTTCGCCCATAAGAAAAATGCCAAGATCCAACATTATGGTAGTACCTTTATACTGTATTAACCTTTTAAGTTGTTCAGAACTGTTCATCTGTCTAGATCTGCGAGACACTTTTTCTAAGGGTGCAAGAAATTAACTATACAACTAAAGATTTTGGGAAACTGTCATTTATCTTAGCTAAGTTAGGCTAAAACACACATTAAAATAAAATAAAAATAAAATAAAAAATGAACGGTAGTTTTTCAGGGAGTGCAAGAGCATATTTTGTAAATCCAAGGGATGGTGGCAGTGGAAAAGGTTAAGAACTACTGGCCTAGATAGTAAACAAAGCAAATCTTGTCCCCCTTGCTGTTTAACATCTATATGAAGCTGCTGGGAATTGTCATCAGCAGATTTGGGGTAAGGTATCAGCAGTACACTGACAATACCCAGCTCTGTTTCCTGGTAACATCTGAATTGGGAGAGGCTGTGCAAGCCCTGGACCACTGCCTGGAGTTGGTGGTGGCTGGATGAGGGCTAATAAACTGAGTCTGAATCCTAGCAAGTTGGAGGCGCTGTGGGTTGGTGGTTCCTGAGTTTATTGGTCAGTTGCCTGCTTTGGATGGGATCGTACTGCCTCTGAAAGAGCAGGTCTGTAGTCTGGAGGTGCTCCTGGATCCATCTTTTTTGCTAATAGGCCCAGGTGTCCTCAGTGGCTAGGAGTGCCTTTTATCATCTTTGGCTGGTAAGACAGCTGCGGCCTTTTCTGGACTGTGATAGCCTGACCATTGTTGTCCATGCACTGGCAACCTCCAGGCTGGATTATGTGGGGCTACCCTTGAGGTTGGTCCAGAAGCTGCAGCTGGTGCAAAATGCAGCAGTGAGACTGCTCACTGGGGCAGGGTATCACCAACATGTCACCCCCCTGCTGAAAGAATTGCACTGGCTACCTATTAGCTACCAGGCTAAGTTCAAGTTTCTGGTTGTGACTAGGATACCTAAAAGACTATTTTACCTTTTTATACTCAGTTGATCACTACACTCTGCAGGTGAGGGCCTTCTGCAGATACCATCTTATCAGGAGGTCCGTTCAACACAACATAGGAAACAGACCTTTAGTGTAGTGGCACCTACCCTTTGGAATTCCCTCCCCTTAAATATTAGTCAGGCACCATCTCTGTTATCTTTTGGGGGCCTACTGCAGACCTCCCTCTTTCAACTAGACTTTTAAGTAGAGACCTTATCCCAGTTTACGTCTGTGTTGGAATTGCATTTTAATATGTTTTTAAAGCTTCTTTTAAAAAAGATGTTTTTAAAGTTTTTTTCAAAAGAAGTTTTTAAAGATGTTTTGTTTTAATATGATTTTAAGGATGTTTTGTTGTAATATATTTTCAAGTCTGTTTTTATGATGTTTTAGAGGGTTTTTACTGCCTTTGTTTGCTGCCCAAGGCTCCTAGTGGGAGGAAGGGTGGGATATAAATTGAATAAAATATATATATATTCTTCACTACTGTAATGCTTGTTTCCTGTGTGCAGGGATTTTAATGCATGTGAACCCTGATCTGCATTCTGAAATGGTACAGCCAGGACATATTTTTCCTATTTCAATGAGAATTAAGCCCAAGGCATTATTTCCAGTCTCTTCAAAAACCTTCAGTGAGAAAGAATGATAAATTCGGTTTACCAAACTGTGTTCAATTAGCATTCCATGGTATCTGCTTTGCTTTCCTGCATCTTTCTACTGGTTTAGTTGCAAAGATCTTGGCTTCCTAAACTATGGTTTAGCACAAGGATGGGAAACTGGATCTGGTTGGCAGGTGGGATCCTTTCTTCACTACCACCCCGCAGGCCAATCTTGATAGATTGGCAAGAACACCCACCTGTCAATCACCTGACGTTATTAGGACGTTGGGGGACTTCATAGGGGCTCCTTTAAAGGTGCATTATTGGCACCCATCAGGTTATTGATGCTGGAGAACATGCCTTCAAAGGGCTTGCTTTAACCGCCAATCAGCTGCAAACTGCACCTGCAAATCAATAACAGCACCAACTGCAAATCAATAAGCACCAATAACTGACAGCACCAATCAGCAAGCTCTGCTTGCAAAGGAATGATCAGGAGCTCACTTTAAGTTCCTAATTGTTCCTTTGAAGATTGTTCCTTTGGAGCCCTGTCCTTATCTGCCCCATATGATGTGAAGTGTGGAGTAGATTGGCATGGTTTCGGCCAAATTGGGACCCATGCTGGGCCTAATTAGGCCCATAGGGTGGAGGTCCCCACTCCTAGTTTAGCAGGATGGGAACAAGCATTAGACATGTGTGCTCCTCTGTCACCCCTCCTCCCATTTTGTGTCAGCTTTGGTACAGTTATCCTGGTTTGTTTAAACTGGAGTTCCCCCATTATATCCAAAATTAGGAAACCCTGATGTAGGCTGCTATTACAAGCTGGGAATATTGTATCCAAAAGAGAAGTTTGTCCCTTATCTTTTTCTGATAGAGAGCCATGCCTTCCTCATCTCCTTGCCCTTGAGCTTCATCTTAACAACTTCTAAAGGTGATCATGCCCCATCTTACATTGTGTAAAGACACACATAATTAAGCACACCTAATTCCTTTAAGTTTACTTCGTATGAGATGCTTTAAGGTTGTAGTTGTTAATAATACTGCTTTTTATATTGCTTTTTGTCACAAGTGACCTCAAAGCAGTTTACATTAAAAAACAACAACATATCATACAAATCCCAGAACACAATCCAGATAAAAAGAAAGCCATGGAATCATTTACTATTCAACAAAGCAGATTAAAGGCTCAAAGACAGTCTAATCATAGCGACCAAAAGCCAGAATTAAAATACTAATAGTAGTAATAATAATAGAAAAAACAAGTAAAAAAGTAAAAAAATATATATTTTTTAAAGTCCATTGCCCTCTGTGCCTCCAAAAAGAGGGCATGGCTACCATACTCAAGCCGTTTGGTTCTTCCTCTCCTCCATCTCCATACTCATCCTGCGTGGACTGACACTCTGTTAATGCCATCTCCATCTTATGCTCCGATTGCTTATCTACACTAACTTATCAATACTTGCATTGCAGCCGCTCTCCAGCATGTGGTTGGCTGATGGAAGAAGCTGTCATCTTGTCAACTTGTATAGAATTAATTAAAAGAACATTTAGTTAAGGTCAACATAGTGTCTTCGCCATGCAAAGTGCTCAGGAAGTTCCAGATTGCCCACCTAGAACAAACAGTGCCTAGCTTGCTGTTGGTGGTGAATGCTTAGTAAAACACTGGATTTTAAGTGTTTGTCCTTAAAGCCTTGTAGATTAAGAAACTTTGGCAGGTGCAGCTTTTCACACCACAGTGTTGCAAGAATTGGAAAAGCTACCAAATCCCATGATCTTCACAATAAGCATACTAGAGGGCTAATACTGAAAGGCTTGCCAGCCTTGACATGGGGGAGGATAGGATGGAGAGCATTGCACCTTTTAACTCCCTCTGGTCAGAGACCACTAAGGTTGCTCTGTTGCCTGTTGCTCTTGAAGGATTAATGTCCTGATTGAGGAGCAGAATTGTAACAGATGTAGATTGATCATAGTTCACTTGCATGGGTATGGTAAGAGTCATTCTTGAGATGAAGTTTCACTGGAGAGCCGAAATGTTGCAGCAACTAAGGTATCGACTCAGTTAGGGATACCCTTTAGTTGAGTGGCCTGAGAGAACTCTTGTGTGATGGAGGACACATGAAAGAAGTGGAGGCAAAAGCTAAGAAGTCCAAAACCTTGCTAACGTTCCTTAATACATGTTAAGCCTGACAAGCTCAAGGAATGTACAAATCTTAGGCTGCAACCCTAAGCAGTAAAACTTGCTTCTGAGTAAACATGCATAAGATTGCACTGTTAGAGAAATTAGATGCACATTCCCTGAATGGAAGAGAGCCTGTGGCCATGAGATGTTTGAATCCTCTTACTGGTGGTTCACATCTGGCTAACCATCATTAAGACTACAGGAAGAAGGCATTAGTATCTGTTATGATTAGAGGACTAGCAGCCCAATTTAAGACTTGTACCCACAAAGAATAGTTTTTGATGTATATAAACACAATTTGGCTTCAACACAAAATGGCATTCGATGGGTAACGCTGGAGTTGCAGTACACACATTTGATACAAGTGTTTAAAGTGCACTGTAAGCTTATAAGAGCAAACACGTTTGTGATAAATATCTGAAAATTCAGCTCGCAATATGGCTGTGGAGGGACTATAAGGAGTCACTAAACAAGTACAAATTTTTCAGAATTAATACAATATATAATTAAAATTTAAAAAATCAGGATAATAGTTCTAATACAGATTAAGAAATATGTCAGGCTAATAAGACATTGTGATGAGCAACTCAGACAATGGTATGGACATTAAGTAAGGAAGGGTTGTATCCAACAAAGTTCTGCTCAGAGTAGACCCATTGAAATTAATGGACCTAAGTTATTTATGTCCATTAATTTCAGTGGGCCTACTCTGAGTATGATTAGTGTTGAATACAGTGCACAGTCTTCCCAAAATGATAAATGAGCCAAGAATGGGCATTGGGAGAATGGGTTCTTAGTAATATAAGAAAACTAAATCTGGCTTAACTGCACATCTGGATAATTTAGGCTGCAATCCAATACACGCTTACCTGGGAGTAAGTCCCAGTGAACCCAGTGGGGCTTACTTCTTTGAGTAGGCATGTATTGGATTGCAGTCTTAGTTGGATTAGCATCTCTCAAAGAGCAAGTTGCCAGACCCTTAAAAACCAGTCTTGTAAACTAAGATTTGGGGGATTCTCAATGCTTCATAATTTCCATGTACGCTACCACTAATAAGCAGTTAATAAGATCTTTATATGTAACTGCTTCATATTCTTCCCCATAAATAGATAAGAGAACCAACCATGCAAGTACTTCTGGTATGTGCTTTTTTCCTGTCAGAGGCCACAGCAATTCAACGGAAGAATCTATACGTGAAGAATATATTTGAAACTAGTTCACTGCCATAGTGTTGTCATCTTGAGCCTAGATTTGACAGTCACAATTTTTTTTAAAAAAGTGATCTTATCAGTTCCTTCATGAGAACTCATGCTGGTAAACTCTTTTCTGTACAGCACATTTCTGCATTCATATTGCACACTATTTGCACAAAGCAAAGCATCCCACAACAAAATCATGTCTGCCCTGGCTCTTATTTATGGCGAATCAAATTTTAAATGAGAATCCTTTTCTCCTGTATGTAATGAGATAATTGTATTTCTTTGAGGAACCCCAAGTGCTGCTGTGTGTA
Source organism: Rhineura floridana (assembly GCF_030035675.1). Lineage (NCBI taxonomy): Eukaryota > Metazoa > Chordata > Lepidosauria > Squamata > Rhineuridae > Rhineura > Rhineura floridana. Next base: position 40,727,087 of record NC_084482.1, read on the forward strand.
TTTGTTACAAGTGTTTAGGTAGCTTAGAGACTCCAGGTTATTTTGGTAATACATGTTATACATGTTAAACCAATGCCACCATTCTGAAAATATTTATGAATTCAATCTTATAAACATGAGATGGCTGCTATATGTACATAATGAAACTGGTTTTATTAGTATCTGGTATCTCTCTTTTGAAATGCTGGTCAGATGCTGACTTATCAGAAATGGGAAATAGACCCAGATAATCCTTTGATCCATCACAAATTATAATGGTGTAAGAACATGACTGCAGGGCACTTATATGAACTGTTTGAATATGTTTGGATTCTTCTTGCTATACTGTCACTCACTCAGAGCACCAGTGGATATTTGCTTTCTTTCAAATTTTGTAGGCTGCAAAGTCTAGACCTTACTTCAGTACATCAGGAGAGTCTCCTTTCCCTTCTTCCAGTTTTCTGTCCTGGTCACGGGAAATATTTCTGGAGATGAATTCTTGCAAAAGAGCATCCAATCTTACTTGTGCTGTTTGCTTCCTTTTGCCCCCTGAAGGTAGTGGAGATTCCTCTTTGGAAAAGGAGTTCACATCCACGATTGTGGGCCCCACTGTGAGCACACCAAATAGTCAACACTCCTCCCCAAGCCGCTCCCTTAGTGGTGAGTACCTGGTTTTCTGATTCTAGCAGTTTACACCCAAAATGTGTTGCACTGTCTTGAGGTCAAGGCACAGACCAACTTCCACGTGTCTAACAGAATTGTTATCTCTTCAGCTTGATGTCCTCCAAGAAGGTCTGCGTGAGGGTTATTGAGTCTGTCAATAATCTGCCCAGGGTTCCTTCTGGATGAGGCCCTGAAAAAGAGACAGGTTTGGTATAGCAGTCTAGGATTATCTAGACTTTCAGCCCAGTATTTTCCCCTGCTCTGTAGTTTTGGCCCTAACCCTAGGCAGCTCCCTGCTCGGAAATCTATATGAGATTTTTAGTTTTGAGAGATTTGTGTTACTGTGATTCTTGACTCACTAGGAGGGGAGAAGGTAGTTCAAGAGCACTTCCTCTCATAGTGAGTGAATGGCTGGAAACTGGGATTGTTGGGAAAGCAAATGGTGCTAGATTGTATGAATGAAGCATTAGGTCAGGCAGAAGTTGGACTTGTGGGGGAGGATTCAGAGAGTGTTGAAAAAAAGGTTGCATGCTTTGATGCATTCTAATTTGTTACATTCTGCAACCACAGGCATTTCTTGCTGAAATTAACAGCCAGGTCTTTCTTTTCTCCTCTGAAATCTACCGATTTTTGCAGAAATGTATTTATTTATTTATTTGATTTATATCCTGCCCTTCCTCCCAGCAGGAGCCCAGGGCGGCAAACAAAAGCACTAAAAACACTTTAAAACATCATAAAAACAGACCTTAAAATACATTAAAACAAAACAACTTTAAAAACATTTTTATCATATCGCTAAGATGCAGAATAAACATGTAGAGATTATTAGCGTTCCCAAACTTATTTCTGACTAGTGTTTCTCACTTGATTCTTCTTTGTGTTAAGACAGTTACAACATCCTTCTTTATCTGAAGCTTGGAAGGTTTATTTCCTAGCTGGTCCAAAGCTGGTTTGCAAAAAATCACAATAAAGTCCAATTTTAGACATGTGGAAAGGAATGCTCAAATGTCCATGCAACACATCCAGTGTGTTAAAGTCTAGTTGACCCGATAGAAGGCATAATCTCACTTGTTCAATGTAATATGAAACTAACCCAGTTTATGGATTGAACAAATAGGAAATTCATATCTTCCCCTTCAAAAGGGAGATGCTGGCTGATAGTGTTGCTTCTGGTCGGTCTTGATTTCACAGCTGGTTCAGCCAGCAAGCTCATGTCCCAGTGGAGCAAGAATATTACATAACCTGTTTTGCCAGCCCTGTAAGGAAAGTTGTAGAACAATAGCCATCCCTCCCCTCTCTCTCTAGGAAAAAAAAGAAGCTCATCCCCAGGGGATGGGAAAACATCAAAGTTCAGCTGTCATCAATGTATCTAAGCAGCTCCTGCCCCAGTGAGCAGGCTTTCACTTCATATTTGTGCACAGAAGTGTCAGCTTGTGCTGGATCTCCAAGACGTATAACAACAGTGTGTGTCTAATCTAAGCAGCCTGGCTTTTACTAATGTAATTACTGCCAAGATATTGTAGGAGCATAGGTAAATTCTCTGCACTAGTCTCCTCCCATGGCTGCAGGCAGAGGATGTGTGTGCCCATTGCAAGGCCTCCCAATCTCTACCTTTTTCTTCAGGTCTATAGCACGAATAGGTTGCAACTAGAGAGAGAGAGAGAAAGAAGATATGCTGACAATGACCTACATTCTTAACTATTCTAATGCCCTATGGAATGCCACAAATCAACCAGTCTTTACGAATGGACGCGGCAATTAAGTAGTAACTGCTGTCGTAATTCTACATCTAAATGGCTAAGATCAACTTTCTAGCCTTGCCCAACCTGATTTTGGACTCCAGCTCCCACCGTGCTGTTTGCCACGCTGGCTAGGACAGATGGGAGTTGGAGTCCAAAACATCTGAAGGGGTACTAGGTTCAGGAAGGCTAGCTTATATAGTTTCCACACCCCATAAAATATTTTGTTGTTATGTGCCTTCAAGTTGTTACGACTTACGGCGACCCTATGAATCAGCAGCCTCCAATAGCATCTGTCATGAACCACCCTGTTCAGATCTTGTCAGTTCAGGTCTGTGGCTTCCTTTATGGAATCAATCCATCTCTTGTTTGGTCTTCCTCTTTCTACTCGCTTCTGTTTTTCCCATTATTATTGTCTTTTCTAATTAATCATGTCTTCTCATTATGTGTCCAAAGAATGATAACCTCAGTTTCATCATTTTAGCTTCTAGTGATAGTTCTGGTTTAATTTGCTCTAACACCCAATTATTTGTCTTTTTTGCGGTCCATGGCATCCACAAAGCTCTCCTCTAATATCACATTTCAAATGAATTTATTTTCTTATCGCTTTTTTCACTGTCCAACTTTCACCTCCATACATAGAGATTGGAAATACCATGGTCTGAGTGATCCTGACTTCAGTATTCAGTGATACATCTTTGCATTTGAGGACCTTTTCTGGTTCTCTCATAGCTGCCCTCCCCAGTCCTAGTCTTCTTCTGATTTCTTGACTATGGTCTCCATTTTGGTTAATGATTGTGCCAAGGTACTGATAATCCTTGACAAGTTCAATGTCCTCGTTGTCAACTTTACAGTTACATAAATCTTCTCTTGTAATTACTTTAGTCTTCTTGACGTTCAGCTGCAGTCCTGCTTTTGTGTTTTCCTCTTTAACTTTCAACATCATTCATTTCAAATCATTACTGGTTTCTGCTAGTATGGTATCAGCTGCATATCTTTCTCCCTCCAATTTTCACATTTTCTTCATCTTGGTCCAATCCTGCTTTCTGTATGATATGTTCTGCATATAGATTAAACAAATAGGGTGATAAAATACACCCCTGTCCCACACCCTTTCCGATGGGGAACCAATCAGTTTCTCCATAATCTGTCTTTACAGTAGTGTCTTGTCCAGTGTATAGGTTCCACATCAGGACAATCGGATGCTGTCGCACCCTCATTTCTTTTAAAATATTCCATCGTTTTTCATGATCTACAGGGCTGGTTCCAAGGGGCGGCCAGGTGGGGCACTGGCCCGAGGGCCCCTGAGGCTACAGGAGCCCCTGAGGGACCCCTCTGCTCCCCTTCCGCAATTTGTGGCAGGATCTCTGCCGTGGATTGCATGGCTAGAGCTTCAGGGCTCCGCCATTCCCTTGCTTAACTTACCTTGTTCTGCGGTTGCACGTGCAGCGGTGCCCTTAAAAAAGATGGCGGCTGAGGTTTTCCTAAGGAGCTGAAGCCTCTGCCGCCATCTTGGCTGATGGCACGCATGCGTGCTGTGTGCTCGCATGCCTGTCATGAACCAAGATGGTAGCAGAGGCTTCCGCTCCTTAGGGGAAACCTCAGCCGCCATCTTTCTTAAGGGCACCATTGCATGCGCAACCGCAGAACAAGGTAAGTTAAGCAAGGGAATGGCGGAGTCCCGAAGTTCTCGCCGTGCGCGAATCGCGAAAGGGGAGCGCTGGGCCCTGGGACAGGCTTTTGCCCAACGGCTCCAGCATGTCTGGGGCTGGCCCTGGGCGCGCGCATGTGTGTGTGCACACATGCGTGCCAGGGCCCAGGGCAAGCTGGTGCCCAATGGCTCCGGCATGTGTGGGGCCGGCCCTGATGATCTACACAATCAAAGGTTTTGCTGTAATCTATAAAGCACAGAGTGATTTCCTTCTGAAATTCCTTGCTCCGTTCCATTATACAGTGTATGTTTGCGATATGATCTCTGGTGCCTCTTCCCTTTCTAAATCCAGCTTGGACGTCTGGCATTTCTCGCTCCATATATGGCAAGAGCCTTTGTTGTAGAATCGTGAGCATTACTTTACTTACATGGGATATTAAGGCGATAGTTCGATAATTACTGCATTCCCTGGGATCCCCTTTCTTTGGAATTGGGATAATACATAAGCGTAGGAAAAAGGACCATCCTCGGGGGCAAAGCTTGATATGATTGAACACCTCAGTGGGTCTGTCGTGTTTATATGTAAAGCAGGGGTGATGGTGGGCTTTTTCATTTTAAAAGAAGAAAGGTGCATGGATGGGGGAACTGAACCCTCCCTCTCTTTACTTCCCTGTACTCTGTTTCCTCGGGCACTTTTCTTCCAGCCTATTTCCAGCCTTCAAACCTATGGGGTTTGAAGAGGATGTTGTATTGTTTTACTGTTTTATCTATACCATCTTAAACTGAGTTTGAATTACTCCAACCGTATATTTAAATGGTTTTATTATTGCGCATAGTCTGATTGTATTTTTGTATGCTTGTAAGTTACATGTATTTTTATGTTTGGAAGCCACCTTGAGCCCAGTCCTTGGAAAAAGAGCAGGATAAAAATAAAGATAATAATATTTCAGAGCTGGGTTGGTAGAAAATTACTTGAAGCAAAAGAGCACAAGGAGGGGAAAGGGTTCATCTTCCCTTTTAATTTTAAGACTCTCTACCTCCTGCTGTATTAGTAATTAAGTTCAACAAGCGTGAGCCATACCTCAGCAGTAGAGCATGCAGAAGATCCCAACTTCAATCCCTGGCATCTCCAGGTAAGGCTGGGACAACCACTTGCCTGAAACCCTGAAAAGCTGCTCCTAGTCCACATAGAAAATGCTGAGCTACACAGACCAATCGTCGGAGTTGTTATAAGGCAGCTTCCTATATTCCTGAACGAGGCTGTCCCCTGGTTTGGAGCTTGGTCATTACTCCTTCTCTTCTCCCATTGCAGCAGATGCCACTTAGGAGAGAATGCAGTGAGACTGTTGCTTTAGGAGGAGATTTAAATACCAGAGCCCTTCTCACACGTGCCAGCTGAGGTAGAATGACAGAACCTGGCTATGGACCAAAGGTTCAGGAGTGTTTATTCAGTCAGGCCTTGTAACACCATTCCTTCTGTAGCGGAGGCTGCTCCATGTGTCAGTAGGCAGAAGCAGGAAGCCCCCTTTTCTCAAGCTTACATTCCATTAGTTGTTTCAAGAGGCAAACTTGCTTTCCAAGTTGTGAGCTTCCACTGCCTGGCTCGGAAAGTGCCAGGCATGTGAAAAGGCTTTCCCTTTCACCATTTTTTCATTTTCTGATTTCATCTACCTGTCAACAGCTGTACACAGTTAACATTGTGGCCCAAGGATGTTGTTTAAAATTTGGGATTCTGTCCACCATTGTAGCCATTTGATTGTCCCCTTTCTTTGGTGGTGGGTGGAAAAGGAATGCTTTGCAGGTTAACAAGTGTGAAATACTCCATGTGCATGTGACAACGTGGCGATCAGATGTGAAATCTTTTCCAGAGAAATTGTGCACCTACCTTATTCCGTTTTTCTCCTTTTAAATATTTGATAACCTGTTTTACACCTTGAAATGGCACAAGCATTGACTCTTCTGTACACCAGCTGATGAGATAAGATTTACTGCCCTGCTGAATGTTCTCCCAGCAGGAGCTCTTGTTTATGCAATAGCAGCCCAGTTTCTTGTTTACTCTTAAATGAATAATTTTATATGGGCTTTCTTTGGAGACTAGTTCCAGAGTTTAGGACTCTTGATCTACTGTGTATATATATTTTGAATGTCTATAGGAAAACTGTCACACATTGTTCATAAAATAGTTTTGCAAGGTGATACAAAATGGCCTAGAAAAATTCCTAAGTCATTAGGAGGCTTTTGAAGGAAGCCCTTCAGACGTTGTTCGGTATGTTCAGAGTGAAACATCCACCCGCTCTTTCTACTTGGCCAGGGATCCAGTGGCCTGCTCTTCCTATTTGCTGAGCTCTAAATTAGTTGGAGCACTGGGGATAGTATTTGATACCCTTTTGATACTAAGAACTTAAGAAGAGCTGTGCTGAATCAGGTCAAAGGCCATCTAATCCAGCATCCAGTGGTGACCAGCCAGAAATTTCCAGAGCCATCTCTCTGCTATTGCCCTGCAGCAAGTGGTAGTTAGAGGAACACTTCCTGAAACCACAGAAGTTCATTTAAACAATATGGCTAATACTCACTGATAGCCCTGTCCTCCATGAATTTTGCTAATCCCCTGTCAAAGCCATCTAAACTAGTGGCCATCACTACACATCTTGTGGCACTGAATTGCATAAGGTAATGATATACTGTGTGAAGAAGTCCTTTCTTGGTTTATTCTGAAAATACTCCCAGTCAGTTTCACGGGATGATCTGAGTTCTAGCATAAAGGGGAAAAGGGATAAAAGAGGTATTTTCTCTACATCATGCATAATTTTAGAAACTTCTATTATTTTCCCCTTCCCCCAAGACCAGGCCTTAGATGCTAATAGGAAAGGTTCTTTTTTTTTAATAATTATTGTCTTTTTGCTTGTTCTCAAAGCCAAAGTTTTTGAAAGTCTCTTTTCATTTTCCAAGGCCATAGCAGCTTTTTAAAAAGTTAACTATTGACAAATATTTGTTATAAACCTACTCATCTTTTTCCTCCGTAGCAAATTCTATCAAGGTGGAAATGTACAGCGATGAAGAATCAAGCCATCTGCTGTCCCATGACGACCGGCTCATTGAAAAAGAGGACAGTGTGATCGTGGAGGATTCCCTCTCTGAGCCCCTTGGCTACTGTGACGGGACTGGGCAGGAGCCACATTCACCTGGTGGCATCCGACTACCCAACGGCAAGCTGAAGTGTGATATCTGTGGGATGGTGTGCATTGGCCCAAACGTACTGATGGTGCACAAACGCAGCCACACCGGTGAGTAGGCATGGCTGCTGATAACTGTATGCTTGGCACTTGCATAGTGCTTCAAGGTGTTGTGGTCTAAGAGTCTGCTTGTCACACTCAGGCCTTTAGTCTAATATGTCTCTGAGTCACTTTATCGATACTTATAGATGTCGGATGTTAGATCAATCATGATGATGACGATAAGTATTTATAAAGCTCTTCAGACCATTCAAAATACTTAACATATTCTCATGTCATGCTAAACCATTTTGTGTAATATGCATGAGCTGGAATGAACTGAACACCCCTCAGCCTTGAGCAGTCCACCCTCTTCTCCCAAACAGCTCAGAGGGGGACTTAGTTGGTTTGGCCTTAAGCTTGGCTTGTCATTGTGTCTGAACCGGGGATCATGGTTCATTAAGTGGTAGTCGTAAGTATTGTCAATTTCAAATTACTGAGCATGAAGTTGGCTTGTTGTGAATAGAAGGCATCCCACCCAAAGTAGAAGAAGCAGAGCTGAGGAGAATAGGTTTGACATCCAGGAACTGGATAGCATTTATGGGACAAGGCATAACTCAAAATTGGGCTTGAATATAGTAATGGGCAGAGGCTTGCACTCAAGAGACCTAATAGGACATATGCAAAGACCAAGCAACTGTGCAGGCAACATGGTGTGTGACTTGGGAATGCTAGGCTTGCTACTAACCTGTGTCTTTAGTTCCCCGTGTGTGCAAAAGAGAACACTCATCTTCCACATGATTGATGAGCAGCATGTAAATAGGCTGTTAGCCCTGCACCAAAAAAGTGTATATTTTGGGTGTGAAAGTTGATCCTATTTAAAATGCTGTGTAAATGCTTGTAACTTGAATTTAAGGGATCCTGGATTTCAGAACATTAAACTTGGCAACAGGATGAAAGCAAACCAAAATAAATGACTTTTTCACTGAGTAGGGAAGCATAGCAAAGGGGATACAAGATGGAACGTTGCTTAGTGACAGCAAGGAACATGGCTAACTTTTCTGGATTCTCACTAACGGTGCTCTTTTTCTAGGTGAGAGGCCATTCCATTGCAATCAGTGTGGTGCCTCCTTCACCCAAAAGGGCAACCTCCTTCGCCACATCAAGCTGCACTCGGGTGAGAAGCCCTTTAAATGTCCCTTCTGCAATTATGCCTGTCGGAGGAGAGATGCACTCACAGGCCACCTCCGTACACACTCAGGTGGGTCACAGGCAATTCTCCTGCTCTAGTTATGGTTGGGTAGGGCTTGGTGATAGAACTAAAGCAAGAGCTGGACCACAGGATGGTCAGATGGTTGTGGGTGGTGAGACTTCTCCTGCCTTTAACACCAGGTGACTTCATCTAGCAGTGGCTTGGGCTGAAGCGACAGAGCAAGAAATATTTCTATCGCTTTTAGTCCCCGCCTCCTAATTTGGCTCCACCCACTCACAACTGCTTTCTCTCTGGCAGATGTTATTTACTTGTTACACATGTACTCCACATATGTACTCTGAAGGAGAGACCTGTTTAGCTCTGAAGATGGAACTATCTGCATATCATTTTTTGTCATTTAGAAACTTTCTAATGGTTAAGGTTCTTCTCCAACTTTAATTGACCCTGGAATTTTATTTTTTTACCAATAACACCACATTAGCTAAATGGCAGTTTTATCAAGCTTTACCTCTTGGTCCTTGTAATATCTTAAATTGAGCCCATGTTGTATTTCCCCAGTCCTATGGATAAGCATTATGTACTTACATTGTACCTGAATAAACCTCAGTTGAACCAATTAAAGTTTATTTGAAGATCTGTATAACTGGTAAAAGTTGTGATTGGTATAAAAAGTAAATGAAGAATATCTAAAAAAAATACATTTCTTAAAAAGTTATGATCTAATTGAATTGAATACAAAACTGCTAATATCTTAACATCTTTATATTTAAATCTATGTTGCAACCACACCTGGGATACTCTACATACAATTCTGGTCATTGCACCTCAAAAAGGATATTGTAAAGCCAAAGAAGGTGCAGAAGAGAGCAACCCAAAAGATAAAGGAGCTGAAGCAACGTCCCTATGAGAAAAAGTTACACTGTTTGGGGCTTTTTAGCATAGAAAAAAGGCAAATGGCAGCAGGGTTTTTAAATTTTAGCCTAGTGTAAGGGTCTTTACTGCCTTGGATGGAGAGAGTGAAATCTGCCCACCTGCTGAGCATATACTGTTTTCGCTTCTGTTTCTGCAATGCTTTTGAGTTTTTTAACGCATACACAAGTCTTCTGTCCCTCACTCACCTTCCCACTCCTAAAAAAGTAAGGCTCTCTTTGCATCAGTTTTTAAGTTTTAGAATGTGTGACAGTAGCAGACAATGCGGTGGGGTGGAGGTGCTTAACTGACCTCCCAACAGATGAGTCACTTCTGCTTACCAGTAAAGTGAGGGATGAGGCAGCAGGGAGGGTGACACATTCCAAATGCATTGGCAGGAGCACTGGATTGGCTCCACTGGTGCGTTTGCAGCACACCATCCTCTCCCTCAACTCTTCCCCCTCCCAGTAAGCAGCAGCAGCTCACCTACCAGGAGGTCAGGTATGCACCTCTGCCCCACCATTCCGTTTGCTACTGATTTGTGGTATACAGTGTTGTTGAACTGATTAGGAGCTGTGACAATAGTGCTGTTAAATTAAACATACATATAAATGGCCAACTGCCAAGAAAATCAAACATGGTCACATTTAACTTCAAAAGAGGAACCTTCCTCAAAATGAGAGGATTGGTAAAAAGGAAGTTGAAAGGCAAAGTCCAGAGGGTCAGATCACTCCAAAACACTTGGGAGGTGTTTGAAAACACAATAGTAGGAGCTTAACTGGAGTATATACCCCAGATCAGGAAAGGTACCACCGGAGCCAAGAGGATTCCGGTGTGATTAACAAGCAGAGTCAAAGAAGCTATTAGAGGCAAGAAGGCTTCCTTCAAAAAATGGAAGGCTTGTCCAAATGGGGAGAATAAAAAGGAACACAAACTCTGGCAAAAGAAATGCAAGAAGACAGTAAGGGATGCTAAAAGGGAATTTGAGGAGCACATTGCGAACAACATAAAAACCAACAACAAAAAATTATTCAAATACATTAAAAGTAGGAGAATTGTCTAGGGCAGCCTTTCCCAACCAGTGTGCCTCCAGATGTTGTTGGACCACAACTCCCATCTTCCTGACCATTGGCAATGCTGGCTGAGGCTGATGGGAGTTGTGGTCCAACAACATCTGGAGGCACACTGGTTGGGAAAGGCTAGTCTAGGGAGACAGTTGGATCCTTGGATGGCAAGGGAGGCAAAGGTGTGTTTAAGCAGGGTAAGGAGATTGCAGAGAAGCTAAATGAATTGTTTGTATCTGTCTTCACAATGGAGGATATAGGGCAGATCCCTGCGCCTAAACTAACCTTTGCAGGAAGGGAGTCTGAGGAACTGAGGCAAATAGTGGTGACGAGAGATGAAGTTCTAGGTTTAGTAGACAAAATAAAAACTGACAAATTGCGGGGTCAAGATGACATCCACCTAACTGTTCTCAAAGAACTCAAATGTGAGATTGCTGATCTTCTAATAAAAATATGTAATGTCCCTCAGATCTGCCTCCATACCTAAGGACTGGAAAGTGGCCAATGTAATACCAATCTTTAAAAAGGGATCCAAGGGGAATCCCAGAAATTATAGGCTGGTTAGCTTAATGTCTGTCCCAGGAAAACTGGTAGAAACTATTGTTAAAGATAAAATCACCAAGCATGTAGAAGAGCGAGCCTTGCTGAGGCAGAACCAGCATGGTTTCTGCAAGGGAAAGTCCTGTCTCACTAATCTAGAGTATTAAGAAACATATAGATAGAGGTGATCTGGTTGACATAGTGTGCTTGGATTTTCAAAAAGCTTCTGATAAGGTACTTCACCAAAGACTCCTGAATAAGCTTAGCAGTCATGGAATAAGAAAATAAGTCTTCTTGTAGATCAGGAATTGGTTAAGTAGCAGGAATCAGAATAGGAATAAATGGACAGTTTCTCCTAATGGAGGGCTGTTGAAAGTGGAGTCACCCCAAAGATTGATATTGAGACCTGTGCTTTTTAATTTGTTCCTAAATGATCTAGAGTTAGAGGTGAGCGGTGAGGTTAGTCAAGTTTGCTGATGATACTAAATTGTTCAGGATTGTTTTAAAAAAAAGGGATTGTGAGGAGCTCCAAAAGGACCTCTTTAAACTGAGTGAATGGGCAGTAAAATGGCAAATGCAATTCATTGTAAACAACTATAACGTTTTATATATTGGAACAAAACAACTTAATTTCACACATATGCTTATGGGGTCTGAACTGGCGGTAACTGACTAGAATGAGACATTGCAGGTCATAGTGGATAGCTTGATGAAGATATTGAGCCCGTGTGCCGTCAGCTGTGAAAAAGGCAAATTCTGTGCTAAGGATCATTAGGAAACGTATTGTAAGTAAAACTGCCGATATTATTATGCCATTATATAAATCTATGGTGCAGTCACATTTGGAACACTGTGTACAGTTCTGGTCACCTTACCTCAAAAAGAATATTGTAGAGCTAGAAAAGGTTCAGAAAAGAGCAACCAAAATGATCAAGGGGATGGAGTGGTTCTCCTGTGAGAAAAGGTTGTAGCATTTGGGGTTTTTTAGTTTGGAGAAAAGGAGATTAAGAGGTAACAGAATAGAAGTGTATAACATTATGCATGACATGGAGAAAGTGGATAGAGAAAAGTTTTTCTCCCTCATAAGACTAGAACTCGTGGACATTCAATGAAGCTGAACGTTGGAAGATTCAGGACAGACAAAAGAAAGTTAAACTATGGGATTCACTGCCACAAGAGGCAGTGACTGCCACCAGTTTGGATGGAATGAAAGAGGATTAGCCATTTCCTCCATGAATTTGTCTATTAATGGCTACTAGCCATGATGGCTATGCTCTGCCTCCATAATCGGAGGCAATGTGCTTCCAAATGCCAGTTGCTGGAACCCACAGGAGAGGAGAGTGCTCTTGGTGCTCTCGTCCTGCTTGCGGGTTTCCCATGGACAGCTGGTTGGCCGCTGTGAGAACAGGATGCTGGAGTAGATGGGCCATTGGCCTGATCCAGCAGGTTCTTCTTATATTCTTAATGTATTTGCTGCCTCCTGCAGTTCTGTGTGCATGTGGCGTATGGAAGTCTCAGAATATAGTTCAATTTAGGACCACCTTACGCCATTTAATCCTGCACTGGTTAAGATGCATAACCCCATCTTTCATCAAACCACTGAATGTTTACAGTGCCATAGATGAAGGATTGATTAAAAAAACCCCTATCTTGAACATTCTTAGGATATACTTTCTAAAGGAGCTGTTTCTAGCTACCTTCCCTTTTACTTACTACAGGGTTTGGGTCAGGGGGGATTTCTTTCCCCTTTTCTGAAAAGTGTATTGCTTTCTCCAGTGTACCTTGATGTTTTCCTTATTGCTGGTTTATCCTTTCAGCGCCTGCTAAGATGTTGATATCCCGAGGCAGTGAAATCGGGAGGAACAATTTTGCATTATGCAACAAAGAAAGATACAGATACATGTACACACACAAGTGTGTGTTGGTCTGAATTTCTAGACTCCCATACTCTGACAGTTCTGGACAGTTTTATTATTAAAAACAAACTCAAAACAGTAAAATCAAAAGAAGAAATAAAACTATGAAATCCTGCTGTTCTAGCTTGGGGGGGTCCTAACAGTAGTGTAATCAGATTAAAAAATAAAAGATTTTGCAATGCTTTTGAAAGATGCCTGGACCTTTGTAAGTCCTGAGGGGAAGGCAGTATTATAGATGAAGGGCATCCCATGCCAAGAATGTTGTGCCCTTGTAGAGTGAAATTAATGCACAGAAGGTATGCTAAAGAGTGTGCTCAGAGTCAATCTCAAGGGAATGTAATGGGATAAAAGGGGAGGATAGGTCTCTTTGGTGCACAGGACTGAAGCTATTAAGCCTTCAGAGGCAGCTGCTTTGTAACAGTATGCACATCTTTTGTCCTGGGACCTAGAGAGAGGACTCTACATCCAGGGCTGCTTATAACCTCCACCCCCAAAATCCAGAGCCTGTGCCAAAAATGGCTCAAATTCTGTTTTTAGCATAATATATGCAAATTGATGCTGTGTAACACATTCAGGCTATAGTGGCAAAGATGGAAATGAATCTGCACCTGAGGTCTAAGGGATTGTGGTGGGCACAGTATATACGTGTGTGTGTGTGTGTGTATGTCTCTCTCTCTCTCTCTCTCTCTCTCTCTCTCTCACACTCACACACTCACACACACACACACACACACACACACACACACACACACACACACGGAAAGCCTATCCCAGAAACCTCATGGTTTGTAGGCATTTCAGATGCTGCTTACATGTTTCCAGGTTTCTTTTAGCAAAAAGAAAAGGCAGGTGCAGACCCAAGTGCAAACAACCCCCTCTCTCTGCTTACTGTCTTTACTAATATTGTGGTGTTGGTCTGTACATATTCTGTGCAAGCACAGAACTTGTATCTCTATTCTCATCCTTTTAAAGTTAGTTTCTTGCCTTTCTGGCTATGAAAACAAACTTGGGAGTGTGTGGGTAAGCAGTGCCTGGTGAAACCTGAGAAACTCGGGATGAGGTGGGGAGGGGAAAAGCATTTCCAGTCGTTTGGGGGATGAGGGTTCTGTGGCATTTATAGTTCGCTGTATGACTGACAGAAACAGAATAGATTGTGTAAAATAAGCAGATGTATGTAAAAGTGATTAATTTGCATGCATTAATGCAGGACACATAATTCCATTTTCTTGGCTCAGCATTTGATTTACCTTGATGCAGAATATTCTTTCAAGTACACATAGTATGCATAGCCCTGGCCATGGCTCAGGCCCCCTGTGCCCTGAACCAGCATGAGTTTGTGCTGTGTATACAAACCAGCTCAGCTGACAGGCAGCATCTGTGCATGTGCAGTTTTCAGACAACCTCAGAGGGTAATGAGCCAGTATTCAAAGTGCAAGTGACACTGTTCTATAATTTCTGCAGGGTCAGGGAGTTCTAGCCCTTACCTTTTTTACTCCTGGAGTTATGTCAGAGTGAGATATATCTAAGTCCTAACACCGCACTGTTGTTCCTAAAGCTTCCTTCTCTTGAAAATCAGTGTGCTTCTGATGAACTAGAATAAGCCATTAAAATCACACTGGCAAAAACCTTTTTTGTTTTGACTTACAAATGTCTGTTTAAAGCAAATGGGTCTGTTCTTAACCTGTAACTCTGGTAAGAATAACTGTGGGTGTGTTATTTAATATTAATATATGTTAGGTCCTCCTATAGAAAACAGAATTTAACACTGAAAATACTAGAACATAGCCAGAGACACAGTGGAGAGGATACTGAAGCCTCCAAGTCTGACAAGTAGTGTCGTCTGTGGTGCTGAAAAACCACATTTTGGTATGCCGTTATAACTTGCCAGTCTCTGGAGAAGCTATTTGGTAACCTCAGCCTTAATACAAATGCCCTAATGCACTGCTATGTAAAGATGGGGGGGGGAGCCGTTATGGGCCTAATGCCACACTGGTACATCTAATTCAGTATTGTCTCCACTGGCTGGTAGCAACTTTCCAAGGCTTCAGAAGGGCGTCTTCCCCAGCTGTGTCTGGAGATTGAACCTGGGATGCAGGTTCAGCTTTTAAACATATGCTCTACCACTGAGCCACCAACAGCTGCGTGCACGTTGGCACTTCTGCCCAAGAGCCTGATACCAGCTAGAATACTGAGGAAAGTTCTGCAGTATTGCCTGCTCTCAGGAGAGGAAAATCCTTCCAATCTATAATAACTATTGACGGAAATTTGGCCACAGTCAACCACAGTTCCCTGCACGGGTGGTCAGTTCAGAAGAGCTTTGAAGTCAAGACTTCAATCTAGTTGAATTGAGAAGCATGCTTTCTTTTTCCAAGGCCTGACACATTGTTTCATTTGTGTATTTTCTGTGCCACCGACCTTTTGTATATCATGGCACAGAATGGGAAGCAGCTGATGACAGGTGTAATAAAATATGCCAAATCCCAACATTTCTTTGTAATAGCAAAGAAAATTACTAGTATGAAGTGCAGAGGTGTATGATTGAAATGATGCTATCCTCATCAGTGTTTGGATTTTATAACTAAAAACCTGGGGAGGTGGAGTGAAGAATATCTCCCCCCCCCTCCACCTGACGTGTGCTTCATGCTGTTCCCCTGGGTGATGCCGTTTCTTTCATCTCTGAAGATCTTACTCCAAAAAAGTAAGGATTTATAAACCAGATCAAATGCATCACATCAGTTAGAAATAGATCAGAAACTGCGCCTACACGTGGGATCACTAGAATGATGCTCCTCCCTTGGGGCTACCTCTCTTCAGTGTACACACACACTGTTTTTTCCCCTCTCTCTCCATAGCCCAGTAAATAAACAAATTCCAGATCTGCATTCTGCAGATTTTACCGCAGACTCAATTTTATATAAATTTGATTCTTTCTTACACAGAGAGGAAAACGGGTTGTAAATGAAGCACTTAACAGCACAACATATGAGAAATTCCTCTTTTGATTTATGTATGACAGTGATGTACTTTCTTAAAAATAAACAGCACTGGGGGTTGTGCGTCGCTCAAAAATAGATTAAGGGTTGACCAGGATTATGTTATGGAGTTCGTGACACTAGCAGATTGGGACACTGCTATGTGGCAAAATTCCCTGAAAGTGTCTGTGTGAGAAAAAATGTCCAATTCTGTTCTTTACTGGGCTCTTTTAAAAACTCCCTACCACTTCGTTAATCTGCCTTATCTGATAAGCACTGAACAGATTCCTAGTTGTGGAAGAACTTGAAAATACTGGTGCATCCCACTTCACTACACTGAAAGTGTGCTAGCCATGTATGCTGTATGACAGGCATGGGGGAACCGTTTTCTCCTGAGGGCCATGTTCCCTCTGAGTTAATCTGTTGGGAGTTGTATGCCACTGGTGGGTGGGGTTGGAGGCAAATGTGGACAGGGCCACATCCCCCATCCATCTGAATGCACATACCCATCCATCCATCATGTATTCAGCGGTATCATCAGGGTAGGATTGATTTTTGGCATAGATGTCTGGGGCCCCACTCAGCAGCATGATCAGGAGGGCCCCCAGATGCTGCCGGGGCTGGCTGATTTTACTTTGGCCCTGTTAATGGGTCCAAAGGTAAAACTTGCCTAATTGCACCACTGCATCCATTACTTCTTTCTCACATACCCCATTCATCTGTGTTCTGTCTCTCACATGCTCACACCTCCCTCCATCCTCTTAGAAGGATTATCCCTTCCTGGAACTGCGTTGCCTTCCAGTGTGATCTGTGTCTCAGAAGCACAGCATGAGAATAAAGTTATATGTCCAGGAAGGCTGCCACTTGTTGTTCATAAGAGACAGCAGGAGAACGTGTGGCAAATTGTATTGAAGACCCCTGATCATAACTCCTCAGCCTTAAATTAAAATGGATTTGGAATTAAAAGGACACTGATCCATTCCAGAAATTATTTATTCAATATTTATTTATTTATTTATTACATTTATATACCGCCCCATAGCCAAAGCTCTCTGGGCGGTTTACAACAATTAAAAACATTAAAAACAAATATACAAATTTTAAAACACAATTTAAATTTTTTTAAAATTTTTTTAAACATGCTAAAATGTCTGGAAGAAGAGGAAAGTCTTGACCTAGTGCCAAAAAGATAACAGTGTTGACGCCAGGCGCACCTCGTCAAGAAGATCATTCCATAATTTGGGGGCCACCACTCAGAAGGCCCTTCCAGCTTCCCTCGGAGTAGGCATCCGGAGGAGGAACTTGGATGTTGAGCGTAGTGTACGGATGGGTTCATGTCGGGAGAGGCGTTCCATCAGGTATTGTGGTCCTAAGCCGTGTAAGGCTTTATAGGTTAAAACCAGCACCTTGAATCGAGCTCGGAAACATACAGGCAGCCAATGCAAGCGGGCCAGAATCGGTTTTATATGTTCAAACTTTCTGGTCTCTGTTACCAATATGGCTGCTCCATTTTGCACAAGCTGCAGCTTCCAAACCATCTTCAAAGGCAGCCTCACATACAGCGCATTGCAGTAATCTAACTTGGAGGTTACCAGAGTATGGACAACTGAAGCCAGGTTATCCCTGTCCAGATAGGAGCGTAGCTGGGCCACCAACCAAAGTTGGTAGAAGGCACTCTGTGCCACTGAGACTACCTGAGCCTCAAGTGACAGAGATGGTTCTAGGAAAAACCCCAAGCTATGAACCTGCTCCTTCAGGGGGAGTGCAACCACATCCAGGACAGGTTGAACATCCACTATCCGGTCAGAAGAACCACCCACTAACAGCATCTCAGTCTTGTCTGGATTGAGCCTCAGTTTATTAGCCCTCATCCAGTCCATTGTCGCAGCCAGGCACTGGTTCAGCACATTGACAGCCTCACTGTCGGAAGGCAGAGCTGGGGTCCCAATCCCGGGGAGCTGGATCCCGGAGAGTTGAGAGAAGAGTATTCGGATGGATGGCAGAGGGAAGGGGGAGGAACTTCCCCCCTTTGGAGCGAAGACGAAACAGAGGAACTGCCAGTGATAAGGTCGCTTAGCAACGGGGAGCCTGAGCCCTCCCTGGACATTCTCACGCCTCCCCCTCTTTCAGGCTCAGAGCAAGAGGGGAAAGAGGGAGGGCTGCTCACAGCCGAAAAGCGGGGAGGCAGTTTACCATCAGCCCCTCCCCTATCCCCCATCCTGGAATCGGAAACTTCAGAAGAGGAGGGGGTGATACTTCCCCCCTCACCGCGCACACGCAGACAGCTGAAAAGACAGGAGAGAAGGGGGGGAAGGCGGGCAGTACCTGAGGGGCAGTTAAGGAGGAGCGAAAGATTGCGCGCCCGTTTGGCCCCTTCTTAAAGAACAGGCGGGAAGAAGTCCCTTGCTCTGTCAACTTTCTCCCAATGCCGCAGGACCTGTATCCCTGTATTGCTTCATGAGAAAACGCAGTCTTTGTTTGGACATTACCCTAATAAAACACGAATTAACTACAGCGGTTGGTCTGGTTCCTGAGTCACATCCTGGGCCTGACAGCTTGACAGAGCCACCTAAATCACCCTCAACGCTCTCTTCACTTGACTGGGACAAGATGTCAAAGGGAGCAGCGGGGGGGACGAACCCCACTTCTGAGACGGAGGAAGTGGAACTCTTGAGGACTAAGGTAGCTGATTTGCAGACGGAAGTTCAAGCCCTGCTAGCAGCAGTCAAGGCGCTGAAGACGGATAATCAAACCTTGAAGGCCACGATAGACCAGATGCGAACAGCCCCTCCAGCTGCCATAGTAAAGGTTCCCATTGGATTGCCCCCAAAATACGCGGGACAAAGTGATCAGTTGGCAACCTTTGTGGCTCAATGTGAGTTATATCTGGATGTCAGGCACACGGAATTTCCAGACGATGGGGCTAAAGTAGCTTTCGTGATTAGCCTCCTGGAGGGAGAAGCTGCAAAATGGGTGACTCCGTATCTCGTGAGAAAGGATACTGTCTTAGGAAGGTACAGAGGATTTATACAGGAGATGACCAAGATGTTTCAAGACCCGCAAAGGGCTGAAACAGTAGCGCGGCAACTAGGCGCTCTGAAGCAAGCTAAAGGGACTGTTTCCGAGTACACTAACGCTTTTAAAATTCTGTCCCAGGAAACTGGTTACAATGACGCCGCCCTGATGTTTATGTACCAGAGTGGATTAAATGCTGAAATCCTGGATGAGTTGGCCAGGACCTCCCCCCCCGCTGACCTACCAGGGCTCATCCGGCTATGCCTACAGATAGATCACCGGATGGAAGGAAGGCGCCTGGAAAGGAAGCAGGAGGTCCCGAGATACTCAGCCTCGGCATCCCGCAACAAGACCCTTCCCACTGCAGGGATGGCAGGTAATGCAACTGAGGGACAGGGAGGGGCTAGGCCAAGACTGTCGGAAGAAGAAAAGGAAAGACGACGCCGGGAACGTTTATGCTTTTATTGTTCAAAGTCGGGCCATGTGGCCAGAGACTGTGGACTGAAAGGGGGGAAAGCCGAGCCGTCGGGAAACTAGAACACCCAGTCCACGTGCAGGCCGGTGGACTGGGGGCAGCGTTGTATAAAGGCCCCCCAACGATCCAACCTCCCTCAAAGGGGGTGTTGGTCTTGCCTATTCGGATTACAACTTCCAGAGGAGTGGTGTTTAATTCCACTGCCTTAATTGACAGTGGAGCCTCCACAAATTTTATTGATGCAAAGTTAGTCAAGCGTCATGGAATTTCCCGGTGGAAACTGGACGCTCCCCTAGCTGTGGAGACTATCGATGGGAGACCCCTGAAGTCAGGAGGGGTGACACAAGCCACAGAGGAAGTGAAACTTCAAATCCCTGGGCACGAAGAGTTCATTTCGCTATACGTGTCAGATCTCTCGAACTTTGAGGTGATTCTGGGAATGCCCTGGCTAGCAAAGCATGAACCCAAAATAAGTTGGAAGGAGGCGGTGGTGTGGTTCACCTCACAGTATTGCCAGGAGAACTGTCAACCTGAAGGAATCAAGAACACCTTAGCGGGGGCAGTGCAAGAGATCGAGCAAGTGACCCTGCCGCCAAAGTATGAAGAATTCAAAGATGTGTTTGATGAAAAAGAGGCAGAGACTTTACCCCCCCACCACCCTTACGACTGTGCGATTGACCTAGTGCCAGGAGCCAGCATCCCATCAGGGAGAATCTACTCTCTCACAGAGAATGAGAGGGAGGCCCTGAAGGAATTCCTGGATAAAAACCTGAGGCGAGGATTCATACGCCCCTCACAATCCCCTGCTGGAGCGCCACTATTGTTTGTGAAAAAGAAGGGGGGGGACTCAGACCCTGTAACGACTATCGCGCATTGAACCAGATCACCATCCCCAACAGCTACCCGCTGCCCCTGATCTCAGAGTTGCTGGACCGACTGCGCTCTGCAAAAATCTTCACGAAGTTGGATTTGAGAGGAGCGTACAATCTGATCAGAATGAAGGAGGGAGATGAATGGAAAACAGGATTCTTGACCGCTTACGGACAGTATGAATACCTGGTCATGCCGTTCGGGCTTTGTGGAAATTCAGGAATTTTTCAAAAATTCATGAACGACGTGTTTAGAGACTTGTTGGACACGTATGTAATCTGTTACTTAGATGATATCCTGGTGTTCTCAAAGAACCAGGAAGACCACGACCAGCATGTGAAGACGGTGTTGAAGAGACTGAGAGAAAATCACCTGTATGCTAAATTAGAGAAATGTGGATTTGACCTCAAGTCTCTAGACTTCCTTGGATATCGAATCTCAGCGGAAGGCATGGAGATGGACCCAGGGAAAGTAAGCTGCATATTGGACTGGGGCCAACCTGTCACCAAAAAGGATGTACAACGGTTTTTGGGGTTTGCCAATTATTACAGAAAGTTCATTCCAGGGTTTTCCAAATTAACAGCTCCTCTGACTGACTGTTTAAGGGGGAAGAAGAAGTTTCAATGGACAGAGAACGCCACCAAGGCCTTTGAGGAGCTGAAGAGAAGGTTTGCTACTGAGCCCATTCTGCGCTTTGCTGATCCGAACCGCCCTTTCGTAGTGGAAGCAGATGCTTCAGATTTTGCCATCGGGGGGGGTTCTGCTACAATTAGACCAAGAAGGGAAGGAGCTGCACCCCTGTGCGTACTTCTCTCGGAAGTTAAAGCCCGCAGAGAAGAACTACACAGTTTGGGAGAAGGAGCTGCTGGCCATCAAGGACTCTTTTGAAAACTGGAGACAATACCTAGAGGGGACCTCTCATCGAATTGAAGCGCGCTCCGACCACAAGAATCTTGAAAGCCTCCAAACAGCCAGAAAGCTGAACCAGAGACAGATAAGATGGTCCCAGTTCTTCACTAGGTTTAACTTCCAGATTACTTACCATGCCCAAGCCAAAAACCAGAGAGCGGATGCCTTATCCAGACAGCCACAATACAAAGAAAGTGAATCCGAGGACCAGCCTCAGTACGTAATCCCGCCAGAGAAATTAACGTTGGGAGTATGCCAGCCTTCATGGGAAGAGGAACTCAAAAAGGCACAACAAGAAGATGCAGACATGCTAAAATATCAGCAGGAGACGGGACAAGGTCAAGACTCAGAAGTAACCTTTCACTGGAGAAATGGACTGTTATGGTTCAAAACCGCCAGATATGTGCCAGAAGGGGAATTAAGGCTCAGAATCCTACGCCAGTGTCATGATGCCATCACAGCGGGACACTTTGGGATTTACAAGACCATTCAGAACGTGGCCAAGGACTTCTGGTGGCCTAAAATGCGTCGGGATATTGAGAGTTATGTAAAGTCCTGCTCTGTCTGTCTGCGGACAAAAACACAAACAGGGACACCAGCAGGACTGTTACAACCGTTGCCTGTCCCACACGAACCCTGGAAGGACCTCTCCATGGATTTTATAACTGATCTACCCAAGTCCCAAGGAATGACAGCCATCTTAGTAGTGGTGGATCTACTTACCAAAATGGCACACTTTCTTCCTTGTGCAGGGGCCTTAGAGGCTAAAGAAACGGCCAAGTTATTCATAAAAGAAGTCTACCGGCTGCATGGATTGCCAAACAGCGTAGTCTCAGACCGAGGAACTCAGTTCACAGCCAAATTTTGGAGAGCAATGTGGAAACAGTTGCAGACGGAATTAAAACTCTCCTCCGCCCATCACCCCCAGACAGATGGGCAGACGGAACGCTTGAACGCCGTTTTGGAAAGATATTTACGAAGCTGTGTGTCCTATCAACAGACTGACTGGGTATCATATTTGCATTTTGCAGAGTTCGCCTACAACAATTCTCTGCACTCCAGCACTCAACAAACCCTGTTCTTCGCTAATTATGGATTCCATCCTAAAGTTTTTCCAAGCAGCTCAGAAGGAATGCTGGTACCGGCAGCTGAGGACTTCCTTAAGGAATTGCAAGCGGCGCAACAGACACTGAAACAGCAGTTAAATGAAGCCAAAACGGAGTACAAGCGAGTTGCTGACCTGCACAGGAAGGAGGGCCCCCCCCTTCAACCGGGAGACCAGGTATGGCTGTCCACCCGCTTCCTCCAGATGCCGGGCAAATGTAGAAAATTACAAGACAAGAGGGTGGGTCCTTTCGAAATAGAAACTCAAATCAATCCCGTGGCGTACCGACTGAAGCTGCCTGACACGTTTAAAATACATCCTGTGTTCCATCGATCCCTCTTAACGAAAGCCGCCCCTCCCAGTGAGTTACGGCCGGAGGAACCTCCCGGAGCTCCACTCCTGGTAAATGAGCAGCTTGAGTTTGAAGTTGAGGAGATTCTTAGATTCCAGGATCAGACGCCACAAGCTGCAGTACTTGATTCACTGGAAAGGCTATGGGGTGGCTGACAGATCATGGGAAGATGCAGCTGATGTGCATGCTCCAGAATTGGTAAAACTTTTCCATCAACGTTTTCCCCACCGTCCCAAGCCAGACAAGGGGAGGGGGGCACAGGCTAGGAGGGGGGATGGTGTCGGAAGGCAGAGCTGGGGTCCCAATCCCGGGGAGCTGGATCCCGGAGAGTTGGGAGAAGAGTATTCGGATGGATGGCAGAGGGAAGGGGGAGGAACTTCCCCCCTTTGGAGCGAAGACGAAACAGAGGAACTGCCAGTGATAAGGTCGCTTAGCAACGGGGAGCCTGAGCCCTCCCTGGACATTCTCACGCCT
Source organism: Rhineura floridana (assembly GCF_030035675.1). Lineage (NCBI taxonomy): Eukaryota > Metazoa > Chordata > Lepidosauria > Squamata > Rhineuridae > Rhineura > Rhineura floridana. Next base: position 40,750,145 of record NC_084482.1, read on the forward strand.
CCCCCTCTTTCAGGCTCAGAGCAAGAGGGGAAAGAGGGAGGGCTGCTCACAGCCGAAAAGCGGGAAGGCAGTTTACCATCAGCCCCTCCCCTATCCCCCATCCTGGAATCGGAAACTTCAGAAGAGGAGGGGGTGATGCTTCCCCCCTCACCGCGCACACGCAGACAGCTGAAAAGACAGGAGAGAAGGGGGGAAGGCGGGCAGTACCTGAGGGGCAGTTAAGGAGGAGCGAAAGATTGCGCGCCCGTTTGGCCCCTTCTTAAAGAACAGGCGGGAAGAAGTCCCTTGCTCTGTCAACTTTCTCCCAATGCCGCAGGACCTGTATCCCTGTATTGCTTCATGAGAAAACGCAGTCTTTGTTTGGACATTACCCTAATAAAACACGAATTAACTACAGCGGTTGGTCTGGTTCCTGAGTCACATCCTGGGCCTGACACTCACCTAAAGAAGATGAAAAGGAGAAATAGAGCTGCGTGTCATCAGCATACTGATGGCAACGCACTCCAAAGCTCCGGATGACTGCACCCAATGGTTTCGTGTAGATGTTGAACAGCATGGGGGACAGAACTGACCCCTGTGGAACCCCATACTGGAGAATCCAGGGTGCCAAGCAATGTTCCCCAAGTATCACCTTCTGGAGCCGACCCGCCAAGTAGAAGCGGAACCACGGCCATGCAGTCCTTCCCACTCCCAACTCAGCCAGTCTTCCCAGAAGGATACCATGGTTGATGGTATCGAAAGCTGCTGAGAGATCAAGAAGAATCAATAGAGTCACACTCCCCCTGTCTCTCTCCCGACAAAGGTCATCATACAGAGCGACCAAGGCTGTTTCCATGCCAAAACCAGGCCTGAAACCCGACTGAAATGGATCCAGATAATTGGTCTCATCCAAGAGTGTCTGGAGCTAGCCTGGAATCACTTGTTCAAGGACCTTGCCCAGGAATGGAACATTTACAACCGCCCTATAGTTACTAAGATTTTCTGGGTCCAGGGAGGGTCTCTTAAGGAGTGGTCTCAGTGCTGCCTCTTTCAGGCAGCCAGGGACCACCTCCTCTCACAGAGAGGCATTAATGACTTCCCTGGCCCAGCCGGCTGTTCCATCCCTGCTAGCTTTTATTAGGCAAGAAGGACAAGAATCCAATACAGAAGTGGTTCCATGAACCTGTCCAAGCACCTTGTCAACATCCTCAAGCTGTACCAACTGAAACTCATCCAAGAAATCAGGACAAGGCTGTGCTCTGGATACCTCACTTGATTCACCTGCTATAATGCTGGAGTGGCGGATGCTAAAGATTTTATCCTGGAAGTGCCTAGCAAATCCATTACAGCGGGTCTCAGATGGTTCTACCATGTCCTTGGGGCCAGCATGTAATAGTACACAATACAGTTTAGTTTTGGCTGTGGATATTTGTTAATGGTTCTCAAAAAAGTTTTCAATAGGCTTCCTATGGGAAGATAATATTTCACTTACAAATCTTTTTCATGTATGAATTGCTTCCCATGAGGCATCCCAAAGCAATTTACAATAGAATAAAAACATATACAGAACAACTGCATATATATAACAAACCATCTATCTATTGAGAGAGAGAGAGAGAGTGAGAGAGAGAGAGAGAGAGTTTTGCAAGCAACAAACAGAACTTCACTCAACCTTGCTCTGGATCCCTTTAAAGATTCCATTAATCACCTAAAAATATATGCACGTAACTGTGATTAACAAAATGGAGGTTTTTTATTGTCCTACCAAAATGCTTTGGCTTCCGCCTTCATCAGCTGCTAACCTACAAATGTTGTTACCACGTGGCAGTTATAGAGCTTTGAGGATGGAATGCTCAGAAGGGGCTTCATTTGCACAAGCTAAGTAATGTTAACCTCCAGGTTAAGGCCATGTGGTGCCAATGTGTCAAGAGAGACTATTCAAAAGTTCTCCCTCTTAGTCAATGCTGCTGGATCTGTTGGCATCTCTATAGCTGTTATAGAAAAGTCCAACAGACTGTGGCCGTCAGTATTGAAATGATTTGCAACTGGTTGCTCCACTTTTTTTGTCAAGATTGCCGATTTGTGGTTTCTGAAGCATGTGCGTAGGTCAGTTGTAGTTTTTCCTACGTACTGGATATGACATCCTGGTCTTTTGCATTCGATGACATAAATTATATTGCAGGACCTTTCATGGTCATGGTCCTCTGAGCATTCTATCCTCAAAGCTCTATAACTGCCACCTTGGTAACAGCATTTGTAGGTTAGCAGCTGATGAAGGTGGAATCCGAAACGTTTTGGTAGAACAATAAAAAGCTTTGTTTTATTAATCACAATTAGGGTGTGTGTGTGTGTGCATACACACACACACACTTTAAAACAACACACATATAAAACTGATTCAAATCCAATACAGCTACCACCTTGAATAAAATTATCCATTTAGAAAAAGGAACATCTTCAACAGGCACCGAAAGGATACTAGAGGAGGCACCTGTCTGATATGTAATGGCAGTGAGTTCCAAAGGGTGGGTGCTACACTAAAGACATGGACAGTTGCTAGAACACTTCTGTTGCCAGTTCAGTTTTTCTTTGTGTCTCAGTTGGGTCAAGAAGCATTATATAGGATTACTGATCTTCACAACTGTGTTTGACATTTCAGTGGTTCAGTGAGACAGTACTCCCCACCTTTTTTCTTTTTTGGGTGAAGCTTTTGCTTCTCTAACCACTTCCCAGAAGTGTATTTTTAAAACATGCTGCTAGCTTTCATGGTCCTGGTCTCTTTCTCCTTCCACATTCCCTCCCCACCCCCAATCCATGGTCTTCTTGGCCTGGACTGAGTCATGAATATTTGCATCACTAGCCAGTATGTTACGAAAAGACACGAGCAATTTTCTTTCTTTCTGGCTTAGGTAGGATAAAGATGAAGAGAGTTCCTTCCTCTTTGGTGTTGGGAGTTGTCTGTACCAATAGCTCAGAGGCATAAAAGACCACAAGAAGCTGCAATGTTGAAATCCTACCTTTTTAAAAGGCAAATCTTCTCCCAAAGAAGGTGATTTCAGTTAGGTGTAACTGCAGAGTTTTGGCTTAGAGAGAAATGTCAAATTAAAGAGCAGACTTGTAGGCCACTTTCCTACCAACAAGAATAAATATTCATTTATAGAACATAGAAATCATTCAAGGAATGGTTTTACGGGAGAGTTGACTGCCTAGCTGAGAGTAAAGAGGCATAGTGAAATCCTGTAGTCAGGATGCTAGTATCTAAATTGCTGATCCACTCTCTGGATCATCACCTTGTAGCGGTGAGTGGGCTTGCGTGTTCCAATGAACCCTGTGAGCGATGCCTTCAGGAGTCATGTACTCCCAGCAGGGTCATCCACGGCAGTAAGGTCAAGGGAGAGGATCCAGACAAAGAATAATCCAAGAATGCCCTCAACGGCAGAACAGGTGGAGGATAACAATGTGTATGTTACAACAACTGTGAAGGTGGATGAAGGCTGCAGCAGATAAAGGACTTCCAGTCGTCGTGGTATCCATGCCATTGGATCAAAGTCTTTTTCTGTCAAGATTGTTTTGATCGTTGTGCACCAATCTCCCCACATAAAACAAATTCACGCACAGGCATCTTCCAACCAAATTATCTTGGAAGACAATCTTACTCAGCCACACCTGATCGCCAATGGACATGCTGATCTGAGAAATAAATTCTGATTTTTAATTCAAAGATCTGTCTCAGCCTTATAGATGTCTTATTCAAACCTTCCTCAGGATTAGATTTCTTCCCCCCTCCCTTCATTGGTGCAGCATCAAGGTTGTGCTATTTACTGGAGGCTTTTTATCTGTCACAAGTTCCAGAGTTGGAAGTCTTTTGATGCAGAGGGGGAAAGTACATTCACTTTTTAAAAAAAGTTAATCCCAATAACCAAGATATGACAGATTATTTAAACACCAAAGCCAAGAGTTGTAAGTCAGTTGTATGAATTCTCCCTCCCTGTGTTTCAGTTTTTTTCACCATCTGCATCCTATGTGCCCTGTTGAATTACCTGTGCCACCTCTTATGTCTGGTTCCCTGAGGATGGCAAGAACCAAACATGTCTGTCGTCATAGAAACTGCCAAACTCTGTCTGCTTTTGTGTGTGTTATGTGCCTTCAAGTTGGTTACGACTTATGGTGACCCTATGAATCAGTGACCTCCAATAGCATTTGTTATAAACCACCCTGTTCAGATCTTGTAAGTGCAGGTCTGTGGCTTCCTTGATGGAATCAATCCATCTCTTGTTTAGTCTTCCTCTTTTTCTACTCCCTTCTGTTTTTCCCAGCATTATTGTCCTTTCTAGTGAATCGTGTCTTCTCATTGTGTGTCTAAAGTATGATAACCTCAGTTTCATCATTTTAGCTTATAGAGATAGTTTTGGTTTAATTTGTTCTAACACCATTATTTGTCTTTTTCACAGTCCGTAGGATGCACAAAGCTCTCCTCCAGCACCACATTTCAAATGAGTTGGTTTTTCTGTTACCTGCATTTTTCACTGTCCAACTTTCACATCCATACATAGAGATCAGGAATGCCATGGTCTGAATGATCCTGACTTTAGTGTTCAGCGAAACATCTTTGCATTTGAGGACCTTTTCTAGTTCTCTCATAGCTGCCCTCTCCAATCCTAGCCTTCTGATTTCTTGACTATTGTCTCCCTTTTGGTTAATGTCTGTGCCGAGGTATTGATAATCCTTGACTAGTTCAGTGTCCAAGATGCTTCTCATTCAGTATCCTTCTCCAATAGTGACAATACCTTCCTATAGCTTCTTGTGCCTCTTCCCACCCCCGCCCCCACTTTTTGTTTGCCCGCTGAATTCAGCAGCAGACCTGATACTTAATGTTCCTGGACATCTCCACTGAGCTGGGCTTCCTGCTGTTCCCTTGGCCCTCCTGCAGGAAAGGCCTCCTCTTCTCAGCTAATTATTGTCTTTGCCCTGTGAGAGAGATAACTGCTATTTCCATTTTATAAATGGGAAACCAGGGGGGAGAGGCCACACAAAATACTCCATGGCAGTCTGATGAGATTTGAGCCCACTGCCCAGGTCTCCTGGATTTAAGTTTCTCTCTCTAGCACAAGAAACCCTACCTTAATACCTAATCTGAATGAAATGATAGTGCTGGAAGAATCTTTATTATCTAATCTAGCCTAATAATAATAGCAGTGTGTTTTATATAGTGCTTTCAGAGTGTTCAAAATACTTCACGTGTAGTACAGTATCTCAGTAATTCTAGAAACTGCTGTCAGGAAGTCAGTATTTCCCTCAGATTCTTCCACCACATCAGTCCCCCCCCCCATGCATTATTGTTTTGATTTGCTAGGAAGTAAAAGTAAATAAAAGACATTCTAATCTCTTGTTTGAAACTTTGATCTGTTTACTCTTGCAAAGTCTGAGGTGGAATATAAATGTGTTTTAAAAAATGCTTGATATCTCCATTTATTCATAAAGCAGCTTACTGGTCTTTCTCAACTTCCCCTCAAATCTCTACATTATTTCATGCTGTGAGGCCATAATAATGTGAAAAACCTGAGGGTGTGTTATATTAATTTTGTCACTTCATAGGTGATTGGGAACTAGGACAGATGAATCAATATACTGAGAATTTAGGAACAGAGGAAGCTGCCTTATACTGAATCAGACTGTTGGTCCATCTAGCTCAATACTGTCTACACTGACTGGCAGTGGTTCTTCAGGGTTTGGGGCGTGGGACATTCCCAGCCCTACCTGGAGATGCTGAGGACTGAACCAAAGACCTGCATGTAAAACAGATGCTCTGCCACTGACCTACAGCCCTTTCCACAAGAGTTATTTGGCAGAGGACTTGCAGTTCTGAATTCTGTCTTTCTTGCAATTTCTTCACTTTGATGACTCAGTTTCCCTATATGTGAATCCAAGTCCATGCTGACCTCTCACAGCTATGTAACACATCAACCTTCAAGAGAGGGCTCCCACTGCGGTGAGCATTGAACTTGAAGTGTCAGTTCCAGCAAGTGGATATTGCCCACTATCCAAACATTTTTTTCTTGAAGCAAACAATTGCTTAAAGGTTAAACCACAGTTCCGTTCTGCCACATCATCTTTCAACTGCACAAAATGTTCCTGACTAGTGATTTCATGTGCTGCTGCCGCTGAGGTGTGAGTGCACTGTGAATAACTGCTCTGACTGGTGGTTGCTGCTCCTTTTGTTCTGTGTGTACAGTTCCCATAAATGGTCTTCTGGCTAGAGCGAGCAGTATATGAAAAGATAACATCATTGCACAGCCAAAAGTACAAGCAGCCATCTTGGCTCATGGGGGTGGGATCCAAAATCCATTTTATGGCAATACCTTTATAAAGGTATGATCCTAAGATGGATTTTGGAATTATTGTAAACGTGTCTGTCTAGAACCCATGCTCACTCACCACAAGAACTTTAAGCAAAGTAATTGCTTTAGCAATGTCTTATAAAAAGTAATATAAATTAAATCAATTTAGCAGCTTTCTCCAAGCCTAAAATAAGCCGACAGGTCTGCCTAGTTATAATGTTCATAAACATTTAGCTGTGGAACATCTTTATCATGGACAGGATATACCATGTGTAGAACTAAAGTAGCTGTCTTGAGTACACTCAATTATATATATGATATATATCTGTTGTAATTAAATAATTGGAAATGCTTTTGGAACGTGTACCTTTTTTTTCCCCATTGAGGAACTACAACCACCAGGATGAGGGGTGGCTTCCATGGCAAGATGCGTAAACTTTTCATTTTAGAAATCAGGCACTGGTCTGACTGCTAATTCAGACTGTGGCCAGCACTTCTTCTCTGCTTGTTGGCCAACATTAGTTTCAGCAGTGATTAGAACAGGGTTCTGAAACTGTGATCTGTGGATCATCAGTGGTCCATAAGCTTCATTCAGGTGGTCTGTGGCATGTCTGTAAAAATACAATTAAAAATCATACAGTACCTAGCAAAGTGCATTAACATTGCTACAACAGGCAGAAAAATCATTAAGTGGTCCATTGAGACACTCAGCAACTTTCAAGTGATTCATGGGAGAAAAAGTTTGGGGACCACTGGATTAGAATCTTTGGTGGCCTAAATGCTCTTGACACACCATCTAGCTAAAGATGTACTTGATCCGTCAGTGAGGGACTCCTGATATTCAGCCAAAGCCCCCTTACCCTCCAAACAGTAATGTTGAAATAAGTAGGAAGAACAAAATGTGGGCAATGATCTGAATTCCCCATGAGTCGCTGTCATGGTGCTCCCAACTTTGAGTGCCTTTGGCCTAATGAGGCTCTTCTGATCTGAGCCCCTTACCAGAAAGCTTAGAAAATCACATATATTAGATCTTGGCAATGATGATAATGGCAATGTCGATCAGAGAGAGGATGCCTCCGTTCAGCTGCAGATCATCCTCATTTTGAAATAGGTCCCTTTTCCTTTAGTGTTTCAAGTATTTCAAGTTAGAGAGCCAGTGTGGCGTAGTGGTTAGAGTGTTGGACTACGACCTGGGAGATCAGGGTTCAAATCCCCACACAGCCATGAAGCTCACTGGGTGACTTTGGGCTTGTCACTGCCTCTCAGCCTCAGAGGAAGGCAATGGTAAACCCCCTCTGAATACCGCTTACCATGAAAACCCTATTCACAGGGTCACCATAAGTTAGAATCAGCTTGAAGGCAGTCCAATTCATTTTCAAGCATGATTGAATGGGAATAAATCCCATTGAACTCAATAAGCATGCAAATGATCAAAGTGTTTGTGTGATGAAAGTGTTATTAAACCTCTCAGGAATAAGGACTACAAGTTTCAACATATGTGTGAAAAGTTGTCAGAGAGCCAGTGTGACATAGTAGTTAGAATGTTGGACTACGACCTGGGAGACCAGGGTTCGAATCCCCACACAGCCATGAAGCTCTCTGGGTGACCTTGGGCCAGTCACTGCCTCTCAGCCTCAGAGGAAGACAATGGTAAACCCCTTCTGAATACGGCTTACCATGAAAACCCTATTCATAGGGTCACCCTAAGTCAGGATCAGCTTGAAGGCAGTCCATTTCCATTTTTTCAAGTTAGGCAGAGAAAAATGACTGAGGAAAATAAAGTGGACTAAAGCTGCAATCCAATACACACTTATCTGGGAGTAAATCCCATTGAACCCATGGAGCTTAATTCTGAGTAGACATGTATTGGATTGCAGCCTAAGTTGTTTGCAAAATCTGTTGTGTTTTTTTTGTTTAAGTCTGTTCTTACAGTTTGTGCCTGTCTCTTTTCATTCCTGTGGCTGCAGGCAGACCATCAATGCTTCTTGTCTTGCTGACCCATAGGTTGCTGTGATAGTTCAAAGATGTGAGTTTTATTGTTACTGGACTCTTTGTGTTTGTTTCCATTTTAGTCTCTTCCCCCACAGTCGGAAAGCCCTACAAATGTAACTATTGTGGCCGCAGCTACAAGCAGCAAAGCACGTTGGAAGAGCACAAGGAACGCTGTCACAACTACCTGCAGAGTCTTAACACTGAACCACAGTCGCTGGCTGGCCAGCAAGGTAAGTGCCAGGCTGGAACAGGAAAGCTTAAGGACAGTGTCATCAGTTATTTAGGATATTTACAGATGGCAAGTTTTGCAAATATCCAAACAGGCTAGCAAGGTCAGTGTAGGTAAGGTAAAGGTAAAGGTGTCCCCACACTTGTAGTGCGAGTCGTTTCCGACTCTTAGGGTGACGTCTTGCGACGTTTACTAGGCAGACCGTATATATGGGGTGGGATTGCAAGTTCCTTCCCCGGCCTTTCTTTACCCCCCAGCATATGCCGGGTACTCATTTTACCGACCACGGATGGATGGAAGGCTGAGTGGACCTCGACCCTTTTTACTGGAGATTCGACTTCCTCCTTCCGTTGGAATCGAACTCCGGCCGTGAGCAGAACTTTGGCTGCGTTACTGCCACTTACCACTCTGCGCCACGGCAGCTTCCATGATGCAGAATCCCTGCCCTAGTTGGTACTTCCTTTTTGATATGGTTTGTCCATTGCCCTTCTGGTTTAGTGCTGCAGTCACTGCAGGGAACTGCTGTCTAGGTAGTGGTGGTGAATAATTTATATATATTAGGAGTCCAGCTTTAGTTACTGCATCATCATCAATATTAATATTATTGATATTGCCAATTATGGATTGCTTCCCATGAAGCACCCTCTCATCTCTTTCAGTAGCAGGCACTAGTTTGATAACGAGGACTGGAATCTGATTCCTAGTCCAGGTGAAAATTTGGGTTTAGAGCATGTAGGGGGACTAGTAGTCAGAGAGACCATGAGCATAGGAGAACATTGTCTAAATGAGTTGAATGATCATGGTCCTGGGGAACAGGATCTAAATGGGATGGACAAAAATTAGCATTAGGAGTGAGTTCTATCCTTGTTATTTTTGCTGTGTGACTTTTTCTCCCTCAGCAAGCATCTCTTGTTGCTTTCACAACGTAGTCCAAGCCCTTCCAAAGGATTGGACAGAATTGCTCTAGGCAGCCAAAAACAATGCCCATTACTGTTTCCTTACCAGGTGACGAGATGCGAGACTTGGAGATTGTGCCGGACTCCATGCTTCACTCCTCAGCTGACCGGCCAACTTTCATTGACCGACTGGCAAACAGCATCACCAAACGAAAACGCTCCACACCTCAAAAATTTGTGGGTAAGGAGCTTCCCCTGGATTCCTGGAGGTGGCTAGAGACAGTGAAGGGACAGTGGCTCTCTTGCCCACTGACAACTGTGTTATAGGTTGTCTTGGGTGTTCCTCTGCGGACAGTCAGAGCCTGGGTTCCCAACCTCACCAGCTTTTAGCGCCTCTCTCCTTGGTCAGATAAGGAATCCGTCAACCAGCAGCAAGATGGCAGCTACCTCTAAGGTGGAACTTTACGGCCATTTTGTCTCTGTGGAACAGCTGATTAGCAGGATTTGGCTTCATATCTGCTCAGAACTATACTAGAATGTGACAGATACTTTAGAAGTAATCTATTGATAGGTGCTAAATAGAGTCATAAACTCAAGAAGTAAAAATTTCACCCCCCCCTCCTCTCCTGGCCTAACACCAAGTATTCTTTGCATCCAGTCCAGTGCACACTCAGAGCTATATCAAAAACTGCATCCAGCATTTTGGCCAAGTGCTGTGTTTCCACCTACCCTATTTCACTTCTATCCCTAATAGGATCATTATCTGACTGTAGAGCAGATTTGTATTTTGATACCCTTTATCCTTTGCCTTAGGAGAGAAGCAGATGCGGTTTGGCCTCTCCGACATGGCTTTTGATGTCAACTCCAGCTTTGAAAAGGATGTGGAGATGGTGGCAGCCCACCACCCCATGGACACTAGCTTTGGCGGATCACTGTCATTTGTGGGGACAGAACACTTGCGCCCCCTCAGGCTCCCACCAACAAACTGCATCTCTGAGATCACACCTGTCATCAGCTCTGTCTATACGCAAATCCAGCCTCTCCCAGGCAGGTTGGAAATAGCAGGAAGCAGGGAAGCTGCTGAAGGCCATGAGGATCTTCCCGATGGGACGCAGATTGTGTACCGGGCATCGCGGGAGCCAAGCATGGTATCACCTAGCAATGGCTGCCAGGATTCCACAGACACTGAGAGCATCCATGAGGAGAGGAGCTCACAGCAGCCGCTGCTGTCCGGCATTGGGAACTGCACCAGCAGCCGGCAAAGTCCGGCATATGCCAAAGAGGACCCAAAAGTCCAAGAGGGCATCATTCCCAGCACTACTCGGTCAACTCCTAGCTCAGCCAAAGAAGCCCTGCGTGTGGTGAATGATGAAGGGGAACAGATAAAAGCCTTCAAATGCGAGCACTGCCGGATCTTATTCCTAGACCACGTCATGTTCACCATCCACATGGGCTGCCATGGCTTCAGAGACCCTTTTGAATGCAACATCTGCGGCTATCACAGTCAAGACCGGTACGAGTTCTCTTCCCACATAGTGCGAGGGGAGCATAAAGTAGGCTAATCCTGAACTCTCGCCCCTCTTGTCCCCCACCTCCCCAATCTCCCTCCCCATCGCTAGTGCCCCGTCCTAGTTGGGTATGGAGCTATTCATTTCTTTTCTACTCCGTTGCACTGACTTTGGCTAAAAAAGAGAAATATTTAAAAAAAGAACCTAACTTAAAAATAAATCCAACAAACTTGAGACAGGGAGGAGTTCATAACATTTGCCTTTTCTGTGCTGTGTTATTTAAATATTGTTTATTGATTTTAAAATTATCTTGTGCTTTTAATTTTTCTGCTTGCAGTTATTTATTAATTTCATTTCTCTATTTTGTTGTTATGTACGCCTTTCCTTCAAGACATTTTGCCGGGGACTGTCTCTTTCGAGGGATGTACAAACCTCTGGTGCACATCAGCAAGATATTTGTGTCTTTCATAACTAAGTCTCTCCTTCCTCCTCCATTCAAAGTTTCTTTGGGCTTCTTTTGGTTTCAGTTCTGGTATCTCTGTCATGCTACCATGTTAGATATTAAGAACCTCAGATCAGGTGCTAAAAATATTATTATGGAACTTCCCCCTTTCAAGGGGCCAGGAAAGCCACGACTTGAGTTACACGGAGATGGTGATGTCAGGAAGAACCGCATATTTCCTCTTTTTTGAGTGTCTGTGAAATGGAGCATAGAAAGGTATCCTGCTAGGAACTCTGTGGTCCCAAGAACTCAATACCTCTATGTTTCTATGACAGATTTGTATTGAAATGTACTGTGTCCTCTGTTGGGGCACAGAAAAGGGTGGCAAATTTTGCATCTGGTGAAAAATGAAGGAGCTGCAGCACCACCTAATTTGAAGGAAGGGGCGAATATTTGTATACAAAGTTTGCCAAGGTGCTGCCTTTACACATTCAACTGAAGAACAGCATTAGGAAAGCAAATGCTGTTTCCAAGATGCAATGAAGAAACCTTAGCATTGCCTGCTTAAAGCTATGTTCTGCTTCCCAGCTGTTAAGAATCTGGGTTGCCCTCCTGCAAGGACATGTTTGATGTCCTTGTTCGTCAGCCTAGCCTTCTCTCCAAAAGGGTTGTCTGAGCTAACTTCCTCTGAGCTTCCTTCTGTTAGCTCTTAAAGAGCCATTTTTAGTGGAAGTTTTAGAAGGTGTAAGCCTCAACCCTTAGGCGAGTGTATGTCACTGACTTCTCTCTCCAAAAGCATGCAACTTCCTTGAGGGTGAATAAATAAACACAAACCTGTTGGCTGTGATTCCTAGGAGACATAATCAAGGGACTTTCAATAGAAGACAGGAAACAAGCTAGCAAAAGCCTCTACAAAATCAGCTTAGTAACCTCTCTTGCAGCTACTAGAGTTGGGTATTGACACTCTGTTTCTTCTTCTTGATGTTCTGGTGCCTGACTTCTTCCTCTCTCCAGTCAGTTGCCCAGGAATTGGTTATCACTGAGCAACTTGGGGGTTGACTCTCCCCCATGGGTATGGCTGCCTTGGTGTGCACAGATCAGTAAAAAGCCTTAGAGAAAGCATACTTTTTGGACTCATCCACATAATATGACATCAGCAGCCATGTGGCAGAAGGTCCATGTGTTGTACATCTATGGAAAAGCCCACACTGGCATAGGAAAAGAGATGTAGAGTAACTTCCAGTAAAACCCATCTGCCCCAGATCTACATGGTAATAGGAGTCTCCAGTTTTCTCACAGGCAACATGATCAGTGGTGCCAAAGAGGGCCACTGGTTTTCTGCAATGCAGGTCCTGGAGAAGGACCTTGCTATGTCTGCTTTAGTGTCTTAAAGCCTTGATCACCATGAAGGGCTGAAACCTCCATTCTTTTGTTTGGTTGAAGATCACTGCTGTTAGTAGACGGTAGGCTAGATTTATAACTCCATTTGTCAGGCTTATGCAGTTATTCCTACCAGTCAAAGCAGAAATCCTGTCTATGCTTGCTCTTAAAGAGTGCAATTGCCATATTAGAAGGCTTGTGTGGTTGAGGCAGCATAACTCGCAAGTCTGCTTTCTCCAAGGCTTTGTCCTTCATCTCAGCACCTTGACCTGCCAGGAACAACTTGCCTGACAGAAAGAGATGAGAGGTAAGGTTAAAGCTGTATATCTAGTCTTAGTTGGACACAGCAAGGGGAGAAGGCTTATAGTTTTAGGTAAATGCCCATAATGCATAAAAATAACAGCAGCCCAACAAACTGCTTCCTTGCGGGATAAACCAAAGGCTGTTCTTTTTCTACTTAGAAACACCTCAAGTTGCAACATTTTGTTCATTTTTGCCCTTTTATTGTTTTTTTGAGATGTGAAATGCTACACTTTCTGAGCTGCCCCATCCCCCAAAGCCAGACAGATTGGCTTAACTGGGAAGGCCTTGTCAGGTAGGCCTTATCAAATAGGATACTTGGAGGAATTCTTATAGGATGCGGGAAGGTGACAACCTTTCTTTAAATAGTTGCACTCCACTATTCTGCCACACTTCTAAAACTTTTTAAACTTTTCTAGTTCAAAGCTACTTTCCCCTTCCACTCTCCCACTTGGGTTCAGCGTATGAATGGTATCTTATAGGCTCAGAAGACATTTTGAGCTGGTCCCAACAGTGTATATTTTATGGCTTCAAGCAAATGAGGAGGGAACAGAATATCAAAATTCTTGTCCTTTAGATTACTGTTGTGCAATACAAATGAAACCTGTTGGGAGACTTTGCCAAATTGCTAAGAGGACTTAAGAGTCCAGTTCTTGTCTTTTTCAATGAGGATTGTACTTCTCACTCCCTATGATTCCTTAGGCCCTTGGATAAAGGATTTTGATTTTTTTAAGCACTCGTATCTCCTACAGGTGTACAGTTACGAGTATTCAGCACTTTTTGTGATTTGTTAAACTGAAGAGTCAATTCACATGGCATAATCATTAAAGTATGTTGTGTGAATGAAACTGCCCAGTGGTGTTTCTAGGGATGGCAGTTCTGTACTAAGAATTGTTATGGGGTCTCTTCTGTGAGTGGAAAAGATATTACAATTCAGCCCTTAGACATTGTATTTTTTAATATCTTAACTTTATACTGCTTTAAAAGTTAGGATTTCTCTGCTGTAGATCTTGCAAACAAAGGTTTGGAGCAGGTTAAAGCAAGTAGTTTAGTAAGGTAAATGTGTTAAATGAATAAACTCAAGGTGTTCCATTTGTGCCACCAGAAATCTGAGAGCGTATCTTTAACGCTGCTTCTTAGCTACCTTTAAAAACAGACACACACGGGTTCTCAGGAAGGCTTTTCTAAAGACATTTAAAAGCAGGATGTCAGAAATCTAATGCACATTTATTACATGTAACAAAACAGCTCAAAACTGATTTCAACATAAAAACATTTGCTTCTCACTCAGTGACTGTTTTGGCCCATGCTGTGAGTGTGAGTGGGTAAAAAAGCTGTGTCTAGAATATCAACTTTTCTCCCCAAGAACCACCTAATGGGTCAGGATTTTAGATTCCTCTTGCATTTTGCTTATAGAATTCTTCCTATAATGATTAATACTGCCATGTTAGCTTTTTCCTATAAATGCATACAGAGAAAGACTTAAAACATTTGTCACTTGAGTTGCAAGTGTTGAAGTGGAATTGAATTTCTGAGTTAAGTTGTTTGCACATCTTCAGATTCAGGCAGACCTGTGTGTACAGCAGTAATAAGAGAAGAACTCCTTAACTCAACTGTGTGCATGTTTTTCGGTGTGAATCTAGGTCTAGAATAGAGTATGCAGCAGTCACTCCCCTTGATAGGTAGAATTTATCCCTGTAGGGTCTAACAAAGACCACTTCCATTTAAGTACATGAGGCTCTGTGGACCTCTGGCTGTGGCACACATGCAAGATTGCACTGTGCAACACACCACATTTAACTGGAAAGCGCTATTTTGTTCATCAAAAAAAAAAATCAGTATTTGATGAATCCTCCAACCAAACCCCCAAACTATCCAATCTTGCATTGAAAGAGATCAATCACTTAGGCAAAATCTGTGTTTTTAATGTAACCAGTCTTTTAAGCAGAACTGGAAATATATATCTGCCTTTTTTCCATTTAGTAAATCAGCTGCATAGTGCATCCTAAGGACTTTAAATACATCTTAATCTGAAGAGTAGATTGTGAGACAGACACCCAAGAGTAGTCTTTCCCAACCCAGGGCCCTCCAAATGGTTTGGACTACAATTCTCCAACAAGCACAGCTATGCTTTCTTGGGCTGTTAATAGTCCAAAACATCTGGAGGGCACCACGTTGGGGAAGGCTGTCAAGAGTGTGGAGTTGTTCATTAAGACAATATATCCTTCCATTTCTAGAAGTGATCCTCAATGCTCTGATCTTTTCCATATGAGATCAGTTTTTTCTAGCACCAATAGACCAAATTCTGGGAAGATGCATAATTTGTTTCCAATGCAGAGACTAATATTGCTGTGAAAACTAAAATGTAAGGCAACCAGCTATGCTTGTCATCTTCATATATTTGTCAAGAAGTGGAGGCATGTATTGATTTCCTGACATATAACATTGGGAAGAAAATACATTTGTGCAGTTTTTCTTGTTACATTTTTTACACAATTTGTTCTGGATACAAGTGTGAATCTTTGACAACAACAACAAGTTAATTTGGGAATCAGCTTTCATAGTTGGATACTGACTTCTTGAAAGCCAAAGATGGCCCTTGGGTGCTTGGCTTCAGTTGATGCCACGGTGATAAATTAAAGCACCTGAAGTGTCATTTTAAGTGTTGGTTTCTTTTTTAAAAGTAAAGCTATCCCTTTGTGCCTCCATGCAAAGCCCACATTCAGATTTTTTTCTGCTTCCTGTATTCTTGAGCTAAATGAAGATGTCCAGCTCATTGCTATTGAACTATATTTACTGCACTGTGGAATGGTACGAATCTCTCTAAAACCTGCTTCTATGATGAATCAGGGAGCAAGAATCCCGTTTCAGACTTCACACCTTACCTCCTGCTCTCCCTTTTTGTGAAAATGAAAAAAACAGGTTTGTTTTTAGAAAAACAAAGCTCTAAAATTTCTAAGAAACCAGTGTTTCTTTTTATTTTTGCTTTCACCTGTACGAAGAGCCTAAAAAAACAAATGTAGGAATTTTGTAAAACTCCAGGTCTCTAACTTGTGTAAATATATATATTTTTTAACCAGATGTATGAAGAACAAAAATATGTGCAATATCCCCAACCCGCTACAATATTCTTCTCTTCTTTCTAACAAGCTTTCATTTGTATATTGTTATTGGATTTGCTGGTGTCATGCTCTTTCCCCTCCCCCCTTTTTTGGTGGGGTTAAACTCACTTTTAAATAAAAGAAAAACCTCTTACTGCAAAAGCGTTTTTGTATCTGTAATATATTGTAAGTACATATTTGTGTAATGGAGATTATACTACTGTTAAGTTTTGTACTGTACTGGCTGAAGGTCTGTTATAAATAAACATGAGTAATTTAACAGTCTGGTCTCCTGATGTCCTAACTATATTATTGCCAATGTTATGCTGGCTCCCTGATCTTAGATCAGCCATACTGAATCATTCACGCATGCACAGCCCCCCTCCTCATTCATTTCAGCAGAACAAGCAGATGCACATGTGAAGATATATCCACACAGTTATGCTGCCATCAAAGAAAGTGCACCCCTTTAGGAAGAAAAGTCTTCAAAGAGAATCCTTGTCTAAATTTTAATTGTTTTTTTGTGTTTTAACATTTGTATATTTGTTTTTATTGTTTTTAATTGCTGTAAACTGCCCAGAGAGCTTTGACTATGGGGGGTATATAAATGTAATAAATAAATAAATAAATTTTAGGACCTAAAACATGCACAGGTCCAAGTGTTGGCCGCTGTTATGTGGTTGCACAGAAACAAAGGCAGAGTGTAAATAAACACACGTATGCTATAGATCAGAATTCGACTTTAGAGCAGGGCTAGGCAATCTGTGGCCCTCCCATGCGTTGTTGGACTGCAACTTCCATCAGCCCCAGCCAATCTGGCCAATGGTCAGGAAAGATGGTGGTGGTTCAACATCTGAAGGAACACAGGTTCCTTGTCCCTGCCGTAGAGCATGCTGCTGGCTCTTCCATAGCATTCTTCTGCCTGTCCCTTGAACTGGAATGAGAGCAAGCACTGAAAGTTGAACTGCTAATCATATTTATTTGGGACTGCCTTCAAGTCGATCCCGACTTATGGCAACCCTATGAATAGGGATTTCATGGCAAGTGGTATTCAGAGGGGCTTTACCATTGCCTCCCTCTGAGGCTAGGCCTCCCCAGCTGGCTAGGGCCTGCTCAGCTTGTCACAGCTGCACAAGCCAGCCCCTTCCTTGTCTCCAAGTGCCAGCTGGGGGGCAACTGGGCTCCTTGGGACTATGCAGCTTGCCCACGGCTGCATAGGTGGCAAGACACATAACCCCTGAGCCACTCACTGTGGGGGGGATCTTTACCTGGCCCTTGACACCTAGGAGATACGAGTGCAGATTTGAACTCACAGACTCTGGACTCCCAGCCAGGCTCTCCTCCCCACTGTGCTATACCAGCTGTCATTCATATTTATTTACCTTGGGATGCAATGTCACTTTTTCCACAAAAGAATATTTGTTATAATATTTTCTGGCATTGGGTACAGAACAACTCAAGTGTCCAATACAGCAGCAGTTTAGGCAAGGCCTGCTTGGGTGTGTCTGATGGCCAATGAGTATTCCACTAAATTTAGGCAGAAAAATACATGTGGCATTAAGAGTCACACACATGGAGCATTAGTGAATCTTGGAATGCACACATCTGAAGTGTTGTTATCTGGCCAGCTTTACCAGGTAGAAAGATCTACCGCCTGGGGTAAGAGGCCACTTCTTAGCAAGTAGGGTGCGAGTCCATTTCCATCCCCATCTTAGGAATCTAACATGGAATCCGTCTTCCTGCTGCAGCCTACATATGGTGGAACCTATGATGTGTATTGGGGTGGGAGTAAAGGTGCTAACTGCAAGATGGCAGCTGAGTAGGGTGATGCCTCTGAGTTGACTTCCTTAAGTGAAGAAAGAAAAACCTGTTATCGCTAAAAAAAACTTGCAAAAGGAAAACATACTTGAAAAAGAGCTGTAAAGCTCAAAACACCCCTCTTTTTACATACCAGAGGACTTGATTTCTGTAGAGTTTCTGGCTTAGTCTAACACATCAAATTCTTTAAATCAAATATCTTGTTAACTTGGGTATATAGAATTTGTGCCATACCTTTGATACCCCTCGTATAATTAGGTTCCTGCCCTCTTTTGAGCATATACTTGACAGGCTCACAATAGCACAAACACCCAAGTTCTCAGGACTGAGCAAACTATAGTTTAGCGGTAGAAACTAACCAATTAAAGAAACAAGCTCATTAAACTTCAGTGCTAATAATGAGATTTAGGCTGCAATCCTTATCCACTTACCTGGGAGTAAGCTGCATTGAATTCGATACAACTTATTTCTGAGCAGACATTGTTAAAATTGCCTTTTAAAACCAATAATGACCCCAACAAAATCTGGTCATTTTTACATGTATTTCAGTTGCCTCCCAGGGGTAGCCCCAAGGTGGTGTCCATCAACCTCAGCCAAAATAGCCAATAGTCGAAGAAGATAGTTGGGCGTCCACAGCATCTGGACAGCAATATGTTGGCTACCCCTGAACTATGCTCTCCATTCTGAAACTACACTTCCCCCCTCCACTCATCCCTTGCTATTTGATCAAGAAACTCACATAGAACTTGTGCTTCCTGAAATCATTTTTAATTTTGAAAATTGCTTGGCTTTCTATTCCGCCCTCCTCCCTCACTTCCTGTTGAATAAATGAAGCCTGACAGAACTATTGCTTAATCAACTTTTATAGCAACAGAGGTTTTCCCAGCTGTAGCTGAGGCAGTAGTATCCAATCTCTCTTATATACTTTGCCAGGCCTGTCACATCCATGTATATTCTGCCATTTTTGTGGTACTGCAAGGTCAGGTAGCATTCAGGGCTGTGCATACGGTGAGACTCTGAATAAAATATGGAAATGAAATAAATTGTAGTAACAACTCCTCCTCTTAGCCATGGGTAGAGTGCCCCCAGCCCCAGCTTCTGAGATTTCAGTAAACATGCCCATACACTTTTCAAACTTCTCTCCACAGCCATAAAGACCTGAAACTTAACACTGTTTTAATGAAAGAATGAAAGGTAAGATTTTCAGGATGCTCAAGTATCCTCTGTATACCAAATGTGTAAGCATATCCCTGGGAGCACTCATTCCTTAGATGCAGGCATCACTCAGCTTTTCTCCCCCCCCGCCCCACACTGGCCACCTTCAGCTTTGACTTGAGAAGCCACACATCTTTTCCCACCCTTATGGTAGCTTATATCCTAACCAAATAGTTCCTGTGACCACCACCTGTAAGTCATTATACAAAGGGGAGGGTTTTTTTTCCAGTCAAAGGCCACATTTCCTCCAGGATACTGCGGGGGGGGGGTGCATTCTGTTTGCAGCTGGAGTCAGAATCAAAGGAGGCCAAGATACATCCTTCTGGCTCTCTCTGCCATCCCCTTTTGTGACTCTGCCTCTCATCTGTGGCCCTATCTGCACTAAACATTTAAACCAGCATCATAACACTTTAAACAATCAAGGCTTCCCCCCAAAAATTCTGGAAACTTTTGTTTGTTAAGGATACTAAGAATTGTTGGGAAACCCTATTCCTCTCTCAGAGCTCCAATTGCCAGAGTGGTTTAACAGCAATCCCTCTTCCCAGGGAACTCTGTGAATTGTTGCTCTACGAGGGGAACAGGGTCCTCCTCAGCATCCTTAATAAACCAAAGTGCCCAGGATTCTTTGGGGGAAGCCATGACTGTTTAAAGTGGTATGATGGTGCTTTAACTTTATAGTACAAATGGAGCCTTTCTTTTTCTCTCCTTTCTATTTATATTAAATTAAGCTGAGGACCACAGGTTCTCTATGCTATGCAACAGGAATGACGTAGAAGACCCCCAGAAATAATTAATTAGATCCCTACTGATTTATAAAGAGAAGTAATAGCTAATGAAGAAAGAAACTGTAAAAACTTACTGGTTGGGAACAGTAAAACAAAGCAAAACAAAACACCAATCCTTATATGTAGCTACATTTCAAAACTATTTTCATGAGGCTGTTTGAAACCATTTCAGCAAGATAGCCTCTTTCTGTACCTCAGGATAGGTAAAGGAGCAGGGATTGCCAGGGTGTGTATTTTGAGCCTATGTTATGAGTATACACACTGAAATGTATATTCTGAGACACATTTATAATACCACATAATTCTAAACTTTTTTTTTAAATGATGGGTCAAAATTATTTTTAGGGACATTTATTGAAATAATCTGCTGTTGATAGCATTTCTATCTCTATATCAGAAGTTCCCTAAAAGTAGGGCTGTGTGAACTCTGCACTGGCAAAACCCAAGTTCTATGCCAAGAAAAGGTAAATTATGTGACCTATACAAGCTAACATATTTTTCCATAATTCTGCTTGTGTTCAACAGTGAGGAGGGGCAAGTAGTGACTAAAGCTGGAATCCTAATCCCATTTACCTGGGTGTAAACCACATTGAATTCATCAGGATTTACTTCCGAGTAGACACAGGTAGGATTTATTTATTTATTATTTGATTTATATCCCACCGTTCCTCCCAGCAGGAGCCCAGGATTGTGCTGCTGGGCCATCAAATCTTGGTCTGAGATCGACTAGTTTCCTTCCCTAAAGTATACAGATATTGCTTCTGGAACACCACCAGGCATTACCTACATACTTTTCCAGCTTATTTTCACAACTATGAAAGCTTAAAACTTTACTGAGGTGTTGGATTAATTCATTCTAAAAATATCTTGCAATTTACTCTAACCTAATCTCTATCCTGTTCTCAGGAGGTACATATTTTGCACCCAAACAGTTCAACTAAAATAACATAAAAGCTTTAAGAGACCAGCCACTTAATAAACCGGGTTGCTAACTTCTTTTCCTGGCTGGGCCCTGAAGCCTTTAACAGAGGCAATTCAGCAGGTCAAGCTGAATCACTGAATCTCCATCTTTCGAGCTGGAGGGGTTCTGACAGGAACAAACATGAATGAACAGAACCCATCAAAAGCGATGATGATGTTCGCTCCAGGACCCCATTGCTCACAAGCCACGTTTAGTTGTTGCTGCCCTGCCCACCTTCTCCAATTTCAGGGTGCAGCCCCATTAATTGCTTCTCCTTTAATCACACTGAGATGGGGAGGACTATTTTTCTCTGTTGCCTAATTCATATTGGCTAATCCTCTAATGAGCTGGATGGCAGAGGACAATACCCCTAGTTTGGTTTGGGGGTGCCTGCGTGACACAAGTCATAAAAATAAGTCTCAGACCTGAACTGTAGCCAGAAAAACTCAGTCAACAACTGAGTGGCAGAACCCACAATTTGTGTGGTATGAAGAACCAGGTCTGTTCCCTGCCATCTAGAAGTTAAGGTAGGAAAGCCTGAGAACCCCTGCTGGAGAACTCGAGGAGCTGCAGCCAGTAAGACTGAACTGTACCAATGATGGGGGGGGAAAGCAACTCCTTATATAATTACTTTGAGCAGCCCTAGTTTATATTATCCTGGCTGTGATCTTCTAGGACAGGATGCCTGACTATCCATAGTCCTGTCTTGACTGACAGGCTGTTGGGTTTTACACATACATGTAGAGAACGGGAGCCACTGTTGTTTCAATGTAAGGAAGCTTACTTGCCCATGCCATTATCATTGCAGGGCACCCTGGTGTATTGGTCCAGCATCCCCCATCCCCACATTGGTCTTATGGTGGTCCCCAATCCCTGATTTGAATTTTCCCCGGCAGAGAACAGCAGCATTCACTCCCTCCCCAGCAACAGTGTGTGGCATTAAAAGAGGTCATTGTCCCAGCCATGCTTTGGAGACGTGCATAGTGGACAGCTGCATTCAGCTTCTCTGTCAAGGTGACAGAGAGGGACCCTATTCCCATTGCATCCAGCCAAACACAGACGAGCCAGCTACTTGAGAGAGGTTCATTCCAACTGCCGCACACAGAGTGAACTGCATCGCCTCTGCTTCCTCCAAAGGTCACAGTGACAGCAAGAAAATTCAGCAGCGTGAAGGAGGAAACGACAAGGGTATTCCTCCTGTCCTTTCTCTCCCCTCACCCTGCAATGTCTGTAACAGCCCAAACAGAAGATGGCAGTGGATAGCTGTTCTCAGAACCAGGTTTAAGTCAGCACCAGAGGAAGGGAAACTATTTTTTTTTAAAAAAGCATGGTGAAAACCCCTCTATGTAGCCTTCAAGATCTTTGCTCCCTCTGTGCAGCAGCTTGGGAGTGATGGGCATCAGGAGTGGGGGGAGGGCACCAAGCTGGACTCCACCAGACTTTCCAGTTCTTCTTTCTCCTGCTTTATCTCATGTGGTTTGAATTCACTGCTGGCTTGCAATTCTATGGGCTGCCCGGACTCGCTTCCTTTTGGATTCTCTTTTGAATGGCATTTCTGGTGCTTCACCAGTACTCCCCTCTGCCTGAACCTTCTCCCGCACTCCAGACAGCGATAGGGTTTTTCTCCTGTGTGGATTCGCTGATGCGTGATAAGGTCAGAGAGCCGAGTAAACCTCCTCTCGCACTTGTCACAGGGGTAGGGCTTCTCTCCGGTGTGGATTTTTTGGTGTCTGGTAAGATCAGAAGGGTAAGCGAACCTCCTGCCGCACACTTTGCAGGAGAATGGCTTCTCCCCTGAATGGGTTCGCTGGTGTGAGACAAGATTAGAGTGCTGGATGAATCTTTTCCCGCACACACCACAGGCGTGGGGCTTCTCTCCCGTGTGGATCCTCCTGTGAGTGGTGAGAGAGGAAGAGGAAACGAAGCGTTTCCCACAGTCAGCGCAGGCATAGGGCTTCTGGCCCATGTGGTTGCGCTCATGGATCTTCAGGGCTGATTGATGGCTAAAGCATTTCTGGCAGTAGGAGCAACGGTAGGGCTGCTCTCCTGAATGGCTTCTCTGATGACTGACAAGATATGCCCGCTGACTGAATGTGTCTCCACACTCAGAGCAGATGTGGGGTTTCTCTCCTGAGTGGATTTTCTGATGTCTTGTAAGATGGGAGAGCTGGCTAAAGCTTTTCCCACACTCAACACACAAGTACGGTTTTTCTCCTGTGTGAACATTCAGGTGCTTTGCTAGGTCTGAGGGCCGGGTGAAGCTTTTGCCACATTCAATGCAGAGGTGGGATTTCTCTTTTCTCTGGGTTCCCTCAGGTGCTGCAGGTGCCACCTCCTCCACTGCCGCCTCCTCCTCCCGGGATCCCTGATGTTCAAATTGCTCCTCAGTTCTGCTGGCTGTGTTGGTACCTGCAGGGCGAGGAAGCAAATCACAGTGTCATTCCATGGGTCATTACTAAGGTGGAAGTGGAAGGGGACCAAAAGACTAGGCTAATAAGAAGGCTTAAGTCAGCACTGAAAGCTTATACGACTCAACACCACTCATATCTGAGTTGGAGAAGGGAATTCTACAGTATACCCTTACCCACTAAGCAGGCGTTGCCATTATCTTGCTTCCTGATCTCCCTGCCAAGCTGCCTCTGCCTGGCATCTAGCAGAGCTCTCTGTGCTTCAGAAAAATCCACAGCCACCTCTTGGAACGACTCCTGCCCCTGAAACAACATTGAAAATCCTGTTCGCAAAGAGGCTAAAAGCCCAATAGTAGAGATTGTTCAGGCTGAACAAACCTGTTCAATGGACCTCAGATACCAGGGTTAAAAACAACTTCTGTGTGAGATCCTGAAGAACTGGGTAAGAAAGTTCCTGCCAGTTAAAATTGACAGTACAGGTTTAAATGCAGTGGTGTAGTGGCAAATTTTGAAGTGCAGAAGCTCAGAATGACAGCTCCCTTAGCCACACACCCTACCAGAGTCCAAAAAATGCAGTCAACTGTGTTGATCTATTCTGTGCACACACAACACACACATCAAAGAGCAGCAGTACATAGCATAATACCCAGTTTATTAGGATTAGCATGGCTGCAATTATATGCATAGTTTCCTGGGAGTAAACTCCATTGAACTTTGTGGTGCTTATAGCTGACTGCATAGGTTCAACTTATAAACAACTTTTAATTAGAAATTCAAACTATCTTGCAGATAAGTATCACCATTTAAATTCCTAGCATGAACTAGGAACCACGTCAAAGAAAAGGAAAGAAGTATCCAGCCTCTCTTGAACAAACTTGAAAGCCCCATCATCTATTAATATGCCAGAGCCAAGAGGGTCCAACAATTACCCTGACACTCTGGCAGATGATGCCATCACCCCGGCTCTGAAATATAGTGGCCTGTCTTTCCCCTCTACTACAGCATTGATTAGATGGATATCATGGTTTGATTCAGAGTGGCTTCAGAATTTTTAATCTAAAGAGGGCAAGAGTAGGCTCAAACATCCTGAGTTGTGCTTGAGTATCTCCTCCAACTCCAGGGACAGAAGCAGAGATAAAATATGTATCTTTCCATGAGGGTTCCAAATAAAAGTGGGAAGAGGAAGTGTGAGTGATTTGTGGAAATATGTGACGTCACATTTCCCACCACCTCTCAACACTCATCCAAGCATCTCCAGACTGCCAGCAAGATATTTTTTCACTGTGCACTAAATTTGTATTGAATATTGAAGCATATCTTCTTGTGTGACACAATATTGTTTGTCTTTCTTAGCAAGTGACTCTGCAAGCATGTATAGCATTTGTGTGTGTGTGTGTGTGCGTGTGTGTGTGTGTGTGTGAAAGAGAGAGAGTGAGAGAGAGAGAGATGCATGTGGTGTTACAACAGCAACAAATTTAAAATATCAAAATGTGGGTTCTCTAGGTCCTAAGACAATCTGTATTTAGAAGTAAGCACTGAGAAATGTCTTTAATGGATCTTGCCATTAACCCTTGCTGTATTACAAGAGACAAGTTTCTATGGCTAGGAGCGCTTATGCCCAGCTGAGGCTGATTCACCAGCTAAGGCCATTCCTTGACCTCAGTTGTCCATGCTTTGGTGACTTCCTGTCTGGACTACTGTAATATGCTCTAGATGGGGCTGCCCTTGAAGATGGTCTGGAGGCTGCAGTTAGTGCAGAAAGCAGTTGCTAGGCTGGTAAGTGGGGCAGCCCGATGGGATCGTGTGTCACCTGTCCTGAAAGCACTGCACTTGCTGGTAGTTCATCTATGCACTCTCCCCTCCTGCAAGAGAGCTACCAGCCCAATTCAAGGCATTAGTACTAGCATATAAAGCCCTAAATGGCTTGGAACAATGCCTAGGCCTCCATAGTCCCGTTGTTTTGGCACCTGAGGCAGAAAACCCCACAAGCACCTCTTCCCCTTTCCGGACATAAAAATACAACAATAAATAACTGGGTGCCGTTTCACGACATCCAAAATCAGCTGCCTGAAGCAGCACCTTACTCTGCCTAATGGCAGGGCTCGCCCTACATCCTCTTCATCAGCAGTGGGAAACTCACCATCATTATATATGGAATGTAGGTATGAGCTGTAGGCCACATAGCCAATGAATCAATCCATGCACAAGTCCGACGACACAACAAGACTTACAAGGTGGTCCAAAGGCTGCCTTATTTCTTTTTAAACAAGCTACAGCTGCTTGGAGCAGCTAGTAGCTTCACCATGTCTGTGCTGTAATTTAATTGCGCCCTCTCCTTTGCAGAGCTCAACTGGCTCCGTGGTTTACCCCGGAGCTAAGAGTGATGAAGCAAGAAAGGAGACGGCTTGAGTGCAAATGGAGACGAACTCCCGGCGGCTGTAACCTTGCCCTTGTGAAGGTCTCTACCAAGCTCTATGTGAAGGCGCTGAGGGCAGCAAAGAAGCAGTACTTTGCTGCCTCCATTCAGTCATCTTCCAACCGCCCAGCGGAGCTTTATAAAGTTGTTCGGGGACTTTTACATTCTGGTCCTCAGAACGCAATAATATCATCAACAGCTCGCTGTAACGAGTTTGCGAGACACTTCCAAGATAAGATCACGAACATCCGCCGGGACCTTGACTCCAATATTGTAGCAGTTGATCCTAATGAGGTGTCCAGAGCACAGTCTTGTCCTGTTTTATTGGATGAATTTCAGTTGGTACAGCTCGAGGATGTGGACAAGGTGCTTGGACAGGTGCGGGCGACCACGTCCGCTCTGGATCCTTGCCCCTCATGGCTGATAAAAGCTAGCAGGAATGGAACAGCCAGATGGGCCAAGGAGGTGATCAATGCCTCTTTACGAGAGGGAGTGGTACCACTCTGTCTGAAACAGGCGGTGGTGAAACCACTCCTAAAAAAACCCTCCTTGGACCCTGAAAATCTTGACAACTATAGACCGGTAGCGAATGTTCCATTCCTGGGCAAGGTTTTAGAGCGCGTGGTCGCTCGCCAGCTCCAGGCTCTCCTGGATGAAACTGATTATCTGGATCCATTTCAATCGGGCTTTCGGCCGGGGTTTGGTACAGAAACAGCCTTGGTCACCCTGTATGATGACCTCTGTCGGGAGAAAGACAGAGGGAGTGTAACTCTGTTGGTTCTCCTGGATCTCTCAACGGCTTTTGATACCATCGACCATGGTATCCTTCTGGGGCAACTTGCGGATTTGGGAGTTGGAGGCACTGCTTGGCAGTGGCTGTGCTCCACATCTCCAGAAGTTGGTGCTTGGGGAGCATTGCTCAAGTCCCTGGGTACTCCAATATGGGGTCCCGCAGGGTTCGGTTTTGTCCCCCATGCTTTTCAATATCTATATGAAGCCGCTGGGTGAGGTCATAAGGAGATTTGGAGTGCGTTTCCAGCAATATGCTGATGATACGCAGCTCTACTTCTCCTTTTCATCTTCTTCAGGTGAGGCTGTTGATGTACTAGACCACTGCCTGGCCGCGATAATGGACTGGATGAGAGCTAATAAACTGAGACTCAAACCTGACAAGACTGAGATGCTGTTGGTGGGGGATCTCTCTGCCCAGATGGTTGATGTCCGACCTGCCCTAGATGGGGTTACACTCCCCCTAAAGGAGCAGGTCCGTAGTTTGGGGGTCTTATTAGATCCGCTCCTGTCATTGGAGGCCCAGGTAGCCTCGGTGGCACGGAATGCGTTCTACCAGCTTTGGCTGGTAGCCCAACTACGACCCTATCTGGACAGGGAGAACCTTGCCACAGTTATCCATGCTCTGGTAACCTCTAGATTGGACTACTGTAATGCACTCTACGTAGGGTTACCTCTGAAGACGGTTCGGAACTTCAGCTGGTGCAGAATGCTGCGGCCAGAGTCCTTACTGGGACTAAAAGATATGATCATATAACTCCTGTCCTGGCCCAGCTGCACTGGCTACCGATATGTTTCCGGGCCAGATTCAAAGTGTTGGTTCTTACCTATAAAGCCCTTAACGGCATTGGACCGCAATATCTGGTGGAACGCCTCTCCCGCTATGTACCTGCCCGTTCACTGCGCTTGACGTCGAAGGCCCTTCTCCGGGTTCCAACGCATATGGAGGCCCGGAGAGTAATAACTAGAGCTAGGGCCTTCTCAGTGGTGGCCCCCGAGTTATGGAATGCCCTCCCTGATGAGATACGCCAGGCGCCTTCTTTGTTATCTTTTTGGCGCCAGGTAAAGACCTACCTCTTTGCCCAGGCATTTTAAATTTAAATTTAATTTTAATTTGTCTCTGTCTTAATTTTGTTTATATATTCTTTATAGTGTATTGTTCTCATGTTTGTTTGTATTTTAATCTGTTTTAACTTTTTGTACACCGCCCTGAGAGCTTGTCGCTATAGGGCGGTTTAAAAATGTAATAAAATAAATAAAATAAATAAAATAAAATAATAACATTTAAATGCTCCCAGGAAGTGACTGTACTACATAACGGGCTGTTCTTTCCTGGGGAATTGTATGGAGAGAGAAAAATGGCTTCGTCCATGTACCTATAACGTATTTTAAGAAGGCAGCCCTTGGACTACCTCCTAAGTACCTGTTGTTTATGAACTGTGTGGGTTTTTAAATTTTTGGTTTTGTTTTGTTAAATCCACACATAAATGGGGTAGCATGGAGCCATTTTTGCATCATATAACATATATTGTCATATATCAAATCCAACACAGGACAGATATGGGGAGTTTTGTCCATCCCTAACTACAGGTGACTAG
This sequence comes from Rhineura floridana, assembly GCF_030035675.1. Lineage (NCBI taxonomy): Eukaryota > Metazoa > Chordata > Lepidosauria > Squamata > Rhineuridae > Rhineura > Rhineura floridana. The sequence continues at coordinate 40,778,300 of NC_084482.1, forward strand.
TTCATGTAATAGGTACTTCTATTTCACTTTGCAGAGGGCACTCCAACAGTGGCGTTTGGTTTCCTGCAGAGGCAGAACGAGAGAAAAAGCACATACTCTGTGCACAGATGCTGCCTTTGCTCCTGCACTCACCTGTTCTTCCTGCTGCTCGCCCTCCTGCTGCCTCAGAATGAAGCCTTCAGCCAGGGCCACCGCTTGGGCACAGGTCTCTGGGCTACGGTCCCTGACCTGACTTTGGATTTCCTGTGGCAGGATGGTCAGGAACTGCTCTAAGATCAGCAGCTCTATGATCTGCTCCTTTGTGCGGCTCTCTGGCTCCAGCCAGCAGTGGCAGAGCTCACGCAGTTGGCTGCAAACCTCCCGAGGCCCCTCGGCCTCCTGATAGCAGAATTGCCTGAAGCGCTGGCGATGGATCTCTGTGCTGGTGGAGTTTCCTTGCAGGAAGGTGGTCTTCACCTTCCCATAGTCTATTTTGTCTCTGGAAGTCAGGCTGCTCAATGCTTGCTGGGCTTCTGGGCTGAAGGCTGGCATCAGCCGGGTCAGCCTGTCTCCTCTGGGCCACTGGCAGGCACCAAACACCCTCTCAAAAGCAACCAGGTCATCCCATGATGTTAGTTCTGGTAGCGGTGGATTCCCCCAGCCTGTGGGAGGCGAATGCACAGTCTTCAGGAAATCCTGCCACTGGGATTCCAAGCGCTGAGGTATACACTCCTGTTGTGGTCTTGACCAGCAAGGTAGCTCCTGTGGGGTCCCAGACTGGATGGCAAAGCTCTCCCTTCTTGTTCTCTCCAAACCCTCTGCTGGGCTGGGGCCTGCTAGGACCTGCTTCTCCATTTTCACTACTGCACTCTCCCTCTTGTCAAACCTTTCCTGGACCTAGAGACCCAGGGCTGACACCTCCCACAATTATTCAGCCATTTTATCTCTCTAGAGGTAGATTTCAACTTCGAAGCCTCCCCTATTTTTTTTCCTATTTGTGTCCCTAGTCCTTGCTAGTGTACATGATACCCCTCTGACAGCTCACAGTGCATGTAGGATCGAACAGTAGGGTCAGTGACAAGGCCAGAGTTCCTGTTCAGTTACCTGGAGCTTGTTCCTGAGAAGAAAAATATATAAATATATATAATTTATTACAATTGTGTCCCACCTTTCCTCCAAGTTGCTCAGGACAGTGTACATTAAGCTATTTAGTGTTTTTCTTAAAACAACCCTGAGAAATAATGACTGGTCACCCAGAGAGCTTTGTGATCTCTCTTGACAGACTGGCAAACAGGGAGGATATTTTGACCATGGCACAATCTAGGTGTAGATCCGGGGGGGGTAGCTAACATGGTGCCCTCCAGATGTTGTTGGACTACAACTCCCATCATCCTTATAGCCATGAGAAGGGCCTTGGATCAGTGGCACAGCATCTGCTTTCCATGCAGGAGGCTTCAAGTACAATCCCAGACATCTCTAGGAAGGGCTGGGAGTGTCCCCTGCCTGAAACCCCGGAGAAACACTCCCAGTCAGTGTAGGAAACACTGAGCTAGATGGATCAATGCTCTGATTCAGTACTGGCCATTCTGATGGGGGCTACTATCACTGGCCTACATTCTAGAGCACACTAATGCTACATATATGGTGTGGCACTAAACATTTATCTACAATCTATTGAAGAAGCAAGTTAAAAATGCATAATGTAGTAGCAAAATTGTGAAAGGTGCAGGTACTTTTGCTATAGCAACAGAAAAAAAAACAAAGTCACTCTGTGGCTCATACAGGCAACTGAACTATATTGTTATACTTATATAAATATGTTAAACTTTTGTATTTTATTAATGGGTTTCAAAAATTAAGGACCTTATCCCTGGAGTGGGACAAGAGCCTGGTATACAGGTTGGGGAAGAGGTGAGGAATCTGTAGCCCTCAATATATATATATATTTACTACAGTGCCCATCACCCCTGAACATTGGCTATGCTGGCTGAGGCTGATGGGAGTTGGAGGACAAAAACATCTGGAGGGCTATACAGGTTCCTCGTCCCTGTGGTGGTGGAAATTGGAACTGTCTGGTTTAGTTAAGCGACTGGTCAGAGTATCTTCCTGGATATGATGGTTCATTTCCATAGAGGGGAGGGGTATTCTGTGAGGTGGGCTCTCCGGAAGTAAGGCTAATACTTTCCTGGAAGTCACATGTGTTATCACCTGGAAGCTCTGTTTTCCCCGTCCTAGACATGTGAGTGCTGGCTATTATTACTCAGTGGTGATGGCAGGAGTGCATGCATGCATGCAGATGGGAAGGGACTATAGCTCAGTGGCAGAGCAAGTGTTTTGTTTGCAAAGATCCCTGGTTTGATCTCCAGTTGAAAGGACCATGTATTACGTGATGGAAAAGACCCTTCCTTGCATGAGAACCTAGAAAGCTGCTACCAGTCAGAGTAGGCAATACTTGGCTAGATGGACAAATAAGACAGCTTCCTGTCGTCCCATAGATATTATTTAATAATTCTTTCACAGGTTCTTAGGCAGAATTCTGGTATTTAAAACATGCTTCAAGGCTTCAGCTGTGGTACATTCTGGGTTCAAATTAAGCGTAGCTTGGGTGCGTGTCTCTGAAGGGGAAAAATGGACTGCCTTTAAGTCGATTCTGACTTATGGTGACCCTATGAATAGGGTTTTCATGGTAAGCGGTGTTCAGAGGTGGTTTACCATTGCCTTCCTCTGAGGCTGAGAGGCAGTGACTGGCCCAAGGTCACCCAGTGAGTTCCATGACTGTGTGGGGATTCGAACCCTGGTCTCCCAGGTTGTAGTCCAACACCTTAACCCAGTGATTCTCAAACGGTGCGCTGTGGCACACTGGTGCACCACAAGACACTAGGTGTGCTGCGAATATTATGAAAGTCTATTATTATTAAGTTATTTTTATTCATAGTTTAAAATTATTAATATATTTTTAATTTTGTACACAAAGTGCGCCAGAAATTTTTTATATGTTTTACAGTGCACCGCAAACCAAAAAAGACTGAGAAACACTGCCTTAACCACTACACCACAGGGGAAACATGGGCAAAAATGCACAGCAGAGGAAACCTGGTTTGTTTGTAGGTGGTTTGGCCATTTAGAATTTGGTTCAAGGATGGTGGGAAATAAATTCTTAAGAAGCTTTATAGAGATAACTATTGTTATGAGACAGACAATCTGTTAGATATTTTAAATTCTTCTTCTCCGAGAGCAACACATGGCAGCAAGTCTCTGCCAAATTAATGCACAAAGGGGCATCTCTCCTGCCCAGTTTATAACAACTGCACACATGTTGTCGTGATGCTGGTGAAACCATTCTTAATGTTTCCACCCAGTCTCTTTAGAGTAGCGTTCAATACCAAATTATCTGGATAGCTATGCTGGGACATAGTTTATCACTCCCAGACATGGAGTAAGGCATAAGCGACATGGGGTGGGGTGGGGTGGGGTTGCCCAAATTATACAGCCATGAGAGTGCTGTATGCTATAGTCAGAATGGTTTCTTCACATTCTGCAATGTTAAACTGAAAATAGTATTCACTAACAGGCAAAAAACCTTGCGGTTTAAGAACGTACCTATAGCCCACAGATATTTCTATCAAACTTTAAAAAGCAGGGAAATTGGGCAGCTATAGTGAATGCACCAGGGGAGCAGGAGACCTGAACTCCTCTCTGAGATATTGTACTGCCCTACAAAGTTGTCAAAATGCAAACACAATTTGGGTTGGTCTTTCACAGTCCAATCCACTTGCTGTGTGGCTTGGAAGAATTTGGTAACATGTGCCTCTGAGCATATGGTGAGTGGTGGGCAGGAGTTCAGGTCTCCTGCTCCCCTGGTGCATTCACTATAGCTGCCCAATTTCCCTGCTTTTTAAAGTTTGGTAGAAATATCTGTGGGCTATAGGTACATTCTTAAACCACAAGGTTTTTTGCCTATTAGTGAATTTCCCTGCTTTTTAATCCGGGAGGTAAGATATAGGATCCTGTGCAAGTTTGCTGAGAATGGATTGATCATTTGCATGCTTATTGAGTTAAGTGGGATTTACACACACACACCAGGCAATCATGCTTAGGATAGGTGAAACTGACCACAGGGGATGGGGAAGGGAAGAGGGGGAGGAGGGAGGGGTGGAAAGGCAGAGGGGAGGACTGGGATGGGAGCAGGCAGGAGGGGGAGGGGAGAAGAAGGACTGATGTGGTCGTTTGCATGTTTATTGAGTTCAGTGGGATTTACTCCCGTGCAATCATGCTTAGGATAGGTAAAACTGACAGGGGGAGAGGGACGGAGGGCTGGAGTGGGCAGGGAAGCTGGAAGAAGGAAGAGGGGAGGAGAAAGGGAGAGGAAAGGGGAAGGAGGGAAAAGGCAGGTCTGATCATTTGTATGATTATTGAGTTGAATCGGATATACTCCTATGCAATCATGATTAGGATAGGTAAAACTGACCAGGCTGGGCCTGCCAACCAAGACGTCTTCTGTATCTTTCAGTTGGGCAGAGGGAAGGGACAATTCTACCTTGTGGTTTTTCCCATTACAATGTTGCAAGAACACCGGCACTTGGCTGACTTTCTCTTCTCCTAAAGGTACAGGATCAGTCTCAGGCCCTGAACCTGGCAACCCTACCTCCCACCCAAATTTAAAACAAAGCTGTCCCTGGCCACATCCACACCAGGCATCTATTACACTTTGGACAATCATTACTTATTTATCTATTTATTTAGTGTATTTATATACCACCCCATAGCCGAAGCTCTCTGGGCGGTTTACAATAACTAAAAACATTTAAAACAAATATACAAATTTAAAAACACATCTTTTAAAAACAATTTAAAACAATTTATCATGGCTTCTCTCAAAGCCATGGCTCAAAGCCAATCATGGCTTCTCTTAAAGAATCCTGGGAAGTGTAGTTAGTGAAGGGTGCTGAGAGTTGCTAGGAGACGCCCTGTTCCTCTCACAGACCTTCAGACTGGCTGACTGTTAAACCATTCTCTCAGGGGAATAGGAGTCTCCTCTCAGCACCCTTCACAAACTACACTTCCCAGGATTCTTTGAGGGAAGCCATGACTGTCTCAAGTGAAATCAAGTCTGGTGTGGGTGTGGCCCTCTGATTAGCCGAGCCCAGCAGCTGTGAGGCTTTTAGAACACTGACAGTTGGTCCTTACTGAGCATGCCCCGCGTTATAATAAGCTTCCAGCCAAAATTTCTTAAATTAATTAAAAATCAACCAGGCATTTTTTTAAGTTTTAAACTGTAGTAGATGAAGGTCAGAGTATGGGGCAAGGTCAGTATTAGGATTACAGGTACTCTGTGAACATGACTGATTTTTAATGAATTTCAACAGATTATGAGAACTCGCAGAAAAAAGTCCAAAAGGGCTCTGAGTTTTTTTCTCTCTTTTTAGACTTTGAACTCTCGATTCTCTCTTGACTGTTTGTGTATCGCCATGAAAATTGACAGGGTTGTTAAGCAAGCGTTTCTGAGTTCAGAACTATATGTTTTGTAAGGTTTTGTTTTGAAATGAGCTTATGGGAAGCATCAGAATGGCATGGAGGATATTTTCCATTTAACATTGTGGAATGTGAAAAATCCCCGCTGACTATAGTATACAGCCACTCTCGTGGCTGTATAATAATACCCCCATGCCATTCTGCTGCTTCCCATAAGCTCATTTCAAAACAAAACCTTACAAAACTTATATAGTCCTGAACTCAGAAATACTTGCTTAACAACCCACTAAGTTTTCATAGCAATACACAAATCATTCAGAGAGAATCGAGAGTTCAAAGTGTAAAACAAGCGGGGGGAAATCCAGACCCTGTAGGGACTTTTTTCTGTCAGTGGTCTCATAATTTGTTGAAATTAATTAAAAATCAGCCATGTTCAAGGAGTGCCTGTAATCCTGTTACTGACCTTGCCCCATACTCAGACTTTCATCTTCTGCAGTTTAAAAGTTTAAAAAATGCATGGCTGATTTAATTAATTTAAGAAATTTAGCATTTAGTTATGATAGCGCAGGGCATACTCAGTAAGAACCAACTGTCAGTGTTCTAAAGTTCAGGCTCACAGCTGTTTGGCTCAGCTAATCAGAGGGCCACCCCTACCCCCAACATTTATTCCACTTTAAACAGTCATGGCTTCCCCCAAAGAATCACGGGAAGTGTAGTTTGTGAAGGGTGCTGAGAGTTGTTACGACTCCTATTCCCCTGACACCCTCCAGTGACCAGAGCGGTTTAACAGTCAGCCCCTCTTCTGGAGACTGTAGCTCTGTGAGGGCAATGGGGCATCTCCTAGCAACTCTCAGCACCCTTCACAAACTACACTTCCCAGGATTCTTTGGGGTAAGCCATGACTGTCTAAAGTGGAATAAAGGTCTGGTGTGGATGTGGCCAGGGACAGCTTTTATTTAAATTTGGGTGAGAGAAAACGTACCTGCTGTAGAATAAAAAGGTTGGGGAACCCCTGAAAAAGATACTGTTTGCAATGTTTTCCTTTTGGAAAGAAATGAGGCTTCCCCTCTGCCCCGTGTCTAACCCCCCAATCTCTTCCCCGCCTCCCCTTCCTGCCCTCCTCCTCCCCCCTCCCCCAGGTCAGTTTCACCTATCCTAAGCATGATTACACAGGGGTAAATCCCACTGAACTCAAAAAGCATGCAAATGGTCAAACCTGCCCTACAACATCTCAGAGAGGAGGTCAGGTCTCCTGCTCCCTTGGTGCATTCACTATAGCTGTACAATTTCCCTGCTTTTTAATGTTTGATAGAAAAATCTGTTGACTATCCCTACGTTCTTAAACCACAAGGTTTTTTTTTTGTCTATTAGTGAGTATTGTTGTTTAGTGTTTTATTAGATACAGAGCAGCCTAATGAGTAGGGCTGGAGCAGAAGGGAAAACAGAGATGTTATTGTCTGAGAAACCAAGGAGCGGGCTAAGCATGCAGATTCCTTAATCGGCTCACGAGTTAAATACGTTTTTGCAGAGCTGCAGCAGTTCCGAGCTTGCTCGCTCTCCCCACCGCCATGAGGCAGTGGAACCCACCGGGGGTCCCCAGAGACACCCCCCGCCTCTCGCCCCCAGAGAGAAGCCAGCACCTTGATAAACAAGTGAAAAGTATGTGTGCGGAGGGGGGATTATTCTCCCCACCTCACCCCCCAACCACCAAAGTCTGATAGACTCTTCCTTCTCCAATCTTCAGTTCGTGGCTGGAAGTAGGAAATCAGAAAAAAAGGGGAACAAAGGGGGGCTGGTGGAATTCTGCACTTCCCGCTGGAAGGCGTTTCCCCCGAATGCAACCGTTCAGCAGGAAGAAGGTCCCTCTTTTCCCTCCCACTCTGCAAACAAACACAAACTCTGGATTTCTCCCCCCCTCTTTCTTTTTGGCGTCAGGGAAGAAGTGGAGTCCACGATGGCTCCTCTCCCCTCCCCACCGCCACTTTTTATATTTATTTAATGCATCCCTAAAGCCTGACTCGGAGTCGCTTTGCTGCAGCCGGGTGGAAGCGAAGGGCTTGAGACGAAGTAGAGACGCTGGACAAAGAAAGCGAAGCGGCTGGTTCCATCGAGCAGGCCCCGTAGAAAGAAGCGTCACCCCGCCGCTCCCGTAGCTCGCCAGAGCCGTCATTTCCCAACTCCATAAGGGCGACCCCCCCTTCCCAAAACCTCCACACAGATCTACAGAGATCCGTTGAAGAGGCCCCTCTTCCTCCGTGCACCGCGTCTGTCTCCTCTCCCAGCCCTCCCCTCTCCCGGATTTTGGTCTCCGACTCCGCCTGATTTTTCACCCTCCCCTGCAGCTGCATCAGCTTCCCTTGGCCCAGATGTCCCTTAAACTCACCGCTCCCCACAGTTCCTGCCTCCGCGCGGACCCCTGAGGATCTGGAGCCCTGCAGACAACCCCCCCCCTTAATAAAATTCAAATCCCGAGGTTTTTAATCCAGGGCGGAGCAGGATGGAGCCTGGACTATTGCATTCCCCCTCTCGGTTTCCTGGGCCTCTCCAGGGCTTAGCTCTCGCTCAATAGCACTAAACCGGCTTAAATCCAAGGGCTCCTGTTTAACTGGTTTGAGGATCGGGCTGCCAGTCAGTTTAACCCTTGACGCGTCTCAGCATTAGACGTGACTGTGATACACAGTGTTTCTGCAACAGTTGAGGATGACTTTATCTCTTGGCAGGGTGAATTCTCGTGGCACAGCCGAAGTGTGAGGCTCAGGCTTGCAAACCTAAACTCGTTTGATTCCCGTTTTGCACAACATTAATGTTCTCTTTCTGGTGCCACCGTAACCACTGCAAAGCATTTCAAAAATAATAATCACAGTGGAATCCCCTCCTAGATTGTGCCATGTCTATTTCCATAACAGGTCCCAAACTAGCAAAGTTGGATGAGATCAGTAGTATAGGGGCATATCTAGAAGTGCAGGATCCCTTCATGATAGTCATGCCATACCCCCTCACTTGTTTGCTCTCCATTGTCATTTCCACACTCCTCAGTCCTTCCCGCACTTGTCTTCTCCCACAACAGACATTCCTAGAAGCCAATCAGCATGGAAGGGGCGTGTGGTAGCTACTGAGAAGAGTCTTCTCAGTGACTATCTTACCTCCTTCACTCTGATTGGCTTCAGTCAGCAGGAAAGGACAAGGAAGCATGTTAGAAGGTTCTTCCCAGAGGCTAACACACTTCCTTTTCATGCTGATTGGCTTGTAGGAGGTTGGAGACATAGGGACCCTGCTGGGATCCTTCTTCCAAAAAAGTAAAGCGTCTAAGACCCCCAAGACCCTGTACAACTACACCCCTGGATGAGATAACCAGTCACTTTAGAGGGTTTTCAGCAATGGATTTTCAATGCATGGCACATCTGACATGAATCTTTCGATACCTGCTTTTCAGTTTCCCGTGTGCAAAATGGCACAGAATAGAATCTGTCGGGACATACCTGAATAAAGGAACTTCAAAGGGAATCTGCAACATGAAACTGAACTACTGTGCCTCAAAAGATTCAATGCCTCAAAACAAAGGATTTTTATCATACTGTGTTAGTTAGCTTACCAGTAGCAGGATGTCTGTGTTATTAACAACCACTTTGTGAACGAGGACAATTAATTATATAATTATCACTGTCTGTACTTTTCTACATTTCATTTAGCCCTGACCTTACTGTTTATAATACCCCCCAAAACACCTGTGTGTGTATGTGTGAGAGAGACAGGATAATACTTCATGCTTCTGATGAAGCAGAGTCTACAAAAGATTACGCCATAACACATTTGTTAGTCTTTAACACATTGCAACAGGCTAGCTACCACAGCTGCCTCTCTGGAAATTATTTTTAACAGTGGTTAAATTTGCAGAGTTTTTGAGAGGATAATGTTGACAAAGTAAAGTTATCCACCTCAGAGGATGCAAATCAGACATTTTAGGGGCTGCACTGGCTTTCTGGTACTTTCAAAGTGTAATTCAAGGTGCTGATTTTTACCTGCAAAAGTTCAAAATGGCTTGGATTCCCTCCTACATATATTAGCAAATATCCTTTTATTTTTACAATGTTGCTCCTCATACAGAGTTTCATATCCCATCCCACTCCACAGTTACTGCTCCACAACTTAGGGATTTCCTATCCTGGGTGATTTAACCAAAGTCTGAGAACTAGCATATTTTAAGGGTGAGCTGTAAAACTTTATCTGACTTGTCTTAAATATGGGGTACCAGTTTTAATTCTAAAGACTGTGTTATAGTTTATTAGATGTGTAATTTATTTTGCTGGCTTTATTCAATTGGTATTTTAGGGCTGAGTGTCTCACTCACACATGTACATTATTTGATTTCTCATCAGTAGTGTAATACATGTCTGCTCAGAAGTAAGACCCATTAAGTTAAGGAGGACTGACTCCCAGGTAACCATTTGTATAGTTATATATACACTTACCTGGGAATTAGTCCTACTGAACTCAATGGGGTTGCTTATGGGTAGACATATATAGGATTGAGCTGTTAATGTCTTAATATTTTATGACTTGGAGCGAAACAAAGATGTGAAGTAACTCTACTGAAAGTATTGAATCAGAGATGATGTGGGGACACTTGTACCAGTGCATGTTGTGGGATGGCCAGTAGCACTCTCCCTGATTTCCCTACTGCAGCTTTTATGCCTGGATCCTATGCACTGATTGACTAAAGTCCAGCAAGTTTTCAAACAGTTTTTATAGAAACCCTAAGGTTGTTCTGAAAGACTGCCTGCCATTACAAGAGCCTTGTATTAAAAGCACTAGCCTGGCAACCATTAGCGAGGAATGGCTAACCCTTTCCAGGCTAAAGGTTACTTTGACCCATGGTCAAATCCACCAGGTACTGCATCTCAATGTGGGTATGGACAAAGTATAAAAGAGGTAATTACAAGAACCACAGTTCTCAAGGCTGCCTTCCAAAAGACTTTCCCATCAACTAAAATTTCAAGGGGCTACAAAAATATTTTGGCGTTACACAGAGTTACCTATGGGACCAGTCAGCAAAAAAATAAAAATAAATGCAATGGTCAAGAATAATACAAGTTGTAGTCCCCAACATGTGGGCAGCACCTGACTTGGAGATGACTTGGAGCTATACCTCTCTTTGACCTACACCTTACTGGTCTGGTGGCTAGCAGTTCTATGCCCATAGCACATACCCTAGAATGGTCTCCCCAGTGCATGTTGTTTCCTATTCCTTCTGGACAATGGGTGAACTATTTTCTTCAGCGTGATTCTGCAGGACTACAGTTGACCTGGAATCACAGGCAGCGTGCTTGGTTGAAAGCTAGTCCCATCAATTTCAGAGGATTTTATGGTTTCAGTCAAAAAGTAATATTGTTGCTGCAAGTCTTGGGTGTAATAAATCTTGACTCTTATAAAACCTCAGGAAACGGATAAGGCAGTTGCAGCCTAAGCTCGAATAATTACAGAGAAAAACAAAACAAAAAACATTGGTTCCGTAGCAAACTCTGCTAGGCCCTAGTTCTCCGTATGACATCACGACTATGTGCTTCTCAGAAGAGAATAAGACTGCTCTGTCTCCCTGCCTGCACCACCTTGCAAGTCGGAGAGGACTACAACTCCCAGGACGCACTTTTGCAGCGGAAAAAGACCGTTCACCCTTACGCCTCATCCGATGCATTCTGGGAAACATCCGGCTGTTTTTTATGATCACTCCATTTCATTGGAAATAATCCTTCCGCAGCGAAGGAAAGGAAATATAATAAACTTTTTAAAACCCGGCGCCGAGTCGGAGGTAGACGCGGGAAGCCAGATCCCATCCCTTACTCTGTCTCTAGGATGAACCGTACTGTAACGAATATCTTTTCCCGCGGGACTCCTTTTTTTGACAACCACTTTTAATGTGGGAGAAAAGGTGGTGAAACGCTTCCGCCTAGCGGAGGTAGGTGATATAAGGACCGCAGGGAAGTATCGGATCCTCTTTCGCCCCTTCAGCGTAAAAATGGTGGGTGCTGCACGCGCGATTCTGCGGGCCGCGGAATGGGAGAGCCCCCCGAGGGGGGGGGGAGAGATGTAGGAATCGATACTTTTGCGTGGTGGTGAGGGTAGTTATCTCTGGGTCATCCCTTTTAAGGGCTCCAAGTGAAAATAGCCCCGGTTCATCTTACTTTCCTCTCCCTGGTATTCGGAGACTATTACAGTAAATATCCCCCGCCCCCGTCTTTTTTTGCTCCGGGTGGTAGAGTCCCTTTTCTCTCCCGCCCTCCCCCGTGTGTGATCCTGCTGAGCGGGTCGTTCGCTCGTGACCCCACAGCGCCTCGTTCTGGGCCCCTTTCCATCTCTGGTGCGATGCCTGTAAAGGGAACGGAAGGTAGCCCGCCCTCACTTTCATGCCTGGAAACATCAGCGATTAAAAGGCGCCCAAGAACTTAAGAGCCTGCCCCCTTTCTTTAAAAATGGGGTCATTTATGGGGGAGTCTTGAGGGGTGCAATACTACTGGTCCTTGTACGTGTATAAAAGATTTGCATTCTGCCTGTCGACTCTTGCTCGGCTTCCAAAGTTGGCTTACAAGACAAAACAATATATAATGTGAAACTGGTAATGGCGCAGTTCAGATATAAACAGTAAAAATGCCACCGATCCCTGGAGAACTTAAGGCGTTCTCCGAGGGCATATCTTGAAGGCGCCTTTGATGGTCAGTGCTTGGGTGGGAGAGTGTCTGGGAACTCTTTGTACACTGTCTTTGAGTTCCATAATAAAGGCAGGGCATGAATATACTTAAAATGGAACGCCGTTTGTCAGTGTGACTAGAGGGGACGGCAACGGGTGTTATTGCATGCTGTTTCATAGATGAAAACCGAGCTGCACCCTTTCGTAGTTGTAATGCTCTTACACATAACACCTCAGCCTCCCCTTATGCCAAAGGCTCATTCTTCTTGCTGTATGCAAACAGGCCAGAGTAGGGTGAAAGGGAAGCAAGGAATTGTCAGCCTTCATAGGCATGTGCACTAGCATAGAGCTGCATGTGCCCGGCCATAACTAGACAATTGGGTGAGGGCTGAATCCTGCAGAACTCAAGTGCAGGCTGAAAGTGTTTTTGAAAGGCATCCCCAACAACTTATAAAAAGGCAAAGATAAGGATTGTGTGTTATTGGGGATAGTTGCCAGAAAAAAGGATACCATTGCTGGTTTTAGGACAAAAGGCATAGGAGTTCTCCTAGTATATCTAATCCAATATTCTGTTATAAAAACACTGGCTGACCAACTGCCTTGAGAATGGTATTCTACAATTGTGAGTCATGAATTGCCTTTAATCCCAATTTGTAACATGGGAACTGCTTTATGTTTATCATTCTGTGTCTTCTAGTTTTTTCTTTAAAAAGAAAGGGAAAATTAATGGTGGAATTCTTTGAATTCTATCCTATAACATGAGGCTGACTTTTTTTTAGCCACATATGTGTCTTAATCAGTCTCCTAAAGTTACCTTTTCTCAAACCAAAACAAATTAAAAATCTCTTTAAAGGGGGAAAAACTGCATGATGCTATTGTCACTGACTTAAACCGGCCTTTCCCATTATCCTCTCCAGGTGTTTTGGACTACAACTCTCAGCCAGTATAGCCAGTGGTCAGGGATGATAGAAGCTGTAGTCCACAACACCTGGAAAGCACCAGTTTGGTAAGGCTGACTCAAAAGACCCCAGCTGGATCAGACCAAGGTCTGTGTAATCAGCAATCTGTTTCCAGAAGGGGTTATGCAGATGGTTCTGGGAAGCTTGTAAGTGGGGAATGAAAGTAATCCTCATTTTGCATTGTTGCCCCTGGCTCTGATATTCAGAGGTATGTTTCCTCATAACAAGATCCTACTTAACTGCCTTGAATGTCTTAACTCTCCTTCTAGTTATGGTGTGAATTTGGGTAATTTTAGGGAGTTGTGCTTTACTTTTCATGTTGATAAACAACTGCGTTAATAAGGAAGGAAATATTTTATAATGGTTCTTTGACTAGCTGCCTTTCTCACCAGAGGTGCCCAGGCAAGGCATTTAGAACATACTGTCCAATATTAAGCAATGCTCTTCCCCTGCTTTGCAGTGCTTATGTTGGTCCTCCAGTGCTTTGACACTCCTTTCTAATCTTCTATCCTTTTAAACAGACCAAGAAGAGAAGGAATAATGGCCGTGCCAAGAAGGGCCGGGGACATGTCCAGCCTATCCGCTGCACCAACTGTGCCCGCTGTGTCCCCAAGGACAAGGCTATTAAGAAGTTTGTCATCCGAAACATCGTAGAAGCAGCCGCAGTCCGAGATATATCGGAAGCAAGTGTATTTGATTGTAAGCATCCGCTGTCTCCGTACGCTGCTTCTAATTTGGAAATGTTAATTGTGCAGGTTTGGGGTCAAAAAATTTAATACTTCCTAGCCTTAATGTTTTCAACAGAACTCTGTTTTCTGAGATCCTTTTCTCACCTTAAAAGACACAATGGAATCATACAGTTGGAAGGCGTTCGGGGAATCCACTAAAAGGAATGATCTTAGTGAAAAGGATATCAGATCCCATTGTCACTCTAATTAAGATGTATTGCACATTCACTGTGTTTTATTCTGCCAGAATAAGCCTAAGACCTACACCTCTTCAGCTTTAAACTTCCTGGGAGATTTTTTTAGAAGGATTATTACATGTTCTAGACAGGCTTGCCCTCCCTTTGAAACAGCAGGTCTGCATGTTGGGAGATCCATCTTTGTCACTAGAGACCCGGGTGACCTCTGTGGCTAGGAGTGCTTTCTACCAGCTTCAGCTTGTATGCCAGCTGTGACTATTCCTGCACTAGGATAGCCTGACCACAATGGTCACTGTAACGTGCTTTATGTGGGGCACCCTTGGATCTGGTCTGGAAGCAGCAGGTAGCGATGAAGGATTCGGCCAGACTGCTTACAGTAGCAGGCTACTGGCAAAATGCTACTCCACTGCTCAGAGAGCTGCACTGGTTACCAATCCGCACCAGGCAAAGATCAAGGTTCTTGTGAATTAAGGCCCTAAATAACTTGGCCCCAAAGTACCACCTGATACCTTGGAATCCACCTTGATAGCTGTGGTCTTCTGATGGGGCATTGTTACTAGTCCCACATGCCTCTGAGATTCAGCTGAGCTTTACCAGGGGCTGAGCCTTTAGTGTGGCTGGCCCTGCCCTGTGGAACTCCTTGCTAATAGAGGCTTGGCAGCAGTCATCCCTGCTTGTTTTTAGACAGGCTTTTAATATCTGAGATTCTTTGCCAACCAGCTCTTCCTGAGGTGGCTGATTTTTTATTATAACACTGTTTTTAGTCAGTATATCGCCTTGTTATTTTATGTGAAAGTGCAGTTTCTAAATATTGTAAATAAATAAAATGGGTTAACTTTCCATTAGAAAGTGCAGAGCCTATTGTGAGCTTAGCTGGCAGCCTTCCATCCTTTGGGAGACTTTGGGGCTTTGTCATGGGTGTTGTATGAACTGAATTTTGCCTTTGTATAATGCAAAAGTAGTGCGTCTGTGTAAACACACTATTGCCCCTTTCTCCCCAGCATATGTGCTGCCCAAGCTCTATGTGAAGCTTCACTATTGTGTTAGCTGTGCCATCCACAGCAAGGTGGTGAGGAACCGCTCCCGTGAGGCCCGGAAGGACCGTACCCCTCCACCCCGGTTCAGACCTGCTGTAAGTATATAGTCTAACTTGCTCTTGTTATATGTAAGGTCATGTGCAAGTAACCACAAAACCCTCCTGTTGCTGGTAGGTCACTATCGTTGCTGAAGTTTCTCTTTATACGAAGATAATGCATGATTATGTAACCAAATGCGCTGAGCACAAAAATGTAGATTTGTCTTCCTGTGGTATTACAACCCAGAAAACCAAAGGGTTATTTTATATATACGTTTGTTTTTTGATGTTCTTGATACAGTCCCCTGTATACCAGACCATGGCCTTTGCCATTATTTTAGTTTTTGCATGAAGCCCAGTGGGTGGCTGCAGTAAGGTTTCACATGCACTATATTGAGCACCTAAAAACAGATGAAATGCAATATATATTGATAAGATCGTTATAATTATCTTGAGTGCTTAAGATCTAAGAAGAAACACAACACATGTCGGGAAGGAGTAGGCTGCTGGATTGTGGTTTATATAAAGCCACCTGTGTACATGGTGCTTTATAGAGTGGTGTAAGTCAGAATTCACTCAAATGCCTGACCTTAACGTTTTTTCCGGAAGGACAAGGCCAGCTCTCCAGATTGCCTCCCTTGCGTTGTTCACACGCTGCAACTCCCTTGTATTAAATTTGTCCTGTGATGGCAATTGAATGCTTAAAGCAATTGGGAGGTATCCAACTAATACATCCCAGTAGCGTAAGGATTTCTGCCTGCACAACAGGGCTTTCCTCTTCCCCTCTCTGCACCCTCCCCAAATCTGCTCCAGAGGATTGGGGGAACCCCTAGAACAGATTTAGGGGGCATAGAAGAGGAGGGAGGGTTCCCATTGCACAGGCAGAAATCCTTGTGCTGGCAGAACCCTGACATAGCGCTGCATTGTATACAACTCATTGTCTTGAGTTAGTTAACTGACAGAATTAAATGAATGCTCCCTAACACATCCTTCCTTTTTTTCCAGGGTGCTGCACCAAGACCACCCCCTAAACCAATGTAAAGAGATGATTTGAGTGATGTCAGTTTCTACTATTGACTCAATAAATACATTTACAGATGGTTTTTATGTGTTATTGGCAGGAGTATTGTTTTTAAAGGGTTGGACTTTTAAGGAGTGAATTAACTGCAATTAACTGCAGAGATGTGCACCAATTACTTGAATTATGAGCAGTAGATTGGAATGCTGAAAATCGATTCTACTGCTTTGTGATTGATCATAAGATGGTAGTCTGTCACAAGCTGAACGTGAACTAGCAGTGTGATGCAGCTGCCAAAAAAGCTGATGTGATTGTGGACTGCATCAATAGAGTCATAGTTTTGAGGTCATGGAGTACAATGCTTAGTTCTGGGTGCTGCACTTAAGTATACAGACCAGGGGTTGCCAACATGGCTACATAAGCCTTCCAAGGCCTTCCCTGCGACCTGTAGCATCTCCTTGTCCCTCGCTTTGCTCATTGTAATTAGGCTTGAAAGAAACATTCTTTTGAGTACAGTAGAAGGCTTCTTTCAAGCCAGATTCTTACTGTAACGGAAAGTTTCAGAGGGTCACAGCTGGAGAGGGGTTAACACTCCTCAGTTCTGCCCTCCCAAAATCATACACAGTGCAATTCAGCTTGAAAAAAATCATATTTGGCTTCAAAATTAAGACTATTTTTCACGCCAAATTCAGTGGGTTACCTTCCTGAGGGGTGAAGGGTTAACCTTTCCAACTACAATCCCAGAAAGATTCCCTTCTGCAAATATGGGTTCAAAAAAGCTAAGACTTTTTTTCCCAAGCTTAAGTGCTGGCGGGTGGAGAGAGCGACTGTATGGTAGGAGGACATCCTTGCCTACATACATGTGTGTGGTGCTTACAACAGTTAGAAGGGGTGTCATAGAAATGGGCAGAGATTTTATTTTTTGATTTATTTTATGCCACTTTTCCAGCAACAAAGTTGAGCTCAAAGTGGCTCAAAGCAATAAAGCATTAACACACAAAAACAGCACTTAATACAGAAAGAAAATATCCAGTAACAAATGAATCAGAACAATAAAAATAAGATAAATACAATATCTGGATCAAAACAGTATAAATAAAAAAGTTGCACTGAGTCAGCAGTGGGTCACAGGTGGTTCTCTTCCCCTTTGTAAGGAGCAGGGAGCTGTTGTCCATGGCTCTTCAGAGTCCAGGCACTTTAGGGTGGGAGCGAATTGGCGATGCGGAGTCCCTCTCACCTTCCTTGCAGGCCGTGGCTTACCTGGTGCTCCAGAGGGTAGGAACAGATTTCAGTTTAACATCAGGAGAACCTGATTGAAGGCCACAAGCTCAACGATGGAACCAATTACTTGAGAGTGGTGGTGTGCTCTCCCTCTGGAAATACTCAAGCAGTGACTGGACAGATGTGTTGGAGATGTTCTAGCTGTGGATTTCCTAGATCAAACAGGATTGAATTAGATGGTATACAGGAACACTCCAACTGTATTTCTGTTCTTATTTGCACTTCATGCTTGCACACTGGAAATGAAGATGGCATGCTCACTGACCCAGAAGCTACTTCTGGCAGTATCTGGCACCAGGGAGAAGAAGCTCATCCATCTCGTTCCATTTTTTGATGATAATAAACTCATTGGATAAAGCAAGGGTGAGGAACCTGTGGCCTTCTAGATGTAGGCCCTGGGTTACAACATCTGGAAGAGCACAACTTTCCCATCACTGATACAGAAAGTTCACTGGATTGGATCCAGACTTTGGCTGTGTGGAGTTGCTCTTGAATAACACTCCACTGGATGCAGGCAATTTTTGCCAATTCTTCCTTTCCTTCCCTCCTTGAGCTGCTCTGGCCGGTTCCTCTTGAACAATGTGTGAGGTGGTACTGGAGGCTGGAGAACGTAGGCTAAAATTCCCCACCTTCCTTCAGGGGAAATCTCCACTTTATCAGAATCCTTTCTGCAAATGAAAGGGGGGGGGAATATGAAATGGACTGCCTTCAAGTCGATCCCAACTTATGGGGGCCCTATGAATAGGGTTTTCGTGGTAAGCGGTATTCAGAGGTGGTTTACCATTGCCTTCCTCTGAGGTTGAGAGGCAGTGACTGGCCCAAGGTCACCCAGTGAGCTTCATGGCTGTGTGGGGATTTGAACCTTGGTCTCCCAGGTCGTAGTCCAACCACTACACCACACTGGCTCTCCTTCGCAAATGAAAGGAGCCCTTTTATGCAACCCAATCTAAAGAAGAAAGAGTTCTGTTAGGCTGTTATATCCACCTAACTGTTGAGTAAGCTTCATTGAACTCTGACTAAGTGGAAGAGCAAGTACTTGGATGTTTGTTAAAACTAACGCCTGCTACAGATTTATGGGAGTCTAGAGCCATGAATCATTAATTCATGAATTTAGCCATGAATCGAAGTGGAGATTTCTCTTGGAAGGCCAATTTGTCTTGCAAAAATATATACATTTCAATTTGATGTGTTGATCCAGTCTGGGTCAGCATTCTTTTCCCTAGTTCTTGTGCCAGCTGCTGCTATTACCCTCCCTTAATATGGCACCCCTTGCATTCATTGAGCCTAGAAGAAGCAAGATTTTAGATGTAACCATTGGAATGTGCATCTCTGCATAAGAACTCCCACTGTCACGGGTGATACACTGCACAGTACTCCTGTGTTCAGGATGCATTAATCTGTTTTCCTCTGAGACAAACACGTGTACTTTCTAATTTAAAGTAACTCCTTCAGTGACACATGTTCATTAGCTGGTGGGGTTTATTCTATCACAAGCCATTAAATCTATTTTGAGCTGATAGTAGCTAACAGCTTACTTACAGTCCTTAAGATGAAATTAAAAACTATAATAAAATGTATAGTTTTTGAGCTGTGGACATTTCAAAACTGAGCAGTAAATGACAACTTTTAAGAGTCAAAGAGCTGGTGAAAATTGGATTATTTTATTGAGAAATTTACACAGCTTTGATCCGTTTTAAGGGGATGAAGAACAATTATTTTAATTTAATTTGATAAGGACTGAATTTTCTCTAACGTTTATTATTTATTAGATTTGTGCATCACCTATGCAACTTAAAAGCATGCCAAATCATAAATGCAAAGTTTTAAAATACATAGGGTTGTAACCAATGCTCCATGAGTAGAGTTCCATTCACACAACAGTATTTATTTTTCCTCTCCTCCCCTCACTGTGTGTCTCCATAATCTCTAGCCCACCAGCCCTCTGGAGCTGATTTTGAGAGTGGGCTGGAGGGGACAGGTGAGGAAGAGGAAGTTCTTTTGCGTGCATGATAGTCTATTGTGTTGACAGAGCTGCAGTATTGTATATAGCCCATCATTTCCAAATCACAAAATGGCAACCAACAAAAAAACACCCCAGATTATACACCATTGGCTAAAAGAGAGATGTTGAAACTCTTAAAAGAGTCTAGAACAATAAAACTACTATTCTTAAGACAGGTAAAAGAGTAAAAAGCTTAGGGAATATGTTTGCCTGGTGCCAAAAGGCTTGTTAGGATGTTAAGTGAGCTTCCCTGGGTCGCACATTCTACAGGCAAGAGGCCACTACCAAGAAGGCCCTCTCATTGCCACCCAACAAATTCCAGTAGAAGAGAGCACTCTGAGAAAGGCCTCATAGTTGCCTTACACTGAGTCAAACCACTGGTCCATCTAGCTGTCTGTTATCTGCACAGGCTGGCAGTGGCTCTCCCAAGGTTTCAGGCAGGGAGTCTCTCTCAGCCTTAGGTGATGCCGGAGATTGTGCTTCCACTGAACTATGGCCTCCTGCCTCCCTCCATAGATTATCTTTGGGCCTGGGTAGACTCCTATGGGAAGAGACATTCCTTCACATACTGGGGTCTTAACTGGATAAAGGCTTTACATATTAAAACAAGGCCCTTGAATTGGGCCCACAAATGGACTGGCAGCCAATGCAAGTGAGCCAGAACCAATGCAATATGTTTGAAATGCCTGGTCCCTGTTAGCAACCTCGCTGCAGAGTTCTGCACCACCTGAAGGTTCTGGACCAACTTCAAGGTCAGCCCACATGCAACAAAGTGCAGCAATTCCTACAGGAGGCTACCAGAGTGTAGATAAAAGTTGATAGCTTATATGTATCCAGATAGGCTTCATCTGAGCCATCAGCCTAAACTGCTGAAAAGCACTCCACGCAATAAAGACCACTTGTGCCTCCAATGACTGATGGATCTAGTACTCCCAAACTCTGGATCTGACCCCCAAAACCCTTCTGAAAAAAAGGATCAACTTTGCCAGGTGCGTAAGAGCCAGCAAAGATGTGAATGTCCCTACAAAGAGAATTCCAAGGTCTCAATGTCTTGTCTTGGTAACCACCCACCATATTCTAGGTGGGGTGGAAGCTTATAGTAAGATGTCTCAGGAAGATCTTCATAATGCATATGAAAGTTCATAAGAGAGAAGGTATACCATGAGGTTTCCTAGTCTGGCATAATTAAATGCTTTAAAAGTTAAACACATCCCTTTGAATTGGGCCTGGAAATCAATAGGGAGCCATTGAAGTCTAAACATTGGCATTATTATGTTCCTTGGTTGTTTGCCCCAGTTAGTATTATGGCAGCCACATTCTGGACTATTTGTAGTATCAGGGAATGGTCAATGACAGCCAATATAGAGTTTGATACAGTAATCAAATCTGAATGCGATTAAAGCCTGAGTTTCCTTGGCTGGGTTTATGATTCTTTCCTGCTAGGAGGCACAGGGTGGTGCCAGAGGGCAGCAGCAGGTCCTTACCTCTGCTTTTCTAATTCACCACACTGTCCAAATTTGTCATAACAGTATGGAAAGGTGATTATTATGTTTTTATTAACAGGAGAATCAAGGTCCTACAAAATCAGGAAGTAATGAGGGAACATTCGGGTGCGCTCTCTCTCATGGCAAAACAGTAAAGCCTTTCAAAGTGAAATCTTGTCTCCCAGTAATCCATTGTGAGGTTGCATGAGGCTTGTTTTGGGTCTCAATAGTGGCACCCCACTTCTGGAATCCCCTCTCCTCTCAGGTGCAAGTAGCACCATCACTGAAGGAGTTTTGGTGCCAGGTAAAAACATAGCTATTCACCCAAGCATGTGACTTAGAAAGTGGTGCCTTATGCTTGACTGAGGTAGTTATTTTGCTCGTTTATGGTCTATTTATATAAATAGTTCACATAAATTCCAGACCAAGAAAAAGCCTGAGGTCTTAATTAGATCAAGAATAACCTTTTCCTTTTTGGTGTCACTTGTTTCCTGTGTGAGTCACCTTCTGAGATGGGTGGAGGGAAATTTGGGGTTAAAACCAAGTAATGCCTAAAGGACAGGTTGGGCAGCCACAGTGTTGAATTTCCCGTCTTTGGATCAGCTGGGCAGGACTTTGAGCTGACCTGGAATAGAACTCAGTTTCACCTGAAAGCTGTACTAATGTATGGGGAGGATCTGGCAATTTAAGAATTTGCAGATTTAAAGTCACTGATAATATGCTGTATGTTTTCCCTCCATCACTAATAATGGCTCTGGTTGGCACAGTTTGGACCAGAGCTATGGAAGAGATGGGGAGGATTAGTCCAGGGATGATGAACCTGCAACCTCCAGATATTATTGAATTCCAGCTTCTGCCAGGCCCAGAGAGTGCGGCCAATGACCAGGGTTTATGGGAATTAAACAATAACAACACCTGAAGGGTTGATAGGATACCCATCCCTAGATTAGACTTTGCAATGTTGATCAAACTGAACTAGGTTCCACCTGAAAGCTGTTCTAATCTAGGGGTAGGATATGGCCATTTAAAAACTCTCCGGTTTAAAATCACTGCTATTGTCCCTGTATGTTTCTACTAGAATGACCTGCTGGTGCTTCTAATGCTGTGCTCTCCCCCTGCCAAAGGCCCAGGCACTGATGAGGCCACAACAGAGAGACACACAGCCCAACAGTGACTAATAATGGCTCTGGTTGGCACAGTTTGGACCACAGGTCTGGGAGAGATGGAGAGGATTAGACTAGGCTTTATGAACCTGTGGCCCTCCAGATGTTGATAGACTCCAGCTCCCATCAGCCCCAACAGAGCCATGGAACAGAGAAACAGGATCACACCTCACGGCACTCTGACCTGATCCAAATCAGATAGCAGAGCACTACATATGTGATTGGATCCCATGATGATTTGCCCCCTTTGTTTAAAAAGAAAGTTACAGTCTGTAATGACTGTTGTATTTTATATTTTCAAAAACTCTGAGAACAGTCACTATTGCTTCTTTGTCCCAGCAGCCCCCATGAAACCCCATCTCCCTACCACCACCACTGCTGCACAGAGACTAACCCAGTTATGCCTGCCTAACGCTTTCTGCACTCTCAGAAATTAGACTGCTACAAAAATTGAAGGGGTTTCATTGATTATGGGATACTGTGCTTGAAAAGTGTAAGCATATTTTGCCAACTGTATGATTTCTTTCTTAAATTAAATTTGAAGATCCCAAGTTTCTGAAGCATAATGGAAGTGAAACTAGCAAAAGAGTGGTATGGAGGGCTGTTGCCTGGTTAGTGCACTTTCCGCACTTTGCATCCTTGGCTTGTGAGTCCATCTTTCCATAGACCTGCTTGCCCCAGAAGCTGTCCATGAACATATCTGTGCCCAGGGTTGCTCTGTTCATCACATCAACACCAGTCAAGTGCATGGTGCTTTTTACTGAGGCTGGGAGGCACCATCCAGTGAGCGACCATAAACTCCACTTTCCTTGTGTCGTGATTCCTGATCTCATTTCCTCCCACTCTTCTCCTGACTGCAACCCTTGTTCTTCTGGGCACCCACTCCTGAATCTCTGCCATCCTCTCCCTCCCTCTGCACCATGCGCTGTGACAGAATGACCTTGCTGGTGGTGTTTCTCATGCTGCGCTCTCCTCCCCCCGGCAAAGGCCCAGGCACTGATGAGGCCGCAACAGTGACCTCATTCTCAGCCAGGCTGCCTTGGCTCTGAAAGGCCCTAGTGGCCAGTGATATGAATGGCTGGAGAGGCTGCTTTGGTTTCCCATTAGCTCTTTCCAGAAAACTATAGCAGAGCCAGCAGCAATGGGATTCAACGTCCTTTAAAAATGGCAGGGTGGAAAGGGCGGCCAAAGAAAAGAGGGACACCATAAGCAGAATGCAAGTGAAAAACTGAGCTGAAGACTCCCACTCAGTAAACACTGTTGTTCGCTATCCTGAAACAAGTTTTCTCTTTCCTATCATGTGACGCCGTCTGATTCTACATACCTGGAGCACAGGGTGGCGTTCCTGAATTCTAATGCTGAGCTTGCGGGGGAATAGAGCAGGGGTGAGGAAACTTCAGGCCCAGGGGCCAAATGTAGCCCTCCAGGCCTTACTGTTTGGCCTTTAGGATTCTCCCCTAGCACACCCCTCACCAGCTCTCTTTCGCAGCCTCCTTGAGCGCTTTTGCCTGGCTGGAACGTGTACTTGAACTCTGATCACGCTTCTTGCTTGTTTGGATAGAGAGGAATGTGTGAGTGTGTAGAAAGTAGCCTACTCTACAAAAGTAAAATCCACATTTGTGACAGTGTTCACTTTTGCCCTGCCCCTGCCCACCACCAGTATGTGGCCCCTGGAAAGTGGCCCGGAAGGGAAAGTGGCCCTTGGATTGAAAAGGTTTTCCCACCCCTGATGGACTCAAAGTGAAGAGCAGGAGCTCTGGGTACCACAAGGAAGTCCTCTACTGCTACTGTTGGCCATAAGGGCTGGGCCCTGGGTTCAAGGGGAGAGGCGGCTCTCACTTAGGCTGGTCCCAAGTTGTTCAGGACTTTGCGAATAAGTAACAAGACCTTGAACCTGGCCCGGCAGCATAGAGGCAATCATTGCAATGGCATTTTGCACTAACTGCAGCTTCCAGGCTAACCTTGAGGGCAGTCCCACATAGAGTGCATTGCAGTAATCCACTTGTAATGAATGGGAAACTTACAGATAAAAATATGCACTCGGGTCAATGTGTGCAGAAGGTTCCAGGTTGAATCCCGGGCATCTGCAGGTAGGCCTGGAAAAGACTCCCATCTGAAACCCTAGAGAGCTGCTGCCAGTCAATATAGACCAGGGGTATGGAACCCCAGAGCCGGGAGCCAAATGTTGCCCTCTGGGCCTCTCTGCCCACCCTCAGGACTGTCCCCAGGCCAAACCCCTCATTGACCCTGCTCCATGCCCTCCTTGTGCTTTTGCTGAGGTGAAATGTGTCTTGGAGTTGTGATTATGCCACTTGCTTGCCTTGATGGAGGAGTGAGAGAGAGAGAGAGTATGTGTCATAGAGTTGGAAGGGGCCTATAAGGCCATCAAGTCCAACCCCCTGCTCAATGCAGGAATCCAAATCAAAGCATACCCAACAGGTGGCTGTCCAGCCAGCTGCCTCTTGAATGCCTCCAGTGTTAGAGCCCACCACCTCCCTAGGTCATTGGTCCCATTGTCATGCCGCTCTAATAGTTAGGAAGTTTTTCCTGATGTTCAGTTGAAACCTGGCCTCCTGCAACTTGAGCCCATTGTTCCGTGTCCTGCACTCTGGGACGATCGAGAAGAGATCCCGGCCCTCCTCTGTGTGACAACCTTTCGTGTACTTGAAGAGTGCTATCATATCTCCCCTCAGTCTTCTCTTCTCCAGGCTAAACATGCCCAGTTCTTTCAGTCTCTCCTCATAGGGCTTTGTTTCCAGTCCCCTGATTATCCTCGTTGCCCTCCTCTGAACCTGTTCCAGTTAGTCTGCATCCTTCTTAAAGTGTGGTGTCCAGAACTGGACATAGTACTCAAGATGAGGCCTGACCAGTACTCAATACAGGGGAAGCAATACTTCATGCGATTTGGAAACTATGCTTCTATTAATGCAGCCTAAAATAGCATTTGCCTTTTTTGCAGCTGCATCACACTGTTGGCTCATATTCAGCTTGTGATTAACAACAATTCCAAAATTCTTCTCACATATCATGTTGCTGAGCCAAGAATCCCTCATCTTATAACTGTGCATTTGGTTTCTTTTTCCTAGGTGTAGAACTTTGCACTTATCCCTGATGAATTTCATTCTTTCTTTTCAGCCCCAATGATCAAGCCGTCTTCCAAGGTATTAGCTATCCATCCCAATTTTGTATCATCTGCAAATCTGATAAGCATTCCCTGTACCTCCTCATCCAAGTCATTCATAAAAATGTTGAAGAGCACTGGGCCCAGGACCGAGCCCCGAGGCACCCCATTTGTTACTTTCCCCCAGTTTGAGAAGGAACCAAGGATAAACACTCTTTGACTACAATTCTGTCACCAACTGTGGATCCACCTTATAGTTGTTCCATCCAGCCAACATTTAGCTAACTTGCTAATCAGAATATCATGGGGCACTTTGTCCAAAGTTTGCTGAAGTCTAGATATATTATGTCCATAGCATCCCCACAGTCTACCAGGGAGGTTACCCAATAAAAAATGGGATAAGACTAGTTTGGCAAGACTTGTTCTTGATAAATCCATGTTGGCTTCTAGCAATCACTGCACTGTTTTCAAGGTGAGTACAGACTGACTGCTTTATAATTTGCTCCAGAATTTTCCCAGGGATCGATGTCAGGCTGACTGGTCTGTAGTTCCCAGGTTCCTCCTATTTGAAGATAGGGACAACAGTGTATGTGTGTGTAAACCTGTGTCTTCTCTGTGTGTCTAATAGATAGCCTACTGTACAAAGGTAAGAGTCATGCGTTCTGTTGCTCCACCCACTTTTCCCTCTGGACCTACCCACCACTGGGATAAGGCTGCCAGAAAGTTGACCATGAGGGAATGTGGCCTTCAGGATGAAAAAGGTTCCCCTCCTCTAGTGTAGTAGACAATACTGATGGTCAGACCAATGATCTGACTGAATATAAAGCAGCTTCCTATGTTCTTCTGTTTCCTAAATGTTTTGAAACCAAACGGGGCATGTGGTGGTTGTTTCACTGTTCAGAGGCATCTGATCCATTTCTGGGCCCCAACTAAACAATCCTTTTGTAGAAATTCAGATTGAGCTAGTGGGGGATATTTATTGTACAATCCCAGCATTTGAACTGTGATTGCAGAAGGTAGATTTAATATGAAGATAGGCATTGGATGTTGAGGAAGGGACACTGAGAATGAACATTAACTCCCCTGAATTGAGATGCTACTCTGTACTCACAGTTTGCATACCGAAAACACTGGGTGGGAATGTACCCTGATACCTATGCAAGATGACCTCCCAGAAATAACTGGGGCACCAGGGAGGAGCATATACACATCCTGTTCCACTTTTCAATGCTAACAAACTTTTAATATAATATAAAGAAAAACCAGTTTAACAGAATCTTTTAAACAGTTTTTGATGCACTGGAATACTGGCCATAGTTCTTAAAGTGGAAGAGCAACTACTACTGTTAATTAGATGTTTGTCAAATTAATGCCTGGTACAGAAATCTGTGAGTCATGCCTGCTCATGGGAGTCTGGAGCAAGGCCTCTTGTCTTGCACTTTAGCATCACTTGTTTACATCATTAATCTAATTGAAGATTTCCCTTGGAAGGCCAATTTGCCTTGCAAAAATAGGGGTGGATGTGGTCTATGTTGCATTATTTTGCTTATGATGCAGCTTGTATATACATGGCAATTTGACATGTTGATCCAGTCTGTGTCGGCATTCCTCTCCCTAGTTCTTATGTAAGCTGCTGCTATTCGGCCCTCTGTCAATACAGGAAAAGGATGAACATCTTCTGCATTCTTTGGACCCAACAGAACATTGAGTGTTATCCATGATGACCACCAGCAGAATATGGGTCACTGGGCAAGAAATGACAACTGATGATCTTTACTGTGTAGTACTTCAGTGTTTGTTTACAATCCAGTGTCCTTTCAGTCAAAGTGAGGAGTTTGTCATCCATTTTAGAGAATAATCCCTGCAGTAAAGCACATGAATGTGCTGGTAAGATATGGGATGCTCATTCTATTACTAGCCATAGAACCATGAAGTCTGTCTAATTCCTTGTTTTCACAGTGGGATTAAGAAACATTCCTGCTGTCATGTTGTAAATTTATTTATTTAAGATGTTTTTATTTTTTATTTTGAGCTGATAAGCAACTAATAAAAACCTTAAGATAAGTTAACTGTAATAAAAACCAGAAACAAATCAAGCAACAGAATTTCAAAATAAATTGTGCAGCAGAAAAAATCAGAAGAGACAAGAATATAAAATTGACTCAGATGGAAACTAATCAAGGAGTCCCAAAGCCCTTCTGAAAAAAAAGAATAATCTTTGCCAGGTCCTTTAGAGGCAGCAAAGATGGAGTATGGTGAATACCCCTATGAAGAAAATCCTATGATCTCAATGCACTGCCTGGGTAACCATCCCCACCATACTCCAGAGGGGTTGGGAGCTCATAGTAAGGCCTCTCAGGAAGACTTTCTTAATGTATAGAGGTGAGTTCATAAGAAAGAAGGTGGTCCTTGAGTTATCCTAGCCCTAAAAAGTTGAATACCAGAACTGGGCCTGGAAATGAACTTGAGCCAGTGCAGTTGCCTTACAATCAACATCATATGTTCCCTGTGGTCTTCCCCAGTTAAAGTTCTGGCAGCCACATTCTGGATTGTGGTAGTTGTTGAGAACTCTTCAAAGGAAGCCAACACACAGTGCGTTACAGTAATCTGAATATCACAAGGCATGATAGGTTTTATACTTGGTGTTCCATCCCCTCCCAGTGCAATTCCTGCTAAGAAGCACAAGGTGACGCCAGAGGGCAGCAGCAGAGGACTACGTCTAATTCATCATTAATGCCTCTACATTCCAAGGGTGATTTAAAAAACAACAACAACCAGATAATGTCCCTCTTGTTTTCTAACTGCTCTGTATCAGAACAAAGGCAGGCAGCATGAAGAGAAAGGAAGAATCGTAGAACAGACTGCTGTTTAGGGAAGGCAGGATCAAAGTAGAGGTACCTTGAAGCCTATGAGATAAAGGTCCTACAAAAAAGTAATGAGGGAACAATCAGTTGCTCTCTCATGACAAAACAGTAAAGCCTTTCAAACTGAAACCTTGTCTGCACATAATCAGCTGTGAGGTGTGTATGACGCTAGTCTTAGTTGGATTCCAGGCCAAGAAAAACCCTGAGGTCCTCCTAATTAGATCAAGAAAAAACTTTTCTTTTGTGTCACCTATTTCCTGCCAAGTCACTCTCTGATTTGGGTGGAGGGAAATTTAAGCACCAACACAGCAATATCTAAAGGACAGGCTGAGCGGTCATAGCGTTGATTGATTTATTGATTTCTTTTTACAGTGTTAAATTTCCCATATTTGGATCAGCTGGGCAGGACTTTGAGCTGACCTGGAATAGAACTCAGTTTCACCTGAAAGCTGTATTAATCTAAGGGTAGGATCTGGCCATTTAAGAATTTGCACATTTAAAGTCACTGGTAATATGCTGTATGTTTCCCCCTCCATTACCAATAATGGCTCTGGTTGGCACAGTTTGGACCAGAGCTATGGAAGAGATGGGGAGGATTAGTCCAGGGATGATAAACCTGCAACCTCTAGATATTATTGAATTCCAACTCCTGCCAGGCCAAGAGAATGTGCTCAGTGACCAGGAATTATGGGAATTGAACAATAACAACATCTGAAGGGTCGATAGGATACCCATCCCTAGATCAGACTTTTCAGTGCTGATCAAACTGAAGTTTTTTTTTAAGTGAAAGAAAATAATAATTGAAAGATCCAGTTACAGGTCTCCTGTTTGGCCCTTAGACACTCTTTCACCTAGTTAGTGAACCTTCCGCACTTTGCATCCTTGGCTTGTGAGTCCATCTTTCCATAGACCTGCTTGGCCCAGAAGCTGTCCATGAACATATCTGTCCCCAGGGTTGCTCTGTTCATCACATCAACACCAGTCAGGTGCATGCTACTTTCTACTGAGGCTGGGAGGCACCATCCAGCAAGTGCCTGTGAACTCCACTTTCCTTGTGATGTGATTCCTGATCTCATTTCCTCCCACTCTTCTCCTGACTGCAGCCCTTGTTCTTCTGGGTGCCCACTCCTGAATCTCTGCCATCCTCTCCCTGCCTCCACACCATGCGCTGTGACAGAAAGACCTTGCTGGTGCTGCCTCTCATGCTGTGCTATCCCCTTACCAAAGGCCCAGGCACTGATGAGGCCAAACAGTGGCACACACAGCCCAGCTTTCTCATTCATAGTGAGGCTGCCGTGGCTCTTAATGGTAGTAGAGTTGTGCCAAATTCAGAAGTGCAAGGACCCTCCATGATAGTTACAACCACATCCCCGCATCCTTTTTTTTTTTTTGCTGCTGGGTTGAGAATGAGTTCCTTGTTAATGCCTTCTCCCACAATAACAGATGTCGCTAGGGGAGAGGGTTAGCCACTGAGAAGAGTATTCTCAATAGCTGACTCATCTCCTTTCACTCTGATTGGCTTCAATCAGCAGGAAAGGATAAGGAAGACAACTCTTCTCAATGGCCCGCACACTTCCCTTTCATGCTGGTTGGCTCATAGGATGCTGAAGACATTGGGACCCTACTCCCAAGAAAGGAAGGGGTTTAAGACTCCTTGAGGACCCCACATGACTGGACCCCAGCTTAATGGCCACAGCAGCCAATTATATGAATAGCTGGAGAGGCTACTTTGGTTTCCCATTGGCTCTTTCCAGAAAACTATAGCAGAATCAGCAACACTAGGATTCAAAGTTCTTAAAAACGGCTGGGTGGAAAGGGCAGCTGAAGAAAAGAGGGGCAGCATAAGCAGAATACAAGAGAGAAAGGGAGGAGAAGTCTCATGCTCAACACACACTGTTGCTCACTATCCTGAAACCATTTTTCTCTTTCCTATAATGTGACTCAGTCTAATTTTACGGTACCACAACAGAAGACAAGCACAGCATTACATTCAGGTGCTGGTGTTGGGGTTCGTGAATTCTACTGATGATATTGGGAGGGAATTGTGATCCTGAAGACTAAAAGCGCTTGAGTTCAAACGTGGCAGGATTCCACTCTTTTTTGCCCTTGAATAATTTCATCCAACCCTAGAGGTGTAGGGACAGGAGGGACGGGTTGTGCTTACTCAAGTGATTAAACTGTGCATATGATCCAAGAGGTAGTCATCACAGGTAGAAGGTCCCAGAGTATGGCCTACAAGTACTAGAGGCCACCACCTTGCTGGAGCTAAGCAAGACTGGGTCTGGACAATGCCTGGATGGGAGACTGCCTGAGAACCACATGTATGCTGCCTTGTGTTTCAGGATGAAAGAAAGGAGGGCAATATAAATGTAAGAAAATAAAATAAATAATGGGGATATAAATGTAAGGAAATAAAATAAGGGCTGGGTCCTGGCACAGCAAAGAGATGAGGGTAGGGTTGCCAGGCTCAGGGCCTGAGACTGATCCTGTATCTTTAGGAGAAGAGAAATTCAGCCAAGTGAAGGTGTTCTTGCAACACTGTAATGGGAAAAACCACAAGATGGAATTCTCCCTTCCCTCTGCACAACTTTTAAAGATACAGAAGACCTCTTGGTTGCCAGGCCTGGCCTCCAAGAGGTATTCTGTATCTTTAAAAGTTGTGGAGGGGGGAGGGAGAATTCCACCTTGTGGTTTTTTCCATTACAGTGTTGCAAGAACACCTGCACTTGGCTGACTTTCTCTTCTCCTACAGATACAGGATCAGTCTCAGGCCTTGAACCTCGCAACCCTAGATGAGGGGGTTTCTCAACTCAAGCCCTGGGATAGAGCTAGTTTGATGGATTCCTAGATCTACTCACAGATAGACAAGGCTAGTCTCGGGGACATACCTGCCCAGGTGTCCTTTGTTGGTTGAGTCACTGTATTTGTTCTTAGGTTGTAAAACCTTCCCCTGTTACCTAGTAGCACTGCAGCCTTAAGGAAACATCCTCAAATTGCATTCTCTTCTTCAATCCAAATATTCTTATTTGCCCTTTCTAGGAGCCTTTTCAGTGCACCAAGTGCTTTGCATCTCATTTCTCTTTTCCGAAGCCGGTCCAAACAGTTTTTGCTGTCTGAGGTGAAGAACAAAATTGCCACCACTTTGTTCCACATAGAGAAGCCAATCAGACTGGCAGCTCAATCTCTCTGCAACAGTGATGCCCTCCACCGTACGTGAAAGCAGCATGCTACTTGGGGGGTGCAGGGGAGGCAGCCTGGGCCACACCACCCTGGAATCTTAGTACTGCTCCCAGCATCTGCCACCTGAGGTAGCCACCTCCTCTGCCTAATGGCAGGGCTGGCCCTGCTTTCTTCCAGTAACTTTGTGAGGAAGGCTAAATTAGGCTGAGACAGTGAACTGGCTTAAGACTATTCACTTAGCCTCATGGCTAATTTGAGATTTTAACCTGAGTCTCCCATAGCCAAATGTAGCACTTCAGCCCCTACAACTAGCTGATTGAAGAAAAAGAACACCTTACTGATGAATAGGGCTAGGAACTGCGGCACACAGTAAAGGTGCAGAGGAAATGCCCTACCTCCTGACTTGTGAAATCATTTGTCTGTGACGTGCCATCACAGGTTTCAGTTCTACACAATGAAGACTAGAATCTTACTTCCCTGTTTAAGCCTGTCCTGGACTTTCAATTGACAGATGTGGCAAGGAACTCCTTTGGGCATCTGACAGTGCAATCCTATGCATACATACTCAGAAGTAAGCCTCACTGAGCCCAATGGGACTTCCTCCCATGTAAGTGTGTATAGAATTACAACCTGAAAGTAATTGAGCGGATACAGCCTTTCTTCTTGACACAGACATTGCCCACATTTTAAACCAGACCAGGGTTGTACTACCAGCATTGTTGCCTGGGCTTTGTTGGCCTCAGTGGGATACAAAGAACTGCTCCCCCCCCCCCAAAAAAACTATCCAGTTCTGATTTTTATCCTCTTCTCTTCTCTTGATAAACACAATCCATTATAATTATTTTTAAATATATATATTTTAATTGATTCTAACAACTGCAAAATGTACATATTTCCCAAAGGCAAATTTTTCTTGTTTTATGTAGGTCCTGCTTCATCTCTGGCAAATAAACAAGTAACTCCATAAACCCAGACACATTTATAAAGGATTAAGAGTGTTGGACTACGAGCTGGGAGACCAGGGTTCAAATCCCCACATAGCCATGAAGCTCACTGGGTGACCTTGGGCCAGTCACTGCCTCTCAGCCTCAGAGGAAGGCAATTATCATGGAAACTCTATTCATAGGGTCAACATAAGTCAGAATTGACTTGATGGCAATTCATTTCATTTTTCAATATCACACAAGTGAAGGAGGGGGGGAGGAATCTCCTCTTTCAGCTTTGCAATATCAGTTAAAGTACAATTAATTTCAAAAGCTCAGCCCAGCTATCCACCCTTGTAAACCAGGATGGTTATTAGGGAGCCAGGGCCCGCCTGATGGGAGAGCGAGATCCTTTTTTAAATAAACTAGAGGTGAAGCAAGCCAGGTTCAGCCAAAGGTATGTATATGAGACATGGTTCATTCAGCTTTAACCTAATCAGTGGATGGAATCATGTTTGTGCATGAGGGTGTCAGTACAACTTTTAGTGACCAGAGTTGTTTGCAAGTCCCTGCTTAACAGAGTTAGAGAATGGATTATTTAAATAAATATGGCAGGATCTGTCAAGTCTGTAATTTCTAAAGTTTTCCAGTCGGATCCATTGATTACAAAACAAACAGCATGGGACACCCATGCATAGAACTCTTGATGATGAGGATGGGAACGCGGGCGGGGGGCCAGTTTCTACCTATCCCGTCTGTCTCTCTCGCCTTCCCTCCTAATATATATATATATACAAATCTCCGCTCTTCATTCCTGTCGGGGAGCTAGTTCGGTGTTCTCTGATTGGTCAGAGCGGGGCACAGCCCCAACCAATGAGGTGCGAGCTAAGCTTCCCCTTGAATGAAGTGTGTGTAATTTGTGAGTTGTTGTGTGTAAGTGAAACTGATCAAAGCGCCACAGCCGGCGATCTCTTGGCTCGGGAGGAGAACTTGCCATATTGGAGGGCGAAAGAGAGGACGAGGAAGGCGACCAACTAAACACCCGCTGAGCCAGAGAGCGAGAGGCTGGTGGAGTACCTCAAAAAACAGAACGCCTTCACTTTGGGGATCAAGTGGCTTTTCCTATCGCCCTCTTCTCCATCCCGAATGCAGAATGCCATAGCTTGAAACACGCCGCCGCATGCCAGGAGAAAGTGGTAGCGGTGGTGGGCGGGGGAAAAAAAGCCCAAACGGACATAAAATAAATAAGATCTTTCGACAATGAAGAGTAACCGGAATCGAGTTTTTTTGCCTTGGCTGGTTTTCCTTCTGTGGAGCCTACAGTCTGCAGCTTCTCAAGCAGGTAAATGACTGATCCAACCGTGAGTCTAAAGGTTTCATCTGTCTTTCAGCTGTTGTGAGCGGAATCACGGGGAGAAAACTGCCCCTTACAATAACACAATTGAGGGCCTGTTTAGCCCCAAACAGGACCTTAAACTGCGGGTGTGTTTATATCACGATTATATTGTTTTCCCCTTTTCCTTGAAATCAGAGCCGTGGTGTTTGATTATCTTTCTCTCGTTGTGTCCGCTGTGGGGAGGGGAATCGTGTAATAGTTTCGCCTCATGGAGCGACGCCTTTGAACCTGTGCAGCCGCCACTACTGAGCGGCAAAACCTGTTTGTGTGTGCCTCCTCTCTCCCCCCCTTTAAAGGGAGAGTGCAGTACACATTTATCGTTCGTTTTCGCAATTTGTACGTGTTTGAGGAGTGTGATTCTGGCTCGCTGATTGTGCGGTTGGAAGGAAAGGCGTGTGTGTCTCCAAAACGACACAGGGAGGGCAGAAACTTCAAGACAAACTTTATGGAATCTGTAAAATGTTGTTTCGCCTGCTTCGTCAGTTGAACGATTCTCTGCCTGAAAAGGGTTGGGTTTTGGATCAACCCTGGAGAGGACGGGGGGGTATTTTAGGGTGCTCCTCGAAATGACAGAACCAGGATTTGATCTGAGCCAGGCTTCAGTCCTCCAAACATTTTAATTGATCCCTATTTACACATTTATTTATTTTATTTACTTATTTATATCCCACCCTTTTCCCCCAAACAAAAGCTTGGACTTGTTTAAAACTTAAACCCTGGCACATGTGAAGTAATGTTAATAAATCAGTGCCTTAGAGCATGTGCAGAGTGCATATCCCTCTTCACTCCATAGCCCACCCTTATATAACTGGGATTTGAGGCTTACCAGAGATATGGGTCAGAGGGTGTGATTTCCAGGTAAAATTCAGCTCTTTCTGGGTTTTTCTTTGTTGAAGTTAAGTGTTTTTGTGGGGGGGGGGGGGAAATCTTACTGTATTAGGCTGCAATCCTATACACACTTATCTGGGAATGTCACTTTTCTTACGCAGTTCATCCCCAAAACTTTATTCCGAGCCACAACTGCTGTTCTCTTATCTGAAGGCCACTCCACACATGACGTTGTTAACAGTAGCATAGTGGCAAATTCGGAAGTGCAGGGTCTCTGTACGATAGTTATAGCCATTACCACCCCTATTTTGCTGCTAGGTTGAGAATGAGATCCTTGTTAATGCCTTCTCCCACAACAATAGACATTCCTAGCAGCCAATAAGCATCAAAGGGGAGAGTGTTAGCTACTGAGAAGAGTCTTCTCAGTAGCTGACTCATTTCCTTTCACTCTGATTGGACAAGGAATCATGTTAGAAGACTCTTCTTAGTGACTAACACACTCCCCTTTCATACTGTTTGGCTCATAGGATGCTGGCGACATAGGGCCCCTGCTGGGATCCTGCTCCCAAAAAAGTAAGAGGTCTAACACCCCCTGAGACCCTGGTTTTTAAGGAGAAAGCCTACACCTTCGTATGTGTACCCCAAACACTGAATTTACGCAGCTAATTTAACATGTGTATCCAACATGTAGTTGAAAAGACATTTCAGCCAGAACTGGTCATGGCTCCCCACTAAACAAATCTTCATGCTGTTAAAAATAAAATAAAATAAAACAGCTACACCTGTTGATTTTCTGTCTGTCATATAGCTCTTAAGAATACAGAACCCCTTCTGGAGAGGGGGAGTATCAACCTCAGATCTTAGGAGGATACACCTACACTTGCTTGGAAAGTTAGCATATGAACATAAAACTCTTTTTATTTATTTATTTATTGCATTTGTATACCGCCCCATAGCTGAAGCTCTCTGGGTGGTTTACAACAATTAAAAACATTAAAAACAAATATACAAATTTAAAAACACAATTTAAAAAAGCAATTTTAATTTTTTTTAGTGTAGTGGTTGTAAGAGTGCTGGATTACAACCTGGGAGACCAGGGTTTGAATCCCCACACAGTCATGAAGCTCACTGGGTGACCTCACTGCCTCTCAGCCTCAGAGGAAGGCAATGGTAAACCATCTCTGAATACTGCTTATCATTAAAACACAGGGTCGCCATAAGTCAGAATCAACTTGAAGGCAGTCCATGTCCATTTCAACTTTTTTTAGGGGAGGGAATATGATTTGGGTCAGAATAACTTCCACCTCTTGGTTCCCTATCCAGGGCACATACTCAAGATCGTTTAGACTGCAATCTTAACCCTACATACCTGGGAGTATGTCCCACTGAATTTATATGACTGAGTCGGAGTAGACATGGTTAGGATGGTGCTGTTAATGTTGATCAGTTGCCATCTCCTAATGCCTTTTAATAACCCTGCCCTGTTGGTGGCTGAAAATGTGGCAAAGGAGTGGATTTATCCTGCCCTTTCAAAACAGGTTTATGGGGTTCAATAGGGGATTCTATTCCATTGTAGTTATTGTGACTGCATTAGGGAGTGGCAGCTGCTCCAGACTAATTATTAATGAGGGTGTGAGACTGTGTATGTGACATTCCAGTCACTGATATAGATTAGAATCCTGACTCCACCTATATGGCAAGAATGGGGGGGAAGATAGGCTCTCAACACTTTAACTAAAGGTGATTGTGAGTAGAAAATCCAATGAAGTAACCAATGTCCTTCTACATAATCTCCAGTGTGTTATGTTTACACAAATTCTGACCCCATAAGTTATCACCATAATATTTCAGAGTATCCTCTATTGGAAATGCTCAGCTTGCCTCGATATTCTGGGGATGTGATGAAGGGGAATCTGAGTGGAGAATTCTGTGGGGTCTTCTTGTTCAGTACACAGAAAGAAGTGTTACGTTACGTATTGCTACTGATGCATGATTTTCTCTGCCTTCTATATAATATTAGAACCTGGGATCATCCAATTCAACTAAATGTTGAGGAGATTCAGGGGAGATAAAATCAAGTCCTTCTTCACGCAGAAGTGGCACATTGTTAAATGATGGCATTTGCCACCACAAGATGTGGTGATGGCCACCAACTCAGATGGCTTCAAAAGGGGATTAAGACCATGGTGGGGAAGGGTATCGATGGCTATGCAGTGAAGAGGGAAATGCACTCTGCACATGCAGAATGCCCCTGAATTGCTGGAGAACACACATGGAGAGGGGCTATTGTGCTAATGTGTTTATGGGCTCCTGCTGGGAGGAAGGGCGGGATATAAATTGAGTAATAATAATAATAATAATAATAAATGTCCTACTTGTGGGCTACCTAGAGGCATCTGGCTGGCCACTGTGGGAAAGAGTGTGCTGGACTAGATAGGCCTTTGGACTGATCCAGCAGGTCTCCTCTTCTCATGTTATAATTAATGGAGGGGAGACTTCTACTGTCTGGTGAAATTCTACTTAAGGGGCGGGAGACCTACCTTTCTACCTTCCATTGATGAACTGGCCAGTGGGGAAGAAAGCGGAGACTTATTCATTCCTACCAGTGGTATATTCTCCCACTCTGTCAGATTCAGTCCATTCCTTGGGCAGGGAGGTTCCAAGTGTGAAGATTAAACACTACAAAGGGAGAAAAGGTTTTGATTTGAAACGGGCTGGCTAAGTCCACTGCCCTATCTTGTTTTGTGGCTTCTTAAGCTAACAGACTGGGGAAAACTGAGAGGTTCCTTAAATCAATGCTGTTCAAAAGGTTAACCTCTCCAGTTAGGCACTGTAGTACTTTGGATTTTTTTGCACAGCATTTCCTTGGCCAAATGTTGTAAAATAAACACTAACAAACAACTATTATTTCTCTTTTAGTGGTGGTGGGGAGAAACAATTATAGATG
Organism: Rhineura floridana; assembly: GCF_030035675.1. Classification (NCBI taxonomy): domain Eukaryota; kingdom Metazoa; phylum Chordata; class Lepidosauria; order Squamata; family Rhineuridae; genus Rhineura; species Rhineura floridana. The sequence goes on from NC_084482.1 coordinate 40,815,599, forward strand.
TCCTTCTCTCTTAGACTCTGGATACAGAGTCAAAGCCTGAGTAGCACTGTTGTTTCATGTTAATTAACATGGCAGCAATATCTTTGGGGTTTTTTGTTGTTGTACGTTGCTGTGAGACTCTGTTTAGCCGAAAGCAACCAATCTATGTATTGAAAAATAATAATCAAATAATCTGCCTTTATGCTACAATAGTCCATTCAATCGCAAGCTTTTGTTGGCGCTCCTTGGCTGGAGTCATGTGGTGTTACAGACAAGAGGATTGGTTAAGTGGCCTGCAAAACAAGTGGGCCAATCACTGTGGTCATTGCGTCAATTACTTTGCTTGTTATGGACTTGCAGAACTTGGTTTCTATCAGTTCACCAACTTCATCTGTTTTGTTCTGTGAGAGTGTTTCTGCAAGACGCTTGCAAGGATACGTGAGCTAGGTAGGGTCACTTGGCTCGCCTGCTGTCCATGAATTTCAGAACACCTATGCATAGCCATTATAACACCCCCTTTTTGCCAAACTGTCCTTGTAGCAACAATCTTTCTCATCTCTTGAGGCTGGAATGTTTGCATTGGCACAAATGACATAGAATAGTTTTATGCAGCATTTCTGCTGATGTGTATTCAGCCTGTTGTACTTCGCAGGAAGCTGCAAGGCACTTGCATACTGCCCCTATTCACCAGAACTGATCACCTGTCTGTGAGATCAGATCCTGTACATAGGTCATCATCCAGTGTGTTGTTTGCCAGAGCTTGGAAAAGTTACTTTTTTTGAACTACAACTCCCATCAGCCCCAGCCAGCATGGCCACTGGATTGGGCTGATGGGAGTTGTAGTTCAAAAAAGTAACTTTTCCAAGCTCTGGTTTTGACTTTACAGAGAGATTACATTTTGCAAGCTTTTCTGCTACCAGCACCGAGACAACTGTGACACACTCTGAACCCTCAGAGCTGTTACCTGGTTGAAGGTAGTGATTAATACAAAAAGACACAATGAAACTTGTCACAATGAAGCACCTCTGCGGTCCCTTCTGTTGCTCAGTGGTAGAACATCTGCTTTGCATGTGGAATGATCCAGGTCTAATCCCCAGCATCTCCAGTTAGATGGGGGAGTATTTTGATTCAGTTTGAATTTAAAGCCAGTGCTATCAAATTTGCAGATTCTTAAACAGCAGGAGAACAGAAACACCCTTTGAAATCTGCACGTATCTATGTTTTGCGATGCAGCCCTCTAGCCAAATAGCGCTTACATCCATGCATGTTTTAGGGGAAAGTGTGCATAAAAATGAATATATTCATGAAAATAAAATACAAAAAGGCAATCTGTTAGGAGAAATTGCTGGGAAATGTGTACATCAGTCAAAGCTGCATACAAAAATATGTGTTTATTTAGGAGAAATTTGCACTGAAATGCTGGAGAATTTTCATGAGGATTTTTTAAAAATCGCAAATTGCTGCAGAAATGTGGAGAACTGAAATTAAGATTGGGAACATGAGAACCTGAGAGAAATGAAATTGGCAGAGCTTTCCATCCCTATCTCCAGGTAGGGTTGGGAGAGACCCTACCTGAAACCCCAGAGAGCTGCTGCTTGTTAGTATAGACAGTATTGAGCTGGATGGACCAATGGTCTGACTCGGTATAAAGCAGCTGCCTGTGTTCCCAGCTGGACCGAAAATGGGGATCCCATTGTCTTTTCTGTAACTTAATATCCCCTTACTGGCGGAAACAATCTTTGTTTTCTCCTTAGGTTAAGGAGTTGGTCTTGGTGCACAGCAGTAGGAAGTCCAAGTGTTGTGAACCTTGTTTATGTTTTCATAAAGAGCATTTGCTAATGAGCTCTCTCTTGCTCTCCTCCCTAGGTTAATAGAGACCAGGTTTTCCCAGTTGCTTGAAACCAGTTTTGCATCAACATTCTTGACCTCTGCTAATTGCTTTCCTTTTGTATGCTGTAGCCATTGTCAATGGAGAGAAAACAAACAGTGTCCATCAGATAAACTAGAGGGAAAGACTTCCTCTCTGTAGAGATCCTTACTTTAAGACACACCTGACTAAGTTAGATTGGGAGGAAATGATTTCCTCCTTAAGAGTCCTTGGGTCATGTTTTTTTCCTCTCTCCCAGACATAAGCTGGCCTTAAAACCAACCTCTGATAGAAAGCGTTCCATTTTTGCATTTTTCTTCCATGTGAAAAGTGTGTTTGTGTGAATGCACCTGCACAGACCTTTCCTGGCTCTTTTCAAGGGTTGAAAGACATGGGAAGGGCCCCAAACTTTTAAAAGGGCTGGATCTGTAGGCTCTGATTTAACCATTATAATTCTAAAGGCAATGCTTCCGCAGGATCCTTGTGTGACAGAGAACTTGATTTGAATTTGGTGCTGCTGAGGCTTAGCCTGAGAAAATGAAATGAAACAATCAAGAAAGTAAAATTTTGAGCAGGTATGGAGTGTCTCTTCCCCTCCCTCAAATGAGCACAACCATGCCACACACATCTGGGAAAGGTGTCCCTGACAGCATGGGAAAGGTGTGAGCTGTGCTATCTCTAACATTTAGGACAGAGCTTGGAAAAGTTACTTTTTTGAACTACAACTCCCATCAGCCCCAGCCAGCATGGCCACTGGATTGGGCTGATGGGAGTTGTAGTTCAAAAAAGTAACTTTTCCAAGCTCTGCATTAAACACCAAGAGAGATCCAATTCCAAATACAGAGCGTGACCTTATATTGGATGTGTTGCATAAGAGTATAGAGCCAAGGAAGTCAATGTGGTACCCTCCAGATATTTTGGACTACAACTCCCATCATCCTTGCCTACTGGCCAATGCTGGCTGAAGCTGATGGGAGTTGTAGTCTACAACATCTGGAGGGTACCACATTGGCTACACCTGTTATACAGCAACCTATGTAATCGCCTAGTATAGCCTTCATCTTGATGTCAACTGAAGGGAATTCCTTTAACCTAATACAGTAGGGCCCCACTCATATGGCGGGTTACATTCTAGACCCCCACCAAAAAGCGGAACTACATCAATAAAATGGTGCCCAATGCCCGAAAAACGCTGTAAAAGTGGAACAAGCGCCGTAGGAGTGGGGCCTTACTCTAATTACTCTAATTGAAAACTGCAGTATTAGCGGAACGCCAAAAAGTGGGCTACCGAAAAGTGGGGCCCTACTGTATTGTACAAGGGCACCCTTCTACAAGAGCATCCTGTCTTGATCCGAAGGCTTTAAGTTGGCAAGAGGAAATCCATCTTGCTCATCACAAGCACTGTCATACCATCTCTCCAACACCTGTATATCCACTGGTCCTAATGCTTTTCTCATATCAGTATCATAGCACACACTACAGTGCTCACCATCACGTATACTCTCTTCATTTCCTCCAAGGCGGCTCCCTTTCAGAAGGGGTGTTTGATTCATATATGCAGGATTTTTTTTTTTTTAGATTAAAAAGACTGTAAACTTTCCAGTTCCTAGCCAATTCTCTGCTCTGTTGATAGGCTTAAAACAACTACTACACCTCTACATGGATTTTTCTAGGCTACAAACAAAATAACTGTATCTTGGGGTTTGGAGGGAACAGAAAATCCTCAGTCCAGGTCCACCCTGCCTTCATGCAGCATTAGCCACAAACTGGCTCCCTGAAGATTAACCCGCAATGAACTTTGGATGCCAGGATTCAACAGAGAGGGTGCCAGAGGAAACGAGATGCTTCTGCCAAAGTGCCTGCAGAGCACCCGGCTCCTCCAGATAATGTGATGAGCAAATGAATCAGGACGTACATCAGAAGGGAAGGGAGGGTAAAATTCTTAGAGCTGCACCAAATCCATGATTTATTTGTCATATTTCTCCAAGACTGCAGTGGCTCCCATGGAGCAATTTAATTGTAACTTCACAACAACACTGTGAGGTAGGTTTGGCTAAGAGGCAGTGACATGAGCCAGTGAACTTCCTAGCTGAGCAGGGCTTTGAGTCCCAGATTCTTGCATCCAAACTCAACATTCTACCCACAAAGCTGCATTGGCTTTTATTATCAAGATCAGGGATGGGGGAACCCTCAGCTGCAGCTCCCTCTCATCACCAGTTGCAGCCAGCATGGCTGATGGTCAGGGACAATGGGAATCCAACATAATCTGGAGGAACATAGGTTGCCCATGCCTGACAGTGCTCCAGATTGCCACACAAAAATCTAGCAATTTCTTAAAAAGCCATATGAAAGAGAAACTACTATTTGTGTGTGTGGGAAGCTGATTTCAGGCTTTTATGCGTGCATGTCCTTTGCGTAAGGTGTATGATTGTGACTGGAAGAAGCAAAGCCAGTATTGTCAGAGGGATAAGGATCCGTGGGGCTGAGATGCAAATGATAACAAGGCAGTGGCCTAACAATGGAGCCTATTTCTCTGATATATTTATTTCTGGTTGAAATCTGTCCAGTTTCCAGCCCTTGGTTCAGACCCTGCCTCCCGCTCTGAGATAAAAGAAGTCTTTGTTGCTGGACCTTCCCTTCTTGTTCGATAAGTGAAAAATACCAAATTTCTTAAGCCTCTTGCTCAACGGTTTTAATTTAGAAAATCAACATGTTAGACCAATGGAATGAATTCATAAACCGTAGCGTTTTGCCCTTATTTGAATTAAAGCATGGATGTGCAGGGAATCCACCACAGATTGTCATCTGTGGTCTTGCTCCAGAACCATATTTCAGTGCTAGATGTGAAAAAGCTGGTTGTGGTCACTTCCTGGAGAGGGAAGGTACTTTGTACATGCTCAAAGACTTTGTGCACCCCTTCCAGCCATCTTGCAAATGCACAGGTAAAGGGTCTCTGCCAAAGCATGCCAAAGCAAGGGTGGACAGATGGTGGATTGTGGACCACCAGCTAATTATGGTGGACCACCTAGTGTTTTGCTGTTCTCTGGGCTTCTTGCAAAGCAAAGAATGCTGGAACTTGATCTGCTTCCTCCAACAAGGCACTTCTTATGTTTGTAAGCAACAAGGCATATTCGGGATCAGTCAACACTGAGTACTTATGTATTCTTCAGGAACCCTATGAACTCTCCCTTTATTTTTTGTAAAGTTCACTGAAGGACCACAGGGTTTCTAGTCATTAAAATAAAAAAAGAACAAAGGACTCAGACCACCACAGATATAGTAGACTAGCTCCTGGCTTCATCAACAGCTGGAACATGACATGGAAGAACCTTGGCTGATATTGAAGACAATTAATCACATCCTTAAGCGCACACACCACCTTTTCTCCAAGGAGCTCAGGATGTACAAATATGATTCCCTCTTCATTTTGCACGATAATTGCAAGGCTAGAATGCTGGATTAGAGTTAGGGAGATTCAGATACAAAGCCCCACACAGCCACAAAACTCACTGGGTAACCTCGGGCCAGTCTCTCTCTCTCTCTCTCTCTCTCTCTCTCTCTCTCAGGCTAACCTACCTCATAGAATTGTTGAGGATGAAAGCGGGGGGGGGGATGTAGATCCACTTGTGCCACATTATGAGGTCCTTGGAAGGAAGGTGCACGATCAGTTTTAAAACAGGCACTCTGCAAGTTTGGAAATTGACTCATAAATGCTCTAGATGGCTCATGGAATTGCAGATAATTTTGGTAGGGTCTATAGCCAATGTGATATAGTAGAAAACTCCCTCACTGTTTAAATGTGCATTTCAGCCCTAATTGTGGGTTGGGGTGATTGCGGGTAATTGTGGGTTAGCTAGAGATGCTCATGCAAATGCACTGATGTTCTGCTTCACATATTCTGGGATGTTGACACCCACCTGGCACAGAAACTGTAGTTCTGGGTCTCCTCCTTGGAGGAGCTATTTTCTGCACTCTCTACTGTTCTTCCAACAGGCTCTGCAGGCATCCATTTCCATGTGGTGCCCTAATCTCTCCCATCTATGTACAGCTCAGGCTGTCAGAGATTTGCATGGCAAGGGCTGGGCAGGATTGTCCCTCCCATCTGAATCACTCCAAAGGAGGGGGGGACTTTCATAACAGGTAGTGCTTGTTGAGTAAATAGCTACAAGCTAAAAACCAGGTGTGTGCATGGACAGGAAGGGTGGCTGCCCAGCCATGAAGCAACTCAAACCAACAGCAAAACAAGAGGGTGGGTGTATCGGAGGGGTGATCTGCTTGAGGGATTGTCTCCAAAACAAGGGGTGTTGAAAAATATAATGGCCATGGCCTCCACCCACAGTTGGGGTGTGTCCTCCTGCTAGATTGGCACAGGGCGTCTTTACAAACAGAGGACTGAGTCAACTGCGCAAGAGAAAAACAAGACGGATGGCCCCCATGGTTAAAATGGGAGTGACGGACAGGCATTAGGAAGGCCCATGGAGTCGTCACCAAGCAATCTTGGGACAGGAGGACATAGGTTTTGGTGTCTATGGGAGCGGGTTTTTTTAAGTGAACAAAGACTGACTTTTCTATTTTTATTTTAATCTAGTAGTGTTTATTTTGATCCAGTAAACCCTTTAACAAGGTGGTCAGCTAAACATTATTTGATTAAATGAAGGTGCACTAGTTAGATCAAAAGAGATGAAATCATGTATGTGTGTATTGATCTATATATAATATTTTCCAGTCAGCTGAAATGACCCCTAATGGCAGGGAAACCCTGGAGGGGCAAAATGATTGTTACTTCCCTCTTACTTTGCTAAGATGGGGGAGGAGGAAGAAGCGGGCAGAGAGGGAATGCACCACAGGAGCACCTGTGCCCTCAAGTGCAGCTGCCTGCGCTAATTTTAGGCTGTTCAACTTTGACATTGCCCCCTCTTTAAAAAATGCCTGTCAGAGTCTGCCTTCTACATTCTTACGCCTCCTCTTGACAGAGGATACTCATTTGGAACCCAGCTATAGCAGGGGAGGCACAAATAAAACTCTGCTAGAGGGAATTTTGTAGTGTATATACTCCCTTGGAATATTGTGTAAGTTCAGGACTGGCTTAAGACATGACAGATTCCATCAGTCAACTGTTGGGGTTGCATCCTACAGTTTTTATAAGGAATGGAGGGTGACATACCCCCTTTTTGAATCCTCATAACAACCCTGCGAGGTATAGGTAGATTGTAGGAGTGTGACTGACCCAAAGTCATCTAGTGAGCTTCGTGGCAATTTGAACTCTGCTCTCCTTCATATGAGCCCGACAATTGCTGTGGCACTCTCTCTCTCACCAAATAATAATGCTTAGAAGGCAATTTAGGAGGACTCTTGTTTGGGGATGTTACAGGTTTATTCTGAGGCATCACCTTGGTTTCACTTTCTTTTGTTTGTTATACATCTGTGCCACAAGTTCATAATTTCCAAAACAGTTTTATCAAAGCCCCAGTGAAACTGAATGTCCTACAACGTATGTGATTATATGGAACCCTCCTTGCTGCAGTTGGTCTTAGAAAAAACTGCTTGCCTTATCTCCCAGCTGACTGTCACATTCAACAGTACAGGAGGAAATTCTAAATTGCCACCTGGCAGCTTATGGACGCTCCTTTCTTTGTTTGTCAGTATGGAAAAAACTGTAAGCGGAGATGGAGAGCCTGTAGCCCTCCAGATACTGTTGGACTCCAGCTCCTGTCAGCCCTTACCAATAAGGCCAATGGTTAGGAATGATGGTTGTTATAGTCCAGAAACATCTGGAGGGCCACAGATTAAACTGGCCATTCTTATCCCATTGCGTGCAGCATCTCACCCAATGGGAGATCAGTCTGAGATAACCAATCAAATCCAAGAGTTTTATTATCATGCATGTGCCAGGAAAGTAGGATTGCCTCCCCCCCTTTTTTACTGGCCTGCACCTTTTGCTTTGAACATCAGTTTGACAGTCAGAAATGCAGCAGGTAAAGTTACTCCTTCCACTAATTTCACGCTGAGAAAAGCTTCATGTTCAGGCCATTTCCAGTAAGGCATAGGTTGTAGCAAGACTTAAGAGGTGGAGGGTTCCACTGTCATGGGGCAAACAGCTCACTATGTGGCCTTACTAATCTAACTTGCCACACAGGGGCTGGTCTCTGGGGAGATTCTAATGGGACATAGGAGAGGCGGCAGCAATCTTCTTAAGGTGTTTTCTTCAAATTATTCTAAAAGTGTTGATTTTCCCACATCTGTGGATTGATTGAATGAAAGGGCCACATTGACCAAACCTCACATCTGATTTTTTAATTTTTAAAAAATGTATTATTATTATTATTGATAATGATGAGAATAAATTTATATCGCACCCTTCCTCCCAGTAGATGCCCAAGGCAGCATATGCTGCATTAACTGTGTCCAGAAGTGATGCATTAGAGACTGAAAGTTATTGTTAGTGCCACCTGCAGAAATGGCCTTAGCCTTCCTACCTCAAGTAAGTGGCTTTGTTTGGATATATGCTAAGCCATGTTTTCATATCTCAGGCTCGCACACTTTCCCCTCTCCTTTTGTCTTCCAGTACGGATGTGAGGAGATCAGAAGCTTTTAGCTTGCTGTGTTATCTAAACCTAGACAAACTGTAGATAATATTAACTATGGCTTGTTGAAACAAGCCAGCTTCAAAACTTACTTTGTGAGGCTGTTTTGCTTCAACTGACTACAGTTAAGAATGGAATAACCATAGTTTATGGTTCAGACAATTCACTTAAACTGCAGCTAGCCCAAAACAGAAGCAGCAGCTTTCAATCTCCTCCTCATGGTTGCACCAGAAGAGAGGGGAGGATTGGAAAGTATGAGCCTTAGGTTCATTGGGGTTTGTTCTTGTAACGCTAAACTGTGGTTTAGTATTACATCCAAATTAAGTCATTGTGAGCTTTGAATTCTTCCTGGAAGACAACAGGGTGTCAGGACAGATAGTACTACTATGTAGCATTTATATAGCTCTTTTCGAGTGTTCAAAGCTCTTGATGTACATTATCTAGTCATCTGTACAACAACCCTGTAACGTAGTTGAGACCAATTATCTGCATATTGCATATGGAGGAAGTGATTGGGTCTAAGAGAAAGGCAAGCCACTAGAGAATTTATGATTTGAAGCAAGATCTGAACTGTGGCTTTCTAAGTTCAATGGATCTATTAAGCCCTGTTAACTGCATATATGAGACTTTATGTATAAAAAAAGTTTCACTCACTGAAAATGTTTCTTCTTTTTGTTAAATGGTTTTGTTTATATTTGCTGCCCTGGGTTCCTTCAGAAGGAAGGGCGGGATATAAATTCAATAAATAATAATATCACCCCTCATATACCTGGCTGGTGCCCTGGTTCACCCAACCAACATGATTTCTCTGTACACAGGAACAGTAACATGCATATTATCCACACAAATAAGGGTGGTGATGGTCTTTCTTCCCTCTGATGTCACAATGGCATAACCCCAGTTGGCACTAGGAACCGAAAGGGTAGATGGAGCTGACAAGGTTCCGTGTCAATTGGAAATGGCCAAGAGCCAGGTATGAGTACACAATTGGCAGCTAATGATTTACAGAAACCTGAGCTGTAGCTTTTTAAGATGGGAAGTAGCTGGGATTTAGCAAAATTGGGGACTGTGTTCTCCATCTTTCTAAAGAAGCCAACTTCCTCCTGGTTTTAATTCACTCTGATTATTCTTGAGCTGTGAACTCAGCCTACACAAACCACAAGCATGCAGTGTGTAAGAAGAACAGTGGGCTATTATTACTTTGAATAATAATCATTTAAAAAATCCCTAAAATGAGATTGTCCCTGCGCCCACAGTCTGATAGACACAACACAAGAGGAAAAAGCAATGGGGAGAGACGAGGAACACACACAGATTGTTGTATACTGAATGTTGTATGCGAGATGTTTTTTGGACCATCTTTCTAGACTGGAAATGCACAACTCAGGTTTGTACTTGTTTAGGGCTCTGAGCTGTAGTTCCAGAAGGGCAGCAGTGAAGATAGAAGTATTTATAAACAGAAGAATGCAGAGAAGGATCAGAGATCAGATCCCTTTGTGGAGAGGTATTACCCTTCCTGCTATCTTTCTCCCACCGCTGACTGTTTCTCCCAACTGCTCCAGAGCTGTCAGCTTCTTTCCTCCTTTCCCTTTTGAAGCAGATGATTCCCTCCGAGCACAGTCTTCATACCTTTCCACTCTTTGTCAAAGTCACTCAGGAATGCTCCTAAGAGTCACTGATGCAAGTTAGGTCATTTTGGACTCTGGACTTAATGGCCTTATGAGAGCACACACACACCTTGTCTTTAGATGGCAATATGTATGACTTAACTTAGTTCAAAATGTGGGAAGCCAGCCCTGCTGCATTTGCCTCCCCCCCCCTCCGCTTATGCTGCTGAGTGGGGACCCTGGATATCTGTTCCAAAGTCTTGCCTTGATGGCATCACTGATAAGAGTCTGAAAGGACTGTTAACACTCACTTTTTTAGAAGAACTTTACAGAACTGAACCTGAGCGCCACTTCTATCATCACATCCATACCATACATTTTCAAGCACATGTCTTCCTCCAAGGAATCTTGGGAACTGTAATTGACCCCTCACAGAGCTACAATTCCCAGCACCCTTAACAAACAACAGTTCCCAGGATTCTTTGGGGGAAGCCATGTGCCTTACATATATGGTGTGGATGAGTAAATTCTTTTATCAGTTCCCAGTGCCGGTTGTGGAAGGGCCAGGGGTGCCATTTCAGGGTTCAGTGGTGAGATTGGTGGAGGAGGGGCAGGGAGAGGTAAAATAAATGTTAGTGTGGATGTCGAGATTCAAATAGCAAGGCCTTCTCTTAGATATATTCAAGCTCAAATTGCAAACAAATAAACAAAAAGCAATGTATTTTAAGAGCATTTGTCATGTTTACTGTTTCATACCTCATTTTGAAAGTGGGGAGGAGGTGCAGTTGCTCACCCCATCCACTGAAATGCCTCCCCTGATTGTGGGGGTTCTGCACCTTCATGGTCGAACAGACCCTTTCACTGGGAAGTTATTAGCAATAAGAGGGGGGAACCTTCACAACTCCTTGTGGTAATTCGAATGAATTCAACTTCCTTGCTTCTTTTTCTCAGCAAATACTTCCCCCTGCTCTTTCTGCTGGCTTTTTAGTCATGGCTTAGCCAAACTTGACAGCCTCGTTTTGTTATCTCTGAGTTATTTTTCTATCTCACCTTTTAATTTTATAATAAAGTGGTGGTGGATGGAACTATGGTGGTTGGGTGGGGGGGAAGACAGAGGGACAAAGACAAGGACGTTTCCCAGAAGGGGAGAGATAAAATGCTGGGCAGCAAACCCAAAAATGGAAACGGGCCGAAGCAGCCGCTGTGTAGCCAGCAGCAAGCATTGTGTATGTGTGTTGCTGGGCGTGAAGGAATGTGGATGGTGTAGTGCTTGGTTTCATGTGGCAAATACCAGCTCGGCAAATGAATGCATATATATTGCTTCTGATGTGGACTTGGACTTGGTGGGATTTATCCAGAAAGTGCTAAGGGCCAGTTGAGAAAGTAGGAAATGTTTAACAGAGCTGCAGGTGTGCCTTGAAAAGAAAAAGAAACAAGTATGACCGATATAAATCTTTTTAAACCGAATTTCCTGTTTTATATGCAAACACGTATCAATGCTCTCTACCACTACTAGCAGATAGAGTGTGTCAATGCAAATCCTGGTCCGTGAACTCTGTTACCTGGATAAATTACTGTATAGTTGTATATATTTGTATATTTAGCCTGTAGAATTTACTGCTTCTGCTTGTTGTTGGGAGGGGTATAGAGCTATGCAAGGTGCTAAAACTTGTCCAGGTCCCCCTCTGTCTTCTGAGATTTAACGAGGTATTACCTATTCATGTTGAAGTCTTTCTGCTGCTTTCAGAGGTTAGATCTTATTTTCTATAATGAAAGCAGGAATTCTGAAGATGCTGAATTCTGCAGGGCACAATCATAGAACTGTGGCATAGGTTCAAACTTGACTACTAGTCCTTTCTTGGATATGCCTAGCTAGGTACTGCAGGGGCCTCCAGTGCCCCTTTTTTCTCTCAGGTAGGATGCTAAAGCAACTGGGTATGAAATTGATGTATTTTTTAATTTTTTAAAAAAATTATTATTGTATTTGGATATACAGTATATATTGAGTGCCACTTTCTTAAGTAAAAATAGCATTTTACCTGGAAGAGCTGAGATTTGTGTTCTTTGCCCCCTAAGCCACTAGCTGCATAAGCACCATACCTTTAAAGCCCGTTCCCTCCTCCCCTCCCGCTATCCAAAGTAGATTACCTCTCACAGAGATAGAATTCCCAGCACCCTTAACAAACTACAGTTCTCAGGATTCTTGGGGGGGAGGGGAGGCGGGAATGTGCTTTGAATGTGTTTTAAAGGTATGGTGTCTACTCAGGCCCTGTCTGCCTTCTTTGTAGCTTCTTCTCCTTCGCAAGAGGGGTAAGTTTGGGGGGAGCAGCCTTCCCCTGCTGAGAACATGTATTTCTTTCTCTCTTTCCCCCTCCTCCCCTTTTTTAAATCTTGGGACATGGCTCTTTCTGTCTCTGTAGCTCTTTTGTTTCAAGCTAGTCACTGCTCTGACAAGCCGGCAGTATAGAAAGGCCCCTAATGGGCTGCAGCCGCGGAATGAAAGCCAGCCCAACGCCTTTTCCATGCAAGGGCATAAAGGCTCCCCATTGTGTAGCCATGACAGCCATTTAATTGGAGGGGGCTCTGGGTCGGGACCCTGGGGCAGCCTGCGACTCAAAAACGCCTGCCCCCTTCGCTATACACCCACCGCCAGCCTTCTCTGGCAGCACAGGGCAGGCTGTGGGAAAGGGAGACAGCTCGCTTGATCCCTTGGCGATGAGAGAAGAGGGACGCACCTTCCTTCTGTGGGAGGGAAGCGGGGAGGGGAATCTAGAGAGGATCAGAAGAGGGCGGGTTTCACAGCACCATTTTCTTTTGCCTCTGCCAATCACGGGGAGAAACAAAAACCCGTGAAAGCCCTGCCCCACAGCCAGCTTGTTTGCTCCTTTTCCTTCTAAGAATTTAAGATTTGACTTTCCCTGCATTTTGTTAATTTTGTCACAGCTACATCCTGCCTTTCCTCCAACAAGCTCAGGGTGGCAAACATGGTTCTCCCCCTCCTCCTATTTCATGCTGGCAGCCACCCTGTGAGGTAACTTAGACTGGGAGAGATTGACTGGCCCGCCCAAGGTCACCCAGTGCATTTCTTGGCTAAGTTTGGGCGGGAACCTTGGTTTTCTTGGTCAAAGCCCTAGCCACTATCCCACATGCCCTCTCATGCATTCTATATATCTTTGCAGCTTTAAGGACTAGAAACCTGAGCATTTTCCCCTTCAGAATAAAAATGGAGATTCTTAGGATGCTGAGTTCTGCCTAGCTTGCCAATATCTGTGTGAGAAAGATGTGGAGAACACATAGCCCTGGGGTGGTGGTGGTTTTGCCTGAGTTTTTTATTTTCTTCACTAAGAAAATTTAGTTTCTTGAAACAGACGGCTGTCAAATGTGTGTTTTCTTTGAGGCCTGTGCAAAATGGGAGCATCTACTCTATTCCCCTAAAATATCTTGTCCCTGGGATCAAGAGCTCATTGGTTTTCCATCCCTCACCCCTGCTCCGTTCAAGTCACTTTGCCCACACTCAGCTTGTCTCGTCATTAAAGCCCTACATAATGGTTTGCACTAAGGATTTCTAGTTACTTTGGTGCTGCTTTCTTTAATGAGTGCTGATCTGCATATGTCCTGCAAGGTCTGCACCTGCTCCCATGCCCATCCTCAAGTTCAGCTGGAATTGGGCATTGTGGGGCACAGTCAGGAATGGTGTCAAGGGAATGGTTGGTGGGCACAGTTCAACCTACAGTATCTAGAATAGTGAAAAGATGTGTGGTGAGTGTGTAAATATCTCCAGCTGGCTCAAACGAGACAAGTTGCACGTACTAGAGGAATGGGCAGGGTTGCCAGCCACTCAGTGTTTTAATGGGATGACCAGTAAAACCGCAATCTGTCAGGTTGCCAGTATTTGGGTGTGAAAAGCTACTGAATTCATAACTTTCTGGCTCTGGCCTACTCAATCCCTCCAAGTTCTGCCTGCTATGGCTTGGATCCTCAAGTGCTCAGGGGTGGGTGACAACCCCAGGAGAAAGTTCTGTCACCAACACCAGCAACCATACATAGCACAGCTTGCTGTCGATGGCAGATCTGATCTGTCTGAGAGAGCGAGAGAGTGCCTTCTCAGTGCCAAACAAGGCAGTCAGTCAAGACACTTAGCATTAACAAAACCCATGCATCAAGTTTTCCCAAAGGAAAACTGGTGTGTGTGTGGGGAGTATGCAATTCCATCCTACTGATCTGATTGACTTTACAGCTGAAACGTTCAAATCTCAGACATCTTGTAATATTTCCTGTTGCTTTTGTCCTTCCCTCCTGCTCCCCCAAGACATGCGCCCTTGTCCACCTTTATAAAGGACAAGCCTTCCTAGTCAGCTGCAATTATTCTCTCTCTCTCCCCCCTCCTGCCCCCGCCCAGGCAGGCCTATCAGTGCCACATGCCATAGATATCAGCCATATTCCATACATGCCTTTGCAACCCCATGGCAAAAAGACCTGATAGCTTCCATCTGATAATATATGACAACTTGAACTACTGTTCATCCTTGGACACCAGAGCCTTTCAACAAGATTCTCTCCATTCTTAACAGACGGCTAGGAAATAAAAGTCGCTCTAGGTTGCTAGTGGGGAGCAACAGTGGGCCAGAGCGCTGTTGGTTAAGGACACTATTTTTGCTAGAATGGAAAGAGACCATCCAGGATAGTGATTCTTTCTCCTCCAATATTTTGTTGAAAACATATGGAGAGTGTTTATCCTCACAATCTTGTGAGAGGCAGGTTGTAACTCTTTGTGCTGTTCCTTTCTCTTAAGAAGAGAGCCAGTGTGGTTTAATGGCTAAGGTGCTCCACTAGAACCCGGGAGACTAGGGTTCAAATCCCCACACAGCCATGAAACTCACTGGGTGACCTTGGGCCAGTCACTGCCTCTTAGCCTCAGAGGAAGGCAATGGTAAACTCCCTCTGAATAACGCTTACCATGAAAACCCTAGTCATAGGGTTGCCATAAATTGGAATCGACTTGAAGGCAGTCCATTTCATTTTTCTCTCTCTTAAGAATGTATAGGCTGCCCTTCAATAAGTATACTGTCAGGGCTGTTTACAAGTCAAACAATAGAATACAAAAGTTGTAATACATAATAAAACAACAGTTAAATTGAAAGAGAGCACAAAACAGGACAGATAAAATTGGGAGATTAAGGCCTGGGGAAGTAAGGTTTTTGCCTTGCCTAGCGGTAGTCCAAGTGAGTCTTCCTGGAGAGAACATTCCTCAGTCAGGACACTACCACCAAAAAGGCCCTTACCTCCCGCCCCCCACCTGCTTTCCACCTTGCCTCAGATGGTAGGGGGGCTCTGATGTAAAACTTCCAAAGATGTTCTCAGGGTATGGGCAAATTGTGGTCATGCTCAAAAACGACGAGTTCTGGAAACTGAATACATCATTTAAATGAAGCAAGTGTCACTTTCCCGTCATGTTGTGTCCTGTTCATTTTGCATAATTTCTCACCATGAGAAGTGGTAAGTATGGAAAGCACTGAAGCATTCCTTCTTAGTCCTTGGAAGTCCTGGCAATGCCCTTCTGGTATCTGAACAGACTCAGTGACAAGATCGGCAAGGCTCTTGGCACCCCTCAAATGGGCCCTTCAGTGGTGGTATCAGTGCCCTCCTTGTACTTTGGGGTTGGCATCCAGATACAGCAGCATGCATAAGTGCACGTGTGCACACACACATATACACACTCCAGTCTGGCTGGAAGAGTTGCTGCTCGCACTCACCATTTTAATGCCCCTGCAACACCTGTGAGCTCTCAGTCTACATAAAGGGTCTTTCTAGAGTCCTAACACAACATCCCTCTAAAGGCATTGTGGGGAAGTTTTAATGTTGGGTGCCAGACACAGCCATTTGGGCTCTAGGGTGGAGAGAGGCCCAAGGCCCTGATGGCCATAGCTGGCATTTTGGTTGGTAGGTGATAAGCCCTCCTGAGAATGCCAGTCATTGGCAACTGTCCAGCCCCTGATGCAGTACCTGTATCTGAGATTTCACTAGGAATTGTCTATGTATTTTCACAGGCAAAAGATACTGTTTGCTGGTGCTTTTCTCTTTCTTTTCATCCAGAAATGAGACTCCCAGGAATTCCAAACCTGACAACAAGTTCGATGCTTGCACTATCTGCTCATGGAAGAGCATGATACATGCAGCCCTGCTTGTGAATTCCCGATTTGTAGATCAGGAACTGAACTAAGTGACCATTGCTGATCCAAGGCTGGTTGCTTCTGTATTCATATTTTTCTCCAAATTTGTCTCATTTTTTTATTCCTAAGAACCCAGACAACATTTATTCCTGTTACATTCTTGTTGTTTTTCCTATTCTGCATTTCTGAAAGCTGTTAAATTAATCCCTGTTTTAAAATCATTGCAGCACAGTATTTTCAGGTATCAACTAACTATAGCCCTATTGTCTCACCTGGGCAGAGATATGGTTTTTGAAGTGATTAGTGATGGTGTATAACTCTGCCTTTCTGTTTTACTTACCACTTAGGAGTGCTAGATTTCATTCCTGTCAATTTAATTCTAACCTCTGTCATTCTTCTAAGTTTTCACTTGGAGTACCTTGGCAGTTTCTGGGTGTACCAGTGCCAATGTATACACACTGCCCCTTTGAACAAAACAACACACACACAAACACAAATACCCGGTAGTAGTGGCAGCAACGGTGGTTCCAAAAGAGTGCACTTGGAGCTAAATTAGAGAGGTTAAAATTGCACCGGTGAGCTGTTAGGCAGGAAAAGGAGAACAGGACTGAATCCAGCTCCCTGTCCCTACTTCCAAACAGCTGATCAATAGAAATCTATCCTTTTTGAAACGTTCCACATGTTCAGTCCCAGGCTGCATACACACCATACATTTAAATCACAGCTCCCTTCCCAAGAATCCTGTGAACTTTAGCGTATTAAGAGTGCTGGGAATTGTAGCTCTGTGAGTAGTGGTAAATTACAGTTCCCAGGATTCTTTGGGTGGCGATGGAGGGGGAAGTTATGTATTTTAGATGTATGGTGTGTACACAACCCTATTTACTAGTTGTTAAGTAGAGGCAGAGGGGAAGGAATAAGAATTATTGGGATGAACATATGTGCGTGTTGCACACTTGAAATGTGAACAAAGTGACTAGAAAATGTGCAATTAAACCTGAACAGTATAGCATTAGGAAAGTTCCCCCCCTTCTCTCTCATTCTCTCTCTCTCCCTCTCTCTCTCTCTCTCTCTCTCCCTCTCTTTCTGTTGTCAATATTCACCATCTAACTGACTGCAGCTTTGTGGTTGATTTCCGATGTCAATATTTTATGAAGTGGATTAAATAAATTGACCACTGGAGTCAACAGAGCAATTATGAAAAGTTACAGAGCATGCAACACGTTAACTCCTTGATCAGGCAGCAAAGTGCAGTGGCTGAGTCCTTTTGAAACGAATGTAGCAAGTTTCCATCATGATTAAATTAAATAATGCCTGAAGTTTAGAAGGTTTGGCCCCCAAAGCATTGCTTCCAAAGACGGTAGTTGTATTAATCTGTTGCACCAAAAACAACAACAAGGAGTTGGGTGGCACTTTAAAGATTATTGTAGCAGAAGCTTAAAAATAACATTTTAACTAAACATTTTTGTGTTTGTTTTATGACTGCCATCCATCCTGAGTCTTCTGGATGGCACAGGTAGAAATTTATTTATATAAGCAGAGACTATATACCTGCTACTTTACAAATATTCTGTCTAAAGCCAGTGTGGTCTGTGGTCAGAGTGTTGGACTAGGACCTGGGAGACCAGAGTTCAAATCCCCACTCAGCCATGAAGCCTTTTGGGTGATCTTGGGCAATCACAGTCTCTCAGCCTTACCCTACCTCACAGGGTTGTTGTGAAGATAAAATGGAGAGGGAGGAGAACCATATATGCCACCTTGAACTCCTCAGAGGAGAGGTGGGTTATAAATGTAATCAATAAATAAGGGCACTAACTCAGAATTAATAAAGATGAATTAACCCATAACACCTCTTAACCACCCCATTAAATTCAGTCAGGAAGATAGCTGACTATCTTCAGTCAGGAAGATAGCTGCCAAATTGTGGATTTATCTCAGTCTTTTAAATGCACATTTCTTTCTATGTGCACAGGTAGGGGAAGCTGCCTTATACTGAGTCAGATGTGATTTTGGATGTGA
Source organism: Rhineura floridana (assembly GCF_030035675.1). Taxonomy (NCBI): domain Eukaryota; kingdom Metazoa; phylum Chordata; class Lepidosauria; order Squamata; family Rhineuridae; genus Rhineura; species Rhineura floridana. The sequence goes on from NC_084482.1 coordinate 40,833,822, forward strand.
TTTTGGCTTAATTACAGGGATCCCATAGAGTAATGGTGGTATATCTGTTATGTTTTCCCTCTGAACATGGATGGTTTAGTTGTGTTAATGCTTGCTGCTACACCTCTTCTTATTTCCATATTAATGGAAGTCTTTTTTAAAGAGTGAGAAATAGTTGCCTTTATAGTCATCTGCTTCTGTGGACTGTTAAGAACAAATGGTTGAGTCATTGAGATGTTGATGACTATAGACATTTTACTATGCTAATGACTTAATCCTGTGGACTTTCTGCCCTCAGCTGGATCTCTTCCACACTGTGGGAAAGTCTGCATTCTAAGTCCAAACATTTGTTTTTTCCACCTTTTGAATGTTTCAGTCCTTCTAAATGGAAGCTGATGGGGACCATTAAATGTGAAGAAGGCGATATGGCAAAACACTAACATTTTGTCCACAAAATGAGAGTGGAGATTAGGTTGCAATGGTGGTGGAAATTAATCTTGAACATTTGGACTACAACATTCAAAATGAAGCAATTAACTTTCCTAACACTGGAAATAAAAGGAAAATAAAACTTTTTTTTGCAGGGTAATAAAATGGTAGACCACGCAATTTACGTCTCCCAATATTTTCGCAAGCCTGACAATTGTAAAATCCATTTGTACTGATATGTTGTAATTCCCTCCAGGTGCTTCTGATATTATCGGATATTTAATGAGTCACTTGCTACATGTCTGAATTACATGTGCAATAAGGTCTAGGTTCCAGACCGCATGGGGCCCAGGAACATTATCATGAAATATGCAACCCTATATCAGAATCTAGCCATATATAGAATCTATGCTGGCTTCTGTTGGGTCTCAGATTGTCAGTGTGAAGAAGGAATTGGGCAGCAAAAACAATGGAGTGGTAGTCCAACAATTTCTGGAGGGCCAGAAGTTCCTGCCTTTTCATAAACCTTTGGGGAAGGGCTGTAGCTCAGTGGCAGAGCATCTGCTTTTGCAGAAGGTCCCTGGTTCAATCTGTAGCACCTCCAGGTAGAATTGGAGAGATTCCTTGTCTGAAATCCTGGAGAGCCATTGTCAGTTAGTGTAGACAATACTGAGCTACATGGACCAATGGTCGGACTCGTTGCTTCCTATGTTCTTATATTCTCCTAATGCCGGACTTGCTTCCCAGTGTTGTGCTGTGTGTATTTGTGTGCTTAATTTCCATTAAAGCAACACCACAGCAGCAGAGTAACAGCAGATGCTGAAATGCGAGTGTGCCAGCATGTGTGTGCATTTACCTAAGAAAGCAGGCTTTTACCCTGCATCAGCATCACTGAGACTTAGTAAAATAAGAAAAGCTACTTTATTTATAGAAATACATAGTAGATAGAAAAGGCATACCTAGTTCTAACTAACTAAGTTGGAGGCGCAACGCCCAGGTGCAGGAGTTAGCCCCATGGGAAGTGGCAAGGGCAGAAGGAGGAGGGGCAGGTAAGCTTCCCTAAAGATGTCACAGTCTAGCGACAGAAGGAAGTCAGTCAGAGCATCACAGGTAAAAAGGTAAACAAGCCTGTCCATCTGGAGGACCCTAGCTCTATCTCCCTTATGGAGCATGGACAAAAGAACAAAACAGGAGTTGCTCTTGCCCCACTTCCAACACCCAAAATATCTGTATGATGTCACCTCTTGTTTCCTTCAAATCCTTCCTCAAACCCCACCTTTTCTGTGAAGCCCTTTACACAGCATCGCAGAATAAGGGTGGGGAACCTATGGCCATCCAGTTGTGTTGGATGATGATCGTTCCTGACCATTCCTGGCCATGTTTACTGGGGCTAATGTGAACAAAAGTTCAACAGCATCTGCAGGGCCACAGGTCACATCACCACCCCAATTTTCTGCCCATACCATACTGTAGTTGAATTTAAATCTGTAATACAATGCATGGATTATATGTGTGGGTATATCCCACTGAATGTAGTGGGACTTGTTTCTAAGCAGACATGCAATAGGACTGTGTTGTTAGCATGTGTAACTGAAATAAAAGCATATTTGTCTCCCCCTGTGCAGAATGTAAGCTCCTTGGGGCAGGGGTCTGTCCTCTTTATAAAGTGTGCAGGGCACACTGATGGTGCTACATCCATAATAAATAATAACTGGATTGCTCCTGCATGCTCCTGTTTACAGATCTTTCCTCCAAACATGGATTTTGAATTCCAGACTTTTCACATTTCCCGCCATTTAAATTGCATTAAAATCAGCCTACAGATGTAAGTAAGTGTGGAAACTAGGGATTAAGGGCACTAAGGATGTAATACCAAAAACATGTACCGGGACTAAATTTTTGAGTAAATGTGCATAGGGTTGCATTAGAAAACAATGAGATGCAGTGCCCTGTGAGACATCAATTACTGCTATTAAGTCTTGAATCATAGGATGGCATATAATTTGGCCTCCAAAACATAGATTTAAATGTAGTTTGACCCTCCCTAGACTACTGAGATTTGTTAGGGAAATTGATTTCACAGTGCAGGATGGACCATGAAAGTGACATGCAGCTCTGTGAGCTTCACAACAAGCCCTTTTGTGGAATGACAGGTCCTTGAAGTTTTGGCACGTTCCCCAGAAGTTTCCTACTTTGGCTTTGATGAATTTGTTGAAAACCTCCTGCCAGTTTCCATTGGATTGGTCAGAAACAGAAGCTGCAATTCAAGTTTTGTAAAATGTTACTGTGGCAGGTTAAAAATAACGTTTGGATCCTCCCTTATGTTTCCAAGCCTTGAGGTGATCATAATGGAGTTAAGTTAAATACTGGGTTTATTCCTTATCTTTGTTTGGCTCTCAGTGTGACCTTTTTCTAAAAAAATTAATTACAAGCTAAGGCTTGTTTGAAGGGTTTGCACCTTTTATCTCTATATGAGACTGCCAAGTTAAAAACATTAAGAGGTAAAAGACACATGCATAAGATTTTTGGAATGTACTGTTGTGAAGTCAAGTTTGAAATTTGTATTCCACTTTGCAAATTTCACAAACACTTCAGAAGTGGTCTGTCAAAGTTTGTAGACTGCCAAAGTTTTGTAGAAGATGTTATTTAAGTATTGTTTACCAATCACACATTTCAGCATTATCAGATAATGTGTGTGCGTTCAGCTGGCTACATTATAAGGTATGCTTTAAGCTGGGGTTGCTCTGTTTCTTTCACTAGGGCTCTTGTGTCTTTGACAACAGCAAGCAGAAATTCAACAGGGAAAGTTTCCCCATCATAATAATTTTCTTTATAGGTTTCTGTAGCTCATAACATCCACAAACCTTTTATTAAAAATTATCTGAAAAAATTCCGGCAGTTTTCTGTCTGGACAAATAAAGTACACTCTCCCAACCAAATTCTGTACTCTGCCAATGCATGTGCTTGAGGCTATAATGTCTATAGTGGTTTCCTGATTTGGGTCCAAGATGGCTTAAATGACCAGAATAGATGTACAATGTTAACTGATTGATTGAAGGAAACATCACACAGATAATACAGGGCAGACGATGCATAACATGCACAAAAGAATCCTTGTTTCCCTGATTTCCATCTACAGAGTCCAGACTTTTTCCATATACCGCAGATCAAAATTTTACTCATTTAGCCTACTGTTAGATACTGCAATAATCAGCCAACTCTGTTGAATAATTAGCAAAATTTCTGTGGCAATAAATTGCCAGGCCCATCAGTTCTAATACTTGCAGAAGTATAACTCTCAGCCTACAGTTGGTCAAAGGTTGATGAATTGTACTTGTGCAAGTGTATGTGTATGGGGATATTTAGACTGCACCCATCAGTGATGCCTCCAACTTCCACCTGTTCAAGGTCCCATCTGCATAGGAGCCCAAGTACATGCACACACAATATGCAAAGGCTCTGGACGTGAGAACTACATGGGCCCATGGTTAGGCAAGGTAAGGTGCCTGCCACAGGTGGCAGCATGCCTAGCTATTTTATTCTGGAAACACGTAGGGCACAGAATGAACAGTTGCCCCCTGTAAAGATGGGGATTCAAATGCTGGATCTCAGGGGTCTGATAGGTGCAATCCTAACTGTTTCCCCAATGTAGAAGCTACAAATATTAACTATTTACAAAAGCCTTATACTTATTCCATATTAACTCCAAGCAACGTATCTGGATGGTGAATCTCTTTTTTGGGGGAAATAGCATATTCTGGCAAGCAAAGAAACATGCAGCTGATTCTATGAATCTAAAAAGCTTTTGAACTCTTAAGTCTCAAGCAGCAGTTCTCCATGGCACATAACAAACATCTTTTGAAACTAACAAGCGTGTCAAATGCAGTTTGAGATACAGCAGGGCTGCGGAGCGGGGCTATCTGGTGTTAAAGGTAAAAGAAGAAGGTGTGCCTAAAGTAGCTCTATGGATCCCAGCCTGTGTTTAGTAATGGCTTGATAAACGTAAGAGACAGCATACATGACACTTGCACGCACACACAGACAGAAGAGGCAACAGATATGCAGGGCAATTTTCATGTGTCAGATTAGTTTATTTTAATTTCCAACAAAACAATATAAGGCACATCATGACTACAATACTTAATATTTACAGGCAGAAATTAACATCACTGTAAATCTCAGGGTTATTGAATTTCAGTTTTTGAGACAGCAAATGCATCTTAACTTACAGATGGGCAGCAACTATCCCAAGTTCTTCCTATAACTGCAAGAAACACAGTCCTCACTGCACAACTGATATTTTGGAAATGCAGTTGTTATACATAATAGTTAACAGTACATGTTAATAAGGTGGCTTCTGTACCACCCTCCTGATGTGTTTGCTTCACTCTGGATGGGAGAGGGCCTTTTCCCCATTTATGATATGCTCTCACCAGTGAGGTCCACCTGGCACATTTGTTGACATCTTTTCAATGGCAAGTGAAGACTTACCTTTTCCCCCCAGGCATTTGATAGACTGAGATGATTATGTTTTTATTATTAGCATGCTGCTAAGCTTCCTGCAGCTGTAATGGGGGTGGTTTGTTCTGCTTTATAGTTTTATGTATTTATAGTTGTTTTTAATATGTTATAAAACACTTTGAGACCTTTGGGTAATAAGCGACTAACAGGATTATTAACAACAACACAAATGAAAAAAACAATTAAACATTGAATTTCATACCTGCATATATATGCATGTGATTTGTGTTTGTGTGTGTAAGTGTAAGAATATTTGGGAGATGCTGGACTCCTAAAGGAACCACAGCCCAAAGTGGCTGGCTTCCTTACATCTCCACCTAGCCCAGTGTTGTCACTCTCACTCTTTCACTGGAAGTGCCAGGGACTGAATGTGAGACTTTGTGAAACTGTCTCCTCAGCTTACACTACAATGTATGTTGTTGTTATATGCCTTCAAGTCGATTATGACTTACGGCAACCCTATGAATCTTTTGGATGTATTCATAGGGTTTTCATGGTAAGAGGTATTTCAGAGGTGGTTTACCATTGCCTTCCTCTAAGCCTACGGCACCCAGTATTCCCAGGCAGTCTCCCATCCAAGTGCTAACTAGGCCTGACCCTGCTTAGCTTCCGAGATCAGATGAGATCAGGCGTGTTCAGGGTAATATGGCCGTAGACTGCAATGTATACATGCTTTGATATACAGCAAAAATGTGCTGGCTCAGCCACCTGTAACTACTCAGGGGTGGGGAACAGCTCTCCCATGGGCCATTTTGGCAAGTAGGGCTGGCTACCTGCCAATCATTTGATGTCAGGTGACCCAGCAAGCCCTGCTTTGGACAGGGCTTGGCTGCACTGTGGAGTGTGCAGCTGATTTCTCAGTGGGGCTTGCTGTAAGCAGTGATCAGCTGATTGGTGCTTACAGCAAGTCCTTGTAAAGAAATATCATTTGCGTTGCCAGCTTGAATTCAAGCTGACGATTTGAAGGAAAAGTTGGGAGTGCACTTAGAAAAGGTGTTCCTAATTTTTCTTCATTTTAGTTGTGGCTTGGTTTCCTGTGCCTGACATCACATATGATGTTGTGTTATAAAGGAAGGTGGTCATGCTTTGCCTATAACAGCCTGGTAGACCTGATTAGGCCCACAGGCTGGAGGTTCTCTGGCATCACTTAGGGCTGGCCTTACCAATTTGTCACCTTATCATTAGGTAGAGTGAGGTAGCTGCCTCAGGCAGTTGATGTTAAGGGGCGAATGAGGAATGTTGGAGGATAGAGCTGTTTGTCGCACACAGCCTGCCCTAAGATGACACTGCCATATTTTCCAGGGCTGAAGTAAGATTCAACGGTCACAGTCTAACTGGCTTTGCAATTGGGCTGGGGAGAGGGACTGTTAAGGTGGCTGTGAGAGCACACATCAAATGCCAGGTGCAGGGAGAAGTAGGAGGGTGACACGAGGGAAGGTTGTGCAGGGTGGGTCTGGCTTAGGGTCTGCCTACTGACTTTTTGGCACAATGACTTAGTTCCCATGCCTCCCTGCATCTAAGTGAGGCTAAGTATGTACAAAGGAATTAAGTGCATTTTCTTCCCCGGTTTATTCCTGTCTCTGTTCCCCTTCCCTTTCCCTGTTTTCTCTGTGATGAGCTTAATACTGTAAGCTTCTTGGGGCAGCCACCTGCCTTCTTATGCTTACTAAATCGCCATGCATATCAATGTCTATATTATGTCCACAATGCTAAAACTAATTATTAATCCTTAGGGGAGAGTTCCAGATGACCATACAAATAAACAATAGCAACTTAATATTTACATAGCACATCCCTTAAGTCTTCCCAGGGCCCTCATCCATTCTTACGGCATTCTGTCCAGCAATCCTGTAAATACTATTACCCCCTTCTTATATCCCACAGGGGCAGGGTGGGGTGGGAAGGCAGAAGCTGAGTCAAAGAAGCTACCTTAGCTGATTTCTTAGGTTTTAGCTAGGAACTTCCAGGCTCATGGGTTATGCAGTTAGCCACTATGCTACGCTGATCATTAACAGACATCTGTACAGTTAGCTGGGACCTGAAACAAAAACAACACTGGGACAACAAATAGTTGGATTGGTGAGACATTGGCATGAACGAATTATGGGGTTGTTGAAATATTAGTGCTCTGTTTCAGGTTAGCTGGGGCCAGGGCCATCTCTAACTTTTGTGTTAATCTGTAAAGAAATACAGTGAGTGGGTAATTGTTTACTGTGCAGAGCCTGCATTCAAGGCACCAGTACTCCCAAATGTTCACCTATCAGGAAACTAGGAGCTGTTCTGAAAGTTCTGAGATGGAAAACTCAGTAAATCCTGGATTCTAGTATTTTCCCTTAAAAGCAATTTAACGCCATTCTTCCTGCCCTAAACTGAGATTAGGCAGGAGTCCTGGCTTTCAGAGGTCTCCCCCAGCTCTCTGACAGATTGCAGGGTGGTTGAGTGGATAGCGTGTTGTGTTTGGATTGGGGACATCTGGGTTCAAATCTCTGCTCAGCTATAATGCTTGCCATGTAGTCTTGAGAACCCATATCTCTTGGCCTAACACACCTTCCAAAGTGAATGTGAGGATGAAATAGGATAATCCCCATGTAAACAGTCTTGAGCTTCTTGGGGGAAAGTTGGGATACAAATGCAATCACAATGTACTAAACTCCATTATTTGCAGCACTATAGAGAAGAACCCAAGAGTCTGGATTCCAGCCCCTAACCCTCTGCTGCTTTTCTGTTCTTGATATCTATACGCAGTGAAGGACTGCAGTTCCCTCTCTTCCCTACCCATTAATTTGTTGGGACTAATGGCAGCTCTTTTTTTAAATTATTGTTATTTTCACGATCTCTGGTAGTCTCTCCACACCCCTCTATTCACTTTCAGTGATTCAGCATCTGTGTGTCACTCCTCTGAATAGAGAGTGGGTAGCTGGCTGCAAAATGAATTGTGTATCTATGCATATATGGTGTCTACGTTAAAATACATAGCCTTTCAGCAACTGAATATGTGGTGGGGAAGAGTTAATTGGCATAGCACAGGGCTGCAGGTCAGGGATGGGGGGCATTTTATAGAGTCTGCTAGAGCACCGTTCGCCACCCTAGTGCCCTACACTATTTTGAACTACAACTTCCATGAGCCTTAGCCAGCCTGGATAGGCTGGCTAGGGTCCATGGGATGTGCAGTTTAAAATATCTGGTGGACACCAGAATAGCAAAGGCTGTGCTAGAGTTATTTTTTTTGCTGGGTTGTTGTTGTTTTTGTTGTTAGTAGTAGTAGTAGTAGTAGTAGTATGGTGGTGAGGAAGAAGAGTTGATATCAGAATTTGTAAAAAATAAAACAGAGGAGCACTAAGGTTGAGCAGTGATGCTGTCACAATTAGGACTCCAGTGCAAAAGCCTAGGGCTCTACTCCGTCGAATGAACAGGAGAGCCCCCCAAACTCAGCAGGACTTGCTCATCACATTTTGAAGTGAAGTAATACACATTACCATTTAAGGGATGTTTTGTCCAAAGTCTAAAATTTCCCAACTATACCACTGAGATTGAGAGGCAGATTTGGCCGCTATTTGTTCTTGCTGCAAGATGGTGTTTCCATTTTCAATTTGTTACATGTTAAGTAGCTGGTAATTTAAGCTCTCTCTGTGCATGTATCTCCACCAGTGAGATTTTGAGTTGTCTGTTGGATAATGTGGGAACAGCCTACTTGCTGAATTTGGCTGGGTGCTTGTGTGTTGAGGTTCTTGTGCAGGCTTGTTTTGTTGTCCTCATCCCATAAACGTTCCTTTATCTGAAGCCTGAACTCTGATTTCATCCAGACTGGGAGAACATTGACATCAAAGGAGGTCTAGTTCCTTCTTTTCACCTTGGATGACATATTTTGGTTTATTCTTGCTCCCAGAAAATGCAGAATGACCTCAGCTGTAAATAAATATGTTCAAGGGAAGAGCTACAATAATTATTTAGGTGCCAATAGATAAGCAGCCTCCTTTCTTTCTTTCTTTCTTTCTTTCTTTCTTTCTTTCTTTCTTTCTTTCTTTCTAATGGATGGATATATGTTTGAGGTGGTGGTGGTAAACATCATTACAATGAGCATTCTAACCTAGTCTTGCTGGGGCTGAAAAGTAGAATTAAGGCCTATCTGGAACAACAGGAGGGGGAAGGCCAATACTCATCTAAGGCTTTAGGTCAGGGATGGGGAACCTCTGACTCTCCAGATGTTGCTGGCCTACATTTTCCATCATCCCTGATCACTGGCCATGCTGCCTGGGACTGATGGGAGTTAGAGTCCAATAACATCTGGAGGGCACCAAGCTGGGGAAGGGTGGTCAGTTTTCCTATAATTTTAATCTGTTCCTTTGGGTCCTACCTTTTGTAGGGTAACAGAAAACCTATACTGTATGCGCCATCATCTATGTGGCAGCTCTTCAGATATTTGAAGATGGTGATCGTATCACCGCTTAATTGTCTCAGCTCCATGCTAAACGTACCCAGCTCCTCCAACCTATCCTCTTAAGTCTTGGTCTCCAGGCACCTCACCATCTTTGTCACCATCCTCTGGAGTCAGTGTCAGGGCCAGAGTGCTACATCCTAACTGCTGCATGTACACATGTCTCTCTTGGTGGTGGGGCCCTTACTGGGGTGTAGGCTCTCAGCAGATGCCTGACCAGGCCATCCCTTGAAACTAGCCCTATGTGGAATGTCCTGGGTTACCTGGCTTCATAGGATTCATCTACTGTGTTATTGGTCATACCCAATTAAGCCAGACAAGGAGTATAAGAATCTTCCATGCAGTCTTAGAAAACGGATGCCCAGAATCTCAGCCCTGAAGTCAATTCACAGTATAAGCCAGCATCTGCTTGAGGGCAAAACATGACTCCTTCTCACCTGTGCTGGGTTACCTACATAGTTTATGCAGTGAAGGTCTGGGGCACTATGGGGTTCTGATGACAGACTATTTTGGAATATCCTAGTTATGTGAACCGCCCACCTTTATATATTCTCATCCAAGTGAAGTGGCCACAGTCCAGATCAGTTTATGCATTGTACATACCATGGGGCCAGTAACTTTCCTTAAGAAAAAAATAATCTCAGGTGTTCTAATCTGGGTGAAATGGTGAAGAGACCGTGGTTATGGCAACAGCAGTGGGGGGAGGGGGAGGGAGGAATAGTTCTTATCTCCGTTTAGACAGAGACAAAACCCTCTCTTCCCCCCTCAGTTGCTCAGCTCTGAGTCATGTCTGGCTCTTGAATAGCAGCCCAGCAAAGGACTTGTCACCAAAACAGGGGGACAAAACCCAGTAGGCCTGGCTCTTTGCCCTCTCCTGCTTCTAATCCACTATCTGAATTCCCTGATTCACCCCCACCCAAGCTGAGCAGGCACCCCAGAATCCACAATCCAAATCATTCCCTTACCCCTATTCTAATCTTTATTGATCCTCATTAATCTCTTCTAGCTTAGAATGGAACCCAGAGCTCCTGGCTCCTACCTTTGAGGGCTGAAGGAAACTGGTGTGTTTGTGTGTGTGTTTGTATGTGTGTGCTCTGACAAAGGAGATGATTGAGAGGAGGCAAACACTTCCACCTCCTCCAACCCTTTCATGTCCCCCCCTCCCTCTGTCCTGTTATCTCTTCAGGAAGGGCCTTGATATGCCTGGCTGTTGCCTGCCTCCCAGGCTGGAGCCACTGTCTGGACTGGGGTGAAGGGGGTGGGTAGCTGTTCATGCCAGGTCACCCTCTGCCTTTTTGCCCATTGAGAGAGAGGCTGCCAGGCAGCAGGAGGATGTAGGTTGACTGGAACGCAGGCATCATTCCCATCTGGTGGTAATAAATGGATCTGGTCTCTTAAAGACAGTTCCTCCCGCCTCCTCCCGCCTCTTAGTCCTTTGGTAACTTAAACGCACAGTATACTAAAGAGACTTAACAGTGCCACAGATACTGTAGTGTAGTTTACCTCTTGCAGAGCTACAGTTCCCCAAACCCTTAACAAACTACAGTTCCCAGGATTATTTGGGGGAAGCCACATGCTTCAAATATACTTTAAATGTATGGTGTCAATGGGACCTGGGTTTAGACCTGGTCAGTGCCGGGATGGGACCCACATGGATATGACACCATGAATTCCATGGGAGAAAGGTGAGATATAAACATGCTGATTTTTAAAAAAAATAATAAGAGCTGGATTTGACTGTGTGACAGTTGAGAAGGAAAATCCCAGAAGGAAGGAAGGGGAGGGAAAGGACTGTCTTGGAGAGATCAGGGTTGGAGGCAATTTAAGGCCAACCAGCTACCTCTGTGAATGAAGTGGGGGCTGCATTTATGGGCAGCTGTGTTCCCTTCCCTTCAAGTAGTCTTGTGGCAGGAACTTTAATGTCTCTGCTAGGGTGGAGGACTCAATGAGGCCTGCAATTCCCTCTGCCTCCTCCATGGATAATCACCCCATTGTTGTCCAGCCAGGACGTTGCTTGGGGCCATCCCTTCACAAAGGGGCCTGGGGAGCAGAGCAGCCCCATCAGGGTACAATGAAGGCCCTGTGTGTCCATCCTCTCCTCCCCTCACAGAGCTGGCAGAAGCTTCCGTCCCCTCACCCAAAAGGCTGCTTCTTCTGTAGCTGTTGCTGGGACACTTGGGTTGACTATTGGAGTGAAAAGGTTTGATCTGCCTGGGAATTATCTCATCCCACTGGAAAAACATATGAACGACTTTCACCCTCAGGGATCCTGGGTCCAGACTTCCAGCCAAAATGGCCACAAAAAAATACATCTTGTTGCCCTCATCCTCGTTCCCCTACCTAAGCTGGGTGTGTGCTGTGCAGCAGTGTGTATGTGTCTGGGATGCCAGAGTCCTGTTGTGTTCCGGGTACAGCATCCACCCCCTGTGCGTCAACCACTTTGGGCTGTTGACTGGCTTGAACTGTTGGCCGATTGGATTGTTTGTTTGTTCTGTACTTGGCAAGAGAAGCTGCCCTGCCAGTTTGGTGGTGTCAATTTTGAGGCAATTGTAGAAGGCTTGTGGGCTTAGGAAGGTTCACGGTTAACCCTCATGAACTTTACAGATATGAAGCAAATGTACACACCCAACTGCAGGAAATAGCAGCAGTTAAACAGCTTGAAACCTACAATCTCTCTTCTCTGCCCCTCACTGTATTTCACAGCATTATGTGGTCTTGCCCATATGTTATTGCTGGTATGGAATAGTTTCTTTTATTTTTTGGGGGGGGTAAAATCAAGGGTCCACGGCTTATGCCTGCATGGAAACTATGTCAGAGAGAGCTTGGGTGGTCCAGTAGTGATAGCGTTGGGCTTGTTCTGGGGGAAACCAGGGTTCAGATCTCTTGGTTGGCTAAGGAGCTCATTTGGTGGTGACCATGGACAAATCACTTTCTCTTAGCTGAGACTGCCTCAGCGCCCTGTAGGAGGACATAGTTCTGTACATAAGGACTGGTCTGTAAGACAGATAGACGGAAGGATCACAATCTGGGAAATGTAAATGTAGGGTAATTTCCCTTCCTTAGCAGGAAATGCATATCCATTAAAACCCTGCTTTGCATGTTCAACACTGAGCACAGGTGCTGGAAGGAAATTCTGGGGCTGAAGAAGTTCTGGACATCAATCGTGCCTAGTTTGTTCATTATTCTGTTTGTTTACTGTATGTTGTGTGAAGTTCTTATCTTAATAGCTATTAAATCCACACCCTGGGGAATGAACAATATTCTTGCAGTGCTGCTTAGTCAAGATCACTGCATTGCAGTCTTACTGTTCAAACAGCACTGTGTAAGCCTGGCTATATCTGGGTAGGTGTTTCAACCCTGAAAGGGTGGGTTTCACTGACCATTACCCAGGGTGAGTTAACAACAGACAGAGTGTTTATTTGAAGAACAGTGAAAACAAATCCACAGCAAATTGAAGTCTGGGATGAATGTAATTAGAACTAGTAATGGAATGTAATTAGTACTAGTAATCGCCCAAACCCATTTCCTCCCAGCAAATCTCCTCTCCACCCTCCACCCCCTCCCAACTGAGTAAATCCCTACCCAAACTGTCATTCCACGCTCCCTTCGACTCCCCGCTCCCACTTCCCTTGGAACATGGAATGTTAAGGCCATCTCCTCCCCTGCTCCTGTCCAAATATAAACCCTAAACATGGTTCATTGCAAATGGATTAAAGAAAGTGGACTTTCCCTATTCTTTAACTGTATGTTTATGTACATCTTCTGATTTTAGCACGTTTGTTATGAATAAAGAACAGGGGACTAGGGTGACGGCTTATCCTAGATGATTTAATCCAAAACAAAAGCTGAGCATGTGTTCCCTCACTTGATTGTTACGTATTAACTATGAGTGTTTATGATTTCATGGATGGTGTGGAATAGTATCCCTAACCTGGGATTTTTCAACAAAGGTTCACCCACAAACACTAGATACTGAAAATCACATATGATAAGGTAGATTCAGGAAGGACTAACTAATTAATCTAGTTTTCTTTTTTGTGGTGACAATTGCTCTATTGAACTCCCTCCACTTTGAAAGAAGGCAGGTGGCAACTGTGATGAGCTTTCTGTACCTGCTTAAGTCCTACCTATTTACCCAAGCCTTTGCTGGCTCCTAATTTCCAGCCTGGAATCACATATATAGCTGGCAACAGTGGGTGGAACTATACAGTGGTTTCTAATGTTTTAATATGCATTTTCTTTTCTTTTGTGAACCACTCTGGTACTACTCAGATAAAGAGCAGTACATAATTTTTTTTTAATATTAGATGTAAGGTTCTTGTGCAATTACCCAAAGAGAAGAGAAAATTGTCAGCAAGCTTGAAATAGAAGGGAAATGGAAGCCAGGTGTTTTCTGTTTCAGTGCACCCTAAGCTTCCTTTGAAAGCTGTTGTGAAAAGGCTGCCCAATAATGTATGAGTGTTGAAAGCTCTAACTATAGTATTGTTCACACTGACTGGCAGCAACTCTGTAGGGTTTTCAGACAGAGGATTTCACAGCCCTACCTGGAGATGCAGCAGATTGAACCTGGGACCTTCTGCATGCAAAGCAGATGCTCTATCACTGAGCTATGGCCCTTTCCTACTCTTTTAAATTGGCATAATAGTATAACAGACCAATCCTATATTTGGTGGAGGGGAGAATCCATAGCGTAGCTACTGCTGATTTCTTTGCCAGACTAGGGAAGATGATGTGGGGTGGCTGGAGAGAAAACAAGTATGCCACCTCTAGGGCTGATCTCTTTAGCAACACCATCCCTTACCCCGGTTGCAGGGTTGAGACTCAAAAGGTGGTACTTGCCTGGATAAATCAGGGGATGGATCTTGGTGGAGTAGGGGCAGTGCCTAGTGGTGCCTAGCAGGGAACCAAAGATGGCACTCAACGGGTCAGAGGAAGAGCCTGGCAGTGCTTGCCTCAGGGATGGAGCTTGATGGATGTGGGTGGCAGAGTTAATAGCAAAAGCTCTTACATCTTATATTAAATGTGGGGGCGGTGGCGGTGGGGGGAATGGGATCATGTCTGCTTCCTCTGCAGGTGTTCAGCTTAACCTGAGAAAGGGCTTGAACACATACAAATTGTGTTCACTTGGTCTCTGTGAGTGCAAGTCGGGACTCTTGAATAGGTAAGGTCTCTGATCACATATACAGTGCATAAGCTCTTTTCCTGATTATGACATAGAGGGCAGGATCAGGAGGGATAATCTCTCTCCTCTAGCTATGCATGTTCAGTGTGATGTGTGACCAGTCCTTGAGCTCACTAAATGCAAGTTGACTTAGTTGGCAATCTGTGTGGTAGTTGTTTTATTCAGCCCTATGACTCAGTTGCATGCTAAAACATAAGTGTAAATGCACCCACACTAAAATTTACTCCTTGTCAAGTGGAATACAAAACAAAAGATCCATGAGGGGGCAGATCAGGTCTCCTAAAGCCATCAGAGGCTTATCAAGTCAAGGAACGTGTTTATCTGTGATTTCAGCCCTATTACACCCTTCCTCTTACAGTGAAGTTATTATGTGCCACTTCAGCTGTGGGGGAGAAGCTGATTGCTTATTTACCTTCAGAGAGGGGAGGGCTAGTGTGCAGGTGCTCATGGTTGCCAATCATTTCCATGGCAAAATGCCAACTGGGGCTGGGTAAGATTAGCCAGTGGCAAACAGCCAGCAACCAGGGCACCATAGCGACTGGTATTTTGTTATATTCACTTCCTCTGTTCCAGAAGAAGTAAAACTAGTCAATAGTGCCCACTTGTTTTCCAAGTAGTGCCTGCGTGCACACCCACACCCATACTTGTAAAAACAGGCTTTTGAAACTTTACTGTTTGAATTTCAGGAAATTCAGAATTTGAACAGACATCATAAAACTGAACATTAATTTTGTATTCAACAATCACTGGTAAAACAAAGTTCCTTTCTTTTCTTGCTGTTTGGCTGTGTTTCCACAGATAGGTCTGGACCCTAAGAACTATGTGACAAGTTCTGTGTGCCCAAGATACTTTGGGCTTCCATCTCTTGAATGGCAAACATATTTTGAAACTGGAGGATGGAGGTTCAAAAGGAGCTTTGTAATGTGGCATTGAAGTCAGGTGTTCAGAGGAAAAACATGAACAATCCCACTGGGCCTACCCAAGCCCTTGAGCACCCCTGAAGTTGGAAGCTGGCCATAGTTGGCACCCTTCTGAGGGACTATAAGTTGTCTTACAGATGGCAATTTCTCCCCAGTGATGATTGTGGCAGGCAGGAAGTCAAAGGAGAATTTCAAAAGCAATGCCATGATCTAACATGGTTATGTGGCATTACCCTCATTGGTTTCTTACCACAACTGCTGATGCTGCTAGTCAGTTAGCTTTAGGACAGTCCCCATATGGACTGCAGGTATCAGTCATGTCTGTTACTCAAAAGAGCTTCCTCTGGAGATATTCTAAGTGAGCCCATAGGGCAGAGATGGCTGACTTGTACTCCTCCAGATATTGTTGGACTCCAATTTCCATGCGCCCCAGCCAACATGGGCAATGGTCAGTGATGATGGGAGTTGTAGTTCTAACATGCCACAGGTTCTCCATCCCTCCCATAGAGTATATTTATCCAGAGCACAGACTTAATTAATTGAATATTATTATTATTATTTCCATTTATAAACCGGTTACTATCTAAAAATCTCAAAGCGGTTTACAATAGAATACACAAGGTACAATAAAAAAAAATCAAATTAATTTACAAAGCAAAATACATAAACAATATCCATATCCATAAACATATACATAAACACAGTATAAAAGTCAGAATTCACCAAGGGAAGCCCGTAAGTCACCCTCCCCGCTCTATGAAAATGTCAGAAAACTGAAATTATGTTGACAATGGAGGAGGGCAACAAGCAGGTAAAAGGTTATCGTTCGCCTGGTGTGACTTGCCGCCATTTCTCTTGCCTCTCCTTCCTCCCAAGGGGGTGGGTGGGAGCGCCCCTCCGCTGCGAGGCTCCAGGACTCAACCTCGGCAGTTCTGTGTGTCCATTATTCTGAAATAGCAAGTCCCAAGGGACTCTGAGGACTGTAATACTGTGAGAAGGGGTCAGGAGATTCTCAGCATCCTTCCAGGATTTTGGGGAGGAAGCCATGACAGTTAAACTGGCTTAAAAGTTCCTAGTGTAGAGATGTAGCCTTAGAGTCGGGTGGCTTGACTCACTTGTTTGAAGCATCTGGAGTAACTGTTCTGTAAGAAGCTGTTGTTGCTGCGGGCAGCTAACTTGGTTCACATCCTATTTTTGCCTGTTGCATGCTCTGGTCAGGACTGAGGGTCAAACTGTGAAGTGCTGATGGGTGGACAGCTCTGCTTATGATGGGGCCTGGTCTTGATCTTTCTCATTCTACATTGGCTGCCAAACTTCAGCTATAGTGCTTTGTTGGTGACTTACGCATCTCTTTTCCTTCTCTTGTTGCAGTCTGTGCAGGCACCCTAAATGGGCTCAGTGTGACAGGAGATGTCCAGCAACAGTACCAGATGCTACACAAAATGTACAACAACTGTGAGATCGTCATGGGCAACCTCGAGATTGTGCTCATTGAACAAAATAAGGACCTCTCCTTCTTGCAGGTAACGAGGTAGAAAGGCGATTAGTTTGTGTGTGTTGGGGGATAGAACTCTGTGTGTTCCGATGTGTATGAAGGCACCTGTATGCAAAGGTCACATCTACACCATACATTTAAAGCCTCTGGCTTTTCCCAAAGAGTCCTGGGAACTGTAGTTTAAGGATGCTGCAATTGTAGTTCTGTGAGGGTTAAACGACAGTTTCCAGGATTCTTTGGGGGAAACCAGGTATTTTAAATGTATGGTGTGGATGTGACATAAGAATCTAGGAGCAGCAACACAGAGGAGGAGACTGGAAAAGATGCTCACACCCTTCACTTCCATGCCATACTATAACTTAGCCTGTAATGAAGCTTAACCATGTCTACAATCTCATGATGCTTCCCTTCCTTTGTTATTTCCCTTTGGTGGAATTTTAGATTATCAGCTTCTTGGGGCAGGGACCTGCTCTCTTCTACTCTCTAAAGCATCATGCTCACTTATGGCAGTATATTAATTAATTAAAAGAAGTACAACTAGACCTAGGGCAGATAGCTCCATTCAAACATTGGTTTGCAAATTTGGAGCTAACCTCTTGAAAGTACATTCCCTCCCCTCCCTCTTCCCTTGCTTAGAGTTATTTCCCCCACTCTTCCCTTTCTACAGTTAAATGTGATATTGTGTAAACATGTTCTCTTGACATTTGCCATGGTTTCCTCACAACCATGGTTTTCGTTTTGCAAAACCATCGTTATGTAGCAATATCGTTTGCATTAACATCTGTACATGTAAAAGGAAGACATGGTTACTGTCAGGAAGGGGGAAAATCTGGAGAGGAGAAGAGGAAGTCAGAAGGAGAGTTCATTCCTGAGTCTGGATCCCAGTTGCAAACCATGGTTTGCAAAACGCCAGTGTTATGACTTCACTAAGTCTAAGTATATTCGTGTTGTCAGCAGATTTGTGAAGCTAGCACGGAATCTGCTACTTGGCATCCTGCGAATATTAACTGTCATCAATTTAAGCAATACCTTTGTTACATTCTTAGGATTTAAATTAACTCCTTGTCTTTCCACCTTGGTCCTTGCCCCATCTCATTAGCGTGGAGAACTGTGCTGTTAGCTCCCCCCCCCCCGCTTTCACTTGCTTCCAGATTTCCTGCCAGACAGGGCTCTGCCCTGACTTGCTTTCTGTGGGCACCAGGCAGGTAGACGGCACTTGTGGCACCTAGTCTCTGCCTTGTCAAAGAGCCAAGGATGAGGGTTTTGCTGTGTTGGGCTCCTGCATCTTAAAGAGGGCAGTGATAGGTTAGTGCCAAGCAGAGCTTGGAAAAGTTACTTTTTTGAACTACAACTCCCATCATCCCCAGCCACCATGGCCACTGGATTGGACTGATGGGAGTTGTAGTTCAAAAAAGTAACTTTTCCAAGCTCTGGTGCCAAGATATGCGTGTGGGGGATTAAATGTGCTGCTTGTTGTATGTTGGGATCAGTGGGGGTTGCACCTTTGGGGATGAGTAGATATCATGGCACCCCTGGTGCTGATCTATACTTGTACCTGGCTAAAGATTTCTGTGCTGGGGTAATTTCCTTCAGATCACAGTTGAGGCACTGGCGTTTTGGACCACCCCCCTGCTCCCTTCTGCTCAGAGGAGTAACTGGGAGGATGAGCTATCCAGTGCTCAGTCTGAAGTGCCCTATGATATGTTAATCTAGACTGAGCCTGCCTGCGGTATGTGGGAACCATGCCATCAAGAGTGGGAAGGATTCTTCATAATGTGATTGTGCAAACGGGGCCAACTCGTCAGGGCCAGAATTAACTTTCCTAGGTGAGCTGTCAACAACCACTAGCTCACTGAGTGTTTTTTGAAGTCACAGTGGCTCCTCTCCCTCCAGTTCACTCTGCCACAGGGGAAGCCCTTTTTCTGAGGGTCACTTCCATTTCATTTGAGAGAGGATGATATGTACCCTATGTGGGTAGCAACCAAATGCAGGTGTCAACCCAAACCAAACGTTCCCCAGTTGAGATGATGATATCATAGTCTTGGGGAGTTCATATGCTTTCATAATTTGAGATCTCTATAGAAAAATTAAGAGCATATTGTCTAAAAGGTCTTAGGGTAAGCAGCTCCTGGTTCAAACAATGGCACGTAATTAATATACAAAATTTGTAATGTTGTAGTGGCTACAAGATGTTTTGATGGCCACTAGCTGAAAGAAGATTGGCTAAATGTATGGAGGGTAGGTTTGTCAGTAGCTTTAAGCTGTGACATCCAAATATTCAGAGACTTTACATATTCGGGATTCACAAGTATTAACTAATTGCCATCGTTCCATGCTACTGAGCTGCTCTGTGGCATTTCTTGGACTGTTGTTGGTCTGGATGAGTGCTGTAATTCTTACATAACTTGGGGAAACAGAATTGTGTTTGACATAGGGTCAAACTAGATGTGCATGTGTTTGTTAAATGAGCATGTTTATCTATAAAGCAAAGTGTGTGTGTGATTTTTATATCAAAATGAGCATGTGGGGGAGGGGAGTGAAACATGCTTCCTTCCCACCCCTTACCTTTGCCATGCTAAGATGCTTTCAGCTTTTTATCCCAACCCAGTTCCAATACTGGAAGTGAGCTGGGCTAGAGGGAAGGCATAAACCTGGGCTAGGGAATCTCCAGATGTTGCTGCCCTATAACTGCCCCTCACTGTTGGCCACGCCAAATGGGACTTATGGGAATTGGAGTCCAACAACATCTGGAGGGCCATAGTTCCCCGCCTCTGACTTAATCATAGCATGCAATGTAAAGTGCATGAGAGTGGAAGTTTCACTCTCCTCCCTGACACACACATTTTGACATAAAAAGTAGATCCCCTGCATCTTTGCGCGTTTAACAAACATGTGCATGCATAGTTTGGACCTTAGGCTAATGTACTGTAAACATTAGCAGGTTTCTGCCTTGACCTTTCTAATGCAAAGTAGCAGCAATCTGGCTTGCTGCACAACCACTTCCTGGAAGAATTTTACCTCAGTGATGTGAAATTCTTTCGGGAGATGGGCATCATTAAAGTTAAACTCTTGACAAATTTGAATTTGCTAAGTGTAGATTGGGATAAGATAACTTTCATCTCAGCCCAGAGGGGAGAAAATATTATCCCAAGAGAGAGAGAGAGAGAGAGAAACAGGTTGAAACTCAGATAAATTATTTCTAATGTGTTAAACATGGAGATGTGAAAGATGTCTCATTGCAAAGCGATGAGAACAGACAGTGTTTGATCCAACAAAAGAGAGAGAGAGAGAAAATACAATATAGCAATGGTTGTTGCTATAAACTTGATAAATAATACAAACAAGAGTTTGGAGTGTGCAATAATGGGATTTTGAATTCTTGAAGACACAGTCTGTTGCCAAACTGTTTAGTTTTCACTCTTGAAAAAATACCATATAACTGCTCTACTCAACATTTCTCCTCCTCCTCCTCCTTCTTATTCTTATATTTATATCCCGCCCTTCCTCCCAGCAGGAGCCCAAAATTGTGTCCTTCATACAACCACTTGGGGAGGGGGAATTCATATGAATCCCTTCACACATTGATAGAACATGCGGAGCGGGCCCATTGCTCTAGCCTTGTCCACCACAATTGCTTGGGCTAGCCTTGCCCACTGTCACTGCATGAGCTAGTCACACCCACTTCGGTCACCACTCTCCCCCAACATCCACATGTTCAATGGACATCACAAAGCAATTGGGGTCCCTCTTCACTTGGAAAAGCTCTACCACCTGCACATAGGTATATTGGGCACTGAACTGTTTCTGATATCCACTGAACGAGTGAACAGCACTGGTGCATGGTGGTTCACAGGGCTAGCTGACACGGCAATGGGCAGGGCTTGACCATGTGGCCCTGTGACGTCTTACATATTCTTTTAATGTGCTGAGGTGTTTATGTGAATCCCCCTTTTGGTTCCTACTTTTTGAGTCACAGTCATGACAAATATAGCTTATTTTTCAATCCGCCATTAAATGAGGAAGAGGCTAGGGCAAACCAATTAGAAGGAAGAAACATAGGTTCTCCTCCCCAGTCAAGCCCTGCAATCCCAAGATGTAGCCTGTTTTTGAGTGGTGACATGATCTATTAACAGAATTGCTAGCTGTGCAATTTGATAATTAATGGGTGGATGTTATAGTGTCTTAAGTTTTCTTCTGACTTTTCCCAGACTATCCGAGAAGTGACTGGCTATGTTTTGATTGCCATGAATGTCTTCACGTACCTGCCACTGCAGAACCTGCGCATAATACGAGGGACCCAGTACTATGAAGACAAGTATGCCCTTTTCATCCTCCTCAACTATGAACAAAATGTCACACATTCCCTACACCAGGTGGGCTTCAACCAACTCACAGGTGAGTCTTGAGACTTGTGCTACCCAGCCAGAATTCCAGAACTGCTATGTACTAACGCCTTTCCATTTTTGGTAGAGGTTAGTGAGCAGCTTGTAGCATTCCATGACTCTGATGAAAATGGGCTTGGACTCGAAAGGGCCAATATATTGAGGGTGCTTAGCTCTGCACTGCCAGGGTATGTCTTAAGCTCTGGGGGTTGGGGAAATCTATGACTCTCCAAATGTTGCTAGACTCCAATTCCTATCAGCCCCAACCAGCAAGACCAATGCTCAGGGATGGTGATGGGAGCTGTAGTCCAGTAGCATCTGGAGAGTCACAGGTTCCCCACCTCTATCTTAATGCATTTGAGCACCTGATTATGCTTCTCGATTTCCCCCTCTGCAAGGTCCCAGGACCCAGCTACTCACCATTTTTTCCTGCTGCTGGTAACTTGTTCACACCACCCATCTTCACAATAGTACAATCATAAGGTATGCCTTGCTCAATGTCTTGGGGTTCAGCATTGCGCATACCAAGTAATACTAAAAAGATATTGCCTTGAGCATGTGCAGAGTGCCTAATTTCAGCAATCACTAACCACCCCTCTGCAGCTGGGATCTGAAGAGGTCTATCAGATCAGAGAGTGTAACTTTTAGGTAGGGTTGAATATCTTTTTCTTTTTTGAGGGGGGTGGAGGTACATTTGATGGGAAGCAACAATTGGTTGTGATTTGACACACCTATGTGTAGTGAAGAACCCACATAATGGACCATTTGAAGTAATACTTTAGAGAAATTGCCTTTAATTATGTGGCAAGTGCCCTTCCCTTACTGCTCAGTAGCCACTGTGTGGCTCTCACGATCTGGGATTTAGGGGCAAAGACATCCCCCATCAAATTTATTCAGGTTGTCCTTTAAATTGCTAAAGCTGAGAGTGGCTGGCAGACAATGTCATATTCTGGTTGCAGTCATAAGCTGCTTCAGGCACCCAGTTGTTATATGGGACTGGGTGGGCCTTGCATATCTATCCATCATAGCTGTTCCCTGCAGGTAAGACTGGTGTGTATTGACAATGAGCTGGTTGTATGTGGGGCACTAGGGCTGTCACTGGGTGGAGCATGATTGCTCAGTGGATAAATGACTTTAGCACCTGTCACCTTTTGGCTTCCCCACTGAGGCAGAAAACACATTCCACAGCTGAGATCTCATGCCATTAGGCCAGGCAATCATTGGAGGATGTGTAGCTTTGGGGGGAGGTGTCACATGGTACAGCTGGATACTGCTGTTCTGCATAACATAATCTCAGTCCAATTTTTTAAAAAAGTTATCAGGGGCAACCCCCCCCCCCAGCAGCTGGTTATAGATTGTTAGCTAGTGTCCATTTAAAAACGGCATTTTAGTATGTCTTTTCCTGATTCAGATTTGTCTAGTTTTTGACTCCATGCACTGGTCTTATTGTTCTACCTGTTTTCCCTGTATTAAAAAGCCAAGGTTTACTCGTCACAAGTGTATTAGACATTGGCGGTGCATGGGGGGGATCAGAGAACAGCAGTGGCACTGTCCAAGTGGTGGCCTTTGCCAGGATTGGGGCAAGGCAAGGCAGTGGTGAGGTCAGGGGAGCTCCATGTTGGCATTCTGCAGGTGTCTGTGCACCAGAATAAGGGTGCTTCCAGACTAAGGCCTTGATATTACAAACAGGCCATTCAGATACTGCAACCAAGTCATTGGCAATTTTTTTTAACTTATCCAATTTTCCATTGAAAGGGTGAGTCTGAATTAAATGGGGTAAGGAATGCAAGTTGTGACTTTGAACTAGTCACTGTTTCTAAGTCTAACCACTTAACTGTATTATTGTGAGTATAAAATGGGATAATCCCATGAATGCTGCCTTGAAGGGTGGGATGCAAATGTGATAAAGGACTAAAAACGAATATTTTAAAGATGAAATTATAGTGATGGCAGGGGGCTTTAGGGAACTATCTTTCAGATGGGTCCTTTGTGACTGTAATCTGTGAATGGGGCTCCTGAACTTCCTTCAAAACAAGCTTTGGGGAAAGGTCATGGCTTAGTGGTAGAACATCTGCTTTGCATAGAAAAGGTCCGTGGTTCAATCTCTAACATCTCCAGGTAGGTCTGGGAGTGACTCCTGCCTGAAATCCTGGAGAGCTGCTGCCAGTCAGTGTCGACAGTACTGAGCTAGATTGGGCCAATGGTCTGATCCAGTGTATGGCAGCTTCCTTAACCTTACTAAGATAACAGCATCAAGTTCTTAGAGCAGGATTATGGAACACCCCATCCCATCAACCTTGCACTAGTTGTCAGTAAGAACATATAAAACAATCTTACACCAGCTGAAATGTCATGGATTGTTCCCTTCCCAGGAATCCCTGAGAGTTGTAGGTTGCTTCCAGATAACCTGTTTATTGAGCATTCATTCTGATTTGTATGCACAAAGTTTGTGGGGAGGTTAGATAACTTTTGTAGTGTCAAGCAATTGTTATCCCCCACTTTCCAGTGCATTTTCCCATCACTTCCCTTATTGCAAAAAGTCTGATTTTGGGGAGGGGGGAAGCAGGTTTGTGGCACAAGAGCACTAATGAGCTTAATTGCACAACCTGCATTTGCAACTAGGTGACTGAATCCCGCCTGAAAATAGTGACAGCCTGGAAGCACCTGGAAGTAGTTTTGTAATGAGACCATGGTTCTCTCTCAGAGAATATGTAGCATCATCTCATGGAGTTTGTTAAACTTGCTTGTGGAGCAATGGAAGATGTAATCAATCACAAAAGATTAATTTGCAAGGTAGACATGCCCTTATTTGTGACTTTTGGGTACTTGCCTTGCCATCTATTGCTAGCCCTCCTCACTGTAATATCTTTTTAGGGAATGGGAACTGAAGACTGAAATGAACTGTAATTTGACCCATAAGGCTTATATCAATAGTGTGGCATGCAGTTTTTATGGTTAAATCAAATATTAAATGTACTAGTCATCTCTTTTGAGCTATATTGAAAGAGTCTAGGGATTTGAAATAATGTGCACAGAATCCCACTCTTGATCTCAGGCTTTTTCTTCAACTCTTCAGTAGCAAATTTTAGCCACTGGTTTACAGATCAGACCAGATCTTAAATGAACAACAGCTTGGTCTTACAGGAGCTGCCAGACAGGATTAACTCTTTAGACAGAGCATCTAGAAGTCTAATTGGCTATAACATCTTGGAAGTTGTTTTCTAACATAAAATCTAGTCGTTCCTGCACAGTCCTCAGGTTCTGAGATTCCCCCCCCCAAGAGTGTCTAGCACTCTCAAAACTATATATCTTGAAATGTGGGAGATAAACCAGTGGGTAAATAACCCTCCGTGGCGCAGAGTGGTAAGTGGCAGTAACGCAGCTGAAGCTCTGCTCATGGCCAGAGTTCGATTCCAACGGAAGGAGGAAGTCGAATCTCCGGTAAAAGGAGTCGAGGTCTACTCAGCCTTCCATCCATCCGTGGTTGGTAAAATGAGTACCCGGCATATGCTGGGGGGTAAAGAGAGGCCGGGGAAGGAACTGGCAATCCCACCCCATATATATGGTCTGCCTAGTAAACGACACCTTTACCTTTTTAATTGCTGGTACATTTTAAAAACCAGAATAGGGCTTGGTGGGACTCCAGCTTTGAGCTGGGGAGACTTTTTTATTCAGCACAGCTCAGATTCCCTCTCCATGATGCTTATTCTCTGTCTAAAAATGGCAAACTAGATGTTTATAGGGATCTTCTGCCATATGTAAGGAGACAGAAGGGTAAGGACAGCACTGTGTAGACTCTGTACGCAGAGTATCACTTGAATAACTGCACTAAGGTAACCTAAATTCAGTCAAGAAAATGTGAATTCTGCAGCCTATGTAAATTATGCAGAGAAAGCAAATGTGTGTGTATTTGCATATTTTGCTCAATTTATTCTGCTTCAGCTAAGCATGAGATGGCACAAGGAGGTATGCAGGACACTGACACCCCAGGTTCCCAGCCATGCAAACTCCCACCGAACTCCCCTATGGATTGAGATCTTTCTAGCCTTAAGGGTTAAAAAAATCCAGAGATTCTAATAAGACTGCCATTCTCAAAAGCCTTGACATCTTAATCGGAGGGCCTCTGAGCATGTGTAGAAAGTCTTTCTCTTCTAATTAGGAACAGCCTTAAAACAATAAGGGCTCCTGTTCTTCCTTCCTTTTAATATATCCTATAGCAGAGGTTCCCAAACTCCTCCCTCCATGGACCACTTGAGAATTGCTGAGTCTTCTTGACAGTCCGCTTCATGATTTTTCTGCCTGTTGTAGCAATTGTAATGCGCTGTGCTAGATGCTGTGTGATTTTAAATTGTATTTTTATTGCTTCTTTTGTTTCTTAGATTGTATTTTATTGTGCATTCCACAGAATAAAATACAACATAAGAAATAAAAGCAGCAATAAAATAAATTAAAAATCAATATGAATATTTTAATGTGGACATGCTGCAGAGCATCTGCATAAAGCTCATGGACCAATGGTGATCCACAGACCAGTTTTGGAATCCCTGTCCTATAGAAACACATCCCCCCCTCCCAAAATCACTTTAGTCTGGTAACTGGCTGGAAGGATTAAATTCTGGACAACTAGGAAACCTTAGTGGAACACCAGAGGCTGAATTATGTGGCCAATTTTTTTAAATCCTACTTTGTCTCTCTGCTTGTGCAGAGCTATAGAATACAAAGAACCTTGGGGAGAAGAAGCTTTCAATGTAATGAAATTCAAATGGGAAAAGCTCTCTCCATGCACCTGGCCAGCACAATCCTTAGTGTCTCAGACAGAGGTTGGTGAGGCCAGTCTGTGATGGTGGCTCTAATAAATGATGCCTTCACAATGAGGATAGAAAACATGTTTATCTCCCAACAACCATTTAGCTATAGATTCTAAATGTCAGTCTGCAGCTTTGCCCCTCCTAATGCTAATCCTCTGAACTTCTGACTGTATCAGAGAGAACATCTTTGCCCTCTGAACTGAAGATTTGCAGGTGAAAGTCCAATCAACAAAAAGAATTTATGGGTCCACTTAGCCAATTAGCTCTCAGGATTCGACTAACTGCCACTTTATCAGTTCTAAGAAGCAGGTTTATGGGCCAGCCATACTACTCTGCCCTTTAATTGGCCAGGCCTGATGTTGTACAACAGAATAAAAGCCTTGTAAACAGTTCCGGGTGGAGTCTCAGTTCAAGGTCAAATCTGACTACAATGGATAGAATGGAATTAGCTGAGGAAATGGGGGGTGGGAGTAGCGGGTATGGAAGCAAGACCTTGAGGAAAACCTGTACTAACTGAATCAGCTATGAGACAAAGATGCTGCTGCTTGTTCCTCTTCTCACCTTAAGAAAAATCTTTAAAGAATCTGTATTCTGAAAGTCCCGTAGGGTAATAAGGAATGCCCACTCTTTTGCAGCCTGGGCAGGAGACACCTGGCTAAGCAGATTCTAGATTCCTAAATGGACCCCTTTCACATTGTTGCAGCTATGGATGTGATCTTTTATTCATTTCTGTGCAGAATTACTATTATGTAGCTGTTGAGTCATACCCAAGAAGCAGCTGCATTTGGGGATAATGGAGGCAGAAGGGGAAGGCAAGTTTGCAGCTGGTAAAAGTGGGTTTGTTTGTTTTTGCTTTGCTTGGGATTTGGAAGAGCAGACCTAAGTGTTGTAGTATTGTGCTTATGATTTGAAAGACAGCACTTCATGCTAGCTCTCTTAGTGTCTGGCTAAGGGTAGGCCTGCACAGCAGGTGCCTACAGTTTCAGTTTGGCTTTAGTGCACACTTGGAATGGCATGAATTGTTCCTAGAAAAGGTTTTCATGTAGCTTTGTACCAAGCATGCTCTGACAATGGTGCTGGGAACCAAGTTGTGCTGTAGATTATGCAGCCTGTGCCGGTCCATCAGTTCTGAAATGTAGACAGATAGGGGAACAGTGAAGGCCAAGGGATTCAGTGCACTGTAAGCACATTTCCAATGACCAGAATAAGGTGCATGCATCTGAGGCAGCAAGACCCTTTTTGTGCTCTTCATTGACTAGACAAATCCAGTTCAAGCGACTGTAAACTGTAAATCATGTATTTTAAAACTATATCAGAAAGCTTCCTTCATCCTGAGTACTCTCCAGAATCCATTGTTACAAAACGATGGTCATGTTTTCCCATCCAGTGTACTTGACTTCCTTTCCAGATTCAGAAACAAATCCTTAAAAGTTTCAAACCTAGCTGGTTGCAGTGCTAGCAGACGTCCAGTGTGATGACCCTTGGTGCTTTGCAGATTGGAGGGGACTGGATTCAGTCCCTTCCCCTCTTCCCTGAACAGGTTATCAGTAGTAGTACCATCATTCAAAACTGTCTGTTGATCAGGTTTTATGAGTCTGCACATGAAAGCCACTGCTTAGCAGAAGGTTCTCTGTAGACTAGTGAGGTTGTTGAGAAGAACTATGTTTTTAGTTTGGGACCGTGGTGTTTTCGATTACTCATGTACTGTACATTATTCTGATGCAACCTGCCTTAGGAGGGTTTTGCCTTGAAAGGTGATCTATAAAACTTTGAAATTATTTATTTATTTATTTTGTTACATTTATATCCTGCCCATAGCAAATAGCTCTCAGGGCGGCAAACAGCATGGATAAAATACATACATCATATACTAAAATCACAAAAACATATATAGCCAACAAAAACCAAAACAAAATACAATCAGAAGATAAAAAGGTCAATATACAGATTAAAACTGAAAGGATCAGACAAATTAAAATGCCTGGGAGCATAAAAAGGTCTTTACCTGGCGCCGAAAAGATAATAAAGTAGGCGCCAGGCGTACCTCTTCGGGGAGGCTATTCCACAGCTCGGGGGCCACCACAGAAAAGGCCCTGGATCTAGTACTCACCCTCCGGGCTTCGCTATAAGTTGGTACCCGGAGGAGGGCCTTAGATGACGAACGAAGTGAACGGGTAGGTTCGTAGTGGGAGAGGCGTTCCAACAGGTATTGTGGTCCTACGCCATGTAAGGCTTTATAGGTCATAACCAGCACCTTGAATCTCGCCCGGAAGCAAATAGGTAGCCAGTGCAGGCGAGCCAGAACAGGAGTTATATGCGAAGACCGACTGGTCCTCGTCAATAGTCTGGCTGCCGCATTCTGCACTAGCTGAAGCTTCCGAACTGTCTTCAAGGGCAGCCCTATGTAGAGCGCATTACAGTAATCCAATCTTGAAGTTACCAGAGCATGGACAACTGAGGCGAAGTCGTCATCACCCAGATAGGGGCGTAGCTGGGCTACCAAACGGAGATGGTAAAATGCATTCCGTGCCGCCGAGGCCACTTGAGCCTCTAGAGACAAGGAAGGGTCGAAAAGAACCCCCAAACTATAAACCTGTTCTTTCAGAGGGAGTGTAACCCCATCCAGGACACGATGTACATCCACCATCTGAGCGGGGAAGGCATTCACCAACAGTGTCTCGGTCTTGTCTGGATTGAGTCTCAGTTTATTAGCCCTCATCCAGTCCATTATCGCGGTTAATTAATGATGATGCAGGGACTTAAAACCAAGGTTCAATTTTAGCTGTCTGTTCACAGGGCCACAGTAGCCTCGTGTTTGTCTATATTCCATCTGTATCCCGAAGAGAGGACCCATGTGCGAATATAGATTAGAAAAAAGCGGAGGCCCTAAGTCAGATTTAACATAGAGCTACTATATCAGGCATGGGGAACCTGTGGCCCTCCAGATACTGTTGGCCTATGACTTCCATTGTCTCTGACCATTGGCCATGCTGGCTTGGGCTGATGGGAGCTGGAGTCCAGCAGCAACTGGAGACCCACAAGTTCCCCACCCCTGACCTGTATCCTTCAATTTAGCACATCTGGTTGGCTGAGAGTGAAGTCTTCCGGAACCACTAGAGGAGGCAGCCCTGAAAGCTGTTTGTGAAATCAAAGTTCTTGGGGATCGTGTCAGCACAGCTAAGAGGAAAGCAGACAACCAGGAGCAGGCCTCTGCATGTTTTAGGTACCTGCCCCAACCAGTCTGTTTCGTTGATGTTGTTGAGCTACTGTGGCACCAAAAGACAACACCTGTCTATCAGCTTTCCCATTGCTTGATCTTTCTATTGGCTGACAGAACAACCCTTGGGTAAAGAGAAATGGGTTTTCAGAATTACCTGGGCAATATTCCCTGTTGTATTGGAAGTGCCTTTGGCATTTCATGGCCACTGCTACTAGTACTTAGAATGTATTTCACACCACCAATACTTAGTGCTAAATACTAGATTGCAGATTGTACTGTGCTCCTTGCGCAAAGAAAGAAAGAAAGAAAGAAAGAAAGAAAGAAAGAAAGAAAGAAAGAAAAAGTTGATGTATCAACCTAGTATAGATTGCTAGTTGTGGGAAAAACTGGGGGATTGCCAAGGCATAGGAGTGGGAGAGCCCAATAGCAGTGGAGCAATATGGATGCTACAGTGAAGATTTGTGAGATGTTTTGTCAGATATAAGCCCCACAAAAGTCCTTGTGGGTTTAGCAGTTGGAGTGTTGAAGTGGGACCTGGGAGACCAGGGGTTGAATCCCCACTCAGCCATGAAGCTCACTGGGTGACCTTGGGACAGTTGCTGTCTCTCAGTTTCACCTACCTCAAAGGCTTATTCTGAGGTTAAAATGGGGAGAGGGAGAGCCACGTACACCACCTTGAGCGCTTTGGAGGAAAGGTGGGATATAACAACAACTCCAAAAGGGTAACCAAGGCCCATAAACCAGAGGTTTTGGAGATGAGAGCCAGCAAAAGTAAAAAGAAGCCAGGGTCAACAGAAGCAAGGGTCAGGAATTGTGAAAACATCAGTTTGATCAAGCCAGCAAGTGCAAATAAAGTAAATAAATAGTATTTATACTCAACCTGGCTGGTTCAGAAACAGCCTGCTGGCCACTTGTAGGGGGCTAATATACCAATTTGCTTCTATATCTGAAGAGACTTCAGTGGCTGGCTGAAACCCACACTAATAGCTCGTAGTTACAGGCCATGAGAACTGGCCCTCTGCTGGTAAAGACTCATAAGTCCCAAAATCTCAAGTTTGTTAAGTAGCTGGCTATACGGAACAACAATGTTGGTTCAGCGCACACACGCATGCACACAAGGGCCCCATCTACGCTATACCTGTAAAGCAGTATCATAACACCTTAAACAATCATGGTTTCCCCAAAGAACACTGGGAACTGTACCTTGTGAAGGGTGCAGAGCAGGGGCGTCCCTACCGGGGTGCGGAGGGTGTGGCCCGCACCCAGGTGTCACCAGGAGGGGGGTGACACCCAGAGCCACCCCGCCCCGCGCTGTTGCCCGGCAAGGCTGCGCTGATTCCTCCTCGGGGGCGGGCGGGGGGACGAGAGCCGGAGCGGGAGCAGCGTCGGCGGGGCGAGGGAGGCGCGCCTGCGTTCCCAGGCCTTCTGCGGCTGGGTGCCCCTCCGGTGCGCGCCCTCCCAGGGGCATAGACAGGGTGGCTGGCCTCGAGTGCACGCACCCAGGCGTGCACATGCAAGCCCAGGCGTGCACACGCAAGCCCAGCCACCTTGTCCATGCCCCTGGGAGGGCGCATGCCGGAGGTCCGCACCCCCCTGCACTCCCGCTAGTGACACCACTGGTGCAGAGAGCTGTTAGGAGCACTCTATTCCATGCACAGAACTACAATTCCCAGAGCTCCTTCCCTGGGAAGAGGGTCTGATTGTTAAACCACTCTGGGAATTCTGGGTCTGTGAGGCGAAGAGGGGTCTCTTAACAACTCTCAGCACCCTTCACAAACTACAGTTCCCAGCGTTCTTTGGGGGAAGCCATGACGGTTTAAAGTGGTATGATGCAGATGGGGACACAGACTCATACTCCTTTTGCTGAAGAATGACAAGGAAGCAAGAGAAACTAAAGCTGTGTACAGACCATACATCTAAAGAGCATTTAAAGCATTTATCTCCTTCCCCCACCAAGAATCCTAGGGTCTATTGTTTACCCCTTACAGAGCTACAATTCCCAGCATCCTTAACAAACTACAGTTCCCAGGATTATTTGGTGTGGGGGTGGGGAAAATGGTGTGTTTGCATCCTAAGGCTGCAACCCTATAGCCACTTCTCTGGAAGCATGCCCCATAGAACTCAGTGAAACTTACTACTGCTGAGAAGACCTATATAGGATTGCGCTCTAAATGCGGGGGAGTAAATACAATGGCTGGAGAGAAAATAGTAATAACAATAGCTTTGTTTTTAGTGCCAGCTCAAGACTCAACTATTTGCTCAGGTCTTTATAGAATACTAGTTTCATTTACTAAGCCCATAGACTAAAAGGGTGAAGTCCACTTTGCTGTTTTTAAAGACTGTTGTTAATTATGGTTTTCTTGTTTCTACTGTGAATTGGAGAAGATTTTAATTGTTTTAATTTGTTTAATTTTATGGTTGTGCCCCGCCCTGGATTCAGTTACGATGAAAGGCTGACTATAAGCATATTAAGATAAAATAATACATAAATAAGAATTTGGTTGGAAAGAGGTTTGAAAAAAAGGAGACAGCTTAGTGAAGGCATAGAAATGAGACAATAAGCTATAGGGCACAATGACATGTTGAAGTGAGGATGAAACAAATAAGAGTCTGTCTGTTATCCTAATAGTGGGGAGAACACTTTGTGAGATCATTCAACCTCCTTTCAGATGCTATCCAACTCTGTGAAGATGGCCAGTGAGGCTGTGAACACACTGCTTGCCAGAACAAAGTGTTTCCATTAGCCACACCTGGAGGGGGAATGGGTTGATCTGCTGATCAGTTGCGAAATCTCTTTGAAGCTGAATTAAAAACAATCAAACACTTGAGCTGATCCTACCAGGTTTTTTAGTAAAAAGGGGCAGGGTTTGACTAGTGTCGTGTGCCCCCATTTTCAGAAGTGAGAAGTGGAACTGGCAGAACAATTAATGTGTTTCTACCCTGAGACTGTAAATGCTTGACTTCCACATGTTCACAATAAGTTCTGAAAAGACCTGCTCATACATTTGCAGGGGCATAGATCTCTGTGCAGTCAGGGAACCGGTAAAGCAAGGGAGAGTCACACAGAGAGAATTCTGGCTACTAAATGGAGTTTTTATTAGACATTATTATCAATTTATGGAGGCTGGATGTGCCAGGCTTATTTTCTCCTCTCCTCACATGGACTCATGAAATAGAGTCTGTAAACACACCAGTCGCCAGATAAAAGCATTTCTGTTAGCCACACCTGGAGGGGGAACGGGTTGATCTGCTGATCAGTTGTGAAATCTCTTTGAAGCTGAATTTTTTAAAAAAAGCATTCAGCGTGCTCCCACCAGGTTTTACAGTAAAAAAGGGCAGGATTTGACTAGCATTGTGTGCCCCTGTTTTCAGAAGAGAGAGGTAGAGATGCACTGGAACTTGCAGAACAGTGAGTGTGTTTCTACCCTGAGATTCTTAGTATGCCAGCTATTCCTCACACAGATCTTTTGGTCTCCTTCATCTCAAGGAGGGAAAGTAGACAAAGCTACCTCGTTTTGCTTTTCAGAAATCCTCTCTGGGGGTGTCTACATTGGGAGGAACAAACAGCTGTGTCATGTGGATACTATCAATTGGGAAGACATCATCTGGAAATCTGAGTTCCAGGCGGTGCTCCAGGACAATGGGGAGAAGTGTGAGTATCAGCTAATAGTCAGATGAGGAGTGCGCATGTACTTGTATTCCCCTCTGACTGGCCTACCAATGCTTTATGTTTGTGCGGGAGGCTTTAACGGCCATGTTTTCCCCCAAAGGTTTACCCTTTCAGAGCAGGCTTCTGGGTTTTGTACTTGGGATTGAGTTGGCCACTTGATGCAAAACGGCCCCTCTCTCCACATGGGTAGATGGAATGGGACAGGTCTGAGCCAGATATATCTGTTCCTCCCCTTTGTTATTTTCCTCTACTCCCTTTTGTTGCGCCCAGCCAGCCTCAAGAGTCTCCATTTTTTTGGTATTTTATATCAGTCTTTAGCGGCGACCAGGAATTTTGCAGTCTTCTCCTGTCCCCACCAGATTGCATGCAATCATTTCCCCTCTTTTCCACGTTACATTTAGACCCCACTGCTCTTCTGCAATGGGTTCTCAAGACGCTTCCCTCCTAGGCTCCTAACAGACCCAGACCTGCTTAGTTTTAGCAAGATGGCTACATCATGTGGCTTCAGACTGTGCTCTGGGTCTTTATGCCAACATACACAGGGTTATTCCATTTTATGTTCACAAGAGTCCTGTGGAGTAGGCTAGCCTGACAGATAATGTCTTTCCCAACAGTACCGCAAGAGCTTCATGGCTAAGGAAGAATTAGAATACAAACTCCCTGGTCAAAGTCCAACACCCTGTTCGTTAGACCCATCTGGTTTTATTGCTGGTTTTGTATTTTTATGTACTTTTATGCTGATGCTCTCTTAAGTTTATTGTGGCTTTATCGTATTATGGTTTTATTGTTATGTTTTATTTCCTTTTTATTTGTGCAACATCTAGATAATTTTATTTATTTATTTAAAATCCAGACTGGCTGACATATAACCATTCTAAAGTGATATTTATATAGAGCAAGCAGAAGGTCCCAGTTTCAATCCCTGGCATCTCCAGGTAGTGCTGGGAATATCCTCTGAAACAGTGGTGAGTTGCTGCCAGTCAGTGTAGACAATACTGAGCTACATAGACCAGTGGTCTGACTCAGTCTAAGGCAGCTTATTATGTTCCTATATTAAGCTGCTCTGGAAATCTTTTCAGATTAAAGGGTGGGGTAAAAAGGCTTTAAATAAATAAGATTCCATGCACATTAAGCAAATAGTTAGTAGGCCACTGTGTATCATGCATTCTTATATGTTCATTGGCCCACCCTACTCGTCTCTGGTGTAGGTGGCTGAAGTTGTGTTCTGTCTCCCTGAGCAGGTTCTCCATGCCATGAGAACTGCAATGGTCACTGCTGGGGTCCTGGTCCTGAGGACTGTCAAAAATGTAAGTACCTCTAACCCACCTGGTGCCCTCCAGATGTTATAGACCGCAACTCCCACCAGCTCCAGCTAGTACAGCTGTGCTGGATGAGGCTGGTGGGAGTTGTATTCCATTTTGGGACAGGCTGCCCTAACCCTAAGCCAGGTAGAGTCCTTGGGTGAGAAGCTGGGACTTAACTCTTCCTGCAGGTGTTTTAAGAGTGGACTAGGTCATCTTAAACTTGGCATGTGATGGACAGCTTGGATTCCAAATCTGAAAAGGAAAGATGTGACACCTACTTTAAGCATTCTGCCTGTATAGAATAGTTGGTATGTAGCTGCCCTTTGACGACCAAAATGCTACCACAGAGGTCAGATGACAGAAAACGTTCCAGTGAGGGAAAAATTGTAGTCGCATCCACATCATGCATTTAGCACTCTTTTATTACTTTAACAGTCATGGCTTAATGCCCCCCCCCCCGAATCCTGGGAATTGATTATATTCGCTGGATTAATTTCAGTTCCAGACATGGGAAAAATAAGCAAACAGCAATTTCTGCTCCTGTTTTTGTCAGAATTCTCTGACATCCCTATCTGTAGTTGAATTTTTGAAAATGTTTTATTTCCTTGCTGGCTGTGTGTGCCTCATCTGGCAAAGCCAGTGCAAAAGCATTCAAAGAGCCCTCCTTTTGAAGATTAAGCTGTGAGTGCTGGCAAAGGTACCTCTCTTGACCGCTACCCCTAATTTATTAAATGGGAAGGCGACATGCCCACTTTTGGATCAGGGAACTCATGTGCATCAAGTGTGTAGGGATGTCCTTTGTTAAGGGGTAACACATCTAATAATAATTAGGAATAATTAGGAAAGGTATTGAAAATAAAACAGCCGATATCATAATGCCGTTGTATAAATCTATGGTGTGGCCGCATTTGGAATACTGTGTACAGTTCTGGTTGCCTCATCTCAAAAAGGATATTATAGAGTTGGAAAAGGTTCAGAAGAGGGCAACCAGAATGATCAAGGGAATGGAGCGACTCCCTTACGAGGAAAGGTTGCAGCATTTGGGGCTTTTTAGTTTAGAGAAAAGGCGGGTCAGAGGAGACATGATAGAAGTGTATAAAATGATGCATGGCATTGAGAAAGTGGATAGAGAAAAGTTCTTCTCCCTCTCTCATAATACTAGAACTCGTGGACATTCAAAGAAGCTGAATGTTGGAAGATTCAGGACAGACAAAAGGAAGTACTTCTTTACTCAGTGCGTAGTTAAACTATGGAATTTGCTCGCACAAGATGCAGTAATGGCCACCAGCTTGGACGGCTTTAAAAGAAGATTAGACAAATTCATGGAGGACAGGGCTATCAATGGCTACTAGCCGTGATGGCTGTGCTGTGCCACCCTAGTCAGAGGCAGCATGCTTCTGAAAACCAGTTGCCGGAAGCCTCAGGAGGGGAGAGTGTTCTTGCACTCGGGTCCTGCTTGCGGGCTTCCCCCAGGCACCTGGTTGGCCACTGTGAGAACAGGATGCTGGACTAGATGGGCCACTGGCCTGATCCAGCAGGCTCTTCTTATGTTCTTATGTTCTTATCTACCTTAAGTAATTTTTTTCTGTGAGCTAATGGGTCTTGGAAGGGTCAGGGAAGGATGGGAGGTACTGGCTGCTGAGAGTGGAGGAGGGTGCTATGGCATTGACTGTTCTTCACTCATGGTTCTTCTCTTTCTGCCTTAGTGACCAGGACCATCTGTGCCCCCCAGTGCAATGAACGCTGCTTTGGCCCCAACCCCAATGAATGCTGCCATGATGAATGTGCAGGCGGCTGCACTGGCCCTCTCAAGACAGAGTGTTTTGTACGTTGCTAGTCTCTGTGCTTAGCTTTCCTTGGGTATCGTTTGCATCTCTGGGCTGTGTCAAGGAAGGGAGGAGACGGTGCTGGAAGAACGTCCCTTTTAATGTGCATATCTTCCCTTTATCATTTGCCCCCCCCAATCATCTAGCCAGTACAATTGTACTATTCCCCCAGATCTCTTGAGTTCCTTTGTATAGTCATGCCACCAACCCAGCCCCTGGTCTTTAGTTTTTCCAGAGCCTCTGTCCTTTGTTTCCTCTCTCATCTAAGCTTCTTTCCACATTCAGCTACCATTATCATCTTCCTGCAATCATAGTTTTCCATGGAATATCAGGGAGACTGTGGCTCTTGTTCATCCTTGAGTTCCCTAGGGTGTCCCCATGGAGTTAGTTCAAGTTTTGCATGTGCTGTCAGGACAGAGGGAGTCTGCCTTTGTCTAGCCTGGAATTATGAGGTGAAGGTCTTACCCAACTTTTTGTGACACACTTTCTTCAACTCCAGGCCTGCCGGTCCATCAATGATAGTGGTGCCTGTGAAACACACTGCCCCCAACCGTTGATCTACAACAAGCTCACCTTCCAGCTGGAGCCCAATCCTGATACCAAATACCGGTATGGTGGCATCTGTGTCAAAAACTGCCCACGTAAGTCCTAGGTAGTAGCTATAATGATAAGGGGATGATGGTCTCCCAAGTGGGGGTGTTCCTTTGGACTGGAATGTCATTTCTTTAAGGGGCAATTCAACAATTTTTTCCCCATTTGGGGAAATGGCCACAAGTGTGACAGAACTCCATTGAGGGGTCATAATGTACACAGACCTCTTAGTCCCTTATGCTAGCCCAAACATTTTAATCTGACTATTCCCAGATCAAGGATAAGAGGGAGTCACAGTAGCTGAAATAATTGCTTTGCATTTTTTTTTAATCTTGAACATTTTGCCTTGATCTTTGAAGCTTCTTAGAGGCCAATTTGGAAACCCTTGCCATATAATCCTCTGCTTTTCCAGTACTTACATTGAAGCAGAAGGAGGTTGGATTCTTTAATTAGAATCTAGGACTCCCCACAGTGACCTACTAGATCTCACTTGAACTCAAACCCCAAACATCCTACTTTCTTCTCTCAAAACTAGAGACAGAATCCAAGGTTTCTCAGTGACTAGTTCTTCAGATTTTTATTCTCCCCCTCTAATCTCTCGCCTCCTTTTAATTTCCTTGCAGATAATTTTGTGGTTGATCAGAGCTTATGCGTCCGAACCTGCCCTAGTAACAAAATGGAAGTAGAAAAAGGTGGCCTGAAGATGTGCGAGTCTTGTGTGGGACTCTGCCCAAAAGGTATGAATGGGATGAACAACCACATTGGCTGGGGTGTCTGAAGACATCCTGAAGCCATGGCTTCTCCTGGCTGTTGGAATGGAAAACTAAATAGAGATATTGAGACTGGGCCACTCAGAGCAAACATCTACCTGTCAAGTGTGAAAGACATGCATGTGTCATATTAGTGGCATATTTCTTCAAAGAACACCGATTAATTGCTTGGGAAAGCATTAGACTGCCACTTCTGAGCTTCTTTAAGAGACAAGTGTGTATTTGTGCCATTTATACTTTGTGGAACACGTGCACTCAGTCCTTGGGAATGCATACCTTGCTTAAAAAAAGTAAAGTGATAACTGCCCCTGATTTGTAGCTGTTCCAAAACTTGGGACTAATCTCAATTACCAAGTCATCCTTGCCTATTCTATCAGCTCCAGGGAGGTGTAGAGAGATATAGGAAAAAGGTAAGCTAAAATTTTTCACCTCTCTGAACATCCATCTCTGATCCCTTCTTTCCAGCTTGTGATGGGACTGGAATTGGAAGTAAATACCAGACAGTGGATTCCAGCAATATTGACCGCTTTATCAACTGCACCAAAATCTTGGGCAACCTGGATTTTCTTATCACTGGTCTAGAAGGGTAAGTATGCAATCACTGTGTCCCTACGCTAAGATACAACTACTTGTGGGGCAGTGTGTACAGCCACGCAACAGTAGCACTACTCAGGGAATCCTCACTCAGTAGTGATTTCTTTAATGTGGTGAGTGACTGATAACCAAGGGCTCATTCCTCATCCTGGTTATTTAGGGGCTCTTTTTCTGGTTTGTAACCTGAATACAGCCTTGGAATGTACTCATAGTTATGTAAATAAAACCCAAGGTTGAAGTGAAGGGTTTATCATCCTGTGATAAGTGATCACACAAAGAAACTCTTGAAGAAGAAAGCTCTTCCATTCTGAGGCTGGCTGCTATTTCTGACCATTTCTATTTCTCTTGTTCTACAGGGACCCGTGGCGCAATATACCTGCCCTGGACCCAGAAAAACTCAACATCTTCCGGACAGTGCGAGAGATCACAGGTGAACTGGGGTGCAGGGAACTCTGTGCCACGAGCTAGAGCAAATATGGGGTGCTGCTGCCTTGTCTAATGTAGATTGTAAGGAAGGACTGTGTCCCTTTGATCCATGTTCATTGTGGTTCCCAGTGTGCTTCCCTAGAGTGGATTTCTGGGGAAGGTCCTGAGTCTGGCTCCTTGTTCATCAAGGAAAAGCTTATGGGCTCCCTCTCTCCCCCTTGACTGCCTGGAACTGGGCTGTGATTGGCCCAGTGTAGGATGTGTTTGACCCCCTGTACAAGGTGTGGCAAGAGCAGCCAAGGAACTCTCAGATCAGTGTGGATCACATTGCACCACAAGAAGTTGGATGTGCTGCTAGAAAGGAGAGCTTGCAGAGCAGTTGCTTAATACTACTTGGGAGGTTGCATAAAAGAGATCTACTCCATTACCCAATAGAAGCTGGAAGAAACAGTGACATTTGTAGTCAAAGTTTTGAGCCTGGAATGTGACATACAAAGCCGAGGTTGGTGATGGAAGGATGCTTAGGGAAAGTTGCATCAGAGATCACTGACCTTCTCTCCTTCCTCCTAGGTTACCTGAATATACAGTCATGGCCCAAACACATGCACAACTTTAGCGTTTTCTCCAACCTGGTCACCATTGGTGGACGCAGCTTATATAAGTAAGAATTGCTCTCTTGGCCAACCTCCTTCACTTTGCTCTGGAGTTGTAGGTGGCCTTAGGGCTCCTCCGCCCCCCTGGTGATGCCTAAGGCTACCTGTGTGGAACAGCTGCTGTGGAATACTGGGCAAACAATTACATTTTAATACTTGTCTGAAAAGTCACAGTGGCAATGGTGATCAAGTCTGGGACCTGGTCACTTCTCTACATGCTTAAATGCTTCCATATACTGTATGTGGTGCAGGGGTTGGTCTGGATGACCAGATTTGGATTCTGGTTTGCCAGTTGCTCATGCTTGTTGTACAGAAGAGAGGCTTCCGAAGGTTGCAAACTATAGAAATGACTATTTCCAATACCAAAAAGAAATGGCTATTTTTCTCTTCCCAGCAACAAAGCATTGCCCCATTCCTCCTCTTCCTGAGGCTGACTTTGGTTTATGCTTTCCC
Source organism: Rhineura floridana (assembly GCF_030035675.1). Taxonomy (NCBI): domain Eukaryota; kingdom Metazoa; phylum Chordata; class Lepidosauria; order Squamata; family Rhineuridae; genus Rhineura; species Rhineura floridana. The sequence continues at coordinate 40,873,480 of NC_084482.1, forward strand.
TAGCCGTGGCTTTTCATTGCTGATCATGAAGAACATGAATGTGACTTCTCTGGACTTTCGCTCACTTCGAGAGATCAGTGCCGGCAAGGTCTACATCACTGAGAACCGGCAACTTTGCTATTACAACACTATCAATTGGGAACGTCTCTCGCGCCGACGTTCAGACCTGGACATCAAGAGTAACAAACCTGCCAGGAAATGCAGTGAGTGTTCAGGCAGTAGGGAAGGGATAGGGTACCCTTGAGTTAGAAGAATTGGGTCACATCCACATCATACATTCAAATCACATTCATTGCACATTTAAAGCACATGACTTTCCCTAAAGAATCCTGGGAACTGTAGCTTAAGGGTGCTGGGAATTGTAGCTTTGTGAGAGGTGAATTACAGTTCCCAGGATTCTTTGGGGGAAGTCATGTGCTTTAAACATATGGTGTGAATGTGACCTTGGTGCTTGTTGTGCTAGGCTGCATTCACATGAACAAAGGCAAACAGTTGCATCTGTAGAGGTTGTTCATCAGCGTAGGTAATGTTTTGTATTGTTCTCTGCCTCAGACAGTATAAATGCATAGAGACATTATGTACAGGAGTAAGGGTTGTATTGAACTGAGTCCTACTCAGAGCAGACCGATTGAAATGAATGAATCTGAATCATGTCTATTAACTTCAATGGGTCAAGTAGGACTTACAGAATGAACCCTGTTTTGATCATGTTCACACAAGCAGTTCAGCTGTTGGATACATGCTCTTTCTTCCTCCATACTTTTGCTTCTGTTACAGCCTTCCTTTGTACACACACACACAAAATAGTGTGATTCCATGCTGCTGGAGAGTGTATGACTATTCTGGCCATGGAGGTGGGGGAAGTCACATAGGTCTTTCTCACACAACTGGCACTGTCTCTCCTATCCACTGGTACCAACAAGATATATAAAATCCCATATCGTGCAGACAATACATGTATGGTCCAGTTACTTAAAACTGTTCACTCCCTGTTGCAGTCAGCTGCATTGGCCTGTGCTGCCTGCCCACTATGACATCAGAGCAACTCAGAAAATGGGAGCCAATACCTGCCAAGGCTCTCTGTGATATCAGAGCAATGTTCCACTTACTGGTGGATGCCATTTGGGCTGTGAGCATGGTAATTATTCATAATTAGGATAAAGTTGGTTGTGTGCAACAACTGTGATCATGGGCAGACACCTAAGGAATTGTACCATTGCCGTACGCAAAGGATATTTCATCGGTTAGTCCGCAGATGGGTCAGGGAGATGAGAATAGGGCTTGAGGCATTTCCCCTTTAGGAAGTCCATGCCCCTCCCCACAATTTAAAATGGGGCCCTGGTCCCAATTGTGATCCAGGCACTCTCTTTCCTTACCAGTCCAAGAGGGGAATGTCTGTGATCCTCTTTGCTCCAGTGATGGCTGTTGGGGGCCAGGTCCGGACCAGTGTGTCTCCTGCCGTAACTACAGCCGTGAAGGAACCTGTGTTGGCTCCTGCAGTTTCTTTGAAGGGTAAGAATAGCCTGCCGTGGTCACTTGCTTCCTCTTCCCCTTCCCCTTCCCCTTCCATCCTGGCCCCAAGTTTGTAACTTCTCTTTTCTCCCTCTTTCCTATGCTTAGGGAGGTCCGGGAATTTGTACAAGGCGGCGAGTGCTTTTCATGCCATCCACACTGCCAGAGGATCGAGGGAGGTCTAACCTGCAATGGATCGGTATGGCAATGTCCACGTGACTTCCATAGTGGTGGGGTGAGGGTGGCAGCAAAGGTGTGTGTATTTTATATCCCACCTGTTCAGATATTTAAGGCAGCTGTCAAGTCCTAAAATAATGTAGAAGAGCTGCACTTAAGTGGTGCTTTTCTAAACAGATGCAGCATTTCTGAAGGCCAAGAAGCAAGTGCTCAAATGAGAGGTTTGTCTCATAGGCCTGGGGACACAGCAGTAAAGGCCTTGCTCCTTGTATGTAATATCCTCACCTTTTGTAGTGATATTACTTGGAACAGTGCCTTTGTTGGAAGATCTTATCAGGTATTAGGGCTCATATGGAAAGTGAAGATCTTTGAGGTGTAGGGAGAAGGGCCAACTCCAGCATAAATGCCAGCTGACCCAGTGCACCCAGGCCCCTTTGTAATGTTGCAGGGCAATGCTGCTGTTCACGTTTCAAATTGTGTGCTCCAGATACTGGAGTGGCAAAATGTCTTGGGCCAGTCCTAGTCACCCTTCCTCTGGTTACCATGCAGAGATCTGTGGAGGGAACACTAGAGACTACTTTTACTGAAAACTTATTTTATTTACAGTTTTACTTCTTGAGAAAGAATGATAGGGACTTGGCAACAGATGCATGCACTGTTAAGTCCTAAGTCACATTCAGTTTTAGCCCCATAGTCCTATAAGCTCATGGCACACTGGGCAGCATCTCCCAAGCCTTTCTTCCCAGCATCTGACAACGCCACTGCAAAGGAACCTGTGAGGGAATATGATAGCAGGGCCTACACGTTCTGTGGACTCCCTGCTCTGATCCCATCCAGCTTGAGCATCCAATCCAACTGTGGAACTGATATCTGGGATCTTCTCCTTCCATGGATGTCTAGGACGTAGAAAGCTCCCTTATACTGAGGTTGGGCCATTGGTCAATCTAGCTCAGTATTGTCTGCACTGACTGACAGTGGCTCTCAAGGGTTTTAGGCAGGGGACATTCTGAAACCTACCTGGGGTTGCTGGGGATTTGAACCTGGGACCTCCTGCAGGCAAGGCTATTGCCGTACCACTGAGCTGTGGAGTGCTATGGTCTCCCTAACTAAGTTGATCTCTTCTTTCTCCTCAGGGTGCTGATGCCTGTGTGAATTGTGCTAACTACAAGGATGGACCACACTGTGTAGAGAGCTGCCCCAAGGGTATCTTAGGGGAAAAGGGACTCATCTTCAAGTTTCCCGATGCCAAGAAGGAGTGCTGGCCATGCCATGAGAACTGCACGCAGGGGTAAGCAGGGAAACTGGGGTTTCAGCAATAACTTTTTTATTTCCATTGTGCTTAGCATTCAAATAGTATCATAATAAACTATAATCAAGTGACATAGGGTTTTTTCAAAGTAAATAATCAGGGAAGTGGAAGGTTATGTCAAGAAGAATCTGTACAAGCATCTGGAGAATCAAACTCTTCCAATGCCTTTCAAAGGGGAGGAGTTAGAGAGGAACAGAGCCAGAGAAGCCAACAGTTCCTGTTTCCACACTGAAAGGCCTACCAGAGCTGAACCAACTGCTATTGACTTGATGTCATGGTTGGATCCCTGGGCAGGCGTGTGGTCACAGGGAGCCACCACCTGGACAAGATTCTGGGTTGCAGCAGCCAGCATTGCTTTGGATCAGGGCCACAACAATTATTGTGTTGTCCAAATGTCAAGAGCAGTGGAAGTGGCAGGGCAGAGAAACAAAGGGAATCCATCTTTGGAGAACAAGATAAGATACACTTTTTGGGACAGTATTATGTGAATTTTTGACACATTACAAATTGTAAGAATATTTTTCTGTTTCTCCTGTAACAGGTAACTATTATAAGGTTCAAGATAATGTTTTTGTGGGTTTTTTTTACCTCAACCCAACAAATCTTTCCATAAAGTTCCATGAATCGTTGGACCTGAAAATCTGTTTGGCTCAGTTCTGGCCAATTGCATTAATCCACACCATTGGCCATAAAAATTGTCCTCCGCATCTCCACGTCTTGATGCTTTGATTTGCTTTGACTGTTTTTCCAGGAAACCATATTGCCAGATTAAGTTGAACCATTCTTGAGTTGTGCCTCCTTTTTCTGATTTCCAGTTTTTATCTGCCTAGCAACAGCCAAGAAAAAACATAACATTCCTTTATAGGGAACGTCAGTGTTTTGTCTGTTAAATATGGTCAGAAGGAACCAGTGAAGGTGTTAACACCAATATGATAATATTATTACACACTTTTGGTTCCTGAGCAGCTTCAATAGCAGTGCTATTGAAGTTAAGGGAGCAGAATTCCTAACACTTTTAAATTATGCCTGTCAGCCTGCATCATAGTTAAATTGCAGTGGGGAGGGGGGTATGTTATGTAATATCCCCTCTGTTATTGATGGAACCTGGATTTGTGGTTTTTAACTTTCCTGATTCTAGCTTGCTAGATGCTGCTTCTCTATATATTTGGATTCTCTGTCTCCCAGGATAATTACATGGTTTCATTCCCTTTAGGTGTGATGGTCCACACATTGAAGATTGCTTCATGGAGAAACTGCCTGTTGCCAGGTACCTGTCAGGGTCTCTCCAGGTGGGTGGGGTGGGAAAGAGTTTGTTGAAACTCTTTCCCACTTTCACTTACTCTGTGTAAGTGAAATGGCAGTCTCTTGTGTGCTTACTTTTACAAACTACAAATACCAGAAAGAGATCTTATCCCCATGAAGGATTGGGGGAGGACTCAGGGTTCAATGGCAAAGCAGTATATTTGCATACACCTTCCTAAGTTCAGTCCCTGGCCTATCTTACAAGGTGGTTATAAGGTTGATTGAGATAACGTACATGGAGCATTTTGCACACTTAGAAGTTATTATATAAAAGCTAAGCAATGTTATTATGTTAACATGGACTAGACCCACTAGAGGCATGTGAATTCTTTCTCTTCGGAGATCTGTAATGGAGGATTCCCTTCAACGATTTACCCTGACACCTGGTAGGTAACCCCAACAGCTTCCCTGCACTGGTTAGTAGCTTCCAGCCCATAGTATAGCTGCAAACAGGTAGTTAGATTTCTGCTTGAAGCTAATAAGTTGCAGGATTTTATTATTTATTTATTTATTTAATTTATATCCCACCCTTCCTCCCAGTAGGAGCCCAGGGAGGCAAACAAAAACACTAAAAACACTGTAAAATATTAATAAAACTGAAATATATAAAAACAAAACATCTTTTAAAAACATCTTTCTTCAAAAGCTTTGAAAACATCTTAAAGAGTAATTCCAACACAAATGCAGACAGAGATGGCACCTGTCTAATATTTAAGGGGAGGGAATTCCAAAGTGTAGGCGCCACTACACTTCCTATGTTGTGCGGAATGGGCCTCCTGATGAGATGGTATCTGCAGGAGGCCTTCAGCTGCAGATCGTAGTGATTGACTGGGTATATAAAGATGATGTTTCAGGTATCCTGGTCCCAAGCTGTATAGGGTTTTGTACACCAAAACCAGAACCTTGAACTTAGCTTGGTAGCTAATAGGCAGCCAGTGCAATTCTTTCAGCAGCGGAGTGACATGTTGGTGATATGCTGCCCCAATGAGCAGTTGTGCCACTGCGTTGTGCACCAGCTGCAGCTTCCGGACCAACCTCAAGGGCAGCCCCGCACAGAGTTGCATTACAGTAATCCAGCCTGGAGGTTGCCAGTGCATGGACAACAGTGGTCAGGCTATCCCGGTCCAGAAACAGCTGCAGGTGTCTTACTAGCCAAAACTGGTAAAAGGCACTCTTAGCCACTGAGGTCACCTGAGCCTCTAGCGACAAAGATGGATCCAGGAGCACCTCCAGACTACCAACCTGCTCTTTCAGAGGGAGTACAACACCATCCAAAACAGGCAACTAACCAATTATCCAAACTCAGCAACCATTAACCCACAGTGTCTCCATCTTGCTAGGATTTAGAATCAGTTTATTGGCCCTCATCCAGCCCACCACCGAGTCCAGGCACCAGTCCAGGGCCTCCATGGCCTCTCTTGATTCAGATGTTACAGAGAAATAGAGCTGGGTATCATCAGTGTACTGCTGACACATCACCCCAAATTTCCTGATGACTGTTCCCAAGGGCTTCATATAGACGTTAAACAGTACGGGGAACAAGATGGTACCCTGCGGCACCCCACAGCATAACTGCCAGGGGGCCAAAAGACAATCACCCAATGCTATTATCTGAAAACGACCTTGGAGATGGTATCGGAACCACTGTGAAACAGTAGCTCCAATACCCATGTAATTAAGTTGGATCAGAAGGATACCATGGTCAGTAGTATCAAAAGCCACTGAGAGAACAGGCATTCCCTCTGCCCTTCTCCCGATAAAGGGCATCCACCAAGGCCAACTCAGTCCCATAACCAGGCCTGAATCCAGATTGGAATGGATGAAGATAATCTGTTTCATCCAAGAGTACTTGCAGTTGCTGTGCCACAACCCTCTCAATCACCTTCCCTAAAAAGTGGGTTGCCACAAACCAATAGGTCCAGGGTGGACTTTTTCAGGAGAGGTTGGATCACCGCCTCTTTCAGGGTGGCTGGAATCACTCCCTCCCATTGACCACACTCTGGATCCACTCGGTCAAACCCCCTCGGCAAGCTTTAATAAGCCAAGAAGGTCAAGGGGTGAGAGGACATGAGGAGACTTTTCAAACAGTTAGGCTGTTCCCTCACTTCCAGTCAGATCTGGTTATGATAAAAATGGGATTTTGTCAAATTATGTCCTTCCTTTCTGCTTTCTCAGCTAAGGGGCACCTGTTTTAAGTTGCTTTTCCAAACCTTAAACTGAAATTGAGACATGAATCCTCTCCAAGTTTCAGACACCAGTGTTTACTGGGCTCTCTCTTAGGCCTGCTTAGGCCTCTTCAGACCAAGACAGGGAATCTGGCCAAGTGCATAGCCTCTTCTCTCTCCTTTGCTGTCCCTCCCCACCCCCCATCCAAGCTTGCTGCATCTTGTTGCACCTTTTTATGGTCCTTCCACCTAAGAAGACAGGTCCTCATGTAAACAAAGGGTCTCATGGCAGCAAAGCTGAACATAAAGTAACTCTCAGGCTATTGATTTTTAGAGGCAAACTAAAAAGAAAAAGCCAATTACTGCCTCACCCAATGGAGGCTTGAAAGGGCTAGTCCCCCTCAGCCACATTCCCGCTTTTCTTTTCCATTCCATTCACAATCACACCCCTTCGCTCTCCCACCAATGCCAGTTTGCCTCGAGGCCTTCGTGGGCAGCATGAAAGGAGGGCAGGGCTATTGCAAGCCCCTGCCTGTCCCCGGAGGGAGTGGATCATTGCACTTTGATCTCCTTCCCATGCTACTTTTCTCCCTTACAAGGTGCAGGAAGTTCCCACCATCATGTGAAAGTTCATTTCCTTCCCTCTCTTCTAATGCTATTGCTGCAAATAGGATGAAGAATATGGGAAATGACAAGATAAAGTTATTTGAGGGATGCATCATGGCATGCTGGGATTTGGGCTCCCACTTGCATGAAAAGTGCGCCCCATGATCTTGAGCTTTGTTTGGCCAAAAAAGGATTGGCCTATCTATGAGGCTGGAGAGACCTGTAGATGAGAGAGGTAGGTTTTTAAAGGCTACAGGAGGATTGTCTTTAATGACAGTTTAGATTTAGTAAAGTTATATATTCCTTGGATCTTGTTTCTGTTTTACAACTTGTATTGAGCATCTGGGAGACTGCAGAATAATAAAACTTGGCACAGGGCTAGGTCTGGGATGAAATAATTATGATGGAAGGAAGAGTCAAGAAAGCCTGCTTACACCCTTCCTTGCCCAGCGGTTCCCTCCTGCCATGCACAGTAGGCCAGCTGTGTTCCAAACTATTGGTAATTGCTGCTGCCACCCTCCCTCTTTGCTCCTACAGCTCCCAGATGGGACGGCGCCTGGAGCCTCAGGCCAAACAATTAAATGGGGTCTCTGAGGTAGCCTCTTGTTCCCTTGGTCCTCTCCAAGGTGAGAGGAACTTGCTGATCTCTGCCAAGATCCCTCTCAACTTACAAGGAGCAGAGACCCAGCACCCAGCTCTCTGTCTGTCTCCTAGATCAGAGCAGCCTGCTTTTCTCTTGTCAACTCTAACCTTATAACTCTGTAGCATGAACCAAAACACTGAAGCCTGTGAGGTTTTTTGGATACCCTGAGAGTTTGGCAACCAAATATAAAATTAAAGAATGTCTATTAAGGACAAAAGAGAAAGGAAGAGGACAAATGGATGAAGCAGAATATTGAACTAAAGGGAGATCTTTAGCTCAAATCTATCCTTGCTACTTACAAAACAGGTGTTTGGTCTGCTCATGAGTAACATGGCCAGTTAACATTAATGTTAATGGAATTAATGTTAAGGGGGGGGAAACACATTTAATAAACCCAAACAGACAAAAGTGATAATCCATCTTGTATCCTCTCCCTCCAAAACACACTTTGGTGTTGATGGTCAGTGAGGACCCTGTGATGGAATGGGATGGATCCTGATGTGAGGGACAAAGACAGTGGTTTCACCAGTCTCTCTTTTTTTAAAAAAAAATGTTTATTAATTTTCAATTATAAACAATCAACAAAGAGAACAATATCACTGTATATTACATAGGCATACTCATGCTCAAAATTAAACAGAACAAAAATACATAAGTATGTGTGAAACCATCAATAAGCCTGGTGAACCTACGGATAGCATCAATACATATATGCTATAATGTTCGAGAGGCACTTTGAGGGGGTATAAAGCAGAATAACAGAAATAACAATATGTTATCTTTCTTCTCTTGTCTAATATGGGGCTCTTACGTGGGGGGGGGCTACCAACTCCAAAGGAATCGGGACACAAGAGAAGTCTAAGATCATAGCCAAAGCCATTTGTAAGCTGGGAGCGGAGCTTGGCTATGCTGTGTCTGGTTAGTATAGGCTATGAAATCAAACCATACTGCAATAAATTTATCTTTCTTACCTTGACCTCTTGTAAGTCTAAGTTTGTTATTCTAAAAGTACCGTTTACCAAACGACCTGGTACCAATGTTCCATGTTGACCCTGCTTAGATATTTCCAGAACCGTGCTGTAGTAATTTTTGCAGCTGTCAAGAAATGGCTAATTAGCTCTTCATTTTTCAAATCGATATCACCATCAATAAACAGATTCAATAAACCGATATGTGGCAATAAAATAATGCTTTACTATTGCACTGATTTCTTTGAAAACTTGGGACTAGAAAAACTTAAGTTTAGGGCATGCCCACCACATATGGTGATACATTCCTAGCATCTGGCATACTTCCCAACATAGTGGGAATACTCCCCGGCCAACACAGAAGAGCTTTCTTGGCATTAAATACCATTTGTGTAGCACCTTTAAGGAAACTTTTCTTTGTTTAGCTGAGATAGATTTATATGCTGGTTTATTCCATAATGCGCTCTGGTCTTCATTCTACACTCAGAAACCCAGTTCTTGCTCTCAGAGAAGCTTTAAGCCTTGAGAAATGCTATTCACTGCCTCTAGTATGATTTAATAGACATTAGATATCAATCCCCTAGAAGTTTCAATACTAGTTAACATCAGCTTTTTAAACATGGATAGTGTGTGGGGGTTGCACTGTCCCCAGTTACAGGGTTGTTTAGGAAAGTTTTCAATTGACCCCAAAGCAGCTGGGGGGGGTACCTTCAAGTTTTCCCATTAACTGAATCTCATCTATAGGCCTTTGATTCATGTAGAAATCACATTAAGTGGAAAAGTCCTTTGGCACACCACCTCTTTATGTCATAAGTGCAGTATTTGTTAGAGGATGGCCCTAAACTTTTAAATGTTATCCAACAAATTTGTTCAGTTTCCAAAGTGAAAGTTAGAGTTAACAAGTTGGATTCACAGCAAATTAATACCCGATAAGGGACAAAACAGGGCTGCCCCTCTCTTACTTTTTGTTTATGCTAGTGCTGCAGCCATTAGCAAACTGCCTTGGACAGGCTCCTGATATAAAAGGAATACATATTGGTGGTAAATCTTATGTTATTGCTTTAGATGCTGATGATACGATTACATGTTTGAGTCCTTTGGATACAGCTGTAGTCTTACAAGAACTGGATATGTTTGCCAGCGTAGCTGGCTTGTGAGTAAACTTTCAAAAGTTAGATGCTACAGTATGTGCTACAACATTTCACCAACCACCCAAAAATCTTTTGCTGGATTCCAAAATATCCTGCTTTATCATAACAGATTGAGATATCTGGGAATATATATGACCAGAAATCTGAATAATTTATACAATTCACCTCTGGTAGCCATTGCTTTGTTCACCAAACACATGATGGTTCTACTAATGCATCTTGCTATCACTACAACTCACTGTCACTTATTTTTAGTATGCTGTGAACTAAAAATTATTATGAGTATTCTTTTTCTGCACAATTAAATTAGTTTCTGCACAAAGTAAAAAAACCTGATGCCCCTCTAAATTATAATAAAACTTGGCATACACATCTGTGCATTCCACATACATTATTCTCAATGATCCTTATAACAACTCTGTAAGGTAAGACATATTTCTTTTTCCCCAATGCAAGTCAAGCCCATTTTCCTCTATTTGTCTATTGATTCTGCCTCTGCTGGTTATTAGAGGGGCAAGGAACTATGAGGAAAAAAACCTTCTGAGATTTTACCAGCATTGCCTTTGTGCTTTCAGATCACTGAGTTGCAGCCATGAGGGCTGCAACCTTAAAAACACACACACGAATGAATGAAAAACTGGGATTCTCAGGTTGGTGAACACCATGTTCACTAGCAGTTCTAATGCTTTTGCTGCACTTGTGCAGAATTGTGGTGTGTGCACAGTCCTGACTATAACACCTAGCATTTGTATTACAGGAAAGCTCCAACAGTGATTGCTGTGATGATCGTGGGTTGTCTCTTTGTCTTCTGTTCCTGTGTCTTGCTCACCTTCTTGTACTGCCGTGGCAAGCAGATTCAGAAGAAGCGAGCCATGCGCAGATACCTGGAAAGAGGGGAGGTGAGGCTGTATACTGGGGTCGTCACACACATCCCTGACACTGGGCTTGTTGGGCCATTGGTCTGACCCAGTTACGATGTTGAACATATGGTGGGGGAGCATGATCTGTTATCCAAGTGTCTAATTGCGGGGAAGCATGATCCGTTATCTAAAAGTCTGATTGTGGTCTCTTTCCAGTAAGGGACAATGAAAATGAAGAATAATACAATGAAGTGATGCTTTATTTGTGGCTCAGCATATTTCAGAATCAAGAGTGCCTATTCAATGGGTCTTTTGCAGAATTAGAAAATCCTCTTTCATAAGGGACGTTGCTACTAACTATGACCTCCACTAAAAAAATGAGGGTAACCTTGTCTGAAAGAATTTCACAGTTGGGTTTGTTTGACACCACAATTGTCTCTAGCAGCTGGGCTAAACATTGTTGCAGACAACCCCCCTACTCCCCCTCCCAGTCAAAGAAAGAAAGAAAGAAAGAAAGAAAGAAAGAAAGAAAGAAAGAAAGAAAGAAAGAAAGAAAGAAAGAAAGAAAGAAAGAAAGAAAGAAAGAAAGAAAGAAAGAAAGAAAGAAAGAAAGAAAGAAAGAAAGAAAGAAAGAAAGAAAGAAAGAAAGAAAGAAAGAGGAACACATTTTAAAAATCAGGAATGCTGCAAAATCAGTTAGGAGCAAAGAGAAGGGGAATTGTGATGTCCTTTTCAAATAGGGATTCTTGATAACTGTGGATTAAATTATCTGTCTGTCTCTTTGATTTTCCCTCTCTGTAGAGTTTGGAGCCCCTGGATCCCAGCGAGAAAGCCAATAAAGTCCTTGCCCGAATTTTCAAGGAGACAGAACTAAAGAAGTTGAAAGTTCTAGGATCTGGAGTGTTTGGAACAGTGCACAAAGTAAGCCTGAGACTTGGAAAGAATAGCTTCTGCCTTAGCCTGAAGGGTGCTTAACCAAGCAATCTCAAAAGTGGGATCCAGAGGCAGAGAATAGTGTGCTGCCTCTGGAGAGGGGTTCAGAGCTAGAAGATTGTAATTTATAAAATGGACTAGGGAAGTGGGGGATAGATAGATTAGGAGCTGGTGAAATGGATAGGGCTGGATGGTTTTTATGTACTTCATTCCATCCCCTTTGAATCTCTACAGCAGCCTTCCCCAACCTCTGGTCCCCAGATGTTGTTGGACTACAAATCCCATCATTCCTAGCCAGCATGGCCAGTGGTCAGGGTTGATGAGATCGTAGTCCAAGAAGATCCAAGATTGGGAAAGGCTGCTCTGGAACAACGAGGGCCAATTTTTTCAGGCTAGGGAGTGAGATCTTCCTTAGCTAGACTGCTTGGTGGCAGGCATTATCCTGGGAGCCTCCAGTATCTTGTACAGGTCCTATGTCATGTCCGAAGTGGTGCCTCGTAGAGTAAGTGCCACAGAAAGCACCACTGCTTATTCAGCAGCCATACTCCAAGCCTTTGTGATAACAGACAGGCCTTGGGGATGGGTGCTGGCCTGGCTGGAAGCTTGATCTGGACCAGTGCTGGCCTGGCTGGAAGCTTGATCTGGACCAGTGCTGCTCTCTGAGTGAAGTTGACCAAGGAGCAGAGCTGCATAGACCTGACACCTCCTGCCTGAGGTGGGGCTCTAAAAAATTCAGTGCAGTAGCCACATTAGGTGCCTTATGGCTAGGAGTTTTGACTAACGTGAACCTTCTCCTTCCTTTGTCTTTTATGGAGCGGGAGAGCAACTCCTTTTTCCAGCTCCAAGGAAATGGGAATGGGAATGATCCCCCTCCACAGAGGGGTGGGGGTGCATTCCTAATTGTCAATGAAAAACCACTGCGAGAGTTTGCTTCCATCTTGGATGAGAGTCAGAGTCTTGGAGGAATATGATTCCCAACATTTCCTCAGCAGTTACTAGTTTATTAATAGTTCCTCATATGAAGAATATGGTTAATCTTCTCTGGCTTTTTTCCTCCCCCATCAGGGTGTCTGGATTCCAGAAGGAGACTCCCTCAAGATTCCTGTGAGCATCAAAGTTATCCAAGACTCAAGTGGCCGGCAGACCTTCCATACTGTCACTGATGTAAGTGCAACAGTGACATAGTGTAGGGGAGTTGGGACTGGCCTGCCCAGGTCCCATGGTATTTTGGAAACTTTCCTGACCATGGCCTTGACTGTTTCATGCACTTATCTCTGTGGCTCCTGTAAGAAACACATGAGAGACTGGGGGTGGGGAATAAATTAGACATGACAAGGGAGATCTAGAACTGTATCTCCCAGGCTTCCAATATCTTCTTCTTTGCTTAAAAAGCAACTACATGGAGTAATTTGGATCAGGGCCATAGTGTTGTGGGCTCTGTGTGTGTGTGTGTGTTTAACTCATTCCTGTTGTATCATTTATCCAATGCAAATGCCTTCCCGCAAGTTGTCATTAGCAGCAAAGGAGAAAAAGACAGGTATAACATGGGTACCGGACTCCACCCCTTGTCCTTGGCTCTATGACTAGCAGCTTTGGGGTGTGTAGTGACCCAGGTGGTTAGGGGAGGCTTTGAGGCATCAGACTCTGACATTGGGGACTGGGAGGCAGGGGCGTCACTACCGCGGTGCGGCCTGCACCCGGGTGTCACCATGAGGGGGGTGACACCCAGAGCTGCCCAGACCCGCGCCATTGCCCGGCAAGGCTGCTCCAACTCCTCGGAGGCGGGCGGACGGGCGAGACCGGGAGCAGCGTCGGCAGGGCGAGGGAGGCGTGCCGGCATTCCCAGGCCTTCTCCGGCTGGGTGCCCCTCCGGCACGCGCCCTCCCAGGGGCATGGACAGGGTGGCTGGCCTCGAGTGCACGCGCATGCCCAGCCACCTCATCCATGCCCCTGGGAGGGCGCACACCGGAGGTCTGCACCCCCCCCCGCACTCCCGCTAGTGACGCTGCTGCTGGGAGGATGAACAGGGGGAGGGGACAAGCAGCAGGGAGAATTCTCAGAGCATGCACATCTCAGACACTGACACTTTGACTTCCCCTGCTTCTGGCCCCCCCCCGCTGAAGTGCAACAAGGGCTGGAGGAGTCCGCCCCTGTGGAGACTGAACTGTTGTGCACACACCCCGCTCCACTGCCCACAGTCAAGGTGCCGCCTGCTACAATTGACATTTCCCAGCCGGGCACCCCGCAGGTTCCAGCAGGCTGGCCGCTCGCAACTCTCAGAGGGAGAGGCCAAGAGCCAGATTTCAAGTGTCATTAAGGAGGAGTCAAAGTCTTTGCACAAAAACCCAGGCTTCTTAAGGAGGTGCAGGGGGTGGTTGCTGCGTCAACTTCAAATTGCTGCGGAGTCATGCTTAGACAAAGTTAGGGCAAAGTTCTTAGAAAGCATAGCTAGGTGGATGAGTCGTAAAGCTTTTGATGCAACTGTTACTTTTAATAAAAAGAAAAACTCACAGAGCTGAGTGAGACTCTGTTCCTCGACTCTGGGCAGGACAGGGTAGGTGGCAGATAGGGAGGATGATGTAAATTGGGAAAGGTGTGGATGGAAAGGGCTAAGCCCATTTGTCCAGCATGAATTGCTTTTAAGCAGAGATGGGGAACCTATGGCCCATCAGATGCTGTTGTTGGATTCTAGCCCCCATCAGCACCCTGCGACCAGGATGGCCAATGGTCAGATACAATGGGATTTGTAGTCCAGCAACATCCAGGCTTTTAAGCAAAGGGGGGAAAATCGAGAGATCCAGTCCAAACCTTGTGGCTCCGGGATTCTTTGAAATCTTATAGAAGTCAAATTTCACAGGACCATTGAAATGGTACACTAATACCTCTTAGGGAAGGTCAAAGTGGGCATGAAGTCTTTATTCAAATATTCAATAAAAATTATGTTTTTTTTTTAATGGGCATGAGGTCTTCCGTCTGTCCTGGTTGCGAGGTCAGACTAACCGTGGGGTGGACCTATGTCTTCATTGACAGATTTGTGATACAATTTTGGGATGGGAAACTTGGGCAAATAATGTCCAGAATATGAGCATTAAAGTCACGTGTTCTCTACTGGAAGAGAGGAAGCACCTTCTGATGCAAGAGTGCAGGACACGGAATAATGGGCTCAAGTTGCAGGAAGCCAGATTTCAGCTGGACATCAGGAAAAACTTCCTAACTGTTAGAGCCATACGACAATGGAACCAATTACCTAGAGAGGTAGTGGACTCTCCGACACTGGAGGCATTCAAGAGGCAGCTGGACAGCCATCTGTCGGGAATGCTTTGATTTGGATTCCTACCTTGAGCAGGGGGTTGGACTCAGTGGCCTTGTAAGCCCCTTCCAACTCTACTATTCTATGATTCTATGATTCTTGGGTGACACCATCTCATGGTGCTGCCCCAAACCAACTGACCTTGGAAACTAGTGTGCAAGGCATATGCCTAGCACCATCTTGGAAGCCCTTTTGTACTACTGCTAGAAGAGATGGTTGACCAGTTATGCATGTGCAGGCAAGCTAGCTTATTCATCTTGGGCAGTGAGAAATTCAAGGCGAGCCCTGTCTAACTGGTATCCCTCTTGGCTGTGCTTATGCTCAGCACTACACTGTATTTTTTCTTGGAATTCTGCCAGTTTCTTCTCTTTGGGGCGTAACTCAGCATTTTGGTTCTGACATTTGTCCTGATGCTGAGATTTTATTTTATTCTTTTGTTTCTGTTTTTGGCTACATACAGCACATGATGGCAATAGGTAGTCTGGACCATGCTTATATTGTTCGGCTCCTGGGCATCTGTACTGGCACCCAACTGCAACTGGTGACCCAGCTCTTACCCTTGGGCTCACTGCTAGAGTATGTCCGCAAAAACAAGGATGCCATTGGCCCTCAGCTGATGCTTAACTGGTGTGTGCAGATTGCCAAGGTATGTATGGTTTTTGCAGAGGAATGTTAGGCATTAGTTAATGGGCCTTTCCCAGGGCAATTAAGGCTGGAGGTCATCTATCATAAGAACAGCCTTCTGGATCAGGCCAGTGCTCATCTAGTCCAGCATCCTCTTCTCACAGTGGCCAACCAGATGCCTCTGGGAAGCCTGCAAGCAAGACCTGAGCATAAGAGCACTCTCCTCTCCTGCGGTTTCCAGCAACTGGTATTCGGAAGGATATGGCCTCTGACTGTGGAGGCAGAGCAGAGCCATCATGGCTAGAATGTTGCTTGAGGGAAGGAAAAGCCTTACACCCAGCTCACCTTTACTTCTGTTTCTCTTGAGAACCACATGCATTTAAAATATTGAGGGAGCAGCCCAAGCATGCTTGAATGTGTGGTTAGTGTCATAATACCGTTTATTCACTAGGTGGGCCTGGATTTGGCACTGGACTTGGATGTATCTGGATGGAGCCAGTAGTTTTCTGTTGCTATACTGTTCTTGTTTCATAGAGACAATGAAGTCCTTATCTAGCTTCCCGATTAGTATGTCCTCTAAACAAGGGGTGGGGAACTCTTTTCAGTCCGACAGCCACATTCCCTTCTAGGCAACCTCCAGGGGCCATATGCCAGTGGTGGGCATTCAAGTTTTACCTTTGTGCAGCAGGCTAGTTTCTACACACAGTCACACACACCCCTCTGTCCTCCAACCAGGAAAGCAAGCAAGTAGCAGAATCAAGGGCCTTTTCCAGCTAGGCAAAAACACTCAAGGAGGGACTGCACCAGGGCCAATATGAGAGGGGGTGTGGCCTAGGGAGAGCCCTGATAAGAAAGGCCTGGAGGGCTACATGCATCCTCTGGGCCTGAGGCTCCCCCCACTCTAAGCATTCCAACACATTCCTGTGTACACACACACATACCCTGGCAAAAGCCGTTCCTGTGAGACCCTCTGGCATGGCATAGGCTATGCTGCCAGGGGCTTCAGTGGATGAAAGAATTGCCAGAGATTGGAAGGGAAGCAGAAATGCTTTTTGTCTGGTGCAAGGCACTTTTGGGTCTGCGCCTGTTTGTTTTGCTTACCCAAAATATTTCACTTCCTTCTCCCTACCTGAGAGAAATTTCACAAATACGCACTGTACCTTATGCCTGGACAACATATACATAGACAAAAGAATATTTTCTAAGGAGTCAAATTAGTCAGGTCTCATTGCTGAAGCCAGCGGTGGCACGAGGGGCTGGGGTGGGAGATAAGGCAAAACAGTAGCCGAAGGCTTTGTGTTCAGTGAGGATGGTCAGCAGTTGGGCATGGGCACCTGATTGGCAGTGATGGCTGGAGCCAGCAGTCAAGGTGTGTTATTAAGATAAGCAATTAACTAGGGTTAATATAAATTGAATAATTAGAACAACTTTGATCTACGAATTTAGTTATACAATATATAACTGTTGCTAGTTTCAGAATGCCAACAAGCATCCAACGTTTCAGGAGAAGCATGTGGATAATTTATCACACCACCAAAAAAAAATCACTGTCAAAATTAGTCTATAAAGCAGTGACTTTCCAGCTATGTTCTGGGAGCCTTACAGGCCCTTAAAAGTTTATCAGGGAGTTTCTCAGTGAGATCAGTAATACTGGAAAATCAGTAATTCTGGAAAAACACATCCCTTGCTCCACTGTGGATGATGGTCTTTAAGAATATAGAATATGCACCAGCTTCAGGGCTGACTGCCTCTTGAGGGGGAGGGTGGATGAAATTCTTGATTATGGTAGGAGAGGGCTACATGTATGAGTGGGGCTTGAGTAGAGTACAGCTGCTGTGATTAAGATGCTCAAAACCCAAAACAAATCCAGGTAGCTCAAGCTTTGCAGCACATTCATTTTATTTCTCTTTCCTTATGTTCAGGGCATGTACTACCTAGAGGAGCACCGCATGGTCCATCGCAACCTTGCTGCCCGCAATGTTTTGGTAAAATCCCCTAGCCAGGTACAGGTGGCAGATTTTGGCATTGCTGACTTGCTCTATCCAGATGACAAGAAATACTTCTACAATGAGGTCAAGGTTAGTATCTACTAGAACAGCCTTTCCCAACCCTTGGGTCCCCAGATGTTATTGGACTACAACTCCTATCAGCCCTGGCCAGCATGGCCAATGGTCAGGAACAATGGGAGTTGTAGTCCTGCAACACCTGGGGACCCGAAGGTTGGAAAAGGCTGTAGAATGAGAAGCAGTACAGGTAGGATGATGCTTGCAGTTTTATTTCCTCTAAATTAGTGTGCGTCTCTGATTTCATTCCTGCATATGGTGTCTCCAAAATGGTAGCCACCAGAATGTGGAGAGGGAAACTACAGCCCAGATAGACAAGAAACTAGAAAATCCAAGAGGAAAGGTAACGATTGCAGAAAAAACTACTTGAGTACCTGAAGGTTTCAGAAGAGCGGGGAGATGAGGTGAAGATTAAGACTCCAGGAGGTGATGGGATTTTGATGGGTCATTAGGAGTGAAATTTTAATTCAAGAATTTCAGGGGAAATAAATCCAGTTCAGAGTTGGTTTTCATCTGGTACTCAGACTAAGAAGCAAGCTTGCAATTTTTTTAACCTTACTCTCCTGTCTGTCTGTGTATAGCTTCATTCTCAGACCTTTCTGGCTTATGTTTTCCAGACACCAATAAAATGGATGGCTTTGGAGAGCATACATTTTGGAAAATATACACATCAAAGTGATGTGTGGAGCTATGGTAGGTATCTCAGACAAGCCAGCTCCTACTGTGGCTACCTCCTGAAAATTTGACTCAGACTTCTCAGTCAGTTGCAATAGCAAGTCTCCAGAAGTCAAGGAAATTACTCAAGTGTACCTAATTTAAGAGTCACATAGTATGCCTTCTGGTTCTCAGTCTTGTCCCCAAACTAGGAACAAGAAAGAAAGGAGATAATTAGAAAGTACATGCATGCCTACAGTTTAAGGTCCCTGTGATCCTGCAAAAATGACAAAGAGTTGCTCCAAAGACTCTTACTATTGACAATCAATATAAGAGGTGTAAATCCCTGCCTCCTCTTTGGCAGTTTGCTTCCTGGCTGAATAAGACATGCAGTGGAGGAAGAGAATCAAAGAGAAGTTCTCACATTCCCCTGCCTCCTTGGCGAAGTCCCTCTTGCCCTTTTATGAATCCTTGCACTAGACTGGGAGCACCTCGTACTTTCTGAACAGGGCGATCCAGTCATGTAATCCCAGCAGCTTTTGAGCTTCTTCACAAGCCTCCCTATAGTTGGCCAGCACAGCATAAAGTTCTTAAGAAAGTTTCTCTTCTAGGTTAGGCATTATTACCGACAAAAGCATGCCTAGTCCAGTTTGACTGTTTGACCATCTATTTATGAAGCAGTATGCTCTGGTACTCCTTGTTGGGAAGGAAGTAATCAGCATCTTTCCTCTGCTGCTGACAATGATTCTTTTCCACTGCTTCCATTGCCTTCTGTTGGGAGAGGCTGGGAGTAGCTGGCTGTTCCCACTTCTGAGTCTTCTGATGTCTACTCTGCTGGGACTTGGGCAGCAAGGACATCTCAACACAACTCCTGCCTCATTTGCTCTAGCTGGGCCACACATGGCCATTCCCTTGCACTGTGTTTTTGTCCACTATATATCTGGATCTCCTGTGCCACATCTATTGCATTCAGTTCACTAGCATTTTCTGTCCCTTCATCTGCTGCAGGGGTGACATTGTGGGAGATGATGACCTTTGGGAGTGAACCTTATGCCGGAATCCATCTTTCAGAAGTACCTGACCTTCTGGAGAAAGGGGAGCGCCTCTCACAGCCCCAGATTTGCACCATTGATGTCTACATGGTGATGGTAAAATGTATGTGACTAGAGTAACTTATCACTCTCTTGGGAAGATATGTCACTGATTTGTCCTTTGATACACTTTGGTCAGTAGATTTTTGCACTGAATAAACCAGAATCCACAGGCTTATGGTCTTGTCCTGGCCGCAGAAGGTGTTGTGGTTGGTGCCTGCCTTGAAAGATGCTCACCATCTTCTCTAACCCCACAGGCTGGATGATTGACGAGAACATTCGCCCCACCTTCAAAGAGCTAGCCAATGAGTTCACACGTATGGCTCGTGACCCCCCTCGCTACCTGGTGATTAAGGTCAGTATTGCCTTGATCCTCATACCCTTCTGCAGTCTATGCTACAAACGAAACCTATAGTGCAGGAATGGGAAACTGTTGGACTCCCAACTCCCATCAGCCCCACCCAGTAAGGGCAATACTTGGGGATGACGGGAGCTGTAATTCAGCAGCATCAGGAGGTCCACAAGTTCTCGACACCTGCTGTAGAGAGTGTGCAGGTGGTAAGCTGCTCAGTGGTTTGGCCATTTTTTACATGCTTCATCAATGCCATGAGTCCTAATTCTGCTGTTCTGCCTTGATCCTATATGGTTAGCTGCGCCCTACCTGTTGCCAGATCCTGCTCATCTTTCATCTTGTTAATTTTATTTTTTGAAGAATCCCAGTTAGCATTTTAAAATCATTTTTCTCCCTTAAATGCCAGAACATTAGTTCATTAGTTCATTTAACAAAATATGAAGGTGTTTGAAAATGTAAAACATTTCCTTGTTGCTGAGCTAACTACCCTTCCACGGAACTGATTCTCTCTTTAGGATCCAAAGGCTGAGACAAAGGCTCAGCTTTGAACCTGTTTTCAGCACAAGGGCTTGACTCCAGAGCATATAATTTGGGATGCCATGAGACGTATGTCAGCTGGGATTTCTTTTCTGAGTATATATGCTGTTTGGAGGAAAGGGAGGAGGCCTCTGAACCACATGCAGAAGGCTTTTCTCTCACTCTAGCCAGGCTTTGTACATCTAGGCCTGCAGGAATTCCAGGAAGACTTGAGGCTGGATGTCTGTTACTTTGTTCTTTGTCTGCAGGTCTGACAGACCTTTGTCAGGGAAGGGGGTAGTGTTATGAGATTTGAGGAGTGAGATGGATGATTTCTATGAATCCTCTTGCCAACTTCTGATTTGTGATCTGCAAAGGAAGAAACCTGTTCTATTGGCCAGAATAGTTCTATTCATAAGTTAATGGATTCGGCCAAGTCTGTCAAGTGCCTTCATTAACGTGTGTAAGGATTGGGTGGGAGAGCAATGTTGGCCATAAGAACTCTTGTCCTTTTCATAACCTAGACACGGCCCAAAGACCTCACTCATCTTGAGATTATGACAATGATGTCCGTCTGTCATTCAGGCACTCCCAATGGAGCTTAGCTTGGTAGCCATTGGTGTGGCATTAAAAGATGTCTGTACAGGTTATGATATAATACATCAATTCATCCTCCCCCCCCAGAGAGAGAGTGGGACACTTCCCCAGGTTGAACCACCCACACTCAGTGAAAAGGAGCTGGATGAAATGGAGACGCTGGAGATGGAGACAGAGTTGGAGGAGGAAGAACTTCATAACCTTTTTGCCTCCAGGCAGTGGATTGACTCCACACAGGTAAGAGACTCCAGACCCCTCAAACAAGCAATCCTGAGAATTCTCGTGGGGCTGCATATGCACCATACGTTTAAAGCAGCATAACTTCCACCAAAGAATGGTAGTAACTATAGTTTTTTTAGGGTGCTGGGAATTGTAGCTGTGTGAGGGGGAAACTACAGTTCCCTGGATTCTTTGGAGGCAGATATGTGCGTTAAATGTATGGCATGTTGTGTATGCAGACTTGATTTCACTTATTATGCCCTGTTCTCCTCATGGCCGCACCTATTGTCCCTATCATGGGAATAAAGGAGGAAAGAGATGACTGGGACTGCAGAGTGACTGAGTTGTGCCTTGACCATTAATAAATACAACCCCGCTGGTTTTTGAACTGCCGGCCCAGCAGCTGTCAGAGAGAATGTTTCCACTCAGAACAACTGTTGCCTTGAAGGTGGCTCCTAGGATAGTATTTATGCTATCTTGGCTGATGAAAGAAATGTTTCCTTTTGCAGCACTACCTCATTGCATGTATTTTTGCTGCTCAGGAAAAGTAGGAATGAAAAAGTCCAAAACCTCTGGAGGTCACAGGGAAAGGCTGGCTTAGAGCAGAAAAAGATCTGCTGAGGTGAGAAGAAGAGTGTCCTTTTCTGGACACTTAAGGGTTTAATCTAAAGTAGCGCTAAGGAATGCATCCCGCCATTACAAGAATTTCTGCATGTGCAACAGGACTTCCCCCCTCTTCCCCCTGTCCCCCCAAATCTGTTCTAGGGGTTTCCCCAACCCTCCAGAGCAAATTTAGGGAGGGTGTGGGGTGTCCCCGGGGGAGGGAAGAAGTGGTGGTGGGGAATCTCATTGTGCAAGCAGAAATCCTTGTACTGACGGGACACTTTGGCTGGATACCAGTCTAGCATCTTGGACTGGTCCTTAGCAATATTTTTTCAGGGAACAGAGGCTTTCCCACTGCAGCTTCTGCAGGCCTGCTGAGGCAGTAATAGCAAGAAGAAGGCTAGGAAGCAGCCTGTGAACACCAGCACCTGACCCAAGGAACAGGGCAGATAAAACTGTAATGGAAACCTCTGAACAAATATGTTTTCTAGAATGTTTTAATTCTCGCCCTACTTTTCTGGGTAAACTGCTTTGAGAACTTTTTGTTGAATAATTATTCCATAGACTAAATCAGGAGCGGGGAACGTTTGGCCCCTCCAGATGTTGCTGAACTACAACTGCCATCATCCCTGGCTATGCTTGGTAGGCCTGATGGGAGTTGTAGTTCAGTAATATCTGGAGGGGCCAAAGGTTCTCAATTTCTGGACTAAATTAATAAAGATAATATCCACTGTTGGCCCTGCCCTGGCTCACCACTACATACTGTCTTCTCTCTCTCTCTGTCTCTCTCTCTTTAAAAACCCTCTTCAGAACCCAAATCTTCTGAATCCCTCTGCTGGATACATCCCCATGAATCAGAGCAGCCTCAGCGGAAGTCACCAGGTAGTTTATTCTCTCAGAATTTGTATGGTGAGCAGCAGAGCTGGTGTAGAAGGGAGGGCCGCATGCCCAGTCGGAAGGGCAGCATCAGAACCATCAGGGAGGGGGACGGTCTTATTTGTGGAGTCAGTTTGGAGGCTGTTGGCTGGAACGGAGTAGAAGGGCTGAGAGCTAGGGCACGTGCTTTGCACGTCTGGTCTCTGGCATCTCCTGTTAGGTAGCATTGCTGGAATAGATCTCTGACAGAGACCTAGGGCAATCAGCCTAGGGCAGGCCTGCCTGCACGACTTGCAGCCCTCCAGACATGCTATTGTGGCCTACCTGGTGTTTGAGAGCCTTCCTGTTTTGCAACCCCAGGTAGGCAGCAAAACTAGGAGTTTATTGAGCTCCTCCTGGTGGGCTGCCAGACATGGCTGATGGGTCACAGGTTGTGTTGGGCTGCCGTAGATATGGACTGAATGACTATTGGCCTGGCTCCTCATCTGCAATTATACATACCTGAGAGTAAGCCCTATTTAATTCAATAGGACTTAATTTTAAGTAGACATACTTAAGATTCTGTTGTAAAACTCTATCCAATCCAGTAGTTGTCGTGTAGAGTGCCGTGGGTTAGTAGTCAGTGGTTCCAGTAGCCAGGAAAAATGGGAACCTGGAGGTCTCATCAAACTTTTACCATTTGCTAATTTCTGATTCTGTATAACCCAGAGCACTGGACTGGGCTCCCGGCAGACCTCACGCATAAGGCAAGAGTCAATGGGCCGCACGGTGTCAGAGTCATCAGAAGGACGGGGCACAGCTTCTGAGTACGATCTCACTGAGGACCTGTCATTGTCGGGAAGTCTGTGCCGCAGCCTACGGTCCCGGGGAGACAGTGCCTACCTATCTCAGCGAGAGAGCCTGATGCTCCCAATTGGAAGTGCTGACGGAGAGGAAGATGCCAATGGCTATGTCATGCCAGATCGAAATGGCAGAGGTAAGTGCAGTACCGCAGAGGGGGGCTGCAGGATAACGAAATGCAGCCTGTGCCCTCCTAGATGTACTGGGGTGGATTGCATCATGACCTAGGTGGAAATGAACAAGGGTAGAAATGATTCAGGCCTGCAGGTGTGGGAGCCCATTAGTTATGTCTCTCTCTGAGCTATGATCTGCTCCAGTTGTTGGGTCTTTCTGGTGTGTGGCTGCACATTCTTTGTCAAGTGGGCAGAGCAATTCTAACCCCTGCTTCACTGCGCTGGAGGGGGATAGGAAGAATACAGCAGTATCTTCCCTCCAGCTGGCTCCACTCAGCTCTGCCGGGCTCCATTGGTGATGGTGGGCGGGGGGCTTTGCTGCCATGGAGGTCTCTGTTAGCTGTAGTCAGTGTAACCCCCCAAAACATGATATTTTGAGGGCAGGGAGGGGATGGACCTGGCCTAGCCAAGAATCTGCTAGGGCCTATGCCGGTCTAGTTACTGGCGATGGTCCCAATCCAGGCCTGGACCTGGTGCAGAGAAAAATCAGCTCTTTTAATGCCCCCCTTCTGTCCTACCTGGTGTTAGTGGCAGGGCTACAGATGTGGTGGCAGCTCTGCAACTCTGCTCCCAGGCAGGAGTTAAGATTGCAGCCTGAAATAGGTGGTGACTGGGAACTGAATCCAGTCCAACTAGGTGGAATAAAAGAGAGCTAGGAAAATCCAGAGGAAGATGAACTGACCTCTTGGTTGAGGTCAGGGCAGCCCCAAGGAAAGGGCTGGGCAAGGAGTAGAACGGGCTGCAGCCAAAAGCTCTCTAGGGTGAGGCTAGTAAAGCTGAAGGACCAAGCTGAAGCAACCTCTGATTCCCCTCACGGAGGCCATGCCCCTCTGGGCTCCAGAAACAATCGGACTGGGCCCGTTTTTGTGGAGCGCAAAAATGAAAATGCTACACACATCCAGACTGGTTTTAGCCTGGTTTGGGCCTACTACTCATTGAACCAAAGGAGCAGCAAATTCAGAGGTTGACTGGGCAGTAAACATTTGAAGTTGGCACACAGGACCACACTATTTCTTTGCCCACACATTTCATCTTTCTCTACTCTGCTTCGAGAGCTGGAAACTATAATAGAAAACAAGCTGAATATCCTTTTGATTTTAAATAGGCATTAGAATCTAACAAATAATAAAAATGGCTTGAGGGCTACATAGAATCTGAATGCCAGAGCATTCCCCTCCCCATTTTATGAAAAAGGGGATTGATGAATCTAGAAGTAAAAACTGTTCTTGCAAACCATTGCTTGGGGGTTGTTGCCTACACCCTTCCTCTTTCTCCCTACTGCTGCCACCACCACCACCATATACCCTCTCTCCTGCTATGGGGTTGTTATCCTAGGAGCCTTGGACTCCAAATGGCAGCAAAACAGAGCCACTGGGATAGCTTCCATGGTGTTGTCCTGAGTTAGGCCGAGCTGTGGAGG
Organism: Rhineura floridana; assembly: GCF_030035675.1. Taxonomy (NCBI): domain Eukaryota; kingdom Metazoa; phylum Chordata; class Lepidosauria; order Squamata; family Rhineuridae; genus Rhineura; species Rhineura floridana. The sequence goes on from NC_084482.1 coordinate 40,898,444, forward strand.
CTGCACACAGAGCTGCCTTTGTCTGCCTTCTAGCCTTAGAATAAGTGGTTTTCATACTAGAGTGGAGAGTGAGCCAGCCATGTGTGCGGCTTTTATAATGGTGTCTTCTTTCACTCAGGGCAGCAGTATAAGGGGAGCCACCTTGGGTTCCTTTTGGGAGGAACGGCAAGATATAAATTCAATAATTAAAATAAAAGCTGTACATACTGTTTCTTCTCCACTGTAGCCTAAGAACCACTAGCTCTAAGGCCGTATTTTGCCACATTGTAAATATTGTGCAATGCTGTGGCAGATAAAAGTGTGACTCTCTATCCCAGCCTCAGCAGGGAATATGCCTGGTTGCCTGAAAATGACTGTTAGTCACCCCAGATGAGTGCAGAATTACAAGGCTGTAAGAAACTCATGTTCTCCTCTCCTGTACAGAGCGTGCTGCTGGGATTGCTGCTTCCCTGGTACGTGGCTCACTCCCTGTGTATGAAGTGGATGAAGAGTATGAGTACATGAACCGACGTCCTCCGCAGCCCCCGCAGCCCCGGCCAGCCTCTCTGGAGGAGCTTGGCTACGAATACATGGATCTGGGCTCTGAGCTGAGTGCATCTTTAGGCAGTGTGCCAAGCTCCCAGCTAACCACGCCCTGTCGGGACGACGATGAGGATGATGAGGACTATGAGTACATGAACAAACAGCCCAAGCTCAGCAAATCCCTGAGTAGCATCCGTAGCTCTCGAGGGGACTATACCGATATGGACTCTGGCATCACTCAGGGCTCCCCAGAGGAGCAGGGCTACGAAGAAATGGATGCTGTCTTGCCCCCAGTCCAGTGTCCTGGCTGCCAGAGTCCACCATGTCCCAAGAATGGATTCATGAAACCCTTGCGCACACTGGAGGCCTCAGACTGTGCTTTTGATAATCCAGATTACTGGCACAGCCGGCTGTTCAGCAAGGCCGATGTTCAGAGGACTTAGCTGGGGTCTAGCGGTTTCATTTGTCCTCTTCTTGGGAGAAAAACCCAAGCCTTGCTCTTCAGCTGCAAACACCATTGTTGCGATGGTGGGCTGAAACTTCCACAAGGCTCCTCAGCTTCTGTGATGTTGACTATAATGGGCAAGTATATCAAGGCTAACCAGTGATGGGCTTCTATCGGGTTGCATCACAGCTCCCCTGCCTTGCACCGTGGTTTGATCAATTACAACTCAGATCTCTTTAGTTCAAATGCTCTGGACTTATGAGGGCAAACAGAACCATTTCGAGAGGCACAGTCTATACTGTGGGATCTGTTCCTGTGCAGAGAGAGGCCTGGTTTTGCGATAAGAGGGCTATTTAAGTGTAGGAGAGTGGCTGACTGCTTCCATGGACTCAAAGGCCTGTGCACTCAGATGGATGATGCAGTCTCTTCAGGAAGCAGCTCTGTTCTAGAAAGCCAGTTAAGAGTCTTCTGTGCTGACCCACCAAAGTATCAAACCCCATCTGATCCCACTGCACAGGGCCCTCAGCAACAGCCTTCGAGTGCCTTTGTCGTGACAACCCTCTGTCCATTAATGGCAGGGGGGCCCTTGAGCATGAGCAAAGCATGCTGAGCCTCGTAGGAGGCCGTAAGACTGAAGGGAAGGTCTTCTCAAGAAAGGCCAAGTCCTTGCTTGTTATGTCCCATCCCAACAATATATGCAAGAGAGGACGAGTTTACTAGGGTGTTTATGAAGGATAAAGGTGCTGCTTCTGAGAGCTTGACAACCTCATTTAGGGAAACAATGTACCCAAGTGTGGGCCTGAAATAAAGACTTGTAGGTTGCGATCCTACCTCTCAGAAAGACATTTTGTTTAGAAAATGTGCGTTAGAACCCAGAACTCCTGGGTTTTGAGTTTTCATTGTGCCATTAGCAACCATTGTGCTTTATCAGTTCCCATACTGGATGGAGACACTTGAGGAGGAAGGAGTAGAAAGGAACAAAGCCTGAACATACTGGAGATCTGGACTTCCATCTCTAGCATTTAGATGTTCATTACTACAGGCAGCTTAAATCCTCTCCAGCCCTGGAAGATCCAGCAGTTAATCTCAAGCATCTCAGAACAAAGAGCAGGAAAGAGAGAATGTGTGAAGGCTGTGTTGGAGTAATTATTTCCAGGGTAACTATTTCCGTCCTCCTGGGCAGAAACAGATGGAGAAGCAAGGAGCCCTTCTGAAAGGCAGCATACTTCGTATTCCCTTCTCAATTAAAGGGAATATGGGATGGTTCTCAGGATGGGTGCCACATAGAGAGCCAAACAAAAGAGGGCAGGGCCTCTGCACCTTCAGCAGTTGTGTAGAAGAGGGAACTTCTACATGCAACCCCTGTAATCTACTGCTGAATTTCTCTCTTCTACACAACTGCTTGAAGGTGCAGGGGCCCTGCCCTCTTCTCTGTCTGGCCACCCTATGGGCCAAGTAAAGAGGACAGCAGTAACTCACAATGTAATCCTATATATGCCTACTCAGAAGTAAGCCCCACTGAGTCCAATGGGACTTACTCCCAAGTAAGTGAGTGTAGGATTACAGTTTTCAATAGGTGAGCAATAGCATGGGGATGTGCATTATTGCTGAAGCTCATGAGTGCTGTGTGAAAGGCTGCAAAGTTGCACTATGCACCTTAATGGTGTTATTCCTGATTCCTCTGAATCAGGCTCACTTACATTACAAGATGATTTGGGAACAAACTTCTCCCTTCCGTCACCCCGCCCTACCCTGAAGGCCAGTCGTATTGTGCATAACCTTGACTTTGTTCCCACCAGTTTTGGATTGCATCATATAAAGGGATATTTACAAAAAGGGGAAAATCAAACCTGATCAAGGAAAGAGGGTTGTGAGGGAAGCTCTGCAACTGATCTCAGTATCTTTTTTTTTTTAGTTCCTGTAAGGTTTTTAAATGGGAGTTTCAACAGCAGGCTCCTCCCTTAAGTAATTGGCCTGCATTCTGGATTGGCTTATAATTTGCCTTGCAGAGCACTATTAAGGCACAAAAATTATCCAGATTGTTCTGAAGTCCCCTGTTTGGTTTCCAGGCTTTCCTTTGAATTGCAAATATGTGACTGAACTTTACATTTTTAAAAATTTAATGCATCTTTTGTACTATTTATGTAATCAGTGTGCTGATGAATTGCTTAGCAAAAAGCATGTTTTGTATGGAACATACATAAGTGCCTTTCTGTGTTTCCTTCATCCTCTTTGGTTCAAACAAACGAGTAGGATTTTGTGATAGATGAGAGCAAGCTATAGTCTCTGCTTTCATCAAACCATTATTACATATACGGAGACTTTCCTTAAATAGGACTAGAAGCTTGCTCTGTGTTTGAACCGAACACCAAGACTGACTGACTGGATTTTGAGGGAGCTATCTGATTTTGATTTGCAAGTTCTTAAGACTCTGTGCTTATGAGGTACTCTTATCCACTGAATGTTGTTTCTCTCCTGCTCACTGTGGGAAACACCAAGAGCTAATCAAACAAATTAAGTCCTGCCTGGATCAGAATTCTATAGGGTGTGGTGATATTGACAAGCAGCCAAATTTACCTGGGTCCTGCCAACAGCCCTGGCACCTGGACTGAGTGGAATTCCAACCAGAGAGGTCCTGGTTAATAAAAGAGAATAATAAAAGAGAAGGGTGCAACAGAATGCTATTAGATTGCCCCCTACAGGGGAAAAAAACCTGTTAAAATCTCCTGCAGTTTAATTTGGCTGTCACAAATTCACTGAAATCAAGGGAGAAGAGACAAAATGGTTCTCTTTCACTTTAAATGAGGCCATTCTCTCTCCATCCTATTGGCATATTAAAGGATAAATAAGGTTAAAGAGCTGCAGCATTTTTATTATAGTAATAAGTAAATTGCAGGTAGGCTAAACTCTCTCTCTCTCTCTCCTCTCTCTCTCTCTGTGTCCAAACATGTGCGGACTGACCTGGCAGTAAGCTTCATTGAACATAGTGGGAATTACTTCTGAGCCGATTGTGCTGTCAGGTTCTAAAGTCAGTCACACCGGAATTGTGTGATACAGTGGAAAAGTTCTTGGTTTAATTCTAGAGCCAAGAAACTTTATGCAATGCAGTTTGAAACTAGAAACCTGCTACTCAGAATATTTTGTTGTGCTGGGGTTTACTGTTTAGTTTTGATTGGACAACCCATCCCACCTTCCTTCAACCCCCGCCCCCCAGCAATTTATTAAGGGACAGCACCATAGAATAAAACTGAAGCTGGATTGGCTAAAGTTCTGTAAAAGAGCTTGACTGTTAATAGTAAAAATGAAACCAGTTCTGGATAAAATTTCAGCCAGGTCAGTATCTATTTGGATTTAGATACCTGAAAATACGAAAAGACAAGGATCAGTGTTGTCTTGATGCTTACGTCATCACTGTATTTGCGAAAGGTGGGTATAAAATGCTACTGTGAAAACTATGGGCACATGCCAGAGAACGTTAGGTGTGCTAAAACCCAGCAGTTTGACAACCCTAATACTGAGTCTCAAAACATTGCAATCCATAATCATTTGCTCCAGAATTGTCCTGGTTAGGGCTGCTAAGTGGCCAGAAAAAAATGGCCTGATTGGCTCCTGTGCATTTTAATTGAGTTCTGATATACAAGAACTAGCAGGTGAAGCTTTCCAAGGCATGTACATAAACATCATCACCAGCTCATCACTGTGAGGTCCCTTGTATCTGTAAGAGTTGTGTGGAAGGGACAAATTCATCCAGCTACAGCTTCTGCTTTCATTACAGCTCACTGCTAGGATTAATAACGTTTGTTGAACTTCTCTGTTCAATGCAACTCTCACAGCCCCATCCTATGCATGTTTGTTTGAAATAATAGGCTTTATTTAAGAATAAAGTGTGCATAAGACTGCACCTTTAGAAGCACAAGTGTCTCACAGGAGCTGGAGCTGGGCACCCTTAGTCTAATAGCAGGTACACAATGATCTAATGAGAACAAAAGGAACCCATTTCCCTTTCCAGCTCCAAATTTTGATTGTGGAGGAAGAGAGAACTCTGACAGTTTGGTTTTAATGGGTTCAGCCACAGGGAAAAAGGTTTGGGCTAGAGTCTAACTGGGAAGAGGTGAAAAAAATCAGAGCTAAAACAAAACAAACTCTCTTGGTAGGGTTATGAGATGGAGGTGTTCCAGTCGCTGTGTTTACCCCAATTTCTGTTGCTCTTTTCATCAGTGAGACATCTGTGGTATGAATGGTTTGAGGATAGCAGCCAAACTAAGGAACATCAACATTGGGACAATTAAAGTAACAAATGCCAATTGTTACATACAATAATGAACAAGAAACAAAAAGCACAGAAGCAACCTCATTGGATTGGCTTAGTTCTAGTGTTTTTTTTGTTTGTGTCTTTATATTTGTAGGGTAAATTGTCACATTTTATTTTTTGTCCCCAAATCTGGATGTGTATATTGTCTGTCAAAAATGTCATGTTGGATTGTTGTGTTTTTTTGCCATGCTTTGACACTGGTGAAATGAAGGTTTTTATCAATCTTAAAAAAAAAAAAAAAAGCTGAACTGGAAGGAATCCAAATGTTTACACACTTCGAATTGCCTTGTCCAGTGCCCCTGCTACCATTTAACAAGGGATAATAGTGGTGTTTAAAAAACAAACAAAACGAGACATCAGTATTGCCATGGGCTAGGGCAACTGAAAGCTCTTGTTCCAAGATACAGGGAAGTTGGAAGGATGGTGATGGGCCTTGATCACAGTTATAAGGAGATGGCTCAGATGGGTTCTGTGTCCAAATCAAATAAAGGTTTGCTAAGAAAACTGAATCTAGCAAGCAACAAATGCTCATGGAAAGGGCATAAGGTTTCCACCTTTTTTTCTGGCCCGGTTCCTCTCTCTTGCAGCCTCAGACACTGAAACTGAGTAGACAAAACCTTTTCTGTCATGTAGATGTACAGGGCAACCCCATACACACATTTACTCAGAAATAAGCCTCATTTGAGTTCAATAGCACTTACATGCAGACATGTAAAGATGGGACTGTCGCCAAGGTGATATAAAAGATTTATGTGCTTAATTTGTGCACATCAGGCTGCTGTCAAAGGCACAGGAGCAGGGCCATTCCCCACCCCCCCGGCACCCCTAAGTGTTTATTAGGGAGAAAATTCTATGATAAAACACTCTGGCATAAATTGTACTGATGGGCATGCCTCTACTGCTGAAGTGGTATGCAGTCTTGTAAATCATGCAAAATCCTTCCTCAGGCCAATTTTTTTTCATTTTAAAATAGCTGCTAGTCTGCTAATATGGAGAGGAAACGTGGCTCCATAACCAATGATTTTTGTTATTTCAAGTGTTACCTATTCAGATGCAGTGCTTTGAGTAACCCCTTTTGGTAAAGTTCAGTGAGGTTGCCTGTCAGGACAGAAGGCAAATTTTTACTTTAATGCATATTATCCTGGGACATAAGGAAAGAAAATCTGGCACTCTCAGTTCACACTGAAGTTCTTTCTGAAGGTCCATAGCATACTTATATTAGTTTTATTTCCTCAGAGAGTCTTGGGAATTGTGGATTTGGTGCGATTATAATTGCCAATTAGACATTTCTAGTACCTCCCCCCCAAAAAACCCCTACAATTCTCAATGTAGGGAATTGTTCAAGGGAAATGAGGAATTATGGTTAAAGCAGTTTAAATTTGTGCATAGGCTGTTCAATTTCTACTGAATGCAGAAGTCAGTCTGTCTGAGGGCATTTTCTTCACACATCTGTGGCCACAAGGTTTTTTTTTAGGAGTACAGTTCAGACCTTTTCCTTGAAGGGCAAGTGCTGAATATGAACTATCTTCTAAGCTAGGATGACCCATTTCTTACTGACAGAGGCTGTTCTTACTGCTGAAGGCCTCAGAAAAGGTTTGTGTGTATTTGAATACAAAATAAAAAGTGACATTGTAAGTGCAATTTTTATATCCATGTCTCTTTGACTACTGTGATGGATAAGAATCAATAAGGCAAGGATCTCCATTGTTTTGGGCTTCTGGGCATATTTGGAATTTTGCTTATTGCAGGTGCTACCACACAATGGCAGCTGTGGGGCAAGGCCAGTCACAAAATTTGATCAGAAATACAATACATATAATAGTGGGAAATGCTCAGCCTCATGCTGTGGTACTTATAAGCTTCCCCAGGGCATTTGGCTAACTATAAACAGTGTGCTGGACTAGATAGAGACAAGTGATTTGCCTAAGAGCACAAAGTGGGTACAAGGTTGGGCCTGAGCCCTAAATGCAAAACCACATATTTGACCCCATATTTGTTACTGTCACTAAAAACCTATTTTACAATTAATTCCCTATCGAAATTAATCCCCCACCGACAAATATATTTTTCATTAATTGCCAAACCAGATCACCTCAAGTAAATTATTCTGTTAATTGGAAGCCACCCAAGATATCCCAGCAGTTTAATCAATTCATCTTCAGTTAATTTCCTAGCCAGATCCTCCTCCAAATCAATAGGATTATCAGAAGCTTAGCCCAGAGCTCCGCTCAACAGATATGATACATAATAAAGGCATGTGCAGAGTGCCCCTTTGCCACATCCAACCATAACAACCAGCTGGTACATATCTCGAATTGGGGTAGGGCTTCCATATGGGATAGGGCATTGCCACCAGACAGGTTTCTTCTTTGGGGTGTTGGGGGGGATATGAGAGGGGAGATGCCAGTTTCTTGCTCATCTGGGCACTGTTGTTTGTCTCAACACACTTCTTGCAGCTCCTGCTACTAGTATGTGGTGGTCATGGAGATGCTTACTTTCTTCAGATAAAGCACCAAGTTCCGCTTGGCCAGGGCAAAGCTGCTGCTGCTTCCCCCTCAGCCACTGGGACTTCCACCAAGCACTGCTGCTTGCTATAATCACCAGTCAGACGCACATACACAGAAGATGTATTGACCTGGCAGGCAGCAGTGGAGCTTATCAGAGCTGCAGCTTGGCTTTGATCCATGTGGGTGGCTGCCATTTTAGATTGACGTCAAGCATAGTATTCTGGGGCAATGAAGACAGCTGTCACCTGCCATGGAATGAAGCTGAACAGCAGCTTGATTCCTGTGCAAAAATGCTCCTTCTTACTAGGTAAACATGTCAAGGGGGAGGAACAAGTGACTGGCGTTGGCGGTAAAGAGGCTGCAGTGTTGGGTGGGCACTCTGATGGTGGGGGGAATGGAGAGCCTTGTGGGTGACATTCTGCATCTCTGTGGGCTCTGCAGTGCCCATGGATGTCACATTGGGGACTCATGCAATTAAGGGAGGTACTACTGCTAAACGTTCAGCAGGGTGAATTTTTGGATCTCTAGATGATCCCACCTATTTAGCTTTAGCTATGGGCAGCCACTCAGGATGGGCTGCCTCCTTGATACATCTGAGGGGAAGCTGGTACAAGCTTCTACATGTTTCAAGAAAGGGGGTGGGGTGAGGTCTATAAAGAAATATCAATTCTACACTTTTTCTAAACCACACCTAGGCTGAAGTTTACTGATAATTAACCTAAAAAGTTATTTAATTACTAAATATATCAACATATAGTTATATTTCTTCTAAAAGCAATAATGTAAGCTCCCCCCCCTCTTATCTGTCTTGTCTTCAGAATGTATTCTGCTTGAGGGCAGGAGCCTGTTTCTTTTTATAAAACTCTGTAAGATGTCCTATATTGATGGCATGGTAGAAATAATAGGTCTAATTATTAAATTCTTGGGAAAAGAATTATGACAATTGTAAAAAGGGATTTAAATGACACACATGACAACACATTTATACTATGCAAATTGCAGTGAGGTGTTATGTTAGTCACAAGAACTGTTGCATGTAAAACAGACTTCAGGTAATATCGCATCACATTTTCTTAATGCCAACAACCTCAAAAAAGATAATAAAGTTAAAACATAGATTTTTACTTTCATTTGTTGAGGGCAGAGGATAGTATATGTTTTGTGGCCAATGTAACACACTCAACCAAAATTGTTTATTGTCTGAAACGCATTTGATTTTGTTCCTAACATAACTTATTCTCAGTTTACCAAATGAGAAGGCAAAACTATCAACACATTGTCATTAACCTAATGTCTATTTTCTTGGAAAGGTCTTTAACTGAAGATTAGGGGAAAAATAGAGAAATGCCTAATCATCTTGCATGCCACACTTCTGGTTGTTTCAGTCACGTGTAAAATGCCATTTTGAAAAACTATTGCCTAGTAATGAAACTTTGGGAATAACTTTAAAATGATATAGAACAAGGTATTTACATATGAAAATGAAAATTGGGTCAACATTTTCATGGAATTACCCTACAGTCACTCGTAAAGGCACCCTGAGACTCATGAAGTGAATAATGATCACTCAGTTCAGCTCTCGTCAGGCCGTAGCTAGAGTACTGTCTTAGATTCTGGGGAGAATTCAGTGAAGAGTTATGAAGGCAAAAAAAGTCTGGAAGAAAAATCATATCAGTAAAAAATTGAAAGGGGAAGGTATGTTAAGTCTTTTGGAAAAAACAAGAGCTTTACAAGTAGCTAATGTTGAAAAAGAATATGTAGGATAGGGAACAGTAATTTATGCTCCGAGCACAATCCTAACTACGTAAGAACAGTTCAGCAATGCAATAAATTGCCTAGGAGGGTGGTAACTTTTTCCTTGTCTGCTGAAACGTTAATATTGAGTTCAGGCTTCACACAGCTTGTTGGTAGACCAACCCAATTTATTTACAAGATTATATACAGCCTTGCAGGGCTCTAAAACGCAGGCCTCCAACAAGACTCCTAAGAGGGCGAGTCTGAAGCTGGTTTAATTCATTTTGCCTGAAAACAACATGCAGAGTTAATTAACATTCTATCACATCGGTAATATTATATTCTTTGCCGGCTAGCGATTTTACAGTCACAAAAGGTAAGGGACATAGAATTCTCGATGGTCATGTATTACACACTTAAAACTGTGATAATAGGCTTGGAAAATGTGTAGGTGATTCTATGCCCGATAAATACTATGCCTTGGTCACACGTGCACAACTTTCAGTTTGCGCTTGTCTTTGAACCGAAGAGGTCAGACCACCAGCACGAACTCATCATAGTGTGATCGGTCGGCGAATAAAAATATGAAATGGTGCCTGTAATTCCACCCCTGGCCATTAGGTGACGCCAGTTAACAGGGCGGGGGAACTTAATTTTCCCATCATACCTCACGCTGCGGCGGTGTCTGGCTGGGCCCTGAAACCTGATGGGAGTTGTAGTTCTCTGTGGCTGAAGGAGGTGGACTCGCTTCCCAGCGTGCCGCGCGCAAAGCCCGCGCGCTCGTTCTCCTCCAGCCTGTCTCGCAGTCGGTCTCACTGAGGAGGCGGCGGCGACGACGACGTCGGCGGTAATAGTAGCAGCGAGAACGACAACGACCCGAGCACGCGGCGGGCGAGGCGGGAGCGCTTGAGGCCAGGCGGGAGCGGCGGCGACTAAGAAGGCGCCGAGCGGTTCAGTCCGACCATGTCGGGCGAGGAGGAGGCGGCCGAGCTGACGATCGCGGAAGACGTGGTCGTGAACAAGTACAAGATGGGGGGAGAAATCGCCAACCGTAAGTATGGCCCGATGGTGGTGCTGGGGCCCTGGGCTTAAGGCAACCCGTCTGCCTGTGGAACTCTCGGGGGCGGTGGGGTGACGAGGCGAGCTGTCAGGCAGAGTAGGACCCCTTTTGAGGGCAGGTTGCCTTTGGGGGGGTGGGTAGGATTGTTATCTGGCCGCTTCAGAGAGATAGGGAGGTCACTCTGGTCCTGAGATGGGGGGGTATCTTGACTGGTAAAGGGGGAGGGCAATCGGCTGGTCGGTCCCCAAGGCATGGGTGAAATATGACCTCGGCAGGCGGGGAGGGAGTTGGTGGGAAGGGAAGAGGGGGAACTTCCAATTCCTACTCTGGGTTGAAGTTGAGCTCCTGTTAATGTGGTTGGTGGGGGGAGAGGAGTGAAAGAACTGTAGCCTTGGGTGTCTCCCCTCCCCCAAATTCTGGGGACGTGGGAGACTTCCACTCCTCCCATGAGAGTCGTTGCCCTTGATAGGTAGAGACGATAGTCACCCGGCACATGGTGTACTTTTCTTTCTTTTCCTTTCTCCATCCCCGCCTCAATAAACTAAGGTTCTCTAGAAATAGTTTAAATGCTGATTTTAGTACTCTTTTGCAATCGTTTATCAGTACGTTACCATTGACTTTTGTAAGGGTGAGAAGTCATTGGGTTATTTCAAGTCCGTTAAAAAGAACAAAAAACAACAACTACTCGTCCTTTAAGGTGTTCTGATTATTTTGGGGGATGGGAAAGGGAAATAATTGGATTTTCACGATTCCCCTGGGAAACGATGCCGCCGTTCTCCAGGAACTGTAAGGCACATGGTCTGCGACTTGCCATGTGCTGCTGGCGCTCACTCCCGTTCACTGTCTTCCGACATCCTGGTTTCTTCTCAGGTTTCGCCTTTTGTTTAAGGAAGGATTTCTGCTTCGGATCGGATCACCTTGTTCCATGAACTCTAGGAAGTTGAGGATTAGGATTGCAACAAACTAGGGAAAGGGGAACCTGCTGTTGCAGCTGGGCTACAACTTGTCTGTCTGAGGAAGGCTTTTCCTGTAGCAAACTATATTTGTGTGTGTGTATCTCTCATACACAACTTGACTTGAAGGCTGAACAGTTCCTGTGTGAGGACATACACATGCATATGCATGCACTCTCACTCGAATTTGGTAGACAAATACCATAGACTGCCACAGTACATTGTAAAATGCATCAGACTTCCCATTTTTCCATTTTCTTTTTGTGTTGATGGAGTTCTACCAGTTGGCCCTATTGACTGCTTCATTGGGAGTAAGAGTACATGCTGTAACGTGTGGCTTCTGAGAAATCCCTGTGCTCTATCCTACGTTTGGGATATATGTAGATATATTCCAATATAATTTACAAACGTCTGCAAATTCTTTGGTTAAATTCAAAGGTTGACGATGCAGGAGACTTAGCATGGACTTGCTTAGTGAACATGGGACAAACTTTTATCTCTTAGTCTCCGCTCTTCCTATAAATGGGAACAGCAATCTTCTCCTTGCCTTCTTCAACAGACCTGTTAAGATAACATGAAGTGGTTCGTGAAACTGCTGTATTATAAAGGATGAAGTTTATATACTAACTTGGGATAATTTAACTGAAGATGCATACGTTATTTTGCCAGTTGTGCACCAACCCAGATCCATTGATTTTATAAGCTAAATGCAAAATATGTTCTAGATACAATAACTTTGGTAAATACAATTATCACAGGAGAAAATAATGGCCTGCCATTTAAAAACAAATACGCATCAAATTATTTATTTTATACCAGTTTAACTCCTGCCCATCAAAAGCCAACCCAGGCAAAAGTGACTTGTTTCTGGAATATTCTCAGGCTTCAGAGAAAATAATTCCATAGTTGTGAGGAAGACACCTTAATTAGATGAGACAGAATCCTTAGCTAATGCTTTTCTCTTTGGCTCTCTTATGCTTTCTATAAATTAAGCAGTGAAAGACTAGGAGTGCTTTTAATCTTAGATGAGGTGATGTTGTAGGAATAATTTAGTATCTAATAATGGGACTATAACTAGAGGAACAAATATCAGTCTTCATGTGATTGGGTGTGTCTATCAAAATTCTCATTAAAGTCTTTATATATTTTTAATGTGAAAGTTTTATAGTATTTAAAATTCAAAGATTCTGTAGAAATGAGATTGATTACAGTCCTTTGATGGCAGGTTTCTGGTGTACAGAAAGATACAGGATTGGGGGGAAAAACACCCTGCTGTAGCCTGCTATGAGCTCCTGAAATAGAGTTGACTTCAGAAATCTGAAAACATTATTAGAGATTTCCCAACACTTACATGATATCGATAAGAGTATCGTAATTCAGTTTCACAAACATGGAATTTAATATACATGAGGTAGGCAGTTGATGTGGGAGTAGAACATGGGTCTCTTTGAACCTAGCTCCTAGTAAAGATTTTTGGCCATTAGCTAAATTCTACTCTTCTTTCTCATTCACATAGACTTTGCATATATGAAAACAGGTTATTCACACTTTTAACAATGGTTGACATCTCTTATATTTTGTGGTATTCTGTGTACCTTTGGAACATTACCTGGAGACTGCTGGAATCTAAAAACAGAGTTGTATCATATTTTTGTAAATACAGTGTTCTGTTTCCTAAACTCTAGAATGGCACATTTATGTAAAGTTACTAGTTCTAAGAGGATGCTTAAAATTGTTTGTTAAAGCTATTTCTCCTTCCAAGTGGCAGGAAGCAGAATAATAGTTCTAAAGAGCTTTAGTATAAAACTGCAAAACAACACACAGGTGCATATACAACCCCTTGATGGTTATAAGTTACGCTAGTTCAAATTGATATCAGCTTTGATTCAAAGATAAAATAAAGTTATGCTTTGCAATTTCAAGAATCCATCATATTGTTCCTTTGTTTCTTTGAGTTTGATCCTTACAAATTTATTCAGGAGCAAGTCCTACTGATTTCATAGGTATTTCCTTTCAAGTACGTGGTTTTAGGATTGCATGTTTTGTGTTAATTTCTGCACTGTACATCTGCATCTGTAGCCTTTGAGTTGAAAGAAAAGTATTCCACTGAATGTTTTTAAATACAAATCTTGCACTGTGTATATGTAAAATCAGGCAGGTGGTTGTCATTGTAATAGCCTTTTCAACTCAGCACTTTGTGTGTTCATGCAATTAAAGACTGACTTAAGGTCTAAGTATGCCAAAACTCAGCTTAAAATTTACTTTGTGCTAATAGTGCTTACTTTAGGATGAAACATTGCCCAGTGTTGTGTCTCTCTAAGGGCATTCTTTCTGAGTATCTCTCTAAGGGCATTCTTTCTGCGTTACATAATGTGGCACAACTTTATGCAACTGTGAAATATATAAAAATATTCCATATAAAATCTTGTTTTGAACCACAGGAGTCTTGCGTACCGTAGTAGAGGCAGCAACATCAGGAGTGTCTGTTCTCAGCTTATGTGAGAGAGGGGATGCCATGATCATGGAAGAGACGGGCAAAATCTTTAAGAAAGAGAAAGATATGAAGAAAGGTAATATGCAATTTCTAACTTCATTTTTAATATACAAATCATACTGTCCCATTTAAATTGCATTCATTCTTGAATGTGCTTAAATGTACAGTGATGTGGATTGTGGAGACTGAGGTTCAGCAAAAGAGGGTCTACTGCCATCAGCAAACATAGCCCAGATCTTCCACTGTCACTTACTGCAGGTGGTTCTTAGTGCTTACTGGCCTGTAGACTTGTAAAATGATGAAACTGAAGTTGTCATACGTTGGACACATAATGAGAAGAACACTAGAAAAGACAATAATGCTGGGAAAAACAGAAGGGAGTAGAAAAAGAGGAAGGCCAAACAAGAGATGGATTGATTCCATAAAGGAAGCCACAGACCTGAACTTACAAGATTTGAACAGAATGGTTTATAACAGATGCTATTGGAAGTCGCTGATTCACAGGGTCTCCATAAGTCGTAATTGCCTTGAAGGCACATAACAACAACAACAACAAGAATACGTATACTAGTTAGTTCATATTCCAGAGTTTATTTATTTATTTATTTATTGCCCTTGTATACCGCCCCATAGCCGAAGCTCTCTGGGCGGTTTACAGCAACCAGAAACATTAAAACAAATATACAATTTAAAACACCATTTTAAAATTTAAAACAACATAAAAACAATTTAAACAATATAAAATATAAAAACCACTTCCAGCTCTATTGTTTTATTGATTGATTGACTGCTGCAACTGTACTAGGGTAGTCTTAATTGCCAACACAGTAACACCTTGGACAAGGCAAGAGTTGAATTAGCCGTTCCCTTTCATGCTGATAAATTATACTTCTGAACATCAGGCATTCACATTTTTTTCATCCCAGAACTGTAACAGTAGGGAGAGCATTGCAGAAAATGCTGCTCACATTTCTGGTATCTGGTTAATTGGAAAGGGGAGGACTGAAATTACTTTTTGTTTGTACCCCCTGGGGCTGATTTAATACTCTGGCAACTAGCTCATCATCTTCTTGAGACCTGTGTGCCTTGAAGTCTTGGAGAAGTTTTAAAAGTTGATATGAAAACCAATTGATTCCAAATTGTTTTAGGATTTCAGAGTGGCTTGAAAGTATAAAATAGCTGTTGTCAGTCTTAAGAGGGTCAATGTTATTTTGAGGTAGCAGTATATGAACTGTGTTTGCTTTGAATTAAATAGAAATGGGGTTCAAGTGTCTTGACTGTAGACAAGATCATGGATGAATTTGCCTTGACCTGCATGATAATTGGCCCATCTTCATTTATATCAGTATCTGGACAAGAAGAATACTTCTTAATCTTGCATAACAACTTACATTAGTACTATAATGTTCCATATTTCACAAAATTAAGAACTGATAGTGAAATTAAGAGTCAGGTGGGCAGGCAGATATACTGGGTTGTAGAATAACAATTGTATTGCAGCACGTCTGAGATCCTATGAAGCTGCCTGCTGGAGGAAGGTTCCCCCCCCCCCCGGTCCCATGCCTTGCCTCCGATACAGTTCTGGAGGGTCTGGAGCAGCTTTTCAGGGGCATGGGACTGCAAAGGAAAGTAGAATTAGTGAAAATCAGCCCATCCTTCCGCCCCTTGGGAGCGTCCTGTGAACAAAGTTCCACTCATGGGATCTCTGGATTTAAGCCATTGAGTTACTGGCTTTTGCAGCAGTGTTGTGATCATTTGGAAAATTAATACATTATTGGCTGAAAAAGTGGTTCATACTATCATCAGCTATTCCAGGTCACACCTTAGGTATCTCCCTCTAAGCACTGACCAAGCCCAACTCATTTTAAATGGAGGAAGCTGCCAAAGTTACAAGACAGGCTAGTGCAGCTGTAGCAGCTCTTGCGCCACTCACAGTGTCAGCAGAAAAAGGTTAACAATCCAACCTAGTTGTTAATAATTAAATTTATATACCGCCCTTCCTCCCAGTAGGAACCCAGGACGGCAAACGAAAACATTAAAACACTATAAAATATCATAAAAACAGCCATTAAAATATATTAAAACAAAACGTCTTTAAAAACATATTTTTAAAAAAGCTTTAAAAACATCTTAAAAAGCCATTCCAACACAAACGCAGACGAAGGTCTCTACTTAAAAGGCTTGTTGAAAGAGGAAGGTCTTCAACAGGTACCGAAAAGATAACAGAGATGGCGCCTGTCTAATATTTAAGGGGAGGGAATTCCAAAGGGTAGGTGCCGCTACACTAAAGGTCCATTTCCTATGTTGTGTGGAACGGACCTCCTGATAAGATGGTATCTGCAGGAGGCCCTCACCTGCGGAGTGCAGTGATCGACTGGGTATATAAGGGGTAAGACAATCTTTCAGGTATCCTGGTCCCAAGCTGTATAGGGCTTTGTCCATCAACACCACAGCCCTGAAGTTATGGGATTGATGTAGTATTTGAATTACGTAGGGCAATGGCCCCCTAATCCAGACTGCTGCTTTAGGGCTTTCCAGCTTTGGGGCCCATGTTAATCAAATTCCATTTATTTATGTCCTACTTTAAAAAAAAGTTACCAAAACAACGTACAATATGAAATCTAATTACATTAAAACAGTAACATGTATACATTCAACTGTTTGGTATGGGGTGTGTAATTTACAGGGCTTGCGTAGATGGTATGATCTCACCACTGCTCCCTTTTTTATATAGGTATTGCCTTCCCTACAAGTATATCGGTAAATAACTGTGTCTGTCACTTCTCCCCCTTGAAGAGTGACCAGGATTACATCCTCAAAGATGGTGATTTGGTCAAAATGTAAGCATCTGAGTTCATTTTCTTGGATTAGCTATTGGCTGTCTGTCTTTCACTCTCTTCTGTATACTTTAAACTAGTATACTCTAAGTGCACTGTGCTGTATGTGGCTCAGCACCTCTGAGCCACCTCTGTGAGGACCAAAGGGTTGTATTCAACATAGCACTAAGTAGTTCTGTCAGTGTAAAGATTTCTGGGTACACAACCGAACCTTCCCCCCTTGTCCCTTCTAAATTTATGTTCTAGGGGTTCCCCCAACCAAAGCAGATTTGGGGCGGGTGCATGTAATCTTTGTGCTAACAGGATGGGTTAGTTGAATACTGCCCAGAGTTGTTGTTGGTTCAGGTCTGTGTCCGTTTTCTGGAGTAGTGTGGATTTCTCCTGGCAAATGAGACAGAGGTAAATAGGTCTGCCCTGCTTTCCAAGTGGAAATTGTCATTGCTGCTGCCATGGTGCAAACTGTTGCATGTATCATACTGGTTTTATAGGTCCAGGATGTTGGAGTGCAGTGTCTTGTAAGCTGAGTATTTAAAGACTTTTATATTGTAGACGTTGCGTTGTTGCTGTGGCTTACATCTGTTTTTCCTTTTCATGTTGCAGTGACCTGGGAGTCCATGTTGATGGCTTCATAGCAAATGTAGCTCACAGTTTTATCATTGATGCATCAAAGGTAAAGCTTTTGCATGTGGCTTTGAGTAATCATGTGCACATGCTTCTTTCAAGGCAGGACTGGTCCAGTAGGGGGAGTTACATAAGCAGCATCCTTAAGTAGAACCAGCTTCTTAATGACCCTTTTGCAGCACAAGAAGTAGGATGGACAAATCTTCTGCAGCGGTTCTTCAGCATATAGTCAATAAATGAAGATATACAGAAAACCTTAATTGTAAAAATGTGGACAGGGTATGAATTGCATATGATATGCATTACAAAATTAAATGTAGCATACTGAAGAGAGATTCATACAGTACAGTACTTCAGCTTATGTATTCAGTATTGTGATTTATTATTGTATTTTAATGTAGTTTTATTTTATAGGATTGTAATTTTAAATAGTTGTAAGCCGTCCTGCGTAGTACATAGGTGCTAGAAGGGTGACATAGAAATGTTTGTATGAATATCAGTGAATGAAGCCACATAATGCGAAAATAATGCTGAGAT
Source organism: Rhineura floridana (assembly GCF_030035675.1). Lineage (NCBI taxonomy): Eukaryota > Metazoa > Chordata > Lepidosauria > Squamata > Rhineuridae > Rhineura > Rhineura floridana. The sequence goes on from NC_084482.1 coordinate 40,916,466, forward strand.
GACTTACTCCATATGTTCTGGGCACATAAAGAATGGCTTTCCTATTTTGGTTTGTCAGATTGTCATATCACTTTAAGGCACTTTTTAATGCAATACTTAGTGCTGAGAATGTTTGTCCTGGCTAACTTTGCTCACTGCATATCTGCAAGTGTTTGCATTTAATGATGTATAGTGGTAATCCATCCTATTGCCAAGAATGGTGGTAATCAGTTTCATCATTTGGCACTGTACATTAATGTGTAACTTTTTAAGGGGCATGTCCTACTTAACTTGGCTAAGATTACCAGCTAAGCAAAATTCTAAATTATCAGAACTGTAGCTCTTCAAAATCGGTGAGGCAAAAGACAGTAGTGTAGTATTCATCAAACTTTTTTCCCCATGGACCACTTGAAAATTGCTGAGGGTCTTGGAGGACCACTTAATGATTTTTCTGCTTGTCACAGCAATTGTAACGCGATGTACTAGGTGCTATATGATTTTTAGTTGTATTTTTACAGACATGCCACAAACTACATAAATGAAGTTTGTGATCTGTGGACTTTGGAAACTCAGTTTGGGAACCACTGCGTTCATGAATAATAGACTAAATCATTGGAAAGGCTGCATTTTTAAAAGCTGTTTTGAATTTCCACAGAATTGCTGGAAATGCAACTAGATTTTGGGTCACTGTAGTATCACCCTCAATTTGGTGTGGATTGGTATCTCTGCTACTTGTCAGATGGGCTTCTTTAACCATAGCTGGTGTTAACTTAGACAAAACAGAGAAAAGACTGACCTGAGGGTGCTGGAATGTCCAATTAAGGTAGTGGCAACGTAGCTTGGCTAGTCTTCACCAATCTGGTGCTCTCCAGATCTTTTTGACTCCCAGCTCTATCAGCCGTAGCCACCATGGCCAATGGTCAGGGGTGATAGGGGCTGTAGTCCAAAACATCTGGAAGGCACCTGTTTGGAAAGGGCATAATGAAATCAACTTTAAATATTTTTAAAAGCCCTATTAATTTCCGTAGGGTTAGATTCAGGTATGGCCTAAACAAGGCCTAAACAAGCAAGAAGAGTGCCTAATTTTAGCTGGATTATCCCATTAATATTCTGTACAGCTGTACTGTCCAGAGTTTGCCAGTGGGAAAGTTCTCAGCACACATTTCCCCTTACAAGTGAATGCTTCTATAAACATTAGATAATTTTGATGTATCGTTTCAGGAAATTCCAGTGACAGGTCGCAAAGCTGATGTCATCAAAGCTGCTCACCTTTGTGCTGAAGCTGCTCTGCGTTTAGTCAAGCCTGGAAACCAGGTGATACTGAGTGGTTATTTTTCACATGAGTTTTTCAGGCTGAAGAATGATTACCAAGAGTTGTGAGCACATAATCAAGCTGCACCTTATTCTGAATGTACAAATGAAAAATCCTTGGTTTACTCTGGGAGGAGCTATGGGGAGGGAATATGTTGGCAGCTGGCCATAAGATAGCAGAACTACTCTCTGGGGTGAGGAGCAAGGCCATCTTCTAGAGTGAATTTCTATGGCTTTCAGGCAAAAGGTTTTAGGTGCCCAGGAATCATTTGAGCCTTTGTTTGTGAAAAGACAGGCGCTACTGAAGAGTTTTGTGTTGTCATTAGGCTTTCTGCAAATGACTGAAGGTTCTTGGGTGTTTTGTTCTTTTCAAAAAGTGATAACAAGTATTTGGCAGTTGAGCATATACTTAGTCTAGTGACAATTTCAGGATGGAATGCCTTGTAGAAGTAATCAGACCCCTGACCAATGCTCTCATATTACTGAATTACAAATGGTACATTGTAATTTCATTCTGTATGATACTTTATTTTGAAACACTGAAACTCAAAATCAGTTATTGTAAGGTGACTGGTTTTATGTTGGGAAATGTTTGTAAGAAACTTAAAAAACTGAAACATGTTTCTTGCATAAGTATTCAACCCCTGTGCTGTGGAAGCTCCCAGTTTACATGGATGAAAGAAATTGCCCTGTTGAAGACACAATTACCTTACCATTGGCCTCTACCTGTGAATCATTAAAGTTGCTGCCACATTGTCAGGATAAAAAAATCCCACTGTTGAAGGACAGTTGGATCAATAATCAGGAAGTGGAAGCTGCATCACACCACCCAGGCACTGCCAAGAAAAGGCCATCCCTCAAAACTCAGCACTCGAACAGGAAGGAGACTTTTGAGAGAAGCCACAGAAAAGCCAATAATCACTTTGAAGGAGCTACAGAGTTCAGTGGCTTGGAGTGGAGTAATGGTGCACCAGCCAACCATATCAAGAGCTCTGCATAACACTGGCCTGTAAGGGAGGGTTGTAAGAAAGAAGCCGTTACTCAAAAAGTAACATCTGAAAGCACGTCTGGAGTTTGCCAGAAAGCACGAGAGTGCTCCAGCTGCAACGTAGGAAGAGGTTTTGTGGTCAGATGAGACCAAGATAGAGCTTCTTGGCCAAAACTCAAAGCGCTATGTTTGGTGCAAACCTAACACTGCCCATGCCTCAAGACACACCATCCCTACAGTGAAGTATGGTGGTGGCAGCATCATGCTGTGGGGATGCTTCTCATCAGCAGGGATTGGGCATCTTGTTAAAATTGAAGGAACAATGGATGGAGCAAAATACAGGGAAATACTGCAAGAGAACCTGCTTCAGACCACTAAAAAACTGACGCTTGGGAGGAAATTCACTTTTCAGCAGGACAATGATCCCAAGCACAAGGCCAGAGCAACACTGGAGTGGCTCAAGAACAAAAAGGTGAATATCATACAGTGGCCCAGTCAAAGTCCTGATCTCAGTCCCATTGAGAATATGTGGTGCTCTTTGAAAATTGTGGTCCACAAGTGACGTCCAACCAACCTGAATGACCTGGAGCGAATCTACCTCAAAAGACTTAAAGCTGTTATTGCAGCGAAAGGTGGCTCTACCAAATATTAATGTGTGGGGGTTGAATACTTATGTACATAACATATTTCAGTTTTTTGTTTCTTACAAACATTTCCCAACATAAATCCAATGTTGCCTTACAATAATTGATTTTGAGTTTCAGTGTTTAAAAATAAAATACCATACAGAATGAAATTACAATGTACTGTTTGCAATTCAGTAATATGAGAGCATTGGTTAGGGGTCTGATTACTTTTGCAAGGCACTGTATATTTCAGTGGCAATTCTTTTATTTTTCAGCTTCTTGCCATTAAAAGATCTGCCTGAAAAGATCCATGTTCTATAGTGTCTTGTATACTGGGATGATGCCAAATAATTTTTTGTTAAAGCCTTGGCATTTATAGTTTTTTTGGGGGAGGGGTGTTAAATGTATGATATGTCTCTCCAAAATAATAGCCAATGCAGGAGCTATTATCATAGGTTTCACTGCAGAATATGGTCAAATTGAATTTAAAATGTCAATATTTCAACAGAATTCACAAGTGACAGATGCCTGGAACAAGATAGCTCACTCATTTAACTGCACACCAATTGAAGGTAAGGGTTGGCTAACTGAATAATGCAATGAGACAGAGTAGAAATAGAAGTGCATTTATCATAGCTGTGATCCTTGACCTGTAGAAAAATTTATTGGAAGTGTGAGTAGTTATTGGGAGTGACAACATGTCTGCGTTAAATGCCTTGTTTGCTTTGGTATAACATGCTTGCAAAAATATATTCAATTTCATCCTCTTTTGAGTTCTTAGGATGCCTTTTGGTCACTGCACAAATACCTTCTGTGCTTCAAGGCTCATTTGGCTAGCAGGGTTGATTGCTTAATTTGGGGATCACAGTTCAGAGTGGGAGGGTGTTTGTAATATGCTTTGAAAACTTTGTTAAAAACCACAATAGAAAAGCAGGAGTTAAGCTGCATCCCTTCAAGCTGCATTTATTTTCTTCATGGCACTGAAGACTAGTAAGTCGCCTTTGAGAGCAAATAGCAAAACAAGCACATAGTGTTCTTGGCCATCTAACTTTTTCTGTATCACTTAATTGGGTCAACCTGTTGGTTCACTGCAGAGAATTGCAGTTCTAAGGTTAGACTATTATTCACACGTAATGACTGTAGATCTGTGGTGTTCCTATGTAGGAAAAAATGTCAGTAGCACAGTGAGGAGGTGGCTGCTCATGCTGTCAAGGGAATCTTAAGCAGCCACTGTTTTGGAAACTTTCAAGTGTCTTATAATCATTCCCAGAGGGGAATTTGTACATCAAAATGGACAAATTGCTTTGTGCAAGTCATGTTCCTCTGGATAGACAGTGACAAATATTTTGTATAATGGCCCTGGATGTTAAAAGTCCCTGCGGAACTACCTGACACAGTGTTTCTGGCTTGAAACAAAAAGGCCAATGCGTTGCCTTGTTTAATGGGTATATTTAACACTTCTAAGCTTTTGTCCAAGCTAGGCCTCCATAACACAAAACCCATGGGCTGCTAGTAGTCCCCTCCATGAGTAATTGTGGCCCCTGAAGAAATTCCCAATGCTTATTGTTTGTGCTCTGTTCCCACTCCTGAACAATAAATGCTGCCACGCAGGCCCATCACCAGTAGAGGCAGGGATGGGAGAAAGCTTACATTATGTTCTTTGCTGCTTATCTCCTGGGATTCACAAGCACACAGGAAGTTGGTACCAGTTTTTGCAGCCTGTTGTAACTAGCCAGCTGTGCAATAATCTGCTTGTGAATGAGACCCCCAGACAGATTTACATATGTTATTTTAGATGTGCATCTAAGATTTATTTTAGATTTTAAAAGTATGATATGAATGAGACAAACATGTATAGAACAAACCACCATCCTGGTGAACATATCAGTGTCAGGATTGGCTGCAGCTTTGTCAAGTGTAAAGTCAGCTGCAAATCCATATTGCTGTTGTATAGAAAGGCTCTTAATGTGAGGACTACTGGGAGAATGCCGTTAAGTTCAGTGAGGAGCAAGAAAAAAATGGAGGGGCACAGAACTGGAGCATAAAAAATATTAATTGGAGGAAAGGGGGTAAAGAGACAATGATAAAAAAAATAGAGATGGGGCACAATGTGTGTGCTATGTGATGGAGGGAGAGAGAGGGTTAACAGATGGCATGGTAGAAAGAAAGCAGATAATATGCTAGAGGTTGCAGGAAAAAAAGGGTTAACAGAATTGACTAAAAATTAACTAAAAATGCCTACAATTGACTCTTCATGATTTTAGAATTTTTGACTCCTTATTGCTTTAATGAGCGCAGTCAGACCTTTGGGCATATGACAATGTGTCCCTGATCTTAGTGGTTTGTTCAAAACCAATAAAAACATTTTTTTTAAATAGAACAGAATACAAAACGGATATAACTTATACAACAGTGAGAGAAAATAGTTCAGTTATCTGTATGAGTAGTTATACATATAATGCTCTAGGGAAGTAAGTATGAATTAAATTAGTTGTTGTCCTGTATTATTTTTCCGAGATTATCCCAATGTGGATCGTCAGATCTGACCATGCGAGGCTGGAGGCTTGCAAGCCCCATCACTTTGACTAACAAATACAATAAAGCTGTACCATTGTTCATAGAACTTACCTGCTTCTGTTCCTTGTCTCATTGTTTTTAAATCCATAAGCACTAATTTCCATATTTCCTGATACCATTTATGGATCGTGTGTGGATCAAGTGTTTTCCAGGAAGCAGCTATCACCAGTCGTGCCACTATAAGAAGAAAGCTTGTCAGGGTTTTGTGTATGACTTTATTATTGACTTTATCAAAGACAAGTAGCAAAGCCAATGATGGGTTAAGGTGAAGGGATTGATTGGTAATCTTGTTGATTTCATTAAAGACTTTCTGCCAAAAGGGAACGATCAGTGCGCAGGACCACCACATATGGTAAAATGTACCCCGCTTTACTTTTTGTTTTTTAAAAAGTGCAGTGCCTTGGAATACCAGCAGTGAGTCACTGGTTACTTTGCAACTCCAGTGCTAATAGATAATCTTTATCTTGACAGGGATGCTGTCGCACCAGCTAAAACAGCATGTGATAGATGGAGAGAAGACTATCATCCAGAATCCCTCAGACCAGCAAAGGTACATGATTCCAGTTTGGAATTGTTGCCAAGCTGAGTTTCAAGATGACAGAATAATGTGCAGTTTTGTCTTTGTGCCTTTTGTGTAGTGGGAGCACAGATCCATTTTAAGTTGAAATGGAACCACAACTTTGAATTAGTATCTTGTTTCATATTGATTCCCAGACAATGTTCAGATGGAAGTGGTCTTCTGTTTTAATGTGTCTGTGCTTGTCTCAATCTAGAAAGGACCATGAAAAAGCAGAATTTGAGGTCCATGAAGTTTACGCCATTGATGTTCTTGTCAGCTCTGGAGAAGGAAAGGTAAGTGTCCTTCCTTTGTGCCTGTTCTGGAACTGAGTGCCCTACAAGTTGGGCAACTTTATCTAAACCAATAATATTCTGTTTCCTGACTCCTAACTGAGCAGAGCAGAGGGAGCTGTCTCAGTTGGTCCACAGGAGAGGAGATACAAGCAAGCCAGCTTTCAGAGAGAGCAAACAGAGCAAGTGAACAGGGAGAGCAAACAGGAGTTTGACAGGAGGTCCCTAATTTTTTTTAAAAAATTACTAATTTTTCTTGTACAGCACACCATACCAGTGGGACTCTCAAGTTTACCCTGAAGTAGGACAGGACAAAGCACAGGCAACACCAAAGCAAGTAGTTAGAAAGAAACAAAAGTAGTAGAGAGTATGAACGGGAAGGATACTCCAGTGGTTGTGACCTACAAGGTGTGTGCCATGTTTGTTTTCTTGCCTGAGAACAACGTGGTGTATGCTTGCAACAAGTGCAAGCTCGTGACACTGTTGGAAGAAAAAGTGAGAGGCCTGGAACGGCGGGTGGCCACACTGAGGACTATTAGAGAAGATGAAGAGTTCTTAGACAGAACGCTGGAACAACATTAGCAAAGAGAAGTGGAGGTAGAAGAACAATAGCATGTGGTAGCAGAAGAGGAGACTGCTTTGGAGAGGAACAACAAAGTGGAGGAAACTCCGTGGGAAAGGGTGACAGGAGCAGAAGAGCTAGAAGACACCCTTCGCCAGTGGGACTATGGAACCGCTTTCAACCACTCGAGGAGGAGACTGGAGGACAGCCTGTGGTGGAAGAATTACAGAAGACCCTGTGCGACAATGAGCAACAGGCTGAAGCTCAATCAAGCAGGGGCAATGAAACCACACTCCACAAGAAGAAGAGTACTAGTAGTGGGAGACTCCCTACTGTGTGGGATTGAAACCCAGGTATGCCGAGAAGATCTGTGGACACACCAGGTATGCTGTCTACCAGGAGGATGGATTAGAGATGTGACGGAAAGGTTGCCATCACTCATCAAGCCCACCGACAGGTATCCCTTTCTCCTCATCCATGTGGGAACAAATGATACTGCCAAACGGGGCTTTGAAGAAATCACATCAGACTTTGAAGCTCTGGGAAGGAAACTCAAGGACTTTGGGGCCCAGATAGTTTTTTCATCCATCCTTCCAGTACTTAGAAGAGGAGTAGAAAGGGAAAGAAAAATACTCTGTGTGAATGAATGGCTACGAAGGTGGTGCCAGCGTGAGAGATTTGGATTCTGGGACCATGGGCTATGCTTCCTGGAAGATGGACTGCTGGCAAGTGATGGGTTGCATCTCACAAGGACTGGGAAGAATGTGTTTGGCCACAGCATGGAGAAGTTAATCAGGAGGGCTTTAAACTAAATCCTAAAGGGGAGGGAGACATAAACTTGGTGGTAATGGCTGATGAAGACTTGTGCACAGTAACGGGAACAGAGAGATTGGCTCTTATAGGGCCCAGTAACAGTCCTCAGAAAAATGTAGTAAGGAAGCCAAGCCATAAATCACATGGTCTTTGATGTCTGTATACTAATGCGCAGAGCTGGGAAACAAGCAGGACGAACTTGAACTCTTAATACAGGAGGGTAATTACAACTTGATAGGTATAACTGAAAGTTGGTGGGATGACTCCCATGACTGGAATACAACAATTGAAGGATATAACTTGTTCAAAAAGAACAGAAGGAATAAAAAGGAAGTGGAGTCGTGCTACATGTTAAAAATATAAATCCCTGCACAGAAATACAGGAAGATGAGCTTGGTAGCTCCATCGAGAGTATCTGGATTAAAATTAATGGGGCAAGTAATAAAAGGAATGTGGTGCTTGGAGTTTACTACCGACCACCCAATCAAGGAGAAGACGAGAATGTAAGTTTTGAAAAGCAAATTGCCAGTGTTTCGAGGAGGCATGATGTAGTAGTAATGGGGGACTTCAATTATCCCAATATCTGTTGGGAGACAAATTCTGCCAAACACGGCCCCCTCCAAGAAATTTATGTGTTGGAGACAACTTTCTCCTACACAAAGTGGAGGAAGCAACCAGAGGATCAGCTATCCTGGACTTGATTCTAACCAAAAGAGATGATTTGGTGGATGAAGTGGCAGTTACGGGAACTCTGGGGGAAAGTGACCACACCATACTTGAATTCTTGATTTTAACAGAAGCAAAAGCTGAGAGTAGCCATACGTGCACCCTGGATTTCAGGAAAGCTGATTTTAGTAAACTCAGAACAATTGTAAGTACGGTTCCATGGCAAGTGACCCTAATGAGAAAAGGAGTCCAAGATGGGTGGGAGTTTCTAAAAAAGGAAATTATAAAAACCCAATGGCAAGCAATTCCAACAAAGAAAAAAGGGGGAAAACAGCAGAAGAAGCCAGTGTGGCTTCACAAAAAGCTTAGAGATGACCTGAAAACAAAAAGGACACATACAGGAAGTGGAAAGAAGGCCAGGCCACAAAGGAAGAGTACAGGCAGGTATCACGGAATTGCAGGGATGGCGTCAGGAAGGCTAAAGCTGAGAATGAGCTGAGGTTAGCAAGGGATGCTAAAAGCAACAAAAAAGCTTTCTTCAGGTACATCCATTGTAAAAGACAGAGAAAAGAAATGGTGGCACAGATACTCAATGAGGATGGCAAAATGATAACAGATGACAAAGAAAAGGCAGAAGTGGTCAATTCCTACTTTGGCTCAGTCTTCTCCCAAAAAAGGGTCTATGATCCTCCCAGGAAATATGAAGTAGAAGGGGCAGGATTGGAGCTTAAGATTGATAGACAAATGGCCAAGGAATACCTAATCACTTTGAATGAGTTCAAATTGGCAGGGCCTGATAAACTGCATCCTAGAGTATTGAAGGAACTGGCTGAAAAACTCTCGGAACCGCTGTCTGTTATTTTTGCAAAATCATGGATGACTGGTGTGCCAGATGACTGGAGGAGAGCTAATGTTGTCCCTATCTTCAAACAGGAGAAACTGGGGAACTACAGACCAGTCAGCCTAACATCAATCCCTGGAAAAATTCTGGAGCAGATTATAAAGCAGTCAGTCTGTAAGCACCTTGAAAGCAATGCAGTGATTACTAGGAGCCGACATGGATTTATGAAGAACAAATCCTGCTAAACTAATGTTTTGTCATTTTTTGATCGGGTAACCTCTCTTGTAGACTGGGAATGCTGTGGACATAATATATCTCAACTTCAGCAAAGCTTTTGACAAAGTGCCCCATGATATTCTGATTAGCAAGCTAGCTAAATGTGGACTGGATGGAACAACTGTCAGGTGGATCCACAGTTGGCTCCAGAATTGTACTCAAAGAGTGCTTATCAATGGTTCCTTCTCAAACTGGGTGGAAGTAATGAGTGGGGTACCATGGGGCTTGGTCCTGGGCCAGTGCTCTTCACATTTTTATTAACGATTTGGATAAGGAGATACAGAGCATGCTTATCAAATTTGCAGATGATACAAAATTGGGGGGCATAGCTAATACCATGGAAGACAGAAACAAAATTCAAAGGGACCTTGATAGGCTGCAGCATTGGGCTGAAAACAACAGAATGAAATTCAACACGGATAAATGCAAAGTTCTACACTTAGGAAAAAGAAACCAAATGCACAGTTATAAGATGGGGGATACTTGGCTCAGCAATACGACATGTGAGAAGGATCTTGGAATTGTCATTGATCACAAGCTGAATATGAGCCAACAGTGTGATGTGGCTGCAAAAAAGGCAAATGCTATATTAGGCTGCATTAACAGAAGTATAGTTTCCAAATCGTGTGAGGTATTAGTTCCCCTCTATTCAGCACTGGTTAGGCCTCATCTTGAGTACTGTGTCCAGTTCTGGTCTCCGCACTTCAAGAAGGATGCAGACAAACTGGAACAGGTTCAGAGGAGGGCAACAAAGATGATCAGGGGACTGGAAACAGCCCAGTGAGGAGAGATTGAAAGAACTGGTCATGTTTAGCCTGGAGAAGAGAAGACTGAGGGGAAATACGATAACACTCTTCAAATACATGAAAGGTTGCCACACAGAGGAGGGCCAGGATCTCTTCTCAATTGTCCCAGAGTGCAGGACACAGAATAATGGGCTCAAGTTGCAGGAAGCCAGATTTCGACTGAACATCAGGAAAAACCTCCTAACTGTTAGAGCCATACAACAACAGAACCAATTACCTAGAGAGGTAATGGGCTCTGACATTGGAGGCATTCAAGAGGCATCTGGACAGCCATCTGTCAGGAATGCTTTGATTTGGATTCCTGCATTGAACAGGGGATTGGACTTGATGGCTTTATAAGCCCCTTCCAACTCTACTATTCTATGATAAGGATGTTAGCTTCCTGACTAGTTTGTTTGGTGTGATGTCTAAAAGCCATTTAGTTTGGGAAATGCTCTACAAGAGCACAATTGTATTCCAAGAATCATGCTTTTCACCTTTTTCCGCTTCTGTACATTTCCCTGTGACTGTATGACTTTTGTCATGTGAGTAAATCTTTATTATGCTGCTAAAAACTGTCTTAAATGACTTGTATGTTTTTAGGCCAAGGATGCTGGGCAGAGAACTACAATTTACAAAAGGGACCCTTCCAAGCAATATGGTTTGAAAATGAAAACTTCCCGTGCCTTTTTTAGTGAGGTGGAAAGACGCTTTGATGCTATGCCATTCACTCTCAGGTACTCTCTGTTTTCTCTTTTGCATACACACTTGGCAACTCGATTGTTGAATGGTTCCTACTGTTGCAGTCATGTCTCCTGCATGTATTGTAAAATAAAGGGATGTTCTGGGTTGTATTGGTGTTCCTAGCTTAATTCTTCCTAGTTTAGTCTGAATGTAGATTGCTAGCCTTGTACTATATATAATAAATAGGGTTATGTCCAGTAGAACCTCGCTATAACGCATGAATCTGGGAACAAAGCACACACCTGCTTTATAGGGCTTCTCTGTTACAATGAAAGCTGCAATTTGTAATTGTAGTGTGGTGTTGTATGCCTTCAAGTCGATTACCACTTACGGTGACCCTATGAATCTTTTTTTATACATATATATTCATAGGGTTTTGATGGTAAGAGGTATTCACAGGTGATTTACCATTGCCCTCCTCTATGCCTATGGCACCCAGTATTCCCAGGCGGTCTCCCATCCAAGTACTAACCAGGCCTGACCCTGCTTAGCTTCCCAGATCAGATGAGATTGGGCGTGTTCAGGGTAGAATGGCCATAGGCAAACAGTAGTTCACTTGGGGGACATTGTCAAATCTGTGGTATACCTGAATCCACATTTCAGCGAGCTGCATTATAGTAAGGCTCTACAGTATGTGCTGAAGACATCGGAATTTTGTACTAAGAGAAACTGAATTCTGCAACCTACATAAGCTGCGCAAATTTAGCATACTGACATGTGACTTGCTTATTTGGTTTCGTTCTTGTTCTGCTAACTGTGGGAGGAAGCCCTGAGCACTGGAAGTCTTATTCAGCGATCACTCTGGCTTGTGAAATTCATCTAGCATCTCCATACCCTCTCCAAACTATGTTTGCTGTCATAGGGGTGTTTGTGTGAGAAGCTAGGATTAGTAGGAAATTGAATTCTGTGCCCAGTAACATGTTCTCTACGTTGGGCACATCTGCATAAAATATAAACTTTTTTGGTAAAATGACGGTGCTGCTCTATTGAAAATTGTAATAGGATATTTAGTAACCAAAGAATGCAGAAAAGCCTACATTTTAGCTGTTTTTCTATGTTCCATGCAGGGCGTTTGAGGATGAAAAGAAGGCGAGGATGGGGGTAGTAGAATGTGCTAAACATGAGCTGCTACAGCCTTTTAATGTCCTCTATGAGAAAGAAGGTGAGTGTTTGTGCCTGCATGTCAGAGCAGTTTTTGTCTTGCTTTGGGCTAGGCAATTTGTTTCTGCAATTATTCGCTGTGCATTGTTTTACGTTTAGAATGATGTACTGATTCTGTTGCCCCAATATATTCCTTGTTGAAAGAACTCTTCTTAGATTCAGTACTTTCATTTTAGAATGAAATGTAAGTTTTAAATACAGCAGATGCATGCTTAATAACAGCGACTGCAACCTTGTTTTCTGGTTAAATTTGTGAGCTTGTTGGAGACTGATGTGTATTTTGGATCACTTGCAAAAGTCCACAAATACACTTGCTAGGGGCAAGCAGATCTCTTAACATGGCAAATACTTTTGTGGTGAAGGCAAACTGAAAGATGGCAGCGGTTTGTCTCTGACCTTATGCTGGCCTTTGGAAATGGAAGCAATGAGACGTCTTTTGTTTTGAAGTACCTCTGAAGTCCTATGCAACTGAAGGTGTGAACCTAGCAGATTCCTGCAGATGATTGAGTTTTGGAAGTACTCCTGAGCAACTGTTTCTCAGCTTGCACTGTTTTATAGTGTATCATTCTGTTGAGGGACAGGATTGATGGCAACCATACATTTGCGTTGATTACCAGTACCAGTTCAGCCACAACTGTGGACTCCTGGGCACTTGCAGTGATCTCAGACCAGTAGGAGGAGTATGTGGTTTGCTACTTATTGGATAAGATCTTGTACAGTAATGCTTTAAAACATTCAGATGGCTTGAAGTAAGTTAAAGAGGGAAGGACCCCTGCTTTATTTTGGATAATTGAAATGAATACTTCAGAGCATGTTCACATATCTGCTTTTCCCCTTTTGAAGCAGATGTGTCTGAAATGAAAGCAGTCTTACCCCTTGGTGCACATTCTTTTTTTTACTTATGTTTGTCAGAGCCTTGATGTAGGTAGTTGTCTGATATGTTGTATGCCTAATCTTTCTCCTTCTGCTTCTCCCCCCACCCCTCAGGAGAGTTTGTTGCCCAGTTTAAGTTCACGGTGCTTTTAATGCCCAATGGTCCCATGAGGATAACCAGCGGCCCTTTTGAATCTGAATTGTACAAATCAGAATTTGAGGTGCAAGATGCAGAACTGAAGGTCAGTGCAATGACAATGTTTTTTGTATAAGTGCACAAAGTCCTAAGAATAAATGTTGTCATAGTTGAGAGAGCTGCTTGAGGTTCCTATTCCCAGGGTAAGTGTGATGCGATTAAAAATGGATTGTTTTTGTTATTCCCAGTACTTGTACGTTATCATATCTCAGGAAGCAGTTCTAAGAGAGCAGGGCTATATTTGGGGTCCATAGCAGTTTTTAACATTTCTGGAGGCTGGCCCGTATAGAGGATAAAATTATTAAAATAGTGTTTCTCTAGAACAGAGGCAGGGTACATTTTTTGGCCCAAGAGTCGTGTTCCCTCTTGATTACCCCTCTGGGGACTGTATGCCAATGGTAGGGGTGGCCAAAATGAGCATACCACCCCAAACACAAACCACATAGATACTATGAATACACACACAGCAGATGTTTCTGCCCCCTTCCATGAATTAGTTTGGAAAAAAGCAATTCTGTTGTAGCCAATAAAAGGCTTTTTTTCAAACCTAATTGGGTGCTTTTAAGGGGATCACAGCACATGGGGAGGGGAAGGTTAACTGCAGTCTCCAGCTATGACACCCCCATGCCGCAATTAGACTTGTAAAAAAATCTTCTATTGGCTTCTGGGAGGCTTTTTCAAGCCTACTTTAGTCAGGAGAGGAATGAAGTAAGGAAGGGGCTCAGCAGGCTGGATGAGAAGGCCACAGGGGTTGCTTTGGACCCATTGTTCCCCACCTCTGCCCTAGCATTACAGAGAATAGTGAATATCTCCCTGTATTGCACTGAATGGGCACTGGAATTAGGGTAGCTGTATTTATTTTCCCATGACCTAGTCAAGATAGGTGCTAGAAAAAAGTCTTGCCTCCTTTGGCTTTTGTGTTTTTTAAAAGTTCAAACATGCTTTGAGGCATGTGGGCTAGTGATGTCATGTTTAAGCTATTTGCTCCGTATCTAGGTTCAGCCTCTCCTGTACACCTAGTAAACTTTCTTGTTTAGATGTGAACTGTAATAAGGTATAAGAACAAGGTGAGGGACTTCATAGAAAGCAGTTTTGAATTAAAACCAAAAGTGATTTTGAAAGCTTTTACTTTAATAAGCTGTGGTATTTGTGTAAAACAAGCAACTCTTTTTTTCTTTTGTCAGGCTAGTTTAGGTATACAACTTTTACAGCAGATTATAGACCTGTATTTTATATAAAGGCACTGTGACGCTCCCAGACCTGCTTGGTCATGGCTACTGTTGAGTAATTATCTGCAAACAGGTGGAAATTGAAGTAGTTGGCTCCAAAGGATGCATAGCTCAGCTTTGTATAGGGCTAAGTATTCCTAATATGTGCCAAGCATTCTAGGGTTGGCTGTGTTCCTTTATGGCTGGCAATGATTTCCCCTTTGTAAATCGTTTAATTCGATTTTAATCTAGACTTTTGTATGTTTTTAATTATATGTGTGCTTTTATCTGGAAGCTGCTGTGAGTTCCAGTTTTGGAAAAAGGGCGGGGTAGAAATAATGATAATAATAAATAGAGCAGAGGTGAATGCACTCTAGGTGTCTCTCTTTGCTCCTGACCTTTTCTCCCTCTTTCAGGCACTCTTACAGAGTTCAGCAAGCCGCAAGGCTCAAAAAAAGAAGAAAAAGAAGGTAATTTTGTTGTGGTGTTGGGGAGGGGGGGAGGCTAGGAGAGCCTGCTTCTGCTTGCTTCTGCACAACTGCCTTATAAGGTAGACAATTTGCATCCCAAACTATCTGATAATCGCTGCTGCCATCCTCCTTTTCTTAAAGCTCACAGTCCTCACACAGGAGGGAATTTTGGTACTCTCATGAATTCACTTAAACTAGGATTTTGAGATAGCATCCAGTGTTCTGGCCCTCTCTGAGGCAAAAGAAACCTGCTTTTCTGCACCAGTGTCCCACTCAAGGGGCACAGAGCTAGCACCCTCCTTTTGGTCTCTCATAGATCAGAGCAGCTTGCATTTATATGTCAACTCAAATTTTACACCTCTATAGCATGAACCAAGTGGCTGGGTCTTGGGGGGGGCTTCATAGTTGTGAGTTTGGCAACTCCACGCACCTGGCAAATGATAAAATATTTGTTAAGAGCAAAAGAGAGAGGAAAAGGACAAATGGGCAACGCAGAATATTGAAAACGAAAGGAGCTCCTTAGCTCAAATCTAGTTATCCTTGCTACTTAGAAAGCAGGCTTCTGGTCTCATGAGTAACAAGGCATTGATGGCCAGTTGCTGTTTTTTCTGATAGTGGGGGTCCTTTTTATAGTCACCTTTTAAGGGCTTCCTAGAAGGCTAGGACTGACGAGGGCAGCTATGAGAGAAGTAGAAAAGGTCCTCAAATGCAAAGATGTATCACTGAACACTAAAGTCAGGATCATTCAGACCATGGTATTCCCAATCTCTATGTACAGATGTGAAAGCTGGACAGTGAAAAAAGTGGATAAGAGAAAAATCAACTCATTTGAAATGTAGTATTGGAGGAGAGCTTTACGCATACCATGGACTGCAAAAAAGACAAATAATTGGGTGTTAGAACAAATTAAACCAGAACTGTCACTAGAAGCTAAAATGATGAAACTGAGGTTATCATACTTTGGACACATCATGAGAAGACATGATTCACTAGAAAAGACAACAATGCTTGGAAAAACAGAAGGGAGTAGAAAAAGAGGAAGGGCAAGCAAGAGATGGATTGATTCCATAAAGGAAGCCACAGACCTGAACTTACAAGATCTGAACAGGGTGGTTCATGACAGATGCTCTTGGAGGTCACCGATTCATAGGGTCGCCATAAGTTGTAGTCGACTTGAAGGTACATAACAACAACCCATGTTGTATTTGAGTTGCAGCTGTCACCTGACAGCCAATCACGTCCCGCCTCACTGTTTCTCAGCTCATTACCTTTTGAGAGCATGAAATGGCTATCTTAGTGTTAAACATCAGTGGGATTTCTTGTTGTTGCTGCCAGGTACTAATCTATCCTATGCTTGTGTATTTCAAAACTTGGTGCTCAGAAGAAATGTACAGACCTTTCTCTAAAGTTGCAATCTCATTACACTTTTTATATTGTTGTAACCTGCCCTGGGACCTTCATCATCAGTATCTGTCTTGGAGATAAGACCCTAAATTGATGCCTTTGATCAGAGGTGGGGACCCTCTAGCCTGCTGGCCTTATTAGATCTGTCAGGTCTTCCCATTTGGCCCACAAGGCTGTTTTCCTGCAATGGAGGGGATCTGTGGATGGATTGTCCCCACCTGCTCATTTTACTGGGCAGGAAAATGAGCAGAGCTCACTTGAGTGGGATTGGTAGCCTCTCCCCAGTTCTCTTCCTGCCCAGCTCCACTGCAAGACACTCGGGTGTTGTGAGGGTTGGCAGACCATCCCTTTCTGTCTTTTCCTGTGTGTGGGACATCGCTGGGTAGAATACTTCTACAAGGATTACTGTCTGTATTTATAAAAAAAATGGAGAAGTGGAATTTGAGATACTCCCTCTTCAGCACTTAGTAGTGCTGCTCCATTTTCAAAAGGTGATTGAGAACTAGGTGGTCCCACCCATGTGTCGGAGTTGGCCCATGGGGGTGGGTGAGTGGGGGGGTGGAGATAAGGATCTGGTCTGATCCAGTACCCCACCCTTGCTTTAGATCTTTCTACACAAGATCTGTTTGTTGAATCTGGGTCTTCATGCATTGTAACTGCAGTATACAATACAATATACCATAGAACTCAATTTATCCAAATGACCTGGAGTTTGCAAGTTTGACAACTGTAGGGTAAAGGGTGGTGTGTAACTTGATATTGAGTGAAATGAGGAATATACAATATATATGTGGATTCTGGAGGAAAATAAACTATCTCATGGGCTTAGGTGAAACTTTAATCTGCAGATGTTTAATGGCAACTGTACAAAGAAAAATTCAACTTCATATAGGTTTGGAAGCTGAGACTTCTTTAAACTGTTAACTGAATTTTTTAATGCTAAGTCTAAAAACATAATAGGATTTTTTTAAACTGTTCTTTTCCTAAGTGAAAGATATTAACTTCAGTTTGGGTTAATGTTGCTTACTCCCTTTGTTCCTCTAGGCCTCTAAGAATGCTGAGAATGCCACAACAGGGGAAACAGCGGAAGAGAATGAGACTGGTGACTGAACAGCTGTGACCTCCTCTGCATAGCACCTGATTTTTTCTCTCACATGCCCCAACTCAAAACAAGAGAAACAAATAATCTTAAAGGCTGTTTGTCTCATAGGACCAATTGACAAACAGCCTGGACTTCCCACAGAGTGTAACCAGTTGTGACTGACTTTGCCACTGAGGGAGGAGTCTCTTGGCCACTTCAGAATACTTTCAAAAGTATGAAATAATAAAATCAGGAGTAAAATCTAGCCTACATCCAGTCTTTCTAGCCTTTGATACTACTTGTGTTCATTAGAGGGGAACACACACAGCTCTGAGCAAGAGAGGGAACTTTCTTTTAGCTCTCATCCCCCCTTTTTTCATTCCCTTTTACAGGTACTCTTAATTCCTCTGAAAAATCCTTAAGTATCTTCAAACTGAATTTAAAAATGCAAAAGCTCTTGGGTTTAGAACTTCATTACATGCAGTTAATGTATGCCGCCTTGCTGTTCTGATCTTCAATATTTTTTTCTTGCTTAAAACCACAGAACATTCTTAGGGTTCTTTTTCTGTGTGTTTCTTTTTAAACTCTCAACGTTGTGCTTTTAAAGTTGGCAAGAAGTTAGTTTAAAGATCATTCTCTGGGTAGACAGTATCAATTTGTGTCTATACAGATTTTGCCTTTCTTTTAATAAATTTGTGTGATTTTTTAAAAATTATAACCCCAGTGCAAACATACATTACATATGTTAACTGTCTTGTAAAAATCCTCCCCAAGACCCAGACACTAAACGATCTCTGCAGGCACCTACCAGTTCTCATTTGATATTTTCTGACATGTTCATCTGCATTTACCAATTCTGAATACTCTTGCTTTCCACAGACTAAAGGTGGTATCCAACAGTGTCCCTCTGCTAACAGAAATAATCTGTTGGCGGAACAAGTGAAGGAGGCAGTTTTTGTCAATTTCCCCCTCCCCATGCAGCCCTCCATGCTCCTCCAACCTTCTGGTGTAGATTTAATGGGGTGTGGGGGCTGTGCAGGGAGAGGGAATAGCCAAAAATTGCCTACCTTCACTATTCCACTGACAGATTTATTCCGTCAGTGGATGGACACTTTTGGATAATTCTCTTAAACTTGCCACTGCCCAGATTGGTATGTTGCATAAAGCAGGATTTTCAGAAGAATCCCCTCCAAACATCTTTTTTACATGAGTGAATGAAAATGCTGCATTAAGTAGTTGGACCTGGAATAAACTCTTTGTGGGAATCTCTTTTCTATAGTATGTCTTTTTAAATTGTCCAATGGAATTGTATATGATTGTGTGGGATTTGTTTCAATTGCATTCCTAACCAGGTCCCCGTCTATACACTTAACTGTAGCTAAACTGAAAGACTTGATGCCTGTAAAACTGTTTTGCAAGGAGGAGCAGCTGTTGTACTCTCTGGCAGGCAAAATCCTTTTTGACTAATATATCTGGAGTTTAAATATTAAAAAACATAACTTACAGTTACTACCAAAGTTTTAAGTCCATAAAAGGAAAGAAAGTGTCATCTTTTCCTGAAAGACCTTTTCCATCGATCTTTGTAAACTTTCTATTTTAATTTCTACTCTGTTCTCTTGCTCTTCGTAAAGATCACTTTCAATTCTAAGTTTTTGGAGGTAAAATTGGGAACATGTTTGAGTGGAGGCTGAATCATAAGGAAGTGATGAGCTTGGAAGATCATGCACAAGACTTGCAATTAACTGTCAGTTTAGTTTTAAACTGCTCCCAGTTGTTAACAAGGAATGTTTTAGCATTTATAAGCGGTATGTTTTCTTACTGCCCTTCCATAAAGGAAAGGCTGAGTTCAGCCACATTGCCAGTTTATAAACCACTAAGACTTATTGGCAGTTTATTAAATTTTATATCTTTATTTTGGAATGTCAAGGCAATTGTAGTTTCAAAAAAATCAGTTGGAAATTTTGGAAGAAAATTCCCACAAACTGTTCTGTAATTTGATTTTTTTCCAAATAAAATGGATTAGTGACACCTCTGGATAAATGGGTCTACTATGTTGAGGTGGTAGAGGGATCTGAATTATTTTGGACCTCAACATGGTAAGCATAAAGAAACGTTCATCTTTCATTCAATAATCATGATTGCAAAAATTATATAGTGTTGAATACTTTGACAGTTCTTAACTGCTGTAATCTCACAAGTTCTGAATAAGCTGGAAGTCTTTTAGGAGTGCTGCTTGTCTGGTTAGTTTATATTTTATTTACTTTTATATTACCTTACTGAGGCGAATCTATTGGGGTAGTGGTGCTTTTCTTAAATGATAATTTTAATGCCCATGCAGGATTTAAGAGGCCTTAAGTATTTATCCTGTATTGCACAGAGCAGGGGTGGGGAACCTGTAGCCCTCCAGATGCTGTTCGATTCCAACTCCCTATCAGCCCTAGCCAACATGGCTAGTGGTTAATGATGATGGGATTTGTAGTCCATCATCATCTGGATGGCACAAGTTCCCCATTCCTAGCATAAAGAAATAGTGTACATTTCTTTGCTACCATTTTTTTTTTTTTTACAATAGTTTTTATTCAAATTTTCATAAAACATACAAAACAAAATCATAAAACATTCAAAGACAAAAAACAAAACAAAAATGATTAAACAAAAAAATAAAATGTTGACTTCCCATTTGTCGCAGATCAAATCAGTTACAGGTCAACAATATATAACAATCCTGTCTCTTAAATTATATTATAAGATCACTTTCCTCCAGTAGTTATCTTAATTAATCATCAAATCTCATAAACATTACTTTATTCTTTCCACAAAAAGTCAAAGAGAGGTTTCAATTCTTTAAGAAATATACCTATCAATTTTTCTCCAAATAAACATGTTGATTAATCCATCTCAATAATAATAATAATAATCTTATTGTCATAACCATAGTCCAAATAAACATATCGATTAATCCATCTCATCAAAATCTGTTAGGTCCAATAATTTCAATAGCCATTATTCCATTATCCATATTAATTCCATCTTCCATCTTCAATAGTCCTGTTAAGTCCAGTAATTTCAGTGTCCAATCTTCCATTATCAGTATTCCATAATAATCTTGCTGTCATAGCCATAGTCATATAATAAGAGTCTGATGGGAATTTCCTCTATCCCAAATATTTTCTTGCCATCAATTCTGAATAAGTTGCTGAAATATTGTTGTAAAGTCATATCTCTGTTCTTTTTTACAAAATGCACTGGCTCATCTCTTGAGAGTTTTTCCATTGTCACATGGCTGCAGTTAATTCCATAGATTTTCTCTATATCAAGCTTCTTTGCTACCATTTTGGAAGGGCAAAATTATGAGATTACCTTTCTTGGTACTTTGCCCATAGTATGATACAAAGTTTTGTTCAAAAACCTTTTGCTTTTTTAAGCTGGAGAGACAGCTCCCTACATTCTGATATTAATGGGATAGGGTTGGCAGAGCAAATGTAAGAACGTGTTCCGTGTTACATTGGTTATTTTCTGCTTTTCTCTCCAATTCTTTTACTAACAATTTTTTTATCCTGATCCTGGGATGTGTCATGAAATAGCAATAGAACACAAGACAGGTACTACATTTGTAACAGAGGTGGAAAGCTACCTCCTGGGTATTCCTACACTGGCCCATCAGTAGCTGTTGACACAGCTGTACCTTGCAGGGGAATGCCATGTAATGATTTGTTAAACCTGTCATCTTGTAACATTCTGCCAAGTACTGAGATAAGGTCCTTACAATACAGTTGAGTTAAGCAATGTACTCTAGTGCTGTTGTTATTCCTTTACTACTAAATAAAGCACAGGAACAGCTATATCAGATATTTGTAGATCTGAAAAGATATAAAGAGTTGTTAAGGGGCCTTAGTGACTTTTTAATAGGATGCAGTTTAGTGAGCTCGTTTGTCTCTGTATTGAATCTTGGGAAGATGTGCCCTAGAAATCCCAAAATGAGTGTTGTCATGGGGTCTCCATCAGCCTTGTCTCCTTTATGTAGCAGTGTGACCATTAGGCTTATAACTGTATTTTTCAGCTCTTAATTGTTGTCTGGACTAGAAATGTACATTGCTATAAAACACTTAATTTTCATTAAGATAGGCCTGAAGCAGAGATGCTAGTGTAGATAAAGGCATGCAGATTACATAATGTAATTTCTCAGTTTACTTCCATTTTTATGATTAAAGAATAGATGTGGCACCTTCATTGTGGACCTTTTCAGGTGACCAAATTGTTAGACTTTGCCACTCTTTAGCTGATTCCTGTGATGATTATTTATTCTTGTTATTTAGCTGATTCACTGGATCTGCTAAAAGCAAACCCCACAGTAATATCTTACACTCCTAGTAATATCCAGTAATATCACACACTGCAGGTGAGGGACCTCCAGGCTTTCCTATCTGGCCCTCAAAACTTGGGTCCCCAGGCCACACCCCTCACTGACCCTGCTTTGCACCCTGAGGATTTTTGCCTGGCTAGAATGTGTCCTTGAATGCTGATAATGGCTTTTACATGTCTGGATGGAGGAGAGATGGATGTGTGAATGTACATAGACATTAGCCTACTGTACAAAGGTAGTATTTATGTTTGTTGCCATTGGCAGTTGTCCCCCTATGGAATATAGCCCTGGGGTTGAAAAAGGTTCACCAACCCTGACATGCTGCATGATATATTTCATGTCTGCATTCTGATGCTGCCTTGAACTGATTTGCATTGCCTCTGAAGAACTTGACTTGGAAAAGCAGTGGGCTTACAGGTATGTGTTGTGGGTAAAAGAAAAAAGCAAACACTCAGGCATTACAGTATTCTGGAGAAAATGATCACTTAAATATCAGTAGAAAGGTTTACACATAATATTAAACTAAAGGGATTCACTATTTTTATCATATGCATTTCCGCAATTCTGCTTTAATTGTACAATCCAAGTGTTTGAGCGATGCATGTGTGCTGTTGTCTGAATGTGCATGGTGTGTGTGTGTGTCTGTCAAAAAGTGAGTGAACATCTTATTTTTCCTAGTACTTGTGAGTGCTTTGTTAGACAGCAATACCACTGTGTAAAATCAGTATTGTGCGATCTTCATAATCAAGGCCAGGAGGACATAGGTGACTGCCCATGGCAAGCATGAGGTCAGGGGGGAGGGGGAAACAGCAATGATTCTAGTTTTGTGTTATGTCATGCCCCCCCATGACAGCCATTTTGTGACTGCCACCCGCACCATGTTCTTTATATTTGAAATGCGCCTGCTGGTCCAAAAAGGTTGATGACCCCTGGCCTAGACATTTTTGCCAGTAAGAAGCTTACCCTAGGCCCCACTGCACATGCTCAAAGAGCAGCTGCCACTCCAGCCTGACCTCTTGAGGCAAGGGGCCGGTTGGTCTATACTAAGGCAAGGAAGTACACATTTCCTGCCATACAGCAGGGGGTTGGGTTGGCTGACCTGCAAAGAGAGCAACCTAGTTGTATTCTGTGCTGGACTCAGTGCAGCAGTAGCTTCTTTATGCTCCCAGTTGCAAGGGTAGTAGCTTGCACACCACAGGCTCACACTACTTAAGAAATAACAAGTCTGCTGGATTAGGTCAGTGATCTAGCAAGTTCAGCATCCTGTTTTCACAGTGGCCAACCTGATGCCTGTGGGAAGCCCACAAGCAGGATCTGAGCGCAACAGCGATCTCCCTTTCTGTGGTTTCCATCCAATGCTATTCAGAAGCATACTGCCTTCAGTCATGGAAGGAGAGCAGAGCACAGCCATCATGGCTAGTATTCACTGACAGCCTTATCCTTTATGAATTTGTCTAATCTTTTAAAGCCATCCAAGTTGGTGACTTGCTGCCTCCTGTGGGAGTGAATTCCATAGTTTAACTGCTGTGTGCGGTATTTTCCCACCATTGCAACCTGAGGGTAGTAAAGAAACAAAAGAAAACAGTCAATCACACTGGCATACATATTAATACAATGAATGTATCTGAAAAAGCCAATACATTTTTTAAAAGCATTATGCAGAAGAAAGATAGCAAGCCACGGAACTCCTTTGAAATGTAGTCAATAGTTAGGTTGTATTGTCTAAAGTGCAAACCTACATTTCACCCCCTACTCTTACTAGTTTAAAATATATCTAACTTGCCCTTCATTGTAACTAATTTCAGGCAATAAAATACTTGATTTAATTAAACACATCAAGTTCTAGTTCACAACACACTAATGTAGATTAGACACAGTATGTATAAAGAAATATTTAAAACTACCTATCATTGGTAACCAACTAATATCCTACAAATGCCTAGGACCTAGGTAAATAGTATTTTCAGGGGGTGCTGAAATGAAAAAAAAAAGTACCCGCCATACCTTTTGGGGGGCTGTTCATAAGTGGGAGGGCATTACAGAAAAAGGCCTGTTCCTTTCATTGCATACTCTGTACCTTTCTTGGTAGTGGGACCTTAAGAACGGCCACTGTTTGACAGAGCAGAGCTGTCTCAAGTCATGTGGGGTGTAGTCAGTCAACTCTGCTGGTTTCTCATTCTTGTTGGAGCTAGCTAAAAGGATGCTGAGTAAGTTAAAATACCACCCATATGGTAGGCCAAATGTAAGTTAGCTAAGCAGCATGCCCCTTCGATGGTTCTGGAAAGCTGCAGTCCAGTGCACACTCAGCTGGGCATAAACTCTTGGCTGCGTTAAATCAGGCTGTTAGAAACACTTTTGCTGTGTCAGTTTTCACATATTAAAATATACAATCTTTTCAGTTATAAGAAAACTGCTGCAGAAGTAGTATTTTGCCAATTCATGACTGGATACTGCTCCTTTCTTTTAAGTGCACACTTGTTTGCTCACAGGATAGTGTTGTGAATATGTAGTTATCAAGCATTCTAGATATAACAAATACGATGGAAGTTAATGGTTCAGTTGCTCTAGTTCCAAGTGTTTTAACTGTCTGAAAAAAAGGGTAACATTAAAACCTGTTGTCGGGTACATCCCAGTCCTATGTTATCGTCACCCCAATGTGTAGACATGTCATATACGTTAAGGGTGCAGTCCTATACGTACTTACCTGGAACTTGCTATGGCACGAACGCGTGCACGAACAGACTGCGCATTCTTGCACTTCGATAATTTCAAATTCAAAGACCCTTTCTGAATGTGATTATTTCATGGCCATTTGCTCAAATCCTAGACACGTTCTGTATGTGCTAATATCGGTGTATGCAGAAAAGTGAAGTCTTGCAATTTATGTTCTCTGCGCATGGTCGGAGGCAGTCTTCAAATCCTCGTTAAGAGTCGGTTTGCCTGCAACCGTGGAAATACAACTGCACTGCTGCCACGTCCCTCCGTTTAGACACTGATTGGCCCGCTAACAACGCATTCATAACCACGTCTTGAGAGTCCCATTGAATTCAATGGGGCTTACTTCTGGGTAAGGGGTTTGGATTACAGCCTGAGACTCCTCCTTTTACGTTCAAAATGGCGGTGGACTATGTAACCTCTGTCTAACAGTTCTAACAGAAAGATGTGTTCCCTTATACAGGCGGACTACATCTCCCATCATGCAACACAAAGGTCACGCACGTGGCGTATTCCTTCCGCTCACAGAGTAACCTATAAATAGCAACCGACGGCCTTCCTAGGTCTTTCTGCTGTTGGTGCCACCGCCATTTTCTGCGAGAACTGGCTTGTAGTGGCACGGTATTGTCTATCCGTCGCCATCCACTACAGCTTTGCTGTCTGTTCTCAGGGAGTGAGCCCGGGGGACCCACCCCGACATGAGAGCTAAGGTGAGTGGGATATCGGATTGGATAGTACACATCACTAAATGTAGTTGGGTTTGAGGCCTGGATTTCTTTAGTCTTGGGAACTCTATTCTTTTCGGTCGGTCGGCTGGATATGTTGCTGGGAGGTTAATGACGAGGAATTGGAGGGAGCCGTGAAACGAAGAACTGAAAAGAACCCCTGAGGCCCTGTATGTGTTGGGCATGGTGAGAGGCAGCGGTAATGAGGCACCGGTTGTGCGAATGTTCGATGGTACAGAAATACGGAAAGTGGGCCACACTGCGTGGAAGATGGAGTGGGACTAGCAAAACATGAGCGGTAATTTTACATGAGAAATAAATGCGAAAATCTGATACTAGATAAAGGCACTTATCGGAGCAGAACTCAGTTCAGTAATGGCTGTCTGGCTTTTTTTTCGTGCATGCGCATTTAGGCATAAATCCACAGAAATTCTTGTTGTTCCTCACTGAATTACTTATTCCTATGGAAGCACTAGTAGAATCACGCTAAATGTTTGTAGGCTACAAGTAAGTACTTTGTATGAAAGGTGCCTTACCCACCCACGATACTATGTAGATTGCAGGCTGCTGTTTGAATTTGGTATCTCTTAAAATTACAGTACAATACACATGTCTTGGGCATATATACATACCTCAGTAGAAGTTTCTGCATTTTGCTGCTAAGCACCACAATTGCAGTTTCTAGGAAATGACAACAGTTGTTTGATAAAGTACTGGTGGAGCTGGGCCAGCTTTTTACAAAATGTGTAACTGGAGATCTTGTGCTTCACATTCACTTAAATTCCATTATGTACTACATTATTTAATTTGTGTGACTCTAAACGTGGTTTGGTGATATCAAACATCTGACTGGTGACTTTTTCTCTTCCTTGTTTTTAGTGGAGAAAGAAGCGAATGCGCAGGTATGTGAACATGTGTTTTTATTTTACTGTACAACTCATTTTCTGCCTTACTGCTGAACATTCTTGATCAGAGTTCTCAAATACACTTTGTCTCATTTTAGTGAGACCATTATTCACCCTGACCATCTTAAAATTAAATGATGGTTGTTGAAAATTAAAATCTGAGGACCCCGGTTGAATCTGCCGTCCTGGACTCTTTCTTTCTTTCTTTCTTTCTTTCTTTCTTTCTTTCTTTCTTTCTTTCTTTCTTTCTTTCTTTCTTTCTTTTTTCTTTCTTTCTTTCTTTCCTACCTACCTACCTACCTACCTCCTCCTCCTCCTTCTTCTTCTTATTGTTATTGTTATTATTGTTATTATTATTGGGAGGAAGGGCAGGATATAAATTTTAATAATTAACAAAAGCATAACATTAATTAGCGGCTAAGCGAAGTTAGTGTAATCTTAGTAAGCTTGTTTAGAAGTAAATCCCGTTGAGCTCAGTGAGGTTTACTATTAGTAAGTATGGTTAGGATTGTAGCTAAGTGGCTGTGAATTGGTGCAAGAATGCTAGATTTCTTACAGTGGTGCAGGAAGGAGTCCATACCTGTCACTGGTATAAAAAATCTAGACAGCACAGATGTAGATGAGCCATGCGAAGCCTAATTTGTATAAATCTTAGGTTGGTGGAGACTGGTGGTGTGTTGGAGTAGTGGCTGTTCTGCAGAATAGTGCTTTAGAAATATGAGCTGTTATTCAGAACAGAAGATTGCCAGTGGAGGGCCCCATAATACAGTGGGGGACACACAATTTGTATGAATACAAAGTGCTACATGTTAATTCAACCAATGCAGGACAGCAAATGAACAGAAGCTAAATATAAGTCAAGTGATGGCGACCAATATGCAGAGAGAATTGGCTTGCATCCTTTCAAGCCTGAATGCAATGATACCTATCTTATCTAAAGTGGAGGATCTTGTAGTAAGCCTTCTCTTTTGACCATGACACCTTTTTAATTCCCGAGGCATTTATTCCTCAGTGCTTCATATTCTTGTTTCCTACACAATGAAGCTTTTTGCTCCGTGGAAGTGGACTGCCTTCAAGTCGATTCTGACTTATGGCAACCCTATGAATAGAGTTTTCATGGTAAGTGGTATTCAGAGGTGGTTTACCATTGCCTTCCTCTGAGGCTGAGAGGCAGTGACTGGCCCATGGTCACCCAGTGAGCTTCATGGCTGTGTGGGGATTCGAACCCTGGTCTCCCAGGTTGTAGTCCAACACCTTAACCGCTACACCACACTGGCTCTCTTTTGTGCTCCATAGGGATCATAAATTGAAAAACATAAGAGTTGTTGCTCTGCTAAACAGCTCTGCAATTGTGTGCAAATCTTTATCTAAGAAGGAACAAAACTGTTAAAACACAGTGGGTCTTCTGATGAAACATGCCCATTACTGCACTTGTGATAAATGAGAACTTCGTTGAGGACAGGATTTCAGCCTTTGGTAAAAAAAAAAAAAAAAAAGTTATTTTCTTTCCTCTTCACATCTGCATAACTTAAGCAATTGAGAAGTTCATTGAGAAGTAAATTCCTTGCTTTCTGTGCATGGTGTTCTTCTCCCCCTCATCTCCTTATGCCCCTCCTGTGGGAATCCAGAGTAGTGCAAGTGTTAGTGCTTCTCCACTGCTGCTCAGTCACCAATGGTTCTATCTTTCCCTGCCTAGAATAGCGCAGATGGTGGTTCATGCAAGCCGCTGCCTGCACTAATATGGGCAATGGCAGTGAAGGCTGGGTCAGCATGGAGAAACACCACTGTCTACACCTGTCTTGAGTTGTGGAGGCAGAGGCACTTCTTAGTTGGCTTGGTAAGACAGCTACAGGCACTGCCACCACCATTGTCTCCAGTGCCTTTGGGCCTTGCCCTGACGTACATGTTGGGAGTGGAGCCCAAAGATATTGGAGAGAAGTAAGAGGATGGTGATTGATGCCTGTTGCTGCTTTGCTCACTGCTGCTGCTTAACACAAGAGGCTAGCATCAACTGGTGAGCACCAGTTGCTGACACCAGGCCTGTTCACTCATGTGGCATTCCTGGTGACCAGGTAAGTTGTTTCATACAGGCATTAGTTTTGACAAACATCCAAGTACTTGCTCTTCCACTTAAAGTCTCAGAGTTCAATGAAGCTTACTCAGCAGTTAAGTGGATATAGGTTTGCAGCCTAACAGAACTCTTCTTTAGATTGGGTTGCATAAAAGGGCTCCTTTCATTTGTGAAGGAGAGCCAGTGTGGTGTAGTGGTTAGAGTGTTGGACTACGACCTGGGAGACCAGGGTTCGAATCCCCACAGCCATGAAGCTCACTGGGTGTCCTTGGGCCAGTCACTGCCTCTCAGCCTCAGAGGAAGACAACTGTAAACTACCTTTGGATACCTCTTACCATGAAAACCCTATTCATAGGGTTGCCATAAGTCGGAATCTACTTGAAGGCAGTCCATTTCATTTTTCATGGTTGAATTTACCATTTACTGTTCTGCTTTATGCTTCCGTGTTCCTTTGTTGCTTATTGCATCTTGTGGTTGATGTGAAAATTAGAACTGGTAATACATCTGTTAACAGCTGGCATAGCACAGTGGGGAGGAGAGCCTGGTGGGGAGTTCAGAGTCTGTGAGTTCAAATCCCCGCTCGTGTCTCCTGGGTGTAAAGGGCCAGCTAAAGATCACCCCCACAGTGAGTGGCTCAGGGGTTACGTGCCCTGCCACCTGTGCAGCCGTGGGCAACCTGCATAGTCCCAAGGAGCCCATTGCCTCCCAGGTGGCAGTTGCGGACAAGGAAGGGGCTGGCTTGTGCTGCTGTGGCAAGCTGAGCAGGCCATAGCCAGCTGGGGAGGACTAGCCTCAGAGGGAGGCAATGGTAAACCCCCTCTGAATGCCGCTTACCGTGAAAACCCTATGCATAGGGTTGCCGTAAGTCAGGATTGACTTGAAGGCAGTCCATTTTTCAATACATCTGTTATTGTATGAAAGTTTCCATTCCAAAGAAAGTAAGTGTTTCTAATGGCAATTTCTTCTTTCCTCTTGTTGCTTTCCTCTTTAGTATCTTCTCTTTAGTGTAGGGGTTTCCAGTTGACCACTTTAACCTGCTTACCAGGAACAGAGTTGAGGATGTAGGAAGATGGAGCTTGGTGAGGAGCTGCAACTTGTCTTGCTGCTCTCACTCAATTGCCTTTTTCTGCTGTCTCCAGAGTTCTGATTCTGCAAATAAATGTTGGGGGTATTATGAACAGGTGTGGTGGTCAGGCCACGAAGGGAATAAATTGCCACCTGCACTTCATAAAAGGTGAACTCAACATTAATCTATTGCCATATAGTAGACTGTTATATTATTATTGACAGTTAAAAGAATATGATCTCTTGCAGGCTGAAGCGCAAAAGGAGAAAGATGAGACAGAGGTCCAAGTAGATGTCTCACAGAGCTACTGAAGCTGCAGAACAGAGCATGGAAGGGTGGAGCTTGGGAAGCTGATTTCCAGATAATGCCTTCTGTTTGCTACTGCTAGAAGACTCCCTGCTTATCTTCAGGAGATTCCATCTTAAAAGCTTAGGAGCTGTAATCCTTCAAAGGGGGATGCCCCTGAGCTTTACTATTCTGGACTGGTCCTGTTCTTTGTGGCTTGATGTAGTGACTGTAACCAATAAAACCCTTTTGGGGGGAATTTGGCACATTTTTTCTTACCAAAAGTTGACATCTTCAGTAAAAAGTTTTGAAATAGTTATCCAAATGTTGTTTCTGGGTGACCTGGTTTTTCCACACTTGCTCATAGAATGCAATATGGTAACTGTTTAATTAATTGGTAGGTTAGGTGGGATCCAACTCTTCAAGTCTCTTCAAGTGAAAAGCTTACGAGATCAGACGAGATTGGGTGTGTTCAGGGTAGTATGGCCGTAGACAAGTGAAAAGCATTCTGTCTTATCTGATGATGGTCCTTCTCTAGAGTAGACCCATTGAAATTAATGGGCATGAATAACTTGGGTCCATCCATTTCAGTGGGTCTACTTTTGAAAACTTAGTTGGGTACAACCTTTTGCTTTCAACTTGCCTAGCACCACGTCAAAAACTATTTTGCTTGGAAGTTAGTCCTGTCCAGGTCAGAATCAACAGATACAAGGCTTTCAACCCTAAAGTTTCTCAACTTGTGATCTCTTAATGGGAGGAGTGTATAATGCCATTTAAGAGCGACTGGAGGCAGACTTCTTGGTCAGCCTCAGAGCAACACAGTGCCCATGCTTGTGTATCCCTAACTAACAACTATTGCTGATGTAAAACAACCACACTTGGGGGATGCATTGGGCTTATTAGCTCCCTGATTAATAGTTTTTAGATTAGGCTGCTTTGGAAACATGAAACTTTCCATTCATTTGCATGAATCTGGCTTTCTTTTTCATCCCTCGGTGTTAACAATGAGTTCTAGAAATCAACTGTCTTAAAGTTAGTTCAAAGAATCCCAGGTCAGTTCTGTCCTAATGCAAGATAATATATCCATAGTAAGATATAACAAGTTGTCTTGTTGCACAATATCTTTGTATCTTCAAATCATTTACGACTTATGGTGACACTATGAATCAGCAACCTCCAAGAGCATCTGTCATGAACCACCCTGTTCAGATCTTGTAAGTTCAGGTTGTGGCTTCCTTGATGGAATCAATCCATCTTTTGTTTGGCCTTCCTCTTTTTCTACTCCCTTCTGTTTTGCCCAGTATTATTGTTTCTAGTGAATCGTGTCTTCTCATGATGTGTCCAAAGTATAACCTGAGCTTCATTTTAGCTTTTAGAGATTGTTCTGGCTTAATTTGTTCTAACACCCAATTATTTGTCTTTTTCGCATTCCATGGTATGCACAAAGCTCTCCAGCACCACATTTCAAATGAGTTTCAAATGTGTCCTCGTCAACTTTAAAGTTGCATTTTTTTTAAACAGTCTAGTGCTAGAAAATGAGGATAAAGCATAATTAACAGAGGTGTAAAGAACAATCCAAATGATTGTGAACAGTGACACCAACCTACTGAATCCCATATGTGTGTGTGTGTGTGTAATATACAGAGTGACTTCAGCATTTCATTGGAGCTAGAATTGTTCATGTTCCAGAAGTGGTTGAAAGGCAAGTAATAAAAAGGTGGATTTTTTTGGTGGTGATTCTAGTAAATCAACTGCAGTTTAGCTGCAAAACAATAGATTCCATGTACTATCTGTACTAGATATCTACCATCTACTGGAGGTTGGAAAAGAAGAGTTGCTGACAAGTGTGGAAGCTGTTTCACAAGAAAGGGCAAAGCATAAGCGGAGCTTAGGTTTTCCAGTGCTAAATATCAACAATGTATAATGCCTCAAGTTTATCTGCACACGTGAAAGAACATTTCTGAAAACGGGTGTTCGAACTGTGCTATTAGAAACGGGAGTAAGTGCAATGCTTTTATCGGTTATAACTGTCCGGAATGATGGGGTCAGGCTTTGGAAGAGCGTGCCTGCAGTACAGCTATAAACCCAGCGCAGTGCATCATATTTTGTCCTGTGTAAGGGGCGTATAATTTCTTCTGGCTAGTAAGCCAAGTGTCCTACGAAGGGGCTTCACTCGTTCAGCCTGATTACGTCACGTAAACTCTTAAATGAACGAGAGTACAACAACGACGCCACGTTCATTACAATGTCCTGCGGCGTAAAGTGGAAACGTTCCTTCCCCGGTTCATTTCTTTATTAACGATAAATATGGCGGTGGAAAGGGAGAAAAATGGGAGTCACGTTTCCCCAGCAACCTCGGTTGCCCGCGTTCCCTTCCTCGCCGTCCTGAGCGGAGGAAGTAGCATAGAGTACTTCCGGTGGCGGCGGCAAGAGGGAGGGAAATTTACGCCGGAAGGGGTTGCGCTTTGTTTGGACCAGATGAGGTCGCAGTGAGGGTGAGTGCGTGGGAGGGTGAGGGGATTGGTAGTCTGGCCTTCGCTCCCCTTGTTCCGGCTTGGGTTTCCAGTGTCCCCCACATTGCCTATGGAATGAATGCCCCCAAGCTGCAAGACCCCGCTCCTGGAGTTCCTTAGGTCCCGCCCCTGCACTTCCCCTCCCTGGGCCTCCCGCGGGACCACTCAGCTCCCTTTCTTTTTTGTGGTAGGCTTTCTTCCTCCACCTCATCCAACCAACCTGATCTCCTGGGGACAAACTGGGGCCTGTCTCGGTCCTTTTCCTCTCAGGAAGTCTTTTAGGGCTGTTTGCTCTTTAAGGTTTACGGGGTGCCGTAAAGTTTCAGATGGGGTTTGTGTAGTTGGAGAACGGAACACCAGATGAGTTATGAAGGAACTGACATCGCGGATGAGCTACATCACGTTGTCACTACTCTGATCGGAATACATCCTCGCCGCTGAAGCCAAAGAGGTTTGTTCATAGTTTTGCTTTTTTAAAAACAGAATACGTTGTCAACGTTGCCTGCCATCAAAGTACTACAGAAGGGACCCAGTTATTTGAAATGCACATGCAAATCCTAATCTTAATTTTGGTCATTGCAAGGTTTGGAAGGGCATGCTGTTTCCATGCAGTATGTGTTCTTAAGAAGCCCCCACCCTCAACACACAAACAGATCTTTTAGTTGTAGCGTTATAAAGATGGGTCCCCATTCACCAAAGATACAAACTATTAGAAGCATATTAGACCGGGCAGATTGCTTATTTCCTCCTTCTTCAAAAGTTGCTGCTAACTTTATTTGGTAATGAAGTCGTCTGGCAGTTTTCAAAGATGTGAGTAGGATCGTTAGACCAGTGGTTCTCAACTTTTTTTGGGGTCACAGGCCCCTTTGAGAATCTGATGAAAACTATGGACCCCCATAAGTAAATAAATAAGTTTTATTTTATTGTGTTGGAAATTGATTTTGTTTTGTACTCAGTTCACAGAGCAAGCTTCCTTAAAGGCTGCTTTTTCCTTTGCACTGTGCAGGCATAGGGGAGTGTTGATCATGTTCTTGAATGCATTTGTATTTTATATAGGATGATTTATAGCAGGCCTGGCCAGGTTTCTGTGTGAACTAAGTGCATCCTATGGTTCACCTCAGAATTCCGGGCAGCTCAAAGCAGTTCTGTGGCAGATGCACAGGTGTTCTCTGTAAATTAAGGTAAAAAGGTAAAAGCTTGAAGTCCATAGACTAGACAGCTGAAATATAGTTCCCTCTTGAGATTAGGATAGTGGTGCAAAATAATTTTTATCTTTCTTTCTCAAGACAAATGCATGCAAATAGGAGTGATTTTCATGCATTACTTTTTTATCTTTCTTTGTATAGCTTTGGGGGACAAATCAAGTCTGAGTCCTTACCATAACCCTGGCATGACTTTGAATGTTTTGTATCACAAAGGTAAAGATAAGTTTAATAACTGATGGTTTATTGAATGGTCTGCTGATGGTCAAATGTTAAATATTCTTGGCTTTTGGACCTTTAGTAGACAATTATTTAGAAATAGCATGATTGTAAACTGATTTACAAATCTGAGTAATCTTGTGTAGGTCTACTCAGAGGAAAGTCTCATTGTATTCAGTGGGACTTACTTGTAGGTAAGTGTACATAGCATTGCAGCTGTAGACTTTAAGCTGAGCAATGACCCCATGGGAGTTTCCACTCTGGAATTTTAATGCTAAACCTGAAGTATGAGAGTTAAAAAGCATGCAATTTGTGTGTGGGGTTTTGTTTGCCCTTTTATTGTGAAGTATGCCACCTGAGCTGACTCTACCCCCACAGTCTTCTCTAGTTGCCTATGGAGGTTCACTATGGGTTTTGTGCCAGTCTGTAAATATAAAATATGCTGAGTTTGCAGATTGAGTGTCCACCCATTCTCATAAATTCTGCAAATCCAACTCTCAATTTTCAGCCATGCTTTGGCTGTGACAGCAGATGGGTGGGATAACTTGGAGCTTCTTTTATCTGATACAAGATTTCACCTTTGTGAAGTATTTGAAGGGTTTGGCGTGATCTGAGTTTTCAAACAATATTGCTAGGAATGTCAGATATATCTGTATGAAGGTAAAATCTTGTTATGTCGAGAGTAAAAGAATTGCAGCCAATTTCTCTTGGTTGCATCTTAAGTATCTCCTTGTAAATAATAGCCAGCCATAAACTGAGCTATATATATCATTCACAGCCATGTGGTAAACCTTGGTCTGGACTGTGCTACAACAGACTGCAGGGAGGGTTCATGTGACTGAATAATCCTCTATACCAGCTTTTCCCAACCTTTGGGTCCCCAGATTTGCTGGGCTACAACTCCATTCAGCCCCAGCCAGCATGACCAATGGTCAGGAGTTATGGGAAGTGTAGTCGAGCAACATCAGGGGACCCAAAGGCTGGGAAAGGCTGCCCTATATATAATAGTTCCGTCAGTATACATAACTAGATGTCAGAGAGGAGTTCTAGGCTAATCTTCTCTTTGACATACTAGTTTTTTGCACAAAAGAGCATTCAGTTATTTATGCTCCAACTTGCAGTCTAAAGTAGAACAGCCCGGTCACAGATTTTCCACCACGGGGAGAACCAGTCCTAAGAAACAGGGCATGGGGTGCAGCTATGGAGAAAGGATATGGCTTTCATTACAGTCCATGTGTACATAGAACTCAGTCTGGCACATGATTTCAGTGAGTCACTAGTGACAGAGAGTAGCTCCTATTCTTATGGCATCCTTGAGTGAATTCCCTTACTTGTTCTCAGTATAAGTGAATGGCTGACATTCATTACTATGGGCAAAAATAAAGCTCTATATCAGGGCTGTGGAGTCGGTATGCCAAACCTTCGACTCCTACTCCTCTATTTTTCTACTGTCCGACTCCGACTCCACCCAAAATTGCTTCTTGTCAATCAAAATTTATTTGGAAGTCAGTCGGTACATTTCTACCGACTCCGACTCCACCCAAAATTGCTCCCGACTCCGACTCCACAGCCCTGCTCTATATAGCACTGAAGCTGTAGCTCAGTGCTTTGTGTGTAAGTCCCAAGTAGTAGTGCCTAATTTTACAAAATTACACAGAAGCACATATGCACAAGTTAGTGCTGTTGGTAGCTGCATTAGAGCAAGGATTTCTCCTTGTACAATGGGACTTTTCTCCCTCTCCTACCCCTGTGCACCCCATAAATCTGTTCTCGGTTTTCCTGCAACCCTCCAAAACAGATATGAAGGTGCAGGGCACGCATGAGGGGAAAGTCCTGTTGTATTAGTGCTAATCCTTGTGCTGCTTTGTTGAATACCACTCAAAATCACTATATTGTAACCCATAAATTCATCCTCTTAATGCCACTCTCTATTTTCATTCTTGCTGAATCCCTATTTTACTCCTTGAATTGTGAGCCCCTAGGGAGGGCTAGGGAACCCTGGATTACAACTTCAATCATTCCTGACAAGTGGGCATGCTGGCTAGGGTTTATGGAGTCCAGCAACATCTGGAGGCCCACAGGTTCTTCATCCCTGCACTAGGGAATGAAAATATTAACATTTAGAGAAAGCACTGTAAATTGCTTTTGAGTCCATGGAATATAGCAGAATACCAAATAAAGAAAGAAGGATGCCTTCAAAATATGAAAAAATCATTGTCTTTTAGCCGTGATGATGTGCTTACAAATATTAAGGGGTGCCTTACCCATATTAGGCGATGTTGTATAACAGCCCTGATGTTCAGTTGTTGGACAATAGTCCATTCGTGATCTTGGGGTAAGACCTTAGAACTCTTAGTTTACTTCCCCTTCTGTGCTGCAGAAATCCAGAAAATATGAGGGAACAGATGAGACAGAGAAGGTATTTTGAAAGCTTTAAAGAATGAAAGTCTTATGAAGAGGTTTAAGGGCTGTTCATTACAAATTGGTATGCTAAACCAGATGGGTCATTTATTTATTAATTATTTGATTTATATCCCACCCTTGCTCCCAGTAGGAGCCCAGGGTGGCAAACAAAAGCACTAAAAACACTTTAAAACATAAAAACAGACTTTAAAATACATTAAAATAAAACATATTTAAAAACAGTTTTTTAAAAAAAGCTTTAAAAACATTTGTTAAAAGAAAAGGTTTAAAAACATATTAAAAAGCAATTCCAACCCAGACGCAGACTGGGATAAGGTCTCAACTTAAAAGGCTTGTTGAAAGAGGAAAGTCTTCAGTAGGCGCCAAAACGGTAACAGAGATGGCGCCTGTCTAATTAAGGGGAGGGAATTCCAAAGGGGAGGTGCCACTACACTAAAGGTCCATTTCCTATGTTGTGCGGAACAGACCTCCTGATAAGATGGCATCTGCAGGAGGTCCTTACCTGCAGAGTGCAGTGATTGACTGGGTATATAAGGGATAAGACGGTCTTTCAGGTGTCCTGGTCAAGATAATCTGTTTCATCCAAGAGTACTTGTAGTTGCTGTGCCACAACCTTCTCGATCACCTTCCCTAAGAAGGGGGTATTTGCGACTGGTTGGTAGTTGTTGCAAACCAATGGGTCCAGGGTGGGCTTTTTCAGGAGCGGTCGGATCACTGCCTCTTTCAGGGTGGCTGGAACCATTCCCTCCCACAACAATGTGTTGACCACTCCCTGGATCCATTCGGTCAAACTCCCTCGGCAAGCTTTCATAAGCCAAGAAGGGCAAGGATCGAGAGGACACGTTGCTTGCTGCATCGTTGCAAGCACCTTGTCCACGTCATCAGGCCACATCAACTGAAACCGTTCCCAAGAAGTTGCAGCAGACATTGCACTGGACACCTCACTGGGGACTACAGTAGACGTGAATGGGGCATCAAGATTGCTATGGAGGCGAGCTACTTTACTCTGAAAGTGCTTTACAAACAATTCACAGTGGGCCTCTGAAGGGTCTGATTGATCTGCAGTAATTTAGATTTTATTGATTTAAACACCATAACGAGACTACATTCCATCTTTATAATTGGCTTGTCTGAAGACAGTTAAATACAGCCATCAAGGTCCTGGTCCTAAAACCATCTATTCAGAAGCACATGCATTTGGTTTCAGGACTGTAAATGCCATTTAGGAAACATCATGGAACAGCTTTAGACAGATTCCTGTAAATATCTGTATAATGGGCTACTATAATAAGAGGGAAAAATTAGAAAACTGAAGAAAAGGATAGAAAATATAATGCCCTTATATAGAGCAGTTATATGATTCATCCTTGAGTGCAGTGTTTAGTCCTGATAATTCCTTCGCAAAAGATAGAACTAGGGGAAAGTATGGGGAAATACTAAAATTGGTGTATGAAAGCCACTCTATGCAAACAAATACAGCTGCAGCACTAGGGGACTGAAGACCTGCCCTGGGAGTGAGTATCTGAGCATCTGGGTGCTTGCTGCTCGCTCCTTTGGGTTGCTGTCCCTCGAGACAGCTGAAGTCCCTAGTAAGTGCTGCAAGGACTGGGACCCCTACCTGACCCTGGCTCCAGAGAGAGGCTGCAGTTAATCTTGCAGCCTCTTGCATCAGCTGCTGGCTGGGTCAGGAGGCATAAATGCCAGCTGCCCTTGGGCAGTGGGGTTGTCACCGAAGGGGCAACTCCAAACGGGGTTTCCCCTTGGGGAATTTCTTAGGGAGTCCCGAGAGCAAGGGTGATACCCCCCTTCTATTACCGTTTCTTTTTTTAATTTGTTTTCTGTTGAACCAATCTAGAGATTGGTGGTGGGGAGAGCGTGTGGTGCATGTGTAGTTCCTGCACAGGGTGGGAGCCTGTGCAGTGAACTGAATGATAGGAGATAGTCACCAGATGTCTTCAGAGTGAGAGTCTGTAACTGGTAGAAGGCTGGCCCTCCCTGGGTGTGAGACAGGAGGGGGAGTAGATGGACCCTGTGTGAAAAAGTTTGAATGTGTATGACTATTACCAATCCTTGCAGAGGCCTACTGGGATAATTTGCTCCAGCACGTTTTGTTGGTGGGCTTGTGTTGGGTCCACATCAGGTGTTTAGGAGGAATTTTAGTACGGAGGAACATGGGTGATGCCACCCCAATTTCGGTGATTATGGGCAGAGGGAAATATAGCCATGGGGAGGTGGTGAATTACCATAGAAGACAAGGGCAAGGCTATCTGCGCCTTGTTCTTTGCTGCTACTCCTCCCATGGGTGGGTTCCTCATTGCTCATCTGCTGTGCCTACTGGCCTGTGTGTGTGTGTGTTGTTGTTTAACGCCAGATCAGTACACAATAAGACCACTGTCATCCATGATTTGATTGTGGATGAAGGTGCTGATTTGGTGTGCATTACCGAGACCTGGGTGGGTGAGCTTGGAGGAGTTGATCTGACCCAACTTTGCCCACCTGGATACTCGGTGCAACACCAGCACAGGCTGCAGGGATGGGGCGGGGAGTTGCTGCGGTCTACAGAACTTCCATCTCTGTCACCAGGAAACCACTCTGTCTTGGAGCTGGCTGTAAGGGCCTGCACCTGGTGTTGGGCCAAAGAGACAGTAAACTAGGGTTGCTGCTGGTGTATCGTCCACCCTGCTGCCCGACAGCTTCTGTGACTGAGATGGTGGAGGCCGTCTCGGCTGTGGTGTTGGAGGAGCCCAGAACGATAGTGCTGGGTGATTTCAATGTCCGTGCTGA
Organism: Rhineura floridana; assembly: GCF_030035675.1. Classification (NCBI taxonomy): domain Eukaryota; kingdom Metazoa; phylum Chordata; class Lepidosauria; order Squamata; family Rhineuridae; genus Rhineura; species Rhineura floridana. The sequence continues at coordinate 40,955,148 of NC_084482.1, forward strand.
GGGTGGGACTTCATGGCCTCCATGATGACCATGGGGCTGTCTCAAGTTGTTACTGGCCCAACACATAGGGCAGGGCACACCCTCGACTTGGTTTTTGCTCCAGATGGAGGAAGGGGTGGTCTGGAGATGGGGGGGTGGATGTCCATTATTATTATTATTATTATTATTATTATTATTATTATTATTATTATTATTTATTAAACTTATATACCGCCCGACTAGCAATAGCTCTCTGGGCAGTGAACAACAAAAAATACAATAAAATTACACAGTAATACAACAGAGCATATAAAAAGTACAAAATCTAAAATCAGATTACAACACATTTAAAATTAAAATTAAATTAACTTAAATTAAAATGCCTTGGAGAAGAGGAAGGTTTTAACTTGGCGCCGGAAAGATAATAATGTTGGCGCCAAGCACACCTCCTCGGGGAGACTATTCCACAGTTCGGGGGCCACCACTGAGAAGGCCCTAGATCTTGTCACCACCCTCCGGGCCTCCCTATGAGTCGGAACCCGGAGGAGGGCCTTTGTAGTAGACCGTAGTGTACGGGCGGGTTCATATCGGGAGAGGCGATCCAACAGGTATCGTGGTCCCGCGCCGTATAAGGCTTTATAGGTTAATACCAACACTTTGAATCTGGCCCGGAAGCATATTGGAAGCCAGTGCAGGTGAGCCAGAACAGGTGTTATATGCTCGGACCGCTTGGTCCTTGTTAGCAATCTGGCCGCCGCATTTTGCACTAGCTGAAGCTTCCAAACTGTCTTCAAAGGTAGCCCTACGTAGAGCGCGTTGCAGTAGTCCAAATGCGAGGTTACCAGAGCATGTACCACTGATGTGAGGTCCTCCTTACTCAAATAAGGACGTAGTTGGGCTACCAACCGAAGTTGGTAGAACGCATTCCGGGCCACCGAGGCTACATGAACCTCAAGTGAGAGGGAAGAGTCTAAAACGACTCCCAAACTACGAACCTGCTCCTTTTGGGGGAGTGTAACCCCATCCAGAACAGGATATATATCCACCATCTGATCAGAGAAACCATCCACCAACAGCATCTCGGTCTTGTCAGGATTGAGCCTCAGTTTGTTAGTTCTCATCCAGTCCATTGTTGCAACCAGGCAACGGTTCAGCACATCAACAGCCTCACCTGAAGAAGATGAAAAGGAGAAGTAGAGTTGCGTGTCATCAGCGTACTGATGACAACGCACTCCAAAACTCCTGATGACCGTGCCTAATGGCTTCATGTAGATGTTAAAAAGCATAGGAGACAAAACCGAACCCTGCGGGACCCCACATTGGAGAACCCACGGTGTCGAGCAGTGTTCCCCAAGCACTACCTTCTGGAGACGGCCCGCCAAGTACGAGCGGAACCACTGCCAAGCAGTGCCTCCAACTCCCAACTCCGCAAGCCTCTCCAGAAGGATACCATGGTCGATGGTATCAAAAGCTGCTGAGAGATCGAGGAGAATCAACAGAGTTACACTCCCTCTGTCTCTCTCCCGACATAGGTCATCAAACAGGGCGACCAAGGCCGTCTGAGTGCCAAAACCAGGCCTGAAACCCGATTGAAATGGATCTAGATAATTGGTTTCATCCAATAACGCCTGGAGCTGGCTAGCAACCACTCGTTCCAAGATCTTGCCCAGGAATGGAACATTTGCCACTGGTCTGTAGCTGTTGAAGTTTTCTGGGTCCAAGGAAGGTTTTTTCAGAAGTGGTTGCACCGCCGCCTCTTTCAGACAGCCAGGGACCACTCCCTCTCGTAAAGAGGCATTTATCACTTCCTTGGCCCAGCCAACTGTTCCCTCCCTGCTAGTTTTTATTAGCCAAGAGGGGCAAGGATCCAGTACCGAAGTGGTTGCACTTACCTGTCCAAGCACCTTGTCCACGTCTTCGAGCTGAACCAACTGAAACTCATCCAATAAAACATGACAAGACTGTGCTCCGGACACCTCATTAGGATCAACTGCTATAAAATGGGAGTCTAAGTCTCGGCGAATGCATAAGATCTTATGCTGGAAGTGCTCAGCAAACTCATTACAGCGGGCATTGTCATGGTCAGATCACTTCCTGGTGAAGTTTAGACTTATGGCTCCTATCCTTCCCTGCAGGGGTGGTGGACAGATTAAGATGGTCCGCCCCAGAGCCTAATGGAATCCATAAGATTCCTGAATGCCCTGGGGGAGTTCCCAGTAGATAGAGCAGGTGACCCTGTTGAACCCCTTATCACACTGTGGAACAGCAAGGTGCATCAGGCTCTTGACACGGTTGCCCCCGAGCGCCCTCTCCGGCATTGTGGAGCCTGGCTTGCACCTTAGTCCATCAGTGAGCTAAGGGCAATGAAACAGGCTGGACAACGGCTAGAGCGCAAGTGGCAAAAGACGTGCTGTGAGGCTGATTGGGCACAAGTAAAACATCATAACCATGCCTACTGTGTGGTGGTGAGGGCAGCGAAGAAGGCCCACTTCTCTGTCTCCATCGCATCCTCAAGTAGCCGTCCGGTGGAGCTTTTTCATATTGTCAGGCGTCTGTTGACATCAACTCCAGGAAATGGAGTTTTAGATCCTTCGGAGGCCCACTGTGAATTGTTTGCAAGGCATTTTGAGGGCAGTCTTGATGCCCCATCCACATCTACTGTAGTCCCCAATGAGGTGTCCAGTGCAACGTCTGCTGCAACCTCTTGGAAACAGTTTCAGTTGATGCGGCCTGATGACGTGGACAAGGTGCTTGCGATGATGCGGCCAGCAACGTGTCCTCTCGATCCTTGCCCTTCTTGGCTTATTAAAGTTTGCCGAGGAGGTCTGACCAAGTGGATCCAGGATGTGGTCAACGCATCATTGCGGGAGGGAGTGGTTCCAGCCGCCTTGAAAGAGACAGTGATCTGACCACTCCTGAAAAAGCCCGCCCTGGACCCATTGGTTTGTGACAATACTGACTGGTTGCAAATACCCCCTTTTTAGGGAAGGTGATTGAGAGGATTGTGGCACAGCAATTGCAAGCACTCTTGGATGAAACAGATTAACTTGACCCATTCCAATCTGGGTTCAGGCCTGGTTATGGGACTGAATCAGCCTTAGACACCCTGACAGTAGTATCCTTATGGGCCGACTTGGTGAGCTGGTTATTGGAGGCACTGTTTTACAGTGGTTCCGATCCTATATCCAGGGTCGCTCTCACAGAATAGCATTGGGTGACTGTCTTTCGGCCCCCTGGCAGTTGTGCTGTAGGGTGCCGCAGGGTACCATCTTGTCCCCCATGCTGTTTTACATCTATATGAAGCCCTTGGGAGCAGTCATCAGGAGCTTTGGGGTGAGGTGTCAGCAGTATCTTTTGTCGCTAGAGGCCCAGGTGACTTCAGTGGCTAGGAGTGCCTTTTACCAGCTTCAGCTGGTAAGACACCTGCAGCTGTTTCTGGACCGGGATAACCTGACCACTGTTGTCCATGCACTGGTAACCTCCAGGCTGGATTACTGTAATGCAACTCTGTGTGGGGTTGCCCTTGAGGTTGGTCCAGAAGCTGCAGCTGGTGCACAACGCAGTGGCACAACTGCTCATTGGGGCAGCATATCACCAACATGTCACTCCGCTGCTGAAAGAATTGCACTGGCTGCCTATTAGCTACCAAGCTAAGTTCAAGGTTCTGGTTTTGGTGTACAAAACCCTATACAGCTCGGGACCAGGATACCTGAAATACCGTCTTACCCCTTATATGCCCAGTCGATCACTGAACTCTGCAGGTGAGGGCCTCCTGCAGAAACTCTTGAGGTGCGTTCTGCACAATATAGGAAATGGGCCTTTAGTGTGGTGGCACCTACTCTTTGGAATTCCCTCCCCATGAATATTAGGCAGGCGCCATCTCTGCTATCTTTTCAGCACCTTTTGAAGACTTTCCTCTTTCAACAAGCCTTTTAAGTTGAGACCTGATCCCAGTCTGCGTCTGTGTTAGAATTGCTTGTTATGTTTTTTTAAATAATGTTTTTAACCCTTTTTTAACGATGTTTTTAAAGCTTTTTAAAAAAATTTTAACGTTTTGTTTTAATATATTTTAAGGTCTGTTTTTATGTTGTTTTAAAGTGTTTTTAGCGCTTCTGTTTGCCGCCCTGGGCTCCTGCTGCGAGGAAGGGCGGGATAGAAATCAAATAATAAATAAAATAAATAAGATTAAGCTGCCAGTCAAGTCATTTCTCTCTGATAGTTGAGAAGCTGTACATAGACTCTAAAATACTTGGATCTGATGGAAAGTGTCTAGTGTCTACTAACTGGACACTCTTCTGCCTTGTGTTCCTTACTTGTTCTCTTAAACTTACACAGTAACTTGATTTTGACTCTCAGCCTTCACAGGGCTATGAAAAAATGCCTGACCGTGACAATACCTATAATGGCAGTGGTAGTGGAAGTGATGAGGCAAGTGCCAACTCCGATGACATCTGCCGGGATTTCCTGCGTAATGTTTGCAAGCGGGGCAAACGCTGTCGTTTTCGTCACCCTGACATCAATGAGGTCACCAACTTGGGAGTTAGCAAGAATGAGTTCATCTTCTGCCATGACTTCCAGAACAAGGAATGTGTCCGCATCAACTGCCGCTTCATCCATGGCACCAAGGAGGATGAAGACTGCTACAAAAAGACTGGGGAGCTACCCCCACGTCTTCGCCAGAAAGTAGCAGCTGGGCTTGGCCTTTCCCCAGCTGATCTCCCCAACAGCAAAGAGGAAGTACCCATTTGTAGGGACTTTCTCAAGGGGGATTGCCAGCGTGGGGCCAAATGTAGATTTCAGCACCTGCAGCGGGATTATGAATACGATGCCCGGGGGCTGGCCACCCGGGAGCAGGGCATCACCACTCCTGTACGTCGATATGATCCCTATGATCCCATGTATGACTCTGACCGATGCTATGATGACCATGACCCGGTGCTCAAACGGCGGCGGGTAGATGGGCTCCACTTTGAGACTTATGAGTATAACTTCACCAGTCCACGTACAGTGGAATACCGGCTCCTGGAAGAGGAGAATATCATGCTCCGCAAACGTGTAGAGGATCTCAAGAAGCAGGTCAACAACCTTCTAGCCACCAATGAGGTTCTCTTGGAACAGAATGCCCAGTTCCGCAACCAGGCCAAGGTGATGACTCTCAGCTCCACAGCTACAGCCACTGAGCAGACTCTGGCACCCACTGTGGGCACCGTCACCAATTATAATCACAGCATTGCCCAGACTCACACTACCCTGAGCAGCCAAGCTCTGCAGCCGCGGCCTGTGTCCCAGCAGGATTTGGTGGCTCCAGCTGGAGCTCAGGCAGCACCCCCTAGCAATGCAGCACCTCCTATGAATCCGGAAATCACCCCACTCTCAGCAGCTCTGGCTCAGACCATTGCCCAGGGGATGGCTCCACCCGTCTCCATGGCACCTGTGGCTGTATCAGTAGCACCTGTGGCTGTGTCAATGGCTCAGCCACTGGGGGGGATCACCATGAGCCATGCCACTACACCGATGGTGACATACCCCATAGCCTCCCAGAGTATGAGGATAACAGCTATGCCCCACTAGCCTACATTTAAGGGAAGTATCTTCATTCAGTCCGTGCTTTCCCTGGGTCACTACTGGGATCCATGTCTATCTTGTTGGAGGTGATTAACACAAGGAAAAGAGAATGGAACTGATTTCAGATGCTGATCTGAAAGTCACAGGAATTCTTATCTCTACATAGGGGGAAGGACCATAGCCTGGGTTGACGATTTTCCTCATGCAGGCATATGTGGAGCTTACCCCTGAAATGACCGCAGGGCTCAGGGATGCTAACAATGCAAATTGGAGAGTATAGTAATCTTATAGCCTTTGTGCATACCTTATATCTGTTTTGCAGCTTGTCCATCCTAATGTAGTCACCCACCCAATCCCTTTGAATTTTGTAGCTGAGCAGATTGCCCCATCTTGGAAGCACTGCTTATGCATATGCACATGGAATCCATCCTGTGGTGGTCCAGTGAGAAAAGACAGCTAAATTCCCCGGTGATTGCCAATAAAATGAAGAGAGGCTTTCCTTTGCCCAGTCAAAGAAAAGAGCAAAGACTCTAAAACAGTACTAGCTCCACAAAAGGCAGTGATTGTGGCAGCCTGTGTGTTGTATCTTTGTGCACCTTTTCTTGATCTAGTAAGGCAGGAATCTAAATTCCTGTGTATAACTTACTTGAGCTTTGTTGGTATAATATACGATAAACTGGAAATGGTTTCAGAAAACAAAATTAAATCTTGCCATTCCTTCTGGATTGATTAGGAATGGAAAGTTGAAGTTATAGCCCTGGAAAGAGCAGGTTCAACTTACGTATCCTTACCAAAGTTTGGCAATTTGCAGGGTGGCAGTGGTTGTGGACATATATAAAGATGGCCTCTTTTATATGAATGCATCCAGGATACAGTGACAGGATGCCTTGCAGCAACCCTAAGGCTTGAGCAGCCTGATTTCCCAATTGACGCTTGCAGGGGTACGTGGTGCCTTGCAAACCGAGAAATTTCTCCCACTGTCTTGTTCTTTCCTCTGCGAAATGTACTGCTTTCTGCCTGTATTTCATGTCTAAATTGCTGTCATACCTGAGAACGTTGTTGTAGGGACTCACCTGCCCTACATCACTTCATATTTTGTTATGGCACACTTTTTTAAAAAACAAGAAATTTCCCTCATTGTGTGTTTCTATTTGGATTTTTGTTGTTGATACGAACTCTAGCTCCTCCTTGGGTCTATGGTAGCGTTTCATGTTCTTTCATGGATTGGGTTTTATTAGATTGTTTTAATGAAAATGAGGGAAATGCTTCACGACCCAGCTGTTTCTACAGTTAACAGTGTAAATGTTTTCCACTATTAAAACAAATGTACAGACCTCACAAATATGCTGACATTTTGTGTGTTTATATATATGTATATATTTTCAAAAGTTTTCCTGTCACCGATGATAGATTTATACGTATGTGGTTCAGGATCTGTGTAGGTTTTGCAATGTGTTCTCCTCTGGAACAGAACACAGCAGCTTTCTGAAACACTGACAGCATTGCAGGAAATGGTGAAACAGTAAAATAAAGGGTAGGGGAGAAATAAGCTAGGATACTTTTTATTTTAGGCAAACTTTTTCTGCTTTTGGTACAACTGGGCCATCTGAGGTGGACTAGAAGAGGATGCCTTGATCTATTAACCTGCTATTATGAGAAGGTATTCTTTTTATGTCTGCTAATTGGCAATTGTTTTAGGAGTTTCTGGAAGAATATTCTCCTATATATTAAGTTCGGCATTAAAGGCATGTCTTGTCATAATCAGGATGCCACTAAACGTTAAATATTCTCAAAACTTAAAGGTAGCAATTGGGAGTAGAGTCTTTTTGTCCGTATCTGTGTACATCGCTCTTTGCTGCCACCATAGGGTCGCAGGAGAGAAACCCAGAAGCCACATTTGTCCCTTGGAGGTGGTTTTAGGTATTTGATAGCCCTTGTTATAGTAATTGACTATATTAATTGTATGCTATATGCCAGTGCAACCCAATTTTCCAATGACTCTTCTGTATATATATGAAGTTTGGAGCATTTTACCTATCTCACCTTCACGGGACAAATATGGTTCAGCTTCTTGACATGCAGCCAGGACCTGGTAGCGCAAAGATGGGGCAGTTGCATAAAGTATGTAGCACTTCCTTGCTTTGGCTCATGGCCTGTTCTTGTGGATACAAAATGCACTGCACATCAGATATGAAGGATGCATCTAAGTAATATAAACTATATATGTCACCTTAAAGTACATGCAAATGACTCCCTGCTTGTATGTAATTTCAGAGAAATTGAACATTTTTTTTAAAAAAAGTATGCCCTTTGCATTTATGATTGTGGATGTAGCATGTGTTAGTACAACATACCTTACACAAACTGGTTCTCAGAGGTACAGTGTCAATCTTGACTGCAGGTGTTCACATTAGAAATGAAGAAATAACTAATGCCCTGGCTATGGTTTTCAATTTTTGATTTAAAAACTACTGGCACCCTGGGGCAGGGCTAGGGGACAAGGCATGGGATCTGAGCAAAGCTTAATAGGCTGTGGATGGAGCCAGATACAATCTAGAGTCTACTGACTTTTCAAACAAATATTGATTACTGTCTTGCCCAGATGACCAAATCTGACTGGCCAACCTGCTTGTAAAATGGTGCCAACCTTAGCCCTGCTAGTGCTCATTGGAAATTGTTTCTGGTCTACCATAGTGTAGCGCGGGGCTGTTAAGAAGATCTGTGGTGAAGGATTAAGGAAGGCTTTTCTCTAGTTTTGGTCCTGTTCTTGTACTTATAAGGCCCTAAAGAGAATATTATTTCTCTTTTGAGTATCTTCAGCCATATGTTCAACTTGCTTCTGTTCTGATGTATTGCATCCTTTCTGTGTCATTAATTGGAGAGAGCAGGGTCTTGGCGCAGATTATAAATGAACAGCTGCATAGAATTGGGGACATAAGAAGAACCTGCTGGGTCAGGCCAATGGCCCATCTAGCCCAACATCCTGTCCTCACAATGGCCAACCAGATCCCCATGGGAAGCCCGCAAGCAGGACCTAAGAACAAGAGCACTCTCCCCTCCTGTAGTGTCCAGCAACTGGTATGCAGAAGCATATTGTCTCTGACTGTGGAGACAGAGCGTAGCCATCATGGCTAGTAGCCACTGACAGCCTTATCTTCCATATATCTGTCTGTCTGGCAGATTTGACAAATCTGGGAAATGTGGCAACCAAACCTCTCTATCTGGCTCTTGGAACTCTTCCTCAGGCTGCATCCCTCACTGGCCCTTCGTCCCCCGATGTTTCTGCCTGACTGGAATGTATCCTTGAATCTGGATAATGCCTCTTGCTTGTCTAGATGAAGGACAGAGAGAAATGTATGCAGAAGCTAGTTACTATGCAAAGGTAAATTTTACATTCATTACTTTGTGCACCACAGGCATATTCTAGGTTGCCTAGAATAGAATGTGGCCCTCAGGATGAAAAAAGGTTAGAGTCTATACATGTGCACATAAAAAAAAAGTTTGACATCAAGAGAGGGTGGGGGCCTACCTTTTGTATCAAGGGTGTATGGGAGATAGGAGCAAAACTAGCACTCATTCCCCCTGCTTTCCTGTAGTGGTCTGCTGCTTTTAGCTGTTTTCCCTCAACTCTACTCCAGTGAGGTAAGCTTGGAGAAAATTGCTAAAAGCTGTGAAATGCAGTAAGGTAAGCAATGAAGGGCTGTGGGGTTTGCTAGCCTCCCCCATGCACTCCTTTTGATATGTAAAGCAGATTCCCCTACACACACACACCATTATTGGCAACAACAGTACAGTACAATAAATGTTTGCGCATCTAGTTTGGCACTACGAAGAGGAAAGACTCTTCACTGAGAGAAAACGGGCTGCTGCAATCACAGGGAGCAATATGGTAAAGGGTGCAGAAGAGCTATATCAAAAATTTGCATGGAATGGGAGGGAGCAAGAAGCAAAGTAAGAATAAATGTGGAAGGTTTCAAGAGTTTAAAATGAACATAGTGAATTCTCACTCCCTTCATCCTGAGCATCCCTTCGGGGGAAAAGTTAGCATGTTTGTGACTTAGGGAAAAAGACTAGGGCAGGAAGTGTTCAGAGTTGTAATTTATTAGTTTTGGAAAGGATTGATTGATAGAAGGACAACACCCCCAACCCACTTTGTAAACTACAGTAATCCTGATTGGTAGTAGATTCAGGAGAGATAGAAGACAGTGCTTGACACAACGTGGAAATAACTATCATGGGTTGTGATGTCTGCTAGCTTAATAGTTTTAAAGTTAGATATAACACAGAACAGGTCCATCAATGAATACACGGAACTTCCAGGTTTACGGCAATATATCTCTTGATACCAGATGCAGGGGACAAACAACAAGAGGGCAGCGGATTTCATGTAAATTTGCCAGAGGCACCTGACTGGACATTGTCGAAAATAGAATGCTGATTAGATTGGACCATAGCTCTGATCCAGCAAGAGGGCTGTTCTTGTGTCACAAAAAAGAAGGCATTAAATCTAAAGCACTATGCCTAACACTTGTATGTTAAACAGCTTGTATGATCACTGAACAGTTTCTGTTCATTTAAGATTAAAATAAATATAAGCCATCCCCTGGTCAGTAGCCTTGTTTCATACTTTTTAAAAAATCCACCTGTTTCTGTACTGGCATATTAATGAGGGGAAAGATGTGGTTGTGACTCTTGCTGGCTGAATTTGATGCAGTATCTTGGACTATTCGGGCATATTCCATTATGTAAGGCAGGGGTGAGGAAACCTTTTCAGCTTGAGATCTGCATTCCCATCTCAGCAGCCCTCCTGTGCTGGACCAAATCCAAAAGGGGGTGGAGCAATGAATTTTAATGTACAGTGGGCTAATTGCTAGAGACCCCCCTCTGTCCTCCATCCAGGCAAGCAAGAGTCATTATCAGAGTTCAAGGATGGTTTCTAACCAGGCTACCGAAGGTCACATCCATACCTTTCAATCACATTTAACACAAATCTAAAACAGATGGCTTCCCCCAAAGAATCCTGGGAACTGTAGTTTACACCTCACAGAACTACAATTCTCAGCGCCCCTAACAAACTACAGTTCCCAGGAATCTTTGGGGGAAGCAGTGTGTGTTAAAAAATGTCTGACGTGGATGTGACTAGAAACACTCAAGAAGGGTGTGGAGTAGGCTCCAGAGAGAGGGTGTGGCTGAGGAGAGTTCCATGGGCCAAACAGAGGCCTGGAGAACGGTATTTGGGCCCTGGGCCTGAGATTCCCAACCCCTGTCCTAAAGGGAGTTCTAAACCATGGGATTTGTGTGTGTGTGTTGTCTTTCTGACCTGAAGTAAAAAGGACTATAGAGAGAGAAGTGCTGTGTGGACAATGTAAGAAGAATCACCAGAAAGTTCAGAGGGAAGACGTCCTGGAAAGCCAAGGAGCATACACAGGTGGTTTACAAAAGAGGGCAGAGCAAGCCATGGATCAAGAAACAGGAACCCGAAGGAAAGCTTAGGAGTAGGCAGCAGCCTTAAAAGGGGGGAGGGGAGAGGGAGTTTCTGAAGGTGTTTTTTTTTTAATGTAGAGGAGAGTTGAGAAAAGACTGTCAGTGACTGGGACCACATTCACATCCTACATTTATGCCACTATTATACCACTTGAAACAGTCATGGCTACCCCAAGAGAATTCTGGGAGCTTTGGTTTGTGAAGGGTGCTGAGAGTTGTTAGGAGACGCCCTATTCTCACAGCACTACAATTTCCAGGGTAGTACTCTGGGAAGAGGTACTGATTGTTAAAACCACTTGGGGAACTGCAACTCTGTGAGGAAAATAGGAGTCTCCTAATCTCTCTCAGCACTCTTCACAAACTACCCTTCCCAGGATTCTTTGGGGGGGGTGCCATGACTGTTTAAAGTGGAATCATAATGGAATAAATGTCTGGTGTGAATGAGGCCTCAGTAGAGTATGGTGTTGGCAGGGGAAGGGCTATGGAGAGAAGCTGAGTCAGAGGGGATGGTGAGAAGAAGTGGGGCATTGAGACTGAGACAGAATGTGCTAAAAAACAGGCTTGGGGTTTCGGAAAGACTAAGGAGTGAGCAGGCTTGGACAAAATTTCACATAGGCACCAGGGCCAAGAGACTATGAATTGATGGCTGAAAGGAAATGGACTGTTGAGGGAAGCTGAAGTACTGTGACCTAGAAGATAAGAGGAAAGAGGCTTACCAGATCCTCATGCTGAGGTATCTTTAAGTATCACATGAAAAATAAAATCAGCCAGGGTTAGGTTTTACTGTCATTCAGGACTTTAGATGAGAAAAGGGCCAGTTGAATTTCCCCTTTTTATACAAAGAACCTTTGGGGCCTGGAACTGGAAATCAGAGTCCATGGAAGTGTGGATTGTGTGAAAGGACTTGGATGTCATTTAAGCAAATTGGCCTTGCAGGTAATAGAAAGACAAATCCTAGACTGAATTGTTCCAGACACAAATCCTCACTAAGACATGAGTCATTGAAACAGGAATTTCAGGGGCAGACAACTAAGAGGAAAGATGGCTGAACTAGAGTTACCATTTCACCCCTCCCCCCGAGACCTCTTCTCTGCCAGATACAGCAAAATACAGCAGGTGAATCTTCACCACTTGTAGCAATGTCAGACAGGTCAGCTGGTTGAGAGTTAAGGTTTCTAAAGGAAGTGAGGTCACTAGGCAGAGGCAATACACTTAAAAGCAAGGGGCTAAAGCAGGTGTGGGGAACCTGTGGCCCTCCAGATGTTGGATTACAACTTCCATCATCCCGCATTGTAGTTCAGCAACATCTGGAGGGCTGCAGGTTTCCCACCTCTGGACTAAAGCCAACAATGGATGGTCAGGGATTAGAATTGAAGGAAGCACAGCTGAAGAGAATCGGGAGCTGTGGCAAAACCTCACATTGAGGGACAAGACAGCCTGTGAACTAATAGCATACAGAGACACAAGTTTTGCCAGATCCACAATCTTATGACCCAACATTGAAAAAAGGTGTGTAGAAGATAAATTATGCGTGTGAATTGATATGATTTCCCAGAATTCTTCTTAATGTTCTGAGGAGGTGAAATGTGCATGGAATCTCCATAGGCCATTTCCTTTTGAGAGATGCACGTGAGTGCTCACTTTGGCTGAGATAAAAACCTTGCATTGCATTGGCTCTGTGGCTGGGAGGATATGAGCGGGCAAATTAGGCAGGCTATGTGAGGAAATGGTGACAGTCAAAATCGCCAGCAGAATAAACAGTGAAAAAACCCTTGTGGAGCGGGAAAGAAATATAGTGAATTTACAGTGGAGAATACTGCAATAGGGAACTTAGGGGGGGAGGGGTATAAAGTTATCACCATGCAAGTTTGAATGCGTGTCCCTCCCCCAAATCACAACACACTACCATTGAGCTGATGCTCAGTGAGTCTTGCGCACTTGTACAGCAAAAGCCCATATTGGCCTCTGGGACTGGTTTAGTGGCAAGAGGATTTTCAACACCACTCAGCAGCAGCAGTTGCTCAACCCACTGATTGCACAGTAAAGTTGAGGGGGCTTTGTTTGGAGGGGGGGCAGGTTGTGACTTTATATAGCTCTTTTCCCCTCTAAACATACAAATCTAATGAGTAACACACATACGAAAGGATAGAAATCACAACTTATCATTAAACAAAGAGCCAGATCCCCTGATCATAAAAAGGTATTTACAGTACATATGACAGAATGTGGATGGGTCCTGTTTGTGGGTTTCTCATGGGCATCTGGTTGGCCATTATGAGAACAGGATGCTGGACTAGAAGGGCCACTGGGCTGATTCGGCAGGCTGTTCTGACGTTCTTAGAATATATATCCAAGTAGTATCTCACTAAGAGCAATGGTATGCATGTGTAGACAGTATCTATACTCAGGTGCTCATTTGGAATGGTATCTGTTATACACCTGAGATTCTTACAAGTGCTATTCAGCAAAGGATATGTGTGCAAAAACTGCACATGCATTCATATCTCCTTAGCTGGATTGGGGCTAGGGACAACTTCTACAATTCTAATACAAAAATGCACATTGAAGTAACAGTCGCTGAAATGAGTGAAACTTTTAATACAAATAGACATGGATAGAATCAGGCTGTATAACCTTTTGGTAGCCAAACTACTCTGAGTAACATCTCAGGCGGGCTTTAAATATGTCACTTAATACTATATTGTAAAGCAGCAGCATATTTAACAAAGGCCACAAAACTATCTTACACTCCAATTCTTTATGTTCTGCTCAGAATAATTGAGTTTAATGGGATTAACTCCTGGGTAAGTGGGTATAAGTTTGCAGCCTTAGTTAACTAATTAGACACCCTGATAAATTCTTCATTTTGTCAGAAAGGGGCCCATCCCTCAGTGAAGCACATGAAATTGGAATGATGGTGGTGGTAACTGTGTTGGGCTTTGCTTCACTTCCAACTCCATAACTATTGCAGTGTGGCTTGCAGTGAGTGGGGCAAAGAGCAAATGTGTCCCTCCTTTAGAACAGCAGCTTAAAATGGGAAGCAATTATGGCCTGAGGTCTCAGACAGTTTTTTTTAAAGACCGTGCAATTGCTTTTTCTTTCAGGTAAATGAAAAAAATATTGTTTGTGCCCATGGTTTTGGTTCAACTTCAAGCTGTCAAAGGCACAGCACTGTGGCGGGGGGGGAATTGGCAACCCAGCAATGCTGTGTGCATTCCATATATTTAAGACACATGATTTCCCCTCGAAGAATCTTGGGAACTGTTGTTTGTTAAGGGTGCTGGGAATTGTAGCTCTGTGACGGGTAAACAACAGTTCCTGGGATTCTTTGAGGGGAAATCATGTATTTAATGTATGGTATATATGCAGCCCCAGCTGAAGAAACCAGTGCAAAATCCACTTTCTCCTTGCATTCCACCCCACAAGTTGCTGAGGCTTTTTGAAACACACTAGCCTACTCCTTAACACAAGGGTGGTTCACCTGCAACTCTTAAAATGTTATTGGACTACCACTTCCATCATCCCTGGCCATTGGCCATACTGGTGTCAGGCCCAGGATGAGACTCAGGGACCAGACTGGTGGTTGCAAGCAATTCAGTTTTTATTAAGGTAATATCCAAACAGAGACTGCGTCTTCTCATGAAGCAACACAGAGTTACAGATCCTGCGATGTAGAAAGAGAGTTGACAGAGCAAGGGACTGGTATCCCGCCTGTCTCTTAAGAAGGGGGCAAACGGGCACGAAGTCTTTCACTCCGCCTTAACGTGCCCTCAGTCACCACCCTTCTTACCCCCCTCCTTTCTTGTCTTTTCAACTGTCTTCGAGTACGCGGCGACGGGGGAAGCACGGGTCCCTCCCCTTCTGAAGTCTCCGACTCCGGTATGGGGGAAAGAGGGGGGTCAGGTTTTAAACTGTCTTGCGGTTTCTCTTTGCTTGTCCCTGGCTTAAGAGGCCCTCCGTCTTCCCCCACCTGTTCTGAACTTCGGAGAAGAGGAGGCGTGAGAACTTCAAGAGAAGGCTCTGAGACTGTGAAGCTTTCAAGGTCTCCGTTGCTAGGCAACTCTATCTCTGGAATTTCCTCTTCTTCTCCTTCACTCCACTCCGGCGAAATGGCCCCCTCCCTGTCCTCCTCTTCTTCTGAATCCTCAGGGCCCCAAACCTGCACCCTGACAACTGGGCAGATAGAAGTTGGAGCTCAACAACTGGAGGGCTACAGGTTCCCCTCCCCTGCCTTGACATATGGACCCCACTGAAGCCAAAGCAAGTTCTAACTGTGTGCAGCAAAATGTGTATTTGTGTTATTTCCTTACTTTCATGCATGCTTAACCAAAAAGCAGGTTTTGACTGTGTTATGGTCTTGGCTGTCTGAGGAGCTAAGAAAATTCCTGACTGGCCACAATAGCCTTTTTTCCTGTTCTGAATTGTTTAAAACACTATATTGCACACATTTTTTAAATTTACTTCTAGGATATTTTAACAGAGCTTGGAAGTAACTCATTACAAATAACGAGTTACTTGTAATTTATTACTTTATTGAGTAACGAGCGGGTAACTTAATCACAACATAACAGAATGAGTGGTAATTTCATTACTTTTCAACTACAACTGTAACCTTTCTGGCATTACTTTTGGACGTTACTTGGGGGGGAAGCAGGGAAAGTCTTCTGCTCCTGTGATTGATGGATGAAAAACATGTGCCTCACACTGGGCCTCTGCACAGCATTGCTCTTCCCTCGTGCTCTGTGTTAGGAGGCCATGAGGGGAGAGGTGTAGAGAGAGAGAAAATTGCTTCAAGAATGGACGGTGGTGAAGAAAAGAGTGGAGGGAGAAATCCAGAGGGCAAGGATGGAGGAGAAAGAGGCAGCAGCAGAATGGAGGTGAAGAGCTGTGGAGGTGAGTGACTATGATATATGTGTGTGTGTGTGAATTAGGGTTATCCTTTCGGGCTTGCAGGAGTGATCTCCAGATGGTGGATCTCTGCTCGCTCACCCTCCCCACCTGCCTGCTTGCTTGCTCACTCACTGGCTGTACCACCTCCCACCCCCTGGCCCTACCACCCCCACCCTGCTCTCTTGCCCCCTGCCCCCTGCCCGCTTGCTTGCCCCTACTCACTCACTTGCCCTACTGCCCTCCGCCCTCACCCCCGCCTGTTTGCCCTACTGCCCCCACCCCTGCTTGCTTGCCCCGCCTGCTTGCTCAGCCCCCCTGCTTTCTCGCCCCCACTCATCCTAATGCCCCCTGCTTTCTCGCCCCCACCTGCTCACCTCCTTGCTCACTCCCATTCTGCCACCACACACCCCGCTCTCACCCCCACCTGCTCACCCCACTGCCCCCTTGCTTGCTCACCCCACTGCCCCCTTGCTTGCTCACCCCACTGCCCCCTTGCTTGCTCACCCCACTGCCCCCCTTGCTCGCTCACCCCACTGCCCCCTTGCTTGCTCACCCCACTGCCCCCTTGCTTGCTCACCCCACTGCCCCCCTTGCTCGCTCACCCATCAGCTTGCTCAGCCCCCCTTGCTCACTCCCTCACTTGTCCTAACACCCCCACCCCCGCTGTCTCGCCCCTGCTCTTACCTCCCCGCTCGCTCACTCCCTCACTTGACTCAAAGCCCCCCACCCCTGCTGTCTCACCCCCGCCTGCTTGCTCAGCCCCCCCACTTGCTCACTCCCTCATTACTGATCAGCAGCTGGCATTCAGTTGCTGATCAACAATGTTGCTCTGATCAGCAAGTTGCTGATCAGCAATGGGTGTTCAGTTGCATATAAGCTCTGGATCTGGAGGTTCATCTAGCCATCATGACATATAGTCATTACTAGATCCATTCTCCATGAATATGATTCCCCTTTTAAGCAAGCCCATACTGCTTTTTTTCTACTGCAGTTAGGGGTTACTTGTCCCTACCCACACAGACTCCTGACCCTCAACAGTTCTTCATTCCTCATTCTACCGCACCAGAAAACGATTACTGCAAGATTAAAACACTTTAAAATGAGCAAGCAATATTTCACAGAGGTCACATCCTAGTCTAGATACTCTACTCATGACCATTTAATTTTCAGGTGATACATAACTGGGACGCAATTTCAGTCACTACAGAGGACAATATTTAATTTTTTTAATTGAAGCATTTTATAAAATGTTCATTTCAGCTGTGGTGAGAGCCAAACAGCTTCATGTATGCTCCCAAGGACACTGAGACATTGGCAAGTGATCATTTTCAACCGCAGTGGCTTGCAAGTGCATCAGATGCCACCCTTGATAATCCCCTGCCTTTGTGGAGGGACTTTTTAAGTAAAATGCCTGATGCTTCTGTGGAAGGTCTCTGCGGTGCTTTGAATTGGTGCTCTGGAAAAGTAATTGGTTTAGGGAGCTATCCAAACCCAAGATCTGCCAAGATGATCAAGTTAGGATTTCTGGCGGATATCTGGCTCAGCTGTTGTGAAGTCCCTCATGCCAGCTCAGTTAGCTAAGTTGAGGCCAGCATAAATCCTCAAAAGGGGCATTCTGGGGCATGACAGGGACAGAACAAGATAGGCAGAGGGGGGGACTTATGCTGGCTCCTAACTTCATTCAGCTCAGTCACATGTTCTGGCAACCCAGAGGAACTTACACTGGCAAAAAGGGTGGTGTAAGTCAAATTCAGTGTTATATGCCTTCAGGTCAATCATGACTTATGGCGACCCTATGAATCAGCGACCTCTAATAGCATGTTATAAACCACCCTGTTCAGATCTCGTCAGTTCAGGTGTGTGGCTTCCTTTATGGAGCCAATCCATCTTCCTCTTTTTCTACTCCCTTGTTTTCCCCAGCATTATTGTCTTTTCTAGTGAATCATGTCTTCTCATTATGTGTCCAAAGTACGATTAACCTCAGTTTTACTGTTTAATCCGTATTTAAAAAAACAAACAAAAATGTTTAAGAATATGAGAAGTGATAGGATATTAGTTCTGATCATCTATTGGGCTATCCATAGGGTATGTGTTTTTTGCCTTTCCTATGGCAAAAACTCCAACTTCAGTGGAGTTTATGTGATGTGTTCTAATCATTTGAATTTGGCTAATGAATGCTTTATTCTTTCATCAGAACTTTAGCAATAGTACTAAAATAATAATAAAAAAGAAAAGGGAAAGAAAAAAAATGCTTTACATACATCATTCAACTTTACCACGAGTAGGGATGTTGAATAATCAACAGGGCGACACAATGACTGACCGAGATGAAATAAAAGGAAGATGGAAGCAATACACTGAAGAACTCTATAAAAGAGATGCAAGGATGACAGATTCATTCACGGAGGAACCACATGATGAAGAAATTTTAGAATGTGAGGTAACAGCTGCTCTTCAAATACTTGGAAGAAACAAATCACCAGGAACAGATGGCATACCAATAGAGTTGCTACAAGCTACTGAGACTGAATCTGTCCAAATTTTGACAAAAATTTGTCAAGCAATATGGAAAACTAAACAATGGCCCACAGACTGGAAGCGTTCAATATATATCCCAATTCCAAAGAAAGGGGATCCCAGGGAATGCAGTAATTATCGAACTATTGCCTTAATATCCCATGCAAGTAAAGTAATGCTCAAGATTCTACAACAAAGGCTCTCACCATATATGGAGCGAGAAATGCCAGACGTCCAAGCTGGATTTAGAAAGGGAAGAGGTACCAGAGATCATATCACAAACATACGCTGGATAATGGAACGGAGCAAGGAATTTCAGAAGAAAATCACCCTGCGCTTTTTAGATTACAGCAAAGCCTTTGACTGTGTAGATCATGAAAAGCTATGGAATGCTTTAAAAGAAATGGGGGTGCCACAGCATCTGATTGTTCTGATGTGTAACCTATACTCTGGACAAGAAGCTACTGTAAGGACAGAATATGGAGAAACTGATTGGTTCCCAATCAGAAAGGGTGTGAGACAGGTGTATTTTATCACCCTTTTTGTTTAATCTGTATGCAGAACATATAATACGGAAAGTGGGATTGGACCAAGACGAAGGAGGTGTGAAAATTGGAGGGAGAAATATCAATAATTTAAGATACGCAGAAGATACCACACTACTAGCAGAAACCAGTAATGATTTGAAACGAATACTGATGAAAGAGGAAAGCATAAAAGCAAGACTACAGCTGAACGTCAAGAAGACTAAAGTCATGACAACAGAAGATTTATGTAACTTTAAAGTTGACAATGAGGACATTGAACTTGTCAAGGATTATCAATACCTCGGCATAGTCATTAACCAAAATGGAGACCATAGTCAAGAAATCAGAAGAAGACTAGGACTAGGGAGGGAAGCTATGAGAGAACTAGAAAAGGTCCTCAGATGCAAAGATGTATCACTGAACACCAAAGTCAGGATCATTCAGACCATGGTATTCCCAATCTCTATGTGTGGATGTGAAAGGCGAATAAGAGAAAAATAAACTCATTTGAAATGTGGTGTTGGAGGAGAGCTTTGTGCATACCATGGACTGTGAAAAAGACAAATAATTGGGTGTTAGAACAAATTAAACCAGAACTGTCACTAGAAGCTAAAATGATGAAACTGAGGTTATCATACCTTGGACACATCATCAGAAGACATGATTCACTAGAAAAGACAATAATGCTGGGAAAAACAGAAGGGAATAGAAGAAGAGGAAGGCCAAACAAGAGATGGATTGATTCCATAAAGGAAGCGACAGACCTGAACTTACAAGATCTGAACAGGGTGGTTCATGACAGATGCTCTTCCAGGTGACTGATTCATAGGGTCGCCATACATCGTAATTGACTTGAAGGCACAAAACAACAACAACAACTAATTACAGATACATAGATAGATATAAAGGATAAATGGCATTTTGTCCAAAGTTTTTTTGCCTACATTTTATACCTCCTCCTTGGTTCCAAGCTTGGCATGGAATGCTTCTCATACAGAATTAATTTGAAATGCTGCATATTTATCATCATCATCATGACTGTTAGAGCCATATGACAATGAAACCAATCACCTAGAGAGGTAGTGGGCTCTCTGTGATGTCCCTGTATATATATAATACTGTAAATATGGTAAGTGCAGGTTTATTGGAGTATATGTGGTAAGTAGACTGAGTGAGAGGGGGGAGTACATGAAATGTTGAAGAATGTTGTATGATGATCGGCTGAGCGTCTGAGGGTATAAATAAGAGGATGACAGTTGAGGTGTTAGGTTGGTTCGTTCTGAGGGTTCTGGAGGGTTGGTTGGTTTTGGAGAGGGTTGTTGGGTGGATTGGATTAGGTGGGTAGTGAGGCAAGCCATTGATGACTAAGAAACAAAGAGTAACATCTTATGAAACCACACACTTGTTGACTAAACCTTTAAGTAATCTTGTTATTCCCTATGTATATAAATAAATAGTTCTTGGTTTACCAAAACGCCTGATCCTTGGCTGGGTTTTCACAGACCAGAAGGGTGGGCAGGGCATATACCAAGGTGGGGAAACAGTATCAATGGTGGCAGCAGCGAAGAGATAGTGTAACATCATCAGGTATCCATAGCAACCCAGGGCTGTAATCTTTATAGGCACAAAGATACAGGGGGGGTTGACGCCTGTAAGTGCACCCAGACACAATGTAGCAATAAGCCAGGAGGAGACGAAGGCACAGTCTCAAGGCATTATTGTTTACAGGGAGTGTCTGGTGGTGCTGCCTAGCAGGGGAATCTTGAGAGATCTTTGCTAGAGCCAGTGAGAGAACCGTTAAGAGACCAGGACCCTGAGGTGGGACCGTGACAAGGCGGTGACCACACAGGTGGGATCCTGACACTCTCCCACACTGAACGCATTCAAGAGGCAGCTGGGCAGCCATCTCTCAGGAATGCTTTGATTTGGATTCCTGCATTGAGCAGGGGGTTGGACTTGATGGCCTTATAGGCCCCTTCCAACTCTACTATTCTATGATATAAGTTTTTTATTATGAGAAGAAAAATAACAACCTAAGAGAACAGATTAACAAAATCAACTATTCCTCTAACTAGGAGTCAGTCAACATTACATATTGATGAGAATATATATATTTCATGTGGCAGTTTGATGTCTTAATCCCTGCAGTGCACAGGGCGCTTTCTACATTTGTACCTGAATGTCATGGGCAACAAGGCCATTAAATGTGAAGCCAAGATAAAAGGTTACATTTTCATTTCCAGGTGGCACTGAATCAAAATGCAAAGGTAAAATCAGAATCTGCCCAGAATGACCCTTTGCAAAAACTCTACCATCTTTTGTCCATCCATTAACTCTTTCTAGGACTTTATGTACTTCACCTATCTTCCACACGTCACCATTTTGCCACTTTTTTCGTCTCTCAATTAAGGAGCCCTTTATTAATTTATCAATTGTAGTTTTGGGCACAATTTTTCCTAGTCCATAGCCTATTCCCAAGAAAAAATGCGTGTAGATTTTTTTCCTCCTTGGGGCAACATCTTTTAGTTTGATGTCATGCAAGCACTTCATAGTTTCAAGGGCTGATTTTAAGATTTCATCTTTCTTTGGATTAGAGTCTTTGTCTAAGGCAGCGTCGGGCCAGTAAAGTAATGTGAGCAAAAAATAAGCACTTGAAGGAAATGCTGTTTTTCTTTTTTTAAAGAATCTTTTGCTGAGTTCTCTGAGTGTCTGAAGGTCAAGGAGCTTGGAAGAACCAGGTGACAGGCATGCTAGTATAAAGTGACACAATATATAGTTTATAAGGTCTGTGTCCTCTAGACTCTCTTTCTGTGGGTCTTTTGAGTAGAAGCTAATTATTTTTTCAAGATTTTGAATTGATTTCTTATCATTGGAATCTGACAGGAATGACAGAATAGTGGTGACATTCCCACCACCGTGTTTATAAATATTCATATGCCTGATCAATTGGGTTTTGGATTGAGCACCATTTTCTTCAACAAGCGATTCTGCAGCAAAGAAAGCTGCGTACACTTTACATTGCCTTTTAAGCCATCCTCGGGGATTATAAACTTGTTCTTCTCTTCCATCTTCTTCATCTGTCTGATATTTATCTGTTTGGAAATAACTTAGATCTTCTGAAATCCAGTCAAGAGCATTGTAAATGTTCTGACGTAAACCTTTTAAGCGACTGTGAAGCTTCCCCCATGGTTTTTTAATGTCATCAGGAATGTAATCTGTAATTAGATACTGGACAAGTTCAGGGTGCTCCCCTTTCGAATTTTTAGGGAATACATCAAGTGTAGATAGTAGTTTCAGTAAACGGCACCCCACTTCCACTTCTCCAAAATAACCAGAGTTATTCATGCTGTCTCTCTCAGACTTTGCAGCCTGTTGTGCGCCTCTGAAGCACTTCATAGCTTTAAGGGCAAGCTCTATAATTTGAATGATATCTTCAGGAGTGTCTTCATCTGTTTTTTTGTCCATTCTAAAACTAAACCATTTCCTATACACCTGTCCTTCTGTGTCCAAAATAAAAGAATCATTTGGCAAGTGAGATTTGGCTACTTCTGCCCAGTATGTTGCATCCTCAAATTTTTCATAATTATAATGTAATCTGGCAAGTTGTTGAGCAAAGAATGCATCTTTTCCCAGGCATTCGTATGCATGTTTTAAAATATCTATAGCTTTTTCAGGGTTTTCAAAGCGGCAGACATGCTCAATGAATGGAGAGAAAAGGCTATCAGTGTTATCTCCTCTACTTTTCTTATCACGCCTAATAAATAGATCTCTAAAGAATTTTGTAAACTCTTCTCGCCCAAACCTGTGGTGAAGAAACACCTTTTCCTGGAGAAGGTCCATGGCAATTTCACTTTGAGTCCGACATCCTGAGAGCTGATTGAGTATTTCCTTTGCAACAACATAGTGTATTATTTGAATGGATGAAATATAAGTGGTGGTTTCTCTGAGTTCAATGAAAATGAGCCGTGCCTGTTCACTTAAGTGACTTATGAAATCATACTGTCTCATTGCCATTTCTTCATATGTTCCAAGTCCCAAGAAGGCTTCACAGTGTGATAAAGAGATGTATGAATTATGTACATAGAAATTGAGCAAAGCAACATACCTCATCAATCTAGTTTCCTGGGAAGACAAATCTGTATCTTTGAGCAAGTGCTCTACAAATTCTCTCACATACGTTGTTTCAAATTCATTACTCATGAGGACAAAGGTAAGGATGTATTCTAACTTAAAATCCTTCTGATTTTCAAATTTTTCTAACTTTGTTCTGAACAGGTTTTTCTCTTGGTCTGTCAGCTTATGAGTAACAGCAACTGTATCTTGAGGGGATGATTTGCAAAGCTTATCAGGTGCATTGGATCGCTTACAGCATAGGATGAAGAATGAAGGCCTGGTAGGATGGCGCTTATTAAGTCCCATGGCATCAGTTAAAGAATAAGCTAATTCATCAAGATATTCTTCTTCATAATCTTCCAACAAAAGTAGGACAGGGAGAGCATTTTTGTGGTCCTTTTCATCATAATGTCGGAATTCAACTGCATGCTGACAGACAGTTGTCACTGAGTATGTTGTTTTGATCACAGCACATCGCAAATCCTTCCTTTGCTTCCACAGAACTTGCCTTGCAATGGTACTTCCTCCACTTCCAGGGTGATGGAACACTTTCAGTTTAGCCACAGGATTTTTGAACCAATTCCTATATACAAACTCATTCAACATTTTCAAAACCTCCTTACAGGCTTCACGTTCAATAACCTCTCCACACAATCTTTTATCAGCAAACCAGAAATTTTTCCAGCTGACTTTTTTACCTCTGTAAAAAGTTTCATCTATCTCCTGAATTTCTTTTGTACTCAGAAGGTCTAATTTGATATCATCACATTGATCTGCACACAATATTTCAAGGGAGTACATTTTCTCTTCTTCCAGTGGGGAAAGTGCACACAGTCCCTTTGTGGAAACTGGTAAATGTTTGTTGGTTATTGTAGAGGGCAGCATGTTTTGGATAGTAGCATCCACATGGCTTAGCTTCATGCCTACAACACTCCTTTGTTCTAGCATCTCAATGCTGCAGGTTGCTTGAGCCAGATTAGCCCACTCCTCATAGGTTTCTCTTGACTCAGCAAGGCATATTATGAACTCCATGCCATTCATTTCACTGTATAATTCATGGAAAGTTTCTACAATTGGTTTTTCCACAGGTGAGAACAGTAGGAAAAGCACCAAGAAAGATCCTGTTGGGAGGAGCTCATCACAGATAAAAGATACTGCTTTCTTCAGATACTTCCTTTTAGTTCTAATCCAAGTATTTTCATCACAAGGTTTTTCATTTCCAAGATAGTCACTGCGTCCATTGCAAAATATCCAGCTTTTCTTAACAAATAAGCACAGATGTTTTTGAAATTCAGTTGTACTCATCTTATTGTCGTTGGAATAGTTTTGTAAAAAATGAGAACTGGTTGCATGACATTCCTTATACTTGGCGTATAAACCTGACACACCGGAGTCCTCATCAAAATCAAATACACAAAAAATATTCATGTGCATCAAAAAGTCAATAGATTTCAGGTCTTCCTCTCCACATTTGTTTGTAACAAGAATGTACCACAGGGAATCATTCATGTAGTTTTTGCCATCTGTCAAAAGGACAGATAATTTTCGCCCTAAATTTTGAGGGATATCTATTTCATTCTCATTATTAAATGTTTCAGCCTTTTCTCTTCTAGCATCTCTTTCTTTTAAATTCTGAATGAATGTCACTAGATCATCATTCTTTACTGGTTCAGAGTTTGAACCAATTCTTTGAAAGGCAACTTTATCTTTTTCTAAATTAACCTTATTACTTTTTTCATTAAAATTTGGTAGACGAACTTGAAAAACCTTTTCTTTTACAATATTAGCTAATGGTTCGATGTCAACTTCCACTACAAAAAATTGTTCATGAATGCCTGTCTGAATAACTTCAATAAAAACAGGAGGGTGGATGCAAAGCCTTGCTGCTTCTTTAACATGTGCATCAAAACATCTTTCTATGTAATCTAAAGCATCCACATACATATCTTTGTCCCTTATTGGTATGCCAACTATTTGTCCATGTTTCCAGCCCTTTTTTTCAACACTGTCCATAACTCCAAAGTGAATAGTGCCATTTGTTCGAATATTCATGCAAGCAGAAGCAAACTTCATCACCTCATGGGCAAACTTTGCTTGCAGCCTTTGTCTGTCCAGCAGTGCAGCCTTAGCAAAAGATTTGTATTCATGGCAAGGGCTAATTAGATTGTGAACTCCTGTTTCTGGAGCAAGGACCATATTTCTAACATACTTAAAATTAATATTGTCACTGCTGAATGGCCTGAATCGGCAAAAATGTGATGGTTCAGTATTGGCTGTGATTTCTGTTTTGCTAAAAGTAGAAACTGTGTGTGTCATGTCTTTCTCTTCTAAGTCCTGTGGTTTTGAAGCTCCGTGTTGTGAAGAAACTGGTTGGCTATCAGAGAGTTTGCATTTAGTTTTCTCTAGGACACTTTTTCTCTCTTCAGCTGAGTCTGGCTCTCTGGATTTTGGCTTTTTATCTTCTGAATTGGTTTTGTGATTATCCAATATATCTCCGTCCACAATGTTGTCATTAACTGTTTTTGTGGAATCTATCCCAATATATTGCTGTAAAAGTTTATCTCTTTTGCACATTAGTATTTGGATCTGACCTTGTTTCATGCCCATTCTCTTGAGGAACAGTTCATCCAATACTCTGAGTGTTGGACCAGTTACTTCCTCTTCACAGAGCCTTTCTACATACTGTTTCTTAATTCCAATGGACTCTAGCCAGTGCTTAACATGATTCTCATCCCATTCATCCACAGGTAATCTGTAATCTGAGAATAAAGTTGATATGCTTCAGTATGGCATGAAACATCACACTATTCTTCCCCCCCCCATTCAAATGGTATGTGTATTGAGCAAAATAATAATAACTTTTTAAAATGGATGGCACAGAAGTTAGCAGCAGGCAGGATGTGTGAAATGGTGATTGTGTTCTTTTTTTGGGTAGTCACAGAAATGACAGATGTATATTGTGTGCATACCCATTTCAGCCTTTTTTTAAAAAATGGATATTTTACACATGGAAAGATAACTATTCTTTCCTTTGCCTATGACTCAGTACATTCCCCGGGGGGGGGGGCGACACTTCTGGGTCTAGAAATATGAAGATGGGGCAACTCCCATTCAGTGGTCACCACTCTAAATTTGTAGACAGCATTTGTAAACATACCTATTGATATGCTTAGTCTTTTTTTAAAAAAACCCAGTTCTCTGTTATAGAAAAACTATTTCTCAAAATACATTGTGTTTTGGCACAGATACCACATTATTAAACACGTATATACATTTGCAGGTTTTTTCTTTTCTTCACTGGTTGATACTTATGGGTGTTTAAAGGGAAACACTGATCTATAGAGAGTGTGTATGTGTACACCATTCAGAACTGATATGAGAAACTACTCCCCTCTCCCAGGCACCCACAAAACTTACCAGCCTCCTACCTGCCCAGGCTGCCACTTCCACCACTGCTGCCCTGCCTCAGCTGCTTACCGTCTTTTGGTCCCCCCAGCCTGGAGCAAAGCTGCTGGCTTGCCTAGGCTACTTACTGGCCTCCCACATAGGCTGCCATTGCCGCCACTGCGTGAGCTTCTTACCAGCTTGTCCCTGGCCTTGAGCCCAGCACTAATAGACCACTCACTGTAATCAAGGCAGCCAAACATGACATATCCAAAGAAATGGATCAAAGCATTCATGGAAACAGAGATGGGGTGTTCTGTTGGTGGTACATGTTTTCTCTAAAGCAGGGGTGACGAGCCTCTGCCCTGTGACCCTAATTAGGGTCATGAGGCCATTTCCCTTAAACTATACCCACCTGACCCACCACTCATGTCATATGTGACATTAGGTGTGAGATAGTAAAGGTGTGGCTGCCATCACTTTGAATTCTGTTGCAAATGGTTTGTATTGAAGCTGCTTGTAAAAGGGACTTCAGAGGTGAACTTCTCTCAAGTTGTCATCTGACATGATAATGATGTGATGTGATTGACAGATAGGTACCCTGCCCACCTGTCAAAATTGACCAACTGGGGGTGGGGAAGGAAGGATGTGGCTCACTTGCCAGATACAGTTCTCCACCTCCACCCCTGCTGTAAAATAACTGGCTACAACTGAAGCCAGGATTAGAGACTATTGCCTTGATCTAGCTTTAATGTTGTTATTTACTAATAGGCAGAAAACCTTGCGGTTTAAGAATGTACCTATGGCCAACAAATATTTCTATCAAACTTTAAAAAAGCAAGGAAATTGGACAGCTATAGTGAATGCACCAGGAGAGCAGGAGACCTGACCTCCTCTCTGAGATATTCTACTGCCCTGCAAATTTGTCAAAATGCGGACTTCCCGGAAGTGAGTGCCCAGCTGGTGGTTGTCTCTGAGAGATCTCTGCCTCAGAGGAAGCTTTTTTCAGTTTAAAAGCCAGCCAAGAGGAAACTTTGACTGGCTTAAATGTTCTCCAAGGTAAAGGTGAACCGATCAGATTTTCCAGAGGACTTCGTTGAGCTGTCGGCTGCTGGAATTGATCAGGAATTCCCTGAGATAAGAAGGCATACCGATCGGCTGAAGACGGAGTCAGGACTTTCAACAAGCTGTACTGAAAAAAAGCGAAGTGTTTTTTTTCTTCTTAAAAACGTTCTTAACCAGCGAGCCTCCTTCTGTCTAAATCTTATCATTTGGCTTAAATTACTACAATAAAAGGGATTTGTTTACGAATCAGCAACTGAAAAAAATCTGGGTGAGTCATACTCTTTCTCTTTTAAATATAATTAAGGAAGAAAGAAAATGTAAACGATTTATATTTGTTTTTATGACAAAAAGCTGGCCTGAATTTGGAGTTTTAAAGATTAAAAACGGATGAGAGGTAATTATTATTTGATGGAAATATATTTTGGACTATTTTTCTCCTTGGATTATTTCTTTTTGGACAAATCTGCTGTTCGTATATGTTACTAATCGCTTGGTGTTGTGAACCAGAATTGTTTTGCATTCCTGGATGTAGATAAGAACTGTGCTGGCCGGACTATAATAACAGGCCTGGAATATTAACTCTTTTGTTGGTGGAGGAAAAAAAAAAGAAATAGACTGCCTCTAGGTTTTGGAACAGTGGTTAATATCAGAAATTAAAGGCTTCTTCTGAGAATGACAACTAGAAAAACAGCTAAGGCTCAGGAGCGAAGAGGTTCAATTGATCCACAGGAAGGGGCTATACCCCCAGATATGTTTCAAAAAATAATGGAAGGGATTAGTGATATAAAACAGGAAATGAAAACTGAATTGATAGATTGAAATTGAAAGACTATATTAAATTGAATTGAAAGACTATATTAAAACACAAGTGGATGAGATTAAAGGGACAATTGGGCAAATAAAGGAGGATGCAAACAATACTAAAGAAAAGGTACAAATCTTGGAGAATAGAACAGATATATTAAATCTGGAATTAGAAAAAAAATTGGACTACATGGCTGTGATTGAATTGAGAAATAAAGAACATTGTTTGAGATTCCGTGCAATCCCTGAGGAAACAGGTGAAGACATCAGAGATAAAATTGTTAATGCTTTAGTAAAATTTCTGGATTTGAATGAAGATCGGATGAAATTTGAAATAGATAAAGTTTATAGAATTAATTCCAGATATGCAACAATGAAAAAAATTCCAAGAGATGTGCTTGTTCACTTTATAAAAAAGACGACCAGAGATATGGTATTACAACAACACGTCAACAATACCTTTAAAATTGATGGTAAGGAAATACTAGTGATGAAAGAAATTCCTATTAGACTTTTACGTAAGAGAAAAGAATATGCTTTCTTTACAGAAAAACTTAAGCAATGCAAAATTCAATTTAGATGGGATGTTCCAGAAGGAGTGATTTTTACATTCAGACAACAGAAATATCGATTGAATACTGTTCAAAAAGCAAGGGATTTCTTGAGAAAAGCTTCAAAAGACATGGAAGAAGATAAACTCAAAGATATGGATATAATTCCTGGGAAACAAAGTCAACAGGAACATGCAGAGGAGGGGAAGGAAGATGATGGATTAAAGGGAGCATCAGGTACATTTTAAAATACACGCTTAAAGATGGATTACAAATATCTAACTTGGAATATAAATGGAGCCAACACGGTGCAGAAGAGAAATAAAGTGTTTCATTATTTGAAAAAATTAAAATTGGATATAATTTGTTTACAAGAAACTCATATTAAGAAGAAAGATTCCAAATATTAGATTTGCAAAAATTTGGGTGAAGAATTTATTTCGGCTGGATCAAAAAAAAATGGAGTTGTTCTTTACATTAACACACAATTGCTTCCTAAATTGATATTACTGGATGATAGTGGTAGATTTGTGGGGGTTGAAATTACTTTACAGGGCATAAAAATTTTGATAGTGGGTATTTATGCCCCCAATGAAGATAAAACAAGGTTTTACACAGGACTTATGGAAAAATTGTCAGAGTTTTCATATGATCATTGGTGTGTCATGGGTGATTGGAATGGGGTAATCTCACCAAAAATTGATAGACTTTCTGAAAAAAATATTAAAGAGACACAGGGTAAATTACCGAAGATTTGCTTTGAACTGATGGAAAATCTAGAATTGGTGGATACCTGGAGATATATAAATGATAACGCAAAGGAATTTACTTATTTTTCAGAAAGACATAAAACATTCTCGAGGATTGATATGATTTGGATGTCTAAAAATCTAGTGAAAGATATTTTTAAAATGGATATATTACCAAAAACTTTTTCGGACCACAATCCTGTGATATTAACTTTAAAAAAAAAAAATCTTGGATTTAGATGGAGACTAAATGAATCTTTATTACAGAATGACAAAGTAGTACAAGAATGTAAGAAGAAATTAAAAGAGTTTTTTGAACATAATTTACATAAAGGAACAAATGAAAATATTGTTTGGGATACAAGTAAGGCATTTATGAGGGGATATTTTATTAAATGTAACTCTGAATTAAAAAAAAAGAAACAACAGAAAATGCAATTAATTTTGGAAGAAATAAAACAAAAAGAGGAAGAATTGAAAAAGAATCCAACTAAAGTTTCTATTGTAAATCAAATTAAAATGTTACAGAATCAAGTATCAATGCTGACAGTTAGAGAAATTGAAAGGAAACTAAATTTTGCTAAACAAAGGACTTTTGAATTTGCAAATAAACCGGGGAAATGGTTAGCATATAAATTAAGAAAAGAACGTCAAAAAAATATTATTTTAAAGATACAAGAAGGAGATGAGATGCTGACAGATAATGTAAAAATTAAAAAGATTTTTCATCAATATTATTCAACATTGTACAAGTGCCAGGAAATCCCATCTGAAAAAATAGAAGAGTATATATCTAAACAGAATTTGCCTAAAATTACAGACTTTCAGAGACAAGCTATTAATGGCCCTATCACGTCAAGAGAGATATCTGAAGCTATAAACAAAATTAAATCAGGAAAGGCGCCAGGACCAGATGGGTTATCTGCAATGTACTATAAATGTTTGGAGGAAGAACTCTTGCTACCTTTACAGTATACAATGAATTCTATTTTGCAAGAGGAAAAGATACCGGATAGTTGGAAAAATGCTAACATAACATTAATACCTAAAGAGGAGCAAGATTTAACTAAAACAAAAAATTATCGGCCGATATCTCTATTGAATGATGACTATAAAATTTTTACAATGATCTTGGCAGAAAGAATGAAAATAATATTGCAACAATTTATCCAGGAAGATCAATCGGGGTTTTTACCTAAAAGACACGTAACAACGTCAGGAATGTATTGAATGTGTTGGAATATTTAGAACAACGAAATGATAAACAAGCAGCTTTGATTTTTTTAGATGCTGAGAAAGCATTTGATAATTTGAATTGGAATTTTATGTTTCAGGTTTTGGAGCAAATGGATTTTGGAGACAATTTTATAAAATGGATTAGATCGATTTATACATCTCAGAAGGCTCAGATAATTGTTAATGGAGATTTAACGGATTCATGTGAAATACAAAAGGGTACAAGACAGGGATGTCCATTATCTCCTCTTCTATTTATTCTGGTCTTAGAAGTGCTGCTTAGAGATATAAGGCAAGATAAAAGGATTTCGGGATTAAAGATAAAAAAAGAATAATATAAACTGAGAGCATTCGCTGATGATTTGATAATTGTATTAGAAAACCCTTTGGAAGGAATTAATGTATTGATGGATAAATTAAAAGAATTTGGACCGTTAGCAGGATTTAAGATCAACAATCAAAAAACAAAGATGTTGGTGAAAAATTTAACTTTAAGGGAACAGAAAGAGTTAATGGACAAGACAGATTTTACAATAGAGAAAAAGTTGAAATATTTAGGTATCATTATGACAAATAAAAATTCAAAGTTGTTTCATAATAATTATGAAAAATTATGGACAGAGATTAAGAAAGATCTGCTAAAGTGGGATAAACTACAATTGTCATTAATGGGTAGAAGATCTGTGATAAAAATGAATGTATTACTGAGAATGATGTTTTTGTTTCAAACAATACCTGTAATATCCTCTGATTTACCTTTTAAACAATGGCAAAAAGATATCTCTAAATTTGTATGGCAAGGAAAAAAACCAAGAGTTAAATTTAAATTACTACAAGACGCCAAAGAAAGAGGAGGACTGGGATTACCAAATCTGAGACTTTATTTTGCTGCTTGCTGTTTAGTCTGGATAAAGGAATGGATTTTATTGAGGAATAAAAGACTATTGGATTTGGAGGGCCACAACCTGAAGTGGGGCTGGCATGGATATTTATGGTATGACAAAGTAAAAGTAAATGTAGACTTTAATAATCATTTTATAAGACGTCCTCTGTTGAAAATATGGAATAGATATAAACCAAGGTTCTGTTCGAAAATACCATTATGTAGTCAAGAAGCGTTTTACAGAAGAGAAATGGCTGGAAAAGAGAAATGGTTAACTTATCAAGAACTATTAGAAAATGTACATGGAGAATATATAATGAAAGAGAGAACAAGTGATAAAGGAAGGATATAGTTCTCAATGGTTTGCCTATTTACAATTGTTAGAAAGATATAAAATGGACAAGAAAATGTATGGGTTTGAAATAAGTAGATCTGATTTTGAAATAGGTTTGTGTACAAATGATGAAAATACAATTGTGAAAATGTATAAACTCTTGCTGAAAATGGATATGGAAGAAGAACAAGTAAAAGAGTGTATGGTAAAGTGGGCAAAAAAAATTGGTTATAACATACAAATGGATCAATGGGAAAATATGTGGAAAAAAGGCTTGAGATTTACGTACATTATGCTATAATCTTAAAGAAAATTTCTATAAAATGATGTATCGTTGGTACATGACTCCAGAAAAGTTGTCAAAAATGTATAGTAATATTTCTAATGTTTGTTGGAAATGTAAACAACAAGAAGGATCATTTTATCATATGTGGTGGCTGTGTAAAAAGGCAAAATCATTTTGGGCACAGATAGGTAGGATGATGCAAAAAATTCTAAAGATAAATATTCAGTGAAAACCAGAAATTTTTTTATTTGGTTTTATGGATAAACAAATAGAAAAGAAATATGGAAGAATAATATTATATATGATTACGGCAGCAAGATTATTATATGCACAAAAGTGGAAAATGGAATCAACACCAACAACGGAAGAATGGCTATTGAAATTAATGGACTTAGTAGAGATGGATAAATTGACATGTTTACTTAGAGAAAAATCGACAGACACATTTCTTAAGGAATGGAAGCCTCTCTTAGACTTTTTGTTGAAAGATCAAAATAAAATGATGATATTGGGATTTGACGATTAACTAAAATAGCCTATGGAGAAAAGTGATCCTGTATGTATATATTAAGGGACAGGTTTGATATATATTATATACTTATAGCTGATCTGCGACAAATCGGAAGTCAACTATTTTATTTTATTTTCTTTTGTTGTATTGTTATGTTTTTGTTGTTTGACTTTGTTTTGTTTGTCTTTTGAAAAAATTGAATAAAAATTATTTAAAAAAAAATTTGTCAAAATGCAAAGACAATTTGGGTTGGTCTTTCACAGTCCAATCCACTTGCTGTGTAGCTTGGAAGAATTTGGTAGCATGTGCCCCTGAGCATATGGGGAGTGGTGGCAACACCTGCCATCTCCAAAGATGGAGAATTACATTTTTGTATGTTTGTTGGTGTTCTTTGTACTTTGCTTTTTTTCTGTGTTACTACTGTTTCTACAGAGAATCTAACCTAACCAGTCCAACACTCTAATAATTATAGCACATAATTACAAGAAGTGGATTGGACTGTGAAAGGCCAACCCAAATTGTGTTTGCATTTTTAAAGCTTGACAGAAATATTTGTTGGCTATAGGTACGTTCTTAAACAGCAAGGTTTTTTGCCTATTAGTGAATTTCTCTGCTTTTTAATCTGGGAGGTAAGAAATGGGATCCTGTGCAAGTTTGCTGAGACTGGATTGATCATTTGCATGCTTATTGAGGTCAATGGGATTTACTCCCCTGCATTCATGCTTAGGATAGGTGAAACTGACCACAGGGGATGGGGAGGAGGGGGAGGAGGAGGGCAGGTTTGATCATTTGCATGGCCTGGAGTGGGCAGGGGAGGAGGAAAAAGGGCAGGGAGGAAGGGAGGGGAAAGGCAGGTCTGATCATTTGCATGCTTATTGAGTCTAGTGGGATTTATTCCCATTCAATCATGGCTAGGATAGGTAAAACTGACCATGGGGGAGGAGGAGGGGAGAATAGAGGGAAGGTGGGGGGAGAGGGGAGCAGAAGAAGGGGGAGAGGGAAGGAGGAGATTGGAAGGGGAGGGGGAGGGGAAGGGAGGGGTGAAGCAAGGGGAAAGAAAGGGGCAAGAGGGAGGGGCAGGTTTGATCATTTGCATGCTTTTTGAGTTCAGTGGGATTTACTCTTGTGCAATCATGCTTAGGACAGGTGAAACTGACCTAGGGGAGGGGCGGGGAGGGGGAAGGAGGAAATAGGGTGGGCACTGGGCAGAAGGAAAGCCCCTTTTCTTTCCAAAAGGAAAACATTGTAAACAGTATCATTGTTTTTCAGGGTTTCCCTCACCTTTTTATTCTACAGCAAGAAGATGTAGCCTCCCACCCAAATTTAAACTGAAGCTGTCCCTGGCCACATCCACGCCAGGCCTTTATTTCCCTTTAGATAGACATGACTTCTCCCAAAGAATTCTGGGAAGTGTAGTTAGTGAAGGGTGCTGAGTTGCTAGGAGAAGCTCTATTCCCCTCACAGAGCTACAATCAGAGCAGCTGACTGTTAAACCACTCTGGCCACTGGAGCTCTGTCAGGGGAATAAGAGTCTCCTCTCAGTGCCCTTCACAAACTACACTTCCCAGGATCCTTTGGGGGAAGCCATGACTGTCTAAAGTGAAATAAAGGTCTGGCGTGGGTGTGGCCCCTTGATTATGCAAGCCAACCAGCTGTGAGTCCGGCTTTTAAAACACTGACAGTTGGTTCTTACTGAGTATGCCCGACGTTATCATTGAATTCAATGCTAAATTTCTCAAATTAATTAAAAATCAGCCAGGCATTTTTAAACTTTTAAACTGCAGAAGACGAAGGTCAGAGTATGGGTCAAGGTCAGTAATAGGATTACAGGTACTCTGTGAACATGGCTGATTTTTAATTAATTTCAACAAATTATGGGAACTCTGACAGAAAAAAGTCCAAAAGGGATCTGGTTTTTCTTTCTCTCTTTTTACACTTTGAACTCTCGATTCTCTCTGACTGTTGTGTGTATCGCCATGAAAATTTAGAGGGTTGTTAAGCAAGCATTTCTAATTTCAGGACTATAAGCTTTGTAAGGTTTTGTTTTGAAAAGAGCTTATGGGAAGCATCAGAATGGCATGGGGGTATTTTCAATTTAACATTGCAGAATGCGAAAAATTCATGCTGACTATAGTATACAGCCACTCTTGCGGCTGTATAATTTTGTTTTGCCCCACTACCTTTTTAACAAAGTTGGATCATTAATTATAGCGACTGCCATACACATCCTGCATTCCATTATCTCTGCTACATAATCCTATATCTCCAATGGAGGTGACTATCTGGCACCACTGAAAGTCTTCCTGTCTATATAAGTAAAGCCTGATATTAATCCTTGAACCTAGACTATTCTAAGGAATCCAGCAGTTGGCTTGCAGCACTAGCCACCTGATCTGGTGCTGGGAACTGAAGCTCTCCATTTGGAAAAGCAGCTGCTGCTACCCATGTTGCACTAACTAGTTATCAGGGCTTTGGAGTTGTAGTCGTAGTCGTGGAGTCGTAAGCAATTTTGGGTGGAGTCGGAGTCAGAGTTGGTAGAAATGTACCGACTCTGACTTCAAAATAAAACCTTTCTTAGGAATTTAGGAAAGTTTTCTTGTTCAGAAATTTTAATCAAATAAATATATTTTATGTTCTGTCAATCTAGTCTGATGATTCACGCAGTGGTGATGAAATGCCTTGTGCTACCACCATTTTACTACAGTAAATTTGTTATTACTAGTTAATATACATTTGCCATTTATGAAGGAGTCGGAGTCGGACAGAGGAGTCAGAGTCAGAGTCGAAGAGTTGGTGTACCGACTCCACAGCCTTGCTAGTTATCATAGCTAACTATTATATGTAGTGATTTCTTCTTGTTTCTTGAAATATGGAGTTCTCCAGTTGTGCATTGCTCGCACAGCATGCCTGTAAAACTGCTGAGGCACAGGCCTTAGTTTACAGGAGTAACTAACCTCTGGCCCTTCAGATGTTACTGGCCTACAATTCCCATCATTCCTAACCATTGGCCATGCTGGCTGGGGCTGATGGGAGTTACTACAGGGCTACAGGTGGGAGGGCTACAGGTTCTCACTACTTATTTACAGGGAAGGGAGGGTCTGGGCTGCCTGAAGGAGTAATACATACCCATTTTGTCTCTGAAGTTGGCTTCTTTGTCTAAGAAGCAGAACTAAAAAAGAAAATAAACATGTGAAATTCATCATAGGTGCCTTCTGTTTCTATTTATGTTAGGGTAGATTTTTAAATTTTCTGTTTAACCATTATTAAAGGAAAAATTAAGATTTTGCAATAGTCCCAAAACACATGTGAATTGCGCAAAGTATTACTGTGTAAAGCTGGATTCAGTCTTACTGAAGTATATCAGGGTAGCCAACATGGTACCTTCTTGATGTTATTGGACAACAGCTCTGACCATTGGCCATGCTGGATGAGGTTAATGGGAACTGGAGTCCAAGAATATCTGGAGGAGGGGGTGGAAGGAACATGTTGGCTATTTCCAATGTATATAATAGCATATTAAGTCTACATTCTCCAAGCACAAAGACACTCCATCTCATGTCTGTTTTGCTTGATCTGTACAGTAGGGCTCCACTTTACGGCGCTTCGCTAATGCAGTGGTCTCAATTAGACGCAATTAGACTAAACCCCCACTCATATGGCGCTTTTTCCACTTTTGCGGAGGTTTTCGGGCATCGCAAGTCATTCTATTCAATGAGTTCTGCTTTTCAGTGGTTTTTGCTTTTTGGCGGGGGTCTGGAACGTAACCTGCCATATGAGTGGGGCCCTACTGTACTGCAGTGTTGACTTCCATTAAAATGTAACCTTGTGCCCCCCAGGTTTCAATGGTCCTGACCAAAGTGACACAACTCACTCAGTTGACCCCAGCCTATATTCATGTTTCACCACAGCCATAACCTCACATGTGAATTGGGTATGCCACATAAATTCCTGATTTTTCTCTCTCAGAAAAGGTGGAAAGAGAAAGTACACAAAGCAATGATGCTGCGTGCATGGTACAGAGAAAGGCAGCATGCTTGCTCTTCTGCATGGGCCTGGTCAGACTGTATGGACTGGACATATATCTTATTTATTTTATTATTTATTATTTTATTTGTATCCCACCCTTCCTCCCAGCAGGAGCCCAGGGTGGCAAACAATGCGCTAAAAACACTTTAAAACATAAAAACAGATCTTAAAATACATTAAAACAAAACAGCGTTAAAAACATTTTTTAATAAAACTTTTTAAAAGGGTTAAAACATTATTAAAAACATATTAAGCAATTCTAACACAGAGGCAGACTGGGATAGGTCTCAACCTAAAAGGCTTGTTGAAAGAGGAATGTCTTCAAAAGGTGCCAAAAAGATAGCAGAGATGGCTGATATCTGGGATAGCAAATTTAATTATTCTCTGTGCGAAATGATAAAAATGATTTAAACAGATGGCAGAAGCTGGGATGGTCTTGGTGCGGCTGCATGATTTGTATTTAACAACTTGCCTGACAACCACAGGTGACCAAGTATCCCCTGTGTAGGCAAGTGAGTAGGCTGGCAGTGGAAAGACAGGTTGCGCCATTCCTCCCCTGTTAGGCAACTTGGTTCCTGAGCTGCCAGAAGGCAGTCATTTTAATTACCTGTTAAAAGACTAGTGGCTTACATTTCCATGCAAGCCTTGGAGTAGGATTTCTTAGCAGGCAAGTAAAAAATCCACAGGCTAGTAACTTTTGTTGGCTTATTTTCAAGGCTATGCTAATGACACTTCTTGTTTTATTTGATACTCCAGTGCTTGCATCTTCAGATAGGCAAAAACTATTTGATGGTTTCATTGAGAATAAAGGAGACATAAGAGGGCTCAGTGACCAAAAGAGTACATCACCAACACTTGACTTAGACTATTATGTGTACAGTTAAATATATAAAGATTGGACAAATAAACCAGTGGAGGGGCTTGCACGAAGATGACAGGGAGATCTTGCTTCATTCCTTACACTGGTACAGACCTAGACAATGTACTGACTTTTGTGATTCCACTGATCTCTGCAGCACTCAGCATCTGGGAGTGGTAGAAGCCAAAATCAGTTCCATGACCATCCTCAGTATCCCTTTTGTCCATATTATAAGCCTACAAAAGAGGGTAGTGCTTTTAGGAGCTGATATAAATCAATTTGAATAAATTTATTGACTCAGCTGAACACAGCCAATTAATAATTCACGGGCAGAGCAGTCCAAAGCCCAAGCTGGGAGTAGTGGTGTGGAGTTGTAATAAATATTAAAAACTGATATAAAAGCAACCTAAAGTACAATAATTTGCATAAAAGAGATATAAATCTAACTCAACCCCACCCAGCTTAAAAATATATGGAGAATTAAGTTCCAAACCCTTGGGTGAATAAAAATGCTTCTACCTGGTGCCAAAAACCAGAAAGTGATGGGGCTAGGCATGCCTTCCTGGAGAGAGCATTGCACAACCAGGGAGCCACTACTGAGAAGGCCCATTTGCACCACAAAAGCTACCTGAGCCTCCAGCAACAGTAGTAGATCCAGAAGATCCTTGGGGACAACCTACATTGTTTTTATTGTATTACAATTTAAATTCTATGGAATGCAAATTGCAATAAAATAAAATACAATATAAGAAACAAAAGAAGCAATACAAATGCAATCAGGAATTCTATAGCATCTAGCACAATGCACTACAACTGCTACTACAGGCAGAAAAATCATTAAGTGGTTTGCCAAGATTATCGTCAATTTTAAAGTGGTTTGTGGGGAATATGTTTAGAAACCACTGCTCTTTCAGAAGGGCTGTCCAGTCCAACCACAGTTTCAAGATAAAAAACCCTAAGAAGGGAGAATAGTAGGAGACTTGTAGGTGCCCCTGGACAGTAGACTCATCAGGTACACAGGTCACCTGGTCAGAGTCCTCTTTACTATGATAAGGTGTACTGTATTTCTGTTTAAATGATGGTAATTATTTCTCTGTTTCTAGCTCTATGCATATAAGTTAGGGTAAGCAAATTTTATGGAAAAATCCCATGTCCCCTTTTGTCCCCTTTTTTTGGTGATGCATACGTGGCCACCTTACCCAAAAGCCAGAAACAGTCAGGGCTTCTGGTGGTTCTTGATGCCAGGATTGAAAGAACCTAGATATAAAACACCCTTTGCTGCTGGTGGGAGAGGGTGACAGAGACAAGAAATGGAAGATATTTTATGGTTTCTGGGAAATAGCATTGTTCCTTGCCAGGGAGGGTGCCATTATTCAAAATAAAAGTTGGAAATGCATTATTTGCTCACTTGCAACTACTGAGGCACTTGGGGCTCCTGATGCTACTAATAGCATTAGGCAGCCCTTATCATAAGCACACACATGGATTCTAGCGCAGCTCACTCTCTATATTCTCCAAGGATACCTTTGGGAATTAGTCTTCGAAGACAATGTTTCAACAGCATGAAATAAAAAAATGCTAACTAGAGTCTATTCCTTGTACATTTCTTGACAGGTGGTGCAATAGGCTGCTGACTGTATGGTCAAACTCCAGACCTGGTTTATATTTGCCATAAGGGTGTGACTAAGTAATGTTTACACCCAAAAAGCCTAAGTGGGCAGGCTGAACAAATATTTTCATTAAAAGCGTTGATAGTCTCAAAGCAAATTGGGTTGTCCTGATGTACGTATAGGACTTTATGGTTTGTCTAGGTGCACTTCCAAACAGTTGGTGTAAGGGGGCTCAAATACCAGCAGACCATTAAGGCAATAGCAATCTCCTGCTTTTGCTCCCTAGCAATAGAGGCATACTGCCTCTGAACCTGGAGGTTCCATAGAGCCATCATAATCAAGCTGAGGTTGCCTCAGTTGGACTGGTTCAGTTCTTCATGACTGCAATGATAACCACGCAGCTGTCTCCATCCATTGTGGCTCCTACGAATATTATGAAGCATCCCCTAATCCAGAGTGGGTTGGTAATGATTCAGCTGTATAACTCTGTTGTCATAGATGGATCACATCCTGGTGAGATCTGAACTGGTGGCATCACTCTCACTCTCACTCCTGGCCTTAAGATGGCCCACCACTGGAGGCTCTGTCAACACTATCACTGGTGAACACTTTCTCCTGCACCAGAGAGTCCATATGGCAGCCTGGTTCTCCTGGGAACTTTGGGTGATGAAGTAGGCAGGAGAGTGGCTGAAGCGTAAGTGGAGTAAGCCTTGGAATAGGAATGACCCAGCACAGGTTAGAGTGCAAAATCATGCCTATTCTGTGGCAGAAGAAAGCTGAGTGTTCTGTCCCCGCTGCATCTTTGAGTAGCAGTCCAGCCAAGGTCTTCAGGGTTGTGCAAGCCCCTGGTGCAATCCACCCCCCAAAAGTACATCTGAATCCTCAGAGGCCTGCTATGACAGATTTGCAACCTCAGCCTTTCACTGTCCATGGCGAGTAGTGACAGAAGGGGGCAGCAAAGTACAGCATCTGAAGCCCCTGGATTGCATCGACTGCTACTAGACTCCTGCAAAAAGAGATCTTTTGTCTAAATCGCTTAAGTAAAATTGCTAGAAAGACTATATATAATGGTCTCCATTTTGTTTGCCCAGTAAAATCAAATTTTGGACTGCAGCTCCTTCCCCTTTAACAGCCTCATAGGACTCTCCTGTGGACCCTGTGCTTGCAAGTCACAAACTCCACAGTCCTATACTGTACATACTCACACAGAAGACCCATTGTATTCAATAGGACTTAGTCCCTATTTCTTAATAAAAATTACCCTCCCCCCAGACAAATGCACAGTCTATTGGCCCTGCAAACTGATATGGAATAACAACGATACTTTCTATATCCCATAGTAAATCAGCAATTCATTAAAATGTTATAGGACTAGTTTTTAAAAATTGCTATAGCAGAGGGTGCTGGCCTTCAGCATTTCTGCATCTGAAGTTACACCTCTGCACTCCTAGTCTTGACAAGAATCTGTTTAAAAAAATAACACAGAGATGGAAAATGACATCTCCTTTCAAATCTGGTGACTGAAGCAGCAGTTACTTAATGCTGCTTCATGGTAAACTGCCACCGCCACTGGCTACTTACCTTGGGTAGTAGGATGAAAGACTCCCAGTTGGATCCTAAAGTAGCAAACTCCTGTTGACTATTACTAGAAAGGGAAGGAATCGGAGAGTTTGATAACAGAAAGCCACAGACTCTTTATCACATGGCGGCCTGATTTACTCAGACATAGATGTGGGCAGTGAGAACTGCATGCCCAAAACGTCTGGAGCACAGTATATTGAAAACATACTGCAACATTCTTTTCCACATCTATCTAGCTCCTGGAGTGAGTGCCTGCCTATCTTTACTTCCTGTAGAAAAACATGAAATGAGTCAAAGTCTCCACCTACTAGCCTCAAATGGTGGGAAAAGAAAGTAAAAGTGACTCATGAGATTGTAATTTGAGTCTCAACTAATTTGGAGTGGGGTGTTTGATAGATTTAGGAATGCATGAAAGCTGCAGCCTTCCCTCTCTTTTTCTCAGTTTTCCAGCAATGGAGAGCGCGTGAGAGAAAATGAATGTATCTACTTACAGAACAGAGAGGGAGGGTGGAATTTTGAATTTTGGGGGATCTCACAAGCAGCATTTTATTTGGAGGGGTCCAAAAGCGCATATTTGGATGCCTGGTGAGTGTAAACAATATAGCCACAGATTTCTCAGCTACACTTAAAATACAATCCAGCCAGTATTATGGACCCAAGAAAAGGATCAATAGGAGGAAAGATTGTATATATATTGTAGTTTTCCTCTTGCTTTGTTCATGATAGTTAAATTTTGTGATATAGCTTTTTTCCTTTCCTTTTGGTCATCACAGATAGACGTCTGAGAGTACCCATCTCCCCAGGAGATTTTATTCTAGCAGAGATCTGTTGCTAAGCTAACAGCCCTTGCCAACAAGGTTTGAATTTAGAACACATGGAAATGCATGATTAGTTTCTAGGCCTGCTTCAGCTTATCAGTGAATGGAGAAGCTCACAGGTAGGGCATGTACATAACATGCAGAGGGTACCAGTTTAATCCCTGGCATCTCCAGGTGAGTCTGTGAAAATATCCTGTCTGAAACCCCAGAGATTCACAGCCAGACAATACTAAGCTTGTAGGTACAATAGTCTGACTCAATATAAGGCATCTTCCTATGCTCCCAGGACGACAGGAGTCAGGAGATCACCAGTACTGCATATTAGATCTCAATCAGAATTTTACGCAACAAGTTACAAAAAACATCTACGTTGTGCCCTAACTTTCATGGGAATACCTTTGTGGGTAGCCAATTGCAAGAGGGGAACTGAGGCCTCCACAAATGGTGGCACCTACCCAGTGGAATTCCCTCCCCTTAAATATTAGACAGGCGCCATCTCTGTTACCTTTCTGGTGCCTATTGAAGACCTTCCTCTTTCAACAAGCCTTTTAAGTTGAGACCTTATCCCAGTCTGCATCTGTGTTGGAATTGCTTTTTAATATGTTTTTAAACCTTTTCTTTTTTTAAAAAAAGATGTTTTTAAACAATAAAGATGTTTTGAAAGCTTTTAAAAATGTTTTAAAAGATGTTTTGTTTTAATGCATTTTAAAGTCTGTTTTTATGATGTTTTAAAGTGTTTTTAGTGCCTTTAGGATGCACACCTTAACGTGGTGAGGGGGTGGAGAGTGTTGAAGAAGCTGAGAGCAATGCCGTCAGGAGTCTAGACCAAGAGGCTAGACTCCTAGCAGGGGCACCCATGGCGGAATGGTCAAAGCTGAGATACCAGACTAAGATGCAACCAAACTCAGAGGAAGGCAATGGTAAACCACCTCTGAGTATCTCTTTCCATGAAAACCCTATGAACAGAGTATCCAAAATGCAAGAAGGCACTCACTGAGCTACTGGGGAAGAACAAAGGACAAGTACAAGTAGCGCTGTGACTAATGACGCAGCTCGGTCAAAGCCGCAAGGAAGCCCAGAGGCTGATGTGCACAGATGCAAAAGAAGAGTCTGGAGTTGTACGATGCACACAATAGGAACATGGAATGTGAGAAGCATGAACCAGGGAAAGTTAGAAATTGTCAAGCAAGAAATGGAATGTATCAACATTACAATACTTGGTG
This sequence comes from Rhineura floridana, assembly GCF_030035675.1. Classification (NCBI taxonomy): domain Eukaryota; kingdom Metazoa; phylum Chordata; class Lepidosauria; order Squamata; family Rhineuridae; genus Rhineura; species Rhineura floridana. The sequence continues at coordinate 40,998,143 of NC_084482.1, forward strand.
TGAGAGAATTAAAATGGACAGGAATGGCACATTTTCAATCAGGCAACTACAAAATATTTTAATCAGGAAATGAGAAATCAAGAAGAAATGGGGTTGCTTTAATAGTGAGAAGTGATGTAGCAAAAGCAATTAGGAGCTACAATGCAAGGTCTGAGCAAGTGATCAATGAGATTAAACAGGACACCTATCAACATAACCATCATCCAAGTCTACACTCCAATGGCAAGAGCAGAAGAAGAGGAATTGGAGAGATTTTACGCGGAAGTACAGGAGGAAATTGATCACACACCAAAACAAGATATGATGATAATCATGGGGGACTGGAATGCAAAAGCAGGGAACAGAGAAGAACTAGGAATTGTGGGAAAATGGGGCTTAGGAGACAGAAATGAAGCAGGAGAAAAACATATTGAATTCTGTGAAGCCCATAATTTGTTTATTGCAAACACATTTTTTGAGCAACCAAAAAGACATCACCAGATGGTCAATATAGGAATCAAATTGATTATATAATTGGCAACAGAAGATGGAGAAGTTCCATACTTTCTGCGAAAACAAGACCAGGAGCAGACTGCGGTAGAGATCATGAACTGGTCGTATCGAAAATCAGAGTAAACCTAAAGAAGAACAACAAAGCAATCATAATGCCAAAATACAATTTAAATAACATCCCAGAAGAATATAAAGTTCAAATAAGGAACAGATTTGAGGCTTTCAACTTAGTTGACAGAGAACCAGAAGAACTATGGAATGAAGTCAGAGACATGATCAGGAAAGAATGCAAAAAGACAATGCCTCTAGTTAAAAAGAGAGAAAGACCTCAATGGATGACTGAAGAAACTCTTCAAATGGTTAAAGAGAGAAGGAAAGCAAAAGCAAAAGGAGATAGAAACACGGTCAGAACCCTAAATGCAACAATACAGCGACTAGTACGTAGAGTCAAAGAAAACTATTATTATAGTTATTGTATAGAAATAGAAGAGGACAACAAAAAGGGAAGAACAAGAGCCCCAAAAGATTAGAGAAATTAAAGGGAAATTTAAACCAAGAGTAGGGATGTTGAATAATCAACAGGGGAACACACTGACTGGCCGAGATGAAATAAAAGGAAGATGGAAGCAATACACTGAAGAACTCTATAAAAGAGATGACAGGATGACAGATTCATTCATGGAGGAACCATATGATGAAGAACCAGAAATTTTAGAATGTGAGGTAAAAGCTGCTCTTCAAATACTTGGAAGAAACAAATCACCAGGAATAGATGGCATACCAATAGAGTTGCTACAAGCTACTGAGACTGAATCTGTCCAAATGTTGACAAAAATTTGTCAACAAATATGGAAAACTAAACAATGGCCCACAGACTGGAAGCGCTCAATATGTATCCCAATTCCAAAGAAAGGGGATCCCAGGGATTCTACAACAAAGACTCTCACCATATATGGAGCGAGAAATGCCAGACGTCCAAGCTGGATTTAGAAAGGGAAGAGGTACCAGAGGCACCAAGGAATTTCAGAAGAAAATCACCCTGTGCTTTATAGATTACAGCAAAGCCTTTGACTGTGTAAGTCATGGAAAACTATGGAATATTTTAAAAGAAATGGGGGTGCCACAGCATCTGATTGTCCTGATGCGCAACCTATACTCTGGACAAGAGGCTACTGTAAGGACAGAATATGGAGAAACCGACTGGTTCCCAATGGAATGGGTGTGAGACAGGGGTGTATCTTATCACCCTATTTGTTTAATCTGTAAGCAGAACATATCATACGGAAAGCTCAACGTCAAAAAGACTAAAGTAATGACAACAGAAGATTTATGTAACTTTAAAGTTGACAATGAGGACCTTGAACTTGTCAAGGATACCTTGGTACAGTCATTAACCAAAATGGAGACAATAGTCAAGAAATCAGAAGAAGGCTAGGACTGGGGAGGGCAGCTATGAGAGAACTAGAAAAGGTCCTCAAATGCAAAGATGTATCGCTGAACGCAAAAGTCAGGATCATGCAAACCATGGTATTCCCGATTTCTATGTATGGATGTGAAAGTTGGACAGTGAATAAAGGGGATAAGAGAAAAATAAACTAATTTGAAATGTGGTGTTGGAGGAGAGCTTTGCGCATACCATGGACTGCAAAAAAGACAAATAATTAGGTGTTAGAGCAAATTAAACCAGAATTGTCACTAGAAGCTAAAATGATGAAACTGAGATACTTTGGACACATAATGAGAAGACCTGATTCACTAGAAAAGACAATAATGCTGGGAAAAACAGTAGAAAAAGAGGACGGCCAAAGAAGAGATGGACTGATTCCATAAAGGAAGCCACAGACCTGAACTTACAAGATCTGAGCAGGGTGGTTCATGACTGATGCTCTTGGAGGTCACTGATTTATAGGGTTGCCATAAGTCATCCCTTGAAGGCACATAACAACAACAACAATTGCCTTTGTTTGCCTCCCTGGGCTCCTGCTGGGAGGACATCGGGATATCAATCAAAGAATAAACAAATAAATGTAGCCTCAAGTGCCTTAGAGAAATCCCCCCTGCTTTTCAGCTGCCACTCACAGGGCAGGTGCATCTTTCCTGTAGGGAGATGAGGGAGTCATGGCTTCACATGTGACAAAGATGGCATTCAGATTTGTTGAGCAGCCATCACTGCTCTCAGTTGCATTCCACAGATGAAAAGATAAAAGGGAGTAAGTTGTGAAGATTTTTTAAAAGAAAGTCAAAATGTAAAAATAAAGCACAGTTTGAGATAAATGCATTCTTGGTTCTAGAAAGAGCAAGAAGAACAACATTGTGTTGATTAATACTATTGATGCTGCACATAAAACGTCAAGGTGGGAGTATATTTTCTATCTTTTAAGAGCATTATGATGACCATTACTTCGTTTCTTAAAATCCATGATTGGGGTTATCCAAAATGGTAGTGCTAGATTAAATCTAATCAGCTTGGGTTTTTTGAACTATATCTAATATTGTCTTAGATTTCATTATCATGATCTAGTCACTGTGCCAAGTTTTTCTAGCAATGTAAATAGACTAAAAAGATGTAACATTTGCTAGCCACAAAAACATGGTGGCTTAAGATGTGAACATTTCAGGACAGCTAGGGAAAGGCTGCAGCTAAGTGGAAGAACCATATACCTTGCATGCCAAAAGTCCAAAATTCACTCCCCAACATTTCCTGGCAAAGTCTGAAACAGTGGAGAGCTGCTTTCTGTCACTGTATGTTGGAATATATGTGGTTCAACTCCAGCTTGGGTTGAGGCTGCATGGGGTTAAAAAGGGTAGCTAGAGAGGAGACCTTCTTGGTTGCTAGGCTGTACCTGTCCTTTGATCTCCTGCTGTCTCTTCCTTCCTGCTAGACTGATATGCAGAGGAAGTTGATCCCAGTTCCTCCCGTCCTTCCCAGTCTTCTTCTTTCTCTCGAGCGGGGAGCAGACATATTCCTTCATCTCTCTCCTTTCCTTCAAGCATGAGGGCAAGCACTGGGCTCAGTGTTTGCTGCTCCAACTTAGCTAGTTAGCTAGATATAGGACTCTTTCCTATCAAGCATGTATGTCCAGAATAAATAGTTATTTCTTATTTTAAAGCTTAAAGCCTGTCTGACTAATTTGCAGGGAAGGTGGAATCTTTAGCAAGGATTCAAACACACACACACAAGCTCGCTCAGTACTCTCCGTTCCTAGCGACTCTCGCACAGTTGTCCGACACTGTAGACAATACTGAGTGAGATGGACCCATGATCTGATTCAGGATAAGGCAGCGTCCTATGTTAGATCTAGAGGTGTGGCCTGAAGGTCTCTTAAAATTCTCTACCCTATTTGTGGGCAAAGAATTTAAGGGGTGGGATTTCACTGAATTTCTCCAGGTGGAGGAGTAATACTCCCAACTTTTTCTCAGGAGGGTGTCACCATTAGCAGTGGCAATAGCACACTTCTTTCTTCCGAAGGGGTTTCTGTGATGTTCCTGTATTAATGTAAATATGGTAAGTGCTGTTTGTATAGAAGATACATGGTAAGTGGAATGAAAGAGGAGGGGGGAGTAGATGAGCAGTAGAATGCTGGATGATTGGCTGAGCGTTTCAATGGCTGAGAGTATAAATGGAAGAATGACAGTTGAATCTGTGTGGACGGTGTGGGTTGTTTGAGAGGTGTTTGGTGGTGTTCGGAGGTGGGTGTTAAGTGGTGGATGTCAGGAGAGTGTGGAGAAAGAGAGAGTGGGAGTTCTAGTTAATGATAAGTCAAGTATCACAGGAATAGATGAAACCATATGCTTAAGTACCATTAGAAAAGTAATCTTGTTATCTCTGTTATTTAATAAATACTATTTTGGTTTACCGAAGGCCTGATCCTTGGCTGGGGTTTCACAGACCAGAAGGGAGGGTAAGGTAATTACCAAGGCTGAAGGGAAACAGTAACAAATGGTGGCAGCGGTGAAGAGGAGAAGAATAAAATTACAAGTAATAATAATAATTTACAGGGGGGAAACTGCGTGATAGCTTCTGTTTGCCAGTTATGTCATGTGAACCATGCAAACTAAAAAGAAATGTGAGTAGCACTAAACACACACTAAATCACTGTGTAGATGAGCCCTTAGTGGTGGCAGTATGCAAGGGGTAGCACAGATGTCTTTGAAGTAAGCAGATGGCTTTCTTGTAAATCACAATTCTGCCCTGTGTGTTCCTCCACTCTCTCTGCTCTTCAGAGAGGAAACTGCTTGCCTGCCAGAATGTGTCTGTGTGTGTGTGTGTGTGTGTGTGCGCGCGTACATGCTGCCTTCCTGTTTCCTGATTATATTGTATGCGTTATGTGTGTCTGTACATCTATATGTGTGCAGTCATGTGTGCAAACTTTTGTCAGCACCCACTTTCACTTTTGACCACGGGCACTATTGGTATGCAGCCCTCAAGGCATTGGCCAATATCAAAGATGGCCAAAAAAAGGTTAGCCACATCTGTTTTAGGATTTTAATGATGTGATTGCTCATTTCATGATGTGGTTTGGAATTTGTTAGCCGCTTTCAGTTCCTTCATTGGAGGGGGAAAATGGGGTAGAAATTTTTGTATAAATAAATTGGTAAATAAAACAATCAAATAAATAAATAAATAAATAGGTTGCTATGCTGGAACCCTGCAGGTTTTTCTTGCTGGTGATTGGATTTAGATTGTGGTCTATGTCCATAACGGAGGGCCAGCAAACCGGGACTGATAAGATGGAGACTCGATGGGTGGGTGGTTCCCAAGTCTAGGAGTTGGGGAGTTCACTGGTCTGGACAGGGTTGCACTTCACAGGAGTGTAGCTTGCGGGGTTTTTTTTTTCCTAGATCCATGTCTGTCACTAGAGGCTGGAGATGGAAGGATCTGCCATTTGGATTTCTGTTTATCATTTTTTCCAATCTTAAATTCAGTTCTCCACATTTCTGCAGCAATTTGCCATTAAAAAACCCTTATGAAAGTTCTTCAGCATTTAGTGCAAATTTATCCTAATAAACACATATTGTTTCCAGTTTTAACTAATGTACACATTTTTGCAAGCAATTTATCCGAATATACTGCATGCTGCTATGTTATCTTCACTAATCTGTTTATTTTTCTGCACACTTTCCACTAATACCTGCGTTTTTGTAAGCATGGTTGAGGTGGAGAACTGAACTGCAAAATGTGTATATGTGCAAATTTTGAAGGGTGGCTGTGTTTTCGTTCTCATATTGTTTCAGAAAGTGCAAATGTGATAGATTCAGCTTGAAATGCAAATACTGGGTTGTAAATAAAAGCACAGCCATGACAGGCAGCTTTTCATAAAGCCTGAATACTTGAAAAAAACAACGCACTTGAGTCACCTGTGCTCACCAGCTCGGGTGATACACCCATTGGCTCCACCCTGACTATTGCCTTGATTTTACTTTCGATTATGGGTCATTGTAGCTCCATATGCAGTTATAATGCAACAGAACGTGCTCCCTAGAAACAAATGGATGTGAAGGAGGAAGCAGTAGACGATGAAAAAGCCAGCCAGACATGATCTTCCGTAGTTGCCTGTATAGGAAAGACGCATTTCTTTGGCAACCACCCATCCCCCACCCTCTCCCATGATTTGGCAAGAAGGGGCCCTAGCTAAAGATGGAGCTATGGAGCTATCCTGCCCCCTTCCATTTTGATGTGCATGCACACTTTTAAAAAGCCAGTGTTGGTTACTGGGCTTCTCCAGGCAACTTGTTTAAGAAGCATTCATCCTGATTTGCTTGCATAAAGCTTACACAGTGATTAGACTATGCCCAGTTTTTATTCAGCATTCATTCTAATATTTTTTCAAGGGATAGAAAGATATATTTAGTTCAGAGCTTGGAAGTAACTCATTGCAAATAATGAGTTACTTGTAATTTATTACTTTTTAAAGTAACGAGTGAGTAACTGCATTACATTTTGCTAGTAATAGAACGACTAGTAATTTCTTTACTTTTCAGCAGCAACGGTAACATTTCCGGTGTTACTTTTGGATGCTACTTGGGAGGGGGAAGCAGGGGAAGTGTTCTGCTCCTCTGATTGGTGGACGAAAGACATGTGCCTCAAACTGGGCTTCTGCGCAGCATCGCTCTTCCCTCATGCTCTGTGTTAGGAGGCACAAGGGAGGAAGTAGAGAGACAGACCACGCCGGAGGGCAAGAATGAAGGAGAAGGCAGAAGCTGAATGGAGGTGAATAGCTGTGGAGGTGAGTGACGATGTGTGTGTGTGTGTGTATGTGTTACCCTTTCCGGCCTGCTTGTCCTGCCGCCCCCTCGCCCACCCCCGCTTGTCCTGCTGCCCCTCCGCCTGCTTGCCTGCCCCCGCTCCTCCTGCCACCCCACTCCTCCTGCCGCCCCCGCTCCTCCTGCTTGTCCTGCCACCCCCCGCCTGTCCTGCCGCCCCCCACCTGTTCTGCCGCCCCCCTACCTGTCCTGCCGCCCCGCTTGTCCTGCCGCCCCCGCTTGTCCTGCTTCCCCCTGCCTGCTCGCCTGCCCCTGCTCATCCTGCCACCTGTCCCCCGCTCATCCTGCGCCTGCTCATCCTGCTTCCCCCTGCTCGTCCTGCCACCACCTTTGCCTGCTCACCCCCCCACTTGTCCTTCTGCTCCCTCTGCCTGCTCACCCACCCCCCACTTGTCCTGCCGCCCAGTCTCTCTCTCTCTCTCTCTCACACACACACACGAGAGTTCACATATCCCTCTCTCTCAGCCCAAGTGCATCTCTTCCTCTCAGACCACACATACATATACTCTCACCCTCTCTCACACACAGAGAACATCCATCCATCTCTACCTCTCTCTCCCAAGTGCATCTCTCTCTCCCACAAATACATGGGCACCCGGAGAGATGGGGGGGGCAAAGGAAATCATTGTAGAGCAGGCTGATTTCTCACAAAAACGGAGAAGAATGTTATCTGTATGCTTTTTTTCATGTTCTAAAAATGCTAGAAACTCACTTTTTTAAAAATGAAAGCAAGGAGCCTGGGAATTATGGTTCTCCCTGGGGGCACCAATAAAGGCTTTCAGGGGCATTAAGGTGCTCATGGGTACCAGGTTGGGGACCCCTGCACTAAGGCATGGATTGGAAATAGTTATTTGGATTGTGCTCTTCTCCAGATTTTGTGGTATAACTCACAGTTTAAAAAAAATACCAAAATGTGTAACTTTTACAAAAGCATTTAAGGATAAAAGATGCTTAAATGCATACACTGAGATAAAATACATATTTAAACATGTGGGTAAATACAAATTCAAATATGGATTTTTGCATGGATCAATGTGGAAATAGGACTGAATGGACTATGAATGAGAACATGCAGAATTGATGCAGACTGGAAAGAGATTGATCCAGCCATCTCTGGCAAGGAAACAAAATCATCAGTATTCAGCACAAGAATATCAAAATATGAATATTCTTTAATATATCTGCAACAAAAACCTCATCAAAACAAATGATTTCCCCAAGTGATAAAATGAAGGCTTTCTCAGACCCCATTATGTACTTCTGGAAATTCTGAGATTTTAGTAACAATAACAAACTATAAAGAAATAATTCTATTTCAAAGTTTATGGGAAGCAGCATAATGGCATAGGGGGGTATTTTCTATTTAACATGGTGGAATATGAAAAATCCATGCTGGCTATAGTATACAAATAATGCTTATATATGATGCTTACACATGCTTATAACTGCAGCTTATACATTTACTGATATGCCTGTCCTAGAGACAACATAGTAATGGCTGCTTCAGAGAGGAAACGAAACCAATTTGAAACTCACCTCTGATGGGGAATAAGATCTCTCAACGGGAAAACGAAACCTACTTGAAACCTCGCCTCTGATGGGAATTAGGCCTCTCAACGAAGGAAACAATACTGTTAATTAGAAGCACCTCCCTCTTCTTCCTGCCTTCCTCAATGTCATTATTTGTATTGAAACTATTATGGTTCTGATTGGAAGTAGGGGAATTGTTCCGTCTAAAACGTTGTAATTCAACATTTGTCAGGCTGTCCCTATTACTGCCCCCTTGTGGATGGCAGGGCATGCTGCCTCATGTATACCTCAATTGCTGCATTTCCAGACAGCAGTTTCCCATATTGGCTGTAGAGACACCAGACGTTAATACTCCAAACATACACACCCCTAAAATAATCCAAGTTTGTTAAGGGTGCTGAGACTTGTAGGTCTCTGAGGGTAAACTACAGCTCCCAGAATTCTTGGGGTGGAAAAATGTGCTTTTCATATGCTCTAATGATCAGTGTACTGAACCTTTTCCTTCATTCTTTCCCTGTGCCACTGCTAACCATGTAAAATTGTGCCCTGCACAGACAACCTGGGTTCTGTCAGCTTCTGCACAGACCAACAGGGACCTGATGAAGGCTACAGTTTCCCTGCCCAGCTGTATTCTGGGGAATGGATGTGCTGAAGAGAGATTGTGATAGCTGATCTTAGAGAGTCTTTTTACATGTCCTGAACTCATGAGCCACTGACAATTTTGGCAAATATTATTATTCTGCCTCAACTCATAGAAGACTTGATACTGCAACAGAAAACCATCTAGAACTACTGTATTTGGACAAACCTATTGAGGGTTAGTATACACATAACAGCTGCCATGGGGTGAGTGCTTTGAATTGTTCCTGGTGATCAGAGTCTTCATGTGACAAGCTTCTGTGTTAAGTGACTCGCCATGGGTGATTTTACACACTCTTGTCTCTCTGTCAGTACCACATATGTTTTTCATGTAGGTCTGCTTATAATTTTTTAAAAATGAAATTGTTTTGATACATAGGGAAGAGATTAAAAGCCTTAATAGCTGTGTTATATAATTGTAACCATGCACAGAACAATTGCCCAATGATACCACTACCCCACTCCCTGGTGTGTTCTCACCATAACATATGGATAAACTATTACATGGAACGGGAAGCTGACCCACTTCCTGGTTTCTCCTCTAGCTTTTGCTCTTCAATCAAGAATTGAAGTTCAAAGTAAATTCCAGTTGGAACCCTTTTGTTGAAGAAAGAGAAGCACATGCACAGATAGCCTGTAAGAAATTTGCTTCCCATTCTGGGTAATGATGACTGACTGACTGCTGTGTGAGTACCTGTGTGGGAGTGTGTGTTCATGGGTGGCACAGCATCTCCATCATGCCCATGGAGAGGGATTAGATATACCATTTTAAAAAGAAAGGACACTGTACAACTGTTTCAAAACCTACTTTTAATCTTTGGGTGCATTTCATATTTAGAAGAAATATAAAAGTATTGTACAGCAGAACTACAAAAATATGAAATATGATTTTCATTTAAGTTAGGTTAAGGCTACCATTATTTTCAAGCTTTAAAATCTTGTAACATCCATATTTGGATATCGTACCTTAATATATCTGCTGTTGCATTATAAAACTAGAAAAAAACCATTTCCCTGTAATGTCAGACGCAAAATGATTAGAACAAAAGACAAATACCCTTATCAATGCCCAATCATACAATTAACCATTAATAATTTACTCAATTTGAGACACACAAAGAGTACAGCCACACAAATTAAAAGCTTCCTTACATTATAGAACATTTCATCCAGATCTAATGAAAATGCTTGGTTGAAAAGATGCAGTATACCTTTTCCTTGTCAACCTAAAAAAATAATTACTGCACCAGAGAGGATTTTGCTTATTTATTTATTTATTTAAAAGTTTGGCATGCTATACATGTGTACCATTTCAGTGTGGTACCACTTTGTAATAAAAATTAAATAAATATAAATATGTAAAATAAATATTTTGTAAAAGAATACTACAAATATAACATTGGAGCTTTAGAGCACTTCACTGGGGATTCTTAACGCCTTCTCCACATGCAATGTGTGCATCACAGTTTTAGGGACACTGAAAAGGAAAACTGCATTCTTCAAAATGGGAAGCAGATGCCTCTTTCTGTAGCTTCCCAGGTTTCATTTGGACAGGAAACTGGGTTTCTACTGCTTGATAGAAACACACACAAAAATCAGGTTTTCCTACATTTAAAAAAATAATTTATGGCTAGCTCTGCTTTCTGCTGCTAAGTTCTGTTGCCTCTGGCTAAACAACTTAAGCCTACAAATAAAATTAAGCACGTCTAGCTGTGTCAACTGTTGCATCTAAATCACACTGTCAGGCTAGTCACATTCTTGTAAAGAAACCAGAAATGACATCTGAATGGATTTCTCCAAAAGTATTAGGGATTTCCAGCACTGTGTCCAAAGCCGAATCTTGGTCCAGAAATATCTGGATTTGTGTGTGTGCGTATTTGTCTCATTTTTAAAAAATATAATAGTATGCAAATTCTATTATATATTTGTGAGCTATTAGCATTTGGACTGATGCTTCCAGTTGGTGATTTCAATGATAACTTTAGGTCTAACCAAAAGTATTTTGAGACTCATATTTGGAGGTCTGTCCTCTTTACTGAACCACTGTATTTCTTGTGCTGAATCTGGAATGTTTAAACTAACATTTTCCCTTTAAAAAATTAGTATCTGTGTGTGTTTGAAGTGCACAATATGGGCGCGGGACAATAATGGACAGAAATGGCGCACACTACAGTTAGAATGCTCTTTCCTGAGATCCAGAAGATGCTTGGCAATGTTATGGTTTCAGTCAATCTTTTTTTTTTTGGTATGATTCTGTGCAGTAAAGTTGCCTGAATGCCAGTATAAAAAGAGCTTACAGTGTAATAATAACAGCGATGCTTGTGCCAAGCTGATCTGTTTTATATACTCCTCTTCACTTTTCTTTGTAGGAGCTGCCTTTTGACTGCTCCTGTCTTCTGCGGTATAAAGCTTTTCTGTAAGTTGCCACATCTTCGTCTTTGGATTCCTACCTGGAGTCCTTTTTTTCCTGAGTCAGAGCAGGTGGAGTCCAAGGCACCTTTGATAAGTCTGGATCTCTCAAAGAGGCTTTTTCACTCTTTGACGATCCCTCCAGTCACGCTGCTAAGGACAGGCCTGTTTCACAGCCCTGTTTGTGCAAAGAACAAAGAGTCTCCATCTCTCAAACACCATCTCCGGGGAAAATGTGCCCATCAGAGTCCTGCATATAATAAGGTTGGAATAGTCTTTCCTGGCAGCAGATCTGCATAGCATGGTAGGTGTGCAAAAGAAGGTGAGGGAAACGCAGAGTAAAGTAATGTACAAAGTCATCTGGGACAGAACCCAGAGTCTCCTGCACTTCAGGGGGCAGTTCCCTATAATGGTGTTTCTGGAAGGAAAGAAAAAGAAAAAGAGGACAGAATCACGTTAAGAAACATTTAATGCAGCACTAAAGAAATCTCTTTAAATAATTACAAAACTTTTTATGTTATCATAGCATAAAGAGAGAGAGAGAGAGAGAGAGATGTGAGACAATTGTTATAAAATCTCCAGCTTTTTTCTTTTTAGTGAAAAGCAGCTATGGCTTTTTTTCCATTGGGGAAAAACTAGGGGGGTTAATCCTTTCTTCCCTATGACATTTACCTGGCTAAGAAAAACAGGTACTTGCATGGTTCCTAATGAAGAAAATAGCAAATGGTGGCAGGGGCAGGTATTTAGATTAGGGGAATGGCACAGGGGAAAAGATACCCCCCTCCCCCAGTCCTGCTGCTCCAGTCCAATTCAGGGGCACCTGAGAATGCTTTTAAGTTAAGAGTACAATGTCAGGATCTCCTGCATCTTGTCTATTTTGGTACAAAAAAGTGCTTAATTCAAACAAACTGTTTAGATTGAATAATAGTACTCAGATCAAATGATCAGAATTGTCCTTCTATTTGCAGAGAGAGACAGATGGAGAGAGAAGCTATTTCATGTGGAGGAGGCCAAGCACAAAGAGGCAAGATCTGGCTCCCCCACAATCAAAACAGGCCCTCAAAGGCATCATGCAGTTGGCTTCTCAGAATTCACATACCTTGTTCCTCATTGCCCGCAGGAGATCTCTTACTGAGCCCCCTTTATAGGATCGGAATCTTCGAAGATCTGCAAAAGGAAATGAGAATAATTAAAATGTTTTAAAAAGCCATCCCTACTTGCCCCTCCAATAAGAAAAGTTTCTTTCTTTCTTTTTGGAATCTGGACACCCAAAATGACAAAGTAACTGGGCTTCCTTTTGCACAGGTGATTCTTTACTCTGTAGAATAAGAGTGACCAGCTCATTCATTACACAATGAAGTCTAACAGTCCCAGCTAATTCTCTGTGAATTATAATAATTAATAAAACCAAGTTTTACCTGTCTGCAGAGGGACCGTGATGTGCTCCCTCCAGTCCATATTCACTACTGCTCTTCCTCCTCTTTCCAACTCTTTGACTATTGGACCATCTAAGGATTCTTTTTCTATTCGATCACTCACATCCTGCAATCAAGATTGCACATTTACAGCATATCAGATTTGGTTCCAGGATTATGTGAGTCCTCACTCCGCAGAAAGCAACCATGGGCTCCATTTCCCCTGCAGTACTACCACTTCCAGTGGGGATAGCAGACCCTTCTCTTGGGGACTTTGGACCAAGAGACTCAAGTAGGAAGCCAGCCCTTTAGCAAGGTCACATAAACTGCAGGTAGGGGGCAGCAAAAAAGCAGCAAGACAGATCTCCCAGCAGCCCAGGCTTCAACATCCCCAATGGGACTCCAATAGTGCCACTGCTCAGTGGCGTCAGTAGGGTTGGTGTCACCCGGTGCGGTAACTCATGGTGTCACCCCCATGGACCTCCTCCCGTACCAGACCATACAGAATCCTTAGTAATGTTTTTTGTACTAATGTTACTCATAAATCATAATTCCCGTATATCACTGAATGTAATAGCAATAGTAGTGACATAAACAACTAACAAAATTAAAATTACACCTTTAAATTACAATATCATATGCACAGCCTAAATGTATTTACATTTATACATAGTTTCATGTGGTTAAAGTGAAAATTCACCACTGAGATTAGGGAGCAGACGGAATATGACAAGCAGGGCCGCCTCTAGACTGGTTGTAAGTAAGGAGGTAGGCAGGCCAGACTGGCAGATGGGGGTTGGCTGAGGGCAGACTTAGCTTGGGGTGGTGCCCTACTTGCCCTAATTAATGAATCAGCCTCCAGTGGAACTTCAGTGTCGTCCCCTCTGTTATTTTGGGAGTTAATGGCATTCCATATGAGAATCATGGTTCCACACACACACCCTGCAGTAGTGCAGATTTAGGAACTTTTACTGTTGTGTAATTTTTATAGAGGTGAAAGAGCCAGGCTTATTTTGTCCCTTAATTGCTCCCTTCCTAGGAAGACTTTAGAAAGGTTTAGAGCTTTCCTGGACACTGATAACGCAACCTGAACCTCATGTAACCGGTAGGGCTGGGAAGGACTCCGGTCTGAAACCATGGAGAGCCGCTGCCAGTCGTGTAGACAATCCTGAGCTAGATGGACCAGAGGACATAAGGCAGCCTTCTATGGGTGGTATTCAACTCAGTCCTACTCAGAGGAGGCCTACTGAAATTAATGGACCTAAGTTACACTGCAATCCAATATATGTCTACTCAGAAGTAAGCTCCATTAGGTTCAATGGGACTTACTCCTATATAAGTGTGGATAAGAGAAAAATCAACTCATTTGAAATGTGATGCTGGAGGAGAGCTTTGCGCATACCATGGACTGCAAAAAAGACAAATAATTGGGTGTTAGAACAAATTAAACCAGAACTGTCACTAGAAGCTAAAAAGATGAAACTGAGGTTATCATACTTTGGACGCATAATGAGAAGCCATGATTCACTGGAAAAGACAATAATGCTGGGGAAAACAGCAGGGAGTAGAAAAAGAGGAAGGGCAAGCAAGAGATGGATTGATTCCATCAAGGAAGCCACAGACCTGAATTTACAAGATCTGAACAGGGTGGTTCATGACAGATACTCTTGGAGGTAGCTGATTCATAGGGTCGCCATAAGTCGTAATCGACTTGAAGGCACATAACAACAACAACAAGTGTGTACTGGATTGCAGCCTTAGTCATGTCCATTAACTTCAATGGGTCTGCACTCAGTAAAGACTAGCACTGGATACCACCCAATACAATTTAAAACATTCAAAACAATTGAAAAACTAAAAGCATGTTTAGAATCTTGTTTGGAGGAAGGATTTTGCTAAAATGGGGGGGGGAAGGGCTTTGAGATTCCATTATGGCACTCCCCCTCCAAAATTTCCAGCACTGCTCCCACGTAAGTGTACCTAGGTTTGCAGCCTGAGCAGTAGACCCACTGAAAATATGGGGCATGACTTGATCCATTCAGTTCAATGGCCCTACTTTGAGTAGAAGTGAATTGGCTAAATAAAACACAACCCAGTGCTTTATTGCTAACGCGCTTGCCGCCCTGGGCTCTTTTCAAACCATTTATTTCAATGCCTCTACTCCTGACTAGGGCTGCTATGCACCCCTCCACTAAGAGTAAGCCCCTGCGGAGCTCAACGGGGCTCCCCACCAGGGAAAGTGAGACTAGGAAAGCAGCAGCCTTGGGGAATCATGACTAACCCAAGCTGGCCGGCTGCTTGCTCGGGGCTGTCCCTAACCGGTAGTGCCCAAGGCCAGCTCATCTCACGCTTCCTGTTGCCCCCCCACCTCCTTCCTTCCAGCGGGGCCAAGCAGGGCCACCCGGCTGGCGATTGCGCCGGGGAAGGAGAGAACTGTGTCACTCCGTCACTCCCGCCTCTCCACTGCCCGGCCCCACGTGGGTGGCTGAATGCTGGCTGGCTTGTTGGCTGACCCGCCAAGAGGCCGGCGTCCAGCCAACCATCCCTCAGCAGCAGCTGCCGCCGCACACAGCCTAAAGCCAGGAGGGATTTTCTGGGTT
The DNA here is from genome assembly GCF_030035675.1 of Rhineura floridana. Lineage (NCBI taxonomy): Eukaryota > Metazoa > Chordata > Lepidosauria > Squamata > Rhineuridae > Rhineura > Rhineura floridana. The sequence continues at coordinate 41,013,492 of NC_084482.1, forward strand.
GCTTTGCAGCATGCCCGGCCTCAGGCTGCTGGAACTGCGGAGAGGGAGAGAGATCACACCATTCTGCCAGCCTGTGAGGCGGCAGGGCGGGTACTGAGTGAAGAGGGCAGTCGCCACACTCGCTCCTCTCTCTCTCTCTCTCTCTCCTCCTTGGCGCGCCTGCTGCTTCCCGGCGGCATTGCCTAGGGCGGAGGGGCGGCTCGTGGTGTCACCCCCGTCTCGTGGTGACACCCGGTGCGGTCCGCACCCGCCGCACCGCCGTAGTGACGCCCCTGCCACTGCTACAGCCTAGTAGACTGTGGAGCCTCAGAGCAGCTGCTCCGAGAGGGTGGAGGAGGAGATTCTCTGGTTGCTTTCTCCAGACCTTCTCTCCCATCTGGTAGCAGAAATTGGTTCAAAGGAAGGCACCAAATGGAAGAACTTAAACAGAGGGGCACACCAAAAAGAAACCAAAGGGCTCCTCTCCATCAGCTGCTGAAGTAGGAGGTCAACTAGAGCATCTGCTCTGCATGCAGAAAGTCCCAGATTCAATCCCAGTCATTTCTAGGTAGGACTAAGAGAGACTCCCTGCCTGAAACCCGGGAAAGCTGCAGCCAGTCAGTGTTGGCAGTGTAGCTAGATAGATCAGTGGTCTGATTTGGTAAACAACAGCTTCCTATGTTGCATACAAGGTGCCAACTGTGGGCAGAAACCTGATTCTCCAGAAGCACCAAGCTTAGTAACTGCAGGGAGCATCTTAAATGGCTATGGCTGAGCTAGTGACTGCAGCTCCCTCAGCACAAGCATCACTCCAAAGTGGCTCTGAGGCCAGGCTGGGTAAGGAAGCAGCTCTCGTCAGCAGTGCGCCCCCTGCTAGGGCATGACCCCAGCAGGTACCAGAACATGCTGTCTGCTGACACTGGGCCTATCACTCATACTATATTTTGTCCCAGGCTGTGGTCTGAAGGCACATGAGGCCAGCTCCCTGCTGATGCTAAGCAGGGTCAGGTCTGGTCAGTGCCTGGATGGGAGACCACCTGAGAACCATATGTAAGCTGCCTTGGGTTTCTATCATGAAAAGAAAGGCGGGGTAGAAATGTAATACATAAATAAATGATAAATAAATAATATTTTCAAAACATTAAAAATGGTGTCTATTTGTATTCTGCTCAAGCATATCCAAAAACCTCTCTAAATATTTCTTTATTTACATTATTATTGCCCACCCGGCACCATTAGGTCCCAGGGTGGCTTACAGAAATTTAAAATACAGTATTAAAAACTATTAAAACACATTACATTCACAGGAGCAGGGTGGGTCCTGAAAACATACATCCCAGGTGCTGAAGGCCAGGGTAAAGAGATGCATCATTAGCATTTGCCGAGAGAACTGTATAGTGAAGGTGCAAGACGCATCTCTGTAGGGAGGGAATTCTACACCTATAGGGGCTATCACAAAGAAAGTTCTTTCCCAGGCCACCATCCCAGAGCTTGGAAAAGTTACTTTTTTGAACTACAACTCCCATCAGCCCCAGCCAGCATGCTACTGGATTGGGGTGATGGGAGTTGTAGTTCAAAAAAGTAACTTTTCCAAGCTCTGCACCATCCTCCAAACGTCTGAGGGTGGCAGAAATACAAAGAAGGCCCCTTCTGCTGTTCTCAACACCCAAAGGGTCTGTAGGGAAGGAGACTGCCTCTTGAGATATTTGGGACCAAAGTTGGTCAGGCTTTAAACACAAAGCACCTTGAACTGGGCCTGGAAAGGAACTGGCAACCACGGCAACGGTTTTGGAACAGGGGTTATATGAGTTCTAAAATCAAGCCCAGCCAGTCATCCGGCCGCTGCATTTTGGACCAGCTGAAGTTTCTGAGTTGTCTTCAAGCCCCACGTAGAGTGCATTGCAATAATCCAATCTGGAAGGTATCAAAGTATGGTGTACTGTTGCCAAGTCATCTCTGTCCAAAAGGGGCTGTAGCTGGCAAACCAGCTGTAGCTGGAAATAGGCACTCCTAGCCACTGAGGGCACCTGAGCCTCCAGTAATAACGTTGGATCAAGGAGTACCCCCAAGCTATGAACCTGCTCCTTCCAGGGGAGGGTTACCCCATCCAGAACAGGCCATCTTCCCATCTCCTGGACTTGAGAAACTGGAAAACCTCTGTCTTTTCAGGATTCAGTTTCAGTTTGTTGGCCCACATCCAGCCCATCACTGCCTCCAGACACCTGTCTAGTACCTCAACTGCCTCTCCTGATTCAGATGGAACAGAGAGGTAGAACTGAGTGTCATCCGCAAAACTCCTGATGCCTGCTCCCAGTGGCTTCATAGAGATGCTAAATAGCATGGGAGCAAGATGGAACCCTGCGGGATACCACAGGAAAACTCCCATGGTGTCAAACAAAAGCCTCCCATAACTACTTTTTGGAAACATCCCTGGAAATCAGAGCAGAACCACCCAAGTACAGTGCCCCCAACCCCCTCCTTCCTGAGCTGCTCCAGGATACTGTGGTCAATGGTATCAAAGGCTGCCAAGAGATCAAGGAGAACAAGCAGGGTTGCATTCCTCCCATCTTTCTCAACGAATGTCATCAACCAGGGTGACCAAGGCAGTTTCAGTGCCATGACTGGGCCTAAAGCCAGACTGAAATTGATACAGCTATACAAATATAAATACAAGTGCCTCATAGTCAACGGGGGAAAAAAAATCAAAATAAAGATTCCAAAACAATCAAAATTCTTCACCAAGAAAAAGGTAAATTAATCTAAGTCGCTTGCAGCCTATACATATTATGCAGAGGGGTAATCAGCATGTTGCCAATTTTGCTCAATTCTCCAATTTTTCAATACTGCATGATTTATTGTAGTTGTGCAAGTCATTGAAGAGGGGCAAGGAACTACACAGGGCACTAACCCTTTACCCCCAATTACTGGAAGTCTTATTCAGCCCCCCAGACTTCTGAGATTTTAGAGCAGCCATTGTTCAGAAACTAATGCTAAGAGTTAGAAACTTGCATTTTTAAAAACAAATGCTTAGGAATTTGAATTAATACCAAATGCCAGATTCTGCACTTTTGAGCTCCTACAGAATTGCAGCACGCACAGAGATCAGCCTATATAATCACTAATGTGCATATGTTACCACATTCTTCCAAGCTACACAGGAAGTGGATTGGCCTGTGAAAGACCAACCCAAATTGTGTTTGCATTTTGACAAATTTGTAGGGCAGTACAACATCTCAGAGGAGGTGAAGTCCCCTGGTGTGTTCACTATAGCTGCCCAATTCCCCTGCTTTTTAAAGTTTGATAGAAATATCTGTTGGCTATAGGTACGTTCATAAACTACAAGGTTTTTTGCTTATTAGTTATTTTTTTTCTGCTTTTTAATCCAGGAGGTAAGAAATGGGATCTTGTGCAAGTTTGCTGAGAATGGATTGATCATTTGCATGCTTATTGAGTTCAATGGGATTTACTCCCCTGCGATCATGCTTAGGATAGGTGAAACTGACCATGGGGCAGGGATAAGGGAGGAGGAGAAAGGGCAGGGATGGGGAAAAAGAGGGCAGGCTTGATCATCCGCATGCTTATTGAGTTCACTGGGATCTACTCCCATGCAATCATGCTTAGGATAGGTGAAACTGACCATGGGGGGAGGAGGAGAACAGGGAGGGAGGGCTGGAGTGGGCAGGGGAGAAGGATGAGGGGAGGCAAGGAAGAAAGGAGGAGAAGGGAAGAGAAGGGAAAAAGAGAGGGGTAGAGAGGAGGGGAAAGGCAGGTCTGATCATCTGCATGTTTATTGAGTTCAATGGGATTTACCCCTGTGCAATCATGCTTAGAATAGGTAAAACTGACCATGGGGGAGGAGAAGAAGGGGGGAGGGGACAGGAGAAGGAAGGAGGAAGGGGGAGTGGAGGGGAAGGAGGGGGAGAGGATTGGAAGGGGTGGGGCGGGTGGCAAAGGAAGGGTGAGGGAATGGGCAAGAGTGAGGGGGTAGAAGGGAGGAGGAGTGGAGGGCAGGTTTGATCATTTGCATGCTTTTTGAGTTCAATAGGATTTACTCTTGAGCAATCATGCTTAGGATAGGTGAAGCTGACCTGGGAGAGAAGGGGAGTAAGGGTAGGGGTAGGGAGAAAGATGGAAATCCACCCTGGCCATTGGAGCTCTGTCAGGGGAATAGGGCGTCTCCTAGCAACTTTTAGCATCCTGTACAAACTGTACTTCCCAGGATTCTTTGGGGGAAGCTATGACTGTTTAAAGTGGAATAAATGTCTGGTGTGGGTGTGGCCCCCTGATTAGCCAAGCCAAGCAGCTGTTAGTCTGGCTTTTAGAACACTGACAATTTGTTCTTACTGAGCATGCCCGTGCTTACCATTGACTCCAATGTTAAATTTCTTAAATTAATTAAAAATCAGCCAGGCATTTTTTAAACTTTTAAACTGCAGAAGATGAAGGTCAGAGTATGGGTCAAGGTCAGTAATAGAATTACAGGTACTCTGTCAACATGGCTGATTTTTAATTAATTTCAACAACTTATGAGAACTCTGAGAGAAAAAAAGTCCAACAGGGGTCTGGATTTTTTGTCTCTTGTTTTACACTTTGAACTCTTGATTCTCTCTGACTGTTGTGTGTATCGCCATGAAAACTTAAAGGTTGTTAAGCAAGCGTTTCTGAGTTCAGGACTATACGTTTTGTAATGTTTTGTTTTGAAATGAGCTTATGGGAAGCATCAGAATGGCATGGGGGTATTTTCAATTTAACATGGCAGAATGTGAAAAATCCATGCTTATAGCATACAGTCACTCTCATGGCTGTATAATTATGCATTGGATTGAATGTGGGGTTGAGGGTCAGCCATTTCAGAGCTTAATAAATGCTTGCATCTGCCAGCAAAAAGAAGTAGCTAATTAAAGAGTAACAATTCATACAGTTAATCATTTATTCATTTACACACATTACTCAGTATTATTACTAATAATTTCATTTATGAATTGCTCCCTATAAAACTTCCTGAAGTGATTTAATAATAAAACATCAAAATAGATACATATAAATATAGTATACGGTTCTAAATTGCTATTTCTCTGTATAATCTAGTACAAATTTAAGCATGTGAAAGTAAATAGCAGACCAAAAGGGAAAACTGACCTGGAAAAACTGGAGCTGCTTCTCTAAACTCCAGAAGAATGGATGCTTTAGTACACAGTTAGCCGAAGGACGCATCTGAGCATCTGTACTTATCATTTGCTCTATTAAGTCACGAGCAACGATGTCCTCTGTTGAAAAAAGAAAAATGTTTACTCGGAGTCTATGTAATGTTGTCAATCTTTTATAATACCTTTGAGGAAACCCAAGTTGCTGAATGTTTGAGACACTCACATAAAAGGTTCCACAAGCCAAGGTCTGTTTCAGTTTGAACTCTGATAGCCCTTTGTAAACCAACAACAAAACCCCTTTGAAGTTGTCCCTCAGCTCCACCTGACGACTCCTGAATGCCATGGTTGTATTTTCTCTCATTTTCTTTTGGTTTACAAAAAATAATGTTTCAAGACAATACTCTGGATTAAACAGAATGCACAGCTACACTTCACAATAATGGAAAACGTCTATTTGCTTACCATGCTTCTCTGGATTTAGGAAGTCTAGACTGTAAGCACCTAGCAAAATGTTGGCTTGCCGCTGCAGGGATTTGCCAAATGGATGGTTGCCTTCAGATATCACATAGTAGAAGACACATCCAGCTGAAAAAATATCTACTGTGTGTGTCTGTAAAGAGAAGCATTTAAAAAGAAAGATCGCAGTGTAACATCTTTAAAATACTGGGCAACATGAACAAAGATAAAGTTTCCAAAGTGCAAGAAGAATGAAACAGTCTAGCAAGCTTGAGCTTATTTGCATTTTCCCAGTGAAACCCTAAATATAAAGAATACAATTAAATAAAATGTGAAGTGCTTAAGTCAATAGTGTACACTGCAAAAGCCACATCCTGGCATTTAACCAAACATACAATAAATAATCAAATATTAGAATCCATTTTTAATTCAAAAGTATACAAGATATTGGCAGTAAATATTGTTTAACATATGCAACCATCTTGCACACGTGGAACACCTTTGTTAGGTGCTGACTTCTTTCCCCCCCCATATAAATTACTTTTGTACTCAGCAACGCACAAACCATTTCTCAACATGCCACATGTGTTGTGGACTGCAACTGGGCACAAAGGAAAAATACAGATCCCATTTAGGCCAAACTGAAACCATCTTACTAAGCTGTGCTAAACTGGAAATGCTTGATCCAATATGGTTAGCAGAATGAACAGCTCTCTGTGCATGGTCAACTTCATTAACAAATTCATGCTGACATATCAGATATATCTAATTCCTGTCTCTCACTCTCATAACATACTGGTCAAATATTACGACCCCACCAAAGCTGAGATGAGATTTATTAATTCTTTTTTTCATTTATTCTAGTACTGAAGTCTGTAAACCCTAAGCTAGCTGAAAACATGAAGGGAAGAAACGACAGGGTGCATGGCATGCACATTTCTGTTTTTCAACAGAGGAGAAGAGCTGGGGAGCTCATGAGGAGTACAGTCAGGGGGCTGCTACTGCTGCCTTCCCAAAGGGAGAAGTTAATGACTGAACTAGGAGATCTGCATTGCTCTGAATGTGGGGTTAGTGAGACACTGACACTGCAAGTTAATCTTGCTAGAAAGGCAAGATATATTTTGCAAAGTCAAGGAGATCCCACAGTCATACCAGTGCAATATCTTCCAGAGCACTTGTTACCTTCTCTGTGTAGAAAAGGGTAAACGAGGGAGTTATATAAACCTATGGCCTGCTTTAGATCACACTCTGGGTAAAGTCTCTAGGGAAGTGGTCATGAGTGAGCAAGCCCTGAGAAGAAGTGCAGTGGACTTACCGGGTTCTCTTTGCAATCCTCACTCAGTATCTCTGGAGCAATCCAACCTTCAGTGCCTGGTACTCCAGACCGACGGCTAAAACTGTGCCTGCCCACTGCAAGCTTCTTACAGAGGCCAAAGTCTGAAATCATGGCTTTGACCTTGCCATGGGCATTCGGCATGGAAATGAGGATATTATGGGGCTTCAGATCTCTGTGGACTAATATAAAGAAACCAGAGAGATTCTAAATAGTAAAAGATTCTTTGCATTGCTTAAGTTTATTTATCTTAATTCAATAAGCTTGCATTACAGACTTGTTTTATTAGCATAGGTCTTTTCCAGTTTTCATTTTAATGTGGGTGGGGAGGATCACCATGGCCACACTTTGTGATGAATGGGGCTTCCTTCCCCAGATATCAAATCAGAAACGAAGGTTCCTTACTTTCAATCTGGGATGGCGATCCCCAATCTTGTAGCTACATATGTGATGTCCCAACAGGACACAGCGTTTGTTGTTTTCCCTGCCCATTTTGCTCTGCCTCCCAAAGCTTCCTAGGCTTCCCTGGGGTTCACATGCGCTCTGTATTAGGGAAGGTTATATTCTTTCCATGCCCTGCTACAACTGAGCTCATTACAAAGCCTAAGCACATGTAACTGAAGTGACTGCACATTGCCTCCTTGTTTACCTTAGCCTCTCCTTCCCTCCATGTCAAATCTTAATTGTAAGCCCCTCAGAGGAGAGACCTGTCCACTTGTACTGTGTAAAGGGCAATGAGCATTGATGGCACATTATAATAATAGTAACACTATATGGAGCAAAGAACTAAGATCAAAGAAACAAACCACATTGTCAACCTTCTGTCTACTTTTCCTTCTCATCACATAAGATTTGTGTGTTTGCTGAACACACATTAGGTACTTTGCCATGGTTATATGGTACTGTTGTACATTTATTTTATCTAAGAAACAGAGCTGAGAGGATTCACAAAACCCAGCCTCCTGCAGTAGGGTAGGAAATTACCTTCATGTTTCATCCTCATGACCTTTTTGTGGAGTCCCAGAGATCTGACTGGCCAGTGTGGGAAACAGGATGCTAGACTAGATGGGCATTTGGTCTGATCTAGCAGGACATTAAGTGAACTTATACCATCTCATAACATCAAAAGCATCCACTTCACATCTATAGACAGATTCTAGCCCTCAAGGTTGATGGTAAAAGTGAACTATGGCCATAATTTTATGTTTGTATGTTGACTTAATAAGCAGAGATATGAATGAGCCTCATTCTCCCACATGTAACTGATTTGTCCCTCCATTTGCACAAACTTGGAAACAAGCCAGGCAGTTTTCAGTTAACTGTTGTTTTTCATTGCGTCTGAACTGGGAAACTATCCTCAATAGCTGCCAGACATGCTAGGACACAGGTTGTTCAGAAGCTGTTTGCCATAGTGTTTTGGTTCCGATGTAATGAGAAACTATAGTTAACTGAAGATTCCCTGGCTTGCTTCCCAGCTTGCACAAATGGAGGCGTGAAGCAGCTGCGTGCAGGTACACACGACTCATTCATATTTCAGTTTATTAAGCTAGGTATGAACATCCTAACATGGCCAGTGTCTATCTGATGATCATGTGAAATCATGACTGAAAAATCCCATGTCACTTTAGAATGTAATTTTTTTACATAAGTGTTATAACAGGAATGGTGAAAGGACAATGTTCAACTCTTCTTTTTGGAGTTGGCTGTGCACACAGTTTATGGCAGGGCTACCATGAAATACACCGTTTCTTCACCCAATAGAACAGCACAGAAAGTTTTATAAACACCTAAACCCCAAAGAGTAAATGTGGTCTATGGACAGGAAATCATACTTGGACTAGGGAGGTATTGGTTCAAATCTCAGCGTAGCCATAAAATCTTTTGATATCTTTGGAAAAATTGTACATCATAATAAAGGATGAAAGTAAAAAATCATTACCAATCTTGTATACAGTGGGAGATTATGTATTGGGTAGTGATGAAAATGCATCAAGAAGATGCCTTTGGAAGGGTTGTGATCAGACCCTGCAACTAATTAAGGTATAAAGAAGAAAATAGTTAAAATAGCCGGTTCCATGATATAAATTATATAGCTGCTAGACAGCAAGCTGTTCCTGCTTCCACAGCAAAAAGAAGTATCCTTCTTTTATTTGAAAAAGATGCAGCCACTGCAATAGTTGGGAATTAAAATAAAATGGTTTCTTACCAATATTGAGAGAGTGGAGATAAGCAAGGCCAGACATTGTCTGTTGTAAAAGGGTGATCGGCTGCAAACCATGGTGACTGAAGTCCTTCTGTTCCACATACTAGAATGCATATAGACAAAATCAAATTTTAAGGCTGCAATCCTACGCACACTTTCTTGGCAGTAAGCCTAACTTGGCACAGTGGGACTTAGTTTTGAGTAAACATGCACAGGATTTAGCTGCATATCTGAGTATTCCCTGGATTCTTTGAATGTTTGCATATGCTTAAGTAATGCTAATATCTTAAACAGGATAGAATCATGAGTATAAACAGATCATGTGTATAAACCAGACTAAGAACGGTATCAGTATATTCTGCCTCAAGTCATTTCACTGCCTGTGATTCACTGTCATTTGCTGCATTGAAAATGCGAAAGAGAAAAATTTTATCCAGGTGCATAGTAAGGTGACCCACTACATAATTAAGTATGAAAAAATTAACTTGGGTTGGAAAGATCAGCCTCCTCCTTTGAATTGACAAGCACACACACCCCTGCCTCAGTTTTAGAGACACTGCAGATGTATATATAACCCATAGTTTACCTCTTGTAAAGTAGCAGCACAGAGCTCAAGGGCTATGTATTGGAACTGACGGTCCTTCTCTGTACAAAAATAGCGGATCACATTTGGATGTTCATCAGATTCTCGCAACAGCTGCACCTCCCGGTCAGCAAAGCTGAAACATTCGGGGAGAATTCTCTTCACAGCAACATCTCGATTGTCAAATGTCCCCCTGTAGATATGCCAAGATACAAAGGAGAAACTCCTTAACATTCAGCTGCATTACTCAACTAGGATCTTGCCTTTTATCAAGTTACCATGTTTAAAATTGTATTAAAGGGGATTTTATTCTAGTTTGGAAAGAGGTGCAAAGCTGGTACATACCTACCCCAAAAGACTTAAAGTTGTTATTGCAGCAAAAGGTGGTTCTACCAAATATTAATGTGGGGGGGTTGAATACTTATGCAAGCCTCATGTTTTGGTTTTTTATGTTTCTTATAAACGTTCCCCAACATAAAACCAATGTCACCTTACAGTAATTGATTTTGAGTTTCTGTGTTTCAAAATAAAATATCATGCAGAACAAAATTACAATGTATCATTTGTACAGTAGGGCCCCACTCATATGGCAGGTTAGGTTCCAGATCCCGTCGAAAAGTGAAAACTGTGGAAAAAAGGATCAGCTGTAGCGTGTGGGTCTGGAACCTAACCCGCTGATCGCGCCCGAGGAGGAGAAGATCAGCACACTACAGCTGATCTTCCCCTCCTCGGGCGTGATCAGCTTGACAGTGGGAGTCTGATTGCGCCAGAAGAGGAGATCAGCTGTAGCGCTACAGCTGATCTTCCACTCCTCCGGTGCGATCAGCTCGAGGATGGGAATCTGATCGCACCAGAAGAGGAGATCAGCTGTAGCGCTATAGCTGATCTTCCCCTCCTCCGGCGTGATCAGCTGGAGTGCGGGAGTCTGACCGCCCCCGAGGAGATCAGCTGTAGCGCACTACAGCTGATCTTCCCCTCCTCCAGCGAGATCAGCTGGAGCATGGGGAGCTCCAGCTCCCCCTCCAGCTGATCACCCCACTGGTGCCGTATTAGCGGAACACCGAAAAGCGGGGCACTGAGAAGTGGGGCCCTACTGTAACTCAGTAATATGACAGCATTGGTCAGGGGTCTGAATACTTTTGCAAGGCACTATAGATGTTTATAAAGAGAATGCAAGAAAGGCTGCCTGTTCTGACAGATGATCAGGAAAAGAGCCACAAAAGCACCAAATCTGCTTTAAATGAGCAACCTGAATTTGCCAGGATGCAATCAAATCCCACCCACAATATAGTGACAGTGTGGAAATGGCCCTTGTCACCAAAGTACAGCACGAATGTCTGGTGCTTACCTGTAAACAATTGTTCCCTCAGCTCCATGGCCAAGCACATCCTTTGGGTGGAATGAAATCTTTCCAACCACTACAGTGGCTGTGTTTTCATCTAAGCAACAGCAGAAGAAAGACAGAATGAGCATACCCGGCACCTTTTAGGCACATATCCTCACGTGGCATTTAAAGGCTCTACACTAAAAAGTGAAGGGAATATACTTAGGGCATTTTAAGGATTTAAAAGGTTTCTTTTAATACAGGCAAGCATTCAGATCTAGGAATGCCAGTTCCAACATTACATGGAAACAAGGGCTGTTATCACTAAACATTTCAACTAGTCTGTGGGAATAATAGCAAAGACCTGTAATAGTTAATTTGCATTACCATAATAACTTTATCCTTCAACTGAAGGGAGTTGATACTACATATGTTGACAGAAGGATGAGAAATGCTTGTGTCTTTCTCCTTGACATTCTGCTGCAATTTCTGATGTTGCCCAAGAGCACCCTTGACAAGAACACCTGCGTGCCTGTCTGCACAACGGCGGCACATGGAGAGATGTTTCCAGGGCCTGTCTCATCATTGTGCAACTCCCTTCCAGCTGGTTATTGTTAAAGGCTAAACCAGAAAAGTGCTGTCTGTCCTAGCTTTTGGAGGTCAGAATGCAATAAAATGATGTCTGAGAAAGTTCCCAAGATTGATATTGTGATTAGGTAGTCCTCAACATTTTACAAGGTGTACTGAACCACCTTTATTGAAATATTAAAGGTGTGGCTGTATGAAATGTATGTCTAACTCAAGAAGAATCTATTCCTGATCCTGAAAAAGATCAGAGGCAAGGTGCTGTTCATCTCTCCCCAGTTATGCCTGCTTAGACCTTGGGAGAAATGCTATCTTTTAGACTTAATCTCACAACAAAGAAAAGTTACATCAATGTTATCACCTTCTTCTTGCTCAGTGGAAAGGCAGCTTCCAACATCAGAGGCAGAGACATTGGAATACGCAGAGTGGTTTGATGCTTTTGGAGACATGTTTGGTGAGCTGGTGGCTGAGCTCTCTGGCCTGATGCAGGAGCCATCCAGGAATTCTGCCCCTTCAGAGGGCAGGTCAATGGGAGGACTGAAGGGCTGCTGCTGCTGCAATAACTGTATCTTCTCCTCCAGCTGTTTCTGGAATTGCTGGTGTTGTCGCTGTTGCTGATGATGGACACTCTTAAGAGGAGGGAAATAATTTTAAGCAAAGGATGGAAATTAAAAGTTTATTTTGTGGATCTTCAACAGCTGCTTTTCTTGGACTTTATGCTCGTCTGTTTTATGGCTTTAGGTTGTTTGCAATTGCGGCTCTCTGTTCATGGAAGGCTTTTTAATCCAGCAGAGGTTTTCTTGAAAATAATTTCTGCAGGTATCCCCTTCCCTATGCAGTCCCCTGCATCTCCCCAAACTCTGCCCCAGAGGACTGGGGTATTCTTTGGAACAGTGTGGGAGGCTGCAGGAAAAAGGGGAATTTGCAAAACTCACCTCCCCACCCCCTATGTTCACTGAAGCCACTTCTGGAGTAAAGAGCTTTCCATGAGTAGAGGGACACATTTGATACCACTCTTTATTTATATCGTTGTTGATACTGTGTACATTGTAATTTGTTGGTCTGTAAGCCATCCTCTGTGCCTGTTGGTAGAAAGATAGGATGTAAGTTGAGCAAATAAACAGGATCCTGAACATGCATTTATTCACCATGTCAATGAGGTCAGGGGGACTGTGCAAGAATACTGGTGTGGAGGAAAACAAGGTATGAAAGATGCAATGCTAGATTTGTCTTTTCTATCTATACTAAATATGTTGGTAAGACAACTCTATATCAGGATTAACTACAACATTATTATCTGCTTTAATTGTCACAGCGAGGCTTCCAACTCCACTAAACACTGGTTTCATGTAGTATCACTAAATAAGAAATTTACGGTGCAATTATTAAATGTAGTTCTCAATTTTTAGAAAGCTAATTACATTTATTTTACTTACATCTCAGAGCAACTGACATGGGGCTTCAAGCAGTTTCCCATCCAGACACTTATCTATAGCTACTTATCTTTGTCACTGCTATAGCACTGGCTATAGTACAAGTATACTTGTACTACCAAACAATTAACTGTTGCTCCAGAAGAAAGACATGCCCAGCTTAACTTAGAATCCAATTCTGGAAGTTCTTTTTATTTTGGATCAGTTCTATAAGACTTTAAAACATTCCTTAGACTATTAATAGATAAATGTGCAGTCCTCTTTTATAGTTCATAGGGTCTTTAAAAAAGAAAAATACGTTGTTAGCGTCCCTGACAAATTGTTGGGGCTATGTTTAGGAGGATATAAATCTCAATTAAATGAAAAGAAAAAAACTCAAATGTCCTTGTACTTGCTTTTAGTTTGACTATTCTTATCAATTCACAAGATTATCATCCACAAACTAGCCAATTACCATTGGATATGTGATGACAAAGGCTACCCAGCCAACAAGTAAGAAAGTGCTCAGGATGACAGTAGCCATGTCTTTTAATATGGAATCGACTGGAGCCTCTGTCCGGGGTGCTGTTTCACTGGGGGTCTCTCCAACATTCTTCGGAATGGGAGGAGGCAAGTCTTTTGTAGAACTTCCAGCCATATTGATTGCCTGAGAGAACCAAGGACTGCATTAGTTCAGAGGCTGCAGTGAAAGTGATGGCCTCCATTACGGTTGCTCAGCTGCTTGCAAAAACACACTTATCAATAAGGATAATTTCTTGAAAAGTTAATACAACATACAATTAGATAAATATTTATTTTTAATGTTTCTATGCCACCTTTCAGAGCAAAGCCCTCCCAAGGCAACTGGCATACCTAAATAAAACATAAAAACTACAACACAACAAAATTTTCAGTGAGGAGAAAAAATTGCAAAACGATCACAAAGGAGTCCATAATTTCTAAACACATATAGCAAGAACTGATTCATGTTTTGTAAGCACATGATTCTGACCAAGGTAATGAAAATCATGTTTTGTTATCATTAGATACAATTATAATATGGAAAGAAGCTAAAGTCATCCTTACAGCTTATTTCTTATGCACTTTCCTGACTTTGTGCAGCTGCTTTTAAAGTTGTTTCTCAAAAAACTCACTATTGCTGTTTTTTATTATATTATATTTTATATTATATTAAACGGGGCTCTCAGTGGCCTCCCATCTAGGAGAAGTTCCACACCTGCTTAGCTTCAGCAATGCTGCTATATCAGGTACCCACAGGGAACTCTCATGAACTTACACTAATGACTTTGGACTGAATGGCTTAGGACATTACCTACCTACACAGGAACAGGGTGCATGTGCTCCCCTGTTCCTCTGCAAGAATGTCATATCTAAAACACAACCTTCACACTGCTCCCAGCTGGGAGATCCACAAACATCTGTGAATCTCTGGATGAGGGAACTGTAAAGGTTATATTTTGAATGAGAGAACTACTGCAAAAGAACACAAACAGTGGGCAATGTATGCATTTTGTTCCTGTGCAACAAGGTAAATGTCCTAATCTATTAAATAAAGAACATATCCAAATGGGAAAATTAATGGATGATTTTTTTTGTCACTGATTTAGTCAATTTAAGAGCATGTTGGATAAAACCACTCATCCTGTAATTTGCATGAATGTGTGAGAAATCCTACACAAATCCTGTCTCCCCCACCCGTACCCATGCACATACTTTTTACACAACATGGAATATTCTGTGCTGACACTTTCCTAAAGAATTTGTTAAACAAGACTTCATTTTTCACAAACCTCTTCAAAAGCAGCTTTGTCTGAATCTGCTGGGATTACATTTTCATGCCGCTTTGGCAGATTGCTTGGAAATTTCTCCAGGATCTTTGTTGGGGCTGATAAGGGTGTCTCATGGTGCCCTTGAAACAAGAACATGCTTTTTGTTATTCCCAAGGAAAAGATATTGCCAAGCAACAGCATCAGATGGGGCATACTTATATTCAAATGGCTGGAAAGTATGGTAACATGTGGCATTACCAGGCATGGGAACAGCCCCGCTCGGTTCGAGCAAAGATCTGTTCTCCTTCCAGCAATAGCCAACTTTGGGGAAGTTTGCAAGCAGGGCATGAAGGCAACAACAGGCATCCCCTCTTGTTTGTTCCCAGCACCTGCTATCCAGCAGTATTCTGGATCTGAACATTTAGCTACCACTAGTCTGCTAATAATTGATAGACACATCCTCTACAAATTTCTATACACGTAAAATGTAAGCATTACACTGCAATTTGCAGCACCACAGGCAGGTGGCACTGCAAACTCATTGTGAATGCTTCCTCCCTACCTGTACACTGCTCACACCACCCACCTCAGCAAGCAGGCAAGGGGTGGTGGTGGTAGCCTGGGTGGACAGGCGTGGCAGGAGGGAGGCAGGTGCGCAACCTAGGTGTGCTGTGCGGTGGAAGTGTTTGTCCAGGGCAACACAGGGCTGTGGCAGCATGGGGCAGTGGTGGAGAAGGAACAGGGAGGCAAGCGGGTTGGTGAGGGGAGTGGGGTTGTTGGGGGATGGCAGGGAAGTGGGAGGTTGGCGGGGGTTGGCAAGCGGGGTGAGGGTTGGCAAAGGGCAAGTGGAGCAAGCAGGGGGGCACAGCCCCCCAGTATCTAATTTTTTAAAAGCTAAAGGCCATCACTACATAAGGTGGTAGAGAGTTACACATAGTTATTTATGTGTTAAAGCTTAGTACACAATTAACTTTAGGCAATCCACTACCAGATCACATAGTGATGGCCTTTAGCTCAACATTTGCATTCTTCATGCAATCAAAGGCCATTTCTGTTGTGTTAACTTGTAGATATTGCACAGGATTTGCAAAATGCCTGCTCATTAAAGCTGTAGTTCTGCAATTCTTAATTGTGATATCTGATGATCTGAGCAGGGCAGGAGATCAGATTTAAAATCAAGAATGTGCATGTTGTATATCTCATGGTAACCTTATGTACACTCTTAAATTATCTCTTCCTTCCCAAGTTCAGCACACCAGTACATATTTTACAAGGCAGCAGTTTGAAGCATGGAGAACTATGTGTAGAATGTGAGATTAAACAAGAGATAATAGGGGAGCAATAATCACTTTCTTGGTTCCTTAAAAAAGCAGTTGAATTTTTAAAAGTGCCCTGTTGCCAACAAATTCATAGAAAAATAATGTCCCTATTTCACCCTTGTGGTTCACTATCTCTTATCTATTAAGAAGTGGAAGGGACTGTAAAGCTCTTTAGAACAGTGGTTCCCAAACTTTTTTTCCTCATGGACCACTTGAAAATTGCTGAGGAGGGTCATTTAATGATTTTTGCAATACAATAAAACACAATACAAGAAATAAAAGAAGAAATAAAAATACAACTAAAATCTATATAAATATTTAATGCAATGGAAATGCCATCTCCCAACTTCAACCACAAATCCACAGACACGTGGCAGAACACCTGAATGAGGCTCATGGACCACTGGTGGTCCATAGACTATGGTGTGAAAACCCCTGCTTTAGATCCTGAAAATAGAAACAATACATTTTCAGAATATAATCTTAAATTTGGATTTTGTCCACCAGAGGGCAGTGCAATACAGAAAAAGTCTGATGTTTACTACCTATTAAAAGCCAGTGGTTCCTCAAATAGCGCAGACTGTTCTTTTGTTTAAATCCAGATGAAAACTTTAGATCTGTACTGGGGGTGATAACACACTCTTCAATTGTGATACCATGTGTTTTTGGACCCTCAATCAGAGGTATGGGACTTCCCCGGGGCTAGAAAGAGGGAGAGAAAATGTGTAATTACTTTTCTTTGAATGCAGTAATGTAACATTTAGAAAGATAACAAGTAATTCTAAAAAGATATTTGGAGTTCATATTGACCACACATGGTCAAGCCTATCTTTATAGACAGATTCATAGACTTTTCAGGCAAACAATGACCTCAAATAATATGGGCCACAAAGAGCTCCCACTACTGACATAAGGGAAGCTGCTCAGAAGGGGAATATGTATTTGATTGGTACTTTGGGTCATTAATTCAAGGCTGGCCTTTCAACAAAGTACTTTAGCCCTACTAATTATGGCACAGGATAAAAAGAGTTTCTGTGTCTTATGTGGGAAGGGCTTCACTGACGAGTTTGGTAAAATAATTTTAACTGATTAAGACTTTTCAGTTTGGGAGCATTTATCAAATCAAAATGCTGCAAATCCATTTACTCTTGGCCATTAAACTGGCATTATTTACCACAGTCTGCTTTTGTTCCTATTTAAAAATGTTTCTGCTTTTGTTCCTATTTAAAATGGCCAAGATTATTTCTTCGCAATCTGTTCGTTTAACTTGTATAGCTTGCCTTTTTTTAGAGGACAAAAAAAGGCTTTGATTCTTATTATTTAAGTTGTCAAAATATTTTCCATTATTGCCCCAAATATAAAGTAAATAACTAAAATGTACTGTGAGGTATTTATTGATTTATTTATTCATTTTCATTTATGAATTACTTCCCATAAAATATCCCAAAGCAATTTAGCATTAAAAATATAAATAAAAACAAGTGTTGTGGCACCAACACTTTGGAATTCCCTCCCCTTAAATATTAGACAGGCTGTTATCTTTTCAGCATCTATTGAAGACCTTCCTCTTTCAACAAACCTTTAACTAAAGACCTTATCCTAGTCTGCTTCTGTGCTGGAATTGCTTTTTAAGATGTTTTTAAAGTTGTTTTTTAAAGATGTTTTTCAAGATTTTTGTTTTAATATGTTTTAAAGTCTTTTGTTTTTGAGATGTATTAAAGCGCTTTTAGTGTTTTTGTTTGCTGCCCTGGGCTCCTTCTGGGAGGAGGGGCAGGATATAAATAAACACAAAAAAAATCAAATCCAGTATAGATACAAATAGAGATGCTGATTTAAGAGTAGACAGAAAATGGATTATGAATCTATATTTTGAAAAAATGTGGGAAGAAGCTCAAGTTCCTCATTCTATTTTGAATGGGAGGGGGGGAGATTGTATCTACTGAAAATGTGGGCTCAGCACAGCTTACCATAATAGCCACTCCTTCATGAACCATCGATGGTGATGCATACAAGCCTGTGGAATATTTTCCTACGTAGAGTGTTGGCCTAGAAGTACAACAATGAGAGTCAGGAAGAAAATGTTACAGTGCTGCTGTCTAGTTGTTTATTTAAGGTACTTATAATAGCTATTTTCAGATGAACCTGAAATAGTTGAGGGACTAAGGTTTACCATATATACAACAAAACCATCTGTACACATAGCTATATATTTTGTATGAAAATACCAGCAATGCTAAACTGACCAGAAATATATGCATATTTTGATGAGAAAGACCAGATCTGAAAAGTGAAGTATGTTTCCTGCCTCTGGGAAATCCTTTGTGATATAGCTTCATTATGTAAATCACTAGAAGCTGCCCCTGTATGACAACAATTCTAAGAGGGAAGTCAGTTTCTTTGTATTTGCTTCTCTTATGCCAGTGCCTCATTATGTATTGGTGAGCCAGTACATATAAATATGGCTCATTGCTTGGAGCAGATGCCATCTGGACCACCGATGAAGCAGTCTACACGTGGCAGCCATTATTGTGAAAAGCTGCCCTTTATCTAGGCCCAAAGACCCAAAGGGTCCAGGCCACAGAGATAGCCACAACCCCCGTTTGAATGTTTTACACCTGTGCCATTCATTTTAAGAAGTTCATGTTTGCATTTCTACATTCAAATCTATATGCCAGTTTCAAGCATCATGAATTAAATATGAAAATACAGTTTTTCCAGATTTTAAAAATGTTTATAGTGCTAATGATTTGAAGTGAAAGGGCTGAACCCAAACCTTGCCTCTGTTAAATTTCATTATGTCCATGCAGTTTGAAGCTGCATTATTTCACTTAAATAATTCAAAAGTAAATTGAAATGTCAGTTATAATCTTCAAACATGATTGTAGGATAGTAAACTGAATTGAATACATGTTATGATTTTTACGGCACATTATAAAAATGAACATGCAACTGTAGTCCTCTGATTTGATCTCTCTTCACTCCCATATGAAAGCTCTTTCCAAATGACAAAAAAATTCATTAGCGGGCCGCAAATCCCAGTCCAGGAATGATAGTGTAATATTCTCATTGATTCAGGAAAGAAATGACTATGCTATCAATAAATAGCCAGCTGACTACTTTAAAAACATTGGCTTGGATCCAGTGGAGCTGTCTATCTCCTTCCTAAGGCAGCCCTTTTATCACCCCACCACCACCACCAAATTGCACAAGATGCTGTAGCTGGAGGAGAAAAAGTAGTGAAAATTGGGGGACCCCTCTGGTACAAAAAGGAGTGTCTCCCACATGTGGAAGCAGGTCTTTGGATCTCAGCTACTCTTATTAGAACAGGGAAGAGATACGCTTCAGCAAAGGAGGACAAGAACACTTGAGTATACCACTATACTTAAAAGGGGAAAAACATTCATACACAAAAAAACCCCCACAGAACTACGGAGAGGTGAAAGTCTGCACAAGATTTTGCCAGAAGTTTTTAATATTTTTAAGAGGCAATGTGAGCATTCCCACATTGGTGCATGAGATATTCCTGAAACAGAAATCCAATAAATAATTTCTGTTTCAGGAATATCTCATTTATCTATCATACCTTGGATTTCTCTTTGGACAGATTGTACTAGCAACTTGTACTTTTTTTTAGGGGGGCAGGGTTTGAAGCACTTTTAAAAGATCAGGTGGGAAGTTTTAATAATGACAGTAAATCGATCTTGAAAGGCCCCACAACCTTGTTTAATATAGATTGATCTCATTCCATTATCTTCAGAACCCAAAGTATACAATTATTTGAAAAAACATAGTTTGCTTGCAGGCAGTAGGTGACCATAGTTAAAGCATGTTTTCTTTCCTGCAAGGCATTAACTGAGTTGACTTGATATAATAAGCACAATTTTTATAAGATCATTAAACAGAACATTAATGGTGGAGGGGGAAGTTATACTCACATCAATTTGCTTTTGGCTTCTGTTTCTTTTGGAAAGGGATACTTCCACTTAGTAATGCGTCCAACTTCGCCAGACATGAATGTCAGATAACGCAGTGTTTCTATACCCACATTTGTGTGCATCACTTTCCATAACCCTTCCCGCTGCCAGATATAAAAAGCTACAACAGGGGAGCCATAATTCTGGATCCACAAGACATCCCCCGACTCACTGTCCACAGTTACCACCAGCCCATCTCCGTTAGATGCAAAGTGAGACATTTCTGTAATGTAAAGAAATGCAGACAATCACACAAAGCCTTTACTAATTCACAGTTATATAAAATATGCAGTATTAGCATTTCAGCCTGCAATTAGGACCAATGTTCTTACTGTATTGGACATCTTCATCCGGCAAGGTGGCTGCATAGTCAAAGTAAGTGGCATTCCATCGCAGCTCCTTACTCTTGGTATCATACATTGTGATGGTATATTCTGTTTTTTAAAAAAACACAATTTCAATTTCTATTATGCCAAACAAAACCAAACACTCCTCAATCCTCTAAACAAAGGCTCCTGGTATGTTCACATCCTTGTATTTTTTTAAAGATTTTTCCGCTACCAATACCAGCAGATTTCAACGCTCATTTTGTAGTAATTAAAAAGTAAACCAGACTTTTCCTCTGTTAAAATGTGCTCTTCATTTCAGATTATAGCCTTTTTTTTCCAGCTCACAATACCATTCCCGTCTATCTCTGAATGTGGAAAAGTAACTGTTTTATGAGACAGAATCTCATAGATCATGATTTCATGGCATCTTCTATAATCTTCAAGACATATTTTCTAATTTCTCAGAGTGAGGAGCTTCTAGCTCCTGTGATGTGGCTAATGATAGGGTTGCACCACTGAAAAATGATATTGGGTTAGAAGACCAAAATCAAGTTTAGGAAGGAACATACAGGCAATTTCGTTCCCATAACAAAATAAGTTAGTTGGTGTGCCCTCTCCTCCACTTGGGCAAGATATACTTGGGCCTGCTAGGGGTCCTAGGCACATAGGAAGCTGACTTCGTATCAGGTCAGACTATTTGCCTTCAAGTCCAGTACTGTCTACTCTGTCTACTACCAGGGTCTCAGGCAGAGAGAGGTCTTTCCCACCACCTGCTACCTGTGCCTTTTTAAACTGGAGTTGCCAGACTTTGAACCAGGAACCTTCTGCTTGCAATGCATGCGCTCTTAAGACTGCGCTACGGACCCTTTCTCAGTAAGCACAAGCCACCAACAGTTTGATGCTCAATAAAAATGACTGCTGCTCAGTCATCCCACACCCATCATGCCTGGCCAGACACGACTCTTTGCTTTCTATAAATGGCCTTTAGCAATCACAGCTACACAAAGCCACCAGGATTAGAGACAGTTCATGAATAATCCCAGGTGCCAATGGGCAGTCGTCAGGGAGGGCAACTGCCTTCATGCCCTACCCGCTTCCCAGCAGCAGCTGGCTGGCTGCTGCTAGTAAGAGGGTGCTAGAGTAGATGGACTCTCCTTGGTCTGATGCAAATTTAATTTAATTTTATCAAAACCCAAATAGTTCATGTATGATGTGGCATAATCACTCATCACTGCAGAATAAAATAAAATGCTGAACAAGCCACCAAAGGCAATGGCTGAGCAGCTATTGTACATTCCACTGCACAGTCTCATTGTTGTGTGAAGGTGAATGATTTTTAGTGTAAAGCTTTCATCTTCAGATGTTAAATAAACCTCATTACTATGAGCTTATGTCTTTCAGGCCTGCCGGCCTGCCTTGCCTTTCAAAAGTTCCCTTTGAAGTGGTAGAAGGAAATACAACACCGTTTTACCTGTCCGGCCAAGATACAGGAGGGACGTAGATGGACACAAGCTTTCAGCAAATGAAGAAGTCAATGTTTGCTGTTTTTCTCCTGTCATGAGGTCTACCACATACCAGCTATCCTGCTTTTTTCCTAATGGGAAAAAAATAGCATTTTAGGATCACTAAGGCCATTTTGTAAAATCCCAGCAACTGGCTACTCAAAATGTTGTTTTACAGAACAGTGTAAACCCCTTTCAGCCTAGGGGCCTCATTCCCTCCTGGGCAACCTTCTGGGTGCCATATGCCAGTGGTGGACAGGACTAGAAGCAAAAGTGGGTGGAGCAACAATTGTTAATTTATTCACATATCCCTCTCTAACTCCATCCAGGCAAGCAAGAAGCACAAAGTTTGAGGACACATTCTTGCCAAGCAAAAACACTTGGGGACCCTTGAGCAAGGTCAGTGAGGGATACGGCCTGTGGAGAAGGGTGTGGCAGGTGAGAGTCCAGACTGCCAGACAGAGAGGCCTGGAGGGTCACACTCAGGCCCTGGGGCCTGAGGTTCCCCATGCCTGCTTTATAGTCCCAACAGTATGAGGAAATGGAGGCTGAAAGTTACAACAGCTCAAGTCAAGTCAAGGAATTCACTGTCAAACATAACATTAAACCCAGATATCCAAAACCTACATGGTGGTCTACCTAAGATAGAGATCAAATCGAGCATAAAAAAGGATACTATAATTATACATATTTAAATTCAACATGTAAAAAGGCCAAGAATAACGTGTTGCAAAGTAGTTCACTTAACTAAAGACAGGTGACCTTTGTTGTTGTTAAGTAATAAAAAACTAGATTTAAAGAGTAAATATCAAGAAGGACAGAAAATATACTGCCAAATCTGAGGGGGAAATTTCCATGCAAAAATACTTGCTCCATGGAGAGGTATTTCAGCTGCTGTAGCCCTAAAATATATTTAATTCACTTTTAGGAACCAAATGAGGCCTTACCCATGTACAGAATTCCATCTGAACTGCGGCAAGGGGATGCTTGAACTAGCTCAGGAATGGTGAATGGTAATTTCTAGAATATAAACAATAGCCGTCTTGATTTCATATTCAGCATTAACTGAAATTTCCAAGATAACAAGAAATCAGCAAACGTCATTTCTAAGCATGCTGCTGTTTTAGGGTCAATTGAAAGAGATTTGAGGCTTGCCTGCTCTAGAAGTTTCATGTACGTCAGGGTCTGTTTGGTGTATCTGCGATCTGCATCTGCCTTGCGTCATATGACATGACAAAAGACTTGGATCAGTGAAGCTGTGATATTAACCTTTCACTGCTACAAAGTATCACCAATAAAACAAAGTGCAAGAATGAAAATCAGATATTGCAGCTGCTTCTGAGGGAAGAGCCTAATGTTCTTCTTATTTCCCCTCTTTTTCCTATTTATTCTTCCACTCCTGCTTATTGAAAATGTAAGGTCTGTCATTCTCTCTCCACCCCTCAACTTAAAATATATTGCAACACTGTGCACATGCACTAGACAGGCGTCTCTGTTTTGAGAAATACCACAGGAAAGAAAAGCAGATGTTATCTCTCTCTTTCTCCTAATGTTTAAACGTGTATTTCTCACAAGAAAGGAGAGTGATAACAATTTAGGTGCCACGTGCTCCCTAAGACCCTAACATGTAGTAACACAGAATATATGAATATTGAAGTATTAGCAGAAAATAGCCATATATAAATGAATTTTAGTACCAAACAGAAACAGAGATACTGTTTTTTAAAAATTTTTTAAAAGATCATGTTCTTCCTCCATGAATCTTAAGGAAGTATACACTGTTCTCACCATTTTATCCTCACAATATGTTAGGTATGTCAGATTAAGAGACAAACTGACTCAAAGTCACTCAGTGAGTTTATGGTCAGTCAGGGATTTGAACCTTGATCTCCCCAGTCCCTGTCTGATGCTCTGTCTACCATGCCAATCAACCAAATATAACATATCTCTCGTGCACCTTCTGCATTGACTTGTTCAGTTATACACTAATCTCATTGCTGAAGCTTCATATCCTACATGCAGCAAGGGATCTTGAAATGATCACTTGAGAGCACAGGTGATGCACCTATTCTGCCCCAGCAGATATTCTTACAGTGGATTACATGTTGGCATTGGGGCCTAGGTATCTGGAACCCAATGTGCACATGTCTCGTCCTCAAAGTCTGTGCAACACAAAACTGAGGTATATGGATCAGAACTGCATGTATTGGGCTCTAAGCATGTAAGCCACAATGGAAACATGAGGTTCAAAATACAAATGTCAGACAGAGTGGGTGTACCATCAGCATTGGGACAAGGTAGGACAATCCTGATCAGTGTAGGATTTGAATGTCTGCACTGAGCTAAAGCACACACTCCAACATTTCACAGGTGAAAACAGAAACAGTTTTGTATGCCTGCTGTCAGTGTCCCAGTGTCACCTCCTCCCCAACGTTTGCATTGCTGAAGCTACTTCTTTACCTGCTATTTTGCAGTAGCCTATCCTGTACTGCAGTGCTGGTGAGCCTGCTGTGGCCCTCCAGATGTTGTTGGGGCTCCAGTTCTCATCAGCCATAGGCAGCATGGCTAGTGGTCAGGGAAGATGGGACCTGGAGTCCAGCAACATCTGAACAGCCACAAGTTCTCCATGCCTGCTCTACTGGCAACGGGTGTGTAGTGTGCTGATAGTAAGATTTCCTTTTCTAAAATCTTACAAACATTAGAAATTAGGTGGTCACAAGATTTAAAAGGTGTTAGGCTAGAAAAACAAAGTTGTCTATTATATGTTATCATACTTAACAGTTCAAAATGAACCTCAGCAATCATTGTGAAACGGCAAGTTGTGCATGAAATAGTGCTTTAGTGTTCATGCATGTGTATTATGTGTGGTACAGTCAAGATGCATCCATCCCTCACTCAGAATTTTAACTTCTAATTATTCATGGAAGGGGCGGAAACTTCAGAAATTAGCAACTGTGACATCTGCATGCACGCACGCACGCACGCACGCACGCACATACACACACAATTTTAAAAAAGCATCTTCAAAATGTTAAAGGCACACAGCTACTTCAGTAAACTCCCATGGCTGTGAGCAGAGAATAGCAACCCTTCTTGCGCTTCACAGAAGCATAATACATCAACAGTGAATCTTCCTAAAGACTGGGGGCAGTGCATCAAAATATTGAAATCACAGGTGCATTTTACAGCTGCTTGTAAACACTGTGTGATTCTACTTTCTTGTGGGAAGATGAAAAATGTAGCACAACAGCTACCCCCAGGACCTTCATGTACTTCGAAAGTCTAGAAGGGTTCCTTCCACCACATCATTTTTATAAAAATTCTAAAGGACGCAAAAGATCAAAAGACAGAATGTTCAGAAAAGTCTGCCTCCTACACAAAAGACAAAAGAGTGTATTGGGAATGTAGGAAAAGCCTTATCCAGGTCAAACTATTTGTTCATGTGGCCCTGTATTGTCTGCTGACTTGCAGAGGCTCTCAGACAGAGAGAAGTGTTTAGCATCATTTGTTGATTCTTCAAAAAATAACCCACAAAACCTTGAGGTATCAGGGACTGCACGCAAGGCATGTTGCTCTACTGTTATGTCTTTTGGGGCATTCAGGAGAAAATATATCATCGTTAAAATTATAAGAGGAAGTTATAACAGATTCAGGAAAAGAAACTCATAGGAAGCTAATATTTATATCTTATTTCATCACAAAACCTCAGTTCTGAAACAACTATGCAATGAACATCTGCAAGGAGGTCAGAGCATGCCTGTTTAAACACTCCATGTACTTCAAAAAGAAACAGAGAGGCAATATGTACTGAAAGTAATTATGGAACCAATACAAAAAAAGCACCCCACAAATTCCTGGAATACGTTGTATTTCTTGACAAGGTTGCTGAATACCTTGATTCCTTCAGGCTACAATTAAGGGCCTTATATATATTATAATCACCTGAAAAGATGTTCCAAGGACCAGTTAATCTCTTTCAAATGCTGCATGTATAATACAATTTAAAAATTATCCAAAGTGTCTAATAGACACTTGTATATTGGAATTATTATGAAGCCAAAAATACTTTCCTGAAGTTCACAATGAACTTTATAAATTCATCGCTCTCTGCTCCTGAACCAAGAGTATGGGAATCCAGACAAGCTGTCATCAAACTTGGGTGTATCCATTCCTGGAATTAGTTTCCTAAAGTTGGCACCAGCACCTAACAAGTGTATTAGCTAATAGCCTAAGTAGGGCACAATTCTGGTAAATGCAAGAACTTCAGAACATTTTAATAAATAAGGGACACAGAGAAATGCCTAAACCTCTGCACAACTTGGTTATCAATGAACCTGTTTGACGCCTGAAAGAACAGCAACTTAAATTTACTTGTGGGTCTGTTCCTTTTAGAACAAAGAATGCCTCACTCCTTGGTTATATTTTCATTTGATGCACCTTTTCCCTTTGTTACACTAGGCTGATTCACGTGTTAACACCAAAGGGCACTTGGACTCTCCATGGGCTCACACTCTGCCCCCTCTCACACTTGCCTGCTCCAATTTCCTGTCCGACTTCCTAGTTCAGACAAATCATAGATTACAGCTATGTATGAATTGGTGAACTATGGTGCCCTTGCTCTCCAAACCAGAATGGGAAAACTTTGACATAATACAAGATTTGTTCATATGATCTGGTATATCCAGAGCAGACTGTAATGCTTTCTATGTAGGTCTACCTTTAGAAGTTCAGAAACTTCACCTGGTTTTGGTGCAAAATTCAGTCATCTGATTGCTTGTGGGGGGCAGGCAAGTTAATCATATGACACCCATTTTTATCAGTCACATTTGTTACCCATTTGCTTCCTGGCAAGTACTAACTTTTAAAGATCTGAACAGTTTAGAACCAGGTTATTTGAAGGTTTGCCTATACTGAGGTGGGGAACCTTTGGCCCTCCAGATGTTGCTGAACTACAACTCCCATCAGCCCCAGAAAGCATGGTCAATAACCAGGGACGGTGGAAGCTGGTGCTTCAACAACATCTGGAGAGCCAAAGATTCCTCATACCTGGCCTATACCCATATGAACCTGCCCAGGCCCTAAGATCTGGCCAGCCATTAAGGCCAGATCATGTGGCCGTGTACCATGGACAAAACCTTTTCAGTGGGGAGCCTACATTTGTGGAATTCCCTCCCTGAGAACTCTGCTTGGCCCCTTCTTAAGTGGACCCTAAAAACTCATCAAGCTTTTGAATGCTGATCCTCTGTATATAGTTTTATCTGGACAGATTTTATTACATGTTATTTATTCGATTATTATATTGCTTTTAATGTTTTTCCTGTAAGCCATCTTGTGAGGGCTTGGTCTAAAAGGCAGAGTAGAAATAAATAAAATAATAATGATGGGGATGATTTAGAAAGAAAGAAAGAAAGAAAGAAAGAAAGAAAGAAAGAAAGAAAGAAAGAAAGAAAGAAAGAGATCTATTTCATTTGTATATCTGAAATTTATTTGTGCCAGCTTGAAAAAGGCAGAAAATGTAGAACTTAAAAACATTGTTTTTATTTAGATTTTCAAGTAATGACAAATAATTCTAAAAATGATTTTATAAATAGAGGTTTCTCCTGTACTAGTCAAGTGTAGGACACTCATGTTACATTTTTAAAAACACCTGATAGCCATCCCTTCCACTGCAATGCCCTACCATTTTTTGAACTTTAAATAATATATTTAAATTTTTATTTTTTATTTTCAGTTTTTAAAAAAGTTCTTTGAAGGCTGAGCATGCTTCTTCTCCAGGATTTTTAAAAAAATCAAAGTTCTGAACAAGTTGCCAGAAAGGATATACCTTGAGTGGCAAAGCCTTTATGTTAAAAGATAAGCAATTTGTCATCTACAAAGGCTCTCATTCTATGGAAACAACATAGCTATTGTCTGATTAAGTTATACGTACAGTCAAGCCTTCATTATTCTTGCCACCAAGTGTGTACAGACTTCCATCGTTAGGATCGGGAAGAAATGCTGGCCTAGGACTTAAGAAGTTATGAAAACAGTAATTAATGTTATGTATTTATGAAAAAAGTGAAGCACAATAGTATTCAGTTCCTGCTCTCTAGTGTAGGCAACTATTTTTCTTTCTTTTTTTCCCCTAATGTAAAAAGTGAAGTGTGAAATACTTATTTTTAACTTGGCATAGCACATAAAGCCACCATTATTTATACCAGAGACCCAGTCCCATAGGGGATTGGATTAACACAGTAATCTTTCAAGTCACATCCCACATTTCCACCAAAGTTAGTTTGGTGGGTTTGTTCCAGTCTTTTCGAGGCTAGTACAACTTGCTGAAAACATTCCTTTTTTATACATTGTTTTTTTCCATAAAGTGAATAAAAACAATTTGAATTTGTCTGCTGTTGTTTAGCTGATTAATTTTTGGTACTTTCTTTTAAATATTTTAATCATTGTTGTCATTTATTGTATTTTATTTGACAATATTGTAACCATCCCTGGACTGTGGTTTTGGCAATCCCTACAAGACAGGATATCAAATCTTGGTTGATATCATGGTTTATGGAGAACTCTTACATCATAATCTCCTCATTTAGATATCACAGGAAGCCGTGGTTAAAAAAATTAAGAATACACAAGAGAAAGGAGAAGAGAGTACGTGTGTAAATGGTTTGTTCCCAGCCCAATAATATCATGGATTATCAGACTGAGATTGTTATGCCCGAACTGGGTCATTGACTTCAATTACCAAGCCATGTAACATAGTAACAGCTCAGTAATGGCCACAATTTGGCATTGCTATATACAGGTTTCTCTTTTTGAAGAGCAGATTTTAAAATTTTCTTTTCTTAAAAAGTATGTTTGAATCTGGAAACTTCTTTTCAGTATGCTGTGCCATTTTGGAAATTAAAACTTAGAATGCTTTCAGATGCTAAATAAAATCACCCTCCCTGTCAATATGGAGTGCTGGGGCTTGGGAGACCATATAATTATAATGTTCCCCACCAAGATATTCTTATAAGAGTGATTACATTTTGGACAATCCAGGTTATTTGTATTTTAGTCCTGGGGAAACACTGGCAACAATGTTGATCCTAGTTGACCTCATAATAACCCATGCTTACTGCAGAATAGCATGTTTTACTGGTCCTGTTCTGGCACTTTTGACAGCAGCCTGACACACAGACATTCAGCTGGTGAAGTTTTTCCTGGCATGGAGTTAAGTGATGTAAAAAAAACCTTCACTAGCACAATTTCTGTTTCACACTGTTGTTAAAACTTCAATCACAGGTCCAGTAAAAAGCTGGCAGTATCAACTAGCTACAGGGCATGCATTTGAATAAAACAATATGCTGGGAAGTACTATGTCAAAATAGTGATTCCCACCATCTTTGTAAATGCAGCGCAACCCAAAGCACTCTTAAATGGGTCCACTTGGCAGAATCTTCCACTGAAAATAATGAAACCTGCTTCCCAGTTAATATGCTTAAGCTGCTAAACAGGCCCAGCCAACCTACTTAAAATGGAAATATGCCAAGTATTCTACAGAAACACAGAGTGAAGAACCACAAATGAAAATCCACTTGCAGAATGAGGCTTTCCCACATCTCCCGTCCTGCTGCAATCTGTTGCCCCCTCCTCCCAAAGCCTGGGATATGGTGTAGGGGGCTGCAGCTGGAAAAGGGAATCAATGGAAATCTGAGACCACCACCCCCTTGTGTAAATGAAAAGCACTTCAACTTCTGCAAGAAGAAATCTTTTCTATCTAAGGTCACAACCACACCATGCATTTAAAGTGCTCTTATACTAGTGCAAGTCATGGCTTCCCCAAAATAATCCTGGGAACTGTAATTTATTAAGGGTCCTGGGTCCTGTAGCTCTGTGAGGGGTCTTCTAACAACTCTCAGCATCCATAACAAATTACAATTCCCAGGATTCTTTGGGGAAAGGAATGGGTGGTATTCAGTGCAAGTCCTACTCATAGTAGACCCAAAGAAGTTAATGGACATGACTAACTTAGGTTCATCATTTTCAATGGGTCTACTCTGCGCAGGACTTAGTGGAATACAACCCATTGATTTTCAACTTTTAAATTGGCTTTTGCATGTTCCCAAAACCTCAGTGACTGTCAACAGTTGTATAATAGTGTTTATACATATGGTGTGGATGTGACTTAATTCACAGTCCATTTGGAAGACCTTTCATTTTAAAAGTTTGTTTATGAGTTAAGTTAGCAGCAAAATGACCTGACAACTGGATTTCTCTCCCTTTTCCAACATACTTGGCCTGTAATGAAAAAAAGAGCTGGCGCCAGATTATGGCAAAAGCAGCCTTGTGCACTTACAGTGTTTGGTGGGATTTTTTTTATTTTATTTTTTGCCCATTTGCTCTGTGCTGGGATCCATGATGAATTCACAGATCATTATGGAGTTTGACACAGAGAGATTCTGAAGATGAAATGGACCAGAAACCCCATCCCCTTGTGCATTCATATACTATTGTTTATACACATGTAATTCATCTTGCTGAATACTACTCCTTTTATCAGTTATCTGGGCCAATTCAATGGCTTCCCTTTAACTTTAAGATGCTTGCATTTACCACTGCCTTCATCTTGTTGTCAATAAAAACCAAGAATCAGGGGAGTGGGGAGAAGGAAAGAAGACTTACTCTTCCACGTGTAATGGCACCTGAAGTACAGGATCTGCACAAACAAAGCAGAAAGTCAGAGTCAAAGCAATTCAGCATCCTGACCTCACTCATATCAAGCTTCTAGTCGGTGATAACGCTACTACCACCTGCTTCACCTGTCAGGGAGATTACAGGTTGGCAAGAGCCAACTCCCAATAATAACAAGGAAAGGTTGGATAGGGGCCTGGCTAAAACAGAGAGCTTGATATGCTACTGTTACATAGACGTTTCCCAGACTGGAAAGTTTTTCCATCCTGCTCATTGTTCACATACATCACTTTATGAGCTTGTTTTCCCCACAACACCTCCTCTACTATTTCATCATGTCCCTTTGTCCCTTTCCCTATGTGCTCCCATTTTTAAAAATTAGATAGGAAGTTCTTTGGAACAAGGACTTGTCTTTGCTTATCTTACTCTGTAAATTGTTACGTATGCTCATTCTGCCATACTGTACTGGACTCCACTAACCTTCCCAAACATCTAGTGTCCTGTCCCTCATCTGTAAGAAGGCTGAGAGCTGATAGTTGTCTGGTCAGTGTGAGGACCAGAACATTGTCCCTATTGAATATTATTCTAGAGACGGAATGGGAGAGAGGGATGCTATGTGAATGTGATGTAGTTCCCCTCTTTAACTTCTGCTGTTTTCACAGTAGCTGTTTCCTCCAGAATAGGCACCAGTTTACAGTGTCAACTTATTGCATTTTAGTATTTTCCATGTTGTCCTCAATGAAGGGGCACAAGCCACTTTAAAAGAAAGGGGCAAGAAGGAAACCAGTAATTAAAGGGCCAAGAGCAGGGAGAAGCTGGACCTTTGCTGAAAGAGGACTTACTTCTGATATACTAGGATCTTGCCTAAGGCGATTGGAATGGGGAATATAGTGTTATTTTAATTTTGTGATCAATTGCTCACAGAAGGGCAATGCTACAGGATCACTAGTGGACCTTGTGCTTCCAAAAAAGCTCAGGATGCTAAAAATGTTTTTTTCATTTGAGCTGGGGGTGGGGAAAAGCAAATAAAAAGGGGGATTGATTAAGGCTTCAGTCCAATTACACACTTACTTGGAGTAAGTCCCATTACATTGGATAGCACTTACTTCCAAGTAAACATGCATATCTTTCCATCAGTGCTTTCATCAATAGCTGTACAAGTCTGAAGCATATCCATTCTCCTATTGTTTGCAAGTGGAAAATGTTCAAAAGGCATGCACACTGCAATCTCACCTGCATGGAATAATTCTAAGAGTGTGGAAAATTCAGGAAAAAAGATTTGTAAAAGACTCCTGGTCTCAGCACATTAAAGCAGTAAGTACAGTGAAGAAAGAAAACAGGTCTACTTGCCAACAATATCTAGTACTATAAACAGTTTTAGATCAGCTTCCTCCCCACACAAACAAAATGATGCAAGAGCAAAGAAATAAGAGAACAAGCAATCCTCTTACAGACAGGCTCTAGACTGCTTCAGGCCAGGCAATTTTTCTACATAAACAGGGTTGCTCCCTTTGTCTGGCAAGGCTTAGCAGTTTTCCCCCCATAACTAACTCTCTACACTAGAGAATGCCACACCTGTTGAATTCCTGCTTGTCAAACAACTTTTTAAAGGGACATTCATCCTGCCAGGAAATGGTGCAAATGCTGTACACATATCTCACTTCTCTGTGGAATACCACACACATCTCTTTTGCTATGTGCCCAAATAGCAGCAATCCATCAGCTACTATGCTTTTTTTCACTGTGTGCACATAGCGAGAACAGGCAACTGTGCATTTGTCACTAGGGTTGCCAGGCTCAGGGCCTGAGAATGATTCTGTATCTTTAAGAGAAGAGAAAATTCAGCCAAATGCCAGGCCCGGCCTCCAAGAGGTCTTGTGTATCTTTACAAGTTGTGCAGGGGGAAGGGAGAATTTCACCTTGTGGTTTTTCCCATTACTGTGTTGCAAGAAAACCTGCACTTGGCTGAATTTTCTCTTCTCTTAAAGATACAGAATCATTCTCAGGCCCTGAGCCTGGCAACCCTATGAAGAAGCCCTGTCTGTCCCTACGATATTTGACTTTGGTCAACCTTCTGAAGTAGTTATTATATAAAATCACCAGATCTTAACATTCTGAAGAGGGTTTTGTTTCCTCCAAAGTGAATGGTTCTTTTTATTTGGCTTTATTTGGCATTCCAAGCCTTATGGCTACACGAGCCCCATTTTTTTTTAGTTACTGTCAGAATCATAAGGGTTAAAGAGAGGTGTTTTAAAAAGAAATCAGTGGGATCTGCAACAAAATGTTGCAGTGTGGAATGCTCTTGTTCAGTTTCAATCTGATCAGCCATGCCCTTTAACAGGGTATTCCATTTCATCCCACCACCACCACAGAAACATTCAGAGTTCTGTAACCAATGAACATGCTCAGTCATCACTAGGCAGTTCCCATGCACACACACTTAGGAGTTTATTCCTAAAGTTTTTTTAAAATATACTTCTGCAAACCTGGGGTTGCCCGAAGCCTGTTGACACCTTCCCTCTTGTGGTGTTTTGGCTACTTAACGATCGGCACCCAGAGAACTGAGCTTCCTGTTAGTATGTAGGATTATGCATTAAGCGCTAAGCAAAACTCAGCTGGAAGTTCTGTGCATGGGCCATGCATTGTCCATCCTGTCAAATGGTATAATTTAAAATGAATCTAAATGTTTAGACAAAGGCAACTAAATGAAACAAGAGATAGAAAAACCATGAGCTAAAGTGTTTGTTTATAGTCAACTAGATTTTTAATAAGGAAGGAGTGATCACATGGTAGCTGGTCATCAAGTGCCTAAAAGAAGAAGAAAATAGGTAGCACCTCTGTTAAATGAGAATTCATATAATGTATTCACGGCACTGCTCAAGGCAAGTAACCAAGTGACTTTGCAAGTTGTCTTGATGGACAGGTTAGGGACAGAAACTTCTCATTTGGAAAACAACAAGCTGTCCAGATTAGAAAGATAGCTCAGAACTGAATTTGAGCAAAGGCCATACTGAAGGCTTCTTTGCCAAGGTGGTGATTTCCAGATTTTCTTTTCTTGAAAGGGTCACGATTCAGCATGAAAACTGCTCTATCATGATTTTAAAAAAAAAAATCTAGGCTTGATTTTAAACATGTTCTTCTGAAACTTAACGACTAAAGCTTGCTTGCTTGAAAGCCTTGCAGGCTAGTTTGTCTTTATAACTGTAGATAGGGTTGCCAGGCTCAGGGCCTGAGAATGATTCTGTATCTTTAAGAGAAGAGAAAATTCAGCCAAGTGCAGGTTTTCTTGCAACACCATAATGAGAAAAACCACAAGGTGAAATTCTCCCTTCCCCCTGCACAATTTTTAAAGATACAGAATGCTACCTCACTATCAGCATTCACATGTCACCATAGCTTACCATGCATGAGCCACTTGTTCCTCCACTTCACTCCTCCCTTCTACTACATAGAGAAAACAAATTATAATCCCTAGCATAGTGTTATGAGCAAACCAGGGATCATTGTTACACTCAAACAGATCACAATTGCTAAGCTAAGAACAAACCTTGGCTCATCATTGAGATTTGTTTGAAGCTAAGCAAGTAACATTCCCTGGTTCAAATGCAATGTTAAGCTTGCTATTGTGGTATGTATTCTCCATGGACTAGTGTATTCACAGTATTTTTTTATTTTATAACCATTAACTATGGTTTACTGTGACTTGCAAATGGCCATGGGCAAAGATTTTTCACAATCCTGTTACCGAAGATCCTTTACAGTAGAGGTATTGGGTATTGAACCTGGGACCTTCTATATCAGGGGCATGGAACCTCCACCCCATTGGCCATTCTTAGCCTG
Source organism: Rhineura floridana (assembly GCF_030035675.1). Classification (NCBI taxonomy): domain Eukaryota; kingdom Metazoa; phylum Chordata; class Lepidosauria; order Squamata; family Rhineuridae; genus Rhineura; species Rhineura floridana. The sequence goes on from NC_084482.1 coordinate 41,047,932, forward strand.
CCAGGGGATCCAATTTGGGCCACAAGGCCATTTTCCCCAAAACTATGTCCACCTGTCAATCAGCTGACACAACTGGGTGGCCCCACCCACATGTCAAAGTTGGCCCCTGGGATGGGGTGGGGAGAAAGATCTGGTGTAGTGGGCCAAAAAGGTTCCTCACCACCACCACCACCACCACCACTGTTCTACATGGACAGCTGATGCTCTGTCACTGAGCTATATGGTCCCTCCCTTCTGCTCCCCATTATCGATAAACAAGCAAATAAAGTGCCTTGTGCAGCCATTGCTCATAGTCTGTACAACTAATTTCTAGCAGTCTTTAATAGGAAAACATTGTTGTTTTACTGCTACAGATCTCCAAGCTCTCTAGCTTTTTGTATTTAAATACCACTCTGCTTGAAAGGTTATGAAAATATCCCGGCACTAGGCACTGTATCAACCTGTTTATTACATGTCTGCTCTACAGTTCCTGACATCTTGTTGGCCTTGTCTAGACTAACATATTTGCATGTCAGAAACATTTAATTAAGTGCTCTCAAGAAACTATAGCTTGTAGAGGATAGTCAAAAACTCTTATTTTTCATTGATATGACAATAACATAAAGGTAACCAAATATAAAAGTGTAATATTGATCTGAGCAGGGCTTGTATCTGGCGTCTTTCTTTAACTATTTATCAGCATGATTTCAGGTATGACCCAATGTTTGCATAACTTTATTACTTTTGTAGTTGCTATGTAGTGGGATCCTGGTGGAACTGTGTCACTTAAAAATGGGGCTAACAGCCTACAACGGAGGCTGCAGTAACCATGTCTTTGACAAACTAGCATTGTTGTAATTGTTATTTGTAACTTGTCTACAGCAGGGTGGGGAATCTGTGGCCCTCCAAATGTTCCTGAACTACAACTCCCACCAGCCCCAGCCATCATGGGCAACCATCACGGAATATGGGAGTTATAGTCCAGCAACATTTGCAGGCTCACAGACTCTCCCTGATCTAAAGTATGCACAAGAGTCTCACTGAGTAGGGAAAAAGCTGAATTGTGAGATTCACGTGTATACATTGCAGAATTTGTTTGCCAGTCATTCTTAATGGGTCAATAACTCTTGAATTGTGGCCAAAAAGCTTTACAGGCATGCTTTTTCACACTTTCTTATTCTCTAAGGCAGGGAGAAGAGAGTGCATGTTCTTAAACAACTGCTGCATTTCAGATTTTTCAAAGGATACCTGGGGGGAGGAGGAAACTTGAACTGCTTTCCATGGCTGCAGATAATGTCGAAAGGTTAGAACATAATTTCTTATATCTGATTTGAGTGTCAATGATGAAGACAACACTGTTGCATTTTAAAATCACTGTGAAACAAGGACTACCACTAGCAGGGGCATTTCTCTTCCTACACCCTCCCCAGCTCTGTTAAAATTCTAGATAATATTTCAGCTGTCATGATAAACATTAAGTGATAAAGGCAATATTTTCTCACCTAACAAAAACAAAACCCTAAACCCGTATCCTGTGTTATCTTCCCTTCAACTCACTTAGCACAAAACTAGACATTGCAGATTAATATTATATACTAAAAATGAAAAGAATGTAAGGATAGACCTATGATATGAGACAAATGATCCCTCTAGTCCAGCACATGCTTTTCGAACAGTGCCCAGCCAGAGGCTTCTGGAAAGCCCAAATGTACAGCGTGAAGGCACCCGTGCTCCCCAGTCAGAGCTTGGAAAAGTTACTTTTTTGAACTACAACTCCCATCAGCCCAATCCAGTGGCCATGCTGGCTGGGGCTGATGGGAGTTGTAGTTCAAAAAAGTAACTTTTCCAAGCTCTGTCCCCAGTGCTTTGCAACTGGGATTCAAAGCTTACTTTAAACCTATTAACTATGGGCAATAGATACCAACAGCCCTACCTTGCATGAATTTGTCTATTATTAAAACCTTCTAAACCAGCGCACATCACCACATTTTGTGACAGTGAATTCCATCAAGTTAATTATGCTTTATGTGAAAATGTACTTTTGTTGGGTTCTAGTATTCCAGGGGAGGGAGCAAAATTTGTCACTATCCCTTTTCTCCAAATCTCTCTAGTTGCCTTTTTCTACTCTTCCCCAGCTCTGCAATATCCTTATTGAGATGGGATGGCCATAAATGTACACACTGTTCTTTACCCAGTTACAGACCAATTAGCCCCCAGGCCACTGTAGCACTTAGAGCAAGGGATGGCATCAGGCCAGTTTCTGTGCTTGAGCCGAGGATATAGTTCAGTGGAGTTGGAGAAAGGAATGGAAGTCATTCCATGGGGACGCGAGATAGGGCCTTTTCGGTGGCTGCCCCGAGGCTTTGGAACTCCCTTCCGAGGGAAGCAAGACTGGCCCCCTCCTTGCAGTCCTTCTGTCAGCAAGCAAAGACTTTTTTATTTCAACAAGCCTTTAGAACTGAAAGCTGTTAAGGACAGGTCTTGAAGGGTGCGGCATTGCTGTTGCCTAACTGTATTATTTTAAACTGAGTTTGAATTATTTTAACTGTATGTATGAATGGTTTTAATACTGTAAATTGTTTAATTTGATTTTAATCTAGACTTTTGTATGTTTTTAATTATATGTGTGCTTTTATCTGGAAGCCGCCATGAGTTCCAGTTTTGGAAAAAGGGCGGGGTAGAAATAATGATAATAAATAATAAATAAATTCCTCCCCATCTTCACAGGCCTTCAGCTACTACTAGCCAGTGTGGTGTAGCGGTTAGAGTGTCAGACTAGGACCTGGGAGACCTGACTTCAAATCCCCACTCAGCCATGAAGCTCACTGGGTGACCTTAGGCCAGTCACTGTCTCTCTGCCTAACCTACCTCGCAGGTTGTTGTGAGGATAAAATTGGGAGGGGCAGAGTGATGTTTGTATGTCACCTTGAGCTCCTTGGAGGAAAGGTGGAATATAAATGTAATAAATAAAAATAATAAATAATAATAATAATTCTGAAAAACAATGTCAAATGGAAGTAACAACAGAGGAAGTTATAGGGCTCATTCACAAATCAAAAACAAACGACTTGCTTGTTCCAGATGGCATACATCAGAGTGTTTTTGAAGAACTCATATGTACAATTGTTGATCTTCTAACAAAATTGGAATTTGTCACTAGAATCAACTTTCTTATTGGAGGTTGAGAAAGTAGTCAACCATATAGCACAATTTTTTAAAAAGCAATCTGACGGGAGTGGGGGTAAACAAGGAAATTAAAAGTTTATTAGTCTAATTTCTATTCCAGTGGTAAACTGTATTAAAGTTAAGATGATTAAACCTATAGCAGAATAAACCCTTCTGAAGAACTGGCATCGCTTCTGTGAAGTTCTACCTCATCAACCTTTTAGAACACTGTGCATGTATGAACAAGCAGGTAACTAGGTGTAATCTAGTAGACATCACTTCAATTTCCATAAAACTTTCTGACAAATTTCCTCACAACTCCTGAGTAAAGCCATTTATGTATTTTTTAAAAATATTTAATTTAATTAAAATATGTATATATTGCTTAATCATTTGCATATCTAAGCAATGCACATAAAAACAAGCCTTACATAAAGCAAACAACAGAACAGTAAAATTATGATAAAACCAAACATCTTTTAAAGCCTGCTGGAACAAGCAAGTTTAGGCTGGTACAACTGCCTCCCTCCATTTTTGCAGCATGTGCATTTTAGCAAGGACTCTTAACAGATCAAGAGAGATTATCTGGGGCACACTGCATCCCTTGGATGAACTTCCTAAAAGATCATGAAGGAAGCATGGATCCTCAAACAGTTCTTTGTGCAGGTGGGAAGGCACACCAGAGGTGAATATGAATGCTTGCCAAAAATTCCTAGTCCTGCGCAATCCTGTATCAGCCCTTCCCAATTAAAACCCGATCGCTGGATCACAGTAACCATTACAAGCAGTCCTTTCCCCTATTCATCACCAAAGAATCTCGCTGCATTCACACTGGTGTGTTAATGCTGGAACATCTTTTCCATGCTTTATGCATATGTGTCTTGGTGTTCTACACCTTCCCCCACAAGCCCCAGGGCTCTATTGTATGCCCCAAAGCAACTGCTTCAGCTACTGGTTCCAAATCTTCCATTTCTTCTTTGCATCTTTTTCATGTGTTTCTTTAAAGGTCTGCCTTGTAGTCGTTATTAACTTGCTCCCCTTATAAGCAAAGTGGTTTAGGAAAGAAAAAACATTCATGTCTGTGACATCTGTGCACAACATCTAACAAAGCTATTTTAACTCTGCACCCCTAAGCTGTTACTTGAATAGCATGGTTTGCCAATATTCAAGGTGGCTTAACATTTGTATTAGAGTAAAACTGTGCAAGCAGAAAGCTGCCACAGAATTGGGCTGCAGCCTAATTAAAACAGTCAATAGCAAGAGCTAATTATATACAGTATAGAATACAACTTGTGAAGTCATGTGGAAAATATTGTTTAATGAAAATTCCCAATTCTATATTACATCTAAATAAGACTTCTGGTGGAAATAAGGTCTTTGATTGGTATGTTTTCCTTTTCAATCAAGAAGATCAGAAAACGATTTTTACAAACCATTTTGGAAGTGAGTCTAAAAATGAGTGCTATTCTAATGAAGGAATTGAAGAACTGTATTCCAGTCCTATTACAAAGAAGCAGTGGCCAGTATTCTTAATAATCTTTTCCATCTGCAACATATTGGTGTGAATATCAACTTCATAATTTAGCATTATGAAAATGACCCTCAGTGAGTCCTAGGCTTGCACTCCTCCTTTCTTCCAGTGTAAAGAAGAGTATGGAAGCTTTCATTTCTATTTGAGATAAACCAGAGTTTGCTGTGTCATCCAAACATGGACAAACTGTGGTTAATCTTAACTACAGTTAGTTGAATCAAGCCAACTTCAAAACGTTGTTTATGGTTTAGCATTATGTACAAATCCTTCAGTTATATAGTTGTTATTCCTTATAAAGGTTTTTACAGTTTTTCTTTATGTGTTTCTTTGGACTACAGCATGAACAATTGTGGTTAACTATAATGCATTGTATCTGGATAATTAAACTAACAAGTGTTGATTGGGTAGTCCTAACATTGAAACTACAATTAAAGAATTTGGGAACTAGAAGATGTAGAAATGACATGGAACTATGGGTTGTTTGTCTGTATAGATTGTGCTAGACAGAATGGAGGATATGTAGTACAATCTTAACCATGTCTACTATATAGTAAGCCTTATTTAATTCAGTGAGGCTTACTCCTAGCTAAATGGGGTTAGGACTGCAGCCCAATTGTTTTTAGTCATGTCCTGCTTGCTCTCTTCTAAGCAGATTTTTGGGATATGAATCAGGTCTATATGGCTGAGATATAGAACTGGAGCTGTTATTTATTAATTTTTTTCCTGTGACCTATACCAGAGGGCCAATGCAGCATCTCACAATCATATTTAAGAATAATGAAGTAAGCTTCACAAGTAGCAAAAGCTATTAATTTTTATGCAAATCTTGCAAAATTGTCTCCATTAGCTGCGCCAAACTCTCTTGGTATTTAAAACTAGCTGAGAAGTAGGATGAAAACTGGCTAGCCACTACTGATCAAATACAGGTGGGATATCATTTGATTAAGTTAAGCTTATACCAGAACAGTCACTGTCAGAGATGTCTCAAAAATCACAGCTATGCATTAAAGAGTGTAACTAGCAAACTCCATTCCCATAGTGTCATGATTCAAAATATTTCATTACATAAAGCCAGAACACAGAAAAGCTTTCAAAAGCAGCCCTAATGTACTGACTCTTCATGTTCCTTTTAGCACAGAGAAGTGTTTTTTAATTGTATATGGAACTAAACCAATAATTATTAAGTACCTTACAATACACCAATTCAGTAGACTGCATACAGATAAAGATCCAAATGAACAGTACAAATGCAATACAGACTTTCTATAGAACTGGATTATCCAGTCTGACTGTTGTAATGTACCAGTGGCATTTTGCAATACATTTGCTTTAAAACTAAGGACAGTAATTCAAGTAACTGGAGTGCTTTACATATCACTGCTACAGGTTCAACAGCTTTTCTCAGTGGAATCTCTTGTCCTTTATTGTTTATCAATCCACAAGTCAAAACCATCAATGTAGAAAAGAAAAATGGGTTTTGCTGTGCATGCTATATCCTCCCATATATTTTATAGTATTTAAATGAACAATTAAATATCATAATATTATATGCTCAAACCGATTTATGCTATTTCCAGGAAAAAATATTTCCAAAACAAAAGTAGTTTACACAGTTATTAAGATTGGCCTTCCAAACAGAGGAGTTCCCATAAAAATTAGATAATCTGTAGAAGCTGGTCCGGAATGTTCATCCCAAGGTGTGTCTGTCTGGCTTGGGTTATCAATACAGAAGACTGGTAGCAGCAGCTAATAAATGTTCATTGCATGTAAATTAGTTTATTTATCTGTCTATCTGCTTATTTAATAGATTTATTAGCCACCATGTAAGACTCTGTGCAGACTTGAGCTGAGATCCCCTTCACACATCCTTCAAGCTGCATGTGAGCTGCCCCGATGATGCCAGTGTCTATATGGCAACATTTTAACCATGTAGGCAGGGCTAATCCCATATCCAATCAGTACAGTCCCTCCCAGAGGAGTCCCAAATCACCTGGGCATACTTCACACAATCAGCTGGTTGCAAAATGTATAACATTGCTGCATAGGACAACATCATGGGAATGCAGCTCTCCCTCTCCCTCTCCCTCTCCCACACACCCACACACCCACAGAGAGAGAGAGAGAGAGAGAGAGAGAGAGACAGAGACAGAGAGAGATGCAGTCCAAAGCACACTTTCCTGGGAGTAACCTCCACTGAAGACTGTGGTACTTACTTCAAAAGAAGCACACATTGGATTCAATTACCTTCTAATTTAATTCAGATCAGAAGCATGACAAAGTATAGTTAACATCTCACTCAGGCATTTCATGTGCAATCAACCATTAGGAGCCCAAATCCAGCAATTTGGTGAAACAACTTTCTTCATAGTAAAACCAAAGAGTCCTTTGACATAGCTGAAACCAGCTCTAGATTGAACAAACATGAGTCCACTCCAGAGTGGATTCTGTCTACATGACAGTAGTATGTCTACAATGTAGGAAAGCCTTCACAAAACATGATGTTGGTCATAGAGGCCAAACATGGAGGTTAATTTTATAACACAGTGGTTATCTAACTGTCTGCTGAAATCAAACAACTAGACACATATAATACCTTAGAAGTTGCACCCACAATGATAATACCTGACTTAATGTTTTGAACAACTAAAGGCAGACATTGATTTTTTTTAATTGCAAAAGGGATAACAAAAAAGGAAAATAAATCAGAAAACAAGACAGAGATTTCAATGTTTCCTGCAAATGAGCTGCCTTGATATTAAGATAGTAGTTTTGATCTGCCATCCTTAGTACACACTTTCCTTGTAATAAATCCCACTGAATGTAATAGGACTGACTTCTAAGTAGAAGTGCACAGGATTGCACTGTTAGGCTGCAGTCCTTTGCACACTTACTTGGAGGTAAGCCAGCTGAAACCAGGACTTGCATCTAGGTAAACATGCATAGGGTCAGACTGTTCAGAATGTGGCTGGGTTTTCCAGTATTTGAAACAGTTTCCAACATAATGTTGACTTTGCAGTTATCAAAGTTAGTGAAATGAAGGCAAGATGACATCTTTCATACCCACCTTCTTTTAAAGTCCACTTAATTGACCCCGTCCTTTTGCTAACAGCATGCAAACTCCCATCAAGAGTTGAAACAAACAACAATGTCTCTGGTAGGGTCACTGAATTGGCATTTCCACAGTTCTGAAAAAAAATACATATATATACTTTTATTGTTGACAAATGACAATTAAGAATTGTAGGAAAGACAAAGACTGTAACCATCAGCTCCCTCCACATAGTGACCAGTTTGCATCCTCTGCAAGATAAATTATCTGGTTGAACAGCACAACATGGGCAGTTGACTGGGATCTTCAAGGGTCCCTTGAGGGCCCACATGCCACCAGCCCTGATTTGAACTGTCTGTCCAAATGCTACTGCCATATTCTGGCTTCTGCCAAAGAAGCCTCTCCTTGTTCACTTTAGACACTCAGTTAAAAGAAGAGAGAAAAACACTTGGCATTTGTGTAGCATTTTGTGGGATTGCTGAACCGTCACCAAGATTCTTCCATTTCTCTCCAAGAAAGAAAGAAAAGAAGTTTGTCTGGGCACAGTGTAGATTAGGGCACCAGAATAGTCAGCTAGGGAGAGAAAAGTGAACCACGCCTGGTTTACATTTCAGTGTTCATCCTCCTGCTAACACGGGTCCCTTACCCAAAGAAGGGAGAAGTGCCATTGAATGTCCACCATCTATAACCCACAAAAATATGGAATAAGACAAGCAATGTCTTAGTTAGGCTGCAATCCAATACACACTTACCTAGGAGTAAGTCCTATTGAACCCAATGGAGCTTACTTCTGAGTAGACATGTATTGGCTTGCAGCTTTACATATTAGTGAGGAGCAATAATATCATTCAGGGATATTGTGCAAACTGAATGATGGGGTAAAGAATGCTGCCAGAAAGGAAACTGGGGAACTGATAATACCATTTGTTAAAGAGAGTAACTTGAACCCTGTACAACTAAACTCAGAACAACAGTTACAAACCCACCACATTTCACCTCCTTCAAACTCAAGCCTATAAAGGAGTATGAAATGCACTGGCTCCTTGCCCTTGTGTCATGGTGAGCACCAACTATAGAACAGCAGTAAGTGGGCAAGGAGAGGCAGCTGCCTCAGGCTGGTTTGGAGATGCTATTCAAGATGGTGGAAATAGTCAGATCTGGTCCCTGGGGAACAATCCAATATACAGGCCCCTTGAAATGAACAGGAGTTGGGACAAAGTGGAGCATTGTGTCCCATCTTAATTAGTGGGAAGCAGGTTTAAGGTAACTCAGGCACCAAAACAGTTTTGGATTACTCACTGTCCTAAGTGACAATACCAGTCAAATGGAAGAGCATGTAAATTATCATGTTTTCAGTGTCTACCCCAACTCTAGAATTTTATTTTACTGCAAGCCTATCAAGTTTCCCCACACCCCAAATCCACCAGACAACCAGAAGAGCAAAGCAAAACAGTTTTGCTATGAATCTTTAGCTATCTTTAAAACTTTAATAGCTGTGCTTTATTGCTTAGCCACCTGTCATGTCTAGGAACTTTCAGAAGTATATTTAAAACTGAAGTTACTATTGCAGGCAATGTGAAACTTGTTGCATCACTCAGAATCTCTCCAGATTGTAGTACCCATAAGAAAGGATTGAAACTCTGACCAAACTAATATTCTCTGCCATCTCAACAGAATTTACTCCAGGACGTTAAACTAGAAAGTCAGCTCCAAACTGGTGTATTCTACAATGTGTTCCTGACACAATAACAGTGCATCAGTAGTGAATGTATTCTGCTTTAATGTATTCTGCGATGCTCCCTTGATGCTACCCCATTATTGCTGTCCAGAGGGGACATCAAACGATACCAGCAAAATGAAACACTTTAGCAGCATCTTTGCAATAAAAAACAACAGTGTCCTAGTAAGAAATTTATGCTGAAAATTAGCTTCTCAGTTAAGTCCAGAAACGAAAGCCTTTTTCCTGCCAGCTTTCCAACTTCTGCTTCTTCAAGCCCTCTCCTTCCTCCTGGACACTGAAGCATCACTGCACAGCCTCCTTTGGTCTGCCACTGCCTCATCACTCATGCCCCACCCCAACCCCAGTTTCCCTTCTGTGGGATAACCTTCAATAGGTAACTTGTATATATATATATTGTATTCCTCTCTCAATAAAACCCAATTTCTGGAAAAGCTCTGATCCCATCTCTGTTGCTCCCTTCCAAGTATAAGGGCACTCTGTATACTATAGCCAGCATGGATTTTTCACGTTCCACAATGTTAAAATAAAAATACCCCCATGCCATTCTGATGCTTTCCATACGCTCATTTCAAAACAAAACCTTACAAAACATATAGTCCTGAACTCAGAAACGCCTGCTTAACAGCCCTGTACATTTTCATGCCGATACATACAACAGTCAGAGAGAATAGAGAGTCCAAAATCTAAAAAGAGAGAAAAAAAACAGACCCCTTTTGGTCTTTTTTTCTGTCAAGAGTTCTCATAAAATGTTGAAATTAATTAAAAATCAGCCGTGTTCACAGATTACCTGCACTCTTATTACTGACCTTGACCCGTACTCTGACCTTCATTTTCTGCAGTTTAAAAGTTAAAAAAATGCCTGGCTGATTTTTAATTAGTTTAAGAAATTTAGCATTCCATCCAATCTCTTTCCCTCCCCCTTCTTCCCCCTCCTCCCTGCCCCCCTCCTCTCCTCCATGCCCCCCTCCTCCCCCCATGCCCCTCCCCAGGTTAGTTTCACCTATCCTAAGCATGATTGCATGGGAGTAAATCCCACTGAACTCAAAAAGCATGCAAATGATCAGATTTGCCTTTCCCCTTCTTCCCCTCTCCTTTCCCTTCCTTCTCCCTTCTTCCTCCCCCCTCTTCCTCCTCCTCCCCTGCCCACTCCAGACTTCCCCCCTTCCTCCTCCCCCCATGGTCAGTTTCACTTATCCTAAGCATGATTGCAGGGGAGTAAATCCCACTGAACTCAATAAGCATGCAAATAATCAAACCATTCCCACAAACTTGCACAGGATCCCATTTCTTATCTCTTGGATTAAAAAGCAGGGAAATTCACTAATAGGCAAAAAACCTTGCGGTTTAAGAACGTACCTACAGCCAACAGATATTTCTATCAACCTTTAAAAAGCAGGGAAATTGGGCAGCTATAGTGAATGCAACAGGTGAGCAGGAAACCTGGCCTCCTCTCTGAGATGTTGTACTGCCCTACAAATTGGTAAAAATGCTAACACAATTTGGGTTGGTCTTTCACAGTCCAATCCACTTCCTGTGTAGCTTGGAAGAATTTGGTAACATATGCCTCTGAGCATATGGTGAGTGGTGGAAACACCTACCATCTCCAAAGATGGAGAATTACATTGTTGCTTCCCTGGTGCATTCACTATAGCTGCACAATTTCCCTGCTTTTTAAAGTTTGATAGAAATATCTCTTGACTATAGGTATGTTCTTAAAACACAAGGTTTCTTTGCCTATTAGTGAATATGTAATTTTCAGACATATATAGAGACAGGTGCCCCAAGTGAGCAAGGTAATAAGTGTGTAGACCTTATCTTTCCTGTAACATTTGGAAGGATGACAAGTGCAATCAAACACATGGGAATCAAGCAGCTGGGAGCCTTGGTCAATTCTGTGAAGCAGTCCAAAGACATTAAGGCTCCATTATCAATACAACTTAGCTATAAAGCTAAATAATTGAAAATGATGGGCAGCCCAATCTTATGCATGTTTACTTTGAAGTAATTCCCAGAGCTGAATGGGACTTCTCTTTGTGAGTGTGATTTAGACTGCAGCATTAAAAGTTTGCCCAGCTGTTCACAAGATGAAAATAATTGACTTTTAGCCTAATGAGTCTTAAATGGCATATATCTGAGAGAAGCTTCTAGTAAGTTATGTTGTCAGAACAAGATTCAGTCAACCTTTTTTCAGAAAACAGCATTAACGGGATTGGTGGTACATCTGATGCTCTTCAAATACAGGCTTTAAGTGGTAACTACATTTGCCTGGCCTTAGGACCAACAATGCATGTGAGTGTTTTGCTGCAAGATCAAGACTATGCAGAATTTCTAGACACTGTAGATTTGTTTTAAGTTTAGAATATAATGATAGGGTTTTATCCAATATTAGTCATAACCTGAGTAGACCCACTAAAATTAATGGGCATGACTAACTTGGGTATATTATTATCAATTGCTATACTGTACTCATAATAAAAGACAGTTGAATGCAACCTATTATATTGATCTTTGAGAATAGCTGACTCAGATGGTACATTTTATTGGGTCAGTTTTTATTTGGCAAAATGCAGTTTATAGACAAAAACATTTGTGATGTTTACCTGAAAATACATTTTAAAACCAAAAGGCCATCAGCTGTTAATTATATTGCAAAATTAATAAAGCATGAGTTTGAATGTTTGGGGGTAATATCAAAACATTTAACAGCCACATTATACTTTTGACTCTAGTCATATTGAGGATCCTACAATATACCACCAGACAACACCACAAAGATAACTATCAATCAATCAATTAATCCACATGTTTCACCTCGCTGTTCAAAGAGATATAAAGTGATAGCACAGCTTTGGATCCTTCATTCAACGTTTCCTGTTTCAAATGCAAACTATACTACAGAAACAGGATAGTGTTTTCAAAAACTTTGCCACTTACAGCTCTCTCACAAAATGCAACTCTTTTGTTCAGTTTTAATTCTCATTAATTCTCAAGCCATTCGCTAAAGGATTCAGTATATTCTGCTTTACTAACTTTTGTCACACTCCACTCTCCACTGCTGGAGACATGAATAGAGGAGTGTTACTGGTAAACGAAATGAACTTGCCAAAACACAGGCTTACTCTTGAGTGTGAAAGAGTGAAGGAGCCAGGAACAGGATGCAAAAATCCTGGTTATTAACTGTTTATCTACTAGAACAGAATAACGTTTGTTTGTAGAGCTTCGTATGTCTATCCAAGGTCACATCTAAAAAGTCTTGATGAGAAGCTAGCAGGTTAGTTGTTCTTGATATTTGCCATAACAAGGATTTTCTTTATTTAGTTAACCAACATTTCTGAGTCCTCTGTGCTATTTTACATTGACCTCTCTCATTTTAGCCTGGGCTCCTTCTGGGAGGAAGAGTGGGATATAATAATGATAATAATGATAATGATAACAACAACAACAATAATAATAGTTTTCAGACATAGAGCATTAAAGCCTCATTGTATTATACTTCTAATGTTTTGATCTACAGTAACTTTGAAACTAACAAATGATTTTGGACTATCAAAAAACTTTCTACTTTTGTATGGACTATCAGTAAACAAACAATGGAACATATGGACAGCTCTCACTCCTATGAAATAAATTTCACCCCTTCACCTAAGAAAGGAAAACTTCACTCATCCAATGGTGTTTGTTTTGGCTAGGAACCTCTGCCTGAGATCTAGCCGACAATATTTGCTGCCAGAACACAAGAACAGAAGTGTGTATTTTCCAAGAAACAGCCTTGAAATTGAGCAACACCTTAACCATTTCAATGCTGGTTAATAAAACGTTAACACATGAAATATCTCGTGTATGTACGGCATCACTAAGAAAAAAGGATCACACACACAGAGGATATAGTATTCCTGTTTGACAAGAGAAGTATATTAAAGGAAGTTGTACAGCATTCAGAACATGTCACGTTGATCACATAAATGCATCCCACTTTGGGGCTAAAAAAAGAAAGAACAGAAAGCAGAAAGGAACTGACACCCTCCTGATTCAACATTCCCTCTCTTATTATTATATGTTCATCAACCAGAACACGCTTTTTCATGGTTGGAGCTCCTTCTGAATTTTAATAATATCATGCTAAACACTCATCACTTTAAATATGATTTCAAGATTTGGAAGTGAGATTTCATGTGATAGAACATATCTCTTTTGCTGATTTTGAATTTTTTTTAAAGGTCCCCAATGGGGGTAGTAAAAACCATGCCAAAAACCACTTCCTAGTAGCATGTCATGTCACGTGGCACAACTGTAGTTATTTTCAATTTTTAAAACACTGAAGGATGTGAGTAGTTTTGCTTCATTTTTTCTCCCCTAAGTACTAAACGAGCCACAATATCTGACCAACAGTGAACTATCAAACAGATAAAGGAAGCAAAATGGCCTTCTGGGTTGGCAACAGCTTATACCAACTATGAGAAAGATAATTTCCATTTAAAGAGATAATTTTCCATCATTGAAAGTTGCACTATAGGCTGGATCTGCATGTTATTCATTCTACGTCCAGCACACACTGCTTCAAATTGACCAATCTGTATGCATCCTGGATAGCAGAATAACTTATATTATCAGAAAGACACCTCTTCTTAGGGATACAGGATCAGAATTTGAAAATAAAGAGCGGAGGTATCCACCGGTTCAATGACACTGAATTATGCAGATAAGAGCACTATTACATTGTGGGGGCACTGCATTCAGATACATCTCTGCACTGCACTGAGAGGCAAAAACATAGTATGACCAGGCTCATGTGATCCATTTGTTTCTGCATGTGTATCACTTCAGATTGCATGTGGGCAACTGGAGGTTAGAATATAAACAACAACACCTATGTAGTCAAGCATAGCATGTCAGTCTAGGTTAGAACCCCCTCCCTGATGTGCTAATTTGTTTCTGAAAATTTATTTTAAATGAGTATTAAAACATTCACGCACACCCTAAACTGCTCAATGAAATTATACATTCCTGCTCCAAATGTGTGGGCCCTGATCATGTAAAGGTAAAGGTGTCCCCGCACTTATAGTGCGGTCATTTCCGACTCTTAGGGTGACGTCTTGCGACGTTTACTAGGCAGACCGTATATATGGGGTGGAATTGCCAGTTCCTTCCCCGGCCTTTCTTTACCCCCCAGCATATGCCGGGGACTCATTTTACCGACCACGGATGGATGGAAGGCTGAGTGGACCTCGACCCCTTTTACCGGAGATTCGACTTCCTCCTTCTGTTGGAATCGAACTCCGTCCGTGAGCAGAGCTTCGGCTGCTTTACCGCCACTTACCACTCTGCACCACTTTTTACATAGAGACATAGGGAGCTGCCTTGTACCAAGTCAGACCTTTGGTCTTATCTAGCCCAGTATTGTCCACACTCACTGGCAGTGACTCTCCAGAGTTTCCGGTAGGGGTCTACCCCCTACCTGGAGATGCCAGGGATTATACCTGGGACCTTCAGATGCTCTACCACTGAGTTATGGCCCTTTCCCAGGGTGAAGTGTGGAAAGCTTTGTACTGTCAAACCCAGGAAGTATCAGTAATGTATGTTACATGAAAGCACTGTGTTAAAGTAAGGGGTCACTGGGAAACTCCACCTTCATTCTTTTTGCAGCCAATGTTTGGAAGGCTCAAGACCCTATAAATGCTAAAACTCTGCAATTTATTTTAACCTATACATTTTTAACAAGGTAAAATATTCTTCCAATAATTTATACTGTTCTGAAACTGTTTCTATTCAATACACAGGAAGCTGCATTTTCTGGTCTTACAGTGATCCACTGCAACCTTTCAAAGTTTAAGCAGAACTTAATCCCATCCTAACCTGAAGTATGACTCCAAGAAACGGAGAAAGTAGTCTTATTCTGAACAAATGTTAACCTACATAATATACACACTGTGCCTATTAGGGTTAATTAAGTACACATGCAGCACAATCCTATGCATATTGACTTCGAAGGAAGTCCAAATGAGTTCAGTGGAAGTAAAGGTTCATAGGATTGTAGCCTTAATGACTATTAATCAAGAAGTTCATATATACGCTTCCACAGGTAGGCATGCATCAAAATGTGGGGGGGGGGGAAGAGCCACAGCTGAGTGGCAGAGTATCTGCTTTGCATGCAGAAGGTCCCAGTTTCAATCCTTGGCATCTCCAGGTAGACCTGGGAGAGAATGCTGCCTTAAATGCTGGAGAGCCACTGCCAATCAGTGTAGACAATACTGAGCTAGATGGACCAATGATCTGGCTCAGTACAAGGCAGCTGCCTATGTACCTATGCTTAAAACCACACACATTTGTTTATCCAATAACACAGACGATTTCACTAATGTTTTTTAAATACAAAACAAATATTTATAAAATATTTACACTTCTTACACTACTAAACTGCAATTATTTCCATATTAGCTAGCATGCACTTGAAAGGTAAAGCAAAAGAAATGTGACATTTAAAAGAATAATAATAGGGAAGGAGCAGTTAAAAAAACAAACAAAAGGAAATTAATGTGTGGTGTGCTTTGGAGAACAGAGACAAAGGAAAAGGTGATGGGATGAAGAACATCCTACAAGGCTAAAATTTTAAAGAAAACTGAAGCAAGATAAATAAAAAATAAGGCTAAAATTCATGACATCTAAGTTCATACTGCAATATTTTTCAAGGGTTAACTCAGGTTTTTCCATATATGAAGATATACAATTAAAAAATTGTATGGGAAGTACAGCATAGCCACCAATTTATAGCTAGGAAACTACCATGTTCACAAAGATGATATGCAAAATGTGTTGCCACTACATTAACTAATATACAAATGTGTTTGTACCTTCAGACCACATATTCCATCTTCTGTCATAGACCAAGAGCCTGAAAGCACCTTAAAAAAGGAGCATTGCCAGATTATATATTAGGGCATTACCCATACATTCCTAAACTACACAGTGGGTTGTAGGAGTTTTGAGACAATCTAATTTTGTGTGGGAATGCTCTCAAAATGAATCTCTGTCTTTCTAATTATACTCGATAGTTTAAACTACTTCTTCAAGGCTCCATAAACACTGCCAGCTGGTATCATATTTGCAACTTAAGGTCTTCAAAGAAGTAACTTCAGCTTACTGAGACAAAGTCAACAGAGGAGCACAAAACGAAGATACTTTTCCCCCCAAATATTTTTATTGAAAACTTTTAATGAAAAAATTACAAACATACACAAATGGTGCAAACATCAGGCTGTAAATAGGATGTACATACTCTTATAACCAAGTATTCAATAACAGTAGCTTCACTAGAAGAAAAACCCTCTCCAGATTCCTATATGAGAAGAAGGGGGGGGGCAATGTTGAGGAATTTTTGTGGATATAACTCATGGATGGGAACCAAATCTGGTCAAACCTATCATGTTTTGCTATGCCATATACCACTAGTCTGTGATATGTGAGATGTTTGGGAAATGCAATGTCCCACACCCAGGACCACCAACCCTCCTTAAAAGGGCTAACCTCCCCTTCCATTTACTCACTATTTGAAGGTCGGCTGCCATTATAAGTAAGGAAACCAGCTCTTTATGGAGTATTGCTTGATTTTCTGCACTTTCCAGAGAAAGGAGGGGCCATCAAAGGGTCTGGGCTCAGCTGCTGAGAAGGTGATGCAAGAGATTTTATCAAAAATCCATGTTCAGATCTGTCGAACTACCACATACTCCCATCAGAGATGGACCAATGTGCCTCTACAACTGCAACTGCAACCTCACCAGCATAATGGGGAGGATGTTTTAGAAATGTGTAACAATTTGACCACTGTCCAGTGCCAACAAAACAATACTTTTAGTGTAGCTTCTTGTACGTATGCCAAAATGGTCTCCAGCAAGGGTTTCACCCAGATCTCCTCCTGTACCTCAGTATCTATTGGAGTATCAAGATCTGTCTCCTAAGCTATTCTCAAACCCTCCAAGTTTCTCATTGCCTTATCTATTAACAATTTGTAGATCATAGAGGCCACCCCTTTCATCTGAGGATTGGCTTGGACACATAGATGCTAGTAAGATGTCAGCATCCACAAGAGAGAGCTATGTCTTTCCATCTTTCTTGCTGAGGCAAGCACATGTGTTACCTGGAATATGATACCATGTAGCTTCTGTTTTAGGACCGCCTCTGAAAGGGGATGCCCTCTCTCAAAGAGGTCCCTAATTCAAAATAAGCTTCTACCCTCCCATTCTCTAAACTGTGCCTGTTTATCTGGGTGGCAGAAATCTTTATGTTGTAGAAATGGGAGGAGATTCCACCACCTCCTCCATACCTGAAAGGTGGTTGTGTGCATGGGTTAGGAATGTTGTGAATCTGGGTCCAAGTGGGTGACAGAAATGGCAGCGGTCTCAAGAATAAAGGTCAGGAGTGTAATTTGATGTGCACCCAAGGAACATCTACTGCCCCTGCTATAATTTGCACAAGTTGCTTCAGTTGAAATGCATCAAAAGAGAGATTCAGGTTGGGATTGTCGTCCTCCTTTCACTCATGGTCTGTACAGTGTGGAGGTACCAACCCTGCTAGGTTTGCCACTATAAATAAAGGCATTTAAGAGGTTATCTGAGATAGCAATGGGGAGGGTCTGGAATAAATATAATTTCAGAAGTATAGACATATTCACTGCCGTCATGTACTCAAGCCAGCTAAGACAACAGTGTTGCCAATGGAGACGTTCTCTGTGAATGGAAGCATGAAGATGCCCAAAATTCCACTTCCTGAGCTGATTGATGTCCTGCGCTATTGTAACTCCCAGATACCAAAACCCTCCATAACATGGCATTTGTCCCTAGGCTGAACATATCCATTCCTTTTCCGGAGTGGGAAGATTGAGGGGGAGGACCATTGGTTTTGCATAATTTATCTCTAGCTCTGCCATAACATCGAAGCATTGTCGTGTTTTTTTCAGAGGTCCCAGGGCTTCTTTAAGTCTACTCAGCATCAGTAGCATATCATCTGCAAACAGGTTGATTTTGTGTTCTCCCCCCCCCACTACCACCCCCACAATCTCAGGGTGGGCCCTGATTTTGCATACAAGTACCTCTATAACTACTGCAAATAGTAGAGGTGACAGAGGGCACCCCTGTCTTGTTCCCCTGTTGAGGGTGATAGTAGAGGAGGCCAGGCCATTTATTGGCAGTAGTACCTCTGATGCAAAACAAAGATACTTTTATTAGTACATGGCATGCACTCACAAATTATGTAGCTGATCGGTGTGGAGTGAAACAAGTAGAAATTCACAAATCCTTTTGGTATGATCTTCTACCAAAAAAGTTATGGTTATAACTGCCTTGAGCCATTCTTGCTAGCTTTGGGAACACTTTACTTATCTGTAGCGTCATCTTATTGCTCCATGCTTTAAAATGTGTGAACGTTGTAGTACGCTGTAGTTTGTTCTGTGAGCTATATGGTCTTTTTAAAAAAACATAAAAACTGAATGATTAAAAAAATGAAGCAACTTCAGAATGAAAAGTTTTTTGTAGCAAGCCTCCATGTGCAAGAAAGAAGACCCTGTATTGCTCAAAATCCTCTCATCTTGCTACACAATTGATTTTAGAGTTGCAACATTTTTAGAGGACAGGCAGAAAGGAGAACCTTGAAGGTTGTCACATCATTCCATCAATAACAGGAAGCACAACTTCCATTATCAATAGAGAGAACATGAAAGATTTGTCTTTTAGCACAGGTCTTGAGATAAAACCAATACAGAAGCCCAAGCACAGATCCTCCCTACCTTAGCTGGGAGCAACAGAGGCCCATGCATGCACAAAATAGTGGTAGTGGTCGATTTTTTACTTCTCGTGCCTCATGAGGTGGTGCTTCGGAGGTCTCCTGACCATTGGGAGTTTATCAATGGGAAATGGCGGGGGGGGGGCACAGAGCACCACACAGAGTACTGTACATCCAAGCCATAAGTAATTCAGTTCTTTTATTTTGCTGTCCAGTGGTGGTGAAACAGGTGAGAAATGAATGCTGACCCAGTGTGTGTCACTCTCACCCTCATTCGAGCAAAATGTCCACACACTCTTTAGCACCACAAATAATTCATTTAGTGCAGACCCAGTTTGTTTATTTGGCGAGTCTCATATTCACAATCCTTTTACCTATCTCCTTTGCCGTCTCCTAGGCATGCAATTTTGGTCTTGAGGGGCAGGACAGAGGGAACTACAAGTTACGTGTAGTCCCCTCATTTGTCGTTATCAAGCAAAGCAGCTGCTGGTGGCTTCAGAATGTATGGAAGACTGGGGGGGGGAGTACAGGACTATTTAACCCTTTTCTTCCCAGCTGCCTGTCAGCTCAAAATCCCTTCCCCTCTAGCTGCTTGTCTTCTTGAGAAGCAGAGAGTTAAGCAATCCCAGTGGTAGAACACATGTTTTGCATGCAGAAGGTCCCAGGTTCAAACCCTAGCATCTCCAGGTGGCAATATTGGACTAGATGGACCAATGTCCAACTCAGTACAAGGTAGCTTTCTATGTTCCTGTGCCATCCCCAACTCCCAGAAGGTAATTACTACTGCTTTATATGATAAAAGAGAAGCCCCCTGGGGGGAAAAATGACACAGGTTGCAGCTGGCAGTTCCATGGAGCTCTGACTGTACATTCAAAAGTCAACAAAAGCAGAGACTTCTCTTTTTCACTTCAACTCTAGGGAGTACTCTGCAAGCATATACGCATTTATCTAAGAGTGCGGCCTCTCTGTTTGGCCACACACTCCTCACTGACCATGCTACACATCCTGCTCGAGAGCTTTTGTCTGGCTGGGATGTGTCCTTGAAGTATAATCATGTTTCTTGCTTGCCTGGTTACAGGATGAAGAGATGTGTGTGTGTGTGCACATGCGTGCGTGCGTGCATGTGTAGATCTCTAACTTGCGCACAGCTGTAATTCAGACTGCTGTACAAAGGTTAAGAGTTACATCCATTGCTCCACCCACTTTTGCTTGCTGTCCTGTCTACCACTGGCATATACCCGGCAAGGTTGCCCACAAGGGAATGAGGTCCTTGGCCTGAAATAGGTTCCTCGTCCCTGTTAGATATGTTTGCAAAAATAAACAATTGTCTTCAGTCCTATTCTAGAAAGCCATTAACACCTGCAGTAGAGTAACTATATTTGGCTACCAATCTACTGAATCAGTGGTTGTACCAGGAATCCAGGTTACTGTAATAACCAGGAGTGACTTTCCCCAATTCCATCTCAGAAAAAACTGTAGCCTTTTATATCAGGGACAGCCTATCTGGCAGGTCATCCTTCATGTCTTTGAAATACTAACAGCTACATGGGGCTGTCCTTCCCAGCTGTTTGTAAGCTCCACTTTAGCAAGTGCTGTTTTTTTAAGAATGAATGAGGATTCTGTGCTTTAAAACTTGAGCCCATTGCCTTTTTACATTCCTTCACAATGTCTCAAAAATCATCATAGGGTGTCCTCCAACACCATCAGTGCCCCCAAGTTATAACATCACGCCCACATCAAGAGCTGTTCTTGGTGACAGCACCAAAACTCTGGAGTGCCATTATACCTAAACTTCAAACATCTTTCAGAAGCATTCTAAGGCCTTCTTAGCGGGCTAGCATTTGATTATAGGGATTAATACAGGTGAGAGCTCCAGTTTTAACACTTTGTATCTCTTATTTGTTATTTTTTCAAGTGAAATTTAAATGTTATTACGTATCCAATCAAAACATGCAAATTAGGAATAGCTAACCAGTAGTTCATGCATATACTTTTAACACAGCCATATGTGCTGGACGATTTGTTTTCCACAATTCATCAAAGGCAGCATGTAATCCCATGCGGCTGAAGTTCTATGCATGCTTACTTGGGGATCAGTGTCATTGAACGTATTATTTATTTATTTATTGCCTTTGCATCCCACCTTTTATCCAAGGAGCACAAGGCGGCATACATGGTTCTCCCCCCCCCATTTAATCCCCACAATAACCCTGTGATGTAGGTTAGGCTGAGAGGCAGTGACTGGCCAAGGTCACCCAGTGAGCTTCATGGCTGAGTGGCAATTGAACCCTGGTCTCCCAGGTCCTAGTGCAATACTCTAACCACTATACTACAGTGGCTACTAGCAAAACTTACTTCTGAGTAAATAGGCATAGGGTTCAGCTGAATACCAAGCAATTTAGTTCACAGATAACAATATCAAAATATATACACAAATCCTGATCCTATCATTAAGAAGTATAATTGAGTACATTGGGCCTACTACAAAGGTTACATAAGGTTACACTGCAGTCTTATAGAGGCATACCTGAGAATAAATCCCATCTATTAAGACGTAATTCTACAGACACTTATCTGGGAGAAAGCTCATTGAATACAGTAGGCCTTTCTTCAGAGCAGGCATGCATAAGATTATACTGTAAGAATACATGTATTCTGAAGTATTCCATGCGTTTTTAACATATCCAACTGGAACATCTGGGATTGAGTTGGATAAATATTTAGATAAATACATAAACTAATCAAAGCAGCCTGCCAAATGCTGCCACTTAAGTAAGGATGTAATGGGCTAACCCTTGCCTAACATGAGTTCATAATGTTTTTCTTCTACATTACTAAAAGCCCTGGCAGCAAATGTTCCATCTGTTCTG
Source organism: Rhineura floridana (assembly GCF_030035675.1). Classification (NCBI taxonomy): domain Eukaryota; kingdom Metazoa; phylum Chordata; class Lepidosauria; order Squamata; family Rhineuridae; genus Rhineura; species Rhineura floridana. Next base: position 41,070,038 of record NC_084482.1, read on the forward strand.
CAACTTGGCCATGCCATAGCCACCGCACCAGTGGGAATAAACAGTCCTATTTGACATTCAGATAAAGTAGGGCCTAATATTTATAGTATCATGTCAAGGAAGTTATTTATCAAAGGTGCATTCATAACCTTTAAATGAAACCCGAGGGTAGGTGATTTTTTCAAAACTTTACCAAGTGTCATCATATTCCTTGGAAAGTATTATTTGTTAAAAATTTAAACTCTGCATTTCCTTATTCCTTCCATCTACAAGTGCATTACAGACTTGTACACATCCGTAGCTACTTCTATATACATAATTTGCAACTAACTTATCATGGGCTCAATCCTTAGTTGCAGATTTTTAGCAAGGCACACACAGTCAGAAGGTAATGAAGCATAAAATCCAGATTTTAAAACCATAGATGCCTCTGTCCCGTGAGGGAAATCATTACTCCCACTGCACACACAACAGGTTGCTGTCACATAGCCTCTCAGTTGTACATGCGTTCTGACCCCAATCTAGAGGTGTGCAAAAATGCATCAACAGGCTGCCTGTCTCTCCATCCTTTATGAACTCTCCTCTTTTTGCATGTTGGAGAAGATGAGATCAGTGCTCTCTTAGTGATCATTGGTTTCTTGGGAGAAAGTGGTTACTGCTCTCAGGGATCCCAAAGGATGAACCTTTTGACAAAAATCAAACAACAACTGACTGGTGATGATGGTTACATACTTTTCTACAAACTAATAAAATAAAGTATCTTAATTAGATTCTGATCATGTTAGTATTCATTATTATACTACTGAATTCACTTCTAACTGATATGAAAAGCCAGAGGTCATTTTGCTTTTGTGATGTCTATAAAGATGTCTAATAATCTCCTAATGGGAACAGCCTTAACAACTGCATTGTACATAGAGTAAGTGTTCTGATATATTTTTTCCTTTTGTACTTCCTTTGTACTAGTTTGCTACTAATGTTAAATACATGTTTTTTTTTAAAAAAAATAGAAGTACAAGGCTACGACCATTAAAAACCAACCAACCAACCTAGATGTCTGCAGTTAAAAGTTTGGCTAGTCAAGTTCAATGCATGCATCCCTGTTCTCCCCAGCTAACCTAAGATCCAAATCAGATCTACATGTGTTTGCAGACTGATCTGGCTATAAAGGAGGAGTGGGTCTACTTTTATTAGTAAATGGAGCACAGGGGATGGGATCAAATCCCCTCTCTGCATGCCACCACTTGAATATGGGTTTTCTCCAGGAGGCTTATTTTTACTTATATATATTTACTTCTTTATTATTACATTTATGTCCTACTTTTCCTCCAAAGAGCTCAAAAAAGTGTACAAACATGGTTCTCCCCCTCCCAATTTTATCCTCACAACAACCCTGTGAGGTAGGTTAGGCTGAGAGCCAGTGACTGGCCCAAGGTCACCCAGAGAACTTCATGGCCAAGCAGGGATTTGAACTCTGGCCTCCCAGGTCCCAATCTGACACTTCACTCATTACACCACACTGGGTCTCTATTTTGGAGGCGAGTGAGAGAGGGGATTAAAGCAGCGGGACAAGGAGATAAGATGGGATAGAGACTGGGTTTCATTCCCATTCCCCACGTTCTGTTTAGTAAGAAAAAGTACATGAATGTGTATCTAGCAAACATGTTTATGTCTGGCTTGGCCCTTAGGCAACAAGCGATAGTAGAATATTTGTCCTGTATTTTTCCCTTTACCACCACTGTGTCCTGGCTGCGTGTTCTCGATGTAACCCATCCCTTTCTCTCCTCGCAACTTCCCACTATCTATATGTGCCCTGTGTTCTCCATCTGTCTTTCTCATGCCTCCCATCTGTTACTCTCTCTCCGGCCCCACCTCTCCATCTCTGACTTCTATTCAGGCTGATGCATGTGCCATTTGTAGCAAAACTTAACAGCAACAAGCACAACATGAGATTAGATCATTTTGCCTTTTTTTATTTGTCTCTGTCGCCCAGTTCAGATGTAATGGGAAACCATGACAACACTGTGAAAGGCTTAGAACAGGGGTAGGGAACCTGTGGCCTTCCAGATGCTGCTGGACTTCCAGCTCCCAGTCGCCCCAGCCAGCATGGCCAAATGTCAAGAGTGACGGGAGTTGTAGTCCAACAATACCTGGAGGGCCACAGGTTCCCCATCCCTTGCTTAGAACATAGGAAGCTGCCTTATACCAAGTCAGACCTGTAATCCACCTAGCTCTGTATTGTCCGTACTAACTGGCAGTGGTTCTCCATGGTTTCAGGCAGAAGTCTTTCCCATCCCACCTGGAGATGCCAAGGAACCATCTTTAAACAAAGCAAATGTTTTACCACTGAGCTACACCTATTCCCTTCTCTTTTGAGAACCAAAGGAGGAGATTGGGAGCATCTGCTTGTGAATCAAGACTAAGCACAGTTTCCTGCAATGTATGAATTAAGAGAGCTATGATTTGATAAAATGATGGTTTGAGAACAAGACAGGATCTGAAATCATGGTTTGATCTTGGCTTGATCATGTTAACCAGAGTTCCCTGAATTTTGATATTATAGGGAACTAAATGTCAAGGTGATTTACAGTCATACAATAAAAACAACCAAAAATAGGTTAAAAACAATACAAAAACCAACAACTAAAAGTAATGGGGTGGTTGATGGTGAGTCATAATATGTGCAGTCTTGGTACTGAATTATCTAAAGAACACAATGTTCCTATACGTTTTATTAATTTAGTTTTCTCTGCAGACTGATGAGGCATTGTTTTCAGAGATTCATGATACTTCAACATCCCCAATCAAGAGACCATTAGCCCTTGTCTACATATACAGTAGAACGTGGCAATAGAATTCAGAGGTGGTGGGAGATACCATTTTACAATACCCCAAAACTGGCACGCCAAGGAGAAAGCTTGGTTTCATGCTTGTTGTTCTACTGGTTTTCTACTTGCAGGGAGCGTCTTATACAATGGTACATTCAATCATGTGATTACTCCCATCTGGAGACTAAAGTGGCACAGTCCAGTCTAGCAGTTCAGAACTCCGCCATCTTATTTTGCTGCATGTATAGGAAAGGCCTCGGTCTCACCTAAATCATGTTAAAATCAATGACAAACCATGACTAACATGTCATTTTGGTTTCAACAGGTGTAACTAACTTGTTTTTGGTCAATGAAACCAGTTCTACCAACCTATGTGAAAGCAGAAGCTTTCAAGGTTATTTTTAAAGGTTACCAGTTTTTGAGGCACCATTTGCACTAGTTCTGCAATCTAGAACAGGATTGAATACATAGATAGTTGTAACAAATTCATCAGTAATGCACTGTATTCAATATAGCAACCATCTCAGAATCTGGTATATCTAACATTGTTTTTAAATGATTCCTACCTCTGACGGTATCCTTGAGAAATTATGGCAATGTGTTAAATGCTTAGAAACCAGAAGGCAATATAAAGGAGCCAAAGTTCATTATTTCAGATGATTATCATAGACCAGATTTGAGAGAGATTTTATTCACAGATCACCTTGTCTGCTTAATATTACCTCATACTAATGAGTTGTAAAATTTTATGAATTAAATGTAGAATGAAGTTTCAGGCTCCCTTTCCCCACTTCGCAGAGAGAAGTGGATGAAAAAACAAAGAGATCCAGAACCTGTTTGAACATGGTATCTCTCTGACCCTGAGAGGTGAAATCTATTTTCTTCATGGGCTTAATCCAGCAGAATCAGGGAGATCCTATGTTCATATCAACCTAGGACATCCCGGTTTAGTAATTCTTTCCCAGTGAACAAGTGGAGAAAGTGGAGGGTGTATGGGGCCAGTAGAGTGAAGCATAAGGCCCACTCCTAATACTTCCCTGGGTGAAGTTCTGAGGAGGAAATATTGTCTGAATCCCTCCCCTAATTAGATGCAGTGAAGAAAGAAAAATGTCAAATGCATTAATCCTAATCTAAACCTTAATCTGGCTTTCTTTGTGCACCCAAACGTCTTATTATCTGGAACAGAATGAAGGGTCAGACTGTACAGTCACATTTGCAAATATTTTACTAAATTTAGTCTCTGATCTTCCCTCTTTTAAATCCGATGAGAGCACAGAATTACCTTCAACAAGGCGATGAAATATAAATTGTGTTACTGGGAACTAGCACAGGACATAAGGGAAAGGCAAAACATTTAAGAGAGCTTCTGCACAATAACACAAGCAACTAGCATGATCATCATATATGCCCTATGATTCACTGAGCTTATTTTGTCAGCGAGTACTCTAATTACATTGCTAGGTTACAGCCTGATAGCATGCATAGTTTTTTAAAAAACAAGTAACTAAAATATGTTTAATGGAGTAGAGGGAACTGTAATTTCTGTTTAAAAGGATCACACTTTTCAAGTGAAAGCTAAGATAAAGCCTAAATAAATTTTCAGGCCGCAATAATTCTAGCAATTCTAATGTAAGCTGTATCCAATTCAATATTATTTTACTTATTTATTCCATTTGTATTCTACTGTTTCACTGGGGAGTTCAGTAAGGTCTACATGGGTTTTGTCCCCATTATCCTCACAACCACCCTGTGAATTATGTTAGGCTAAGAGAGAGTTCCCTCCCAATGAGCTTTGTAACTGAACAAGGATTTGAACCCAGGTCTCCCCAGTCCATGCCCACTACACCATCTGCTATACTGGGCTAGTTGTCAGTACTTCAATTACATACTTTTAAGAATTTATACTTTCTCCCCTTCATTGGTATACCAAAAATAGTATTTTAAGTTACACGTAATGCATTCAAAACATCAACCAGACAAGTTCTAGATTGTCTCAGGTAGGGGCCTTGCAGAAGGCGCACACTGCACATTCTGGCATTGTGGGTGTAGCGTAACAGTGTCCGCACCATGCAACCAGACCCATCACCCTTCTACAGTTGCCGCTGGCATGCAGAGAGTGTTCACAGTATGCATGCTTAACTTTATAAGCAAGTAAGCATACTGAAATCAAAGATTAGCTTGTTCTGTAAGATATGGTACGCAATCAAGATAGCCTGTATATTTGCGTTCTTCAAAATGTTCCATTTTTTCCTAATCAAGATTAACAGCATGTAACTTTTAATCAACTGATTTTTATTAACCTCAGGTGAACTGTTTTGGTTACCTATAGCTGTAATAATGTATAATAAATTACAGCTTTTCTTAATATAATGGCAAGAAGTCTTTCTCCAAGTGAATTCTTGTAAGTACAGGTGCCAGTCTGCAGAAATGTGGTGAAAATATATACAGGGCCAGTCCTAAGATAAGTAGCACCCTTGGCAAGGAGTGTCTTTTGACACCATCACCTCCCCGGTCAGCTTTACAGTGTTGCATGTTATGTGGCTTCTACAGGACTGCAAAACATAGCACTCTAACATGCCCTACTGCTCCCAGGTTTTCTCAACAATGTCCATGAAAAGGGCCCAGAGCTACCTCTTGATAATTCCTTCCTACTTCACGGCAAACAATATGCACAACTAACACCAATCTCAGCTAGGCACCCCCTTCAGCTTGGTGCCCAGGGCAAGTTACCAGCTTGCCCACCCCTAAGTCCAACACTGAATATACTTGCAGAAATCTGTTACAGAAGGGCCCCAGAGGGCCATTTCTATATTACTACTAAAGAGCAATTTCGAGTAATGTGAACAAGAATCTTATCAGATCTCAAGGGCAGATGAGGGGTGCGGGGCAGCACTATGATTTTAAGACAAGACAGGGCAATATGATTCTACTACTTTTTTTTAACTTAAAGAAAGCATAGATAGTTGAATATAGGCTCTTTCATGTTTCCTTTGCAGTGCTAGAAATGTATCAATCAAGTTGAATTAATACATTTAATTAATGTATTGTCCACACAAGACAAAACAAAAAGCAGGCAAAATAGCACTATCATCTTCTTTACTACCTAATTCAATTCAAGGATTTTACTAAGGAGAAACTGAAATATTATTTTAGATATTTTTTTTCTCCTTTAAAGTCCTTGGTTTTGGAAATCCGTGGTATTAAAACCATAAAGACTTCTTGGCAGAATGTTTTTAGATCTGGCAGCTTATGGCAACACTCTGTTAACCATCATTATTTTGAAATGGGAAGGGGATAAATGTGAAGAAAAAAATAATATAGCTTCACTTACCTCACTAATAAGATCATACATGAATACCAGTATAAACAATAGCACATTAAACAATGCAACCTAAAAGTTTCCTCTCCTAAATGAGAATATAGCTCACATTCCAAGATTGGGTTTCCTAATTATGTTGTCATTATGAGCAGGAAAACTCAGAATGTGATACAACTAGCTGCTGCTGTAGTGATCCGAGAGAAGAGATGCACGTAAGGTTTTTTTAGCACATTTCTGTACAAAAAATGATCTAATGAAATACGCCATCATGCTTCTTAATGTGAATCTAATAGCAATTTTATCAACACATTAAAAAGATGGGCATGCTATCTATGCATGTGCAGAGTAATAATGGGGGAAAATCTCTACAGCAATTTGAGATTAATTTGGTCTGCATCACTAGTTAGCACAACTAAGCTCAGCTGGAAACCAGATGCTCTTTTAAAACCCTCACATCATCTTCTATAGAACATCCACAGCTCTATAAACCAACCCTGGAGTTAGCCAGATAGATCAGGGGAAGATATTGAGCAATAACCCTTTCATGCAATACACAGAGGCTGCAGTAATGGCTGACTGTACACGTGGGGATGAAAGCCTATCAAGCTTTAAAAAGAGACTTTGAAACAGTGTGTAGTACTAGTTTTTCCTTTTGCAGGATGGACAGAGTAATGTGAGATATCTTTACAGGAAGGAATGTTGTAACTCATTGATTCTACTGAATAGTAAAGACCAAATGCAAATAAGCAAAAAGCTGTATTTAAAACATCAAAATGCAAAAATAGATACTTTGTAACATCAACTTTTCTGATGATTCTTTGATCAGCACCAGTCATTTTTGTCAATATTGTATGGCTACAGATTTTGAAAAAGATGTATCCTTATACAGTAATAGTACTTCAATCTATAGGTATTATTTACACAGTAACAACTCCAAGTATATTGAAAAGAAACTTATATGGCAGAAAATAATATACTTTAGCTCAGTTTGCCAGTCAACAAAAAAGGCTCTAACCATAGAAAATAATATGGATAAAAAAGGACAATGTCTGTATAGAAAGAGGTGTGTGGCAAATGCTGGAAAACAGCAATTACTCAAGTGCATTCAAATCTTCTTCAACAATACACAAGTGCATTCAAGCCATCTTCTTCAACAACAATATAGAGAACACTGGTATGATATTTTCTGTTCTTATGCAGATGCACATTACCATCTGAATTCATCAAAAGGAGTTTTGTGAGATTTGTTCACACATTTCTGAAACTGATCAAAAAAGGAGAGAAAAGCTGCAGCAGAAGTCACACTTGATTTTTCATCCTACACTGTTTGGTCCAAGGAGAGATCCGTAGGGCTTTAGAAGCATGGCAAAATTTGGTTCACTACATAATAGAATTCTACAGACAACCAGTTTTCCAAACAGCTCAATCAATGTGCAACAAATTAAGAAAGAGCTGCTACGGTAGAAGTGATGACTCCATCATTGAATGGGAGCAAAATAACTATTCGGAACCCTCCCCCCCCCCTTGATAGGAGCTCCTATGAAGGTGTACCAGCCTTAGAAAGCACTATCAAGGAAGGTGAGCACAAGAAGACTCTAAGCTCTTTCCCTCACAGTCTTCCCTTCTTCCAGCAGACAATGCGCCCTCCAACACCAAGGGAGGCGGGATGTCGAGGGTAAATATTCCACACCCTACACTTCAACACCTTACCTTAAGGCGGTGTAGTAGCTTGAGTGTGGCCTCGCAAAGGGACCTCAAGATATTAGGGACAATTTTCTCCTATGTCCACTTTCAGAGCTCCATGGAAGGTGCAGGATACAGGAGGCAATTTTGCATATGCCATGTCCAACTCAAGAGTCCACATTAGAAAAGGCAGAGCACAAACAGGCCACCATACTTCAACACAAAACTTGATTTGAACAACGGCCTATTCTTACAGGATTCGTTTTAGAAAGAAGTTATAGGCAATTCCCACATTCTCCATCCACCTCAGTATGGGGGGGGGGGACGACGACGGACGGACGGAGGATAACATAGGCAGCACGGGTAGGCAAGGATGGAGAAAGACCCTCTTCCCCAATTATTTGCCCTCCTCTCTCCCCACCAGGGGGCACGTTCGGTGACAGCACCGGGGTGTGTGGGTGTCTAAGTGGGTGTCGCAGCTGCAATAACAGATGGTGAGCGGGCACCCGAGTTCCCTGCATTTCTCTCCTACCGCTTTTCTCAGGCAAAGTAAGAGCCTGAATCCCGGAACTTGCTTTGCCCTTTCTTTGCCCCTCGTACCGTTTGTTTCTGGTGTCGGTACTGGCTGTCACTCCATCTCTGCCCCCCCGCTCCCCTTCCCGCTCAGAAACGGTAAGAGATATGAAGCCACTTTCAATGGCCCTTCTCTCCCCCGCGCGCCCCATGGGGCAAGATTCCTGGAGAGCAGCCCCCAGTGTTTCTGTCTGGGAAAGCAAAGCCCAGCCCTGAGCACTTTGGCGCTCCCTTACCCGGGCCCCCAACAAGAGGAGCAGCAACAGAGCGCCCAGCCTGAGGAGGCATCGACTCAGGGCCAGACGGTCCCGCGCGGCACGACCATCCAGCTCCATGCCTCTTGCCGTCGGAGCCACCACCGGGGCCCGCCGCGAGTCACAGCAGAATGTCCGGCCGGCTCAGCAGCTCCCTGGTGGCCCTGACTGCAGCGTGCCCGGCCCTTCCTCCTCCGGAGGCGGAGCTGAGCCTTTCGCGTCAGCCACACAGTCGCACCCGAGGAGGGAAGTCAAAGGTGGAGGCGAGAGGAGGAGGGCGAAGTAGAGTCTTCCCGGGGCAGGGCCTGTGGCTAACGCTAGCCTGGCACTGACTGGCAATTTAGGCTCGGGTATATATATGTGTGTACTAGGGAGTCCTTATGCCCCCGGCTTTAAAAACCGAGACCAAACCTCGCGATTAGGGCTGTCCTTCAGCAGCTTCTCCGACCGTTCCCTCTTGGCCTGGCGTGAATACACGCACACATTTTTAAGTAATAGTTGTGGGTCCAAATGGACATCCGATCTTAGCTTTTGGACGCCCAGTGGACACAAATGGACACAAACTTTAATCAATGAACTAAGAACATAAACTCAGTTTGGAAGCAACTGAAACACTGACTAGGTGTGAAATTTTAGTGAAATTGCATAGAAACAGTAGACCATAGGGGCACATTGCACATAATTCTTAGGACTATTACAAACCACCAGTTAAGTTTCTGAAAAACTTAACAAAATCTCTCTCCCTATACACAGTGATGCCCTTTGTTCTTAGTGAGAATTCTGCTACAGCAGGTCATTAGCAGCAATTTTTAATTTTAATTTGCTTTTTAATTCATTTATTTACTGGTGGGTGGGCAAGTTAGTAAGAATTTTGCTAGACTAGTAACTTGTGTAAATACATTTGCAAGGCTGTATTCGCTCCATGTTTTTAACCACTTTCACTTCAATCCAGTGTCAGGGCTTGTACATGGTAGAGAGGTTTCCATGTGCAAGACATTTGAATGAAAAACTTGACACCCAGTAACAACTCCTTTAAAAAAATGTTCTTGTGTGTGTGTGTATAAAACATTACATACTTACACACACACACACACACAAGTTGCATGCCATTTATGCATGTGCAAGGAATCCAGGACACATAACACCACCTCCTCTAGCCCTACATACTGGTGGAAGTTAGATTTTAAGAAGTCTCCGGCCCCCCAGCCACCTTCAATTTTCAGCTATAAAATATTGAGGGAGGCATGCACTCTAAAAGGCATGTCCTTTAAAGAAATAAAAAGAACATAATCCTGTTCTTTTTGTATTTATTCGGTTGACATTTTGTTTCTCCCTGGAATTCTGCAATGATGATCAGTCAGGCCTACACTGCACACCCTTTCTGAATAAATAAATAATTAAGACTGGTTTGCAATCACAAGATTTTTAGGTCTTCCTGTGATGAAAAAAGTGATGACAGATATAAATTGAATTAATAAAATAAACCTGTGTCAGAATTGTTCCACATCTGCTCCCAGCATTCCTACAAAACTAGGTGTCAGGGAAAAGGGTTCTAAACTAAGCATTTCCCTAACACACATTTCCCTGACTCTTTTTCTCTATCTACTTTAGACCCGTCACCTGTCTAAAGAGGTACAGTCCAGGTGTGTTGACCACCTCAGTGAGAAATAAGCCACACTTTGACAGGACTGTTGTGAAGTACTCTGTAGTGAAGTAAGCTGAAAAAATTACATTGAGATTATTAATGTCTCTGCAGCAAAATTTGTGAGTACCAAAGACCCCTGAGCATTTGGTGATGATGCCTAAGGGTTTTAACCGCCTGAAGGTATGCAGAATAAGATGTGCCAAAGCACTTTAGAATTGATGCTGCATGGTGGTGATCCTACACGACGCATTGATTTATGGAAAAGCTCATTGTCTCCTAAATACATTCCCTGCTACTATGATTCAATGCGACCCATCCAATGATGGCTTGGAATTCAATCTGGGAAGTGCAAGTTCATGATCTCATTCTACCGTAAACACAAGTGACTTGGAACTGCTTCATACATTACATTTTTTTGTATGCAGAAATAACCTTTGTGTGAAGAAACAAAAAAACACATACACCACCATGTGTTAAATATAATAACTCTCTTCATCACACTTTCACTGTGTAGTGCTTTTTGTGTTTGTTTAAAGAGTGTCTAGTTAATAAATCAAAATAATGGTGCAGGCCCTGGCTTCCAGACATAAAAGGGAACGACCATGAAAGGAGAAGGCAGAGGAGGGAGATTAGTTTGACAATGCAAGAACAAAAAAGGTTAATTGTTAACAGGCATGCACATCTTGTGGGGGCAACCAGGCTGTTCTTTCTCTGCTTGTGTTCTTGCTGGGAGAGAGGTGCTGCAACTACCTAGTGGTCCTTGGTCCTCTGACTGTTAATTATTCTAATAACACCCCTGATATTGGAGAGTTTTAATGTAATCTTCTCTGGCTGGTTAGGCGCAGCAACATTTCCCATAGCATATGATCTCTTATTCTAAGCCAAATCTTGAAAAACCAAAATTTGATATTCATCACGTGCAAAGTACATAGTCCTTGGTACCCCCAAATATTTACATGGACAAAGTGCTGGCCAAATACCACACTTTGTGATATACTACCACCCACAGTCTTAGTATTTGTTTCTTAATTTCTACTGTATGTATGAGTGAATATTCACCATATATTTTTATTGATAGAACTTTTAATCAATTACCATATGGGGTTATTCATACTTGACATGATTTTACAAAAAAGAAAATTAACAGCAATGGAGTTAAAAGTGCATGGCGTTAAAGCTCGATTAGGGCAGCAAGCTTGCAAGTTCTAGAAAGAACCATGCTTGAAAAAAATGGGGGGCCGAATCCATGCTGCTAAAATGTCTAAAAGTCAGCGCATTTAAAGAGTGTGACAAAAGCCTGTCTAACTTCCCTGACAATTTTAACCTGCAGAGCAAGTTAGTCCAATGAGAAATGTGTTTGCTTTGCACATTGGCAGGCTGATTTAGACAGAGAAAGTCACCCTGACCCTCCAGTGCCTAGGTGAATTTCAGTTGTAATAATAAGAGAAACCATGCATTTCTATTAACTATTCATCAGTTCCAAAGGTTCTTGAACAAACATAATAGAGATGAAAGGTGAGGTTTGACCCCTATGAATGAACGAATGCTGCATAGCAAATGATTTTCCTGACGGCTCCTAACTTGTATTTATATTTTTATGCTGTACTCATTGGCCCTTGTTAGGTAACATTTGCCTATGTTATAATTAATGGGAGTTGCAAGGCAAATGGTGTTCTGTTCAAAATCACAGCTTGTCTTCTAATTCTAATTTAGTTTTCCAAGTGCCATTGCTTATATAGTCAAAGGAGAGGCATCAGCAGATGCAGAGAGAGAGACTTGAGAAAACACAAAGGTCTGCAGAAGTACAAAAAATTGCTACAGTGGAGGCAGGTCTATTAGGGCGAATGGGGCACAGCCCCACCAACTTCAGTGTGCGCTCAGCCACCCCCCACGTGACTGCCTTCTTTCTTGCAACCAGTCCAGGGAGTGGTCCTACCTGTCAGCTTCAGCATGGAGGATGGAAACACAAGCAGAATTAGTTGGCTCCGCCTGTCATTAGCTCTGGCTCCACCTCCTTTCCGCTCTACCAGTCCCAATGGGCACCAGCCACCACTGAATTGCTAAGAGAAAATCTGTAGGGGAGTCCCATTGAGGACTGAGCATGCCCAGTAGCCACAAAATGCTGACCAACTTTTTGAGATGTGTGCTTGAGTAAAAATTTAGAACCAGGTAGGAAGAGAAATGGAATGGAGTAGATGGAAAAGAATGGAGGAAGTGACACATAGATAAAAAGGTCCCTCTCCCCAGCTGGTAACTGCCCCCCCCCTTTACTTCTGTCTTACCAGCTGGCGCCCACCCGGTCATTTCCTCCATTGTCAGCCTGTACCTGACTGTTCACTCAGTCCCTTGCTAGCTGGCACCTGCCCATTGACTTGCTCTGGGCAGCCTCCTGCCTGAGAAGAAAGAGCTTTGAAGGCCTCCCCCAACACACACATTTTGTTACGGGCATCCTTTTATATTTATTAATATTGAACTCAATACTCTTGACTGCTAGTCCTTATCTAGCCAAAATGGCACCATCCTTGTGCAAGAGGGAAGTATCAGCCAGTGATCCAATTAGGTAACTTTAGACTCTGGACTTAATAGTGTTTGTCCACATTTGAGCATTATTTAGCTGTCAATCCATTTTCCCCCCTGTCCCCTAGAGTAGTTTACACCCAAATTATGTATATGAGGAGCAAGTTCTCTCATTCCTGTTCATATCAGTAGCTGTTTCCTTCTGTGTTGGTTGCCACCTTCTAGTCTGTTGATTCTATTATGCGGGCACCTTGGTGGTTGGTTTGGTTTTTTTTAACTCCTCACCCAGGAAGCGTACAAAAGCACACAGTCAGGCAACTGTAAATTTGCTTATGCAGTTTTCTGGTTTTGTATTAGTTTGAGGGATTAAAAGAAAATTGGGCACGGAAAGGGGAGTAGCAGAAAGTGATGGCTGATCTACCCATTCCAAAACACTGAAACAAATTGTTTGTGATCCTAACTGCAGTCAGATTTCCTTCAGTTTATTGGATTATCCCTGTATTTGGTAAACCTGTATTTACAGGGGGAAAGCATTGAGATTGGTAATGTTTGAGGGTAAAGTCATGTGGACTACACAAATTAAATGGGAATGCAAACAGCTGCAAACACACAGAAAACTCTGTTGTGGACGGGCCCATGATCTTACGGGGAGAGGGGGAGGCTGTTTAGAATGACTATGTGTATTGTTTCAGTTACTTCAGAATGTGGCAAGCCAGCCCTGCTGCTCAAGCGCTGGGTCCTGGACTTGTACCCTAAAATCCTGTCCTGACAGCACCACTGACATCATCAGGCTAGAGTAATCTCAAAGTTTACAAAAGTACAAAAAAAAACTTTAGGGGATAAAGGGAGAGATCCCCAAAACAGCCCAATAAAGACTGAGCATGTTTAGTAGCCACAGAATACTTACTGTTGCAGGGGGTGGGGTGGAATTTAGCATCATGGAGGAGTGCATAAATGACTGATGGGATCAATGAACAGGAGTACTCCACACTGCAACATTTTGTTGCAGGTCCTACTTGTCTGTTTCTGTTATGCACTGTGAACATGCATCAAGTCTACCTCCTTTTTAAAAAAGCAGGTTTAATTTAATTTAATTTAATTTAACAGAAGAGGGTTTTAAAGCTTCCTTCTAAATACTTCTCCAACATAGCAACACTGCTTGAAATTTTGTTTTGAAAAAATTATATTTGCATTTGCAAAACAAAACAATTAAATAAAATAAGAAAAGGATAAATGCTGGCTCTGAACAGTAACAGGAGAAAAGATAGTACTGCATAATATGGAATGATGGAGTTGAAAGCAGTCAATGCAGGTTAAAATCCTGCCAGTCAACCATTTGGCAGGGAAAGGGGCTGAATCTAGTACCCAGCTTCCTCTCCCCAAGCAGCTGATCTGTGGAATTTTAACCTCACTGAAAGGCCCCAATGGACAGCTAAGGACAGAATAAGAAAAAACAATACAGAAAGATGGGGCTTCACCATCCATATCATCAACTGCATCATAGACCTCGCAGCGGAGTGGGGATGGGGTGCCAGGTGAACCACAAGCATGTTACTAATCGATATGTGAACGAGTGGCACTGCAGTTGTGATGGAAATTGAGGTGAGGGTCACCACAAACCAGGTTTTATAGGAGGACAACATTGGGAACATTGGAATTCAGTGGTCTGGCTGTGACATCCTCTGTATTGTAGTAACAGTGAATTCATCTGTCAGTTCTAGAGAAACCAGATAGTATGCGGAAGCACTCCAAGACATTATGGAAGTGAAAACACTTCTTCTGCTTTCACTGGAATTCACCAATGTGATCATAACAAAAACATGTTGAGGATTGTGTTCAATGATCAGTAGAAAACTTAAATGGCACAACCAGGATCCCAGTCAAATTGAGATCCAGCAGCAGCTCCAGAGAGTTGTATTCTTTGCTAGTATTTTTCCATGTTTTAATTTTTATATTTAAAATGTTAATTGGGAGCTTATTTAGAAATAATTTAGTACTTCTAAATTTGATTTAGTAGGAAGCAGGTGACCCTGTTGAAATCCTTGTTATGCCGTGGAACAACATGACGTGTTGAGCTCTTAACATGGTTGCCTCTGAGCGCCCTCTCTGGCCTTGTGGAGCCCGGTACACCAGTGAACTAAGGGCAATGAAACAGGTTAGATAATGGCTAGAGTGCAAGTGGTGAAAAATGTGCTGTGAGGCTGATAGAGTGTGAGTAAAACATCCTAACTGTGCCTACTGTGTGGCAGTGAGGGTGGTGAAAAAGGCCCACTTCTCAGCCTCCATCGCGTCCTCAAGTAGCCATCCAGTGGAGCTTTTTCGTATTGTCAGAGGTCTGTTAATATCAACTCCAGGAAATGGCATTTTAGACCTTGGGAAGCCCATTGTGAATTGTCTGCAAGGCTCTTTGAGGGTAAACTAGCTCACCTCCATAGCAATCTTGATGCCCCATCTACATCTACCATAGTCCTCAGTGAGGTGTCCAGTGCAACGTCTGCTTGAACTTCTTGGGATCAGTTTCATTTGATGTGGCCTGATGACGTGAACAAGGTGCTTGCAACGATGCAGCGAGCAATGTGTCCTCTCAACCCTTGCCCTTCTTGGTTTATTAAAGCTTGCCAAGGAGATATGACTGAGTGGATCCAAGGTATGGTCAACACGTCTTTGTGAGAGGAAGTGGTTCCAGCTGTCCTGAAAGAGGCAGTAATTTGATCGCTCCTGAAAGGGAAGGCGATTGAGAGGGTTGTGGTGCAACTCTTGAATGAAACAGATTATCTTGACCCATTCCAATTTGGGTTCAGGTGTGGTTATGGGACTAAATCAGCCTTGGTCTCCTTTATCAGGAAAAGGACGGGGGAGTGTGACTCTGTTATTCTTATTTGATCTCTCAGCGGCTTTTATACCATTTACTCATGGTATCCTTCCCAGCTGTCTTGGTGAGATGGGTATCAGCAGCACTGTTTTACAGGGGTTCCAATCCTATCTCAGGGGTCATTTTCAGAGAATAGCATTGGATGATTGTCTTTTGGCCCCCTGGCTGTTGTGCAGTGGGGTGCCCCAGGGTACCATCTGGTCCCCAATGCTGTTTAACATCTATATGAAGCCCTTGGGAGTAGTCATCAGGAGATTTGGGATGAGGTGTCAAGCAGTATGCTGATGATACCCAGCTTTATTTCTCTGTAGCATCTGAATCGGGAGAGGACATGCACGCCCTGGACCAATGCCTGGACTTGGTGGTGGGCTGGATGAAGGCCAGTAAACTGAGTCTGAGTCCTAGCTAGATGGAGGGATATGGGTTGGTGGTTCCCAAGTTCGGAAAATTGGTCAGTTGCCTGCTTTGGATGGCGTTGCACTCCCTCTAAAAGAGCAGGTTTGTAGTCTGGAGGTGCTCTTGGATCCATCTTTTTTGCTATAGGCCCAGGTGACCTCAGTGGCTAGGAGTGCCTTTTACCAGCTACGGCTGGTAAGATAGCTGTGGCCGTTTCTGTACTGGAATAGCCTGACTACTGTTGTCCATGCGCTGGTAACTTCCAGGCTGGATTACTGTAATGCAACTCTGTGTGGGGTTGCCTTTGAGGTTGGTCCGGAAGCTGCACCTGGTGCAAAATGTGGTGGCACGACTGCTCACTGGAGCCAGGGTATTGCCAACGTATTACCCTGCTGCTGAAAGAATTGCTCTGGTTGCCCTTTAGCTACTGGGCCAAGGTCAAGGCTCCAGTTTTGGTGTACAAAGTCCTATGCAGCTTCGGACCAGGATGCCTGAAAGATCGTCTTACCCCTTATATACCCAATCTATCAGGGTGAGGGCCTTCTACAGATCCCACCTTACCAGGATGTCCATTCAGCACAACATAGGAAGTGGACCTTTAGTATTGTGGCACTGACACTTTGGGATTCCCTCCTCTTCCTGTAAATATTAGACAGGTGCCATCTCTGTTTTCTTTTCAGCGCCTATTGAAGACCTTCCTCCAGTCTGCATCTGTGCTGGAACTGCTTTTTAAGATGTTTTTAAAGTTGTTTTTTAAAGATGTTTTTAAGATATTTTGTTTTAATAAGTTTTAAAGTATTTTGTTTTCAAGATGTTTTAAAGTGCTTTTAATGTTTTTGTTTGCTGTCCTGGGTTCCTTCTGGGAGTAAGGAGGGGTTATGTAAAACAAACTACTGCTTTAGTTTTGTCTTCCCATAGGGATCTGCAATAAAGATAAAAGAAATCAAGTCTTTAATCTCGTATTCATATGATTATTTTCTTCCAGCTGACTGTTCTCTTAAGAAACATTTATTTTGTTCAGAAGTTCAACCCCCGGCAAGGGATGTTTTTCGGGAAGAATGAAGAATCCTCTTCCCAGCTCCACCTGGCTGACTTTTTTTTTTTAAAAAAATGAGCAATTAGTGTCCTCTAGCGGGTAAAAGCATGAAATGCACGCAAGAGGCTAAAAATTAAAATAAATGGAGCCCAAATCGAAAAGTAGTCAAGGCAAAACAACTCCTTTCAAAACCAAAGACATTTTGCGTAAATTAACTGGACTCGCCTTGAGCTGAGTAAATGGCTTCAGAATAACATTAATCTGGGTTCTCTGGCCATTAAAACAAATAAATAACAAGTGTATTGCAAATAAATAAAAGAAGGAAAGCGGGTTAAAAATAAAAGTCAAGCAGGAAATGATACAGAATAAAAAGACATGGAAAAAAGACAAGATCTTCTTTCTTACACCGTTTATTTATTGCATCGGTTCGTGCGTCACATGCTGGCTCTTCCCTCCGCAGCATCTTGATTTACAGCGCAAAATTACATTCAGTAGGGCTTACTCACAGGTAAGCGTGCAAAAAAGAAAGTGCAGTCTTATTATTAATTGTTTTAGGGTGCAAAACTTCAAACGTCTATAAGAAAGAATTCCCCATATCTTCCCCCCGGGTATGAAGCGTACAAGGCAGAGAAAAAACAAAACGTATTGCGTGTTAGCGAAGCACTTCACCGCTTTACGTGTGGCCCAATTGGTTTCTGACGAAAAGGGGCGGGTCCCGGCGCGTCACAATGGCTATAAACAGTCCGCAGAGGCGGAGCTTGGCCTTTTCGTTGAAAGGACAGGAAGCTGGTGGAGGTTGGTGCAAATTGTCTTTGTTCGGAGGTGTAGCTGGTAACTCTTGAAGGGAAAGGAGGCCTTGGCTGTTTTGGGGATTAGAGAGTAGGAAACTTTTAGAACCAGCCATGCACAGGTGCTTTGAATCGAGGGGAAGACCGAGTGTCTGGGAGAGCCGCCCTGTAGGCGAGGAAAAAACGACGGCAATCTAGGCCTTCTCTGAGCCGAAAGCTGCAGTGCTATGTGTGCTTAGTGGTTGGTGGGCAAGCCCTGTTGAGCTCAGTGGGGCTTACTTCCCTGTAAAAATGCGTCGTGTCTGTTGCACGCGTCACCAGCAGAGTCCGGAAAAGAAAGACGGAGTAATTTGAGATAGTGCGGATTTGGGGTCGTAAAGCCCCATGTTCAAAAGGCCCGTATGCTTGCGTTCTATGTGATCCGAAATAACGGTTAACATAGATTTTATGTTTGCACTTACCAGTGAATTTTAGAGCTTTGATATAAAACACGTGTAACCATGAAGTGAAATGCGTTAAAGCTTTAAGTAACCGTGCTTTGAGCATGACCTGTTGGTGATGAGATTGGATGGCCTCAAATGTGCATGCACCGTAAGGATATTTAATATTAACAATTACACAGTTGCACACCCTCTTCAGTTTGTGCACAGACCACATGGTCAAAGATTTGGTGAGTATTTTGCAAAATTGCCCCACACTTTAAGCGCTCTCTAGTACAGTACTTAATATATGGTAGTATAAAAATGCATTTTCTCCATGATCTCAGTTTCCTTATATAGTCACAGTTGTGTTTTAATGACTGGTTGGATATCGCCAGAGCAGTTAAGCTTATAGTGGAGGGTCTCCAAAAAATATATATGTGGACTTCTGTGCAGGAAGTGGTTTAGACTGGAGTGGGATTAGAAGTCATTAGGCATGAAACAAACCTTGTTCTCCCCAAGCCAGGGATGGGGAACCTATTTGGATTAGCCTCAGCCAGCATAGCCAGTGGTCAGGGACAATGGGAGTTGTGGTCCAACAATACCTGAAGGACTACAGGTTTCCCATCCCTGTCCTAAGGCCTCTGGGATGCAGCAGGGTTTTTATTGGGGGAAGTGCTAGTAATTGAGTGAGGAAGGGAACACTCCTGACTCTGTATATTGCTGGCTGCTGTGATGATTCTCTTTTGGCGTGTTAGACTGCTGATGCAGATGAGGAGTCATTGAATCTGAGCAGCCAACATCAGAGAAGTCAAGTAATGGTACTGTTCGTGTCTTTCCACTGCAGCTGTTATGTTGCCATACCTGTCCCCGTTAGGATGCATTCACAGTGGGAGATAGAATGATGCTCCACGGCATGTTTAGTGGCAGTGTTGCAACGAGCAAATATATTCATAAATGTTAGTTGTAACTGTTAAGAGAATAGTAACAGCTGCAACAGGACTTTATCCTTGCTCCTATCTTCTATGCTTGCAGTGTTGTGGAGTATCATTTTCACATTAGATACCATGATAGCAGATAAATTCTCTTAGTTATGGGAGACAGGAGATTTACATATCTTCTGGGTTTACAGAAGATTTAATGATCACAGCCAGCTAGTATCCATTAATTACTTTGTGGTGTGCGTCCCTGGAAAAAGAACAGGCACGCCAGCTGTTTGTGCTATATAGGAACAAAATTGCCTCATGTTGTCAGCCTTCTGAACTCTCCTCTTCTTTGCAGGTAAGATTCTTTTTTTTCCTTGTGGAAAGAAAACCACTGGAAGAAACCGATGTTCTTTGACTAAAGCCATGCCGAGAGAGCTGCTGTGGGGATGCACTGTATATAAATAAAACTAAATTAAAAACCACTGTGTGGATCTTTTTTCAGTTGACTTTGATGCACTGCCTTTGAACTGGTGCATGGCCTGTTCATGGCCTCACTGGCTACGCTACAGTGCAAAAACAAAGGACTTGCTTATAACTGGTGTTGCTCAGCTGAAACCTGAGTAATTCTTTTAAGGGCAAGTTACATTTCATCCTATGATTAAATGCATCAGCTTTACTTGAACTGAAGATACTAGACCCCAGGAGTCTACTGCTACCTCCTCTTTGCCTAGGTACGCTGTCTTTGCTTTATTTGAAGTACCCCCTATGATTTTCATAGAATACTAGGGTTGGAAGGGGCCTATAAGGCTGTTGAGTCCAACCTCCTGCTTGGTGCAAGAATCCAACTTAAAGTATACCCAGGTGGCTGTCCAGCTGCCTCCTGCATGCCTCCAGTGCTGGAGAGCCCACCAGTGGGAAGGTGGAATATTTAGTACATTTCAGGGTAGAGGTTTTCCTTGGACGGGGGCTTATCTTAACAGGATTGAATTTGTTTAATAAATGCTAATTGGAGTTTTGTTGCTTAAGCTCCAGTAGCTCCTCCCAATTTCCTGAAAGAGTGTTTATTAAACCAAGGCTTGCAGATAGGTCTTGACAGAACATAGGATGATTGTTCCCTTCCCATACAGAGGAGGCTTCAAAATTGCAAGCTTCAAACTTTTTAAAATCCCAATAAAAAAACAGCATTGAACTAAATGGTCTTAATATAAGAATTGTGTATATGCAGCTATGTTTTCACATGGAATACAGACAATGACTAGGTAGTGTTACTCTTAGCCCTATATTGGTTATTAAAAGTTCATGCTATATACAAAAAATCATGCTTAAGCTGACAAATCGCTTGCATTGTCTAAATGAAAGTGCTTGAAATTGAAAAGAGTGAAAGATGTACACAGAGCTTATAAATATCCCTATTGCCAACAGGGATAGTTGCCTAGAGCCAACTGCTATGTGCTGCTGAACCCAAGTGAGTTGCAGAGGTTTAGCAAGAAAGTTTTAATTTGAATTTTTACTAGAGCTGTCAACCACATACACAGCTCCTTGACAGTGCTGTTGTACTACTTATATAGTATGTTTGTTGCAACTTCAAGCTACTGTTTAGTCTACAGCCTCCTGCTACTGAATAAATTTGGTTAGGATTCCTTAGTACTCTACTAGGTTGTAACCATCATTGTGCCACCACAAGGAAAAGTTGATAGAATATTAACAGCGACCCTTCAGCAGGCTATTAAAAAGGTCCCTGTCTATTCTGTAAGATTCTTACTCCCCACCCCACCCCACGGACCTCTGCTCAGAGAAGACCTGTTTATAGTGCATTGCCAAGACACTGCTTAGTGGTACCACCCTATTAAGCTTTAGTTTTTGGGTAGGAGACTGTTGAAAATATCTTACATTTAAGTACTGAGAAGTGCCTGCACTTACGCAGCCAAAAATGGTAGCACCAGAAACTCAGGTTTGTAGAAGTATGAAAAAACAACCCTAATGGGTGATCTGAAACAGTGCACAGGGCATGCTGTGGGCATAGATTGCTGATGGGAATGAGTAGGCGGCAGCAAATTGAAGGACCCTTTCTAACACTGGCATGAAAAAAAATACACATGTAGGTCATTGTTCATATTGCAGGCTGGAAGTGAAGAGTAGTTTCAGATCAAAAAGTCTTAAACCCTAGAAGGCTCATTCATAACTAGGCTAGGACTGATCATACTCTATGGGTATGAATGCAGAAAAATGAGATGAGATGTACTGTAGAAGACATTTAAGGTCAGGGGGAACCCTCTTTATGGATTGTGTTAAAAAGTCTAAATGAACCTGCCATGACTGCAATCTGGCACATGTATACTCAGAAGTAAGCTCCATTGGGTTCAATGTGACTTACTCCCAGGTGTGTATTGGATTGCAGCCTAAGTATCTCTTTAATCCATCCCACCTTATTTATTTATTTAATTAAGCTTATATACCGCCCGACTAGCAACAGCTCTCTGGGCAGTGAACATTAAAAATACAATAAAAATAACACAAAACTGTACACAAAACTCTACAGTCTAAAACCTTTGCTCTTACTGGACCCCTACAAATAACTGCAACCTCCTACATGATCTTGCTTTTGCCTGAAAGACAGCTTGGTTCGTGTGCATTTTGCATATAGTATTCATAGCTGCTGTTCTTAAAATGGTACCAGTCATGATCCAGTATTCATGACTTAATAGAACCATGCAGACTACTTTTAGGAGAAATCGTGAAATCACTACTGAAAATCATGTCAGCAGTAGGCTACAACTACCAGTGTGACTAATCAAGCTATGTCAGAAGCAAAATCACCATGTGCCCCTTTCTTCAGGAATCACCAGAAGCCTGGAGGCTTCTGGAGATTTCCCCACAGGAGCTTGTTCTAGCTGAGGCTGTACTGATGTCATAGGATCTGAGCAGATCGGACAGGCCGCAGACTGAACAAGAAAGCTAGCAGCAGTTTGGATGCAGGATTGAACTAAATGGCTGCTTATGGCCCTGATGTTCTTCTACTGGATAATCTAGGGAGTGGGGGAGAGAACTGACACTCCATTTGATGCTGATCCCTGACCGATGGTATGCTGGGTGGGGCTGATGAGAGTTGGGAGTCCAACAAGAGGGGCAAAGGTTTTCCACCAGATTTTGGACAGGACCTCAACATCCCTCCTTCATGGCTTCAGAAATAACACCCAATCAGTTCTTTGACATGGGATAATTTTATTTCAGAAAACAAAGCAAACCCATTGTACCCACACAGTCCAATTATGAAGTGCAATGAAGTCACGTGTGTCAAATCTGGGTATCTGTTTACATATTAATTAGTGCATCTAGTCTTTAGACTTTGATTGTTATTGCACATGGGGAAGAGAGCTGTGAACAAGACATGCAGACTTCTTAAAGAGAAAAATGTTTCCATAAGGAGCAGTACACAAAATGGGAATGGTCACAGGAGTTTAACAAAAATAAAGGTGACCAAATAATAAGACAACTTAAATATATTAAATGCTAATTTTTCTTTAAATATGTTTCAGGCAAGGTGCTTTTTTTAAACAAAAAACTTCACTCAGATTAGCTTCATTTAGAGATGGCAAATATTGAAAAGTTTTACGCACGATAACTGAACACAAGATACAAAAAGTTTAAAAACTACTTAAAGCATAGCACTCTATTAAAAGGTGAGCTGAATAACTCTCCTGCTTTGTAAACTAAATTAACATTCTCTTGACATAAATAGTTGGCAATATTGAGTATCAAGAAACACTCATTAGTGGTGTTGATCATTTAATGTAGTGTTAATAGTTACTGATTTAATGTGCTTGTATGGTCTAAAAACAAATGGTCTAAAAAGGAACAGCAAGGCAATTTGTCTTGAGAGTTGGCCACTATCAGTAGTAATGCTTTGGAGTTCTGTTGAGCTTCCATTTTCACACACCAAGATGGCCTAAAAAGACGCACACAGCTAATGATGATGCATGAGTTACAATCAGGATTTGCACCTTTTAAAAAGATTTTGTTTTTTAAAAAGTAAGTGGATCCACCACTCTATATCCATGAACAGTGTGTGCAATGAGGAAATCTCAACAGAAACGTGAGACAAGTTTAGTCAATCAAGCTGAATGACTTCATACAGGCTTTCAATCATTTTCAGTGGACAAATGGACGTACTCACACAGCATTAGACATTTCCATGTGTGTTCATGTCTAACATTTGTTATTAAATCACAAGCCATGGTGATTGCACCTCACTAAATAAAAGGCTTACTATGGTTTGGTCTCATGGCTTTGCCTAATTTTTATTTTGTTTCTATCGCTAAAGGACCGCTAGATCCCTCACTATACACTTCTGTATGTTTGCATGTGTTATATGGCTACTTGTTTCCAAAAGAAGCACAATTTTATATGAAAAAATAAGTGACTATGTATAATCCACATGAAGTGTTTCATAATATCACCTATACATCCAATTTACATTCCTATCTCCAGAAAACAGTTCAAAATTGCTTGACACAAGCTATTGGACTGCAGAAGTGAAAGAACATACCTTGTTCATTTTACACCTCCAACTGCCTGAGAGAAAAGCGTGGGGGAAAAATATTCCAGTTACGCAAATTTGTTCCTTATAGAGGACAGGTTCATGTGGCTGCATGAGACAAGCCATCCAATGTGCATTGCGCTAATATTGCACCCTCACAAACAACTCCATTTGTGTCAGCTCCTGGTTCAGTTGCAATTGGGAATTTTCCTAATTCTTTACTTCAGAATAGTGCACATTAACTGCTATGCTGAAAGCCCAACAGCAGCTACTGCAAAGATACGGACCAGTTTAGAATTGGAATTTATGCTCAAATAAGTAGATAGGAGCAATACTTGGACAACTGGAGCAACAACGGATATAAAGCAAAATAAAATGTGGCACAAGGACAAAATCTACTGGATAGATCATTTAAAAAAAACATACATATAAACAAAATCTGTTAATACTGTAAACTGTAGTCTTCACATTTCATGACTGATCAGAAGCTTCTGTGAGAGATTCTTTCAGAGAATACACAGATGAGCGGGGATCCATGGCTGAGTGCATCAGAGAGATATAAACATCATCCATGTTTGGCATGACAAAAATTTTCTGCAGGAGTGTAGAGATCAATCAGAAAATTCAAATGATACAGTTAAGTCAAAACATTGCTTCAAAATTGAGTTTAATTTTTCTTCAGTTTAGTCCATCTCCTTTCCCCCAATAATTGCATTAACGCATAAATGGGGCTTAAGAAACTACAATAAGTCTGCTACTTTTTAAACTTGGAAATAGTGAATATTTCAGACCTTCATATCAGTGGGCCAAACAAGTCCAATACTAAATAGGCTTATTTCAACCAAGCATAAATCATGGATTCCCAGTAACATTTTATTCTAAATTACAAAGCAGTTGATAAATGAGTAATTTACGACCCTTAGTTTTTAGATGAGAGAACATCCATCGATCAGACCCATAAAATTTTGATAAGCAATGTATCCTTATTTGTGTGTGTGTATGTTCACTGAGGCCTGGCAGAAGCCCTTTATTCCTCCACCCAGAGTTTTGAAGGAGGTACTAACCTGGTTTGGACAGAGGGTTTTATCCAACTAAGTTGCACTCAGAGTTCACTCATTTCAATTACAGTAGGGCCCCGCTTTACGGCGTTCCGCATTACGGCGTTCCGCTGATGCGGCGGCTTTCAAGCAGGGGAAATTTCCCGTTTTAAAGCCGATTTTGCCACGTTTTTGCGTCATTTTTTTGCGACGCAGCCCATTATAGCCTATGGGGCCCCGCTTTACAGCGACTTCCGCTTTACGGTGGGGGCCTGGTCCCTAACCCGCCATATTAGTGGGGCCCTACTGTAATGGACTGGTTAGTTATGGCCATTTCAATGGACCTACTCTGAGTAGGCCTAAAATTGGACCCATTATTTATGCTTCACCAAAAATATTACAGATGGAATTTTTCTATAGATGTACTCCACGAATTGTCTTTGAGCGCCTGGCATCAAACCAATGTGCAGTAAATTTAATCGAGTTTTGTATATTGCTTTTTTTCAGTTGGGTTATTTTATTATTGTGACAGTTTTTTCTACCCTGCTATCCTCACCAAGTCTTGTAATTTGGATAAAATTAGCAAATGACATACTAAATACACCAGTCAAAACTAAAAGATCTTTGAAGAAATATACCTGGAATTCTTGTTCCAATTTTTTCTCTATCCACTCAGTCACATGGACTAAAGTCACTTCTCTCTCACCAAGCTTTGGCCGAGCTTTTAGCTCCAGGTAGGGTGGTCTTCGGAAGCCGTACCTAAACAACACAAAGATTGAATGACTGCATTTCCTTGTTTATCAGATTTGTATCTAGTCCTTTCTCCAATTTGCCAAGGCAAGCACGTATTCTGCTCTATCATCAACTACCACCCTCTGAGGTAAGTCCAAGATAGGCACTTGCTCAGGGCCATCTTGAGACTTCCATAGCTGAGCAGAGACTTAAATTCATGTCCGCTTGATACAAATCCAACAATATAGCTAGAACTCCACATGGCTATCTTGTGAATTTCCTTTACGACATGACAAAGATGTGTATCTTCAGTGGTATATCCCACTAATAATTTGCATTGCTGCTGAATTCCATTATCAAGCTAATGCAGTCTTGGCTGCTAATAAGGTATTCAACAACAATACAGACATAAGCTCTTTCCAGGTATTAATTTCTTCAAATTTAATTGTGAAACAAAAGGTTGTTACTTGAACATATTGTGATCAAAATGGAATCCAGTCTTCCTGAATTTACAAGTATTATGTCCCTCCCCCCAATTAAAGAACACTCAGATTGCCATCAAGATTAATTGTAACTGTTTTAGAATGTTTTAACTGTTTTTGGAATGCTTTTGTTTTTGTTAAATTGTTTTATTGAGATGTTTGCCACCTGGACTCCTTCGGGAGGAAGGGTAGGATATAAACTCAATCAATAATAGATTAAATTTTGGATTTTTTAGAACCAAAGTAAGTGTGAAGATACCCACAAGTAATTTCCTTGTAAATTTCTTCCAGCCTATCAATTAATTGAAGAGGCAAGTTCCCCCCCCCTTCATCTATTTCAAACTACAGCAGGACCCCACTCATACGGCAGGTTCCGTTCCGGACTGCCGCCACAAAGTGAAATCCGCCGTAAAGTGGAACGCATTGACTAACATTGTCTAAAATGGTGCCCGCCTGAAAAACACTGTAAAAGTGGAACAAGCACCGTAGGAGCGGGGCCTTTCTGCAATTGACAACCGCCATATCGGTGGAAAGCTGCAAAGTGGGGCCCTACTGTATAGGCTAATACCATCAATGCGTGCTCTACACCCTTTTTGATTCTCATTTTGTGCAGTACATTGTTCTACCTAGCAAAGCATCTCATGATACAGTAACCTAGGAAAAGCAAATTCTTCTTTATGAATTGATTTCTGGATTGCAGAAGCTCCCCCTCACCCCATGGGTGCTTCCTTGTCCTAATAAATTGTTAGTTTTTTTAACAGTTTTTTAAATATTAGAAATATACAAAGGAAAATATTGAAAATATTTTAAAAATTGGATTTAGACACTTACATCATCAACTTATTTTGCATGGAAGAACATTCAATCAGGTAACCCCACTTTCCACAATAAGGAATGAAGGTCTACCACCTTAGTGTATATTAGGCCTAAGTAAACTGTTTATAGCAACAGTGGCTAACCCGTGGCTCTCCA
The DNA here is from genome assembly GCF_030035675.1 of Rhineura floridana. NCBI lineage: Eukaryota > Metazoa > Chordata > Lepidosauria > Squamata > Rhineuridae > Rhineura > Rhineura floridana. Next base: position 41,097,033 of record NC_084482.1, read on the forward strand.
AATGTTGGAGTACAACTTGCATCATCCCTTAACATTAGCTGTGCTGCCTGGGGCTGATGTGAGCTTATTTTTTTATTATTAAATTTATATCCCAACCTTCCTCCTAGAAGGAGCCCAAGGCAGCAAACAAGTGATAAAACACTAAAAATATCTTTAAAATCTTAAAAACGGTATCTTAAAAGAGAACATCTTGAAAACAAAACATCTTAAAAAACACCTTAAAATCAAGTCCACTACTAGATGCAGACTGGAATAAGGTATTTATGTAAAAGACTTGTTGAAAGAGGAAGATCTTCAGTAGGTGCCAAAAAGACAATAGAGATGGTGCTTGTCTAATATTTAAGGGGAGTGAATTACAAAGGGTGCCACAACACTAAAGGTCTGCTTCCTATGTTGTACAGAATAGACCTCCTGATGAGATGGTACCTGCAGGAGGTCCTCACCTGCAGAGCACAGTGATCGACTGAGTATATAAGGGGTAAAACAATATTTCAGGTATCCTTGTCCGAAGCTGTATAGGGCTTTGTACACCAAAACCAGCACATTAGCCCAGTAGCTAATGGGCAGCCAGTAAAATTCTTTCAGTAGTGGGGTAGCATATTGCCAATGTCCTACTCCAGTGAGCAGTCACGCTGCTGTATTTTGCACCAGCTGCAGCTTCTGGTCCAACCTCAACGGCAGTCCCACATAGAGCACATTACAGTAATCCAGCCTGAAGGCTACCAGTGCATGGATGATAGTGGTCAGGCTATCCCGGACCAGAAACAACCAAAGCTGGTACTCCTAGTCACTGAGGTCACTGACCTCTAGCGACAAAGATGGATCCAGGAGCACCACTACACTATGAACTTGCTCTTTCAGAGGGAGGAAGACCCCATCTAAAGCAGACAATTGATCAATTGTCAGTCTTGGTTTTGGAATCCAACAACATGTAGTAGGTTAGCCACGCCCAGTTTGCAAGGACAGTGAATGTCATACATACTTACTCAGAAGTAAGCCGCATTGTGTGCAATTAAATTCACTTCCAGGTAAGCGTGCACAGGAGCGCATCCTATGGGTTGTATCCAACTAAGTTATATACCAAAGTAGACCCATAGCAATTAATGTATCTTAGTCATGTCCATTAAATTGCAATCATTCTACTATGAGTAGGAGTAAGACTGGACACAACCTAAAGACTCAACATACATTTTGTATTTACAAAATGCTTTTAAAAAAAATGGGTATCAGCCAGTAAGTTTGAGCACCACAATGCATACCAGCTTGCAATGTTGCTTTAAATAGGAAAGAAATGGGGGTGGGGAGCAACCCAAATCCCAAAATGTGAAATAATAAATAATCATCACAACAGCTTCATATGAAGAAAGGATAAATTATACAGATTGTGAGGGTGACAGCTTTGAAATAATCTAAGGCTACAAATCTTCACTTACCATATTCTATCAGTAGGTGGTGGCGGAATGTTGACTGCTAATGTTCCTTTACATTCTTGTACCTCAACGGTTAGCAATAATGGAGTATTGGAGACCTCTTCAATCTTTTTTTTGATGAACTCTGTCTCTGTTGCTTTCTGGAAATATTTTGACTTGGTAATTTTATCCACAAATCTCATTATTTTACTTGTTCGGTGCCCTCCCACATACCTTTAAGAAGGGAAGAAGAATGCAAGGTGAGTTTACAGCTGTTCCTGGAAAATAAGGATTTACCTTTTTTTTTTTACTATTCCACAGCTGTAAATAGAACATTTTTGGCTGAGATAGCCAACATGATGCTCTCCAGATGCTTCTGGGCTACAACTCCTATCGTCCCTGACCATAAGACAAATTAAGCTGTGGCTGAGGGCACCACAGAGGAAACCATGTTGGTTATTACAACTTTAGGTGATGGATGAGCAATTTGCTGCTGCAGGGCTGTAAGGAGCATCAGGGCCGGTTCAAAAGGGCGGCCAGGTGGGGCACTGGCCCGAGGGCCCCTGGAGCTACAGGGGCCCCTGAGGGACCCCTCTGCTCCCCTTCCAAGATCGCAGGACAGGAGGCGCTTCCAAGCCTCCCACCATCTTGACTGATGGCAACCCTGCTCGCACTGCAAAAAACAGCAGACGAAAGGTAGGTGAAGCGGGGGGATGGCAGGCGGCTCGGAAGCTCCTGTCCTGCTGCTGCGGATTGCAGAAGGGGAGCGGAGGGGCCCGGGGCAGGCTGGTGCCCAAGGGCCCCTGCATGCCTGGGGCCGGCCGAGGAGCACACACAACAAGAGCTGGTGGAACTCCTGAACAGCAGCAGAAAGGCCCATGAGACTGGCTATGCTGTGGACAGAGAGAGAGAGACCTGCATGGCTGCCTCTCTTGCATCCCTTTCTGTAAATCAGTAGAATAGAAGCAAAATGTGCATTGATGCCTGGAGAGAGATGCATAAGGTGGCTATTGCTACAGGCTCAGGGGCACTTCCAGGTACCAAAAGGATCCAGGGCACACCAAACGCATAACATTTGCATCCACTAATTTCTATGTAGAGATGCTTTTGGGCAAATAGACATGATGGGTGGCTTATAGACATGAAGTAATCAAAGTACAAAAATGGGAGAGAAAGGGAAAGGAACATATGCTATCCAACGATTCTGGATGCAACTCAGAGGCAGAGCTTGGAAGTAACTCGTTATTTTTAACGAGTTACTTGTAATTAGTTACAATTTTAAATAACGAGTGGGTAATTCCATTACATTTGGCAAGTAAAGGAACGACTAGTAATTTCCCTACTTTTCAGCTGCAACTTTAACGTTTCCACAGGTTGGACGTTACTTGGGGGCGGGAACAAGGGGAAGTCAGCTCCTGGCTGTGATTGGTTAACACAAGACATGTGCCTCACACTGATTGGACCTCTGCGCAGACTCTCTCTTCCCTCGTGATCTGTGTTAGGAGGCACGAGGGAAGAGGTGAATAGGCAGGGCCTGCTACCGTCTGACTCTGAGAGGAAAAAATGGACGCCAGAGGAAAAAGCCAGGGCAAGGAAGGCAGCAGCAGAATGGCGAAGAGCTGTGGAGGTGAGTGATGATGATTTGTGTGTGTGTGTGTGTGTGTGTGTGTGCCCCGGTGTATGTGTTTTCGGCTGGAGTCTCTGGTTTTGGGGGGGGCCTCCGGCTCTCTGGCTACCACCCCTTACTCTCCGGACTCTCAGCTTCAATTTAAAAGAAAAAGTAAGTTCTAGGTGGTCTAATTCCCGAGATATACACCAAAACGTCACCCCCCACAACTTTTTTTTAAACAGATCCATGCTCTAGCTACAACTCCCACCAGCCCAATCCAGTGGCCATGCTGGCTGGGGCTGATGGGAGTTGTCATTTAAAAAAGTAACTTTTCAAAGCTCTGGCTGTAACCCCACCCTTTCATGATTGTAGCCAATGACGCCAGAGTTGTGACTTGTTGATCCAGGCATGCCTAGGCTGAACGTCAGAATATGGTGGCTTTGAGTTTTTTGCAGTTTGCGTAAGTAATATGGCTTAATGTTTTTTTTCCTCTTCTGTCCAAGAGTCAGACCCTGGGCTATGAAATATGAAAGTATTTAATCCAATATCTGCTTTTCTGGGAGTAAAGCCATTTCTGGGAGTAAAGCATGTACCTGGAGTAAACCCCATTGAACTCCATTAGGACTTGCTTTTGAGTAGACATGGTTAGGATTGTGCTGTAAATTAATGGGACGTGAGTAAACATAGTGCAGACTTGTGTTTGTGTTGTAAATCTCTCTCCCTCCAACCCTATTTTAAAGAAATTAGGCAGGGTTTATCACTGTTTTTATTATGTAGGAAACTAATACTCATTTTTTAAAAAAATGAATGAAGTTTATTTATTTATATTATTTGATTTATATCCCACCCTTCCTCCCAGTAGGAGCCCAGGGCAGCAAACAAAAGCACTAAAAACACTTTAAAAATCATAAAAACAGACTTTAAAATATATTAAAACAAAACATCTTTAAAAACATTTTTAAAAGCTTTAAAAACTTTTTTTTAAGAAAAAGTTTAAAAACATATTAAAAAGCAATTTCAACACAGACGCAGACTGGGATAAGGTCTCAACTTAAAGGACTTGTTAAAAGAACAAGTTCCTTATCACTTGAGGCTGCAGTTTTCCCTGGTTGAGTAAGCCCCATTGAATACATTGGGACTTGCTTCTGAGTAAACAAACATAGGATTGCACTATAAATATCTTTACAGGTTATATAAATAAACATATTTGATAGTCATGCTTATATAAATCTTTTCATAGAATCATAGAATAGTAGAGTTGGAAGGGGCCTATAAGGCCATCAAGTCCAACCCCCTGCTCAATGCAGGAATCCAAATCAAAGCATTCCCGACAGATGGCTGTCCAGCTGCCTCTTGAATGCCTCCAGTGTCGGAGATCCCACTACCTCTCTAGTAATTAGTTCCATTGTTGTATGGCTCTAACAGTTAGGAAGCTTTTCCTGATGTCCAGTCGAAATCTGGGATCATCGAGAAGAGATCCCGGCCCTCCTCTGTGTGGCAACCTTTCAAGTACTTGAAGAGTGCTATCATATCTCCCCTCAGTCTTCTCTTCTTCAGGTTAAATATGCCCAGTTCCTTCAGTCTCTCCTCATAGGGCGTTGTTTCCAGTCCCCTGATCATCCTTGTTGCCCTCTTTTGAACCTGTTCCAGTTTGTCTGCATCCTTCTTGAAGTGCAGAGACCAGAACTGGACACAGCACTCAAGATGAGGCCTAACCAGTGCTGAATAGAGGGGAACTAATACTTCACATGATTTGGAAACTATACTTCTGTTAATGCAGCCTGATATAGCATTTGCCTTTTTTGCAGCCACATCACACTGTTGGCTCATATTCAGCTTGTGATCAACAACAATTCCAAGATCCTTCTTGCATGTCGTACTGCTGAGCCAAGTATCCCCCATCTTATAACTGTGCATTTGGTTTCTTTTTCCTAAGTGTAGAACTTTGCATTTATCCCTGTTGAATTTCATTCTGTTGTTTTCAGCCCAATGCTCCAGCTTATCAAGGTCCCTTTGAATTTTCTTTCTGTCTTCCATGGTATTAGCTATGCCCCCCAATTTTGTATCATCTGCAAATTTGATAAGCATGCTCTGTACCTCCTCATCGAAGTTGTTAATAAAAATGTTGAAGAGCACTGGGCCCAGGACCGAGCCCTGTGGTACCCCACTCATTACTTCCACCCAGTTTTGTCATGCTGTGTCCCTATAAGTATCCAATTGCATACTATGGTTGTACAATACTTCCTTTACATTTTAAGTATGCCTTGGGGTAGTCATGGTTCTCCATTGTTTTCATCCTGAGGGGCAGATAGGCTGAGAAATGGTGAGTAGCCCATGGTCACCCACTACACTTTATAGCTTATTTCCATTTTGAAAAATTAATTAAAACAATTTACATGCAGGCAAAATTTATTAAGTGGATTCACACAATATGTGTAAAGCACATCCAACCCGCATTTAAAGCGCATGACTTCCCCTAAAGAATTCTGGGAAGTGTCATTTCCCCCTCACAGTTATAGTTCTCACCACTCTTAACAAACTGCAGTTCCCATGATTCTGTGGTGGGATTCATGTGCTTCAAATGGGTGTTGAATGTGCTTTAAAGGAATGGTGTGGATCTGCCTTAGGTATGATGTGCATTCAAGAGTGAATTGAAAAGAACAATTTTAAAAGATACTTCTTACTCTTACTCATTTTTCAGACCTCTTTCTGAAGTAAAGGGTCAAATCTGTAAAAACATTTGGAGCAGCCACATTAAAAGATAAGGGCAGGGTATTCCAGGCTTGGATATGGATGCCTTTGCAGAAGAACCCTAGTCAAGGTTTACCAACAGCACAGTCCAAACTATATCTACTTAGAAGTCAGTCCTGTTGAGTTCTATGGGGCTTAATCCCTTAGTAAGTGTGTTTAGAATTGCAGCCTTCAGGAGCCTCCATCTTTACTCCCCAAAGCTCCCATCTAACATCTCCACAACACTAGGCTCCTTTGTCTCTGCTGTGGCCTTCTGGTGACTGCCCTAGCCTGAAGGCACTTAACCCTTCTTGCTGAAAGCAAGTAGGCTAGATTAAATGTTCCCTACCCAGGCTCATATATATAAAATATAAAAGATAAACAGCATTTTGTCAAAAGTATTTTTGTCTACATTTTATACCTCATCCTTGGTTTTCCAAGCTTGGCATGGAATGCTTCTCATACAGAATTAATTTGAAATGCTGCATATTTATTATCATAATCATCATATTCAAAATAAAAAGTATATGTACCGCCTTCAAGTTGATTCCAACTTATGGTGACCCTATGAATAGGGTTTTCATGAGGCTGAGAGGCAGTGACTGGCCCAAGGTCACCCAGTGAGCTTCATGGCTATGTGGGGATTTGAACCCTAATCTCATTTTGTTCTCACAACAACCCTGTGAGATAATAGGTTAGACTGGCCCAGGCAGGGTTATTCAGTGAGCAAAAATGATGCAAATAGGATCTCTTTTAATTGTGCTATCGACCTGCTTACTTCCACTCTGACTGGGGCATCTTGCAGCATGGGGAAGAGATGGGGGCACATCACAGCTGAAGTTCACCCATATAGGAGCATTATCTCTTGTTTATTACAGAGACGCCTGTTGCAGGATTTGCTGCTGAGAGCAGCAGTCAGTTAGTGCGGCCACTTGAGTCACAGCTTGTTGATCCTGAGGAGGCAAAACTAGAAAGTGAGGTTCAGAAAGGAGGCCCTGTGCATGAGGAGGAGGAGGGCATGAAGCAGTGCCAGTTGCCCACAGCCACATCTGCAGAACAGCAAGTACCATGGTTTGGCTTTGAGAAAGCTTGTACATTTGTGAGCCAGAGTGGGAAAAATGTTGTCGTACGATGCAATTACTGCCTTCCAAGGATCAAAAATCTGAGATCAGCTGTTTCCTCCTCATCCAATGTGAAGAAACATTTTGAGGTAAGCCTTTGTCATGCTGGTCCTCAAAGAGTGTCCATTGTCTATTTATGTTTAAATTGTGAAGTTCCTCTTCCATTTTTTCTTGGATTCATGCTTTGTTCTTCTTCCTCAGAGGGCACACCCTGAGAAGCTGAGAGCAATTGAAGAAGCAATAAAGGCAAGGAGACGTGGCCTTCCTGAACCAATGCATGACACCCCTCCTCCCAAAATGCTGAAGCAGCAGCAGACAACCCTTGAGAGGTGGGGATCTGGCAGGGAGCCTGTCACCCAGAGCAATCTCGACAGGAGAATCATTGATTTCATTGTAGAGGAGACATTACCACTTCAGACTGTGGACAAACCATCATTCATTAATCTGGTTCGCATTGGACTCCCCAAAGATCTCACCATCATATGTGCCAAGACTCTGAGAGACAGAATTGAGAAGAGAGCATGCCACATGAGAGAAACTCTTGCAAACCGAACGGGTGCTGTGGCATATATAGCAACCACTGCAGATTGTTGGACCAATGGCAAGAAGAGTTACTTTGGGGTAACAGCCCACTGGATCAACCCAACTACCCTGAAACGTGAGGTCGGGGCCTTGGCTGGTAAGCGTCTGAAGGGGCGCCATACATACGATGTCCTTTCAAAAGCACTGCATGATGTACATGTGCAGTACAGGATCCACAACAAAATTATGTGCACTACTACAGACAATGGCTCCAACTTTGTGAAAGTGTTCAGAGTTTTCATGGCCAAAGAACCAGTGGAAGCTGCAGGCACCAGTGACGATGATGGTGATAACCAGGAGGAGGAGGAGGCTGAGGTGGAGTTTGTGCCTATCTGTGAGATCCTGGACACAGGACCTGAGGCAGAGGAAGAAGCTGCAGACTCAGGAGAGGATTTTGTTTTACCACCACACCAGAGATGTGCTAGCCACACTCTCAACCTTGTGGCAACACAAGACATAGAGGCCATGCTTTCTGACTCCTCCAAAAGTAGTCTTCTTGGTCCTTTCAAGAAACAGTTTCGTTCCTTGATGGGAAAGTGCAGCAAGTTGTGGTCCAAGCAGAACCAGTCAGCCCAGATTGCTGAGTATATCCGTGCGCAATGTGGTGTGTATCTGAAGGTACTGAATAAGACCAGGTGGAATTCCACCTTTGATGCGTTGAAGCAACTACATGAGCTCCTGTCAACTGTGCCACTAAAAATGCATGCCATAATGGACCGCTGCTCCTTGTCCAGGATCACAGCTGCTGAGATTGAAGTGGTACAGGAATACACAGAGATTATGGAGCCACTAGCCCAGTCCCTAGATATCCTGCAACGGGAGAACGGCATGTTCATGGGGTATTTGCTACCAACGCTCTGCAATCTGGACCGCAAGTTAGAAGGACTGGAAAACAAACCTGAGAGTTACACATACTGTTTTCAGCTGCTGAGAGGTGTGCGCGAAGCCCTAAGAAAGCGGTTTGCAGCTATCTGGGAGGACAAGAGGCTTCTTCTGGCAGCCTGCCTACACCCTCGCTTCAAACTAGATTGGCTGGAATCGTGTCAGGCCACCACCCATACCAACAAGTAAGAACATTAGGGAAGCCCTTTGGGTGGATTACTCCAAGGAAATGTTGTCTCAAGGGAGGCATCAGAGGGCTTAAGGTGGTAGGCAGGGGCTGGGCCTTTTCTTCCTGGGGCTCCTCATCACAACCTTGGGTTGCTGCAGGTAATCCTTAAGGGTCTGCTGTGCTGCCCCATGAGTGTGGTGACTTGGTCACCTTCCTACCTTCCATGTCATCATCCACAGGCTGGACCCTGAACCAGGGGACATGACAAGCATCTGGAAATGAAGAGCAGATGATGGTTTCCTAACATATATGTGTTAACATATCCTCTCTCTTTCTTAGATACACAATGGAAGCCTTGCTGAAAGCTGAAATAAAGATGGGTGTACTTAATGAGGACAGTGATCAGTCTTCAGATAAAGACCAGGAAGGAGATGACTTAGAAGATGACTTCTTTAACTTTCTGCCCCAGGGCAAGAAGTCAGCAGTGGACACTGCTGAGGAGGAACTGGTGAGGTACCTGAGGTCTCCCAGCAGGAAAGTGTCATCACTCCATGGCTTTCCACGTGTGCTGCGGTGTTTTTTGCAGCACAACACAGGCATGCCTTCAAGCGCCGCAGTAGAACGCCTGTTCAGTACTGGTGGCAACGTAATGACTGTAAAAAGACATTCCTTGTCTGACATGCTCTTTGAGCATCTTGTTCTTTTGAGACGTAACAGAAACATATTATAAAAGCATTTCAAGTGTAAAATTTGATTTCAAGAGTTGGGGTATCTTCATTGCTTGGGGGGATGTGAGATTCTGTTATGCCATTATGTTAATCTTATGGATAAATTTTTTTATTCTACTACCCCCTGTGTGTGTGTGTGTGTTTATTTTTAATATTGTTTTAGGCTTCTTAGATGTGCAGCAGCCAAGGCCAGCACCTTGTAGGAGTTTTTAAAAAAAAGTAACTGAACTGTAATTGTAGTGATTACTTTTGAGAAAAAGTAAAGTAATCAGTTACTTTCAGAGCAATTGTAATTGTAACAGTAATTACTACTTTTTGGGCCAAGTAATTGTAACTGTAATTTATTACTTTTTAAAAGTAATCTTCCAAGCTCTGCTCAGAGGTGCTTACATTCTCCCCAAACGTTTGAGAGTTTTGGTCTGATAGGCTGCTCACATAGGTTATTTCAAACTCAAGCAGAATTTGGAGGTATTTTGCAAAATAACTTCTTTAAAAACCTGCATGCTATTTCCTCCCCTTCCCAGTGGCCCCTTTGCACAGTTTTTACATATTGTCACTACTACTTTTAAAGCTCAGGAGAGAAAGAGGAGCATTTTAGGGATTGGAGAGAGCAGCTAGCTTAAAGCATACTTTGTTTGAGAGGGTTTTGAGGTGGCTGGTTTCTGGTGCATGTTTGTCAATGTTATTTTCTGCTTGTTGCATTACAGTTCTCAACTTGATACTGATTTTTTAGTATTTTGGTTTGGTTATGTTTGATTGGTAGTTGCTTTGAGATTCCAGGGAATTAGAAATATGGAATACAAATTTTAGAAATAAAAAAAATATTGAAATGTGGGTGAGAATATGACTAAAAGGAGGTCCTGATATTTTTAAGAAGGTGGAAGCCATATCCCTTAGAAGTGTTAAAACATTGCTAAGCATGATCTATATGTAAGGGAATGTTCCTGAGTTGCCTGAAAATATAGATGTGGTCATTTGACAGGTCTTTACCCAAGAACATGCAGGGAAGATAGCAAAGGCAGACCACTCATGATTGGACTTACAAATATGCAGTGGACAATGAAAAATGCTGCTCCCTAATAGTTACTGTATGTGCTACATCAGAGTAGGCAGCAGTTTCTGGAATTCCTATAAATCAGTAAAATTTGCTAAATTATTTATGATTTTCCTGAGACGCTGCATAAATCTACATGCTGGTCAACAACAACAAAAGTCTTTGGCACACAGACTCCTCAGCAAAAACACCTTCCTATTTACAAATGTTTAGCAACTATCTTTCATTCAGCCCAAATGCTTCTCCTTTCCAGATGGCACTAGATGTGTGACAGCTGGCTATTTTTAACCACGAAATGTTTTCATTGTAACGTGAACTAGCATAAGGAATGGCAATTTATTCACCACAGTGCGCGCACACACACAATTGTCTGGGAAGACACTTAAACATATGGAGTTATTTCCCAAGCCTTTAGATATCATCCCTTCCTTAACCTCTCCCATCCTATTAAATTCATTCAGTGACAATGCTGAGCTAGCTAGACCAATGCGCTGCCTCTGACTCATTATAAGGCAGCTTCCTGTGTTTTGTAAGATAGTTTTATATGCACAAAAGGGACAACAGCAGCACAGGAATAAGAGGGACACTACTGAAAGCAATGGGCATCTTATTCCTGTTCAGAACCAGTAATGCAGCAGCTTTGGTGTATTTCCCAGGACGTGCTTAATTGTGGTTCACAGCCGAGGTGGCTCTTGAACAGCCTGATGATGCCACCCATCACTACGCCTTCTATGGACATGCATATGGACCACATTTATTATGTGTGATGTACATTATTTACGCCATCTGAGGATTATATTCTATATGAAAAGAACAATGCAATTTGCTGGGAAGAAGTACACATCAATTATCTGCCGGGTCCTTTGGCTTCAAGAACAGGTATTTTTAGGTGAGCTAAATCCAGCTTCATACTCCTAGTGGGCTAATCCCATATGTGGTCTCTACAACAATCACTACCTCTGGAGCACTGACTGGCTTTAGGTTGTATAGAAATGTAGTAACTTGCCTTTTACACGAGCAACTCACAGTCCAAGTCTGCCATTCCTTCCATTGGCAAAACAACTTAAGATGGCCTAGAGTAGGTGGGGGAAGCCTTTGGCCCTCCAGTTGTTGCTGAACTACAACTCCCATTATCCCTGGCTATTGATTATGCTTGCTGGGTCTGATGGGAGTTGTAGTTTAGCAACATCTGGAGAGCCAAAGTTTCCCCACATCTGGCTGTCCTGGCCAAGCCTGTTGGAATCGGATTCAGAGTTGCTGGTGTATTTTTCTCCAGTATGTTTTAATGAGAAACTTCACTTTAGAGCAGTGGTTCCCAACCTTTATGAGTATGGGCCCCCCTTTGTAAGCTCAAAGTTTTTGTGACCCCCCCCTCCACGCTAACTGTAATTTTAAACTCTGTTAATTGAAAAAATGGTATGTGGCAAAATCACATCTCCAAATATCCCTTTCCATAAAAAGCTCCCTGCAGACAGGGAGGTATTGCTTTCTTTTCTTAATGCAAAGGTCCAATCAAATTGGTATCCCCCCCCTTCTGGAGATGTACAGTCCTGTCTCCCAGCACCAGTGGGTTACAGTGTTGGCCGAAGATCCAAGTTGAAAACCCCACTCAGCCAGGAAGCCCACTGGGTGACTTTGGACCAGACACAGTCTACCGGCCTAACCTATCTCACAGGGTTGGTGTAAGGATAAAAGGGAAAGGGAAGGAACCATGTGCACCACCACGAGCAACTTGCAAGAAAGGTGGGATATAAATGCAATAATAATTAAATAAATACATTTCAGCTGAAGTATGTGGGCCCCAGCTTCAGCCAACCTGACCTTTTTTAAAAATAATAATCAAGAAGCAGCAATGTAGTAGTGGTAGGGATGCTAGATTGTAAAGACAAAGGGGTAGATAGATTGAGGAGGGGGATTAGTGCTTTTAGGCCTTGGGATGATTATCAGAACTGATGACTTGGTTAGCATATACTTGGGGAATGAGAGTGGAGCAGAACATAGATCAGTGCACGCATACAAACACACCTGCCCCTCCTGCAAACATCTGCAGGAGTGCATGCATTTGGGCACAGGGGGAAGCCCTCAACTGCCGCAGCATCTTGGAGAGAGAGATTGGGGGGGCAGAGTGTAGGGAGAAGAAAGGGGGGATAGTGGCACACACACTTAGCCTCAGAGATGGGGGCGAGCAAGTCCTGCACTTCCTCACTGCTCCTTGGCTCCATCTGGGCTGAAGGCGAGATCCGGGTGGCCTTGCAAATAAGAGTAATTTTTAAAAGGAGGTGGCAGTGAAGCAGGAGCCAAGAAAGGCAGGCAGGCAGGCTGGCTGCCAGGAAGGAAGGGGGAAAGCAGCTTTTCCTTGTAGCCTTGCTACTTTTTGCTTCACGAAAAGCCCTCTCCTCTTGTTCTGAGTAAGGGCAGCAGCAGCAGCGGCAGTGCAAGAAGATGGGAGTCAGCGATATTAATCCTTCTTCCTGGAAGCTCCACACGCAGCCTCCTTGACATGTGCCACATGCTTTAAAGGCAGATGCCTGCCCTCAGCATGCCTGAAAGACACTCTGGTGCTTCAGCAAAAGGCCTCCCCTCTCGTTTGGAGCAAGGGGGAGGTGTCTTCTGCAGCAGCAGTGGGGAGCAGACAGCATCCAGGGAGTGAAGACTTTTTTTTAAAAAAAAAAAATTCATTACCTAACTGTTCATGGCCCCCTTTGGATTACTTCGCAGCCCCCATGGGGGTCAAGGCCTCTAGGTTGGGAACTACTGGTTTAGAGCGCTTCATGGATCAGCTTATAGGTCACACAAGATTCTGCATCACTATACAACACAACTTGACATGACTACTCAAAACTAAGACATTGTCACTGCAATTACACACACACACCTACAACCCTTAAATAGGTTTGGGGGGCTCCTACTACGTGCGTGAGGAAGGTGTCACAGAACAGGAATGTGTGTACAAACAAGTACTCCGAGTTGGGAAAGTGGGGGGTCAGCTGAGCCTATTGGTGCAGTTGTCTGCATGTCTGGGGTGATGATGGTGGCATATCATCAAGATCCTTCTCCTCTAGAGGAGATGCATGCGGCAGGTGCAGTTTGGGTGAAGAGGGGGGGAAGGGGAGGAGAAGGGACTGGCTCCTGATCAGCCAGTGTTCCTTCTGTTGTAACTGGAGGAAAAGGGGATGATCTGTCCCTGTCAAAAGTGCTGAAGCCTCCCCTGGGTCCCATTCTGTATCTTCTTCTTTGTCACTCCAATAAAACTCCACGGGGCTCATGACACTGGCCTAGAAACACTATAAGCTTCCTCAACATAAAGCAAGGATGAAACTGGTTGTTTTCTAAGTCGGTCCAAAGGTCAGGAGTGGGTACTCACTAAGAACTTGCTTCAGATGTAAAAAAAAAAGTGCCATCAGAGGATGCACAAGTGACTTGCATTTCTATATTTATTCCTAGTACAGCACACAGAACATTGATTTAAATGTGTTTCCTCACTGCAAGATGCACATGTGAATTTCACATGTCTCACCACAAGATAGATGTCTGAATAATTACTGTGCATGTTACACAAGAAATATGGGAAGAGAAAACATGAGTCACTTGGGCACTCCACTGGCATTACTCTGAATGCTCAAGGCCATCTTCTCACTCATGAGTAGAAAACTATGGAGGGTGTCATTACATTCAATTGCGTCAGTATCACCTTGACACCATGGCATTTCAAATTACCTCATACTGGTATACAAACCAGTTGAGTGGTTCATGAGCATTTTTAGGGCAGATATCTGCAGAACATAAACAGCAGCCCCGCTGGATCAGACCAAAGGCCTATTTAGTTCAGCATCCCATTTCCCCACAATGTTTCCCCAACCAGATGCCTATGATAGTCCACAAGCCGGACATGAGTGCAACAGCATTCTCTGGTTGTTCACCTGTAACTGGCATTTGGGGCATGTTGCCTCTGATCCTGAGGTACAATATAGCTGGCAGCTACAGACAGCCTTATTCTCCATGAATTTGTATATTCTCCTTTTAAACCCATTTACAATGGTGGAATTTGCCACATCTTGTGGTAGCAAATGCAATAGTTAATACACTGTGTGGAAAAGCACTTTCTTTGGTTTGTCCTGAATCTCCCAGCATTAAGCTTCACTGGATGACCCTGGGGATTCTACCATTATGAGGAAAGGAGGAAAATTTCTCTCTATCCACCTTTTCTACATCATGCACCATGTCTCTCCTTTATTTTCCTTAACTTAAACTAAATAGTGCCAGGCACTATAATGTTTCTCTATGGGGCAGTTTCTTTACCATATGCTCAGAGGCACATGTTACCAAATTCCTCCAAGCTACACAGCAAGTGGATTGGACTGTGAAAGACCAACCCAAATTGTGTTTGCATTTTGACAACTTTGTAGGGCAGTACAGTATCTCAGAGAGGAGTTCAGGTCTCCTGCTCCCCTGGTGCATTCACTATAGCTGCCCAATTTCCCTGCTTTTTAAAGTTTGGTAGAAATATCTGTGGGCTATAGGTACATTCTTAAACCACAAGGTTTTTTTGCCTATTAGTGAATTTCCCTGCTTTTTAATCCGGGAGGTAAGATATAGGATCCTGCGCACGTTTGCTGAGAATGGATTGATCATTTGCATGCTTATTGAGTTAAGTGGGATTTACACACCCACACACACAGCAATCATGCTTAGGATAGGTGAAACTGACCACGGGATGGGGAAGGGAGGAGGGGAAAAGAAGGACAGATGTGGTCGTTTGCATGTTTATTGAGTTCAGTGGGATTTACTCCCGTGCAATCATGCTTAGGATAGGTAAAACTGACTGGGGGGGGGAGGGACGGAGGGCTGGAGTGGGCAGGGAAGGCGGAAGAAGGAAGAGGGGAGGAGAAAGGGCGAGGAACGGGGAAGGAGGGGAAAGGCAGGTCTGATCATTTGTATGATTATTGAGTTGAATTGGATATACTCCTATGCAATCATTATTAGGATAGGTAAAACTGACCAGGCTGGGCCTGCCAACCAAGATGTCTTCTGTATCTTTCACAGTTGGGCAGGGGGAAGGGACAATTCTACCTTGTGGTTTTTCACATGACAATGTTGCAAGAACACCGGCACTTGGCTGACTTTCTCTTCTCCTAAAGATACAGGATCAGTCTCAGGCCCTGAACCTGGCAACCCTACCTCCCACCCAAATTTAAAACAAAGCTGTCCCTGGCCACATCCACACCAGGCCTCTATTACACTTTGGACAATCATTATTTATTTATCTATTTATTTAGTGTATTTATATACTGCCCCATAGCCAAAGCTCTCTGGGAGGTTTACAATAACTAAAAACATTAAAAACAATATACAAATTTAAAAACACATCTTTTAAAAACAATTTAAAACAATTTATCATGGCTTCTCTCAAAGCCATGGCTCAAAGCCAATCATGGCTTCTCTCAAAGAATCCTGGGAAGTGTAGTTAGTGAAGGGTGCTGAGAGTTGCTAGGAGATGCCCTGTTCCTCTCACAGACCTTCAGTCAGAGTGGCTGACTGTTAACCATTCTCTCAGGGGAATAGGAGTCTCTTCTCAGCACCCTTCAGAAACTATACTTCCCAGGATTCTTTGAGGGAAGCCATGACTGTCTCAAGTGAAATCAAGTCTGGTGTGGGTGTGGCCCTCTTATTAGCCAAGCCCAGCAGCTGTGAGGCTTTTAGAACACTGACAGTTGGTCCTTACTGAGCATGCCCCGCGTTATAATAGGCTTCCAGCCAAAATTTCTTAAATTAATTAAAAATCAACCAGGCATTTTTTTTAACTTTTAAACTGCAGTAGATGAAGGTCAGAGTATGGGGCAAGGTCAGTATTAGGATTACAGGTACTCTGTGAACATGGCTGGTTTTTAATGAATTTCAACAGATTATGAGAACTCGCAGAAAAAAGTCCAAAAGGGCTCTGAGTTTTTTTTCTCTCTTTTTAGACTTTGAACTCTCGATTCTCTCTGTTTTGTGTATCGCCATGAAAATTGACAGGGTCGTTAAGCAAGCGTTTCTGAGTTCAGAACTATAAGTTTTGTAAGGTTTTGTTTTGAAATGAGCTTATGGGAAGCCTCAGAATGGCATGGGGGGATATTTTCCATTTAACATTGCGGAATGTGAAAAATCCCCGCTGACTATAGTATACAGCCACTCTCGTGGCTGTATAATACTAGTATGGGTGATGAGCACAGACCACAGGATTTGGTTTGAACCTTGGCACTTTGAAAAACAGCCCGTTTTTGTTTGGACCAATTTAGAGATTTTGATCTGAACTTAATCTGAAGCTTCATTTCTTCCCATTCACTATTATGGGGAAATTTTTAAAAAAGCTATAATCCCCACCCCCACCCTCAGTTTGACAGAACTGGTTGGAATTTGTAGCCACAGGAGCTCCTGAAGACAAATGGACCAG
Source organism: Rhineura floridana (assembly GCF_030035675.1). NCBI lineage: Eukaryota > Metazoa > Chordata > Lepidosauria > Squamata > Rhineuridae > Rhineura > Rhineura floridana. Next base: position 41,113,750 of record NC_084482.1, read on the forward strand.
GGAATTTTATGCTGGGCACCTTTAAAGTTTGATTTAAGTAACTGAATGTGGTGATGCATTCCTTTAATATCTCCCCCAAAGCACTGTGATTAGAGAAGCCTGGCAAACCCATTCCTTCCGATTAGTAGCTAGATCTATTAGGAACAAAAGAGACGTCCCTCCCCCCAACCGTCCCCACCCTGACATTTTTCGGATATGAGAGAAAGTATGTCTGCCAGAAGTGAAACCTGCCTACAGTATTTGTCTTTCAATTTCTGAATCTCTGAAGTGACTGAGTTGCTTCAGAGGTCTCTGCTTTGGTTCAGTGCACTTTGGAGAGATCCCACTTCATTTCAGACCAGCCCAAGATCTTTTCAAAGTGGCTCACTTCAGCCTGGGATTTGTCCAAATCCACGTACACCCTGGCCTAGATCACGCTAGCCATGAACCAGACATAAGACAGAGATGAGCTCACCCTTCTCCTCCTGCCACTTGAGGCTTCTCACTTCCTGTTGCTTCAGGAGCATCATCTTCCTCTGAGGAGCCGGCACTAGAAGATTCTTCATCACTGTCTGCCAGGCAATATGTCCTTGGTCTGAACCTGAAAGGAAGGACACATTTCAGTGCTGAAGTGAAACTTCATTAACCTGAGCTGGAACAGTATTTTCATTCATTGCATATGATTATACTATGGTGGCACCCTTTGTCTGTCTCCCCAGACAAAAATGTACACTGTAGTATACTTGTTTTGTACAATAATTATTTCCTTCAACACAGCTGTGACAAACCTTATTTAAAATGAAATGAAGCACATGTGAGTTTCTTGCATGCAGTCAAATGGAATGGGATACAGTTTTTAAAGTATGCACAGAAATGTATCTTCTTCAGTAGTGTCTTTCCAGGACAAATAAACACAATGCAAACAATTATAACACCAAAGTACAATGAGCACTTTGACTTAGCACATTTTTTTTTACTTGATGGGACATGCTTGGAAGGTCCAAATGGGTTTCTGTATGAAACTGAGGGTTGCTTTTGCAAGAATCATGCACTTTTCTTGCCCATTCTATCATATATTTTCCTCTTATTGCCCCCTGTACAGTAGTAGTTATTGCCCCTTGTGGTAGCAGAATCAGAAGTGTTTTAAACATTTGGTATGCAGCAGTAAAAGCAGTTGCGGTCTCACATTCAGAGTATACAGCTGTCATACTACTACGAAGGCCTGAGACAATATAGGATTCACTAATAGGCAAAAAACCTTGCAGTTTAAGAATGTACCTATAGCCCACAGATATTTCTATCAAACTTTAAAAAGCAGGGAAATTGGGCAGCTAAAGTGAATGCACCAGGGGAGCAGGAGACTTGACCTCCTCTCTGAGATATTCTACTGCCCTACAAATCTGCCAAAATGCAAAGACAATTTGGGTTGGTCTTTCACAGTCCAATCCACTTCCTGTGTAGCTTGGAAGAATTGGGTAACATGTGCCTCTGAGCGTATGGTGAGTGGTGGCAACACCTGCCATCTCCAAAGATGGAGAATTACATTTTTGTATGTTTGTCAGTGTTCTTCTTACTTTGCTTCATTCCTGTGTTACTATTGTTTCTACAGAGAATCTAATTTAGAAAATTTTATTTCTCTCATTATTCATCCTAGAAACCTGTGTCAAATGTATTTTTTATTAATTTCAAAGCCTTTTTATTAGTCAGTGTCATATGATGGTGAAGACAGCCTTTTGTGTTTCAAACTGGAGGTTATGTTCTATTTCTATTTTGGGTGCATTAACAGTTGAATCTGAAATTGCAGTTTGATGTAAAATCAGACTGATTACAGTATGTTGCTACTTCAGGAATGACTCTAGCTGTTGGAAAAAACAAACTTAGCCCGCCCAAGATGCATGTTTTCAGCCTACTATGTTTAAACCACTTCATTTAAGGCATTTAAAAACATAGAGCACACCTAGAATTTTGTTACAATATATTTCTCCTCCCACTGTTTTATCTTGTGCAAACTGAGACACTCCTCATGTCCACTGGAAACTCTTCTGCAGAATCAGTGCCATTATCCCACAATTGTTTTTGGAGTTTTTTTAGTGTAAATTTTGCAAAGTGTTGCTGTACTTCACATATTCACAGAAATAGAAGCACTAAAATTGCAAAGTAAATCAGACATATTTAAAGTGACCATCTGAACTATGTCAACTGTCTTAATAATGTTGCTTCCTTCCTGCTAAAACAAGATCAGCACAGCACATGTCTTCTTTCTATTATTTGGGCTGATTGCAGGTGTTGCCACCATTCACCATATGCTCAGAGGCACATGTTAACAAATTCTTCCAAGCTCCACAGGAAGTGGATTGGACTGTGTAAGACTAACCCAAATTGTGTTTGCATTTTTACATATTTGTAGGGCAGTACAATATCTCAGAGAGGAGGTCAGGTCCCCTGGTCCCCTGGTGCATTCACTACAGCTGCCCAATTTCCCTGCTTTTTAAAGTTGGATAGAAATATCTGTGGGCTATAGGTACCTTCTTAAACCACAAGGTTTTTTGCCTATTAGTGAATTTCTCTGCTTTTTAATCTCGTAGGTAAGAAATGGGATCCTGTGCAAGTTTACTGAGAATGGATTGATCAGTTGCATGCTTATTCAGTGGGACTTATTCCCCTGCAATCATGCTTAGAATAGGTGAAACTGACTACAGGGGATGGGGAGGGGAGGAGGAGAATGGGAGCAGGAAGGAGGGGGAGGGGAGGAGAAGGACAGGTTTGATTATTTGCATGTTTATTGAGTTCAGTGGTATTTACTCCTGTGCAATCATGCTTAGGATAGGTAAAATTGACAAGGGGGAGGGAGGGACGGCTGGAATGGGCAGGGAAGGAGGAAGAGGGGAGGAGAGGAGCAAGGGAGAGGAGAGGGAAAGGCAGGTCTGATTATTTGCATGCTTATTGAGTTCAATGGGATTTACTCCTATGTAATCATGGTTAGGATATGTAAAACTGACCATGGGGGAGGGGGAGGAAAAATGGAGGGTAGGGGGGAGTGGAAGGAGGGGGAGGGGGAAGGAGGAGATTGGAGGGGGAGGGGCAAAGAAAGGGGCAGGGGAGGGCAGGTTTGATCATTTGCACGCTTATTGAGTTCAGTGCATTATGCTTAAGATTCCCATGCAATCATGCTTAAATTTAACATTGCGGAATGTGATCCACGCTGGTTATAATATGCAGCCACTCTCGTAGCTGTATTATAAGGTTAGGTAATGCATCTTATTGGGGCTCTGTTGTAAGTGTTTTTAAGATAACATGGGATTTAGCCCCTTGCATGGAGAGCATATGGTATTCCTAGCCCCAGGCTCCAATGTTATGATTATTGGATTGCCACCTAACCCAGAATTACTTAAATAAATAAATGGAACAATGCCTAAATTGTAATCCAAAGGCCATACCCTGCCATTTCTCCCTAATTGGTGTATTAATCTGGTATGAATATTTCACACTTGTATTATCACAAGTGGACAGTCATAGCCATCCTTTCCAAACACCTGCCCTAGCAAGAAGCTCAGATTTTTTAAGTTACATGTTACCATACAAAACCAGAATTCAAGACGACTATTTGCAAGTGGTAACCTATCAGAGTGTTCATAGTAACATGGAAAAGCCAGTTATCAGCACCATCCTGCCAAGCTTTCTGGATCACTATGGATACTTTCCCCCACTTCACCCATCCAACCATTTAGAATGGCCAGATGCAAAACAGGACAAGGCTCTTGTACCTTTAATAGTTGTGTAGAAGAGGAAATTTCAGCATGTATAGCTTGCATGACAATCTACATTTGCCATAATTCCCTCTTCTCCATAACTTCATAATAAAGGCGACATGGGGCAGACTCCAGCAACTTTCATCAGGGGCTGCAGCAGACCACTGGTCAGAAGCATGCCCAAGCCTCCAAAACCTGCTGGAACATAATATTTCCTGTAGTTTTTCAGGGGTTCCAGTTTGCTATTCTGGTCCTGGAAACTGCCACTGGTCCATTTCAATTTGATCATAGACAGGAATCTTTTGAAACCGAAAGCCTAATAGCACTAACCCAACCAAAAGCATTTCCCTCGCTTCCATGACTACTTCTTACATTTTGTTTTAATCTCGGTATCTCATCCCAAGGACAAAACTTAAATACTGTTTGATTTTGTGGCAATTATTCTGCCATCTCTCTCATAAGTCAATATTAAATCCTAGCTCATTATAATGAGCTTTGTGATGAAAACAGTGAACTCTGAATGTTACAAAGGCTTTCATCCAAATTAAAATCTCCTTTTGAAGTCTTATATAGGGACCGCAAAGTGCTGTTAAAAAATGTGTCCTACAATAAAGTAATGAAATGATTCTGGCCCTGGTCACCCCATTTTTAAGGGCCATTCATAGAAAATGTGAAGTTATTAGAAAATCTGTTGGTGCCTACAGACAACAGTAAACACGGGGGGGGGGTCTTGTATGCTTTTGCCACAACAGCTCCAAGGGTTGAGAGAGACAAGTCTCTTTTTAAATTAATAGCAGCTTGTTTCTTCAGCAGTGGGAGCTGCCATGATAAGAACCTCAAAGAAAGGGATAGCTAAATGCATAGTCCTCGCCTGTAGCTGTGGACATAGCTCTTTTGGACCACAGCCATTAATACCGATATTCCTAGGAACAGACAGCTGAACTAGAATTCTAAGGGTCAAACTAGACACAAAGCTAAACACACAACACATTAGTCACAACATCTGCCTCTTAACAACAATTAATAGCAGGCATGAGGGATCTCTGATAGAAGCTTTCCCTAAGGGCTAATGGCAACTTTGGGGGGATTTTCCTCGGGGGAGAGGCTAATGACCTCTAGTCACATCTAGGTGGCTTTCTTTATAGCAATTTAAAGAAAAGTGAAAATTGACATCCACTGTATTTCTGCACTATTCAAAAATAAGAATCCTTGAAAAAGGAATGTACATTCCCATAAGTCTTTGCAGACATAATGAAAGTTTCCAATCTATCCCTAGAATTTGGTGTACTTTGGGGAACAAGACAGGGAATTCCTTTATTTTGCAAAAAACACTTTTAATACCTGGTCATAATTTCCAGATGTTGCAATTCATTGCTAACTGTGGTGGGTAAAGTTGACTCCACAAGTGTTTTCTTCAGACAGAAGCTGAATTCATGCTATACAGAAAGGTACCCCAGCACAAAAAATTGCACAACTTGGTGTGACTAACCTACACACAAGCCAGGGCTCAGGAGTCTCACAATGTGTGAGTCAAACTCATAACCCCATTATGATTATTGGATCGGAGCAATGTTGTTATGAATCCACCTGACAGCTGTGGGACACCTTATCCAAAGTGAAGATGCAAGAAGGGTGCTTAGGAGCTGCTGGTTGGGGCTGGGGGGAAGGAGAGAGAAGTGGTGCTGAATGTACATGCAGGAACCAGGAAGGTATACCCAATTAGGTGTCTTGGTAGTGGCAGCAGGGAAAAGGGGAGAAATGGAAAATCTTGTAAGTTCAGAGAAAGAAACTCTGTACTGCTCAATACTTAGATCAGATAACACTGCCAATAAGATTCTTAATGTGTTGATGTTCCTTGGTTTGTTTGATTTTTAAAACGGGAAAACCTGGGCAACAGGTTTGTAGTTGTTATATTTAGGGCCAAAATATACATGATGTTGGAGATTCAGATGACCCAACGTTTGTTTACTTAAAAGAAGCTGCCAGGGAAGGAATTGGACAGGGGTCAGCAGAGCTGGGCCTGTTTAGCCTTCCCCCTGTGCCATTTCCCCACTCCACCCCAATGCTGCTATTAGCGCAGCAGGAATGGGGAGGCAAATATCCACTGTTGTCAATCCAGTGGCTCCCTCCCCTCTGCAGCTGCTTTTAGGTATGTTTTTAAAAGTTGGGAAATCCAGTCATGGATCTCTCACATCACATGTAGTTTGGTCCTGTGAAATTTAATTTTAGTACCATTGTACCTGGTCAGGTTATCATAATCATAATGCCAAATAAAGCATCATGAGTTAGCAGATCAGTCAGAGGACCAGATTTTATCTGTAGACTTGATGAGTACAGAGGCTGCAGTGTTTTCTCCTTGAAGCCAAAACCCAGAGGTGCTCTAACAAACATGGCAAAATTGTAAATATAGAGAGGGCACACACTTCTTTCTCTAACTTCAGCTTCAGACATTCCAAGAAAACCAGGGAAAATAGGACTTTATTCTCTTGTGTTTCCTCTCTCCCTCTGCTAGTTTGGAAGTCATTCCAGTGATTCTAGGTAGAATCAGTTACCTAGCATGTACAAAAATCAGTTAATGAGTACGTTCAAGCAAATTTAAAGAATCTAGCCTTGATTCTGTAATTCAAGAAGGTAGCTAATGTGGGTTAAAGACAGATATTAATTCTGAGGAATGCCATGTCCACATCAAGGCTACATAAGGTACTACAATGACCTTAGAGAGGCAGGTGGCTTCAGCAACTAAAGGGGCTAACAACTTGCAATACAACTATCCCTTATTTTCAGTAAAGAAAGCCCTTTGAATGGTTTCAGCACTAACAGAATGACACTCCACAAGGGGTGAGATGTGATGACAAATACCACTCACCAGATAATATAAATCCACAGATTGACGAATCCAAATATTATTTTAAAAAAAGGAAAGAAAATGAAAGGGAAAAAATAAAAAATACAAGTTAGAGAAAATACAGTATTTCAAAATTGCCGACTACCTTTAACTAGGAGGGGCTTTACTTGGCAAACATGAAGCAAACTGAACTAGCTAGCTGACATTCAAGCAAAGCTTTTCTTTTTTTTTAAAATCATGTTAGACCATGCAGCAACACTTGAACATTTGGCACAATATCAGATACATTGATTCAACTGTGTAAACCAGGAATGTACCATCAAAACAATAACACTAGACAAAATATTTATACTAATTCTTAATAATAGGTAAGCAAGAATAACCACTAACGTATGTGTTAGATTCAAATACAACTCAATAGTAGTACAGAGAGGGGAAGCGGAATCAATGTGGAAGAGGAAGGTACCCAGTTCTACCATAGCTATGACCTCTCTTCCTTAGGTCTTATTAAACATGCATATGCCCATTGATTTTTTTTTAAAATTAGTTTTCAGGTAGAAACAATGAAAGATTAAAAAAAAATCAAGGAGGAGGAAAAATAATCCCTCCCATTCTCCCAGTCAATCTGACAAACTTCACACAGTTCATCCCAAAGTGCTTTTCCAAAGAAGTCTATGCATTCCAAGTGGACAAAAACCATAGAATCATAGGATAGTAGAGTTGGAAGGGGCCTACAAGGCCATTGAGTCCAACCCCCTGCTTAATGCAGGAATCCAACTTAAAGCATAGCTGACAAGTGGCTGTCCAGCTGTCTCTTGAATGCCCCAGTGTTGCACAGCCCACCACCTCCCTAGGTAATTGGTTCAGTTGTCATACTGATCTAACAATTAGGAAGTTTTTCCTGATGTTCAGCTGAAATCTGGCCTCCTGTAACTTAAGACCGTTATTTCATGTCCTGCACTCCGTGACGATCAAGAAGAGATCCTGGCACTCCTCTGTTTGGCAGCCTTTCAAGCACGAAGAGTACTATCATATCAGTCGTAGTCGACTTGGAGGCACATAACAACACCACGTAATAAAAGGTGACCAAATAGCGTACGCCTACTGATTTATGTTCACATATAATGGATGTCCTGTGTTCCGCATCTGTATTTTGTCTTCCTCATTAGCCTTGTTGTAGTCCAGGAGCACAATATTCTGTGTCTATGCAACAGACAGGGAGAGGTAGCCTTACAGTTGTTTGCTATTCTCCTGTAACGCGGACAATGAAATAACCTCCAGCATTAGGGAGGAAAAGTGCAAAGCCTCCAAAAGGACTAAAAACACACCCACCCCATGCCTAAAAGGTGCACAGAATATGGGGAGGGGGTATTAGAAGGTAGCAATGGTGCCTTGTTGCTTTTTGCAGCCGTTTCAATATTGGATTGAATATGTCTTTTAGTGCTGCGCACAAAGACATACATACGATTTACAAAAATTATTTTCTCTCATTTCATTTATTGCTTATAGGCTGCTTTTATTTATTGCTTATAAATAAAATTTGCATTGTGCCCCTTTTTTCTTCCTATTCTTATTTGGGATAGAGAAACCAGGAATTGAAAAAAAAAATCTGGAATAATCTGTATTCAGTGCATTGTTATTACTGTTAGCTTACCAGAGCAATGTAAAGCTAACTTTAAAGCTGGCATTTGCAGCCCGCCTGAGCATCAAATTGCAGGTGGTTGCAAGACTAACTAGCCCTCATACATACACATTAACAGAGTTTGAGATCGGTTTACAGCAGCTTCCCCATAGCTGTAGTATTAGTTCTCCATTATCAAGAAATAATTTCAGACTCATTCAGCTCTTTCAAAGAATTAAGCTATAATTGCTATTAGAATTTTACTAACAGCTTTTTGTACTAAAGGTACTGGGCCAAGTTCAAGGTTCTGGTTTTGGTGTACAAAGCCCCATACAGCTTGGGACCAGGATACCTGAAAAACCGTCTTAGCCCTTATATACCCAGTCGATCACTGCGCTCTGCAGGTGAGGGCCTCCTGCAGGTACCATCTCATCAGGAGGTCTGTTTCGCATAACATAGGAAGCGGACCTTTAGTGTTGTGGCACCTACCCTTTGGAATTCCCTCCCCTTAAATATTAGACAGGCACCATCTCTGTTATCTTTTCAGCACCTACTGGAGACCTTTCTCTTTCAATAAGCCTTTGAAGTACAGACCTCATCCCAGTCTGCACCTGCTTTGGAATTGCTTTTTAAGATGTTTTTTAATGTATTTTTTAAAACAATGTTTTAAGATGCTCTATTTTTAAGATTTTTTAGATGTTTTACGATGTTTTTAGTGTTTTGTCCCATTTGCCTCCCAGGGCTCCTTCTGGGAGGAAGGATGGGATATAATAACAATAAGAGGAGGAAGAGCAGGAGGAGAAGAAGAAAACAACAACAAAGTAGTAGTAAAATTCCTTACCCTTCTTTGCCAATGTCTCCAACTTTCAGTGCTTCACCCAGAGGTTCTTTCCCAAGTTTGGTCAGATTCATTTTGGTCTCCAGGGTCATTAGAAAAGATCCACTGTACGAAATTTCCAAGTCAATCCAAAGCCCTAGAATTATTGTTGAAAGCAACATTTTAAGGACAACTGGCATAGACTTTTTAAAAAAATATAAAAGATTTTTAAAAATCCATATTGATCCCTGGTTCTTTTTTCAGACTGCTGGCTTTATAGTAAGCCAATATTATTATTACTAGTCAAATAGCTATTTAAATTTCAAAACATGAACATAATACAGGGGAAGTACTCTGAAAGTCACCAAGTTAGAAATGCTAAGTGTTTTAAATGGTATTTGCCATATTGGTCTCAGAACAAAATACAATTATATTTTTACTAGACTAACTTTAGGAGGAAAGAGATGGCATTTTCTCTTATAACCCAGAAGGTGGTCCAATAAAGAACCAGCTTTCCTTTGCCCTCTCAGAAATTCTGAAGACAACACTTACTGTCATAGGTCATAGCACCGGTGCCTCAAGTGGCACAGGCATCCTAAAAGAGAGATGGGCGACCTGCAAATGTTGTTGGACTTTCAACTTCTGGCTGCCCCAGCCATCATGACCAATGATAAGGGATGGTGCGAGTTGATAGTCCAAACAGGAAATCCACCAATTTCCCCATCCCTGTCCTAAGCAGTAGCAAAAGGCATAAATTTCTGCCTGCACCACTGATTCTCTGAAGTTCAGCAGATAAAGAAGGCACACCACACAAACGCATGCGATCCACACAGGTATTATACTGCACATTGAAGCGACATGACATATCTTAATTGGACTTCATATGGACCACCTTTGCAAAAAAAACCACCACTGCAATTATTTTTGCCTCTGATGGTTCCCTCTAGGGTATTCCACTGAAAATAGTTCTAAAGGTATTGGCAAGGATTCAAAGCAACCCCCCCCCAGCTACTACTTTTGTCCCCAACTCCAGCTGCTTGTACTCCACTGGATAATGGTCTCACAAAGCCCCCCTATGCTTGAAGCAGTTTGCCAGGGAGTGCAATGTGGAAAAAGACAGTGACAGGAAATAGAAAACTTAGAAAACCAGCTGCATGTGCAGAAATACCTAGACTGATCTTTGGATCCAGGTTATTTAACTGCCATTAATTTTACATGGACATTTATTTGTTCAAGATATACATGAGTAATGGGAGGTGTTCTGAAGAACTGCCTGCATCTGAACTATTGTGTTCCTCCGTGCAACATCCTGCAATTACAAAGGAGGAAGTTTCAGACAGAACATCTGTGAGGCAAAGAGAGATAAATGGCCCCTTAACAGACCTTTGTTCTTGTTTTGCTAATGAAGGAAGTAAAAAAAAGTGGCATTTCATATGCAATGTAATCTTTACAATTAATTTGGAGGAAGTATGCTCTTGATATTGTTAGGTCCAAACCCAACACGCAAGTCGCCCTGTCAACCCCAACTCGCTTATTACACCCGGGAAGAGTGCGGAGCTGAGTGCAAATGAACCCGCTATCAGAGATCAAGTAACACGAGACAAAAACCTTTGCAAAGGGGACCCAATACTTACAAGCCGAAGCAGGCCAGCATGGGAACCTCGTTTATTGATGTTCAAGGGTTTATATAGGCTTACCCCGAAGTTTACAATATCGGGTTCACGTCATAAAATACAAAAGAAGCAATTGCTAACTGTCATAGCTTTGGGGCATATGTAAGGAGGTAAAGGGGTACAGGGGGAAGGACAAAGTAGAAACATCAAGACTATCTTTCAGACTCCATGTCTGCATATTTTGCATGTCCTTGAGATAAGCACTATGCAGCAACAGACAAAGGCAACTATTGAGGGGAGGCCCAGCTGCAACCGGGCGCCCCCTAAACCAGAGACAGACATGATATTATTCTGCTTACATATCAAAAGGAGTGTTACAAGTCAAGGATATGAGGGGCATTGGAATAGCGTTTGACATTTCTATGCAAGGCACATTTGTAACAATAAGCAAGGCCATAAGCATAAACGTGATACAGAAATGCATAGTAGGGAAGTTTCCAGCTTAAACCGGCTTTTATTATGCGAGCCACTGGAATGTAGGTAAGGGTCAGGTCACCAGGAAATAAACCGACATTTTATATCAAAAGCCAAATAAAGGCCACTTTGGTTCTATTTCCCATTAAGCCCAAACTGGTTGCAATGGGACGAGTGAACTATAGTTTTATAGGCACTGAGGATTTCCATTTATCCCTAACAATATGATAGAGTATGCAAGCTGCTGATGAAGACCAAAGATAAAAAAACATTCAACCAAATCATTGACTGCAAGAAGGCAGCTTTTAGAATGTGTTCTTGACATTCATAAGTTATATTTAATGGGGATGTAAAAAGTCTGTCCCTTTATTACCATCGATTTCCCCCACTTCCCCCCCCCCCATAATCTCAGAAATCCACAAATGCTCTTTGAAGTATCTTGAATATCCTTGCTTTTAAGAACTGCAGACATAGATCTGGATGCTCATTGGCATGTGCATCCAAATGCAGAGGCTGTTTGATTTCAATTGATTTTGCAGATCCAGCCACAAGTAGTTCTTTTCCAAGTCAATTTTTTTTAATCCCACCTTTCCTGCAAGCAGCTTAGGGTGGTGATCATCACTCATCCTTTTTATCTTCACAACAACCCTTTGAGATAGACTAAGACCGAGACATAGCATATGGTCACTCAGTAAGCTTTGTGGCTTAGGCATATCTGAACCTAGATCTCTCCAATGTATGTCTGACACTTTAACCCAGGGATAGTCAAAGTAGTGCCCTCCAGATGTTATTGGACTACAGCTCCTATCAGATCCAGCCAGCATGAGGGATGATGGGAGTTGTCGGTCAAGCAACATATGAGTGGCACCATACTGCTCTAATCACTACATCATACTGGCTCTGTTTGGACAAAAACAGACAGAAGATGAGTTCAGAATAATTGTCAGCATCAAAAGAACTACAATATCAGTGCCAGAAATCAAACTTGCCATATTACCACACCATCTTTATTTTTTATAATTTTATAATTTATTAAATTTGTTAGTTGCTTTTCTACACATATATACACACTCAAAGTGACTTACCATAAAAAATAAAAGTAAAAGATTTCTATTAAAAGTAAACAACAAAAGATGGTGGAGCAACCCTTCTTAGGAAGGCTACACTACAGAAGCCCTCCAAAAGCCTTCCAAAGTTAAGAATCCAATGCCTGGGAGAAATGTTGTTGCCCGATGCCTCAAGATGGATAATGATGCCACCAGGCATACCTCCCTGGGGAGAGCGTTCCATAATCAGAGTATGCTGCAGTTTTACACTCTAAAATCATCCTACTAAGACTTCCAGTTTTAAAGTTCTGCAAGATGGGCAAGTGTCTTCTCTTTGGACTAAATGCCATGCCTAATAGAGGCAATAACTTGTTGGATGAGTAGCAGCCTGTCAAGCAGCAGCAGCCTTCCAGTCTCTCAAGTCCAACCTCTTATTCAAAGTTCAATGCTCTTTGGATATGCAGTTTAAGAAAAACTGGCATATCTTTCATTCCTTGTAATGACTTCTCCAAATTATCATCATCGCTAACATACTCAAACACTTAAGTGGGTGGCAACAGTGAATGGGTAGAATGATTTAGCATCCACCCAGAATTTCTAAATGATTATCAAAGTACTTTCTCCAGCACACTACATTTGGAATTAGTTTAACATAAGAACATATGAAAAGCCTGCTAGATCGCCAGTGGCCCATTTAGTCCAGCATCCTGTTCTCACAGTGGCCCAGATGCCTATGTGAGCGCAAGAGCACTCTCCCCTTCTGTGGTTTCCAGCAACTGATATTTAGAAGCATACTGCCCCCAACAGTGGAGGTAGAACACAGCCTTATCCTCCATGAAACTGTCTAATCTTTTAAATCCAAGTTGGTGACTATCACTGCCTCCTGTGGGAGGGAATTTCAGAGTTTGATTATGCACGGTTCTTAAAGATCTTTCAGCATTCCATTACTTTGCATGACTTCATAGGCAGCTATGAAGACACAGACATATTCTGCCAGGCAATTCTAGATTATAACCTAACCAGTTCAAGATGAGCAGGGGATGGAATGTTTATTCACACTGCAAATAGTAGTTTAGTCTTATCAATGAATGCACTGGACCATAAAACACACTACAATATTTTCCCTGCATGGAAAAATGGGATTGTCTTTGAAAAATCCATTTTTTCCAATAAGCCACAGCAGAGACCATCCTGCAAAACAATATGGAGTCCATAAAACCTATAGCCTACATTTTCTGAATCTATTAGTCATTGTGCATGCATGCCTGTGTTTCGGATGCTAGGAACTTAGTACTTTGAAAAAAGCAACATGGGAAGGGCTTTCTGAATAGTCAGTATTGCTAACAAAAAGCAAAGATGAGTTGGAATTTAAAATAGAAGAATACGAATAATTCCCATTTAACCCCCCCACAATAAAGACAAAAACAAAATACAAGATTTTCCTTGGGTTTCAACTGGTGAAATGAAAGGGCACCAGAAACAGTCAGATTCCATATGTAATCTGTTGAATAAAGCTCCCACTTATGTAAACAGTGAGTCAGCATGCTCCAGATAACAACAATTCTTTTTAAAAACAATATAATGAATCAAGCAAAGGAAACAATTCAATCAGATTACTGGGAGGATATTTTCTTTTGCACAGCACAAATCCAGGTTTTCAAATATTGAAAACCCAGAGGGGATAAAAAGCAGATGTGCCATACAATGTAGTCCAAGTGTTGTGTTTTTTACAAAAACAGGACAGCAGAATGACCGGCTGGAGACAGACGACAGTCTGAGAAGCAGAGGCATGTTTGATAGTGTCACTGTTTTCCATATTGTACACATTCATTTTTCTCTCTCTCTGTTCCACTATTGTCAGGTCAGATACATGTTTTGTAGTTTTTTTGTTTAATCTCCTTTTTTTGAAAATGCAACATACATAAGAAGAACAGCACAACCACAAGACAAACAGCATACACTTCTTTAAACACTAAAATTCAGGCTAAGACTTCACATGTAGAAATTAAATATTCCTGTCAACTTTCTGCCTCATTGCTACAAAAAGATGTTCAAATGAACATACCAGTTTGATGTCATTCTAGAACTTCTTGCTCCAGAACAGTTGACCATCATTCTGCACATAACCAGGAAAACACACACACACACACACAGTTCTCTCTAGCCTTAATGTGTTAAGTATGACGTTTCAAGATCTACTTTTTTTCAGAAGCAAAGCATATGTCTTGGAGATCAATATTCACCTTTCATTCCAATGCTGTGAGAATGTGAGCCAATAATCTACAAACTTCATAATAAGTTGCAAATACTAGAAAAACCACCCCTCCTAGAATATAAGATCTCCTCAATGTTGTGAGATCAGTTCTGGGACATTTCCCTCACCATATAAAAACTCAATACAAAGCAATTATCATGTTTTCAAAAAAAAGAGATCTCTTAACGCTTGTTGTTATGTGCCTTCAAGTCGATTATGACTTATGTCGACCCTATGAATCAGAGCCCTACAATACCTTCTGTTATAAACCACCCTGTTCAGATCTTGTAAGTTCCTGGAGATTTGTTTCTTCCAAGTATTTTAAGAGCAGCTTTCAACTCACATTCTAAAATTACTGGTTCTTCATCATATGGTTCCTCCGTGAATGAATCTGTCATCCTTGCATCTCTTTTATATAGTTCTTCAGGGTATTGCTTCCATCTTCCATTTCATCTCCGTCAGTCAGTGTGCTCCCCTGTTGATTATTCAACATCCCTACTCTTGGTTTAAATTTCCTTTTAATTTCTCTAATATTTTGGAATAGGGCTCTTGTTCTACCTTTTTTGTTGTCTTCTGTTTCTGCATAATAACTATTGTAATAGTTCTTTGTCCCTGTGTATTAGTCGCTGTATTGTTGCATTTAGGGTTCTGACTATGTTTCTATCACCTTTTGTTTTTGCTTGCTTCCTTTAACCATTTTAAGAGTTTCATCAGTCATCCATTGAGATCCTTCTCTCTTTTTAACTGGTGGTATTGTCTTTTTGCATTCTTCCCTGATAATGTCTCTGACTTTAATCTATAGTTCTTCTGGATCTCTATTAACTAAGTTTAAAGCCTCAAATCTGTTCCTTATTTGATCTTTATATTCTTCTGGGATGTTATTTAAATTGTATTTTGGCATTATTATTGCTTTGTTCTTCTTCTTTAGTTTTACTCTGATTTTCGATATGACCAGTTCATGATCTGTACTACAGTCTGCTTCTGGTCTTGTTTTCGCAGAAAGTATGGAACTTCTCCATCTTCTGCTACCAATTATATAATCAATTTGATTCCTATATTGACCATTTGGTGATGTCCACATGTACAGTCGTCCTTTCGGTTGCTTAAAAAATATGTTTGCACGAAACAAATTATTGGTTTCACAGAATTCAATAAGTCTTTCTCCTGCTTCATTTCTATCTCCTAAGCCCCATTTCCCTACAATTCCTAATTCTTCTCTGTTCCCTACTTTTGCATTCCAGTCCCCCATGATTATCAGCACATCTTGTTTTGGTGTGTGATCAATTTCTTCTTGTACTTCTGTGTAAAATCTCTCCAATTCCTCCTCTTCTGTGTTTGCTGTTGGAGCATAGACTTGGATGATAGTTATGTTAATAGGCTTCCTGTTAAATCTCATTGATATCACTCGCTCAGACCTTGCATTATAGCTCCTAATTGCTTTTGCTACATCACTTCTCACTATTAAAGCAACTCCATTCCTTCTTAATTTCTCATTTCCTGCATAAAATATTTTGTAGTTGCCTGATTGAAAATGTCCCATTCCCGTCCATTTTAATTCACTCACGCCAAATTTTGTAATGTTGATGTGTTCCATTTCCTGCTTGACAATTTCTAACTTTCCCTGGTTCATGCTTCTCACATTCCATGTTCCTACTGTGTACGTCGTACAACTCCGGACTCTCTCTTAACCCTAAGTGGGATTATGTTAAATTGGAAGAACATTTATTCTTCAACCAGCCATATTGAGCATATTTATTTATAGCCAGCTTTCCTTCCATCATGAAACTCAGGATGTCAGGTGTGTGTTCCCAGACAGTTTCCCATCCAAGCACTAACCAACCCTAGACCTGCTTAAGTTCAGCAAGGTGGCTGCATCACGTGCTCACAGACTATGAAGCAACTACTAGGAGTATATATATTAAAAAAAGCTGTAAAAGACAAAAAAGACAAAAAGTGACAGGTGCAACAATATATGGTTTCCAGTGCATTTTGTGGTAAGTCCCTTTATCAAGGGAATTCCTTCAATTACTTCCAACGCTGCTTCTAACGTCAGGATGGCTCAGCTTTGTCTCTCCAGATTTCTTGGCCTCCAAATCCCATCAGCCACAGCCAGCATGGTCAGGGATGATGGGAACTGTAGTCCAGCAACATCTGGGAGGACCAGATGTTCCCCACCCTTGCTTCCTGAAGAGCTACTTGAGCAAGCTGAAAGTGAGGTACCCCAAGAAGTTCGCTCATTTATCTTAATCATCTGAGTGTGTGAATCTGAACCCCGCATGAATCTGAACCCTGCCTAACATGCCAAACAACCAAATATCAGAAATGAAAATGTTGTAACCAAAAATAGAAGGGAAGGCATGAGGGCAGAGGGAGAAAGGGGAGATGGGAGGACAGGTGGTGAGGGAATAAGGGATTTACTGTTTTATTTTAATAATGTGAAAACTCTAACTATAGATTTAAAAAAAGTTCTTTAGGAAACATTCGAAGAAAGTGAAGAAATTCCCCTGCATATTTTGACTTTGGATTCATTCTCTCTCCCCCCCCCCCGTCTCTCTCTCTCTCTCTCTGTCTCTCTCTCTGCAGAAATATATTCCTGGTTGGCTGCCTCACAATCTCAGTACCATTTCTTCAGGCTCAGTCATAAAAACATGCTGTCATAGTAACTATGCACACACGCATTTTGGTCTCTGTGCAAGAGTATGAGCTCTGACATTCAGGTGGGTCAATTTGTAATTCGATGAGAAGCCTGACCTCCACCCCGGAAGCAGTATCCCTTCATACACCCTCCTTTCAATGGTAAAGATAAAAAAGTTACCATATACCACTAGTTTTTTTGCTCCTGTGCTTTTCAAGGAAAAATTCCCCACTCCTAATGTATATGTGTATAAGCCTTACTATTCAAGAGCATAAATCTTCTATTCAAAAATAAAAGGCAGAAAGGCTGCAAAACCAAATAAAATGAATTGTCATACAAATGTGGTATACAAAAAGGAAAATGTAAGTAACATTTAAAAACCAGCATGGTTACCCTTCTGCAGTTTCTCGAATTGGAAACGTGATGGTCATAGCCCAACTGCTTGCCTTCAATTGTTAGCTAGAAACAATCACAGGATAGTTGCATTATAAAAGCATTCTACAACATTAAAAATCGAACATATTACCTTTATAATCAATGGCAGGTTTGTAGGCTTGAAGGATTTTCGGCACTGCTATTCCCATGTCCAGTTCAGTCAGAGTCAGCTCATTCATGAAATATGGCAACTGGGGGGGGGAATAAAGGAAGAAGCCAGTCTTTTTTGAAAGCATAAAAGTACATGAACATTATTCAGAATCTAAGCCCCACTTAGGGTGTAGTAACCTTACTTCCTAGTAAGTGTTATTGAAGCCTTAGCACCCATCCACACCATACCTTTAAAATACATGATTCCCATCAAAGAATCCTGGGAATGGTAGTTTATTAATGGTGCTAGGAACTATAGCTCTGTGAAAGGTAAACTACATTTAAAGCCATGTGCTTTAAATATGTTTTTAAATATATAGTGTGGAAGTAATCTGAGTGTTGGGAAGACAGGAGTGGGGCAAGCAGAACACTGGTGCCAGGGGCCACCTTGGGCACTACTGTATAGAAAAACAGGATATATATATTTAAAAATAATAATAATAATAATTCTTGCGGGCCACCCAGAACCTGCAAAGGATGCTGCCCTGGGTGAACCTTTATCTGATTACGTCACTTCTTGCTTACATTCTCAAGATGTATACTCAGGATTGGTGAAAACAGAGTGCTGTGTATACGTTCCTACTTTATAAATTTAACAGCCATCACTGGCCATTGGGTATTTTGGTGTTAAAAAAAAAGTTATCCACACAAGGCTGAAATAAGCCCATCCCATGTTAAAAATATAACAAAAATACATTAAAATATTTGATATTCAAAACATAATGTTTCAAAGGCCTTGGTTGAATGTAAGCTTAGCAATAATTTGTGTTAGGTTCCAGAAATGCATTGTTTCTAACATTTCTTGCATTGTATTCATTGCAAGAAATGTGAAGATGCTGCATATGTATTTCTGACCAACTCTTCGTACAAGAGTGACATAAAATAAACAAACTACACACCTTAGTGGAAGATCAGGACCTATGCTGACTACCTTATCATGCTGATTTTTGCAACACCCTCAGGAGAGGTCAATGGCAGCACTTCAAAAAGTGTCCAACATATGCATTCACTGTGTAATACAGTTGCTGGAAGCCACCTTTCCACTGGAAATTGACCAAAGTAGTGGAACAAGACAAGCAACACAAAATCAGTACAATGATCAGTACATGATGGATGGGGCTGATAAGAGTTATAGTCCAAAACAGCCTTTGCGATCATGATGCCCTCCAAATGTTATGAACTTTTTAAGGTAGTAACTGGAAGTTTTATTCAAGCCTGGAAACAGGCAGCCACGCAAAAAATAAGAGTATGATATGGATGTGTTAAATCTGACAATGTTTTCAGCCACAAGAAAAAAATTTATAAGCAAGCCATCCTGATGATGCTCAAAGTCAAATTATAAGTTCAGAACAGGTTTTGCTGAAAAAGTAGACTAGTCATTAAAAAGCAATACAAGGACCAAACACAGCCAATCTTAGTCACTGTCATACCTTGTAGTAATGAATAAAAGAACATTCAAGTTTGCCTAGCTGTGTTAGAACAAAAACGACCATATAGGTTGACATTCTGTTTCCAACAGCAGCCATCCAGAGCACTACCATTTTTTCTCCCAAGTTGCAAGCTGCCTATGCATCGCAGCTTTAAAGCACATTCAAAGCACATTTCAGCCTCTCCTCCCAAGAATCCTGGAACTGTAGCCAATTAAAGGTGCAGGGAATTTTAGGTATGTGAGGGGTAAACTACAGTTACCAGGATTCGTGGCAGGGGGTGAATGTGCTTTAAAGTTACTGTGTGTGTATGCAGCCTGAGCAGGATGGGAGTGTGAAAAGGTGGGCAGGAAAGGCTTCTTAAACTTTTCTTCCTCAGGTATTTTTTAAAGCTTAAAATAATTATCTTTCTCAAGTTGCCTTTTCAGCTTTCAATAGTGGAAAGCATACAGGGACCCCATGTTTTCCTTATAGGTGAAACAGCAGCTTGGGGAGAGGTGATTTTGAGCTGGAAAATGCTCAGAGGGTTAAGCAGTCTTTCTCTACCCACCCTTTGTCTGCTCAGAGCTGCAGGATGCCCAAACTATTTTCAGTTCAAGGTAGCATCCTGGAACTACATAGCCTGGAGCTACATGTTAAATTCTTTATTCAAGAATAAAAAAAAAGAGGGTACACGCTTAGGAAAACATTCATACCTTTATTTTGCTGAGCTTCATTTGTATCTTCTTGGATACCATGTCAGACCAGTACTTTTCACCCAAGAAATCCCAAAATATTCTTCCAAGCAAAGCATTTACCCATGCTTCCTGCTCCTCTTCTTCACCATCTGGCAACTGGCAACAGAGAGAGAGGTCTCCTTACTTTTAGCAACTCTGACAACAGTGCTGAAAATATACAATTCTCCCTGGGCTGCTATTTACACAAGGAACTGCATAGCACACTTAACAGACTAACATGAACTTCTTTATAGAAAGGATGTAATTTTATCTACTCAATAGTAAGTTAAACTTATTTCATATGCCTTATTCAAAGAACTGTATTTCCCAATGTAAGCAAGCCTTTATTTGAGAACATGGGGTCATTTTAGCAAACAGTTTTGCCAACAGTTTTCACAGGATGTATTGTACAGAGTTTCCTTTCTTTTTCAAGAAAGCCAATATAAAAAAGGAACTATGTAAAAGGTCACATTAAACCAGGCTGGAGATAGCAAAAGAGAGGGTTGAGAGAGGTTTTGCCTCTCATATAGTGTATAAACATTTCTTTTGTTCCCCTGTCACCTCTGGTCAAATACAATTACATTTCATGGCTTGCACGCAAACCTGAGATGCTAACAGGATCACCTTATACCATGCCAATATACTGCCCTCCATACTCTTTGGGGGGTGCAAGGGAGAAATCAGTTCACTCCAGCCCAAGTGGTAAGAATGAAAGTGTAAGCAACAAGGGAGAGGGCCTTCTCAGTGGTGGCCCCAAATTATGAAATGATTTCCCTGACAAGGTGTGCCTGGCGCCAACACTGTTCTTTTCAGTGCCAGGTCAAGACTTTACACCCAGGCATTTTAGCATGTGTTTTTAAATTGTTCTTTAAAAATGTGTTTTTTAAATTTGTATATTTGTTTTTAATGTTTTTAATTGTTGTAAACCACCCAGAGAGCTTCGGCTATGGGGCGGTATACAAATGCAATAAATAATAATAATAATAATAATAATTTATTTCTCTTTCTCATGCTCCTTGGGTAACCATGGACAGCTTGTACATCCAACAATGGAAAAAGCACTGGATGTTGCACATAACTGGGGAAAGAAAGGAAGCTCACACTTCCTGAGTAATGTCCAAAGCTGCTCTAAGTCATATTGACAAGAGCAGTATATTGGGGAGGGGGGTGATTATAGAACAGAGGCTGGCCTCATCTTGCTCCTTTTATCACATTCAGCTTCTGGATTACTGTGTAGACACCCTGGCAATTGCCCACTGCTATGGAAACACTACGGAGACCAGTAAAAAGGTACTGTATCATTCAAAGTAGACAAATATACTGAAAATAAAAAGTGGGCTGAGCTCTATCAAGCTCATGGAAGACATACCCTTCCCAACACCACACTACTGGTAGTAAGACGAGAAACCTCTTGGACACAACAGAAGTTGAAGGGTATTATTATTATTTTCAGTACATGTAAGTTAAACCCTAGAAACCTCACCTTCTTCACAGCTGTAGGGCTGCTGTTGGCACTGTGAACTGGACTAGCAATAGGGCTTGTGTGTTCTTGTGGAATATACTTGGCCATATACACGTTATAATCCAAAAGCATTTTTTGTCTCACGCCTGCTGCCAGTTCCTTCTGCTTTGGCTGAGAGAGGATTTCTTCTATGCTTCCTTTGCTGCTGCTACGGCTATGTGTAAGAACTCCAGACTGGCTGTCAGATCTACTATGTGCTGGCAAGAATCCTAAATGCAGGGAAGGAAAAAGACCTCAGTCATTAATAAGTAATCAGGTATGAAATCTGATGACCAGAAGGTAAGATTCTTGTGGGAGACAATAGCTGCAGCAAGATGAGAAAAGCATGTATTTTATCTACCAGCTGAGGAAGTGGATAAAATATATTCCAAAGTCATCTATTCCAAATTGCTATACATTGGAATTGGGCTTTCACGTAGCCACACATGCAATCGGAGGCATCATTCTCTCATGTAGTCCCCATACAGGTGTTTTGATTAAGTCATCAGTGAAATAGATTTACATTTTTACACTGCTGTGCTAGACAGTGCCCCAAGGCATATGTTAAGTTGTTGCTAGCAAGTTTTTTTCCTCAGAAGTTAAAAACCCTGTGTTCTTAAATTTGCAAGCTGTATTTTGGCAATTGCAAGGAGCACCTGCCATTTGGAAGGGAACCACAAGGAAGGAAAATAAAAACACAGGAAATTCCAGGAAAAAAGACGGCCAAGGCTCAGCTACAACACGACTGCCCACAGCCCACCAAACCAGGTATGTTAAGGAACTTTGACACAAAATGGAAACAAGGTTCCTGTCAAGTCTACAGCATGGGCAGAAAGCTATACACCTCCCCATCTAAACCCCACTGACTTTTGGCAAAAGAATCTTCCACTTTCTACCAGAATCCTAAGTACTTAATATGCCTGGGTGAGTGAAGCCACTAAGGATAAACCAAGTGCTAGAGGAGACATTGTGTATGTCCATCATAGTTTACAGGAAAAAAAAAATCTCTGAACTTCATTACAAGCAAATAAATAATGGGCAGAGCAATCCTACTTTGGGCCAGGGAGGAGCACAGTGGCAGATCTGCTGCTGCATCCAAAGCCCTGCCTGATCTCAGAAGGCAGTGGGACGGAGTGGGGGGGTGGGAGTAGTTTTGCCTAATTTTCTACTATTGAAAACTGATGGTGACACCTCTGCTCACGAAATGCCCCATTTCAGGGTCTTCTGATTGCTTCCACTGGAAAGATAACAAGCAACTGCTGTCTGCTTGCCTGGACAAAGCTGGAGCCTCTGCTACAGCAAAGTCCCCTCCTGACTGACAGCACTTCTGGTGGACAGGCAACTACACACAGTAGTCTTAACCCTCTCAGCCTTTAAAGTTGGTGTCTGTGTGCAGGATTGGGCTTCATTTTAATAGAAGGAATGCTGGATTAAATACCTCTCATTGATGAGGTAGAAAATTCTATAAGCTTGGTAGGTTATGCAAACCTGTTGAATTTGCATGAGTTCAATTTGTAAATTTATATTAGTATTTATTTTATAAAACAGGCAAGAATTTTGCACTACAATTAATAGATATGTTGGTTTTGAACAATGGCAGGGAATGTGTGAACTATGGGGAAGGACTGAAGTACAAGTGAAGTACAAGTCAGTTTGTATTTTTAAAAAACTATAATCACCAAATGCTTAGCAGAAACTGTCTAAACTTTCTTTGGGGTTATTTTATTTTATTGATATACAATGCACTCCAAGGTTCAATTATGGCCAGATTTCTAGATTCTACATCTATATTGCTAAACAGGGTCAGATTCAATGCCAGCCCTTCTCAGAGCAGACACACTGAAGTTAATAGACATGATTAACCTAGGTTCATTAATTTCAATGGATCTACTCTGAGTAGGCCTTAGTTGATGACAACCCATAAGCAAGCTACAAACATTTCCTTCCACAAACATTTTAAAACGGGTGGGGAAAGATTTGTGATGGGAGAGGAAGGATGAATTAAAAAGAGGCTTATTAAAAATGTAATGGCTGCTTGCCACATTAGATTTTACAATTATATGTCTTAGGCTGCAATCCAAAACACACTTACTTGGGAGTAAGTCTCATTGAATCCAATAGAGCTAGCTACTTCTGAGTAGACATGTACTGAATTGCAGCCTTTGGCAGTAAGTCTGATGTTTCTTGTCAATGTAACTTTAGAACATTTAGATTCATGTCAGGTTTTGAGATTAGCATACCCAACTGTTTTTCCTAAGTATTTTTCTCTGAAGAGTATCTGATTATTCTAAAGAAACAATGGCATGTTTTACAGGAGGACACCAATTAAATAAATTGAGATCACAAACACTCTAGAAGACTCTACCTCCTAGGATACTTCAAAACAGAACATCAAAACATTTTATAATTCCCCTCACAAACAACCTTTTAAACAGAATTTGTTGGGCTGATAACTAGAGTGAATTTCAAATGCACTACAAGTTCACACAATATTTGCTGAAGGTCAAAAACTACTTTATATTTTACCTTTAGGACAGAGTATTAACTCCAGTGAAAGCAGAAAGTGCTAGTAGATACTCAAAATCTCATTTCTACTTAATGCATCAAACTACATATGGCAGGATATAAAAATGCAGATAGTTAAACACGGTTTTAAAATATGGAATGACTCTAGGTGGTGTTAAATTGTCCCCAGACTGCAGTCTAGACATGTTCTGTTTAACACACTGAATACCCAATGTTCCTTCTGGAATATGTAACTTCAGTGAATCTTTTATAAGCTGGTATTTTGAGCTCACTGCAAGTAGTCTTAATAACATGAGCAAACAGGTTCCTACCAGGTTTGTTTCCACACAAAGCAGTTGGCTTTTTTCCTTCCGATTTTAATTTGGAAGCCAGAAGGAATCTCCTAAACCATTCCTCCTTCTCTCTACCAGTCCTTCCAAAGAGATAAAGCACTTGGTCCTTCTGAGTAATGGACTTTGTGCCATCCTGAGGTTGTTTCTTCAATTCTTCACTATTTGTATCCACTTTTTCTGTAGGTGGCTTCT
Source organism: Rhineura floridana (assembly GCF_030035675.1). Lineage (NCBI taxonomy): Eukaryota > Metazoa > Chordata > Lepidosauria > Squamata > Rhineuridae > Rhineura > Rhineura floridana. Next base: position 41,138,062 of record NC_084482.1, read on the forward strand.
CTTCAGAGGTCTCTTTGTCAGTCTGGGCTTTAGCCATAAAGTCGTCTTGTCTCCCAAGCTCAACGCAAATAGGATACTTTTTATTCCAGATTCTTTTTCGAGCCAAACTTTTGGGGACCAGATGAATCTGGAAAACAAGTCATGAGACAGTCTCATAGTCCACCTCACTTGGCAGAAAAGTACGGAATGGTATGCATTCACTGAATATATAAACAGCTGCAAATAATGATGGGCAAAGACCCTCCCTTACTATTTGGAAGAGGCACTGGCCTTCCTGAGTTCTAGACTTCTTTCGTAGAGCTCATTGAAAGTTTGGAAAGTCTTGGCACAGTGGAGCTCCCCATCAGCCCTCTGCTATCCCCAGCCTTTCCTCATGCCAGTTTACCTCCCCCATAACAAGCTAGGTTTGGGAAATCAAGAGGAGGAAATGCTGGATCAGCTAATACCAAGAGGAGTCAAATATGAGCAGAGCCTAATTTCAGAGGGCAAAAGCTGGTTCATCTTGCAATGCTGTGGATCTTCCAAGCTGGCAGAGATAGATCCCCCCACCACAATTCAGAAATTAAGCACCTTCTCCAGTTGCAAATGGAGAAAAACAAAAGTCCCATTATAATATCAAACACTCTTAGTTCTCATTATTAGAATTTCATTGGCGCTCACCTTGCTCTCTGTAAGATCATAAATTTTCTGGCTAATGTAGGTGACTTCAGGCTTAGCTTCATTGTAAACAGCCCTTCTGGAAATATTTTTGTTGGGTTTTGAAAGTCTCAAGGTGCTTCCTTCAAGTCGCACAAAGACAGAGTGAGTCAATGTAGCATGGTATGTTTCTGGATCATAGCTATGGATCTCATTCATCCAGCCCTAGAGAAAACATATGCACTTTATTGAAGGTGGTTCATAATAGTTCCAAAGACTAATTAAAAACATCAGCCACTGAAAGCCTAAATCCAACAGAACAGGTTCAAACTATAATCTAGCTAAGATTCTGCATGGCAGAGACCTCATGCATTCTAGGGAGGAACTGATTCCTGCATCTCCATAGTATGTCAACCTCACCTCTTCCATAATGTCTGAAGAGGAAATACATTTAGATATAGAGCTGGAGAAGGCTGGCGTAGGTTAATGGCTAAGCAGGCAGTAGGACCTAGAATAAAACCTTTAAGGTCCTCACGATATAGAACTTTCTAAGGTTCTAAGAGCTTTCTAATGTGACTTCTCCCAAAGGATAATGGAAAATGCAGTTTGTTAAGGGTGCTAAGAATGTGTAGCTTTGAGAGGGGAAAACCACAGTTCCCAGGAGTCTTTGGGGGAAGTCATGTGCGTTCAATGTGTGTTGGATTTACTTTAAATGTATAGTGTGGATCCCACCAATTCAATTATTTGGGGCAGTGGGGAGAGGAGAGAATAAAGAAGACTGAGGTGATTAGCCTGTCCAGATTTAAAAAGGAAATGGAAGAGGTAAGACGCAGGCTAATAGTGGTGTAAAATGCTTCACTGAAATGCTTACTTGCTAGCCCTGCAAGCAGGTCAGACAGTGTGACTAAATGGATGTATAGAAAAGCAAGGCCTCAACCTCATCCCAGGGATTCCCAACAACCCAAACACTCAGGAGCAATGCCCAGGAGCCTTATGTACTTGCTTTCTCTCCTCTTCCAAGTGTTAGGGAAAAAAGAGATCAATATATGGCATCAGAACATTACCATTCTGACATGTCCAAAAGCCATTAGCTACTATGGTACAGTGCAAAGCTCAGCAAGACTCTGCTGTGCAAACTGAAGAGTGTACATACAGGGGCTGCCTACAATCTGCTAAGAGTTGAGGACTGATCCACACCAGCAAGGGGATTCCCCACTACACACACTTGGCGTATTTCCCTACCTATACACAAGAACAAAACAGTCTTCGTGTGCATGAAGCTCTTGGGTAAGCTGGAGGCTCTGATCACATAAGCGTTTCGTTAATCCATTACAAAACACAGATTCAGCATTAATGCAAAATATACTTACAGAGAGCAACAGAAAAGATTCCTCCAACAGTACACCACTATATAGCAGGAAATGAAGGCACTATTGAAGTACTATGTTTTTCTGCAGCAGATTACATTTCAGACAGTGACACACGCTCACAAAGACATACTTCAGACCAGCCTCCAGTTGCTCTTTTTTCAGGGTTCCTGCTTTCATTTCCGTTTAACTGGATAATGAAATTAGAATAACCACATGCTGTTCTACTGATTTATTACACCTGTTGCCTCAGGTTTTATGGTTAAAGTAAGTGGATGACACTCTGCACGTCTAACCACATTAGAAACCCATCCCATTCATTTAATCACTTTGCTAAGGGAAAAACAGCACCTTCATTTTTTTGGCACACTACACAGACACGGATTGGCTAGTAGTAGAAAAGAAGATTGCCACCTTTTCAGCTAAAAATCTCTAGGATCTCCCAATTCCATGCCCAATTCCTTAGCCATCAAACTCTCTCAACTACAGATGCACAGTACCTATAAACAGCAGGTTTTCAGAAATCTGTATAATGATATAGCAAAATGAAATTCAAAAGGCAGAACAAGTAAAAATCAGTCTCTAAACTCAATAGAGCAATGAGGGCCTCATTATATTGAGTCACAGCAAAGCAGAAGAAAACAGAGGTGCAAATCAGATGCCAACATTTTCATAATGTCATCACCATTTTGTATTTCAACAAAATTTATTGTTTTCAGTGTCTTGATTGAATCTATGTACATATTCAGAAGTATGTGTCAAAGACTGGCCGGGATTGCTTGCCTGAATGCTTTAACACACACCCCCCACACACACACCAGTGCTGTCTGAACACAGAATGTCAAGAAGAGGACTAATGTAGAATCCTCCTTTCCAGTGTTCTAGATTTCCATGGGCAAGGGGCTTTTTCATCTGGGAACACATTCAAACATGCAACCCTAGCCAGATTCTGCAACCATACACTCCAGGCCAGTAGTGAAGTGGCAAATTCAGAAGTGCAGGGACCCTTCATGAAAGTTATGCCACACCCCCTCACAGCTATACACTCTCATTCCCTTGCTTGCTCTCCATCATCATCTTCACACTCCTCAGTCCTTCCAGCATGTGCCTTCTCCCACAACAACAGACGTCCTTAGGAGTCAATCAGCATGAAAGGGGAGTGTGTTAGCTACTGAGAAGAGTCTTCTCAGTGGCTGACTCACCTTCATTCATGCTCATTGGCTCCAATCAGCAAGAAAGTACAAGGAAACAAGTTAGAAGACACTTCTCAGTGGCTAACACACTCCCCTTTTATGCTGATTGGCTCATAGGTCACTGGGACACAGGGACCTGGCTGGGACCCTGCTCCCAAAAAGGTAAAGGGTCTAAGACCTCCTGAGACCCTGGACAACTACACCCCTGACCCAGGCAAACTAGAGCAGGTAAGGATCTATGAAGTGATTTGGGGCTGGCCTTGCTAGCTAAGCCAAATCTTGTGGTTGTCAAGACTTCTGTTCCTCACCTTCTCCTACCAAGGAAATCCCACTTCAGCCTTTCCCAAGAGAAAGGCAGGTTGAGAACATTTTAACGTAGTCAGATAACAGCCATCCACAATGTTTGGGAACAGCGTTTGGGTTTCTGGGAACACTAACTTGAAAACCACTGGTTTGCAGCATGGCCCTTCTGCAGCAGCTACTTTTTGTATTAGCATGCAAGTGCAGAATTCAGAGGCACAGCTGTTTTAGCTTTAGATACTTAGCATCCATTACATTTCTACCTTATTTTATATTAAACTAAACATTAAAACCAGTCTTTCACACATAACAGATATGTGGCATACAGTTTCACAAACTAGACCCCACCTCATCAGATGAAGTCCATGAAAGTTTTTGCCACAAATCTGTTAGCCTTTAAAGTGTCACAGAATCGTTTTCGTTATCCCTCTGGAATAACAGCCATGTAACATTAAAAAATAAACACAGTTGACTACCCATTGAATTATTTGTTGAGTCAATCTCAAAAGATCTATCTGCATTTGGACTAGAAAAGCACAGAATTCTATACCACTACACTAATGTTTTAAGGTAACACTGTGTAATGCCTAGCATTAAGTACACTGTCCTAGCGTGGGTGGATTACTCCCCACAGATACTTGAACACATGAATCATACCGAGTGACGCATATATCCCCAATAAACTTGTTCATGGAGATGCCAAGCAGAAATGTATTATGCAAATCCAATAATAAGTGGCACAGCTGTGACAAAGCATCAAGTGTAACCTAAGCTGCCACAAGCAGAATAAGAAGAGAATGGCACTCTCCTCCTCCCCAGCCACTGGCATTCAGAGTGCTGCTGCCTCTGATCCTGGAGGCAATATGCACACATCATTAGTAGCTACAGACAGCCTTATCCTCTATTAATCTGTCTAATTTCCTTTTAAAACTGTCTACGTTGGTGGCCATCACTGCCTTTTGTGGGGGCAAATTCCATAGTTTAACCCTGCACTGTGTGAAGGAGGACTTGGTTTTGTCTGCCCTAAATTTCCCTCCATTCCACTTCATTGGATGATCCCAAGTTCAAATATTATGAGAGGGGGAGAAAAACACCTCTCTGTCCACTTTCTCCACATAATGTAGTATACATATATGCCCTACTTATTTGCCTTTTTTCTAAGCTAAAAAGTTCCAAAATGTGTAACCTTTCCTCATAATGGAGTTACTCCAGCCACTTTATCCTCAGAGTAGTAAGAGCTACAAGAGGAATTGTGGCTCACTGCAACCTTTCTAAATAAACAATAAGTGTACATTACATGGGACCTAACTTTTCCACCTTAGAGCAGTGAGATGTTGGTCACATACGAACTAAACAGAAAAATGAAGTCATTTATCCATTTTCATTTCCCAAGATTAATAAAACTTCAGATCTGCTGATAGCGCATGGAGCTAACCCTCCTCAAATACTCTACTGCAAGAACATTTTGCCTGTCAACAGCAGCAAATTTAAGCCATAACCCTTATCACATAAACACATGGAAAACTGAATAATGAGTTACATTGTGTGATTGCCACATATGTTATTGCAACAACCCTTTTAAAAATCAGATCCTAGTCAGCACTGGAAAATTCTTCTGAAGAGAGAAAAAAAGCTAAGCCTCTTCATAAATTAAGGCCACTAGACTGCTAACATTTCACTTCAATAAACAAACTTAAGCCCATTTCTTTCCTTGCAAAATCCTTCCACTTCAAAGAACAGTAATTGTTAAAGATAAGGAAGTTTTAATAAGTGTTTTTACTATAGGAAACTCAATCTACCACAGTGAATGTGTGACTAGAATCCACAATTTTCCTGGCCCCTAAGTTTGCCTTTAATCTGTACCTGTAATGACAGCAGCTGAATGGAATAAATAGGAAGTCTACTTCTTCACTCTACAGTAGCTTTACACCAGGCTTCGCTGCTATGACAGCAAAGGCCTTTAGTTGTGCCCCCAGCAGGTAGCCTAGAATTTGAGCTTTCATGGGTTGTTGTTTTTTAAATAGTATGTCTCTAGCCCTCCTAGGAAAATGTCATGGAGCAAAATGTGCAAGTACCCTTCTAAGCTATTTATGTGAAATCAGCCGGCTTGGCTATGCCTGCCTGTCAATGTTGTGAAGTCAGAGCTATGACTGATGACTGAGTTGTTTGGACACAAGGTGGCAGGAATCCCTGGGGTCCCAAAGAGCTGCTGTTTTGCCCTCCCTTTTAGTGCACTTTTCTTGCATCTTTCTTATTTCCTAATCCTTGAAATCTCCATAGTTTGCCCTTCCTTTTTCTCTAGCAACCAGGATGAATCTTTCCTGTGCTTGGTTTACTTGAAATCAGGTAGTGCCTAGAAATTATTTTCTGCAAATGCTACTACACAGTAAGTGTGGTTGAATGTTAAAGAATCCCCCTCCCCAAAAAGGCAAATATGAAAAACTTTGCAAAGAGGCTTAGGCATGTTCCTCGCTTTATAGGAGCTTAAAACCAGGGACTCATTAACAATGCAGTGCATAGCTAATTTACAGTACAATGGTATACATTTCTACTCAGAAGTAAGTCTTTGTGTTTAATGGGGCTTATTTCCAGTTAAGTGGATACAGGGTTTAGGGTTGGCATTGGAAAAAAACAGGGTTCTTGTGCCTTTAACAGCTGTATATCAGGAAGAACTTTATCAGGTTAAGGCTTTTCTAGTATGAAAATACAATTATGGGAAAAGCTTCACCATGACTACTCTAATTTTGTGTTATGTCATGCCCCCCATGGCAGTCATTTTGTGACTGGTGCCCCCAGCATTCTCTCAAAATTTAAGATGTGCTCTCTGTCATGACCCCCAGACCCTCAAGGTACTGGGTTCATGCATCAGACTCAGACCCCCACCCTTAGGGAAATGAGACTGGAACCAAAAAGCTATTACTTCACCCTTGCCAAGGCTGTGTACGCTCACAACAACCCTGCAAGGTAGAAGGTAGGCTGCCACCACCCCTGTATACTGGTCCACTCAGAGCCAGGGGATCTCTGAGCCCAGAAGATATATAAAACCAAGGTCCTAAAAGGCAAGAGTCACAGTTACACTCCTTGCCAGGCACCTCTGGATTAACACTTAAAATCCAAGCCTTTAACTTCTTAACCCTCTTTGGTAGTTAGTGACTGAGATTGGTCAAGGCACTGAATCCAGAACCACCCCTTCTCTCAATTGAACACACCAGGTTAAATAGAAGTAGCTTTATTAAGAAATATAAGTGCACATAACAAATAGCAGCAAGTAATCCTTTAAGACCATTCACCCAACAGGGGTTTAGGTTCTTACAAGAGAATTCATACACACAACAAGAAAATAACAAACTAACTCACCTAACTACTTACACACGAGGTAGTTGGTTGCGTGGCACCTCTCCTAAGAGAGATGGATGTTCAACATAAAGCAATGGAACCAGACATAGGTTGCCTTCCCATAAGCAACCCCTGGAACCATAAGGCAGAAAGGTTTGGAACTCTGGTGCCAGTCAGCATAGGCAGAGAACAAAGGCTATGGGTCTCTAGCCCTATACTTAAGGGAAAAGGATCCTAACGGTCCAAAATTAATTGACCAATCAGGAATTGGCTGATGTAACTTTCTTCTCGATGTTTCTCACATTTTCGCGCCTTCAGGCCCCCCTCCCAACTGTGTTTTCCAACTGTACAGGCCAAGGATGACCTTGGGTACCAGGCACTTGCTAATCAGCAAAGATAACCAGGTGCAGCTTGTTAAGGCTTCTTCTAACCGTCTTCAGCTGGAAAATGAAACTCAAGATTGTACATTGGCAAAGGCTTGTCTTTTCTAACTGTAACCGTCTCCCAGAGTCCCTATTGTTATTAGATTTTTAATAACTCATGACCATTACAGGTTCATGACACTCTCTGGTCCAGAAAGGTTGACAACCCCTGCCTTACACAATCCCTCAACTGTCTTCCTTTACAACTCTCCTTTACTGAAGGTTTAGGTGTGAAGCCTTATAAATAAATCAATATACCATCGATACTTGTTTTGGACAATTTGTCCCACAAATGCTCCCTATTAACCAGATCAAAAGCAACCTTCAGATCGACAAGTGCAAAAATACAAGGTGCATTCCTTTACTCTGACATCACAGCTCTCCCCTCCAAAGGTTTATATGAATTCTTGATAGCTTTTCAGAGCGGAAGGGGGAGAGTTGTCTTCCTCTTTCAGAACTAGAGATATTACAAATACAAGTACATACAGCTTTCCCAACAGAGATATATATGTCAAACCATCCCATAAAAAAAAACCTAGCCCAACTCACGAAGAAAGACCACCACTTTAACTGTGAAGAGCATCAAGGAGACAACTACAAAACAAATGTCCCAGGACAGCGTCTTTTTAGGACTATTCCAGCTGGCTGCAAAAGAACCAACCAATTATTCAGCCTGAAACCACTGAGCAGGAGGTGAAGAGTCTGATCTGCAGCTTCTGTTACAGTTCAGGCACGTAGTACTGGCAGAGGGAAGGATAACTAAGTTCACACAAAGGTTTACCAGGTAAGCGAGAAACAAGACAGTGGCTGCACACACACCGTGCACTCAAAGCACATACACCCTGGGAAGTGTAGTTTCTTAAAGGTGTTGGGAATTGTAACTCTGTGAGTGGTAAACTACAGTTCCTGTGCCTCTTTGGTGGGGAAATGTGCTTTAAATGCAAGGTGTGTATGCAGCCAGTGAGTGTGAGAAGACCAAGAACTTTAAGAACACAAGAGTCCTGCTGGATCAGGACAAAGCCCCATTAGCTGAACACCCTATTTCCCACAGTAGCCAATCAGATGCCCATGGGAAAACTGCAAGCAGGACCTGAGTGCAACAGTGCTCTCCCCACTTGCGTTCCCCAGCAACCGGTGTTCAGAGGCACACCACCTCCAGTACTGGAGGGAGTACATGACAGAAGGCAGGGCCAAGTTGGAGCGGAGTGCATTTTAAGCATCTTGTCTCAAGGAGAGAGCCAGCTTACTGTAAGGATTGCCCCCTGAGAAAGCATTTGGGTTGTAGAAGAGAGGATGGACAGCAAAGGTCATGCACAGGAAGAACTACAATAAACAAATCAGTAGGAGTGCTGATAAGCCTTTGTTCTGAAAAAGCTACAGGAAGAACCCAAGTGGAGTAGACAAAAAAAACCAAACAACCACATCAATCTGAAAGCAAGGAGGGTGCATGTTTTAAATGAAATAGGATGTTTCAATTTTCTATGCAATCCACAGATTCATTTAGACATAAAACATTAATTAAATTGTGACGGTTTCAGTCACACATTTGAGAGATTTGCACATGATACAGGTCTAAACGGTGTGGGATGGTGGTAGAATCCTTAATAAAAGGTTCTCACCATGTTAATAATTGACCATTTCACTGGCATAAGATTATTAAAGGAATTTTTCATAATCTGATTTACAGTTATTCCCTTAATAGCTGCTACAGGTCAGATTTCCCCCCCTGCAACTAAAAATCCTCATTAAGCTTCTATTTGCTTTATCATAGCTGGCCTTGGGTGTAGGAACTGCAAATATTTTATACAACCTTTCAGCTTTTTCAGTTTACTGATTTCAAGAAGCAGTTAGATATACTTTGTTTCATAAATTTATTCTGAAAGTTCAGGTTACCTCACTGACAGACCTGAGGCAGCACTGTAGAGTTATGCCTCTGAAAAATATACCTGTGGATAGTTTTTTCACTTTACAATAGACTCCAGTGCAGACTTCTTAAGTATTTGGTAGGAATTTGAATCCATGCTTCCAGTGGGACCCAAGGGTTTAGGACTCCCCCTGATATTTGGAAACATTTGGAGCTTGCTCTCTAAAGGCATCACAATATTACTGTCTGGATTACAAGGATTGATGGGGTGGGACTTGTTGGACACCATGGACTTCTGAACTTTTCAAGCCACAGATTCTACTTTCCGCTATCTCCCAAGGATTCTCCAGCAATATGTAGAGGAAAAAAATCCAGTGGGGCAAAAAGATTGGGGGTGGGAGTGTTCCTTTTCAAAAATCTGAAGTGTACACATTCAAGCAACAGTGCTCTTCCTCAGGAAAATTGTCTCTGGAACTTTAGGGCCGGTGAGAGGAAGGGATAAGGCATTCAGGTCACCTGTTCTGACAGTATGATCATGCTGGAGCAGATTTCAGTAGGTGAATGAGGAGCAAAGTAACCTTGGCAGTGGTAAGCCCATATGTTAGATGCAGCCCACCACTAAACTCCTATAAAGAACGAGGGTCAGTTTAAAAGTAGTGGGTGAGGGGTGGAGAGTGTTTTCCTCACCAGTTTCTCCCCACTTCCCAAAACTGCCTTCCAGCTGTTTTTCTCCAACTAGAGCTCCAAACCAAAACCAGTCCGTGTCAGGAGGAACATGGCTGCTGGTGGCATGATGACAGAATATCAGCAGGGAAAGAATGGGCATGGGAAGTCTTCAGCACCCGCTCCCGCTCTAGCTACTTTACAAGAATTCAGCATGACCCACATTCTAACAACTGCCATCTTATGTTGTGAGAACCTTAGAGGCTGCAGAGCAACTATCAATGCATTAGTTCCATAATGGAAGCAGAAGCCACTATACAGGATTGTGTGCCTCTGTGAAAGTTAGAAGCAGCCACTCACCTTCAATATCTCAGGTTCCTGGATGTCCAGAGGGAGTGTATTAAGTTGCTTGTTCCAATTTCTATGTAGCCTGTAACACCTAGAACTTGGTGTAAAAAGCCAAATTACACAGACAGCAATCATAAATCCAATGGCAACTCCAAAAAAGAGTCCACTAAAGTAACTGGGAAGAGGGAGTATAAGGTACACATAGATCAACATTGTGAGAAAGTACAATGTCTTCATTGGAAGTTTAGGCTCTTGCACATGTAGTTCGATGTTACCTTCACTGCTGAAAGGTGTAGTAGAACTTTCCTCAGGCATCTTCTCCATTTTCAGATAACTTTCTAACTGTTTGTCAGGCTTACTGTCATCCTCTATCAAACAGAAGTCTTCAGAATACAGTTCACAGAACTCCTCGTCTTCTTTGCTCGCCAAGGCAGATAGAGAACATCTTTCAAGTACCAGTGAAGTCTTTGAATTGGAGTCTTTTGTGCTTAATAATGGGGAACTTCTAGTTTCGGCCTTTTTTGCATGCTCCTCAGTTGTTTGGGGCTGTTTAGCACCCTTACTTATATTGGAGTCACTTCCATAGAAGTCCCCTTCAGAATCACACTCTTCCTCCTTAATGCTATAGTTGTTATTGCTTTCCAAATGGCCATTCAAGCTGGAGAGATTGGACAGTTCTGAAGCACTTGAAGATAAGGCTTTGGGCCTGTGGCTGCTGCTCTCATCACCCATTATTTTGCTGAGGAGCTGAAAAGGCTCATAAATCACTTCGGAAAAGCGTCTCTTTGTGTCCTCGATTTTGGCCTCCATTTCAGGTACTTTAAAAAAAGAACGAGCATCTGAAGGAGATGTTAAGGGAGATGAGGGAGCTGTTTTGGAGTCGCCACCTGTACTCCGAGGCTGGGTGAACTGTTTGAACAAGTGTAAATTCAGTTTAGAGTCTGGCGGCTTGTAGGACACCGCTTCAGGCTCCTGTTTAGAAGTATCTGTGGACAGAGACTTCACCAGGGTTTTCATTAACTGTCTATGTCTCATGGGCGGAGTGGGCTCTTTTGGTTCGATGTCTGTCGAAAGGGACTTAACCAAACTCATGAAAGGCTTTGAACTAGTAACAGTGGTTGGTGTGCTAGACAAAACAAGTGACTTGGAAGGGGAGGGCAATGGAGAAGATGACAGGCTGGTTTTCAGTTCTGAAGGCAACGCCACACCCGACAGGGTGGTGGCATGACACAAATGTGAGGAGGGTGGAGCTAATGGCACCGCACTGAATACTTGGGACTCTAATGGCTTTACAGTTGGCATGATTGTGGGAGACGAGACGAATGGAGATGCAGCCATATTAAGCGAGGTAGCGGAAACAGAAGCGTCATGGTCACCATGATCAAAGCATAGGTCTTCCTTAGCTTCAAGTGCAGTTACAATGCTTTGGTCATCAAGTGCCTCAGGGGGAGATTCCATGAACTCTTCTTCCTCCTCCTCCTCCTCTTCCTCCTTCCCAAACGCCGAGAAATGAATGGTGATGGTTTCTCGGGAAACAGATCGCTGAACCTGCACTTTTGGTGCTGGCTGCTTTGAAGACATTTCAACAGTTTTCTCTGCATGGCTACTGTTCAGACTTGTCATTGCAGGTCCCAGAGATGAAACAGGGTCTGTGAAGAGGAAGCCAAATACAGATTATAATGATGAAGAAAATAATTTTAGTTAACAAGCTTTTGAACACCACACAAAAATAAATCAATGGTCTAAAGCGGCCAGAAGGAGAATAGAGGCCATTGTCACTCACAGTTCAGCAGATGGGAAAAAAGTCATACCATAAAACTAGAAGATGGTTAAATGGAGAAAAGGGGGCAAATTGTTTACCACAAAGCGATGAGGCCTCCTACCCTCTTTGGACCAGCCTGAAAGTTTTCTTGCTACTGCTGGGGGAGGGGAGGGAAGAATGCAGCAAATACGCATGTAGATAATCATAACATGGGAGTACAAAGTACTCATAGAGGGCATGAGTGGGGGGAAATGCATTGCAGAGAAATGCCTTTTTGAATTAGTGTGCAGAAGCATTTGCACAGGAATGTGTGCAGATGGGCATACATAAAAACAGAACTGGCATGCTGATTCCTGAGCACATAAGATTCAAACATCTTTAAAGAACGGTAAGGATGGGATCCACAAGAGGACCACAAGTGGAACAGATATTGCATGCACAACATACAGATGTACAAGGCTTCACAGAACCTCTATGCAGCAAAGTCAGCTCAAAGCATGATTCCATGTGCTGAACTTAATATTTGGATCACTACCTACATGCATGCAATGCAAAGGGATGAAAGGGAAAAATTAGGCTGAGTTTAACAGCTCACTGGATTGTACTTTACAGATATTAAAATAGTCACACAGATTCATTTCCATACAAGTAAAAAAAATCTACCAGCTTCCAGTCAGCACATTTTGAACTGTGACAGAACTGTAAGAGATGATGGATATACCATTGTTATTTACCTCTTCAGCTGATTTGTCAAGTTACAGCCAGTCAGGATAATTACTGTGATGTTAATATACACTCCAGTGATTATAAAATCAAGCCATTAAGATTATTAATGGACAGGATGGGGATTTCATAAACCAGCTAATTATGAAAAAATTGAAATGGACTGCCTTCAAGTCGATCCCGACTTATGGCAACCCTATGAACAAGGTTTTCATGGTAAGTGGTATTCAGAGGTGGTTTTACCATTGCCTTCCTCTGAGGCTGAGAGGTGGTGACTGGCTCAAGGTCACCCAGTGAGCTTCATGGCTGTGTGGGGATTTGAACGCTGGTCTCCCAGGTTGGAGTCCAACACTCTAACCACTATGCCACACTGGCTCTCCAACTGACTATACACACACAATATTTGTGCACACGTAGTTAAGACCACCATGCAAGGAAGTTATGGAATATATATGTTACCTGTCAGAGCCAAGTACATAGAAGACTGAGTGCTTGGCATTCCAGTTCAAATCAGCCCCCTCACACACAGCTGTGTGATGGGATGGGGAGGCTACACAGGTAGAAACAACAGCTCTAGAACATGTTTTAGCTCAGAGAATAAGAATTTGTGCTGTTGCCCACCACCCCAACCTCCGACAGGTGCAAGACTTCCAGGGGTTCCTGTGCTTACCCAGGATTTGGTTTCCTTGGAAAGAAGGTCAGTGGAGACTTGTGGTATCTTATAGGATATATGCTTTTTGTTTACACACATTCACACCCTAAGCATAAGATGGAGCGGTTCACAGCATTAACAATCCATCAGATCTTGCTCCCCAAAGCCCATAGCTTTGGGGGTACAGACAGAGAGGCCAGGCCTTTCTCTGTGTCTTTCCAGCTTCACCTCCAAGACCAGACTAAAAAACACAAGCCTCTCCTTGCCTCCAGGAAGGGGGGAGGAGGACCTCTCCCCTGAAAAGTTTCAATAGCCACAGGATTTCTCTTGGCCAAGTCCCTTTGGATATGCACACTGACCACTCAAAAAAACTCCTTAACTCACAGGTTGACTTGACGAAACTATTAGATTAACAAAAGAAACTAATCTGACCAGTGGAGCAGGTTTCTTCCTTTGCAGATCCCAAATCAGAGGCTGGAAAGGGGATTCATAGAAATCATCTATCTCAATCCCCAAATCCCATAACAGTACCATTAAGAATTATCAACCATTAACAAGTGGGCAGAGAGGAGGTGAAAGAAAATCCTGCTCCATTGGCTGCCATACTGTGGTGAGCCAGTTGTATGTGATCCATCTGCTGTAGTGCACAGGACTTACGTTAAATCTAACGACACTTCAGAGGCCAAATTTGTGATGGTGCACCAATAGCCGAAACCAGCATGTGGCAGCGGAGACATAAAGCAGACTCGCCACAGCCTATATCACAAAACAGGGATACTCTTTCAGTTATTGCTATGCAGTTAGTGGATACAGATTTATATTTTCACATGATGTCTGAGAATTCTGATCTCTTTACAGTAACATGGAGATTCTAAGACATCTTTAGAAAGAGCCAGAAAACATAACAAAATCTTGACTTGGGGAAAAGGGTGGTGTGGGAGAAAGAACAAAGTAGAGATTACCTCAATTGTCAAGACAACAGGTTTGTCACCTTAGTAACTAAAACATTTTTTTCAGGAGCTGTGAAAGGTGCCATAATCAAACTGTCAAGCAGAATTCATCAGAACTCCTTAAGTGTAACATTAATCTGAAAAGCAGCTTAAAAAAAGAGAAGAAAAGACACCATTGCCTTATTATTGTGTTCTACATGGCATCGGAGAAACAATTTTTTATTCTCTCCTTTTTTACGACATAAATGGCAAAAGAACCACACCTTTATCAGCCTGAAATATGACAATTTTGCACATTCCATCATTTTATATAATTAACAAATCTGCACAAATCTAAACAGGCATGGGATGACTATTATAGGACCAATGGCTATTTCCCCCCCAAGTCATTAGTATATTAAATATACATTTCTCTGTTGAAGCCCGAGGAATTTTATTATTCGAAATGCTGATGCTTTTTAAAAAAGATCCACTTCTTTAAAAAGGCCTTCAGAAATCAAAGAAAGCATGTCACTGTAGTCTGCCTTCCCCTCCAGTTAAACAGAGGATGTAATTATAGCAAGTTAACATTAACTAAAGCAGGAGGATATCCTGGAACACAGTATGAATACATCCTGGATATTTAATTGAACATGGTACATGCACACACAGGGTTGAGTGCTAGTCTGAAAACAGTTGTAGATGTTCAAAGAAGCTCTACAAGATCAGAATAATGTCACACACTGCTTCTTACAATTGTTCATTTATACAACAGACCTATACCTGCAATATATAAAAAAGTACATATCTGTTGAAATATCACATACGCCATGGTTAATCTGCCCAAAGGATTTTTTATAAATGAAGTTTATGGATCCACTGCCTCTTGACTGCAATCCTAGACAATCTTTCCTGGGAGTAAATCCCATTGATCTCAATAAGACTTATTTTTCAGTAGACATGCAGAGGCTTGCATTGTAAAGTAGAAGGCAGTATTACACATGGTCGATATCATTTAGAATTTAAGGAATTCAGTGCTACTGAAGGGCTAGGGAAGTCAATCAGTCAGATACAGCACTCAACCTCTTGAATACAGACTAGGGATTGTGTGTGTCATTTCTCCCCAATAACATTTAAGAGGGACTTCTTCTCTGATAAAATGTAGCACTAATCGCACAAACTTCTACTAGGGCCAAGTACATGGTGTGTTTCACTAATGCACTCAGAAATTTTAATCCACATCTATAGCTATCGATTTCAACCTTAAATTATGATATTTCCCATTCACACACCAGTTGACTTGGGTTTCACATACATTCATCAATACAACCCTGGTCTAGCCATCAGCAGCTTTCCCCCCCTTGCGTTCACATTCTAGAACAACAACAGAAGATTTTCCTCCTCCTCTCTGCTAAATATATTACTCTGCCCTCTTTCTGAGTATATTGAGAATGTAGTTGGTAGCATCCATGATCTCACTGGACCATCTGAATAGTGAATGCTGTGCAAACTGAGATGACAGCAACGTATTTCTCCCTGGAAGGTTCATTAGAACAGAAAAAAGTGTTGCTGTGCCAGATGTTTTCCTTTGTTAGTCCATCCCTCAATTTCAGCACACAGTACCTGAAATCTGTCATCCAATCATTTCCCCCAATGTTTGAGTTAAGAACTGAAGCTTCATTGCATGGGGACAGCACAGTATATGGCTCATGGAGACACAGGCTGCCTGCAAAGCAGTTCCACTCAAGCCAACATCCATATAATGCAGTTTGCAGCCGAAGAAAAAATCCAGCACCAAAGTGTACAGCTTTGCAACTTGGGCCAGGCATCTTTATAATGGAGCTCACTTGAGAAAGGGAAGCAGAAGATCTGATCCTTCAAAGAGGAAGAGCCAAACTACCCATTTGATCAGTGCCACATTCAAGACTCTGACCTCATCTGCACTACATACAGTAGGGCCCCACTTTGCGGCACTCCGCTTTGTAGCGTTCCACCGATATAGCGGTTGTCAACTGCAGAAAGGCCCCGCTCCTACAGCGCTTATTCCACTTTTATGGTGTTTTTCGGGCGTCGGGCACCATTTTAGACAATGTTAGTCAATATGTTCTGCTTTACGGCGGATTTTGCTTTACAGCGGTGGTCTGGAACGGAACCTGCCGTATGAGAGGGGCCCTACTGTATTTAAAGCAGTATTATACTTAAAGCACTATATATTTAAAGCAGTGTTAAACAGTCTTGGCTTCCCCCAAAGAATCCTGGGAGCTGAAGTTTGTTAAGGGGTGTTGTGAGTTGTTAGGATACCTCCTCTTCCCCTCACTAATCTACAATTCTCAGAGTGGGTTAACAGTCAATCCCTCTTCCCAGGGAACTCTTGCAAATCCACTCAACAGACTCTGCCACAAGAAGCTACAATGCTGCAATATTTAATGGCCCAAACAGCCACTGTTATTTATAGTACTCATTAAAATTGTTAGGATGGGCTAGGCGTGTAAAATCAGGACTTAAAGCCTGACCACCAGAGAACCACTGCTGCAGAGTCTTCTCTGTCATGGCCCCTAGACTATGGAATGCCCTCAAGATCAGCCCCCCTCTTCCCATTTTTAGATGGCTGCTGAAGACCCATCTTTTTATTCAAGCATCTGGTTACATTTTTGCCCCTTCATACTGATGTTTTTAAGGATTATATGGATTTGTTTATGCATGGATCTTTGTATGTTTTTGTATTTTTAAATTTCTGTATGGTTTTATATATGCCTTATATTTTTAAATCTACACAATCCACCTCAGGATCCACATTCCAGGTGAGAGGCGGACAACAAAAAATTATTAATTATTTTGAAAAGGAAAACTGTTTGTTCTCTATGCATTTGGACACCTCTTTAAGATATCTTAATCAAAACTGACATAATGGTTCGCGATACCAAGGAGCAAGTCTATGTTTGGATTCAATTGGACCCCATCTTGAATCAAGATGGTGGACCACACTGATTTTGGTTTCCTGAGTAACTCCTGGCATGAGGCTGTTGGCAAAGAATATTTGCAAAGTACAATTGACTATTATAACGACTGAACTGCCTCTTTCAAATGCCACTCCTTTCATTGCACTTGTGGAACTAAAAGCACTAAAGCAATAATCCAATTTATTCTGTTCTTCAGCACTTTAGTTCCCTGACATCCATTTAGATAGTCTTAAGACTTGATAATTCAAACAATTTGTTTTAGCCCTTGGGTTTCTGTCCCAACATTTTTCTATTCACACTAGATTTCACACTAGCAGATACATCCTTTGCATCACTTCTTCCCAATGTACACTGTGGTTCTATTTGTTTATAGAAAAACCATACGAGTTTAACACAGTTTCAGGTATTACTTACTAATATATAGTGTTAATTACCTGAAAATAAACGAGATTTCCTATTAATTAACTAAATTGAAAAATATTGATGAATACTGAATTTGTGAGATTTGACAAAGAAATAAAAATCTACAAGTGTGCATTTAAATAGCACCTCTTTAAAACATCATAAATACCAATAGCTAAGATTGTGGCATCTGTGCAGTACAATAATTTCTTGCCAACTTCCCCCTTTAGTATATGATTTTTGGGCTTATACAAATAAATGCTGAAGCATTCCTAACTTAAACGAAAACATTTTAGAGAACTTCTCAGTCTAAATATTCAGCTTGTGATTCTGCTAGGCAAATGTGGACTTCATCATCTTTGTATAGCAGGAGTAAAATAAAAAGATAAACCTAAACATTATGTCTTCTAGGATCAAGGCATGTATGGAAATGTTCATTGTTCTAAGGTAGAGATGGCCAGACAGCAGTCCTTTGATTAAATCCATCTCCCATGACTATTTCATCTGGTCCCTAGCACCCCTACCAAATTTTCAAAGTGTGGTAAAAAGTCTGCCTGTTATTCCACTCACTCTAAAGGAAAAAAAGTCTTATTGTAGAAAAGATATTCCACACTTAGTTACATCTCTTCTGGATTTTGTATGTGGTGCAAGTGTGCATATTTTATGTAATATACTGAAAAGCACGTATTGATGGTGCCAACTTTTAGGATAAAGCCTGACAACTCAGTTGTGTAACAAAACCACCATTTGCAGACCAGAATGGGACCCAAATATACAGTACTCAGCCACCCCAGTTCTGCACATTCTGAAACACCACTTGGTTCAGTCAGTCTCTTTCTTCTGGGATACACTAAAAAAACACCTAGTAACCCATTTACTTCACTATTATATTTATTAGTATTAACAATGCTATTTTAGTGTTACACTAAGAGCATAGGAAGCTTATACTGAATGTAGACCATTGGTCCACTCAGCTCAGTATTGCTAACATTGATTGGCAGCAGTTCATTTCAGACATGGTTCTTCACCAGTCCTACCTAGTTATGCCAGGAATTGAACCTAGGACTTTCTGAGTGCAAAACAGATGTTCGACCATACTGAGCTTCGGCCTTTTTACAATTCATCTATAAAAAGTGATGCTACCTTTGTATCTGATCTGAGTTTCATTTGGAAGCCATGAGAAATACTCCCCCCCAAAATAGTGTACAACAAATATTTGCCCGCATCACACACTTTAAAAACACTGATAAGGAGGATCTTACACTTTTAGAAAAGAAACTCTAGAAAGAATGCACTTCTCCAGTTCCAACTTCATATTCTGATGCTACCCCACCCATTAGTTTCTTGGGCCACACTGTACATTACTGGAAGCCTTGCCCGCCCACCTAAAAAACTTACATGACTAGTATGACTTTTGCTAAGTTCCTAGTTTCCAAAAATATGGTACTAATGTCTGGAATTTGAAATATTTTGCTAGTCTGAACCATAACAAGTCTGAGAAAAACTGGACTGTGTTTGCTCAGGAAATTTGAGGTACTCAGGGCTGTGCATATTTAGCAGGACATAAAAACTGCTAGTTTTGAACACTCCTTGCTATTCATTTGACCTGGGAAACTTTGCTTGTTCTCTACCGGACCTGTTAGCCCATGGAAACAGATTTTGGGAGATGTGAAGCAAAAATAGGTTCTTCTGGGTCACGGTTGTATGGGATGGAAACAAGGTGAAATATCCTTTTGTGCATTCAACTCAGGTGCTTTGTTCATTTCTATTTGATAGAAGAGAGATTTTGAAGGCGACACACGGCTGGGGCTTTGGTCTGTTCCAGAGACTTATATGCAGGTAAGTGTATATAGGACTGCAGCCAAAAATTGTTATTTTGAGATGAAGTGGTTTCTCTTTGAAATAAATTAATCTGACCCACCCCCAAGGAAGAGTTATAATACTCAAACCATACTGGGCAAACAATTATCCACTGTGTACCTTCTGAGGTCTCCTCCTCTTTCATTCTTGCTTTTGGTGTTTTCCACTTTATTGCCTCCCGGCAAACGCTCATGAACCAAACTGGTCTTGCTTCTACATCTAGCGACTGCATTTCCTAATATTACACAGAGCTTTATGATTTATTTTGTGTCCCTTTTACTCCATTTAATACACTTTTTTCTTCTATGCTGTTCCTTTTTAAAGGGGGGGGGCAATAATCTACATTGTGTAAAAACCTGGAACTTCAAAGTATGTTTATGTAATATATAAAATACACAAAAATCTAATTTGGCTAATTTATTCTGATAGAAGGTTTGGATATGCATATATACATGAGTTTTAATTATCTAGTGTATTTACTATTTCTCAATGTGTTTATGCTGCATTAATCTCCAATTAATCTAGATTAATCTAGTTAGGATAAACTTGCAAATAAACTATTTGCAATATAGGTTAAGTACCATACAACTTGTTCTGATCTCTGCTCTTACTAATGGTACCAGAATTAATCATTCAGCTGCTAAAATAGGTGGCAAAATGCACGTGCACATACACACACACACACAACCACTGGAACCTTCTCATTTGAAACTATATGCACTCCTCCTCCCGACCCCACAACAGCTCCTCCGTCTTATGCTTCACCAGTGAAACTCCTTCAAACACTTTGTATAATGCCTGGCACAAATTCTGCAGAGTCCACAATTTGTACCACTAATTTATTTGTTTGATAGCTTTTTTAAGACAACAATTAACTGTATGGGCAAAACCACAACTTTACCACCAGAGCTTTGTGTGAAACCTCCGGTGTCCTTCCAGTAGCTGCTCTGCAAAGTTACCAAGCTCACTTTTTTCCGACTTTCAGATGATCTTTGATCATTTACTGGCTCCCTGCTTGTCCAATCGTTCCAGAAAGCCTTCTCTCTCCAGCTACTAAGAGAAAAACAAACTGCCATTCTCAACCTTTAAAGGAACTTTACAGAACTAGCATTCTTTTCCCATTCCTTTTAAAGGAGCATCACCTTAAATTCAAGCAATGTTTCATAGAGATAGTCATACTGCTGAAACCCCCATAAGTTACTTCAAGTCCTCGTTCACATAGGAGAAGCAAGAAGGATTCAGTGCCTTCTTCGCTTGCTTCCTCTTGTTGGCATAGTTGGTGAATCTGTTTCTGTCCTCTTGACTAGGCCTCAAAGGACTGGGAATGGGAGAAAGTACAGAGCAACACAAAAACGCAGAAACTGATAGTGATAAAGAAAATGACTGACTCAATTTCATGTAGTCTGAGTCTTGGTTCCCCCACTCCTTTTCCTCAGCTCTTTCTATGGCAGTGGTTCCCAAACTTTAGTCTGTGGACCACTGGTGGTCCATGAGCTCCATTCAGATGGCCTATGATGTCTCTGTAAAAATTCAATTAAAACTCATACAGCATCTAGCATAGTGTATTAAAATTGCTACAACAGGCAGAAAAATCATTAGGTGGTCTTCCAAGCCCATCAGCAATTTTAAATGGTCTGTGGGGGGAAAGGTTTGGGGGCTACTGTTCTATGGAAATGAGTGCTTTATGTCTGCTTCACATGAGGAGGACTGGAGGACACATAATAATTTTCAGAATACATAATAATTTTCTTTGCTTTGCTTTTTTAAGGATGTTTTTAAATGCTTTATTGTTTGTGTGTTTGCCAGCTTGGGCTCCTTTGGGAGGAATGGTGGCATATAAATTTAATAAATAAAAAAATAAATATAATGTTCATGGTTTCTTCTGGGTTTTTTGTGTTTTTTGCCTGCTCCTCATAAACTGGCAAAACCAAAGAGATACTAGGTTACTTACAATTCAGCAACTTGTAGCTCAATTTCTATCTATCTCTATCTTTATATAATATTTTTTAAGCCTTGACGCATCACACTGCAGTTCACTTGGCCACACACATGTGGTGCTGTGAACTACAGTGTGACTCAGCTGTGCTGGGGTCCAGAAGAACAGTGAGCAAGTGGGCGGCAGGGGGTGGCCTGGGGGAAGAGGAAGGTTAGCCGGTCAGCTCCAGGTGCTCTTGGATGAAACCGATTATCTGGATCCGTTTCAATCCGGTTTTAGGCCTGGTTTTGGCACTGAAACAGCCTTGGTCGCCCTGTATGATGACCTTTGTCGGGAGAGGGACAGGGGGAGTGTGACCCTGTTGATTCTCCTTGATCTCTCAGCGGCGTTTGATACCATCGACCATGGTATCCTTCTGGGGAGGCTCACGGAGTTGGGAGTTGGGGGCACTGCTTGGCAGTGGCTCTGCTCCTACTTAGCGGATCGTCGCCAGAAGGTAGTGCTTGGGGAACATTGCTCGACACCCTGGACTCTCCATTGTGGAGTCCCTCAGGGGTCGGTCTTGTCCCCCATGCTCTTTAACTACTACATGCAGCCTCTGGGTGCGGTCATCAGGAGTTTTGGAGTGCGTTGCCATCAGTACGCTGATGACACGCAACTCTACTTCTCCTTTTCACCTTCTTCAGGTGAGGCTGTTGATGTGCTGAACCGTTGCCTGACCGCGATAATGGACTGGATGAGAGCTAATAAACTGAAACTTAATCCAGACAAGACTGAGACACTGTTGGTGAGCTCTTTACCTGCCCAGATGGTGGATGTTCATCCTGTTCTAGATGGGGTTACACTCCCTTTGAAGGAACAGGTTCGTAGCTTGGGGGTCCTTTTTGACCCTTCCTTGTCGCTTGAGGCTCAAGTGGCCTCGGTGGCACGGAATGCGTTTTACCATCTTCACTTAGTAGCCCAACTATGCCCCTATCTGGACAGTGACGATCTCGCCTCAGTTGTTCACGCTCTGGTAACCTCTAGACTGGACTACTGTAATGCGCTCTACATAGGGCTGCCCTTGAAGACCGTTCGGAAACTTCAGCTAGTGCAAAATGCGGCAGCCAGGTTGTTAACGAGGACCCGCTGGTCTGCGCATATAACACCTGTCCTGGCCCGCCTGCACTGGCTGCCTATTTGTTTCCGAGCCAGATTCAAGGTGCTGGTTTTGACCTATAAAGCCTTACACGGTGTGGGACCACAATACCTTGTGGAACGCCTCTCCCGCTATGAACCTACCCGTTCACTTCGTTCAATATCCAAGGCCCTCCTCCGGGTACCAACTCATCAGGATGCCTGGAGGATTGTTATTAGATCTAGGGCCTTTTCTGTGGTGGCCCCCGAACTGTGGAACAGCCTACCTGTGGAGATACGCCTGGCGCCTTCGGTACTTTCTTTTAGGCGCCAGGTTAAGACCTGGCTATACTCCCAGGCATTTTGATGTTCAATGTGTTTCATTTAATTTTTTTTTCGTTTAACTTGTTGCTGATTTTATTGTAATTTTATTGTAATATTGTATTTTAATCTTGTTTTGTTCACCGCCCAGAGAGGTATTCGCTATGGGCAGTTTAAAAATGAAATAAATAAATAAATAAATAAATACAAGGCAGTGGCCTAGCTGTGCTGGGCTCAAGGTCAAGGGGGGAAGGGGAAGGAGGGCGAGTGAGTGGCTGGTGGCCTAGGTAACTCAGAGTTACTCAGTGTCACTATAGCCAGGCTTCCCTTTTCTCCAGGCCATGGGAGGGAGGGTGAGCGAGACCATGGGCAGAGTGGACGAGGTGCCTTGGCAACCTGGAGGAAGGGGAGGAGTTGGCATGCGAAGCACATGGGGGCAGAAACCCTAGTGTAACAAACTTTTTTAAAAATGTAATAATGTAATTTCAATTAGCAATTATTATATGAAAAAACAGTTCATTTAATAAACCAAACATGATAATTTCATGGGCAAACCAAGTTTTACATGATACATTTTATGCTCCTAAAATAACAAACTTTCAATCTGTAAAGGGTGCTAAAAAGGGTATTGCGTATTTTTCAGTTTTTTCAAAATTTCTGCCCCGCCCCCAAACACATCCCCCCCCATAGTTTCTGGAAATTTTACATCTCTAAATCCATCCTTTACCATTAGGGACCAAAGCAGACATGAACAGAAATATGCCACTAGGGCCAAAGTCCAAATATCATTTGGTTACTTTGAGGAACAAGAGCAGTTAAGAGCACAAGAGGGGCAAGAGCAGTGTTGCGTAGTCGTCTTTTGAATACAACTTGTTTAAAAGTTAGCAATTCATAAAGAAGAAAAATATAGGACTGGCTCCAAGTCCCTGGGAGAGCCCACTAAGGCAAAGCAGTTGCTGTCACATGGTCTCTCCTTTCCCAAGCAGCAGTGTAATTGGGTTCCCTCAGAGGTTCGGGTCCCCCTCCCCAAAAGCCCCTTTCCTTAGGATGAAGGCTTCTCCACTCCCCAGACAAAAGGCAGGTGGTACAACTCTGGGCAGCAGCTTTGGCTTCTGCTTACTGATAACTGTTTGCCCATCTGATAAGTAGTACATCTAGAGGGAATGAACTAAAAGGGCATTTTTCCCCCAGAACAGCCAAACCCTGAAGCCAGCCATGGATAGGTGCACTTTCAAAACAAATGAGCTGCTCTCTCCTTCAAGGGGACATATGACCTACAAGTCATCATACTGCCTCACAAATGCTACATAAAGTTGAAGAGGGTGGAGGAGGACTAGTCTAATTTCATAAAGGTAGGTTACATTTGGAAATGTGCCTTAGCCAAGACTATACATTAAGCTTCACAGCCAAGGGCAAATTCACACTGGTACAAAATGTAGGTTTAAATGGCAACATATACATTCAAAATGAACATAAGGAGAGTCCTGCTGCATCAGGCCAAGGGCCCGTCCAGTCCAAAAGCCTGTCCTGACAATATAGCTAGGATTCTCTCAAGTGAAAAATTGTCCTCTCACCCCAATTCATTGTTTAATGCTTGGAACCCAGCATCTAAATCAGAGCTTGGAAAAGTTTTTTTTTTTTTAACTACAACTCCCATCAGCCCAATCCAGTGGCCATGCTGGCTGGGGCTGATGGGAGTTGTAGTTCAAAAAAGTAACTTTTCCAAGCTCTGATCTAAATGCATATGCAATATTCACACTGAACAATACTTCACAACAAATGATACCACACATCTGTTTGGCAATTTAAATTCAGGTATTTTTAAGTATGAATTGGCCCAACGCTCCTCAGTGTCTAAATTTTTCTCAAGCTCAAGACTGACACTTTTAACCACTATACCACACTGGCTCTGATCAAGCCTCTCTGTTATCAAAAGGTAACCTATTTTATTTTTTATGTATTTATTAAATTCATGAGAGCCAGTGTGGTGTAGTAGTTAAGGTGTTGGACTCTGACCTGGGAGACCAGGGTTCAAATCCCCACACAGCCAAGAAGCTCACTGGGTGACCTTGGGCCAGTCACTGCCTCTCAGTCTCAGACAATGGTAAACCACCTCTGAATACCGCTTACCATGAACACCCTATTCATAGGGTCACCATAAGTCAGAATCGACTTGAAGGCAGTCCATTTCCATTTCATTAAATTTATATCCTGCCCTTCCTCCCAGGAGCCCAAACACTAAGCACACTCTAAAACATCTTGAAAACAAAAGACTTTAAAACGTATTAAACAAAACATCTTAAACATGTATTTTAAAAAACAGCTTTAAAAACATCTCAAAAAAGCAATTACAACATAGACACAGACTGAAATAAGGTCTCTACTTAAAAGGCTTGTTGAAAGAGGAAAGTTGGGCCATTTAAACTTTTGTTCCAGGTATCTTATGAATGAACCTCATGCAATAATGTATATCTGCTGTAATTAATTTCTTTGTGCTTACAATTAAAGTCATTTTGGCATGTAATCAGTGCACTGTATTAGCGCGAAGGCTGTAGTGCAAGACCATCAGAAACTTTAGACAACTAAGAGCAGGTTTTCAGTGACACTATTAAAAAAAGTCTTTCATTCTCTAAAGAAAGATGGGGGTGGGTTGGAATCAAGCATTCAAGACAAAACTTAGATTTACCACCTTCTCAGGCTTCTTTTCCCTGCTAAAAAGGCAGCCCAACAGATGAACATCCTAATGAGCTAATTGTTCATTTCCCTCCATATAGATTCATTCTGAGAACTTATTCTTAAAAAGTCTGGGTTACCTGTAAGAGATATGGCCAGCCTATCTCTCATCATGATGCAACTAAAACTCGCAAGGCTATTACTCGTCCTGGTTCCTAACATGAAAGAGGCATGATTTACTATAGAGTTAGTGATGAGTATCCTTTAAACTTAACTGTTGATTATCAATGTCATACACCTGAACCAGGTCTGAGGTTTTGGAGACTTTGCCATGTGCCTGGATCTTTAAAAACATTGAAATATCCTGAAAAGGCCTTCAAAACCCCAACTGGCATAGTTCCAGATTTTCTCTAAAACAAACTACTTTAGTGGCATTAGTATAATTCATTAATAGGCAAAAAACCTTGCGGTTTAAAAACATACCTATAGCCCACAGCTATTCTATCAAACTTTAAAAAGCAGGGAAATTGGGCAGCTATAGTGAATGCACCAGGGGAGCAGGAGACCTGAACTCCTCTCTGAGATACTGTACTGCCCTACAAATTGGTCAAAATGCAAACACTATTTGGGTTGGTCTTTCACAGTCCAATCCACTTCCTGTGTAGCTTGGAAGAATTTGGTAACATGTGCCTCTGAGCATGGGGATTGGAAGGGGATGGGGTGTGAGGGGCAAAGGAAGGGGGAGGGAAGGGGCAAGAGGAGGGGATAAGAGGAAAGAGAAGGGAGGGTGGGTTTGATCATTTACATATTTTTTTAGTTCAGTGGGATTTATTTCTATGCAATCATGTTTGAAAATGAACTGCCTTCAAGTCAATCCCCACCTATTGCGACCCTTTGAATAGGGTTTTCATGGTAAATGGTATTCAGAGGTGTCGGAAGGCAGAGCTGGGGTCCCAATCCCGGGGAGCTGGATCCCGGAGAGTTGGGAGAAGAGTATTCGGATGGATGGCAGAGGGAAGGGGGAGGAACTTCCCCCCTTTGGAGCGAAGACGAAACAGAGGAACTGCCAGTGATAAGGTCACTTAGCGACGGGGAGCCTGAGCCCTCCCTGGACATTCTCACGCCTCCCCCTCTTTCAGGCTCAGAGCAAGAGGGGAAAGAGGGAGGGCTGCTCACAGCCGAAAAGCGGGGAGGCAGTTTACCATCAGCCCCTCCCCTATCCCCCATCCTGGAATCGGAAACTTCAGAAGAGGAGGGGGTGATGCTTCCCCCCTCACCGCGCACACGCAGACAGCTGAAAAGACAGGAGAGAAGGGGGGGAAGGCGGGCAGTACCTGAGGGGCAGTTAAGGAGGAGCGAAAGATTGCGCGCCCGTTTGGCCCCTTCTTAAAGAACAGGCGGGAAGAAGTCCCTTGCTCTGTCAACTTTCTCCCAATGCCGCAGGACCTGTATCCCTGTATTGCTTCATGAGAAAATGCAGTCTTTGTTTGGACATTACCCTAATAAAACACGAATTAACTACAGCCGTTGGTCTGGTTCCTGAGTCACATCCTGGGCCTGACAGCTTGACAGAGCCACCTAAATCACCCTCAACGCTCTCTTCACTTGACTGGGACAAGATGTCAAAGGGAGCAGCGGGGGGGACGAACCCCACTTCTGAGACGGAAGAAGTGGAACTCTTGAGGACTAAGGTAGCTGATTTGCAGACGGATGTTCAAGCCCTGCTAGCAGCAGTCAAGGCGCTGAAGACGGATAATCAAAACTTGAAGGCCACGATAGACCAGATGCGAACAGCCCCTCCAGCTGCCGTAGTAAAGGTTCCCATTGGATTGCCCCCAAAATACGCGGGACAAAGTGATCAGTTGGCAACCTTCGTGGCTCAATGTGAGTTATATCTGGATGTCAGGCACACAGAATTTCCAGACGATGGGGCTAAAGTAGCTTTCGTGATTAGCCTCCTGGAGGGAGAAGCTGCAAAATGGGTGACTCCGTATCTCGTGAGAAAGGATACTGTCTTAGGAAGGTACAGAGGATTTATACAGGAGATGACCGAGATGTTTCAAGACCCGCAAAGGGCTGAAACAGTAGCGCGGCAACTAGGCGCTCTGAAGCAAGCTAAAGGGACTGTTTCCGAGTACACTAATGCTTTTAAAATTCTGTCCCAGGAAACTGGTTACAATGACACCGCCCTGATGTTTATGTACTGGAGTGGATTAAATGCTGAAATCCTGGATGAGTTGGCCAGGACCTCCCCCCCCGCTGACCTACCAGGGCTCATCCGGCTATGCCTACAGATAGATCACCGGATGGAAGGAAGGCGCCTGGAAAGGAAGCAGGAGGTCCCGAGATACTCAGCCTCGGCATCCCGCAACAAGACCCTTCCCACTGCAGGGATGGCAGGTAATGCATCTGAGGGACAGGGAGGGGCTAGGCCAAGACTGTCGGAAGAAAAAAAGGAAAGACGACGCCGGGAACGTTTATGCTTTTATTGTTCAAAGCCGGGCCATGTGGCCAGAGACTGTGGACTGAAAGGGGGGAAAGCCGAGCCGTCGGGAAACTAGAACACCCAGTCCACGTGCAGGCCGGTGGACTGGGGGCAGCGTTGTATAAAGGCCCCCCAACGATCCAACCTCCCTCAAAGGGGGTGTTAGTCTTGCCTATTCGGATTACAACTTCCAGAGGAGTGGTGTTTAATTCCACTGCCTTAATTGACAGTGGAGCCTCCACAAATTTTATTGATGCAAAGTTAGTCAAGCGTCATGGAATTTCCCGGTGGAAACTGGACGCTCCCCTAGCTGTGGAGACTATCGATGGGAGACCCCTGAAGTCAGGAGGGGTGACACAAGCCACGGAGGAAGTGAAACTTCAAATCCCTGGGCACGAAGAGTTCATTTCGCTATACGTGTCAGATCTCTCGAACTTTGAGGTGATTCTGGGAATGCCCTGGCTAGCAAAGCATGAACCCAAAATAAGTTGGAAGGAGGCGGTGGTGTGGTTCACCTCACAGTATTGCCAGGAGAACTGTCAACCTGAAGGAATCAAGAACACCTTAGCGGGGGCAGTGCAAGAGATCGAGCAAGTGACCCTGCTGCCAAAGTATGAAGAATTCAAAGATGTGTTTGATGAAAAAGAGGCAGAGACTTTACCCCCCCACCGCCCTTACGACTGTGCGATTGACCTAGTGCCAGGAGCCAGCATCCCATCAGGGAGAATCTACTCTCTCACAGAGAATGAGAGGGAGACCCTGAAGGAATTCCTGGATAAAAACCTGAGGCGAGGATTCATACGCGCCTCACAATCCCCTGCTGGAGCGCCACTATTGTTTGTGAAAAAGAAGGGGGGGAACTCAGACCCTGTAACGACTATCGCGCATTGAACCAGATCACCATCCCCAACAGCTACCCGCTGCCCCTGATCTCAGAGTTGCTGGACCGACTGCGCTCTGCAAAAATCTTCACGAAGCTGGATTTGAGAGGAGCGTACAATCTGATCAGAATGAAGGAGGGAGATGAATGGAAAACAGGATTCTTGACCGCTTACGGACAGTATGAATACCTGGTCATGCCGTTTGGGCTTTGTGGAAATTCAGGAATTTTTCAAAAATTCATGAACAATGTGTTTAGAGACTTGTTGGACACGTATGTAATCTGTTACTTAGATGATATCCTGGTGTTCTCAAAGAACCAGGAAGACCACGACCAGCATGTGAAGACGGTGTTGAAGAGACTGAGAGAAAATCATCTGTATGCTAAATTAGAGAAATGTGGATTTGACCTCAAGTCTCTAGACTTCCTTGGATATCGAATCTCAGCGGAAGGCGTGGAGATGGACCCAGGGAAAGTAAGCTGCATATTGGACTGGGGCCAACCTGTCACCAAAAAGGATGTACAACGGTTTTTGGGGTTTGCCAATTATTACAGAAAGTTCATTCCAGGGTTTTCCAAATTAACAGCTCCTCTGACCGACTGTTTAAGGGGGAAGAAGAAGTTTCAATGGACAGAGAACGCCACCGAGGCCTTTGAGGAGCTGAAGAGAAGGTTTGCTACTGAGCCCATTCTGCGCTTTGCTGATCCGAACCGCCCTTTCGTAGTGGAAGCAGATGCTTCAGATTTTGCCATCGGGGGGGTCCTGCTACAATTAGACCAAGAAGGGAAGGAGCTGCACCCCTGTGCGTACTTCTCTCGGAAGTTAAAGCCCGCAGAGAAGAACTACACAGTTTGGGAGAAGGAGCTGCTGGCCATCAAGGACTCTTTTGAAAACTGGAGACAATACCTAGAGGGGACCTCTCATCGAATTGAAGTGCGCTCCGACCACAAGAATCTTGAAAGCCTCCAAACAGCCAGAAAGCTGAACCAGAGACAGATAAGATGGTCCCAGTTCTTCACTAGGTTTAACTTCCAGATTACTTACCATGCCCAAGCCAAAAACCAGAGAGCGGATGCCTTATCCAGACAGCCACAATACAAAGAAAGTGAATCCGAGGACCAGCCTCAGTACGTAATCCCGCCAGAGAAATTAACGTTGGGAGTATGCCAGCCTTCATGGGAAGAGGAACTCAAAAAGGCACAACAAGAAGATGCAGACCTGCTAAAATATCAGCAGGAGACGGGACAAGGTCAAGACTCAGAAGTAACCTTTCACTGGAGAAATGGACTGTTATGGTTCAAAACCGCCAGATATGTGCCAGAAGGGGAATTAAGGCTCAGAATCCTACGCCAGTGTCATGATTCCATCACAGCGGGACACTTTGGGATTTACAAGACCATTCAGAACGTGGCCAAGGACTTCTGGTGGCCTAAAATGCGTCGGGATATTGAGAGTTATGTAAAGTCCTGCTCTGTCTGTCTGCGGACAAAAACACAAACAGGGACACCAGCAGGACTGTTACAACCGTTGCCTGTCCCACACGAACCCTGGAAGGACCTCTCCATGGATTTTATAACTGATCTACCCAAGTCCCAAGGAATGACAGCCATCTTAGTAGTGGTGGATCTACTTACCAAAATGGCACACTTTCTTCCTTGTGCAGGGGCCTTAGAGGCTAAAGAAACGGCCAAGTTATTCATAAAAGAAGTCTACCGGCTGCATGGATTGCCAAACAGCATAGTCTCAGACCGAGGAACTCAGTTCACAGCCAAATTTTGGAGAGCAATGTGGAAACAGTTGCAGACGGAATTAAAACTCTCCCCCACCCATCACCCCCAGACAGATGGGCAGACGGAACGCTTGAACGCCGTTTTGGAAAGATATTTACGAAGTTATGTGTCCTATCAACAGACTGACTGGGTATCATATTTGCATTTTGCAGAGTTCGCCTACAACAATTCTCTGCACTCCAGCACTCAACAAACCCCGTTCTTCGCTAATTATGGATTCCATCCTAAAGTCTTTCCAAGCAGCTCAGAAGGAATGCTGGTACCGGCAGCTGAGAACTTCCTTAAGGAATTGCAAGCGGCGCAACAGACACTGAAACAGCAGTTAAACGAAGCCAAAACGGAGTACAAGCGAGTTGCTGACCTGCACAGGAAGGAGCCCCCCCCCCTTCAACCGGGAGACCAGGTATGGCTGTCCACCCGCTTCCTCCAGATGCCGGGCAAATGTAGAAAATTACAAGACAAGAGGGTGGGTCCTTTCGAAATAGAAACTCAAATCAATCCCGTGGCGTACCGACTGAAGCTGCCTGACACGTTTAAAATACATCCTGTGTTCCATCGATCCCTCTTAACGAAAGCCGCCCCTCCCAGTGAGTTACGGCCGGAGGAACCTCCCGGAGCTCCACTCCTGGTAAATGAGCAGCTTGAGTTTGAAGTTGAGGAGATCTTAGATTCCAGGATCAGACGCCACAAGCTGCAGTACTTGATTCACTGGAAAGGCTATGGGGTGGCTGACAGATCATGGGAAGATGCAGCTGATGTGCATGCTCCAGAATTGGTAAAACTTTTCCATCAACATTTTCCCCACCGTCCCAAGCCAGACAAGGGGAGGGGGGCACAGCCTGGGAGGGGGGATGGTGTTGGAAGGCAGAGCTGGGGTCCCAATCCCGGGGAGCTGGATCCCGGAGAGTTGGGAGAAGAGTATTCGGATGGATGGCAGAGGGAAGGGGGAGGAACTTCCCCCCTTTGGAGTGAAGACGAAACAGAGGAACTGCCAGTGATAAGGTCGCTTAGCAACGGGGAGCCTGAGCCCTCCCTGGACATTCTCACGCCTCCCCCTCTTTCAGGCTCAGAGCAAGAGGGGAAAGAGGGAGGGCTGCTCACAGCCGAAAAGCGGGGAGGCAGTTTACCATCAGCCCCTCCCCTATCCCCCATCCTGGAATCGGAAACTTCAGAAGAGGAGGGGGTGGTGCTTCCCCCCTCACCGCACACACGCAGACAGCTGAAAAGACAGGAGAGAAGGGGGGGAAGGCGGGCAGTACCTGAGGGGCAGTTAAGGAGGAGCGAAAGATTGCGCGCCCGTTTGGCCCCTTCTTAAAGAACAGGCGGGAAGAAGTCCCTTGCTCTGTCAACTTTCTCCCAATGCCGCAGGACCTGTATCCCTGTATTGCTTCATGAGAAAACGCAGTCTTTGTTTGGACATTACCCTAATAAAACACGAATTAACTACAGCCGTTGGTCTGGTTCCTGAGTCACATCCTGGGCCTGACAAGAGGTGATTTCATCATTGCCTTCCTCTGAGGCTAAGAGGCAGTGACTGGCCCAAGGTCACCCAGTCAGCTTCATGGCTGTGTGGGGATTTGAACCCTAGTCTCCCAGGTCGTAGTCCAACACTGACCCAGGGAAGGGGCAGGGAGTGGGAGGGGAGGAGATTGGGTGGGTGGGCACTGGGCAGAAGGGAAGTCCCTTTCCTTTCCGAAAGGAAAACATTGTGAACAGAATCATTCTTTTTCAGGCTTTCCCCCACCTTTTTATTCTACAGCAGACACCCAAATTTAAACCAAAGCTTTCCCTGGCCACATCCACACCAGGCCTTTATTTCACTTTGGACAGTCATGGCTTCTCTCAAAGATTCCTGGGAAGTGTAGTTAGTGAAGGGTGCTGAGAGTTGCTAGGAGACGCCCTGTTCCCCTCACAGACCTTCAATCAGAGTGGCTGACTGTTAAACCATTCTCTCAGGGGAATAGGAGTCTCTTAGCACCCATCACAAACTATACTTCCCAGGATTCTTTGAGGGAAGCCATGACTGTCTCACATGAAAGCAAAGTCTGGTGTGGGTGTGGCCCTCTGATTAGGCAAGCCCAGCAGCTGTGAGGCTTTTAGAACTCTTGACAGTTGGTTCTTACTGAGCATGCTCCGCGCTATCAGCCAAAATTTATTAAATTAATTAAAAATTAGCCAGGCATTTTTTCAACTTTTAAACTGCAGCAGATGAAGGTCAGAGTATGGGGCAACGTCAGTATTAGGATTACAGGTACTCTGTGAACATGGCTGATTTTTAATGAATTTCAACAGATTACGAGAACAGAGAAAAAAGTCCAAAAGGGCTCTGAGGTTTTTCTCTCTCTTTTTACACTTTGAACTTATTCTCTCTGACTGTTTTGTGTATCGCCATGAAAATTGACAGGGTTGTTAAGCAAGCGTTTCTGAGTTCAGGACTATAAGTTATGTAAGGTTTTGTTTTGAAATGAGCTTATGGGAAGCATCAGAATGGCATGGGGGGGTATTTTCAATTTAACATTACGGAATGTGAAAAATCCCCGCTGGCTATAGTATACAGCCACTCTCGTGGCTGTATAATACAAACACAAACTATTTTATATAATTTATGCTTTCTGTTTCCTGCTTTTTTGTCTTTTAAATAAATCTGACTTACACAATTGGACATTGATTTTGGAGACACTGTACCTTCCTGGGAAATAACACAAAGTTATTTAGGCTTGTATTATGCAAATTAGTTGCATGATCAGTTAAGCCAGCTGGGACCCATAGGAATACACTTCAGTCAAGTATCCTAGATGCAATAAGATCTCCCCCTAGTCAACTTTTGAGGCTTCCAGAATAGTTTGAATCTGGGTTGGGGCAGCTTATACACCGCACTCAAGCAAAAAGACTCAGACACTGTATTAGTTCAGACTATATATTTACCACATGAGAGGAGCTCATACTAAAGGGCTATGCTAAATTTTCAGGGGTGAACTTTTAAAAAAAGTATTACTACTTATAAAAATTAAACTACATACATACATGGTAATTTCATACATCGTAAGAGCCAAAGTTATCATTTTTATTACATACTGAGTGCTTTCTATATATTTTTCTTAAAACATTCCAGTTCTTAAAAAGAGAAGACTGCTTGTCTTTCCCCTTATTAACAATGTTGATTAGTTCTATTGTATTATGGTATCTCCCAAACTTAGTAACTATTTAGATCTTGATGGCAGGTTTACTTTTATCTCCACTTCAATTTTATTGCCACCCTTTTATTGCTACTACTAAGAAGTATCTAAACATTACCAGATCCTCTGATGATGATGATGATCAGATGATGAAGAAGAAGAAAACCTTATTTCCTTAACAGTCCATTAACCATGCAGTGGACCTGGAAATACTGCAGCAAAGGCAAACTAGAAACCCAGAATAAGTCTGAGCTGTACACATTTTCATTGCTCAGCCCTATATAGACAGCCTTACTTAGATATGTTCTTGGGTCATCCCAGAGTTGTATCTCTTCTAATAAATCTTTATTTCCTAATTATAAAAAATTGTAATTAAAGGAGACAAACCAGAACTGACCTAGCTTAAACTTAAGCCAGACAATATACAAAATTTTTGTACAAGGAGTGAACATGTACTTTTAACATTAAAAAAATGACTTTGAGAATTATCTCACATATTCATCAAATTATCCCAAGCATTTGCCCTTTTCACACCTGTTTGCTGCTGCAACAAGTATGTGCTTCAGCACGTTTTTCATGGGTTTTTTTTGTTAAATTTATTGAAGGTTTTGTACAATGAAGAATAGGGATATAAGTCCTGGGGTTATATTATTGTATAGTACACATTTTCCAATTCATAATACATTAGTTGTAATCTAAGTCAGCGTACAGGGTGGGGGGAAGGACAAAGATGGAGGATGGTTCATGGCAAGGAGTTTAGACTGATGCAGAAATGTGGGTTTCTGTTGAGTGTTTTTATGTTTGCCTGCTAAATTTATCACATGTAGCGACAGGTTCATACCAACTAAAAAGGATGATTGGAAACCTCCATCAACACATGCTTCATTATGGAAGGACAAATTAGGTTGAACATCCAACAACTCAAAATATTCCAATATCTAACCAGAAACTGATTAGAATGTGGCCAGAAACACGCACCAATCCTCCTTTTTTTAATGCTGATTACAACTGGTTCCATTCTAATGTTTTTTAGCTGCTAAAGTTTAACACTTAGGAATGGATTGCTTTTCCACTATCTGCTGAAGCACCATTACAATGGTGGTTCTGCCCAGCACAATATTCCCCATTTAAAAAAAACAACACTCTGAAGATGTCTGACTCCCAGGGCAAGATTATACTGTAAATTTACTCCGAGGTAAGTCCTGTTTAGTTCTGTGGCACTTACTTCCCAGAAACTGTGCTCAGGATTTCAGCCTTCAATCAGTAAAACAGCTTCATTTCCCTCCCACCCACCCAAGCTCTTCTGCTACAGATCCTTCACATTAATTTCTTCCCATTCTCTCCTAAATTACTGGTTTTCTCTTTGCAGCCAGAGCCACTGCTTCTTCCTTACATAGGAAAACCCCTACTGGATGCTGCCCTACTGCAACCACACATAAACATGCACAACCAACCACAATCTCACAACAATGTGCAATGTCAAGACTGACAGCAGGTTTCCTCTGCAATTGTAACAGACACTTTTATAACCTCCACACATGAGTGCACATCCTTTTGCCATGGAGCCCAATCATTGCATGAAGGGCCATCTAGACAGGATGGAGTACCAAGAGGGGGGCCCTTCCAGAGCCAGATGAACCAGAACTCTGTACTGTGTATTTAACAAGGATCTTTTGATGACCTGTTTTGCAAATATTTTACTTTTACTCCTAAGAGAACATTATTTGATGTTAATCATGATGACAAAGGGCCACAAGAACAGCACACATTTGGCTCACTGACAAAAGCCAGCAGCTGCGGCCATAGCCTCCTCTAGGCAGACCAAATGCCAGGAGTTGGTTGGGTTGATTACAACATGTTTCAGAAAAAAATTGTTGGCCAATCCTGCACACACTGTGGCTGAAAAATAAAGTACACCAAGCTGATGCCTACATTTTAGTCTTCTGTTGTTGTCATCCTCATCAATACACCCACTCCAACAAGAGAACAAATACACTCTCAAATATTAAGAGAACAAATATCTTGCATTGAGGCCCTGAGAAGATGGCTAGACACCATCAGGTTCCCTTTGTTATTAGAGAACAGAGAGAGTGAGTGTAGGCTGGGAAAAGACAAAGAGAGTAGGTGGGAAAAGCAATATTCAGATTTGACCAGCTTAGTAATGCACAGCAGTCTTTTGCCCCCAGTCAAGCCCCTATCTCATCCTCCAACCCCTTCTCTTCTTTCTACTGCCAGTGCTTCTCCAAGACAGTTTTATTCTTCTTCCTTTATACAGGTTACCAAATTATCAAGGTAAAGTGGAAAGAATCTGTAAAATTTAAAAATAAAAATATTCCAGCAAGAAAAATGGTGCACAGTGAAAGAACCTGCTGAGTTCTCTACCTGTAATCAGAAGGCTAAACAGTTTTGAACTTGCCATACATAGTAAGCCACCACTCACATACCCAAAGCTAGAAGTCCATTAAAAAAAAAAACAGCAGATGTAGTAAGGTATCCTCAAGGTCACATCCTCACAAGCAGAATCAAATACAGTAGGGCCCTGCTTTTCGGCAGCCCACTTTTCAAAGTTCCACTAATACGGCGGCTAAAATTAGAGTAAGGTCCCACTCATATGGTGCTTGTTTCATTTTTACAGCGTTTTTCGGGCACTGGGCACCATTTTATTGAAGGAGTTCCGCTTTTCGGCATGTTTTGCTTTTAGGAGGGGGTCTGGAACGTAACCCGCTGTATGAGTGGGGCCCTACTGTAGGTCCTTTTACAGTACTACTTTAGGCAGAATGCTGTATTACTTCTCACTGTAGGCCAACTTTCAAAATAGTACCAACTTCTGTGAGCCAAACCCTTGCTTCAAGCAGTTCTTAAGGGGAGAGAGCTACCATATTCTTTTTGCGTAAGGGGCACATTTTCCACTGGAATCTGACCATGACTCAGCATAAAGAGGTAAAGAAGCCATGTATTTGGACAAGGTCAGCAAAATTAGTTATTTTAAGCAAGATCTACTGCTGAGCTAAGTGAAGGAAGAAACGGGGAGACTGAAAGGGAAGAAATTTTCTTTACTGAAACATGTCAGCAATTGGGCAGTGGGGGGGAAGCTTTGACATCTGTTCCCAATGTCACAAATTTCTAAGCTGATTTGCAAAAACTTTGCAGGGGGGATATTTTTTTCTTGAAAAGACTCTTGAGAAACCTTAAAGACTGACAAATCAATAACAAATTGTTCTTCTGGCATATCTTAAGCAGGGTGGGACAGCTGTGGCCCTCCAAATGTTGTTGCACTCCAACTCCCATAATCTGTGACCATTGGCCATACTAGCTGAGATCAATGGCTGCTAGGTGTCCAACAACATCGTGTCTTAAGAAATCTGTCTGTGTGTCTCTCTGTCTTTCTCTCTCTCTCACACACACACACAGCTTTCTGCTATCAGAAATACAAAGCCATTTCTTCAATCATAAATTTTAAAAAAATGTTTGTTGCACTACGCTAGTTATTTTTAAAACAAAAAAGAGCAAAATGAACATGCTAACAACAGTAGAGGTGTACTGATGTAAATGATTATTTATAAATTTTAACTACCCACTCTTCAGTTTAGTTAGAACTCGTAAGGCAGACTTCAAAATGAAAAAAAAGACACCCACAAGAATGAGAATATAGTACAATGGCTTGGGTCACACATAATGCTAAACTATGGTTCAGCATTATGTGCATGAGCCTCAGGGTTTATCTGCTCCACCCTCCCTTATTTGTCTTGTGCAAACGTGAAGACATCAGAAGTTTTCCCTTCTGTTTCAACTGTGGTTACTCATTATGGTAGAACTCAGACAAACTATGGTTTAGGGCAGGTGCTGACATCCCGCAGCTCAAGGGCTACATGCAGCCTTTGGGCTAATTTCAAGCAGGTAGCAAGGAGGGGAAAATGAGGAGAAAGGAGGTGGCAGAAAGATAGAAGTGGGGATGCCCTCATCAGCTTTTAGGTCTGGCCCAGCCACCACTAGCTCCAGCCCCTGGCAGATTAATCCCAAGGGTATACAGCCCTTAGGAGGAAGTTAACTCCTGGTTCATGATTCTGACTTGTTTTCCTAAATAAGGGACAGGGATCCTGCGGCCCTCCAGAAATTAGACTGCAATTCCCATCAGCCCCCAGCCGCATAGCCATGGTCAGGGGTGATGGGAGTTATTGCTCAACAACACCTGGAAGGCCACGGGGGGCCCCATCCCTGCTCTAAACCACAGCTGTTTTAAGAACTGGCATCACTGACTGGACCCCATCAATCTAGCAATTGCATTCTGGATGAACTGAAGCTTCTAGGTAGTATTGAAAGACCACTCCAGAGCATGAACAGTAGCGGCCAGGCTCAGCTTGCACAACAGTGTACATTATACAAGACAACATAGTTATGAGCAGCAGCACTCATGAAGAAAGAGGATTATGTTAACTATTAAGCCAACACAGTGGGATATGGGTAGGAGTGGGGTGCTTGGGAGGGCTACAGCAGGTAATGCTTGGGTAGAGATGCTAGGTAAAATGATAGAAGCAGGAGGGAGACAGCCACGTTGAATCAATATGGCTTCATGTTGATCAACAGGGCATTTTATTTTTAAAGTGGGGAGAAATGTAGCGAGTTCTTGAATACTGCCATGAAAACCACACAGAAAAACAAGATTTTCCCTTAATCTCTGCCTCTTTGGGGACAAATCTGCTACACTGCACACAATCCTAATGCCAGTGTGCAGAAGTACCATGGTCAAAAAGTAAATCCATGAAGCCGTACTGAATATTCCAGCTGCCTTCTGAAAAGGCCATGTAAGCTTTGAAAAGTGGAACAGATAAAAACTGGAAGCTTTATACAACTCAGGAAATTGCTCAGTTCACCCTGCCAAGCACAATTTAGTGAGCATCAGACAGAACAGTCAGAGAGACAACAGCTTTATATCCCATCATTTTTTGTCCAGTAACAAAAAGAGAAAGGTTGTGGAGCATGTGAATGAGTTCCAACCTGCAGAGCAGTTCAGAGAAATAAGCAGACAAGTGAAAGTTTTTAAAACACCATTCAGTTTTCATTTGTTCTGCAGTTAGAGGTTTGGAACATATAGGTGCTTACTGGTGGCCTTCCTTCAGTGAAGAGGCTCCTAAGTCTTTTGGGGTTCAACCTTCAAAAAACAGATGTATGGAGGCACAGCCAAGGAAAGACTCCAGGCAAGGTGCATTCAAACACAGGTACGTAGTTTGTAAGAGTTAATATAGCAATCAAACCCTCATACAAAGTTATAGTTCCAGATGGATAGTGCTTCTATTCTGCTAAAGAAGGCTTTCCCCTCAATTACAGTTACAACAGCTCTACGCAGCAAGAGGTTAGGCCTTAGATTCCCACCCTCTTGCTTCTAGCCATCCAAGAAATCCATGTTACAAAGCAACATGTGAAACTCATGATTAACTGAATTTGGGTGTTCACTGTGACACAGCATTAACTGAAATGTTGATGAACACCTAGAATTGTAAACACTCCATTTTTGCTGAAACCTCATAACCTTTAGTAACATCAAGTCTTTTCAGCTATGACATTCTTGACACTAAGGGTATCCCAAAGCAGAACCTCAATGACTAAAGGTCTACTAGAACCAAGGCCTTTTCAGTGGTGGCACCAACTTTAACAAATGCCCTCCCTAGGGAGGTCTCTCTGGTCGTAATACTTTCGCATGCCAGGTGAAAACATAGCTTTTTCTATGTTTTAGGACTGGCTGAGGCTATTAAAGGGTTTTTTTCTGTCTGTCTTGCTAGGTATTTTTCATCCTTTATCATCTTTCTACTATTTTTTATTTTACATTGCTTTTATTGTATTCATGTAGCTAATGATCTGTTTAAAATTTGTCTGTAAGTTTTCTATACAGATACAAACTAATGTAGTAAAATTATATTAATCCTGATCTACACTAGATAACAATTTTATAACGCAGGTGTTTATGCAAAATGGGTAAATCAGTATCCATTTTGTCAGTACCAAGACAGCTGGTGGGGTCATATTTCTTTTACATTTTATTCTGCTTCTGCAAGAGATGGGACTCTTATCTGTACCAGCAGAATATCTGTCTATTAATGAAGAGATTGTTATAATTCTGTGAACTTGTTCCAAAGTGTTTGTGATTGTCAACCTTCCCTGAAGGCACTGGGCAAGCAGTCTCAACATCATCAGTTAGTATGCAGTACATTCTATAAATGCAACATGTGTTAGACCGGAACTCTTCAGATCACTTGTGGGTATAGAAGAGGCAACAAACAGTGAGATTATTGTAACAGCAAATCAGTTAAATCAGACTATTTACCCCAAAACCAACAGAAGAGTAAGAATGAGCAACAGGGCCAGGGGAGTCACAAGCCTAGGGAAGACTTGGCAAGGATTAAAAACAATTCCACAGAAACTCAAAAGGAGCCCCCCCCCCAAAAAAATCACAAGCTTATCCCCAAGCATGGGATTTGGGGGAAGGAGAGTATGAGAGACCTTGTAGACAACATGCAAACTGATGAAATTAGTAGCATTCATCTCTCACTGAAGAAAACGAGTGCTTAGCTTACATTAATTTTTCCTAGCTGCGCATATAATTTAAAAGAAATATTTCATTAGCATATAACTCTACATGGAATATAATTTACCATGTACATTTTTAAGAAGGCATTAACATATTTTACCTATAGGAGATAGGACCCATACTTCAGGTTCTCTATATCAGACGTAAACTCTAGGTATGAGACCAAGCATAGTATACAGACAAGCTAGGGCCAACAGGTAGCATCCCATCTTTATCTTTAGAAGAGCCAAATGCATATATGCAGCCATGCTGGAAAGATACAAAAATACTCCATCTCTCTATCTGCAAGTTTAAATGTCTCCTTAATACTCCAATAAATGATAGAATACAGCAGGGATGGTTATAGCCTTCCAATTGTTGTTGGACCCCCAATTCTCATCATCATTGACCGTGCTGGCTGGGGCTGACAGGAACTCAAGACCAACAACATCTGGAAAGCGACAGTTTTCCCATCCCTTGGATACAGGGATGGCATTCTTTGGAACTGAGGTCCAAACTAGGATTCTGGTAACTTTTTCTAGTTTTAGGAAGTAGAGCCTAGCATCTGTACATTATCTTAGTAATGAAATTCTGCTAGAATATGCCAACTGAAAGTTTGCAAGAGAGATGACCTAGCTCAATGGTAGAGCACATGCTCAGAAGGTTCCAGGCTCATCTCTGTGGAAGTAGCCTCAAACCTGGGTTTCAAAGCTTGGTTTAGAAGGAACCCTGGTTAAGGATGGCAGGAGAAATTTGAGCCAAAGGAGGGGAAGCAGCATGCAAATTCACAGCTCCCAAACTTTTTTATTGTGTAATCTATTGCTTTTTAAATTGCTGCATGTTTTTAAGTAATGTTAGCATTATTATTTTAATTCGTATTTTGTTTTGTTTTAAGGCAGCATATAAAAATATTGCCTTAATATCCCATGTAAGTAAAGTAATGCTCAATATTCTACAACAAAGGCTCTTACTATCTTTGGAGCGAGAAGTGCCAGATGTCACTGATGCTGGATTTAAAAAGGGAAGAGGTACCAGAGATCATACTGCAAACATACGTTGGATAATGGAATGGACCAAGGAATTTCAGAAGGAAATCACCCTGTGCTTTATAGATTACAGCAAAGCCTTTGATTGCGTAGATCATAGAAAACTATGGAATGCTTTAAAAGAAATGGGGGTGCCACAGCATCTGATTGTCCTGATGTGCAACCAATACTCTGGACAGGAGGCTACTGTTAGGACAGAATATGGAGAATCTGATTGGTTACCAATTGGAAAGAGTGTGAGACAGGGGTGTATTTTATCACCCTACTTGTTTAATCTATACGCAGAACATACCATACAAAAAGCAGGATTGGACCAAGATGAAGGAGGTATGAAAACTGGAGGGAGAAATATCAATAATTTAAGATATGCAGACAATACCATGCTACTAGCAGAAACCAGTAATGATTTGAAACGAATGCTGATGAAAGTTAAAGAGGAACACACAAAAGCAGGACTACAGCTCAACATCAAGAAGACTAAAGTAATGACAATAGAAGATTTATGTAACTTTAAAGTTGACAACAAGGACATTGAACTTGTCAAGGATTACCAATACCTCAGCACAGTCCAAAATGGAGACAACACTCAAGAAATCAGAAGAAGGCTAGGACTGGGGAGGGCAGCTATGACAGAAGTAGAAAAGGTCCTCAAAGTCAAAGATGTATTACTGAACACTAAAGTCAGGATCATTCAGACCATGGTATTCCCGACCTCTATTTATGGATTTGAAAGTTGGAGAGTGAACCAAGCGGATAAGAGAAAAATCAACTCATTTGAAATGTGGTGTTGGAGGAGAGCTTTGTGCATACCATGGGCTGCAAAAAACACAAATAATTGGGTGTTAGAACAAATTAAACCAAAACTATCACTAGAAGCTAAAATGATGAAACTGAGGTTATCATACTTTTTTGGACACATAATGAGAAGACATGATTCACTAGAAA
The DNA here is from genome assembly GCF_030035675.1 of Rhineura floridana. Lineage (NCBI taxonomy): Eukaryota > Metazoa > Chordata > Lepidosauria > Squamata > Rhineuridae > Rhineura > Rhineura floridana. The sequence goes on from NC_084482.1 coordinate 41,180,410, forward strand.
AAATAACACTGGGAAAAACAGAAGGGAGTAGAAAAAGAGGAAGGGCAAACAAGAGATGGATTGATTCCATAAAGGAAGCCACAGGCCTAAATTTATAAGATCTGAACAGGGTGGTTTATAACAGAAGCTATTGGAGGTCGCTGATTCATAGGGTCGCCATAAATCGTAATTGAATGAAGGCATATAACAACAAATAACAATTTCCTTACACTGGTTATTATTGTGGGGTGGAGATTTAATTCCTAGAAAATGTTCCAAAAAAGGTGGGGTAGCTTTGTGCTTGACATGAGCTAACCAGTCACAGCAGTGCAAACCTGGCTTCTGCTACAAAAAAGAAAAACAGGTTTCTCCTGACCTTGATCCGGAAGAGAAAATTCCCCAAAAAGTTGGGAGTGTGCATCAACAGCAAGCTCTCTGCTAAATGTATACACATGCTTATGCACCCTTGGGAAGGGCTCCACCTGTGTTCCACCTGTCCTGTCTGCTATCCAAAATCCCTGTCCCCTTACTACTAAAAGATGCTAATGCTGGTGAGGCTTATAGCCATTCCCACAGTCCTTTTGCCAGCTATGCTTCTGTCTGCATTGACAAAGCCTCTTATATAGCCAGCAGCTGCTGCATCTGTGCAGTGGGGTAAAGCCTAGCTCCAGTGCCAAGACAAGAGGACAAGTTGCCCTTTAAATCCTACACACCACTGTCCCATGGCACACCTTAAACAAGAGTCATGCACCAGAAAACAAGGCAGCCATTTAATTGCCTTATCGCCATACAATAAAACCCATTCAAAACCAACCTCATTCTGAAAGAATATGAAGTACAGATCAGCATAGCACAAAGCATTACTTTCCTCCCACACAAATTACAGGGCTAAGTCTCCAGCAATTTGTATTTAACATAGCATTATTTAATGCCCTTTCCTCCCAGTCGTCATAGCCTTTTTGGCTAAACTGCCTCCAGATTATTTGCTCAACCTTCATCCAAAACCTGTAGATTAACATTAATTTGAGAGATAGAAGACAGCAATTGCTGAGTGTCATCTATTTACACTGTTGCACTCAATATTAATCAGCTCAAGAAGCATGAAGGAGGCTTGAAGTATCCAACAGCAAGAGGAAAAATTAAAATCTGTGTTTTAACTTTGGGGATACGGCGACAGTCTGTCTCTCTTCTTCTGTATTTACATTGATTTTGATTTTATGGGTTTTGGCCTTCTTTTGCATTTAAATTGTTTAAACATATTTATTTTAAGCCGCCTACAGAACCTTGTTGTGGGGTGGCATACAAATGTTATTAATAAGCAAATTAAAATGGTCAAATCTTCAAGGCACATTTGGATTAAGAAACATTAACAATCCCTCTTTTGTTTCATCAAGGAGCCAGCCAAACAGCTGACATTTATACAAGTCTATTCACACTTTAATTTAAACCAAATCATAGGGCCCTAACAGCTTACATGTACAATTTTATTCTGGATAGACAGTATATACACAAGCCGGCTGCAATTCGGCAATTCTAAACACCATCCATCCAAAACTGCCACTAAGATAGATAAAAGGTCTGAGATAGGGCTGGCGCCAAAGGGCGCCCATGTCAGGCCCTAGCCAAGGGCCCCTGTGGCCCACACCCTCCTTAGGGTGTGGGGGTAGCGCTCCGCTTCCGCAATTCTCAGCAGGGTTGACTCCTGATCCTGCCACAGATTGCAGAGATGGAACTCCCAGCCCCTCCTACAGACCATGCGGGCCCACAGTGCCTACCCACCCCACCTACCTCTCCTCCCTTTCTGTGAATGCCCTGTGTGCACAGCTGCCATCAACCAAGAAGGCAGCAGAAGCTTCTATAGGGGGCTGATGCCCCTACCATCATCTTGATTGATGGCAGGCATGCAGGTGCACGCAGCATAGCGCACATCGCCCAGCACGCAGGGCATTCACAGAAAGAGAGAAGAGGAAGGTGGAGCTGTCCCACACAGTCAGGGGGGAGCTGGGAGCACAGAGTAGGCTAGCGCCCTAGGGTCCAGTCACTCCTGGTGCTGGCCCTGGTCAGAGGCTCCTCGTATGAATTTCCTAATGGTTATCTGCTGGGCTCCACCAACATTATTTAAGACAGCTACTGGCTTTTCTTTGTTACTGCCCTTCTAAAAGCACCTTCCTGCCCTTCAAAGTAAGCTCACACACTGGAAGGGCTAATGGGAATAGTGGACATAATGCATTCAGGCAGACAGAGAGTGCAAATGTGCACAGCCTCCACCACCACCACAGAAGAAAAAACAGGAGACCTAATTGGCTTCATGAATCAGCTTTAAATCTGTTGAATGACAATATTGCAATAGTTACAGTTACCTCTGTAGGTCTCACTCTGGTACATTATAGTTCTTGATATCAGAAACAGCAAAGGGCTGTTTAAGCTTGTATTTCCTTAAGTTCTTTTTATTTTTAAGAATGGAACTTTTTCAAACGCAGCCCTCACAAGAATTAATGTAAAAGGTGTTCCTCTACCTTAATGATACCACCATAATGTTACCCATTGTCCATTAACTGCTTTTAAACCCTCACCGGCATGAAACAGAAGCCCTCTTATTGCACATCTAATTGGGTCAACTTGACATCGTTGTTTTAGTAGCTTTCTTGCTGCTTACACAATGGCATTAGCTTCCTGCATGCAGTTCCCCCTGTGGGTTCCCAGCCTCAACTACACTCCTGGATTGGAAGACAAGATTACTGATTAGAATGGGGCATTACAGGACTTTCAGTGTTTTCCGGCTATGGTATAACAAGATAACTTATTTATATCCCCTTTTTACCAAATTGGTTCTCCAATACATTCAAGTCTCAGAAGGTTTTCCTTTTTGCTCTTTTGCTGGGGGACTAAAAGTGAAACAGAAAGAGTGTCATTGTAGATATAGGCCATAATTTGGCCTGGGAAACCTCTGTCCAGTTTACTACCCAGGGAGTGACTCAGTGACCTTGAGTACAGCATATTTTAGCATGTACTCCGCATCTGTAAAAATGGAGATAGTGGGTATTCAATGCTAGACCACCAAGGTTAGTAGACATGACTAACTTAGGTTGATTTCAACAGGTCTATTTTGAGTAGGACTTAGCTAAAAACAATCCACTGAAAGAAGGTAGAAACATGACTGTGCTCTTCTCTAGGCTCTCAGGGAGTTAATCACACAACACAGCATATATACACAGAGTTGGAAAGCAAAGAATACAAAGTGCTTCCAACTAACTCCTTGTGCACCAAGTGCGTAGCACATGTTACATTCAACACAGAATCGCCCATAATCACCAGACAAGCCATGGCTTGAATGCAAGGATGACAAGGTCTATGGCAGCCTAGATTTCTTTGACTTTGGGGGCAATGCCACTTTCACACTGCACTAAGCAGGGGTGATGGTGTCCCTTTGTTGTGCTGAGAAAAGCATCCTCATAACTTGCACGGGCATGGAATAGGAACTGTTTTAAATTTACTTAAAACCCAATTATCGGGGCGTGGCTAGCCTGCTGCCAAGATGGCTGCTTAACCCTGGATCTCAGTGATATCCCTCATTTCTTTTTTACTGCGAATGGATGATTGTCTGTACTTTTCATGGCCTGTGAATAGCTTCAGTTAGAGGACTTAAGAGGTCACAAATGCTCTAATTTTAGTTCTCCTAGTTTTTAACATCTCTGTTCTGTTACATTGCAACTTTTGACAGCTCAGTGGTGGGGTGAAACTAACATGCTCAAAATCGCAACTAATAAAGTGAAGGTGGGAAAACTGTCAAAGGCCACTGCTGAACTCTCTCTGGCAAATTTAGCAGCACAAATGCAAATTAACCTTATGGAGAGTTGGCAAGCTGCTCTCAAATCCCTTGAACAGTCTTAAGGATTTGACCACCCAAGTTGCAGAAATCACTACAACCACTGATGAAGCTTTTGACCTAGCTTTAAGACAAAAGGTAGAACAGACAAGGTAATGAATCAAGTACTAGATCTCCAAATGAAACTGGAAGATCAGCAGGATCATAATTGCAGACAGAATCTGTGCATATGTGGGGTCCCGGAAGGGACTGAAAAAGGAGATATGATTGCTTTTATTGTTGAATTACCTACGCAACTGCACCTCACAGAACCAGTAGCAGAAGCTGATACTTAAAGGGCTCACTGTGCTCTGTGCTGTAAATCACAGGATGGTGGTCGCCAAGGGACATTGTTATTCACTTCGAGCGATTTTGTAAGCAAGAATTAATCTATGCTGCACTGCAGATCTCCTATTAAAATGCTGAATTACATATTTTTCAAGCTGTCTGCCCCGACACCCTGCTGCACTGCAAGGGTTTCAGGCCGTTCACTGAGATTCTGCAAAAAGGTAACATCCCCTACTGCTGGGGTTACCCTTTCAAGCTTATGGTTCGTTGAGGAGACCATTTTTATACAGCTTCAATGATAGGTCAAGCATCTGTTTTATTACACGATCTTGGGCTTGAGCTCCCAACACTACCATCTGAATCCCCACACAACAGAAATACACTTTCACATTCAGTCTAATGGTCTAGCCAAAAGAAGCAGGGCACTTCTAAATCTATACCTCCTAGCCCTTCTGAACCCAACTGAATTTTCTATCAGACAACCTTCGTTCTTTTTATATGTTTGCTATTCTGAGGAATGTTGCTGCTTAACTTTGGACTCTTTCTCTGCCACTATCCCAATGTTGGCAGAGTCAACCCATTTTATTTATTTATTTATTTGATTTGATTTATATACCGCCCACAGCCCGGGGGCTCTCAGGGCGGTGCAAAACATGGATAAAATACAATAAAATTACAAAAACAGTAAAATATACATTATTAAACAAGTAAACAGCCAGATATACATTAAAAGCACAAATAGATTAAAATGCCTGGGAGAATAAAAAGGTTTTAACCTGGCGCCGAAAAGATAAAAGTGTAGGCGCCAGGCGCACCTCATCAGGAAAACTGTTCCATAATTCGGGGGCAACCACTGAAAAGGCCCTAGATCTTGTTACTACCCTCCGAGCTTCTCTGTGAGTCGGAGCTCAGAGGAGGGCCTTAGATGTTGAACGCAGTGAACGGGTAGGTTCATATCGGGAGAGGCGTTCCGCTAGGTATTGTGGTCCCGCGCCGTGTAAGGCTTTATAAGTCAAAACTAGCACTTTGAATTTGGCTCGGAAACAAATAGGTAGCCAGTGCAAACGAGCCAGAACAGGTGTTATATGTGCAGACCGCCTAGTCCTCGTCAGCAGTCTGGCAGCTGCGTTTTGCACTAGCTGTAGTTTCCGAACTGTCTTCAAAGGCAGCCCCACGTAGAGCGCATTGCAGTAATCCAATCTAGAGGTTACCAGAGCATGCACAACTGAAACGAGGTCGTCGCTTTCCAGATAGGGACGTAGCTGGGCTACCAACCGAAGGTGGTAGAACGCATACCGTGCCACCGAGACCACCTGCGCCTCGAGAGACAGGAATGGATCGAAAAGAACCCCCAAGCTATGAACCTGTTCCTTCAGGGGGAGTGTAACCCCATCCAGAACAGGTTGAACATCCACCATCTGGTCAGAGAAGGCACTCACTAACAGTGTCTCAGTCTTGTCAGGATTGAGCCTCAGTTTATTAGCTCTCATCCAGTCCATTATCGCGGAGTCCAGGGTGTCGAACAATGTTCCCCAAGCCCTACCTTCTGGAGACGATCCACCAAGTAGGAGCGGAACCACTGCCAAGCAGTACCTCCAACTCCCAACTCCATGAGTCTCCCCAGAAGGATACCATGGTCGATGGTATCAAAAGCCGCTGAGAGATCAAGGAGAATCAACAGAGTAACACTCCCTCTGTCCCTCTCCCGACATAGGTCATCATACAGGGTGACCAAGGCTTTTCAGTGCCAAAACCGGGCCTAAAACCGGATTGAAACGGATCTAGATAATCGGTTTCATCCAAGAGCACCTGGAGCTGGCTGGTGACCACCCGTTCTAAGACCTTGCCCAGGAATGGAACATTCGCTACCGGTCTATAGTTGTTCAAATTATCTGGGTCAAGGGAAGGTTTCTTCAGGAGTGGTCTCACTACTGCCTCTTTTAAGCAACTAGGGACCACTCCATCTCTCAAGGAGGCATTTATCACTTCCCTGGCCCAGCCGGCTGTTCCAGCCCTGCCAGCTTTCACTAGCCAAGAGGGGCAAGGATCCAGTACAGAAGTGGTTGCATGCACCAGTCCAAGCACCTTTTCAACGTCCTCAAGCTGTACCAACTGAAACTCATCCAACAAATAAGGACAAGACCGTGCTCCGGATACCTCATTAGGGTCAACTGCAGTAATACTGGAGTCTAAGTCCCGGCGGATGCGTGAGATTTTATCTTGGAAGTGCCCAGCGAACTCATTACAGCGGGTGTCTGAAGGTTCTATAATTTCCTGAGGGCTAGAATGTAAAAGCCCTCGGACAATTTTAAAGAGCTCCACTGGGCGGTTGAGAGATGATTTAATAGCGGCAGCAAAATATCGCTTTTTCGCTGCCCTCACCGCTTCTGTATACAGTTTGGTGGAGGCACTCACCAAGGCGTAATTGCATCCGTCAGGAGTACGCCTCCATCTGCACTCAAGCCTTCTCCTCTCTTGCTTCATCGCTCTCAGCTCCGGGGTATACCACGGGGCTGCATGAGCTCTGCATGGGATAGGGCGCGCAGGAGCGATCATGTCCACGGCCCAGGTCATTTCCATATTCCACAGTTCGACCAGGGCTTCGACAGGAGCACCTGTCTTATCAGCCGGAAAATCCCCCAGAGCCCTTTGGAAACCCAAAGGATCCATTAGTCTCCGAGGTCGGACCCACTTAATAGGTCCTCCACCCTTGCAGAGGGAAAGGGCGGCTGGGATGTACTTCCAGACTGTGAGGTTGCAAAGTCTCCCCCACAATATAGGTTGACCAGTTCTAATTATTTAGGTCTTGTTGTGTTCTTAAAAGTTGTTTGCCACTCCATACCCTCTCAAAGTCACATTATTCTTCCCATTCTCACCAATCCAACCTCCAGCTATAACAAACTTAGGGAATGTCTGGACTAAAACTGTTTTCCCTTAACATGAATGGATTGGGGACTCCTCTGAAGCATGCTAGAATAGGAATTTTATTATGCAAGGCAGATCCTGGTATCACCTTTTTGCAAGAAACTCATCAAAAACATGTATCCTCTAATACACTTAAAGGTAGATGGATGGGCAATTATTATATAGCTTGTGGATCATCCAAATCCAGAGGAGTTGCCGTTATTATAGCTGCTAGATGTCCTTTCCATGTGGCAGAACTGCTTTTGGATCCCAAAGGACGCTACTTATTTCTTTGTGGTTCTATAGGAGACTCAAAAATAACTCTGGCATCTACTACCCAAACACTCAACAACTCTCCTTCCTGCTTGACACCTTAACTCAGCCTTTTCCAACTAGTGGGCCACCAGATGTTGCTGGACCACAACTCCCATCAGCCTCAACTCCAGCATTGCCAATGGTCAGGAAAGATGGGAATTGTGGTCCAACAACATCTGGTGGCCCACTAGTTGGGAAAGGCTGCTTTAACTCATCTTGAAACATTTGTTGAAGGTGATATTGTTGGAGGCAATTTTAATGATGTTCTGCACTATGGTAAAGATAGGAGTGGAGCAAACCGCCCAGCTCCCTGTCCTAACTCAGATTTCTCCCATGTAATAGACAAATTAGCTTTAATAGACATTTGGCGGGAACGTAACCCAACAGAACACAATTACTCTTTTTACTCAAAAGGGCATAAGGTTTATTCACGCATAGATATGTTCCTGATCTCCAAAATGCTGCTCCCTGCTCTTGTTGATGCAGACATTGGTCCAATTTTAATCTCTGTTCTTAGCCTTCTCTCATTGGTGATAGATTTGAAGCAAAATGGCTCCCACGCTGCCCCCTGGAGACTCAATACATCTCACCTACACCAACGAGATTTGGTTAGCAAACTTAAGGAGTTGCTCTCTGAATATTTTAAGCTCAACTTTTCCCCCAATCTCACCCAGGCGACAGTGTGGAATGCTATGAAATCATAATGAGCAATTTGTGTATTAAAGAAGCTTCCATACTAAAAAAAAGTGGGAAACTTCTAGAACAGTTCTAATTGCAGAAAACTCTGCCCATGAAACAGCCCATAAAAACAAGGGTGGCTCTAAGATATACCACAAGCTAACAGCAAAACGTACAGCGCTGTAGACTTATGACATAGACACTATTCACAAGTCTCATTTATACAAAACAGCAATACTTTGAATTCGGAAACAAGAACTCAAACCTCTTAGCCAATATAGTGCACAGAGACTGAAAAATGTTATTTCTAGTGTGCTCTCTCATGAAGGAAAAAATGTTGTAGCACGATTGATATTAGTTCTGCATTCGCTGGTTTTTACACTAATCTGTATGGTACAGTCTCACCAGAAGATTTTTCTAGTGACACATTTTTAACAGACCTTCAAATTCCTCTGTTGAGCCTGGAGCATAGAGAATACTTAAATAATCCTATTCTTTCTGAAGAAATAGAAGTCGCTATAAAACATCTGAAAAATGAAAAGAATCCAATTCTTGATGGCTTTGGTGCAGAAGACATTTAATGAAATTCTCCTTCCTCATCTACAAGCACTGATGAATGGAATTATGAAGGGAGATAAGATCCGAAAGACCTGGAAAAAAGCTAGAATAGTTGTCATCCCTTAACCTTATAAAGATCCATGTTCTCTGGGGTCCTGTCACCCAATAGCTCTTCTGAATCAAGATGCTAAGCTACTTACTTCAATAATGGCTCAGAGACTAAATGTCTTTATCTCTAGATACATTCGCACCAATCAGACATGTTTTATTCCTAAGCAGCAACTTTCAGATACTGAAAGATGAGTTCTTAATATTGTCCGTCATAGTTCATGAACAGGCACTCCTCTTGCACTCCTTTCCCTAGATGCTTTCAAAGCCTTTGAACATCTTGAATGGCCTTTCTTACTCAGCTTATTAACTACCGTATATTCCGGCGTATAAGACGACTTTTTAACCCTGGAAAATCTTCTCCAAAGTCGGGGGTCGTCTTATACGCTGGGTGTCGTCTTATTAGGGTTGCCATATTGCCCGGATAGCCGGGTTTTACCCGGATTCTAAGCATGCCACCCAGTGCCCGGCTAGCCCCTTAGGTGGCCCGGATTCTCAGTTTTCATTTAAAAAAAAAATTAAGTTTCTAGGTGGTGCGGTTCTCGAGATATATATAAAAACGTCAGGCACCCCCCCCCCGGTTAAATCTTTTTTTAAACTACTGTATAGCACTTCGTAGCTTTAACCCCGCCCGTTCAGGATTTCAGCCAATCAGTGAAGTGTTTGGTGGCAGTGTCTGCAAAACTTCGTTGCGAGGCCAGAAAATGGTGGTTTCCCCTCCTGTTTATCTGAAAATCTCATAAATTGGGTAGGTATATACATTTCAGTTTTTCCCCCTGTTGTGTGTAGGAGTCAGATCCTGGGCAGTGTTTTGAAAACCTTCCCAATAGTTGCTTTTGGGGGTAAAAACAGTGCTAATCCCATATGTCCAGAGTAAATCCTATTGAATTCAGTAGGAATTACTTTTGAGTAGACATGATTATGAATGTGCTGAAAATCAATGGGACTTTGGAGTGAATGTAAAAAAGAATTGTGTTTGTGTTCTCTTTCTGCCCCCCCCCCCAGTCCTATTTTAAAGCAAGTAGGCAGGGCTTACTTAGGTATTGCAGTTTTTATTCTGTAGGAAACTAATACTGATTTTTAAAAAACTAATACTGATTTTTCTGTAATGACCAATTGGTTTGACAATAAACTATTATATGGGCTGTATGTATTTATACATCTGCAGTGTGTGCGTGTGTGTATGGAGTCTTTCCAACACCCCTGTGAGGTAGGGTTGGAAACCAAGGCAGCTCACAACAAGAAATGAAGCCATTTAAAATCCAATAACCATAAAAACAAGTATAAACAGTTGCAAAACAGTGTAAAGTGGCATGATTTGGAATTTTGGGTTGTGTGAATGAAGTTGCTTATCACTTGAGGTTGCATTTCTGTCCCTGTTTGAGTAAGCCCCATTGAATACACTGGGACTTGCTTCTGAATAAATAAATTTAGGATTGCACTATAAATATCTTTACAGTTTGTGTAAATAATAAATATATTTGATAGTTATGCTTATATAAATATTTCTTCATTTATCATATTTTTGGTTTTTGGTTAGGAATCCTGACTGGTTGTGAGATGCTTAGTTTTTTGCCTTATAGGAATCTTGTTGTGGTTGGTATGGTATTACATTTAGGAAAGTGTTACTGCCTTCTGTATTTTTTTTTCCTATTTGCATTTCACTTATCTTTAACCTCACTCCGTTACAGCCATAGAAGCAACAGCAGCATATGCAAGATAATTAACTCCCATTAGTGATAAGAACAAGAATTTATCATTATTATTTCAATTAAAACAAGAGGCTTATCAATACTTTGAAGAGGACCAGATATTTATTTTCTTTCTGAGCCCAGAACTGGGTCTTTCATGATGCCCTGTGTGTGGGGGGGGGGGAGCAGGAGAGTAGTTGATAAGACAGACATCCTGGCATTGATAATCGAATTAGCAAGGTATGTGTGGGGTTGTTGTACACTTCCAGGCTCAGTTTCATTTTGAGTATGGAGGTGGAACCTGTGTAGATGTGGTTATCAAAGGGAGAAGAAATTTTGCGTTAACCAAAGCTCTGCTTTTATAAAACCTAAGAAACATACAGTACTTTGAATGTCTGAGTGCCTGCACCAGTGGAATACTGGAGGAACTTGTAAAACTTGCTGCAACAGTATTTAGAACTGAGCATGTGGTGTGAAAGACTCCTTTTCCTGACATTTTGGCTTGTTTTTCTCTGATTGTGTATTTTTATTGTTTTTACTATATTTGTAAGCTGTGCTGAGCTCTGTTTTTAACAGCAAAAGGGCAGGATATAAATTCTCTTAATCAATCAATAAATACTCCATAGTGTTCGAAACTAGAGTCTAGTTAATGTTGCTTTTAAAAAAAAGATTTCTCACATCTTTCCCCAGTTTTTGGTGGTAATTCCTAGGCACAAAAACAAAACAACTGGACAATCCAAATATTACGTAATATTTATAAGTTTATAAGTGACAGTTTTCCTGCTAAGTACCTGCATGTCATAAGCAGGGGTAGTCTTATACGGCGAGTATATCCCAAACTCTATATTTTAACTGGAAAAGTTGGGGGTCGCCTTATACGCCCAGTCATCTTATATGCCGGAATATACGGTAAGTTAAATTTTGGTCCTTACTTCCTTAATGTCATTCATCAGTTTTATTCTGGGTCCCAACCAACAATTCGTATCAATGGATTTGATTCCCCTTGTTAATTTAACAAGAGGCACTAAGCAGGGATGCCCTTTATCTCCTATATTATTTGCAAATGCAATAGAAGTACTGGCCAATAAGCTTAGAGCAGGTCCTAATATTAAAGGTTTGGCTATTAATGGCCAAGAGCATCTTATCAACCTCTTCGTGGATACCTCATGATGCACCCCCATGGCGGAAAACCCATTTAGCTAATTTTAAAGAAGTGGCCGGGTTAGAAATCAACTACAGAAAGTCAAAACTTTTTTGCATCGATTTCCCCTTATGAGCACAGGCTCGAGTAGTGTATTTGGTCTCCCGCTGGTGTTTGGTGGTTTTAAATACATAAGGATAACTATTACAAAAGACTTAAAACAGTTAAAAAAGCGTAATTTCCATCCATTAATACGAGCTATTAAAACTGAGCTTTACTCTTGGAAAAACCTTTCCCTTTCTTGGCTTGGCAGAGTGGCTGCGTGAAAATAGCCATTTTGCCCAAATTCCTCTTCCTCTTCTAAACTCTCCCCATTTATCTCCCTGACATACTCCTACAGAAATAGCAACAAATGCTTGACTTTTACTGTAACTATGGTAAATGTTCATGCTCAAATAAAGCAGTTCTGTATCGCTCAAGTAATAAGGGAGGTTTTGGCATGCCAAATCTGCAACTATATTACGAAGCATCGCAGATTAAACAACTAGCTCAAATGAATCATTTTGATCTAAGTATACCTTGGATTTCAATGGAAATTACTTCAGAAGTGAAATGCCCATCAACACGACCACTCTCTTTGTTACCACTATCTAAATGTGCTCTTTCCTCAATCACACACCCTTTCTTGAATGCCACCTTGAAAATCTGGACTCAATGGGCCCGCAAACTAGAGCCTTGGCTGTCCCCTCTTCTTCCATTCCTAGATCACCGCAAACTTTTGTCACTTTGACAAATACAGGCAATTTGAAGGTTGGGAACAGAGAGGATTGCTAACCAGGGCTGTGGAGTCGGAGTCAGAAGCAATTTTGGGTGGAGTCAGAGTCGGTAGAAATGTACCTCAAAATAAACTTTCATAGGAATTTAGGAAAGTTTTCTTGTTCAGAAAATTTAATCAAATATATTTTATGTTCTATCAATCTAGCCTGATGATTCATGCAAAGCTTGGAAAAGTTACTTTTTTGAACTACAACTCCCACGAGCCCAGTCCAGTGGCCATGCTGGCTGGGGCTGATGGGAGTTGTAGTTTAAAAAAGTAACTTTTCCAAGCTCTGGATTCACATGGTGGTGATGAAATGCCTTGTGCTACCATTTTACTACAGTAATTTGTTATTACTAGTTAATATACATTTGCCATTTATGAAGGAGTTGGAGTCAGACAGTAGAAAAATAGAGGAGCTGGAGTTGGAGTCAAAGGTTTGGCGTACTGACTCCACAGCCCTGATGCTAATGATGCACGATCTGTTTGATCAAGGATGTCCTTTACAAATTTCTCAATTAGAAAGACATCTCTCTGGGTTAAGAGTCAACTGGTATAGAATCTTACAAGTATCCTCCTTTATAAACACGATTTACAAAGCAGGTTTGCCACGTTCTTTGACATCCTATGAAGCCCTGTGTAAACAGGGAACATCCAGCCAAAAAGGTGCTATCTCTATAATTTATAGCCTTCTATTAGAGTTTAAATATGGAAAAGAAAATTCAGCACGTAAAACTTGGACTAAAGATCTGGGGAGGGAAATCACAGAAGACAAATTGAGTGATATATGGGTAAGCCCACACTCAAGAGCCACCTCAGTCCTCATCGAAGAAAATGCTTTGAAAGTTATGTATCAGTGGCACCGTACACCAGTCAAACTGAACTATATACCATCTCCTCCCTCTCCCCTCTGCACTGGAGGGGATGCCCAATCTGTGCCTCTTTCCTACATTTATAGTGGGACTGTGATAAAATGAGACAATTCTGGAATGATGTTTTTCAAATTGCTAGTAAAGTTCTTAAGGCTACAATTATCCCAGATCCAGTCTTGGCACTGCTTTTCCTTAAAGGGGGTTCCATTGTTCCTAAAACTCAGATGTCTCTCCTATCCAGATTCCTACTTGCAGCGAGGATTGAAACAGCTAAAATTTGGAAGGGTGCAGAACATTTATAGATAAAAAATGGTTTACCAGACTTTAGCAACTTGCACTAGATGAAAAATTAACTCAATGAACGAAAAAAAGCTTGAGGGAGAGACATCTTCCAATAAATTTATTCCAATGTGGTATCCCTTTTTATGTTATGCTATCAAAGATGGGGCACAAGTGAGACCACCCTCATCCATTAACTTCCTTTTGATGGGATATGTACCCTGCTTTTTAATTCTATTATTCTGCTTTCTGGTATTCTTTCTATTTTATATATAAAACTTCTGTTGCTGAATGTACTCTTTTCCTATTCTATATAGAATGACATTTTATTGTACTTCGATTGTTGTACTTTGTTGTTACATTTACTAGAAATCTCAAGAAAACACTTTGTTATGTGCCTCCAGACCTGAAAACCATCTTGAAACTAAGCTCCATAAAGGCACCCACAGTGTCTGCAGTACAGCCACCACTAATTTTAGAAGAGCCAATGATCACTTTGGTTGTCACCTTTAGGAAACTGTTGTTATGTGCCTTCAAGTCGATCATGACTTATGGCGACCCTATGAATCTAGTGGCTTCCTTTATGGAATCAATCCATCTCTTGTTTGCCCTTCCTCTTTTTCTGCTCCCTTCTTTTCCCCACAGCATTATTGTCTTTTCTAGTGAATCATGTCTTCTCATTATGTGTCCAAAGTATGATAACCTCAGTTATCATAGCTTCTAGTGATAGTTTTGGTTTAATTTGTTCTAACACCCAATTATTTGTCTTTTTTGCAGTCCATGGTATGCACAAAGCTCTCCTCCAACACCACATTTCAAATGAGTTCATTTTTCTCTTATCCGCTTTGTTCACTCTCCAACTTTCAAATCCATAAATAGATGTCAGGAATACCATGGTCTGAATGATCCTGACTTTGGTGTTCAGTAATACATCTTTGACTTTGAGGACCTTTTCTACTTCTCTCATAGCTGCCCTCCCCAGTCCTAGCCTTCTTCTGATTTCTTGAGTGTTGTCTCCATTTTGGACTGTGCTGAGGTATTGATAATCCTTGACAAGTTCAATGTCCTTGTTGTCAACTTTAAAGTTACATAAATCTTCTGTTGTCATTACTTTAGTCTTCTTGACGTTCAGCTGTAGTCCTGCTTTTCTGCTTTCCTCTTTAACTTTTATTAGCATTTGTTTCAAATTATTACTGGTTTCTGCTAGTAGTATGGTATCGTCTGCATATCTGAAATTATTGATATTTCTCCCTCCAGTTTTCATACCTCCTTCATCTTGGTCCAATCCCGCTTTCAGTATGATATGTTCTGCGTATAGATTAAATAAATAGGGTGATAAAATACACCCGTCTCACACTCTTTCCGATTGGGAACCAATCAGTTTCTCCATATTCTGTCCTTACAGTGGCCTCTTGTCCAGAGTATAGGTTGCACATCAGGACAATCAGATGCTGTGGCACCCCTATTTCTTTTAAAGCATTCCATAGTTTTTCATGATCTACACAATCAAAGGCTTTGCTGTAATCTTTGCCATGTAAGGAAACTGTACTCTGAAGCTGATATCTTCTATAACTCTTGCACTATAAGGCATTACTTCAAAATGAGCTAGGTATCAAGTGTCTTAACGAAACTGTACTCTGTAGTTAACATCTTCTATAACTCTTGCACTACAGGTCATTTAAATGAGCTAGGTATCAAGTGTCTTAACAGAAGCTTACATGACAGAGATTGTAATCTTTGCATTATCAAGGTGAGTGCTCACTATCTCAGGTTCATCTTTCCTTCCTATTTGCTAAAAAAGGGTCACGCTCAAGGTTCATCTTGATGGTAAATGAGCAGGTAAATTAAAGAGTGTTGAAATGAGCTGGGAATTAAATGAATGCCAAAAGAGGGTGAAACAATCAGTTTCTGCAGCTGGCAAAACAGTTCAAAAGCTCAACAATAAGAACATGAAATTTTAATGGCACAATCAGGTAGGACTACTAGCTGATACCATCTCAGAGTGCCCATTGTACATATTTACTATTCTGTGATATATCTGAGTAGTATAATCTGAGTGGTTGCCACTTAAGACTGAAATGCTTTTATCTGCCGCTTTTCTGACTATTTTTTTGTTTTGTTTTTAATGTTGTATGCCATGTAGAAACCTTTGGATATATGGCAGTACACAAATATTAAATAAATCAAATAAAAATATTTATTAGTTCTCTCCCAATAATCTGCTTGCTGATTCAGTTAGATGTGCAGAGAACCTAGAAGCATCTGATCCAGAAAACCAATTTGACCTGGCTCCCAGTGGGCCTACCAAATTTTAAGGTGTGGGGAAAGTTCTCTTACAAGGAAAGCAACTTTACCAGAATGTGTGGTATGCAGAGATATCTTACTCTTTGAAGCAGGAATGGGGAACCTGGTGTGAGGCTCCTGATGTTGCTGAACTGCAACTCCCATCAGCCCCAGCCAGCAGATATTATGCCAGCAGATAACAGCCAGAGTTGTCATACAACTACATCTGGAGAACCACAGGTTCCCCAACCCTGCTTTAAGGTAACATCCCTTTAGACTTTGTATAATAGCCTAGCAATGCCCAAATACACATGTGGTATAATTATAATGTCTTTATCATTAGGTGGTACTCATTATAGAACCTGACTTGTAGTATGTGATCTGGCTGTAGAGCCAATATAAGTTTCCAGTCTCCAGAACACTTTCTGAAGAACAAAACAGCCTCCTGGGAGTACAGAAGTTGGCCATCCTTGGTTTAAAAGAACATAGGTGCCAAATCACCATGGTGTCTTGTCAGATTGTGTGGAATTTGACAGTTCCAACAGCACACCTCCTTTAATCAGTGAGCTTGAAGCCTCAACCCTGCATGTGAGAAAGCTTCCACAGTGATTGTCAACTCCTTATGTCTTTACCCTTTCCCATGGCACATGGTTTCTTATTAACATGGCAACAGCTAGCATTTACCATAACAGATAAGAAGTGCAGAGAACCAATCAAGGCAATCTGTACCAGCTGTCACCATATGGAACTGGCATTTCACGATGACTGCTCCATGCCAAAAAAGGAATGAGAGAACTTGATTTTATATCTACAGATAATGGACAGATAGGAAATGGATGGTCAATCTCAGGCTTGCACAGACAAATGCAGCCCTTCAGGCATCTCTGTTTGTTCTTCAGGACTCTCCCCAGCCCGTGCTTCTCATCTTACCCTCCTTGAGTGATTTTGCCTGGCTGGAATATGCCCTTGAACTGTGATAATACCTGTTGCTTGCTTGGATGCAGGGTGGAGAAATGTTATCTGAAATGTGTGTTCACGCATGCATGTGTGTATGTAACTTGTGTGGCTGGAATGTAGTTTACTGTCCAAAGGTAATAGTCATATCCATTGCTCCACTAACTTTTGCCCCTTGCCCCACCCACATCTGGCATGTAGCTCCCAGAAGATTGCTCACAAGAGGATACAGCCCTCCGGCCAGAAAAGGTTCACTGTTCCTGGTCTAGAGGGCAGCAAAGGAAGTCTTTGGTCACAGAGCCTCCCAGAGCCTCTAGACAGAGAGAAGAATAAAATAATCATGAGAAGAAAACACTGACTAGACTGCATGGAAAGACCTACATGGGGCTTCTTTACATTATTGGTCCCAGAAAGTCTGGTATATAGCTCTCATGGAGAAGCTACCCTCCAAGCTCTGACAAGCAAGGGGAGATTTGAAGGAGGAAGGAGTTTTGTTGATTCCTGGTACCCTTTCATATCATACATGAGTCAAACACATGGGTGGATCCTGCCAATCCAGTATGCCGTTAGCTGGAATGCCTAAGCCACAAAATCTCCTTTATATATAAAACTTTAAGAGAAATAAAATACCTAATACTCATCCCTTTTCTTCAAGTTATCTTAATAATTCTGTTAATTTAATTGAGTTCACTCAAGAAATATGCCATTGCCAGGCGGGGGAGTCTAGACAGGGATTCAAAATTAGGATTTAGATAGTAGTCAATGTAATATAATATGGGTTTTCAAGGTAAAGTACAAATGATATATTTTGTTTTTTCATTTTTATATCAGAAAGATAAGAATTTCTGTATGTGGAATGTACCTGATTGCTGATTTAATTTAAAAGATGTAAAATTCCAAAATTCCAATTAAAAGTGTTTAAATAGGCAAAGTGTATAAGCATCTGTTTCACTTGACATTTAGTTATACTAAAGATTAGTTGTCCAGTGGTAAAGTATAGAACTGAGCTTCCAAAAGTATAGACCAGGCTATGGTCTGAAGGCACATGAGGCCAGCACCCTGCTGAAGCTAAGCAGGGTCAGGTCTGGTCAGTGCCTGGGTGGGAGACTGCCTGGGAACCAGATGTAAGCCACCTTGGGTTTCTATTACAAAAAGAAAAGCAGGTATAAATTAAATAAATAAATAAAGTCATGGTTTAGAGCTGCTTGTCTGCTAAGCAAATTTTTAAAAGATGGCAATCTCTAATGCACAGCTGCTTCTTGAGGTGGAGTGGCTGCATTCACATAATGATTTAGCAGTTTAGGCATCATGACAAATCATACTTAAGTTTGCTTAACCATAGTTTGGCTTTGTCAAAGAATTGTCCCCCTAGGGTCCCTTGCCCTCAGCACCCCAAGAGGGGTTCTTTGCTTCTGAGAACAGTCCCAACACCTTTGAGTTTAAAAACACTATATTAGAAGCTCAACTGGAGTGCATACCGCAGATCAGAAAAGGTACCGCCAGGGCCAAGAAGATGCCAGCATGGTTAACGAGCAAAGTCAAGGAAGCTCTTAGAGGCAAAAACTCTTCCTTCAGAAAATGGAAGTCTTGTCCGAATGAAGAAAATAAAAAAGAACACAAACTCTGGCAAAAGAAATGCAAGAAGACAATAAGGGATGCTAAAAAAGAATTTGAGGAGCACATTGCTAAGAACATAAAAACCAACAACAAAAAATTCTATAAATACATTCAAAGCAGGAGACCATCTAGGGAGGCGATTGGACCCTTGGATGATAAGGGAGTCAAAGGTGTACTAAAGAACGATAAGGAGATTGCAGAGAAACTAAATGAATTCTTTGCATCTGTCTTCACAGTGGAAGATATAGGGCAGATCCCTGAACCTGAACTAACATTTGCAGGAAGGGATTCTGAGGAACTGAGACAAATAGTGGTAACGAGAGAGGAAGTTCTAGGCTTAATGGACAATATAAAAACTGACAAATCACCGGGCCCAGATGGCATCCACCCGAGAGTTCTCAAAGAACTCAAATGTGAAATTGCTGATCTGCTAACTAAAATATGTAACTTGTCCCTCGGGTCCTCCTCCGTGCCTGAGGACTGGAAAGTGGCAAATGTAACGCCAATCTTCAAAAAGGGATCCAGGGGGGATCCCGGAAATTACAGGCCAGTTAGCTTAACTTCTGTCCCTGCAAAACTGGTAGAAAGTATTATTAAAGCTAGATTAACTAAGCACATAGAACAAGCCTTGCTGAAGCAGAGCCAGCATGGCTTCTGCAGGGGAAAGTCCTGTCTCAGTAACCTATTAGAATTCTTTGAGAGTGTCAACAAGCATATAGATAGAGGTGATCCAGTGGACATAGTGTACTTAGACTTTCAAAAAGCGTTTGACAAGGTACCTCACCAAAGACTTCTGAGGAAGCTTAGCAGTCATGGAATAAGAGGAGAGGTCCTCTTGTGGATAAGGAATTGGTTAAGAAGCAGAAAGCAGAGAGTAGGAATAAACGGACAGTTCTCCCAATGGAGGGCTGTAGAAAGTGGAGTCCCTCAAGGATCGGTATTGGGACCTGTACTTTTCAACTTGTTCATTAATGACCTAGAATTAGGAGTGAGCAGTGAAGTGGGCAAGTTTGCTGACGACACTAAATTGTTCAGGGTTGTTAAAACAAAAAGGGATTGTGAAGAGCTCCAAAAAGATCTCTCCAAACTGAGTGAATGGGCGGAAAAATGGCAAATGCAATTCAATATAAACAAGTGTAAAATTATGCATATTGGAGCAAAAAATCTTAATTTCACATATACGCTCATGGGGTCTGAACTGGCGGTGACCGACCAGGAGAGAGACCTCGGGGTTGTAGTGGACAGCACGATGAAAATGTCGACCCAGTGTGCGGCAGCTGTGAAAAAGGCAAATTCCATGCTAGCGATAATTAGGAAAGGTATTGAAAATAAAACAGCCGATATCAGAATGCCGTTGTATAAATCTATGGTGCGGCCGCATTTGGAATACTGTGTACAGTTCTGGTCGCCTCATCTCAAAAAGGATATTATAGAGTTGGAAAAGGTTCAGAAGAGGGCAACCAGAATGATCAAGGGGATGGAGCGACTCCCTTACGAGGAAAGGTTGCAGCATTTGGGGCTTTTTAGTTTAGAGAAAAGGCGGGTCAGAGGAGACATGATAGAAGTGTATAAAATTATGCATGGCCTTGAGAAAGTGGATAGAGAAAAGTTCTTCTCCCTCTCTCATAATACTAGAACTCGTGGACAAAGAAGCCGAATGTTGGAAGATTCAGGACAGACAAAAGGAAGTACTTCTTTACTCAGCGCATAGTTAAACTATGGAATTTGCTCCCACAAGATGCAGTAATGGCCGCCAGCTTGGATGGCTTTAAAAGAAGATTAGACAAATTCATGGAGGACAGGGCTATCAATGGCTACTAGCCGTGATGGCTGTGCTGTGCCACCCTAGTCAGAGGCAGCATGCTTCTGCAAACCAGTTGCCGGAAGCCTCAGGAGGGGAGAGTGTTCTTGCACTCGGGTCCTGCTTGCGGGCTTCCCCCAGGCACCTGGTTGGCCACTCTGAGAGCGGGATGCTGGACTAGATGGGCCACTGGCCTGATCCAGCAGGCTCTTCTTATGTTCTTATGTTCTTCTCAGGCAAACTATCCCTCCTTCAGGATTAATCAATGGTAGAACTGCCACCACCCCTCTTTCCAACTCCCTTCTCTGAGCAAGGGAATCTCAGAGCTACGTGAGTTCTAAGGGAATTAACCCACATTAATCAACAGTAATCAGTAGCGTTCAATGATCAAGGACTAGATTTAGAATCATTAGTTTCAAGCCAATACACACCATTTATAAAAGAGTAGTTTATTTAAAAGAAAAGAAAGGTATATACAAAAAGAGAGCAGCAACTGTTTCCTTAGAGCTAATTGCCCTCAGCCAGCTACGAGAGATACATTGGAATAACAAAGGTAAGAGGTTCAATACAGACAAAGAATATAACAAAAAGCTTACTAAGCTAAGATCCTATACTCACAGTAGAATAGCCTGGTCTACAAACAGCTTTTCCCTGTTAAACTTCAGGCGAGTCGAGGCAGATGGAAATAGGGAACAATAACTGAAGGAATATCCTTCATTTTTATGGAGTTTCTCGGTCCACAGAGAGGGGGGGGAGGCAAATAGCTATATTCTGCCCCTGCCGTGATCCACTCCTTTGAAGCCTTTGAATATAAGGGGGCCAGACAGGGGTCCTGATCTACAACACCCCCTCTTCCAGACTTTTGATCTCAGGAAGCCGATAAGGGATAACAGCTAAGGTTCAGCTGCATTTTCTTGTAATGTTGCAAATTGTCTGTCTGGCACTGAGCTGCAGTTCTCCCCCAGTAGGGTGTCCCAGGGATTCCCAGACTCCCAGAATTCTCTCTGGTTGACCCATTTCAACTTGACCAAAGTTAGCTATTCTTGACAGACATGATATCTGAATTAAGGCAGTGAGAGATGACCATTACCAAAAATATCCTATCTACCTACCTAAAGGTTTTAATATTGCTGACATATTGTACCATTATCACACTAAGACGCTATGCTTATCTTACTAGGGACAGATTCCTATAGAAACGTTTTGTGTGCATTAGGGTGGAAAGATCTGTCCATTTTGGTTCCCTCAGCTCCTCTTTTTTCCAATCTGAAATTCAGTTCTCCAGTTAATTAAAAACCCTCTTGAAAATTCTTCAGCATTTTAGCGTAAATTTCTCCTAGTAAACACATTTCTGCATGGACTTTGACTAATGTACAAACTTTTGCAAAGCAATTTCTCCTAATATGATGCATTTTTGTGTGTTATTTTCACCAAGGTATTCATTTCACACACCTTTTCCCCTAACATGAAAAAATTGTTTGGTTAGAGAAATTTGCTGCAAAATTCAGGTAAGTGCAAATTTGAAGGGATAGCTGTGTTTTGGTTCTCATACTGTTTCAGAAAGTGCAAATTTGATAAATTCAGCTTTAAATGTGAATTGGATCTCTCCCCCGTCCCTAGTATGCATGTTGTAGACAGGGGAGCTGCCTTTAAGTTGTCTGACAATCAGCAAAGTTGTCTGGCAATCAGCAATTCTAGTAAACAAGCCTGGCTCATGCTCTTGGGTAGCTGTTTCCCTTCATGCACCATTCACACAGCTCCTGTCCATAAAAATATCCCAGGAGTAGTCATCGGAGATCATCCCTAATGGATAAAGGCACATGCTGTTAATATACTCCATGTACATATATTGGGAAACTCCTTTCTTAAAAAAAAAAAAGTACAATGCACAAAAAATGCCCCAAGCCAGTGGCAGCATTCACAAAATGGTTCCACTTTTGATCCTCTCCAAGCATGAATAACAACTACAGTCACCAGCATTGTAACATATCTGAACTGGGGGTCATCGTTTGTTTTGCCCTGAACAAACCACAATATGAAGCCAAGCACCTTGGTTTTGCTTCATGGGTTTACTATCAATCACTATGGTGTACCCTAATATGTGGACTAGATCAGAGTTATAATTTTCACTAATTCACAGTGACTTCCCATTGTTGATTAGAATGCTCAAAGCTGCCCCTGCCCTTGAGGAGATGGCATATGCTGTCTGTTTCAGGAGTGGCCTTCCTCACACTGAGACTGTGGATTGTACTGATGCGCACACGAAACAGACTTCTGGTCATGCAATGAAACATCCCCTTATTCTCACCCCCCTGCAGTCCCCCCTCACTCTAAAAATCTATTCTGTATGGTTCCACAACCCTGTCGAACAGATTTGGGGGGGGCTACAGGGGGTGGAGAGGAAGGAGAAGTCCCACTGCATGAATGGAAATCTGCTTGTGTAGTGTTGATGCAACCCAATGGGCTTAGCTCCAGATGTTCTCAACAAATGTGAAAAAGAGGACACAGTACTCACCTGCTAGTTTAGAACCTCTCACCCATGACCTCTTGATCAGTTTTGTCCTTTTGAGAGCTTATGTTTTGCTTCTTTATATGCATTTATGCTTCCCAAGAAATTGTAAGAATTAACTAATAGCCATAGCTCTGAATTCACACTATTATTTATTTAATTAATTAATTTGTATCCTGCCCTTCATCCCAGCAGGAGGCCAGGGCGGCAAACAAAGCACTAAAACACTTTAAAACATCATAAAAACAGGTCTTAAAATACATTAACAAAACAGCATTAAACTTTTTTTAAAAAAAACTTTAAAAAAGGGTTAAAAACATTATTAAAAAACATATTAAACAATTCTGACACAGATGCAGACTGGGATAGGTCTCAACTTAAAAGGCTTGTTGAAAGAGGAAAGTCTTCAAAAGGCGCCAAAAAGATAGCGGAGATGGCACCTGCCTAATATTCAAAGGGAGGGAATTCCACAGGGTAGGTGCCGCCACACTAAAGGTCCGTTTCCTATATTGTGCAGAATGAACCTCCTGATAAGATGGTATCTGCAGGAGGCCCTCACCTGCAGAGCACAGTGTTCGACTGGGTGTGTAAGGGATAAGACGGTCTTTCAGGTATCCTGGTCCCAAGCTGTATAGGGCTTTGTACTGCAAACCTAGAACCTTGAACTAGGCCCGGTAGCAAATGGGCAGCCAGTGCAATTCTTTCAGCAGCGGGGTGACATGTTGGCGATACCCTGCCCCAGTGAGCAGTCTCGCTGCCGCATTTTGCACCAGCTGCAGTTTCCGGACCAACCTCAAAGGCAGCCCCACATAGAGCGCATTTCAGTAATCCAACCTAGAGGTTACCAGTGCGTGGACAACAGTGGTCAGGCTACCCTGGTCCAGAAACAGCTGCAGCCGTCTCACTAGCCGAAGCTGGTAAAAGGTACTACTAGCCACTGAGGTCACCTGGGCCTATAGCAACAAAGATGGATCCAGGAGCACCTCCAGGCTATGGACCTGCTCTTTCAGAGGGAGTAAGGCCCCATCCAAAGCAGGCAAATGACCAATTATCTGAACTCGGGAACCACCAACCCACAGCACCTCCGACTTGCTAGGATTCAGACTCAGTTTATTGGCCTTCATCCAGCCCACCACCGAGTCCAGGCAGCGGTCCAGGGCTTGCACGGCCTCTCCCGATTCAGATGTTACAGAGAAATAGAGCTGGGTATCATCAGCATACTGCTGACACCTCACCCCAAAGCTCCTGATGACTGCTCCCAAGGGCTTCATATAGATGTTAAACAGCATGGGGGACAAGATGGTACCCTGCGGCACCCCACAGCACAGGTGCCAGGGGGCTGAAAGACAGTCACCCAATGCTATTCTCTGAGAATGACCCTGGAGATAGGATTGAAACCACTGTAAAACAGTGCCTCCAATACCAATCTCACCAAGTCAGCCCAGAAGGATACCATGGTCAAGGGTATCAAAAGCCACTGAGAAATCAAGTAAGAACAACAGAGTCGCACTCCCCCTGTCCTTCTCCCGATAAAGGTCATCCATCAGGGCGACCAAGGCCGATTCAGTCCCATAACCAGGCCTGAACCCAGACTGGGATGGGTCAAGATAATCTGTTTCATCCAAGAGTACTTGCAGTTGCTGCGCCACAACCCTCTCAATCACCTTCCCTAAGAAGGGGGTATTTGCAACCGGTCGGTAGTTGTCAAAAACCAATGGGTCCGGGGGGGCTTTTTCAGGAGTGGTCGAATCACTGCCTCTTTCAAGGTGGCTGGAACCACTCCCTCTCGCAATGATGCGTTGACCACACCCTGGATCCACTCGGTCAGACCCCCTCAGCAAGCTTTAATAAGCCAAGAAGGGCAAGGGTCGAGAGGACACGTTGCTGACCGCATCATCGCAAGCACCTTGTCTACATCATCAGGCTGCATCAACTGAAACCGTTCCCAAGAAGATGCAGCAGACGTTGCACTGGACACCTCATTGGGGACTACAGTAGATGTGGATGGGACATCAAGACTGCTATGGAGGCGAGCAACTTTACCCTCAAAGTGCCTTGCAAATAATTCACAATGGGCCTCCGAAGGGTCTAAGACTCCATTTCCTGGAGTTGATGTCAACAGACCCCTGACAATACGGAAAAGCTCCACTGGACGGCAACTTGAGGATACGATGGAGGCAGAGAAGTGGGCCTTCTTCGCCGCCCTCACCACCACACAGTAGGCACAGTAGGTTATGATGTTTTACTTGTGCCCGATCAGCCTCACAGCACGTCTTTCGCCACTTGCACTCTACCCGTCGTCCAGCCTGTTTCAATGTCCTTAGCTCACTGGTGTACCAAGGTGCAAGCTGGGCTCCACAGTGCCGGAGAGGGCGCTCGGGGACAACCGTGTCGAGAGCCCGACGCACCTCGCTGTTCCACAGCGTGACAAGGGCTTCAACAGGGTCACCTGCTCTATCTACTGGGAACTCCTCCAGTGGATTCCATTAGGCTCCGGGGCGGACTATCTTAATCTGTCCACCACCCCTGCAGGGAAGGATCAGAGCGATAAGTCTAAACTTCACCAGGAAGTGATCTGACCATGACAATGGGGTGACATCCACCCCCGCTATCTCCAGACCACCCCTTCCTCCATCTGGAGTAAAAACCAAGTCGAGGGTGTGCCCTGACCTATGTGTTGGGCCAGTAACAAGTTGAGACAGCCCCATGGTCGTCATGGAGGCCATGAAGTCCCAAGCTGGAACACTAGAGGCAGCCTCAGCCTGGACATTGAAATCACCTAACACTATCATTCTGGGCTGCTCCAACACCACAGCCAAGACGACCTCCACCAGCTCTTCAAAAGATTATAAAAAGTTTCAAGCATAATCAGAGCTCTTGTCAACAGGAGATATTACAGTCACCATTTCTTCATTTCTCAGAAACATTTCAAGACAGAATTTAAGAAAGTTTTAAAAAAGAAATCAGAGAGACATCTTGCATAGTAACTGCCTTTGGATGCAACACTGAGCCATTGAACTATGGCATGTTAAATAAGCCAGAAACTGACTTGCAGATATTGGCCCAGCTTGCATGTCACAGTAAGCCATACTTCCATGAACACATTAGTCTATGTTTCTTTTGGTGCTGCTAGAACACGGAGAAAAACAAGCCATAGTCCCTAGCTAAGTGTTAAGTCTGAACCAAGCATCATGGTTTGTTTCACTCAAATCATGATTGTAGGCCAAGAATGAACCTTCTTTTATCATCATGGTTTGGAATAAAACCACAATTCCCGGTTCAGAAATAACATAAAGTCAGGGTTCATGGGGTTCACCCCACCCACCCCCAGAGCTAGCAGGGAGAAGCAAAGCAAGTGCAATCATCTCATGCACAGTAGGCCCTAGCCTATGGCTTATGTGACATGTAAACATGGCCAAACAGTGGTTTGCTTCACTTAAGGTTGGTTTGTTGTGCCCTCACCTCCTCTTTGAATACCAAGCTGCTATACCAAAGCACTGTGCAATGTCCAAAGACTAGCAAGGCACTCTCTTATCAGCTGCCTGAAGAAACAGGGCAAAGAACACGAAGAGCTTTTACTTCTCTTTGCAAGATCCTGAACAAAAAATATCTAGCCCAGAATCCCTTCTCCCATTTACAGATGCCCCCCATGAAAGCCTGTATACCCTCTTTGTTAACCCTTTCCTCAACTAAAATCCTTCCAACTGTGTATGGCCACTCTTTCAATAAAGTTAGACATGTTTTTGAATCCTAGAATAATACTGACAAGTAAGTAGAACAGATGTTAGCAATAACTTGAGATTTTTTGAACAAAAAAGGGAATGGGTGGATTGCTGCAGAAACAGAATTTTAACAGGGGTCGGGGAGTGTGTGGCAGCAGTGATGGCTGAAGGAAACTTGGGTCAAACTGTACAATGTCACCTGTTAAAATTGTTAGTATAGTTTGCTAAGAGCAAAATGTATGCTTTCAACATATAGTCATTGTTAGATGTGGATAAGAACACCTGTGGTCCCATTTTAAAAAAAAACACTGCAAAGCAAGGAGGTGGGTAGGGAAAGGAGCCTATTGCCAGCTAGAGGGAGGAAGGAGGGAGAGATCTGTAAAAGTGCCAGTGAGAGCCTCTAAAATGTGTGAGTGGTTTCATCTGAGTCGCTCTTCCTGGATTAGGCAGGCAGCTGGGGAGGCAAGCATGGAAGCAATACAACAAACTGGAATTAAGCCAATTTCAGGCATAACAAACCATAGTTAGCACAAGCAGCAATTAACATAAATCAGCGTCAAGCCATGTTTGGAGATCCGTTGGCTCCAAGCAAGCCAACCTCATATTTGGTGAATTTGCTCAGATTCAAACATACAAAAATTAGCCAGAGTTAAGCTAAACCAACCACTGTTTAGGAATACAGCCAAACTAGGACACTGTTATTATGAGATAATGGACAGAGACAATTTTATATGAAGCTCTCATAAACAAAGATTAATTTGACAATTTAGAACTTTGCCACCAATGTAATCATAAAAGGGGTCAACAACTGTTCTACTACACTATGCAGCTACTTAGCTGTGTGAATATAGACACCCTGCACCCAGAGAATTATATGAAGGTGCCTACTGTGTAGTTTTGTCTTTGCAGGCTTGGGCTCAGTGAATAAATGAGATAAATAAATCCAAATAAAGCAGATCCGTCTAGGGAAAACATTCTTCCACAAGGGTATTCCAGAGTTTTTCCAGTAATTCCGGTTGCTCTTCCAAAGAAACTATGAAAATATCAGGGATTTTAATTCAAACAAAGATTGGGAAATTCTGTTTCTAAAACTCTGGATAAAAGTGAAAGTATGCCCACAACTTTGGGTTATTACATTTCCCACTAATCATGTTTTGTTCCCAGCAGATCTATATAGATCAGTTTGTTCTCTTTTTGGTTTCATTTATGTTTTAAAAGCTCCAGATGGTTCTTCCAGGCCATCTTAAAAATATTGTAGAAAGAGATTTGGGAAATGTTAGTAAAATCAAAAGCAGCAGTCAAAACAATAAATCTCTCCCCAAGAATGCTCTCACACCCAGCATCCAAGTGCTTCTGCCAGATATGGGACATAACAATTATATATGTATTTTAAATGTTTATATCTCCTTAATTAAAAGATCCTGGGGCAGGTAACAATAACTTCAAAAACGCAACAACTTTATCACAGAATAAAAATCACACATGAAAATAAAAATACAGTCAATCAAAACCTATCACAGCTGAACATACGTATCAATTTCCAAAGTGTAACAAAATATTATTTAAGCTACCATCTACATAACAATTTATTTGTTAAGATTTATATACCATTCGATTGTAAAAACCTCTAAGCAGTTTCCAAAACACATTAAAATTACTGATAAAACAAGAAATTAAAACATTTTTAAAACAAATTAAAAACAGCAACAGAGAAAAAAGAAATTAAAACACATCAACATCTATATGCCTGGATAGGCTTGCCTAAACAAAACAGTTTTAAACAGGTGCCAAAAAGAATACAGCGAAAGCACCTGCCTGATGTCAGTAGGCAGGGAGTTCCAAAGAATTCCAAACAATAATGTAGATACCAGCTGAGTTTTAAGGGGCAGGGCCTTCCAAAGCTGGGGTACCACCACAAAGAAAGCCTGCCTATGCATCACTGAATACGGCCCTAGGCTTCTTTGGGAGGAAGTGCGCGATATAAACAGAGTAGCTGTAGTAGTAGTAGTAATAGTAGTATCTGCCCTAGTAGAACAGCATCCCTGACAGATCTTAAGTCTCTGGCAGGATCATAGAGGAAGAGATGCTCCTTTAAGTAAGTGGACCCCAAGTCATTCAGTTATGTCATAACTTACCTATTATGACAGAGTTGGAGAGCTGGAACACTGGTAAGTACTTTATTGCTTCTTGGAATAATAACACCACACTATTTTCATTAATCGGAAGTAGTTCCAACCATGTTCATAGGTATTTAAAAAAACCTGACAAGACAGTCCCCTTGAAATTGGCATATTTGCAATAGTCCCACAGAGGAGTTAAGTTCACTGAATATCAAACTGCCATCATCAAATACAGCTGTGGTCCATTTCACAAAAACCATTTGACAAAAACAACTCTCCCAGGTCTCAGGTCACATCCTCTTGTACCTCTAATGCAAAATGCCTTTTAAGCAGAGATGGAAAAGACTGAAACCAGGACCTTATTCATTCAAGGCATGAGTTCTGCCTCATCTATAGATACAATACCTTCTTACCTGTCTTGTCCATTTCAAAACAGAATTGCTTTCAAGCAAGCACTTAGGGTAAGAGCACAGAATGAAAATATCCTCATTAAGTTTTCAAGTGCTATATTTAGTACTTTAACGTTCTTTTTAACACTCAAAGAAGCTCTTGCATCAAGAGGGGTGGATGGGTGGGAATAAAACACTTTCTCAATTAGCTACCTGCTCTTTAACTTCACAGGGGAAAGGCTTCTAGTACTCCTGGCTGGAGCAGGGGAGGTGAAGGGAAAGAAAAGCAAAATGGCTCCACTTCTCTCTTGTTTCCTCCCTCCAACCCCAAGATACATTTCATTCCCCGTCGCTGGATCATCACCTTGTAGTGGCAAAGAACAATGAATCAAATGAAGAACAACAAATCTAGCAGACCTGGTGGGATTCCTGTTGAAGTCTTTAAAGAAGGTGAGCCTGAACTTACACAACAACTTCATAAGCTCATTGAAAAAATCCAGATGAGGGAAGAGATCCCGGAAGACTTTAGGGATGCCATAATCATCACCCTGTTTAAGAAGGGTGATAGAACAGATTGTGGGAACTATCGAGGTATCTCTCTTCTTCCTACTGCAGGTAAAATCCCTGCAAGGATCCTCACAAAGTGCCTCCTGCCGATCTCAGAGGATGTCCTACCCAAATCTTAAAATGGTTTCTGCCCTTCCAGGGGGACAGTGGACATGATATTCACTGCATGACAGCTTCAAGAAAAATGTCAGGAGCTGAATCGACCTTTATATATGGCGTTTATTGATCTGATTAAGGCCTCTGATACTGTGAATTGAACCGCTCTCTCGACCATCCTTCTGAAAACTGGATGCCCTGATAAATTTGTGAATATTTTGCGACTCCTTCATGACAACATGACAGCAACAATTTTGGACAACAATGGCTTTCAGAGCGATCCATTCAGAGTTGGATCAGGAGTACAACAGGGATGTGTCATTGCTCCTACCTTATTTGCTATCTTCATTGCTATGATTTTACACCTTATTGAGGGGAAACTTCCTACTGGTGTGGAAATCATATATCGAACAGATGGAAAGCTTTTTTATCTCAGTAGGCTGAAAGTAAAAAGTAAGGTAACGTCAACCTCTGTCATAAAACTTCAATATGCCGATGATAATGTAGTCTCCGCACTTTCAGAGAAAGATCTTTAAACTATCCTAAATGTCTTTGCAGAAGCATATGGAAAGCTTGGGCTCTCACTTAATATTAAAAAAACCAAAGTGCTTCATCAACAGGTGCGAACTAGTCCCTCTGTAGCACCATCAATCCAGCTTAATGGTGTGACGCTGGAGAACATTGATCACTTCCCCTATCTCGACAGCCATCTCTCTGTAAAAGCTGACATTGATGCTGAAATTCAACATCGTCTGAGCTCTGTGAGTGCCACATTCTCCCAAATGAAGCGTAAAGTGTTCAAGGATCAGGATACTCGCAGGAAGACCAAAATGCTTATTTATAAAGCCACTGTACTACCGACCTTACTATACGCCTGTGAAACATGGACCATGTATAAATGCCACTCCCAACTTCTTGAAAGATTCCACCAATGCTGCCTCCGGAAAATTCTGCAAATTTCTTGGAAGACAGACTAATGTTAGCGTTTTGGAAGAAGCAAAAACTACCAGTGTTGAAACAATGATCCTTCAACATCAACTTCACTGGACTGGCCATGTTGTTTAAATGTCTGATCACCTTCTTCCAAAGCAGCTACTTTACTCCCAACTGAAGGATGGAAAACGGAATATAGGTGGACAGCAAGAACGGTTTAAAGATGTTCTTAGGGAATCTAAAAACTTGTAACATGAGCACAGAGAACTGGGAAGTCTTGGCCCATGAATGTCCCAAATGGAGGTTGGCTATTATCAAAGGAGCTATGGACTTTGAAGAAGCACAAATACAGGGCGAACGGGACAAGTGAGCTAAGCGGAAGGCATGTCAAACAAATCCTCATCACGACCATCTTCCATCTGGAAACCTATGTCCTCACTGTGGGAGGCTGTGTGGATCCAGAACTGGCCTCCACAGTCACTTACGGACCTTATCTTGGAAGAAAAATAGAGGAGTCGAAGGTCTGGCGTACCGACTCCACAGCCCTGTGTGAAAGCAACCCAAGTCTCAGGTTTTACTCAGTCAGGAGTTGATGCCACAACTGTAATTCCTTCCCAAGATTTCCTCAACTCATTCTACCCTTCTGTTGGAGCACGTTGATATGAACAGACATTTTACAATGTCCACAGTTCACAATCCAAAATGGGGCAAAATTTCCTTGTGAAATCCAAGAAAAAATACAATACTTGAAATTAAGCAAGGCCTGCTCAGTAGCTAGATGCCAATAGCCAGGCAGTTTAAAACATGGTTTGAAATGGTTATGGACATTCTGGACAAAAGCGCCAAATTTTTCCTACATTACCCTAGCTTTCCATTTTGATAGGAACCACTTCCTCTAGATACATCATAATGGCCATCTTGAAAATTAATGTAAAAAACCATATCTACCAATAACTCTGGTTCCTATCAACAATGGAAAGCTATGGCAACGGGTAGTATGCAGGAAAATTTGACACTTTTGTCTGGAATGTCCACATCTATTTGCTAAGCTGTCTGATTAAAATTCCTGTTTCTGTCCACAGTGGCATCTCTAGAACAAGTGAGGCTAACATACAAGATCCCAGGCAAGGAAAATAATAATAATACTACTAGAATCACAGAACAGTAGAGTTGGAAGGGACCTATAAGGCCATCGAGTCCAACCCCCTGCTCAGTGCAGGAATCCAACTTAAAGCATACCCAACAGGTGATAGAGATAGCCATGCCCTACAATAGAGGCATTCCGTAGCACTTAAAAAAAAAAAAGTACAGCACAGTATGCTTGGTATTTCTATTGACAGTCTTCCTTTCTCAAAGCTGTTACCTGCAGTATCTAGAAATATACCCCAGGTAGAAAATCCTCATCATCATATGATCTGCTTAAGGCAGTCAGGTTGTAAAGTTAAGTTTGTTCTGAATACTTTTGGTTTCTGCATTATGACAAGTTTGAGCTCACACTTAACTATCTTTTTAAGAAGCACCTCTTTTAATATGTGTGTGTATATTTTTGTTCATACACACACACACACACACACACACACACACACACACACACACACACACACATGTTACAATAAGAAAAAAATAATAATGAAAGGCAAAGACAATCCAACAAGGAGTGGAATCATAATTACACAGTCATAAGTGGAGCTGGGTGAGGGAAGGAGGTAGGAACAGTCTCCAACTAAGCCTGCTGGCCATATGAATAAATGAATAGATCCATAGATGAAGTCCAAACATCTCAGTGTCTACCTGTCGTTGCCTATGAAAGTCTACTTTTTTCATATGCTGCAAGAGTTGACAGGCCCTCTGCCCATTGGTTGATAGGGTTAAAAAGAAGCACATCTTGTAGAATCAAGCCTAGTATCTCAATTTTTTTACCAGTTTACAGAAACTAACAACCTAGCATGCAGTGTTATCTATCAACAACGTTATTATGCTCAAACATAAAATGTGTAGCACAATTTAATTTGGTACTATGGCACAACAAAACAAATGTCATTGGCTTAAATTGCGTGTAGCCAATGCAGTGCCTCCAGATATTGCTTGACTACAGCTCCCACCAACCCTGGCCACTAGCCATACTAGGCAGGGCTGATGAGTATGCACTCCAACAACATCCAGAGCGCCACAGGTTCCCTGCCCATGGCTTAAGTTGTCTAGGATTGGAGATGTAAGGCATTATAATTCCATGGGGAGGAGGTATCTTTTCTCCAGCTTTTTGGAAAACAGAAGTTTGGGGTAAAAATGGGACAAATGCAGCACTGACTTTTTTTTTTGCAACTTGCAGATGTGAGATCACAGTTTTGAATGCTTCCTTAGTGTACAAGATTCCAGAGCAAGTAGAGAACTAGCAGAATATGGAAGGGCTGACCAACAGCCTCTTTCTTAGATAAGCTACATTTTTGTTTTGCTTGCAGAGAATCCCTCTGATGAGCGAGTTCCCCCACATGCAGTCTGAAATGACACAGTCCATTCTGCCAACTCATTCTGTTGTGTGTGCATAAAGTAGACCTCAATATATCTACCAAGTCTACAGGAGTAAATGTTGATTTCTTCATTAATCACTATAATGCTTTCACTTCCTGCTAAGGAGCATTGCTTTCATCCTACTGCAGAGATGAGTACCACCATAGACTTCAGGCTTACAGGATCCACTTTGTTTTCTTTCTAGAACCTCGTGATGACAAATTTATGGAAAATAAGGCTGTCAACGCTCAGTAGTCATGACGGCCATGTACTGCATCCAGTATCAGAGGTAGTATGTCTGTGAATCTCAGTTGCTGAGAATCACAAGTGGGGAGAGGGCTATTGCGCTAATATCCTTGCTTGCAGGCTTCCCAGATGCGCCCTCTGTGAGAACAGGATGCTGGACTAGATGGGCCTTTAGTATGATCTATCAGGGCTCTTCTTAAAATCTACCAGCCAGAGCCAGATGCAAAAATACACTTAAGATTAAATAATTCTGATTCCAAGAATTTGTTTAGAGTAGGAGAAATGAACAGAGCTCACAGTACCTCCACACAAAAATTGTTACCCCAACTTTCTTCATTTCAGCAGTATAATTTAAGGTAGAAGGGGAGTCATTTTGTCGCTGACATTGTTAAAACAATCAGGAGTCAGAAATTCTTGCCAATTCATTACAAGTCACCTAGAGAACTACCAGTAGATCCAAACCTATCTTCTGCCAATCTCTGCCACATAAGATAAAGTACAGAAGGCAGCATGACTGAAACTGCCTGACTTAAACAGGATCAGGGCACAATGCTTTTAAAAACAACAGCATTAATGACTCTTGGAGGTCAAATCCCCATTTAGATCAAAGACAAAGTTTAAGTCATAGGGATTTTTTTTTAAAAAAATCTGATACCCTTTTCCTCTGCAACTTGTGCGAGATAAGATAGTAAAAGATTCCAGACCAGCAGTTTGCACTTTTATCAGGTTTCAGAATTACCTGTTAAGTACCACCTGCTTGAACTGGCACCACCCCAAGAGAATAGAAATGGCTTTTCCACAAGTACACTGCTTCCATTCCTGCTTTAACAGACATTTGCATTTTCAAATGACTGTTCTCACCTCAGAATTTCCAACAGCTCAAGAAATCATTGCCACACCTTTCTACCTAAACTACAGTTTAACTGTGCAGCAGGAATGCCGATTGTTATGAACGTTCTTGTCGATCCAAAGGAAGCTTTAAAGCTGCATTCCCCAAGTAGCAGCAGACCATCTCTGCCTCCCACCAAGCCACACAGCAAGCCTATTTTGAAACTGAAGAGTTTCAGAAAAGTTTAAGCAGCAGCTGTTCAGAACGTTAGGTGGGGGCCCAGAAAGGAAGATCAGAATCCCACTGGTTGAGCCCAAGTCCTTAGGTATACCTAAAGTAGTTATTTAGGATCCCAGCCAATGTGTTTGAAACAAAATCTCTGCACTTTAAAATAAGGATAAGGAGTTGCTTGCTGGCTGTGTAGAACAGTGCCAAGAAATCCACATGATGTTTAGTGTTCTGTGTTAGACTCTATAAACACTGGCAATTATTTTGTACTAAGGAGCTGTCCTCCAAGAGTTTGGTGCTTCAGAAATCAACATATCTTTGCTGTTCCATTCTGTACTTGATTCAACCCAATCTGTAACAGTCTCAAAGATACAA
Organism: Rhineura floridana; assembly: GCF_030035675.1. Classification (NCBI taxonomy): domain Eukaryota; kingdom Metazoa; phylum Chordata; class Lepidosauria; order Squamata; family Rhineuridae; genus Rhineura; species Rhineura floridana. Next base: position 41,215,082 of record NC_084482.1, read on the forward strand.
CAGTTTCTCCAGCAAGATAATGTAATCCACCATACAATGCTGAATTGGGTAATATGTTGTTGTGCAGATGTCAAGTTCAAAAACTGCCCAGAGAGCTTTGGCTACGGGGCAGTAAATAAATGTAATAAATAAAATAAAAAAGTCGCTAGTCCCAAGTTAGACGGCATCTTTAATCACATTCCCTCTGAGTTGTGGCTATAATGTCTTATTATAAGTGTAACCTCTAAGCCAGGAGGTGGCCCTCCAGATGTTGCTGAACTACAACTCCCATCATCCCCATCCCTGACCTTCAATCATGCTGGGTGGGACTGATGGAAACTAGACTTCGACAACATCTTGAGGGCCATGCAGGTGAGCTACCTCTGTTCTATCTCCACCTCATCTGCAGGAACCCAATGCAGGCTCAGGAGTGGAGGGCCTTATGAAGGGTCTTCCACCAGAAACAGTAGAGTATAGCATCTCATACTTTTCTTAATTAAGCCGAGTAGCTCCTTAAAATTGTCCCCTCCCCATAGCCTGGCACTCAGTCATTGATTCAGCAAATACATGCAGGTCATACCCACTTCACTTAAGCGGGGGGGGGGGACGATCAGCCCAACCTGAGCAAGAGACAGCCCATTCTATACCCTTCTCCTCTATTCTACCTTCTCCAGTTCTAGTCATTTGCTGTTTGCTATATGTGGTTCAAAACCAATTTGTCTTATTTTTCTAGAAGTCTGTTCAGTACCTTTTTGGGGATGGGGGACACAGAAACGAAACCCATGTGCACATTTGATGATATATGTCCCATTTATTATAGCATTAATTTTCTGTTACAGAGTGTCTACAGCCATGGCCTGTCATCGAGACAATTAATGAGTACCAGCTTCTATCAACACAATGAGCATGACTTATCAATTAATTTATATGAAAGTGGGAAAAAGAGAGCCTGCTTCCCCTAAAAGGAAAATACCTTTGGAAAAAGCTGTAAAGCTCAATATACTGGTCTTTCTAAAAGATAAAAGGGGTGGTATTCAATGCTAGTCCTACTTAGAATAGGCCCATTGAATGCCATTAATAGACATTACCAACTGAGGTTTGTTAATTTCAATGGGTCTACTCTGAGTAGGCCTTGGTGAATACCACATAAGAGTACAACACCTTTGGATATTTTCCTCTTGCTTCTGCCATTAATTTATATGACTATAGTACAAAGGGAGAGCCAGTGTGGTGTAGTGGTTAAGGTAGCCTTTCCCAACCAGTGTGCCTCCAGATGTTGTTGGACCACAACTCCCATCAGCCTCAGCCAGCATTGCCAATGGTCAGGAAAGATGGGAATTGTGGTCCAACAACATCTGGAGGCACACCGGTTGGGAAAGGCTGGGTTAAGGTGGACTATGACCTGGAAAACCAGGGTTTGAATCCCCACACAGCCATGAAGCTCACTGGGTGACCTTGGGCCAGTCACTGCCTCTCATCCTTACAGAAAGGCAATGGTAAACCCCCTCTGAATACTGCTTACCATGAAAACCCTATTCATAGGGTCACCATAAGTTGGGATCAAGTTGGCAGTCCATACATACATACATACATATAGAACAAAGTGAGTTTATTGGTGTCTAAACCACACAGATATTTCGACAGGAGCAAAAGGGAAGTCAGTAGGACTGTTCATATAACTATGTCTGTTAGATTTTAAACAAAAATATCAGTGTTTACCATGTATCATTGATCCACCTTGGAGTCACCCTCTTCCAAATCATTGATTTTATGAACATTCTCTCAAAGAAAACAGGCACATCACACCTCTTTTCATTGCTTTTAATTTCCATGGCCTCTTGCAACAAAAGCAACAAGCCACTTATGCACTTAGAGCATCATACTGGGCAAGGGCCAGCCTAAGATATTCTGCTGCTTAAGGCAAAGTACAAGACCCCCATCCAAATCCAACACACAGAAGCTGACCAGACTGGCAGCTGAATTTTACTTTTTCTAGCACTGGTGACGGGACAACTCCCTTAGCATCCAAGGGCTGCAAGCTAATTTAAGAGGGTACAAAACAAGCCATGCTGCACACAGCTCTGCCCGCAAGCAGGGGGGAACTGGTAGCAGAGCTCAAAAGAAATCCTCTGGGCACCCACCACTGCCTTTTCCACCACCAGGATCTGCCTCATTTTCTTCAATGTGAAATCAAAGCATCTACTCGCCTAACCAATGCTGCCTATGGCAGCCATACAGAAAATTTCTTTTGTCTATGTTCATACCAAATTGAGACAGTCCCTTATTTATTTATTTGATTTATATCACACGCTGCCTCCCAGTAGGAGCCCAGGACAGCAAACAAAAGCACTAAAACACTCTAAAACATAAAAACAGATTTTAAATCATATTACAACATAACATCCTTTAAAAACATCTTTTAAAAAAAGCTTTAAAAATCATATTAAAAACATTTCCAACACAGACACAGACTGAGAAGATGATCTTCAGTAGGCACCAAAAAGATAACAGGGATGGAGCCTGTCTAATATTTAAGGGGAGGGAATTCCAAAGGGTAGGTGCCACTAGGCTAAAGGTTGCATCCTATGTTTTGTGAAGTGGACCTTCTGATAAGATGGTATCTGCAGGAGGCCCTCACCTGCAGAGAGCAGTGAGCAACAGGGTATATTGATTGATTGATTATGGTCAAAGACCGGCATAAAATACATGAGATCAAAAATTAAAATATTAATACAGGACACGTTTTCCATGATAAAACAGACTCTAAATAGGGACCCAATTCTCAGGTCTATGTTGGTTGTTGGGTTAACCATGCTCTTCGGTGTGTAATAGCTGCAGCACAGAATCTCACAACCTTATTTGTGACCTGAGAAATTTGGTCGGATAAAAGATACCTAACATAAAATGCAGCGTCCCTGCCCAGAATTTTTTGCATGATCGGGGTAATAAGTGAAAGTCGAAGATCATGCTAGAAAGCACAGTCCGATAAAATATGGCCCACGGATTCTACTACACCCGCATCACAGGGCATAGGCACTGAGCATAGGGAATTTTTTGATATCTACCATCTAGAAGAGCTGATGGTAACACATTGAACTTGGCAAGTGTGAAAGCTCTTCTAAGCCTAGGAATAGGGAGGGAAGCCAGATAATACGCGGGAACAAAGGGCCCAGTGCTAGGTATGAGGCCAGAGTTGGACACTAATCGAGAAAGATGGTTTTGAAGTTCTGTGTCTAGAATTTGTTGGAGGATTACCGACTTTGCTTTGGGGAGGCCTAGCGAGAGGATAGCAGTGGGAGAAAATCCTAAACTCAAAAGTTTCATAATTAGGGTTTTCTTCCACCTTGACTGAAATACGTCTGACAATACAAGAGGGGCCAATCCCACAGGTAAAAACAGCAGTTTTAGCCAGTACTTAATCTTGAGCATCCATATACAGGCCTCTATCGAGGAGAGCCCTGTTTCAAGACGAAGAGTGGCGTTAGGGATGCAAGATGGGATACCCAATATTGTCCTCAAAAATTTAGTTTGAACAACTTCAAAAGGTGTATGTATATTTATCATATACACTTATCTGGGAGCCGTATATCATTTGAGGGATAACTTTGGCAACAAAAACTTGTATGGCAGAGGGGACATATTGCCCGCCTTTGGTATAAAAAAACGACAGGAGAGCCTTTTTGTTCCTCTAAGCGTTGGTAATGGCGTTTTTGGCTTGAAGTTGCCATGATCCCGAAGAATGGAAAGTTACTCCCAGATACCTGTACGATGGTACTTGTTCTATTGGGAGTCCATTTAAGTACCATCGGTGCTTCACCTTCTTTCTGGTGAACACCACTAACTTCGATTTGGCCTGGTTAATAGCTAACAGTTCTTCCTTGCAATAAGTCGCAAGCTTCCTCAGTAAATGTCGCAGGCCAATACTTGTAAGAGATATAAGTACTGCATCGTCTGCATACAGAAGAATTGACAGAGGTTTATTCGACAGAGTGGGTTGATGGGAGGAAACCAGTGTCAAGCTTCTGACCAGGAAGTTAATATAGAAATTGAACAAGGTAGGGGCCAAAACACATCCCTGTTTAACTCCCTTCAAGGTGGGAATAGGCCTAGTCAGACTACCGATGTTGTTGCATCTTATGCGGAATTTAGTGTTTGTATATAGGCACCGAATAAGTGTTAAGAATCGTCTATTGATGCTAGTGGGCTCAAATTTTTCCCACAGTCTGTCTCTAGGTATGTGGTCAAAAGCTGGTTTAAAATCTATAAAGGCGGCATAAAGGGCCCCACCTGGTTCAGTTAAATATTTTTCCACTATAATAATAATAATAATAATAATAAAATTTTACTTGTTAGTCGCCTATCTGTCCAACTTAACGGACACTCTAGGCGACTTACATAGAATAGAATATACAATATACAATCAACACATTCATCAAATTAATCTAACATCAAAACAATAATTAAAACATCAAGAAAAGACTAACCCACCCCAACATTCTTATAGGCCTGCCTGAATAGCCAGGTCTTTAAAGCTTGGCGGAAACTCATCAGGGAGGAGGCATGTCGGAGATCGTAAGGGAGAGAATTCCAGAGGGTGGGAGCCACAACTGAGAACGCTCTCTCTCTGGTCCGCACTAGCCTAGCTGTTTTGACTGGTGGGACCGAGAGGAGGTCCTGTGTGGCTGATCTTGTAAGGCGGCCTAATTGGTGATACTGGAGGCGGTCCTTCAGATAAACTGGGCCGAAACCATATAGGGTTTTAAAGGTCAACACCAGTAAACCACTGGTAACCAGTGTAGATCTATCAACACCGGAGTGATTGATCCCGGCGGCGGCTATGCTTAATCAAGCGTGCCGCCGCATTCTGTACCAGTTGCAGTTTCCGGAGCGTTTTCAAGGGTAACCCCACATAGAGCACATTACAATAGTCTAAGCGAGAGGAGACCAGGGCATGTATCACTCGTGGGAGCAGATGTACAGGAAGGTAGGGTCGCAGCCTTTGTATCAGATGTAATTGATACCAAGCTGCCTGGCTCACCGCCGAAACCAGAGCCTCCATGGACAGCTGGGATTCAAGAATGACTCCTAGGCTGCGGACCTGGTCCTTTAGGGGTAAACTCACCCCATTAAGTACCAAGTCGATGTCTCCCAACCTTCTCTTGTCACCCACGAGCAACACCTCGGTCTTGTCGGGGTTCAGCTTCAGCCTATTTTCACCCATCCATCCACTTACGGACTCCAGGCACTTGGACATGGTCTTCACCGCCAACTCTGGTGAAGATTTAAATGAGAGATAGAGCTGAGTGTCATCCGCATACTGGTGACACTGCAGCCCAAAACTCCTGATGATGGCTCCCAGCGGCTTCACATAGATGTTGAATAGCATGGGGGAGAGGATAGAACCCTGTGGTACTCCACAGTTCAGAGGCCAAGGGTCTGAAACCTCATCCCCCAATGCCACCCGTTGGTACCTGCCTGAGAGATAGGAATGGAACCACTGTAAAACAGTGCCCCCTATTCCCAATCCCTCAAGGTGATTTAACAAGATACCGTGGTCAACGGTATCAAAGTCACTGAGAGATCCAGGAGGACGAGGAAGGTATATTCACCCCTATCCAACGCCCTCCTCATATCATCTACCAGGGCAACCAAGGCTGTTTCAGTTCCATGTCCAGTCCTGAAGCCCGATTGGAAAGGATCTAAATAAACACTAGGTGTTTTAGAACCAATCCGTGGTCTATGGTAGAGCGCTCCGCTCTGAAAGTAGCTTGTTCCTCTGCCAAGATGTTTTCCTGCTCTAGCCAGCTTTGTAGTTTTTCAAGTAGGTGGCTGGCACATAGTTTACTAACGATGTTTAACAGACTAATGGGTCTATAACTGGCAGGATCAGATCGGCAGCCTTCCTTATAAATTGGAATAATAATAGCTAGGCCCCAGTCATCAGGGATACAAGGAGTGCGATCAATGCTTGTGAATAGAGCTGCCAGGACCAGAGCCCACCAATCAATGTTGGATTTGAAAACTTCAGGGGGGATGTTATCAGGCCCCGGGGCCTTATCCGGCTTCAGTTTTGTGATTAGTGTGGTGACTTCCTTGATAGAGACCGGAGGCCACTCAGGAAGATCCTTTATAGAAGTTTCAGCAGGTTGAAGTCGATTCTGTCCTCTTGCTTAGGTATTATAAAAATGCAGCTCCCGCGAATACATGGGGATGTGATAATCCAGATTGATAGAGGTTTTAGGCCAACACCTGGCCACCAACCTCCAGAAGGTGGCCGAGTCCTTAGACCTGGAGGCTTGTATCAGGGTCTGCCAGTGCTGATTCTGTGCCAGTCTTTTCCCCCTCTTAATTAAAAGTTTGTATCTTTTCTTCAGTGCTAAACATTCAGTGGGTAGTCCAGGCAAGTTCTTGTCTCTGTACACTCTATATTTCTTGATTAGCAGTTTCTTCATATCAGTGCATTCCCGGTCAAACCAGGGTTTGGGATTGTATGGGCGAGTGTGGAGCCTTGTCGAGGGCTTAGCGATTAGGCAATTTTGTAAGTCCGCGATCAGTTCTTGATACGCGACAAGCAGGGATTCCTCGGGGACTGCTGCCATCAAAATTTCACGCTGGCATTTCTAGTTCATTCACTCCACCCAGTGAGGTAGCATCAGAAGGTCAAATTGCAATAGCTTTAATCCTCAGCATGTCTCAGTAACTTCAGAGTACAGCTGAGAGACAACACTGCAAGTTATTAGTACTATTATGGGCCATTCAGCTTCCCAAGCAGATTTAACTAGCTCTACAACTCTTTTAAGTCCCACATGCAGTATATTTTTTTTATTTATTTAAAATCCTTTCTAAACTGCTTTAATGTTTTAAAAATCTCTACATATAAAAACAATATCCATTAAAACAGTATAAAACCATAAAAGCAAATAAACATTCAGGGGATTCATTACACATAAATCAGAGTCCAATTTTATGGGTCAGGGAAAGTCTGGGCAAAAAGATAAGTCTTTACAAGACATCTGATGCAACTGATGGTTGCTGCTTTAAGGAAGGGTATTCCAAAGAACAGGGGCAACAGCCGAAAATGCTCATTTTCAGGTTACTGCCTTATAGTACTCTGTAAGGTGCAGGGCCACAAGTAGAATTTCCCCAGATGATCTAAGTGAACTTACAGGTCTACAGAGGGGCAGGTGGTCTTTCAGGTAAATTATTCCCAAGTTCTTGAGGGCTTTATATGTTAACAAGACATTGATCATAGCCTGGTAGCTGATTGACACCAGCGTAGTTCCCTCAGCACAGATGTTATATGTGTGCATCCAGGTGCTCCACTCAACAAGCTGGCTGCAGCATTCTACACCAGCTACAGCTTCCAGACCAAACCCAAGAGAACCCCCACACAGAACACATTACAGTAGTTCAGTCTTGAGGGTACCAATGCATGAAATGCATGAACCACAGCGGTAAGCTCTTCCTGTCCAGGAAAGGGTGCAGTTGGCACACCAACCTAAGCTGATAACAGGCGCTCCTCACCAGAAAGGTCATTTGAGCCGCCAGCAACAGAGATGGATCTTGGAGCCCCACCCAAGCTATGTACCTGTTCCTTCACAGAGAGAGCAGCCCCATCCAGAACTGGTGAACTCCCTAGACTTGGGAACCACTCGCCCACAGAGTCTCTGCCTTACTAGGGTTCAGTCCCAGTTTATGATAAAACTGCATTCTCACACTGTTAGCACTAAAGAGAGCTGGTTGCAACCCAAGCGCATTACAGAACAGCCACTGCCATGAATGGATACTAAATGCCAAAGACTGATTAAAAAGTCAATAAAAACACTATGAAAAAAGATGCTATGCAAATTGTTCACTTAAATAGCAAAAGCAATGGGATTGGACTAGCACAAGGATGGTCAACTTGTTCAATATTAAGGCTCATCTGTACTTTCAGTATTTATATAGATGAGGGAGATTTTAGTAGACACAATCTTTCAAGCCCTTACTGCAGTTAGGACATGCTAGACCTCCTGAAATGTCCTCATCTATACAACTATTTGGAAGCTCTAATGCTGGACAGATTGGCTATCCCGGGACTAGGCTAAGTGTTCATTTGTTTCTGTAGCAAATATTTTAATATCAAGGAATATCATAACAAGCTTTCAGTATACAAAATTATGATCCTCCTGCAAACTAACCACAAAACTGGAAAACACCACTGGCAGGAAAAAAGCTGAAAGAAATTCCTTCCTGACTTTTTCTCCTCCACAAACCAGTTACAAACAAAGATCCAGTTATGTATATTTGTTACCAGCTGCTACAAAATCCTACAGTATTCAATGTCTTAAACGCCAGAACAGTAGCAGAAATGAATTAGGTCAATGTCAACTGACTGAAAGGTGCCATTTCCAAAGTTACTCACTATTCTTTAGTTAATTAAATCTTCAAAGGAATAGATTGCTGGTTGGAATTAGTATTTTGTGCAGACAACACTTACTCAGATCATACATTTAATAGTAAGATATTACTGTATTGACAAAACGATCATAATAACCCCATGAGATTGTTTAGCTAAGATTAATTCACTTGGAAACAAATATGTAGCACTTTTTTCTTCCTTTGAAGAGGCGTCATTGTGCAAGAGAGATTTTTCCATCAATTAATGTAGGAGGCAGCATGGGTATGTATGTATATTTGCAGGCACAAGAACAGCTAGCAATAGTACATATTGATGCAAACAAGCTAACTAGCACTATAATTAAATTAAGAGAAATTAAGGGGATTGTTTTGCTGCCACTATTCCACTACCATACACTTAAAGTCAGTTGATTGAGTGTGTCTTGTTTCCTATGTTCTCCATTTGACATGTTTCACAGGGAATAAAATCACTCACAGCAGAACATCAAATGATGTTATTCAGCACAGACAGGGCCAGGTCATCAGAGATGCTGCACATCTACCAAGTTAGAAGATCAGTAGCCAACATGGTGCCATCCAGGTGTTTCTGGATTCAAACTCCAATTGTTTCTGATCACTGGCCATGCTGACCAGGGCTTATGGGAGTTGGAGTCCAACATCTGGAGGTCGCCACACTGGCTATCCCTGGCTTAGGAGCATACCGAGTTTTTCCAGTGGATTTCCCTATTCTATCACTCTCTCAGTGACTTTCATATTACACATTGTAGGCACACAGCACAATCCTTGGAAGTAAACCTCATTTCAATAAGTATAAGGTCACAGCCACCATTGCTAATTTCCCCCATATATAATGGGAGTAAAGAAACAGAGTCCTCACCCTAGCCCCGAAAGTTCACCATGAACAGAACAGTATTCAGCATTTATACATTGATCAGAAGGGGTTAACATGGTGCTAAGAATTCAGTTGTGAAGTTCCTAGTTCAGCTCTGCAAATACATCCACAAGAAGTGCTATGTTAGTCATTTATGGCCTAAAAGAAAAACAAAAGAATTAGTTTACAAAAGCATGCTGACTGAACACTTGGAGGCATTTACTAATAATCAGGCAGGGGCTGTTTAGAAGTTTGACCTAGATGCTGTTCAACAAGTTACTACCAGGTCAATGACTTTAGCCTAACTTCAGACTGAGCAATTTATTTACTTGTAGTCTTGCAGCAGACATAATTTCTCATTTTAAAAAATGTTATACATTTTATTTATCTGTTTGTTTATTTTATTATTAGATTTATATCCTGCCCTTCCTCCCTTTTAAATAAATAAAATAAATAAATGATGGGAGGAACAGTAGTGCAGCAACATCTGCACAGCACCTACATACTGCTGGACCAACTTGAGAATGCTACTCTGCACCACTTTCCATTACCATACCTTCTCCAATCTATCTTCAATTTTACATTTTGCACACAAGAAAGAAGGAAAGTAGTGACTGGCACTTACTCTTTTTCCACTTTCAGTGTCATGCTCAAATCTCATGACCAGGGCACTGGAGCAGCTTCCCTACAAGGAAGCCTATACAGTTTGAGGCAAGTAAAAGGGGGGGATGAGAGAGGTGTATCCAGATTATGCCTGGTGTGAAAGTGGAGAGAAACGTTTCTCCTTTTCTCATAATAGTAGAACCCCCAGAGTCATCCAATAAAGTTGAATGGTGGGAGATTCAGGACAGATTAAAGCAAGTACTTTGTCTACCACAAGATGTGGTGGTGGCCATCAACTTAAGACTGCATTAAAAGGGGATTACACAAAAGATTCTCCATGTCTACTAGCCATGACAGCTATATGCTACCCCTCCAGAGTCAGAGACAGCATGCCTCCACCAACTGGTTGGAAACAACAGTAGAAAAGTCCTATTGTCTTCATGTCTTACTTGTGGGTTTCCCATCAGCATCTGGTTGGCCGCTGTGGGAAACAGAATGCTGGACTAGATGGGCCTTTGGTCTGATCCAGCAGGGCTCTTCTGGTGCTCTTCTGCCCAAGAGAAATGGTGGCATTTGTGAAGCATAAGAGAGATGTGCCAGTACCAACTTTTAAAAAAATTACACAGAAAGCATGATGAGGAAGCACAAGTCTATGAGATAAACATTCCTTTATTAGCTCATTTCCCACCGTAGCTTCTTCTCCACCAATCTAAGCCCATCCTCAGTTCCCAAAGAATCCTTATTTCAGTCTTCCTCCACTGTGACCTTAGAATTACTTCCTTCCTATACAAGATGACCAAAAGTAGAACTTTAATAATCTCACCTCCAATTTGCAAACTGCACCTTATAAAAATTATCCATAGGCATCTATTAAATTATCCCTACGAAGCTATTAAAAGGCAAAGGAGGACTTGGCTACATCTAAGACTGTGTTCACAGCAACGGAACATGCTACTTTATGAGTGTTCTCTTTATTCCTCAGCTTTGCAGCCTCGCAGGAGAGAAGCAGTGCTTTCCTCACAATACAGCAGTTCCAAATGGATTCCACTACCAGTATGTCCTACTTTGATGTGGTCACACCAAAGTGACTAATGTTAAGCCCAGGGGGGTGGGGAGCATCTTTCAGCTCAAGGGCCACTTTTCCTCATTGACAATCTTCTGGGGGCAGTGATGGCCAAAGACAAGGCCAAAAGAAGGAAGAGCTAGAACCAACAGTTGGTGGAGCAACAGATGTGAGTCTTGCTTCTGTATAAGCAAGTACAATGTAGTAAGCTACATTCCAGGCACAGAAAAGCAAGTTTTCTACTAATACCCACACACATATATTTCTATCTTCCATCTAAGCAAGCAAGAGGCATTATTGCAGTTCAATTACACATTCCAGCCTGGCAAAAGCACTCTAGGAGAATACGGAAGAGAGTTGGAGAGGAATGTGGCCTGGATGAGACTCCCAGGGGCCAGACAGAGAGGCCTACATTTTGCCCAGAGGCCAAAGGCTCCACACCCATGGTCAAAACCATTAAAGAGAGGGCCTTGGAGGGAGGCAGGATATTACAAAAACTTCTATAAATTCAAACAGTCCATTTTTATTTTGAAGCTATTGATGTGCCACAAGTGACTTACCTCAATATGGGAAGGCAGCAATGTGGGCTAGTTCTCAAAGGGGCTTGCAAGGATGCATTATTAGTCAATGCCACAATAACAAACTTCCTCTTCTGTGCTGTTCTCTCTGCTCTTTATACTAAAACACTGTCATTTTTATTCATACTAAATATGAATACAATTCATACTAGATCTCTATATTTGTTTATTCATACTAGTTTATTCATACTAGATCTCTACATTTGTCGCCAGCTTTGTTTCTTCTGACAAATTCCACTATTGCTTCAATCTCTACCAAGAACGAAGAGTTCACTGTACTAAGCGCACTTCCAAGAAATCATCCTTAGGATTGCACTGCAAATGGAACAGAGCTCATGCCTTTATATTTATGGACTCCAAAACAAATGTCTATGTCCAGTATGTATGACATAATACAGAGTTGCTGGCTGATCTTCACTATGTTGCAAGGTCTCACTAAAGTTTTGGGTTAAAGAAGAAATTATGACAGCTGCTACATATCTTTACAAAGCTTGTTCTTCATTGACATAAGTGAGTTTGTATGGAAAACATGTATAAATCAATGAACACAGACGTGTTATCTTTCTCTCCACCATGTACTATTTTAAAGCAAGTTACAACAGCCAAGCAAACAGAATTCAATCCTAATAAGCAACCTAGCAATCCACAGATATCATGCTGCATGGCATTCAGTCTGTGGTAAATGTCTTCACTACCCAGTGACCCATTGTACTTTCTTGCAGCAGCAGCAACACCCATTACAAAAAAATTAAAATAAATTCGACAACCTCTTCCTCCTTTTAAGCTAGTTTCTATTAGGAATGTCAACTGATCTAACAAGTTTCAGTTTTCACTTACATATTGTGCAATTTCAAGGATGACGCTTTTTTTAGAATTCTGAATGAAAAGGAAACATCTCTCAAGGGTGATATAACTAGCTTATAATCTAACAAACTAAGCTATAGCTCATTGTTAGAAGAAAAAGGCAACTGTAATGTTTTCTTGGAAACATTCTACAATCCCATATAACTAACATGTCATAGCCAAAAATGGCTTCAACACAGGCAGGTAGTTGACACAGACAAACTAAAAGGTCTCATCAGTACTGTGGACAATACAGGTCATGTACCAGAGACTGAAACCACAGTTTTATTCTGAAAGGTAAGTTCATCAAGTTTAGTACAGGAAGGAAGGAGTTGGTGTGTGCCCTTCATGAGCACTGTCTTTTTTATTTTTCTCATCTCCAACTTTAAATGAATGGTTGAATCTTTAATTAGTACACGGACAGAAGCTTTCAGCCCTTTTCACAGGCCCAGCACTCTAAAACCACTTCACCACTTTTAGGCAGAAAATCATCCTTGCCCTTTCCTAAGTTCTTCCTGAATAACTTTCTGTACCTTGTTGTTGTTATGTGCCTTCAAGTCGATTATGACTTATGGCTTCCCTATGAATCAGAGACCTCCAAGAGCATCTGTCATGAACCACCCTGTTCAGATCTTGTAAGTTCAGGTCTGTGGCTTCCTTTATGGAATCAATCCATCTTTTGTTTGGCCTTCCTCTTTTTCTACTCCCTCCTATTGTGTGCGTCGTACAACTCCAGACTCTCCTTTCGCATGTGTGTGCATCAGCCCCTGGGCTTCCTTGCGGCTTTGACCCAGCTGCGTCATTAGTCACAGCGCTACTCGTACTTGTCCTTTGTTTTTCCCCAGTAGCTCGGTGAATGCCTTCTGACCTGGGGGTCTCATCTTCCAGCACTATCTCGTGTTGCATTTTGGATACTCTGTTCATAGGGTTTTCATGGTAAGAGATTTTCAGAGGTGGTTTACCATTGCCTTCCTCTGAGTTTGGATTCATCTTAGTCTGGTGTTTCAGCTTTGACCATTCCGCCTTGGGTGCCCCTGCTAGGAGTCTAGCCTCTTAGTCTAGACTCCTGACGGCATTGCTCTTAGCTTCTTCAACACTCTCAAACCCCCTCACCACGCTACATATCCCTATTTCTCTTCAGTAATCTTAAGAGGGCCACTTTACCCTTCCATTTAGAACAGGAAGCATTTTCAGAAAGAGACCATGAACAAAATGGCATCTCCATTTAAAACTTTAAAAACAGCATAGGCACCTGTCTTATACCGAGTTAGACCACTGGTCCTTCTAGCTCAGGATTATGTACACAGACGGACAGAGGCAGGGTTCCAGGGCAGGGGTCCCTCCAAGCCTTACCTGGAGATGCCAGAGATTGTATCTGGGACCTTCTACATGCAAAGCAGATGCTGTACCACTGAACGATGACCTTTCCCCCCTAGAAAAATACCTTGTGAATACAGTTAATTCAGTAAGTGAAATGCTTGGAATAGGAAATGGACTGCCTTCAAGTCAATCCCGACTTATGGCGACCCCATGAATAGGGATTTCATGGTAAGCAGTATTCAGAGGGGGTTTACCATTGCCTCCCTCTGAGGCTAGTCCTCCCCAGCTAGCTACGGCCTGCTCAGCTTGCCACAGCTGCACAAGCCAGCCCCTTCCTTGTCCACAACTGCCAGCTGGGGGGCAACTGGGCTTCTTGGGACTATGCAGCTTGCCCATGGCTGCACAGGTGGCAGAGCACATAACCCCTGAGCCACTCACTGTGGGGGTGATCTTTAGCTGGCCCTTGACACCCAGGAGACACGAGAGGGGATTTGAACTCACAGAATCTGGACTCCCAACCAGGCTCTCCTCCCCACTGTGCTAAAAACAGTATCTTCAGCCTTTGGAATCTATTTGACAACTCTGTGCTTAGCCATTTTTAATTCAGGTGGTAGTCCCTAGAAATGTAGCTCCTAAATGTGAATGATCTTGTGAACAAACATTAGCCTGTTCCTACAAACCTGAAACATGTAACCTGAAAAACATGCAAGTAGTTTTGGCCTCTGAGAAAGGCCATGTTTGTGGCTCCTAGAAAATACGGTGTGGTCCTTCTAACAGCTCAGTGCTATGCAAAGTTGGACATATTTAAGCCCGCTGACATCAATAAGCATACCCAACTCTGCATAAGATCAGGCTAGAAGTGTGCACAAGTATTTAGATTAGAACAAGCATAAAACAGGTTAACTGTGCAGGTGGAAGATTCTAATACTGATCAAAGCATCTCTTGTGGAAAGTAGCTTTACAGGTAGAACACAGGAATAGTGACAGAATCTGGGGGATCGTTCAAGAACACATGCACTATATAGTCCTATTGTCATCATGGTCGTGGAAAGAATGAGGAGAGTGAATTGGTTTGGTTTATTATTAACAAATCTTAGAAAATAAGTGTGACAAAACAATCAGCAAGAATCTGTGTGACAATTTCAACAAGGTTTGAACACAGGGTATCTTTCTGCATCTTTGAAGTCTAAAATCAAAAAGCTACAAGTGGCATTTTTGTGAGATGTTAGAACCAGAAACGCTTGAAATTATTTATATGGTTTGTTTATCCAAAGGATAGCTTGGAAGATGTTGACAAAATTACTTGATTTCCTGTGGATATCTCTTGTGGAAATTAGCTAGAAAAAACTGAAGGTTTACTAACCAAAAATTGACATTTTACTAAAGTGACTGTGCCAACT
Source organism: Rhineura floridana (assembly GCF_030035675.1). Classification (NCBI taxonomy): domain Eukaryota; kingdom Metazoa; phylum Chordata; class Lepidosauria; order Squamata; family Rhineuridae; genus Rhineura; species Rhineura floridana. The sequence goes on from NC_084482.1 coordinate 41,230,139, forward strand.
TGGGTGTTTTTTTTTAGTTCATGTTATCAATTAGAAGTATTTTAGGAAACAGACAAAGATAGTGGGGGGGGGGAGTTTAAACAGTGCCCTCCTACTTCTGCAACCTTAAAAGCTTTGGAAGGACAAATCTTATTCTTTGCAAATCAGAAATAACTCCACCAGCTATACAATCTGAATAGATCAAAATCTGATGCAGCTGTAAAAACTGAACACAGCAGGATCCATATTTGTGATGAGCCTAGGGCAGTCCTCCAAAGCTTCCCTCCCTTCATCAGGTGATATTAAGACACTGTTGGCTGCCTGAACTCAGCTTTGGTATGCAACAACAACAAAACCACTAAATGACAGCACAGACCAATGCAACACACCGTGAAAACTAGAACGGGGTATTCTTCTGCCCTTCTGTGCCTGATCCTATCAGGCTGATCACTTGTAAACTTCAGCCATAACAGAAAGAAATATAAAATAAAACCCTTGTAGCCAGTCCTACAGCTAAAACACAGCAAGGTTGCAGCTGTTCTCCTTACAAGTTGTGATCTTTTCAGTCAAGTAGCTATCCACACAGACCAACAGAGAAAGCCTTCCTCCTCTGCTATATCCCAAACCTGCCCCATTTCTCCACACTGAAAGAAGAATGAGGTGAGCCCGAACTTGTTGCTAGAGCAAATTACATGCTAACCCCATGCAAACACTAGACAGAAACTCAGTTATCCAAAGTCACCTCTACTCAATACTCCACAGTTGTTTTGTTTAAAAGGACCTCTTAATATCTTTCTAAGACACCTTCCCTACCAGAACAGATGCCATGGTTGGCATGGGTGTCTCCAAACTCTCTCTCTCTGGATGCCTTCCAAGGAAAAAAATAAACAACCTTTCTTGGAAGGGCACGATTTTTGACCTATTACTTCCCTAACACTTGACCTGTGGTGACTGGCTGTGGTTACTCCACAGAGAGGAGAGAAAACACTCTGTTCTGCAACAGAGGCTTCTTTCTCAGGACTTCAGATATTCCATAACTGGCATCGGGAACTGAAGAAAGTTCCAGGACTGTGCAAGGAATCCAATTAAGTCTCCCAGAAGCTCTTCCCCCAACCCCTGCAGCACCTCACACACTCCCCGGAAACAAGCAGTTCACAACAAGCAAGGCCATGTTAAAGGTTCTGGGGTTCAAGCCAACCCTTCCGAGGAGGAGCCCCTGGTTCTCCCCTTCCCTCAAATCCCCAGAAGTTAAGGGTACGTCGCGGCGAGTGAACTGCACTCTTCATAGACTCAGAGACACCTTTTTCTTTCCCGCGTTCCAGACAAGAGAGTCCAGCACTGCAAACAGGTGCCGGAGTCGAGCCCCGGCTCGACGTAAGGTCACTACAACTCCAGAAAAACCTTCGCTTTCCAGAGTGGCCCTCCACCCCGCATATCAGTCACAAACCTCCCCTCTTCTGCCAGCCTCCCGTTTCCTCGTTACGCTCGCCTTACGTGTCCCCCCCTCCTCCCCGCTGCCATGTGGAATCCCAGGAGACGCGCGCCCTCGGTTCCCTTTTACCCCAGCAGCCTTAGGCCCAGGCAGGCTCCACTACCTCCGAGGCCGAAGGTCTCCTCCTCCTCCTATCAGCCTAAGAGTGAAGAAAAGAAGGCGAGCAGTCGGGCTCCTGGAGCCTCAGCCGGTCTCTGCAGCTCCTGCTGCAGGGCGGGCTGCAGTTGCCTGCTTGCTTCTCTCGCTAGCTACCAAGCAAGCTGCCCACCAGGAAGGCGGCTCGAGATTCACCCCGTTTACCTCATCTGCGGCAGCTCATGGCAGCTCATGGCACAACACTGCCGTGGCTGGGTTGGCAGGGCGGCTCCCTTCTTCCCGGCGCGGTTCCCGAGCTCGTCGCTTGCCAGTCCAAGTCAGGCGGCAGCAATAGGAAAAGGAGCGACAGGGACTGACAGAGGCGGCCGGTACGGCCCCGCCCGACGACGGGCTGGGTCTACAAGGAAGGCCGGCTTCCTGGTTAAAGGCACAGTGGCCAGAAAACGAAGACGAACGATGGGAACCGACGAGCCACGGCACTGTGAGAGCCGCTGGGCTGTAAATTGCCGGGGTGTAGTTAATCCCTGCCGCGGATGAGAGCTCTCAGTCCCAGAACCGAGTAGGAAAGTCCGAGATCAGTACTGGAAAATGTAAAAAAAGTGCAAACACACACACGTACACAAATAGAAGGATATGTAAGCATGTGCAGAGTGCGTCATCACTGCTGAGAAACTCCAGCCAGAAAATAATACCTTTGGGATTAGGGGGCAGGGCTTTCAAGCAGACACGGGCACTTGCTTAGTTGCACCCTAGCCAACCACTGCTTTCGACTTTCCATTGAAAAACCACAGGGACAACCACACTGTTAAGGAGCATGATTATTTGCTGCTGTAGCAGTTGTGGGGAATGGCAAACTGGCAGGTGGTTGGTGATATGTACTCAAGTTATACCTAATACTGCAAATATCCTATCAAGATTCTGGTTGCTACTTTTTTTATATGGCAGAGCCCCTGTGCCTTTAACATAGAAGCTCAACAGGTGCAGCTTTCTGACACAGTTTTGGAGGTATGATAATATTTTTCCAAAAAATAACAAAAACCCTGCAACTGTTGAATTTCTGCATTCCGGAGCTATTAAATGCACATGAGCGCTGATGAAAGTTCTGGCTGAGCCATCTTTCCTTGGGACCTGGATTTCATAACCTCTTCAGTATGTTCTGAATTTTGAACATCTGGACATTTAGTATTTCAGAAGAGAAATGTGCTGTGACAATAGAAGTGGAGATTGATTACATCTAAATGTGATACCTTTATATATATATATATATATATATATTGTATTGTACCAGTTATTGATTTGTGTTGTTTTCTTTTTGTATTGTTTTGGTTTTGAAAATTGGAATAAAAATTAATTGAAAAAAAATAAATGTGATACCTGAATGATGATCGTTAATCAAGATAATCAATCTTGATTATGTAGAAATTGATAGTTTGAAGTGACATGTTCATATAACAGAAGACCCTAAAATCTTCATAACCTGAAGTCCCTGCTCATGGTGGGTTTGTGTGATTCAAGGAAGGGGCAGCTGGACTTTGAGACTTCTGGAATGCTATTTTACTCAGAAGGAGGTCTCACGGTGTTCAATGGGACTTACTCCTTGATAATTGTATTTATGATTGCTGCCTTAGGTTCAAATCTCTTCTCAGCTGAGAAAAAACTGAATGACTTTTAATATTGTTGGTGATTATACTATAGCCAGCATGGATTTTTTTGCATTCCACAATGTTAAATTGAAAATACCCCCCATGCCATTCTGTTGCTTCCCATAAGCACATTTCAAAACACAACCTTACAAAACGTATAGTCCTGAACTCAGAAATGCTTGCTTAACAAACCTCTATGTTTTCTTGGCAATACATTCAACAGTCAGAGTGAATCAAGAGTTCAAAGTGTAAAACAAGAGAAACAAATCCAGACCCATGTTGGACTTTTTTCTTTCAATTGTACTATAATTTGTTGAAATTAATTAAAAACCACCATGTTCACAGAGTACCTGTAATCCTGACCTTGCCTCATACTCTGACCTTCATCTTCTGCAGTTTAAAAGTTAAAAAATGCATGGCTAATTTTTAATTAATTTAAGAAATTTAACATTGAACTGTATTATAACATTGAGCATGCTCAACAAGAACCAACTGTCAGAGTTCTAAAAACCAGACTCATAGCTGCTTGGCTAATCAGGGGGCCGCATCCACACCAGACCTTTATTTCACTTTAGACAGTCCTGGCTTCCCCCAAATAATCCTGGGAAGTTTAGTTTATGAGGGTACTGAGAGTTGCTAGGAGACACCCCATTCCCCTGATAGAGCTCCAGTTGCTAAAGTGGTTAAACAGCCCCTCTTCTGTGGATTGTAGCTCTGTGAGGGGAACAGGGCCTCTCCTAGCAGCTCTCAGCACCCTTCACAAACTACACTTCCCAGGATTCTTTCGGGGAAGCCATGAGTGTAAAGTGAAATAAAGGTCTGGTGTGAATGTGGCCAGTAATAACTTTGGTTTACATGTGCCTGCTATAGAATAAAAAAGTGGGGGAAACCCTGAAAAAGAATGATACTGTTCACAATGTTTTCCTTTTGGAAAGGAAAGGGGCTTTCCCTCCGCCCCGTTCCTGCCCACCCAATAATCTCCCCTCTCCCTCTCCCCTCCCTGCTGCTCCCCCAGGTCAGTTTCATCTTTCCTAAGCATGATTGTACAGGAGTAAATTCCACTGAACTCAAAAAGCATGCAAATGATCAAACCTGCCCTCCCCTTCTCCTCCCTTTTGCCCCCTTTTCCTCACCATCCCCTTTCCATCCCCTCTCCCTCTCCATCTCCTCCATGGTCAGTTTTACCTATTCTAAGCATTATTGAGCGGGAGTTAATCCCATTGAACTTAATAAGCATGCAAATGATCAGACCTGCCTTTCCCCTCCCACTCTCTCCTCTCCTTCTCCTTCTCCTTCCCCGTCTCTCCTTCTCTTTCCCCATCTCTCCTTCTCCTTCTCCTTCCCCTCTCCTCTCCCTTCCTCCCCGTCTCTCTTCCTTCTTCTTCCTCCTCCCCCACCCACTCCAGCCCCCTCCCTCTTCACCCATGGTCTGTTTCACCTAGCCTAAGCATGATTGCACAGGAGTAAATCCCACTGAACTCAATAAGCATGCAAATAATCAAACCTTTCCGCCTCCTCCCCTCCCCCTTCCGCCTCTTCCCCTCCCCCTTCCGCCTCCTCCCCCTCCTCCTTTTCCCCCTCCTCTCCTCTGCCCTTCCTCCTCCTCCTCCTTTCCCCATCCCCTGTGGTCAGTTTCACCTATCCCAAGCATGATTGCAGGGGAGTAAATCTCATTGAACTCACTGAGCATGCAAATGATCAATCTATTCTCAGTAAACTTGCACAGGATCCCATTTCTTACCTCCTGAATTAAAAAACAGAGAAATTCAGTAATAGGCAAAACAAGATCACCACAGCACATGCCTTATTTCTGTTATTTGGGCTGGCTGCAGGTGTTCCCACCACTCACCATATGCTCAGAGGCACATGCTACCAAATTCTTCCAAGCTACACAGGAAGTGGATTTGACTGTGAAAGACCAACCCAAATTGTATTTGCGTTTTTACAAATTTGTAGGGCAATACAGTTATCTCAGAGGGGAGGTCAGGTCTTCTGCTCTCCTGGTACATTCACTATAGCTGCCCAATTTCCCTGCTTTTTAAAGTTTGATAGAAATATATGTTGGCTATAGGTACATTCTTAAACTGTAAGGGGTTTTTTTGCCTATTAGTAAATTACCTCTCAGTTAATTAAAAATCTTCACTGATAAATCCTATGAGGTTTAAGTGATTGTTAAATATACACATGAGACTAAAACAATAGTTCTGAAGGGGAGAAAAGCAATCATGTATAGTTTTTCAGATGAGAATAAGAACATAAAAAGAGCCCTGCTGGATCAGACTAAAGGCCCACCTAGTCCAGCATCCTGTTCTCACAGTGGCCATCCAGATGCATCTGGGAAGACCACCAGCAGGACCTGAGGGCAATGGCACTCTCCCCTTTTGCAGTTTCCAGCAACTGGTTTTCAGAACCATACCAGTGTGCCCTGATCCTGGAAGTAGTGAATAGCCATTATGACTAGTAGTAATTGAGAGCCATAAGTGTGCTTGTCACTGCTGCTGACCATGGGATAGGCCTCTCTTGAGATCCGCATGGAATAGTGGGTGAAGTGGATCATTTATCTGCTGCAGAATGGCCTGTGAAGAACAATGGGAGACACAGAAAGAGAATAGTGAGCAACAATCAATAGCTGGAACACATGATCTCTGGAGTTTGGATATATGGTAGATGTTTGTGAAGAGGTGAGATAGAAGAGTGAGTGGTGCCATTTGATGGTGGTGTGCTATGACTGGGATACAGACTAATAACGGTGCTCTTCCTCCTCTCTGCCATGACCCACATTCTGCCAACAATTCCACCTTGTTTCAGCCACTCTGCTGGAGTATGTTTTATTTTTATTTTTAATAAAAATAGAGGTGTTCTACCTGCTTATTGGAAGGGTTCAGCTGGTATAGCTGCAATGCTGGTGGTATATCTGTTCCAGCAGTTTAATCGGACTTCTGTCCAGTCCTATAACACCTCAGCCAGCAATCTTCAGTATATGATTGTGCCCTTAGTTAAATAACTGGAAATACTGTTTATTTCCTCCTCTCTGCACCCCGTGGGTTTTTAAAGGACAATTTGACTGCACTGAACCTAGTAGATGAAAGTTGTGCTCCCCTTAGTTAACAATGGTCCTCCAGGGTAGTTTGTTCAGTTTACACATAATGTAAAAACAGAGCTAACACGATAAAGAAAAATGACGATTATCAAATCCTTTGCCTTTGTCTTGGACTATGTAGGCACATGGAAGTATGTGTCAGGGATTTTCATATTTTGTTTCTTGCTTTATCTGTTTGTTTTAATATGCAGATAAAATTGAGACATTTAGATCTTATTTCTTCCAGCCTTGTATCTTGTCTATATATATATATATGTATATATATACAATCCTGCGGGAGTTATGCTGATGGGAAAATGGAGCACAGAATATGCATGTTCAGCTGAATGTGTGAAGGTTGAATGTGTGTGTGTGTGTGTGTGTGTGTATCATACACACACACAATTACCCTTCACACATTCAGCTGAACATGCATATTCTGTGCTCCATTTTCCCATCAGCATAACTCCCGCAGGATTGTACTTGACCCCAGCCTCATCCCTGTTCCTGCACAGGCTTTGTCTACATAATCACAGATGCTACCTGTTCATGGATTCACAATTGTGCAGTCAAAGCCCACACACACTTTGTATGCATATAGGCTTTTTCACACCTTCACTTAATTACGTGTATTACAGAGCTTGGAAATTTTACTTTTTTAAACTACAACTCCCATCAGACCAATCCAGTGGCCGTGATGGCTGGGGCTGACAGCGTTGCCAGGACAGAAGCATCCCAAAACCTGAGATTGTAGAGGTGGGCCTGAGTGATGTCACGGGGCGGGCCTGAGTGATGTCATTAAGCATGATACATTAAGCATCAATCACAGTTGCTTGGAGCATACAATTAAAAAAAATATCTGATTGGAAATTAAGCTAGAAATCTTAGCTAAAAGATGGAGCCTGGGTAGGGAACATTTAATCTAGCCTACTTGCTTTCTGCAAGAACAGTTTAAGTGCTGCCAGGCCAGGCCAGTCACCAGAAGGCCACTGTAGGAAGAAAGGAGCTTAATGTTGTGGAGATGTTAGATGGGGGTAGACGGAAACCCCACCCCTATGTGCATAACGTTACCATTGCAAGTAAAATACAATGATAAAATGTTTAACCATGTTTTTCTTTATTCTGCTTCATGCCCTATTTCTTTAATGGGCCGTGATATGTTATGTAAACTGGAGGCTACCTTAACCTGCACCCCTAACGGGGTGGGTTTGTTGATGAGTGTATTGGGGGTGCCTGTGGGGAACACAATTAAACACAAACATATAGGTCACAGCTTACCAGAAGATCTCGTTGACCTGCCACCCAACTTGTGGGGCACAGAGGATACGGATGTGGGACTGTTGCGATCGGTAAGCCCTGTCAGAATTCAGGTAAAGCCATTCCTCCCGCCACCAAATGTTGCCCAGTATCCTCTGTCATTAGAAGCAAGAGAAGGCATACGCCCCATAATTGAAGGGTTTATCGCAAAAGGAGTCATCCGGCCGCAGCGAACCCCCTGCAACACGCCTATTTTACCCATAAAGAAACCCCCAAAGAAACCCGGAGATCCAGTCCGATGGAGATTTTGCCAAGACTTGAGGGCGGTAAACAGGTATGTGGTCCCTTTACACACTGTTGTTCCAGACCCGGTGACAATCATCAGTCAGATTCCATGGGACACGAAGTGGTTTACCGTCATTGATCTAAAAAATGCCTTTTTCAGTATCCCTCTCCACCCAGATTCGCAGCATTTCTTCGGGTTCGAATGGGACCAGCGCTCTTTCGTTTGGACCTGAATTCCTCAGGGATACTGCGATAGTCCTGGGGTGTTTAGCCAGTGTCTACGGGACGACCTCGAGGGGTTCACCCCCAAAGGGGGTCTGGTTCTTGTTTTGTACGTTGATGACATCTTGATTGCGAACGGATACCAGGGGGCGCTGCGAGAAGACGGTAAGGCTTTTCTGCTATACTTGCATTCAAGGGGTCATAAAATCGACCCGAAGAAAATTCAGTGGCTATCAGAGAAAGTTAAATATTTGGGGTTCATTTTAACGCCAGAGGGGCGACAAATGGATCCCGGGTGCGTTTCCACCATACAGAGTTGTCCGCTCCCAAAGACAAAGAGACAGTTAAGAGGGTTCCTGGGACTGACTGGGTTTTGCAGACCGTGGCTGCCATCCTGTGGAGAATTGAGCAAACCGCTACACACGCTCACTGCAAGTAAAGCTCCTGATTTGATACAATGGAGCCGGGACAATGAAAAGGCGTTTGAATTACTAAAACAAAGTGTAGCCACGTCTATGTCTTTGAAACCGCCGAATTACGGTAAACCCTTTCATTTGTTTGTTCATGAAAGGTCGGGGGTAGCTAGCGGAGTTCTGACACAACTGTACGGTCCCAGTCACTTCCCAGTGGCGTTTTATTCGCAGCAAATTGACAATGTGGCTCGTGGGACCCCCACATGCACACGCACGCTGACAGCGGCGGCTTTACTTTTGACCAAGGTGAAAGGATTGACCCTCGGTCATTCCACTACTGTTTGGACTTCGCATGCACTTTCGGCTTTGTTGCGAAAAGGTACCACGCAAGTGTTTTCAGTGCAGAGGCAGCAACAGCTGGAAGCAGAGCTGTTGGAGGATCCTAATGTGCGGTTTGAACGTTGTGGACCGTTAAACCCAGCTACCCTCCTGCCCGAGTTGCCTCCGCCCTTCCCGGACCATGACTGCATAGAAGTTTTGCAATCCACCTTGCAGATCAGACCCGATCTATCTGATGAACCGCTACCGGAATCAGATGTCATTCTCTTCACGGACGGCAGTTCTTACTATCAGAATGGGGTAAGATACACAGGTTTTGCAATAACAACACAATGGGATGTGGTAGAGGCGGCAGCACTCCCAGGACGGTGGGGAGCGCAAGCAGCAGAAATCTACGCGCTGGCCAGAGCGTGTCAATTGTCAGCAGGTAAAAAGGTGACTATCTTCACAGATAGCAGGTATGCTTTTGGGGTTATACATTGTCACATTCATTTGTGGAAATACAGGGGGTTTACAACTGCAGGGGGAAAACCAATCCAACATCTGGAACTCGTGCAAAAGTTGTTACAAACTATTCTTGAACCTTTACAGCTAGCAGTGGTGCATTGCAAAGCACACACCAAGGAGCAGGATCCTGTGACACTAGGAAATGCCCTGGCAGACCAAACTGCGCGCCAAGCGGCACTGCTTCCTATAAGTATGCCAACTTTGGCGCTGGCAACCACTGCTTTTGTCCCGCCTGTATCTGTTTCAATACCCCCACAGGAACTGAAGCGATGGACCGAGCTAGGAGCGATCCTGAAACAGCAGTTATGGACTATGCCTGACGGTCGAGCATGCCTTCCCAGAGCTCTGTACCACACAGCAGCGAAATGGTTCCACGACCATGGGGGCCATTATGGTAAACATCCGCTAGTGGATTCGATAACGCGCTTTTGGTATGCTCCCGGAATTCAACCAGTATGTGGTGCAATAGTGAAAGCATGTCACATTTGCCAAGCAAACGGCCTAGCTTTACCAAACAGGGCCCCGCAAGGGGGCAGACCCGTACCGGCTGCACCATTTATACATCTTCAAATTGACTTTGTTGATCTCCCTAAAGCAGAAGGAAAGAAACATCTTTTGGTCATGGTATGTCCTTTAACAGCATGGGTAGAGGCATTCCCAACCACAAATGCCACCGCCACAACGGTGGCCAAATTACTGCTGAAAGAAGTTCCAGAGGTAATAGACTCAGACCGAGGAACACACTTTACAGGACAGATTTTGGCAAAAGTCGAAGAAGGTCTGGGAATCAAACATCTATTTCACACTGTTTATCATCCACAATCGTCCGGGGCGACGGAGAGACAGAACCGGGAAATTAAGACGGCATTGGCTAAGTATACTCAGGAAACAGGTTTAAGGTGGCCTCAGGTACTCCCTCTCGTTCTTTTCCATTTGCGCACCCGCCCTACCCGAGCCTTAGGGCTCTCGCCGTTTGAATTACTGTATGGCAGGCCTCCCACAAAAGGGGGGAGCTTGCCAAATGTGGATGTTTCACTATTGGGGGGGGATCACATAACTGTATCCCAGTATCTTTCTCTGCAGAATAGACTCCGTGAACTGTGGAAAGCTGCGGGATCCACCAAGACGGTGCCCCTTGAGGACCAGGTGCATCCATACTGTCCCGGGGACTTTGTTTGGGCAAAGAAATTCGTGAGGGGCGATTCTTTGCAGCCAAGATACACAGGACCACATCAAGTCCTTTTAACCACACAAGCAGCCATCTTCCTGGAAGGACGGAAGTCGTGGATACATCATTCCCACGTAAAGCCTGCTGTGGTAGCGGCACCACCACCCCCCCAGGTCCCCAAAATACATTTGCAGAGGAACGAAGAAACAGGCCAGTGGCAGGCGGCCCAACTCCCTTTCCAGGACGCAGACATCGAGTAAACATCAACGCAGAAATGCCCCGGCAAGGATGGAGGATGTCTGCCTACTTGTGGGTTGTGGGTGTTTTGATTCATCATGCCTGGCCCCTATGTTGCCCCCCCAATGTGAAAATATGCAGTGACAATGACTATTACTATCTGAAAGATTTTGGACGAACAATTCCGAAAACACAGGACTGTCCAGATCCCTTCCTGTATGATGTGGACCAGATAAAGGAAGGAATGGTGAAGGCTGACATAGCGGGACATTTGTGTCATAAAGCAGCTGTTATATTGCAACATAACTACACAGGCAGCTGGATAGTACATTGTATCCGAGTGGAAATTGAATGGCCCATCAGACTTGCACTTCGGTGCAGACAATATCGCCCTATGCCTAACTATGGTTGCCCCCCTAATGTGGATGTAAAGTCCATAAGAGCGGAGTATAACATGCTTACTTTTCAGACACAAGATAATAGAATTACTTTTCAATTCAGGACAACAGAAAAACAGAAGTTTTGTGTGGGTATCGGTATACCCTCTTGCTATGCGTGGCTGAATGATAAACTGAGCGCTCAGAAACCTTTACAGAAACAGGTAACACAGGCCACACAAAAAATAAAGACATTAGGTGGGTTTAAACAAAGAAATACTAAAATAGGCGATGGGTGGGATGGTAATACGTTTGTTGCCTTAATGGAAGAAATAGCTCCTAAAAAGGGCACTTGTTATGTCTGTGCACACACACCACCACATGGACAGGCTGGAGTCCCCTTGACTGGGGCCCCTCTGCCGTTAAAAGAATATCTTTCCTTTGCCTTACATTCCAGCTCACAGGAACTAGAAGGGGGGCTGGTTTTAAGCGGGCCCATCGCTAGATCAGTCTGCGTAGGCAGCGGAAGCCAGCCAACGAGTGGGATGATGTGTGATGGCTTGATTTACTCTACAAACCCGGGTAATTGGACATTTTTGAATGGAACACATAGAGCAGAGGGCTTGACTTGGTTATCCATCTGGCAGCATCTGTTGCGGCTGACTTTTGCAGACCATCATCTGGTGCCTTTCCTCACGGACTTAGTGGACCATCAAACCCCAGCTGGACTCTGGTGGCTTTGTGGACACTCAGCGGTAAGGAAACTACCAGTATCAGGCTCCTGGACCTGCACTCTGGGAAGGGTGGTGCCAGGGCTCCGGGTTTCCTCCACTCTGCCCACTTTACGCCGCCGTAATAAGAGAGGCACAGGGGAGGCAGTGTTGAGAGGATTTTTTCCAATGTATGGCGCAGCCAAAACATACCAGGAACTCATAGAACTTTCCCAAGCTTTTGAACGTTTTATGAATGATTCGGCCATTTCCTTTTCAGATCTTACAAATGAACAAGGACAAATTAGAACTGTAGTTTTGCAAAACCGGCTCGCCTTGGATTTTTTATTAAGCTCTCACGGGGGGGGGTCTGCTCGTTAATAGGGAGCGAATGTTGTACCCATATTACGGACAGCAAGGCTGACGTCATTAAACACATTAACGATATTGGAAACATTTATCATGAGGTAGAGCGCATTGGGAATTTCTCTTTGTTCTCTGGGTTTTGTGACTGGTTTTCTGCATGGCCAGACTGGCACAAAATTTTATTTTACATTGTTATGGTACTTGCCTTATTGATTTCTGTTTGCTGTTGTTTGCAATGTATTCCTAATTTAATGCAATTGGCCTCAGTCTGTCTAAGCAAGCTCACACTGTCCTTTTCCCGAAAACCACAACCAACTTATGTGGAAATGGCTTTGAGACCGATTTGGCAACCCAAGCAGGGAAATACAGCTACCTGAGAGACTAGTCAGTCTCTCAGGGCTGAAAGGGGGGACTGTTAGGGATAAATTGAAACCCCCAGTGCCTGTAAAACTATAATTCACTTGTCTTACCTAAACCAGCTTGGGCTTCATGGGAAATAGAACCAAAGTGGCCTTTATATGACTCTTGATATAAAATGTCGGTTTATTTCCTGGTGACCTGACCCTTACCTATATTCCAGTGGCTCGCATAATAAAAGCCGGTTTAAGCTGGAAACTTCCCTACTATGCATTTCTGTATCACATTTATGCAGCTCTACTTCTCCTTTTCATCTTCTTCAGGTGAGGCTGTCGATTTGCTGAACCGTTGCCTGGCCTCGACAATGGACTGGATGAGAGTTAACAAACTGAAGCTCAATCCAGACAAGACTGAGATGCTGTTGGTGGACGGGTTCTCTGATCGGATGGTGGATATATACCCTGTCCTGGACGGGGTTACACTCCCCCTAAAGGACCGGGTTCGTAGTCTGGGAGTCTTTTTAGACTCTTCCCTCTCACTTGAGGCTCAAGTAGCCTCGGTGGTTAGGAATGCGTTTTACCAACTTCGGTTGGTAGCCCAGCTACGTCCCTATTTGAGTAAAGAGGACCTTACATCAGTGGTACATGCTCTGGTAACCTCACGTTTGGATTACTGTAATGCGCTTTATGTAGGGCTACCTTTGAAGACAGTTCGGAAGCTACAACTAGTGCAAAATGCGGCGGCCAGATTGCTGACAAGGACCAAGCGGTCCGAGCATATAACACCTGTTCTGGCCAGCTTGCACTGGTTGCCAATATGTTTCTAGGCTAGATTCAAAGTGTTGGTATTAACCTATAAAGCCTTATACGGTGCGGGACCACGATACCTTGCGGAACGCCTCTTCCGATATGAACCGGCCCGTGCACTACGTTCTGCTACGAAGGCCCTCCTCCAGGTTCCAACTCACAGGGAGGCCCGGAGGGTGATGACAAGATCTAGGGCCTTCTCAGTGGTGGCCCCCGAACTATGGAACAGTCTCCCTGAGGAAGTACGCCTGGCGCCGACTCTGCTCTCCTTCCGGCGCCAGGTCAAAACCTTCCTATTCTCTGAAGCATTTTAAGTTACACTGATTTAATTTTAAAAATGTTTATTGTATTGGATTGTTGATTGTATTTTAGTATTATTTTGTTATTCATTGTATTTTTATGCTATTTTATGTTCACCGCCCAGAGAGCTATCGCTAGTCGGGCGGTATATAAATTTAATAAATAATAATAATAATAATAATTATGGCCTTGCTTATTGTTACAAACGCGCCTTGCATAGAAATGTCAAACGCTATTCCAATGCCCCTCATATCCTTGACTTGTAATACTCCTTTGATATGTAAGCAGAGTAATATCATGTCTGTCTCCAGTTTAGGGGGCGCCCGGTTGCAGCTGGGCCTCCCCTCAATAGTTGCCTTTGTCTGTTCCTGCATAGTGCTTATCTCAAGGACATGCGAAATATGCAGACATGAAGTCTGAGAGATAGTCTTGATGTTTCCACTTTGTCCTTCCCCCGGTACCCCTTTACCTCCTTACATATGCCCCAAAGCTATGACAGTTGGCAATTGCTTCTTTTGTATTTTATGACGTGAACCCGATATTGTAAACTTCGGGGTAAGCCTATATAAACCATTGAACACCAATAAACGAGGTTCCCATGCTGGCCTGCTTCGGCTTGTAAGTATTGGGTCCCCTTTGCAAAGGTTTTTGTCTCGTGTTACTTGATCTCTGATAGTGGGTTCATTTGCACTCAACTCCGCACTCTTCCCGGGCGTAATAAGCGAGTTAGGGTTGACAGGGAGACTTGCGTGTTGGGTTTGGACCTAACAATAGTACAGCCACCACCCTTCCTCCCGGTTCCTTTCTCTGAGGGAAGGGACCTCAGAGCCTAATGTGAATTCCAAGGGATTAACCCTCATCAATTAACAGTAACAGTAGCATTCAGCAGTCAAAGGACTAGATTTAGAGTCCTCATTTCCAATCCAATACACACTGTTTATAAAAGGATATTTTATTTAAACGTAAATGAGTTGGTATTTACAAAAGAGAGCAGCAGCTTGTTTCCTTAACGATAATCACCCGCAGATGGGTTACACGAGGCACATTGGCATGACAAAAGGGGAGAGGTTCAATTCAGACAAAGGAATAAAAAAAAGTCTTTCTAAGCTAAGATGCTATACTTACAATAGATCAGCCTGGTTCCCGCAAAGGGCTTTCTCTGTCCCATTTCAGGCAGGTCGAGTAGATGGCAAAAAGGGAACTCTTCTGGAAGTTTATCCTTCCTTTTTTATAGAGTTTAACCATCACCAAAGAGGGGGGAAAACAAACAGTCATCTCCCACCTCTGCAGGTTCTACTGCTTTGAAGCCTTTGAAGATAAGGGAACCGCCCAGTCTCACCCAGGGGTTCTGATCTACACACCTTTTCTTCCTGACTTCTAATCCCAGGAAGCTGATAAGGAATAATAGCTAGGGATCAGTTACATCCCCCTGCCCAGGTTGTAAATTGCTTGTCTAACCCTGAGCTGTGGATCTCCCCCCGTGGGGAGTCCTAGGTAATCATGGGCTCCCAGAATCCTCTCTGGTGGCCCATTTCAGCTTGACCAAAGTTAGCTATTCTTGCCAGTTTATACTTGTTTTATGGTTATTGGTTTTTAAAGGGATTTATTTCTTATAGTGAGCTGCCTTGGTTTCCAATCACCAACCCTACCTCACAGGGTTGTTGGAAAGACTCCACACACACACACACACTTGTAAAAATACACCCCATATAATAGTTTATTGTCAAGCCAGTTGGTCATTGCAGAACATTTTTTTAAAAAATCAGTATTAGTTTCCTACATAAAAAATGTGATACCTAGGTAAACCCTGCCTAATTGCTTTAAAATAGGATTGGAGAGGGAGGGAAAGATTTACAACACAAACACAATTCTTTGCTATGTTTACTCAAAAGTCCCATTAATTTACAACACAATCCTAACCATGTCTACTCAAAAGTGAGTCCTAATGAATTCAATGGGGTTTAGTCCAGGTACATGGGATTAGCATTGCTTTACTCCCAGAAAAGCAAGTATTGGATTAATTACTTTCATATTGCCAAGGTTTTCAAAGCACTGCCCTCTCCAATAGCCCAGGGTCTGACTCTTGCACACAAGAGGAAAAAAACTTTAAGCCATATTCTTACTTACTCAAACTGAAGCTCTCAAAGCCACCATTTCCTGACATTGCAATTAAGTGTAGGCACTGCCTGGGTCAACAAATCACAACCCTGGCTTCACTTATTGGCTACAGTCCTGAAAGGGCGGGGTTAGAGCCAGAGCTTGGGAAAGTTTTTTTTTTAACTACAACTCCCATCAGCCCAATCCAGTGGCCATCCTGGCTGGGGCTGATGGGAGTTGTAGTTTTAAAAAAGTAACTTTCCCAAGTTCTGCTAGGAGCTGCTGTAACAGATCCTTTAAACAGATTTAACAGTCGCGGGGGGTGGCTGATGTTTTGGTGTATATCTCGGGAACCAGACCACCTAGAAACTTAATTTTTTAAAAAATTGAAGCTGAGAGTCCAGAGATTAAGGAGAGCCAGAGGGGACTCCCAGAAACCGGAGTATCAGGCTGAAAAACGGAGATCTGGCAACCCATGGCTGATGGGAGTTGTAGTTTAAAAAAGTAACTTTTTCAGCTCTGCATGCATAATGGGGGGGAAGGGGCAGTGCCCATGAGTTTGTACAAATCACACTTCTTCCTGTATGTCTGTTCAGTGGAACCTGTGAAAGGTGCTACAGTTACAAACAGACGTGAAGTCCTCAATAGAATCTATGAAAATCTGAATAAAATCTGTTTGGTTTTCCAACACAGAGGACTGCAACCAAAAGCAGCAAGGCTAAATTCTGCTACTGCACTTTATGGCCACAATAAAAGAGAATGCTAAGCACACTTAAGCTCACTGAAGTCAACGAGGTTTAAACATATTTAAATCTCTGTTAGATTGTCTGTCTTGAGCACAATCCAGGTTTGGCCCTCCCATTAGGCAGAATGAAGCAACTATCTCAGCCAGTAGCAGATACTCAGAAGCAGCAACGGCAGCCCTAAGCTGTCCCTCCTGAGCCTCCCGTCATTCCCCTCTGTTGCCACATGGTCTATCCTGGGGGCCCTAATCTGGCCGGCTGTCATATGTGTGGTGAAAGGTGTTACACTGTCACCAGTGTAAGACTGTGTACACACCCAAGTCTTACTGCATATATGAGTTGCACAGATCCGGTATTTCTGAGTGCGCTTTTGTGAATGTTTGTCCACACACAAGTACTTTCAATTTAACTCTGTTTCAGTGTTTCACACCCACATTAGTGGGCAGTGCTTGATGGAATGTATTCACACTGTGTTTTGTTGTCCCCTCTTCTCAATCACTCGTGGCCGAGTAAGATTGCCTTCCAAGATAAGGTCTTTAACAGTGGGTCCGTAAGTGACTGTGGAGGCCAATTCTGGATCCACACAGCCTCCCACAGTGAGGACATAGGTTTCCAGATGTAAGATGGTCGCAATGAGGATTTGTTTGATGTGCCTTCAGCTTAGCTCGTTTGTCCCGTTCGCCCTGTATTCGTGCTTCTTCAAAGTCCACAGCACCTTTGATAATAGCCAACCTCCATTTGGGACATTCATGGGCCAAGACTTCCCAGTTCTCGATGTTCATGTTACATTTTGCTTCTTCCAAAATGCTAACATTAGTCTGTCTTCTCAAGTAATTTGCAGAATTTTCCAGAGGCAGCATTGGTGGAAACTTTAAAGAAGTTGGGAGTGGAGTTTATATATGGTCCATGTTTCACAGGTGTACAGTAAGGTCAGTAGTACAATGGCTTTATAAATTAGCATTTTGGTCTCCCTGCGAATACCCAAATCCTTGAACACTCTACACTTCATTCAGGAGAATGCGGCACTCACAGAGCTCAGACGATGTTGAATTTCAGCATCAATGTCAGCTTTTACAGAGAGATGGCTGCCGAGATAGGGGAAGTGATCAACGTACTCCAACGTCACACCATTAAGCTGGATTGATGGTGCTACAGAGGGACTAGTTCACACCTGTTGATGAAGCACTTTGGCTTTTTAAATATTAAGTGAGAGCCCAAGCTTTCCGTATGCTTCTGCGAAGACATTTAGGATAGTTTGAAGATCTTTCTCTGAAAGTGCGGAGACTACATTATCATCGGCATATTGAAGTTCTATGACAGAGGTTGACATTACCTTATTTTTTGCTTTCAGCCTACTGAGATTAAAAAGCTTTCCATCTGTTCGATATATGATTTCCACACCAGTAGGAAATTTCCCCTCAATAAGGTGTAGAATCATAGCAATGAAGATAGCAAATAAGGTAGGAGCAATGACTCATCCCTGTTTTACGCCTGATCCGACTCTGAATGGATCGCTCTGAAAGCCATTGTTGTCCAAAATTGTTGCTGTCATGTTGTCATGAAGGAGTCACAAAATATTCACAAGTTTATCAGGGCATCCAGTTTTCAGAAGGATGGGTCCAGAGAGCGGCTCGATTCACAATGTCAAAGGCCTTAGTCAGATCAATAAACGCCATATATAAAGGTTGATTCTGCTCCTGGCATTTTTCTTGAAGCTGTCGTGCAGCGAAGATCATGTCCACTGTCCCTCTGGAAGGGCAGAAACCATTTTGAGATTCGGGGAGGACATCCTCTGAGATCGGCAGGAAGCAATTTGTGAGGATCCTTGCAAGGATTTTACCTGAGGTAGCAAGAAAAAAAGATGCCTCGATAGTTCCCACAATCTGTTCTATCACCTTTCTTAAAAAGGGTGATAATTATGGCGTCCCAAAAGTCTTCCAGGATCTCCTCCCTCATCCAGATTTTTTCGATGAGCTTATGAAGTCATGTAAGTTCAGGCTCACCTTCTTTAAAGACTTCAGCAGGAATCCCATCAGGTCCACTAGCTTTGTTGTTCTTCATTTGATTGACGGCTTTGCTGACTTGATCCAAATTATGGGATACTGCAAGCTCGTCTCTAATTCGTTATTGTGGAATTTGCAAGAAGACCTCATCAGTCATAATAGAGTTATGATTAAGGAGGTCGTGGTAATGCTCTTTTCAGTGCGGTGCAATAGACTTTTTATCCTTAAGAGGTTTGCTACCATCCATTGAACGTAAGGGATTTGTACCGTAATTTGTTGATCCATAGATGGCCTTTGTGGCATTAAAAAGCCCCGTGCATCCTGAGCATCTGCAAAGTGCTGGATTTCTTGAGCTTTCTTTATCCACCAGGCGTTCTTTAGTTCTCTAGTTCTTCTTTGGACCTCAGCATTTGCACTGGCATAGATGTTTTTCTTAGCAGTACAGTTAATGTCTTTCTGCCATATCTGAAAGGCTTTCCTTTTCTTGTTGATGATATGTTCAATCTCACTATCATTCTCATCAAACCAATCCTGATGTTTCTTAGTTTGGTATCCAATAGTTTGCTCACATGCTGCAATAATGGATGTCTTCGGTTTAATCCAGTGTTCCTCGACATTTCCTGGGAGTTCCGTCAGTAGATGTTTCTTGAGAGTTGTTTGAAAGCAGGCTCGCTTAATAGGATCTTGAAGGGCATGGATGTTCATTTTACACCTTGGTTTTCTTCCTTGGAGCCTACGTTGAGGAACAATATTAATGGCCATAGTGGATTGAATTAATCAGTGATCTGTCCAGCAGTCATCAGCACTTGTCATGGCCCTGGTGAGGAGTACATCACAACGATCTTTGGCATGAACATTTATGTAATCCCAGAGATGCCAGTGTTTTGACCAAGGGTGCTTCCATGATGTTTTAAATTTATTTTTCTGGCAAAAGAGTGTTTGTAATAACAAGATTATGCTCTGCACATTTAGTCAGAAGTAGAATGCCATTCAGGTTGCTATTGCCATCTTCTTCTTTCCCAATGGTTTCTGGCCATAAATCGAAATCATGCCCAACTCTTGCATTGAAAGAACCCAAGAGGATAATTTTATCCTCCTTAGGTATCTCTGATAAGATCGTGTCCAGCTGGTTATAAATGTTTTCCTTCATGTCTTCATCAGCATCTAATGTTGGTGCATAAGCACTTAGAATAGTCGCCTGCTGGTTTTTGACAAGTTTTACCTGGAGAGTTGGGAGTCGTTCATTAATGCCAATAGGAACTTCTGACAAGAGCTTCACAAGATTATTTTTAATAGCAAAGCCTACTCCATGTATTCATCGTTCTTGTTCAGGCAGTCCTTTCCAGAAGAAGGTATAACCTCCTTTTTCTTCCTTCAGTTGTCCTTCTCTAACTCTTCGAGTTTCTTGGAGTGCTGCTATGTCAATATTAAAATTCCTCGACTCCCTTGCGATGATGGCAGTCCTGTGTTCAGGACACTCACTATCTGTATTGTTCAGCAATGTCCGTATATTCCATGTTCCAAAATTCAATTGTCTTTTCCGACCGCTAAGTGGTGACCCCACTGGACACGGTAATCCAGTCAGGGAGAGAGATGAGGCACACTATGTTTAGGGCACCTTTTCTAGCCCCCTCCCCACACGGGGTGAGCAGATTGGATCCTGAGTAGGACTGCTCAGTTGTGGATATAGCTGCCGAACTACTCAACTGCCTCAGTCCTTGAGCCAGGACGACTAAGTCTGTATCCACCGCCCATGTGCCGGTCCATGACTAGGGGCTTCCAGATTTCATAGTCTTGCCCCCATCGCCATTCGCCGATTGCCATGGGACTTTTGGTTTGGTTTGGTTGGAAGACGCCTGTGCGTGAATTTGTTTTATGTGGGGAGATTGGCGCACGACAATCAACACACAATCTTGACAGAAAAAGGCTTTGATCCAATGGGATGGATACCACGATGATTGGAAGTCCTTATCTGCTGCAGCCTTCATCCGCCTTCACAGTGGTAGTAACGTATGCATTGTTACCCTCTGCCTTTTCTGCTGTTGAGGACTTTCTTGGATCATTCTTTGTCTGGTTCCTCTCCCTTGACCTTACCGCCATGGGTGACCCTACTGGGAGTACATGACTCCCGATGGCATTGCTCACAGGGTTCATTGGGACACACAAGCCACTCACCACTACAAGGTGACGATCCAGCGAGGGGCCTC
The DNA here is from genome assembly GCF_030035675.1 of Rhineura floridana. Lineage (NCBI taxonomy): Eukaryota > Metazoa > Chordata > Lepidosauria > Squamata > Rhineuridae > Rhineura > Rhineura floridana. The sequence goes on from NC_084482.1 coordinate 41,250,822, forward strand.
AGTTAGTACATCCCCACAGTCCCTGAGTTCCCTGAGAAAGTGTGGGCTGCCATGTTGATGAGGACAATGTCATGTGGACAGCACAAAAACCATGCACACATGGAATGCACCAAATCCAGTTTAAGTTGCCATGTGTACATGGCTTGGATTCAACTGTCAGTCCAGTTGGCCTCTGGCAGTGAAGTTGGGAGGAGTCACCATTTTGCCTTTGCCTCAGGCAGCAAAATGTCTTGGGGCAACCCCGGCAGAATCATATGACTGGTTTCCTGGTCAGTGGAGAATCTTTCTATTTCAGTGTTATGCTTATCAGAGATTGATTACACAGCCTCATTGTGTGTATTTGTAAATAAAGCAGATATTACAGAAATATGTCCCCAGTGTCCCCCTTCAAAGGAATGAGGTAATCGGTACCATACAGCAAGATGTACAACCCATTGGTGCTGGTTGCTTCTTTCAAGTAAAAGGTTATTTGAAGAACAAATGCTGATAGATGTAAAGTCCAATGTTTGTGTGTGCTTTTTCTCAGTTGTTATTTGCAAGGCAAATCCTCTCTCAGCTATGCTATTGCATTATAAAGTAGAGTTGTCAAATAGAGTCCAAAGGCTGAAGATATTGTTTTTATAATCACACATGTGTCACAGCACCAGGAACATATTTGATGACCTGGGACTGATACAAAGGGTATTTCTTCTAGACAGGGTTTAATTTGCAAATGAGTCATTGTTGCTCTGGCTCCCAACCAGAGAAGTAGACTCAGGGCTCAAACACTGGGTTTTGCATAGAGTTTCTATTTCAGAGGATGCACAGGAACGTAGCATCAAAACATAGTAGTCACGAATCAGGATACAGAACACCAGCAGATGCAGCTAGGCTTGTGGAAACAATGGAAAGTTGTCACAACAAAGTGCTCACCCCAATACACTCCAAATAAAAGAGAGGGGGAGGGCACTCTACTTGCACGAGCTAAATCTAGCACTTTCTAGTCTTTGAAGCAAGGCGGGGCTTCTGCTGGAAAAGAGGATGATTTCTCAAGTTGCAACCATCTCTTCTCCCATCTCTCTGACCTTGGGGAAACTGTCAGCTTTGACTCTGTGAAAGATTCTCCTTCCTTATCTCTCTGGAATTGTCCAGCAGATTCATTAAGGCCTGCCTGCTCAATGAATAACTCTGGGTTAGGTGCTAGCAGACTATGTTCCTCACTCTCAGTTACAGGTGAGGGGGAGGTGGCTGAGGCCTTCCTCAACAGAAACACTAACACCACCACTGGGAACAGGGCTGACTGGGGGATCAGGAAGCCTTTCTTCCATGGTCTCACTAGACCTTTCTCCAACATCTGGAACCCCCTCCCCATTCTCCCAGTCCTGCCAAATGTTTTCCATGGGGCCCATGACAATGGTGATATCACAAACAGGTCACTGTTTTTTTAACTTATCAGATTTTTCAAGGAAAGGGTAAATCCAGACTAAAAGGGGTGTGTGGATATGGGTTGACATTTTGATACAAATGATATCATGTGGACACTGCAATAAAATTGCATTCTGGGATTGAGGGCAATGATCCCACAATATAACCTGTCTGGATGCACTGAAAGAGACTGTGCGAATGTAGGCTGCTTTGAAGCTATTGCTATTTTGTTTGGATTCAATCATATACTGGCAACTTCAGGCAATACCATTAAGGTGGCTTTGGCGCTTTTCAGCAACAAACCTGCCTCATCCCCAACAAAAAAACCTGGACATTTATTTTATGGTAAGAAAAGTGGCAGAAAAATGCACTGGAAAATGTGGGATAACAATTGCTTGACACAACATCATATACAGTATCTTCTCCACAAACAAATCACAGTGAATGCTCAACAATAAGCAGACATCATATAATCTCCCTGCAAACTTTGCAAACAAATCAGAAAGAATTCTTAAGAAACCGGTGGTCTGGAAGTGACTTTACATACATGCTATCAGTGTCTGACTTAGCAGTGCTGGACTTATATTTCTCAAAATGCAGAATAACTGTAGACATGGTAACAGCCATTCCATCAAACCTGTGGGACTTACAGAGCAATCCAAACCCTCTGTCAGCTCTGCACTGAGACAGCAGTGCCGGTGGGGGCTGGAAATTCCTGAGTAGTTATCAGGGCGGGAAAGTCCTTAGCTGGCAGCCTGGTCGTAAATCTGCCAGGCTAACGAGGATGAAGCGCGATAAGGGCAAGGCCCGTCCTAAGCTTACGTGCCAAGCCCCAAGTCCAGAAGCGAGGTCAGTAGAGGTCCGGGTTCAATTGCCAAGGAGTCAGTCTAAGATAAGATTCAGGGAAACCAGAAACACATGAAGCCACGCCTGACATTGTAGTCAGCAACAAGCTGAACCCAAGGTTTGACTTTTAAGGAGCAGGTTTGTCAGCAGGTGTGAGCCCTCAGCATTTTGGCCTTAAGTGGACAGGCCTGCCCCTCTTCTGCCTGACCTTCTGCTGTCTACGTTCTGCAGGTGAGGGGGGAGTATCCACTGTCTGTGTCTGGCTGAAGGGCTTCAGCTGTGTCTGGGGTGCTCTGCAGCTGAGGGGGAGAAGGAGCTGGGTTCTCAGGAGTTTCCACTGTTTCTCCTTCTGGGTCTGCTGCTTCTGGGTCTGCTGCTGTTACTCCTGAGTCATCCTCGTCTGATGAGTCCTCTGACGGGGCCATGACACCCTCTTTGTGCCAGGCTAGGGGAGGGGGTACCCTTGCTGGCCTCTGCCAGTTGCCACCACCTGCAGAGTGACACTAGTATCACTCTGCTAGTGCAGCACTCCCACCCACAGGATCCCTGCTGGCAGCAGTCAGTGGAAAGGGGTTCTCCAGAGGTGCAGAGGGGCAGGGCTGAGCACAGCAATCTGCTTGACACCCTTTTTGCCCTGGCTGCTACACACAGCAGGGCTATGGATGAGACAGTGGCCCCACTGCTGCATTGAGCTGCGTATGTGTGTGTGGTAGGATTGCTCCCTTAGGGTTTAACTGCAAATAATGGTGGCTAGACTACACTTTGTGCCAAAGTGCAGTCAGAAGCAGCCAGTGGAAAGGAATGCTAAGTCCTCCACCCATTTGTGCTTTCTGTGATTAAACTATTTCTCTCCCACCCCCTGCAGCTTTCATTTTGAAAAGGGGCTTATTTCTAGTCTCAGCTGAGCAGCCAAATTGTTTTCAGAAGGTTCAGAAGTTATTTTGTACACCAGCAAAGTAATTTTCTGCTAGTGTATTAAGGAATCCTGGAGCAAATAATATTTATTCAAAGAACAGCAAAATATGCATCATGGTTCATTTAATTCAAGATAACATTAACAAAGGGAGCAATAGAATCTGATGTATTGCGCAAAGGATTGCTCAAGAAATACTTGAGGCAAATTGATGCCCTTGTCCTGGGCTGCAGTTACTTCATTGCAGGGTAAAGCTTATTGGGACTTTTTAAAAAAAATTAATGATCCATAATTTCCTTCTTGTCTGCATTATGAAGCTTCTTCTGAAATCAACAGAATTATTCCTAAACTACAGAGATTAGCTCGTTCAGAGATAGGGGACATTGATGTGATTTGGGTATGGTTTGCTACAGATAAGCAGCTCCCAAATAAACTGATCATGATGATGATGTGAGCACATTCACACTTGTTGATCTTTGAATGCACACCATAACCCAATGCCAGAGGTGGAGAACCTGTGGCTCTTCAGATGATGTTGAAGTACAACTCCCATCATCCCTGACCATTGGGACTGATGGCAGTTGGAGTCCAACAGCATCTGGAGAGCCAATGGTTCCCCATTCCTGCCCAATGTGCTGCAGGTTCAGTAACTGGTGCCTTCCAAGTTATGGCTGCAACCTTCTACAACATCTAAATATACATTGCTAAAGCCAAACCAGTTAACACAGAATCAAAGTTCAGATAATTTGAAAACTCACACATATAACCCAGCTATTTTGCAAGGAAGGCTTTAAGGGACTTGGTATGCCCCACCAAAGAAAGTTTCAAATATTATCTTCAAATCATGCGTTTCTCTCCAGCATTTATTTATATACATATAGTGTCTTTTTTATTTTTACTGTCGCAATCCGTTGCTCCCCCTCTCCCCAATATTACAGTTGTAACTATATGAAAATTACGGGTGTAAGATTGTTACTCTGTAAAGTATCATATGCATATACAATACATTAATAATAATTTTCCAGCATAATTCTATACATGCCTGTTCTGTATACTTGGATGTGTGAAATGTATTTTACTTTTACATGGAGTTTAAATGTATTTTATTTGTTCTCTTTTGACATAGTATACAGACTAATTTGATAAATTCTATTATATTCTACATGTCTACTCAAAAGTAACTGGCATTTTAATTTGATGGGACTTATTTCTAAGTAAGCACGTGTAGGAATGTAGCCAGGTAAAGCAATCCAAACCCCAGCTGGGAGCAGCGGATCTACTGCTATATCCAAAGCCTTGCCGCTTTGGTCAATCTCTTGCTGAAGCTCCAGGCAGGCACAACTGAAAGGCCCAAGGATCAGGCCCCTTGGGGAACCACTAGACTTTGGATTCAGTGGATCCAAAGCCTCTGGAACTCTGCCCCTACACCAAAATGCCGTTTCAGGGTTTTCTGGTGGTTACCACCATTGGGAGAACTGTAAGTGATAGCTTCCCACCAATCAGGATGAAGCTTGGGGTCGCCGCTGCAGTGGACCCCTTCCACCACCTGTGGCACTTCTCTCCACTGATAGAAGCTGATGGAGGTGGGTATGCACACTATCCTTCTCCTTCAAGCCATCAAGATGAGGAAATGTTTGCAGCATTTGAGGCTTTTTAGTTTACGGAAAAGGCAAGTAAGACATGATAGAAGTGTATAAAATTATGCATGGAATGGAGAATCTGGTTAGAAAAAAGTTTGTCTCCCTCTCTCAGAACACTAGAAATTCAGGAGATTCAGGAAGGGCAAAATAAGTACTTCTTCACACAGCAACGCATAGTTAAACTATGGGATTCACTCTCACAGGAGGCAATGATGGCCACCAACTTGATGGCTTTAAAAGAGGATGAGACAAATTCATGGAGGATAAGGATATCAGTGGCTATGAGCCATGATCTTTTCGGCGCCAGGGGAAAACCTTCCTCTTTGCCCAGGCATTTTAATATTTTATTATTTTAATATCTTTTCTTTTCTTAATAATTTTTAATAATTTTAGTTTTTGTATTAGTTATATGTTCCATCTTTTTCTTTGAATTACTTTTGATTTGTATTTAATATGGGTTTATTATGTTAATCTTGCTTTTGTTATATGTTTAAATTGTTGATTTGGTGATTAGGTGGTTTTAAATTGAATGCAGATATATTTTTATTTGATGTACACCGCCCAGAGAGCCTTGCTATGGGCAGTATAAAAATTGAATTAAATAAAAAATAAAATAAATGATGGCTATGTTCTGCCTCCATAGTCAGAGGCAGCATGCTTCCAAATACTAGTTCCTGGAAACCACAGGAGGAGAGAGTGGCTTCCCACACACATCTAGCTGGCCACTGTGAAAACAGAATGCTGGATGAGATGGGCCTTTGGTCTGATTCAGAGGGCTCTTTTTATGTTCTTAAGATGCGAGGTTGGAAGTGTTATATATACATCCCAGTTCCAAAGAAAGGGGATCCCAGGGAATGCAGTAATTGTCGAACCATCGCCTTAATATCCCATGCAAGTAAAGTAATGCTCAAGATTCTACAACAAAGGCTCTTACCATATATGGAGTGAGAAATGCCAGATGTCCAAGCTGGATTTAGAAAGGGAAGAGGTACCAGAGATCATATTGCAAGCATACGTTGGATAATGGAACAGATCAAGGAATTTCAGAAGAAAATCACCCTGTGCTTTATAGATTACAGCAAAGCCTTTCATTGTGTAAATCACAAAAAACTATGGAATGCTTTAGAAGAAACGAGGATGCCATAGCATCTGATTGTTCTCTTGCACAACCTATACTCTGGACAAGAGGCTGTTGTAAGGACAGAATATGGAGAAACTGATTGGTTCCCCGTCAGAAAGGGGGTGAGACAAGGGTGTATTTTATCACCCTATTTGTTTAATCTATATGCAGAACTTATCATATGGAAAGCGGGTTTGGTCCAAGATGAAGGAAGAGTGAAAACTGGAGAGAGAAATATCAATAATTTATGGTCCCAGGCTATGGTCTGAAGGCACATAAGGCCAACTCCCTGCTGATGCTAAGCAGGGTCAGGACTGGTCAGTGCCTGGATGGGAGGCTGCCTGGAAACCATATGTAAGCAGCCTTGGGTTTCTATCATGAAAAGAAAGCAGGGTATAAATGTAATAAATAAATAAATTAAGATAATGCAGACAATACCATACCACTAGTAGAAACTAGTAATAATATGAAATGAATGGTGATGAAAGTTAAAGAGGAAAGCATAAAAGCAGACTACAGCTGAGCTTCAAGAAGACTAAATAATGACAACAGAAGATTTATGTAACTTCAAAGTTGATAATGAGGACATTGCACTTGTCAAGGGTTATCAATACCTTGGCACAGTCATCAGAAGAAGGATAGGACTGGGTAGAGCAGCTATGAGAGAACTAGAAAAGGTCCTCAAATTCAAAGATGAATCACTGAACACCAAAGTCAGGATAATTCAGGCCATGGTATTCCTGATCTCTATGGATGGATGTGAAAGTTGGACAGTGAAAAAAACAGATAAGAGAAAAATAAACTCATTTGAAATGAGGAGTTGGAGTATGCTTTGCGGATACCATGGACTGCGAAAAAGACAAATAATTGGGTGTTAGAACAAATTAAACCAGAACTATCACTAGAAGCTAAAATGATGAAACTGAGGTTATCCTACTTTGGACACATAATGAGAAGACATGATTCACTAGAAAAGACAATAATGCTGGGAAAAACAAAAGGGAGTAAAAAAAGAGGAAGAGATGGATTGATTCCATAAAGGAAGCCATAGATCTGAACTTATGATATCATCTGAACAGGGTGGTTTACAACAGATGCTATTGGAGGTCTCTGACTGATAGGGTCGCCATAAGTTGTAATCGACTTGAAGGCACATAAGACACACACAAGATGCGAGGGGGATTAGGATTGTACCCTCAGTTCTCAAGTAAGTCATGTAGTATTTTGCCATTCTAAAATTGGTACAGCCCACAATATGAAGTACAAATTTGGTACATGCAACCTGTGCATATAATGAATGGGAAAAATATAGGTGGTGTACTAAATAAATATAGCTTGAGAATATGCTGTTTACCCATTTGTAAAGAGAGAAATAAGAATGTTTGGCTTGCTTGTGTTTCCATCTCTAACATCACTTCTTAAATCACATTATTTGCTCAAGTGTTTGTTTAGATTTTTTTTAAAGCCCTGGGGATTGTTTGCGTTACCCTGGAAACTACCATAATTTGCCTTATCCTGGAAACCACTAAGGTACTTCCATGTCTTTTTGGATGTGTACACAAATGCATGTGTGGGTAGGCACATAGTGCCACATGCATATGCGTGTCTCTTCTCTTCTTCTGCTGGGACATGGACACTTTATTTTATGTTGCACAACAGGCAATTAAAGATGCCAGTTTGAAGACCTGTGTGCTTTGTTACTTAGGCCATCCTCATAACACTGGCAAACTTCTGCCGTCCCCGCTGAACAGCAACTGCTGCTGGTGGAGCAAATGTGGATGGCTACTGAATTACTCTGCTTCTCCCCTTTTCAGTGTTTGAATAAGTCTCACTTCAACCGGTCATTTCAATGCTTCAGAGAAACAGAAGTGCTTCCTTGGTAAAGCATACGCATATGACAACACCTCTCAAATTCCTTTTCCTTACCTTTCCCACTCTACCTTAGCACTCTGAAACTGAGCCTAATTTACCAGGCTGCACTTGTGGCAGTTTCTCTGTTTGTCACATGCCCTTTTAAATCCAGTTCTTCACTTCCAGCCTGCCATTCAGTCCACTTCAGTCGCTTCCATTTATGTTACTAACAACTGCTAACTCAACTTCTTCAGACTTCACTGACACCTTTTTATCTCCTCCTGTGCGCAAATAAATGTAACTAGACCATCCCCACTTTTCCCGGCTTCTCTTCTGCTCCTTCTTCCAGGATAAGGTTCCAACTGTTTTCAGTGATTTTCAAAGCCTGCCCTAGACCATACGAAGCCTCTCAGCTACCGTCTTCCTCTGTACCATATACTTGCTTCCTTCCTCCCTTGAACAAAATACAAGAAAACATGTCTGCAGACCTTGACATGAGGGTCTACAGAGCCCGAGCCAGCAAAGTGTGGTAGCCACCGCAAGAGTTGAGTGTTGGGTTTGGTGGTGCAGCAGCAGACCCCCAGCCATTCTTCCTTAGACACCCCCCCCCCAGCCATTCCTCTTGATACTCTCTATATTTCCCCTGAGCTCCCCAGCAATTCCCATCCTCCTGGTGGTAGCAGTGCTGGCTTATTGCTGGATGGATGGCTGTCACGCCTGTTCACCTTCTCCCACCATCTCACACACAGCAACACTGGGAAAGCAACAGAGGTGGCCAGGCCAGGCCAAGCCATGCACTCTAGCAAGCGTTGCACATGCACAGGCAGTGCACTGCTCATATAACACATGGGGGCACCACTGCTGCAGCATTGCAGCAGTTGTGGGAAATGAGCAGCTGCCAACCAAACAGCAAATGGGTAGTGGCTGCGAGGTGTTGGAGGACATTGCCATATGCATCATGTGACCTGTCCTATGCCTTCTGCTGCTTCCCTTACATATACTGGAAATGCTGTTTCCTTGCCAGTGTTGAAGTAAGATGAAATTGTCAGTTCATTGGAATTCTCTTTGTGGAATGGGAGAGGGCGGCCACCTTGTCCTTTGCCTCAGACAGCAAAATGTCTTAGGCTGGCCTTGTCATGCTTTGTTTTCTCTTATGCTGCCCGCCTGTTCCTCCATTTTCAAAAAAAGGGACACAAGTATGGATGGTGGTGGGGAGAATGATAAGGAATTCTTGACACATGCTAGTGTATTCTGAGAGGAATTTAGAAAGGTGCCAGGGCTGAGTTATGCATCAGTGATTGTGTCACTAGCTAAGCTGGGGCCTTCCATATAGATGTGAGAGAATCTTTGTGCAGTAAGTGAATCTATATGCCCTTGTACCAAATTTCTATGAAATTCCTCAGTGATCATAATGTGATATGGAAACTGGAAATAAATGACAAGTTAACAGGGGCCATTTTCTGAAAAAGGGAAATGTAACCAACCATAACACAGCATTACAAGCAGGATGGGTTTCTAGTTCAGTGGACAGAAAGCTGAGCTTGGATTTGGAAAATGTGGGAAACTCTCAGGTGTGTTACAAATCTATGTACTGAGTGACCCAAAGTAAGTCATTCCTTTTCAAACTCAGTTCTCCATTCATAACAGGGGAATAATAATAGCTTAGCTGTAACATGGGAATAATAGCAGCCTATCTCAAAGGATTGTTATGAGTGAAAGTGTACAATACTTCTAAAAGACTTTGCAAATAAAGACTCCAATAACAACAACAATAACAACAACAACAATAATAATAAAGGTTTGAAAGTCTGTACACATTCTTTTTCTGAGCCATTTTGTCTGCTTGGGTTACATAATAAGCTACCTTGTAATCAAGTTACATACAGCTCAATATTGTCTGCATCATGGGTGGGGAACCTGGGGGCCAAATGTGGCCCTCCGAGCCTCTCCATTTGACCTTCAGGGCCTTCCCCACACCACACCCCTTCTCAAGCCACGCCTCCTCTTCCTCAACAATACCTCTCACCAGCCCTGGTTCATATTCTCCTTGTGTGTCTTTGCCTGCATGATATGGCTCCATGAATCCTGATAGTTTGCTTGACTGGATGCGGGATAGAAAGAGATCCGTGAGCTTGCATAGTAACTAGCCTCCTGTACCAAGAGAACATTTACATGCATAATTCTGCTCACTTTTGTCTCTAGCCCTGCTGCTACTGGCATGAGGCCTGAGGAAGATTGCCCAGAACAGAATGTGGCCCTCAAGCTGAAAAAGGTGCCTCATCCCTGCTCTACACTGACAAGCTGCGTCTCTCCAGAGTTTCAAATGGTGGTCTTTTCAAGTCGTACCTGGAAATGCAAGGGATTGAACCTGGAACCTTCTGCATGCAAAGCTGACACTCTAAAAGTGAGTTACAGTCCTACTGTGTGAAAGCTGAGTGAGGAGAGTAGACTGTGTTTGTGGAGGTCTGCAACCCACATGGACTGAAGGCACCTGTTGCACCATTTTTGCTGATGCTAAGATGGGCTGTGTGAATGGGGCACTATCTGTGAACTATGAACCTCTTTAGCTCCTGGAGTAAAGGTGAGACTTAGGTCACTTCTAGATGACTGTTTATTGAGCATTCATCCCAATTTGTCTGCACAAACTCTGACAGTAAGATAGACTACATTAGGTATTTATTGAGCATTCATTTTAATTTGTTTGCAGGGAGGTGTGTGATGCTGCATTAAGCAATTGCTGTCCCACATTTTCAGTGCACTTTCCTCATGATATATATGTACAGTGTGTGTGTGTATATATTAAAAGATACATAATCTTTAAAATATAAAAGATATACTGAGGGGTAAACTATATAATTATCCTGCTTAATATGCTTATGTCCATGCATAGTACAAATTTCCTATGTTGTAAAATAGCAATTGACCTGAAATCAATATAAATGTTCTTTTCACCGAACACTGTAAACCCTAAATCCATGACATAATTTTGGTTGTAGCCTGTATCTCCTACAATGATCGACAAAAATACATCTTAACCTGTCTTTGTTTTTGTTCTCTGAATCTACTGAAGCATAATCCCATATTTTATTCTTTGATAGATGGTACAGTTGCCAGTCTCCACTTTCCTACATATAAAGTTCTCACTGCTGCTAACAACCAAGGAACCAGCTCTATGTGTTCTTGCCTCACTGAACCTTTCAGATTGTTTAATAAGACAAAAACCTGGTCCAGTGGGACTCCAGATCCCAATTTCCTGTCACTTTCCTTATCCCAGAGTCCAGCTTTTTTGGGGGGGGGGGAGCTGGTTTGTTGCACAAGAGCACCGAATCCCCTTTGATTGTCCAACCTGAATTTGCTGGATTAAACCCCAAAATAGCAACAGTCTAGAAGCACCAATAGAGATAATAAAGAAATATAAAACAAACCTGTTGCCTGGGAGATTGTTTCCCCACATTCTACCTACTGGTTGCAGAGAAGAATATCATTGCTTGCTCCACATTTAGGGAGCCTTCAGTGCCTTTGTGACATCAATGGCTATTACACTAATATTCACACTCATCTCAGAAATATTTGCCTGCCTAGTAGCAACCAACACATATCACACCCAAGCAGCCTGGAAGCCAAGCATCCAGAAAATGAAGGTACACAGAAGTGAACAACAGCTGGTCCTTCCTGCCCCCGGCGATATCTTGATGGCACATTTTCAGATACATTCCCACCATTCACTGGACATTTCACCACTCATCAATAATAGTAGTAGCATGTAATACTAATGTGCAGGAAAAACTGCACAGGAGGCACATTTTCTTTTATGTTAGAGCCAAGGTGGCGTAGTGGTTAAAGTGTTGGACTGGGATCTGGGCGACCAGGGTTCAAATCCCCACTTAGCCATTAAGCTCACTGGGTGACTTTGGGCCATTCACTGTCTCTCAGCCTAAGCTACCTCACAGGGTTGTTATGAGGATAAAATTGGGAGGCGGCAAACCATGTTTGTATGCCACCATGAGCGCCTTGGAAGAAAGGTTGGCTATAAATAAAACCAATCAATCAATATACTTTAAGAGAACATCTGCATCCCTGCATATCTGCAGACAAAATTGGTAGGGTTGCCAGGTCATCATCCAGAAACAGTGTCTATACCTTTAAATCAGGGGTGAGGAAAACATCAGGCCTAGGAGACTAAAATATAACCTTCCAGGGCTCTCTGTCCAGCCCTTGGTACTCTCCCTAGGCTACACCTCCTTGCTTCACTCCTCACTGGCACTGCTCCATACCCTCTGTTTGTGCTTTTACTTGGACGAAACTGTGATCATGCTTGTCGGGATCGAGAGAAGTGGGTGTGTGTAGAAACCTCTGGCTTTTGCATGGCTAGAATGCAGTGCACTGTACAAGAGGAAGAGTTATATCTGTTGCTCCACCGATTTTTCTTTTTTGCCACTGGTTCCAGCCCCCTGGAAAGTTGCCTACAAGGACATGGTGACCTCTGGCCAAAAAAGTTCCCACCCCTACTTTAAATGTTTCAAAGCATTGAAGGAGAATAAAACTGCTGCACCTCCTACACCCATTTCCCCAGCAGTTGGGAGTTGCACAAGGGGATCTGTGGAGAAATGGAGTAGGAGACTCAGCACCTGCTTCTGCCTTGGTGACTCAGGCTCAGAGAATAAAAAGGTATAGGTAGCATTTCTGAGCGAGATGCTAGCATCTCTATAATTAGGGCCTGCAAAGTACAATTCAAAGTTCAAGCTGTGGCTGCAAGGGAAGAATGTCAAGTGATTGACAGATGGGTGGCCCTGCCTCCTGTCAAAATGACTCATAGAGGGTAGCCCAGTTATGGATCTGTCTGGATCCAGTTCTCCACACCTTGTCTACATGGTGTGAAGCTACAGAAAATTGTTCCATGGAGGTCTCCATCTAATTTAATCCACTGAGTTAGAGTCACTGAGAAGTGGTGGGGTGCACTTTCTTACTCATGACTGATTATGCTTCTAGCTTCTGTGGTTTCTACAAGGCTATAAGCAGTTGAAATACAACCACAGCTCCATCACATGTCATACACCCCCTCCAAAGTTTCATTTGCATCAAGCATTTCAAGGACCAGAGGCAGGCAGACAAAGAACAACATAACTTTTGCTGCATCTTCCTGAAAGGTATCTTACACAACGAGAATCTTTGCAGCATTAGTTTGCTGTAAGATTCTGCCACCCAACATAAAGTAGCCTCAAGAGCATTCGTGGATCATTTCCAAAAAGGGAGTGATCAGAGCTCAAGGCTACATAATAGGAATGGGTTCAAGAGTACTCAGTGGTGAAGAAATGGGTCAGGGACACTTTCTTTTATGACTGTTTGTATTCCAGTGCTAAAGCCTAAGATTGAAAAACAACCGAAGCCCTGCAAAGCATCCACTACTTGCACCCTTGCAGAATGTTGATATTTTCCTCCCTTCTCCTGCCATTTGTCTCCTCAAAGGGAAGCACAAGCCCACACAGGCTGTGTAAGTGCAGCCCTATGTTGGCAGCCAAAGTCACATGAAGGTCACAAGTGCTGATATCTGGATCACTAAAGGGTCTGGCAGTTTCTCAACTTTAAATAACTGATATTGGATTGGAACATGATAGGGAAGTAAATTCCTTCGCTCACTTTGCGATATGAGAAAGCCTTCACACAGAAGGGCCAGTCTCTCGAGGACAGCTTGGCACAAACTTGAGAGCTGACAGTAGCTCTGAAGGATTCAGTAACTAAGTCTGGTATAAATTCATTACCTGTCCACAGCCCTTTACTCCTGAAATCCCTGACAGAACCATTAGATGTTTATATAGACAGTTTGCTACTGGTATTTTGCTAGTGGTTTTTTGTTAATAAAGAAATTAAAAGCATAGCAAAAAACATATAACGAATGTAAAAAGTGCTTCAGTCTAGTACTGAAGTGTAAGTCAGTTTGTTTTAAATCTGAATGAATTTTAGGGACATTTGCAGGCAATTCTGAAGGATTAGCATCAAGATTCTGGTGAATATCTTACCAAGGATGTCCACATTTGCCAGGGAAGGTCACTGTCTATTGGTCCCTCGCCTATCCATATATCCCAACTGAGGAGTCTTTAAGGACAAAACTAGATGTCTACAATGCCATGGTCCTGGCATGTGTGCAGTCTTCTATGGGCACTGAAACCCTGCTCGATCAGGGTTCCATCTCCTTTCCCTCTTCTTCTCTTTCACACGCCAGAGGAAGCTATCAGAAGCATCCACTTCCCATTTTAAACAAATCAGAGTTACTCAGGACATCTGAAGCTGGAAAACAATGATTTGTTGAAACTATGGTTTCACAACAAGCCAAGTTATAAAGCCACAGTTTGATCCTGGCTTGTTCTCATCAATGATAGTTTAAACAACCCCCGTTCCCAAAGTTTGTACATCGCAGGTAACTAATACTATTTTGTTTAAAATAATCTTATTCCCAGCACAGGAGAAAGGGGAGGTATGTGAACCAAGGCTCGCCACAGCTCATTCGCATAATGGGAAAGCATTGTTTCCCACTGTATCCAAACCAAGCCAGTAAAATCTTCCACAAGAATAGCTGGGTTATTCTGCTGCAGCAAAAATAATGAGACCTGGGGCACCTTAATAACCAATTTTATCATAACATAACCTTTCATCAGATAGATGAAGTGTTATCTTCTGTTGGTTAGCAGATGCATGGGCGTGTGCGTGTGTGTGTGCATGTGTGTGTGTAAATGTGACTAAAGATTTTTTAAAAAATGTTAACAATGGAGGTCAAATGGCTGATGAAATGTAAAAAGTACAATCTGTGTCAATTCTATTACACTGTTGTCTACTCTTCATCATTTTATAATACAGCCTGTTAATAATCATGCTAAGGCATACATTAGTTGGCTCAGTGGCAGGTAGGTCTTTCCAGCTTTTAAAGAAACAGGATATCTGCCACATCTTTATAAGCCAGCAACCCACACACCACCTCCTTTCCCTTTGGCAACTCTAGAATCAGCTCATGATACCAGAAACTGACCTTGGCTTGGCTAGAATTCATCATCTCTTCAAGAAGCTGGCAAAAGAGCAGCAGCTTTTGTATAAACCACACTCCATTCTGCATTTCTCCATTCTTCTGACCCAATCCTGGATTGTAGTATCTAGGCCTGGCATAAGCACCCAACACCTCAGTAGAGCCCATTGATGACCTCTGCCCTGGCACTCTGATGAACATGGGGAGCTGCAATTCACAATGTTAAATTGTGGAGTGCTCTGAGGCATTATAGGAAATGTAAATAACTCCAAGCTGCCCTATACTCATTGGCATGCAACTGTTACTGTTGCCCACTGACCAGGTAGCCCACCAGGCAGGCATCAGAGGACATCATGCCAAAAGTCCTGTGAAATCTGGAGCTACTCTTATTTATTTATTTTATTTATTGCACTTTTAGACCGCCCTTTAGCGACAAGCTCTCAGGGCAGTGTACAACAAGATAAAAACAGATTAAAATACAGGTGTGGGTACAATACAATATGAAAACATATTTAAAAACAAAATTAAGACAAAAAATTAAAATTAAAATAGATTAAATTTAGAATTTAAAATTTAACATTTAAAATGCCTGGGCAAAGAGGTAGGTCTTTACCTGGCGCCGAAAAGATAATAAGGAAGGCGCCAGGCGTATCTCATCAGGGAGGGCGTTCCATAATTCGGGGGCCACCACTGAGAAGGCCCTAGCTCTAGTTATTGCTCTCCGGGCCTCCCTATGCGTTGGAACCCGGAGAAGGGCCTTCGACGTCGAGCGCAGCGACCGGGTAGGTACATAGCGGGAGAGGTGTTCCGTCAGGTATTGCGGTCCGATGCCATTAAGGGCTTTATAGGTAAGAACCAACACTTTGAATCTGGCCCGGAAACATATTGGTAGCCAGTGCAGTTGGGCCAGGACAGATGTTATATGGTCAGATTTTTTAGACCAAGTAAGAACTCTGGCCGCAGCATTCTGCACCAGCTGAAGTTTCCGAACCGTCTTCAAAGGTAGCCCTACGTAGAGTGCATTACAGTAGTCCAATCTAGAGGTTACCAGATCATGGATAACTGTGGTGAGGTTCTCCCTGTCCAGATAGGGTCGTAGTTGGGCTACCAGCCGAAGCTGGTAGAACGCATTCCATGCCACCGAGGCTACTTGCGCCTCCAATGACAGGAGCGGATCTAATAAGACCCCCAAACTACGGACCTGCTCCTTTAGGGGGAGTGTAACCCCATCTAGGGCAGGTCGGACATCAACCATCTGGGCAGAGAGCCCCTCCACCAACAGCATCTCAGTCTTGTCAGGATTGAGTCTCAGTTTATTAGCTCTCATCCAGTCCATTATCGCGGCCAGGCAGCGGTCTAGTACATTAACAGCCTCACCTGAAGAAGATGAAAAGGAGAAGTAGAGCTGCGTATCATCAGCATATTGCTGAAAACGCACTCCAAATCTCCTAATGACCCCACCCAGCGGCTTCATATAGATATTAAAGAGCATGGGGGACAGAACTGAACCCTGTGGGACCCCATATTGGAGTACCTAGGGACTTGAGTAATGCTCCCCAAGCATCAACTTCTGGAGACGATTCTCGAGGTAGGAGCACAGCCACTGCCAAGCAGTGCCTCCAACTCCCAAATCCGCAAGTTGCCCCAGAAGGATACCATGGTCGATGGTATCAAAAGCCGCTGAGAGATCCAGGAGAACCAACAGAGTTACACTCCCTCTGTCTTTCTCCCGACAGAGGTCATCATACAGGGCGACCAAGGCTGTTTCTGTACCAAACCCCGGCCGAAAGCCCGATTGAAATGGATCCAGATAATCAGTTTCATCCAAGAGCGCCTGGAGCTGGCTAGCGACCACACGCTCTAGAACCTTGCCCAGGAATGGAACATTTGCTACCGGTCTGTAGTTGTCAAGGTTTTCAGGGTCCAAGGATGGTTTTTTTAGGAGCGGTCTCACCACTGCCTGTTTCAGGCAGGGTGGTACCACTCCCTCTCGTAAAGAGGCATTGATCACCTCCTTGGCCCATCCGGCTGTTCCATTCCTGCTAGCTTTTATTAGCCACGAGGGGCAAGGATCCAGAGCAGAAGTGGTCGCCCGCACCTGTCCAAGCACCTTGTCCACATCCTCGAGCTGTACCAACTGAAATTCATCCAATAAAACAGGACAGGACTGTGCTCCGGACACCTCATTAGGTTCAACTGCTACAATGTTGGAGTCAAGGTCCCGGCGGATGTTCGTGATCTTATCTTGGAAGTTTCTTGATTAGAAACCATTGATAGACATTAATGAAAGGCAGTCATTCTGACCACAGCAGCTTCCAAACAAAGAAGGAAAATTTAAATAGTTATTTTTGATATCAGAATTTCTTAAAGACATCAAAGCACTGAGACAACTGACAGGTGGTGACAATTTTACTGCTGAGGAGGTCTTTCTTCAACTCCATTCACTCAGCCTGACCCAGCAGAAAAACCAGAGCTGAGTTCCCTCAACCCAAGATGGCATATTGCCAAGGGTTAATAGGGTTGTCAGATCTCCAGTTTTCACTCGGAGACTCCGATTTTTTGGGGTCCTTGCTGGGTCTCCGGGTGACTTACCTTAATCTCTGGACTCTTAGCTTTCATTAAAAAAAATAAAATTCTAGGTGGTCTGGTTCAAGAGATATACACCAAAACATCAGCAGCCCCCCCACAACTTCTGCTAGAAGCTGGCTGCACTAATCCCCACCCTTCCAGGTTTTTAGCCAATACATGAAGTCAGGGTTGTGACTGACAAGAGATTTGCTGACCTCCAGGCAAGAGCTAGAACCCACTGCAAATTTTGAAAACAGTTTTCTTTTCTTGTTTGTCTGCTAGGGATGGAAAGATCTGTCTGTTTTGGTTCTCTCAGCTTCTCATTTTTCCAATGTTAAATTCAGTTCTCTACACTTCTACAGTGATCTGTGATTTTTTAAAAAAACCTCATGATAATTCTCCACCATTTTAGTGTGAGTTTCTCCAAATAAACACATTTTTGTAGCCAGCTTTGGCACAGGCACACATTTTTGCAAGCCATTTCTCTCATTTCATGTCTTTTTGCATGTTATTTTCACTCATGTATTCATTTTTATGCACACTTTCCCCTAATATATGCATTTCTGTAAATGTTGTTTAGTTGGTGAACTGCATCCCAAAATTCTAATAAATGCGAATTTCAAAGGATGGCTGTGTTTCAGTTCTCATACTGTTTCAGAAATTGCAAATTTGATAAATTCTGCTTGAAATGTGAACTGAATCAAAATTCTCACCTATTCTGTTGTCTGCACATCAGAAGTTGAGTGAGTGGATATGTTATACTTTTCTAATTATAACGAGTCAAACAAGTTTAAATTTTACTAGGCTGTTGAAGAGGGCAGACTTATTTGTTGTATTCATAGCCTATTTTGAAAACCTTCCCAATATGAAGTTTCCATCCATTATGCACTTTTCTGGGAGTAAAGCTGCAATACTAATCCACATACCTGTGAGTAAACCCCACTGAATACAGTAGGGCTTACTTTTGAGTAGACATGGTTAGGATTGTGCTGCACATCAATGGGACTTTTGAGTGAGCATAGCAAAGAATTGTGCTGTAAATCTTTTGCTTCCCCTCCAATCCTTTTTTTTTTTTAAGCAACTAGGCAGGGCTTACTTAGAATTTATTACCAGCCCTTCATCCAAAAGTCAGTGCTTTTGTTTGGTAGGAAACTAATACTGTTTTTTTTAATGTCCTGCAATGACCAATTGTTCTGACAATAAACTATGATATAGGGTTTATGTATTTTTACATCTCCAATGTTTGTGTGTATGGAATCTTTCCAACAACCCTGTGAGGTAGGCTTAGAAACCAAGGCAGCTTGCAACAAGAAAGAAATCCATTTAAAATACAATAACCATAAAACAAGTATAAAACACTTGCAAAACAGCTTAAAGTGGCATGATTCTGAATTTTGGGTTGGATGAGTGAAGTTCCTTATCATTTGAAGTTGCAGTCCTGTGCACACTTCCCTGTTTGAATACACTGAATACATTGGGACTTGTTTCTGAGTACCCATGCATAGTATTGCACTATAAATATCTTTACAGGTTGTGTATGCATGCATGCTTGCATGCATGCATACGTAAATATTTCTTCATACTAAGTCTCAATATGTATGTGATTTCACATTATGGTTGTACAATATTATTTCCTCTACATTTTAAGTGTGCCCTTCTTGCTTGGGATGGTCATGGTTCCTCTCCATTGTTTTCACCCTGAGGGGCAGATTAGGCTGAGAGATGGTGAGTAGCCCATGGTCACCCTGTAAAGAATCAGTTAAAAACAGATTAAAAACATAATAGCTTTGCATGCCTGGGTAGGCTTGCCGAAACAAAAATGTTTTTAGCAGGTGCCAAAATGAGTACAAAGAAGTGCCTGCCTAATGTAAATAGACAGTGAGTTCCAAAGCATAGGTACTGTCACACTAAAGGATCGATTTCTTACAAGAGTAGAATAAGTACTATGTGGCACCTGTAACATAGAAAGCACACCTTGAACTTGGCCTGGTAGCAAATCAGCAACCAGTGCAGATTTCAGAGCAGAGGTATTATGTGCTGATAGGGTCTCTCATTTATTTATTTATTTATTGCATTTATATACCACCTCATAGCTGAAGCTCTCTGGGCGGTTTGCAACAATTAAAAACATTAAAAATTAGTATACAAATTTAAAACCATAGCAAATTAAAACCCATAAAAACCAATAGGCGAGTTAAAAACGTGCTGTTCAAATGCTATTAAAAATGCCTGGGAGAAGAGGAAAGTCTTGACCTGGTGTCGAAAAGATAACAGTGTTGGCACCAGACGCACCTCATCAGGAAGATCATTCCATAATTTGGGGGCCACCACTGAGAAGGCCCTCTCCTTTATTGTCATCCTCCCAGCTTCCCTCGAAGTAGGTACCCAGAGGAGGACCTTTGATGTTGAGCGTAGTGTATGGGTGAGTTCATGTCGGGAGAGGCATTCCATCAGGTATTCTGGTCCCAAGCTGTGGACGGCTTTATAGGTTAAAACCAGTACCCTGAATCAGGCTTGGAAACATATAGGAAGCCAATGCAAGTGGGCCAGAACTGGTTTTATACGTTTGAACTGTTACCAATCTGGCCACTGTATTTTGCACAAGCTGCATTTTCCAAACAGTCTTCAAAGGTAGCCCCATGTAGAGCGCATTGCAGTAATCTAACTTGGAGGTTACTAGAGCATGGACAACTGAAGCCAGGTTATTCCTGTCCAGATAGAGGTGTAGCTGGGCCACCAACCGGAGTTGATAGAAGGCACTCTGTGCCACCGAGGCTACCTGAGCCTCAAGTGACACAGATGGTTCTAGGAGAACCCCCAAGCTATGAACCTGCTCTTTCAGGGGGAGTGCAACCCCATCCAGGACAAGTTGGACATCCACCATCCAGTCAGATGAACCACCCACTAGCAGCATCTCAGTCTTGTCTGGATTGAGCCTCAGTTTATTAGCCGTCATCCAGTCCATTGTCACAGCCAGGCACCAGTTCAGCACATTGACAGCCTCACCTGAAGAGGGTGAGAATGAGAAATAAAGCTGTGTGTCATCAGCATACTGATGGCAAAGCACTCCAAAACTCCAGATGACCGCACCCAACGGTTTCATGTAGATGTTGAACAGCATGGGGGACAGAACTGACCCCTGTGAAGCCCCATACTGGGGAATCCATGGGGCTGAACAATGTTGCCCAAGTATCACCGTCTGGAGCTGACCAGCCAAGTAGGAGCAGAACCACTGCCATGCAGTCCCTCTCACTCCCAACTCAGCCAGTCATCCCAGAAGGATATCATGGCTGATGGTATTGAAAGCTGCTGAGAGATCAAGGAGAATCAACAACACTCCCCCCCCATCTCTCTCCTGACAGAAGTCATCATACAGGGTGACCAAGGCTGTTTCTGTGCCAAAACCAGGCCTGAAACCTGACTGAAATGGATCCAGATAATCGGTCTCATCCAAGAGTCTCTGGAGCTGGCCTGCCACCACTCGTTCAAGGACCTTGCCCAGGAATGGAACATTTACCACCGGTCTATAGTTATTAAGATTTTCTGGGTCCAGGGAGGGTCTCTTCAGGAGTGGTCTCACTACCGCCTCTTTCAGGTGGCCAGGGACCACTTCCTCTCGCAGAGAGGCATTAATCACTTCCCTGGCCCAGCCAGCTGTTCCATCTCTGCTAGCTTTTATCAGCCAAGAAGGGCAAGGATCCAGTACAGAAGTGGTTGCACAAACCCGTCCGAGCACCTTGTCAATGTCCTCAAGCTGTACCAACTGAAAATCATCCAAGAAATCAGGACAAGTCTGTGCTCTGGATACGTCACTTGATTCACCTGCTTGTCTAAGTCCTGGCGGATGCTAAAGATTTTATCCTGGAAGTGCCTAGCAAATTCATTACAGTGGGCCTCAGATGGTTCTACCATGTCCTTGGGGTGAGGATGTAATAGCCCCTGGACAATTCTGAAGAGCTCCGCTGGGCGGGAAAGTGATGATTTGATAGTGGCAGCAATCATGCCACAGCATTCTGCAGCCCCCAGGACAGGTTGTTCTGCATGGGGATTTCTGCAACCTTTGCTGCCTGCATGTCAGGATTTTTTTAGTTTTGGTTAGGAACCTTGACTGGTTGTGGGATGCTGAGTTTTCTGTCTTACTCATAGGAATCTTGTTTATTTATTTATTATTTATTAATGATATTTATTAGTCGCTTTTCCCCCCAACATGAAACTCAAAGCAACTTCCAAAAAAGAAAAAAAATCTCAAAAACATATACAGAATAAAGATAACAGTACAAAAGCATACCAAGCAAAATTCAATACAATAAATAGAACAATACGATAAAAATCGCAATACACAACTCAAATATAGATTTTCTGCTACCCCCTCCTGTCCCCAAAACTCAGAACCTACTAGTTCAACCATCGTAGCCAAGAACACACACACCCCGGCTTAGGCTACAGGGAGCCCCACTTCAGGTATGTTTGGTGGCAGAAGCCACCTCAGAAACAAACAAACAGGGCGCTGCCACATTGGAGATGGAGGAAGGGCGCCTCCACGTGCCAAGCAGGGGGTCTCCGCGGATGCAGGAAGGCCATGGGGCAACCCAGTGGGTGGCCCCCACCTGTGTGGGTCCAGAGGTGTGGCTTCAGGTGGGAACTCTTGATGTAGATCTTCTTGCAGCCACATAAGAGCGGTATAGATGGCCATTGTTGAAGGAAAAACTTTCCAGACCAAAGATTGTGCTCCAAAGGACAGAGGTTTATTGTTCAATAATACAGATATGCCAGTGGCACCAGTGGGAGAGGAAGTTGTCTCGAACTTCACTCTGGCAATACCAGGTATACACAGCTTTTTATAATAATCAATACGTCATACATAAATTGGACCTTGTGACCCTCTTATGCCAATCCCCACCCTGGTATCCTCCCCCAAGGGCAGGCTTTGGCCCATGCATCTTAAACTATCTTCATCTATACCAAGAAAAGAGGAAGGTCTTCTACGCCTTTCTGGCCCATGTTTTGACATCTCATAAGATACAGGACAAGGCAAACAAAAACAGTTCAATGAAAAAAACTTCAAACCCACTCAATATATAATCAACATATGTAGCTTCTCCTAAGAAAACATTCTTGTGCATCAGTTCCTCTTTTAATACCGGGTTACCCTGACAATGGACTCAGGAAACATGCTAACCGCAAACCACAGCCTCTTCTCCCAAATGTTAGGAGAGTATCTAAACGCATTTTCTTCCCTTTTTATAAGCAACACTTCAAACAATATAGTTTAGCAACCACTGCAAACCAACTCAAAAGATGACTTTCTGATAATATAAAAATCAGAGTTCCTTCCACACTATCCATTTGGGAGGCCAGAAGCAGCATCCCCTCTTGGGCTTGGCTTCCAACAGCTCCAGCGAGGAGGAGGGCAGGGTGAGCAGCCTCCCCAGGGCATAGGCCTTGGAGGGGAGGCTCTCCTTGAAGAAGCCGGAGGCGCTCAGGTGCAGATGGAACTGATACTGGAGCGGGTGGGCGAAGGCCAGTGGTAAGGTGGCTGCGGTGGCTGCTGCAGGGATGTTCTCTGGTCCTCGGAGGCTGCCAGAAGGTCATTGGGGCTGAGCGGTGGCATCTCCGCACCGGGGGTCTGCAGGGAGCTGGCAGCCAGCATGCACGGCATGGGGCTGCCCTGTTTGATCAGGGCTGCAGTGCCAGGCCCATCAGGGGTTCATAGTCCATCTCCGTAGTCCATCTCCAGCTCTGATTTGATGTTCTCCACCACGACGGCAGCCAGGTGAAATATTGCCAAATCTTGTTGTGGTTAGTATGGTAGTGCATTGAGGAAATCATCACTGTCTTTTATTTTTATTTTTCTATTTGCATTTCTTTA
This sequence comes from Rhineura floridana, assembly GCF_030035675.1. Taxonomy (NCBI): domain Eukaryota; kingdom Metazoa; phylum Chordata; class Lepidosauria; order Squamata; family Rhineuridae; genus Rhineura; species Rhineura floridana. The sequence continues at coordinate 41,274,048 of NC_084482.1, forward strand.
CCTCTCACCTTACTCCCTCACATCCATAGAAACAACAACAGTTGTTCCATGTGGTCAGCTCAACCCCCTTAAACCCACTGATGACGCACCTTGTTGTTTGCATGATGGTTTGTTTCTTGCCCAATAGAGGTAAAAGAGAATTCACATACTGGGAAGTATGGCTTCAATTGCTGTTGTTCCCAAGCTACTGCCTATAAAGGTAGACCAAACCATATGTGTTTTCTCTCTGTCAATTATTACTCACTGGAATTGGGTTGGCTGTCAAAGTGAGTTTATAGCAGTCCACAGGTTAGGCAGGAAAGGGTAGAAAATCTTCTTAACTCTTACTCATTTCCCAAACCTCTCTCTGCAGTGGTCAAGTCTGTAAAGAGGTTTAGAGCAGCCATGTTAAAAGGCAGACAGGGCATTCCAGGCAGAGGGTTGCCAACCCTGCATCGATATCAATATCTTTGCAGAGAATTCCTAGTCAAGCCTTACCAACAGCACAATCTTAACCATATCTACTCCCAAGTACATCCTGTTGAGTTCTATGAGGCTTAGTCCCTTAGTAAGTGTGTTTAGAGTTGTAGCCGTCAGGGGCATCCATCTTTACTCCTGAGTGCTCCCATCTAACATCTCCACAACCCTAGGCTCCTTTCTTCCTACAATGGCTTTCTGGCAACTGGCCTGGCCTGAGGGCATTTAAACCCTTATTGCCAGAAGCAAGTAGGCTAGGTTAAGTGTTCCCAACCAAGGCTGCCTAAACAGGTGAGAAAGAATGATCCCGTCACTTCAGCTGAACCTGGGAACACCCTCATTTAGCTAAGATTTCTATCTTAATTTCCAATCAGATTTTTTTTAGTGGTATGCTCCAAGCAACTGCGGTCGATGCTTAACATATCATGCTTAATGACATCACTAGGACCCATCCCTGTAATCTCAGGGTTTGGGATGCTTCTGACCTGGTAACCCTAGTTACAGAGGATTTTTACTACACATCAGCTGCAGATGTATAGCTAAATCTTACCCCTTATATACCCAGTCAATCACTGCACTCTGCAGGTGAAGGCCTCCTGCAGACACCCTCTTATCAGGAGGTCCGTTCCACACAACATAGGAAGTGAACCGTTAGTGCTGTTGTGGCACCTGCCCTTTGAAATTCCTTTGCCTTATATATTAGATTTCTGTTATCTTTTAGTGCCTACTAAAGACCTTCCTCTTTCAACAAGTCTTTTAAGTAGAGACCTTATCCCTGTCTGAGTCTGTGTTGGAAATGCTTTTTAAAGCGCTTAAACTTTTTTTTAAAAAATAGGTTTTTTGTTTGGTTTTTAAGATGTTTTTAGTGTTTTGTCCCTTGTTTGCCCCCCTAGGCTCTTTCTGGGAGGAAGGGTGGTATAGGTGGTGGTAGTAGTAGTAGTAGTAGCAGCAGTAGTAACAGTAATAGTAATAGTAAATGTGTGATAAAGTGGTTGCCCCTGTCTACTCAGTGTTCCAAGCTGGTTATGTCCAGGTGCATTCATGTTGGCATGGACTGGATAAATTCTCAAGTTCCAGTGTTCCATTGTTTGAGGGGGGGGGAAGACATATGGCTTGGGAAGACAACACCTTAAAATATGTTTGGATCTGGACAGACAGCCAAGGATTGATAATACCTCCTCTTTTAACTGAGGTCACATGAGCCTTCCTTCTTCCTTCTTCTGACCCAGCAAATTCACCTGAATGTATTGCCAAATTACATTGGAGGCCACATTCATACGATACATTCAGTTCATGACTGAGCTCTTGGGCACCAGCATGCCCCGGGCCCATGGCACTGTAGCCCAACACCCCCCTGATACAGGTGGTGCGGAACTAATAAGCCCACCTGTGCACCCCACCTACCTCTTGTATTGTGTGAATGATGTGCATGCATAGCCCACATGCCTGCCATCAACCAAAATGGTGGTGGGGACTTCAGCCCCTTAGGGAAGCCCCTGCCACCACCTTGGGTGATGGAAGGCATACATGCACAACGCACATGGCATTCACACTGATGGGAGAGGTAGGTGGGGTGGGTGGACAGGCTTATTGAAGCCTTCACTGTCTGTATTGGGGGGTACCTGGGAGCTCCTTCTCTGCAATCTGCGGCAGGGTCGGGTTGCAGGACCCGACACTGCCATGGATCATGGAATGGAAGCACCATGCTCCCACCCTAAGGAGGGGCCCTTTAGGGGCCTCTTTGGGCCACAGGGACCCTTGGCCTGGGACCAGCTTGGCTGCCCTCTGGCGCCAGCCTTGCTTGTGAAGGATGCTGAGAGTTGCTACAATACTCTTATTCTCCTCCCAGAGCTACAATTTTCAGAGTGGTTTAACTATCAGTTCCTCTTCCCAGAGAACTCTGAGAACTGTAGCTCGATGAGACAACTATGGGTCTCCTAGCAGCTCTCAGCACCCTGCACAAACTACACTTCCTAGGATTCTTTGGGGGAAGCCATGACTGTTTAAAGTGGAATAATAGTGGAATAAATGTATGGTGTGAATGTGGCCTAGATTGGATGGTATTTTAGGACAGCACCTTTTTTTTAAGGGAAAGGAATAGCTGCCTACCTAGGGCCCCTATTTTCCTGATTAGTTGTGTGCATAGATGCCTTTGTCATAATGGCTTTGGCTGGAACAATAACATTTACCTGAGCTGGTGGAAATCAGTTGTGGGTGTGTCAATGTGTTTGACCCAGTTAGGAAATGTAAATTTTGTGCACAACACCCAAGCTGCTCTTGTAAAGGTTACAGATAATTACAGAGGAGAGAAATGCATTTCCTGCCACTTACATAAAGGTCATTTAAACAACATCCTTTTGACATGCATGTTGAAAGCTCTGCTACACAGAAGTGTGTGACAGCCTGCAAGACATCCTATTCAAGAGTTTTTAGTCATGGATTTATGTTATTAGGAATGCCCTTTGCAATGATTATAATTTATTAATTTTAAAATTATTTCTTATATTTTAATAAAATATGTTCAACAACTTTTGCATAAATTGCAGGGAAGAGAAACACTTGCAGAGTGGTCTCACCCACCTGCCCCCCTTCCCACACCCTCCATCTCCCCACTAGTCTAAAATTCCATTCCTCTGTATCTTAATATCTCCCATTACCAGTTTCTCCATACAAACAGTACTCCTGAACTGACGCCATACACATCAGGGATGACTCATTAGTAGCACAATTCTAATCATGTTTGCTTGGGGAGAAGCTCCTACGATTGAGTTGTATGCCATATAACCAGTAGCAAGTGTGGGAGAGCACAACTCCAATACTTTTTTCACAGCAGGAGTGAGGATGTCATCTGCTGGAGCAGTATAAGCCAATGTTTTAAGCTGCGGGGCTGGTGAGGGGTGGATTGAAGACAATTATGGCTGGGCCTGTGATCTCTTTGTTAAGTAGGTTAGGCATAGACAGTTACTGGTCCAAGGTCACATAGTGAACTTCATGGCTGATCAGGAATGGGAACCAAAGTCTCCCCAGCTAAGGTCCAACCAGTGCAACTGTCTTTGCCAGCATGCTATTCAATGGGCCCGTCCATACAGCTGTATGATCTGCAGTGTTGTTGCTTTGTGTCCAGCTTGCCCTGGGTCCTGGCACGCATGTGCGCATGCACACATACACGTGTGTGCGCGCCCAGGGCCAGCCCCACACACACTGGAGCCCTTGGGCAAAAGCCTGCCCCAGGCCCCAGCGCTCCCCTTCCGTGACTTGCGCACGGCGAGAGCTTCAGGGCTCTGCCATTCCCTTCCTTAACTTACCTTGTTCTGCGGTTGCGCATGCAGCAGTGCCCTTAAGAAAGATGGTGGCTGAGGTTTCCCTAAGGTGCTGAAGCCTCTGCTGCCATCTTGGTTCATGGCAGGGATGCAAGCGCATAGCACGCATATGTGCCATCAGTCTTGGTACCACTCTGATCTCCTCTACTTACTTTGCTTCAATCTGGAACTTTATATGACTGTTTTACAAGATTTTCTTGATGTTTTTAAGTGTTTTAAACATTGTTACTTTAAATTGTATCGTTTTACTGCTTTGATGTTTGCCACCCTGGGCTCCTCTGGGAGGAAGGCTGGGGTAGAAATGTAATAAAAATAATAATAATTCCCTTCCTTGTTCCATCATCTTCCATCACTGAGGGAGGTGCAACCTATTAGCTTCACTAATTATTAATGTTTTAAATAAGAGGCTGTCATTTTGAGCTGAGGGATGGCTGGTAGTAGGGTTGCCAGGTTCAGGGCCTGATCCTGATCCTGTATCTTTAGAGGAGAAGAGAAAGTCATTCAAGTGCAGGTGTTCTTGCAGGAGTGTAATGAGAAAAACCACAACGTGGAATTCTCCCTTCCCCCTGCACAATTTTTAAAGATACAGAAGACCTCTTGGTTGCCAGGCCCGGCCTCCCAGAGGTCTTCTGTATCTTTAAAAGTTGTACAGGGGGAAGGGAGAATTCCACCTTGTGGTTTTTCTCATTACAGTGTTGCAAGAACACTTGCACTTGGCTGACTTTCTCTTCTCCTAAAGATACAGGATCAGTCTCAGGCCATGAACATGGCAATCCTCGCTGACAGGGAGGAGCTCGGTGAACCTTTTGCCTCTGGCTATTTTCCTTCTCAAAGTCCTCCCACAAGCTGATTTCCCACATGTGGGGGGATAGAGATCACTATCCACATCTTTTCTACCTGCAGGTAAAAGAATTTTGAGCAGAAATAATAATTTGCTACATAATGTCTGGTTTGGCCTTAAGACTCAGAGAAAAAATTAACAGAACTAAGGCTGTAGATCTGGATATGGCTGACCAAAAGACTTACTAAAAGTAATAACATAGGCAAGAGGCTGCACAGAAAAGAATAGGTAATAAAATATAATGGGAACACTCACATCAGGGGAATGGAACCCATGTTCCCTCCAGATATTGTTAGACTCCAAATCCCATCAGTCCCAGCCAACATGGCTAATGGTCAGAAATGATGGATTGTGGTCCAGCAACATCACAGATGTTACCAACCCTAGCTTAAATGATAACAGCCCCAAGGTTATAATCCTATGTGTGCTTACTTGGGAGAAAGCCACACAGAGTATTGTGGCATTTATTTCTGAGTAAAAATGCATAGGATTGCACTTCAAGGGCCTTTCCAGAGTCAGGACCATATCTTTATGTGATAGTGAAAAATAACAAAGACCTTTGTCATGTAGAACCGGGGGGGGCATTAGAATGTCATACATAATAAGCATCAAACATGAATGTGTGGGCTGTGTACTGTACAGTACAAAAAGGCAGCAAAAGCGTAAAGACTGAAATTATGTGTTAATGTTGCAGAGTTGAAAAAATACCATAATGCAGGAAACATATAATTAAGAAGAATAAATTATACCCTTCTCTTTGCAGGGGACGTTTAATCAAGTCTGCTTTGCTGAACCCAACAGACAGCTGTGTATGATTATATAAATTAGCCCATAACAGGAAAGTGGGAGTAAGTATCAACCTGGAAAACCAGTTTTAGCAATATGTGTGTGTGTGTCCTGTTATTGACAAAGACAGGGTATGAATATAAGAAAATTCTTCTGTACTATTATGTAACTTAGGTAAGATTTAGTTTTGAAGATGCATTATTTTTGCTATTATCTAGATTATGTTTTTCTTTATTGCTGGATTTTATATGAATTATTGTGAATTGTTTAATTTCATTGTCTATTAATGAGATATTTTCATTAACCTATTGTTTATGACTATTTAAATTTTGTTAAGTCTTGTAACTGTTAGTGCCTTATGTAAACTTTTTGATGTTGTGAGCCGCCTTGAACATAGTTTACTATGGAAAGGTGACATACAATTATGTATTTAAGCCCTTTTCAAACATCTGGGAACTATATTCAATGAATGCCCGCCCGGAGTAGGATGATGTCTGATGTCCCCCGCATTTTTTAGGGTTCCAGATCATGTGCACAGGGTAAAACTGGTACAGGCATAAGCTGTCTTCATTAGTGAAGAATGAATGGGCAAATGTTGGAGGTGGGACAGTGCTCCACACATTTATTGTATGTTTATTATCCTTGCACATCAGAAAAGAGCTATTGTCTTCTAAAACTACTGACTGTACCAAATAACACCTTTTGTGTGAGAGAGGGAACCTTCCATCTCTTGTAAGCTCTCAGTCACACCTCAAAAACATCTCCCAAGCAAGCTTGGTTTAACAACAGAGGTAAGCAAGGCAACTGTCTGCAATGTCATGATTTCAGGGGCAGGTATCCCAGCTATGCACATATCTTGGGGAGGGGGAGGGAGAGGGACTGCCTTCACTTTTGGAGGAGGTACACAGAACTAGCTTAGCAGGTTGTGAGCTGGAAAGTATCCCCTGAAGTTCCATGGGACATGAATGGGAGCCTTCTGATATCCACCAGCTGTCCAAGGGAAGGCATAGGCACAGCTATAAAGAGGACCAAGTCAAGAAATGACTGGTCTTTGAACAATGCACGCGAGATCTTTGTCTCCTGACGTACCTACAAACTGACCAAAATCACACACCATCATGCGATGGAAAGCTAGTGAAAGTAGACTAGGAACCTTTCTGGGAGGCTCAAGGTCTCTGAGGTTAGTGGCTGAGTTAGAGTCTGATGAGCATCACACAATAGGAGGTTCTGGCTCTGTTGACCAGGGAAAAGCAAAAGCTTTGGCTCCTAGTGTTTATACCTGGCTTGGCCCACAGAAGCTTCATAGTGTTGCCAGGTGCAGGGGCCATTAGTTCCTTCTACGTCTGAAGGGGATTCTGAGGCCCGAGTGCTCAGTCAGCAAAGTCCCAGCCTCTGATTACACAGTTAAGCCCCAGAGTCCCTGACAATGGGGGGGGAGGTTAAATGCACACAATATTTTTTTTCTTGCACCCACTGTTAGAAAAGCTGGCGTTAATGGTATAGGTAATACTTCTATGCCCTCACGTTTAGCCCTCTCCATTGCATGACTTCATTGATTGCAATTATGGGAGCAGAGCTGTGGATCTTTATCCTAAAAGTGAATGAGTAGGTCGACAATGCAGGGCAGATTAAAAAAAAAAGCAATAACTTGGTATGCAAAATTGCCAGTAAATACTTTGTGAAAGGGATATTCATGCTTACAGTGCAAGCATTGTATCACTCTTGGATTATGCAGACTAATTAACTGATAAGAGAGTGACACTTTTGCATAGACACCAACTCTCAATGGAAGTAATCGCAGCCTATTTATTCTACCATCAACAACAGCCTGTTTCCTTGAGATTATGGGCACAATCCAGAGACATCAATAAATTCTTATTTTAAACTAATTTAAATAGGATTAAGAGTGGGCATTCTGTGACTGGGCATTTAGTAATCCTATCAGGAAGATGAGACCTTTTTTTTAAAAAAAATTATTAACTTTGCAACCCATATTTGCTCGCCAATTATACAATTTTTTATTACTTGTTTCATTTCTATAAACGAGGGAGAGACGTAAACCTATTCAGGAGGTGGTGTATACATATCCTGCTTTTGGTTTTGTTTCAAAAGAATTGCCTCTACATTACAGCAACATGTTTTCCTCTGAAAGTGCCTCAAGCACTACCACAGTGTGAGAGCTGGATTTACACAAGGTAAATCTAAAAATAATCATAATAATAATGCTGGGATTGGGGGATGGGAATGTATGGGCCATTGTCTTGTTTCATTTGAAATCAATGGACTTATCTTTCTTTGGTTTGGAGCTATTGATGGGGTCTTGGTGGTATAGCAATTTGCAAGCTGTAAACAATAGCAGTGACTTCTATTGACTGGCTCAGCATTTAAAGTTTTATTCCCTTGATCTTCTCTTGATCACTAGGAGCTAAACAACACCTGCCAAAAACAGCACCTCTTTGTCAAGTTTTCTCCTTCTGACCCCTACTGTGTAAAGTCACTTGGTTTGTGTCCTGACCTCATCAACAGTGTGTGTTGCTCTGCCCCCAAGTGTTAATTATGTGGAGTGTGTGTGTGTGTGTGGGAGCTGGAGATGACAAACTTGAGATACACAACCTGTTGTTTTATCAATATTTTACCTGCCTTCTTGTTATGGATAGTATCTGAATAATTTATGCCCACTGATTTTATATCAGAGTATGCTTTTTTGGTATGTATTTTATTTCTGTTACTGTATTTGTATTATTGCTGTTAGCTGCCTTGAACCCCATTTGGTAAGAAGTAGGGTAGCCAGGTCAGAAGCATACCAAACCCTGAGATTTCAGGGCCGGGCCCATGTGATGTCATAGGAGGTGTGCCCCAGGAATATCATAGGGGTGTGCTCTAGTGATGTCATAGGGGCAAAGTGATGTCATTAAGCATGATACACTAAGCATCAACCACAGTTGCTTTGAGCATACCACTCAAACAAAATAATTTATCTGATTGGAAATTAAGATAGAAATTTTAGCTAAATGAAGGTGTTCCCAGGTCCAGCTGAAGTGACGGGATCACTCCTTCTCACCTGCTTAGACAGCTTGGTAAGGAACATTTAATCTACCCTACTTGCTTCTGGCATGAAGGGTTTAAGTGCCCTCAGGCCAGGCCAGTCACCAGAAAGCCATTGTAGAAAGAAGGGAGCCTAATGTTCTGGTGATGTTAGATGGGAGCACTGAGGAGTAAAGATGGATGCCCCTGAAGGCTGCAATTCTAAACACACTTACTAAGGCACTAAGCCCCATAGAGCTCAACAGGACTGACTTCTGCGTAGATAGGATTGTGTTGTTGGTAAGGTTTGACTAGGGCTCCTCTGCAACAATATCAATATCAAAGCAGGGTTGGTAACCCTCTGCCTGGAATGCCCTGTCTGCCTTTTAATGTGGCTGCTCTAAACTTCTCTACAGACTTGACCCTTCACTGCAAAGAGAGGTTTGAGAAATGAGCAGGAGTTAAGAAGATTTTCTACCCTTTCCTGCCTACCCTCACAAGTGAACCTATACATTGCAAGGAGAAACTCAACACAGAAATTAACTTTTTGGAGGCATTTACTTGTTGCGCAGAATGTGTAGTTCCTACATTGCTATGTTCACTGGAGGCCAATCTATTGGGGCTACTGGGGCGTAGCCCTCCCAATGAGAATGTCAAGCAATTTTTTAAATTTCACCCCCAAAATCTCTAAGTCACATGCTTTTTCTTGTTCCCCCCACATTTTATATTTATATTTGAACTCAGAGAAGCTCTGGAAACATTTATGTCAATGTACTATTTTCTGGCCAATCAACTCTCTGCACCACTCAGCCTAACCAGACTGGGCCCTTTTTATTATAGGGGGTTGGGAAGAAAGAGGAGAGTTGTACTGGTGGCAAATTGCCCCTAAAAATGTTTGGCTGGCATCATAAGGGGGTGGGGGGAAATCTGGTCTTCATGGGCCATACTAGGTCTTTTTGATTGTTGAGGGGGAGAAGAGATTCTTAGTGGCAAACAGTTCCCCCCCCCCAGTGTTTGACTGGCATCATAAGTGTATATGTGCATGGAGAGAATCTGTCCCCCCCCCCATGTGCTGGACCTGAACTGGACTTTTTATTGTCAAGGTGCAATGGAGAAGAAATCCTTGGTGGCAAACTGCCCCAAGAATGGACTGGACCTTTTAAATTTATTTTTATTTATTTAAAGTATTTGAAAATTTGATATAGGTTTATGCAAGATAATTAATCCCCATAGGGATAAGAGCAAAAACTTATTATAATTATTTTAATTAAAACAAAAAGCTTAGGAGTACTTTGAAGAAGACCAGATGTTTCTTTTCTTTTCTGAACCCAGGACTGTGTCTTTCATGATGGGGGCCGGAGGAGAAGAGAGTGGAAGAGTGGTTGATAACACAGATACCCTGGCATGGGTACTCCAATTAGCAGGGTATGTGTGAGGTTCTTGCACACTTCCAGCCCCAATTTCACTTTGAGTAGAGAGGCAGAACCTGTGTAAATGTGGTTGATCAAAAGGAGAAGGAATTTGATTTAAGCAAATCCCTGCTTTTATAAAAACCAAGACACTTAAATATAGTTTGTGTGAATGGTCGAGTCCCTGCACCAGTGGAATACTGGAGGAATTTGTGGAACGTCCTGCTACAGTATTAAAAACTGATCATATGATGTGAAAGACTCCTTTTTCTAACATTTTGGCATTTTGTTTTTCCCCACCTGCCATAACTGTTTCTCTGAGTGATAGGAATTTACAGTTTACAGGATTGGTTTTATTTATTATTTAAAAGGAACTCTGGAGATCTTGAGGCAATAACTATTATCCATGATAAGGATAATATCCATGTTGAGGAACAAGTGGGTAATTCCTTTACATTTTGATTGTAACAAACTAGGAGTAAATTTATTACTTTTGTGGAGTAATTGTAATATTTTCAGCATTACTTTTGGGAATTACTTTTTTTGGGGGGGGAAGCAGAGGAAGTCTTCTGCTCCTTTGATTTGTGGATGAAAACCATGTGCCTCAAACTGGGCTTCTATGCAGCAGCACTCTTCCCTCATGCTCTGTGGGTGGGTAGGAGGTGACGAGGGAGGAGGTGGAGAGTGAGACTGGGTAGAGTGGAGAAAACAATTGTTTAAAAAAATGGATGGTGATGGTGAAGAGTGGAGTGGAGTGAAAAAGGAGCCAGAGGGCAAGAACATGGGTAAAGGAGGAGGAGGCAGCAGCAGAATGAAGATAAAGGACTGTGGAGGTGAAAGATGACTGTGTGTGTGTGTGTGTTTGTGTGTGTGTGTTTGTGTGTGTTTGCTTGCACTTGGCACACAAAGTGGCCTCCTCCACCCTCTCTGGCTACTGTGCTGCATTTGCAGTATTTTAACTTTTCTGCATCTCAGGGGGAATTTTTTTAAACAATTTTAAATTTTTAAAAATTGTGTTTTGAAACTGTTTTTTTGTTTTAAAACTTGTATATTTGTTTTTAATGTTTTTAATTGCTGTAATACAACCGCCCAGAAAGCTTCAGCTATGGGGCGGTATATAAATGTAATAAATAAATAAATAAAAATGTTTGCTTGGGTGAGTGTCCCTTAGTTGGTGGCAGGGCAGGGTCCAGGAGGTGGTTAAGTGAGAGAGATTATGCTTGCTGGCTGATTGGGGTGGTGGTGTTGCACTTGGTTTGATGTGCAGAGATCTGAGTAGTGGCCTCTGCCTCCCTCCCCACCTCCCTTACCAGCCGAGAGACCACCATTGCTATCATGGATAAAAAGAATTATTCTACTACTTCTGTATGTGTGTGTTTATTTTTAATGTTGTTTTAGGCTACTTAAATGTGCAGTAGCCAAAGCCAGCAATTTGTAGGCATTTTTTTTAAAAGCACCTGACATGTAATTGTATTGATTACTTTTGAGAAAAAGTAATCAGTTACATTCAGAGCAATTGTAATTGTAACGGTAATTACTACTTTTATGGGGCCATGTAATTATAACTGTAACTTATTACTTTTTTAAAGTAATCTTCCAAGCTCTGGCCTAGACATCTTGTGCTAGGAACTTCACTCAGATGATATGAGGTATTTATTCTTTGGGTTCTGTCCCACAGAGCTTAGAATGTAATAGTGTAACTGTTCTTTTTATGCTTCTGTCAAAAAACAATTTCAATATTTTAAAAAAGAAAGAGAAAAAAGATAAGAACATTAACTCTGATCAAATTCACACTGAAATAATACCATCTATGAATGCCACACTTCAATGGGAGCGGCCAGATTTAGTGGGGATCACTTTACAACAGCACAACAGAGTTCAAAACAGTGTAATGTTTAAAATATAGTAGAGAAAAATGACAATCTACCCCTTGTATGTTTCAAAATTTTAATGTAGACCGTCTATCTGCATATTATTATTAACTAATAATGAAAGTAGCGCTCATTCATCCTCTTTCCCCAAGTCTTCTATAACATGCTAATATTGCTGATATGTGTGCTATTTATGCATGTATATATTTAAATATTTGTAGCCCACACTTTCATAAAAATACAGCAATGTAGCATATATATACACAATTACAACATTAAATAAGTATTGTAAATTTACAAAATTACAAAATAAAATGAAATAAAAAGTTACTTAAAATGTGGACTTCTTGGTTCCCTTTCTTTTTTCCCATTCATTCTTTTTAAACGATGTCTGCTTAGCCCCCCCATCTCTAAGTTTCCCTCATTATTCCTCTGATGTGAATTTCTGAATAGCCACTACAGCTTCCGTCCAATTCCGAAAAAGAGTCACAGCCATGCACTAATAACTGACAGAATACATTTCTCCTCAGGAAGGCATAATTAGAGAAGTAGCTACTGCATTTAGTAAGTATAGAAGCTGCCTTACACCAAGACAGGTTGTTGGTCCATCTAACGTAGTAGTATCATCTACTCTGACTAGCATCAGATCTCCATAGTCTCAGGTAGGGATCTTGTCTCAGTTCTGCTGCCTGAGATCCTTTCACCTGGAGATGGCAGGAATTGAATCTGGGACCTTCTCTAGGCAAAAGAAAATGCTTCACTGCCAGTGCTATGTATTGTACCTTCAGAGTACACTTTCAGCATTGACATTCAGCCAAGGAACACCTGGGAATCTACTATGGAACACCTATGCATTGCAGAACATTTTGATGCATGTTCTACAGTGCATGCTCAGTTCATGCAGATCACTGGCCAGGTCTGTTGGATCTTATCTTTTGTGAAGTGATAGTGTGCCACTCTAGAACACACCAGACATTCTCCTATAGCTGCACATCATAGGGAAAGAATGTTATTGATGGCCAAGTTTCCCTACAGGGACGCTTCTCTGACATTATGATCTTTTGGATCTTTTCATTGAGAAATCCTGATAAGCTTCCTCATAAGGGTTCCTTGGAACACAGTTTGAAACCCACTGGGGGCTCCTCTAGATGACATATTTATTGAGCATTCATCCAGATTTGCTTGCGCAAAGCCTTTGTGGAGGTGTGACTAGACATGTCCAGTCTTTATTGAGCATTCATTCTGATTTTTTTGCAGGCATTTGCGGCTGGTGGCTCCATGTCAGTGTGGCAGTAGAATCCACTCCAGGTTTTACTCTGAACTTTCAAGGATCTGTCCACTGTCCCACTAACACAGAGCCACTGCTTGCAGGGTGTTTATATGTCCTTCCACTAGTCAATAGTTCACTCTACATTTTTCAATACATTTCCATGTCACTTTCCTCATTGTAAAAAGCAATGTTGACTGGTGTCCATTTTGACGGGTAGGTCTGGAAGCAGAGAGGCCAACAGCAGGTGGAGCTAGAGCCAATAACAAGTGGAACAAACTCATTCTAATTTTGTCCCCATCCTCCTCCCTGCCAAGTTCTACAAGAGCAACACTGAAACTAAGGAGGAAGATGATAACCAGGCCACCCCCTGGATTGGTTCTAAGTAAGAAGGCAGGCAGGCTGAAGGCAGACTGAGGTTGGTGGGATAGTGCCCCATTTACCCTAATAGACCTCCACTAGCAAAACGTCTGTTTATTCTTTAACAAAGTGGATTTGTTGTGCTACAGTGGCAGAGCTCTTTCATCCACTTTAATTGCACAAACCTAAATTTCCTGAGAGTCTGGAGGCAGTGTTAGAAAATAAAGGCTGTGCACAGACTTACCTGTCTGCCCAGTTGCTCCAATCCAGAGCAGGGGCATTGGGCCGACACACCCTGGGTTGACCCGGGGGCTGCTCACTCCAGCTTGGAGCTGCTCCCAAATAAGTTTTGGGACAGAGCTCGTGTTTAATTAGGGTAAAAAAGACCCTAGTTAAACTATGGTGGGAGAGCGTGGGGGAAGGAGACATTGCATCTCCACACACACACACACACACACCCTCCGACCAAGAGTGGGGTCATTTTATCCTTCATTTTTTTTTTACAATAATTTTTATTCAAATTTTCATAAAACATAGAAAACAAAATCATAAAACATTCAAAGACAAAAAACAAAACAAAACAAAAATGATTAAACAAAAAAAAATAAAATGTTGACTTCCCATTTGTCACATATCAAATCAGTTATAGGTCTACAATATATAACAATCCTGTCTCTTAAATCATATTATAAAATCACTTTCCTCCAGTAGTTATCTTAATTAATCATCAAATCTCATAAACATTACTTTATTCTTTCCACAAAAAGTCAAAGAGAGGTTTCAATTCTTTAAGAAATATATCTATCAATTTTTCTCCAAATAAACATGTCAATTAATCCATCTCGTTAATAATTATAATAATCTTATTGTCATAACCATAGTCCAAATAAACATTTCGATTAATCCATCTCATCAGAATCTGTTAGGTCCAATAATTTCAATAGCCATTATTCCATTATCCCTATTAGTTCCATCTTCCATCTTCAATAGTCCTGTTAAGTCCAGTAATTTCAGTGTCCAATCTTCCATTATCAGTATTCCATAATAATCTTGCTGTTGTAGCCATAGTCATATAATAAGAGTCTGATGGGAATTTCCTCTATCCCAAATATTTTCTTGCCATCCATTCTGAATAAGTTGCTGAAATACTGTTGTAAAGTCATATCTGTGTTCTTCTTTTTTACAAAATGCACTGGCTCATCTCTTAAGAGTTTTTCCATTGTCACATGGCTGCAGTTAATTCCATAGATTTTCTCTATATCAAGCTCCATCACATCATTCCAGTCCAGAAGATTATCCAAGCCATTGATAACTTTATCTCTAATATCTTCATTAATTTCTTCAGAGATAACGTTAAATTCCAAACAGTAGATTTTATTTCTAAAATCCATAAACTCCAGATCTTTTTCCAATTCCACATTTGTTCCAATCTCCAGGGCTTGTATCTTCCCTTTATTTTTTCTTTTCTCATCTCTGATCTCATTCTCCTCTCTCACAGGATCCCCTATTTCTTTAAGCTCCTGCGTCATTTTGCTCAGTTCAATTTTCAGCTCCTTACTACCCTGTCGCAGGGTTTGTTTCGTTATCTCAATCTCATCCATTATTTTCTGAAACATAATTACTTCCAGATTCTCAGCCACTTTCTTGATTGCCATTTTTAAAACCACGAAAACCAAGCAAAACAAAAATAAAGAAGAACCACTTCTTATTTCAGCAACAATTGGGTTAATATTCCAGGCTTGATGACATCACAGTATAAACAGAGCAACCTGCCTTATCTCTCTATGTTCAAGAATGCAAAACAAATTTAGTTCCCAGCATCAAAACAGTTAGTGGCGTCGTGAAGAAGCAGATTCGTCAAAATAAAATAGACCAAAAAGAGAATAGTCCCAGACAATATAATATTCCTCGGAATAGAAATCAGGAATAGAAATCCCTCTTCTGTTTATTATCTTTAGAATGCACTTCCAGGACAGCTTTTTGCGACAGAAACAGAGATAAGCTGTTAATTTCGTGAATAACAGAGAAGAGCTATATCTCACCCAGAAGTTGTCCAAAGCCGATCAATCTGACAAGTCTCCTTTTGCTGCAACAATTTAAACCAAGTAAAAAAAATAATAGAAAGAAGGGTGCTTGCCTGTTAGTCCGTTCTCTCTTTAAAGAAAAAATAAACGTATCGCTTAAGCAGATAGAGCTTGTTAGGAAGTCCGTCCGGCATTGTTGGCTGGACCTTATCTCATAAATTAATGAAATCCAGTCCTCCCAACAAAAACAGGCTTTTGAGGTTGATCTCTACGTTTCTCCCTGCCCGGGAGAAATTTCATCAGTCAAAAAAAAAATGTTCTGACTGATTTATATCTGAATAAGCTTCTTTTGAGGCGGGAGCCCGTCCCAAAAGCAGGCACAAGCGAAGTCACCCTTCCCGGAAGTCTGGTCATTTTATCCTTCATGATGCTGTTTTGCAAAGGGCTTTCCTACAGGAGACAGCAATTGCCTAGGATCATTCCTCTGGCTCTGCGGCAAAGGAGCGATCCTGTACAATGCTATTTTGCACCTTACAAAACAGCCCCCGCATCCCCAGAGGATCACTGTGGCTGCTTATCAGGAAGGAAGGAGAGCCACAGCTGCCTCTTCTTCCTGCCTGATGCCCCGCCCCCTGACAGCCCCAGATCACTCTGGACCCTGAATCCAACCTGTAGTAATTAATTTTTCTTGACCATCCAACCAGAAGTTGCTAGAACAGACATCAACCTTTCTCCAGAATCTGTGAATAGCAACTCTCTTTAAGCCGAAATATAAAAGATGCCCTTTTTAAAGCTACATGACATGATGGGGACGATTAGGTCCAGTAGACATAGTCAAAGCCTATAATCCGTACTCAGGGAGTGGGGTAGAATACACACCCCTTGACTATCATTTACAAAGCTATCAGTTGTGTGCTGAAATGCCTAACAAATGACCCATAAAACATTTTTTGCCACCAGGGGTCAGAAGTAGCTTAGCACTCACAGGAATCAAGTTACAGTTGTACACATTAAGTTAAAACGTTTCATAGAATTTTCCCTAATAGTAAGAGCACTCTTTATCTTGAAAATCATAAAACCCAGAAGGAACTGGATAATAATGGCATGCGAAATATCAAACAGACCTGCCGTTTCCAAGGTGAGATGATAGCACATATTCCTATACATTTTTAAACATAAGCTTCCAAAATAGGTCAATCTTTTATGTTTTTTTAAAAATATATATTTGTTACTCCCATAAGACGTACGTACCAAACATTTTAATTTTCCTTCTGTAAATGCCAAGTTTTGCTGCAATAGAGATATTACCAGAGCAATCGGATATGTCCTTCCAGGAACAGAGGATGGCATACATGGGGGAGTCAGCCAGTTTTATTCTCACAACACTCCCAAGGCAGGTTGGGCCCAGCCACTCTCAGCCTAAAGCCACCCAGTGAGATTCAGAGCTGTTTAATGCTGTCTTTAAAAAGAAAAAGAAAAAGAAAAAGAAAAACTTTTACAAAACAGTGTTATATATCTATAGCTGTCTGTCTGTCTATCATTCTATAATACAATGAATAAACCAACAGGATTAAAATAAATATCTTTTATTATCCTTAATAATAAAAGTGATAATTCCAAAGAGTGATGATGGTTACCATGAAACACGAACAGTGGAAGGTACAATTCTGAGCATTCAGTAAAAGCGTGAGCTATCTTACAGTCATAGCTACTACAGAATCACAACCAAGTATTCAGGCATGGGGCCTAGTCTGAGAAGGCCGAAAGAAAAAATTAAGAAAATAATGGTGGGTTGCTAGGTTACCAGCCACCTGTCTCCTCTTACTTCAGGACAATATTCATCAAGATGGAGCCTACAAGAAATTATGCCTAATAATGACATATCTTGCCTCCACTTCTGTGGCAAGAAATATTGTGTTAAATGAATCAGGATGTTAGTACCACAACAACATATTTCATATCCCCAAAATTCAAGATTCCAGCAAATGTGCAAAGTATAATTCCTTTCTGTTCCTTTCTTCTGTTTCTGCTCCCACTCACTGGATTGTGGGACCGCAATACCTTGTGGAACGCCTCTCCCGCTATGAACCTACCCGTTCACTTCGTTCAGTATCTAAGGCCCTCCTCCAGGTACCAACTCACCAGGATGCCCGGAGGACTGTTACTAGATCTAGGGCCTTTTTCTGTGGTGGCCCCCGAATTATGGAACAGCTTACCGGAAGAAATACGCCTGGCGCCTACGGTTCTTTCTTTTAGGTGCCAGGTTAAGACCTGGCTATACTCCCAGGCATTTTAATGTTTAATGCTTTATGTTTAATGTTTTTAGTTTAATGTGTTCCTTTGTTACTGATTTTATTCTATATTGTATTTTAATCTCGTTTTGTACACCGCCCAGAGAGCTATTAGCTATGGGCGGTCTAGAAATGAAAATAAATAAATAAATAAATTGTCACCTTGCAATGGTGAGTGGGCTTGTGTGTTCCAGTGAACCCTGTGAGTGATGCCATCGGGAGTCATGTACTCCCATCAGGGTCACCCATGGTGGTAAAGTCAAGGGAGAGGAGCCAGACAAAGAACGATCCAAGAAAGTCCTCAACAGCAGAACAGGCGGAGGATAACTATGTATGTTACAAAGGCTGTGAAGGTAGATGAAAGCTGCAGCAGATAAAAGACTTCCAATTGTCATGGTATCCATGCCATTGGATCAAAGCCTTTTTCTGTCAAGATTGCGTGTTGATTGTTGTGCGCCAGTCTCCCCACATAAAACAAATTCACGCACAGGTGTCTTCCAACCAAACCAAACCAAACCAAACCAAAAGTCCCATGGCGATCGGTGAATTGCGACGGGGGCAGGACTGTGAAATCCGGAAGCCCCTAGTCATGGACTGGCACATGGGTGGTGGATACAGACTTAGTCGTCCTGGCTCAAGGACTGAGGCAGTTCAGTAGTTTGGCAGCTATATCCACGACTGAGCAGTCCTACTCAGGATCCACTCTGCTCAGCTCATATGGGGAGGGGGCTAGAAAAGGTGCCCTAAACATAGTCTGCCTCATCTCTCTCCCTGACTGGATTACCGTGTCCAGTGGGGTCACCACTTAGCGGTCGGAAAAGACAATTGAATTTTGGGACATGGAATATACAGACATTGCTGGACAATATAGATAGTGAGTGTCCTGAACTCAGGACTGCCATCATTGCGAGGGAGTTGAGATGTTTTAATATTGACATAGTAGCACTCCAAGAAACTCGAAGAGTTGGAGAAGGACAACTGAAGGAAGAAAAAGGAGGTTATACCTTCTTCTGGAAAGGACTGCCTGAACAAGAAGGATGAATACATGGAGTAGGCTTTGCTATTAAAAATAATCTTGTGAAGCTCTTGTCAGAAGTTTCTATTGACATTAATGAACAACTCTCAACTCTCCAGTTAAAACTTGCCAAAAACTAGCAGGCGACTATTCTAAGTGCTTATGCACCAACATTAGATGCTGATGAAGACATCAATGAAAATATTTATAACCAGCTGGACACCATCTTATCAGAGATACCTAAGGAGGATAAAATTATCCTCTTTGGTTACTTCAATGCAAGAGTTGGGCGTGAAACCATTGGGAAAGAAGGAGTTGGCAATAGCAACCTGAATGACATTCTACTTCTGACTAAATGAGCAGAGCATCATCTTGTTATGAACACACTTTCGTCAGAAAAATAAATTTAAAATATCATAGAAGCACCCTCGGTCAAAACACTGGCATCTCCTGGATTACGTAATTGTACGTGCCAGAGGTCATCGTGATGTACTCCTCACTAGGGCCATTACAAGTGCTGATGACTGCTGGACAGATCACCGATAAATTCAATCCACTGTGGCCATTAATATTGTTCCTCAACATAGGCTCCAAGGAAAAAAACCAAGGCGTAAAATTAACATCCATGCCCTTCATGATCCTATTAAGCGAGCCTGCTTTCAAACAACTCTCAAGAAACATCTACTGACGGAACTCCCTGAAAATGTCGAGGAACACTGGATTAAACTGAAGACATCCATTATTGCAGCATGTGAACAAACTATTGAATACCAAACTAAGAAACATCAGGATTGGTTTGATGAGAATGATAGTAAGATTGAACATATCATCGACAAGAAAAGGAAAGCCTTCCAGATACGGCAGAAAGACATTAACTGTGCTGCTAAGAAAAACATCCATGCCAATGCAAAGAGTGAGGTCCAAAGAAGAACTAGAGAATTTAAGAACGCCTGGTGGATAAAGAAAGCTCAAGAAATCCAGCACTTTGCAGATGCTCACGATGCATGGGGCTTTTTTAATGCCACAAAGGCCATCTATGGACCAACAAATTACGGTACAAATCCCTTACGTTCAGTGGATGGTAGCAAACTTCTTAAGGATAAAGCATCTATTGCACTGAGCTGGAAAGAGCATTACCACGACTACCTTAATCATAACTCTATTATGGCTGATGAGGTCTTCTTGCAAATTCCACAATAACAAACTAGAGACGACCTTGCAGTATCCCATAATTTGGATCAAGTCAGCAAAGCCACCAATCAAATGAAGAACAACAAAGCTAGTTGACCTGATGGGATTCCTGCTGAAGTCTTTAAAGAAGGTGGGCCTGAATTTACACAACAACTTCATAAACTCATCAAAAAAATCTGGATGAGGGAGGAGATCCCAGAAGCCTTTAGGAATGCCATAATTATCATCTTTTTTAAGAAGGGTGATAGAACAGATTGTGGGAACTATCGAGGTATCTCTCTTCTTACTTATCTACCTACTTCCTGATATAACTTCAAAGCGTATTAAACCTTCAGACTGGTGAAAATGAAAATACTGAGTTGCAGCGCGTCATAATCAGTTAACTGTAAGTAGCTTCAAGGTCGGAAATACAAAGCTAGAGCATTTCTCTACTCTATTTCGTTCTACTTTAAAGTAAATAGAGATGGTTTTCACCAGGAATGCATGCAAAACATTAGGTATTCCTCTTGTAAGTGAAATGCAGATGCCTACTCCTAGAAAATCCTATAATAAACACAAACAAACGGAGATTACTGAATTCTATAAAATAAAAATGGAGAAAATAGAAGCAGAAATAAAAGCAATGAATTACTTACATCAGATCCACAATCCCCCTCCATCTTGGGGATGGATGAGATCGGCTTTGATGTCTCTTTAAGCAACATAGGAGTTTTAACTCAGAAGTGGGCAGACCCGACTTGTCCAAATTTAGAGGAAGAATTAAAGTGCCAAGAGGCCCCTAATATTTTTAACGGCTTACATTCTACACAACCTCCAGCTAACCTTTCCACAGACAGTTCTATGCCTCTTTTAGAATCTTCTTATATAGAATCAACATCGGATCCAATATCACCAAAAAATAAGGAGATTAATTTGTCATCTTTGGCTCTTACATCGGAAAGGGATTTATCAGAATTTCTATCAGAATATCCCGAATATAATACCTGTGATCTTCAAGACTTCATCGACATTACATACAAAGAGCAAGGAGCAACAGCCAATATAGACTCACATAATTGATCTTCCTATGAGAAGCATGACAAGTGCAGGAATAGTGAACCAGCGACAGAATGGATTACTGCAGTCACCCAATATCTTTCACAAATTGTTACATATGCTGCCGAATTAAGCTCCCTAGTAACTACGCTAATTGAGCTAACTATAAAAATTGATTCACAAACTAACCCAGCAAAAGACAATCTGAAGTGTAGGTCCCGAGCCTCACAAACAAGAACTAAAGATTGGGATTTAACTATTAAGAATAAGGCTCATAAGAAAGCACAACTACAAGTACCACAACAAGACAAAAAAAGGGAAAAAAGGAAAAATATAAAAAATCCCAAATTAATTAGGAAGTCCCATCTGAACTTTGGGAAATTATATAAACTATTAGACCCTCCTCGACGAAAAACAAAGAGGAATAAAAAGAAAAAGAGAACTGGTCGAAAGAAACAATCCAAGAACTCACAAGATGTTGAACTCCCACGAATCACAAATACTGTTGTTCTGACTCAAAAATCACCCCAATAGATTATACCCCGACAATTGGATAAGCCACTTTATTACTACTCTCAGCAGACACAATCAGAACATAAAAAGGACAATTTACTGACAGTTCCTCAAACACAGAAACAAAATTGGAAACTGATCCTAAATCCAAAGAAGTTGGTGCTCTCAAACTTCCCCAAAATTAAAGGATGGCTCTCGCAAACTGAACGTAGATGCCACATGTGGGACTTCTTTGAGAGAATTACTCCTGGTCTTATCAAAATAAATTCAATTCTATCGGTCCAATATCTCCACTATAACTATGTTTCGGCCAGAGCAATTGTCACCTTTCAAGATACAAGGACTGTAGACCTGCTTTATAAATATAAGGAGTATTTCATCTACTACCATATACCGATCACAAGATACTTTGAAAATCATGCTCTCCCACAAAGTCTCCTTAGGCCACATATATGACTTTTAATATGCAATCGAAGCAAATAATGAACACTCAGATAGAAGAAAGGGATAATAATCTCTATGAGGCGTCAAATGATCATCATCTAGCGACAAAAGTTTCTAACACCCATTCAACAATAACATGCACTAAGTCAAAGATGTTGAATATTCTTCCAGAAGAATTGTTGCTCCTTGAGCTATATCCTAACTTTAATGCGGATGAGCAATTGGAGACCATCAACAGACTGAAACTTTTAATACAATCATTGGAGAATACAAGAAAAAGAACTTCCTCACCTGAAATTTGTGAATCTCCAGTTATAATACAACCTAGAGACGCAGTAAATAAATCATGCGAATCCAATAGGATGCAATCAAATTATACCAATCTCTTAAGTCCCTCATCATCAACTATTTCATCTATTACTGATATTCAGCATCTAGGTGAGAACGTAACCAATCGTTCCCATCTCTCTTTAAATAGAGAAATTAAACACAAGAAGACGATACCGCAACGACGCGCAAACTTCTTGCCCTCAACAAACTGACTGAAATCTAAGTCAGGAATGAAAGAACTTAAGATAATATCATGGAACATTGCTGGATGGAACAATAACTCTATCAATCATGATACGATTGACTTACTGACTTCTAATGATATAATATCCCTGCAAGAAACCTGGTCTCTGAGTGAACCAACCCTTGATGGCTTCATATCTTTCCACCTTCGAGCAACACCCAGCGAAAAGGGAGGTAGACCTAAAGGTGGTCTGTGTACTTTTATATCAACCTCCCTGAGGGTCAAAACCACACTTGTTGGGACTTTACAAGACCTGGCTATTGCTCTAATTCTGGAATTTGTTCAATTTTCAATAATAATCATCAATGTCTATTTACCTTCTGCACGTAATAACATCCTAGCAGATAAAAGAATATCACTACTTGAGGTCTTCATTACTAAACTGATGACTGAAAATCCAGATAAAGAACTGATTCTTCATGGCGACTTTAATGCTCAAATAGGTGCCTCAGACATGACTCTTTTCCAAAAATATCATCATGTGCCCTTGTTGTCAACTGAGTCTACAAATATACCTTCTCGCTCTTCTAAGGACACTGGCATAAATTACACTGGATTTGTGTTGATGAAAATGTGTATGGAAGCAAATTTAATACTGCTTAATGGGCGAGCTCTGGGTGATATTAATGGGGACCACACTTACCACTCATTTAATGGTTCATCTCAAATTGATTTTGTCTTTATTTCTACAGAATTATATCTCTCGATAAGTAAATTTTATATCGAGAATCGACCGGAAAGTGACCATCTTCCCACCATCACAGAACTTAATTTAAATCTAAACGACATCCACTTAATCCATAGGACATTTACTAACAAGGAAATAGAAGTACGTTCACTTAGAGTTAAATGGTTACCTAAGCTCAATAACGAGATATCTGTGGCACTAACTTCCCCTTTTATTATTAAAATCAAAGAAGAATTATTAGAATTTACCTCTGATACCAAGCTGCTTCTTATTCTACAAGAACTAATGATAAATTTACGAACAATTATAGAAAACAATATGCGCCCTGGCATCGCCTTACACCATCTAAAATCTAAAAAGTGGTTTGATAGAGAATGTGTTATGATTAAACGGGAAATGATGAGTATTTACCAAAGAGCCAATTTTACAAAGGATAAAGATGATCTCCAAAAATATTGTGAATTAAAGAAAAAATACAAACTCTTGATTAAGAATAAAAAACAACAAGAAACAAACGCCATTTGGCGGAATTTACTTGCAGCCGCAAAGTAAAAAAACACCAATATTTTTTGGTGACGTGTTACATCACACTGGCCAAAATCGCATTTACAGGATTCTGCAAAAGTGTCACCTCATATTTGGGAATCATATTTCTTTAACTTATACCTAGACCGAATAGATCCAAGCCCAATGCATTATACAATGAATGAGAGTGTGCCGGACTGGCCCCCAGTTAGCATACAAGAAATTATTTATTTAATTTCAAAACTGAAACCAAATAAAGCTCCTGGTCCAGACAAGATCCCCCCAGAACTCTTTAAAACTAATGCAAATTGGTGGGCCCCTGTCCTTGCTTCATTATTTACATACATAGATTCTACCCTAGAAATACCAAACGATTGGGGATTGGCCACAATTGTACCTATCTACAAAAAAGGCCCTGCAAATGATCCCGCAAATTATAGGCCGATCAGTTTACTAAATATAATTAGTAAACTATATGCAGGTCATCTGCATATAAAACTGAACGACTGGATCGACCAGAATGATATACTGGCGATTGAACAAGCTGGTTTCCGTCCAAATAGATCAATTTTTGACCACATATTAGTGCTACACCACTTAATTGATAAGTATGCGGGCAGAAAGGGCAGAATTTTCTATGCGGCATTTGTAGATCTCAAATCCGCATTTGACTCAATCTCTCGCCCCCGCCTTTGATCGAAATTAAATCATTTAGGTATGGACAGACGCCTTATCGCCTTAATTCATGGTCTTCATAAAAATACCTTCCTACAAGTAAGCTGTAGTGCCAATGGCCTTTTATCCAACCCAATTCCAACAACTAAGGGAGTTAAGCAAGGATGTGTTCTAGCTCCTATATTATTTGATATTTATATCAATGATATAGTAGACAATATATCACCAGTAGCTACACACACCCCCATTTTAGCTAAGAAATCAAGAAATATTCTCTTATATGCTGATGACATAGCTCTACTCTCAAGAACTCCAATCGACTTGAAACGACTTTTAAATAAATTAGCAACCTACTGCCATAGTGAAATGCTGATGATAAATTATCAAAAAACAAAAATAATAGCTTTCTCTCGGAAAAAAACCAAACAACACTGGCAGATTCAAGGGCATAAAATCGAACAAGTTAAATCATTAAAGTACTTGGGATATGTCTTTCAAGCGACAGGGAACCATCTGATCCACAATAAACTTATGATTATTAATGCAAGGAGATCGATGAAAGCATTATTGACTTTCTACTTCTCCAAAGGTGGCCAAGCTTTTTTACCAGCCATAAAAAAATTTAACGCTAAAGTAATACCCCAGTTGACTTTCGGCTCACAGGTAAATAAGAACTTGAAATTTACTGATTTTGAATCTATACAGACCATCTTTCTGAGATCTATTATGGCAATCCCTTCATGTGTCCCAAATAACATTCTCAGATTAGAAGCTGGAGTTCAATCAATAGAGACTAAAATTTGGCTTCTAAGAATCAATACCTGGTTAAAGCTTACTCTAAATCCCACTGGCCTTGCTCCAGATATTTTGAAAGACAATTTCCACTCTCCCTGGGCAAGTCTAGTGATGGATAAACTTCTAAAAATTGGCTTTTCACCCCAGCTCATTTTTACCATGGGATTCGAAGCAGCAACAATTAGTATACGCCAACGCCTGATAGATATCGACTACCAGCATCAGTTATTATTAGTTAAAAAACAGAGACATAACCCAAAGTTCTTTAATTCAATGCCATACTTAACAAATCTGGAAATCCCTAAACATCGGAAAGCCTTTACCCAAATCCGCTTAGATGTTTTACCTTCAGCCGTCATGGACGGCAGGTTCTCCAAAATATCTTATAAAGACCGAGTGTGTCTCTGCGGAGAGGGAGCTGTTGAGAACAATATTCATGTACTTCTTTATTGTCCTCTATACAAAACTCCAAGATACCATCTAATTACTCCTTTGCTATCTCCTTTTCCACATGAGTCTGAGCACTTCTGGATGGAATATCTCCTTGGAGATACCTCTCCAAAAGTAACTTTCCATGTGGCAAAATTTAGTGTTATTGCTCAAAGCCTTAGAACTAATATTCTAAAAAAGTCTTCTTAATTAATTTTAGCGACATCAATTTAAATTGACTTATAAATATTTATGGCTATGCTGTTTTATATTAGTTTTATATTTCTTTTAAATTAAAATTTATCTATTGATATACTAATATTGCTGTATGATATGTACATGATATGTCTTCACGTCTTCTATTTTCTTTTATTACGCTGACCATTGGTCGAATAAATTGAATTGATTGATTGGCTCTTCTTACTACCTCAGGTAAAATCCTTGCAAGGATCCTTGCGTATCGCCTCCTGCCGATCTCAGAGGATGTCCTCCTCAAATCTCAAAATGGTTTCCGCCCTTCCAGGGGGACAGTGGGCATGATCTTCACTGCACAACAGCTTCAAAAATGCCAGGAGCAGAATCGACCTTTATATATGGCGTTTATTGATCTAAAGCCTTTGATACTGTGTATTGAACCGCTCTCTCGACCATCCTTCTGAAAACTGGATGCCCTGATAAATTTGTGAATATCTTGCAACTCCTTCATGACAACATGACAGCGACAATTTTGGATAACAATGGCTTTCAGAGCGATCCATTCAGAGTCGGAACAGGAGTAAAACAGGGATGTGTCATTGCTCCTACCTTATTTGCTATCTTCATTGCTATGATTCTACACCTTATTGAGGGGAAACTTCCTACTGATGGAAAGCTTTTTAATCTCAGTAGGCTGAAAGCAAAAATTAAGGTAATGTCAAGCTCTGTTGTAGAACTTCAATATGCCAATGTTAATGTAGTCTCCGCACATTCAGAGAAAGATCTTCAAACTATCCTAAATGTCTTTGCAGAAGCATATGGAAAGCTTGGGCTCTCACTTAATATTAAAAAAGCCAAAGTGCTTCATCAACAGGTGCGAACTAGTCCCTCCGTAGCACCATCAATCCAGCTTAATGGTGTGACGCTGGAGAACATTGATCACTTCTCCTGTCTTGGCAGCCATCTCTCTGTAAAAGCTGACATCAATGCTGAGATTCAACATTGTCTGGCTCTGCAAGTGCCTCATTCTCCTGAATGAAGTGTAGAGTGTTCGAGGATCAGAATATTCGAAGAGAGACCAAAATGCTAATTTACAAAGCCATTGTACTACCGACCTTACTGTACACCTGTGAAACATGGACCATTTATAAACTCCACTCCCAACTTCTTGAAAGATTCCACCAATGCTGCCTTTGGAAAATTCTGCAAATTACTTGGGAAGACAGACAGACTAATGTTAGTGTTTTAGAAGAAGCAAAGACTACCAGTGTTGAAACAATGATCCTTCAACAGCAACTTCACTGGACTGGCCATGTTGATTGAATGCCTGATCACCATCTTCCAAAGCAGCTACTTTACTCCCAACTTAAGGATGGGAAACTGAATATTGGTGGACAACAAAAGAGGTTTAAAGATGTTCTTAAAGCGAATCTAAAAAAATGTAACATGAACATCGAGAACTGGGAAGTCTTGGCCCATGAATATCCCAAATGGACGTCGGCTATTATCAAAAGTGCTGTGGACTTTGAAGAAGCACAGATACAGGAAGAACGGGACAAATGAGCTAAGTGGAAGGCACGTCCTCATTGCGACCATCTTCCATTTGGAAACCTATGTCCTCACTGTGGGAGGCTGTGTGGATCCAGAATTGGCCTCCAAAGTCACTTATGGACCCACTGTTAAAGACCTTACCTTGGAAGACAATCTTACTCGGCCACGAGTGATCGCCAATGAATGAAAATGAATTGCTGCTACAGTTGCATAAAATAGACACCAGAGTGCTAGTCAGTTTTCACATAAGATTATAACAAGACAGAATGAAATCAGTGAACAAAGATGAATTTGCTGGTGCAGAAGTGTTAGTCATTGCAAGAGTAAAAAAGTTTGTCGTTTTGGCACTTTCATGCTACAATACCTGCAGCTCTTCCCCCAAGCACCTGTGGTACCTCAAGGAATAGTGCACCATGGATCAAAATTCCTAAAGCAAGTTAGCATGCTGTCAAGTACAGATGTTACCTCTTTAGCAACTGGAAATCAGATGCTGGTGAGTCAAAGAGACATTAAAATGAATAAGGTCCTCTTGTTCCAACAAGAGTAAAGATAGTGCCAAATTCAGTAATCCAACAGCTACGGATGGATAGATGGGTATGTGTGTGGACATGTGCATGCTTTTAACTACAATTCAATTATCTGTAACATTTCCAGATGAAGTTAATTGAATTTCAGAGACTGTTGACTGGCTATCTGAAATAAGAACAGAAGTGTCTTAAAGAAAAACTTACCTGACTTTCCTCAGGATACTTTCTCCCCTTTTTGTTCTGAGGCAGGTTTTCAAGAAGCTATGTCCACTTGGAGAGGGCAATGCAGGTTGCTGAAGCAGTGATGGCAATTTTGGGAGATTACCAGAACAGGATAGCTAACAAGGTGCCCTCCAGATGTTGTTGGAGTAGAACTCCCATCATCCTTCACCATGGTCCATGATGGCTGGGGCTCATGGGAGTTGTAGCCCAATGACATCCAGAGGGCATTGCGTTGGCCACCCCTGCACCACAGCATCGGGCTTCTGTACCTTTGATAACTGCATAGAAGATGGACTCTTGGCAGGTGCACTTTGCCATGTCACATCGCTGCAGGGATGAAAAAATACACATACTGGAATTCCCTCTTCTACATAGTTATTAAAGGTGCAAGGGTCCTCTACTCTTTGGTATCTGTTGCCCTATGACCACCTTCTGCTATTTTTTTAAGAGGTAGAAAATTCAATATGCAGACTTAATACCAAGATGAGTAAAACTTCATTACCATGAGAGTTTCCACACAGCTATAATCAAGGGAAACCCCACTGACTATTTAGGAAAGAGAAAGTATTGTAAACTTCTCTTGTGATAGGCTATCACTGACACTTTTTCAAGTGGAAAGAATGAAGCAAGCCAGCTGTGCTGCTGTGCCAAGATATTCCAGGAAAACTCAGAACATGGCTTAATGTGTCCCAAAGAACTCAGTAAGGTCCTGAACTTGATTTCACTGAAGTTAACTGAGTGTTCTTCACCAACTTTGAACCAGTTTCTTAGGCTGTAATCCTATACACACTTAGCAGGGAGTCTCATTGAACAGAGTGGGACATCTGAGTAGACATGCACAGAATTGCACTGTTCATGTTCAACCTTTATATCACCCCAATAGTGAGAAACTTACTACTGTCTTCAGTATGCGGTGTACTGTAACCTTATTGGAATTTTTTGTGTGAAAAATGTACAAATAAAAAATATTTGTGTCATCTTCAGGAATCAGCTGTACATAGGGTTTGGATCTGGATAGTAATTAAACACTTTATATGTGTAGAAAAGAGAATGAAACCTGTGGACAAATATTTATTTGTGTATCTTCTGCTGGTGGATGTGCTGGGAAGCTTGATTTTCCATGATTGAGGGCTTGTCCCCAGCGGCTTGATCTGGCTGAGAACCCACTTTTTCAGTTTAAATTTGATCTCAGCAGTCCACATCTATGCATGTTTGAAGTTGAATTCTCCAGTCCAAATTCAGACTTTCATGTGCACACCTGTAGGCGGTGGCTTTCCATCTACCAGGAATGTCATGCCTACTTATTTGTTAATTCCACTCCCCACATTGCTTCCTCTATTCCAAGGTAAACTGGGCATCCATGCAAGTAATGTAGTACCTGCATGCAAAGAAAGAAAGAAAGAAAGAAAGAAAGAAAGAAAGAAAGAAAGAAAGAAAGAAAGAAAGAAAGAAAGAAAGAAAGAAAGAAAGAAAGAAAGAAAGAAAGAAAGAAAGAAAGAAGCTCTGTACAGGATGTGTGATTTATTAAATACGTGTTGCTGTTGTGCCTCAGATTCCTGCTTATGCACAAAACTGAGGATTTAACAATAAAAAACAAAACAAAACAAAAAACCCAGAGCTGCTCTGTTTCAGGAAGTATATACAATGCTACATAAATAGGGAGACAGGTAGATTCTAATGCACACCAAACTGCAGGATGCACAGGTTTGAGTAGAGATTCAAAGTGGTACACTTCTTATTATCATATTTCCACTTACGCACAAATCTGAGGGTTTAATAGTTAAAAAAAAAATCCATATGGTTGTTCCATTGCTGGAAGTAGACACAACTGCCACAATAGGAATGAAACAGAAAATGGAAGTGGGTCGTGGAAAGGGGAGTTGGTAAGAACATGCCAAATCTACCCACAGGGAGAAAAATGCAAAGCGTTCATTGCCTTCCAACACTGATGCAATGTGAAAGTGCATACCTCCCACCCCTTTTGGATGATCTGTGAATCTGTAAAAAAACAATTTACGGGTAAAAAGAGAGTGAGATTGGGGTTGACTGAGAGTGATGTGTGGACAACACTACATAAATGGGGACACAGGCAGATTTTGATCCATACTGAACTCCCTGGAAAATAGTTTTCTTCCAGTAGAGTGCAATCAATGCGCAAAGGACTCCATATACATCTAGGAACTTTGAATTGCAAATAATTAAAGTTGTTTCCCCTTAGAATGGCTCCCAACCTAATTTATCTTCCTTTTGAAGGCTTATCTACACAGTGGTTTACTGTGTGTTTACTGTCTTAATTTGCATCATTTACATGACATTACTGGCAAACAGAAGCTATCACACAGTTTTCCCCCTGTAAATACGTACTAACCTAATCCACTTAATAACACAAAAAGTGGAGAAAAATACATCTCTACTTCGCTAGTGGTTGCAGACACTTTACTTCAATGTTTTAGGTGAGTGTGTCAATGTTACTTTTTCATACATCCCTTTTCATGACCACTGTATCCTCCTGTCTTTCATTTTGTTTCTTGTGGGTTGACAAGCAACTTCCATTTGCTCTCCTCAGTTCTGCTGGCCTTTTTTATGTTGCTGCAAAGGCAGACTACTGACAGTGTTCTACAGCTGTTTACTGCAACAAGCAGCCCCGCTTCTTGGCACATGAACAGTGCCTTTCCCCTGTAACTTGTGTGCAAAGGTGTAATACTGCTCAAACAAAGGTTTGTACTTTCAGCTGTATCAACTCAAAATAAACTTGTCCAGCTAGTTTCTTTGTAATTGCCATGCTGGGTACCTGATTTAATATCTCTAAAGGCAGATTATTATCTGGTGGTGCGTGAGGAGACTAGCCTTTCGATCTCAGCTTGCTGGGACACCTAAGTAGCTTTTGTGTAGATGAAATTTGAAAAAGTATCAATACATAAGAACTCAAAGTAGAAATAATCGCAGCAATACAAATAATTTTAAAAGTCGCAGATCATACAGCACAGCATATTACAATTGCTAAAACAGGAATAAAACAAATTCATTTGCCCACAAAGATGAGGTACAGCAAGGGACAAAGTTTCAGAACTCCTGATCTAGAGTGTTTACACTAATTTTGGGTCCTCCTTCCATGGGGTATAAATGAAGGGAGGTGTATTCTTTCTCCACCTCCCTTTTGCCCACCATTTCCCCCCAAATTTTTAAAAAGGAATCTACTGCAGCTGGTAAAATAAACTGAGCATGCTCGGTTCCCTAGCAACCAGAGGGAGTGGAAATGTAAAATTAGATGGAGTGGTCATTAGGAAACTGCATGATTGATCCTTCACAGGAAGGACTGCTTGTGTGAATGGAAAATACAGTATTTGCAGCTAGCATTGAGCACTCACTGTAGTCGGTGCAAATAGAAAACGGAGATAAAAACACCATCTTTAGTATGAACTAATGCTCCAGTATGGACAAGCCCTGAGTGTGGGATAGCAGGAAGTATATTAGGTCACCCTCGCTAGTCTTTCTAGCAAGCCCCTTCTTACTGTGTATGTATGTATGTATAACTTTATTGCTTAGCCATAGGCCATCGCACAACAGATAACACATGCAGCATTTCAGTACACAAGTTACAGTTAAAATTAAATTAAAATTCATTCGTTGGATACATACCAACTAAAACCTGAAAGTCACAACAGACTATTGTGCTTCCCAGCTAAAGACCCACTGTTAAATGATTAAAACCCTGTTAACACTTACAGACTGTTACCATAGGGCATCCCCCTGACAGTTTATCGCATGATCGGAGATGTATTTCGCACGTAGCTTTTGGGCTGCGAGTGCAAAAAGGGCAACCCTATATGTTACAAAAATGTCTAAATCAGACATAAGATAAGAGATGGTTTGGAGAATCTGGTCCGGGCACCAACGGGCCAACAAACAATTCAAGTATTTAGCTCGGGGACAGGAGTATAAAGGGCAGAACAGTAGATAATGAGGCAGATCTTCAACCTCCAAGACACCACATATGCAAAGACGCTGGGACCAAGGGGTCTGTGTGTAACGACCATCCAGCACAGCGTTCAGCATAGTTTGGAAACAAAGCGCTGTAAATGCTTGCCTAAGTTTTAGATTTAAAGGCTGGGTCAAGTATGCAGCTCTATGATGGTCACCTTTATAGAGCTTATACCATTTGGAGAATTTAGAAACATTAATGACCTGCCTGTCTAAAATGGCACTGTGCAGATAAATTTCATCTCTAAACTTTAATCTGGTGTTTACGGTAAATGGTACCTGTCTCTGGATGTGATATAGATGATAAAGACTATCGACTCTTGAGGCCCAGTGTTTAACTTTTGGTTCTTGCTCAAGGCAATTTGAGTAGTGACTTGGCTGGGGCTACTTTGGAGATGTTCCAATAATTAATCAAAGCATAGTGAACACGAGCTCCAACTGAGGGCAGACCAGTCTCTGCTTGAAGCAGGGCGGCTGGGGTACCATGAGGTAAAAACAGTAACCTTTTCAGGAAACTATTTTGAAGAGACTCGAGCCTTTTTAGCTGGTTTTCTTCCCACCCCCAGACTGCTGCACCATATAAGATCTGCGGAAGAACCTTAGTCTGAAAAATTTTTAAGGCAGGGGCAATTAAATTGCCACCTACCGTGCGATAAAATTTTAGTATGGCTCCAATTGTTTTTAATGCAGAAGCTATAGTCATATCCACATGCTTTTTCCATGAAAGATTTTCGGAGAAGTATACTCCCAGGTATTTAAATTCACGGCATTGTTCAATTTGATGTCCTTCAATTCTCCATGTGAAATTAGTGTGCCTTTTGCCAAAAACCATCACCTTTGTTTTCTCATAATTGATCATCAACTTTTCTTTAGCACAGTAATCGCTAAGTTTCAACAGTAGCCTCCTTAGACCATTGCGAGTGATAGATAATAGTATCATATCATCCGCGTATAGTAAAATGGATATTTTCCTAGTTCCAATTGAAGTTGGAAAAAACTCCGGCCCAGATAGATAAGGGACTATGTCATTTATATAGAGGTTAAAGAGTATTGGGGCCAAAAGGCACCCCTGCTTTACCCCTTTATTTATAACAATGGAATCAGTTAGGGAACCAGATATCCCCACTCTTACTCGTGCCGAGGTATTTGTGTGCAGTTCTCTAATCAGGAACAATAGACATTTGTCAGTGTTGGTATTTGCCAACTGAGTCCACATTAAGTTCCTGTCGATGGAGTCAAATGCAGCTGCCAGGTCGACAAAGGCAGCATATAAACGCTTGGTGGGACCTGCCATACACTGTTTGGCTAAATAAAGGAGGGTCAGGCAGTGATCAATAGTGCCTATTCCTTTCCTAAATCCAGCCTGTTCGGGGTGAATAACCTGGTTAGAGGATTCCCAGTCCTCTACTTTTAACAGAAGATATTTACTATAGAACTTAGAGCCAATATCCAGGAGGCTAATGGGGCGATAATTATTTGGATCCTGCTTATCACCCTTTTTATAAATACGGAAGACTATGCTCTGCTTCCAACCCTCGGGGAAGATGCCCGAGCTATTGATTTGATTAAACAACTTTGCCAAAATAGGGGCCCACCGGTCAGGAAAGGTTTTATAAATTTCTGGAGGCAGCATATCTTCTCCTGGAGCTTTGCCTGATCTAAGGGCTGATATGAGGGATTTAATTTGTAATGCAGTAACCGGTGACCATTGAGGCATGCTTGTTTTCTCAATGGGAGGAGGGTTATTAGCGGGGGAGGTCATGTATAGCTTACTGAAATGGGAATGCCAGGCAATAGAAGGTATTTGTCCAATAATTAAAGGTCTGGGAGTACCCATGCCCTTAGAGACAAGGTTCCAAAATTGGCTCTCATTCCTCTCCACTACGGCTAGAACTAGCTGTTGCCATTGGAGTCTAGCGTATAATTCTTTTTTTTGTTTCAAAAGTAACTTATATGAAGACCTCAAATGGACTAGGTAATCATGCGAGTAAGTTACAGTGTCTCTAATGGCCGAACGTGAATAGTTCATCAGCACTCTCCTGGCTATCCTACACTCCTGATCAAACCATCCGTTTCCTGGTTGTCTAAAGGACAACATTCGTTTTTTCTGGACCAACATTGGTCTTAAATGTTGCACAATAGTCTAGTAAACCTGAATGGCATTCGTTTCGGAATTCATAATGTCTTGCCGTAGGGAATGAAGAGTGTTGCTAACAAGTAGTTGTGAAACAGAGGAGTGCAGGTCAATGGACCAGCGAATTCTCTGTTCCGCATCTTGGAACCCCTCCAGATTTAGTAGAGGTTGGGGGGGAGAAGGTATCAAAGCTCTCACGTATAACAAGAGTGGGAAGTGGTCACTTTCCACTCTGTTATCCACTACAAACCCAAGTAAGTCCGGAAACAGGGCCTTAGATACTGACATATAATCTATTATGCTGGCACCCCGATTAGTCAGATACATAAAAGAGCCGTGTGACTCATCTATGTCAGTGCCATGCAAACATTCTAGTTGATGCAGTAGCAGAAGTTCTGCCATTCTCCTCCCCTGTTTATTAGACTTTTTGTCCTGAACAACCCTCTCAGTCAGCAGAGTTTGAGGACTAGGCCTGTGAAGTATGATGGTCTCACCCGTTGACCATACTGTCTCCATTCAGGCATCGAAGTCACCACACAGCAGCAATCTACAGTTGGGGAATTGAAAATCTAACTGTGACAAGATTCCCGACAGTCGGTCCCAAATACTGTTAAAACCCAAGTTCTTAGCTAAGGTAGGTGGAAAATACACATTAATACAAATAAACCGGCTGAGGCTTTTACCCATAATCCTTAAAATCTGGATATACTGTGAAGAGTTGTTATTCAGCACCTGAATATCAACAGGCAAATCCACCGAAATGAAAATAGTAAGGCCACCACTACCACGGCCTTTTTTGTTAAGTTTTGCTGCAGGACTAGAAAAGGCACGAAAGCCCTGAAGAGACGGTAAATTTGCTTCAACAGCCCAGGTTTCTTGTAAACATATAATCTTGAATTTTTGAAGGTAAGTGACAAAATCCAGGTCGTACTGCTTATTTGCCCAACCCATGATATTCCAAGATAAGATACTTGATTGTCAGGCTGAAGAAATTTCATCGGCATCTCGACCATCGCATATACAGCCATTTAGTTTAGTGTGCGATTGAGTGAGGGTTGGGAGGTGTGGGCTTTTCTCTTTAAGATCTATAACTGTTGCACGGTGACTTATGACTGGAGTTGGCAAGTTTTTCCGGAGTTGCGTATTCGTCTCAGCAATGATCTGAATAGATGAGGTTGTCATATCACTACTTGGAGAGGACCTTTCCTGTGATCCTAACTCCGGCTCTTCAAGGTATCTCATCTTGAGCCAGTAGTTAGAATTTGGGAGGTTCCTATTATCAACATATGTAGAGCCTTTGGAAGTTGTCTTAAAGGAACTAGTGGCCTCATCTCCAGGTGGAGCCTTATGTTCCGTCAGAGACTGAAGAACAGGAAGCGAGACTTCCGACTCGACAGCGGAAGACCCCTCTTTCTTAAAGGGGGAGATGGAGGACACTCCGACAAAAGCCCCACAGGCCTCCAAATCTGTTCTCTGGTGATCAGTCACCCGTCTCCCCCCCGAGACTCTCGGGGTCATATGTTCTTGTTCATACATCACCGGATCAGTGCTATGTTGAAACTTCTTTAAATGGATATCTAGAAGGTGGGACTTAAGTTGGTCAAGTCTGCTTCGTATATCCCCTTGTCCACGAGGCGATAAAATGGCGAAAGACTCTATCAGCAAATTCTCTTCCTTTTCAAACGGTTCATTGTTTGAGTCAGGGGGTTGGGGACGTTCTTGCGTCCCAGTGTCCATCCAGCCGTTGTTACTAGCTAACTTTCTAGTGTCATTGCCGATGCTTGAGTCAATCGTGTCGAGATCGATTAAGATTCCCTGGCTTCTTTCCCCCTCTTCTAACACACAGGATGAAAAGGACATCGAGTGTGTAAAGCCAGTGGGGGGGCCTTGTTTTCAAAAAATCTTAGGATTATTATTCCCATTTTGGCAAAAGCATCCTTGCAATTATAAATTTGGCTCACAATATTGCAGGCATTAAAGGAGATAACAGCACGGGCTCTTATCCCATTATAGTATAAATACTTCACCTGGTCAATGTCATTTATGGTAAACTGGATTGAAAGAGTTCTCTTCAGAATTTTTAACAGATGTACTTTACGATCACTTTGGAGTAGTTGGCCTCTTGGTTTGGGGAAGTTTGCTAAAACCAGCTTATAGCGATTCAATACTAGGTCCCATTTATTGCCCTTAGGGCTTTCCAACTTCTCCTGCCTTAAGTTCTCATTCAACAATACATCGAGCCACGGATCTTGGCAAGGTCTATACAAGACCTGCTCTTGTGTGGGGGATGCTAACTGTAGAGGCGGAGTAGTTATAACAGCCCTTTGTGTATTAGAGTCCTCAATCTGGTTTGTGTTAGTTTTCCCCATGGAGCTCTTCAACTGCATTTTTATGTCCTTCTCAGTTTTCTGTGTAGGAGGGTTTCCTACTAACTTAAATAGATTCCTAAAATTCATTTTCTTATTTCGCGCTGGCTTTTGATTTTTCAGGTTTTTACTCTTTTTCACGTTAGTAAGCCCCCTTTTTATCTTCCTGCGTTTCCGAACTCTAGTCACCAGCTTAGTGGAAGTGGTTGTTGTTAGTGAGTTCGATCGGGTTGATGTTGTTGAGCCCCCAGGATGAAGAGTCGGAGCGGCCTTTTGATGTATTTCAACTAGTAGTGTTAATAATTGGTTACATTCAGTTAAAAAGGATTTGACATGCTGTAAATCCATTGCCAGCAGGAACAGCCATCTCATTATTGGCAGCCCTGTCTTTGGGGAGTCTAGTAGTCGCACATCAGGTACTGACTCATTACCCTGTTCCTTTTTTGAAGAGGCTTCCATGATTATAGAGTTTGCCAACTCAGTAGATTGTGACTGAGGTGAGTTGTCATGGAGAGAGCCTAATGAATGAGTTAAAGGTCTTGCACCTGAATTCTCAGCTAGTGCTAGCTCCATCGCGAGATTTAAAGTAGAATACACCCCTGGTACATCGTGCATATTATTCTTGAGGGTGAGGGACCAGTCAAGGGGGAGGTGAGGGTCTTGAACAAGATCCTCATTAGGCTCCGTATCAGTTACTGATGAAAAAAAGTGAGTAATTTTTGTTTGACTCCTTTGTTCTTCTACTGAGGTTTCAGTCCTATGAGGTGACGCTTGGCTTTGATTCCTCTTGCTCAAACCTCCTTCCTGTGGCATACATTCAAGGGTGAAGGCAGCTCCCAAGGTTTTCCGAGCATTTCTTGTTAGTACCATTATGTTGTTAATCACCTCACCAGCTATCTACTTAACAGTTCACAACTTAAAGTCTGGTCTAGTTAGTGTAATCTCCTAAATTACATAGCAGTTCACTCCTTCGTCCTAGCAGTCAAATGGAAATCACTTTACGTGAGTCTCTTTTTTAATGGAAGTTGATAGAAAGGAGTCTGCTCCTCTTTCACAGAATTCCAAAAAAGTGAGGGAGGGCTCTAAAACAAGTCACCTGCAATCTGGAAACTTTTCCCTGAGCTCATATTATTGTAAGAGGCCCCTGCCTTCTATGACAAGGTTCACCTCATCCAAAATACTACCAGGCAAACACAACCATATTAATACTCAAGGGAGAAATCCTGCCTGATCAGATTGTTTTTCTTGAGAACTCTGTCCCTCTAACGTATTTCAAATGAACCTAAACAATTTCAGTGGCAAAACTTGCTAATGTTCTTGTCAAAGGTCAACCACATTTTGTTTTATGGCTGTTGATCCAGCCTTGGTGAGACAGCAGAAACATGAAGACCTAAACATTCAGAGTTTTAATGGCTCATTGTTTGCATCTTGTTGAAACTGAGCCCAGATTCAACTGAGATGACACAAAGATCTTTCCAAAGTGTTACACTTAGCTGCCAGATGGGCATTCTTAGCATCTGGGACTTTTGTCTGAATAAAAGGACATTGACCTCAGTGCAGATGAATACTTCCCCCCCTTCTTCCTAAAGAGCAGATACCACAAACTACTTCTGTAGGTATACTTGTGCCTAAAAAAATAGGTATGGGGTGCAGTTGTTCAAGGTCTCAATTGGTTTTAGACCTTTGTCTCCAGCATCCTATGAGCCAATGAGCATGAAAGTGGAGAGTGTAAGTCACTGAGAAGAGTTTTCTGACATGCTTCCTTGTCCTCTTCTGCCAATTGGAGCCAATCAGAGTGAAAGGAGGTGAGTCAGCCACTGAGAAGACTCTTCTCAGTAGCTAACAGGATCCTCTTTCATGCTCATTGGCTCCTAGGAACATCTGTTGTGGTGGATGAAGGCATTATTAACAAGGATCTCACTCTCAATTCAGCAACAAAAAAAGAAGGGGGAGGGGAAAGGTGTGACTAACATGAAAGGACCCTGCACTTCTG
Organism: Rhineura floridana; assembly: GCF_030035675.1. Classification (NCBI taxonomy): domain Eukaryota; kingdom Metazoa; phylum Chordata; class Lepidosauria; order Squamata; family Rhineuridae; genus Rhineura; species Rhineura floridana. The sequence continues at coordinate 41,312,550 of NC_084482.1, forward strand.
AATTTTGTCACTACACTACTGAAAAACACATCAACTTTGACTGTTCAGTCAGTCATACCTGCCTACGCCTCAGATTTGAGTTGGCTTAATGACAATTGTCTCTCCTCAGGGAACTCTGGGAACTGTAGTTTTGTGAAGGAACCTGGGAAACTCTTATTCACATCTTCACTTACATGAAGGGGACTAAAAAAGCTTCTTTGGCTATGGACACACTTGCAGTTATACTGGTTTCAGTGCATCTCCACCTCTGTGTTGTGAATCCGGGGACACATGACATCAGTCAAGCTCAACCTTTTTTACTCAAGATCTGGAATTCTTCAGATCGGATGCATTGTCCCAGCTTCACACGGACTTCAAAACTGTTTGGTCAATCAACCCATTGCGACTCCGAGGTATGTCTAATGGAAACGCTTTGCTGCGGGCAGTCCTAAAAAGTCTGACATTAGCAGTGGGGCTGGATGTGATCTAAACAAACAATAAAGATGTGTACAGCTGGGTGCAGATTTGTTTGAACCCACACCCAGACAAAATGGTCTTGCAGCTTTTTAAGGAACTGCTGTGCATGTAGCCTTTCTTTCTTTTCTAGGTACAGATAGCGCCAACTCACATCAGAACATGTAGAAGAAAACTCCTCCCACAACCCTTTAATTATCTATCTCTTTAAAGGGACAGAAAATGGAAATATAGATCCACTTAGGGTGCCTGGGTTAAAAAGAGTACAGGACTCTGCATCTTTGATAATTTTGTATAAGGGGACATTTTAGTAGATGAAGCTTGCATGACAAGCTATACCTACTCTGGCTTTAGACCCCATATGGCGCTTTCCAGTAGCCCTTGAATTCTTTAGTGAACTTAGGTTACCAATTCAATGCCAGGCACATTTACTTGAGAGTAAAGTTGCACTCACCGGGACTTAAACTTCCAAGTAGACATGCATAGGCTTATACTGCACAAGCAGAAAGTAAGCCCCAGCATAGTCAAAAACATGGCATGAAAAGCTATTGGAACACATATACTGATATCTCAAGCTGCAGGAGTGGCTCTTATGGTTCAGAGTCTGGCATATGATGACAGGAATCAAAGAAAATAAGTGTCCTATTCTACACAGCACAATTTCCACATTTTAGCAGATGGCAGGGCTGCACTGTAGTTAGGACTTAATAATTATATCAGAGTGAGCTCTAGATTTTAACATGTATTACTTCACTTAGGCCTCATCTGCACTACACATTTAAAGCAATAATATACCACTTTAAATAGCCACATATTTTCCTAAAGAATCCTGAGACTGTAGTTTGTAAAGGGTAGTCTTTCCGCCTGGGGAAGAGGGATAGACTGTTAAACCACTCTGGAAATAGTAGCACTGTGAGGAGAATAGGGGTCACCTAAGAACTCTAAGCGCCCTTAACAAACTATCATTCCCAGGATTCTGAGTGAACGGGCAGGGTTAAAGCTACAAAGTGCTATAGTACTGTAGTACTGTTTAAATAAAGATTTAACAGTCAGGGGGGCGGCTGACATTTTTATGTAAATCTCAAGAACCGGACCACCTAGAAACTTAATTTTTTTAAAAATTAAAGGTGAGAATCTGGGTCACCTAAGGGGCTAGCCGGGCACCGGGTGGCATGCAAAGAATCCGGGTAAAACCCGGCTAACCGGGCAATATGGCAACCCTAATGACTGTTTAAAGTGATATACTACTACTTTATATCTATAGTGCAGATGGGACCTTACTTCAAAATGGAAAATGCCAGCCTTGCTGCATTCTACTGAATAAGACCTCCAGACTCCTGCCCCAAGGTCTTGACAGCTGGCCATTATCACATGGAGGCAGACTACTGATCTTCCCCCCACGCCCAGCAGAGAGCGCAAAGGTGAGAGAGTGTGGAGGAACAGAATAAGTAAGCTGTTATAAAGAGAACGAAAGCAGCCTTTTCACAGCCAATGATAAATCATATATTATTTAAACATTCCCCTCCCCCAAATTTTGACAGCTGTAGAACAAAATATGTGCCTTCCAATTCCATCTTCTATTCCCCAAAACAAGAACACTTTGGACCCTATATTGTATTTCATATTCAGTGTAAATATACTTGCTTCATGGCCGTTGCAGGGCTGTTTCAACTCTTTATCACTACTTTGAAGTATCCTCAACTAGCACAAGATCATCAGGGAGGATCTTTAGTTGAGAGGAAGTGGGCTCCTTGATCCCTCACACAGGGAACTGTCCCTCAAAATGACCTCAGTCCTCCTCAGTGGTATATGCACACCTTAGGAGGTAGCTCCATTTCCATGATCTTGAGTGGGTGACAATCATGGGAATGGCATAAGCAGTACTGGTTGGGCCTAGCATTTCTGATAATACATATGGGTGGCTAGAAACAGGATCCTTACCAGAACATCACACCTGCCCACTGAGAAGCTGTATCCAATAAAAATTATGACCAGCTGCTAAGACCATTAAGTCCAAACTCTAAAATGTACTAACTCCATAACTGAAGCTTTCAATGCAACTCTCAGTATGATGCCTATGTAACTTCCATGTTTACATATTCTTTCACACACGTGTTAACACCAGTAAGAAAAAATTCCACAACAAATTACATTTGAGTGATTTCTTTAATTAAATACCTCAACAAATTCAGTTTAATAACATTTGCATAGGGAATCACGGTCAGGGTTATCCTATGTACATTTGCCAAAAGACCCGAGTTGCAAAGAGCCTGCCACTGTTTAATTTTTTTTAAGGTGAATTTTTAAAAGTACAATGCAGCAATTGGGGGGAGATTAGGTAAAAGAGATTGTGTTAGTGCAGCAGTGTGTAGTGTCTGAGGAGCTCACACTTTCTGTGGATCGCACCAAACCTTGCTTGAAAAATGGATGCCAATCCTTCTAGTTAGATATCATGGTGTATAACCACAGGATTAAATACAATGTTTACCGATAGGTCATAAGGAACATACGGAAGAGGCTGGTTTAATTTTTGATGCACTTTGATCTACAGTGTTCTAGGGTTAAACCATGTTTTCACTGATATTAATATTCTTTACTTTTTAATGATATGTAGCTTGATGGTTTTTATGGCTACATATGCTTATAAAATAGACTGGTGGTATATATGCTTCAGAATTTGCACATCGCTTTCTTTAAAGATGGCCACATCCTGCTTTTAGGAGCAGCCTAAATTGCAAAGTGGACACACAGAAGAAACTTTGTTGAAATCAATGGGAATTTGCATCAGCATATAGTTTGCCTTATGTTTACTGCCTTGGGACAAAGCACCAATGTACAGTGGGACTACTTATTGGGCTGTAAGCATTGCAACTTTATATATCATAGCAACCACTTTATAATGAACTTTTTCTTGGTGTCTTGGACCAAAATTGAATCCATGCTTAATGAAACCCCTGTTATATGTGTTCCTTCTTCTTCTAGGCATCTTTTAAAATTTCTTGTCAATAAAGTAGAGACAAATTTTATTACAAAATTTTGATTCATATTTGAACTGGAATTACTGCATCCTGGCTGTTAATTTTCCCCATAGTCAGGAATGATTTCTGATGTTCAAAAATCCAGATATTCAGTTTGATATCTTCATATGAAGAGGGAATGGCAAATCACTGCAGATCATAAGCAAACACAGCTCAAAGACTGTTTCAAATCCCAATGTGATAGCCCAGCCTTTCCCAACTAGTGGGCCACCAGATGTTGTTGGACCACAACTCCCATCAGCCTCAGCCAACATTGCCAATGGTCAGGAAAGATGGGAATTGCAGTCCAACAACATCTGGTGGCCCACTAGTTGGGAAAGGCTGTGATAGCCAAAAGTCTAAAGAGAAGACTGTGCAGATGTTACACTGGGGCAGATGTAATGTGCCTAGGAGGAACAGGATCATACCCACTATCCCTGCTTCCAGTGTAGTTGGGAATGTGCAAGTACAGTTTGTATCTGTACAGACTCCTTTAGGCAATCATGAACGTCACTGAAGGCGGAGACAGCAAGTGTGATCCTGCTAACCCACCACCTCCATGCATTACTCTACACTATCCTACAGGGTATCAGTGATCTCTGTTTTGTGCCATCTGAATTGTGAAGAGCAGTAACTTCTTCAGTGACCAGCCAAGCAGAATATGAAGGCTTATGGCAGTCAAATTATTTTGACAAAGAACTCTTGATGCAACAAGTTGCTTAAAAAAGAACAACTAAAACTCACAGCTGCATTGGCATTGCACTTTGGGAAAGTCAGAAACTTAGCACAGAAATTCACTATGGTTCTAATGTGACACACCCAGGTCTGCAGAGCAGGCTGAAACACAAGAGCAAAACTCATTTTGTCATAATAATTATAAGAGTAGCATTTTTAAAAAAATTGCAGTTAAAAAGGCATATCCTTTAAGGACATATTTATTATACACCTTCAGAAAGTGAACACTGGGGGCAAAAAATGGGCAGTTAATCAACATTTTTTACTCACCCACCCCAGCCACGTAGCACCAAAGCATTCCATAGATGACATGAAATGTTAATGCTATGAAACACATTATGTTTTTCTTATGTGAAAGAATGTTATGTGGAAAACACTCCTCCATCTGGCAAAAATAAATAACTCTGATGTTTTGCTACCAGCAGCATTTATGCTGATAAATCAATTGCCTGAATGGCTTGCACAGTCCTCAGGAATCATAGGTAAGTGACCAGATGTGGCTTCACATTTTGGCAGGCTTATCATCTCTCCATAACTGTTTGGACGATTAAAAACAAGAGAGGTGGCAAACATTCATCATATGCACACAAGTCCATTGATTAGAGTAGCATTAAAGAAAAATACAGCACAAACATTTGGAGAGTGTACACCACTATATTAAGTGGTGACAACAGCTGAACAGCAATAATACTTTATAGATGTTAGGTTCACCCCACAGGGGTTACCAACAGCTCAAGCAAAATGCGATTTCTGAGAGCACCAAATGCTGCACAATGTTTGGAACTGGTAGAACATCCTCCATCTTGTTTTCACTGATATTTGTTGTGTACTTTTCTAAGTCCCATCAGGTGAACTTTCTATTTGCTGTAAACAATGAGAAGAAAACATTGTAAGAAGTCATCTCAAATCCATCAAAGTATCACTTAAATTACAATACTCCTCTGAATATTGAATCTTCTTCCTTTAAAATCAATATTTTAAATTAAAAATACATAAAACCAATGTTTAAAAGTTCTGCAGCACATGTTTAATTCTGAGAATTTTTCCCACAATGCAGTCACTTCAATTCCATTTTATGAACAGAAAGCTAAAACATAATGTGTTAAATTCTCCCTGAAAAAAAGAAAGCTTAGACTTAAACACACAAGCTCACAATTTATTAGGACAATTCCTAGCATTATTTTGAATGGAGCACAATGCATTACAAATAAGGGACGTTTACCACTCTCCATCTAGAAAAAGTTTCTGTTGCTTTAAGACCTCCGGATAGACCTAAGGTAATGTCCCAAAAGTTACAGTTAAAAAACACCTATAAAAAGGGCAGTACTGACTGGAGGTACACACCAATGGGGGCCTTGGGATTATGCTAAACATTAAGGATAACTTTTTGTGTTGTTCTTTGGCAGCTACCAAGGGTTTAGCAAATTGAGTCCTTGGCTATAAGTAAATTATATCCTGTTAGGGTGATGCTCCATATCCTGTTAAGGAAGTACTATTAAGGTGATATAGAATGAAGGACTGTTGGGGTTTAATTAGGCCTGGGGGGGGGGTTCTGACCCTCCAGATATTGTTGGCCTCTAACACCCATCAACCCTGAACACTGATACTGCTGGCTGGGGCTGATGGGAGTTGGAGTCCAACAACATCTGAAGGGTTACATGTTCCCCACTCTTAAATTAGAGCCTGGAATATGTTATCAGATCCTATGCTTGATTCTGGTGGAACATGTGAAGTGAAAACAAAGAAGAGAGCTTCTTTGAGCATGTGTTCTTCATTCCCTACTGCATAATTACAACACATCTATAATAAGTGGGCAGAATGAGTTGGTCAACACCATTTTTTCTACATACAGGCTATCACCAATGGCATTTTCAGGTACTTTTCCTCACAGCCAGCAACCACCCAATAGTCAAGTGAATAGAGCTTCACTTGAAACACACATGCCCAAGTGTACCTATAGTTTCAACTTTGTGTGTTTATGAAGTTTTTAACTGTACATATTTCTTGGTAATGTTTTCTCTGGAATTTAAATGGATGCTTTATTCACTTTAATTTCCTGTTCCATCATAAAGAGTGTATTATTGGGTAGTGTATTCCCAACTGACCGCAAGACTTCTCAATGTGAGGGCCGAGGAGATTTAGTGTGGCATGCTCCATTCTCTTGTCCCATGCTCCTGTCACACACACACCTGGATTTAGGCCAGGTGGGTTTGTTGTGCAGACTATCTCATACAGAAGTCTGAGACCATAACACAGATGAGGTAAGAAAAGCACAGAAGGTAAGAAAGAAATTAGCCATAACAGACAGGGAGGGTGTTTTCACATATGATGGGAACCCCACCTCAGAAGTTGTATTCTCAGCTAAGCTGCAGCAGAATTCCAAAACACTGGCCCAACAGAAGGAATAAAAAGACAGAGGCATGAGATCCAAGGAAAGACAAGCATCTCACAGGTAGAACTAAAGTCGCAAGGTGCAAAACTGCACCTAGGTCTGGGGGCTTTCTTTCGGTGTATATATAGGTCCCCAAGTCCTACTTAGGGAGCTTCTTTGACATCAATCTACATGCAGGCATTGAACAGCTGGGCTTTTTCCTCACTGCTGACATCAGAGCTCCGGTAAACTCAGAAGGAGAGGGTGTGAGATAAGAATTGTTTAACTGTTTGCCTACTTCTGTGAACATCAGTTGCTCTCATTAAAAGCTATGCAACCCTTTCTCCCCTGGGTTTTTATTGTTGCCTCAAAATTACAAACCCTGTAATCTTTTGCCCTTTGGCAAAACAGGTACTGATGAAAAACTCTCATTTCCCTTCTTAGATGGAGCTGGATTCTTGTAAAGTGCCTCTTCTTGAATTCAGAATTCATCCAGAGTGCCTTGGGTTCATTTGACCAGAATGAAAAGTGGAAGGTGTCCCAAATGGATAGTAGGTGTCATCTTCCAAGATGGCACCCTTTACATCTATTGTTATTTGCCACTTAAAATCAATTGTGTATTGATTATCTTTCAAATTAGTTCAGATAAAACAAATAAAAGAGTCAAAATGATGGAGGTAAAAAGACTGAAGAGGGGGTAGAAGTGAAGTCAAGCTGTACTGCTGGAGCAAATCAAGCACAATACCAAATTAGTAATTGGCAAAGTAGTTGTCTCATTGTTAAGATATTTCCTTTTCGTATGTTTTCAGAAACTGGTGGTAGCTATTAAATAGCATAGAAAGATTGCCAGCTCTGATTCCAGGAAGGAAGCCCCCACCCAGTTCCTTTCTGAGTAATTCAAAATTTGCCCATGATACTTTCAAAACTAGCTTGAGACAGAATTCATTATGAAGCAAGGAATGTGATGGGAGCGTTTACAAACAAGTCCAATGTATGACACTCAATACATCTATAACTCTGAATCAGAACAATTAGAAGAAGTCGGTCCATGAGTTCAAACAATCAGTCTATTGTGGGATATGGTAACGGATATTAAATTAATTCTATATACCCCTGCAACTCATTCCGTTCAAATCATGGTTGCTTAGAGTTAGAGCTTTTTTGAAAATGAATTAAATTTAAACCTAAATAAGAATTGATCTAGTCTGAATTCAAAGCAGTTTTATTCAATTTGAAGAAGTCTTCTCAAAAGGCTATCATGGTACAGAGTTGAGTGCTGAGGACAATCATGGAATCATAAAGATGGAAGAATCCACAGGAGTCATTTGGTCCTGTCTCCTGCCTTTTGAGCCAAAATATTTTACACATAAAAGCAGGCATTAGTCCATATTTTCCTTGAAAGCCTTCAGGAAAGGAGCTTATTCAGCCTTCCTCAACAATTCATGGCTGAACCCATACTTAGGAAAATATTAATAAAGTTCAACCTAAACATACTCGGGCTTGGATCCAGAATATCTGCTCCCACTGGAGGAAGCAGGGAGATTTTGCCACTTTGTCCTTTCTCCTGCAGCCCCCTGGGCCCTCTGAAAAGCTACTTCAGAGAGTTGGGAAACTCTCCGGAACAGTATGGTAGTTGAGACAGGGGAGTTGCCCTGACATACATGAAGAAAAGGAGATCCTGGACCATCTTGGATTTGCAAAGTATGAACTGTTTAAGATTTTATCATTAAAACAGAACCTTGAAATATCCCTAAGAGACTATATGAACCCAGTGCAAACATCTAATTGTTCTGGTGAGGTTTTTTTTTTTTAAGGTTTAGAGATCAACGTCTCAGACAAATTCTTCTTTTAAAGAGGGAATAATAAGGGGTGAACTATAAAGTATCTTCTCCTACTCATGGGGTCCTTTAGACAGCAAGGATCAGTCACTCTTGTTTATTTTTCCAACTATCAAGCAAATCCTGACAAAAAATAAGATGCTTGAGAGTAGCACTGTTTCAGTGAAAAAAGGGCAGAGCTTTACTTCCCAGCACTGTTCCAGTAATATAAAATAGCAAAGAGGGAGAAAAAAGGTTAGAAATTCATGTACTGAAGAGCTATTGCCAGAGAGAAGGGGCTCGTCTACATGGGAGCATTTCTTTGTAGGAAATACACTGCATTTACCTTCATAATAGATTTGCACCTGCTCAATGTTAGCTGCCAATCATGTTTTCCCATTCACTCAAGTAGATGTTCCTCTGAGAAAGATTAGTCTCATTGTTTCCCTGTAGCCCTGCCCTCTAATTATATATTTCCACTCCCTCTGGTTGCTTAGGTGACCAAGTATGCTCAGTCTGTTCTACCAACTGCAGTAGGTTCCTTTAAAGAAAAAAAAATGAAGTACAAATATCTGTGTTTTCTGTGCCTATGGTTGGTAGGATACAGCTGAAATATAAATCTTTGTTTGAGCAGTGTTGTGCTTTAGCACACAAGTTGGGGGGGGAGGCACTGTTTGCAGAAACATAAAAAAGGCCAGCAGAATAGAGGAGAGCAACCAGAAGTTGCTTATCAGCCTACAGGAAACAAAATGAAAGAAGGGAGTTAGAGATAGTGGGCATGGAGAGGGGAATGAATGACATACCCACCTAAAAGCATTGGAGCAAAGCGCCTACATGAAGAAAGGAAGCAAAGCCAATATGTATTTTTCTCCCCTTTTCGTATTATCAGTGGATTGGATTAGTATGGATTTACAGGGGGAAAACTGCATGATAGCTTCTGTTTGCTGGTAAAGTCATGTGAACCAGGCAAATTTAAAGGAGATGTGAGTAGCAAAAAACACACAGTAAACCACCGTGTAGATGAGCCCAAGGTAAACATTAAGAAACCACCTTCTTCCACACATTAAGAAGCTGATGTGGATATGTGCATATGTTTCTCTGTATGAGTCTCCATCTCTCACACACACCCATCCTGCAAATGAATATGGTCCCTCTGCCTTGCCAGGCTCTACATGAAAGTGCAATTCTCCCCTGCTCTTCACTAGCCATGGTTGTGCCTCTCCCAAGTCAATTCAGTGGGCCTCTTTAGCCAAAAGCCCACAGAAACCTGAAACTGGTCCTGTTCTCAAAAGTTTTTCCACTGCTGTGAAACACCTTCTCTTTCAAAACTGGCCAAAACCTAAATATGAGCATCTTTTGCGAAAGTTTACCTTACTGAATTTTCCTTGGAAAGGGTAAATCTGGTATAAAGGGGCAAAACACAGGCTGGTATTTTGATGCTAACAACATTGGCTGGTAGTCAATGTTAGTGCTACTCAGAGTAGACTGTGATGTTCCTGTATTAGTGTATATATGGTAAGTGCTGTTTGAATAGAAGATACATGGTAAGTGGAGTGAAAGAGGAGGGGGGAGTGAATGGGCAGTAGAATGCTGGATGATTGGCTGAGTGTTTGGATGGCTGGAGAGTATAAATGGAAGGATGACAGTTGAATCTGGGTGGAAGTTAGTGGGTTGTTTTGGTGGGTTTATGAGAGGAGATTGTGTGGAGAGTTGGTGGATGTGAGGAGAGTGTGGAGTTCGGATTAATGCTAAGACCAGTACCTCAGGGATAGATGAAACCATATGCTTAAGTGCCTTTATAAAGAAATCTTGTTATCTCTGTTATTTAATAAATATATTTGGTTTACCAAAGGCCTGATCCTTGGCTGGGGTTTCACAGACCAGAAGGGAGGGCAAGGTAAATACCAAGGCTGAAGGGTAACAAATGGTGGCAGCGGGGAAGGGAAGAATAACACCACAAGTATTCAGAGCAAACCAGGATTATCTGCATTGATACAAAGGGATTGGGACAGCTTAAGCACGCAGTCACAGAGGTAACCTGATAGAGAGACTCAGGCAGAGTCTCTGGGAATACGGGTTATGGACGTGACTGGTGGTGCTGCCTAGCAGGGGGATGTGGTGAGGTCTATGCTAGAGCGGGGAGAGAAACCATAAAAAAGGACAGTCCGGACTGGTGGAGTCCCTGGTGGTGCCTAGTGACAGGCAGTAACCACGAGCAGGTAGGGACCTGACAGGGAGAGCCAGGGAAGGGCGTCACATAGACCCATTGAAGTTAATGATTACTTAGGTTCATTAACTTAAATTGGTCTACTCTGAGGAAGACACAGTTGAATCCAACCCCTTGTTTGGAGTCTACATAATTCTTGTATTCCTGAGGAACCTTGATCTGACCAGAAACACTCATCTGGAAGCATTCTAAGAATGGACAATACAGCTCTAAGGCAACACAGATTTAAATGCTAATCTAAAATGAACAGGGATGATGCAATTACTGTTCCTTCATTAAAATAGGTCTGTTTATTCTAACAGACTCTGTGACCTTCAGTCCTGTGACAATTGGTTATAAACAATACAAAGAGTTTCTTGCTAATCCCATGAGGACATTAATATCTATTAACAAAAATGCTTTGTATGTGTGTACATGCACACATTTTGTGTCACTAGCTGATGCAAATGATGCTATTGTGATTTTTTACATATACATTTATTCCTCTTTCTTTAAAATATAAACTTTAGCGTCGGAACCTATTCAATAATTATTAGGCATGTCATAGATAAATGGGAACCATGTGAATATCTTCCATATGCCAGTATATAGCCAAGGCCAATTGGTCATGTATAAGTGTGCTATCAGGCAAAGAAAGTAGCTTTCCACATCTGTGAAACTCGGCCTACAGACCTCCTTACTTATCCAGGGCTATCTTCTGACCACACCTGAAGCCTACTGTTATAGCTTAGCTCAGATGGATGATCACAGCATGCCACAGTAAACATTACTCACTGAGCAATTCTAAGGGCAAGTCAAGAGCAATCCTATGTGTGGTGGCACACAATTGGCAGGTCCTGGGCACTAGCATGTGCCCAATTTTCCCCAGGCCTATTTCTATAAACATAACTGGCACAGGGATGAGACACCAGGTGGGAAGATAGGGGAAAGTAAAGAGGTCCATCTCAATGATATGGGTTCTGATGTTGCTACTGACAGATTTAAGACCTATGAAAAACATAGGTGCTGTAAGCCATAAATGACTCTCTCTAAAAATTAGTCTAATTCTGATCTAGAGATAATTAATGTTTGTTTTTTCAGCCCGTTTTTGACTATATTAAGACCTATTGTTTTTGCTACCTGCATGGCAACTGGCTCATCTGTGCTTCAGTGCTAAAGTATTAGAAACTGCTCTTTGTTTTAAAGTAAACAAGACATCCTATATTGCCTTTAAAACTGATTGCCGCCAAGGAGCTCTGAGGGGAGAAACTGTTACCAAGTAACTACCACTTCAGATGGTAGCAGTTACTTAATAATTATTGCCCAGTTTTACAGTGGGATAACCCCCTTTTTATCTCATATGGTCTATAAGAGACTAAAGGAGGGATTGGTTAAAAGAAACAAACATGGGTTTATCCTGGGTCTCTAACACTCTCTAATTGCAATTTATCATCATATGATTTATCTATTACAGGTTGATTAATTTTGCTGAATTTGTTTCCTGCCTTTCCACCAAAGGGTGCTCAAGGCAGCTAAAAGAATATAGACACACTAAAACAGCCATAAAATACAAAGAAAAAAAAGAAGATAAAAAGGCAGGCAAGACACCACTAAAATGAACAAAAACAAACAAGGTTCCAGTCCACATTAGCTGCCCTCCCCCCAATACTGGTGCTTCATGCTTGCTCATGGTTAATGTGGCACATGCCCCAACTTGCAGTAATAATACTACTACTTCTGTGCCTTTATTCCATGATTTCTTAGACTACTTTTATGACAACTTTTTTACTTATTGTGCTTTTTCTTGTGCTGTAGATTTCCATATGAACCAGCCACCTGCCATTATTACTACTTTTTCCAGTGGGAGTGACTTCAGTCCTTCATTTTTTTTATACTACTTCTCAATGCATGACAGCCAGTGTGGTGTAGTGGTTAAGGTGTTGGACTACGACCTGGGAGACCAGGGTTTGAATCCCCACAGAGCCATGAAGCTCACTGGGTGACCTTGGGCCAGTCACTGCCTCTCAGACTCAGAGGAAGGCAATGGTAAAACCACCTCTGAATACCACTTATCATGAAAACCCTATTCACAGGGTCGCCATAAGTCGGGATTGACTTGAAGGCAGTCCATTTCCATTTTCTCAGTGCATATCTGCTGCTGCTATGCTTAAGCTGAAAGCCCTTTTCTGCATTTGTGAAAAATACCAGTACGGTGATGCCTACCAAATTAAAGGGGCTTCAGAGTGGATTTGACCCTAGTTTGGCCCTCTCCTAGCAATGAGAAAAGTTTAGTTTGATGAGTGCACCAAGGAGGCAAAGGTAGTCTGACCTAGATCCACTTGATAAAAGGCGGAACTATTGCCTGATTTAAAGCATTTATATCCTACCCTTTAACTCAGTTTCTGAGTTAAAGATTTAAATAATTTCTGCCTGACAATTAGAGGTGATGTGCACGTTTGAGATGAAGTGCTCTGTGCATGTTCCAACTGTCAAGAGACTGACCATATCTTAACTCTTATTTTTAGAATAAAAACACAGAATTACATCAGGATCTTCTTATTGGTTTCATGGAGACAAAACCATATAGATAAGCTTATCAGATGCAAGTTATATATTTGAGCTGCTATGATGTACCAGAGGCTCTTTTCTTCTAGGCTTATTTGATCTATAAGTCACTGTTCTCAGGGAACAGCAAGAGCCCTTGATTCAGTCTTGTTGAAGGTATGTAGAGAAAATACTGCAGGGCCAAACTTGTCAATATGCTAGCTATGCATATCTGTGACCTTAAAATGGAGGATTGGTTGGTTGGTTCACACAGTTGCCAGCATGGAAAGGGAGGGGCTCAATCTGTGTCAGGTCACTAATATGGGGGATAGGGAGGCCTTTAACTCCTTACAACCTGCAAAGGTCCCAGGCTATGGTCTGAAGTTATATAAGACCAGCCAGATCTGGTCAGTGCCTGGATGGGAGACCGCCTGGGAACCATATGTAAGCCGCCCTGGGTTTCTGTCATGAAAAGAAAGGCGTGGTATAAATGTAATAAATAAATAAATGACTCCAATCCAGATCAAGCCCACTCTACCTCCAATTTGCATGTATTTATCTATATTCATTTCTCCAAAGTGACAAAGAGACAAGGCTAATGGGTGGATTTTACCCTGAATGCAAATTGCAGTGAGTGAGTGGTTGCCTCAATCTGGATAGGGACTATAGCCAGAGCAAAGGGTTAAAGCCCCCCTCATGATAGGGTCCTGATTCAGATTGCCCCCTCTTCCTGCTCAGAAGTTAACTTAGACCCCCTATGGTGCCTCCTGCTTAGGTGTCAGAGTCTAATTTAGGAGGTGGTGGTAAGCTTTGAGAGGGCTAGGAGCCATCTGTGAGTCAACGGTGGTCCTAATTCATTACAGTGCAATTCTTTGAACACCGTAAAGAATTATAATTTACAAATTCTGTCTTTAGTTATTTATAATTCGAGTTATGCTTACCACCTAAGTGTATACATTGTAAGTATACATTGTAAAAATGCATATTGAAGTGCAACATGCTGCAGAAAGCATTTATTAACAAAAGACAGAAACCTTGGCTTCTGCTTTGGTAACCAAAATATTATCCTAAGGCCTTCTCCCAAGTTCTTATGGCTGATAATGCTTACTTACTGAATGCCTGTTTCCACCAGCATCTGAAAATTATAAAAGATAGTTTAGGAACTGATCAGAATTTACCAAAATAATCAGTTTAATGTGCAAACGTACATATCAATGTACAAACAAGAGATCTAGAATTCATTTTATCTGATTGCTCTCTAGGTTTCACAATTACATTTGCAATAAATTTATCTCAAAGGTCAGTGCTCCAGTTCTCTGCAATTCTCTCCCCTTAGAAGTGAAGTGAGCTCAACAATATTATGTTTTTGACATTTGTTAAAAACTTGTTTTCTCCCAAGCCTTCCCAAATTAGCTTTCTTTATTTCTGCAATTTTTAATTCTTGACGGTTTTTATGTTTTATATTTTGTTTCTGTACATTGCTATGAATGTGGAATGGTTTATAAATTTTGAAATAAACAAACAAATGTAATATTCTCCATTCTCTCAGCCCTAATTTAGATCCCAGAATATGATCTGAAGGCACATGAGACGACTAGCTTGCAAAAGCTATGCAGTTCTGGATCGGGTCAGGGCCTGGATACTGCAAGAATACCGCCTTAGGGTCCATGAGCGAAGAAAGGCCGGGGATAGAAATTTATTTATTTATTGGATTTCTTAGTCGCCCATCTGGCTGGCTAACCAGTCACTCTGGGCGACGTACAAAATAAGCAAAATAGCACAAAATGACATATCAATACAATAACATTAAAACCTAAAAGCAATGATATTAAAATCTAGCCCACCCCAAAGGCCTGCCTGAAGAGCCAGGTCTTCACGGCCCAGCAGAAACTCATTGTAGAGGGGGCCTGGCGGAGATCATTTGGAAGGGAGTTCCATAGGGTGGGGGCCACAATTGAAAAAGCCCTTTCTCTAGTCCTCACCAGTCTATCTGTTTTGACTGGTGGGATAGAGAGAAGGCCTTTTGAGGCCAATCTTGTTAGGCAGCATAGCTGATGATGCTGGAGGCGCTCCTTCAGATAAGCTAGGCTGAAACCGTGTAGGGATTTAAAGGTCAAAACCAACGCCTTGAATTGGGCCCAGCCAGCAACTGGTAGCCAGTGCAACTCTTTGAGCACTGGAGTTACGTGATCTCACCGGCAGCTGCCTTTAATCAGGCGCGCCGCTGCATTCTGTACCAGTTGCAGCTTCCGGACCGTTTTCAAGGGTCGCCCTACATACAGCGCATTACAGTAGTCAAGGCGAGAGGAGACCAGGGCATGTACCACTGACGGGAGCAGATGATTGGGAAGGTAGGGGCGTAGCCTCCCTATCAGATGGAGTTGATACTGCACTGCCCGGCTCACAGCCGAAACCTGAGCTTCCATGGACAGTTGGGAGTCAAGAATGACCCCGAGGCTGCGGACCTGGTCTTTTAGGGGCAGTTGTACCCCATTGAGCACCAGGTCCAAGTCCCCTAACCTTCCCTTGTCTCCCACGAGCAGTACCTCGGTTTTGTCAGGGTTCAGTTTCAGCTTATTCCTTCCCATCCAGCCACTCACCAACTCCAGGCACGTGGACAGGGTTTCTACAGCCAACCTTGGTGAAGATTTAAATGAGAGATAGAGCTGCATGTCA
The DNA here is from genome assembly GCF_030035675.1 of Rhineura floridana. Classification (NCBI taxonomy): domain Eukaryota; kingdom Metazoa; phylum Chordata; class Lepidosauria; order Squamata; family Rhineuridae; genus Rhineura; species Rhineura floridana. The sequence goes on from NC_084482.1 coordinate 41,328,369, forward strand.
TCCGCATATTGGTGTAACTGCAGCCCAAATCTTCTGATGATAGCCCCCAGCGGCTTTATATAGATGTTAAATAGCATCGGAGAGAGGTTGGAGCCCTGCGGCACCCCACAGGTGAGAGGTCAAGGGTCTGAAACCTCATGCCCCAGTGCTACTCTTTGGTACCTATCAGAAAGGAGGGAATGGAACCACTGCAAAACAGTGCCCCCTATGGCTAACCCCTCCAATCGATCCAACAGGATACTGTGGTCAACGGTATCAAAGGCCGCTGAGAGATCCAGGAGGATGAGGAAGGTGCATTCACCCCTATCCACCGCTCTCCTCATATCATCCACCAAGGCGACCAAGGCTGTTTCAGTCCCATGTCCAGGCCTGAAGCCCGACTGAAATGGATCCAGATAATCTGCTTCCTCCAAGTGCGCTTGCAACTGCTTCGCCACCACCCGCTCAACCGCCTTGTCCAAGAATGGCAAGTTTGAGATTGGGCAAAAGTTGTTCAGATCTTGGGGATCCAAGGAGGGCTTCTTTAAAATTAGTTTTATTACTGCCTCCTTGAGAGCTGATGGCATCACGCCCTCTTCCAAGGACGCATTTACCACCGCCTTGATCCCCTCGCTCAGTCTGTTCTTGCAGCTCATAATGAGCCACGATGGGCAAGTACATAAATAAATTTAAACATGTTTTTACTGTCAAAGTGCTTGAGTAAATCTGTTTAATTTTAAAGATGAAATAAAACAACATTTTAATTGCTTTGACAATTCTATGGCACTTCTTTGTTGGTAGCACAACTGTGGTGTCTTCAAATGTGAAGCTTTTGATTGTCTAACAAAAATATGTAATTTGTCCCAAAGATCAGCCTTCATACCCAAGGACTGGAAAGCAGCCAATGTAACATAATCTTTTTAAAAGAGGGGATCCAGAAAATTACAGGCCAGTTAGCATAATGTCTTGTTCTGGGAAAACTGGTGGAAAGCATTATGAAGGATATAGAAGAACAAGTCTTGCCAAGGCAGAACCAGAAAGGCTTCAGCAAAGATATGTCCTGACTCACTAACCTTTTAAGAGTGATAGTGTCAATAGTCATATACAGATGATCCAGTCAACACTGTGTACTTACTCTTTTAAAAGCTTTTGATAATAGGGATTCCTATTGCCAGGTGTCCAAATAACTCACTTATCAATCACAGCTCTGAACTCTCTCATCAGCTAATAACACTGACAGGCAGGAGCAGCCAGGCAGGTTCATTTCACATAAATTGCTTAGGAGGATACCTATGCATTTTGCTCCATAGCTTCCTTTCTAGGAGTGCTAGAGACCTACTCTTTTTTTAATGAGAGCTCAGATTCTGGGCAATCTGCTGGGGATACCACTGAAGCCCTTCAAGGTTGCCAATGGAGCGTATGGGCGATGGGTTAATAAACCCCTGTGCTCAGAGGTTTTTATAATTAAGCAGTATACCAATTCTTTTAAATAATAATAGTATTTTAAAATAACCTGTTAAACTCAGTTTAAAAATTATAAATGAAAAAATGGATATAAAGTCAATGTAAGTTTTTATAGATATACTCTCAGCTGGTGCTCATCTCTCTCTCTCTGTAAATATTTTTTAAACCCCACAACCAATCCTTGCAGAAAGTTTCTGTGAAGGAAGTCCTGTTTTTGGCACTGATTCTGATTCCTATTCTGCACTCTGCCCACCAAAACACAGGACTGGTCTCTTACTGCCTCTTAATGCAAAGTAAAAAGCAGGGGAAGATGGAGAATTAGATGCAAATCCTTTAAAAAGACTGACAGATCAAGATAAAATAGGCACAACATTTGTGATTGTTGAAGTAGGTATAGCTCAGAACAGCTCCCTTCACCGACAGTTAGATCAAAGAGCCATTTGAAATAAACAAATCTGAAATAAATTATTAAAACGCACATATAGTATGCTAAGCATTGTGCTATCAGGAAAGAGGAAATTATAAATTTTTTATATTTCCAAAGCTTCAAATGAAGGGATGTTTGTTAATTATACTGTGGCTGGGTGGGTGGGGGAACTGGGGAAAACCAACGGATATCCCATGTCTTTTTCACCCTAAATCAAAAGTCTAGGTGGCCAGCAACGTTTTACGAGTATGTCTATTCAGATCTTTATCTGCAACATATCCTTTAGTGTAGATATTCTCAGACTTTAATAAAGTGATACAATCAAATTATTGTTTAACCTCCAAAATTTGATTTCAAAACAAAAACAAAGACAAAAGACAATTTTCATAGTCACCATGTTTCCATGCACCTGCTGCATGTCATATGGTCAGAGTCATAACTTTTGAAAAGGAGACATACATTGTAAACATGCTACATACAGTGAATATCCAACTCCCAGGTAGGCATCCAGTATATGCTTATGCAAGTGGATTTGTCTTCCAAATGGTAGAACCCAGTTTGTCCTTTCACAGTTATTTCACACAGGTCATGTAGCCTGTGTGTTTCTGTGGTGCATATGCCACCACCGCATAACATTTGAACCAGACCTCAAAAGGTAATCCAGATCTGCTTCACTAATTGCAAACGTCCTACACTGAAGGCATTTTAGCACAGGAATCATAAGAACAGAAGAACAGCCTTGCTGGACCAGACCAAAGGCCTGTCTAGTCCAGCATCCTGTTTCCGATAGTGGCCAAGCATATGCTTATGGGAAACCCTACAAGCAGGACATTAGGGCAATAGATTTCGCCTACAGTTGTTCCCCAGCAAATGGTCTTGAGAAGCATACTGATTCTGATCTTGATGGTCTTATATAGCCATCATGGCTAGTAACCATTACTAGCCATATCCTCCAAGAATTTGTTACTTGTGAAAGCCATCGTAAGTTGGTGGCTGTCACCACATCTTGCAGTAGCAAATTCCATATTTTTAACAATGTGCAGAAAGTTATCCACGTATAGTTCATCATGTTTAAATTGTAGCAACTGGCCACAGCTTCCCAGCATGGGCATGATGCATGTACCTACAACAATGTATGATCAGTACACATGGCAGTTTATAGACAATTTATATTTGGTACTTCCATGCAGGATTTATTTATTTTTCAAAACACATCCTAAATTCTTAAAAGCCTGAAAATACTACTGTTACACAATTTAAGAGAATAGCACTTTCAGAGCATCTTTTTAATTTGTATTTATTTATTGAAAACATCTATGAACCACCTTTAATCAGTGAACAGGGCCAGCGTCAGACATGCCGGGGCCCTTGGGCACCAGCTTGCTCTGGGCCCTGGCACGCACACACACACACACACACACACACACACACACACACACACACACACACACATGTGCACATGCCAACCTGTCCCTCGCAGGGAGGGAGCTTCTTCCACCCGGCCGTTCACTGGCTCCGTCTCTCCTGTCTTTTGCGGCTGCACGGGCTGCTATTTGCACATCACTGCCATCAACCAAGATGGCAGTGGAGGCTTCAGCCCCTTAGGGAAACCTTGGCCTCCATCTTGGTTAATGGCAGTCCTGCACGCACAGCCACAAAAGATAGGAGAGACGGGTAGGTGGAGCCAGTGAACGGGCGGGTGAAAGAAGTTCTCTCCCTGTGATCTGTTGCAGAGTAGCAAAATTAGGTATTTGAGCATCTGAGTGAGCTTTGTCTATTTGAATCTTTTCTAAAGATTACACCTTCCCTGCGAATTAGTCAGACAGAGACTTTAAGCTTTAAAATAAGAAATAACTACTTTATTCTGGAAGTACATACTTGATAGGAAAGAGTTCTACATCTAGCTAACTAGCTAAGTTGGAGATGCAAATACTAAGCCTAGTGTTACCCTCATGCTTAGAGGAGAGGGAGAGACAAAGAGAAGATGTCTGCTCTCCCTCTCAAGAGAAAGAAGGAAGGAAGGAGACCGGAAGATGTGGTCAACATCCTAACCATATCGGTCTAGCAGGAAGGAAGACTCAGCAGGAGATCAAAGGACAGGTATTACCCTAGCAATCAGGAGGTCTCCTCTCTATCTACTCTTTTAACCCCATGCAGCCTCAACCCACCAGTTTGAGTTGAACTACATATTCCAACATGATCTGCAGCAGCTACTCGGCTGCGGATCATGGAAAAGGAGCACTACTCCTCTCCCACCCTATCGAGAGGCCCCTCAGGGGGGCCTGTGACTCCAGGGCCCCTCGGCCAGGGCCCGACCTGGCCACCCTTTGGGACCGGTCCTGTCAGTGAATACCACAAAAGGGAAAGTTATATACTATGAGTGAGTACAATGAAATATGCAATGGCTCAAACACTGGGTCAATCTGGTTAGTATTATTCACTTTTATCATCCAGCACAAATGGTTGGCACTGTAACTTCTAGAAGCGTTAAAAAATGTAATGCAAAATAGGTAACTGTTGAAGTAAATTAACCATGCAAGTGACCATATGAATCATGTAATGGCAGTGACTCTACAGGGTCTCAGGAGGCCTTTTCCACCATCCTAACCTGACACCTTTTAACTATACATGCCAGTGGTTAAAGTGGGACTTTGTATGCATGCAGAGCATGAGGTCTAAAACTAAGCTATGATCTGTTCCTTATTTTTTTAAAAAGTATTGCCGTCTTTGTCTATGGGCTTGACTAAGAGGAACAGCAACCCCAGTTACTTCCACAATAGCTGTTGTGTCTCAGATGGACACCTTTCATTCACTCAGTTATTATGAAGAATACAAGTGTTGCAAACCTATTGCATTGCAGAGTTTTCTGTCTTGTCCTCCCATATATTTCTTTCTTTGTTTGTTCTAGAATGTAATTGCAGTGCCAGCTTGCCTAATGTAGACTGGCTTTCAGAGCTACTGTCCTTTAGTAGCTTCTTCCATCTCTCTTTTTGACTAAATAGTTTCTTCTTGTTTACTCAAGTGACGTTCCTGATTTGGCCCTTAATCAGTTTCCTTTTGGGGGGGATGATGGCTCTAATGACTCTGTTGCTTCTTTAGGACTTGGGAATCCAAACAGGCAATGAGGACCAAGAAGCAGTGGCTGGGGGAGGGGGGGTAAATATCACGTATTGATTTGAATTAATTAGCCAGCTTTCTAACTATGAATTGCATAGCCATATCAGTGGTATCAAATATGTATGCAAACACTCATTCATTTCATTCTGAATATGTTTCCAACAAGTTATTAAATGTTATAATCACCAACGTTCCCCCCTGCCTTAAGAGAAAGGCCCAGACAACAAAACCAGGATGAAAAACAAAATTTTGAAAGCGGTATAGTTTAGAGTTACAGAGAAAAGAAAGGTAAAATGGTCAGCTATTTTGTAAGCGCATACTTACAGACAGAATAATCTTTGGATCAGCACATTCTAGAGGCGCTTTCAAAATTTAAATCTAAAAAGCTACATGGAGGTGGAAACAGAATAAGCATGAGGTGCATGCTTTGATGGAAAATATCCAGTCCAAGCTGTTTTTAAACAAAATTGTAATAATGCTTCAAGCTAGGTTAGTTACTTAACAGTGGCATTCTGTTGGGAAAGGTCTCAGGCAGCTCCAACAAGAGGACCCTTCAGAGGTGTAATGTCTGGAGCCTGAAAGCAGGAAATTGGTAACGCAGGTTTCCTGAGGCACAAAGCCACTTCTAGTCACTTATTCCAAAGTGAGAAAGGCAGCAAGGATTTCTCAGGCCTCTTTCTGCTTGAGGATATTTGTTTTTCCACAATATATTGTGGGTGGCAATGGGATCCTGAGCGTTTCCTGTCTCGACACTGAAGCTGCCTCCCAGCAACTGACTCATTTTCCAGTGCAAGTACCCATAGAGGAGCTTGTTGATTAGGTTTCTCTTTCCCCAGGTTTAAGAAAAGGAAAAATAAATTTCTACACAGTCTAATTCACAAATGTAAAGTGCTAGCCATGCCTTAATTTGAAATTGCTTCTAGGGAAGACAGAATTTAATGTGGAAGCAATAACTGAGGTAGTTCCTTAGGGTATGCGTTCACAGGATCCTATAAGTCTGCTGGCACATAGCAGCCACATGAAAATCCTGCAGTGCTGGCTCCATGCTCATGGCCAGGGGAAAGTGATATATGCCAATGCATGTGAAAAATTTAGTCCTGCATATGATAGTCAGCAGGTGCCCCCCACCCCACTGCCAGATGAACCGCAACCCCCCAATTCCCAGCTCTCATTTAAAAAAAAAAAGAATAAGTGTTTAGCATCTGTAGATCCTGAGACAAAATGTACAAGCACTATTCTTCTCATTTTTGGTGACAAAATTAGCCTACTCCACCCTTTCAGCGTTTTACTTTGCCATCACTTTCCAGAAAAATTCCAGTGGATGTCCACGATTATCACTTTGCTGGAGCTAAGCAGGTATAGGTCTGGTCAATGCCTGGATGGATGACAGCCTGGGAACCACCTGTATGCCACCTTGGGTTCCATGACAGCAGAAAGGCAGATATATAAATGCAAGAAAAGAAAAGAAAATCTGGAGGGCACTGGTTTGGGGAAAGCTGGCTGGCCTAGGGAAACCACAGGCAGTAGAATACACATGTTTAGATGCCCTGTCCTACTCTGAGTAAACCCACTGAAGTTAATAGACACAACTAACTTAGGTTCAATAATTTCAGTGGGTCTGCTCTGAATAGGACTAGTGTTGAATACCATCCATTCATTAAAAAGGATTTTGGAGAAACTTGATGACAGCCTTCATTTAGAATTTATTTGGCTATTTTCTATTATTTTATGTGTTCCATTGTTTCTTCAGTTGAGCGGTTGTATTTTTGATGTTGTAATCCACCTTGAATACATTCCATGAAAGAAAGACATTGGCTCTTCACTCATACTAATGAAGAATCAAATTGAGAATGTTTGTTTTAATTATTATTTATATCTATAATTTATATGCTGTCTTTCTTTATTAAAATGTATTCAAGGTGGATTACAACATCAAAAATACAATAACCCAACTACAGAAACAATGTAACACATAATAAGAGCAAATAAAATAAGTCAGAAGCAGCATTAGGTTAAAAGTGCATAAAAACAACCCCCCCACACACACACTTCGAAAATGCTCTCAGGACCATAATCCATGTAAAAGTAGGCAATGGAGACCCAGCTTCAAACAGTTTGTCTTTTGGCAGACAATATTCTAGGCACCACAATAGAAAAAGGCTCACAGATGTGGTGATGGGGAGGAAGGAAGGAACTAAATACAGTGAAGTTCACAGGCATGAATCACTTCTTCCTGTAGGAATACAAGTCAAGTGGCTCACCAGGTGGGATGGAGCCATTACACTAACTTTCCAGCAGGTGGGTCACTGATGCTTACTGGGAGGGAGAGGTGAGGTGCACTACTGGTCCATTTGTACCACGCTATCCTCCCTACTGCCTTGCCCTCCAAGGAAGCAATAGTGACCTGCCAGGAAGCTAGTCTACCTGCTCTGCCCTACCTGATGAACTGCTTCTGCTGATGAGGTGGGAATACTCTGGGAGGTGCTTTCAAGAAGAAGAAGGAGGGCTACTGTTTCCTACTGCAGATGGCTGGATCATTCAGGTTTTGGTCCCCTCCAGATGCATACTGCAGCACTGCCCCCAAGTGCAGCTCTTTAGTCTTCCCCATAGGTATTCCAGACAGTCGTACTTCTAAAGGAGAAAATAAAGGCATACACTTGGGAGCAAGACTTGCTTTCTGCTCATATTCTAACAAAATGATGTGAAGGCACATGAGGCCACCACCTTGCTGAATCTATGCAGGCGTAGGTCTGGTCAGTGCCTGGATGGGAGAGAGGCCCAACTGGGAATCACATTTACAGCACCCTTGGGTTTCATAACAGAAGAAAGACAGGATAGAAATGTGATGAAATCAATAATCTGCATATCTCTGCCCTGGTTTCTGTTTCTTGGTTACACTCTAAAAAGCGATAGAATGTTCGAGATTCCCTGTACTGCCTGAGGCTGGAAGAGTTTTAAATGTGGCTCAAAAGCCAGGAAATTTAGTCACCCCCATTTTTGTGGCATCCACCTTCTTTATGAGCTCCAAAGCCATGCCTCATCTGGGTGTGTGCTTCTACGTAAATGCTATCAATAATCATCTCCATATACAAAGTCAACATAGTTATGTTTCAGTAAGTAATGCAATAAGCCTCCAAAATGGCTTTGCTGTTGTGTGATGCACTGCTTATCTGTTTGAAACACTTTTCCTGTGTATCAGTCAGGAAAAGCAGACACAATTAGAACAATACACTGTTATTACATTTCCAAAAATAACTGAAGCTGTAGCCGGGTATGTGCAGGAGAGAAGGTGGAATGCAAGATTAAGGGGTGCTTGTTTATTGTCAGCCTAATCCTGCCCACACTTTTAATCGAATCTCATTTCACTGGACTTCCTGCTCTACAACAAAGTATTGATTTAAATTAAAAGGGATTTAAGTAATGCATGCCCTTCTCAAACTCACTTGAGTTGACAAACTTAATAATATAAAATGTTTATTTACTATAAGTTTTTTCTACTATAAGCCTCCCATAAGGAGATTTATTGTGGAAAATATAGCAACTTCTGCTTTTCCAACTAATAGGGTACAAAGGAGAAAAATGTTTATTTTCCTAAGATCTAGACCTCTGGTATAAACTAATATATAGAAGAGCTGAAGATTACACTTCCAGAAGTTGAGAGATACATTTGCCAAGGTTAGGCCCAGGCCCCTGAAAACTCAGCTTCAGTTCTTTGCAGCCTTATGAGAATTTAATGCTGGACTTCCGGGAAGGGTGACTTAGCCTGTGCCTGCTTTTGAGACGGGCTCCTGCCTCAAAAGAAGCTTATTCAGATATATCAGTCAGTTTTTTCTTTTTTTTTTGACTGATTAAACTTCTCCCGGGTAGGGAGAAACGAAGAGATTAACCTCAAAGCCTATTTTTGTTGGGACGACCAGATCTCATTAATTTATGGGACGAGGTCCAGCCGACGAAGGTGGGACGGATTTTTAACAGCAAGCTCTATCTGATAAAGCGAACGTTTATCTTATCTTCTAAGAGAGAACGCACTAACAGGCAAGCACCCTTCTTTCTATATTTTTCTTTTACTTGACTTAAATTGTTGCTGTTTAAAAGAGATTTGCCAGATTGATCGGTTTTTGACATCTCACTGGGGAGCCATAACTTCTCTCTGCTACGCACTAATTAATAGCTTATCTCTGTTTTTGTTGCAAAAAGCTGTCCTGGATTTGCATTCTAAAGATATACACAGAAGAGGGATTTCTATTCCAGATTTTTATTTTGAAGAATATTATATTGTCTGAGACTACTCTCTTTTTGGTCTATTTTATTTTGACGAATCTGTTTTCTGACGACTGCCATTAATTGTTTCGATCCTGGGAACTGCATTTTGTTTACTTAACTATGGAGAGATAAGGCTGTCTGCTCTGTTTATACTGTGATGTCACCAAGTTTGGAGTATTAACCCAATTGTTGCTGAAATAAGAAGTGGTTTTCCTATATTTTTCTTTTAAAATGGCAATTAAGAAAGTGGCTGAGAATTTGGAAATAACTATGTTTCAGAAAATAATGGATGAGATTGAGATAACGAAACAAAACCTGCGACAGGGTTGTAAGGAGTTGAAAATTGAATTGAGTAAAATGACGCAGGAGATTAAAGATATAGGGGTCCCTGTGAGAGAGGAGACCCCGGAGATTGGAACAAACGTGGAACAGGAAAAAGATTTGGAGTCTATGGACTTTAGAAATAAAATCTATTGTTTGGAGACACAGGAGATTAAAGACATAGGGGTCCTTGTGAGAGAGGAGACCCTGGAGACTGGAACAGGGGTCCCTGTGAGAGAGGAGACCCTGGAGACTGGAACAGGGGTCCCTGTGAGAGAGGAGACCCCGGAGATTGGAACAAACGTGGAACAGGAAAAAGATTTGGAGTCTATGGACTTTAGAAATAAAATCTATTGTTTGGAACTCAATGTTATCTCTGAAGAAATTAATGAAGATTCTAGAGATAAAGTTATCAATGGCATGGATAATCTTCTGGACTGGAATGACGTGATGGAGCCCAATATAGAGAAAATCTATGGAATTAACTGCAGCCATGTGACAATGGAAAAACTTTCAAGAGATGACCCAGTGTATTTTGAAAAAAAGAACAGAGATATGATTTTACAGCAGTATTTCAGCAACCTATTCAGAATGGATGGCAAGAAAATATTTGGGATAGAGGTAATTCCCATCAGACTCTTACTATATGACTATGGCTTTGACAGCAAGATTATTATGGAATACTGATAATGGAAGATTGGATACTGAAATTACTGGACTTAACAAGACTACTGAAGATGGAAGATGGAAAATGGAACTAATAGGGATAATAGAACAATGGCACTGAAATTACTGAACCTAACAGATTCTGATGTGATGGATTAATTGAAATGTTTATTTTGACTATGGTTATGACAATAAGATTATCATAATTAGTAATGAGATGGATTAATCGATATGCTTATCTGGAAAAAAAAAATTGATAGATATATTTCTTAAAGAATTGAAACCTCTCTTTGACTTTTTGTGGAAAGAATAAAGTAATGTTTATGAGATTTGATGATTAAGTAAGATAACTATTGGAGGAAAGTGATTTTATAATATGACTTAAGAGACAGGATTGTTATATATTATAGACTTATAACTGATCTGATCTTTGACAAATGGGAAGTCAATATTTTACTCTTTATTTTTTATTTTTATTTTTATTTTTATTTTTTATTTTTTTTTTTTGTTTAACTATTTTTGATTTTGTTTTTTGTCTTTGAATGTTTTATGATTTCGTCTTGTATGTTTTATGAAAATTTGAATAAAAATTATTGAAAAAAAAAAAAGAGAATTTAATGCTCAATAACATTTCTTCACACACCCTCCCCTAAAAGTTTGCACTGGCATATGCATCTGAAAAGCTTATAGTTGGTTCCTGGATGTAGCCTGTTTGTTGTACTACAGCACAAGCAAGAAATGAATCCCAGAGTGACCTCAGCAGATGAAGGGGCTATACTGGGGATGGGCTAATCTGTCCATTTAGGTTTCTCTCAGTTTCTCCACAGTTCAACAACAGTTTGCAATTTAAAAAACCTCATGAACATTCATCAACATTTTAGTGAGACTTTTTCCTAATATACACATTTTTATATGCAATCTTGTCTAAAACACCCATTGTTCCAAAGCAATATTCCTGAATGTAATGCATTTTGTATGTTATTTTCACCAGTATATGCATTTTTATATACATTTTACCCTAGTGTGTGCATTTTTGTACACATTATGTTACTGGAGAACTGCCTTGGAACGTTTGGAGAAATGCAGCTTTTGAAGGATGGCTGCGTTTCATTTTCCAGATTGTTTCAGTATGTGTAAATTAGGAAGGTTCACCTTTAAATGATGAATTGAATTTCTCCCCCATCCCTAGGCTATGCAGACAGGGGCAGGTTTGGTTCTCAGTGGCCCCCACTGAATTCTATGGGACACAGTGGAATCTGTGATACAATGGAAGGGAGGGTGCCCCTGCTCCAGACACTGTGGTCATCACTAATCCCTTTGTGCCCCCCCTTCAGTTTCAGTTCCCATTCCAACATATTCACTGATGGACCTCTTTAGATTTTCCCATGTAAGCGAATGGTTGCCATTCGCTCCTATGGGGAAACAAAGCACTGAGCCTTTGTTTGGGTACAGGTGACAAGACCATTATTCCTGGTATAGTGTTCCAGCCTCTATTGCTGGGGATTCCAGAGGGAGAGGAGGTGCAATGCATATCTCTGGGAGGGCCTAGCAATATATGGGCCTTCTTGCCACTCCCCACTCATCTGAGTGACAGGCATTTTGGTAGGATTAGAATAATGTAACTAAAAGAGAGGAGAAAAAGCATAAGAAGTTTTTGCCGGATAAGGAAAGGAAATAGGGAGACAGTGTAAGGCTTATCTACAAATCATTACAAATACATTTATGGGAGTCACTGTACTCATGAAGAAGGAGTTTTATTTATTTAGTTATTAATTTTTTGTCCCACCCTTCCTCCCAAAGGAGGCCAGGGCAGCAATGATTCACAGAGAATGACTGGGGGAATGATAATACACCAGGAGAGAATACACCAGGGATGGGAAGACTTATTTCATGATGCACTGACATGCCTAGCCAACATGTTGATTTAAGAGAATAACATTTAAATAAGACCCTTTTACCGATTGCTTTAGGGGGCAATCCTAACCTCCCTACTCTAGGGATGGAATAACCTGTCCATTTTGGTCCCCTCAGTTTCTCATTCTTCTAATCTTAAATTTGGTTCTCCACATTTCTGCAGCAATTTGCATTTTTTTAAAAAAAATCCTCATGAAAACTCTTCAGCATTTTAGTGCAAATTTCTCCCACTAAATACATTTTTGTGCAGTCCTGAATGTAATGTACACATTTTTGCAAGCATTCTCATAATATAATGCATTTTTGTATGTTGCTTCCACCAATATATTCATTTTGTGCACACTTTCCCCTAATATATGCATTTTTGTAAACTTGCTTGGTTGAAGAACTACATCACAAACTTCAGATAAGTGCAAATTTCAAAAGATGGCTGTGTTTTGGTTCTCATATTGTTTTGGAAAGTGCAAAGTTGATAAATTCAGCCTTAAATGCAACCTGCATCGAATTTCTACCTCAGCCCTATCACACTCACCCATTCACCGGCAAGGCTTTGCAAAGCAGCAGGGCCATCACCATATATGCAGTCCTCCTACTCACTGCTGCCACAACAGAAGGTGTCTGTGTGGGAAGGGCGGGGAAGAAAGACACAGTGAATGGGCCCAGCTGGGGCCCAGATGTCATGACCTGACAACAGTGAGATTGACTTGGGATCCAGCAGATTCCAGGCCAGCTCAGCCTTGCTCCCTCCCCACCATCAGAACACCCTGTTTTGGGGGTTTCTGCTGGCTCCTGCCAGTGGAGATCCTGCTAGGAGGCCTCCTACCCACCAGCATGGTTAGCTGGCAGATGGGGGAGATCAGCAGCAGACAGCCAGCTTAGTTGGGAGAGTTGAATGGGGAGATACCTCTGCCTAATCTAGCTCCCTCCCTGTAGCCTAGGATAAAGGGTTTTTGGATTGCTCTGTTAATCACAGTTCTATAAGTTTCCAAATGAACTCATTGTTAATGCTTTCTTCCTCAAAAGACAGTATTTACATACAAAAATGCCACCTGGATCTTTTCTACTAGCTTACTTACCATTAGAAGCTTTTCTGATTTCAGTATAAACTGTTTCAGTCTTCTCTGTTATAGGAGCTGGGGAATGTATCAATATAGAATCAATTACTTTCTGGCAGCATTTCAGAAGAAACAGGCACATAAAAAACATGGCTACCAATTGAAAAAATGGTCCTTACCATCTGGCCACACCCTGCACTATGAACAGATGTAATGTTTCTCCATAACCAAGGTGAAATTTAGCATTCTGATATAAAAATTACTGAGACATACCTCAGTAATTTTCCTACTACTTAGCTAATCCTTTTTATAGTGTAACACTGGGGCAGGGCTGCAGAGCTGGCCTCCTGACAGCAGCACCGCTGCAGCTTGCTTATTTATTTAAGACATTTATTTACCACTTAATTATTCGCACTTACAGTGATGACACAAGACAGTAGCAAAGTTGGGGAAGTGCAGGTACACTAGCAGAGGCAAGCTGGAGCTCCTACCTGTACCATCCCAATCTTGCTGCCAGTGTGCCCCGCCCCATCCCAGTAAGTGGCAGCAACATCATTGTCAGGAAGCTGGCACTGCAGTGGCAGCCGACCAGATACTCCTGGTGCAACTAAGTCAAGGAGGCAGCTCCTAATGGGAGGAAAGTGTGGGACGAGGTGGCCTGCAAGGTCAGAGAATGTCCTAGAAAATTGAAGGTAGCGATGTCTGTGTGTGTAGATATATCTAAGGCAGACTTTCCCAACCAGTGTGCCTCCAGATGTTGTTGGACCACAACTCCCACCAGCCTCAGCCATTGGCAATGCTGGCTGAGGCTGATGGGAGTTGTGGTCCAACAACATCTGGAGGCACACTGGTTGGGAAAGGCTGATCTAAGGAGTGATCCTGAGGAGAAGGGCTGTGAAAAGAGTTATGGGAAAGAACTGGCATGTGTAGCTGACAAAATATCTGCTGGTTTCATAAATTGGATCACTGCCTTCTCTGGAAAATAATCTGCCTGGCTGAAGTGCTGGAGTAGGCCACAAAGATACGTAACAATACTCTATGAAAGAGTTATGCTGAACCTCTAGCGCTAACCATTTCAAGAAGTTTGTGTGTTTGTTTTTAAAAACATACCATTAACCATACCCTTCTGTTCAGCCATTCTATATTTGGTTCAGATATTTCTTATGTTTACCAGCATACATCTGCCTAAACATTTGAGACTGGCAAGAATACCACTTATTTTTTTCTTCATGTCTGTCTGAGTCAAAGTAAGGCAGGACATTGTCTCTACTGTCCTGTTTCTTCCTCCTGATGGTTTGCCAAGGACGTCTGCTAAAAAGCAGCACCCTTGATTCAGGCAATTAATCCCCTGCCAAGTAATGTTTCTGCTCAAAATATTGTGTGGGTGACACTGAGCTGGTCATATAGGTACCTTCTCTCCCAGGCACAAACACCACAGTGTGCTGCTGTGCCCACCGGGATAAAAGTTAGTATGACACCAGACACAGGCTAATGTTACCAAGTAAAACTAATCAATAAACCATCTAATGATTATATTGTGGCACAAGGACTACCACCAGTTAGACCATTCCTTAATGCCATATACATAGGATTTTTTTAAAAAATTAAGTAACTAGCCAACTGTTATTTAAATGGCTCCGCCAATCTGATAAGCCTACAAAATGACTGGAATTTTACCCTCAGTCTGGGAGTGAGATATTCAAGCTAGCTCTATTGAAAAAGGAAATGTGTTGGCATGTCATGCTCAGAGGATCTTTAACCTTGTAAGGCCTTATGTTTAAAATATCCTATGAGGTCATCACAGTTCCTTGCAGTGCATTGAAAGCTCAGCATGGGCGAGGCTAGAGATTTTTATATGCACAGAGCACTAGCTGAAGCTAAGTCTAACTGGGCACAATCCTGCCTAAATTGTTCATAACATAGGCTGCTGAACTATGATTTCATTTGGCTTAGGTCTAACTCTGCTAGGATCACACTGCAAGTCCAATTGAAAAGTAACATAACTAAAGTCCACACACAGTCAGTGATTAAGTCCTCCAACATTGCGTCCATATAGTCTAAATTGGTAGCCCACGTAGCTGTGCTGCAAAGCCTCTGAGCCAAGAGGGACTAGTTGCAAATAGGTAATATAAATGTTGCATTCCACCTTTGAATAAGTTCCAGGATAAAGAGACAGCAGCCACAGTCATCCAGATAGCAGAAAGTAGAAACATTTCAGATGTTAGGGAATATTCAGGGTTTCAAAGGAAGGACTGTGCAATTAGAGAGATGCTCCTCAGCAATGTTCAAAATCCTGGAACACATTAGTCTGACTGCATGTTGTTTCACTGGCACACCTAACTACATTGCCACCTGGAGCAGGTCTAGAGATAGACAGCAATTTTGCATGGCTGCTCATTTTTGGATTCACTTAATTAGCCATATGCAACACAAGGACAAATATGCAACATAGTATTGCTACTGCATGGTTAGAATGAAGAATGGCAATTTTATCTCTCTGGCTATGAAATGAGCTGTGCTTAGGAATGGGGGAGAAATTTGGTTCGCATTTAAAGCAGAATTTATAAAATTTGCAATTTCTGAAACAATGAGAATCAAAATATAGCCATCTGCAATGCAGTTCTCCAGCCAAAGTATGTTTAGAAAAATGCATATATTAGAGGAAAGTGTGCATAAAAATGAGCATATTAGTGAAAATAACATACAAAACGTATTATATTAGGAGAAATTGCTTGCAAAAATGTGCATGTTAGTCAAAACTGCATATAAAACGTGTTTAAGCAGGAGAAATTCACACTAAAATGCTGAAGAATTTTCATGAGAATTTTTTTACAAAATAGCAAAATGCTGCATAAATGTGGACAACTGAATTTAACAATGGAAAAATAAGAAACGGAGAGAATCAAAACTGACAGATTGTTCCATCGCTTGTTGTGCTAGAAGTCAACTCTGAGGAATGAGGAAAGCCATTCACAAAAAGGCACCTGAACACACAACTCTGTCTACATTACCTGGGAATGCATAATAAAGCTACCATGTCTCTCCCCCACTTTTTTTTTTAGGGTGGGATTTTTGGCTTTGCCTATAGCAGGAGGCCTGGCTCACAACCCTTTCATTTTTCAAAAGCATCAGTTGTCTAGAGGCACTCTTTTTTGGGGGGGGGGCTATATCTTATACACTCCTGCTCTTTGCATGCATCTGTGGATGGAAGGGCAGCTGATACATCAAGGGCCAGGAGTAGAATTGCATGCTCCTGATGTCCTTTCCAGGCTTCTAACCATAGGCAGATGGCTATTGTGCCTCACATGAGTGAAACAATGGGACATATTTATGTATAAACAAGTTAGAAGAAACACCTGCTGGTTCTTGAAGCAGAGGCTTTATTTCATCCTGTTTACTAGGGTGGAATGATAGTTTTAAGATCTAAACCTACTTCTGAAATGATTTGGAAAACTACCACTGACATCACTCAGTAGGGAGGTCCACTGCTATTCCTGCTATATATAATTGCATAAGTCAGCTATTTAGTTACCTCTGTAAGGGTCAGGAACCGATACTTCCACTTCAGTATATTCCACCTCTGAATTCTCAAGGTCAGGTCCTGCCCCAAAAATAGCAAGAAGATGTTTCTTTGCATTGTGCTCTGAACTTGCTGAGGGGCCTGATTTTTGCTGTCATTGGAGGAAACCAGTCATACCCCCCACTGATTTCAATGAGGAACAAAAACAAACCTTGTGTATGCTACATCTACGATTCATACATTTGAATTTTTCTCCACCTGTTTTGGAACCCCAACAAAAAGCAGTAAATTCTCCCTCTACCACTGACCAGAACAGACCTAGAGCTGGAGAGACCCATAGGGGCTGGCTTCTCCCATGTATATGTGGAAAGGAAGAGGAGGAGAATCCAACCTACATTGACCTGTACTCCTCTTCAGCAGAATCTCCCCTTTTATTTGGGGTTCTGAAACAAGAAGCGGCAGTCTTAAATAAACCTTTAATATTACATTTTATTTTAAAATACATATCTCATCCTTCAAATAAATTGTCTAGGATCACTAAAGAGGCAACACGTGAATGAGCCATGTCTGAAATCTTGCAATTAGATTTGTTTGTTTGTTTCCCGCCCTTCCTCCAAGAAGGAGCCCAATTGTTACCTCTCCCACTGGATATGTATTTATATTTTAAAAATTCTAATCTGCATATGTTAATCCATTCAACAATGCTCTGTTTAAAATTGCTTGTTGATTAGCATGAGGCTGAGCTTAAGATTTCTTTGAGTGGGAGATATGAACAACAGTTAAGCTAATTTTAAAGTAGTGAAACAGAAAACCTAGCTTTTCTAGGGCAAGCCAAGCAGTGCAGTCCCTCCAGTCTGGATTGGGACCCTAGCATGTGGGGGAGGAGAGCTTTAACCAATTACCCCCTGCTGTGGCTCCAGTCCAGATTGGGGGGCCCACACCTGCAATTTACATAGGAGGAAAGTTCCCTGTGAAGAAAAATGTGAGTCCCATACACACACACAATGCAAACCCCCCACTGCACTCATATAAGCAGCATTGTCTATACCAGTAAGGTGTTGTCAGTGCCTAGTGGAATCCAAGGCCTGTAGAATCTAGTAAAATTTGAAAACAGCTAACTTCACCTTTTCCACTTGCTTATCAGAAGTCAGTATAAAACACTGTGGACATATATCTGGCCATTAAAAATGTATTTGCTTATCTGCTATGCTCAGTCATAGTATACTATTGACCCTGTGCCGATCAATAGTACATGTAATGGAAGGTGAAGGTTTGCCTTGCTGCAGAGGGGTTTTGCTTGTAGGTAGTGGAAATAGTTGTACGTCTGCTTGCCATTTCAGAATGTCAAGTGATGGCAAAGCAGGGATAACAAAGAAGTGGGTGATGATACAAAGGTCCCTCCAAAATATTTGAACAGGATTGTCTATTTCAAAATCTTTTTGTAAAATTGAAACAAGACTGACTGGTCTTTGTGGCATCTTTTCATTATCAAAATCCAAGTTTTATCCATGCAAATTCAATGCATTTTGAAATTTATCCCTGGAAAATATATACAAGCAGAATGAAACCACTCTGAGCTAGAAGAAATAGATTCCCTGTTCAAATCCTCAGTGAATTGTAATCTCTTGAAAGTTAGAAATGAACATGGAAATGAAAACCGAGAAGTTACCTTGATTATCTTCTTTTGATTTTATGTGGTTATTTTCACCATTTTCATTATAAACGGACCCTAAAATGTAAAAAAGTAAAATAAAACTAAGACAACAACTGACAAATTAATTAGCAGCAGTTTAAAAAACAGTTATGTCTCCCCTTTAAGCATAATATTTGTATGATCACATGTAGCAGGTCTTAAACTGGGGGTTTTGCCCTTTGCAGGCTGCACTTCAGACACCAGAGTTACAGGACAGACCCATCCTTGAACCTTGCTTACCCTGACCTACTCTAATTGTTCCCAGCCAGAATCAGGCTCCTTGCTTGACTCTCGAGCTATGCTCTTTAGCATGCTCCACTGATGGTTATTCCTCTTTCATACCTCCTGCTGTTTGATTAACTCCCCTGGTTCTATTGGTTTGCCTCTTAGTAACTACTTTGCTCAAACTGAACTAATTGCCTAATGGCAACTCTTTGTGCTTTCACTTAAACAGAATGTGACTGCTAAGATTTGACAAACTTGATATTACTGGGTCTCATTTTAACAGGCCTAGACTCCACTTTTAGGAGCACACAAAGACAAGTCACACAGGTATACAAGTGTTATGCTCAACTAAGTATGTCTGAACATCACACTTAGGTGTCTAGTTCACACAATGCATTTCCCAACTGAGAGTGTCCAGCAAGCTCACACCCTCCTCATGCTTGTGCAGTCCTTCTTTTGCCTCTCCCTTTCTTGTTCAGCAATAACTGTGGCTCACTTTGACATTTGAAACCAGCAAAATCCTAGTTTATTTATTTTATTTTTTATTTATTATTAAATTTATTAGTCGCCCATCTGGCTGGTTGTCCAGCCACTCTGAGCGACGTACAGATAAAACAGTAACTAAAACAATTAAAAATTTAAAAACAGTACAAACTTAACCCGTCCCAAAAGCCTGCCTGAAAAGCCAGGTCTTCAGGGTCCGGCGGAAGCTCATTATAGACAGGGCATGGCGTAGATCATTTGGGAGAGAGTTCCACAGGGTGGGGGCCACTATTGAGAAGGCCCTCTCTCTAGTCCTCACCAGTCTAGCTGTTTTAACCGGTGGGATCCAGAGAAGGACTTCTGAGGCTGATCTTGTTGAGCGGCATCCCTGTCGATGCTGGAGGCGCTCCTTCAGATAAGCTGGGCCACAACCGTATAGGGTTTTAAAGGTTAAGACCAACATCTTGAATTGGGCTCGGTACACAACCGGTAACCAATGCAACTCCTTCAACACAGGAGTGATGTGATCTCACCGGCGGCTGCCTGCGATCAGATGCGCCACCGCATTCTGTACCAGCTGTAACTTCAGAACCGTTTTCAAGGGTAACCCCACGTAGAGCGCATTACAGTAGTCTAGGCGAGTGGTGATCAGGGCATGTACCACCGGTGGGAGCAGATGATTGGGAAGGTAGGGGCGTAGCCTCCGTATCAGATGGAGTTGATACAGAGCTGCCCGGCTCACAGCCGAAACTTGAGCCTCCATGGACAGCTGGGAGTCAAGAATGACCCCCAGGCTACGGACCTGGTCTTTCAGGGGCAAACGTACCCCGTTAAGCACCAGGTCTATATCTCCCAGCCCACCCTTGTCTCCCACAAACAGCACCTCGGTTTTGTTACGATTCAGCTTCAGCTTATTCCTTCCCATCCAGCCACTCACCGACTCCAGACACTTGGACAGGGTTTCCACAGCCAACCTTGGTGAAGATTTAAATGAGAGATAGAGCTGCGTGTCATCCGCATACTGATGACACTGCAGCCCAAATCTCCTGATAATTGCTCCCAGCGGCTTTATATAGATATTAAAAAGCATTGGAGAGAGGATCGAATCCTGTGGCACCCCACAAGTGAGAGGCCAGGGATCCGAAACCTCCTCCTCCAGTGCTACTCTTTGGTATCTCCCAGAGAGGAAGGAATGGAACCACTGCAATACAGTGCCCCCCACTCCTAACCTCTGCAGGCGGTCCAAGAGGATAGCGTGGGAAACGGTATCAAAAGTTACTGCTGACAATTGTTTACTCTGAAACCAGCGGCTTCTAGATATCAGGCACCATGAAAATTCATCACCATTTTTGTGTGAATTTCTCCTTATACACAATTTTATATACTTTTGTCTAACGTACACATTTTTGCAAAGAAGTTTCCCCTAATATAATGCATTTTTGCATATTATTTTCACTAATATATGCATTTTTATGCAGACTTTACCCTGGTATATGCATTTTTGTACATATTACTTGTCTGGAGAAGTGCATTGGAAAATTTGGAGAAGGGCAAATTTCAAAGGATGGCTGTGCTTCAGTTTGTGTACAGTACTGTTTTGAAAAGTGCAAATTAGGTAGGTTCACCTTTAAATTTGAACTGAATCTAATTGCTCCTCTATCCCTGCTTGGATGCCAGGATGGCATAGCAGGTTCTACAGTTGCCAACTATAAGGAGGAAGGGCGGGATATAAATCAAATAATCAATCAATCACTTAATTAAAATAAACTGCAGCTAGAGCATCTGCTTGGATAAAGGAAGTCCATGTGAGACTCTCCTACTTCACCTACATTTCTTTGAAAGCTGCAGAAGACACTTGTAGTCTACTGATGCTGTAGGGCAGTGTTTCTCAACCGGTGTGCCTCCAGATGTTGTTGGACCACAATTCCCATCTTTCCTGACCATTGGCAATGCTGCCTGAGGCTGATGGGAGTTGTGGTCCAACAACATCTGGAGGCACACCAGTTGAGAAACACTGTTGTAGGGTCGTCTTCTACCTGGGATCATGGAGATTTAACTTCAACTCACATCATTTTTAGTCACTGGCATTTCCCACTTGGGATGATGGGAGCTGTAGTTCTACTTTCATGTTTTCAGGACTGCATGTATGCAGGAGTTTAAAGTTAGTAAAAATGGGTGTTAAGCCCTTTACAAATGGCATCATTTCAATTTTGTAGTTTTCCTGAGGTTCAGCCAAACCCTTCTATGATAATCTGCTTTAGAGAGCCAGACTAGGTCTGGGAAGAGCCAGATTCAAATTCCCACTCAGCAATGAAGCTTACTGGGGGACCTCAGATCAATTTCTCTCTCTGCCTAACCTACCTCACAGGGTTGCGAGGACAAAAAGAAGTGGAGAACCATGCAAGTCACCATGAGCTCCTTGAATGAAAAGATGGGATATAAATATAATACATAAATGATAAAGGTTGCTGCCCATGCTCCCATGCAGTATGTTACAGTACTTATCAAAGCCTATTTCAAGTGAAAAGCAAAACCCTTTGGCTGTGTGAATAAGAATCATTCACTTGGGCCAGGTCTGCAAAATGGCCCGACTTAAAGGTGGAGTTTCTGAGGTTTTAGTAAGGAAAAGAAAAGAATGTGAAGTAGACATCTATAAATAAAGTTATTAACCATAAGCTACCATAATAGAAATCCCCTTCATTATTCTGCTGTGATGTCAGCTTCTCACCCATTGAATTGGTTGCTGCTGTAGAACTAAAAAAGAAAACAGAACAAAGAAAAATGTATGAAGCACTGGCATTTTGGCAATAGAAGTTCATATTTAAAAATCTCAGTCACTCTTATCCATGACCTCAGAAATATAATTCTGGTGTGGCATTGAGGACATGCAATATAAATAAAAATGAGTGTCCACAGATACTTCTAGGACACAAAGCTGTTTCACAGATGTATGAAAGCATCCTTAGAGGTACCCTTTGATGGCCAGCCCACTTACTCCCCACCCCGCATTTTCCAGGCCCCTGACAATTATAGCCTAGGTTGGCTGGACTTGGGTGAGCCACTTTTCCTTGGAAATGTAAAATCACAAGAGTCTCAGAGTTACTAAACAATAAAAAGCTGAATTATTCCTATAAACATATATTTATAAAAATATTTGTGTCATTTGGGGAGGCCCCAGTGGTGCCTCTAAGATGGCTCACAAAACACAATAAAAATACTAAGAATCCAAAAGCAAAATAATCAACTGGAAACCAACTAATTTGTTTGCTTGGGTTGTTGAGACATAGTACTTTCCCCAGGGTGCCTCGTTGTAAAAGACTACAGTCAATCAGGTTGTAGGTTGCAACTAAGGTAAGGTCCGATAGGCACAAGAAGACACTACATAGCCTTCACTAGAACACTAAGCTTGGATTTTTGCCATTGCAGGGCACCATCTGCCCTCTGGGGAGGGAGCCAGTGAGACTGCCCCCTCCTGCCCAGCCCTCCCTCCAGGCCAACTTTACATCTTATATAATGTAGTTGTTTTAATACTTTGAATATCTGAAAACTACCTTGGGTGCCTTGGCAGAAGGCAGTATATAAATGCAATAAATAAATAAATAGGCAAATGATAGCACACCAGTGACAAAATGCTGTTTTGTTTCTTGAAATGTCCAACATTTTTAACACCAGTATCTGCTTCGATTAGATTTACCATTTCCATAGCAGACAAACTGTGCAGATAAATGACACATAAGTAAAACAACGCAAGTCACGTTCAGGCATTCAAACACTCAAAGTATGGAAGCGTGCTACCCTCACTCCTTCAACATCCTTGTGTGCATTGCACCCGCCCACCTCCCAGTCTCTGATCTTCTCCGTGTTGTGTTGGAAAGAACCGCAAGGGGCTTCTACTGGCATTCACTTGAGTAGAATACCTTGTGTGATCGGTAATCCTGTTAAAGCAAGGTCTCTGATCACATGGAGGAGTTAAGTAAACGGTAGCAGATGCCCCTTGCAGACCTTCCCCCACACTTACACATAGGACAGCATCAGGGATATGTCGTCACCATATTTATTAGAAATATCTCAGTAGTAAAAAATCCAACCTACCTAGTCAACTCCATTGGACTGCCTTTACCTTCATAAGGGGAAAAAACTGTTGGAGTAAACAAATATTGCATGGTCACTTTAAGGGATATTTGGGGAATATCCCATGTACCTGTTCACCATGATGTAACTTCCTAATGGGTGGGGTTTAGTTACCTGACTTCCTTCTCCTTTGCCCTGGGGGATTTTTGAATATCCTCTATTGCTGATCTTCCTACCTCTGAGGGAGGCGGCATGGCACAGATGCTCTCTCTGAGGGCATCCATTACCAAAGACTAAGATAGACTGAGCTTCCTACTTTTCTTTCTTCCAAGCTAAAGCCTATGTTCTTCTAAACATATGAGGTCGTGAGTAAACATTCTTTTCTTTTATCTAAGAAGATTGCGTCTGTTGTTATTTATATAGAGAAAGGTGGGGCTGGTTTATATTCTCATTCTGCTGCTTGTATTTTTACAACTCTGCTAAGAAATAGGACCAGCCAAATTAGTTCCTATTTCTGTGTGTATTTTTATAATACCGAACAAGAACAACAGTAAATTACTAAACTGCATATATGAAAAGACAATTGTGCAAATAAATGAACAAGCAAACAGCGCTAGTGTACATGTTGTTGCTCCACTGCTGAATGAAGAATTCTTGAGGCTTTGGTCTGTGGTTGTTAACCACAACAGTTGGTGGTTATTAACCTACAAAGTTTTGTGTACAATATGAATATGTACAGTGGTAAACAGGGACAAGCTACATGAATATTATTTGTAAACTATCACAAATATAAATAAGATATTTAAATTAAGAAATGACAGGCATCATTTAGAGATGCACATTAACCATTTTCACAAACCTCAGTGTATGAGTATGTCCTACTCTAACAATCAAAAGTACCAGAAGTTTTAAGCAGAAAATTGGTATTTTCATCAGAATAGCACTAGGCAAGGTTTAAAGCCCATCTCAAGAAATTGCTAATTTCAGTTGGTATTTGCAAATTTGCCTCCATTAAAAAAACTCTTCAAATAAAAGCAATATGATGCAGTCGTTCAAAATATTATTTTCTACATTATTTTTATATATACAACTTTCCCCCTTTTGCAGTCCAAAGCAATAACTGTCCAAAAAGCCACCTTAAAATATTTGGATAATCAGAAATTAGTATCAATTGATATGCTGCTTGCATAAACTCACACTGTAAAATAGTCATAATATTGCCTGATCTCCAAACTTGATCATCCAAACAGGGCAAAGCATTATTACAACATTATGTTTGATCAGCATTTGACTACGTTGACTTGTTCTGGTCCTGTGGAGGAGCCCACAAGGCAAGGCCAGTCACTTATTACAGCACCACAAAGAGCTCCTAGTTAGCAATTTGCTCCAACAAGCACTGGAAATGTACTGAGACCTTTTGAGTCTTTACCTCCAATCTACCTCTCCTAGGCTGCACCCCTTTTGGAGAACTAGAGTTTCTTAAAATGCCAGCCCTCTGGCCTGAATACAGGCATTTCTCCTATGTTCCATGGTCTCCCACCTGGTTCACTCCCTGCATTGTATTACTAGTAAGGTAGTGTGGGAGGCACTTGGTTCTCCAAGTTCAGGGAAAAGCCCCCATGAAAGTCCTGGCTCTGGTTCTACAGGCCCTGGTATTATGGCATCTAGTCCAATGAGTTCCTGCCTGCCAGCCAGCTTCTGTTTCAGTGGTTCCCTAATCACTAGTAACAGGCTCAGAGCCAGGAACCGGAAAGCTGATGACAGTTACCTCCAAATCAGTGTCTTGGTCACTGCTGAACTCCAGGATTATGACATAGCCAAGATTAGTTCCAAACCATAGTTTGCACACATGGTTGTATGTGGGTTTGTAAACTTTAGTTTGGAGCTAATAATGGCTGGTAAAAGCACTAATGCAGGCACTGCACAATAGTTAGCTCAGAAAATGAAAGGGAGTGCGTTTTGGAGGGCGGGAAAGAGAGAGGGCAGGGAGTGCACAAGCCTGTGGGGTGCTCCTTAATGTCAAGGGTGCAATATTGAGTGTAAGGTTGGCTAATCTGTAGCCCAGAAAATGTTGTTAGACTACAGCTCCCATCAGCTCTAGCCAGCATGGTCAATGGTCCAGGATGATGGGAGTTGTAGTTCAACAACATTAGAGAACCACATGTTGTCTATAGCCACCTCAGGTATAGATAGAAGACTTTCTGTTCTGTTCACCAAACAACTGAAAATGAAAGAAAATATTTTACCCTTTGCCTTCTTGCGGAAGTACCACCAGGAAGCAGCAATTGTAACACCAAGAAGAATCAGCACGATAATTATTGCAATGAGCCATTTCTTCCATGAAGCCAGAACAACTACAAATGGTGGGGGGAGGAAGTATATCATGTATCAGGCATGGTATAACATCACTATCTGCTTTTGCAATACCAGTCCCTCACTGTAGGCAACAAGTCTCTTCAGACACTTAGGGATGCAAGCCCACTTAGGTATTTAAATATTGCCACCCAAAAGATCATTACTGTTCTTAAGTTGCTTAAGTTGCAGATGACATGCTTACTTGAGCATTCATCCTGATTTGTTTGGTGGTGGTGGGGATTAGACAACATCAACTATCGATTGAGCATTAATTCTGATTTGTTCGCAGTGAAACAAATGTTGTTCCACACTCTCCAGTGCATTTCCTCATCACTTTCTTTATTGCAAGAGGTCTGATTTGGGGAGAAGTCAGTTTGTTGTGCAAGAGCACCAAAGCAACCTTAATTGTGCAACGTGAATTTACCAGGATGTGATTGAATTCTATCCCAAAAAATATCAACAGTCTGAAGGTGCCCTTAGATTGCACAAACAACGTTTGCTGCTCTCTAGTGGCTCTGTCAGATCCCATGTCACACTGGTAATGTTGGGAGAAGCTTCCAAAATGGTTACTTCCTGTACTAGCATTCCCCACCTCCCAAACACTGATCTGGGGAGCAGTTCTGTGGTCAAACCCTCCTATGATCTCCCTCGTTCCAACATTACAGAGAAGCATGAGACAGACCCATGGAGGAAAGACAGCTACGCCACTTCTGAGTGTAAAAATGGTCTTTGCTTGATTCAAAAGAAGATAAAATTCATTTCACTGCCACATGTGACATCCATTGTGAGTTCCACCATGCACTTCTGAAATTCGCAATATTGCTCATTTGGTCTTAGCCTGATTGACACATATGGAGGGATTGTGCAGAGAATACATTTTCAGAGACATGGAAGCATTTTGTTGTCTATAATATACACTTTTATTGTTTCCTGTTGCACTTCTTTCACTGGCAAATTCATTCCAGGGCTTTCTTGGTACTTCAGTAGGTACGAGCTGAAATCCAAAGCCTTTTCATCCCCAGAAATGCAACCACAGAGGTGTGCATGTCTATGCAACTGACACTGGTACTATGAGAAGTGACCATGCCATCAGTGATGACAAGATAACATTCTCCCATCCCCATTCTTGTCTTATTTTGGAACTTTTTAAAAATGATGTTTTCAAGGCTGGCTCCAAGTTTGAGGGATCCCTTGGCAAACTGCCCTCTAGTTGACCCCTTTCTGCTTTGATGGACAGTAGCAGTGGTCTAAATGAGAGCTGGGCAGCTGGGAGCCTTTTTAAGTTCCTATACTGACCACGACATAGTGTCACTCCAGAGCATTATGGGGAATTTAAATGGTGGGCTCCTAGCTTTTCATTCCTTTTTTGCAATGAGGACAGAGTGGTCAGGTGTCAGTTGTGGGTGACCCTAGGCCTTTTTATTTCTCTTTTTTAATCTGCATTTTAATTACAAGCACTAATAAGTGTGTTATGTGCCTTCAAGGTGATTATGATTTATGGCAACCCTATGAATCAGCAACTTCCAACAGCATCTGTCGTAAACCACCCTGTTCAGATCTTGTAAGTTCAGGTCTGTGGCTTCCTTTATGGAATCAATCCATCTCTTGTTTGGTCTTCCTCTTTTTCCACTCCCTTCTGTTTCCCCCCAGCATTATTGTCTTTTGTTCTAACACCCAATTATTTGTCTTTTTTGTGGCCCATGGTATCTGCAAAGTCTCCTCCAACACCATATTTTAAATGAGTTTATTTTTCTCTTATCCGCTTTTTTCACTGTCCAACTTTCATACATAGATGTCAGGAATACCATGGTCTGAATGATCCTGACTTTGGTGTTCAGTAATACATCTTTGCATTTGAGGAGCTTTTCTACTTCTCTCATAGCTGTCCTCCTCAGTCCTAGCCTTCTTCTGATTTCTTGAATATTGTCTCCATTTTGGTTAATGGCTGTGAAGTTCAATGTCCTCCTTATAAACTTTGAAGTTACATAAATCTTCTGTTATTACTTTAGTCTTCTTGACGTTCAGCTGTAGTCCTGCTTTTGTGCTTTCCTCTTTAACTTTCATCAGCATTCGTTTCATATCATTACTGGTTTCTGCTAGTAGTATGATATTGTCTGCATATCTTAAATCATTTATATTTCTCTCTCCAATTTTCGCACCTCCATCTTAGTCCAGAGTCATGTCCAAAGTCTAGGTTGCACATCAGAACAATCAGATGCTGTGGCACCCCCATTTCTTTTAAAGCATTCCACAGTTTTTCGTGATCTAGACAGTCAAAGGCTTTGCTGTAATCTATAAAGCACAGCGTGATTTTCTTCTGAAATTCCTTGGTCCGTTCCATTATCCAACGTATGTTTGCAATATGATCTCTGGTACCTTTCTAAATCCAGTTTGGACATCTGGTATTTCTTGCTCCATATATGGGAAGAGCCTTTGTTGTAGAATCTTACTTTACTTGCATGGGATATTCAGGCAATAGTTCGATAATTACTGCATTCCCTGGGATCTCCTTTCTTTGGAAGTGGGATGTATATTGAATGCTTCCAGTCTGTGGACCATTGTTTTCTTTTCCATATTTGTTGGCAAATTTTTGTCAAAGTTTTGACAGATTCTGTCTAAGTAACTAAGCACTGATATACCCCATTAGAAAGAAATGAGTTGTGTGGAAAAGGGAATTTTATCAGGTGTAGTTTTCACTGGATGACAAACTGCATCTTCTGAAATGCACACATTACACAATTCGTAAGGCAGATCTTAAACTTATATCATGAATTCCCTAAAAGAATCCTGGGAACTGTAGTTTTGTGCAAGTGCTGACAATTCTCTGCAGGAGACTCCAAGGGACTCTCACCAAACTACATTTCCAGGGTTTCTGGGGAAGAGACCTCCTTTACGTCTACACTGCAGATGAAACATTCATGAGCCTCATCCTCCTTTGCATCTGGCTACTCTACTATGCAAGCCCTTCCCTTTCCCCTCTCTCTCTTTGCACAGCGAATCCATGAGCAGAACGTACCCCTGACAATCATCATGTTGCTGTCTATGTGTGATTTTGCTTGGTTGTCAGCTCTGCAAAAGTACTTCCCTCCATCTTGGCTTGTGAGTCCAACTCTGTGCCAAACAGCTGTGCGTTTTTTCTTCTCTGTTACCTTATGCAAGGATTTTGGATTATTTTCTCTAAAAAAGTTGAACTCAATAGGATAAGATCCTGAACCAACAGTGCAGAAAAGTGTGAGGTCTGTGCCATCTTCCACATCTTCATTTGGAAGTCTTGTCATGTTAATATTACCAACTGGAACTGTGGATTAAAGTACAGAGAAAAGACTTAACAGCAGACTCTAAACCACTGGTAGTAGAAATGCTAACTATATAGCAATTTACTTACTTATTACATTTATATCCCACCTTCCCTCCAAGGAGCTCAAAGTGGTGTACATGGTTCTCCCCTCCCCATTTGATCCTCACAACAACCCTGGGAGGTAGGTTAGGCTGAGAGGCTGTGACTTACCCAAGGTCATCCAGTAAGTTTCATGGCTGAGAGGGGATTTGAGTGGGGAAGTCATAGTCCAACACCCTAACTATCACACAACACTGGCTTTCTTAATTATAAACGTTGGCTCTCTTGAATTATAAACACTGGAAGTAGATGAAGTGAAGTCATATAAATGGATACGTAGAATTCATTTATATCCAGCAATGGAGGGCAAGGAACTCCTGTCAATATTATCTAGTTATTTATTACCTCTGTGTTTATTTATGAGTTCAAAGATATCACAGGAACTTTGTGAAATCAAATAAGAATGCAGCCTGGACCCCTACAAATGCACACTTCAAGGCTATGAATCAAAATGGTCTAAACCCTGAATAGCAGGGATGGGGAGCTTGTGGCCTTCCAGAGGTTGTTGGACTCCCATCAGCACTTGCTAGCATGGCCAATGGTTAGGTATGCTGGGAGCTGTAGTCTACAACATCTGGAGGGCCACAGGTTCTCCATCCCTGTCCAATGGTAAAAAGTCCAATGTCCTGTATTTTCTTCCTTGTAGGGGCATATTGGTTTTTTTCCTGGAAATAATTGCAGTTGGGTCAAAGCCATAGCAAAGCTCATGGTTTTCTATAGTTTTCTGGGCAATTTACGTTAATTGGCCTTTGATGTCATTAACATTTCAGTTTAACATTCTGACCCCTTTTTTAAAGAGAGAGAAAAAAACCCTAATCAAACATTTTCATTAATGACTGAAAACCCCAATACAGAATGCAAACTTTTAAAAGAAATGTAGCTGTTTCACATATGAAACGTTATTTAATTCCAAAACTTTGAACCAAGATTAATAGTATTGCTAGAATTCCAAAGGGTTCCACCTGACTAGAGCTTGTACTTATGGAAGACTCCAGGAGGCAGCTGCCTGCAAAAAAGAAATTTTAGTGGACGCCATCATTTGCTCTGTTTGATCCACCTCATTACCATAACATGCGAGCCAGCATTTAATTTCTAGCAAGGGGCATATTTTCAACAGAGCAAGGGCTAATGGGCCAGCAACACTGACTCTGCCTACTAAAGGACTCTTTTAATCTCTTTCTCCCCCATTGTGAACAGCAAGGGATGCTTTGATGGAGCACGTTATTAGCCATTACTATGTCAATATTCACTGGCTGACCTTCACCAACCACACACCCTCAACCTAACCTACCTCATAGGGTTGTTGTGTGGACAAAAAGGGGGGCACTATTTGCACTACCACATCCTGTATGGATGATTCCAATTACACTGTAGGAGTGGAGGCTAGCTAGTTCATTTGTCTTAATTGTCAGCGTAGGAGATAATGGCAGAGGTGCAGAATAGTGTGAGAGAGGGGGTGTCCTTTAGATCAGAGGCTATGCTGGGGATCACAGATTTTGTCTCCTGATTTGGCCTCCAGCTTCCAGTGCTCCATCCTTACTGTAGAGGCATTAAAGTGTTTAACATTCTAAAAACAAAACACCCCTTTTTAAAAAAAGGAGATCAGTCACTTACCTATCACGGTGATGTTTAAACCAGTACTTTGTTGTGGAACAGAATGGCCATTTTCAGCACTACAAGCATAATCTCCTGGAGCATGCACGTTAGTTGCATTGACCCAAAACTCTGCTGATCTGTTTACTGTAACCGCTGTGCTGTTAATAGGTTTGCCTCCTCTGTAGAGAGTATATAGTATGGGTAGAGTTCCACGACTGGAATAACAGTGCAAACTGAATAACTTCCCCACCACTACTTGAGAACTTGATTGGGAAAGGACTGGTTGGGAAACTGGAGCTGAAAAGGAAAATGAAATGAGTGCATAAGTGGCTGCAAGAATAATCCTGCTTAGAGTTATTTTGCATGGTGATTAATGACTTCCAAAATGAGAAATCTGGGACCACAAAGCTGCCAGGAAACAATGCTCTGTGGACTTGAAGAACTCCAATCACACAAAGAGTAGTGAGGGAAATGCACTCTGTATGTGCTCAGAAGCACTCCCCTTCAAAAAGCTTACAAGAGGGAAAACCTCCCAGGCCAAAGGATGGCATGGAAAACATGGCTCATTTTTCTTGAGAAGAGGTTCCAAGGCTAAACCCTGATAAAGCACATCAATCTCCCAGCAATCAGCTATTTGTAGAGGGGATTATAATTAAAAATATCAGCACAATATTATTGGGACTGATGCAAGGTAGCCTGGAATAGCTTTCTTCAAGAGCTGCTGATGTCAAAAAGAGCACAAGGGGCTCTAGGTTTTAGCACTGCTCCTAGGATGGTTGGCTTCTAACAGGAATGTAGGCTGCAGTGGGTTCTGGTGTACACTCTCTATTCATACAAATCATTGAGAATCTACTCTTAATTTGTCTGTGACCAGATAAGGAGAGCAGGATTCCTGTACCAGAGGTGGGGTGCTGGTTTGGGAGTGCTGGGAGACATTAGGATTGGGAGCACTGGGATGGTGATGGGGGTGGTTTAGGAGCACCTGGGGTCATAGGTGGTTTGGGAGAAGCTGGGGTGGTGGTGGTGGCACACAAAGCGTGCAGGGGTGAGGCCCCTAGTATCTGATTAAAAGTTGCAATTAAACACACACGGGTCAGATCCACCTGATATATTTAAAGCACATTTAAAGCACATGGCTTCCCTCAAAGAACCCTGGGAACTGTAGTTTGTTAAGGGTGCTGGGACTCTGAAGCGGTAACCACTGTTCCCAGGATTCTTTGGGGGAAGTCATGTGCTTTAAATGTATGGTGTGGATCTGTCTATGTTGTTCATAGCTGATGTGAGATGCAATTATTTTGTGCTTAATTGTCCATAACCAAATTAAAAGACAGCAAATGACATTTTTAATTCTCCCAGGGACATCTATGTTGTGATAGTTAAGGAAAACCTGGCTTGCCTATCATAGCAACTAGGGATGGGAGAGAATTTCACTAAATTCGAATTTGGCACCTGAGTTCCCTATAGTCCACATATTCATTAACTTTGCAGACCAATCCTGTGTACAGCGAGCTTTGGCAGCTTTTCCTGACACTGGATTAAAAAAAAAAACTCACAAAATGGACAACAACCTTGTTTATCTGTGTCAACTCTCTCCTTCTACTTGTTTCACTCCCTTCCCTGCCACCCCCCACATCTGGTTTCTCTTTCTTTCTCTCTCTGCCACCCTCCCCTCCACTTGAGTAAAACATGATCCAAGAAGGGAGGGAGTGAAGGGGGAGCAGACGGGCAAGAGGCAGCCACAGAGTCCAGCACAGCACTGGTGGGGGACAACTTGCGCAAAGTGCGACTAAAGCAACTTGAGAAAATGATCAATTTTGTCTCCCTCCCATCCCCCTTGCTCCTTTTTTCAGCCCCCTAACTCTCTATGTATCGGGTGTTAAAATTCTTCCTACCAATGTTTTCCTTGTTTCTACATACGCCACATATAGAAAGAAGAAAAATACTGGTAGGAACAGGGCTGGCGCCAGCCTGCCCCATCTACCACATGCACACATGTACGCCCCACCTACCTACCTTTCCCTTGGTGAATGATGCGCACATGCCTGCCATCAACCAAGATGGCGGCCAAGGCTTCCCTAAGGGACTGATGGCTCTGTCACCATCTTGGTTGATGGTATACATGCATGCTACGTATGTGCATCCCTGCCATCAACCAAGATGGTGGCAGGGACATCAGTCCCTTAGGGAAACCTTGGCTGCCATCTTGGTTGATGGCACGCTTGTGCCCACAGCACAACCAGCATTTACATCAAGGCAGAGGTAGGTGGGGCATGCAGGAATGTGTCACGGGCCTTGTGGCAGTAGGGGGGTGGCTGGGAGTTCCCTCTTGTGATCCACGGCAGGGTCAGGAGCCGACACTGCTGTGAATCACAGAAGGGAACACTACCCACCCACCCAAAAGAGGGGCCCTTCGGATCCAGGGGCCTTGGCCAGGGCCCAACCTGGCCACGCTCTGGCGCCGGCCCTGGGTAGAAAGAACATTAATAATGACATTAACAATAATATTATTTTTCTCCAAGGGAAAAAATCAAACTGGTAAAAGCAGAAGATAGCAGAAAACAAATGCACAGAGAATGGAACCGCCTGCCCGTTTGGCGTAATGAGATCAAACCGGCACCAATAAGCAAATTCCATCCCTAATAGCAACACAGGGAGCTGCGTTCTACCAAGTTGGACCATTAGTCAATTTAACTTAGTACTACCCAGCTCAGTGGCTCTCTGGGTTTTTAGACAGGGGTAATTCCCAGCCCTACCTGGAAATGCCGGGGTTTGAACCTGGGATCTTCTGTATGTGAAGCAGATGCTCTACCACTGAGCTTCATTGCACCTCAGAGGGCAGAACACCAGCTCAGGAGCTGCTCTGTGGACCCCTAGGATCCATTTGGGCAAGCGTGTGTGGTCAAATTGTCACTCGTTCTACTAACCAGGTCCCACAAGAAGTCATCTTCTTCTATAACTCTCCCACTTCACTCAGCCCTGGGGAAATCTTTATAGTCCTTGCGGGCATTTGTCAAGGCACTGAAGCATCAGCACTGCTAATGTCATGTTTCCCTGGCCAAGTTTACTTCCAACTGGGTTAGTCATACCACATGACATCTGAATGGCATGACACCTGATACATGTAAATGTCATGGCCCCAAACTAGGAACTTTCAGAATAAGGCAATGGCAGCCCAGAAGAGGAGATGGAGCCACTGGTTTGTCCCATGTAGCGTCACAGCCACCAGAGTCGATATCTCATCCCTGAACCCTGGAGAGACACCTCTGGCACCATACTCCAATGATTGCTCCACTGACTCCTTGGAGGAGAGCCCTGAGGGAGATATCCCCACAGCCTGAAACCCTAGGGCCTAAAGGAAGCCAACAGCTGCAGGTAAAGGCACTGGCCCTTTAAATGGCCAGATGCAACATTCAGGGGTGGGGCCTCAAATCAATGAATACCTATCCCAGGCTAAAATGATCTGCCAGTTGCTCCAGGATGCTGCTAACAGTGGTGTACCGAGGGCGAAGCAGTGGGAGTGGTCCACCCCAGGTGCAGGCAATAAGGGGGTAGCGGCAAACAACAGAGCGGCTCCCTCGGGGCTCCAGCGGCTCTTTTCAGCGGCAGAGGCAGGAACGTCTCCACGGTGGCCCCATGGCTGGCTGGCTATGAAGTGGGCCGGTGGCGCATTTCACATCCTGCACCTGTGAGGCTGCGCCAGAGGCTCCTCCATGACACCCCTTGCCAAGCGTAGCTCTGCACTCCCTCTGTCAGCCACTTGGCAGCAGCGCTCTCCGTTGCCCTCCTCTGCCACCTCCTTCTCCCCTTCCCTGCTCACCCCAAGAGAGACAGCCCTTGGGCCAGAAGAGCAAGGCGAGCGCCGGTCTCCATGCCGGGCGGGGAGAGCAGGAATGCACTAGGCCCCTCCCTCTGGCCAGGCAGGTGCTTCGGCGGCCAGACTCGTTCACCACCTGCCTGCCTGTCTGCTCAGCAGTGCCCCCGGCCGCCAGACAAGAGGGCCATTGTGCTGCTCCCTGGCCCTGCTTGCGAGCATCCCTGGGGGCATCTGGTTGGCCATGAGACAACAGCAGGACAGGCTAGGTGGTGCCACTGGCCTGATCCGGTTGCAGAGCTCTTTCATGCTCCCCACAAGCAAGCGGGGCAACCTTGACGGCACGGCCACCACTCGCCACCCTGTCCTCATCACCGTTTCCCTGGCACGCCCTTAGTCTTGCCTGTTCGCAGCCACTCCTCAGAGGGCTTCTCCTGCAGCAGCTCAGCCTGCCTGTACCAGCAGACATGGCGAGGGCCTCCCGCTCGGCTTCTGTGGAGCCCCCACAGCCAGTGGCAGTCTACTTCTGTGTCACATCTGGCCCTGGGGGAGGGGCTGGGGCCATTATTATTATTCATTTCATTTCATGATTATTACTGAAAATAATTTTGTCATATAAAGGAGGGGGTGTTGAAAAAGGATCCGCTCTGGGTGTCAAATACGCTAGGTATACCACTGGCTGCTAATACAACTTGTGTGGCTGTAGGATCTGTAGGAGGCTGTAGCCTCAGCTTTAGGATCATGACCTGTGGTCCTGAAACCTATTTGATTTAAAATGAAATAGAAACAGTTCAGTAGTTCTATTTCTCAGCAGAGTATATATTTTGCAAAGCGGAATGAGAATTAACCAGCCCACCTTCCCCTCATACAGACTAGCTGAATAAAAACAACACAGACCGTCTTCTTTGGTAACAAGTATTAAGAATGTTTACTCACAACCTTTCATATGTTCAGGAAACATAGGCTCTAGCTTGCAGAGAAAAGATAGAAGTAGGTAGTAGATTTAATCCATGATTGGGATCGTCTGGCAGAGAAGCCTGTAGAGGCTTTTTTCTCCTGTGGCTTAATGGAGAATTATGCTAATAAGAGAACAACATCTCTTAACAAAGAAGAGGAAGAGAAGAAGGGAAATAACACCT
This sequence comes from Rhineura floridana, assembly GCF_030035675.1. Taxonomy (NCBI): domain Eukaryota; kingdom Metazoa; phylum Chordata; class Lepidosauria; order Squamata; family Rhineuridae; genus Rhineura; species Rhineura floridana. The sequence continues at coordinate 41,363,865 of NC_084482.1, forward strand.
CTCAATAGGAAGTAACATCACAGTAAACAAGCATAGAGGTGTCCCCAAATTCTGGTTAGAAGGGACATCTCCCTATTAAAAGCCTGCAAGCTTGCTTATCCCAACAAAACCCACACCTATGCCCCTCTCCAATCTGCTGACCCTGCTTTGCCTTGCCTTCCTGTCTGACTGGGACTATTGATCTCCCTTTTGTTTGGGCCATCACCTATTGGCATTACTGGGCATCCCCATGGATCGAGCAATAAAGTCCTCATTATTCTGCAAATAATGATTTATCGTTTATCAAATAAGAGACTCATATCTTCCAGTCAACTTACCAAAAACATTTAGCTGTACAGGGTCACTCTCCTTGACAATCCCTTTTATCTCAGCCCTACAAACATAGGATCCAGTATCAGCCACACGGACCTTGGTAACATTATAGACACTGTTGTTGGCCATTAATCTGTTGTCCTTCATGACTGAGAAATGTATTGGCAGTGAACTGTCAACTCGACACACAATTCGTAAAAAACTGTTTTCATCCCAGTTTCTTTTGTGATGAACCAGCATTGGCTTGGAAAACAGTTCTGTAAAATACATGGAGAGAACAACCAAGTTATCCATTTAGATCAATTTCCACATGATCAGTTTAAAATGCAACAAGTATACAGTCATTATAGTAGCAGGGAATCTAGTCACCTTTCACATTTCCATTACAGTCTTTCTAATATGGCATTTCTATTGTGGAAATATCACGTTTTGTGGTTTCTTGTTGCTATGGAAAACGTTTTCATTGGTTAGCTGCATACTTTTATTGGCTGTTCTCTTGGGAGGGGATTTCAGATGGTTTTTGAACTGATGCTATTTTATTATTATAAACTTTCTGGCATTGCCTGGAAAGGCAGCCTAGAAATATTTTTAATAATAATTTAAAAAATAATACACAAGAGGGAGGTGCCAGTAGGCTTGGGGAAACCAAAGAAACCTTCTGTAGAAAAACTCCTAAGGAAAGAAAATAACAATGAGGACTGACCAGTTGCAGCATGTGATGCGTGGTGTTGTCTCTGCAGTGCCCTTCCAGCTACAGTGGTGCTGCCGCTTCCTGGGACTAGGGTGGGGAGGGGCAGCATGGTGGGGGAGGAAGCACTGGATTGGAGGCAATGAGAGATATAGATGCACTTGCGCCCGTGCGGCAATGTTGCCTTGCCCCATCCTGGTCCTGGCAAGCAGCAGCACTATTGCAGCCAAGAGGGTGGCACACCGATGGCAGCACTCCAGCTCATGCACCACAGCTGCGAACTGAGCATGTTTAGTGGGCACAGAATGCTCGTTGTCGGGGGCAAATGGAAAACCAGGGAGGAGGGGAAATGGAGTGCAGTGGCTGGAAATCTGAACCAGGAGCACTCTAAACTGCAGCTTTTGGCTACAGGTTCTACTTGTTCATAATATGTTAAAGAATTCTGCCTAAATGGTGGGTTGTATTTGGATTTCAACACTGAACCACATACAGTTCTTAGCTACTTTCGCATACCCCCAAAAGGCACACAATACATCAAATATGCACATAGACCAAATATTTGTGCAAGGTGGGTATGTATTCCCAAATCTATATAAAATGTATTTCTATAGAGCACTGGTATAGCTCGTACTATAAACATCCTGGGCAAACATCTATTTGCATCAACAACATTGTTGCCATGTAATTAGGGGACCCTGCCAGGGTTATCGGCAGAGCTTGGAAAAGTTACTTTTTTGAACTACAACTCCCATCAGCCCCAGCCAGCATGGCCACTGGATTGGGCTGGTGGGAGTTGTAGTTCAAAAAAGTAACTTTTCCAAGCTCTGGTATCGGTAGCCATGCTCAAATCTAGGCCTGTATAGTGTAGAAAGCAACAGATGCTAGAAGCAGCAGGGAGCTGGAATCTGAAGAGCAGCAGGTATTGATTGCTCTTTTGTCCAGGCTGAGATGAAAGGCAAAGTTCCCAGTGTTTATACCAGGCCAGCCAATCACAGGGTTGGTGTAGTTTGCCTGTATTCTCTTCTGCAAGTGAGGAAGACTAAGAGGCCCAAGGTACCTAAAAAAGCTAAATCTGAGCCTCAAATGATGATATTCCCAGTTCAAGGTTTGTTGTTAAAATAACTGTACCCTTTGCATGTTGAACATCCATTGTATGAACCCAGACCATGACTGAACTGATCTTGGTTGTGTGAAAGTGCCAGCATATCATACAACACTGTTTCTATAACTGATGAGGATGAGAATTTTAACAAGTTATACCAAAATGACTGTTTAATGTCACCACCACCTGAGCATTCACCACATTTCTAATTTTCACTGTCTTTTGGATCAGAAGATGCCCTGCCCTGCGGTGGGGAGTCTAGATTATTCATGTGTACTGTAATATACTAGTGCTCCTGATTAGAGATGTGAAGGCTCAGAAAAAAACTAGAAAAATTCAGGAAAAAAATAGAATTTGTTTTTTCAAAATTTTCTAGGCCTTCAAATCTCTACTCCTGATCATTCACCCGCTCATTTGCAGATGACTGGGGCAGTTTGGATTGCATTTTGTTTTGAGTTTAATATTTATAAATTGTATCTTCACAAAAAGGTACCCAAGTTACAACAGAAATATGTACATAAAGCATTTCTGAAAAGCACAGGTGTCTTTAAAACTCTAAATTTGTTGTTATGTGCCTTCAAGTCGACTATGACTTATGGCGACCCTATGAATCAGCGACCTCCAAGAGCATTTGTCATGAACCACCCTGTTCAGATCTTGAAAGTTCAGGTCTGTGGCTTCCTTTATGGAATCAATCCATCTCTTCTTTGGCCTTCCCCTTTTTCTACTCTCTTCTGTTTTTCCCAGCATTATTGTCTTTTTTTTTTTTTTTTTACAATAATTTTTATTCAAATTTTCATAAAACATAGAAAACAAAATCATAAAACATTCAAAGACAAAAAACAAAACAAAACAAAAATGATTAAACAAAAAAAAATAAAATGTTGACTTCCCATTTGTCACATATCAAATCAGTTATAGGTCTACAATATATAACAATCCTGTCTCTTAAATCATATTATAAAATCACTTTTCTCCAGTAGTTATCTTAATTAATCATCAAATCTCATAAACATTACTTTATTCTTTCCACAAAAAGTCAAAGAGAGGTTTCAATTCTTTAAGAAATATATCTATCAATTTTTCTCCAAATAAACATGTCAATTAATCCATCTCGTTAATAATTATAATAATCTTATTGTCATAACCATAGTCCAAATAAACATTTTGATTAATCCATCTCATCAGAATCTGTTAGGTCCAATAATTTCAATAGCCATTATTCCATTATCCCTATTAGTTCCATCTTCCATCTTCAATAGTCCTGTTAAGTCCAGTAATTTCAGTGTCCAATCTTCCATTATCAGTATTCCATAATAATCTTGCTGTTGTAGCCATAGTCATATAATAAGAGTCTGATGGGAATTTCCTCTATCCCAAATATTTTCTTGCCATCCATTCTGAATAAGTTGCTGAAATACTGTTGTAAAGTCATATCTGTGTTCTTCTTTTTTACAAAATGCACTGGCTCATCTCTTAAGAGTTTTTCCATTGTCACATGGCTGCAGTTAATTCCATAGATTTTCTCTATATCAAGCTCCATCACATCATTCCAGTCCAGAAGATTATCCAAGCCATTGATAACTTTATCTCTAATATCTTCATTAATTTCTTCAAAGATAACGTTAAATTCCAAACAGTAGATTTTATTTCTAAAATCCATAAACTCCAGATCTTTTTCCAATTCCACATTTGTTCCAATCTCCAGCATTATTGTCTTTTCTAATGAATCATGTCTTCTCATTACGTGTCCAAAGTATGATAACCTCAGTTTCATCATTTTAGCTTCTAGTGATAGTTCTGGTTTAATTTGTTCTAACACCCAATTATTTGTCTTTTTTGCAGCCCATGGTATCCGCAAAGCTCTCCTCCAGCACCACATTTCAAATGAGTTGATTTTTCTCTTATCTGCTTTGTTCACTCTCCAACTTTCACATCCATACATAGAGATCGGAAATACCATGTATGATCCTGACTTTAGTGTTCAGTAATACATCTTTGCATTTGAGGACCTTTTCTCGTTCTGTCATAGCTGCCCTCCCCAGCCCTAGCCTTCTTCTGATTTCTTAACTATTGTCTCCATTTTAGTTAATGACTGTGCTGAGGTATTGATAGTCCTTGACAAGTTCAATGTCCTCATTGTCAACTGTAAAGTTACATAAATCTTCTGTTGTCATTACTTTAGTCTTTTTGACATTCAGCTGTAGTCCTGCTTTTGTGCTTTCCTCTTTAACTTTCATCAGCATTCGTTTCGAATCATTACTGGTTTCTGCTAGTAGTATGGTATCGTCTGCATATCTGAAATTATTGATATTTCTCCCTCCAATTTTCACACCTCCTTCATCTTGGTCCAATCCTGCTTTCCGTATATGTTCTGTGTATAGATTAAATAAATAGGGTGATAAAATACACCCCTGTCTCACACCCTTTCCGATGGGGAACCTATCGGTTTCTCCATGTTCTGTCCTAACAGTAGCCTCTTATCCAGAGTATAGGTTGCGCATCAGGACAATCAGATGCTGTGGCACCCCCATTTCTTTTAAAGCATTCCATAGTTTTTCATGATCTACACAGTCAAAGGCTTTGCTGTAATCTATAAAGCACAGGGTGATTTTCTTCTGAAATTCCTTGGTCCGTTCCATTATCCAACGTATGTTTGTGATATGATCTCTGAGCCTCTTCCCTTTCTAAATCCAGCTTGGACGTCTGGCATTTCTCGCTCCATATATGGTAAGAGCCTTTGTTGTAGAATCTTGAGCATTACTTTACTTGCATGGGATATTAAGGCAATAGTTCGATAATTACTGCATTCCCTGGGATCCCCTTTCTTTGGAATTGGGCTGTATGGGCCATTGTTTAGTTTTCCTTATTTCTTGACAGATTTTTGTCAAAATATGGACAGATTCAGTCTCAGTAGCTTGTAACAACTCTATTGCCAGACTCTCTCTCTCTCTCCACCCATCCTTACAGTCACTCACACAATTGCACACAATGTCTGTGATATGTCTGAAAAGCATCCTTAGTTCTATCACTGTCTCTGAAATAGCCCCTAGCCTAGTTGTGTTGTCTGCTGAACTCTTGAAAAACAAGTCTTCAGAGTTAAGTTGGATAAACAGAACTGGTTTATCAGTGGAGGCTTTAACATACCCTTCTGGTTGGGCCCCATTGCCTTCTGATGCCTGCAGCATTACACACACAAGTACATGGAGCTGTGCAACACCTTCTCCCAATAGCATATAAAACCCCACATGAGGGAAGCAATAAGGCAGGAGGGACGAACTGGAGTGTGAGAATAGTGGGGAGAAAAAGGACACACCACCTCTTCCTCCATACTGTTCCTGTGCTCTCAAACAGCCTCACCCAAAGCAACTTTGCAAGCTGATCCCACACACCCAATTAGTGGCCATGATGTTGCAAAGGCACTCTGACCAGAACTTTCAGCTAATCTGCCAAACTTTCAAATTATAAATATAGATCTTTAGAACTTAAAAGACTGGATATTTATTTATTTATTTATTTAATTTATTAGTCGCCCATCTGGCTGGTTGTCCAGCCACTCTGGGCAACGTACAAGATAAAAAACAATTGGAGGATACTCCTCCAAGGTGCAAATGACCTTGACCTAGCACAAGTGAGACAGAGAACACTCTTACCAGCCACCACAACATTTACTGTGCTGATTTTGGACACGCTCCCAAGTTCCACTTTGCATGTATAATTGCCATTGTCTTCCACTGTAGCTACTTTAGAGTACTTCACAGACTGTCTAGACTTTGTGCTATTAAGAATCACTTTGTTCTTCTGGATGATGATTTCAGTTTGATCCTGGTGGTGACGTAGGACAGTTGTACATTCTACACGCATGTTATCTCCTTCTGTAATGTTCTGTGGTGGATGGATGGTTATGTTGGGAATGGAAAATGGTTCTGTGAGAGAAAAAAAACAAAAACAAATAAAACATGTGTAAGGATGGTGTTACTTTTGGCAGTCTGACATTTATTCACCTGCTTTTTGATTAGAAACCCTGTTACATATTTAAGACTAATTTATCAAGAATTTTATTCCATTTAAAACAAGTGTAGGCTATGGTCTGAAGGTACATAAGCAGGGTCAGGTCTGGTCAGCGCCTGGATGGGAGACAGCCTGGGAACCATATGTAAGCCGCCTTGGGTTTCTATCATGAAAAGAAAGGTGGAGTATAAATGTAATAAATAAAAATAATAGTGTAGTGGCAAATTCAGAAGTGCAGGGTCCCTTCATGATAGTTACAGCCATGCCCCCTCCCATCCTCCCCTTTTTTGCTGCTGGGTTGAGAATTAGATCCTTGTTAATACTTTTCCCATAACAACAGACGTCCCTAGGAGCCAATCACCATGAAAGGGAAGAGTGTTAGCTACTAAGAAAACCCTTCTCAGTGGCTAACACATGCCCTTTTCATGATGATTGGCTCATGGGATGCTGGAAACATAGGTGCCCTGCTGGGACCCTGCTAACAAAAAGGTAAGGGATCTAAGACCCCCCAAGTCCCTGGACGACTACTACCCTGGTAGGGAACCCTTTTCAGCCTAAGGACTGCAGCCCCTTAAGGGCAACCTTCTTGGGGCCACATGTCAATGGTGGGCATGGCCGGTGGCAAACATTATATATATATATATATATATGCCAACCTCTGAAAATCCAGAAAAAGGGATCGTTAGGGCAAAACTAGATGTGGAGGCGAATCCATGTGTTTAAACGAGAACCTGCCCTCATCACACAGAACACGGGGGAGGGTCCAACTCAGGCAGCAAAAGGAGAATGTGGGATGAGAGGCACAGGAGTCTTCTACACACACATACACACACACACACACAGAGAGAGAGAGAGAGAGAGAGAGAGAGAGAGAACAGCCTTTCTTCTCAATCAGTTTTCTCCTAGCTGTGGCTCTGATACCAGAAGAAATGAGCTTTCCCAAAAGAAAAATGCTTGGGAAGAGCTGCTGCAGAGAAGAATTCACTCACCTCACTTGTACACCCCTTATTCTCTTATACTCCCCCCACAACACCTGCATCTCAAGTCCGATGTGATTATTTCAGACCTAAGTATACATGGGTCTGGCACCATTATGGATAATCTTGCCATGAGGCTTCTCTCCCTAAACTTGAGCTCTGCAGTTCCTGCCTGTACAACACAGGGTCAGCAGCTCCAAGTCATCAAAGGATGCTTGGCATATGCCTGTCAGAGAATGTTAAGAACCATCCTGCTGAATCAGACCAAGCATCCACCTAACATAGCAGTCTGTTTCCAAAAGCAGACAGTTAATCATATGAGGACATGCAACATGTGTTTCTTTCTATGAATATTTGACTGATTTGACCTACAAATGACCCCTAAGGGCCAAACTAGAGAAGATACACAAGAAGTATGATGGGCCTCTATGAAGTAAACTGTGATGAGTCAAGGATGTAGACTGAATTTATTTAGACAGATTTGGGCTCATAGTGAGTTTGCATGTTTATGCCAGATCCATTCCTTGATCCAGACTAGGATTTCAGAATGTTCTAGGCTAGGCATAGGTTGATCCACCCCAGGATTTACAGAAAATTGTGGAAGTAAGAACATCAGTCTGTATGTGAGCAAAGAAAAATGGAAATGGACTGCCTTCAAGTCAATCCCGACTTATAGCGACCCTATGAATAGGGTGTTCATGGTAAGCACTATTCAGAGGGGGTTTACCATTGCCTCCCTCTGAGGCTAGTCCTCCCCAGCTGGCTAGGGCCTGCTCAGCTTGCCACAGCTGCACAAGCCAGCCCCTTCCTTGTCCGCAGCTGCCAGATGGGGGGCAACTGGGCCTCTTGGAACTATGCAGCTTACCCATGGCTGCACAGGTGGCAGGGCACGTAACCCCTGAGCCACCACTGTGGGGGTGATCTTTAGCTGGCCCTTTACACCCAGGAGACACGAGCGGGGATTTGAACTCACTCTGGACTCCCAGCCAGGCTCTCCTCCCCACTGTGCTATCAGGGACATAATAACCACATAACTTTCCTAGGGTGACAGCTCCCTTGATATCATGGAGAATGAGGGTCTCAGAGAAGAAGGGCGGCACTCTGAGAAGGTGAATGAGACAATTGTATCTGTTTTGGATTTGTTAGGCGCTGGGGAATATTTTGAGCACAACAACCATGTATGAAAGGGACAGGCTCTACTTGAACCAGGAATCATCTTGTACTGGGGATATATTATCTCCTTCCCTCCCGACCAAAATGCCCAGGGTAACCTTGAGATAGAGAATAAACTCAATAAGGCAACCAAAGGAGGAAATGCTGCAGTAAATGATGACTTCATTTACCCTCACATAGACTGGATACATGTGTGTTTCAGTTATGACAAAGAGGTAACATTCTTAGGTACCCTACATTATTTTGCCCTAGAATAGCTGGTCACAGAACTGATCAGGCTTAATAACCCTGGACTTAATCTTAAGTGACACCCAGGATCTGGTGTGAGATGTAAGTTTTGTAGAACAGTCTGGAAACCAATTCAACATACATGTAAGTGGACAGTTGCCAAGAAAATCCAACACATTCATGTTTGACTTCAAAAGAGGATACTTCCCAAAAATGAGGAAGTAAGACATTGAAATGGAAAATGAAGAGGGTCATATCTCCCTACAATGCTTGGAGTTTGGTCAAAACTACAACAGACACTCGGCTAGAATGCATACAGCAGATCATGAGAGGTATCACTAGGATTAAAAGGATGCTAGCATGGTTAACAAGCAGAATCAAGGAAGCTATTAGGAGCAAGAAGGCTTCCTTCAGAAAATGGAAGTTTTATACAAATTACGAGAACAAAAAGGAACGTAACCTTTGGCAAAAGAAATGCAAGCAGACAACAAAGCATGAAAAAAAATTTGGACATCTGGTATTTCTTGCTCCATATATGGGAAGAGCCTTTGTTGTAGAATCTTACTTTACTTGCATGGGATATTCAGGCAATAGTTCGATAATTACTGCATTCCCTGGGATCCCTTTCTTTGGAATTGGGATGTATATTTAATGCTTCCAGTCTGTGGGCCATTGTTTAGTTTTCCATATTTCTTGACAGATTTTTGTCAAAATTTGGACAGTTGCAGTCTCAGTAGCTTGTAGCAACTCTATTGGTATGCCATCTGTTCCTGGCGATTTGTTTCTTCCAAGTATTTTCAGAGCAGCTTTCACCTCACATTCTAAAATTTCTGGTTCTTTATCAGACGGTTCCTCCATGAATTAATCTGTCATCCTGGCATCTCTTTTATAGAGTTCTTCAGTGTATTGTTTCCATCTTCCTTTTATTTCATCTCAGTCAGTCAGTGTGTTCCCCTATTGATTATTCAACATCCCTACTCTTGGTTTAAATTTCCCTTTCAATTCTCTAATCTTTTGGAATAGGGCTCTTGTTCTTCGCTTTTTATTTATTTATTTATTTTATTTATTTATTTTATTACATTTCTAGACCGCCCTATAGCAATAAGCTCCCAGGGCGGTGAACAGCATAATAAAACAGATTAAAATACAAGCGGATGTAAATACAATACAGTACACAATAAAACAATTAAAATTCCAAATTTAAATTCAATTTTAAAATTTTTAACATTTTTAAAATGCCTGGGCAAAGAGGTAGGTACCTGGCGCCGAAAAGATAACAGAGAAGGCGCCAGGCGTATCTCGTCAGGGAGGGCGTTCCACAGTTCGGGGGCCACCACCGAGAAGGCCCTAGCTCTAGTTGTCGTTCTCTGTGCCTCCTTATGCGTTGGGACACGGAGAAGGGCCTTCGACATCGAGCGCAGTGACCTCTTCTATTTCTATACAATTTCTATTTCTATACAATATTGTAATAGTTCTCTTTGTCCCTATGTACTAGTCGCTGTATTGTTGCATTTAGGGTTCTGACCATCTTTCTATCTCCTTTTGCTTTTGCTTTCCTTCTCTCTTTAACTATTTTAAGAGTTTCTTCAGTCATCCATTGAGGTCTTTCTCTCTTTTTAACTAGAGGTATTGTCTTTTTGCATTCTTCCCTGATCATGTCTCTGACTTCATAGTTCTGGTTCTCTGTCAACTAAGTTTAAAGCCTCAAACTTGTTCCTTATTTGATCTTTATATTTTTCTGGGATGTTATTTAAATTGTTTTGCCATTATGATTGCTTTGTTGTTTAGCTTTACTCTGATTTTCGATATTACGAGTTCATGATCTGTACCGCAGTCTGCTCCTGGTCTTGTTTTCGCAGAAAGTATGGAACTTCTCCATCTTCTGCTACCAATTATATAATCAATTTGATTCCTATATTGACCATTTGATGATGTCCATGTGTACAGTCGTCTTTTTGGTTGCTCAAAAAATGTGTTTGCAAGAAACAAATTATTGGCTTCACAGAATTCAATGAGTCTTTCTCCTGCTTCATTTCTGTCTCCTAGGCCCCATTTCTCCACAATTCCTAGTTCTTCTCTGTTCCCTACTTTTGCATTCCAGTCCCCCATGATTATCAGCACATCTTGTTTTGGTGTGTTCTTCCTGTGCTCCTTGGTTCTTCCTGTACTTCTGCATAAAATCTCTCCAATTCTTCTTCTGCATTTGCTGTCAGAGCATAGACTTGGATGATGGTTATGTTAATAGGTTTCCCATTTAATCTCACTGGTATTACTCGCTCAGACCTTGCATTGTAGCTCCTAGTTGCTTTTGCTATATCACTTCTCACTATTAAAGCAACCCCGTTTCTTCTTAATTTCTCATCTCCTGCATAAAATATTTTGTAGTTGCCTGATTTAAAATATCCCATTCCCGTCCATTTTAATTCACTCACGCCAAGTATTGTAATGTTGATGCATTCCATTTCTTGCTTGACAATTTCTAACTTTCCCTGGTTCATGCTTCTCACATTCCATGTTCCTATTGTGTGCGTCGTACAACTTTGGACTCTCCTTTCGCATCTTTGTGCATCAGCCTCTGGGCTTCCTTTCGGCTTTGACCCAGCTGTGTCATTAGTCACAGCACTACTTGTCCTTTGTTCTTCCCCAGTAGCTCAGTGAGTGCCTTCTGACTTGGGGGTCTCATCTTCCATCTCGTGTTGCATTTTGGATACTCTGTTCATGGGTTTTTTGTGGTAAGAGATACTCAGAGGTGGTTTACCATTGCCTTCCTCTGAGTTTGGATTCTTCTAAGTCTGGTGTCTCAGCTTTGACCATTCTGCCTTGGGTGTCCCTGCTAGGAGTCTAGCCTCTTGGTCTAGACTCCTGACGGCATTGCTCTCAGCTTCTTCAACACTCTCAAACCCCCTCACCATGTTAAGGTGTGCATCTTAGAGGGGGGAGTGGTAGCCTGGAAGATGGCATTTTCTGTGGTGGCTCCAAGGTTATGGAATTCCCTCCCCACAAAGGTGCATCTGGCACCTTCATTATATAGTTTCCATCATATGCTGAAGATCCACCTCTTTATCTTGGTCTGTGACACCTGAGATATGTGCTTTCAGGATGCGCCTTATTCTCGCAACTGTAATTTGTTTTAACTGTTTTTAATATTGAATTTTAAATTGCTGTAATAAATAAATATAAATATAATAATAATATCAATATCTAGTCAATATAGATATTTTATACTTCCAGTGCCAGGAGCTGTATGCCTTAATACCAGTTCCTAGAAATCACAAGTGTTGCACTCAATTCCTGCTTGCAGGCTTCCCATTGGCATCTGGTTGGCAACTATGAGAACAGGATGCTGGACTAGATGGGTGTTTGTTCTGATGCAGCAGGAAGCTTATGTTCCTAATCCCACTCAGCATACTATGTGTGTGGGGCTGCTCCACACATTTGTCAGGGACAAAGCCTGCCTTCCCATTTATGTTCATGATAAACAGGGTGAATGTCTGAAAAGGGCTTCATATTCCTCCTGTCTAATTTTGTACCAAAGCCGCAAAAAAGAAAAAGAAAGAAAGAAAGCTAAGAGGAATTATGGCTGCAATTTTAAATCCGTCACAATAGCTAACATAATCAAAGATGAAGGGGTGTTTTTAGGACCAGGTATTTTTAGAACAGGCATAGAAACTAATAAATATAAAATTAAACATTTAGGAATAACAAAAAAAGGTAAAAATTAGACCAACTTACCAACAACAGTTACAATTGTTCTGTCACTTAGTTCTGACATCTCAGACCCTATTGCTGAATTAATTTGGACCTTACATCCAAAAAACAAAATGGTGTCCCCTGCATCAATTGGGTATTCCAGCTTGGCAAAGTTTTCTTTAATTTCTTGTCGGTGCCACTCTTGTGTAACCCCAGGTGGAGTCTGGCGGGTTTTATAAAATGTGAAATAAAATGGAGGCTCTTCTTCTAGGACTTTACAACATAAAGACACTGTTTCACCTTCTGTCACTTCTGTTTTCTGAACAGTAAGAACAGGCTTCATTATTCCTTTTGAAAAGAAAACAAATACAACATGTTAATCAGAACATGGTTACATGAGGAGCAAACTAGATGTTACTTTAAATACCCCTTGGTTGGGATTGCTGATGCCTTTTTAAAAGTTATTGTTATTTTTGAGAAAGGAGGTACAGGGACATTGATCTGGGCCTTTCCTCATCCCAGTTTCCCACCAAAAAGAGCACCTTCCGGGGCAAATAGCGGGAGGGGATTGTTCCCGGAAAATGGTGAGAGAAGACTTCAAAAAAACTTTACTGCAGTTTTGGTCCGGGGTTGGGGTGGGAGCATGGATGTTTTGTAAGAAAATGACACAAGTAGTCCTAAGCATGGGATTTGTTCACATGTTTAAAGCAGTGCTTCTTGGTAATTTTGAAGTAAGACCCACCTATACATTTACTCTGGTAAACAAACACTACATTTTAAGCCCCACTTGTGGACTTTACAGCAGAAAACACAGAAATATCTAAGCAGCAGCAGCACTGAACAAGTTTATCTTTTATTTTTAGTGTTAATATAAGTATTGATAAGGCTGTATGTATCTGAGTAGAATTTAAGTATGAGGGCAGGTTTCTAAGAAGGGAGGGAGCCAACAAACCCGTCTCGTAAAAAAGCTGTGCCACAGCAATGGTATACCATCAGCCTGAAGAAAGAAACAAAAACCACTGGATACAATATAGGGGCCTGATCAGATAGATGTTCCTTCCCCCTTATAGTTCCCTAAGATTGCATCTGAAGAGATCACCGTTTATATAAACTGAAGAGGGAACAATATTTTACTAGAGTTATTTGTGTTAGCTGGGCAGACAGAGCCTGAATGAAAAATGATATTTTTCTCCTGGTTATATTTGTAAATTGAAGGATGGGAGATGGTGGTTGGAGATAGGGCCTTTTCTGTGGTGCCCCAGTTATTGAACAGTCTCCCCAGATACTCATCTGGTGCCTATATGACTAAATCTTAGGCACCAGATCAAAAACATTTTATTTGCTCAACCTTTTAACAAGTAATATAATCTCTACTCTTTTATAGCTGCTATTATAGTTTTATTGATGGTATGCAATGGCGTGACTTTCTTTTCTCATGATTTTGTTATTGATGTTACTTTTATTATTGGAAAGCCACTTGAAAAAAAATTAATACTGAAATGAAAGGCAGATTAGAAGTACTTTAAACCAGGAGTGGGGAACCTGAGGCCCTACAGATGTTGTTGGACCCCAACTCCCATCAGCCCCAGGCAGCATGGCCAATGGTCAGACACTATGGGAGTTGTAGTCCTACAACATCTGGAGGGTCACAGGTTCCCCACCTATGCTGTAAACAAAGGGGGAAACAGCACTGTTGTTGAGAGAGCTGGGGGAAAGAGAGACTGAGAGCAAGGTAGAATTAGGGGATGTGAAATTGCATGAAGCTGAATTTTAAGCAGTAACAGGACATCCATGAAGAAACTTCAGGAAAACATGAAGAAATGATAATGAGAAACTGAGAGAAAAGAACAGAATAAAAGATAAAGGTGAGAGGTCATCTTAAAAATAATATTAATACCAAGACAAGATATAATGGAGCTAAACAAAGTAAGATACTAAAGAGTAGAGGACCAAGGAAATTATTCAAGGACACCAGCAAAAAGCTGGAAAACAAAGGGGAAAGTATGGGAGTGGGAGAGACAATTGCATAAAGGTACATTGACAATATAGCAGTCAATATTTCATATCTATTAACCAGTGGTGGCCAACCTGTGGTTCTCAGAGCTTGTTGGATTATAGCTCCCATCATTCCTGGTCATTGGCCAAGATGGCTGGGGCTGATGGGGAACCATGGGCTAACCACGTTTGCTATAAAAATGGAAATGGACTGCCTTCAAGTCCATTCTGACTTATGGTGACCCTATGAATAGGGTTTTCATGGTAAGCGGTATTCAGAGGGGGTTTAAACAATATCATTATTTTAGCACATTTAAGAAAACATCTGGAAGGATGAAGAAAAAACACCTACCTTTTACTTTAACAGTCAAACTTTTGCTGACCTTTTTCTTCCCCTCGACATTCAGTGCACATTCATACATTCCAGAATCAGAAAATCTAGCCTTTGTGATTGTATACTCTGCCAGTTCTTGCTGCAATGTGTTATTAACCAGAGCTTTGCCATCTTTGAAAAATGAAAAAGTATAATTCAGCTGGAACTGTTCCCTCTTGCTTATGTCTGCAGAACACTTGAGGGTGACTGACTCTCCATTATTCACTTGCTCAGATGGATCAGCGCGGAGTGCAACGCTATTGATGGTGAACACTGGAAAGGAGGAGAGATGTTACTGACATTTATTTTCAGTTATAATTCAGTGGCAGTTTGTCCAGATTCCACAAACTCGGTGCAATTCACATTACCCACTAGGGGTGGGGGCCAGCCAATTAACGAAATCTTAGCTGGTCAATAGAATATATTTCAAATGATTAATTGATAATTAACTGATTAAATCTGCTCTTGATTAAAACAATCAAAAGGGCATCCCTTCTTAGAAGATGTATTCCCTCCTGTGAGAGAGGAGGAGGAAAGCCTCTTTTAAGAGGGCTCCTTCCACTTGTTTCTTATAAATACTTGCATTTATATTAATTGCAGCTAAAAAAAACCTGTTGACATTAATTGGGTGTACCTTTTAAAATGATCAATATGTTTTCAATCTACTAACATTAATTGATTGAATATAGCAGCCTGATTTCTATTTCCATGAAGAAAGTGTGTGTGTGTATGTGTGCATGTGCATACAGATTCACATACACCACTGCAACCAGGTTTCACTTGATGCTCCTAGGGTGCTTCTACATACCCAAACCTGCCTCTCACAGGAGGAGCTGTGAGTTGTTAGAAGCAGTGGAGGCCAGTCCATTGGGGCTACTGGGGCACAGACCTCCCAATAAAAATATCAAGCGATTTTAAACATTTCCCTCCCAAATCACAAAGCCACACACTCTTTCTTATTCCACATGCATTTTATACTTCTATTTGAACTCAAGAGAAGCTCTGCAAACATCTATGTCAATCTACTGTTCTCTGGCCAATCAGCTTCTTGTTCCCTGGCCAATCAGCTCTCTGCACCACACAGCAAATCCTAATCCAATAGTGTAGGTATGGCGAAGATGTCCCTCCCCTTGGTCTGCCGGCTTGTCAGCCTTCTTAGAAGGGTTCTACTCCATCTGTTGCTGAGAGGCCCAACTAACACAAGCAATGTAGCAAATTAGGGAGGAGTCAAGGAGGAGTTTAGACGGCTTCAAGAGCAGCCCATTGGTAGTCCTAGCCTATATCAGAATCACACATTGTTTCTGGGTATGCTCCGATATACAGCATCTTGCAAAAGTAATCAGACCCCTGACCAATGCTCTCATATTACTGAAATTACAAGTGGTACATTGTAATTTCATTCTGTATAATTTTTTTTTTGAAACACTGAAACACAAAATCAATTATTGTAAGGTGACATTGGTTTTATGTTGGGAAATGTTTTAAGAAACATAAAAAATGGAAACATGTTGCTTGCATAAGTATTCAAAAAAAAAACAACCCCACACACAGCATTTGGTAGAGCCACCTTTCGCTCAATAACAGCTTTAAGTCTTTTGTGGTAGGTATGTACCAGCTTTGCACAGTGTCCGAGGAATTTTGGCCCATTCTTCCTGGCAGATTCACTCCAGGTCGTTCAGGTTGGTTGAACATCGCTTGTAGACTGCAATTTTCAAAGAGCGCAGCAGATTCTCAATGGGATTGAGATCAGGACTTCGACTGGGCCACTGTAGGACATTCACCTTGATTGGCCTTTCTGTGGCTTCTCTCACAAGTCTCCTTCCTGTTTGAGTGCTGAGTTTTGAGGGACAGCCTTTTCTTGGCAGTGCCTGGGTGGTGTGATGCAGCTTCCACTTCCTGATTATTGATCCAGCTGTGTTCACTGGGATATACAGTTACATATTATTTTGTACCCTTTTACCTAATCTATGCGTTTGTATTACATTATCTCTTACTTCTGTAGAATGCTCTTTGGTCTTCATTTTCTTTCAGATCCCCAGCCTGACCAATGATCCTTTAACAGTGGGGGTTTTATCAAGACAGTGTGACAGTAACTTTAATGTTTCACAGGTGGAGGCCAGTGGTAAGGTAATTGTGTCCTCAATAGGGCAATTTCTTTCATCTGTGTAAACTGGGAGCTTCCACAGCACAGGGGTTAAATACTTATGCAAGCAACATGTTTCAGTTTTTTAAGTTTCTTTCAAACATTTCCCAACATAAAACCAATGTCACCTTACAGGAATTGATTTTGAGTTTCAGTCTTTCAAAATAAAATATCACACAGAACGATTTGTAATTTAGTAATATGAGAGCATTGGTCAGGGGTCTGATTACTTTTGCAAGGCACTGTAGCTAGACATAGTAAGAGGAGCAGTGGTAAACTACTCTAAAAGCAGGCTTGGTTTCTTCATAGGCTGAACAGGGCCCTATTTATTATAGGGGGTTGGGAAGGGAGAGGAGATTCTTCTTGGTGGCAAACCGCCCTAAAAATGTTTGGCTGGTATCATAAGGTGGTGTGGAGGGAGAATCTGGTTTCCTCATGGGCCAAACTTGGCCTTTTTTATTGTTTAGGGTTTAAGAGAAGAGAAGATTCATGGTGGCAAACTGCCCCAAAAATCTTTGACTGGCATCATAAGGTGGTGTGGAGGAAGAATCTGGTTTCTTCATGGATTGGACAGGGCTTTTTTAATAGGGTGAGGCAAGAAGAGATTCTTGGTAGCAAACTGCCCCAAAAATATTTGGCTTGCATCATAAGGTGTATGTACGGATGGGGGGTGATGGTTTCTTCATGGGCCAAACTGGGCCTTTTTATTGTCAGGGTGGGAGGGAGAGGAGACTCTTTGTGGCAAAATGCCCCAAGAAAGGACTGGGCTGAATTGGAGCTTTTTATTTATTTTTATTTATTTAAAGTATCTGAAAATTTGATATGGGCTTATGTAAGATCATTAATCCCCATAGGGATAAGAGCAAGAACGTACTATAATTAATTTAATTAAAACAGAAAGCTTAGGAGTACTTTGAAGAAGACCAGATGTTTATTTTCTTCCTGAGCCCAGGACTGTGTCGTTCATGATGGGGGATGGGGGAAAAGACAGCAGGAGAGTAGTTGATAATACTGATACCCTGGCTTTGGTACTCCAATTAGCAGGGCATGTGTGGGGTCCTTGCACATTTCCAGCCCCAATTTCACTTTGAGTGGAAAGGTGGAAACTATGTAAAAGTAGTTGATCAAAATGAGAAGGAATTTTGAGTTAAGCAAACTCCTGCTTTTATAAAAAACAAGACACTTAAATATACTTTGTGTGAATGTGAGTCTCCACACTAGTGGAATACTGGAGAAACTTGTGAAATGTCTTGCTACAATATTCACAACTGATCATATGTTTTGAAAGACTTCTTTGTCTAACATTTTGGCTTCTTGTTTTTCCCCACCTGCTATATATTTTTCTCTAACTGACAGGAAAGGAGTGATAAGAATAGGATTGGTTTTATTTTTTAAAAAAGAAACTCTGAAGACACTCTCAAGATCTTGAGGCAATAACTGTTCTAAATGATACTGCTGTGACAGCAGCCGGAATCCCTTCCGAACCAAAGGAAGACACGTTACAGTTTAGTTAGGTGCTATATGCAAAGCTGGAATGCTTAAGTGTCTACAGCAGTCTTTCCCAACCAGTGTGCCTCCAGATGTTGCTGGACTACAATTCCCATATTTCCTGACCATTGGCAATGCTGGCTGAGGCTGATGGGAGTTGTGGTCCAACAACATCTGGAGGCACACTGGTTGGGAAAGGCTGGTCTACAGTATGTATGCAAGGGAGGAGGATGGGGACAAAGCCAAAACTTGGCCACTCCCCCATGACATCATTGGCCACACTTCCATAGCAGCCCTACTAGGTCTAGTGAGCACCAGCCGCCACGGGTTACTGATTAGGAGGAGACCCCCTATTCCCCTTACAGTTACAAGTTCCTGAGGTCTTTGGAAAGAGGGAGTGACTTAAATCACTCTAGAAATTGTAGCTCTGTGAGGGGAATAGGGACCTTCTAACCACCCTCAACACCCTTCACGAACTACAGTTCTCAGGATTCTTTGGGGGCAGCCATGACTGTTTAAAGTGGTATGATACTGTTTTAAATGTATGGTGTGGATGTGGCCTGACTCTCTGGTACTCCCAGATGCCAAGCTGTTTGACCCTCCTGGTAGGCTAAAGTAGTGGTTTTGTTTGTTTGACTTGATTTATATACTACCCTTCCTCCCAAAGGAGTCCAGGGTGGCAGTACACTTCTCCAAACTTGCTTTGTTCCCACTCTTGTAGCATCTTAATGACTTCTTGCCCTAATGCCCCAGACCTCTTCACTGCAAAATCATTGTTTCTATCATATAGCGTATGTATTAGTTGAGTTCCATATGGGAAGATGTTAAGACCTGAGATTTGAAATATGGCTCCCATCATGTCTGCCTCCCCCACAGGTCCCCTCTTGTGTCCTCACCTTCCAAAGGCTGGGGAGGGGCTTGGGGAAACTTCTCCAGTCAGTGCTGCTCATGCCATGCATACATTTTTTTTGCATGTCCGCATCAAACATCGTTCTCATCAACATGTTATCCATACATTTCATTTAATCCAGTCTTTTTTTACTTATCAACTTTTCTGCAGAAATGGTTATCACAGAATCATAGAATAGTAGAGTTGGAAGGGGCCTATAAGGCCATCAAGTCCAACCCCCTGCTCAATGCAGGAATCCAAATCAAAGCATTCCCGACAGATGGCTGTCCAGCTGCCTCTTGAATGCCTCCAGTGTCGGAGAGCCCACTACCTCTCTAGGTAATTAGTTCCATTGTCGTATGGCTCTAACAGTTAGGAAGTTTTTCCTGATGTCCATTCGAAATCTGGCTTCCTGCAACTTGAGCCCATTATTCTGTGTCCTGCACTCTGGGATGATCGAGAAGAGATCCCAGCCCTCCTCTGTGTAACAACCTTTCATGTACTTGAAGAGTGCTATCATATCTCCCCCTCAGTCTTCCCTTCTCCAGGATAAACATGCCCAGTTCTTTCAGTCTCTCCTCAGAGGGTTTTGTTTCCAGTCCCCTGATCATCCTTGTTGCCCTCCTCTGAACCTGTTCCAGTTTGTCTGCATCCTTCTTGAAGTGCGGAGACCAGAACTGGACACAGTATTCCAGATGAGGCCTAACCAGTGTTGAATAGAGGGGAACTAATACTTCACGAGATTTGGAAACTATACTTCTGTTAATGCAGCCTAATATAGCATTTGCCTTTTTTGCAGCCACATCGCACTGTTGGCTCATATTCAGCTTGTGATCAACAACAATTCCAAGATCCTTCTCACATGTCGTATTGCTGAGCCAAGTATCCCCCATCTTATAACTGTGCATTTGGTTTCTTTTTCCTAAGTGTAGAACTTTGCATTTCTCCCTGTTGAATTTCATTCTGTTGTTTTCAGCCCAATGCTGCAGCCTATCAAGGTCCCTTTGAATTTTGTTTCTGTCTTCCACAGTATTAGCTGTGCCCCCCAATTTTGTATCATCTTAATAATATAAGAAGGCATTTTGATGGGGAGGGCTGATGTCCTGTGGACACTGCACAACACAATAAACTGCCATGCGGAACTGCCCTAAATGGGAATCATCAGCACCCTTACAACTGCGCTTCACAAATTTGGGGGGGGGGGAACCAAGAGACTTACAGCACAGTCTGTACATGTTACTGCAGAGTAAGTCTCACTATGTTCAGTGGGACTTACTTCCCTAATAAGCATTTTAGGATTGCAGCATAAAACTGATATAACAATTAGTTCATAATGTGGAGATTATCTAGTGGCTGCATCCAGTCCAGGCAGTGACAATTTTTTCTCCAATGCTGGGACCCGCCTCATAATAGCTTGCTTCCCTTACCTAGAATACCCGGTCCTTGCACAAGATCTTCTCCCTTAACCTACATAGTTAACCCAGAATTACCCTACCAGAAAGCCAGACGTGATGGAATGAAAGCTCTACTAAAATGATGCCTACTTCTAGTTTTGAATAAAATTTTGTTTTGGTTCTCAAATTTGACGAACAGTTCAAAATGTTTTTTAAAATTAAAACATTGGTTTCTTAATTTAAGATGTGCTTTTCCTGTGAAATGGAGTTTCTATAGTGTAAAGCTCTACCGAACTTTGAGATGAAGCCTCTGGCAGCAATTGGCTGAACTGTTAACATATCATCTATTCTAGGAGAGAAGTTGTCAGGAGCAGAATGTTTGCTTTTGACTTCTTTGAGTGAAGGGAAAGTTAGTTTGTCTGGGACTAAAAACTCATATAGGGCCCAAGGATGGCAAACAGTGAGGAAAATATGTATAGGCTGAGGGCTTGGAAGCTAAGGAGGAAGTGGTCTAGGAACACAAGGAAGATAAGGAGATGGTGGAGGTATGATAGTTAAAGGCAGAGTAGTTATCCTGGAGGCAGGATCATTAAAGGATGGGGCCAAAGAGAAACTGGGACTGAGGCAAAACCTCACACAAGGCCTTGGGCTCAAAAGCAGCTGGGAGGAAATGAATGGATACTGGAGATTTGGAACCTGAAGGGCTGTAAGCAGAGTGTTAAAGGGACATGGGGCTGCCAGATCCAAACCCGAGAGGGCTTCAGTAGCTTCAAGAGTTATACTGAAGGG
This sequence comes from Rhineura floridana, assembly GCF_030035675.1. Classification (NCBI taxonomy): domain Eukaryota; kingdom Metazoa; phylum Chordata; class Lepidosauria; order Squamata; family Rhineuridae; genus Rhineura; species Rhineura floridana. The sequence continues at coordinate 41,385,117 of NC_084482.1, forward strand.
AAATTGCCACCAGGTGCAGCTTTCCCCATTGCTGCAGCGCTATGATAGGGAAAGGCAGATTTGAATGTTATTCTAGCTGCTGCCTTACTAGATATTTCCTGCATCAAAGTTGTTGCTAGTGAATGTTACTAACATGGCATTCATCTTGTCAACATACATATGTACAATTCAAGTTACACCTAATGTTTTGTTGAAACTCTGTTCAGCTCCTATTATGTTATTGTTTAGAATTTTATTATGTACGTGTTTGATTTTACTTTTGTAAGCCGCCCTGAGTGCCCTATTATAGGGTAGAAGGGCAGGATAGAAATGTTTTAAATAAATAAATTATATATAAAGGGGGGAAGGGATAGGGCACCTACATTTTAGAGCAAATAGGGTGTGCACATGGGATGTGTGCTAAACCTCAGGCTTACCTCCTCAAAGCTTTTCCTGATTGTTGCATTTCTGACTAGACCCTGATACAAGGAGTGAACTCTGCTGGGAGAAAAGTGCTGGGGTGAGGGCAGGGAGTTTGCATGGAAGTCAGTATTGGGTGCAAGGACAAATTAGCTCCCGCTTTTCTCTAAACGTTTCTGTGTAATCTTTCTATGTAAATGAGCCTGATCTGAGTTTAAATGAAGGTGACTGCTGCTGTTGCATGTCATATGAGCCTTCATTTGAGGGGGCAAAAGGTAAACATATTGCTAATTGTTTATTCTGAAAATGTTTTCATTGCCCTTCTGCCAAAACATGGGGGGAAATCAAATATCAATACAATATTAAAACAACAAAATAAAACCTGAGAAATAGTAAACAAACAAAATAAAAAACTATTCAGCCAGCTAAGGGAATACAGTACATTTTAAAATACTGGGCAAATAAAAACTTAAGCTGACACCAAAGGAGTACACTGTCATTGGTGTCAGTCTTAATTCCAAGGGTATTCCAAAGCTGTGGCGTGACCATCAAAAAGTCCCTCTCCTTTAAAAAAAAACTCTCTCTCCTTGCATATGAATTGCTACTGTATATTTACTTAATTACTTTTCCCTTCTCATTGTTTGCAACTTTAAGAAGGTTTTATAGTCAATCTGTTATGATGAAATTGAAAGGGGACCCATTGAATGGATTGTAAAGTGCATTGGTTAGTTCTTAGGAACTGCTTTTTCATCATGTATGCTCGTATTTTAATAACTAACATTGTTCCATGGGTTTTTTTTTAATGTATGTGTGTTTTGTGATAACCTTTGGAACAATAAATAATGATAATGGCCCTATTGTAGGCAACGCCTTTCGTCAGGCCTGCGTACCATAAGCCCCAGGGCCCTCTGTGGCCTCCTCCCTGGTGATATGCAGCCCCCTGGCAGAAGTCCAAATGGTTTGTGGCACTTTTCACTCCTTTGTGGGAAATTTTGGCTATTGGCCGGCTGTGTGCCCTACTTTACAGAGTATTCCTGTCTTTGACGGGCTATCCGAAAATAGTCCTCTATTTGAAGGAGTCCTCTATTTGAGAGGCTTTCCAGCCCAAGCCCAGTTTAAGGAATCATTAGAAGGGAAAGCAGGGAGGGCCTTGAACTTGCACGTCACTGGTTAGCACCTGGACAAAGGCACACAGGTCACCTCGTCACAGTTTTCCCCACTATGGTGAGATATACTGTATTTGTATTTAAATTAAAGTAACTATTTCTAAATTTGCATCTGTATATAAAACTTATTGGGTTGTATTCAATGAAGCACAATGTAGCATTCAACGTTTAGTCAGCACAAGGATTTATCCTGCTGGGAGGAAGGGCGGGATATAAATAATAAATAAATAAATAAATGTTCTCTCCTCTCCTCTCCCCCCATATGCCCACTAATTCTATTCTGGGTTTCCCCCCAGCCCCCCAGAGCAGATTTGGGGACAGTACGGAGGGAGGACATAGGGGAAATCCCCTTGTGCTAGTGCTAATCCCTGCACTAGCACAAAAATGTAGTTGTATATTGCACATTTTATGTAAATCTGTGTCTTCTTGCCTCTTTTTCAGTGATGCATTTTCTTTTTCTTCCAAGGTTTTTTCCCCAAGGTTTAAATGACTACCTTATGTGGCTCTTCTAAGCCAGCAAAAGTGGAAGAAGGGATGAGAGAATTCCGGCATCGCTACCTGAGCATTGCACCCCTTCTCTTTGGATACATGGTGGACTTGACCATGTGGTGGAGTCATTTCCAGCCTGTTACAACCAGCCAACATGCATCAGTATGTGAATTGCTGGGAGTATTAATGTTTTTTGTGTTGCTGCTTCTGAACTCAGCAACAAGTATTAGAGGAGTGGAAAAGCGAGCAAAAAAAGATATAGGGAAACTGATATATGGCTTGGACAGATGCCAGGTGGAAAAACAGAGAAAAAATGGGAGTAGCTGAAACATGGGGTGCAGACCTGTTATGGCATGCACTGGGAAGTGCAAGAGATTGAACATTAGATTGTATACTATGGGATGGAGAGGGGAAGAGGGAGGGTTAAAAGACAGGGTGTAAACAATAGAGCATGCTATGGGGCAGAGAGAGAGAGACAGAAAGGTTAATAGAATAGGTATATTTTCAGGACCAACCCTATACCTGTGACTAATTTGTTTTAAGTGTTTTTAATACTGAATTTTAAACTGTTGTAATCCGCCCTGGGACCTGCTGGTGAAGGGTAGGTAATAAGTATAACAATAACAACAAGTTATAACTGTAACAAAATGCTTTCTGCGGTCAACACAGAAGTATGGCCCTCTTGATAGGGTTGCCATATTCCAGTCCCGCAAATCTGGGCTCCCAGCCTTGCCGCAGATCACAAGAGGGAGCTCCCAGGCACACACCCCTACTGCACAGGCCTGCGACGCCCTCCTGCAGGCTTCACTTACCTCTCCCTTGACATAAATGCTGGTCATTCTGTGGGCGCAACCCTGCCATCAACCAAGATGGTGGCCAAGGTTTCCCTAAGGGGCTGATGCCCCTGCGCATGTAGCACACACGCATGCCATCAACCAAGATGGTGACAGAGGCATCAGCCCCTTAGGGAGCCTCGGCTGCCATCTTGGTTGATGGCAGGGTTGTGCCTGCAGCGCAACCAGCATTTATGTTAAGGAAGAGATAGGCAGGTGGAACGTGCATACGTGTGTGCATGTACCAGGGCCCGGGGCAGGCTGGTGCCGGCCCTGAGCACCACCCACCTTGCCCTCCCCACACACGTCTCTTCTTTTCTCCTCCCCGGTCTCTGCAGCTCGGCGCCCACACAGAAAATGCAGGCCACCTAATGGGCTAAGTGGGCACCGGGTAGCATCGGTAGCATCCACAATATAAAACCTGTTTGTCACAACATACATAGTTTGTCACTCATTTTGCTCTAAAGTTAAGCCAACATATTTCAAGAATGTTGTTCTTGGCATTTCAGCCTGATGCCAAGGCCACACTAGATGTGACACAGCAGATCAACAAATAGGGTCTCCAGCATTTTTTAAAACTGTTAATAGCGTTGGGTGGGGGGGAGTCAAATTTGATTAATGATGCTGAGGAGGAATTAACTCTTTCCCCCTGCACTATTTTACTAGATTAAAATCACTCCTGGGCTTTTTGTTTGCTTTGCAGGGCAAAACATGCAGGTGTCCCGCATTTAGGAATGTGCTAGAATTCTGCCCAGTTTGGATTTAGTACCAAAATTTCCATTAATGTGCTTATTCACTATCATTGCAAATCAGATTTTTAAGAAGTGGTTTTTTGTGGCTATTTTTGGAAACTTTTTAAAAATCTGCATCTAAAATATTGATATTAATATAAATAAATTTATGAATATTATTATTTTATCCTTTGATTTATCATTATTTATTATTTATTAATTTTATTTATTATTTGATTTATATCCTGCTCTTCCTCCCAGTAGGAGCCCAAATTAAATTTTCTTTAATTTATTAACATTTCCTTTAAAATATAAATATTTCCTTTAAAAATTAATATTTCCTTTAAAAATATAAATATTAATATCAATATCTTTTTCCAAGGGGAGAAAAACAGATTGGTAAAAGCACCAGCTTGTGGACAAAGAGAGAACTCGAATTGATACCAGTCTATAATGTCAACGAAATGCTTTTGAACCAGCACCGGCCAACGGATCCCATCCCTACCCACAAAATACATATTTCTTTTGCCACACAGACACAGGGAAAATACCAGCAGTGTCTTTGATCTTTGTCTGGATGATGGTGTGGGGATAAAGAGTTAACCATTCTGAACTGGAAGTTCCAGTCTGAATTGTTCCCCCCTCCAATATCAACAATTTTCTAAAAGTGAGAGATCATATTCATGGATCTCCCACATCACACCTAGTTTTGCCCCAACTCAGTTAAGCTGAAGGCCCCAGAAATTCAATCCACTGTAGTCATACTCAAAGTGAAGGAACTATGTTGGTATATCCAGGGCTGGCCCTATCATTAGACAGATGCTAGGGACAGCAGTGAGGTGTTGGAGGACAAAGCTGTGAGTGCTACACAGTCTGCCCTGCACCCTTTTATTTAGCTTGCTAACCTTAGGTGTGGGTGGTCTCAGGTGTGAAGAATGCTGTTGCATCACCAATAAGAATCAGCTTCCACTATGGTAAGTTTCTGTGTGTGGAATGGAGCAGGGGCAACCATTTTGTCTCCAGCAGCAAATTATCTTGCGCTGACCTCAGGTATACAGCTAAAGTTCACCTTGAGTGAATTATTATGATTCAGACTGATAATTACATTGACCATTTTGGATTGTAATATGGAACCTCAATCAGCAGATCCCAGGTACTCAAAAACTAAGAAAGAAGCAAATAGCATTCTATGCATCTTGTTTAAACGTTCATACAACTTAACATCATTTAAAATTCTACCAGAGCTAAGGTCTTCTCTTTGTTATGTACATATGAATCTAGAATAAGTAATGTTTCTCTACGCAACCCCAATAACTCTAAAAATCTTCAGACTGCAAAAAGCATACAGTTTCAATGTTGGAAACTCACCATTGTCTTGAGCGTTCAGCTTGCAGCCTGGAAAAACAAAGGGAACAATGTCAAATTGAGAAAATGAGACTGAGGAAAAAAACCCCACATTTTTCTTTTACAAAAATTGAGATGTTCAGTCCTAAACTTACAATGCAAGAGGATCAACAGCAAAACACAATGCATCTCGTCATTGGAAAGCAGAAATTAAACTCCAGAATGAAAAAACTGTCATTAGTTGTGGTAGTTCCCTCCTTTAAGGATCTTCAGTCATACAGAACTTTCAGTTTCTTTTCCAAAAGTAAAAATCCAGCAGTGCAACTCACTGTAGAAGACAGAGTGAGCGGTTATGTTTTTGTAGGACCCTAACACACACTGGCTAGATATTGGTCAAGTAATCATTCCCATTACTGGAAACTGGAAGTGACAAACAATGAGAATCTATCTGCTGCAAACAGGCAGATTACTGCTCAGGAAGTGACTGGCCTTTTCCTGAGGGAGTCAGTGAACGCATTTGCTTTGTTCAGTTTCTTAAGGTATATTAAAAACAAGAAGTACCAGTGACATTTTTCCGGTGACTCTGTCAATTATTTTACAATTACTCTTCAACTGTTTAAAGCTAGGAATATTCTTTTTTTTCTTTTCCCCCCTCAAAGAATAGTACACTGTGATATATGTTAATTCATATTATGTATGCTTTTCTAGAGCTCATCCATACATGCTTTTTTTGAGGCCATTTGTTGCATGAAACTGGGTGAAACTTTACACAGGCAGCAAAAACCAAGGATGCTTTCACAAGTGATGCTACAAGCACACTTTTCTGTAACTTTTAAAAATTATATCATTAAGATGTGTGTGTGTGTAGGTGTGCATAATGTTAGTGGCAGCTATTTTAAAGTCAAATCCTAGAAATTAGTTGTTTGAATTCTGTGATGTATGTCTGTTCTGCTCTTGAAACTAGAGTTGGGGAGAAATTTGATCCAGTTCACATTTAAAGATGAATCTCCCTAATTTGTACTTTCTGAAACAATATGTGAACCAAAATGCAGCAATCCTTCAAGATCTGCACATCTTTGAAATTTCCAGTACAGTTCTCCAGCCAAGTAATGGGTACAAAAATGCATATGCTAGGGTAAGATATGCATAAAAATACATATATTGGTAAAAATAAGAAACAAAAATGCAGTTTTTCTGCAAAAATATGTATATTAGGCAAAAATGCATACCAAAATGTGCATATTAGGAGAAATTTGATGACTTTTCATGAGGACTTAAAAAATATTTCAGTAACTGATGTAGATATGTGGAAAATGAATTGACTGGAAAAATGAGGGATGGAGAAAAACCGAAATTAAGAGATTCACCCATCCCTACTCGAGACAAAGATGATCCTAATTGTTTATTTTTTTGCAGTAGAGCAGGAGCTCTTGCACACTAGAAAACAGCAAGTGTGTTATTTCAAAGAGCTCATTAATTCTGACCTTTATGTGTGATATATATGATATGCATACAAAAATATACAAGATCATACACAGAGACAGCAAAACACAATAGTGGATTTAAGTGTCACTTGTGAGAAAGTAGCCTAAGGGTGCTTAAGCATTGCACCCTTTCCCAGGGTGGCTGTACACCAACATTCCAATCAGCGATGGTGTTCTGTAGCCAGAAGCAGGTCTTTATCGGCAGAACATGTAGGAAGATCATACAGCTATCCATAAGCATTACTTGCTTGAGAATCCAAGCAGCGTGTGTGGAATGTTTTGTTTTAGTGTGGATTCATATTAACAGAAATTAAAACCAACATTTTGCTATGTTGTATGACTAAAAAAAGAGTTGTGTTCAACTAAGTTTTACTCAGATCAAGCCTACTGAAAATAATGAACCTAAGTTAGTCATATCTATTAACTTCAATGGGTCTGCTACTCTGAGTAGAACTAGCATTGAATACCACCCAGTGTTCATAGGGTTTCAAAAATGTTAAGCTTAGCAAGTGAAAACCCCAATACCTTTTGTTCATGAGTGTTTCCCTTGACTGTCTCCCACACCCGGCATATGGCCTGGATCTCAGGGCATGTTTGTTTTAGCTGAAGTATTTTTTTCCACATACTCTGCTAACCAAAGTCTGTGTACTATCATTCTCCAGCTACTGCACAACCATTTCCAAAGATTGAATGCAATGTTTCTAGCCGGTCTCTTCACATTCATGACATGTTTTCAAAATCTAGTCTCTTTAGTAAGACGAAATACAAAAAATGGTGGAAGTTAGAGATCAAAATATAAAGAACAAGGGCATCTGTAATGCTGTTTCTACAAAGTAGTCTGGAGCTGGAGCGTTCTCACATAAGAAATATGTATTATATTATGTGGGTCAAAGAGATAAAGTCTTCAAAATAAGGAATGTTAGATAACACTTAAAATACTATCTTTTAAAAAAAACCTTTTTATTCATTTTTTCATACAAAGTAACATTAAGTAAAACAAAACACCCTCACATTTTTGACCCCCATGTAATCCCCCTCCCATTGCAAAAACAGCATTTTATTTTACTATTTTGATAGCTCCATCACATCAGGTGAGGGACAAAATAGCACATATTGTTGAAATTTTGAATGATAATACTAGCCATAACATTTTAAAGGGTTTTGAGACTTGCTGGTTAATATCTCCTGAGGTTGTGTTTGGTATAAATGGCTCCCAATCCACCATAAAACCATGTCTTTTCTTTTTCCCTTTAGTTAATTCCAAGCAATTACTTTCCCAGCAATGCAATTTCCCACAGCTCCTTGTACCATAGGTCCAAAGGCCAACCCTCAAGGTCCTTCCTAAAACAGGCTATCATCTCGCTGCCATCAACGTAAAACCTCCTGATTTTCACCTGTAAAAAACTATTCATTCCCATATTCTTCTGTTCATAGGAATGTAGGAAACTGCCTTTTACCAAGTCACATGTCCATCTAGTTCAGTATTGTCAACACTGTTTGACAGCAGCTTTCCAGGGTTCCATGGAGGTGTCTTTCCAAATCTTTAATCAATGAATAAAACCAACAACAATGAGACAGCTGACAGATAAACCAGACAAGTGTTTTTGGAAGCTGTCTTCAGGATCCAACAACAATTCACAACAGGAGATGGATATTGTTATGAGCAACATCCCCTTTAAGGACATGGAAGGTTACCATTATTTGTAAAGTTAATAAAGCTACGATTCTTCCTTAATAGGCCCACATATCTAAAACACACTTAACTAAGCATTGATGGGCACTGGTGGCTACTAGATGCTGAACATACCTCATATGCTTGGGGCATGACTGGAAAGAAACAGTATAAAATTTTGGAAATAAGTGGCTATTTCTGTAACATGACTGAGCAATTATATTGCTTTTAACTTGGTTAGAGGTGAGAAACATAACACCTATAACAGAAAACAGCAAAATATGGCTCACATAGCTGCATGTAAACCAGGACTTAGTGTGCACACGTGTTGGGTGGAAGACTTTGGGCTTCTCTAGAAAGTGAGATTTTGGTTATATTTACATGGTCTTTCTATTACATAGAGACTACAGTTGTTTCTTTAAGACTTTTCTACTAACCTGTCTTTGCATGAGTATGTATGTATTGATTAATTTAGGATTCTTATCTTAACCACACCTCCCTTCCTTCAAAAATAAGAGACTTATCAAGCTTCTAGTGGATTATGCATGGCTCAGAATTAGGGGTTAGCAAATATGTTGATTTCAATTTCTCTCAGTTTCTTATGTTTCCAATCTTAAATTCAGTTCTTCACATTTCCACATCGTTTTGCAATTTGTCAGCATTTTAGTGTGAATTTTTATGTATTTGCCTAACATGCATTATTTTTACTAATACATGCATTTATGTGCACACCTTTCCCTAATATACATATTTTTGTACAGATTACTTTGCTGGAGAACTGCACTGCAAAATTCAGAGAAATGCAGATGGCTATGTATGTTGAAAGTGAAAAGTTCTACAACTAGGAAAAAGAAACCAAATGCTCAGTTATAATATGGGGGATACTTGGCTCAGCAACACTACATGCAAGAAGGATCTTGGAATTGTTGTTGACCACAAGCTGAATATGAGCCAACAGTATCATGTGACTGCAAAAATGGCAAATGCTATTTTAAGCTGCATTAACAGAAATATGGTTTCCAAATTGCATGAAGTATTAGTTCCCCTCTATTCAGCACTGGTTAGGCCTCATCTGGAATATTGCATCCAGTTCTGGACATCACACTTTAAGAAGGTTGCAGGCAAACTGGAACAGGTTCAGAGGAGGGCAACAAGGATGATCAGGGGACTGGAAACAAAGCCCTATGAGGAGAGACTGAAAGAACTGGGCATGTTTAGCCTCGAAAAGAGAAGACTGAGGAGAGATATGATAGCACTCTTCAAGTACATCAAAGGTTGTCACACAGAGGAAGCCAGGATCCCTTCTTGATCATCCCAGAGTGCAGGATGCTGAATAATGGGCTCAAATTACAGGAAGCCAGATTTCGACTGGACATCAGGAAAAACTTCCTAACTGTTAGAGCAGTGCGACAATGGAATCAATGATGTAGGGAGGTGATGGGCTCTCCAACGCTGGAGGCGTTCAACAGGCAGCTGGACGGTCGGGTATATTTTAATTTGGATTCCTGCATTGAGCAGGGGGTTGAACACAATGGCCTTATGGGCCCCTTCCAACTCTACCATTCTATGATTCTTTGTTTTGATTCGTGTATTGTTTTGGAAAGTGTGAACTGGGTAGGTTCGCCTTTAAATGCAAACCAAATTAAAGATTTTTAAGTAGCAGCAGCAGACAGCATGGTGGAGCTGTGCTGCTCACTTGACTTCTTTTGGGCTGAGTTACTGCAACATACTCAGATGGAGAGGAGGAGAGGCACAACGCCAGCAATGTTGGCACAGTGCAAACGCACTAGTGGAACCATTCAAGTGCTCCTGACACTGCCGCACCAAATCCCCACCACACCATAGGTAGCTGTTTGTAAGCCAGCAAACCATGACTTCAGATTGTGGTTTGTTGTCTTTAAACAAACCATAGTTAAGTCACTGGGCAGACTTCACACGTAATGCTAAGCCATTATGTGCAAACCATATAATATATACAGATCACACAATTCACCTTTCCTGGTGCAGAATGTTGATTACTTGAGTATGTTTCGAGTGAGGGGCAATTGTAGACAAAAGTAATTCTGATGTGCCATTCAGTGCCTAGAATTACTTCTGCACCAGAACCCTGTGGTGTTGGGTTGCTTATTGGTTCGATCTATTTCATGCCCAGCACTTAGGTTAGGATAAAAATCCAAATGCCTAAATGCATACAGCCAGAGCTTGGATGATTACTTTTAAAAAGTAATAAATTACAGTTACATGGCCCAAAAAGTAGTAATTACCGTTACAATTGCAATTGCTCTGAAAGTAACTGGTTACTTTTATTCAAAAGTAATCACTACAATTACATTTTAGTTACTTTTTTGTAAAAATTGCCTACAAGGTGCTGGCCTTGGCTGCTGCACATCTAAGTAGCCTAAAACAACATTAAAAATAAGCACGCACACACACAGAGGGTAGTAGAATTTTTTTTTATCTGTAAGATTAACAGAATGGCATAACAGAATCTCACATCCTCCCACCCCACCCCCAGCAATGATGATACTCCAACACACACATAATTCACTTGAAATCAAATTTTATGCTTGAAATGCTGCCTTTACAATACATTTCTGTTATGTCTCAAAAGAACAGGATGCTCAAAGAGCAAGTCAGACAAGGAATGTCTTTTTACAGATTAGGTTACCACCAGTACTGAACAGGCGTTCTACTGTGGTGTTTGAAGGCATGCCTGTGTTGTGCTGCAAAAAACAGCACAGCATTAAACACTTTCAGCTAAAACACATTTCGATCAATATGGCAATCCCCTATCATCAAAGAAAAATGCAAACTTTAGTACTTTACTAGTTGCCTTTGTAATTTTTTTTGTCAACAGTATAACTTACAGGTAACTTAATCCTGTACATACCAGGAAGTAAGTCCCATTGGACTCATTGGGTAGACATGTATGTACAACTGGACTGTCAGAAGCAGAACTTAAGAGACATAACGTAAGTCAACAGAAAATGCACATATCAAAAGTAATCCACCAACATAAAAGTTATCCCTTCTCCTGCAATTAAAAATGTACTCTTGCCCAGCAGCATATAGTGAAACTATGGAATTTACTACCACAGGAAGCAGTGATGGGCACCAACTTGGATGGCTTTAAAAGAGGATTAGACAAATTCATGGAGGATAAAGCTATTGGCAGCACCTAGCAATGATGGCTATGTTCTACTTCCACTGTCAGAGACAGTATGCTTCTGAATATCAGTTGCTGGGAATACAAGTGAGGAGAGTGCTGCTTGTGCACTCGGGTCCTGCTTGTGGGCTTCCCTTCAGGGCATCTGATTGGCCGCTGTGAGAACAGGATGCTAGGCTAGATAGGCCACTGGTTGGATCCAGCAGGTTCTTCTTATGTTCTTGTATGTATTGCAACAAACAATGAAGGTACTTGTGGGGATAGCCACTGTGGTGCCCTCCAGATGTTGTAGGACTACAATCTCCATCATCCCTGATAATTGGTTATGTTGTTACGATGCTGAAGTTGGTTCCAAGAATAACAAATTTATTCAGTCAAAATTATCAGGCTTCTGAAATGCTCATAAATGCATAATGATGTCATAAAATCATAAAAAATAAGTAACTGAGAGTGCCCACCCCACAATCTGCTCTGGGCCAGGACAAATCATACACCCAAGGAAAGGGGAGGATATCTTCTACAAGATGCCAATGCTTCCCACCTGGCTCAGAGTTTCTGTTGGATTCAGGGCATGTATAAGGGCATCTATGCATAACCAAAGAGACAAAAAGCAAAGCAAAGAATAAATATCTGGGGGTGTTGACCACAAAATCTTCTGTGGGCCAAGACAAATCAGACACCCCAGAAAATGATAGGGTGTCTTCTATGCTATGCCAGTGCTTATGGCCAGTGCTTATGATCTAAGTGGATTTTTAAAAATATTGTATTGGTCTTCCCTGTTACTTACTTTGTTATAGCTCAATTATTATTTTTAAAAGCCATTGATGTTGGTGACAGAAGGACTTGTGGCAGGGTCAACAAACAATGATTTCTTTAAGAAGATGTAATTTCATAGATGACACACTAAAGTATGCATGAATGGCATCTCATAGAACACACTCTCCCAGATGCATGGAAGTATGGTATGTGGTGCCCCAAATAATCTTTTAGGATGGGCACTCCAGTTTCTTCTTTTCCTTCCTCTACATATTCGCTATTTTTCTAATACATATATGCCCTTGTCTGTACCATACATACAAAAGAAGCTCTGAACAGGGTGGGAACCCTCTCCTGCATGAATGGGTGTATGACTTGTAGTGCCCAAAGCATGTTTTGGTGTGGGAACCCACAGTTCCTTATATACGTTCTACATTGCTTGTTGTGCATAGATGCACATAACCGTTTCATGTGTCCACAAGAAAATCCGTTCCAGGCAGGATGCAGTGGCATCTTGTTGAGGACACTCTCCCCTTTGCTCAGGTGAATGATGTTTCATGGCCCACAGCAGATTTTGGAGTGGTCACCCCAAATTACATATTTTTCTCTACTTACTCTTCATTTTAGTTCTGCCCAGATGAACTTATGAGTGCCCTGCACTCAGCAGAAACTATAGGCCAGGTGAGAAGTACTGGCATCTTGTAGAGGCCACCCTCCCCCTTCCTGGGATGTATGATTTGTCCTGGCAGCAGGGGTGTAGTTGTCCAGGGGCTCAGGGAGTCTTAGACCCCTTAGGTTTTTGGGACCAGGGTCCCTATATCTCCAGCATCATACGAGCTAATCGGCATGAAAGGAGAGTGTGTTAGCCACTGGGAAGAGTCTTCTAATATGCTTCCTTGTCCCTTCCTGCTGATTGGAGCCAATCAGAGTGAAAAGAGGTGAGTCACCCATTGAGAAGACTCTTTTCAGTAGCTAATACTCTCCCCTTTCATACTGATTGTCTCCTAGGGACATCAGTTGTTGTGGGAGAAGGCATTAACAAGGACCTCATTCTCAACCCAGGAGCAAAATAAGGGGGGAGGGGGGTCTGGCTGTGGCTGAGACTATCATGAAGGGACCCTGCACTTCTGAATTTGCCATTACACTACTGCCTGGAACAGTGCAGATTTTGGGGTGGGCACCCCTAGTTTCTTATTGTTTTCTGCATATTTATGTCGCTTGGGTGTGCATAGATGCCCTTATCCCTGCCCTGCACCCAGCAAAAGCTCCGGGCCAGATGGGACGCACTGCCATCTCGTTGAGGACGCCCTCCCCTTCCCTGGGGTGTATGAGTTGTCCTGGCTCAGAACAGATTGTGGGATGGACACACCCAGTTACTTATTTTTTATGATTTTATGACATCATTATTCATTTATGAGCGTTTCAGAATCCTGATAATTTTGATTTGTTGTTATTTTTGACAGGGAGAGTCCCCAGATCACAGCAATATATGATATGGGGTATCCCAATATATATTTTGGGGTTCAGAGACATGTTAACTTTCCTATGGAGTTCCTGTAGCTGTGAACTTTTCTTTCTTTAGTGTTTTTAACTTTCAAGCAAATAAGGAACTGGGAACTAGGAACCAACTTCAGCGTTGTTATGTTATCTGAGACTGATGGGAGTTGTAGTCCAACAACATCTAGAGGGGACTATGTTGAAGACCCAATTAGATTAACACAACTCCCTTCCCACCTACCCATCTGTTTCAAACACATCCAGAAAAGTATGTCTCTTAAATTCTATGTCTGACAGTGCGTTCCTTTCAGAGGTAAAAATTAATCTGCAATCCTATATACTTACCCATTTAACTCAATGAGGCTTAATTTGTAGTAGACATATATGTGACTGGACTCCACCAGAATACATTTCAGCATTTCAAGGGCTATACTTTATTAGTGCTGTACCAACTACAGCTACCAACTGCCACTTATGTACATATATTGTCTCAGCCTAAGCTACCTCACAGGGTTGTTGCAAAGATAAACGGGGGGGAGGGAATGGCAATGGTCATGGCATTCACAAATCAAAATAAATCTGGGGAGAGGGGCACACACAAGTAATAAGATGTCTGACAGATAGAATGTTAACAGGTGAAGTGTTCCCCATAATTGTATTTTCATACAAAAAAGGCTTACTCCATTTAATTTCTACCTGCCCCACAGCTGTCCATAAGAGCCTGATCTCCTGCAATGCCACCCCTAAACCACGCAAAGAACTCAATTAAAAAAACCAACAACCACAGAATTTGGGGGATTTTTTTTTTTTAAAAAGAACATCTGTAACAGTATGAAATACATTTTCAGGCAAAAGGAAGTTATGAGACAGTAGACATAAAACCCACACACAAGACCTTGACAAAGAGCGACAAAAATACTCTGAGCATGAGCATTTTCACATTTTAAATTTTTACTCATAATTGTTTTTGCTTATTTATTGCCTTGGGCTAGTCCCTAACTCTCAGCCCAACCTACCTCACAGGGCTGTTGTGAAGATACAGAAGGCAGAATTAAATTGTGAAAAAAGGAAACTAAGGCTGCAATCCAATACATGTCTACTCAGAAGTAAGCTTTATTGGGTTCAATGGGACTTTCTCCCAGGTACACTATACACACTTGCCTGGGAGTAAGTCCCATTAAACAAGTACTGGATTGCAGGTTAGTCCTTGTATTACATGCATCAAATTTTACTTGCCTTAACCAGATTGATACATCTTTGTACTATAAAGGGTCATATTTTTCTCCCCCACCCCCAGATTGGTACAGCTACAACCAGATCTTATCTTGCCTAATTATATCCTGTACCCAATTTGATTTACATGGGAGTAAGCTCCATTAAACATAAAGAGACTTACTTCTTCTTTTTTTTTTACAATAATTTTTATTCAAATTTTCATAAAACATAGAAAACAAAATCATAAAACATTCAAAGACAAAAAACAAAACAAAACAAAAATGATTAAACAAAAAAATAAAATGTTGACTTCCCATTTGTCGCAGATCAAATCAGTTGTAGGTCTACAATATATAACAATCCTGTCTCTTAAATTATATTATAAAATCACTTTCCTCCCGTAGTTATCTTAATTAATCATCAAATCTCATAAACATTACTTTATTCTTTCCACAAAAAGTCAAAGAGAGGTTTCAATTCTTTAAGAAATATATCTATCAATTTTTCTCCAAATAAACATGTCGATTAATCCATCTCGTTAATAATTATAATAATCTTATTGTCATAACCATAGTCCAAATAAACATATCGATTAATCCATCTCATCAAAATCTGTTAGGTCCAATAATTTCAATAGCCATTATTCCATTATCCCTATTAATTCCATCTTCCATCTTCAATAGTCCTGTTAAGTCCAGTAATTTCAGTGTCCAATCTTCCATTATCAGTATTCCGTAATAATCTTGCTGTCATAGCCATAGTCATATAATAAGAGTCTGATGGGAATTTCCTCTCTCCCAAATATTTTCTTGCCATCAATTCTGAATAAGTTGCTGAAATATTGTTGTAAAGTCATATCTCTGTTCTTCTTTTTTACAAAATGCACTGGTTCATCTCTTGAGAGTTTTTCCATTGTCACATGGCTGCTGTTAGTTCCATAGATTTTCTCTATATCAAGCTCCATCACGTCATTCCAGTCCAGAAGATTATCCAAGCCATTGATAACTTTATCTCTAATATCTTCATTAATTTCTTCAGAGATAACGTTAAATTCCAAACAGTAGATTTTATTTCTAATATCCATAAACTCCAGATCTTTTTCCAATTCCACATTTGTTCCAATCTCCAGGGCTTGTATCTTCCCTTTATTTTTTCTTTTCTCATCTCTGATCTCATTCTCCTCTCTCACAGGATCCCCTATTTCTTTAAGCTCCTGCGTCATTTTGCTCAGTTCAATTTTCAGCTTCTTACTGCCCTGTCGCAGGGTTTGTTTCGTTATCTCAATCTCATCCATTATTTTCTGAAACATAATTACTTCCAGATTCTCAGCCACTTTCTTGATTGCCATTTTTTAAAACCACGAAAACAAAGCAAAACAAAAATAAAGAAGAACCACTTCTTATTTCAGCAACAACATTTTTAATAAGTGCCTGGCAAGTGCCTGTTTGAAACTCTTTGCATTTGCCATGGGAAGATTTGCACAAAAGAGCTTCCAGGGAATATCTCCCTCACAAGACGAAGATGCATCCTACTTGTTAGGAAGAACTGGAAGCAACAGCTCTTTAGGACCCTGGCTGCTTGCTACTGCAACTTCTGCCTGACCCTCGCTCACCCTGGCTTTTGGCTCAAGTCTAGAAAGAGATGAGAGGTGGGGAGAGAGGCAGAAGCCACCTTGAGCTTTGAGCAACACACACGTTGTTGTCTCTCACCTCCACAGCCAGTTGTTCATGTCCATTTTTCTGCTGCCTCCTTGCCCTCCAGCTCTTTTCGCCCTTCACTCCTGTCCATTTTTATACAATTGTTTTCTCCACCCCGTCTCACTCTCCACCTCCTTCCTCATCGCCTCCTAAGCACCCATAGAGCACGAGGGAAGAGCGATGCTGCACAGAAGCTCAATTTGAAGCACATGATTTTTATCCACAAATCAGAGGAGCAGAAGACTTCCCCTGCTCCCTGCCCCCCACAAGTAACGCCCCAAAGTAACTCTGGAAATGTTACAGTTACAGCTCAAAAGTAATGAAGTTACTACTCGTTCTATTACCAGCAAAATGTAATGAAGTTACCCACTCATTACTCAAAAAAGTAATAAATTACAAGTAACTCATTATTTGTAACAAGTTTCTTCCAGGCTCTGCATACAGCTCACTAAATCCAGAAGACACCAAGATATCCATCCAACTCACCCTGCAAAACAAGCAAAAAAACCCCCCACTGCATATTGGTTTGAGGGAAGGAAGGTGGCTAACAAACTCTGGAGAAAGAGAGAAGCATGGGTTGTAAACCCCAAATGTCCTTCATTAACACTTTAAAAATCAATATAGTCTAGTCTGAAGCTGCAATGTACATTTAGTCAGGGCCGGATTATCCATTAGGCTTAGTAGGCTGAAGCCTAGGGGCCCGGAGCTCTTGGGGGTCTGTGGGGCACTGGCCCAAGGGCCCCTGGAGCTACAGGGGGCCCTCCGCTCTCCTTCCGTAATCCACAGAAGCATCTGTGGACTGCCATACCCTGCTATCCCCCCGCTTTACCTACCTTTCCATTGTTTTTTGCAGTGTGCAGATTTGCCATCAATAAAGATGGTGGCTGAGGTTTCCTTGAGGGGCTGAAGCCTCTGCTGCCATCTTGGCTGATGGCACACATGCGTGCTACACGCGCTCGTTGCTGCCATCAACAAAGATGGCGGCAGAGGCTTCAGCTCCTTAGGGAAACCTCGGCCGCCATCTTGATTGATGGCAAACCTGCGTGCGCCGCAAAAACCAACGGAAAGGTAGGTGAAGCGTGGGGATAGGGGGGCCCAAACACCAATCAGCCTAGGGGACCTCCTCAGCTTAATCCGGCCCTGCATTTAGTGCTTGGCAGTATAAATCAAGGAAATCTCTCAAGGCTTGGCCTTTGTTCTGATAGCTTTCCGTATTTACATAAAGCCTCCTTTGTTTCTCTTGTGCTTAGTGGGAAGTGTTCTTCCCAAGCCTGTAAATTCAGGTGTAATCTGTGATAGAGTCTCTCTGTTACATATGTTCTGTGGCAGTTTGCAACAGGAAGCAGGAAGGAAATATTCTGGGTAACAAGGTCTAGCAAAGTACTCTACTCACTATTTTACAATAAAAAACAACACAGTAGCCATAGCAATAAATGACCAGGAAGTAACTTTTGCGGGCTTGTTAGCATGATGTTTGTTCCTTATCCTGATTTTCTTTAAATATAGTTAACACACAGCTTTGAAACATTGGCCATCTGCCATTCTACCTCTACAGAGTGAGGCAGAAGGAGCCAGCACAGACTACCCCTGGGACAATGGGAGTGGAGAGAGCCAGTATGGTGTTGTGGTTAGAGCAGAGGTAACCAATGTGGTGCTTTCCAAATGTTGCACTCCAACTCCATCATTTTGCACAGGCAGTACAGACAATAGTCCATTGTAGTCCAACAACATATAGAAGGCACCACATTGGCTGCCATCTAGGTTAGAGGGTTGAAGAAGAGTGTCCAAATTTCTACCTAGTCCTGAAATTCACTGGGTGATCTTAGGTCTCTCAGCTTAACTTACCTCACAGGGTTGTTGTGAGAATAAAATGGGGAAAGTAGTATGTGCTATGTATACCAACTTTACTTCCTTGGAGGAAAGGTGGGGTATAAATGTCATAAATAAAATGTCAACTCTGCATGTACTACTGAATTATTTTTTAATAGCTAAGATAAGAAAAAAAACTAAACTTTAATCATTTCTACTATATTTCTATTAACAAATATTAAATAGTGCAGTACATGTGGATTTTAATCTGTAAAATTTCCACTAATCTTTTTAAAATCCAGGCAAAAATGAGTCGGAAACCTGGAATGGATCTTATTGTTGCAGGCACCAGAAAGGCAGATAAATATTCAGGCAGAGCAAAATTATATCTTGCAAATATGACCCTTAATTCAGGTATGGAGAATGCGAATTAGAAGAAGGCTAGGACTGGGGAGGGCAGCTGTGAGAAAACTAGAAAAGGTCATCAGATGCAAAGATGTATCACTGAACACCAAAGTCAGGATCATTCAGACCAGGGTATCCCCGATCTCTATCTATGGATGTGAAAGTTGAACAGTGAAAAAAACGGATAAGAGAAAAATCAACTCATTTGAAATGTGGTGCTGGAGGAGAGTTTGCGGATACCATGGACCGTGAAAAAGACAAATAATTGGGTGATAGAACAAATTAAACCAGAACTGTCACTATAATAATAAGAATAATAATAATTTTAATTTATAAGTCGCCTATCTGGCCAATGGCCACTCTAGGCGACGTACAACTCAATTAGAATACATCATAATAAATACAGTACAACAATAAAACAGTAAAACAGTGACAGTTCAGAGTAGCAGGCAATTAGTCAAAAAGATTAACCCTCCCCGGAAGTCCCGAAGGCCTGTCTGAAAAGCCAGGTCTTCAAGGCCTGGCGGAATACATTCAGGGAAGGGGCATGCCGAAGATCATATGGGAGGGAGTTCCAGAGAGTGGGGGCCGCCACTGAAAATGCCCTCTCTCTAGTCCCTACCAGCCTAGCTGTTTTAGTTGGTGGGACTGAGAGAAGGCCCTGTGTGGCTGATCTTGTTGGGCGGCATAATTGGTGGCGTTGGAGGCGCTCCATCAGATAAACTGGGCCGAGACCATGTAGGGCTTTAAAGGTTAATACCAACACCTTGAATTGGGCCCGGAAAACAACTGGGAGCCAGTGCAGATCGAACAGCACTGGGGTGATGTGCTCCCGGCGGCCACAGTTTGTAAGTAGTCGAGCCGCCGCATTTTGTATCAGTTGTAGTTTCCGGACCATTTTCAAGGGTAGCCCCACGTAGAGCGCATTACAGTAGTCCAAACGAGAGGTGACCAGGGCATGTACCACCAATGGGAGCTGATGAACAGGGAGGTAGGGTTGCAGACTACGTATGAGGTGTAATTGATACCAAGCTGCCCAGCTCACTGCCGAAATCTGAGCCTCCATGGACAGCTTGGAATCAAGGACAACCCCTAGGCTGCGGACTTGGTCCTTTAGGGGCAGTTTCACCCCATCGAACATCAAGTCAATATCTCCCAACCTTCCCTTGTCCCCCACGAGTAGCACCTCGGTCTTATCAGGATTCAGCTTCAACCTGTTCCTTCCCATCCATCCACTCACGGATTCCAGGCACTTGGACAAGGTCTCCACAGCCAACTCTGGTGAGGATTTAAACGAGAGATAGAACTGAGTGTCATCTGCATACTGGTGACACTGCAGCCCAAATCTCCTAATGATAGTCCCCAGCGGCTTCATATAGATATTAAATAGCATGGGAGAGAGGATAGAGCCCTGTGGCACACCACAATTGAGAGGCCAAGGGTCTGAAACCTCCTCCCCCAATGCTACTTGTTGATGCCTATCGGAGAGAAAGGAGCGGAACCACTGCAGTACAGTGCCTCCTATTCCCAGTCCCTCCAGGCGATGTAAAAGGATACTGTGGTCGACAGTATCAAAAGCCGCTGAGAGATCGAGGAGGACAAGAAAGGTGAATTCTCCCCTATCTAATGCCCTCCTCATATCATCCACCAGAGCGACCAAGGCTGTTTCAGTTCCATGTCCAGTCCTGAAACCCGATTGGTATGGATCCAAATAATCCGTTTCATCCAAGTGTGCCGACAGCTGATTAGCCACCACTCGCTCAATGACCTTGCCTAGAAATGGTAAATTTGAAATAGGGCGAAAGTTATTCAAAACTTGGGGATCCAAGGAGGGCTTCTTTAAGATGGGCTCCACGACTGCCTCCTTGAGGGCTAATGGCATTACACCCTCCTCTAGGGATGCATTAACCACCGCCTTAATCCCCTCGCCCAATTTCTCTTTGCAGCTCACAAGGAGCCACGACGGGCAAGGATCATTTAGACCTGTGGTAGGCTTTACAGTTGAGAGCACCTTGTCCACATCCTCAGAAGGGAGAGGCCAAAACAGATCCCATTTAACCGGCTTGCAACTGGCCAACTCTGGTTCATCCACTGTATCCACGGCGTACGGGATCAAGTTCCGTTAGTGTTTGATTTTATCAGCAAAGTGCTTTGCTAATTTGTCACAGGAGGCCTTTGACTGTTCCAAGGGTTCCTGAGCAACTAGACCGACCAGGCTTCGGACCACTTGGAACAACCTCCTGGGACAGCACTCTGCGGACGCAATGGAGGCAGCAAAGAACTTTTTCTTTTCTGCCTTCACTGCCACTTGATAGGTAGCTAGAAGCTAAAATGATGAAACGGAGGTTATCATACTTTGGACACATCATGAGAAGACATGATTCACTAGAAAAGACAATAATGCTGGAAAAAACAGAAGGGAGTAGAAAAAGAGGAAGGCCAAAGAAGAGATGGATTGATTCCATAAAGGAAGCCACAGACCTGAACTGACAAGATCTGAACAGGGTGGTTCATGACAGATGCTCTTGGAGGTCACTGATTCATAAGGTCGCCATAAATCGTAATCAACTTGAAGGCACATAACAACAAGAAGTGTAAGAATGAGAAATATTTACCCTTCTTTCTCACTCACACACTGAGGGATGCCAGTCTGCTAACCTGCTGTGCAAAATAGTCACATATGAAGCAGCTGGCTGGCAGCCAGAATGAGATCCAGTGGGGAGGGGGTGCTGTTGAGAGGGGCCCTTGGTGCCCCAGCCCAAGGCTAGAGATTGTGGGCACTTCCACACGCCACTTTATTGTGGTTGCTTGGTGATGGTCACACATGTAAGTTTTGCACAGCCTCAATATGACATGTCTTCATCAAAATGCTGTCTAGTAGTATCCCCCCATTTTAACTGGATTTACTGTTTCTACAGAAAAATAAGTAAAACAAAAATCCACACATGTGGAAATGGTAAATCCAGATTAAATGGGTGGGTGGGTGGATATTGGATGGGATTTTGATGAGGACAAAGTTGAGTGGATGCTGGAAAAAACTTGTGTTAATGCGCAACACTGGGTCTGCAATAAGCTGCCATTGGAAGCACTGCATGAAGAGGAGAGTGCCCAGAGTTCTGATTTTGTCCTGTTCAGGAATCCCACCATAGTGCAAACCAGCTTCTGAGACTCTTGTACAGGATCACTTGCCTCCAGAATCACCATTTGAAGATACTGCTGTTTCAAGGGGCCAGAGCTGTGAGAGCGCAAAGGTGAAGAAGAGTTATATAACTTCAAGCATCCCTTTTTTTTACCTGTGTTATTCCTAGGCTAGCAAAGTACCGTATATTCCGGCGTATAAGACGACTGGGCGTATAAGACGACCCCCAACTTTTGAGAAGATTTTCCTGGGTTAAAAAGTCATCTTATACGACGGAATATACGGTACTAATACACTACTGGATCACAACCTGATTTAAAGGAAGCGTGCGCGCGCGCGTGTTGTGAAGGTCTGAGAGGGAACGCGCCTTGTCAGATGGAGTGGAAGAAATCTGCCAGCTTAAGGAGGGCACAGCACCCGTGCTGTCTCAGAGGGAGAGGGCCTTCTCCGCGCTCATCCCTCTCCTCCCGCCTCCTTGCCTCAGGCCGGCGGGTGCGCACTTGCGCTGGGCTCGTCCTTGTCAAAATAGGGAGGCGATAGACGCGGGAGCGTGCGCGCTTGCCTTGCCTGAGCGAGCCCTTCTCTACAAGCTTGCCGGACCTGGGGAGGACAGCGAACGACTCCCCCCCCGAGGAGACAGAGGTGCGCTCCCTACGGCACCCCGCCCTGCTGTCGGGGGCTGCAGCTACCTGTGAGTCTTAGTATTGGGGGCGATAGTATTGGGGGCGCTTGGTAGCAACAGGCTTGCCTTCGCGTGAGGTGGGGTGACTGTCACCCCCCAGCTCGAGGCCAGCACCCAGCCAGCCGGCTTGCTTTCATACGGTCGCCACATACGGCGGGGATGCGTCCGCGGCTGTTTTTGAGCTCCCCCCACCATATGCGGCGACCGCAGATTCTCCAGTCTGGCTCAGAAGTTTCAGCACCCGCCCTATAAGATGACACCCGGCGTATAAGATGACCCCTGACTTTTGAGAAGATTTTCCTGGGTTAAAAAGTTGTCTTATACACCGGAATATACGGTAACTTAGCTGCAGGTGTTTCTGTTCTGTAAACTGTTTTGTGCCTGTAATAAAGAATAACAGAGGAAACACTCTGCCTAGTAACTCCAGGTGGTTCACTACAACAGATGTAAGAAGGCAGCAATTTCCGTTCCAAGCTGCTATTCATCACACTCACTGCTGTTTCTGTTCTGCTACAGTTCAGTTTGCACCAGATCATACATTATTTGTCTCTGTTTGCTATTTAACATACATTGCATAACTTATGTAATTAGCATTCATTTCAATGTAAAGCAAAAATAAAAACAATGTAAAAAAGTCATTAATTATGTATCATTTATGTCATGCCCCCTTCGGAGGAATCCTCAGAGGGGGAAGAGGAGGACAACTCAGGAGTAACAGCAGCAGACCCAGAGGGAAGAACAGACAAAACTCCTGAGGACGCAGCACCAGATCTCCCTCAGCTGGAGAGTGTCCAAGACACAGCTGAAGCACTTCAGCCAGATCCAGACAGTGAACAAGAGACTCCCCTCCCACCTGCAGAGTGAAGATGACAGAGAGTCATGCAACAGCGAAGCTGGCCTGGCCGTTTAAGACAAGCAAGCTCTTAGAAACCAGGAGGCTGATTACCTGCACCTGCCTTAGGGAGTGGGATTTAAAAGGCAGTTCATGACTGCAGCAGGCTGCTGACTACAACATCAGGCATGACCTCTGTGGTCCTCCTGTCTTCCAGAACTCAGACTGACCTCTTGGAAAACTGGAATAGGAATCCCCCATTGACTTCGCTTCTTGGACACTGACTTGGCACATGAGCTTGGAACAAACCCTCTGACCTTGTCTCGCCTTCCCCCTGGTTATCTCTCTAGCCTAGCAGATTTATAACCCAAGCTGCCGGCTAAAGACTTTACAACCCTGACAGTTACTAAGGAATTTATAGCCCAGCCTACATCCCGCTGACACTGACATCTCCCTGTAAAAGCTGACAATCTGTGGACTTTAAAAAAACAACTGCAACTATCTGAAAGAATACCGATAATATTCACTTGACTGATTTCCGTTCCTGACCACAGATGAATGTGTGAACTGCAGCATTTTCCACTTCCTTTTCCATTTTTATACACATTCTCTGACATCCTGATTTACTACTTGTCCCACTATTTATGAGGAAGGCCCCTGGTGCATGCAGTATCATAGCTAGGATGGTCCCATGCATGTTGTGCCCCAGGCACAAGGGGAGTTAGATCAGGGAGAGGAGTCAGATGAGGATGAGGTCCCTGGGGACGTTGTAGGAAGGGGGGACTCTGTCAGCCCACAGACTTCCTCACCCATTCCTCCTGTTGAGGCAGATCCTACCCCTTCTACAAGTTCACCGCCTGAGCCGTTGGGAAGCAACCCTTTGCTCATGCCAACTCCGCCCGTGCAGGAATTCCCACCTGGCACTTCAAACACTTCCCCCCCACCAGCTTCCCGCTCCTTGAGGTCGTGCTGTCACCTAGGGATGCCCCATTGTTGGATGGGTCATCAGAGGCTCGCCCCCCCTCACCCTGCGTGAGAAGGCACAAGAAGCGGGACTCTCAGAGGGTGAAACTACGGAGGAGCCGTCGCTTATGGGCGAAGACCTTCCCTACTTAAGCAGGTGCCCACCCAGACTCTAGTGCTGAGTCAAGTCTCCCCACACGCTGCAGAGACTGCTTAGTTAGACAAGTTAGGGCAAGTAGTGAGTCAGAGTAGACAGGTGTATGAAGTGCACCGCTTTGGATATAAGCACCACACTAATAAAAGAAGAATTAAACCCAGCCTTGGCTTCGTCTCATGTCTTGGGCTCTGGGCAGGACAATACATGGGATGAAGGGAGTAAAGGGGCACGCCATGGGCCAGACCCCTTAAAACCACAAAACCCTTCTCTCTGATCCTGTGGGTGTGCGGTTCAAGTTTTGTTCTGTGAAGTCGGAGTTCTTCATTTTACTCCTCTTGCACCTACCTTTCCCATCTAAAATCATTGCTAAGAACATAAGAGAAGGATCTTGGAATTGTTGTTGATCACAAGCTGAATATGAGCCAACAGTGCGATGTGGCTGCAAAAAACGCATATGCTATATTAGGCTGCATTAACAGAAGTATAGTTTCCAAATCGTAAGAAGTATTAGTTCCCCACTATTCAGTACTGGTTAGGCCTCATCTTGAGTACTGTATCCAGTTCTGGTCTCCACACTTCAAGAAGAATGCAGACAAACAGGAACAGGTTCAGAGGAGGGCAACAAGGATAATCAGGGGACTGGAAACAAAGCCCTCTGAGGAGAGACTGAAAGAACTGGGCATGTTTAGCCTGGAGAAGAGAAGTGAGGGGAGATATGATAGCACTTTTCAAGTACATGAAATATTGTCACACAGAGGAGGCTGGAATCTCTTCTTGATCATCCCAGAGTGCAGGACACGGAATAATGGGCTCAAGTTGCAGGAAGCCAGATTTTTACTGAACATCAGGAAAAACTTCCTAACTGTTAGAACCATATGACAATGGAACCAATTACCTAGGGAGGAGGTGGGCTCTCCAACACTGGAGGCATGCAAGAGGCAGCTGGACAGTCGGGAATGCTTTGATTTGGATTTCTGCATTGAGTAGGGGGTTGGACTTGATGGCCTTATAGGCCCCTTCCAACTCTACTATTCTATGATTCTAAGAAGAGCCCTGCTGGATCAGGCCAAGGGTCCATCTACTCCAGCATCCTCTTCTCACAACATTGTTTTCTTACCAGTTGCCTACAGGAAGCCAAGCAGAACTCAGTTGCAGCAGCATTCTCCTCACTTGTGCTTCCCAGGATTTGGTATTCAGAGGGATACTGCCTCCAACAGTGGAGCAGAATATAGCCATCACAGCTAGTAGCCATGGATAGCCTTATTCTCTATTATTAATGGCAGGGTCTTCTGCCTTACAAAGGCCACGCTCAGATCTCCCAGGTATGAGAGTGAAACCAACAGCTCCTTTTTCCCACTGAGCCATGTCGCAGTACTCTCTCCTGTGAACTTAAAGTACCAGTGTCTGTTCTTCCTTATCTAGGTGGCTCCCTTCCAAAATGCTTGTTCCTCTCTCTCCAGACCCAATACAAATATGCTGAGTGCAAACTTCCCAGCATTGTGCATGTGGAAACTCTGGAGTCACAGCAGAAGTTTAATCTTTATCTCTGGAAGCCTATGACTTATGGGTTCTCTATACAGGCCTTCTCCCAACCACTGGGCTATTTGTTGGCTGGCGATTATGATGATGATGAATTTATTTATTCATTCCTTGATACCTAAAGGTCTCCAAACAACTTACAACAATGTTAAAAACAAAAACAAAAACATCATACTATAAAAACAAAAAAATAAAACAGCCACAGGAAACTTTGGCAGCATACTAATAACAGAAAACGTCATCTCAGTTTATCCAGTGCCTGGGAAACCAGAACAGCAATGGAAACAACATCATGACTGATGAGTGGTGGCAGAGTTGCCACCAGGGTTACTGTGAGAGTGGCTACTGATGTGTTATAATTTGTTTCTACAGCTGTTCTTGTGTTCTCCATGTTCCTTTTGGAGCATATAGGATCACAACTATGATATACCAGCATCAGCACCTTGGTAGAGCAGCTGCTGGCAGAGTGGAGCCATAGGATCAATCTGCCTGACTGGGATCAAGCCACAGGGTGTGACGCAAGTCCGATTTCACCTAGAAATCAAAATACTCATGATCATCATGTGTTCAGTGTGGAGTTGCTTAAACAAGAATCAGGGGCTCAAAAGTCAGAACAGCATTCAAATCATATCATTAAACTGAGCTTTTAAATAGCTGTATAATCTGACATTTGTTTAGTAAAATATAATCCATACACAGGAAGAGATACCTTCTTTCTAAACATACTGGCAAGTGACACACCACCATTTTAGATTTTAAATAGCTCATTGGAAGTCTTGCCATAAAATCTTTAAACTGCTCTCTTGAAGTAGGTTTTCATTAATTAATTCATTTTTAAAGGCTCTGCTTGTCCATGGCTCTAGCAGGACTTCGGTTAGTCGGTTCTTGCATAAATAAATGCAATATTTAAAAAGACCCTGAGCTTGCCCAAACCAGTGGTTTTCTATGGCCAGTCCCATGCTATGCCATCAACAGGAAGCAGGGGATCATGAAGGCTGCCGTTCCAACCATACGATGTCTAGTTGTCAGATGATTGCATCATTTAGACTGAACCAGGGCCACTTTCATGATGTCAGGAAAACATATGATGCTCCTTATGTGGAACAACAACAGAAAAAGAAAAATCTATAGCATGCCCCTAATTTCAGATCAGTGGAGGTCTGGACAAATGTGGCTATGACTACATATTAATCATCATTCCCGCTGATTGAAACCTTCGATGGTTGTGAGCCTATCAGATTGGAAATGAAACTGGAGCCATCTAAAAATGAGGTAGTTGCTTCTATATGTGAAGGGCAGCAGCTCTCTGGGATCTCAGGCAGATGGTCTTTCACATCATCTGCACAGTGGGAAAGGCTTGTGTGTGCATGGGGGGGTGGAATAGGAAGAAAAAAAAAATCCTTTCTCCTTCCCTTCTTCTATGACTTTTCCCTCCTCCACAAAGCCTAAACAGGACCACAAGGTTCCTTTTCCAAAGTGTTTAGAACCCTATGCAGGAGCACTTTTCTTACAGGCTGGAGATACACTGTAACATTTTGTTGCAGGTCCCACTTGTATGCTATATATTAACAAAGTTCCATAATAACTTGATGTGACCTGTTGACTTCAGTGGAATTATTCCAGATTTGTAGCCTGGCTGTAACAAATGTATCTTTGTAGTAGCCCTGCCCCCCTCCATTTTGTTTGAAATAATTCAGGTGTAATCCAGCCACAGTTAAAGCACTTCTAAGTTCCACTGGTTTCTATGTGAGAGCTATGGCTGCACAACTCCCCAGTTGAAATCAATGGGCTTTCATAGTGTTTACCTCTATACCTGTATTCTTACTGTATATCATTGTATGCATTACTAGATGTTACTAGAGACTGATGATTGTCAGTCTTCCAATACTATCTTGCTTTAACAACCTAAGAAGATCCCTGCTGAATCAAACCAAAAGGCCCATCTAGTTCAGCACTGTGTTTACACAGTGGCCAACCCGAAGACTTCTTTTTAAAGAGACTATAATATCTGCCAGAGGCATGTCATCAGAAAACAGCTATACTGAATGAATATTAAATTACCTGCATATCCTTTTGCGTGTGCTCATTTTTTTTTAAATCCACTGCAGTGCACAATTGCACCATCTAGTGGAAGGCACAGGGCAGTCAGTCATAAAATGCCAATAAACTGATCTGCTTCTCACTGGGCCAGTCTCTATCCCTCCACTAGATTAATTGTGTTTGTTATTAGTGTGCTGCTGAAGCTTCCCATGGTTGTTATCAGGGTGCTGGTTGTTTTGTTGTTTTTATGGTATAATATATTTTATTATATTATTTATTATATAATACTGCATTTTAAACAGTGTTGTAAGTCATTTGGAGACCTTCGGCTAACAAGCAACTAACAACAACAACAACAACAACAACAACAACAACAACAACAACAACAACAATAATAATAATGTTATTTCGCCTAAACTAGCGAAACCAGTTTCCCTTCACATTTGATCCTGCAGGGGGAAGGTTGTGCAGCTAACAAAAATGGGGGGTGAGTATGGTTCAACAGTGGTCGGACTGCTTTAAAACGTATGCCTGACCCTGGGGTGTATTTAAAGCACCTTTGAGCCTCTATTCTCTTGGTGGTCTATGTGATGTTCCTATATTAATGTATATATGGTAAGTGTTGGTTGTTTAGAAGATACATGGTAAGTGGAGTGAAAGAGGAGGGGGAGTGAATGGGCAGTAGAATGCTAGATGATTGGCTGAGTGTTTAAAATGGCTGAACGTATAAAAGGAAGAGTGAGAGTGGAATCTGGGGGGGAGAAGAGAAAGAGTGGGTTGCTTGGTGGGGTTTAGAGAGTTGTTTGCCAGGAGAGAGTGGAGAAGGACGGGGGTGGAGTTCGGATTAGTATTGAGTAAAACCATATGCTTATGTGCCTTAAGAAGAAATCTTGTTAATCTTGTTAGCTTTGTTATCTTTAATAAATACTTAATTTGGTTTACCAAAGGCCTGATCCTTGGCTGGGGTTTCACAGACCAGAAGGGAGGGTAAGGTAATGACCAAGGCTGAAGGGGAACTGTAACAAATGGTGGCAGCGGTGAAGAGAATAACAATACCAGTATTCAGAGTCTCTGGGAATACTAGTATTAGGACGTGACTGGTGGTTGCCTAGCAGGGGGATCTGTTGAGATCTGTGCTAGAGCGGGGAGAGAAAAAATAAAATAAAGGACAGTCCGGACTGGTGGAGTCCCTGGTGGTGCCTAGAGACAGGCAGTAACCACGAGCAGGTAGGAACCTGACAGGGAGAGCCAGGGAAGGGCATCACAGGTGATGGCAGTAGCGGTGGGATACGAACACAGGAGAATACGTCACAGGTGTTGGCTGTAGCAGTGAGATACGAATACTAGAGAATCCCTACCAGTGGTGTGGCAAACAGAAATAACAAAACAAGATTACTTGTGAGAGTGACTGGCAAAGAGTGTGTGGCAAAGAGTGAGTGAACTCAAACACCATGGCTGAATAAATAAAAATGAAAAGAGAGGAGCTGGTGGAGAAGTGCATAACATTCAATTTACCTCACGAGGGTAAAGGGGTAGATGAATTGAGGGTAGCACTTATAGGATTTGCAACTGCTCAGCAAAAACAACCTGTCAGGGAAGAGACCCCAGAAGGATATTTAAGCAATCCCGCTTATATAGAGTACTTGAGAGAGAAGTTAAGATGGGAGGCTGAGGGAAAAGACAAGCAGAGGGAGTTGGAAGCTGAGAGATTGAGGATGGAAGCTGATGGGAAAGACAAACAGAGGGAGTTGGAAGCTGAGAGATTGAGGATGGAAGCTGATGGGAAAGATAAACAGCGAGAGTTGGAAACTGAGAAGTTGAAGATGGAAACTGAGAGATTGAGGATGGAAACTGAGAGAATGAGAGTGGATGCGGAATTACAGGCAGAAAAATTAAAATTTGAAAGAGAGAAGTTTCATTCTGATGAGACAAGGAAAGACAGAGATGGAGCAAAAATAAAAATTACTCCAAAGGACTTTGCTGTCTATGAGCCTGGTCAAGATCCTCAAATTTACCTCAGCACCTTTGAAAAAGCAGCTCAGTTGTGGGGGCTACCTGAAGACAAATACATGCAGTATTTATCAAACCTGATTAAAGGGGAATTGGCTGAGGTATACCAATATTTCCCCTCAGACAGGCCCGTCACCTATGCTGAGTTTAAAGAGGCAGTCTACAAAAGATTCAGACTGGGGCCTGATTATTTTAGAAAGCTTTTCAGAAACTGCCAGATACAGACAGGGAGGTCTTTCGTGGAGCTGGGGGCAAAACTGATGGACATATTTGGGAAATGGCTGACAAGTGCAAAAGCTCAGTCTGTGGAGGAGGTGAAAAACCTCATAATATTGGATCAATTATACCATCAGTTACCACCAGAAATAAGGCTCCTTGTCAAAGACTGTTCCCCTACATCGGTGCAGGAGGCCGCAGAGATGGCGGATCACTTCGCCTCCAACAGAACTGGCTGGGTGGGGAAAACATCAAGAGAAACCCAGACCATATAATGCTGGCAGAAGGGATGTGGTACCACAGCGAGTGAATCCTCCATTAAAATCTGAAGGGCACAGGACACCCCAGAGTGGATCTGTGTACCCTAAAAGTGAGGAGAAATTATGCTACAAATGTGGTAGACCGGGGCACCTACGTTTTCAATGTGAGGTTGCCAACCCCATTAGTAATCCTGCTCAGACAAGGGCAGTGAAAACAGAGCCCAAGGCTTTAGAAACAGCGAAAAAGGTTCAGTTCTGCCAGATAAACTGGACAGAAGTAACAGACCTTGATTCAAGTCTGAGAGAGGAAGTGAGTGTACAAGGGGCAAATTATTGGGCATTGCTTGATACTGGTGCCGCTCAGACATTACTGAGGCCAGATTTAATACAATCTGAGGTAATATTACCTCAGGAAACTGTGACTATCCAAGGAGTGAGGGGTCAACCAGAAAGTTTGCCTGTGGCCCTGGTGGAAATGACTTGGAGAGGCCGAGAGGGCCGATATAAAGTAGGCATTAATGCCCAGCAACAAGAACCAGTAATACTGGGAAGAGATGTAATGGGAGCCCAAGGAAAGATCTATGTAGTGACCAGACAGCAAATTGGCAGAGAAAAAGAAGCCATATTAAGGGGGGCTGAAACAAACAGGGTGGAATCTGTTAACCAGCCTCAGGTCACCATAGCAACCACTAGCAGGCCTGCTGAAGGAGACAAACTGTATCAAGTGGTCTCTGATAAGAAAGAAGCAGAGCAATTCAGGGAAGAGCTGCATAAAGATATAAGTTTGAAGCAGATAAAGGAACAAGCTCTGACCCAACAGATTCCTTTCACTGACAAACTGAGGAATCAAGTTGTGTGTGAGAATGGGATTTTATATAGACTGTGGATGCCTGCTGAGAGAAAGGATGAATGTGAACCAGTGAAACAATTGATAGTACCTAGCAAATACAGAACCAGATTGGTAGAGGTAGCCCACGATGTCCCATGTGCAGGACATCTGGGAATAAAAAAGACCAAGAGGAGATTGGCAGCACACTATTATTGGCCAAACATCTCCAAAGATGTAAAACAACATTGTCTATCTTGTGGAATATGCCAAAAGGTGGGAAAAAGTGGAGTAAAGACTAAGGCACCCTTGAAGCCCCTTCCTATAATTGGACAACCCTTTTATAGAGTGGGAATAGATTTGGTGGGCCCTTTTTCCAAACCCACAAGGCATGGCAAGAAATATCTATTGGTGGTGGTGGATTTTGCCACCAGGTACCCAGACGCAGAAGCACTAAGATCTGTAGAAGCCCCTGTAGTGGCAGAGGCTTTATTAAAAATCTTTATGAGGCTGGGTTTCCGTCATGAAGTGCTGACGGATCAAGGCAGTGTATTCATGGGAGAAGTGATGCAATGTATGTGGAAATGTTGTGGTCTAAAACATCTAAAGACCACTACTTACCATCCTGCCACTAATGGGTTAACAGAGAGATTCAATGGCGTTTTGAAGGGCATGATCAGAAGCTATGTTCAAGATCACCCACAAGACTGGGATGAACGTTTGGGATGCTTCTTATTTGCATATAGAGAAGTCCCTCAAGAGTCAACCGGCTTCTCACCCTTTGAACTCATGTTCACTAGAAAAGTGAGGGGACCTTTGGAACTATTAAAAAATTCATGGGAAGGAACCCTGGGAGAGTACAAAACATCTGTAGTAGATTTTGTATTGGAATTCCGCAGTAAATTAACATCAATGATGGAGGTGGTGAAAAAGAATTTGAGTCAAGCACAGCAGAAGCAAAGTTACTGGTATGACAGAACAGCCAGGGAACGTGTGTATGATGTGGGAGATATGGTTATGGCGTTCATACCCAGGAAACATGACAAATTACAGGCTAACTGGGAAGGACCATACACCATCAGAGAAAGGCTTGACACAGTGACGTATGTAATCACCACAGACCAATTAAACAAAAGCAAAGTGGTTCATGTAAATATGTTGAAGCCTTACCATACCAGGGATGCACAGGTGTTGCAAGTTACCTTATTCCCTGAGGGAAGTGGGCCTGAACTTCCAGATTTGGTACAGGAAAGCAAAGACAAAGGAGGGGTAGATCAAGTGGAATGGTCAGAGGAGGTGAAGGAGGAAGTAAAAGAAGAGATTCTGAGAGTTTTGAAAACCTATAGGAATCTCTTTAGCAACAAACCTGGCCGAACCAGTATAGTTATACATTCCATTGATACTGGAGATCATGCCCCAATCAGATCCGTTCCGTACCGTGTGAATGGGAAAGTTTTGAATGAGATCAAAAAGGAGGTGGAAGATATGCTGGAATTAGGAGTGATCAGGGAATCCATCAGTCCCTGGGCCTCAAGTATTGTCCTGGTTCTGAAAAAAGATGGAACGACCAGGTTTTGCATTGATTATCTGCTAATCAATAAAATTACTGTCCCAGATGCATACCCTATGCCTAGGGTAGACGCAATGTTAGAGTTATTGGGGGCAGCAACCATTATCTCTACACTAGATCTCTGTAAAGGATTTTGACAAATGGAACTAGACGAGCAATCCAGAGCCAAAACTGCCTTCAGTACACCAGATGGGTTATATGAGTTTGTGACCTTACCCATGGGACTAAGGAACTCACCAAGTTCATTTCAGAGGCTAATCAATACTGTGTTGCGAGGCATGTCAGATTTTGCAGTGGCCTATATCGATGACGTGGCCATTTTTAGCAAGTCGGTGCCTGAGCATGTCCAACACCTGACAACAGTACTGGAGGCCTTAAGAAAAGCAGGCCTCACAATAAAAGCTAAGAAATGCCAGTTTGGACTAAAGGAAGTGATCTATTTAGGACATAAGGTGGGTAGTGGGAAAATCACCCCCTTATGGAGCAAGGTGGAGGCAATACAAGCGTGGCCGATCCCCTTAACCAAAAAACAAGTAAGGGCATTTCTGGGTGTGGCTGGATTTTATAGGAAGTTTGTGAGAAATTTTGGGGAAATAGCAACCCCCTTGCATGAATTAACCAAGAAGAAGTGTTCTGAGCGTGTGGTATGGACGGATGAATGTCAGAAGGCTTTTGATCTACTGAAGCAAGCCTTGTGCCAAGGACCCATATTAATAGCACCAGACTATGAGAAACCATTCATCGTGGCTACAGATGCGTCGGACCTGGCGCTGGGAGTCGTCTTGTTACAGGAGAGAGAAGGCACCAGACATCCAGTGGCGTACCTGAGTCGCAAGCTGACGCCGAGGGAGAAAAACTATTTGTCGGTCCAGGAGAAGTGCCTAGCGGTCGTGTGGGGACTGAACAAGTTGCGCCCATACGTGTGGGGACGAAGATTCACAGTGACTACAGATCATCGGGCCTTGTTATGGTTGCAGACTATGAAAAACCATAACACTATGCTGCAGAGGTGGTCCTGGGCCCTACAGGACTATCAAGTGGACTTCCAGTTCATAAAAGGCAAGGACAATGTACTGGCCGATGGACTTTCCAGGCAAGTGGCTGGGACTGCAGTGACGTGACCAGACTGAGGAACAAAGAAAGACATTTTCCCCATAGAGACTTTTATTTGTTAACGCGACGTATAAATCCTGGAACAGGAATAATACTCTGCCGTTGTTTTAAGGGGGGGGGAAATGTGATGTTCCTATATTAATGTATATATGGTAAGTGTTGTTGTTTAGAAGATACATGGTAAGTGGAGTGAAAGAGGAGGGGGAGTGAATGGGCAGTAGAATGCTAGATGATTGGCTGAGTGTTTAAAATGGCTGAACGTATAAAAGGAAGAGTGAGAGTGGAATCTGGGGGGGAGAAGAGAAAGAGTGGGTTGCTTGGTGGGGTTTGAGAGAGTTGTTTCCCAGGAGAGAGTGGAGAAGGAGGGGGGTGGAGTTTGGATTAGTATCGAGTAAAACCATATGCTTATGTGCCTTAAGAAGAAATCTTGTTAATCTTGTTAGCTTTGTTATCTTTAATAAATACTTAATTTGGTTTACCAAAGGCCTGATCCTTGGCTGGGGTTTCACAGACCAGAAGGGAGGGTAAGGTAATGACCAAGGCTGAAGGGGAACTGTAACAAATGGTGGCAGCGGTGAAGAGAATAACAATACCAGTATTCAGAGTCTCTGGGAATACTAGTATTAGGACGTGACTGGTGGTTGCCTAGCAGGGGGATCTGTTGAGATCTGTGCTAGAGCGGGGAGAGAAAAAATAAAATAAAGGACAGTCCGGACTGGTGGAGTCCCTGGTGGTGCCTAGAGACAGGCAGTAACCACGAGCAGGTAGGAACCTGACAGGGAGAGCCAGGGAAGGGCGTCACAGTCTACATGAGTGAAAGACAGAACTGGTTTTAAATGTGCTCTTGGTGTTTTTGTTTTTTAATTGATAGATGTCTGCACTTTCTTCTCTACTTCCATCTTTTTCATATTTTTTTATGAAGTTTACAAAACTTATTATGAACTTATTGTACCATTTTTATTTTATTTATTTAGAAAAATACTTGTGCATTGCAATTTCATAAAAATATCAAAGCAGTTTACAATAATTGTATAACAAAATAAAACCAATTTAAAAAATCACCAACTATTACAGAAAGTGTTTACCTTAAGTGCCTGCATAAGCCTGGTGGCAAAACTTTTTTTTCCAGCAAATGTTTAAAGGTGGATATAAAAGACACCTGCTGAATCTTTATTGGAAGAGCATTCCTGAGGGCTGGGCCAAGGACATGAAAGGCTTGGTTTTTTATTGATGCCAAATGAGTCTCACCAGCTTGAGAGATGGTTAACCAATGTAATTATCGGATGTATGATGTATTCATGTATTGATTTTGTATGTGTGTGTTGACTTGCTGTGTTATGACCTGTGGTTGCAACATTAAACTTACTTACTGCACTCTTACAGATGATCTCAGTGATTGTACTGGGATATAGGTTCAGGCAGTCCCTAAGGTACCCTGGACCTAATTTGTTCAGGGCTTTGTAAATTAACACAAGGACCTTGAACCTGGCTTGGGAGTGGATGGGCAGCCAGTTAAGATACCACATGTTGTCGGCCATGTGCCCCATCAGTAATTGGGACTCTGCATTCCACACCAGCTGGGGTGTTCAGACCAGACCAAGGGCAGTCCCACATATAGCATGTTGCAATAATCCAGCTTCAGGGTTGCCATAGCATGGACTAAGGTGGTTAGGCTATCTCTGTCCATGAATGGCTGTAGCTGGTGAATGAGATTAAGCTGGTAAAAGATCCTTTTAGCCACAGAGGACACTTGGGCCTCTTGTATTCAGAAGTACCCCCAAGCTATGAACCTGCTCCTTCTGAGAGAGTGCATCCCCAGTAGGGTTGCCAGGCTCAGGGCCTGAGACTGATCCTGTATCTTTAGGAGAAGAAAAAGTCAGCCAAGTGTAGGTGTTCTTGCAACACTGCAATGGGAAAAACCACAAGGTGGAATTCTCCTTTCCCTCTGCACAACTTTTAAAGATACAGAAGACCTCTTGGTTGCCAGGCCCAGCCTCCAAGAGGTCTTCAGTATCTTTAAAAGTTGTGCAGAGGGAAAGGAGAATTCCACCTTGTGGTTTTTCCCATTACAATGTTGCAAGAACACCTAAAGATACAGGATCAGTCTCAGGCCCTGAACCTGGCAACCCTAATCCCCACCCAAAATGGGTAACTTGCCTATCTCCCAGACATATATATGCTTTCTATACTATGTACAGTAATACCTCAGTTAACAAATCCTCCAGAAAATAAGCTCTTTTTAACAAAGTCTTTTTTGGGCGCAGGGGCTGGGGGGGGCACACACTCTGACATAGTCAGAATGTGGCTCCTTGTATACTGGATTGCAGCTGCTGCAGGCAGTTCTTTCATGTGTGGCTGGAATGGCACTAGCCAGGTGGTGCAGGTGCCTCCACAGTAAACAGTGCTTCTGGTGCCCTGGAAGCACTCTTTACTGCAGACACATCTGCTCGGGTGTAGGGGAGGATGAGAGAGAGAGAGAGAGAGAGAGACCAAGCACATGGTGTTGATGGTGGTAGTGGCTGCCCCTTGCTCACCTGCTCAAGTATACCAAGAGGAGAACTGTGCTCGAAGCTTGAGATTGCTGTAGCAAGATGCTACATGGTTTTTTTAAAAAAGGCAGGCATCCCTGGATGAATTTTGGAAGAAGCCTTCAAGTGGTCTGTAAGTGCAAGGCTTGCCTGAGCTGGTGGTTTCATTTCAGACATGTGTTGTTAGTTTTGAATAAAAAGCGTGCTGAAATATGTTGAACTGCTCTTCTTTTTTGTAGTGTAGGAACCTATCCCTTTTCCTTCTGTGTTATTCCTACCTCTGGTACCAAAGTTTCTGTTAAAGAAGTAATGTCCAGGAACGCATCTATTTCATTAACTGAGGTATTACTGTATTAATATTGAACTTTATACTTTCCTTGTAAAGCTTATTGGGTTCATAGCCATGCTGGAAGCCATGCCGGAATGTGGATTTACAATTGCATTTCCACATTCCTGCATTTATTGTGTCAGCCTGTGAACAGATACATGCTATCTTAAGTACTTTTTTATAGTCATTCACTTGCCTTTCTCCCCCTAAAATTGTACAAATTTGCAAATGGCTTTTTTCACATTTTAACAAACTCTGTCTCTTTCATCACTATTAACAGGCAGGGTAGGAATGTCTCCTTTAATCTAATTCTTCTTCTTTTCCATGACTGACTTCTGCAATACTGCTATTTCCTTCACTCTCTCCATTTTTCATTATTTATAATACGGTTTTAGCTGTTACATTCATATCCCACCACTCCACCAAGGAACTCAAGGTAGCATACAAGGCTCTCCAGCTCCTCATATGCTGAAGACGCACCTCTTCTTTACCTGGCCTAAGACACCTGAGAGATGTTTTCAGGACCCACTCAATTCCTGTGACTGGAATTTGTTTTAACTGTTTTTAATATTGAATTTTCAGTTATTATAACCTGCCCTGGGACCTGTTAGTGAAGGGCAGATAATAAATTGCTGCCCTTGGCTCCTGTTGGGAGGAAGGGCGTGATATAAATAAAATAATAATAATAATAAAATATAATAAATAAAACTGATAAGGTTCAGTTAATGCCTTGTTATTTTCACCAACTCAGTTTTGTCACATTTTGTATAGTTGCAAGAAGTGCCTAAGTGCTAGAGCACATATTAGGTACTCCTTCTTCCCTAAACTGTATGAAGTTCCAGAGGCAGCACTACCTGGGTTTGGCTTTCCTTTGGAGGAGAAATTGCTGGAGACATATGTCATTGTTGTAATACTTTACTTTGTTTACAAATATACAAGTAGAGCATGGGTGGAGGTGGGTAATTTAAGCTTTCCAACCAGGTAGAATATCTGCTGTCCTGAATCAGGTTCTCAGAAAGAGGCACTTTGTACTCCAAGGTGCTTCCAATCTTCTGCTAACTCTTACCTCTGTCCCCAAAACTGCAGTCTCTTCACACACAGAGAGCTAAACTGATGTGCCAGGGTTATTGTCAGTGAAGCAGGGAAGATTTTTTTTCTGATGCTTTATTTTTCTGCAGAAAAAAATCCATTTTATAAGTTCATTAGTAACAATAAATGGATACTACCTGCAAATGTAGTATTAGGCAAGTTTGGCAGACTCAAAGTTTTCAGCTTTGTTTACTAAATAGAAGTAAAATAAACATGGTAAACTAGAACACTCTCTAGGGCATTTTCTGATGTAAATGACACAACACAAATTCCCCTAATTCCCTAAATTACTAATTCAAAATTTCCCAGAAAACTTCACGATTGTTTGAATAGTTAACAGTCACTCATGGGGAGGGCTGATTTTATCAGGCCTGAGACATACGGAGAGGAGGTCACCCTTCCCTGTACCACCCCTGTCCCAATGAGAAATAACTCCTTCTGCCACCAGTGCAGATACTAGACCCATAAGGCAAGGGTCAGGGGACCTTTTTTAGCCCAAGGACCTCATTCCCTTCTGGACAATCATCCAGGAGGAATACCCATTGTCAGACTGTCATGAACTGCATAATGATGGGGTTGGATCTATTTTAAGTTATTTTATTTTACATATGTAATAATTTATCCTGTCAATTTCAACCAAATAAAGTGCTCAGAGCAGCTTACAGATACTATTAAAACAGGACAGGGCAGCATGGGCCAGTAACTGCAGCAGGGATAATGGAAATGTTTTCTCCTGTACTAGCTGAAAAAGTGTGTGAGGTCATGTAAAGCAGGAAAAAGATAACCTGTGCATGACAGTGCGTATGTAGTCAACGATGTGGAGGGAAGCTTCCCATGGGGTCACTGAAACTCTTGTAAATGAACAATTGCCAGTCCTTAACATATTCTACCCATCATGCAGAATAAACATCATTCAAATTTTTATAAGCAAATAGCTGCAGCTTTCCAACAAATCAGCTTCCTCACATTTATTGCTCAAAATTTCTCAAACAATTATTCGTTTGTGTATTTATTTAAAATGCTTCCAGCCTGTTTTTCCTTACTAAAAGCAATCCTGAGAGTAACAATTAAAATACA
This sequence comes from Rhineura floridana, assembly GCF_030035675.1. Taxonomy (NCBI): domain Eukaryota; kingdom Metazoa; phylum Chordata; class Lepidosauria; order Squamata; family Rhineuridae; genus Rhineura; species Rhineura floridana. Next base: position 41,424,149 of record NC_084482.1, read on the forward strand.
CTAAAACCCAATATAGATAAATAAGACCATCAATAAAACACCAACACAAATAAATCTCCAGTGGCAAACAGTTTACCCAAAAGCCTGTGTTAAAAAGTTAGGTCTTTAGTGTCGTTAGCTGGTGCTGTAAACTCCTGAGAGTTGGCACCAGTCTTATGTTAAGGGGAGGGAACTCTACAAACAAAGGGCCTGTACAACACTCACATTCCTGTGCTGCCCTGGAGATCTATGGCATTTCTTCACCCTCCTCCTGCTCTTCTCCTTTCCTTCCAGATGCAGACAAGTCGTCTTCTCCTTTCTGCTTGCATCCATTTTCTCCACTGCAGCCTAGCTTCCTCCTTCCCTATACGTGCAAAACAGCTGTCGAAGATGTAATGAATTTGCCTAGGAGGCTGATCTTTCTCAAAGTCCAAGCATTTTTACATCACAGTGTGAGATCTCCCAGAATTTATGTTCCAAATACTACATAGCATATTTAATCATCACAATAATTTAGACTGAATCGATATGCAGGGTAAATGTCATCATCAGCAAATAACAGCAGTCTTCCCCTAAATCAGCTTCCTCACACTTATTGCTCAACATTTCTTGAACACTACTTTTTTTAGCACAACCACAGCTTTGCATACTAAATTAAACAACTTCTTCATTCTTGTTTAAGATGCTTAAGTATCTAGGTGTTGTGTGTATCCTCTTAGTATATGGTATGAATTTTACCTTTTGTTTAGTGCTTACTTCACAAATGCTGCCATTTGGTTAACCTCACTCAAGAGACTTTGTATTCTTCTTTCAGTTCATTCACGTCTACAAAACCTGGAACATAATGGAAGTAACGATGATCATAAAGGAGGTAAGTTTTTCCTTAAACTTCCACTAGTGAGATTCAAAATAGTATACTGCAGTAGATAGTTATGTTCAATTGTATATATACAGGTCAGTAAACAATATTGGTCTTAGTGCAGTGATTCCCAACCTGGGGGCCACAGCCCCCAAGGGGCTCACGGAACAATAGAAAGGGGGTCACAAAGAAGAGTGCAGAGGAATGCCGTCTCTGCAGCCACCTCAAGAACAGTAGGCAGAAGAATATGTGATTATTTCAAGAAATTCAGGAGTGAAACTCAGGAAGGCTCATTGCTTGTTCAGTGCCTGCCTGCCTGCCTTCTGTGCACGCGCACGGACACCACACAAGTCCTCCCCTCGCACGTTCCTTCCGTGGTCCATTGGTAGCCCTGGTGGATTGGGGTGTGTAGGTGGAGGAGGTGATGGTGCTGAGGTGAATCATTCCGTTCCTGGAACCGCCTCAAACGAGAAGAGCGCTGTCTCTTGCTGCTTCTGTCATCATGGCTCCCCCCTCTGAGTAAGTGTGGTATGATACATAAGGATCATAAAAATGTTCAAATACAAAGAGGTAATTTTTGGCTGGCTTATGGAAGATTGTGTGTGTGTGTGTGTATCTCTGTCACACACACCCTTTGATAAAGGGATGTAAGGGATTTTATCTTTAGTTTCTATTCCTTGTTGTGCTTTTTTGTTAGCAAAATCGAAATATGGTAAGACAGTGAGCCACTGTCACAGCATCCTTGAGGGGTGGGAGTCCCTGGGTATGGGTGTGGATGTGTGTGTTTTGGGAGCTCGTGTGTGTGTGTGTGTGTGTGTGTGTGTGTATGGGGTTGGTGCGTGAAGCCCCTAGTTACCTAGTAAGTTGACTATCCGTCAAATTTTGTTATAAATTGTTTATATTCTGTAATCTGCCCTGGGACTTTCTGGTGAAGGGCAGATAATAAATATCATATTTGTTGTTGAGATGAACAAAAAATGACATTACTTAACACTTCATTATGTATTTTTTTCAATTAACAGATACTAAAATTACAACAATTAGCATGTGGGGGTCACAATTGTTTTTGAATTTAAAAAGAGGGTCCTGTACTCCTAAAGGTTGGGAACCACTGTCTTAGTGTATGCCAAAACATAACAACTGTAGTTTGTTTATTTGAATTATGTTATATCCCACCTTTCAGGATACAAATCCTTCCAATGCAACTTACAACAAACACTTTTTTGTTTAAAAAAACCCCACAAGAAACAATGTTAAAATATAAAAAGCCATCAGGATCCTTCCTGCAGGACAGGTGGTGGAAGATCACCCTCTGTATGTGCTTGTGTGTGTGTGTTGGGAGTGGGGATATCCAGCTGGAGTAGGCCCTTATGTGTCTCTTCACCTGCCCCTCTCTCTCCTGGAATCCTTAGTTTGTGTTTATGCACTCAAATTACAAACACAAATCTGTGCAGAAAATACAGAGCCATCCGTTCAAACTTGATCTAAGAGTTTGATTTGGGCTTAAAGAAATGGAAACTGTGAGATAGGGATTTTCTGTTTGTATTGGTTTTTTCAAAAACATATAACTGGGCTGCTGTTTTTAATTTATAGGATAGTTTTAAATGTATTTTATGATTATGTATTTTGGTCCCTTTTGTGGTAAGCCACTCCTGAGTGTGATTGTAGAAGAGCAGAATTATACAGCCGCAAGAGTAGCTGTATACTATAGCCAGAGTGGATTTTTCACATTCCGCAATGTTAAATTGAAAATACCCCCATGCCATTCAGATGCTTCCCATAAGCTCATTTCAAAACAAAATGTTACAAATCTTATAGTCCTGAACTCAGAAACGCTTGCTTGAAAACCCTCTAAATTTTCATGGCAATACACAAAATAGTCAGAGAGAATAGAGAGTTCAAAGTCTAAAAAGAAAGGGAAAAAAACCCAGAGCCCTTTTGGACTTTTTTCTGTCAGAGTTCTCATAATCTGTTGAAATTCAAAAAATCTGCCATGTTCACAGAGTACCTGTAAACCTTTTACTGACCTTGACCCATACTCTGGCCTTCATCTTTTGCAGTTTAAAAGTTAAAAAAATGCCTGGGTGATTTTTAAGTAATTTAAGTAATTTTGCATTGAACTGAATGATAGTGTCAGGCATGCTCAGTAAGAACCAACTGTCAGTGTTCTAAAAGCCAGACTCACAGCTGCTGGGCTTGCCTAATCAGGGGGCCACACCCACACCAGACTTTGATTTCACATGAGACAGTCATGGCTTCCCTCAAAGAATCCTGGGAAGTATAGTTTGTGAAGGGTGCTGAGAGGACAATCCTATTCCCCTGACAGAGCTCCAGTGGCCAGAGTGGTTTAACAGTCAGCCACTCGGATTGAAGGTCTGTGAGGGGAACAGGGCATCTCCTAGCAACTCTCAGCACCCTTCACTAACTACACGTCCCAGGATTCTTTGAGAGAAACCATGACTGTCCAAAGTGAAATAAAGGCCTGGTATGGATATGGCCAGGGACAGCTTTGGTTTAAATTTGGGTGGGAGGTTACATGTGCCTGCTGTAGAATAAAAAGGTGGGGGAAACACTGAAAAGCAATGATACTGTTCACAATGTTTTCCTTTTGGAAAGGAAAAGGGCTTCCCCTCTGTCCAGTGCCCACCCACCCAATCTCCTCCCCCTCCTCCTACCCTCACAGCCTCTCCCCGGGTCAGTGTTGGACTACAACCTGGGAGATCAGGGTTTGAATCCCCACAGAACCATGAAGCTCACTGGTGACCTTGGGCCAGTCAGCCTCAGAGGAAGGCAATGGTAAAACCACCTCTGAATACCATTTACCATGAAAACCCTATTCACAGGGTTGCCATAAGTTGGGATCGACTTGAAGGCAGTCCATTTCCATTTTCAAACATGATTGCACAGAAATAAATCCCACTGAACTCAAAAAGTATGCAAATGATCAAACCCACCCTCCCTTCTCCCTCCTATCCCCTCCCTCTTGCCCCTTCCCTCCCCTTCCTTTGCCACTCCCTCCCCTCCCCCCTCCCCTTCCAATCCCCTCCTTCCCCTTCCCCCTCTTCCCCCTCCCTATGGTCAGTTTTACCTATGTTAAGCATGATTATATGGGAGTAAATACCATTGAACTCTATAAGCAAGCAAATGATCAAACCTGTCCTCCACTCCCCCTTCCTTTGCCCCCCCTCCAATCCTCTCCTCCCCCCTCCCCCTCCTCCCCCCATGGTCAATTTTACCTATCCCATGATTGCATAGGAGTATATCCCATTGAACTCAATAAGCATGCAAATGATCAGACCTGCCTTTCCCTTCCTTCCCCTCCCCTCTCCCTTCCTCCTCCCCTCCCCTCTTCCTTCTTCCTCCTCCCCTGCCCACTGCAGCCCTCCATCCCTCCCCCCCGGTCAGTTTTACCTATCCTAAGCATGATTGCACAGGAGTAAATCCCAGTGAACTCAATAAACATGCAAATGATCAAACCTGTCCTTCTCCTCCCCTCCCCCTCCTGCCTGCTCCCATCCCCCTCTTCTCCTCTGCCCTTACTCTCCTTCCTCCTCCTCCTCCTCCCCTCCCATCCCCTGTGGCCAGTTTCACCTATCCTAAGCATGATTGCAGGGGAGTAAATCCCAATGAACTCAATAAGCATGCAAATGATCAATCCATTCTCAGCAAACTTGCCAGGACCCATTTCTTGCCTCCTGGATTAAAAAGCAGAGAAATTCACTAATAGGCAAAAAACCTTGCGGTTTAAGAACATACCTATAGCCAACAGATATTTCTATCAAACTTTAAAAAGCAGGGAAATTGGGCAGCTATAGTGAATGCACCAGGGGAGCAGGAGACCTGACCTCCTCTCTGAGATATTCTACTCCCCTACAAATTTGTCAAAGTGCAAACACAATTTGGGTTGGTATTTCACAGTCCAATCCACTTCCTGTGTAGCTTGGAAGAATTTGGTAACATATGCCTCTGAGCATATGGTGAGTGGTGGCAATACCTGCAATCAGCCCAAATAATAGAAAGGAGACATGTGCTGTGCTGATCTTGTTTTAGCAGGAAGGAACCAACATTATTAAGACAGTTATAGTTCAGATGGTCACTTTAAATATGTCTAATTTACTTTGCAATTTTAGTGAAGTTTCCTATAGGAAATCATTTTATTTTGTTTCTATTTCTGTGAATATATGAAGTACAGCAACACTTTGCAAAATTTACACTAAAAAAAACTCCAAACATAATTGTGGAAAAATGGCACTGACTTCTGCAGAATAGTCTCCAGTGGACATGAGGAGTGTCTCACTTTGCACAAGATAAAACAGTGGGAGGTGAAATATATTCTAGCAAAATTCTAGGTGTGCTCTATGTTTTTGACCATGCCCACCTTGCCTTAAATAAAGTGGTTTAAACATAGCAGGCTGAAAGCATGCATCCTCTTTTTTCCCCAACAGCTAAAGTCATTGCTGAAGTAGCAACATATTGTAATCAGTCTGATTTTACATCAAACTGCAGTTTCAGATTCAAATGTTAATGCACCCAAAATAGAAATAGAACATAACCTCCAATTTGAAACATAAAAGTCTGTCTTCACCATCATATGACATTAACCAATGAAAAGGCTTTGAAATTAATAAAAATAAAATTGACACAGATTTCTAGGATGAATGAGGGAAATAAAATTTTCTAAACTAGATTCTCTGTAGAAACATTAGTAACACAGGAAAGAAGCAAAGTAAGAACACCAACAAACATACAAAAATGTAATTCTCCATCTTTGGAGATGGCAGGTGTTGCCACCACTCACCATAAGCTCAGGGGCACGTTACCAAATTCTTCCAAGTTACACAGGAAATGGATTGGACTGTGAAAGACCAACCCAAATTGTGTTTGTATTTTGACAAATTTGTAGGGCAGTAGAATATCTCAGAGAGGAGGTCAGGTCTCCTGCTCCCCTGGTGCATTCACTATAGCTGCCCAATTTCCCTACTCTTTACAGTTTGATAGAAATATCTGTCAGCTATAGATACGTTTTTAAACCGCAAGGTTTTTTGCTTATTAGTGAATATAAATGAATTAATACTGCTAGTGCTACCACTATTCATCTGCATGGATTTTGATAACTGGTATTGACTTTGGGGTTGATTACACACAGATCAGCATATTAAAGTCCTGACACAGCAGAGATTATTTTACTTTGGGAAACGTAACACTGGGATGGAGGAATTTGGAGCAGATAAAGTGTGTGGGGTATTTTCAAATCTCTCCCCCACCCCCAACAGCTTATCTGCTCTAAATCACCTCTGCAAGTTGCTTCTCTGCAGGGTCAAATTTTGTGTGGTCTAGAGGGAAGAACTGGAGCAGAAAAGCACTAGGAAAAAAAAGACCTCTGGACTGATCCAGTAGGACTCTTTTGATGCCCTTAATGCCTTTATAAGCAAAACCAATGGCATCAGAGCTGTAATAGGCAGGTTTACATATGATGTGTAGTTGGCCACTCTGTAACCCATCCAGCAATCGTATAAGACAGCCAGCCAATTATCCTTCTATTGAGGATGTGGGGCCAAAGTTGACATTGTGGCTTGCCTAAGGCAACCAACACCCACCTAGAAAGTTTATCACTGAACTAACATTTTTCCAGCTCATTATCTTAACCATAATGTTACACTAATTTTTCCCCATGTCAAAGTTTATGGTGATTGGCAGGAGCAGCTGATGCCTTCAAAAAGTCCAGGTATTATAAGTTCCCACCCCCACCTGATCTATTCCCACCACACTTTCTTTTGGACCCATCAAAAGCTCTTTTGATCAGGTGTGAAAACTACTGAACCTCCGTCCTGATGAATTACTGGTTTGCAGTGTAGTGATGGTTAGAACTCGGATGGCTTTAACAGAGGAGTAGACAAATTAATACCTCCACAAAAAAGACTATCAGTGGCTGCTATCCACAATGTCAGTGTTTTGCATCCACTGTCAGAGGCAGTATGCCTCTAAATACCAGTCACTGGGAATCACAGATGGGGAGAACGCTGTTGTATTCACATCCTGCTTGCTGGCTTCCCATAGGCTTTTGGTTGGTCGCTGTGAGAACAGAATGCTGGATTAGATGGGCCATTGGCCTGATCCAGCAGGGCTCATCTTATGTTCTTATGTAGAATTATGTGGAATACTGCAAGATTTAGGCAGGAAAGGTAGGAAAAGAATTTCCAACAATTATGTTTATGGAACTGTTTTACAAATAAATGTACTGTGCACTTGAATGGCTGTGAAAATAAGCTAAAGCCACATGCAAAAAGAAATCCACTCATAATGCTTGAATGCTCAGGACTGGAAACCATTGTTCACTGGTAATTAGGGTGTACCATTTTCCAGTTTAGCACACAATATATTGTAAGCGGTTGTTTGGAAAATAATGTTTATTTATTTATTAAATTTGTATCCTGCCCTTTCTCTCAGAATGCCATAAAATCAACATATAGGCAAGTCCATATTGTTGCAGGGGATGTGACCAATTGGGAACTTTCTTTCACATGTGGTGGAATTGAGCAAAAATGGGGGGAAATGGGAATTGATGTGCAAGGAGATTGGAGAAATACTAGGCCAACTGGTGTTGCTAATATTATTTATAGGTAATTAAAAAGACTTGATACACAAGGACTTGATTACACTATTATTTATGGCAGCACACCAGACAATAGCTCAAAAATGGAAAACTGCAAATCAGCTCTTTCTAAAACAATGGTGACAAAATATGGGAATACAGCTGTAATAGAAAAGGTAATGCAATGCCTGGAATCAGACAATAAGAAATCAACTCTGACAAACTCAGTTACAACTGGTACAGTAGGGCCCCATTTATATGGCAGGTTAGGGACCAGACCCCCACCAAAAAACAAACACTGCCAAAAAATGGACCATCGATCAGCTGTAGCGCGGGGAGCTCCAGCTGACAGCTCTTGGCCACTGAAGCTCCCTGCACAACAGCTGATTGATGTTCCACTTTTCCGTGCATCTCCCTCTCCTCCCACCCCCCACTTGCTCGCTCACTCGCCCTCGTTATGGTGGGGGAGTAGTGCTCCCATTCCACGGTAGGCTCCCTGCCGCGGATCGCAGGGAGGGAGCTGCCCATCTGCCCGCACCTGCTTGCTTGCCCTCCGCCGCCTCCCTCGCTCGTCCCCCCTTGCCCGCTTGCCTTCCCCCTGCCTGTTCACTCACTCACCCTCCGCCACCTCCTTCACTCATCCCGCCTTGCCCGCTTGCCCTCCCCCCTGCCTGTTCGCTCACTCGCTCACCCTCCGCCACTTCCCTCGCTCACCCCCCTTGCCCGCTCACCTTCCCCCTGCCTGCTATCTCACTCACCCTCCGCCACCTCCCTCGCTTGTCCCCCCCTTGCCTGCTCACCCTCCTCCCTGCCTGCTGACTCGCTCGCCCGCTGCCACCTCCCTCGACAATAATTTGGCGCCGGACGCCCTTCTCGGACTCAGCTGCTGAGCGTGTGGTAAGAGCTTGGAAACATTCCTTTTTTGAACTACAATTCCCGTGAGCCCAACTGTAGTTTAAAAAAGGAACGTTTCCAAGCTCTGAGGACGCACTCAGTAGCTGAGTCCGAGAAGGGTGTCAGGCGCCATCAGTTTGTGCACTCAGCATCTCTCTGTATTCTGGCAATTTTCTGCCGCAAAAACGGAACATGGATACAATTAAAAAACGCCGCATTAGCAAAGTGCCGAGAAGTGAAGCGCCGGAAGGCGGGGCCCTACTGTATTTCTTTATTCAATACATAAAAAGCAAAGAACATTCAAGGGATCCACCTTCCACTTATGGAATTGTCTCCTAAAATAACCTGCAGACTGAAGGAAGATTTTTAAAAAGGGGAAAGAAGAATAAGGAAATATGTCAGTCAAGATAACTTTGACATGAGTGGGAAGACCATGCTATATCTTTTTAGACACACAGGTTGCCTAAGATTATTTTTTGGGGGTGGGGAAGGTTGTTAACATATGTTCTTGTGCTGTTGATATATAATGACCTGGATATATATTTGTAACTGTGAAAAACTGATAAATACATTTATCTTTAAAAAATGTTGACTTCTCATTGCAGATATGCCTAGGAATTTTTCTTGCTCAGAGAGTTTGGGGAGTATCAGCATTGACAGTCCCTCAAATAAAACCATCATTGGTGGGAATGTGACACTGGTGTGCTACTCAAAAACTGGTTGCTTGCCAATTAACTACACACTGTTTTTTAAAAAAGAAGCACTACGTTATGCAACAACAAACAAGATGGAAGAAAGGGCTGTGTTTAACTTCACAATCACGTCTGCCAATAATCTGGGTGAATATAAATGTAAAGCTCAAAACAACAATGGATGCAAATACAGCACTGGGTTTAACTTTGCATTAAGAGGTACATGTATTTTTCAATATCAAGAGAGTTCTGATTTTGGGGTGGGATCTTGAAAAGTGCCAGTTGGGACTCACTCCTCATTAAGGTCAGTCACTTAAAAGTCTGAGGTGCTGGGAGCATATAGCTTGTAATAACTGAGGTACCTATTATGAGATATGGCATTTATACTTACAAAGCCAGTATCTACCATTCAAAAAGAAAGAACCTTGCATACAGCCTTTTATGCACAGTCCAACTGTAAATTCCTGTTTGCCTGGTGATACTGTTGCATGCACCCCAATCTCTGAGTGGTGCGAGACTTCCAGGGATTCCTGCAGTTACCCGGGGTTTGGTTTCCTTGGAATGAAGGTCAGTGAAGATTGTGGTATCTTTAAGATGAACGGTTTATTTGCACATATTTATTTATTAATTATTTGATTTATATCCCACCCTTCCTCCCGGCAGGAGCCCAGGGCAGCAATACATATATACAACCTGAGTGTAAGACAGAGGGGTCCTCAGCATTAACCAGTGTTATGGCAAATTCAGAAGTCTAGGGCCCTTCATGATAGCAACATCATGCCCTCTCACAGCCATGCCCTCTTTTTCACTTTCACTTCTGTTCCTTGCTGTCATCCACTACGTCCCTAGAAGCCAATCAGCATGAAAGGGGAGGGTTTGGGTTAGCTGCTGAGAAGAATCTTCTCAGTGGCTGACTTACCTCCTTTAATTCTGATTGGTTCCAATCAGAACAAAAGGACTCTTCTCAGTGCCTAACAAGCTCCCCTTTCATTTATTTTATTTTATTTTATTCAATTTTTATACCGCCCACAGCCAGAAGGCTCTCTGGGCGGTGCACAACAGTAAGTAAAATACAATAAAATCACATAAAAAACACTAAAAGGCAAACATATTAAACAATTAAACAATCTGGTACATATTAAAAGCTAATAAAATATATTAAAATGCCTGGGAACAGTCCGGCTGCCGCGTTTTGCACTAGCTGTAGTTTCCGAACTGTCTTCAAAGGCAGCCCCACGTAGAGTGCATTGCAGTAGTCCAATCTAGAGGTTACCAGAGCATGCACAACTGAGGCGAGGTCGTCGCTGTCCAGGTAGGAGCGTAGCTGGGCTACCATCCGAAGATGGTAGAACGCATTCCGTGCCACCGAGGCTACCTGAGCCTTGAGGGACAGGAATGGATCGAAAAGAACCCCCAAGCTACGAACCTGTTCCTTCAGGGGGAGTGTAACCCCATCCAGAACAGGTTGGACATCCACCATCTGGGCTGAGAAGGCATTCACCAACAGCGTCTCAGTCTTGTCAGGATTGAGCATAAGTTTGTTAGCTCTCATCCAGTCCATTGTCGCAGCCAGGCAACGGTTCAGCACATTAACAGCCTCACCTGAAGAAGATGAAAAGAAGAAATAGAGTTGCGTGTCATCAGCATACTGGTGACAACGCACTCCAAAACTCCTGATGACCGCACCCAGCGGCTTCATGTAGATGTTAAAAAGCATCGGGGACAGAACCGATCCCTGTGGGACTCCACAATGGAGAGTCCAGGGTATCGAGCAGTGCTCCCCAAGCCCTACCTTCTGGAGACAATCCATCAAGTAAGAGCGGAGCCACTGCCAAGCAGTACCTCCAACTCCCAACTCCATGAGTCTCCCCAGAAGGATACCATGGTCGATGGTATCAAAAGCAGCTGAGAGATCAAGGAGAATCAACAGAGTTACACTCCCCCTGTCCCTCTCCTGACATAGGTCATCATACAGGGCGACCAAGGCTGTTTCAGTGCCGAAACTGGGCCTAAAACCGGATTGAAATGGATCAAGATAATCGGTTTCATCCAAGAGCACCTTTCATGCTGATTGGCTCGGACATAGGGACCTGGCTGGGACCCTGCTCCCCCCAAAGTAAGGGGTCTATCACCGCCTGTGACCCCAGCCTACATCCATGGCATTAACGCTCCAACAGCACTTGCTTCCCTATTAGGTTTCTGGGGGAGTCCCCAAAGCAATGGCTTGAGGTTCAGCACACAGAGCAGTGAAGCCTCTATGTGTCTTTTCCAGCTTCACCTCAGGCTAACTCAGAATCTGCCCCCTGCCCCAGCCAAGTCAGTGGGGGGAGAGCTATCCTATGGCAACACATCTTTTTGTGGCCAAATCCTTACACGTGTTAATGGGGCACTTGGTTGGACCCATTGGCTTATGAAAGAGACTGGTTTAGCAGGTTTTTCTGTTAACTCCATCTATACAGATTCAAAACCAGGGGCTGGAAAAAGAACCCAAAGATATCATCCATCCCAACCTCCAATCCTATAGTAATACTTTTGGCATATAAGTGGTGTATACATCAATAAATAACAATACGTGCCTGGATGTATCCATACCTAGATGCATTTAAACAAGTGTATCTATACATAGATGTTCTGAAAAAAAAGCAGCCCCCGGGCCACCAGCTGCTATGTATGATTTGATGTTTTTGTGACTACAGCTGTAGTAGGGCCAGAGTCTACTTTTGCCATATAAAGAGTCATGGCTAAACAGCAAATAGGCAGAAAATGTGTTTAAAGGTGTAAGAATGGTGGGACACACACACAAATGGGAGTCTACCCCAGCAAAGGTCAGAGAACTTTGCCCAGCAGAGCTTTGAAGTGAAATATGGGTTGTATAAGAACAACAGGCTTAAGGCTGCATCTAAGGCTAAGAAGCATTGGCTTAGTTCTCAGCTTCCTTTCTGGGAGTGGCACAGAGTTTTTCTCATGGGAAAATGGATGCTTTTTGCTGTTCCCTTCCCCCTTGCAGCCTTCTGTGTCTCCCCAAAACTCTGCTCCTTAGGGAGTCACTGGGAATGGTGTGGGAGCTGCAGATGGCGAGGAGAGTGGTCCCCTTTGCACTAATGGCAAAGCAATCTAGTGTCTAAGGTGTTATTGTTTCATTTTATTTAAAAACATATCCTATTGGACAGGAAACTCATCCGTGTTTACATAACATCCATATGATTATATTTTCTCCCACTGACAGTGGCGGAAGAGAAGAAGAATTTGGCAGTGTACATTGTGCCTCCCCTGTTGCTGTTGCTGGTAGTTATAGGTGTAGCAGTTCCATTACTGATTCTTCCTTGGTGTAAAGCAAGTAAGTATGGCTTTGCATTACCTGTATTGGGATTCCTCTTTATTTGTTTGTTTAGCATTTAATTTCTTTTTTTAATAATGTTTTTATTGGTTTTGGATATAACAGAATACAAAACGGATATAACTTCTACAATAGTGGGAGAAAATAGTTCAGTTATCTGTATGAGTAGTTATACATATAATGCTCTAGGGAAGTAAGTATGAATTAAATTAGTAGCTGTCCTGTATTATTTTTCCGAGATTATCCCAATGTCGATCGTCAGATCTGACCATGCGAGGCTGCAGGCTTGCAAGCCCCATCACTTTGACTAACAAATACAATAAAGCTGTACCATTGTTCATAGAACTTATCTGCTTCTGTTCCTTGTCTCATTGCTTTTAAATCCATAAGCACTAATTTCCATATTTCCTGATACCAATTATGGATCGTGTGTGGATCAAGTGTTTTCCAGGAAGCAGCTATCACCAGTCGTGCCACTATAAGAAGAAAGCTTGTCAGGGTTTTGTGTATGACTTTATTATTGACTTCATCAAAGACAAGTAGCAAAGCCAATGATGGGCCAAGGTGAAGGGATTGATTGGTAATCTTGTTCAGAGTTTGGAAGTAACTTGTTAGAAATAACGAGTTACTTGTAATTTGTTACTATTTTGCCTAACGACTGGGTAACTTCATTACATTTTGTTTGTACCAGAACGAGTGTTAATTTCATTACTTTTGAGCTGCAAATGTAACTTTTTTGCGTTACATTTGGATGTTACTGGGTGGGAAAGCAGGGGAAATTATCTGCTGCTGTGATTGGTGGAATGGTGGAGGAAAGACATGTGCCTCAAACTGGGCTTCTGCGCGGTTTAGCTCTTCCCTCGTGCTCTATGGTGGCACGAGGGTGGAAGTGGAGAGCTAGACAGCGCTGGAGGGCAAGGAGGAGTAGAAGGCAGAAGCAGCAGAATGGAGGTGAAGAGCTGTGGAGGTGAGTGTATGTGTTACCCTTTCCAGCCTACTCTCCCTGCTCATCCTGTCTCCCTTAGCCTGCTCGTCCTGGCGCCCCCTGCTTGTCCTCACATCCCCTCTGCTTGTCCTTGCACCCCCTCTGCATCCCCTCCGCTTGTCCTTGCACCCCCTCTGCATCGCCTCCGCTTGTCCTTGCACCCCCTCTGCATCCCCTCCGCTTGTCCTTGCACCCCCTCTGCATCGCCTCCGCTTGTCCTTGCACCCCCTCTGCATCCCCTCCGCTTGTCCTTGCACCCCCTCTGCATCCCCTCCGCTTGTCCTTGCACCCCCTCTGCATCCCCTCCACTTGTCCTTGCATCGCCTCCGCTTGTCCTTGCACCCCCTCTGCATCCCCTCCGCTTGTCCTTGCACCCCCTCTGCATTGCCTCCGCTTGTCCTTGCACCCTCTCTGCATCCCCTCCGCTTGTCCTTGCACCCCCTCTGCATCCCCTCCGCTTGTCCTTGCACCCCCTCTGCATCCCCTCCGCTTGTCCTTGCACCCCCTCTGCATCCCCTCCGCTTGTCCTTGCACCCCCTCTGCATCCCCTCCGCTTGTCCTTGCACCCCCTCTGCATCCCCTCCGCTTGTCCTTGCACCCCCTCTGCATCCCCTCTGCTTGTCCTTGCACCCACTCTGCATCCCCTCCGCTTGTCCTTGCACCCTCTCTGCACCCCCTCCGCTTGTCCTTGCATTCCTCTGCATCCCCTCCACTTGTCCTTGCACCCTCTCTGCATCCCCTCCGCTTGTCCTTGCACCCTCTCTGCATCCCCTCCGCTTGTCCTTGCACCCTCTCTGCATCCCCTCCGCTTGTCCTTGCACCCCCTCTGCATCCCCTCCGCTTGTCCTTGCATCCCCTCTGCTTGTCCTTGCACCCTCTCTGCACGCCCTCCGCTTGTCCTTGCACACTCTCTGCATCCCCTCCGCTTGTCCTTGCATTCTCTCTGCATCTCCTCCGATTGTCCTTGCACCCTCTCTGCATCCCCTCCAATCGTCCTTGCACCCTCTCTGCACCCCCTCCAATCGTCCTTGCACCCTCTCTGCATCCCCTCCACTTGTCCTTGCACCCTCTCTGCATCCCCTCCACTTGTCCTTGCACCCTCTCTGCATCCCCTCCACTTGTCCTTGCACCCTCTCTGCATCCCCTCCACTTGTCCTTGCACCCTCTCTGCACCCCTCCAGAGAGGGTGAAAATTGGGAACTGGCAAGAGACTAGGAGGTAGGTGCAGTCTCAGACTTCTGTTTGTGTGTTTTGCTTCAGTTATGTGCCTCTCATAGAGCGACTCTCACTAGGCAGCAAGAGATGACTACCCCAAGCAACTAATTTGGGGCACCATGCAACAAATTATTAGCTATTTTAATTTTTGGTTGTTGTATATTTACTGTCAGGAAGAGGTACTTATGAGATTTTCTGCCTCAAATGCCAACATAACTTTTCAAGCTATGGTACAGGGCACCATTTGCTTTCTGCTTCAAGTAGCAAAATGTCTTGGGCTGCACCTGCTTGCAGTCATTTCATATACTGGACAACTAACATGGCTTTTTGGTGAAGGGCAAGAGATAATAAGACTGTTATCTCAAAAACAGTTGTTGTGCTTGAGGAAAAGATGGCAAACATGTAGAACTGAACTTTTCTGCAATAATATAGACATTTGCATAGGGTATTTTTTTCTACTCATGGAATATTAAATCTTTAAGTCCTAAATCCTTTGTCATCCCCTCCCCCTTGTGCACACCCTTTACACTGTCTTTCTCCCTATGCATGTAGGTCAAAATGACAACTGGTGTAGTTTGGGAATTAACAGAATGAGAGCTGAATTACAACTCCAAAAAGAACTTCATTGCTGGTGTCTGCTACTGATGTGGGGGGCATTTTGTTAGGGAGAAGTGATGAGAGGGGGTAATTTGCTGCTGAAACTTTTTATCTGTAACCCCTTCCCTGGCCACTTTCCCCTAGCTGATGGAGGTCAATAAGGAAAAATATGGGGCATTGCACTGGTAAAGTGGGAGGCATGGAAAACAGCCCCTTCCATCTATCTCATGTTTCACCTCCCCAAATGCACCCCAGCAAATGCTTTGCACATTGACAGCACACATTCAGTTGGTTTTCTGATATTTGCTGCTGAAAGTGTAGTTCCATGCTGGGTGCAGCTGGGACGTTCTGAGTTCATAGCTTACCACAGCCATGAACTCACTGGATGACCTTTTGGCCACACCCACGCCAGACATTTATGCCACTTTAAACAGTCATGACTTCCCCCAAAGAATCCTGGCAAGTGTAGTTTGTGATGGGTGCTGAGTGTTATTAGGAGACTCCTATTCTCCCGACAGAGCTCCAATGTCTAGAGTGGTTTAACAGTCAGCCCCTCTTCTCAGACAATTCTGTGACTGGAGTTCTGTGGGGGGAATTGGGGTCTCCTAACAACTCTCAGGACCCTTCACAAATTACACTTCCCAGGATTCTGAGAAATCATGACTGTTTAAAGTGGAATAAATGTCTGGTGTGGATGTAGCCTTAGTGAGTTATTTTTTTTTCCAGCCTGCCTATCAATCATATGGACATTAAAAAAAATCTGGACTATTATAAAAGTTAGAATTTTATTTGAAACACCTTTCAACACTCTAAAAAGGACTGTCAGTCATTAGAGTAGTATGACAATGGAACCAATTACCTAGGGAGGTGGTGGGCTCTCCAACATTGGAAGCATTCAAGAGGCAGCTGGACAGCCACCTGTCAGGTGTGCTTTAACTTGGATTCCTGCATTGAGCAGGGGTGTGGACTCGATGACCTTATAGGTTCTTTCCAACTCTAGTGTTCTATAATTTTCTGTTAGCTGAGACATCTCTCTCTCTCTCTCTCTCTCTCTCTCTCTCTCTCTCTCTCTCTCTCTCTCTCTCACTCACTCACTCACTCACTCACTCACTCACTCACTCACTCACTCACACAGCCACTGAGCATTCCATAACAGCATGCTCAGTACTCATTTGGGCTGTTTTGGGAGTCATCCCCTTTCTGTTTTCTCTCTCACTTTTTTGTATTCTGCGACATTTGGGGTTCCCTCTTGCCCACTAATACTCCTTATTATGTGTGGTATGGATGGTGATACCATGGCTACATAAGCAACAACACTTCCAGCCTGAGCTTCAGAAATAGAGGGAATGACACTCTGACCAGTTTAAGTGGTTAGTATTTAAATCTGATTGGAAACTGTTCAATTTGATACAAGGTGGGTATTAAGCATGACCTAAAAGCTGCAAATCCAAGCATACTTACTTGGAAGTAATTCCCATAGCAGTAAATAGGATTTACTTCTGGGAGTATAGAATCAATCTGTAAGAGTCTCCCAGTAGACACCATACATGTAAGCACATGCCTTTTCCCCAA
Source organism: Rhineura floridana (assembly GCF_030035675.1). Taxonomy (NCBI): domain Eukaryota; kingdom Metazoa; phylum Chordata; class Lepidosauria; order Squamata; family Rhineuridae; genus Rhineura; species Rhineura floridana. The sequence goes on from NC_084482.1 coordinate 41,440,871, forward strand.
GAATCTTGAGGACTGTAGTTTACTCCTCACAGAGCTACAATTCCCAGCACCCGTAACAAACTACAGTTCCCAGGATTCTTTTTTGGGGTGGTGGTGGAAATGTGCTTTAAATCTGTCATGTGTATGCAACTTTGGTGAGATAATAGCTGAAGGTAATCAGCCCAAAATGATAAATAATCAGTAGGCATTCCCAAAAGACATTCAAACAGTGGGTAAAAAAAAGTGAGAATTACAGAGGCAAACAAAGAATGCAGTTAAGCAATAAAGTAATCCAAGAGAGAGGAGACACCTTTGTCTCTGCTCTCTCCCTCCTGAGCCATGAGGGCAACTCCCAAACCTGGGTGTTGCGCCTCCAAGTTAGTTAGAACTAGGTATGCCTTTCCTATCTACTATGTATTTCTATAAATAAAATAGCTTTTCTTATTTTACTAAGTCTTAAGTCTCAGTTATCTCAGTGCAGGGTAAAAGCCTGCTGCTTAGGTAAACGCACACATTGCAAACACACATCTCAGACTGTTGACAATCTCTGCTAATATCTATACAAATTTACATAACATGCATCACCTGAACTCACATGATCTAGAGTTACCTTAGATCTTGCAACATTTGCAAATAAGAAGCAATAGGGTTTTATATTAGTTCTGATTGTCTATTGGGCTATCATAGTGTATGTGTTTTTTGCCTTTTCTATGGCAAAAACTCCAACTTCAGTGGAATTTATGTGGTGTGTTCTAATCATTTGAATTTGGCTAATGAATGCTTTATTCTTTCATCAGAACTTTAGCAGTAGTACTAAAATACTAATAAAAAAGGGAAAGAGAAAAAATACCTTACATACATCATTCAGATGTATTGTTAATTATAGATATAGATATAAAGGATAAACGGCATTTTGTCAAAAGTATTTTTGTCTACATTTTATACCTCCTCCTTGGTTTTCCAAGCTTGGCATGGAATGCTTCTCATACAGAATTAATTTGAAATGCTGCATTATCATAATCATCATCTTCAAAATAAAAAATAAATCTACTGCCTTCAAGTTGATTCCAACTTATGGTGACCCTATGAATAGGGTTTTCATGAGAGGCAGTGACTGGCCCAAGGTCACCCAGTGAGCTTCATGGCTATGTGGGGATTCGAACCCTTCTACTACCCCCTGTGTGTGTGTGTTTAGTTTTAATATTGTTTTAGGCTACTTAGATGTGAAGCAACCAAGGCCAGCACCTTGTAGGCATTTTTTAAAAAAAGTAACTGGAATGTAATTGTAGTGATTACTTTTGAGGAAAAGTAAAGTAATCAATTACTTTCAGAGCAGTTGCAATTGTAACTGTAATTACTACTTTTGGGGCCAAGTAATTGTAACTGTAATTTATTACTTTTTAAAAGTAATCTTCCAAGCTCTGATCTTGCTGATTTCATTAAACACTTCCTGCCAAAAGGGAATGATCAATGCGCAGGACCACCACATATGGTAAAATATACGTCACTCCCCACACCCCCTCCAACACAAGGGGGAGAGCTCGTTATTAATTCTATGTAGGGTGTGGAGAGTGAGGTACCATCTGAGAATCTGCTTTAGTGCATTTTCACGGATCCTAGAATAAACAGATTTGAAAGGGACTCTAGTCCATATACCATTCCAGTATGATTCACTAATGTTTTGACAAAGGTCTTTGTCCCAAGGAGCTTTATGGTTTGTAGAGGAACCTACTGTTATTTCTAATAATATGTCATATATCTTTGACAGCATCCCCTTTCCATTTTCCCAAGGTTGAACAAGGAAAGAATCAAAGAGAGTCAGGGGTCTTGCTACTTGCTGTTTGATAATTGGCATAGTGATGAAATGGTGAATTTGGTGAAGTTGAAACCAGGATGTTTTAATTTCCTTGAGCTGGGATTTCAGTTGGTCAGGATTTTTATCAATGACTTAGATGATGGGGTGGAGGGAAGCCTTATGAAGTTTGCGGATGATACGAAACTGGGAGGGATAGCTAACACAATGGAAGACAGGAATAAAATCCAAAGGGCCCTGGATAGACTAGAAAATTGGGCTGAAATTAATAAAATGACATTCAATAAAGACAAATGCAGGATTCTGCATTTAGGCCACAAAAACAAAATGCACGGGTACAGGATGGGAAATACCCGGCTTAGCAGTAGTGAGTGTGAGAAGGACCTTGGAATTGTAGTGGATCGCAAGTTCAACATGACCCAGCAGTGTGATGCTGCGGCAAAAAAGGCAAACGCGGTTTTGGGATGCATAAACAGAGCTATAGTTTCCAGGTCGAGGGAAGTAATAGTCCCACTATATTCTGCATTAGTCAGGCCTCATCTGGAATACTGCATTCAGTTCTGGGTGCCTAATTTTAAGAAAGATATAGACAAGTTAGAGCGGGTTCAGAAGAGGGTGACAAGGATGATAGCCGGTATGGAGAACAAGTCTTATGAGGAAAGGTTGAAGGAACTTGGCATGTTCAGTCTGGTGAAGAGAAGGCTGAGGGGCGACATGATTACACTCTTTAAGTACCTGAAGGGCTGTCACATAGAGGAGGGTACAGATTTGTTCTCTGCTGCCCCAGAGGGTAGGACTAGGTCTAATGGTTTTAAGTTGCAGGAGCGTAGATTCAGATTGGAAATTAGAAGGAACTTCTTGACAGTAAGGGCAGTTCGGCAGTGGAAACGACTGCCTAGGGAGGTGGTGGGATCCCCTTCGCTGGATGTCTTCAAGCAGAGGCTGGACAGCTATCTGCGGGAGATGCTCTAGCTGTAGATTTCCTGCTGTGAGCAGGGGGTTGGACTCGATGGCCTACAAGGCCCCTTCCAACTCTATGATTCTATGATTCTGTGTCTACCTATATAAAAGTCCCTAACGTGGTAGAAATCCGCCCTTTCCCAATCTTTGAACTGCTGGAATGTATTCCTTTCGTAAAACGGGATGGTTGAGAATAGGGATCAAAGGTGAAATCGGGGGTTAATTTTGAGTGCCAGTGTTTCCAAATTGTTATTTTTCAAAAATGGGTTAGTTATGGCATCTAGTTTTTTCTTCATGTGGATCACGAATGGGAGACCTTTGGCTTCCTGTAAGGAAGTACCCACTCTTTCCATGTCAGTCCAAGATTTGTTTGTAGATTCCTGCAGCAGAGGTATTGTTTTTTAGATGTGATGCGTTGTGATAAAGTTGCAGGTTAGGTATGCCCAGACCACCTTTCTTGGAGGACTGTAGAGAGTATTTTTAATTAATCTGGGCTTTTTGCCCTGGTGAATAAATTTGTTGATAAGTTGTTGCCAAATTGCTAGTTTGTCTTTAGGGATTAGTATTGGAACAGATTGAAATAAAAAGTTTAATTTAGGTAAAACAGACATTTTTATTGCTGCAATCTAACCCAGCCATGATAAGGAGAATTGGGACTATTCTTTTAGCATACCTATTATTTCCTTGATTATGGGGATAAAATTTAATTGCATTGATTTAAATAAGTTTTTCGGGATCACCACTCCAAGATATTTAAATGATTTGGAACATAATTTCAGTTTAGAAATTTCTCGTATATTTGGGGTCACTTCTGGGGGCATATTAAACCATAAAAGTTCTGATTTTTGAAAATTAATCTCAAGACCTGCCACTTTCCCGTAGGTCTGAATTTCTTCCATTAATTCTGGAATTGCTTCCTCTGGGTTAGACAACATCAGAGCCATGTTGTCAGCAAAAAGATTGAGCAAATGGGTCTGGCCATTTACTGTAACCCCTTTTATTAGAGGATTGTGTCTTGTTGCAATTGCAAGAGGTTCAAATTGCAAAGGCAAATAAGATGGGTGAAAGGGGGCAACCTTGTTTTGTACCTTTGTTTATGCAAAAGTGTTTGGAATCCATACCATTCACCCTGATACAAGCAGAAGTGCCCTTATATAGCAGTCTCAAAACCGAAGGAAAACAGGACCAAAATTCATTTGCTCTAGTATATTGAATAAAAAGTTCCACTCCACTTTGTCGAAGGACTTGGTGGCATCTAATGACACCAAGGCCATTTGACTTTTCTGAAGATTAGTGTGGAAGATTGTATTCAATATCCTGTGGACCGGGTGAGATAGCAAGTGAAAGCAAATGAATCCAGCTTGGTCAAGGTGAATGTAATTTGGGGCTAAATTAGCTAAACAATCTGTAAGGATATCAGTGAACAGTTTGGCATCTATATTGATAAGGTCTGTAGGACTCGACTGATTCCTCATCTTTGCCTGGTTTGGGGAGTACAATAATACATGTAGTTTTCCAAGAACTCGGGATTTGCCCCCCCTTGAATATCTATAAAGAGTTTCTGTAAGAGACAGGTTAATAAATCTTTGTATTTTTTATAAAAGGCTCCACTATAGCCATCTAGACCTGGTGTTTTATTTGGTTTAAGCTTGCTAATAGTGTTTGAGATTTCCAAAGCTGATATTTCCCTGTCTAAATATTCTACATGTTCCTGATGAGTACCATGTTTTACTAGGTACTCTTTTATTGACTAGGTTTCTGGGTTACCGGATTCATATAGTGTTGAGTAGTAGCTACAAAATTTATCCAGAATTTTCTCTGTGTTGAATTTTTTTTGGTTGTCAATTGATTTTAATGCTACTATTTTATTCCTGATTTGTTTCTTTCTCAATTTATTTGCCACAATTTTGAATTTTTGTCTCCAAATTCATAAAAGGAGTGGTTGACAAAATGCAGCATTGCTGAGATTTTTGTCACCTCCAAGGGTCTTAGTTCTGATTTTTTCCTGGTCAGCTCAGTAAAAATGGTTGGGTCTCCAGTTAATTTATGATTATGTTCCAAGTCTTTGACTAAGTAATGTGAACCTTGCCAGTTCTCTCTCTTTGCATATTTTGCTCTGCTCACTTATCATTGTGCCTCGAATTACCACTTTAAGTGTTTCCCAAATAACTGCAGGACTGTGAGATTCATTGTCGTTATTTTGAATAAATTCTTTAATATCATGCTTAATTTTTTAAAACCTTCTGATTTGGGGGCAAGTGCCATGAATAAGGTCTATGCTGCTGTGGAATAAAACGTAGTTTAATAGAAATTGGAGCATGGCCCGAAATTGAGTCAATTGTGGCTGTTTTAAGGGCAGAGAGAAGGTCATCTATACATAGGATGTGATCTATCCTCGAATGTGTGATGGTGATTCAAATAGAAGCTGAAATCCTCATCCAGGGGATGCAAAAATCTCTAAGAGTCTACCAGTTTGTGAGAGTTCAACAGGGTTGATAGTCCTGAATTTGTCTTGTGTGCAGTATTGGAACACTCAGACTTCCTGTCTAGGAGCGGGTCTAGTGTTAAGTTTAAGTCATTCTAAGAGGAACAAAGAAGGACTACATCAATAAATTTTGGAAAGACCTCGGGCAAGCAATAAACAACAAGAATGAAAAATACTTTTGGGAGCTTATAGCATGTGGTCTCAAACAAAACAAACCAGTAGTGGAAGGTTAAATATCTATGGAACAATGGGCCTCATATTTTGGAAACTTGTACAAAAGCAGTGCTGAAGGAAATCAAGCAGAGTGTTGCAGGATAATAGACAAGCCAGCTTTAGAGACGCTTCCCGCTTGGCTTCCCGTGAGCGCAGCAGAAATAAAAGGTCTGATAGCGAACCTCACCCTGGGCAAGGCCCCGGGTTGGGACATGCTACCAGCCGAAATTTTCCGCACAGACCCAGTATGGTGGGCTCCAATCCTTGCAAAATTATTTACAACAATCAATGCAACAGGAACATTACCATTCAGCTGGACATCTAGTATTGTCATTCCACTTTATAAGAAAGGCGATCGGGGGACCCCCAAAATTATCACCCAATAAGCTTACTCAATGTCCCTGCTAAAATATACGCCGGTCAGCTTTTAGATAAACTAGAGCACTGGGTAGAAGATCAACGCATCTTATCCCCAATGCAGGCTGGCTTTCATAAGGGCTTCAGTACAATCGACCAGTGCTTTGTCCTGAACTATCTGATCCAAAAAAACGTACACAATGCACCAAGAAAACTGTATGTTGCATTTGTTGATTTATCATCAGCTTTTGATTCCATAGACAGACAGTGACTATGGGGAAAGTTAGAGGCCAGCGCAAGTGATAGACTTCTATTTCTCATACAGCAGCTTTATTCTAACACAGATATCAGGATCAGAGTTGGTAGGGCAGGCTTTCTCTCTGACTCAATCCCCACCTCGAGGGGCGTCAAACAAGGCTGCATACTGGCCCCGATCTTATTCAACCTCTACATAAACAATATCACGCAGGAAGTCCTTGATCCCTCCTCCCCCCCCCCCCGCTGTTGGAGGACAGAAGATTCCAGTATTGCTCTATGCAGATGACATGGCCCTCATTTCCCTAACTTGCGTGGGGTTGAGAAGACTGCTCACTAAATTTGGAAGGTACTGCAAGAATGAAGGATTATCTATTAACTATAAAAAGACCAAAGTAGTTGTCTTTGCTAAGAGGCACGAGCAGCATAACTGGATGCTGGATGGCCATAAGATAGAACAATGCCGCTCATTTAAATATCTGGGCATCCATTTTTCTGAAAATACTGTGTGGCGCACCCATTTACAGGCAATAACAACTTCAGCTGCCAGCTTATCAGGGCCTATAAAGAAACTTTACCATACTGAGGGCCATCGCCTAATAAAACCAACATTAAAAGTTTTTGCAGCCAAGATCATGTCCCACCTTTTGTATGGAGCAGCAATTTGGGGTATGCAGTCCGGAGACCAACTCGACATAATCCAAAACAATTTTCTGTGCCTGCTCCTGTCTGTAGCACATAGCACACCTGGTGCACTTCTAAGGAGTGAAGCAGGCCTTCCTTCCCTCAAAGCGCACATACACAAATCCATCTTAATATACTGGAAAAAGCTATCAATGATGCCAGAACACCACCTAGCCAAAATATGTTTCCTGGAGCTACAGAATTGGGATGGCTGGGTACAACGTAGCAGACGTTTGATGCTTAGCTACTCGATCTCCCCTGCCACGCTAACCCAGGACATATCCGAAAGCATGATCAGGGACCTTGCCTACGACAAAGATGCCCAAAAAGACCTTGAATACCTAAAAAAATGCAAATCTGCCACCTGGTTTGGTAAAATTCAACTAGATCACGAAAGGGCCTACTACCTGCGGGAATTAACCTTTTCCCCCATAAGAAGTTCCTTTACCTGAATCAGATGCCCACTGAATATCTGGTTGGCAGATATTCAAAAAAACCATTAGAAGATCGATTGTGCATATGTGGGTCAGGACAAATAGAAGGCATGGAGCACTATATATTACACTGTGCTCTATACGACTCACCAAGGACAAAGTTCATCTTTCCCTTTCAGTCTTTATTAGAAGGCCAGTCAGATGAACTTAAGGTAAGATGGCTACTGGCAGACAAAGACAAATTCGTCACATACAGGGTAGCCCTGTTTGCATTAGCCACAGCAAAGATAAGAATGGCCTTCCTAAAACACATGAGTCCTACCAACAAAGGGAGATTCACCTGAGCACATTCTAACCTAAACAAATGAATAAATGAAATAAATACCAACATTTCTATAATCATTTTAATTAGTTTTTGAAAACTCAGGGTTTTATCTAAGTATCATTGAATAGATTCCTAATGTCTTATATACGTTTTATATGCATGTTTTACCAGATGTTTTATATTAACATTCACATTGTAATGGCCATTGGCTAAAAACAATAAACTACTACTACTACTACTACTAAAAGTTTAAGTCACGTCCGAGTATTAATTTACCTTCCTGGAATAATTCTAGTTGGGCAAAAAAGTCTGTCAAGAAGTTTAACTGTGCTGTGTTTGGGGCATAGACTGAGCCCAGCATATATTTCACCCCCTCAATCGTGCCTTTGACTAACACATATCTGGCTTCAGAATCTGTGAGCATTTTATCTACTGCATAACCAATCCTATTGGCTAACCATAATGCCACTCCTCTGGCTTTAGAGGAACCTGGGGAGGAGTACCAGGTTCCCACTCTGGAGGGAAGTACTGGAGTTTTGGATCCTTTTTTCCACAAGTTTCCTGGAGACATATAATGTCTGCATTGTTCTTGTATAAAAACTTAGCAACTCGTTTCATTTTGACCACAATCGCCAGCCCATTAACATTCCAGGACATAATTGATAAATCAGGGATTAGTGTTTAGGGAGAAAGACCGCAAAAGTATATAATCCCTTCAAGCATTACCATTTTTAGAATTAATTTTCTCTCCGCAAAAGCATTAATACCCATCCCCATAATGAACCCTTCCAACCCCCCCAACACCTGAACAAACATGAAAATATAATTCCCCGTTTCATACTGCTGGAGTCCTTGGAAAGGAGACCAGAGTTAAAGAGACAAAATCCCTTCACTTCGGTATAAAACTGTGGAGATACCACCATAGTTAGGTACCCCCTCCGGGACAGTGCAATATAAATTTAATCAGTAGTAACGATAATGATAATTTTTAATCCCCCCCCTTATAACCAACCCAAGCATGTGCACTGGCAACAAGCCTAGTGTAATGTGCAATATCTTCAGTGCTATATTTATTCGCTAATAGGCAAAAAACCTTGCGGTTTAAGAATGTACCTATAGCCAACAGATCTATCGAACTTTAAAAAGCAGGTAAATTGGGCAGCTATAGTGAATGCACCAGGAGAGCAGGAGACCTGACCTCCTCTCTGAGATATTCTACTCCCCTACAAATTTGTCAAAATGCAAACACAATTTGGGTTGCTCTTTCACAGTCCATTCCACTTCCTGTGTAGCTTGGAAGCATTTGGTAACATGTGCTTCTGAGCATATGGGGGGAAGGAATACAAAAGAGGGCTATAGCTATCGCAAACAAATGTCTTGAAATGGCTCCTCTATTTAAAGCATGGACAAAGAAAACCCCTTTTTTTCTGAAGGCCTTTTTCCCTTGGTGGCAATCTGTTGGGGCCACGTCCTGGGAAGGGCAGGGCCAAAGCCAGTGGTGAACAGGATCCACCCTATTCTCTATCTCTCTGCCACCCCTTCCCCTATCTCTTTCTACCATTCCTTCCCATTCATCTTTCTATCTCTCCATTAGGCCACCAGGGGAGGGACAGATTGCTCTTGCCAAACAAGCCACTTGACCCCCAACTCCCAAGAAATTTATTTTACAATCTTCATTCACGGATAAGGACTTTTGTCAGGATTATATAAGATTTTACTGGACAAGTCAATAGGAAACCTGGGTAGTCTTCACCAAATTTGGGAACAGGTTCCAAGTGGGAATTGATCCTGTTAAATGGAACAGGGTTTGGAAGCAAAATCCATTCTGCTCTGCCTCAGCTAAATTGAGGAAAATTTCATTTAAATTAACCCATAGATGGTACCTGACTCCCCACACTTTCAACAGAATCACTCAGAATATAGACTCCATGTGTTGGAGGATGTGTGAGGAGACAGGTGCCTATTTTCATATGTGGTGGACATGTCCAGTAATTTGGATCTTCTGGAGCAAGTTCTTCCATGAAATAGGCCTTATTGTGCGACAACTCCTAACTCCTGACTGACTCATGGTGCTCCTTTCAATTTTTCAGGAGGTGGACACTATACATTTTAAAGATTTGTTAATCTCCTTTTTTTTTGGTGGCTCACATAGTTGTAGCTCACTGCTGGAAAAATAGACAGTAACTCATTAGAGGCATGGACCATCAAGTATTGGCGATAGCATTGGGCAGCTGAGAAACAAATGTGATCTGCAAAAAAAGGACACATTTCATACAGAATGGTTCATGTTTAATAGTTTTATTGCAACAAAAGAACCCAATTGTCATCCTCCCTCTACTTATGGAAGGATGTTCTTGGATAAGGCATCTTCTGTATTTTTAAATCCACAGCCTAGTGATTCTTAGGATCCTTGACTTTGGGGCCTTTACCCTTTATTCCTGTGATAATTGCTTACCAATACACTGGAATTCTATGTTGGATTTTATAATGTGTTGTAACATAAACTGATGTCTTCTGTATGATCTTATGTAATTTAACCTTAACACCATTACATTCTTTAGCTTCCTTTTCATTTTAACTTGTTTTATTTATTTCATTTTTTACATTTATTATATTGGAATTGTATTTTTAGTTCCCCATGTTTGTGTAATGAGCAGTAGACTCATATATTGGTGACCATTGTTTTATGTTAAATCAATAAAAATACTCTTTCTTTTGTTAAAAAAATATTGCTCTTGCCAAAGACCTTCAAAGACCTTCCCTCCCCTCATCTTTCCATTGCTCCATCAGTTTTGGGACATGCACACACACACACATGTTTTTGTTCTTATTTTCCTCTGGGCTCCCCCAACTGCATTAAATTAAGCCAAGGGCTACAGATTGGTCACCCGTGATTTAGGGTCAGATCAGGATGTAGGCTTTGCAATGGAGAACCAGACCGTGTTTACCAGAACCACATTTTTCTCCTATCACTGTAACATGGTGTTGTTGTTTTTGCAGGAAAACTGACTACAGACAGCACACCAACTGATTTCGTTCCAACTAGTTGTCCAAGCCTAGAAAACTGTGCAACTTATGATACTGGTAAAGTCTGAGCAATTTACACTTCTGTAAACATGTATGCATATGGAAATATTGTTGCAGACCTAGACATTTGATGTGATGTGCCTTCAAGTCGATTAGACAGATCTTGTAAGTTCAGGTCTGTGGCTTCCTTTATGAAATCGATCCATCTCTTATTTGGCCTTCCTCTTTTTCTAATCCCTGCTGTTTTTCCCAGCATTATTGTCTTTTCTAGTGAATCATGTCTTATTTATTATTTGATTTATATCCTGCACTTCCTCGCAGCAGGAGGCCAGGGCGGCAAACAAAAGTGCTAAAAACACATCAAAACATCATAAAAACAGATCTTAAAATACAATAAAACAAAACAACTTTAAAAACATGTTTTAAAAAAGGTTTAAAAATCTTTTTTAAAGGGTTAAAAAACATTGTTTTAAAAAAAACATATTAAAAGCAATTCCAACACAGATGCAGACTGGGATAGGTCTCAACTTAAAAGGCTTGTTGAAAGAGGAGTCTTCAAAAGGTGCTGAAAAGATAACAGAGATGGCACTTGTCTAATAGTTAAGAGGAGGGAATTCCACGGGGTAGGTGCTGCCACACTAAAGGTCCATTTCCTATGCTGTGCAGAACGGACCTCCTGACAAGATGGTATCTGCAGGAGGCCCTCACCTCTTCTCATTATGTGTCCAAAGTATAATAGCCTCAGTTTCATCATTTTAGCTTCTAGTGATAGTTCTGGTTTAATTTGTTCTAACACCCAATTATTTGTCTTGGTATGTGCAAACTCTCCTCCAACATCACATTTCAAATAAGTTGATTTTTCTCTTATCCACTTTTTTCACTGTCCAACTTTCACATTCATACATAGAGATCAGGAATATCATGGTCTGAATGATCCTGACTTTAGTATTCAGTGATACATCTTTGCATTTGAGGACCTTTTCTAGTTCTCTCATAGCTGCCCTCCCCAGGCCTAGCCTTCTTCTGATTTCTTGACTATTGTCTCCATTTTGCTTAATCACTGTGCCAAGGTATTGATAATCCTTGACAAGTTCAATGTCCTCATTGTCAACTTTAAAGTTATATAAATCTTCTGTTGTCATTACTTTAGTCTTCTTGACATTCAGCTGTAGTCCTGCTTTTGTGCTTTCCTCTTTAACTTTCATCAGCATTCGTTTCACATCATTACTGGTTTCTGCTAGTAGTATGGTATCGTCTGCATGTCTTAAATTATTGATATTTCTCTTTCCAATTTTCACACCTCCATCTTGGTCCAATCTTGCTTTCTGTATGATATGTTTTGCATATAGATTAAACAAACAGGGTGATAAAATACACCCGTCTCACACCCTTTCCGATTGGGAACCAATCGGTTTCTCCATATTCTCCATATTCTGTCCTTACAGTAGCCTCTTGTCCAGAATATAGGCTGCACATCATGACAATCAGATGCTGTGGCACCCCCATTACTTTTAAAGCATTCCATACTTTCCATGATCTATACAACCAAAGGCTTTGCTGTAATCTATAAAGCACAGGGTGATTCCCTTCTGAAATAACTTGGTCTGTTCTATTATCCAACGTATGTTTGCGATATTATATCTGGTGCCTCTTCCCTTTCTAAGTCCAGCTTGGACATCTGGCATTTCTCGCTCCATATATGGTAAGAGCCTTTGTTGTAGAATCTTAAGCATTACTTTACTTGCTTGTATAAGGCAATAGTTCAATAATTACTGCATTCCCTGGGATCCCCTTTCATTGGAATTGGGATGCATATTGAACACTTCCAGTCTGTGGGCCATTGTTTAGTTTTCCATATTTCTTGACAAATGTTTGTCACAATTTGGACAGATTCAGTCTCAGTAGCTTGTAACAACTCTATTGGTATGCCATCTGTTCCTGGTGATTTGTTTCTTCCAAGTATTTTAAGAGCAGCTTTCACCCCACATTTTAAAATGACTGGTTCTTCATCATACGGTTCCTCCATGAAGGAACTTGTCATCCTTGCATCTCTTTTATAGAGTTCTTCAGTGTATTGCTTCTTTCTTCCTCTTGGTCAGTCAGTGTGTTCCCCTGTTGATTATTCAACATCCCTACTCTTGGTTTAACTTTCCCTTTAATTTCTCCAATCTTTTGGAATAGGGCTCTTGTTCTACCCTTTTTTGTTGTCCTCTTCTATTTCTATACAATAGCTGTTGTAATAGTTCTTTGTCCCTATGTACTAGTCGCTGTTTTGTTGCATTTCGGGTTCTAACCGTGTTTCTATTTGCTTTTGCTTTCCTTCTCTCTTTAACCATTTTAAGAGTTTCTTCAGTCATCCATTGAGGTCTTTCTCTTTTTAACTAGAGGTATTGTCTTTTGGCATTCTTCCCTGATAATGTCTCTGAGTTCACTCCACAGTTCTTTTGGTTCTCTGTCAACTAAGTTTGAAGTCTCAAATTTGTTCCTTATTTGATCTTTATATTTTTCTTGGATGTTATTTAAATTGTATTTTGGCATTATGATTGCTTTGTTGTTCTTTAGCTTTAGTTTGATTTTTGATACGACCAGTTCATGATCTGTACCACAGTCTGCTCCTGGTCTTGTTTTCACAGAAAGTATGGAACTTCTCCATCTTCTGCTACCAATCATATAATCAATTTGATTCCTATATTGACCATTTGGTGATGCCCACATGTACAGTTATCTTTTTGGCTGCTCAAAAAATGTTTGCAAGAAACAAATTATTGGCTTCACAGAATTAAATGTCTTTCTCATGCTTCATTTCTATCTGCTAAGCCCCATTTTCCCACACTTCCTAGTTTTTCTCTGTTCCCTACTTGTGCATTCCAGTCCCCCATGATTATCAGCACATCTTGTTTTGGTGTGTGACCAATTTCTTCCTGTACTTCTACGTAACATCTCTCCAATTCCTCTCCTTCTGCATTTGCCGTTGGAATGTAGACTTGGATGATGGTTATGTTAATAGGTTTCCCGTTTAATCTTATTGATATAACTCGCTCAGACCTTGCGTTATAGCTCCTAATTGCTTTTGCTACATAACTTCTCACTATTAAAAGCAACCCCGTTTCTTCTTACTTTCTTATTTCCTGAATAAAATATTTTGTAGTTGCCCAATTAAAAATGTCCCATTCCTGTCCATTTTAATTCACTCACTCAAAAAGTATTGTAATGCTGATGCGTTCCATTTCTTTCTTGACAATTTCTAACTTTCCCTGGTTCATTTATTTATTTTATTTATTAACTTTATTTATACCCTGCCGTTTTTCCAAATTGGAACTCACGGCGGCTTCCAGATAAAAGACACATACAATTAAAAACCTATGAAAAATAAAAGCATATAATACATAAATGAATAAGTATAAACAAATATAATTAAAAAATGAACTCTAGTTTAAAATAGCATTAAACTGTTTCTAATAATTAAAAAACATAATCATAAAATCAGAATAATTAAAAAATAAACTGGCAAGAACAATATAACATCCTTTTGGGCCTATCCTTGGCCGCCTTCAGAATCAAAGGCTTGCTGAAATAAGAAAGTTTTTAACTGTCGGCGAAAGGACTGCAGGGACCCTAGGGAGGGAATTCCAAAGCCTAGGGGCCACCACCGAGAAGGCCCTGTCTCGTATTCCCACTAGTTGTACTTGTGCGGATGTAGGTATTGAAAGAAGGGCCTCTCCTGAAGATTTCAGGGTTTGGGCAGGCACATAGAGGGCAATGCGATCTGACAAATAGCCTGGACCCAAGCCATATAGGGCTTTATAGGTAAGCACCAGCACTTTGAATTGTGTCCGGAAACAAACTGGCAGCCAGTGGAGCTTTTTTAATGGGAGTTGTATGGTCCCTGTAATCAGCTCCAGTTAACATTCTGGCTGCAGCACGTTGTACCAACTGAAGTTTCTGAGCAGTCTTCAGAGGCAGCACCACGTAGAGCGCGTTACAGTAATCTAAACGGGATGTGACTAAGGCATGTGTCACCATGGTCAAATCGGATGGGTCAAGGAACGGGCGCTGTTGGCGCACTAATCTCAAATGTGCAAAAGCCCTCCTGGCCACTGCAGAAACCTGGGAATCCAAATTTAAAGCTGAGTCCAGGAGGACACCCAAACTGCGAACCTGTGTCTTCAGGGGGAGTATAACCCCATCCAGCACAGGCTGTATCCCTATTCCCTGATCTGCCTTATGACTGACCAGGAGCACCTCTGTCTTGTCTGGATTAAGCTTCAATTTGTTCACCCTCATCCAATCCACCACTGATGCCAGACACCGGTTTAAAACCAAGACAGCTTCCTTGGAAGAAGGTGGAAAGGAGAAATAGAGTTGGGTGTCATCAGCGTACTGGTGGCACCGAACTCCAAACGCCCGAACAACCTCTCCCAGTGGTTTCATGTAGATGTTAAATAACATAGGGGACAAAACTGAGCCCTGAGGGACTCCACAGGCCAGCAGCCAAGGAGTCGAACAGGAGTCCCCCAATACCACCTTCTGGGTTTGCCCCTCCAGGAAGGATCGGAGCCACTGCAAAACAGTGCCCCCAAGTCCCATCCCAGCTAGGCGGTCCAGGAGGATACCATGGTTGATGGTATCGAAAGCCACTGAGAGGTCCAGCAGAACCAACAGGGACATACTCCCCCTGTCCAGTTCTCTGCGTAGGTCATCCACCAAGGCGACCAAAGTCATCTCCGTCCCATACCCAGGCCTGAAACCAGATCGAAATGGAACTAGATACTCCGTTTCATCCAGGAATCCCTGGAGCTGAGAGGCCACCACAAGCTTTATTACCTTACCCAAGAATGGAATATTGGACACTGGCCGGTAGTTATCCATGTTTAAGGGGTCCAGGGAGGGCTTTTTCAACAAAGGTCTCACAACTGTTCATGCTTCTCTCCTTTTGCATCAGTGCGCATCAGCCTTTGGGCTTCCTTTCGGCTTTGACCCAGCTGCGTCATTAGTCACAGCGCTACTCGTACTTGTCCTTTGTTCTTCCCCAGTAGCTTGTTGAGTGCCTTCTGACCTGGGAGTCTCATCTTCCAGCACTATCTCATGATGCATTTTGGATACTCTGTTCATAGGGTTTATGTGGTAAGAGGTATTCAGAGGTGGTTTACCATTGCCTTCCTCCGAGTCTAGATGCATCTTAGTCTGGTATCTCAGCTTTGACCATTCTGCCTTGGGAGCCCCTGCTAGGAGTCTAGCTTCTTGGTCTAGATTCCTGACAGCATTGCTCTCAGCTTCTTCGACATTCTCAAACCCCCTTGCCACATTAAGGTGTGCATCCTAGAGGATGTGAGCATTATTTTCAAGCTTCAAATGGGATGTCAGAAAAATCAGTGATCTCTCCCAGCTTTTTCAACATTAATGGTGTTAGAGGGCTGTCAGGTATCTCTTGACATTTTTTCACCTATATACAGCACAAGGAAAGGTATTTTTTAAAAAAAAGAATTAAAAGAGTGAGTAGACCATTATTGAAACGGTACAAGAATATCAGGTTCCTGGGAACCACTTTAAGAGCATTACTATGAAGTGGTATAGAGGTAAGGATCATAGCTCTGTGGGAGAACCCATGCAAAAAAAACCCCATATTCAATCCCTAGCATCACCAGTTAGGGATGGTAAACAATCCTGACTGAAATTCTGGAGAGCCACTGCAAGTCAGCGCAAATAATACTAAGCAAGACAGACCAATGAGCTGATTTGACATAAGGCACCTTCCCATATTCCCATAAATATTTTGGATTTGTGAAGATTGCTTGGCTTCCGGTAGAAGCTCTATCAATAAATGAAACAGGTGGATCAGCACAATTTTCTTCGCATTCCTATTAGAATCATATAGTGTTTCTTTACTGGGGTAGTTAACCTGTGATCCTCCAGGTATTGGTTGAGCATCAGCCCTAACCAGCAAAACCCAAGACATAGATGCTTTTGAAGGTCCAAAATGCACTTTAACTCATCTTTTCCCTTATTTATTCTTTCTTGCATTCTATTCAGTATATGAAGAAAACATTACATATTGCAAATTGAAATTTAACACCAAGAAGGAAGACTGCAGAAATGGTAAAGTCTATCTTACATTCTGTAAATGAAACAAAACTAGACTGAATATAAACGGCTGTACTATGTCTTTATAAGCAGGATGATTTGACCAAAATCAAAGTATATTATGTCCAAACAAGTGCTCATGGCTTGTTGCATTCCAAACAAACTATGGCTAGGAAATCAAAGCTCCTTCAGACATAATGCTAAGCCAGCTACTTCATGGTTCATTTCCCCATAGAGAAGGAAGGAATGAAGCAGAAACTCTTGCACCAGCATGCAACTCATGTACAATAGTTAAGAATAAATCATACTATGTGGTTTCCTGTTATGTCCAAATTCACCCAATATTTTATCCTCCAGTCAAAAAGAGAACATTTCTAAAATTCCCCAGACTTTCATTTCAGAAAAGGAAATTGAAAATGGGCAAAACATCTAGCTTTGTTTACAACCTTAAAGACATCATAAAATAATGAAACGCAGTAATAGTTATCTCTCTCATCCCCCAAATATTAAGTTATAATTTTAAATTTGAGACAAGATAATAAAATATCTAACAGTTGTTATGACTTGCTACTTATTACATCCACATTACTGAGGATAGTAATATATACATAATTTGTTTGAAAATATCCAGAAGGACCTTGTCCTAAAGCAAGGATGGGAAAACTGTGGCCCTCCAGATGTTGTGGGACTACAGCTTGCATCTTCCCTGACCACTGCCTATGCTGGCTGGGGCTGATAGGAGTTGGAATGCAACAACATCTGGAGGACCACAGGTTCCCCATCCCTGTCCTAAAGAAACAGCCTAAGGCTGCAATCCAATACACGTCTACACAGAAGTAAACTCCATGGGGTTCAATGGGACTTAGTCCCAGGTGTGTAGTGGTTGCAATCATCGGCTGCAATCTTATACTGGAAGTAAGCCCTATTGAACTCAGTGGAACCTGCTTCTCAGTAGACCTATATAGGAGTGTACTGTAAAATATTTTAACATTAACATAGTATAATACTTCAAATTTGCACTCACTACATGCGTCCTACTACTTGATGGCAAGTTACAGAGTTAGCTGCTGTGACATTGAGGTATGTTCATATTCTTGCACTTATTTGTTTATGGAGAACTTTATAGTAGCACATCTGATACTCTGCTTAGGGCTGCAGTATTATTATGATGACTCCTCCAAACTGGTACCTAACAAGATGCAGTACTCTGGTAACAGGACAGGTAACAGAACTCTAAGGAATTGTGGCCCTATTGGAAAAAGGTAACATTTTACATATCCTTTTTCTGAGCATTTATAAATAGAAGTTGCCACTGTAAATATGTGAGGGAAAACACACACAAAATGCTCTTTCAGGCACATATTGCAAACAACTTTCTGGCTCATCTTGTGATGGCAAAAAATGTTTGTTTGTTTTTAAAAAATGCAAATACTTAAACGTACAAGCTGCAATCCACAACTGACATAAGTAGTAGTGGAGAATGCACATGGCCAGTGCCACTGGAGTGCACCTCACTTTTTGCAAGTTTAGATCAGATAAAGTTGAAGGTCCCCTCCCAAAATTTCTAACTATACTCCTTCCTTAAATTATCACATGAATGATATTATGACATAGTTCTGCAATGGCAGGATATGCTGTTATGACTAAGATGCAAACTATTATGACTAAGATGCAAATATTATTATTTAGAGTCAACTTTACATAATTTAAAAAAAGTTTTGTAAAAGTTATCCATTAAATGTATTTGATTTACTCTAGTGATCCTTGATGACAATAGTGCTGTGGAGTACACAGAAGTTGTTATCCAAAGATAAAAAGGTACATTGACTTGTTCGGGATTTACATGACAAAGGTTTTCTTCTTTTGGGTCTTTGATTAGGCTCATTTTGTTCATGTCTCTGCCTGTAGAGGACAGACATAGGGTTTTTTTAGTGCCAGACAACTAGTCAACAACTGGGATATCCAGTACTTGTTTTTATTTTATTTTTATTAACTTCACAATTCATACATATGAGATTAACAACCCTTGGGCTTACTTGCTACCATTTCCTTCTGCACTCTGCAGTACTACTAACTTTTATATTGCAAATCATCAGACCCAAACTATGCTTTATAACTGTGGTTTGGAGGACATGCACAAACCATAGCTTGGATGCCAAAATGGAGGGATTCAGAACATGCAAAGGGAGGAAGCATATAAGATGGAGGCTCAAGTAATATCTCCAAAACCAGTTTCTAATGCTATGCAATATTTGAGGTAACAACTCCATATATGGTGTGTAGGAAGGGACCATAAATGAAGAGTGGTATGCTCCTATCCTCTGTGAATGTAGAGGCAGCAGTGACATCTTTATTTTCTCAGTTATTTCAGATAATATATCTTACAATCAAGATATGTCTTGCAGCCATTCTTTACAATACCCCAACCTAATCTCATTATGAAAAACATACAATACTCACCTTTCCTGCATTGATCAGATTACCCAGGCAACAGGAAGCTGCCAACTAATCTAAATCTGTCTGTTTTATAGTGGCTTTATAATCATTAAAAAAAACCCATGACCCTGTTTTGTGTCTTTACAGGACTCTAGTCTGATATAATTCTCTCAAGATACTACAGCTGAGATGACACAGCAGACTCTGGACTCCCCAATCTGCTGTTCAGTTTTTATTCAAATTCCATTAAGACTGACACAGCAGCAACAACGTAAAGGACAGCAACTTCAGTCCATTTCTTCATAGTCTCCCCCCCTCCCCCAATTCAAATATAATAAAAAATGATTCTGTATATAGACCTGGGGACACTTAAACTAGTATATATTCAAGTTTATGAGAATGCCATTTATATGTTTATCTTAGAAAGGGAGGAATTAATTTGACTAACCACATGTTTAGGATGACCCATGCTCAGATGGCAGTGGCTGCACTGCACACAAGTCATCCATGCCTGTTTCTACTGCAGAAAAGGACAAATGTATTGAGCAACAATTCACTAATCCTTTCTGTATGAAAATGTAACTAAGCTGTGACAAATGTACATCTTCTCACGTCTGGAAGGTTCCAAAGTGGCAGCATCCAAAGATCAGTTTACCTTCGCTTGCCCACTCCTTACATTAGATATTGTTCTGTAACATTATTATGAAATCAAAGCTGTGGCTTTCCATTTACAGTGCCTTACAGATCCCTGACCAATGCTCTCATATTACTGAGTTACCAATGGTACATTGTAATTTTGTTCTGTATGATATTTTATTTTGAAACAGTAAAACTCAAAACCAAATGCTCCAGGTTGGTTGGATGTCGCTTGTGGACTGCGATTTTCAACGAGTGCCACAGATTCTCAATGAGATTGAGATCAGGACTTTGACTGGGCCACTGGAGGACATTCACCTTTTTGTTCTTGAGCCACTCCAATGTTGCTTTGCCCTTGTGTTTGGGGTCATTGTCCTGCTGAAAAGTGAATTTCCTCCCAAGGTTCAGTGTTTTAATGGATTAAAGCAGGTTCTCTTGCAGTATTTCCCTGTTTTGCTCCATCCATTCTTCCATTTTAACAAGATGCTCAGTCCCTGCTGATGAGAAGCATCCCACAGCATGATGCTTCCACCACCATACTTCACTCTAGGGATGGTGTGTCTTGAGGCATGGGCAGTGGTAGGTTTGCACCATCCATAGCGCTTTGAGCTTTGGCTAAAAAGCTCTATCTTGGTCTCATCTGACCACAAAACCTTTTCCCACATTTCAGCTAGGGCACTCTCATGCTTTCTGGCAAACTCCAGACTTGCTTTCAGATGGTTCTTTTTGAGTAACGGCTCCTTTCTTGCAATCCTCCCTTACAGGCCAGTTATGCAGAGCTCTTGATATGGTTGGCTGGTGCACCATTACGCCACTCCCAGCCACTGAACTCCTTCAAAGTGATTGCCACTGAAATCTGTAGCTCCTTCAAAGTGACTGCTGGCTTCTGTGGCTTCTCTGACAAGTCTCCTTGTTTGAGCACTGAGTTTTGAGGGGCAGCCTTTTGTTGGCAATGCCTGGGTGGTGTGATGCAGCTTCCACTTCCTGATTATTGATCCAGCTGTGCTTACTGGGGTATCCAAACACTTGGATATTATTTTGTACCCTTTTCCTTCTCCATGCATTTGTATTACATTATCTATCACTTCTGTAGAATGCTCTTTGGTCTTCATTTTCCTTCAGATCCACAGCCTGATCAATGATCCTTCAATAGCGGGGGTTTTATCAAGACAATATGACAACAACTTTAATGGTTCCCAGGTGGAGGCCAATGGTAAGGTAATTGTGTCCTCGATAGGGCAATTTCTTTCATCTGTGTAAACTGGGAGCTTCCACAGCACAGGGGTTGAATACTTATGCAAGCAACATGTTTCAGTTTTTTAAGTTTCTTACAAACATTTCCCAACATAAAAATGTCACCTTACAATAATTGATTTTGAATTTATGTTTTAAAATAAAATATCACACAGAACAAAATTTTAATGTACCATTTGTAATTCAGAATATGAGAGCATTGGTCAGGGGTCTGATTACTTTTGCAAGGCACTGTAGATAGTTTTGTCTCATCTACAGGAATACCCCGCTATACGGACCTTCAATATACAGACACTCGAGAGTACGGACATATTTACAGTAGCACCATTCCCGTTTACGTACACTGACTTCGCAAGAATGGACACTTAACTGTTTAAATTTTAGTAGTGTAGCATTATAGCTAAGATTTATGAGTGATTGTGTGGGACTGAACCCATTATTCCCTTTTCCTCGTTCCCTCCTCTCTCTCACGATTTTGTTTTGTCTGGGGCGTTTGTTGGGGGATTTTTTACCTCTCCCCTCCTCAGCCCTGTTGAGGGCTCCGGCGGCTGCCGTTCCCCCGAGACGAGCCTGGGCTGGGAGCCTTCTCATCTTTTGCCGCCAGCTTCGTTTCTTTCCAGGTGGCGGTGTTTTTTTTTTTTTTTACTTTCCTTCCCTCCTTCTTAAGAGGGCTCCTGCAGCTGCCGTTTCCCCGTTCAAACACATTTGGCTATGCAATTTAATGGCAGATAAAAAGGTAGTGCTTCACTGTAAGTACATTTTTGATTTACGTATTCACTCTGGACCCATTGTGTACGTGAATGCAGGGTATTCCTGTATCTTCTTATGTCATGTTGAAAGAGAGCCCCTTAGTGAACAGAATAGTGTACTGGAAAAAGAAATTGTTTTCCTAGCTTTCATGATTATGACTTGTAAATGTAAATTTAATGTAAATTTAATTTTTTAATTTTTAGGTCACCTATCTGGCCGAAGCCACTCTAGGCGACGTACATATCAAATTTCAATAAAATACAGTAAATACAATAAAATACAATACAGTCAGCAGTAATAAAACAGCATATACAGTACAAAACAACGGGCATTCAGTATGTAATTAGCCCATCCCGGTGGTCCCAAAGGCCTGTCCAAACAGCCAAGTTTTTAAGGCTCAGCGGAAGGTGTCTAGGGAAGGGGCATGCCGAAGATCAGACGGGAGGGAATTGGGAAAAGATCAATTCAGACAAGAAGATGCAAAATTGCCTTTATTATAACTCAAATGTTTTTAGCTGCCAGAATGTACTTGCTTAAGTAGTCCTTTAATCTAGATATATGCATCATTTCCTTCATGGTGGTGTCCCTGCTTCTCAGCTGGACCACACCATTCTCTAGTGTGGCATCACTGACAAGGATTGTGAAGAGGACACTCATTTCATCATACCTGTAAACAAGGAACAAGAGTGTGGAACTTTTGCTCTTGGTGTATTCAGCAGTAGTATAAAAAATATATTAGGAGAAACATACTTCAGGAATCTACTATCGCAGGGGTTCCCAACCTTTTTGGACCAGAGGGTACATTTTAAATTTTAAGGGAGTATCGAGTACATTTTAAAGGGAGTCACAAAATGGCTGCTATGGGAACATAACACAAAATTAGAGAGTAGTCATCGTGAAGCTTTATCCATAATTGAACAGTAATATCTCACTTAAAGTAGTAGTGTTCCTGGACATTACTTCTTTAACAGAAACTTTGGCACCAGATGTAGAAATAACATGAAAAGAATAGGGATAAGTTCCTACATCCACTCACAGATGCGGGGGCAGCTTCAACAGGGGCTTTAAAGGGCACCCACCCACTCCCACTCCTTCCCTTCCTCTGAATTGTATTGAATCCTTCCCTCCCCAGCCCTGGGAGAAAGCAAGAATCTCTTCAATGCAAAAGGAAAACACAGGCTTGTCAGTTTCACCTTAGCAAAGCAAAGACACAGGCTTGTCAGTTTCACCTTAAAGCAAAGGCACAGGTTTGAAAGTTTATCCATAGCAAATGAAAGCTCGTCAGTATCACCTTAAAAAAGCCTTCCTTAAAAGGAGCATTTTCCTGGAAGATTCATTAATTGTGGTATTACTGTATTTTCATACTAGAAAAGGCTTGGCCTGTTGGTTCCGTCTGCCATACAGCTGTCAAAGGCACAAGAACTCTGTTTTTCCCCAATGCCAACCCAAAACAAAGCCTTACCTGCCATCCTGTACCCCCCTACCTGGAAGTAAGCCCCACCCCAGTCCTCTCTATCTGGCCCTCTGAATTCTCCCCAGGCTACACCCTTCACTGGCCCTAATTCACACCCCAAGAGCTTTTGCCTGGCTGAGCTATATCCTTGAACTCTGATAAAGCCTCTTGACTGCCTGCATGAAGTATACGGAGGAGTGTGAATCTCTGTAGAAACTTGCTTAATGTATAAAGGTAAAATTTACATTTGATGGTCTACCTACTTTTGTCTCTGGTCCTGCCCCCCACTAACATGTAGACCTCAACAGGTTGCCCAGAAAGGAAAAAGGTTCCTCAGTCCTGCTTTAAGGGTATGACAAGAGGCATGCACAACCTTGGTATTTCTATACCTTCTGTTTTCTCACCTGAAAACAGCAACAACAAAACAGCCCAGTTTGTGGGCTAGCATACCAGCCACAAAGCAGTTTGGGACTACGAAGTAGTTGGTGAGAAAAGGGCTGGGGAAATGTGAATATCCACTGCAAAATAATTTGCAATGGTAGGTTGAATAAAAAATAGGTCCTTTTTCAAAAGCAATCCTGATGATTTTTAGAAGGCAAGTGAGACACGAGTACAGAGCATATTGTAATAAACAAATTATTAAAACACAAATCAATGCAATCATCTATTATTTTGGTAACATAAGATTAACATGGTGAAAGGCACTTCTCCATGACAATTTGGTTATGATTTTCAGCTCCCCACACTTAATTTCTAAATGCATTTCATATCATAGCTTTACTCCTCCTTACTTCATGTGCAGCTGCTCCAGTGATGACTGCACAGTTTCAAGATATCCAGGCCAAACAGAAATCCCATTCTCTAACAATTCATTGAACAATCCCTGACATACCTTTGAGAGAGAAACTCTGTTAGTTGTTCGAAACATTAAACGGGAAAAACAAATTTACCCTTTTTTATTGACAGCATTAATGACATATACAAATTCAAGACCCATTCTGGTGGTGGGGAGGGAGAAAAAGAAATCCCCTAATTGCTAACAATTTCATCTTTGTTCATTCACCTCAAATATAGTTGACATTTCTTTGTTTTTGGCAACAGAAATTAACTCAGGAATTGATGGAAGTTATTTTCCTCTGTTTTGAACAGATACTTTGTTTCACAAGCAGTTAATGTTCATCCTTAAGATCTTCAGTCTGGTGAATTTCTGCCCAATGAGACTTATTTGTGCCTGAACAGCTCCCACCCATCAAAATAGGGCTCACACAGAACTTTTCACTGGATTGCGCTCTAGGTTTTCATCCAAGGGAAGTTCTCTTCTCCCACTGGTTGCCTCAAGATCAGGCTTAGAATGCTTCTACTGCTGCATATGAGTCTATCTATAACAGTAATTAGGGAACCGAATGATACAGAGCAACCCAGATCTTCTGGCTGTAGGTCCACAGAATACAGTGGAAACCCTGCTATACCAACAAAACATGAGATGCCTTGCCACCATGACAGATAAGATTGCAGAACTGCCCAAATATGCCATCAGAACAGTCTGCCAGTTCAGCTGTTCTAGCACAATAGGGCAGAGTTCAAGCAAGACAGGCGGCACAGGACAGGAGGATGTTCTAATCCATCCACACTGGACAGCCACTGGGGTAATGGTTGCAGCACCATGGAAAGCTCCAAATGAGCAACTTGCTTTGACAAACAGTGGAGGTGAATTGAGTCCTTATTATTTCCTCTCCCCAGTCTACCCATCCCAAGTTCCACCCTTGAAGAGCACCACTTAGCAAAAAGGTGAGATATAAACTGAACAAACAAATTTTAAAAATGAGTGTGAATTTTTAAAGGTCCAATCTCCTGGCCTGAACACAAGTGCTTCTCTTCATTTCTACAGATTCCCACCTGGAGTTCTCCCTGCATAGTAAGGCAGGCCCGGTGGAGTGGGAGGCATAAGACTCTTCAAATGAATCAGGCTCAGGAGAAGGCATCAATAAGGGTCTTTGGTCAGGTTCTGCGGCTCCTGACCACTAGTCTCAGATGCAGCATTATTCCTGCAAGTAAAACATATGGGGCAGTATCTTAAACAAAACTGTTCTGCTACCACAGGGAGTTTTAGCCGCATGATGGAAGCTCCTCGCACTCTCCTCTCCCTGTGTGCCCCCTGCACACCCCATAAATCTGCTCTGGAGGGTTGGAGGAATCCCCAGAACAGATTTAGGGGGGTGCAGGCAGAGGAGAGGTCAGGGAAGTTCCACTGCACAGCTAAACGTCCTTACACTAGCAGAACTGCTTTACTGGATACCACCTAAGCTGTTCCACTTTGCAGTCTTGCAATTTATCTGCTCCTGGCATCTACAGCTAGGTCTTGGTGTGGAGAAAAATACTTCATGATGTGTTTGCTGCTGTGACCAAGTTTTTAGGGAACTTCTCTGTGGCGTTTACAGTGTCGGCTGAGTCTAGGGGGGCTTCTGAGATGGCAGTGGTGTGGGTTTTTTTTGCCAGGTAGGCAGAATGTGAATGGGATCATAATTCTTTCCTGGGGCTCAACTCCTGTCTCAGTCCAGGGATTCTCTTCACATCACAGTGGAAGGTACAGAAGAGGACCTTATATCTGTCATCTTTCACAAAGGGGGAAGAATGTATGTCCACTCAACTCTACTCCTGTCTCCCTAATAAGTGATAGAAACGTCTTGTAGCACTAAAGTACAGCCTTTTCCACTGCTGACATGATTGTAGAGGAGACAAGCACAGATTTTTCTTCTCTGCACTTGTTGCATCGCTGGTGAAACAGGCATGTACAAGAAAACCTTGTCTGCATGCATGTTGCTTTCCCTGGACTAGGTTATTCTTGGCTACAGCTCTTGGTTAGTGAGCTTAACCATGAACCCGAATTTGGAAGACACACTAAACCAAAGCTTGGCTTAGCTCAAGATAACATGGAAGTAAGGAGACCAGGGAGGAGGAAAGCAACTGTGAGCTGCTCTCTGGGAGCCCACCCATTCACACAGTCCTGCTGAACCATAGGTTGGCTTACCAACCAGGGCAGTGTCTTTCACTGCAACTAGGACAAAAGAATTCATTTGATATGCACAGCTTCAAACTGCTGCATAAAAATAATTTTAAAAGTTCTTGCTTTCATAGCTTACCTGTCTCAACTCTAATGTTGGACCTCTTCCCACATCCAAAGCTACCTTGATTGGTGTCAAACATGGGTGAAGCTTAAGTACCTGAAACATAAAATAGTAAAAGAAATAAGCAATCATGAATATTCCCAGAGCTAGAAAACCACTGACAGTATGCAATCCTCATTTTTATTTTTGAGCTCTTGGAAAAATGGGCCCTAAGTCAGAGAGTCAACAATACCAAAGAC
Source organism: Rhineura floridana (assembly GCF_030035675.1). Classification (NCBI taxonomy): domain Eukaryota; kingdom Metazoa; phylum Chordata; class Lepidosauria; order Squamata; family Rhineuridae; genus Rhineura; species Rhineura floridana. Next base: position 41,467,377 of record NC_084482.1, read on the forward strand.
AAGGGAATGACTATGTTCATATGCTCAGGATTGTGTGCTCCCCGCTGCCCTTCCTGCATGCCAGAATGAGGAGAGCTTGAAAGCTTCATTTCCCTTTTACTGACTCAGTTTGTTGTGTTGTTCCACCTGATCAGCTGTGGTTAACACTAACTAAGGTTTCACTGACAACTTCAAATAATGGTTACTGAAGCGTGCTTGCTTAGACTAACCATAGTTAAGTTGAACTATGGTTTTCGCTCTCAACAAGCAAACTGCCCTTAGCAAAAACCAGAAATGAACATTCTGAACTCAGAAGAGAAGGGGGGGGGGGAGCATGTGAGCCTGAGGCTTGCTGCAGTTCATTCATGTTATAGTGAAATACGGTTAACAAATATGATCAACTAGAGGTTTTGCCCGTGTGCTTTGTGTGCCAACACCCACAAGCATACTCCTAGCGATTCCCAACCTCCCTGAATTCCACTCACACACACACACCTAGGGACTCCCAACCACCCCACCCCCCTTGCAATATCCCCAGTGCCTCCAGGCACTGGCGCATGCTGAAGCTTCCTCTTTTCCTCCCTCTCAAATGGGTTGTGAAGTTTCCTCCTCTTCCCCCCTCCTCATGGGTCACCAAGATGCCTCCTGTGCAGGCAGCGTGATAGCAATGCCAAGGCTTGGAAGAGGTACCTTGGTTTGTCATTCTGTGGGTCCCCCAGGCTGCTGCCTGCTGCTATCCTGGCTCCCCACCACATGGGTCGTCATGTTGTAGTTCACAGTGCCAGACCATAATGCCATAGATTCAGGGCTTACAATACATATAGACAGATCACATTTTATAGAAAATGTAATACCGTAGTCACAATGTAACAGAAAAGTCATGCACTCTTAAGCCCATTAATTTTCATCTGCATAGGCATGTGGCCCCATGTATTTTCGTTATAGCTTGCCCAATGTATTAATTCTTCAGCCTCTTAGTGGGCCTGCACATGCATTAAGAGGAAGATCACCTTTCTCTGCAGAGCTTTCTTCCTTGTTAAAGCATTTTCAGCCAACTGCATACCGTCACAGAGATATGCTAATACACCATTGTCCAGATTGCCACTCACAGACAGGACATGAGGAACAACATTCTTCCTCCCATCTCGACCCTGAGGGAGAAACAGCAAAAATGTTCATTTAGGAATCTTTTTAAATTGTTTACATTTCAGCATTAGAATGACACCTATCCCACGCCAGGAGTGCATTGTACAGTAAGAAAGATAGGAAGAAACTGATAACTGTCACTCCTTTGACACACAGACACAATACAAAGAGTTCACAGGAAAAAAAGATACATTAAGTAGTCTTTCTAGAAGTTCTGGAGTGTGTTAGAAGCAGAGGAAGAGCCTAAGCATTTCATTTTTTCATTTCCAATAAAGGAGACATGCCAGCCAAGTACCTGCTGTTCTCCCACGTGCCACCATCATGATAACACTGCCCTTAGTGACTTTGCAATCACACTGTGATTGTGGGAGGATCACAACTGACAACCCCAGACCAAAAAATCAAATCAAAACATGAAAGCAATTCCCATCATTTGCATTGCCTCTAATTGAGAAAGTCTTGTTGCTCATGTATAGTCTTGAAACTGTCCCCCAGGCAAAGTTTTTATCATATCTGCTTAACTAATACACATTCATGTGAAGTAATGTGTATTGTAAACCATTTTGGGGGCTCTTGTTTAGCGCTGACAAGCTGTCCAGAAATACTCTTAAAATAAAATTAATTTAATAAGACTTACAAGCAAATTGGATCCTTGTCCTGGATACATTTGCAACAGTTCATTATCCCCTAGATTCCTCAGAGTTTCTATTACTTCCTTTCCCCAAGGGAAACTATAATAGAGATGGCTGCTTCTTCTTCCTTCTTCATGATGATCACTACTGCTGAAGTTGAATGGACTTATTGCAAACTACAGAAAAGCAATATAAGGATATATGAATGTACAGAGAAAGTTTATGCCAGGTACACTGTAATTTACTCTGGTATAACTAGAAGCACATGCATTAATATTTAATCTTATTCTCTAGTTAGCAGTCTTTTCACTCTGGCAGAAAGTGGCATGCCTGTGTGTTTGCTGTGTCTCAGGGCCAAACTAGACGCAATTTACTGTGCAAATAGCAGCCACTATGGTGGGGTGACCAATGTGATGCGCACAGGCACACCCACACCAGCCTTTCCTGGACATGTGCAGTGTCCCCACCCCTGCTGAAATTTAGGGTTTAAAAAAGCATTCTATTACAGCCAACAGAATAGAGGTGTGTATGTGTGTGTGAGACAGACAGAAAAGGAGATGTCCACAACAGTTTCTCCAGTTTGCGTATATGCTCTCAGGCCCAAAAAAGATTGGCAAAACCTTTCCTCTCCTGCCTAAATCCTGGTGAAAACCCAACCAGAGATACCATAAAATCATATTCTCCCCCCCCCGGATTTCTGTGGGCAGCTCTTCCGCCCTGAAAGCAAAAAAATTGAAACTAGAAACCAGAAAAGTGGTTCAGTCTAGGAATTTACATGTCTAAGCAACTCCCCTATTGTATGTCTATGTTCCTCACCTCATGTTTGAGAAGGACTTCATGTGCTACAATGGCCCATCTCCTCGAAGGAGGGAGGGGCAAGCAGAGTCCTGCTTAAACTAGAACTAAGGCCACAGTCCACTTAAACCAGTAACTGTACCATGTAGTGGATTGTTCTCTATTGCAATGCTCATTAAAATTAGAGGAAGCTTATCTGGGCCTTAACAGGGAAATTCTTAGCAAGAGAATATCATATAGAGGCAGTTTCCCTTTCTCACTCCAAATCTCTCAGATTGCTTTTTTGAATTTGGAGGTCCTTGGAAAGCATTTGAGGGTGCTTCATGGAGCACAGTGTTGAAAAGCTTTTGTCTGGAATCCTTGCAAATAATGTAGCTGTACTTTATTACACGTCCACAATATTTTTTTTTATTAAGCCACTTGTTTGCACATAGTTGGTCTAAAGTATTAGTTACTGCAGGAGGAAGAGCTATTTCCAAGTCTGATTAAGTATTATGCTGTCTTCATTTATTTTAAATTAACCAAATTACTGGCAACCATAGTACTGCTCAGTTGCTAAAAGTGGGTTTATTCACCATTATTCTAATATTTAGGGCAACCGCCTACATCTTTTCAACCTTCAGCAGCCTTCTCAGGGACATATATAAGTGCTGGTACTTTATTGAATACCTTCCTCCACCACTGGAGACGCTGACGTAACCAGTAGTCAAGCCATTGTCCAGCAGTTCTAGCAGAGCTGTACCACACTAGGGAAGCCATTGTCCTTTCACCTGTTCTTTAAACAACAGCAAAAGGCCATCAAATTAACACATAAAAACCACAAATAAATATAAAAGATTATTTTTCTTCCAGAAATGAGGCATGCAGAGATAACCACTAAGTGGCCAAGTATTTTATCAAGAACAATTTAGGAACATTACTGTACCTCATGCAATTCTCTTTTTTATTATTTCTTATTGGATGGAAACATACGCCTATCTGAGCAACCCCAAAAGGCAGTCTCTTGTTCACCAGTTCCAGACACTCAACATAATGCTCCAAGGCACCTATCAAAAAAAGAAAAAATGAGTTCAGCATTCATGGAGAGTGTTAACAGTTCTTGTGGGTTAATATCTTTTATAAACAAAAAAAATCAGGGACACAGACAGACTAGGGCAAAGTCTAGCAATTACACCAAGTGACATGACTGCTTTACCTTTTCACACAAACTCATTACTACAGTTGCTTAGTTATGCAACCTGGTCTACCCCTATATATTACTGCTAGGTTTTAAAGATACATTGTCAGAGAAAAGTTTTTTTTTTAATTACACTCTCTTTATACTGAAAGTTCCAATAATAGGAACAGGCAATAAAATAACCACACATTCCAGTACGCCAGTATGCACCACATTCAGAAACACCAAAACCTTGGCTATATTTTCTAGAGGGACAGCAAAACCTTAGCTGTATTTGTAAAGTTGCATAGCCCATCAACTGTAGCATGAAACCTGAAATGGGGAAATATGTTTTATATATAAAAACATACAACTATGACATGGCTTCAGAGTTACAGTTGCAAGTTTGGCAGAACTCACCACCACCAATTCAACACAGCCAACTCCCTGAAAACAGTCCACTGTTAATCTCCTAATAGCCAAGTGTGAACAAGACTGCAACCTTAGAAACATGCCAATGCTGAATTCAGAAGTCACCTAGTTATCTAAAAGGTGCATTTTCTTTAATGAAATACAACACAAGTTTTTTCACATATCATTATTCAAAGATGCAGACTCTGAAACAAGGATTCTGCATAAAAATCAGGGGAAGTCCTTTCTATTCACCTAAGTTTTGGGGTAGTATCTCAGGACTTTAGTTGTCAGTGTTTGATGTATGTTATAACACAGTTCAATTGATCAATAAATCATCTTCATCTGCTTGTCCAGATCTTTCTTAATATCTGATTTGTTAATGTTGGGGGATTAACACTAACTAGACTCCTCTCTCAAGTGGCAAGTCTACCACATAAACAACTATATATTGGAAAAGAGTAACAAAACTATACAAAATAATTGTGTATCTTTGTTATCTATGTCAAGATAAAAATACAATAGAAATGTGAACCACCACCACAAAAAGAGGTATTTTTATCCACCCCAGACTTTTAAGCATCTTTTTAATCTGTGCTGCCAATTTGTTTTATTTTTCAGTGGCTAGAAAGGGCCATTTTCATGCCGCATTTTACTGCTTTTACTGTTGCATTTTAACCATATCATACCTTAATAGTGTATTTTTTGTTGTTCTATGAGCCACCCAAACAATAAGTAACCTAGTTCTTGGAACAGAATATGGCATTCTGAAGATAGCTTAAAAACCATACCAGGAAGGAGGCTGTCCCGCAGCATCCCAGATGCCTCCAGCATCTTCTCCACAGAGGCTAACAGCTGTTCTTTGCTTAACTGGTCATTCTCCAAGATTTTCCAAAGGGCTCGTGGGTGCACCAGTCGAAGGGCCTCCCTCAGTGAAACTTCGCCAGCGTTTGAAGAGCGACGGACAACGGCATCCACGCCCAACACTTGCTCCCTGAACACCACCACGGACTCCCACCACTGAGTAGCTAGGTTCTTCCTCAACTCCACCCCCAGAGGCCCAAAGCCCGGGTGGTCCCCCCTCAGGTAAGAGTCCCAGCTGACGTCCCGGTGGTCCTTTCCTCCTTTGAGGAAGTGCCTCCTCTGACAGACATCCAGGAGTGCTTCAGGAACCCCCGAGTGCTCCTCCCCAACACTAGCGCTGCTGGGAGAACCCGCGTAATGCCCACTGCAAAGGCGCCTCGGCGGCACCCCGCATTCCCCCTTCAGGAGCCTGGGGGTCTCTGCAGCCACCCATGGGACTCCCACCGGCACCCTCTGCCACTGCAGCCACCCCCTTCGGACTAGCTTTTGGAGCCTGGAGAGCCCAAAGCGTCTCCCACAAAGAAAGCAACAGCCGCCAGAGCCACGCGCTCCGCTGTTGGCCTTGAAGGAGGAAACAAATCCGCAAGATACACGTCTGAGCAACATGCTTATTAAACGTGGCGGCGCCTGGCTCGCCCCTCCCTTCTTAGACGAGACGGGCTCTGTGTAGCGCATGCGTCGCTTCTCAGACTTATGTAGACAGAGGGGGAGTTACATAGATATGTACGTTTTTAGACTGAACCACTTGGCTAGTTTCCGGTTTCAATTTTTTTCTGTTTGTTCTCGTAGGGTGGAAGAGCAGCCCATAGAAATCAACCGGAGGGGAGAAATAAAGATGTTAAGGTTGTTGTGACTGAGTAGTAATAGTAGGTCTTATTCCTCCCCCACCCCCCCGGAGCTTGGGGAAGAGAGGAGTCTTTGTTCTTTCTAAATCAGATCTTATCTTTCGTGTGTGACGTTTACAGTGCAGCCATATATATGTCTACTGAGGGGGCTTACTCCCAGGTAAGTGGGGATAAGATTGCAACCTCAATGTTTTTGAGTTTCAAAGTAATATCTGTCAACGGACCAGCCGATTAACTCAATTTAAAAGCTAGTCAAAGCTGTAGGAGGCGTGTGGATGCAATTAGGTGCTGTATTTGGCCTAGGAGAAGGCCTGAGGGGGGAAGGTAAGTATCCTTGTTGATGAATTTTTAGTGAAAATCCATAGAAGCCTGAGCCCCACATCTGACCTGCAGTGTTTATAGTACCTCAAGGTTCTCTCAGTATTCTCAACTTGCATGTAGTAGTAACAGCTTTGGACAAGACTGCAGAGATGCTGTAAGCTTCTCTTTCATCCTGACTCCCAAGGTGCTAATACTAGCAGACTACATTGCAGTGTTGAAAATTATTCTCTTGCCCTCAGGCTGACATCTGCCTCGACTGCATTATAGGGCTGTTGTAAGCCACTCTGCCAGCCACAGACCCCTCTAACTTACAATATGAGGGTCTATGCCTGGTTGCAAATCAAAGTCATCATTTATAAGGTAAACACTGTAACACGATCAGCTGACTGGCAGAGGCCACAGATCCCACTTCCTTTGCATATGCAGTTTGATTTCAAGTTGCACAGACAAAGGAACCTTTTTTTTTTGCAGACTGGCTTGAATTCAAACTAGCCTGCAAAGGAATATGCCTTACCTGATGTTATGGTTATGTCAGGTGATTGACAAGTGGGCAGGCTTGCCTAGTTGTCAAAGTGACCCACATGGGTTGGGGGCTGCCAGGATCTGCCCCCCACTTTTGTAAGGCAAATGGGCCAGAGCAGCAGAGAGAGCCAGTAAAGTCCTTCTTGGTATTCCTGTCCAGCAAATGGATTTTAATGGCATGCTAAAAATACGGAACTGCATGTTACTCTAATGTTTAGATCTGTTGGATTGATAAGAACACTACCCCCTCTGCATGCCAGTGGAGAATGAGCCACATTTGCTTTCAATTGAACTTTGGCTTGAACTAAGGTTTGAAATAGCAGTAAGGATAGATTTGCCTTTGCTGCAACCTGAGGTGGTTTGTGTTATCTCTTTTGTCCTCCTCCCGCCCCCGCCCCCCCCAATTTCAGCAGGACCATAACCCTGTGCATGTGTTCCTCCCATGTAAGGCAATTGTGTTGACTGGGGAGTGGACTAGAGCAGCGCTTTTAGTCCTTCCACCAATGTCACATCTGAAAAGGGCTTATGTCAGGTAATTTAGGCTGCTGCAATCCTGTATGTACTCACTTGGGAGTAAGCATCGTTGAACTCAGTGGGATTTATGTACCTAGAAAGTTGGTGGGCTCTGCTTGGCTGAAGGTCTTCAAGTAGATGCTAAAGAACGAGGTGATGCTGCAGCTCCGATTTACCTGCCCTGAGTGTGTGTGTTGGACTTGTAATACAAGACCAATTTCCAGGGGCTGATGAACGTTTGGGTGTTCTCCCTCAGAGCATCCCGATATTGATTACTTCTAATCTATGCGAAGTAACTAGGCAAGCAGAAGTTTTTTTGTATTTATCTAATATAGGTTTATTATTTCATTTTATATGAATAGTTAAGCATGCAGGATCAAATATTTCCATATAGATACCTCATGCTAATCAAAAATAGACAATGAGAAAACAGCAAATGGAAGAGATGGTAGGATGGGATGGATGAGGTTAAATGCAGCTACATGGACTTCAAACATGTTTGCAATTGTAAATGGAGCACACAGAAAAGGTAGGTTTTGAGGAAGGACTTGTCAGAAGAGATGACATAGTATACCTATTCAGAGAAGGACTTCCAAGTATGGAACAGCAGGAAAGAGAGAACAGGAGTAGGACGAACAGAGGTTATCAGGCATAGGAGTAGGATGAGCAGGGGGTTAGAGAAAAATAAAGGCTGATGGGTAGGGTGGGACTTGATAATGGAGGGCTTTAAAAGGTAAGACAAATTATCAAAGGGGAAGGATAGCCATTTAAATGATCAGTGGAGCATCACATGATCTGTGCAACAGCAGGTAATTTTGGCAGCAGAGTGCCAGACAGTACCAAGACATGAAAGAGGAAGAGCAGAAGATGTTGAGACAGGAGACAACCAAAGCATAAACCAGATTTTTATCTGAGAGGAATCGATGCTTTATGGGGTTTTTTGATGTGCTGTACAGTATGACTTGCCAACTGATTGCATGTAGAAACCAAAGGAGAAGAATCAAAGATAAAGCCAAGGCTGCATGCCTAGTTAACAGGATGGTGTTAACAAATACAGGAAGAAAACATATACAGGTTGTTCTTGGTTATGTTGAGTTTCAAGGCTAGGGCTGGCTGTGGCACTAGCTCCTAGGGGCCCACTGTCCTGGACCCAGCCCTGCCCTGCTGCCACTCATCAGGTGCCTTCCTCCTGGACTGGTTGCACTGGGCTGCATTGCACTGTAAGGTCTCTTGAATAGGAGTGATTTGGCTTGCATGTGCAGCAACTGCCCAGCATAAAATTAGCCAATGCGCATTCTATGTCAGATACTATGCTGTTCAGCCACTGCACATGCAAACTATATCATTTCCATTCTAGAGAGCCTACAAGTATAGAAGAGCTGTTCTGCTGGTTTGTTTTAACATTTTACCCTCAAAGATGTTAAGAGGGCAGATTTTCTAAAGTTTCTATTAAGGATAGGTACTGTAGCAATATTTCTGAATGTAGTAATATCTCTTAGACATTCAATGATTGTTAGCTCTTAAATCCTCACCTTTGGTTTTTTGATTATGTATTTATCCCAATTGTGCACTTGTTAATAATTGGTTACTGCAATAAAATGTTATTAGAGAGCCTACAATGCACACCCAATGCAGTGTGCAGGACAAAGCTAGTTCAGTTTGCTCATATTCAGGAAATCTGGCAGTGGAGGGACGGATAGTGGAGATGGCTGGGGCTTTTTCCTTTCCTTTCCTCTGCTCAGCAATGAAGGGGTAGCTTCAGCATTGAGCTGAAAATGTCAGATGGGACCTTTTCTTCTTCCATCCCCTTTCATGGCAGTGGGAGGAATAGTTTCATTGGGGTGGTGGGCAGAAGCCAAAACCAGAATGGAGCAGGGTGGGTCCTGACTGTCCCAAGCAGTATTGGGTGACTGAGTATTGGGCAGACCCCTTCTCCCCCCATGCCCCTTAGGAGGAGCAGATGCTGGCTTATGCTACAGGGTATCCAGGAGTGAGTCTCCAAACTTGTTTCTAGCTTGCTGTCTTCCCCCGCACCACATTATTGCCGAGTAGAAATGATCACGTGAAATTTCCCCATCGCTGCCCAATCCTATGCATGCTTACTAGGAAGTAAGTCTCACTGTATTCAGTGAGGCATACTCTTGGGCAATGAGTATAGGACTGCAGCCTCAGTCTCTGGAGGGGAGAATTCACTTGCTGTTTCTGCTTATGTACCAATTTGTTTGATTTTAGCTGCATAGTGCTGCTGCTTTCATTCATGGGTATTATTATTAGAATTTATATAGCCCCCAATTCTATATTTACATAGTATTGGGGGTGGGGTGGCAATACTGAACAGCTGCAAAAGATAATATAGGACATTTCTCATTCCATAAAATTATTTTGCAAACAATGGAAAGTGAAGGTTGAGAATTCAAGACACGTTGATCCTAACCAAGGAGTATATGTTTATGTGGAATCTGGATCCTCGCCAATATATCAGTATGATCTATTTCAAGAGGGGAAGGAATCAAAGGCTTTTTTTAAAGGATTGGTTGTTTTCCTGCCTATTATGGCCCTACTAGTGGACTGTTTAAGTAGTAGAACTGTGGTATTGTAAGGTCTGCCTTCTTCCCTTTTGTTCTCTAAGCAACTTTTATTTTCCACTCCAGTGAAATTATTTTGCAAAATAACCTTAAGCCATATTCTGTCTTTCACATCACCTTGCTTTTGCATTTTTCCTGCAGGCTGAAACCACATCCAACCTTTTAGCCTGGTAATCTCCTCCCTCTGTATATTTTCTTTCCAGATTCCAAACCCTGCCTCCTACAAATACACATACACTCCTCTACTAATTCAAAATCATAGTAGGTAGGCTGGAGATAGACTTATTATTACATTTATATTCCACCTTTCCTCCAAGGAGCACAGGGTAGCATTCATGGTTTTCCTGTTTCCAGTTTTATCATGCCAACAATCCTGTGAGGTAAATTCAGCTGAGAGGCAGTGACTAGCCCAAGGCCACCCAGTGAGCTTCATGGCCAAATGGGGATTTGAATCCAGGTCCTAGCCCACATATCCTTCCATCTTGCTCCATTCTTGAAAGGAAGATGTAGAATAGAACCCTCTCTTCCTTCTATGGTTGGAGGCTTATTAAGCCCCTTGCTAGGAGTCCTCTGTAGCACCTTTAACCAATTTGGACTGCAATTCTGTACGTGCCTACCAGAGTAAGGGAGCAAGTCCCATGGAATTCAGTGTGGCTTCCTTACGAGTAGACATGGGTAGGAATGTACAATTATTGTAGCATTAATCCACTCCTGCCTATACAAGGTTACATCACACTAAACATGTTTGTTGTTGTCAGCAAGGCCTTAATGGATAGGAGTGTAGTTCCTGAAATATATTCTGTAGAAATACTATCTTATGTATTTGCTTGGTTGACTAGGATTCCTGCCCACTGAAGATAAAGAAAACAGAACGTTTCTCCTGGTGCTAAATGGCATAGTTATCTCCAGAAATAGTGCCTTTGGTATCCACAATCAGAACAAGTTACAAATTTAATTTAGATATGGGTTGAAGCACCTGAGTCCTTACGTATGACTGTAGAAAGACCAGTTGATCTACGATATATGCAAACCAGACTATTCAACAGTGAAGATTGTAGCTAATATAGTCCCCCCAGAGTAGACCCACTTAAAATAATGAACATACCTTAGGTCCATTAATATCAATGTGTCTACTCAGTATAACTTAGTTGGCTACAACCCTTAAATGTTAATATCCAAGTACTAGAATATATCCTTGATATTCTTGTAAACTTACATGTAACACTTTACACAGTAAAGTATCATTCCCAAATTTGGCGAGGCTCATTTGACACACAAGTCAGCCTTCAGTGCCATTAGCCCAGTTCTCTAGAATGATTTGCCAAGCGATTCAGCAGGCACCTTGTTTTAACTTTTAAATGCTTACTGAAAATCTTTGTTCTGCCAGAATTTTTTTTTGCTATGGTTGCTGTTTTTACTGTATACTTTTTTTTACTTGTTGTAAACCACTTTGATGCTTTTAAATGAAATAGTAGTATACAAATATTTATAAACTTGTGAAATATAATGGTGAAAACTCCGGATGCTACACATTGAGAACTGGCATCTTAAATGTACTAGCTTTCTAATTACAACTTACTGTGTCAGAATGTATAACTAGTCAGTAAACCAGATTTAAAAGGGAATTCTCCAATAGGTGGAATATGAAGGATTACTTTGCTAACACTGATTATATTGGTTTGGCAGTCTGACTCATCAGCAGGCCAAGTTTCCATCACTCAAGATTTGCTAAATCATGATTATAACCTACTTCCATTAGGTGGAGTTTACAGAGTAGGATTAAATCTGCTGAGCTTGTTGTGAAGTCGGGGGGGGGGGGAATGAGATGTTCGAGTTCCAGTGAATCAGAGTAATCTATTGTGTGATATGAAGCACACCCAAAGAGCATTACACCAAAAATCTAAGGCAGCATTTGAGAGCACTGTGATAAAATTCTTGTTATGTCTATCAGCCCATGGGCAAGCTCAGCAGCTATATCAGCATAATAGCTACCTGTAGGCAAGGGAGGGCGCTTGTATCCCCCCTCCAGCCTTAGTTCGCTCTAGTTTAGCATTCAGCATCTAAGGATGCAGGAAGATAGGTCAAGGGACGGTCAATGTATTAGCTCAGAGCCATCTAGTCTAATCTGGGGTTCCTAACAGGCAATGTTCCGATGCTCTGCCAAGAGTGCTGTGTGATGCTGGGAAGGTGCCTTGTTAACCAGATAGGGTAGGCCTTAGAGCAGTTAACTCCCTGCCAGGTAATTAGGGGCATGCAGCTTATCAGCTCTTGTTATGCTGTATGATCCTGGGAAAGAGCCCCATCACTGGAGGGCTATGCTGGGAAAGCTATGACTTAATCCTTTGTAGTAATTACTGTGTTGTAAACATGTATCCTATAAAAATGCTCTTTGTTACCCAGTTCGGTGTTCAGACTGTGGCAGTAGTTTGTGCAAAACCATGCAAGTTTGTTCCACTTGTATTGGGTACACCTGTGGGTTGAAAGTTACTCAATAAACTGTCTCCTTTTAAGTAAACCTATGGCTGAGTCTGCCTTACTCATCTCTCTGGTACCTCAGAAACCTGAATGCCCATTGGCCAGGGCATACATTATGAAATTTTGAGCAAAGGAAATCAATGCAAGGCCATGGTTCATAATCCTGCCTGCTACCGTGGGGGGGGGGAAAGAGAAGCACTTTCAAATTCTTTACAAGGAGGTGGCACTTTATGTATAGTTTTGTCAATGGGAAAGCTGTTGCAAAGGTTTTGTGTTACTGAGACTTGAAAAAGGTGTCTTGGGTTGTATCCAACTGAATGCTACGCAGAATAGATTTAAGTTCATGGACCTACATTAGTCATATCTGTTAACTTTAAAAGATCTATTCTGAATAGGATTAACATTTAATACAACCCTTGTCTCCTAAAATTCCGCTAGGAAAAAAGCAGGGATATGGCAAAGAACAGGCAAGTGGGAAGTAAAGGACTGATCAAAACCTTAACTTGCATCCTGGAAGCTACTACCAGTCCACACCAATCCATCATTTCCATCTATTTGCATAGCAGCATCTATCCCTGTGCCTATGGCAAGATGAGGAATAAATACTTTCCAATACCATAATGCTAGAGAAACTCCAAGTACAGAACAAGGCTGGGTAAAGTCAATTCATCAAGCCATGCCTGTTCCTCTTCCAAGTAGGAGTGAGTCCCCTTCTCCTTCCTGCCCACACAGAGAAGAGTTGCCCCAAGTTTTAAACCAAGCCCAAGTGCAAAGGCTCATTTCTTTGTTAGGATGTGGCATTTTTTATTTATTGCAACAATTAGTTTAAGTGAGGTTGTGGCAGGCTGCTTTTGCTAAAACTCCTAACACACCAAATCTGTTTTCAAATATCTTTATTGGAAGGCCATGCATTGCCTCCAGTTGCTGTATTTCAAATCACTGTACATTTACTTTGTGAAAACACAGTCTGCATTTTCTAGTACAAAAAACTAAAAATCGTTCAGGAATGTAGAGAATATTCAACTTAAATAGCGGAAAAGTGCACCATAGTTACTGCTGCACTGCAGACATTTCTGCATGTTCCATAAGATTTTAAATAACTATCCTGTCTCAACACACAATATAAAGAGCAATTATGAAAAACAAGACACTTAAATATACTTCTACGTTATTGGGTATAGTTTGCTGGCATTGGATAACCTATCATTGGCGTAGTGCCACTTGCAGGATATGCATACTGCTGCTGGTTCATTGCACCGTGCATGTTTGCCATGTTATTTCCATACTGCTGATCGTAGCCATTCTGATAAGCTGGAGTGCCAGCCCTAAATCCACCCTGCATGCCAGCTCCTCCAAAGTTGTTTCCAAAGGCAGTTCCGTTACCAAAACCTTGAGCACCATAGCCACCATTCTGAGCTTTTGCACCGAAGTCTCTCTTGCCCACTGCACCATAGGTTCTTTCAAAGTTTTCCCTCTCTCTAAAACCAAATCCACCTCTTTTGCCCGCAGAGTATCTGTCACGTCGGTCACCTCTGGAACGACCTGCAAAAAAGATTAGAAGGCAAGTTAAACAGATGCCTTTGAGACTCCAACTCTTAACAGTAACAATGAAGCACAGATCTCTCTAAAGCTACTTCTTCTAGACCAGTGGTTCGCGGCGCACTGTAAAACATATACAAATTTTCTGGTGCACTTCGTGTACAAAATTAAAAATATATTAATATATTTTAAACTATGAATAAAAATAACTTAAACTATAGAAAACTATTACTTACCCTATACAAATGGGTTTCTTCTCATTTTTAAAATATACTTCCATAATATTTGAGGCACACCTAGCCACCTCTTAGGGCGCACCAGTGTGCCTGGGTGCACCGTTTGAGAATCACTGGTCTAGACACTAACAAATGATACAACCACACAGTACTAGAAGGAATAGATCTAGAAATGAACAAATCTTTACTAAATACGTGTTTAAGCACTGAAAGCTACCATTTGATAACAGTTATCTACTATAATACTGCAAACAAGATCCATTTTAGACATTTGAGTATTTAGGCCAAAAAGGAATTCTGATTAAATTTATATCCCGCTCTTCCTCCCCGTAGGAGCCTTTGATGTGGATGCAATTTAAGAATAAGATGTTAGAGACATCATACTATGCAGTTACTTAATAATTAATAGTAAAGATTTACCTGAACCTCTGTCTTCAACCAACTGGAGCAATTTTGGGTTGATTGCCTGATTAGCTTCACGAAGTACAGAGATGAGGTCGCTTACTTGCTTTATATTGTTAGGTGTAAAGAATGTATATGCTGTGCCTGTTTTGGTACTGCGGGCAGTTCGTCCAATTCGGTGGATATAGTCCTCAGAGGAGTTAGGGTAGTCATAATTGATGACAAATTTCACATCTTCCACATCTGTAAAGTGTTGCAGTGCAGCAAAAAGCAATGTACAAAATTTTGCACACCGCAACAGCCAGATGAAAAAGCAAGTTAGACAGTAATAGATTTTAAGATGCTAACTGCTGTAAAGAATGTTAATTATCTATTCCTGCAAAAAGAAGAACTCCTGAGATCATGGATGCACTCTCTCCTCTGAACCTCTTGTAATTCACCCTGTGATCTAAAGCCGTACCAGAGCGCCCCTACAAATCAAGTGACATCTGAATGCTTCTTGCAGTAAGACCAATAAGTTCACAGTAGCCTCTTCGTGTGCTCCCAAGGACCTCGATATAAAAATGAGGTCTTGCCACACACCAGAAGCTCAAAAAGAGGGCCACACTGCTCGTCTTGCCAAGACCTTTCAACCGCAGCTGCAAGAAAAACATACCTGTCCCTGAAAGGTCATCAAGTTGTTTTCATGCACTGTGTCTTGTCTAGGCAAGCGCTTCCAAGAAGCCAGCGTTCACTTGAGTGTGTCTCTCTCTGGCAGGTCTCGACATGACGGTTAGGGTATAGGTGACGGAGGAACTCCAGGTTTGAAAAGCCACTGCTTTCCCACCCCAACTTGTAAATGAGAGGTGGACTTTCAAATTTCATGTGCCAGTACTCACCAATTTGTACAAGGCTCAGTACATTTTAAAGCTGCTCTCTCCATTTCAAAGGTTGAAAAAAAAAAAAACCAGAGATCACTGTAGTTTAATTATTCTTCGACATTTCAGCAAACTCACTGAAATCCAAAGACTCATGGACCACAGCAAACAGTATGCACACAGACTAAACAGCAGTGCACCATGGCAGTCATGCAAAGCATGGAGCAGTAGAAATAACCGGGCAAAAGTGAACCGTGAATGAAGCTACCGTTTGAGAGAACAGTTTATGGGCTCGTAGTTTTGTCTTTGCCTTTTGAAGATTACTGGCACACAATGTTCAACTTTCACCTCTCTATTGGACTGGAAGCGTCCAGACGATCACTTCCACTAGTCCTCCATCCCCCTCGAGTCCTCCGATTGTCATGCCTAGGCCTTGCCACAAAGACTGCACCTTTATGTGAAAAAACTTAGAAAAATGCAGAGGTTAAAGAAAGCAATGAACTTTCTTTAAAATTGTCTGTCACCCAAAATAGAGTTGTACTAACCTAGACCTCTGGAGGC
The DNA here is from genome assembly GCF_030035675.1 of Rhineura floridana. Taxonomy (NCBI): domain Eukaryota; kingdom Metazoa; phylum Chordata; class Lepidosauria; order Squamata; family Rhineuridae; genus Rhineura; species Rhineura floridana. The sequence continues at coordinate 41,483,216 of NC_084482.1, forward strand.
AACATCTGTAGCAATCAGGATAGGAGCCTTCCCATGTTTGAATTCTGCAACAAAAAGCTTGTTAGTTCATTTTTAAAACATTTGATATTTTGCAGAATAACCACCAGTCTGAATTAATAATTTAAAAGCCATTCTGAATTACTCACCATTTAGAACCCAGTCTCGCTCCTGTTGGCTTTTGTCACCATGGATACCCATTGCTGGCCACCTACAATTATATTGAACCTCACATAAATATTTTATCAACGTCACCAAATTAACCTGAGGTACATTAGCAATAGCTCAGCCAGTAACGCATGGCACCATTCCCCCACAAAGTTCTTCTGCTTACACCAGAAAGACACTACTACATTATCTTTGTGCTGACACAACCATACATGCTTCATAAAAATCTATTTGAAAAGAATATCACTCTCTTGCAAGATGAAATTTGATTAATCCTGCCTGGGCTGTCCTGGAAATTGTGCCAAGGGGACTAAAAGAAGTGTAGCATATGCTGCTGCATCTGTACTAGGATTGTAACGCAGCAACATGGCACTACAAAAACAAGCTAAAAAAATTCTACATGCAGGTATACAAAGTTCTCTTCTTTAGATAACTGAATTCTTCGTTCAAGTACCTATGCAAATTTAGTTCACTGGAAATATTTACCCATCTCTCCTCATTTTTCTAGTAAGATCATCGCATCTTCTTTTGGTCTCCACAAACACGATAGTTTTGTTTTCTTTCTCGCTCATAATTTCTTCCATCAACCGAATAAGCCTATGACAAGGAAAAAGTCCTATGAAAAACATACACAGCAAGTTCAGACTTTGTCACACCTTGCTTCAAGAGAAGGTGTCTCCAGAACAGTTCAACTATCAAAGCGTTCCAATTTTACTTACTTATCATCCTTCTCTACATCATGACATACATCCACTATCTGCAGAATGTTGTGGTTTGCACTTAGCTCCAGTGCACCAATATTGATGTGTACATATTCTTTTAAGAAGTCTTCTGCAAGCTGCCTAACTTCTTTAGGCCATGTTGCACTCCACATAAGGGTCTGCCTGTCAGGCTGGAAGTAAATTGATATACATATTTAACACTGTGTCAGCTGCTGAGCTCCCCATCCTGTAAGACTGGGGACAGGGAAATATAAACCTGGGACTAGGAAGTTCCAGGATATAGCTTCCCAACTGTCTTTTAGTAGGTCAGTAAAGTGTGAGCACTTACTCTAATCTGTTCTACAATTTTTCGGATCTGAGGTTCAAATCCCATATCAAGCATTCTGTCAGCTTCATCAAGAACAAGGTAAGTACATCGTCGAAGATTGGTTTTTCCAGCTTCCAAAAAGTCTATGAGTCTACCAGGTGTTGCAATGCAAATTTCCACACCTGAAAGCAAAAAGATATTTATAATCCATTTCTAAATATGGCTTTGCAGTCTTTGCAGCGTATAGCTATCATGCTCAGATTTAACATGTATTAGGAGAATATTGCTCAACTGTAATTTTTATACCTCTTTCCAGGTCACGTATTTGTGGTCCTTTAGGAGCTCCTCCATAAATGCAAGTAGACTTCAAACGGCAGGCTCTGCCATATTCTGCAGCCACTTGCTGCACTTGTTGAGCCAGCTCTCGAGTAGGTGCCAGCACCAAACACTATGAACAGAAGTACAAATACAGAGTCAAACTGTACTCCAATTTGACAGATTTAACACTTTTCAAAAGGTGTAATATTGTCATCTGTAAAGAGGCATTCTTCAGAACAAAGTAAATGCACTGATGCAGATTAACTCCTTTTGAACTTTACTGCCAGAAATTACCATTATGCCTTTCAGTTAGGGTTTTTTCTATCTGCCAGCAAGTTTGTGGTGGACAAATTTTAACAGCTGCTATGGAAGATGCCATGAACTGTATTTATACTGCTGTGAATTAACGGGGATTTTGGCAATTTTGGAGGATGGGGGTAAAGCAAAACTCATCCAATACTATGGTAGTATTACTCCTCCGTGGCTATCATTCCCCCATCCCCAGAATGACAATGACGGGGCATTCTAGAAAAAAAGAGTAGATTGCAGAAGATATAGCACAAGACCCAGCCGTAAAAAAAGATAAAGAGGTATGTCCCCATTATCTTTTCACATAATTTCAACCCCAAGACTCTTGCCCCCCAACTTCAGCCCTCTTATTCAATCATCATCTGGAGTCCAAAGTTCAAAACTTCAAACTTTCACCTCAATCCTATTATGAACATTTTACAATTCTACAGCAGTGACATTCAAATTCCAGCTCTTTCCCATCCACTCCCAATACGTTTCATGTTGCTCAATACTTACAATAGGCCCATCTCCTCGTTCAAGGAATGGCTGATGGTTTATATGTACTATAGCAGGCAACAAATACTGTTGAAAAGACAAAAAGAGAGAGTCTTGTTTCTCCAAGGAAACCATATTCATTAATTTAAGTCATTTAAATTGCTGAACAGAACAGTTACTTACAGACAATGTTTTCCCTGATCCAGTTTGTGCTACGCCAACCATATCCAGTCCACTCAAAGCAACAGGCCAACCTTGTGCCTGAATAGCAGTTGGTTCAGTAAAGTTCTGTCTCTGGATCACTTCCATAACGTTTGCTAAAAGACAAGACAGTGAACTAGTTAAAAGCCTGTTATCTGTATTAAAGAGGTGTATACAGTTTTGCATTTATTACCAATGAATTTACTACTTACCAGGAAAGTTAGCCTCATAGAAATTCATAACTGGTTTTGGACAATTGTGACCTTTAACTGTGATCTCTTTGCTTGCTCTGTATTGTTCAATCTCTTGCTGCAAATAAAGCAAAGGTCCTCATCACTTTTCAGTCACAGTATTCACTGAAGCCACAAAAAGTTCCATTGATGCATATGTTAATTACAGTACAATTCAAGCAACATTATCTACAAAGTTTTCATACCATAGGACGCCTGGCAACATCAGGATGTTCTTGGTAGAAGTTCTTCTCAAATTTGGGAAGCTCATCTAGATTCCATTTTTTCTTTGTAAGTTTTTCTCCAGGATTTCCAAACTTCTTCCCACCTAAAGATCCCCCTCGACTTCCTCCAAAACGAGGGCCACCAAACCTGTCAAAGCAAATTTAAATATTTAAGTCTCTGAACTAAGCAGCCTTAAGTTATGTTTTAATAACTACAGTGGGATCTATATCCATCTTTTTAAACTCCAAAGTTAAAGCGCTGAAGCACTTATACTAGAAAAGAAACCTGAGCCCAAGTTAATACCCTACTACTAAAAAAATTCCCAAGTAATTGTTGGGCACTCCCTCTCTGCGTCAGACTCCTAAGTGGGCGGGGACGGTTATGAAACCTAGATTCCGGTAAGAATTTAGCTTTCCAAGCAACGATATTAGATTACTTCTCTTTTAAGATATATACGCACACATACACGAATTTTAAGGCTTCTTTTAGGGCGATGGGAGATATTAGAAGCAGGCTCTGCGCACATTGAAGGACTTCTAAAACCCAATTAGTTTATCGTGAATGCTACTAAATTCTAAACTAAGCTTTCACCTGGTGCGCGTGGAAAGGGAGATGGTGGGAGAGAAAAAGCCGGCAAAGGCGCCATCCTCACACAAAGGAAAATCAGCCAGGCGGTTGTGGTGTCTCTCTCTCCCCCCCCCTTTGTCTTTTTCGTCTACGCCACATTTTCTAGTCGGCGCGTCCATTTTAACGCCGGGGCGGGGATACAGAGAAACAGACGGGAGAGGAGGAACAAAGGCAGTCGCCGGCATTTTGATTTTCCCCTCAGTCGCCGCATGGCGGGGCCAGCCATTAACATCCGCTCGACTCAGACAAAAGGCAAATGGAAGCCGGTGTCGTTGAGAAAGCGGCAATGGCTGAAGAGAACAACAACGCTCTTCCTTCCCACCCCCTTTCCCGAATATATTTGCGATTTCCCTTTCCACCATTCTTCCCGCCAACGCAGCCCAAACGCTCTTCCTTATCCCACACTATTTTTTTCTTCTCCCACCGCCCCCCCCAATTCTCCCCCCTCTTCCGGACTACCCGATCCTTTGCAATCCTAACATTTGGCCGGCGCCGCTGCCAGTGACATCCACAAAGCGTCTGCTTTTTTCCTCAAATGGGAGCCATAAATTACCTCCCCCTCCTCCGTTTATCCCGCGCGCCTTGAGCGGCAGCCGGGAAACGGCTAGTTCTGTCGCCGCCGCCATTTTAACGACCCCGCTTTTAGCCCCAGTTAATATGACAGAACCTCAGGCATATATAAAAAGGTCGATTGTGAGTTAATGAAATCGAGCCCCCACGGCTCACCCGCGGTCCCTCTCACTGGAATACCCAGGCATGCTGACGACGACGACGATCAAGACGGCCTTAACAGCGGAGATGGAGACGAGCAAAACTCAGTACGAAGCCGATGACGAGGGCGACTGAATGGGGAGTGTCTGGCCAAGCGGATGCCGGTTATATACCCGGCACCGCCACGAATGCCGGGAAGCCGGCTCGTGACGTCACTGAAGAGTCCACACACCCCAGTCTGGATTCCAGTTCCATCAGGCTGAAGATTCTCTGTGTTATGTTGTGGCCTAATGAAAGCCACAGGCACCGCCTCCCCTTTCTTAAAGCCGGCCGGCGTGCGGGTTTATTTTAACGAGGCCAAACGGAAGAGGCTCCCCCTCTCCAGAATGCTGTCACGCCACCTCAACAGTTACGGTCTCAGACGGCCTTCAGCAACCTGTAGCCCCCCCCTCTTACACGGATTTTCCGTTTCACGCCCACTCAACTCAAAACGAGGGTCGCCCCCGCCTGCGCAGACTTTATTTACTTTGTTCTTTGTGCCTGCCAACCATGAAATTCTTCTCTGCGAGAAATACCATATGTTTAATAATTATCAGTTTTTCTGGCCTAGGGGCCTCTTGAGTGGTTCTAATGCAGGAAGCCCTTCATAGGCTATATATCTATAATATGTAAACTAGCTTTCGTAATTACCTGACACCACTACCCTCCTATATTGTAAAGAATTATTGCATTTTAATAGATTGTCACAAGGTTATTCAAAGAACAGCAGTACCACATTATATAGAAATTTCAGGCAGTTTGCATGGTCCCCTCCCACTGGATGAGGTGACAACTTTCTTGTGTGACTGGCTGTGTGAATGTGACAATCTTGTACCTCAAATGCTGTGTTTTACAGTTCACACTCAACTGTCAGTAATAAAATGTTCAGAAATCAAGTAGGTCCGTTCTCAGCCCTACATGGAGATGCTTGGGACTGAAACTGGGTTCTTTTGCTTGCTCTACTAGTGCACTACAGCCCTTCTCGTGCATTAGGCCCAGGTAATTTAAGAGTCATATATCCCTAATGGCACCCACAAATCTAGTACAGCACCACTCCAGTTTGGAAAATTGTATGTGGTTTTATATACCTATATGTCATCTTCATGATTCACTAGAAAAGACGATAATGCTGGGAAAAACAGAAGGGAGTAGAAAAAGAGGAAGGCCAAACAAGAGGTGGATTGATTCCATAAAGGAAGTCACAGACCTGAACATACAAGATCTGAACAGGGTGGTTCATGACAAATGCTCTTGGAGGTCACTGATTCATAGGGTCGCCATAAGTCGCAATCGACTTGAAGGCACATAACAATGTCATCTTCAGGAGGACTAAACAAATATAACTACAACAAAGCTGTGCAATCAATCAGAATCAGTTTTGGAAAGTACTGATTGTGAAGTGAGAGATGGCCAGAATAATATATAAATCTAGTTAAGTAAAAAGACTAAAAGGCTGCCACTATTCTTCCAGTTGGCCTGCTATGCCTTTAACAGCTTTGTGACTGCATGAAAAGTCAGACCCGCTAACAGGGATGGCGCCAGGCATGCCTGGGCCCTTGGACACCAGCCTGTCCTGGGCCCGCGGTGCTATAGCCCAATCCCTCCATACAAGCAGCACAGGGCTAATAAATCTAGGAGGCCCCTCTCTGCAGTAATTGCTGCCCTGGGCTCCTTCTGGAAGGAAGGGCAGGATATATATATATTTGTTGTTATATGCCTTCAAGTCGATTACGACTTATGGCAACCCTATAAATCAGCGACCTCCAAGAGAATCCATCATGAACCACCCTGTTCAGATCTTGTAAGTTCAGGTCTGTGGCTTCCTTTATGGAATCAATCCATCTCTTCTTTGGCCTTCCTCTTTTTCTACTCCCTTGTTTTTCCCAGCATTATTGTCTTTTCTAGTGAATCATGTCTTCTCATTATGTGTCCAAAGTATGATAACCTCTGTTTCATCATTTTAGCTTCTAGTGACAGTTCTGGTTTAATTTGTTCTAACACCCAATTATTTGTCTTTTTCACAGTCCATGGTATGCGCAAAGCTCTCCTCCAGCACCACATTTCAAATGAGTTGATTTTTCTCTTATCCGCCTTTTTCACTGTCCAACTTTCACATCCATACATAGAGATCGGGAATACCATGGTCTGAATGATCCTTACTTTGGTGTTCAGTGATACATCATTACATTTGAGGGCCTTTTCTAGTTCTCTCGCAGCTACCTTACCCAGTCCTAGCCTTCTTCTGATTTCTTGACTATTGTCTCTATTTTGGTTAATGACTGTGCCGAGGTATTGATAATCCTTGACAAGTTCAATGTCCTCATTGTCAACTGTAAAGTTACATAAATCTCCTGTTGTCATTATTTTAGTCTTTTTGACGTTCAGCTGTAGTCCTGCTTTTGTGCTCCTCTTTAACTTTCATCAGCATTCGTTTGAAATCATTACTGGTTTCTGCTAAGAGTATGGTATCGTCTGCATATCTTAAATTATGGATATTTCTCCCTCTTCACACCTCCTTCATCTTGGTCCAATCCCGCTTTCCGTATGGTATGTTCTGCGTACAGATTAAACCAATACACCCCTGTCTCACACCCTTTCAGATGGGGAACCAATCGGTTTCTCCATATTCTGTCCTTACAGTAGCCTCTTGTCCAGAGTATAGGTTGTGCATGAGGACAATCAGATGCTGTGGCACCCCCATTTCTTTTAAAGCATTCCATAGTTATTAATGATCTACATAGTCAAAGGCTTTGCTGTAATCTATAAAGCACAGGGTGATTTTCTTCTGAAATTCCTTGCTCCGTTCTATTATCCAACATATGTTTGCAATATGATCTCTGTGCCTCTTCCCTTTCTAAATCCAGCTTGGACGTCTGGCATTTCTCGCTCCATATATAGCAAGAGCCTTTGTTGTAGAATCTTGAGCATTACTTTACTTGCATGGGATATTAAGGCAATAGTTTGATAATTACTGCATTCTCTGGGATATCCTTTCTTTGGAAGTGGGTTATATATTGAATGCTTCCAGTCTGTGGGCCATTGTTTAGTTTTCCATATTTCTTGATAAATGTTTGTCAAAATTTGGACAGATTCAGTCTCAGTAGCTTGTAGCACCTCTATTGGTATGCCATCTATTCCTGGTGATTTGTTTCTTCCCAGAATTTTAAGAGCAGCTTTCACCTCACATTCTAAAATTTCTGGTTCTTCATCATATGGTTTCTCCATGAATGAATGTCATCCTTGAATCTCTTTTATACAGTTCTTCAGTGTATTGCTTCTATCTTCCTTTTATTTCATCTTGGTCAGTCAGTGTGTTCCCCTGTTGATTATTCAACATCCCTACTCTTGGTTTAAGTTTCCCTTTCATTTGTCTAATCTTTTGGAATAGGGCTTTTGTTCTTCCCATTTTGTTGTCCTTTTCTATTTCAATACAATAACTATTGTAATAGTTTTCTTTGTCCCTACTACTAGTCGTTGTATAGTTGCATTTAGGGTTCTGACCGTGTTTCTATCTCCTTTTGCTTTTGCTTTCCTTCTCTCTTTAACCATTTTAAGAGTTTCTTCAGTCATCCATTGAGGTCTTTCTTTTTAACAAGAGGTATTGTCTTTTTGCATTCTTCCCTGATAATGTCCCTGACTTCAGTCCATAGTTCTTCTGGTTCTCTGTCAACTAAGTTTAAAGCCTCAAACCTGTTCCTTATTTGATCTTCATATTCTTCTGGGATGTTATTTAAATTGTATTTTGGCATTATGAGTGCTTTGTTCTTCTTCTTTAGCTTTACTCTGATTTTCGATATCAGTTCATGATCCGTACCGCAGTGACCTCCTGGTCTTGTTTTTACAGAAAGTATATATAGTTTCCTTATATATATTAGCTTCCCTAAGGGGCTGATGCCGAGTCATTTACAGGGATGATAAAGGTAGGTAGGACGTGCAGGTGGGTTTATTAGCCCTGCACTGCTTGTATGGAGGGCTTGGGCTATCGTGCTGCGGGGCCAGAGGCAGGCTGGTGCCCAAGGGCCCAAGGCATGCCTGGTGCTGGCCCTGATCATAGGCAAACACAACTCAGGATGAGGGGGACCATACACCCCTTTGGATGATGACAGCATCCATCACAATACTAAAATGTCAGAGACCAACAATCATTAAAAGAAAGGTGGGGTATAAATGTAATTAAATAAATAAATAACACCACAAAGAATCATTGCGGAGGTACATCACCAACATATGTCACTACTACGGGCACATATGAATGGTAGCAAGGGAATAAAGCATGCATGCTTGTGTTTTTTAATTGCCCTGGGATCATCTTATCAAGGGTGGGCTAAAATATCTATTTAATAATAACTAAACAATAAATAAGGCACCTGACATAAGACCATAACATTCTGCTCCCACACTACAACTCACAGGAAACCAAGACAACCAAATGGAAATAAGGTGGCTGCACAAAAGCACTATCAGTATTATCCAGGAAAAGTAAGGATTGGAACCAATATTGAAAGTACAAGAACCAAGCAAGGAGTACTCAAACAACAAACATAAGCCACGAAGCAGAGTAACAGGACAGCAGTTATCAGATTTCCCACAGGACTTTTATGCCTCTGGATAAAGATTCCAATCGGACTCTCAACTGCAGCTATAAACACCACCATCTAAGTACAGGAGCCACTTTTAGGAAAGAAGCAGATATAGGTGAGGTCAGGTGTACATAATCACAAATCATTATACTGGTGAGTTAGTATCCACATAGCCCCCACCCCATTCCATCCTGATGTTGAGGATTAAAAAATGAGTAATTTTTTTTTTTTTGGTTAGGTAAGGCTTTCCAGACACGTAGAAGTTACATGGGTTTTAATCTGTTTTTAGCTTATTGTTGATTTTAATAAGTTTTTAAATTTTTAAATACCTTGTTTTTAACTCTTATTTTTTAAGAAAAAATATTCAATTTTTTAATAAACATGAACAGCAAAACCCAGCCTCCTCAATAGCAGAACTGGGTTAGTGGAGTACAAATGATTTCTTCCATTATAAACACAGATGTTGTAAAACTTCAGTTAATATTGATGTAAAAAATGCATACATTGCCATTTAAAAACTAATCAGTTCATTTCCAGGATTGGTCTTTCTGATTTACACACCCCCTCCATAAAGAAACATGAGTAACTGGGGGCTGTACATAAGAAGATGAATTCACATAACTCAAAAAGGGGAACCACACAGCGCCAAAGCAGTCTTTTTTTAGAAACACCTCTGACCACTCTGCTATGTCTCAGGTGCTCTGAGAGGGCTATATCCCAGACTTTTAGCTATCCTTTTAAACTCTTTTGTTGATAATTTTAATATTTTATTTGATTTGTAAACCGCTTTGAAGTTTATTACAATCAAGTGATATTTAAATTTTGTTAAATAAAATAAATAGGCAGTGTGTGTGTATGAGTCCAGGAGAGTTTCAGCTAAATGTTCACCAGCAGGCCATAGTAATACATCACCAAAGCAATAATCACAGATGGAAAAGGGTTGTAAAGATTTAGAGCTGCCTCTTATAGGCAACAGCGCCAGATAATTTTTCTAGGCATAATTTATTTATTTAAAATACTTATAGCCTACCCTTTATGGGTACTGACATTAGAGTGGGACATGAAATAAATAACATAAAATAAATTATTAAAAAATCCCACATCACCACCAAGTCAGCCTTCCCTAACAGTAGAAAGCAAAAAAGGAGTCCCCTCTTAAACACAGCCAGGCAAATATAGGGAGATCTGCTCCTTCAGGTTCTCAGTCCTAAGATATCTAGGGCTTTAAAGGTAAAATACAGTTGTGTACAGATCAATGAAATATGATCCATTCTGGTTGTACTCATCAAAACTCTGGTAGCCACATTCAGCACTAATTAAATCTCCAGCTTTGCATATAATGCATTGCAATAATCTATGGAGAGTGGTACAAGGGCATGGACCACTATGGCCACACTATCACTATCCAAGAATAGCCATAGCTGGTGAACCAGCTGCAGCTGGAAAAAGGCAGTCCTAGACACCAGGGCCTCGAGTGACAGTGTTGCATCTAGGAGTACTCCAAAAGTACATACCTTAGTTACAGTTACAAAATGGTTACACAGCCAAGGTACAGTCTACTCATACAGTGGGTTACATTCCTGACCCTGCTGTAAAGCGAAACCCGCTGTAAAGTGGAACTTATTGCATAGAATTGTGCGCGATGCCTGAAAACCGCCGTAAAAGCAGAACAAGCGCCGTATGAGTGGGGCTTTAGTCTAATTGCATCTAATTGAGACTGCTGTATTAGCGAAGCGCTGTAAAGCAGGGCCCTACTGTATAGGATCAGTGTCTGGTCAATCCCCAGGACAATGGAAGTTGCTTTCAGATACTGCAAAAAGTGTAGACAGTTGTTACTAAATCCACCAATTTTTCAGTAAGCATGAGGTGTTGGTATTTCCTGAAGTAAGGAATACTACACCAACAATATTTTGAGACATTGTCTCACTTTAGTCAAGTGATTTCAGTCTCCAGCTTATCTTTGCTATGACTGAGCTCAGCTACATGAATGCTAAATCCCAAACCGAAACATTATCAGAACTTCATAATGTACAAAAAGTTACAAAACTAAAAAGTGTCAAGTTTCTGAACAATGAATGTGAATTTATTTATTTATTAATTTTATTCTATTTATTAGTCACCCATCTGTCTGGAAACCCAGCCACTCTGAGCAACGTACAAATTAAAGGCATATAAACATCAAACATAAAAGTATATAAACATAAAAAACAAGCAATAAAACTAAACAACAAAGTAGAAGCTATCCCCCAACCCACACAGCCCAACCCAAAGATCAAAAAGTCCTCCTAAGAAAGCTGCGTTTGAAGGCTGGTGGGTGGGGCAAGGCAGGCGGAAACAGCCTCCCCTGATGGCAACAGAGTCTCTCTCCCCTCATAGTCCTTCTCCTTAAGCAGCTCCCTCTTGAAGGCTGGTGGGTGCGGCAAGGCAGGTGGAAACAGCCTCCCCTGACGGCAACAGAGTCTCTCTCCCCTCATGAATGAATCAAATAGTGAATTAAATTAATTCAATTTTTTATTTTGAAAGAACTCAAGACTGCTCTTCTCAATTTTCTTTCTTTGGAATAGTCTCCTTGAACAGAATGGTTCTACAACTCCAGAATAGAAACCTTTATGGTTATTTATTTTTATGTACTTGAATGGGAAATTTAGAACAAATGACTCTGTTGTATCCCATCCCGAGAAACAATAAGCCCCAGCAAAATCCTTAAGTTCCAGCTTTGCGTACGCTCTAAAACTAAAGGAATAAAATGCACATACACCCACCTCAGACTCGACGAACAAAATGCACAAAACCGATTCTCTTTCTAAGAGTAAATACCTCAAAAACCTCCACGGCAAGGTTCCTGGACTGCTGAGCTCGCACGTTGCTACTTTGCTCCCCCTAAGCCCTTTGCCCACAAGCCTTCCCTGTTTTCCCCTCTTTACTGCACACCTTCGCTCGCCTTCCAATCTACAGTACAACCAAATGCTCAGTGTTTAATTAGCAGAAAGGGGAGGCTCAAGGCTGCCGTGTGGAGCCCCATTCTCCTTGCTCTGTGGAGAGAAATGCCGTCTGCTCGGGAACTGTTTTCCTCAGCTGCTTTACACCTTTCAAGGCTGATAAGTGCCGTCCAAAGACAAAGATTCTGCTCTGTCTGAAAACCTGGCAGTGAACCCAGGCATTGCTAAGGGCTACATAAGTAACCCCCGCAGCCTGTTTGTATAGGTGAATTACGGCCCACGGAAATATGGCTTCTCCATTCCGTCTAGTTTGGCCCTCAGCCTCAAAGCTCTCGCTGGGTGATTCTGGGACAGTCATACTCTCTTTTTCTCGGCCTAACCCGCCTCACAGGATTCTTGTGAAGATGAAAGGGGGGGGATGGAGAACTATGGATGCTGCCCTGAGGTCCTTGAAGAAAGGTCAAAGGGGAAAAAATTAAAACAACATAAATCTCCCATAGGCCCTCCGTTCCCGCTCAGTGCTCCATATTGCGCGCGGCCGGCTCTCCATTTTGCTTCAGTGGCTTTGTAAAAGACACTCTATTAATTCCCTCACCGCCTCGCTCCGTTGCCACGGCAACCAAACCTGGCTGGAAAATAAATAACTGCAACGCTCTTTAACAACTACTAGAACACCAAGCCGGAACTACGTCAACAACGGGGACTGGGAGAGGAGGAGGGCTAGGTATTACATATATCAATCCGGAGGGACAACATCAGAGGACAAGAGGAAGTCCTGCCTTTTCCGTTTCTGGCTGACCAATCACAGCGCAAAAGGCCGTAGAGTGAAGTGTTTAAACCTCTCCGGGCTTTCCTTAAAAGTAAAGGGGAGTGTGTGGCTGCAGGTGAAAGGCCTGGCTGATAGGACTGCATTGTATCGGCTGCAGAAGGAAGTCGCCTTCGTGTTGTAACATGGGCAGCGCTGAAAGAGGTGGGTGGGTCTTGCAGGGGTCCCTTATTTCGGGGGGGGGGAGTAATGAAGCCTACCCAAATGAGGGTCCTAATTTCAAAGTCGGGAATGGAGTACTTGTGACCCTGTTGCCAAACTCAAGAGTCTAGCAGTATAGAGCTCTCCAGTTTCCCCATCGCTATTGTAATTGCATTCCATGTACCACTCTCTTTGTACACTGAAGCTGGGGAGAGGGCTCCCTGATGCCCTCGTCAGCCCCTACCTCTGAATACTCAGTGCTAAGTCACCTGTGATGTGGAATTTTTGGAAAAGTTTGGATTAGAAATATTTCCTATGCGAATTATAGTAACATGCATCACAAAAATTCAGTTTGTTTCTGGAAGTTTTCTGATGCCCTGCAGAGTGATCTAATTTAATTAACATGCTTATTTTACTTGTATTTAGTAAACAAAGCTTAGAACATTGGAACTGCCAAGCTTGGCCTTGCATTGAATTTGCAGTTGACATCCTTTAATAGTTACAAATGAACTTATGAAATGGGAAAATTTTCCTCCCCACATCACTGTAATTTGGATCCTCTGGGGATGCAAACTACCTGGCCCCATACAGGCAATTTCAAGAGCTGTGTTAGTTTCTATTGTTGCAAAACCTATAGAGAATCTTGTAGCATCTGTCCAAAAAACATCTGTGGATTTGAGTCTGCTTTTATCAGAACTGATAAGGAGGGACCTGGTCTGGGAAAACATAAGTCTTTTAGGTGCCCCAGGAAGGCTTATATTTGAGCACATATAGATGACTATTCTACTGCACATCTTTACTACTCTTGCTTGTAACATGTAGTTTAAAAAATCCCTTACAACTTGTCTGATAACAGAGCTACTCTCTAAGCAATTTGGTCCTCCATATTGCTCACAGTTAAAATGGAGTCTAGTCCTATTGTTGTTAAATCTGTGAGTTTCTACAATTAATACAGTATTTATTCCTTCTATGCACAGTGTTTCTCAGATACTACCTGATAAAATACTATTTCTTTTAACACTTCTAAAGCAAACGTTTTCCCATTATGTTAGTAACAAGATGTATGCCTCTATTTGGTATTATTCTACACATAAGTAAGTTCTTTGGTTTCTCCCATGTACTATTCAGCTTGTTTTGCATTTGGGTGCAGTCCCAATCCTCTCTTATTCTCTAGATTTCCAATTTCCAAACTTTGTAGCTTTATTGCTTTGACATTTTATGTTAGGCCTTTGCATTTGAAAGTGTTTCCTTTTTAATTTCTGTATTTTAATGTTTATAATATATAAAATAATTTTTATCTGCTATCGGGAGATAACTGTAGGCTCAGAAATTGAGTTTCCCAACCAGACTTACTGTATGCCAGAGTGGTAGTTGTGGTAGTCTGTTGCAGCAAATGTACAGAATAATCTTGTGGCATCTTTAAACTCACTATTTTAGTGATGAGGCATAAGTTTCATGAACTGATGAAGTGGCTTTTATTAAATATCAATTTAAGATATGCAGACGATACCATTCTACTAGCAGAAACCAGTAATGATTTGAAACGAATGCTGATGAAAGTTAAAGAGGAAAGCAGAAATGCAGGACTACAGCTGAACGTCAAAAAGACTAAAGTAATGACAACAGAAGATTTATGTAACTTTACAGTTGGCACAATCATTAACCAAAATGGAGACAATAGTGAAGAAATCAGAAGAAGGCTAGGACTGAGGAGGGCATCTATGAGAGAAGTAGAAAAGGTCCTCAAATACAAAGATGTATCAATGAATACCAAAGTCAGGATCATTCAGACCATGGTATTCCCGATCTCTATATATGGATGTGAAAGTAGGACAGTGAAAAAAGCGGATAAGAGAAAAATGAACTCATTTGAAATGTGGTGTTGGAGGAGAGTTTTGCGCATACTATGGACTGCAAAAAAGACAAATAATTGGGTGTTAGAACAAATTAAACCAGAACTGTCACTAGAAGCTAAAATGATGAAGGAGGTTATCATACTTTGGACACATAATGAGAAGACATGATTCACTAGAAAAGACAATATTGCTGGAAAAAACAGAAGGGAGTAGAAAAAGAGGAAGGCCAAAGAAGAGATGGATTGATTCCATAAAGGAAGTCACAGACCTGAACTTACAAGATCTGTACAGGGTGGTTCATGACAGATGCTCTTGGAGGTCACTGATTCATAGGGTCGCCATAAGTTGCAATCGACTTGAAGGCACATAACAACAACAAAGAATGTCACAAAAAATCTGACTGGCTTTAAAGTGCCACAAGGCTCTTTGGGGGGGGGGGCGTGCACATCCAGTTTTGAGCAAGCAGCCTTCTTAACAGAAAACAGCTCTACACTGTAAACATAAATGGTTTAACAATCATTGCCTCTTCACAGAGAGTGATGGGGATTATAGTTCTATGGGGAGAGAGGATGCTAGGGATCTCTAATAGACAACTCTCAACATTTCACCAAATGACAGGACCCATGATTTTTAGTAGAATAAAACAGATACATTATAGCCAGGGTCTTGATAAAGAAGTAAACAATCTGTAGAGGTCTTGTGCAGAATCAAATACTGAAGAACTCTGAAACAAAATTCCCTCAGTTCTTTAAAATTTCTGTAAGATTGCTCCCGAACAAGTTAGTACTGTAGTATAATCTATGACATCTTGGAGAAAAGCAGCTTGTTTGTATGTCTCTGCTAACCTTTGTACAAAGATATAGTCCTCTGCATTCTATTCTAAAAAGCAGCATTGATTTTGGAACAAAAACATTTATTTTGTTTTACCAATAAGGTACTGGTTACCTTTCTATAAAATTTGATTTTGTCTAATCTAACAAATATGGTAGGAAAGGATTAATTTGAACTATTGGAGGACTTGTGCCCCTTTTGAAACATCTATGCAGCTTTTTGTACTTTGGCTTGTATCTAAGCAGGTGACTTTAATGTACACTATTTTGTTTTGTTGATGCCAGCCGTATTCTGCGAAGACTTTCTTCAGTTAGAGAAGACAATAACCAAACCCATATGAAGTTGGAAAACTGTTAGCCACTTGGAAACTTTCAAGGAAAATGGTGCCAAAGGGCCTTTTTAAAGAGAGGCTGTTGAAGAGCTGTGTGTTTATAGTATCGGTGGTATCCCAAAATAAGAAAGGTACATCTTGTCTTATGGGACTGTGTTTACTCTGAGGGGAAAAACCTCAAATGATGGCTTGTTACATATGGTAAGTGGGAAGTGAGAGCTATTGGAGCATAGTGGCTGAATTGAGAGATCCCAGGTTCAAATCTTGTCTCAGCCATGAAGTCACTGGGGGCTCTAGGCAACCCATTATTTTCTCATCCTTGATGGCCTTCCATATACCTAAGGAGGATAAAATTATCCTCTTGGGTGATTTCAATGCAAGAGTTGGGCGTCCTTTCGATTTATGGCCAGAAACCATTGGGAAAGAAGGAGTTGACAATAGCAACCTGAATGGCATTCCACTTCTGACTAAATGTGCAGAGCATAATCTTGTTTTAAACACACTTCCATCAGAAAAATAAATTTAAAATATCATAGAAGCACCCTTGGTCGAAACACTGGCATCTCCTGGATTACGTAATTGTACGTGCCAGAGGTCGTCGTGATGTACTCCTCACTAGGGCCATGACGAATACTGATGACCGCTGGACAGATCACTGATTAATTCAATCCACTATGGCCATTAATATTGTTCCTCAACGTAGGCTCCAAGGAAGAAAACCAAGGCATAAAATGAACATCCATGCCCTTCAAGATCCTATTAAGTGAGCCTGCTTTCAAACAACTCTCAAGAAACATCTACCGATGGAACTCCCTAAAAATGTTGAGGAACACTGGATTAAACTGAAGACATCCATTATTGCAGCATGTGAGCAAACTATTGGAGACCAAACTAAGAAACATCAGGATTGGTTTGATGAGAATGATAGTGAGATTGAACATATCATCAACAAGAAAAGGAAAGCCTTCCAGATGTGGCAGAAAGACATTAACTGTGCTGCTAAGAAAAAAATCTATGCCAGTGCAAAGACTGAGGTCCAAAGAAGAACTAAAGAACGCCTGGTGGATAAAGAAAGCTCAAGAAATCCAGCACTTTGCAGATGCTCACGATGCATGGGGCTTTTTTAATACCACAAAGGCCATCTATGGACCAACAAATTACGGTACAAATCCCTTATGTTCAATGGATGGTAGCAAACCTCTTAAGGGTAAAGAGTCTATTGCACTGTGCTGGAAAGAGCATTACCATGACCTCCTTAATCGTAACTCTATTGTGGCTGATGAGGTCTTCTCACAAATTCCACAACAACAAACTAGAGACGAGCTTACAGTATTCCCTAATTTGGATGAAGTCAGTAAAATCATCAGTCAAATGAAGAACAACAAAGCTAGTGGACCTGATGGGATTCCTGCTGAAGTCTTTAAAGAAGGTGGGCCTGTATTTACACAAAAACTTCATAAGCTCATCGAAAAAATCTGGATGAGGGAGGAGATCCCGGAAGACTTTAGGGACGCCATAATTATCACCCTTTTTAAGAAGGTTGATAGAACAGATTGCAGGAACTATTAAGGTATCTGTCTTCTTGCTACCACAGGTAAAATCCTTGCAAGGATCCTCGCAAATCGCCTCCTGCCGATCTCAGAGGATGTCCTGCCCAAATCTCAAAATGGTTTGCGCCCTTCCAGAGGGACAGTGGACATGATCTTCACTGCATGACAGCTTCAAGAAAAATGCCGGGAGCAGAATCGACCTTTATATATGGCGTTTATTGATCTAAGGCCTTTGACACTGTGAATCAATCCGCTCTTTGGACCATCCTTCTGAAAACTGGATGCCCTGATAAATTTGTGAATATTTTGCGACTCCTTCATGACAACATGACAGCAACCATTTTGGACAACAATGGCTTTCAGAGTGATCCATTCAGAGTTGGATCAGGCGTAAAACAGGGATGCGTCATTGCTCCTACCTTATTTGCTATCTTTATCGCTATGATTCTACACCTTATTGAGGAGAAACTTCCTACTGGTGTGGAAATCATATATCGAACAGATGGAAAGCTTTTTATCTCAGTAGGCTGAAAGCAAAAAGTAAGGTAATGTCAACCTCTGTCATAGAACTTCAATATGCCGATGATAATGTAGTCTCTGCACATTCAGAGAGAGATCTTCAAACTATCCTAAATGTCTTTGCAGAAGCATATGGAAAGCTTGGGCTCTCAATATTAAAAAAACCAAAGTGCTTCATCAATAGGTGCGAACTAGTCTCTCTGTAGCACCATCAATCCAGCTTAATGGTGTGACGTTGGAGAACGTTGATCACTTCCCCTATCTTGGCAGCCATCTCTCTGTAAAAGCTGACATCGATGCTGAAATTCAACATCGTCTGAGCTCTGCAAGTGCCGCATTCTCCCGAATGAAGCGTAGAGTGTTCAAGGGTCAGGATATTTGCAGGGAGACCAAAATGCTTATTTACAAAGCCATTGTACTACCCACCTTACTGTACGCCTGTGAAACATGGACCATTTATAAACACCACTCCCAACTTCTTGAAAGATTCCACCAATGCTGCCTCCGGAAAATTCTGCAAATTTCTTGGGAAGACAGAAGGACTAATGTTGGCATTTTGGAAGAAGCAAAGACTACTAGTGTTGAAGCAATGATCCTTCAACATCAACTTTGCTGGACCGGCCATGTTGTTCGAATGCCAGTTCACCGTCTTCCAAAGCACCTACTTTACTCCCAACTTAAGGATGGAAAACGGAACATCGGTGGACAGCAAAAGAGGTTTAAAGATATTCTTAAAGCAAATCTAAAAAATGTGACATGAACATTGAGAACTGGAAAGTCTTGGCCCATGAATGTCCCGAATGGAGATTGGCTATTATCAAAGGTGCTGTGGACTTTGAAGAAGCATGAATACAAGGGCGAAAGGGACGAACGAGCTAAGCAGAAGGCACGTCAAACAAATCTTCATCGCTACCATCTTCCATCTGGAAACTGGGAGGCTGTGTGGGTCCAGAATTGGCCTCCACAGTCACTTATGGACCCACTGTTAAAGACCTTATCTTGGAAGACAATCTTACTCGGCCACGAGTGATCGCCAATGAGTAGTATGAAATGACAGGGTTGTTGGCAGGATTACTGAGATGATGTATGTGAAACCTTTGAACGTTTTAAAGTGCTACATAAGTGCTAAATATTCTTGCTTCCCCTCCCACTTTAGATAGACTGAGGCTATATAATCCTTTATCCTCTTACCTGTGAGTAAGTCCCACTGAAGTTGGTTGAATTTTATTTTGAGTAGACCTTGTAGAATTGCACTGTGAAAAACTCCTGTTCTTAGAAAGCTGTCCTTGGTTTTTGTCTTTGCTTCCTCACTTGGCACTAGTGTAAGTTAGTATTTGGCATTGCAAT
The DNA here is from genome assembly GCF_030035675.1 of Rhineura floridana. Lineage (NCBI taxonomy): Eukaryota > Metazoa > Chordata > Lepidosauria > Squamata > Rhineuridae > Rhineura > Rhineura floridana. The sequence goes on from NC_084482.1 coordinate 41,502,467, forward strand.
GAAGGTTCTGTTGCTTGGAAAGTGGCCATACAAAACCAAATATGCAACATGTTTCTCAAGAGCTGGTGCACAGGATTCTACATTTTAAGGTTTTGTTTACTGTTGCATATGTAGAACATGTGTAATCTGGCAAGATCTCTTATCCACTTAGATTTCCATATATGGGAGTACAGGATACAGCCCAAATTATCTAGTAGCCTTTGATCACTGTTTGTTACAGAAACTGGACTTTAATTAATAGTGTTTTGCAGACCACCAATGTCCCACTACAACCATTTATTTATTTAAGAAAAAGGTACATCATTTTCACAATGCAAATGGATGAGTCTCACAAATGTTTGCTTCCAAAAGTGGCCTATATCATTAAAATGACTTCAGCAAAAGCTAAACTAAAATGTTCACAGTGGCATGACGACCTTTATCTTTCATCAAAATGTATGTTAATCCTGTCTTGCTGCTGTATGTCATAGTACCAGCGGTGTGCTAGGTCATCTTGGAGGGCCAGATCAGAAAGTGGCGAACCTTCCATAGGCCACATTTGTCAGGAAATGGGGCACCCATCTGACAATCATCTGATGTCATATGACTCCAAGCCATGCTCTTCTGATTGTTGCTTTGCAACAGGCCTTGCATTTCACATTGTTTAAATTTGGCACTGAATGGTTGCTATTGATTGATTTTATATGCCACTTAATGCTCAGTTGGCAAGCCCTCCTTCTTTTGGCAGGGATTGGAACCACTTGGAAATGCAAGCCCTTGGTGAACAGTACAATCGGGAGCACACTGTAAGCTGTACGCTCCTGGTTGTTCCCTGGCATTCATGGCTGTACCTGTCCCACAGCTGAAGTCATATAAAAACGGCCTCCGAGGCCAAATTAGATGGCCTTTCAGGCCTAATTTGCTGTGCAGGTTTCCTACTATCATACTAGGTACTAGAAGAAGGAATTACATTACTCTTCCCAGAGGGCTTACAGCTGAAGAAATATGATTAAGACAAAAATGCAAAGGTCAGATTTTTACCTATGGATGGAATGATCCAGAAAAGAATTGTGTGATCGATTCTCATGTTACCTTTTTTCTTTCTAATAATACCCCCAAGCACCAAAACAAGAAGTCTGAAGATACTAAATTAGAACATTAAAAAAATCAAAAGCAACACTGTACACATTACTTTCTGAATTCTCTGTGACATCACGCAGTTACTGCGACCCTGTAACACCTCCCACTAGCCTGACAGATGAACTAGCCTGACAGATGAAACAAATGTCACATTTTAAGCTAGCATTTTCTGGATTTTTGTAATAATAAGATCCCTGTGTATCATATTTTGAAACTGTTATTTCAAAATTATTATTTTGTAATAAGATGTCTGTGTATCTTATTTTGAAATATTTAAAAACTTTGATCAGTTTCATTTTACTAACCTTGATAATCCTAGAAGTGATCTTGGCCCCTAAATACTACTTCTTCCACCCACCAAGTTTGGTGAGAATGTTGGTGCATCCTGAGTTACAGTAATGGTCATAAAGAAATAGGCCTGCTAATTTAATTGCTGGAGATTAATGTATGCATTATTAAGTAAATAGCAATTTTGGATCCTAATTCATTATTTCAGAAAATCACTGTTTTTGATGGAGATTAAAAAGTTGAAGTCCTTAGTAGAAGATTCTGGGTCTTCTTTATGCAAACATGTTCTTTGAAAAGGCATAATGTTTCATCTCCTTATTTTCACAGAATGGATTAATGTTGCCAATGATCTTCTGACAAAATGTAACTTAGATCTACATGTTAATAATCTCTCTGACTGTGGAGCTAAGGTATTTATTCATCTTTATGAATCGATACTGGGAGAGAGAGTGCCAGGTAAGAATGCATGTCTCCTCCAATGTCTTTGTTTTCTAGATGATGCTTTTTGTTCATGTTGATATGCATATTTGTATAATGTAGTGAGTACAGCTGGACATAAATGGACATCATATGGTCTCTAAGAGCTTTTAAAAACTTACTGAGTAAGAACACATTTACATTTTTTTTAAAAAGTCTAACTCCCTAACTGTAACTAAACAGGTGGAAAATATGCTCTATATCAGGGGTGGGGAACCTCTGGCCTCCAGGACAATTGCATCCTCCCCAAGGGATCCAGTTTGGCAAACCACACCCTCCAGCTGACATAACTTTGACATCACTAGTGGGGGTGGGCATTTAAAGGCACACTCCCATCCTCCCATCTGCTAATGGGCAGATCAGAGCATGTCTTCAACCCCCTCCATGCTTTTCTTTCAGATCACAGAGGTCTGAAGTAGAAGTATGGAGGGGGGGCGTTTGAAGGCGTGCTCCTATGTGCTCTTCAGCTGATGGGTCAATTGGAGCGCGCCTTCAATCCCTGGAAGGGGGGGCATTTGGAGGTGCGCTCCCACCCAGGGAAGGCCGGAGCATGCCTTAAGGTTTGCTTTCAAGTCCCCAAAATCAGGGCTTCAGAGGGAAGCGTCATCTGATATCACTATGATGTCAGATGAATGAGAAGTGGGTGGCCTGCCGGGGGATTGGGGAGATGAAGATCTGGCTTTCCAACTGGAAAAGTTTCCCCACCCTTCCTCTAAACTTGGGAAAATGGAAATGGACTGCCTTCAAGTCAATTCCGACTTATGGTGACCCTATAAATAGGATTTTCATGGTAAGTGGTATTCAGATGGGGCTTACCATTGCCTTCCTCTGAGGCTGCGAGGCAGTGACTGTCCCAGGGTCACCCAGTGAGCTTCATGGCTATGTGGGGATTCTAACCCTGGTCTCTCAGGTCATAGTCCAACACTCACACCTAGGAACCAAACTTAAATCTTAAATTCTGAACTAATCTTAGACCAACTTTGGATATACTCTGCCCCTTCTGCCTGCCTGCCTTATTCCTCTTCCAGGCACTTCTTCTTTTCACCCCCTTCCACAAATGTCTGGATAGCTTTCAGACATTTCAGGATAATGCTGTGTCTGAACTGATTGATAGCCATTGGGCCTGCTTATTTAGCTTCCATCTGTTTGGATGGAACTGCTCTTTAAATTTCCTAATCATGATATGACTGAGATTAGTGAGCATGTGTCCACAGCAGAACTTTTTTTTACTATATTGATCCCTGAGAGCACTGAATTGTTACATGCAATCTACAGTTATATACACATCTGCTAACTCACTTATGGGATCTCAGGTTACATAAGAAGCAGCTTATGCAGTATACTGTTCAGTGAAATAACAGCATGATGCACTTCTATTATTTTATAGATGTCATAGCCACATCTAGCTGCCCTGAAGATGATGCACATAATGTGCAGGCGGTAATAGATTCTTTGGCTTTGGACTACTTGCAGGTCAGCTTATCACATATAACTGGTGAGTACCCATAGTATAATAAGACATGTTGGGAAAATGCACAAAATATTCTTCAGTTCTTTTGTGGTTGGGGACAGCAATAATTTATTTAATTCTGCTGGATGTATATAAGTCTGACAGTGCAATCTTATACATGTCTTCTCAAAAATAAGTTTCGTTGGGTTCAGTGAGCGTTATTCCCATGCCTAGTAGAATGTATAGCAGCCTCTATTGTTTTCTACCCAACTAAAACTTGGTTGGGCTTGGGGCAGGGGCTGTGCCCTCCTTTACCTTGGCAACAAGAAAGAAACCTCAACATTTACGTTCAGCAACCCAGATAAAATTTATTAAGATAAACATTGCATGCCCCCATCTCCAAATCTTCTCTGGAGTATTGTGGGAACCAGCAGAGCAGATTTGGAGGGCTGCAGAGGAAGGAGAGGAAGATTGGGGGGGGGGGCTGACACAATAACTTGATTGGATACGACCCTGTCGTTTTCAAGAGCAGTATTTAATATTTGTATAAACTTGATGCTTTCCTTTGTTCCCACTCTTTTAATCAGTGTTTTTATGTAATTGAAATCTGTAACATAGGCTGTGATCCTAAACTCATGTACTAGGGAATGTGTCTCAGTGTGCTTCTGAGTAAGCGTGCTCAGATCTTGCTGTTCTATGAAGTTACTTTTTCCAGTAAGACAAATTGATTGAGACTTCCTAAATCTTCAATAGTTCAATAGTTTAAACATACATTCTGAGAGTGGTATCCAATGAAGTAGTTCTGTTTGTGCAATGGAATGTCCCTTCCCTCTCCTTTCCCTGTACATCCACATGGAAACCCCAGCACAGGTTTAGGTGGTGTTGTAGCAAGGGGAGAAGGAAGGGAAGTTCCCTTTTGCTAACAGAATGACTTCATTAGATACTGCCTAGAACGTCTGCAATTTCTGTCGCTAAAATATATATTGAAGGCAGCTGGGGCTCAACTCTAGCTGATTTTTTTTCTGGCTGACTCTAAGCCATAGTAGCAATTATCTAAAGACAAAATGTCACAGTTTTAGATAATGGCTTTGCTCATGGAACTGTACCTTTAGCACCGTGGGGAGGGCCAAGACCCCACCAAGGCCTACAAATATAAGTATGTCAGAAACAGGTGTCTCTCTCCTGGCAAATTGTTGCATGTTGGTGGGGAGATGGGGTTCTTTTGAGCTTAGAGGAATCTTCTACACACAGGATTGCACCCCAAGTGTTCTAATACTTGTTAAGCTGCCTATGAAGCACATTAAGCAAAGCCATAGAGTTGGCATTTCCTGCTTCTTTCCTCCTATTTTAGGCCAGTAACCCAGAGGTGAGGTCACTGGAATCATGTGATGAGTTTCCTTTTCAACACTCTGCTCTGTGGAGCACCCTCAAATGCTTTCCAAGGACCTCCAAATTCAAAAAGCAATCTGAGAGATTTGGAGTGAGAAAGGGAAGCTGCCTCTGCACGATTTTCTCTGGCTAAGAATTTCCCTGTTAAGGCCCAAATAAGCTTCCGCTAAATGTAATGAACATCCCAACAGAAAACAGTCCATTGTGTGGTACAGTTACTGGTTTAAGTGGACTGTGGCCTTAGTTTTATTTAAGCAGGACTTTTTGTCAAGTGCCTGTACCTCAGCCCAGCCCATTATTATCCTGATCATTAAAGGCATACACCAACCTTGTGTTTCCCCCCCCTCCTCTGCCAAGATATTAACATAGATTTTTGTTAAGGAGAGAACATCGTGAAAGGAGATAAAGAGTCCATCGGAAATCTCTTGGAAATATTTGATGGCTTGCTTGAGTACCTTACAGAAGAAATCAGCGAGACTGCTTCTCAGAATGGCGGTGAGAGAAAGGGCATAGTAAATGGCATGTGCTGCTTCTCGGCAAATAGAATATTCTGTTTATTTGTATGTACTTGTATCCCTTTCTAGAGGGGTGTTCTTAAAAAAAAAAGAGTACATTAAACTTCTTGCTTAACATCAACTAAAAGGACTTGCACTGGCTCTCAAATACTGTCAGGCTGGTATTATGGGAACATCCATAAGAACACAGGAAGCAGCCTTATACCATTGGTCCATATAGCGCAGTATTATCTACACTAGTGGTGGGGAACCTTTTTGGCCTGCCCAGCTAGATCCTTATCTGGCTCCACCACATGTGCCACCTGACAGTGTGGGCAGGACAGCCCACCTGTCAATCATCTGGTGCCATTATGCTGTAAGAAGATTGACAAGTGGGTTGTCCTCTCCATTGCACAGTGCTTTCTGAGCTCCTGACAGTCATTTGGCTTTTGGGCGCTTGGGAGTTGTAGCGCAAGGGGTTTTGCTGCTCCTGTAGCACAAAATGGTTTGTATTGAAACTGTTCCTAAAATGGGGGGGGGGACATGATGGTTTAGGAAAAATGGCCTCTCAGGCCAAATGGGGAGGACTTGTGGGCCATGTTTGATTGGCGGTGGTTCTCCAGGGTTTCAGGCAGGGGATGCTCCCAGCTCTTATCAGGAGATGTCAGGGATTGAACTTGGGACCTTCTGCATGCAAAGCATGTGCTGTATCATGGAGCTTATTTGAAGCTGAGGTTTCTGCTAAACAGTCACAGTTGACGACTGGGCTGTCACTAAAAACATCTACTGTTTGTCAAATATAGAAATGACCCTCTAGTAAGAAGCCAAAAGCAGGAAGTTGCCATGGTTCAATTATGAGTTGGGCACCGAGTCCCAATCCTTAATCTTTCGAGGGGGGGAGACCTTGCACTCTCCTCCTCCAGGTTTAAACGTATATTGCTGGTGTGTTGATGATTCTCAAGGGCGTGGCAAGCTTTTCTGTATATCTAGTTCCCTGCTCTGAACATAGTTTCAGTTCTGGGAGACAGTGATGATCTATAAGCTTTAATCAAATTCCTGAGCAATATTAGGCGGTTGATTCTTTTTTTTTCTTAAAGAAGGTTTGAATTATTAGGAACACATTGCTGGTGAAAGAATTCTCCTGCATTTGCAGCAAGTTTAGCGTGTGGTACAATGTGACCTAGCAGCCAGTTCGGCAAACCCTTCAATATGCCTGCCTCTAGTAAGAAATATGGAAGCTTAAGGTTTTATGCACATTTATATTTAAGTGTTATATGTATATTCCTAAAACTTTAAAGCCATAATCATTCAAAATGATGTGCAAAAAACAATTATGGAAAATATCAGGCTGCTGTTGGAAAATGCTTGCCTGAACAAAAACAGCTTGTTATACTCATAAAATGTCAGGCCTTGCTAAGCAGTTGATGCTATGGTAGGGCCAGGTCACAACAGGAGAAGAGGGGACGAAGCAGCTCCCATCCCTGCAAAAATGAAGGGAATGGGTAGACCCATATGGGAATGTGTGCTTCCCAAGGTATGCAGGATTCAGGCTATCCAGGGCTTTGTAGGCAGTAAGTAACCCTGTGACCTGTATCCAGAAGATAGCAGGAAGCCAGTGCTGCAGTTTTAAAGCAATTTGAATATGTCCCAGATAACTTGATTTCTGCCAACAGAGGAGGTTTCAGTGAGAATCTAAGCTTTTCCTCAGCATTTCAGAAGTCGATTCAGGGGAGCAACTGGTTGTGTTCAAACCTTCAGTTTTATTTTCATTGTCCTATATAGGAACATAGAAAACTGTCCTATACAGAGTTGGAGCTTTGGTCCCTGAAGCTCATTATTGCCTACTCTGGCAGATGATGGATCTGGGGTTCCAGGCAGGGATCTTTCCCCCGGCCTGCCTGGAGATGCGAGGGGTTGCCTCTGGGGTCCTTTTGCATGGAAGTCATGGGTTCTGTCCCTGAGCTGTGTCATATTCTTTATTCTTCTCCACATTAGTCTGGTAAAGTGATATAACTTGGTTCAGCCTTCCATTTTTAGGGCCGTTGGTACTAACATAAAACATTAACATAATGCTCCTTTCAGCTGAGCTTCCTTGTAACAGAAAATGTTTATGTAGGAAACAAATTACTAAATGTGTTAGCAGACAGTTGGTTTTTATTTATTTTTTAAAAAAAAGTTTGTTCCAGGACAATCTAACCTGTCAAATGTAAAAGCCTGAAGTGGCTGATAGAGGATGAAACTGAATTTGTCTTCATAACAGTGCCTTATGTAAATGAATGGTGAATCACATAAGCCTCTGTGCCAGTAGAATGTGCAACAATAAGATCTTGCTGGTTAGTCATATGCTGGCAGATATGCCACTGCACAGGTGTGGGGTGGGGAGGGATGGCATTGTCATCTTTGTCTTTGTGGCAGGCAGAGGTCTGTCTGCTTCCTTGCTAATAATAACGTTGTTTATAAAAAGAAGATCTTAACCAGATGGCTAAAGATGAAGTCCAAAGCACTTGTCTGGAAGAGCAAGAAGGTGGACATGATGCACCAGTTCCCTCCCTAACACTTCCATCAGCCACAGGGTAAGGCAGGTTCATAGTTAGTTTGGCTTCCAAATCCTTTACCATGTTACAAAATGCTTAACATGTTAGTGCATTCTTCCCTGCTTGCCTAGGTGATGTAGTGGTGCAGCTAGGTAATTTTAGACCCTGGTCTTAACAGGGAGCCCTCTTTAGATGACCATGCATGTTACTGTAGTTGTGAAGGACTCAATTAACACTTACCTTCTCACTCCCTGCCATTCCACGTTTCACAACTGCTTCCACATTCCTGATATGTTGGTCCAGAAAAAACCAGAAAAGTTGGTCAACCCTGATACAAAAAACATGTGCTGTTTCATATTTCTGAAACTGTATTCATAGTGTCACCATGACTACAGGAATAAAACAGAGTTTGTTTCTGCTGCCCTGATGCTAAATGCATTTACTTTTCTATAAACACCATTTTGTTGTAAAAAGGGAGAATGTATATTTAAAATAAAAATAATAAAATGAGCATCAATAACCATGTACGTGCCTGACCAACTGCCCCCTTGCTGTAAGATCTTTTAAAATTAAGATGAAAGATGCTGACCAGTGTCAGCCCTGGCATGGACGTGCTGACCCAAGTGCTGATGCAAGGTCTGTTTGCTGCTATTCCTGTTGTCTGCTACTCTGAGTGGTCATTTGGAGATCCTGGACTTTAGACCCAAATCCAACCCTAGATCTATCACTGATGTGATAATGAAATCAGCAAGGGATGCAACACTCGAGACTGGTTTCAAACATTATACCACTCAGGCATCCCGAGAAGATATCACATGGAAGTCAATGCAGGTGTAATCACATTTTGCGTATTCACTATAAAGGCCAAAGAGAACATATGTGGTGATGTCACTTAGGAGTTGAACTTGTCTGCTCAGCAAGGATTTTTTTTTTTAATTACTGAGTTTGTACCCCACCTCTCAGATTCATTGACCACCAAGGTGGCTTGGAGACTGCAAAAAAGACAGCATGCAGTATCTTGGTGTTATTCCTACCATTCTGGGAGATGTAGCAAGCTATTGCTTAATCTTCTGCAGTCTCCAGGCTGGATTACTGTAATGTGCTCTATAAGGAGCTGCCCTTGAGGCTGGTCTGGAAGCTGCAGCTGGTGCAAAATGCAGCGGTGTGACTGCTCACTTGGGCAGGGGGCGGGACCTCACAACGTGTTATCCTGCTACTGAAAGAATTGCACTGGCTGGCCATTAGCTACCAGGTCAAGTTCAAGGTGCTGGTTTTGGTGTATAAAGCCCTATATAGCTTGGGACCAGGATACCTGAAATATCTTATCCTTTATATACCCAGTCAATCACCGTGCTGTACAGGTGAGAGCCTTCTGGAGATACCATGTCATCAGGAGGTCCTTTCCACACCATATACTAATTGGATGTTTAGTGTAGTGGCATCTACCCTTTGTAATTCCTTCCCCTTAATTGAACAGACACCGTCTCTGTTGTCTTTCCAGCGCCTGCTGAAGATCTTCCTCTTTCAGCAAGCCTTTTAAATAGAAACCTTATCCCAGTCTGCATATGTGTTGGAATTGTTTTTAAAGATGTTTTGTTTTTAATATGTTTTATAGATATTTTTGGTGTTTTGTTTGCTGCCCTGGGTTCCTTCTGGGGGGAAGGGGGGGAGGATGATGATGATGATGATAATGATAATAGATGAATGTACAAATCACTGCCAACACAAAATCAAAATGTCCATTCATAATTTGTCATTGTAATGTCTGAGGTCACTTGTTCCCCTCAATTGATTCCATTCTGCTTCCAAAGACAAATATTTATAGTAAGAAATTCCTTCAGTGTATCTTTATCAAAAGCCTTACAACTAAGACTGTTAGTTAGTCTTAGTGAGTGCGTTCATTTGGATAAGCAACTACAAGCATTGTTCTCTCTCATTCCAGCATTTCCATATATCCCATGCTTCCTCCCAGTAGGAGCCCAGGAAATGTTGGGATGGGAGACAACAATGCTTGTAGTTGCTTACCTGAACCATGGGGTGGGGTGAGAGGTGCGAGACAGAAAGAGTAATGTTTGTGTTCCTTTCACTGACTCTGTTGTAACTTGTTTGTTTGACCCTGTCTTCCTCCTTCTCAGACCACATTCCTTCTTGTGTGTGTGTGTGTGTACGCGCATGCACACACACACACGCGTACGTGACAAAACTATGTAAAAATTTAAAATCAGAATTCATTAACTATTGCACAAAGATACCATCTTGATTGTCTGTATAAGCCTGGCGGCATGGAAAAGTTTTCAGCAGGCATTTAAAAGTCAAAACAGAAGATGCCTGCTGAACTTCTGTGGGCAGAACATTTCACAGCACTGGGCCAGTGACACTAAAGGCTTGACTTCTTGTTCCTGTCAAATGAGCCTCACTAACTTGGGGGATGACCAGTGTTGTTCCTGCAGAAGATCTCAGTGATCAAGCTGGGATATAAAGGTTCAAGGGGTCCCTAAGGTACCCTGCACCTAATTTGTTCAGAGCTTTGTAAATTAAGGACTTTGAACCTGGCAGCCAGTGCAGATGTTTTAAGAGTGGTGTCACATGTTGTTGGCCCTGTACTCCCATCATCAGTCTGGCCACCACATTTTGCAACAACTGAAGCTTCCAAACCAGGGCCAAGGGCAGCCCCACATAGGGTGCATTGCAGTAATCCAGTCTTGAGGTTACCAGTGTGTGCACTACAGTGATCAAGCTTACCCTGTCCAGCTATGGCCATAACTGGTGAACCAGACAGAGCTGGTGTGCTGGTATTTATTTATTTATTTATTGCACTTGTATACCGCCCCATAGCCGAAGCTCTTTGGGCAGTTTACAGCAATCAAAAACATTAAAACAAATATACAATTTAAAAACATATTTTAAAAACAATTTAAAACACAATTTTAAAATTCAAAACAATTTAAAAACACATGCTAAAATGCCTGGGAGAAGAGGAAAGTCTTCACCTGGCGCCGAAAAGATAACAGTGTTGGCGCCAGGTGCACCTCGTCAACCAGATCATTCCATAATTTGGGGGCCACCACTGAGAAGGCCCTCTCCCTTGTTGCCACCCTCCGAGCTTCCCTTGGAGTAGGCACCCAGAGGAGGGCCTTTGATTTTGAACATAGTGTACGGGTGGGTTCGTATTGGGAGAGGCGTTCCATCAGGTATTGTGGTCCCAAGCCGCGTAAGGCTTTATAGGTCAAAACCAGCACCTTGAATCGAGCTCGGAAACATACAGGCAGCCAATCCAAGCGGGCCAGAATCGGTTTTATATGTTCGGACCGTCTCGTCCCTGTTACCAATCTGGATCCTGCATTTTGCACAAGCTGCAGTTTCCGAACTGTCTTCAAAGGCAGCCCCACGTAGAGTGCATTGCAGTAATCTAATTTGGAGGTTACCAGAGCATGGACAACAGAAGCCAGGTTATCCCTGTCCAGATAGGGACGTAGTTGGGCCACCAACCGAAGTTGGTAGAAGGCACTCCGTGCCACCGAGGCTACCTGAGCCTCAAGTGACAGAGATGGTTCTAGGAGAACCCCCAAGCTACGAACCTGCTCTTTCAGGGGGAGCGCAACCCCATCCAGAACAGGTTGGACATCCACCATCTGGTCAGAAGAACCACCCACTAACAGCATCTCAGTCTTGTCTGAATTGAGCCTCAGTTTATTAGCCCTCATCCAGGCCATTGTCGCAGCCAGGCACCAGTTCAACACATTGACAGCCTCACCTGAAGAAGATGAAAAGGAGAAATAGAGCTGCGCGTCATCAGCATACTGATGGCAACGCACTCCAAAGCTCCGGATGACCGCACCCAACGGTTTCATGTAGATGTTGAACAGCATGGGGGACAGAACTGACCCCTGCAGAACCCCATACTGGAGAGTCCAGGGTGCCGAGTAATGTTCCCCAAGCCCCACCTTCTGGAGGCGACCTGCCAAGTCGGAGTGGAACCACCGCAATGCAGTACCTCCCATTCCCAACTCAGCTAGTCTCCCCAGAAGAATACCATGGTCGATGGTATCGAAAGCCGCTGAGAGATCAAGGAGAATCAACAGAGTCACACTCCCCCTGTCTCTCTCCCGACAAAGGTCATCATACAGGGCGACCAAGGCTGTTTCCGTGCCAAAACCAGGCCTGAAACCCGACTGAAATGGATCCAGATAATCGGTCTCATCCAACAGTCTCTGGAGCTGGCCTGCAATCACTTGTTCCAGGACCTTGCCCAGGAATGGAACATTTGCTACCGGCCTATAGTTATTAAGATTTTCTGGGTCCAGGGAGGGCCTCTTCAGGAGTGGTCTCACTACTGCCTCTTTCAGGCAGCCAGGGACTAAAGTGTTTGACTAAAACAGTACAGTATAGCATATTACTAGCATAGCCTCTTGTAAGCTGATGGAATGTGTTGAACTTATTCTTTCATCTTAGGGATATGTTTCTCTTCAGAGCCTGAGAGAAAATATTGCTACAGCTTTCTTCCTCCTCCACCATAGTGCCATGAAATAAAATTGATTATGCAGCTAATGCATTTGGTACAATGTATGTATGACTATCCCTATTCCTAGTTGCATAGGATTTCAGGACAAATGTAATTGGGTTGAACTTACGGCAAAAGGCATTTCTGTGGTTAATGTAGTTGTATTGCGTTCTTGATTTGATAAACATGTAGAAGTGGTCCTTGGTACTGAATTGTGCATCTCTCAGCTGGAAGCGCCCCTTTGTGGCCAAGTCAAGTGAACTAATTTACTTCATTGCATTCTGTTTAGGTCTCTTCAGTCATCAGGGATATATGTTCCATCATGGGAGATAGATGGTTCAGAATCTACAAGTGAGCTAATTAAACTTGGCGACACAGCTTATTTGTTTTCTCTAAGAAATGAAGGTGAGTTCAACCTATCCAAAAAGCAGCCCAATCTGAATGGCTAGTGCGTGGAGATCACTTTAAATAGTTCCTTCCCTGTGGAAGCTGTTTCCCCACCAAAAAACCCCCCAAACCACGAGGGATGCACGAGGTTGCTGCAGGGAGCAGGCAATTTCTCTCCATTCCAGTGTAAACATTCCTCACACACACAACTTACTTGAGGTGAACAGGGATAAGGCAAACAGTTATAAAATCTGTTTCATTACAGTGTCTTCTGAATTAAACATTCATAAGATTCAGTCACTTACACCAAGAGATGGAATAAATTCTAATCCTTTGACTACAAACAAAAATGAAAATTTCTGATTCTCCCTGACCCTGAATAGGCTCTGCTACAGTACCTTTTATTGTGTCCTAATATGTAGCAGTGTTTGGTATGACATGCTCTGCTTCTGCTGTGTCATAAAGCCCTAACCTAGACCCCCTTTATAAGGAAAAGCAGTCATACCTGCCTGATCATTTTAAAAAAAGTCAGAAGCAAATTATATAAATCATAAATAGTCTGTTCCACATAGAGATTATATTCCATGAGAGAGATTCACAAGTTAGTCATTCAAAACAACAAATTCCATTAAATTTGAAGGTTGGCTATCAGAGATGTCAATTCACAAACAACCAACTATCCAATCAAATCGAGTTCTGCAGTGTTGTGGTAAGAAGTGTCCAGTCTGTATACATTTTTGTTTAAGAAGGCTTTCCCTGAGATGTGACCCAGTAATTTATGGAATATTAGTTGCACATTTGCAGAAATAGTTTTATGGGTTTTAGAGTTGGTGATTTATTTTTATCTTGTACATTGCTTTGATGGCTTCGTGCTATGAAGCCGTTTGTTCTTAGATATGCCAAGTCGCTGAACACAAATCTGCATTGTTGCGCAATGTTTTTGTTTGATCATTAACCTGATATCAGGCATTCTTCCTCAGTGAGATAAATTAATGAATGAACAGGATATTTGTTTAAATGAGGTATCAACATTCCATTAAAAAAAACAACTTCATTTTTTCTGCAGTCAGATGCAACTTCATTCTAGCACAGTATTTACTCATTTTGTCCCCACAAGGGGGTGGGGGTTGGCATCTTTGATGCATTTTGTTTTTAATAACTAAACAGTTACAATGCTTTGCTTAATTGAACAGTTGCATTTAAATGCTACCATTACATTTTCCATTTTTTAGAGTTACCTGCAGATAGAGAAATATCTAAGAAGATTGCAGAATTTGAAGAGCTTGTGGCTTTTAGGAGACCATCTAGTATACGCTCCAGTGGCAGAAGAGCTCTTGTCTCAGAAACTCAAGGTGAATGTATATCTAAGAATCTCAGATTATTTCTTAGGTGTCTTTTCTGGTGTCAGTTGTATTTTAATCAAATAAGGCAGAACCTTTTGCCCTCCAGATGTTGCTAGGCTGTAACTCTCTTCGTCCCTAACCATTGGTTAAGCTGGCTGGGGCTGATGGCAGTTGGAGTCCAACATCTGAAGGGCCAAAGGCTCCCCAGCCCTGAAATAACAGTTACCTTTGTGTTACACCAGCTGGGGCTGACCTTTGTTTGGTGATCTAGTATATTTTAATACTGTCTGTGCATTTTATTCAATTAAATGAATGTCTCAAAAAGGACATGAACTGAGCCTCTAAACTGCTTTTCTTTCTTAAGGAGCAGCAGAATCTACTGAGTTGCCCAGGGAGCAGCTGAGTTCCAGTGCAAAAAAGCTTGGGGAACCAATTCGTTCAGCTATCCCTTTGCAGCCACCCTACCAGCCTTCTGTATCCAGGCCTCCTTGCCTAACTGAAAGAGGCAGTGGTGGTTCAGGCAGACGTTCACCATCACTGGCTAAACCTCAAGGACCTGCATCCTCCAATGTAAGTAGTGAAGTTTCCCTTATTTCTGTTTGTATTGTTTGCATCAATGGTATTGCATCACCTTGGGGTACATATTTAAACTGTTTTCAGATTACTGATGCTAGGCTTTCCTGTTTCATTAGGAATTCTGGATCAGGAACCTTAATATGCATGTTTCAATTACAGAGGAATAAGTGAAGGAGTATATTTCTCCCTGAATTATTATGCTCAACATTTTATGCCATCTCTGCTATCTTAAGCTAAAAATCACTATATAGGTCATATAGTCTATAAGTCATATAGACTTTACAGCCATGTCCAAAATGGTCTCTTAGCCAGAAAGACTGAGTAAAGAGAAATATGTTAGTGTGTTGGGTAGTGGCCTGTACTCAGTATGCATCTTACACATGCATGGTGGAAATTCAAGACTACTGGGAGGAGGTGCCTGTGACGATCCCACAGCTGGCTCTACCTGTGATACTCCCACCAGGACCACCACCTGTCAGGATCTCGGTTTTTATTTGTTCTCTCACACGCTCTAGCACAGATCTCACAAGATCCCACTGCTAGGCAGCACTACCAGCCACTTCCTGTAAACAATACTGCCTGAGACTTCGCCTTTAGTCTCCTTCTGGCTTCTTGTTACTATGTGTCTGAGTGCCCTTGCTGTCCACAAGCCCCCTGTACTTTGTCTATAAAGTATACAGCCCTGGGTTGCTCTATATGCTTGACGATGTTACAATATCTCTCTCTTCACCGCTGCCACCATTTGATACTGTTTCTCTCCAGCTTTTGGTATTACCCTGCCCACCCTTCTGGTCTGTATCAACCCCAGCCAAGGATCAGGCTTTTGGTAAACCAATAAAATATTTATTTATAAACACCAGGAAATAACAAGATTATGTAAGGTAGATTTAACAAGTGTATGGTTTCATACAGTGTCACTCTTTATGTTTCTGGTCATATATAATTTGCCTAAATATCAGCCAAATACAATCCAAGCCTCCCTCAGAACTCTGCCAACCAACTCATCCAAATAACTCTCCACTAACGACTCCCCAACAACTCCCCCCAGACTCAACTGTCATCCTCTCATTTATACCTTCAGCCATTCCAACACTCAGCCAATCATCTTACAGCATTCTCCAGCATTCTAGCCCATGTACTCCCCCCTCTCACTCAGTCACTTACCATATATCACTTAATAGACCCGCACTTACCATATTTACAGATATTAAAATACAGGGACATCCCAGTGCCTACTGTGGTAAAGAGGCATATCTTCACAATGAGTCCCTTTTAAAGTAATAAGAAGCCTTTTAGGGGATATTGAAGATATTGTTTGACAGGAACATCAAAAAGTAATACTTAATCTATTAGCTGTACCAAAGAGTGAGACTGACTGACTTCCATTTGCTAGCAAAGCATTTCTAATTGCACAAATAGAACTAGGGATCTTCTCTGTATGTTGAGGCAAACACACTTGGCATGATATTAGGAGTGAAGAGAAAGGATAAATAAGATGATAACCTATTATGAGAATTAGAAATTATTTCTCTATTTTTGGAGTGTGATTGAGTCAAAATGGACCCTTGAAGGTATTGACTTTTTAAATGAGAAACAGCAAAAGCTATGCCAAATAAAGTCAAATGGATTTATAATTTTATTTGTTTTTATTCTCTTTTAATAAGTAGTTTGTGATTGCATTTAAAAGTAATGTTGTGGAAATGCATTTCTATGGTTGTTTTTAAGGTTTGGATATTAGTTTTTCTAACTTGAATATTGCACTTTGCAGCTTGCAGAGTCTCTTGGGCAAGAGGCAGCAACCCCTTCAGGTGACATCTTTTCTCTATCAAGGACCACTTTTGGTAGGACAAACCTTGAGTCACTGAAAGTTGTACTCTAAAATCTCTTCAAATACCAGTGTTCTGCTACTCTAATTCATGCTGTTTGACATGGGGAGAAATAAATGTTTGAAAATCCAGTAATTGTAGAAGTGACCTCCTTGTGAGCCTTGCTGCTGCTGCTGCTTTTATTTTGCTTTCTTTTAAAGTCCCGTGAAAATACTCTAGTTCTAAGGGAACATTTGACCTGAATAAATCCAACTGCTATTTATGCTGGGCTGAGGACTGGATATGGTGGATCCCCGGCTGAGCTGACTAGGTCCCAGCTTAGCTGTGGTGTAGCCAGGACCCACCTAGCTCAGCCATGGGTCTGCCAGGGAAGCCCAGCCTGGTGGAAGCAGATCCGGCGGCAGCCAGTGGAAGGCCTGAAAAAGGGATGTTCTGGCGGGGTGTCAGAGGAGGAGCTGAGGGTGGGGGACTTAGGCCACATCCTACTTGTGTTTGGAGCACTCCTGCAGGTCCCAATCCAGGCAGCAGTTATGCTGGGGAAAAGGTCAGTCTAAGAAAATAATTGCAGTGGAAGTCAATGGAGAGTGCTTACTCTCCGGTGGTATCTGTGAGAGCTGGCTTTTACTTTCTGGTCCCTGCATGCAGCCCCCGTCTGAGCCCACGTACAGCCAGCCGGAGGCTTCCGAATGGCAACTGGCTGTTGTGGACCTTCCTGCTGGCTCCTGTTGCGCCGGCTTCCCCTGAGTTGGATTGTTCTGCCCATTTAGTTCAATTTGCGCCCCCTCCCCCTGCAAAGCATATCTGAGAATTGTGGGTTTTTTTAAAAAAGGATACAGTAAATTCTGTTAGAGCTTCTTTCCCTCAAAGAGCTCTACCATTCTTAAGACTCATCCATTATCCATGAGCAAGTCACATTGGACTCAGTTTATCTTACTTCCTCTAGTAGATTGTCTCAGATTACATTGTAAACCAGTACAGGGTTGCTAATGTTGTTGGATTACAACTCCCATCATCCCTTACCATTGGGAATATTGGCTGGGGCTGATGGGAGTTGAGACCAACATCTGGAGGGCACCACGTTTTAAATTTGTCAATTTAGCATACTTTAAAAAGCGAGTGTAGCATTAATGACCACAGAAACACAAATTCTTGTTGGCAAAAACATTCAATTAGCATTTACCAGTAAGCCTTTTCTCTGCTAGAATTCTTGGTAAATTACGTTGCTGAAGAGAAACAGTTCTAGAAATTGTGGTTAACCACCTTGTAATAGGCATAGCTGGAGAAAAAGAATGATCTCCCCCTTTTTTTTCTTTTCCTTTTTTTCTTTTGGAGATTTGGGTTATAAGTAAAACATCCTACCACAAATGATTCTGGCAGAAAATCTATAAAAAGGCTTCACATGAAGGTAGTTTTGTAACAGTAAAGTCTCCAGTCAGTACTTTCACCCCGTTGTCACATGTTGTGTCAAGTGCACTTAGTTTTTTGCGACTGGGAGTTTGTCACTACTTGTGGTTTGTTTATACAGAAGAGTACTATCCAAGCTAATTTCTTGTGGTTTCTCCTGTCAGATCTTCCACCTGGAGATGATAAGCCACCATCAGAAGCTGGCGTGGATGAAGCAGCTGATGAGCCAGTGCCAGACCATGACACAGATGACGAAAGACAGGTAACTGATCATTCTATCTTACTGGGTGCTGATACATTTTTATAGTACAGTAGGGCCCCGCTTTTCGGTGACCTGCTAATATGGTGGCACCAGCGTGGGGAGCTCCAGCCACCATGCTCCACCTGACAAGCAATCAGCTGGAGTGTGCGAGCTCCCTGTGTTAAAGCTGATCACACGGTACAGCTGATCAGCTGTAGCACGCGGTCAGCTGTAAGGCGGGGAGTTCATGTGCTACAGCTGATTGCTGTCAGCTGGAGCGTGTGATCAACTATACGGCGGGGAGCTCGCGGGCTCTGGGTGGCTGGAATACAGTAGGGCCCCACTTTCCAGTGGTTCTCGTTTTTCGGCTGGGCCCTAGAACATATCCTGCTGTATGAGTGGGGCCCTACTGGGTTGCCTGAGGCAGTGTACAACTTTAAACTGCAATATAAAGCCATTTGAAAATTAAAATGCTAAAATCTATATTGTATAAAACAATAAGCAACAATTTTACTATGATCATTAGTATTATTCACTAATAGGCAAAAAAACTTGCGGTTTAAGAATGTACCTATAGCCCACAGATCTTTCTATCAAACTTGAAAAAGCAGGGAAATTGGGCAGCTATAGTGAATGCACCAAGGGAGCAGGACACCTGACCTCTCTGAGATATTGTACTGCCCTACAAATTTGTCAAAATGCAAACACAGTCCAATCCACTTCCTGTGTAGCTTGGAAGAATTTGGTAACATGTGCCTCTGAGCATATGGTGAGTGGTGGCAACACCTGCCATCTCCAAAGATTAGTGAATTTCCCTGCTTTTTAATCCGGGAGGTAAGAAATGGGATCCTGTGCAAGTTTGCTGAGAATGGATTGATCATTTGCATGCTTATTGAGTTCAGTGGGATTTACTCCTGTGCAATCATGCTTAGGATGGGTAAAACTGACCGGGAGGGGGAGGGACAGAGGGCTGAAGTGGGCAGGAGAGGAGGAAGAGGGGAGGGGAGGAGAAAGGGAGAGGAAAGGGGAAGCGGGGGAAAGGCAGGTCTGATCATTTGCATGATTAAGTTCAGTGGTATCTACTTCTGTGCAATCATGCTTAAGATAGGTAAAACTGACCATGGGGAGGGGGGGAGGGGGAAGGGGAAGGAGGGGATTGGAAGGGGAGGGGGAGGGAGGGGCAAAAGAAGGGGGAGGGAAGGGGCAAGTGGGAGGGGATAGGAGGGAGGAGAAGGGAGGATGGGTTTGGTTATTTGCATAATTTTTGAGTTCAGTGGGATTTATTCCTGTACAGTCACGTTTGAAAATGGAAATGGACTGCCTTCAAGTCCCACCGGACTTATGGCAACCCTTTGAATAGGGTTTTCATGAAAAATGGTATTCAGATGTGGTTTTACCATTGCCTTCCTCTGAGGCTGAGAGGCAGTGACTGGCCCAAGGTCACTCAGTGAGCTTCATGGCTATGTGGAGATTCAAACCCTGGTCTCCCAGGTAGTAGTCCAACACTGACCTGGGGGAGGGGCAGGGAGGGGGGAGGGGAGGAGATTGGGTGGGTGGGCACTGGGCAGAAGGGAAGTCCCTTTTCTTTCCAAAAGGAAAACATTGTGAACAGTATCATTGCTTTTCAGTGTTTCCCCCACCTTTTTATTCTACAGAAGGCACAGAACCCTGCCACTAGGGTTGCCAGGTTCAGGGCAGGAGGAAGGGAGAATTCCACTTTGTGGTTTTTCCCATTACAATGTTGCAAGAACACCCACACTTGGCTGACTTCTCTTCTAAAGATACAGGATCTGTCTCAGCCCTGAACCTGGCAAGCCTACTTCCCACCCAAATTTAAGACAAAGCTGTCCCTGGCCCACAACAGGCCTCTGTTACACTTTGGACAATCATTATTTATTTATTGTGTTTATATACCGCCCCATAGCCGAAGCTCTCTGGGCTGTTTACAATAACTAAAAACATTAAAAACAAATATACAAATTTAAAAACACATCTTTTAAAAACAATTTAAACATAATTTAAAACAATTTATCATGGCTTCTCTCAAAGCCAATCATGGCTTCTCTCAAAGAATCCTGGGAAGTGTAGTTAGTGAAGGGTGCTGAGAGTTGCTAGGAGACGCCCTGTTCCTCTCACAGACCTTCAATCAGAGTGGCTGACTGTTAAACCATTCTCTCAAGGGAATAGGAGTCTCCTCTCAGCACCCTTCACAAACTACACTTCCCAGGATTCTTCAAGGGAAGCCATGACTGTCTCACGTGTCAAGTCTGGTGTGGGTGTGGCCCTCTGATTAGCCAAGCCCAGCAGCTGTGAGGCTTTTCGAACGCTGACAGTTGGTTCTTACTGAACATGCCCCGCGTTATCATTGGCTTCAAGCCAAAATTTCTTAAATTAATTAAAAATCAGTCAGGCATTTTTTTAACTTTTAAACTGCAGAAGGTGAAGGTCAGAGTATGGGGCAAGGTCAGTATTAGGATTACAGGTACTCTGTGAACATGGCTGATTTTTAATGAATTTCAACAGATTATGAGAACTCGCAGAAAAAAGTCCAAAAGGGCTCTGAGTTTTTTTTCTCTCTTTTTACACTTTGAACTCTCGATTCTCTCTGACTGTTTTGTGTATCGCCATGAAAATTGACAGGGTTGTTAAGCAAGCATTTCTGAGTTCAGGACTATAAGTTTTGTAAGGTTTTGTTTTGAAATGAGCTTATGGGAAGCCTCAGAATGGCATGGGGGGATATTTTCCATTTAACATTGCGGAATGTGAAAAATCCCAGCTGACTATAGTATACAGCCACTCTCATGGCTGTATAATTATTTTGGTGATGCCTTCCATCTGCCTGGCGTTTTGCAGGGTAACCCCAAAAACTCCATCCCAAGGAGCTTATAACAACATTTAAATGGGAGGCAACCGACAGAGTGAAGAAAGTTGGAGACGAGGGTAGATGGAAGAATATGTGCAGAGCTCAGTTAGATGTGCATAGGCTTAATTGTGAGAGGGGATGAGGACTAAAGAGTTATATCATAGGCTTCCCAGAAAAAAATGGGTTTGGAGGAGGAATTTGATGGGCGGGGGGGGAAGAGTGAATGAGTGAGAGTGTAAGCATCACACAGGTGTTCTAAGAGGAAGTTCTAGGTACACTAGGGTGAAAGACCAGTCATCTAAGAGAGCAGACTTTGGGGTGGCTGTGTGCCGGTGGTGGTGGAGGAGGGAAGTTTATAGATGGGGTTATATTGGGATGTGTGGGCAGAGCCATAAGAGGGAACCAAGCTGTGGACAGCTTTAGAGGAGAGGAGGAAGAGCTTGATCTTGATCCAGGAGTGGACAGGAAAGCAGTCTAAGGCTTGTATGGTCATCTTGTAACATCAGTGTTCTGCAGATACAAAGCAAATTTACTTGGTTTGTTGATAGACTCTTAAAACATGAATTTATGCTAGTATGATGTCTGTATCTTAGATGTTAACTTCTACTGAAATGATGAATGTAAACATGACTTTATTGTTTCAGCCAAAAGTCAGTTTACCCTAGTCTCCTGGGCTCCTACTGGGAGGAAAGGCAGGACATATCATTATCATTATTTATACTCTTTTTTACATTGTTTTTTTCCATTAATGGAAGTGCATCCACAAATCTTTCCCTTAACAAAGTGTACTGCCTGAAAGACCTGTGACAGGTTTTACTTGTGAGTCAGATACAGGAGTCCTGAGATTTTACAAGACTGCATTGCTGATTTTCTTTTTTTGAAGAGTGTTTTGCTAAAAAAAGAAAGGGTTCATTTAATGCTGGCTGCTCAGAACTCAAAATATATTTCTAGAGCTTTTTTTTCTTACTCCCCATCTAAAAGGAAATAAATGAGAACATTCAGGATATACGATCTCCTTACTTTGAGAAGGACCTGTTACGACAGTTCACATCACTACAAAGCACAAGACCTAAACAAAGGAATCTGTTTGTTGGAAAAAGGTATGTGTTCCTAGACTCATGTGATGGTATGGGGTAGCAATGATCTGAAGAGAAAAAGATGGTGTGTGAAGCGATGATCTGGCTCTGCTCACCATCAACATATGGCCCTTTACAAATTGCCTCCAAGGGAATGTAGCCCTCAACCAAAACATGCTCTCCACTCCTGATTTACAACCTCAATATTTGCTTCTTCCTCCAAACAAGTCATGTCATCAGCGACTACGGTTGTCATGTTCTTCATTAGTTCCTTTAAAAAAACCAACTCATGCAAGCTGGGTACAGATTTTTCCAGATGTGTCAGATACGTTGCTAAATATTTAGGGAGGCCAGTGTGATTACTGGGACCTGTATATGAACTCTCATCATATTGCTTCTAATGCTAAGTCTTGGGGATACTGTCCTTGACACCATGGTGCCTGAGTGTTGCTGAAATGAACCAGTTGGTGGAGAAAGCAAAACTCATTTATACCCTGACACCTTGTGGTTTCTCAGCCAGAAGGAAAGTTCCATCACAGACTCACTTGCAGAAGAACCTTTTCCCCACAGAAGGGTGAAAGAGAAGCTGTCTGTCCAGGAGCTGCACAAAACGTCAGAGAAACTCTCCCGCAGGCTGAATGAATTAGATGCAGTAAGTAAGCACCATCTGTTCTTGATAGTATCTTCGCCCAGTATAGTGCAATTCTCCTTTTGCTGTTAACAATTTGTGAGAAAACGAGTGGTGTGGGACAACCCAGGGTCAGCCCCTGAATTAAAAAATCTTGGTGGCCCAAAGTGACCAGATGGGAGACCATTTGGGGTCCAAAGTACACAGCTCTGAGCTTTACTAACATAATAAAATCAATAAATGTAGGTTGGTCCTTCTAGGGATTGACTTTTTCCAAAGACAGCCTAATATTAAAAGGTAAAGGTGTCCCCGCACTTGTAGTGCGAGTCGTTTCCGACTCTTAGGGTGACGTCTTGTGACGTTTACTAGGCAGACTGAATATATAGGGTGGGATTGCCAGTTCCTTCCCTGCCCTTTCTTTACCCCCCAGCATAGGCCGGGTACTCATTTTACCAACCACGGATGGATGGAAGGCTGAGTGGACCTCGACCCCTTTTACCGGAGATTCGACTTCCTCCTTCTGTTGGAATCGAACTCTGGCCGTGAGCAGACCTTCGGCTGCGTTACCACCGCTTACCACTCTGCGCCACAGAGGATCTTCCTAATATTAAAAGTGATACCCAAAATAATTATAGAGTTTTGAAGTAGTATACAGTCCACTCTGCCACCTCAGGATTCTACCAAGTATTCTGCTGTAGGTGTAGACCAGGCTAAGATAAATGCAAACAAGTTGCCACAAAGTGGTGGCCTTGGTTTTTGTAGTAAAAATGGAAATGGACTGCCTTCAAGCTGATCCTGACTTAGGGTGACCCTATGAATAGGGTTTTCATGGTAAGCAGTATTCAGAGGTGGTTTACCATTGCCTTCCTCTGAGGCTGAGAGGCAGTGATTGGCCCATGGTCACCCAGTGAGCTTCATGGCTGTGTGGGGATTCTAGTCCAACACCTTAACCACTACACCACACTGGCTCGCACTGCTTTTGTAGTAAAGGTGGGGCTATATATACTTGAAGCAGGAATTCTCTGGCTGCTGTTTTAACCAACTAGAAATGGACAGATAGTGCTAGGTAATGCTATTGGAGACCTCTGGAATGAACTCTTGACAGACGGACCATTCTCTTCAAACAACAGATGTTAAAGCATGCTTTGGGTGAACGAAGCAAGGAGGAGTCATCGGCTGACGAAGATAAACTTTCTCAACACAGTGACAGCATCATGGATTACCGCCAAATGAAACCAGAAGCAGGTAACCGTTCTAAGTGTTATATTTCATTACAGTGGTTCCCAAGCCTTTTTCTCCATGGACTACTTGAAAGTTGCTGAGGGTCTTGGTGGATCACTTAATTACTTTGTTGTAGCAATTGTAAAGTGCCATGCTAGATGCTGTATGATTTTTAATTGTATTTTTGCTGCTTTTATTTCTTTATGCTGTATTACAATTTGAATTCCATAAAATTCCAAAGCCACGGGCTGTCTGAACAAAGCTTGCGGACCACCGTTTGGCAACCCCTGTTGTCTTACATACTGGGTAACTCCAGCTTTCTTTATGTGCGTTGGGACTTCCTTCAGTAAATGCAGGCCTTCTGCTGAGCCTGGATTGGCATCACTGTGTAATGGTGATAGCAATGGCTAGTCCTAGGGATTTAAGCAAAATCAGTATTATGGACTGTATTCATTTAATGGGTTTTTTTTAAAAGAAATTTATTTAAAAGTGTGAATCTAAGGGCTAAAATGAAATGAATGCAGTCTTGGAATATGGGATAGCCGAGTATTTGGTCCCAGAGAGTTCCCCTGGAAACAGGAGTCACTGTCTCTACCCCATTGGCTGTTGAAGGGCATTCACCCTGAAAAGTTCTTGCTCGGCTGAGCATTACCTTGCCAGCGTCGCTGTGGGTTAACACGATCACATGATCATGTGGGCTCTGGGGAAGTGCAGCAGCCGCTGTCTTCCTCCTTTGGCCATGCTGCACTGTTATGAGCTAAGCTGTGCTTTGGCTTAGGATGTCATCCGAACCTGGGTGCATGGTGTGTTTTCCTCCCAAGAACGAAACTTGTTCACAACTTGCGGTTTGTCGGGAGCAAGACAAACCATGAACCTGAGTACAGATGGCACACTAAGCTAAACGATGGCTTGGTACACAGCACCAGGACCAAAGGAGGAGCAAAGCAGCCACAGTCTCCTCTTGTGCATTTGCACTGTCATTGTTCGGCTTAGTCTGCTGTGTGAACCACGTGAGAGTGTCTGCAGGCACCTCTCAGTTCAGCAGCTATTATTAGAAGCACTTATTTCTTATAGCTACTCCACTTCCCAGAAGAGCCCCCAGCAGGCAGCGGTCACTTTCTACTTCGCCACCTCGATCGAGCCACCAACTATCATCTGAATTGGACGGTGCATTTCGGAAAGATGTGAGAGGGCCGGCTGGAAAGATGCGTGATCGCTTGCAAAAGGAACAGGACCAGAGGAAACTGAGAGCAAAGGTAATGGCAGCAGGATTGCAAGATGCAGCCCCCCAAGATGAATGGCCAATAACCTCAGTAGGCAAATAGGCGCACCCAACATTGAAGAGGCTGCACAGAGGCCTATTGCACAAAGGGTATAGATGGTTTAGCTGCTTCCCCAGAGAGCAGGTTATAAGTTGTTGTTGTTTAAATGGGGGCATGACCAGAGTTTGGAAGATCTCTGATGCCAGGGGTTTGGTCCTGCAGG
This sequence comes from Rhineura floridana, assembly GCF_030035675.1. Lineage (NCBI taxonomy): Eukaryota > Metazoa > Chordata > Lepidosauria > Squamata > Rhineuridae > Rhineura > Rhineura floridana. Next base: position 41,527,769 of record NC_084482.1, read on the forward strand.
GTCTCCGGAGGTCTTAGACCCTTTACTTTTTTGGGAGCAGAGTCTCTTTCTCTCCAGCATCCTACAAGCCAATCAGCATGAAAGGGAGTGTGTTAGCCACTGCGAAGAGTCTTCTAATGTGCTTCCTTTGTCCTTTCCTGCTGAGTGAAAAGAGGCAAATCAGCCACTGAGAAGAGTCTTCTCAGTGCTAACACTTTCCTCTTTCATGCTTCTTGGTTCCTAGGCATTAACAAGGATCTCATTCTCAGCCCACAGCAAAAAAAAAAGCAGGGGAGGGCATGGCTGTGATCAACTTGAAGGGACCCTGCACTTATGAATTTGCCACTACTCTACTGCTGACTCTCTAAAAACCCACCCAGTGAATTTGCTGGAGCTGTGCCAGGACATGAGCAACCTAGGAAACATGCATTCATTTCTCTTTTGGACTTGTTATATGGCTTCAGCAAAGGGTTTAGCCAAATAATAAAACAGCTTAAATAATCCTTCATCCTTTTTTAATTTCTCTGCTGTTCTGGCCCTGATACTTATCAAGCATCCTTTTCTAAATTGCATGTGGTTTTGACTGGTTATTAATCTTGCAGTTATGTTTCTGAGAGAAGCTTCATGGATGTTTTGGTTTTGTAACTTCTCGAAAAGGATCTTATGTCCAGATCAGCAGTGAAGAACTCGGCCTCATAAAGGCAAAGCTTTGGTTCGGGCTTTAACAAAATTCCTTCCCACATCTTACGTTTTTTTGGGGGGGGGGGATGGGAGGTTCCAGTGAGCTGCAACTTCTTGGTGCTACTACTAAGTCCTTTACTCCTCTGTACCAGTTTAGTATTTTTAACAGATAAAACTTGGTAATGCCCTCTGCGTGAGAGTTTCCAATATTAGCTACAGCAAACATAATTCTGACTTTCACAGTGGCTATGGGTAGAGGCTTTTAGTTTTTGTGCTAGTTGCTTTGTTTTTATGTATCCAGTGTTCCACATGCTTACTTGGCCTTCCTCTCCTTCCCCAAATGCCCCCCAAATATGCTCCAGAGGGTCCCCCAACTCTCCAGAGCTGAGTTTGAGGGTGCACAGCGGACTGGAGAGGACAGGAAAGGATTGCACTTGCAGAAGTCCATTGTGCCAGCAGCACTGCAGTGTTGGATACAGTCCTATATTGTTATCAACCTTTAAAGACACAGGATTATCCTGCAAGCCTAAACCTCTGCCTAGTGACTGTTCCCTTGCACCATGGTGGTGGTCCTGTTAGGATCCACACCCTAAGATTGATCTGGCTGTTGGTCTCTTTGTGAGCAGAGTTCAAATTTTTGGTTCTTACCTTTTTGAAGCCCTGCATGGCGTAGGACTTTGGTACCTGGCATTCCCCTGCCTGTGAATTAAGATGATCTTTAGAGGCTCTCCTCTAGGTGCCTTTGCCCTCCGAGGCGAGATGAGCAAGAACTGGAAAGAGGGTTGCCTTTGCTGTGCTGCCCCTCCTGTGGAATTGGCTTGTCTGCTAGTTGCATCTGTTGTTTGCTTGTTTGGTCCTTCTGATGCCAGTTATTTCCACAGGCCTTTAAAAAATATTACCTGAACTGGTTTTATTCTTTTGTGAAGTTTTTACACTTTTAAAAATTGATTTTTTTTTTGCTGCTTCGGTATGTAGATTTGCTATTTTTATTTAGCTTAGTTGTCAGGTGCCTTGGGGGTGGAAGTACAGAAAAGTGGCATGTAATTCATAAATGCGTACACTTTTTATGTAAATTGCTCAGGCTTTATTTTTGCCTTCTAGCTCTTGACTAAAGCCTATGAAGATGAATTAAGAGCTTATGAGGCTAGTGAGAGATTTGAACTGGCAGAGCTAAAGGCCAAGGCCAAGGAAACGGTAAGGAGGAGCATAAGAGAACAGAGGTGTTGATAGCAATGTGCATTTCTTGTGCTGATTTCTGCTTTCCTGAGATTCAGAGGGAGGATTTCCTCTTTCAAGGAGAATCTTTCCAATTGGTTGGCCTTCCAACCATGTACTACAACCATTAAGTGAATTATGGTCACACCAACATCCTGGATGTTGTGTGATCATACCATTCGCGTCAGGATTCTTGGGGCTAGTTTTGCACTGAATCCAGGATTGGTGACTGTTCATTGGTAACAGGCCTCCAACTTCACTCTGTAGGGTCTTGTGCGGTTGTGTCTCCTAGTTCAGCTACCAGACATCACTTACAAGGAGGAAGATGACGCTTCAGGTTTGGTTCCTCAGCACACACCTAAACTGTGGCCTCTTTTTTTTTTTACTATATGATAAGAAACAAATAATATTCCAGAATAACACATACAGCTTAAGCACACCTAAACAGTATAGCCATATATAACAGTGCATGGAAACATCAAATCCCAGGTGCAGGTAGGAGAAGAACTTCTACGTTATATTTTTGCATTTCTCTGACATTTAGGTCATCTTGGGGACTTGCCTTGGATGAGTTTGGACTTACCCAAACTTGAATGAGCCTTTTTTATGAGCCCCATATCTGTGTATTTCTGGCTGGGACTTGTGTCCCACCATCTTCCCGATGTAAAGAAAAGAAATGAAGTCACTCCAGATTGTTGCAAATAAATCTGTTCCCTTTGCTTTTCTTTGTGACTTAATGTGGCATGTTACTTTCTCCTTTCCTGCCGTTATATAAGTTTGGTGCACCAGTTCTGTATATTCTGTCCCAAAGTGTTTTTCCAGTGCTGTACAATGATCAAATGTACTGCCACAAGCATAAACCTAATCAAGTCCTTTGAATGTCCTTCTGCATTATCACAAGAAAAATAGACAAGCACAGGTTGGGGTCTTTAACCATGGAGTACCAGATAATGAGGCTTATCTCAGCAATAACATCATCCCAACACACATCTGCCAGAGGACATTACCATCACAAATGAAAATAGACTGTAGCCTCTTTGATACCAAAAATGATTAGTGCTAATTAGACTCTTGAAGGTCATGTGAAAGCATATTGATTTTGAAGGGATGTGGTTGGTAATAGGTTGCCCGTGAATCGTATGGCCAGGTGAACAGTGGCATCCAGAACATTAATGGAGACTTATTCAAGCAATACTTCCCCCAGTGCAGTGGCACTGGGCAAATCCAGAAATTACTGGATTTCATATCCAACAATTCAGATGTAGTCAGAGAGGAAAACTGCAACCACATTAATGCTGGTAGTGTCTAACCTTTCTTTAAGACACAAGCTTGGATCTAAAAACGCTTTCTGGTGACGCATGAAGAAGAGAAGACTAATTCCCCTTCCATCTGCATGTACCCATGAAAAGCCACCCTGGAAGTTCACATCCCCCTGGAACCAATTTTCAGGGTTCTTAAAGGGCAGAAGTTGGGAGCCTTTGACCTGCCAGATGTTGCTGATCTGCATCTCCCATCAGCCCAGCCAGCATAGCCATTAACTGAGGCTGATAGGCATCTGGAGGGCTAAAGGTTCCCAATCCCTGTTAAAGGATTATAAATGAGGGGAATTCAGTAACTCCTCCTGCATGAACTGTAGTGCTGTGGGATTTAAATCCAAGCCACAGATATTTGAAGATGAAGAGGTAAAGAATCAAGTATTATGCTTGTATGGACTCAAGAGAAAGCTTGTGTGCCATATTGTCCATTAGTGTAATGTGAAAGAAAGGCAATTCTATCATATGGTGTAGGACTGCATTCAACATGGCATCACAGATAAACCAGGCATGGTGCAGTATAAGAGACCTGGTACACAGAGATCCTCCTCTCCCTTGCACAGCATCCATTTGCCCTACTGAAGAATTTGGCCCAGTCCATGTGAATATCCTTGCAAACAGCCAAAGGCTATTTTTGGAAGTATTTGCATTTTAGTAACTGTTCTCCATGTGTGTTTGCATCTAGGAACAAAAATACCAAGAGAACTTATTTAAAGAACCCCCAAGAGTCTTGCAAGCAGCGAAGATTTATTCCAGAAAAAACGTACCTCGGAATCCCAAACTCAGCCAGTGGATTTCAAGAGGAGGGTTTGCAAAGCCAAAGAAAGCAGCTCTGAGTAAGAATTACAAAACGTGCCTTGGTAGAAAGCCTGGCATCTTTTGGAAGCATTGACTGAAGGCCAAGAATACTGGGTTCTTGCCAATGTATAACTGCGAAGCAATTCTCTCTTATGACCGCCGTATGTCTAGACTTGTGTAAAGGAAGCAAATTCATGTACTAATATGTAGCTCAGACTGCAACTCATTCCAGCATCTTCCTTAGAGGCCATCAGAGAGAGGCCACTGCATTCCTCTCTGCTCCACCAGTTCTTCTAAGTTCACTCCGGTCATGGGGGAGGGGGGAGGGATTGTAGCTTTAAAATTAGTACCCTGAGCAAAGCATGCAAGCAATGCTTATGAAGCTTGATGTTCTTCTCCAGTGGGCACCAGGATACCCCCAAGTGGGTACTGTCTTCCTCTCCTGTTGTTTGAGGCAGGAAAGAGTTAACACTCTGACGGACTGTTACCTCAGTCCCTTCCACGGAGTGTTAGTTCATTTTCCTGCCTCCTTGAGCAGTACTTATTTTCTGCCTAGTACTGATTGTGCCGTTGCTACAAGAGTGCTGGGAGAGATGCTGTCAAAGAAAAGGGGGCACTCCATAAACAGCACCCTCAGTTTGGCTCGGCATGTTCTCTCTCTGTGGCGAAAAGCCGCAGCCTGAGTGATGCCGGTTCTATTGGTCAGTGCAGAGAAATACCTGCAAGAAGTGCTCAACTCTCTATTTTGGAGCATTGTACAGGGGTGGTATTTAAATAAGAACATAAGTACATAAGAAGAGCCTGCTGGATCAGGCCAGTGGCCCATCTAGTCCAGCGGCCCATCTAGTCCAGCATCCCGTTCTCACAGTGGCCAACCAGGTGCCTGGGGGAAGCCCGCAAGTAGGACCCGAGTGCAAGAACACTCTCCCCTCCTGAGGCTTCCGGCAACTGGTTTTCAGAAGCATGCTGCCTCTGACTAGGGTGGCAGAGCACAGCCATCATGGCTAGTAGCCATTGATAGCCCTATCCTCCATGAATTTGTCTAATCTTCTTTTAAAGCCATCCAAGCTGGTGGCCATTACTGCATCTTGTGGGAGCAAATTTCATAGTTTAACTATGCGCTGAGTAAAGAAGTACTTCCTTTTGTCTGTCCTGAATCTTCCAACATTCAGCTTCTTAGAATGTGCACGAGTTCTAGTATTATGGGAGAGGGAGAAGAACTTTTCTCTATCCACTTTCTCAATGCCATGCATAATTTTATACACTTCTATCACGTCTCCTCTGACCCGCCTGTTCTCTAAACTAAAAAGCCCCAAATGCTGCAACCTTTCTTTGATTTTGTTGAGTGTGGGTAAGGTGGCAATGGGTTTCATGTAACTGTCTAAATGCTGTAATTGTGCAGATCAAATATGCATGTACATATATTGCCCAACTTAATCTGCTTTCAAGATACATAATTTTACAAGATTTTACCCCCAAAAAGAGAAAAATGTAGCTTAGGGTACAGTCCATCTTGCATTTACGCTGGGCTGAGGGGAGTTGGATGCAGCGGATCTCCAGCTGAACTTGCTGGGCTGTAGTTCAGCCAGGGCTCACCTGAGACCAGCATAAGTCGTCCATCCCCCCCAAAGAGGCATTCTAGTGGGTGTGTTGGGAGGGGATCTAGGCCACATCCAACTTATGTTTGGAGTGTTGCTGCAGGTCCCAATTCAGGCAAAAGTTATGCCGGGAAAAAGGTCGGCCTCAGAAAATAAATACAATAGAAGTCAATAGAGAGGGCTTACTCTGTGGTAGGGGTATTTGGGAGAGCAGACTTTTACTTCCTGGTCCCTGCATGCAGCTCCCAGCTGAGCCGGCATTCAGCCAACCCAGAGGCTCCTGAATGGCAATTGGATGTGGTGGAACTTTATGCCAGGTTCTCTTGCACAGGCACCACTTATGCTGGCTTCCTGAGTTGGATTGCTCTGCTCATCAGAGAGTCTGACAATAGGAGCCTTGGGAAAGAACTAGCACTTATGATTGCTGTGGAAGTGCTTCTTTGTCCTACTAATTCCTGATGCTTTAGTAGTTGATAATGTCCAAACCTATGAGGGCTAGCATCTTGGGAGGGAAAGCCAAGATTCTGCAGCTGTTAGGCTTTCTTTTCAATTTTGAGTGTATACCAAAATACACAGAATGCACAGTCTTAGACTCTGGGAACAGTAGGACTTATTTCCAAGTGAACCTGCCTAGGATTATGCTGTTAGACACCACAGTCCTTTGGCTTATCAGTTCTATTTCTAATGACTGAAAGAAAATGTTCAACTGAAAGATGGACTCTAGAATGGAGGAAGTTGCTTTCTAATATTTTTCAGGACTGTTAACAGTGAAATTCTGCAAGAATATAGAAAAAGCACAATGTACTGGTTTCTGAGAATCTCAATTATCAACTAATTTCAGAAAGGAAAAGGAAATAAAGTCTGCATCCATAAGGGTTAGAACTTTGTGATCGAAAGTGTATGGGCAACAACTTAATGGACTGTCAAATGGCAGAGGTGACAGAATAAAATTGCCAGCTGGGCTTCAATGCCCTTCCCTTATCCAGTGATAGAAGAACCCAAATCAATGGTGTAAAATAATATTTGCATTACTTGCAGGCCAAAAAATCCAACTTTTCTTGGGGGAGATTTGGATTGTCTGGGCACAGACAGGTTGTTGTTGTTGTTGGAGGGTTCAGAATACACACAGACCTGGCATCCTCATTTGTAATAAATTACTATTAACACTGGATTATGACTGACAATGAACAAAATGGTTCTTGGCCTGTGTATTCCCACAAATAGGATTAAGTGGCAATTAAGAGATTAAAGGGAAATTTAAACCAAGGCTAGGGATGTTAAATAATCAACAGAGAAACGCACTGACTGACCAAGATGAAATAAAAGGAAGATGAAAGCAATACACTGAAGAACTCTATAAAAGAGATGCAAAGATGACGGATTCATTCACGGAGGAACCATATGATGAAGAACCAGAAATTTTAGAATGTGAGGTGAAAGCTGCTCTTCAAATACTTGGAAGAAACAAAGCACCAGGAACAGATGGCATACCAATAGAGTTGCTACAAACTACTGAGATTGAATCTTTCCAAATTTTGACAAATTTGTCAAGAAATATAGAAAACTAAACAATGGCCCACAGACTGGAAGCGTTCAATATACATCCCAATTCCAAAGAAAGGGGATCCCAGGGAATGCAGTAATTACCAAACTATTGCCTTAATATCCCATGCAAGTAAAGTAATGCTCAAGATTCTATAACAAAGGCTCTTACCATATATGGAGTGAGAAATGCCAGATGTCCAAGCTGGATTTAGAAAGGCAAGAGGCACCAGAGATCATATTGCAAACATACATTGGATAATGGAATGAAGCAAGGAATTTCAGAAGAAAATCACCCTGTGCTTTGTAGATTCCAGCAAAGCCTTTGACTGTGTAGATCATGAATAACTGTGGAATGCTTTAAAAGAAATGGGGATGCCACAACATCTGATTGTCCTCATGCGCAACCTATACTCTGGACAAGAGGCTACTGTAAGGACAGAATATGGAGAAACCGATTGGTTCCCCATCGGAAAGGGTGTGAGACGGGTGTATTTTATCACCCTATTTGATTAATCTATATGCCGAACATACACGGAAAGCGGGATTGGACCAAGACGAAGGTGTGAAAATTGGAAGGAGAAATATCAATAATTTAAGTTCTCCAGTGGTCACCAGGACACCGCCAAGTGAGTATTGTCTTCCTTGATAGTGCTTGAGGCAGGAAAGAGTTAACACTCCAAACAGACCATTACTGCGGACCCTCCCACGGAGTGCTAGTTCATTTTCCTGCCTTGCTTGAGCAGTACAGTACTGATTTTCACTTTGCTCTTCAGTCTGGCCGAGTTATATCCTTATTTATTTGTCTGTTTAAATTATTTATTAGTAGTTAATGTTCAGTTGACTTGTCTCTGAATCTGTATGGGTGTTTGTATGTAGTTTCCTAAGGAATTTGCAGTGAGTGCCTGAATGGCAGTTAAGTGTTTGTTAGTCCGTTCAGCATACCTCGCTAGTATACCTTTGAGCTCCTGAGATTAATTAGCCTAATGATTCTCCTCAGTTAATGAATTTCCTCTGTGATTTTCTTCAGCTGAATGTCAAAAAGACTGAAGTAATGACAATGGAAGATTTATGCAACTTTACAGTTGACAATGAAGACATTGAACTTGTCAAGGATTATCAATATCTTGGCACAATCATTAACCAAAATGGAGACAATAGTCAAGAAATCAGAAGAAGGCTAGGACTGGGGAGGGCAGCTGTGAGAGAACTAGAAAAGGTCCTCAAATGCAAAGATGTATCACTGAACACTAAGGTCAGGATCATTCAGACCATGGTATTCCCGATCTCTATGTATGGATGAGAAAGGTGGATAACAGAAAAATCAACTCATTTGAAATGTGGTGTTGGAAGAGAGCTAATAATTGGGTGTCAGAACAAATTAAACCAGAACTGTCACTAGAAGCTAAAATGATGAAACTGAGGTTATCATACTTTGGACACATCATGAGAAGACATGATTCACTAGAAAAGACAATAATGCTGGAAAAAACAGAAGGGAGTAGAAAAAGAGGAAGGCCAAACAGGAGGTGGATTGACTCCATAAAGGAAGCCACAGACCTGAATTTACAAGATCTGAACAGGGTGGTTCATGACAAATGCTCTTGGAGATCACTGATTCATAGCGTCGCCATAAGTCGTAGTCGAATTGAAGGCACATAACAACAACAATGAGGGATTAACTACATATTACATGCTAATGTTTGCAACAGAACTTGCCAACCTTTTTTTGAAAAAGAAAAGTGGCTTTGTGTGGGAATGAGATGGAGCCCAGAGAGAGCAGCTGTGTGTATGCTTAACCCTTCAGGTCCTACCCACCAACTTTGTTGGGTAACAAAAACTTTTGGGGCAGAATTCTTTTAAATGATTGAGACTAGTGATGTGACATATATTTTCATTCTCCAGGGCATTAACCTGCAGCTTTTTCCCTAGACAAAATGCTGGCAGCTTGAAGACTGGGGCCTCTGGCTGCACCATCTTGGACTTGTTTCTCCAGAGCTGTGTGGCTTATATCCACCTCGGCCTTTTTCTCTTACAGTGAAGGTCAAGAAGAACAATCTCTTGCCTCTGCTCCTGGAGGATTTTCCTCACCTGCACATTTCACGCCCCGTTATGAATAAGATGTGGCAACAGCAGCTTGCACAGATAGAACAACTGAAGTCCCCCAGCAATAGAAACGAATTCAGATTGCAAAGTGAAGTGAGTTAATCTGCCTGGGCTGAGGAGGATCCTAGTCTTTTCTTTTTTTGGGGGGGGGGGGAGAATCCTGTGATTGTACTTTCTGATTTTATAAAGGACTGGGTGTTATCTGAAGATTTAGAAATGGTAGTGCATCTTCTAACAGCTGCCCAAATGTTGATTTCAGCAAATTGGAAGAAAATAAGAACTTCAACTGTTGAAGAGTGGATTGTAAAATGATGGTAAATAGTATACATGGTGAAATTAACTAACATAGTAAGGGTTAGAATGCGGAGGCAGCAGAACATTTTCCCTATGAGTCCGGCCATCACAGCGGGTTTTAGCTCCACCTATTGTGCGAAGGCAAGAATGTCTTTGAAGTCAAGACTAGGGGCGTCAGGCCCCTCCCACTCTCCAGTTCATTCTTGCCTTTGTACGAACAAGATTGAGATCTATATAGCGTAGCGTTTAGCTAAGTTCTTTTGGTGTTTTGTTTGTGTGTTTGTTTGACAGGGCGGAGGTATTGTCTCCTGTGTGTCTCCAAGTGTCCTCCTTCCCTCTGTCTTGTGTTTAACTGCTTTTAACTGTATCCGATTTTTGGGGACTTCTCTTGGGAAACCTTTTTCCCTTGCCCGGGCAGTTTGTTTCCCCTATTGGATTACTCCCCACCCCTAAGAGAGACCGCGGCTGCGGATCCTCCTCGTCCTTTCGTTTTTCTTTCTCTCTTGGGCTCTGCGCTTCCCCTGGGAACTTGCGGCTGCAATTCCCTTCTAGCGGCTTGTCTTGCTGGGCTCCCTTTTCCCCGCGCTCCGTGACACTCTCGGAAGACCGCGGCTGCGGTTTTTCTGATCTCAGCGGGAGCTTGCGGCTGCGGCTCCCGCTGTTACCCCGTCACCCGTTTTAGCCTGCCCGGGTCCGTTCTCGCCCCACTGAAACCTGTGGCTGCAGCTCTTTCATTAACCTGCGAGACTGTCTGCGGCTCCCTCATTAGCGCTTTTACCTCAGCTCACCCTACCACGAAGGGCTTTGCAGACGGCGACAGCGGCTCCCTCTGCGGTGGCTGCCGCATTTCCCCTACTGCCTCTTCCCTCCTGGGGGTTTTTTAGAGCCGCTAGTGCGGCTTTCGGCCTCGCGGCTCCTCCTGCAAGACTGTGCTGGGCAGCCCTTCCCCCAGTTCGCTTCCAGACGGCCGCCATTGCTCCTTCTCTCTCCGCGCTCTTTTTTCCGGGCACCATTTTTTGAATTCAAATTTCCCGCCTTTTTTGTTACCCTTTATTAACCATCGGATACCTCCCCTGCAGGCTATTTATCCGTATGTGTGTTGTATACGTGCTGCAGACAGACTTACACAGGACTGACTTACACACAATTTTACTGTGGCTGTAATCATAGTGGCTGGATTATATTATCAAGGCTGGAGCTCCAATCCTAGTGGGCTGGATTGTATTATCAAGGCTGGAGCTTTAATCTTAGTGGCTGACTTGTACTAAATCTGATTTATATTGGTATATCCTGCCCCCTCTGGGGCCGTGTACCACGCCTGAAACCCAGCCTACAGCACTAATCTGAGTGTGCCAACTCTAAAAACAGCCTATATATATTAACGCTGACTCCTCAGTGCATTCTGCCCCCTCTGTGGCAGTGCACTTCGCCATCTGCCAGCGTATTCTACCCCCTCCGTGGTCGTACGCTGTGCCAGTTCGGGTCTTTACATCCTGCCCCCTCCGTGGCCGTGTACTGCACCCAAGTTAATATAAGATGGCAGAACAGCCAGGCATGTCGCAATCAACCCATATGGGGCCAGATCAGCCAGGCATGCCACAAACAGCCAAGCCACAACATCCTAACACGACTAAGACCAGACATGCCAAAGCTCTGGCTAAGACAAAACATCTTTCCAGCCATAGCAAACCAAAGCGCCCACGTTATGTTTCTGTGCCAACCACCACCACAGCACAGGCACACATAAGCGATATTCTCCATTCCCCTGCTGCTTCCTCTGACGAGGAAGAGTTTGTTGGTTTTCCCGCTCAGTGTTCGCCTAACGAACCTCCCTCTGTTTTACCACCCCAAACATCTGTTCCAATAGCTCCTCAGGCACATACATCTGCCACATCCGGTCTGCAGCTGTCTCCTGATTTCCTTTCCCAACTTCAAGCCATGCTGGCATTTTTCACCCAAATGCAGTCACTACCACAAGTTCCTGCCATACCTCAACTCAACATGGACCAACATGCGTGTCATGAAGCTCATTCTTCCTGTTCACCAGATCCCTTTGACGTAGCCAGAGGCAGATGTACGGACGAAGCCTCGTGTGCGGAGGAGTCAACTTTCACTGACCATGTTGAAGGAGACGACTGGAGCGACTATTCAGATCATGAGGAGGATACATCGCATCGTTTGTTTAATACCTCAGACTATCAGCCGCTAGCACGTAGGGTAGTTAATACCCTTGGTCTCCAGACTGCGCCTTCAACTTCGTCCGCTCCAGCTATAAAAGGGGCCAAGGTCCTCAAATCCCCTGCACCTACTGAACACTACATCCCGGTGCCGGACCCAATTGCCAAATTAGCCTCTGAAGAATGGGCTCATCCACTCCAAGCTCGACGCTTCAAGAACCTGGCTGACAGGCTTTACGCCCTAGCTCCAGACTTTGCCACCAAGTTAGATGTCCCTGGCATAGATGAACCAATCGCTCGCCTCGTTTCACGATCACTTTTGCCCAGGGAAGGGGAATCACACCTAAAGGACACTACTGAGCGACGAATAGACTTCGCCCTCCGCAAGAATCACGAGGCCACTGCCGTATCCATGCGTGCCTCCGCTTCAGCCTCCATTTTCTCCAGAGCATCTATGATGTGGCTGGATGACCTTCTAGAGGACGCTAACCCTGATCCTGTCGCCCTCAGAAGAGCGCTATTGAAATTGCGTAAGACAGCAGCTTTTGTGGCCGATGCCACTCTGGATGCCACTCAATTAGGGGCACGAGCCATGACAGCTCAAATAGTCACTCGACGCACCCTCTGGCTTCGCCACTGGCAAGCTGATTCAGCGGCCAGATTGAACCTGTCCAGGGCTCCTTACTCCGGATCTCTACTCTTCAGCGAGGAAGCTCTAAAGGCAGTGCTGGTTGATCCAAAAGACGCCCACAAACCGGTTCTGGCCACAGTCAAGAACATCGACCACAGGCCTTTCAGGCGATTTCCTTCCTTCCGTTCTAACCAGCCCTTTCGAGGAACGCGGCCAGGAGGACGAGGCCACGACTTCAGATCCTATGACCCCAACGCATTCAGGGGCTCCTGGAACCGACGCTTCCAGGGCAGAGGTCAGTACTAAGGGCGCAGGGGCAACTCATCGTCCTCATATAAGGGAGGCCCTCGCCCACGCAAGTAGTATTAACGCCCTCCCCATAGGTGGCAGATTACTTAATTTTGGAGATCGATGGCTGCGCCTTACTACGGTCTCCTGGATCAGGGACCTTTTCAGTTATGGCTATACCATAGAGTTCTGGGCAACCCCATCAGACAGATTCCATCCGACTCCTTGCCCAAGGGCACCAGCCAGGCACAACATCATGCAGACAGCTATACACCACCTCTTGGACATAGCGGTGATAGAGCCAGTTCCCACAACTGAGAGGTCGGAAGGGGTGTACTCCCTCCTATTTGCTGTGCCAAAACGAGATTTATCATGGAGGGCAGTATTGGACCTCAAGTTTGTCAACCGTTTTGTAACATATCGCAGGTTCAAAATGGAATCACTCCATTCCATTACGGAGAGTCTGCATGAAGGAGACTTCCTGGCTTCTATCGACCTTAAGGAAGCGTATCTCCATGTGCCCATTTGTATAGCCCACAGGAAGTTTCTTCGGTTTGCTTTTGGCCACCAGCACTTTCAATATAGAGCGATGCCATTCGGCCTCTCCTCTGCTCCAAGAGTGTTTACCAAGGTGCTACTCATCCTAGTGGCTTATCTCCGGACCCAAGGGGTTCATATCTACCCATATTTGGATGATCTGCTAATACGGGCCAAGTCTGAGGAGCTGGCTCATCATCACTTAATGATCACCCTCAATGTTTTGCAGGCCTACGGCTGGCTTGTCAACTTCGACAAAAGCCATCTCCAACCAACCCAACGCCTACTACATCTAGGGGCAATGTTGGACACCCTGCAGGCAATGGTCTTCTTGGCTCCAGATCGCATCACTGCCATCACAAGCATCGCAAGGTCCCTGATGCAACAAACATCCGCAGACGTCATGCTTCTCGCCAGAGCGCTCGGGATATTCATCTCTACAATCCACATTGTGCCATGGGCTCGAGCCCACACTCGGCCCCTTCAATGGGTTCTGTTGCCTTTTCAAAAAGACATTGCCAGCTCCAACCATCGCAAAGTTCGTTTGAGCCCCGCACTGCGCCTCTCCTTCCGCTGGTGGACCAAGGTTCAACACCTCTCCAAGGGCACGTCGTTCAGAGAACCCCGCAGAACCATTGTAACCACGGATGCCAGCCTCATCGGTTGGGGAGCCCACTGCAACTCCCAGTACGTTCAGGGGGTTTGGTCCACCGCAGAGCAAACTCAAAGCATCAACTGGCTGGAGCTAAAGGCTGTCCACTTAGCTCTACTTCATTTTCAGTCTCTGTTCCCTTTGGATCATGTGCTCATTCGAACAGACAACACGTGTGTAAAATCACATTTGAACAGACAGGGGGGCACCAGGTCTCGTCCTCTGCAGGACTTAGCCTCCCTCATCTTTGTCTGGGCAGAACAACATCTACAATCCCTGAAAGCAGAACATCTCAGAGGGATTTGGAATGTGACAGCAGACTGGCTCAGCAGACAACAGGTCTTTCCGGGAGAATGGAAACTTCATCCAGCCATTTTCCATCGTCTCCAGTGTCGGTTCGGCGCCCTCTCAGTCGACCTGTTTGCTTCCAGTCACAATTGCCAGCTTCCCAGGTACTTTACCCGATACCTGGACTCAACAGCAGAAGCAGTGGATGCTCTGACAACACCATGGCCAGACGGTCTATTGTACGCCTTTCCTCCCATACCATTGTTAACCAAAACCTTGAGGAAGGCTCAAACCGAGAAGGCACAGCTGGTTCTGATAGCACCATTTTGGCCACGCCGACCGTGGTTCTCAGATCTTCTGGTAATGTCAATGATGGATCCTTGGACACTTCCAGTCAGGCCAGACCTCCTATCCCAGGGTCCAGTTCTGCACCAGGACCCTACTTGGCTCAATCTAACAGCGTGGCGTTTGAACGGGGACATTTGAGGTCAGCTGGACTGTCTGACGCTGTGATTGATATTATGTTGGCCTCGAGAAGACCATCTACCACTCGTATTTATCAACATACCTGGGTGGCTTTCTCCAAGTGGTGTCAGTCCCACCACCATGATCCATCCCAGGCCACTGTGCATCAGGTGCTGCAATTTCTCCATAGCGGCTTTATGATGGGACTTCGACCCAACACTCTATGTCGACATGCGTCCACTCTGTCGTCCATCCTCTCAGTGTCCTCTCCTGGAGATCATATTTCCTCACATTCGTTCATCAAACGTTTTTTGAGGGGAGTCGCCCTACGCTCTCCGGCTGTTGTCCATCGGTTTCCCTCATGGAGTTTGCCGAAAGTTCTGCAGGCTTTGCAACGCCCTCCGTTTGAACCCATCAGGACTGTGCCCCTACGTATACTGTCCTTCAAGGTCTTGTTTCTGATCGCAATCACATCTGCCAGACGCGTTTCGGAGTTGGGCGCATTGTCTTCTGCTCGACACCTCTGCGACTTCCATAAGGACTCTGTTGTACTGAAGACTGATCCTTCCTTCCGTCCCAAGGTCGATTCAGTTTTTCATTGCAACCAGGACATTGTTTTGCCTTCCTTTTGCCCGAATCCTACCCATCCTCTAGAAAAGGCTTGGCATTCGTTAGATGTCCGGAGGGCTCTCAAGACCTACCTGTCTAGGACCCAAGAGATTCGACGAACGGAGTCTCTGTTTGTATCCTTTCATCCAAGGTCTATGGGGCATAAAGTATCCAATCCTACCTTATCCCCTTGCTTAAGGGCATGTATTACTTTAGCATATGAGTCTCTGAAGCTGTCAGTTCCAGCTAGTATAACGGCTCATTCTACCAGGTCAGCTGCCACTTCGGCTGTTTTTGCCACTAATGCTCCTGTTGCCGATATTTGTAGGGCTGCAGTCTGGTCTACCCCACACTCGTTTATAAGGCATTATAAAATTGATCGTTATGCCTCTGCTGACGCATCTTTCGGCAGACGAGTGTTGCAACAGGTTCTTAATGAGGATTAACACGTGGGTGGTCCCTCCCTGTATGGGCTGCTGTGGTACATCCCGCTGTGATGGCCGGACTCATAGGGAAAATGGACCATTGGTCTCACCTGAAGGGTGATTTTCCTATGAGTACGGACATCACGACCCTCCCAGTTGGAGGATGACTATATATTTTCTAATGTATTATATGTTACTGTTACGCTATTATTTAAATTTAAGAGTGAAGTCAAGACTTCTAGTTCTGTTATACCGCGATGTTGGAGTCATGTTACTATGCATGGTACTATTGTGTTATTTTCCTGTTGCCAGGCCGGTTGGCCTTGTTCTTGTATTTTTAGATATTTCTCCTTAGACTCGCTGTGAATGAACTGGAGAGTGGGAGGGGCCTGACGCCCCTAGTCTTGACTTCAAAGACATTCTTGCCTTCGCACGATAGGTGGAGCTAAAACCCGCTGTGATGTCCGTACTCATAGGAAAATCACCCTTCAGGTGAGACCAATGGTCCAATCTCTTCATAGAAAAATGGAGTATGGTTTTTTTAGTATGTCTTATGTATTGGAGTAAGAAAACTCAAGAAAATGTACAAACTATATTGTTTGTTGTAATATAATCTATTTTGTCTTCGAGTATATGATGTACAATTATGATTATTCAAAAAATGAAAGAAAGACAAAAGCTTAAGAAAAGAGGGTCACTGTCTTTAAAGATTAGGTGGGGCAGTGTACCAGCAGCACCAGCCAAATACACATTGTTTAAGGCTCTGATCCTATGCACACTTTCCTGGGAGTAAGCCACCATTGCATAAAGTGGGAATTATTTTTGAGTAAATGGGCACAGGATTGCATTGCAAAATGTGCTAATTGGCACCATATTGCTGCTTGGTTTTTCCTTGCTACAGTCCTGTTAAGGCTAAGAAAAGGCTACAGGAAGTTTTCCCAGATCCCACCTGAGCATACCCTGAGCAGCTCCTTTCAACAAGGAATTAGTTATTACAGCCTGATCACATTCTGAGGTTGGAGCGTAAAGGAGATTGGGGGTATGGGGAGGCAGGTCAAAGAGGGAATTGGACTACAGAGGTCTGCCTTTGTGGAAAAGGAAAGAGCTGCTTCTGAAGGAATGGAGTGTGTCCTTCCTCTTACAAGTGGGTTGGCTTTCCGTGTGATCTCCACCGTGCTCCATGTTTGTGTGTGCAAAAAGAATTTCTGAGAGAAGCAGTCGATCCAAACTTGATGGGGAAAGGACACTTTCTTGTAAGGTGTTACCTGTGATTACAGTATGCAGAAGCTTAGCACATGGGGGGAAAACAATATTACATTTATTTACTTTTCTTTCTTTTTAGGTACTAGAAACACTGAAGAAGCATGACCTCCTTGTTGACCTCATTAAGAAAGAGCAGGCTCATAACAGGAGACTGGTAGGATTTGAAGCTCTTGCAGGGAGTGGAGTGGCCCTCGGGGTGGAGTGGTCGGGGTGGGCTGCCCTCGGCTTCGTGGGTTGCAATTTCTTTTCTTGGAGCCATTTTTACAAGTTGCACAAGTCAGGTTTACAGCCACTCCTCATCTCTCGCATCTGGTTTGGGGATTGACAAATTGTTTAGCAGGGCAATTGTGCAAGATAGTGCCAAATATTGGAGTGAGAAAGAGGAGAGCTGAACTTGAAAAAAATTGCCTTCCTTATTGTCCAGTCTTTGTCCAGCTATAGCACCACTATAGGATGGAGAAGGAAATTCGTATCTTTCAAGTACTGGTCAGTACAACCTTTCCAGAAAATAGTTAATATTTGCTCCATTCTCCTTAAGGAAGCTGAGTTTTCCCCGTTTTTGTTTTTAGCAAGAGTTCAAGCAACGCATTCATCGGCAGAAATGTACTCAGAATAAAATGAGGGAGAGACGTCAGCAAATTGTCAGAGCCAAAAAGTACTACCAGGATTACAGAGTTCAGCTGCGGGCCAAGATGATGAGAGCCAGGACACGTGAGGAACAAGTAAGTGAAAGGGACTGCTCTTCAGGAAATAGTACTTCTGCTCTGCCTAGGGAAGAACCAGTCTAGATTCTGACTGCTATATTGAGACTTCGGGCCAATTTACTTGTTTCCAGTATACCATGATTGCAGCTGCAAAGCTCCATGAACAGCTCCCCTCTCCCCAGTTTGGGTATGTCTACACCATGTGGGTAGGCTGCCATCATATGGATACTTGCAGTAGTAGTGATGATGCTATTGGAATTGGAACACCAGTGTGTAAGGTACCCAAGTGATCCAGCTGACCGATATGATATAAATATCCCTATATTAGCAGCGTCATATGCTGCCTGCTCACAAGAGACCAGCTTTGTGATGGTGGTAATATATATTCTCCCTTTATCATGATGCTGGCCAATCTTAAACAGTGAGACAAAGCAGTATTCAACTAAGTATTTGTGCTAGTGCAATGATTAGCACTAGGCAATGGGCTTTCCCCACTCCTCTCCCTACATGTGTTCTGCCCTGTGCCCAAACCTGTTCTGGAGGGTTGGGGGAATACCCAGAGCAGACATAGGGGGTGCATGGGGGGTAAGGGGGGGAAATGTTCAGTTGCACAAGGAGAAATGTTTGTGCTAATGGAATGTTCACCTTAGGATTACTTCAAATACAACCCTGAGAGTTGGGGGCAATTGTGACCGTTTTTAAATAGTAAAATGAACAGTAACTCTAATTTAAGGAGTTCCCACTCTGCTTTCAGTATCTCAAAGATGCCTTTTAGCAAGATGCAAATACATTTTAACATAATGAACTAAGTATTCATTTGCCTTAATTGTTTAATTAAACTAAAAAAATTAGTTAGATGACAGCTCCAGTTAATATTGATCCATGTTGCTGAAGGAGAGGTTGACAACGTGCAATAATGTATGGGCCTTGTCCAAACAAAGAAAGTTTCCATTGAAATTGATGGGTTCTAAAGCGCAACAAACTTTTTCACTAGATAATCAGGGCTGTGGTTTTCTGAGGCCAACCTATGCTTATGCTTGTGGATGTCATACTTTGGTAGATATTTAAACACCTGTTTGAAGAAGGCTTGGAAATTCAGAAGCAAAGATTGCATGAGCTGAGATCATATGCCAAGGAAAAGCGTGCTGAGCAAAGGAGACAACATCAGGCTGAACTGGAGTCCATGGAGAGCTACTATAAGGATCAGGTAGGCTTACTCTTTCTAAGCATAAGAATCGGGTAATGTTTAGCCCATCTACACATAATTTTTTTTCTTGCGCTCTGTTTAGTTTTCAATGTTGGCAGAAGCTGTTTCAGAAGAACGTCAAGAAATCCAAGCCAGAGAGAAAGCACATGCCAAGGTAAGTCTTGTCATCCTAGACTTTCAGTACTGTTGATGAATTGACCAACTGCTGGTCCTAATCCAAATGGTCTCTTTCAGACATTAAACAAAGTGAAACGTGAGCTGAGATCAAAGATGGAGAAAGAGATTAAAGAACTGCAGGACATGATCACACGCACTGATGATGATTCATTCTTCCGAGAATTGGAAGCTGATCGCCTGAAATCTAGACTCTTAGTGGCTTCCTTTCAATATAGCAAAAACTACCAGTTCCTTTGAGTCTTGGGCTGCCTCTTATAAATATCTCTGTGATTTATTTCTGGCAAAGATGAATTTTTAATATAAAAAATATACTGGGCAGCACAGAACCAGAAGTGTAAGGTTAGTAGCTTGTTTTGCTGCCCAGAATTCATTTAAGATTTTTACAATGTCAAGAAATACTAAACTGATATTTTCAAAAGGATTCTTCTACAGACTTTTTGAATAAAAGTTAGCTTTTCAACTATCAAAACTAAGCTTGTGAAGGTTTCTTCTAGGTTAACTTGAACATTATCTTAGTGCACAAGTACAGCTGAGGATGTATTAAAATTGACTGGGTACATTTAGAAACCAAATTCTAGCCTATAGAACAATTTTGTTACTAGTCTTGTGAAGCTTTAAAACAAGAAGAGGTAAGCATTTTGTCTTGGCTGATGCCAAGGAACAAAAGATGGGAAAGGCATGTTCTGCCATTGCCTTTCTAGAATGCTCTGAAATAGATTTAAAGTCAGTAATGTTACGACATGTGTCCTTGGGAACCTGAGTGTGTGAACCTGCCACCCATATGTCCCATGAAACACACCACATTGAGAGGAGGGGGATCTTTTGCTAGGGATAAAACAAGCGCTTTGCCCTGAAATGTGCCTAAATGGTGCATGTATAACCCAAGAAATGCAGGTCCAAACCAGACAAAAGCAACACTTTCTTTTATTGAGAGAAAAGAGAAGAATAGCATCATAAAATTACTGGGTGTGTGGCAGCATTAATCATTAATATTCTAACCCATTCATAACTTCAAACTAAAGATATCAAAGGACCCTATTACTATAAGGAGTGACAGGTAGGAGAGATTACCTGTCCTAGGCCCATGAGTGGGCAGTGGAATACAGCTGAAGTGACGTGAAAGAGCTCTGACCCAAAAGCAGGAAGGAATCTGTTTGCCTCAAGGCTTGTGCCAAGACACAGAATTCCTGCCTGTTCTGTCACTGCAGTCCCGCCTTGAGTTCTTTGAGGGCGTAGGTACACGTGTTGGACTTCAGATTGCCTTTACTCCCCTCTTTTGATCTCAAGCCTTGTTTTTTAAAGCCACTTTTTCTCTTCCCTGAAAAAGGAGAGGGGTGTGGTTGTTTGTAGGTGACACTGAGAAAACTCAGTGATTTCTTCTAATGCTTTCTTTGAACAATAGGATAGTTCTGCTGGGCTTGAGGGAAGTCTGCCAAGGAAGAAGAAAACATTTATTTCCGCTTCTCTTGGTTATTTTTGTTGCTCACAGAACGGCCTTGTGCTGTCCCTTCCCAGTACCTCAGGAATGCATAACCACCAAGACAACAGGGGGTGTGGGGTGGGAATTATAGTCCAGAATGCTCCAGGGCCTTGCACCTCCTTGATCCCATTTGAACCAAAATGGGGTTAGCCGAGCACTTGTAACAGTAAGCAACTTCAACCCCTCACCCATGTGAGGGCTTCAAGGTGTTATGCTGCTACTATAATACCAAAAAGGAAACTTTCACATGAAGGGAACTAGCAGCTTTAGATTCAAGTTGGAAAGATTGCAAGCCAGGTATGCACACACAGCTTGCAAATCCTGCTTGTGGTACTTCCTTTTCGAGCATTATTTTCACTATCAAATCCATTTTTATCCTCCCTTTCTATCTCAGTATAATTCATAATCCAATCCAACACTATAAAAAGGAAAGACAGTGAGATAAAAACCATAATAAAATAGTGCATAAGCGCCGTTTAAGAAACAACATGGCCCATAGAAAAATATCAGCTCATACATTCTTTGGAACAAAAGCCCCTGATGAGGCTGGGATGTTCAGGCTGCCCCCCCACCCCCCACCCCCAGTGTCAATTATCGATCCAGCGCAGGTGTACTGCAGGAAGGTGGGGCTGGGAATACAAGCAGGCAAGGGTTTTTTGGTTTATTAAGCCACAGAAGGAGGATGGCAGACAGAGCAAAAATAGAGGTAGAATCACATCTGCAAGGTAGATTGTGAGTCTCTCTCTCTGCACAATCCTACTTACTCCAATCTTGGTAGGGCCAAAGGCTGTGGCAAGGAGAGGGAAATCAGACATTAGAGCTGCTTCCCGCTCTCTGCCCTTAGAAGAGAGGAAGATCAGATGCATCCTATGGCATTGGAAGGCTAATACAAAAAAGGGAGCCTAAGGGGGGGGCTGTTTTCTCATGGGCCATAGGATGCCAGGCAAGTTTTTAGATGCCAAAAAAATCCACCACAAGTGCTTTTAAGCAGTTGGTGGTAATGACAGGGTCTGGCGTAGAAAGATTTATCACCACAGCTACAGCTTGTTTTGATTATATTAATGGGGCTGAACTACAACAAATCCAGCTCTCAATGATAAATCCAGTTCTAATAAGAAGGATGTCTCCCTGACTGATTCAGTAGAGGAAGCAAGTTTTCCATACGCTTAGCTTTTACTCGTTGAAGAACAAATAGTATTCTCTACTGAAAAATGTTGGTTCTTTCACCCAGCCAAAGATAGAAATTGTTAAAATTTCCAGATGGGTGGCAGTGTTATCCTTTAAAGTGGCACAAGACACTTTTGTTCTTGCTGCAAGAATCTAAGAAATTTGTTGTGGCATAACTTTTGAGGACTACAGTCCACTTCATCAACTGGATTAAGTGCTATCCTAGTAACGTTATAAATTCCTATTGAACAACAGTGGTGTTTAAGGTAGCCATAAGTTACTTGTCCTATTGGAGCACTAGCGTTCATATGCAGCAGCTATGAAAAAGGCAAATTCCATGTTAGGAATCATTAGGAAAGGAACTGAAAATAAAACTGCCAATACCATAATGTCATTATACAGATCTATGGTAGGATTGCACTCGGAATACTGTGTACAGATCTGAGTGCCACACTTCAGAAAGGGTATTACAGAACTGGAAAAGGTTCAGAAAAGGGCAACCAAAATTATGAAGGGGATTAAGCAACTCACCTGTGAGGTAAGATGGCAGCATTTGGGGCTTTTTAGTTTAGAAAAATGTGACATGAAAGAGGTGTATGGAATTATGCATGATGTAGAGAAAATAGAATAATGTTCCTCTAACACTAGAACATCCACTCAAGCTGAATGTTGGAAGATTTAAGACAGACAAAAGAAAGTACTTCACATGCTTACTCCACCAGAGGCAGTGATGGCCACCAACTTCGATGGCTTTAAAACAGGATTAAACAAATTCATGGAGGATACGGCTATCAGTGGCAACTAACCACAATGGCTATGTTCTACCACCGTGTGAGGCAGTATGCCTCTGAACCAGGGCTGTGGAGTTGGAGTTGTGAGCAATTTTGGGTGGACTTGGAGTCAGAGTCGGGAGCAATTTTGGGTGGAGTCAGAGTCAGAGTCGGTAGAAATGTACCGACTCTTGACTCCCAAATAAATTTTGATTGACAAGAACCAATTGTGGGTGGAGTCGGAGTCAGACAGTAGAAAAATAGAGGAGTAGGAGTCGGAGTTGGAGTCTAAGGTTTGGCATACCGACTCCACAGCCCTGCTCTGAACACCAGTTGCTATAAACCACAAGTGGGGAGAATGCTGTTAAGCTTGGGTCCTGCTTGTGGGCTTCCCATGGGCAACTGGTTGGCCACTGTGATATAACAGGATGCTGGACTAGATGTACCACTGGAACATCACAGAACTGATACTGGGAACTCTATAATAAAGTCTCCTATATTTTTTTCTTGTAGTAAATTCACAGTAGCAGTTATAGCTGTTGCAAGTGATTATTTCCTCCACGTAAATGTTGCCTCCTAGACCCTTATCTATTGGATGTACAGGGATGAGGGACCTACACATTTTTTCTTGGCTTATGTCTAACCAGAGTCTTGTATGTCAAATGTTGTCCTCACCTAAGTGGAATTGAATGGAATGGAATTGGACTGCCTTCAAGTCGCTTCCGACTTATGGCGACCCTATGAATAGGGTTTTCGTGGTAAGTGGTATTCAGAGGGGGTTTACCATTGCCTCCCTCTGAGGCTGAGGCAGTGACTGGCCCGAGGTCACCCAGTGAGCTTTGTGGCTGTGTAGGGATTCGAACCCTGGTCTCCCAGCTCACAGTCCAGCACCTTAACCACTACACCACACTGGCTCTGCTCACCTAAGTAAGTCCTGTTATTGACAGTGGACAACTGGCTAGGTAAACCTAGACAAAGAAATCCTACCCAAGTTATTCTGCGGGACTGAGGATATATCATATACATAGCATCTTAGCTTATAACTTAATGATTAGATAGGCACATAGCTGGCTTTATCTTAAACACAATGGTCAAAGCGGCACATAGCTACCTTTAACAAGTTTATAACAATGCACAAGCAGTGCTTATGTGTGTGAGGCAATTACAGTGCCTTGATGTGGCTGGCAAATAACATTTAATAGCAGCCTTATACAAACAACTTTATGCACTTATTTGTACAAATATCCTTAGGCACTTCTTATTGGTATAAGCAATACTCTCTTTAGACACAGCTGAAGGGTCTTAAACTTTACATTTACCTTTTTGGTTTCAGAAACTGAATCACCACACATGGGGATATATGTATTTCCTACACTGGGTCACTGGAAAATCCCCTTGCTCAGCCTCAAGGAGTGCATATCAGACAGATTATGAACTGAAGTGCTAGAACTAATTTACTTATGCCAATTACATTATGTTAACATATTTTAAAGATGATTTAAACTAATTTGTACAGACATGTTGCACTTCTACCATGTCTATATGATCTGATCCAGCAGTTTTTTTTAAAAAAATGTTCTTACGCACTTTCAGTGTTCAGAGTATTTTGGCCATTCTTTTAGCTTTTATAGCTCTGAGAGAGATTAGGCTGAACTCCAAGCCCTTTGGCTGGATCATGAACTTCAGGGTAAACAGTGATTTGAATTAAACTCTCCCATTTTGTCTGATGTACCACACTAGTCTGAAAATTATTATTCCAGATCTGTATTCTGAAACAGGTTATCTTCAGGAGGAACTGGGCAACACTTGAAAATTCTTGATATAAACTTAGAATAGAAACTGACGTGCTGAAAACATTTTTGCCTCTTGTGATCCTTGAATAATGTTATGCCATCATATTTTCAAGAAATCATTGATGTATGAATGGAAGAATCCAGAAAGTTGTTTTTCCTACAGTATGACTGCTATAACTTTAAATACCCCCAGCCTGGATACAGCCAGTGTGTCTTCTGGCCCTTACCCACCCTAGCTCCTGTGCATAGCAGGACTCTAAATTTTGCCCCACAGGGAGGATATGTGAGGGCAATAGAGGAACAGAGAAAAAAGCATAGAAACAGATTCTTGCCTCAAACCATTTAAAGATATAGGCAAGGACTTGGCTCCTGCTGACTGAAAAAGTGGTTGCTAGCCTTCTCCCATCCAAGGCCTCTGCATGTATCTTCTCTTTTTGTTTAACAAATATATAATCACCAGTATTACTTTTACTGAGAAATGAAGTAAAGACAAAAACATTTTAAAACCATTGATGCTGTGACAGTGCAAACAGCATACAATTTTATTGCTCAACTTCTGCATGGGTACATACTTTAAAAAAACATTTTATACAAATGTGTTGTTAAAGCTCATGTAAGAGCTTGGTGAAAATACAATGAATATCAATGCTAAAAAACACTCTGCAATAAATACAATAGAAATGCAACTAAAGAAAACCCACCACAGTCTGTGGAAGAAGGAAAAATCATACCAAATATAGGCTAGTTTTAGCTATAGACAAAGCTCTTAGAATTTGGCAGAGTCAGAAATCTAATAAAGAGTGTGTTAAGTACAAATTGCACCTGTTAACTATATGGTGCAGTTTACAGTCTGAAGCAATGGGGTAATGCTACATTCCAATGTAGGATATAGAAGCAAAGCTCTACTTCCATTAATGCAGCCAGTTTAAATGCACCAGAAGTTTAACAGATGTAGTGTTGTGGAGAAAACATCCTGTGTGCTCTGGAGTCTAGCACAAAATAAAATTTTGGTAAAAATAAAATTGGTTTAGGGAAACTGAACCTATGTGCAAAAAAATAGAATACATACTGTACAAAGCACCATTAGAAAACTTTACACCTAGAAATGAAATCTGAAATGCAACTGAGTACTGTGTATTTGAACCCTACAAAATAGTCACTATTTAAAAACATTCATTCATGCAAAGAAAGCTCAGAAATGTGAGGTGACATCTCTCTTAACCATTTAATTCAAATTTAGAGTGGATGAAGAAATCATGTAGGAAGAGGGCCAAGCTGGAAATAAATATTCACATTTAAATATGGGGTGAAAATCCAAAAGACCTACGCAATACTGGATTTAGCACTTGTTGATGGGAAAAGTGGCCATGACCATGGAATGACACTCGCATGGGTCTAAAGAAGCTTCTGGTAGGTTGTGTGTTTTAAAGCTTTTAATGGTTTTGCAGATAAGAAGGCACTCAGAAGACCCGATATTCAATTTGCATCAGTCTGCTCAGTGAAGCAGTTGAAGCATTATGAAGAAATGCTTTTATTTTGCCAAATACTAAGAATCAGATTTCACAAAGTTAGCCCCATAATGATGGAAGGATCTCTCGACACAATGTATTTAGAACGCATTTAAATAAGGACAACAATGAAGTTACTCTCAAACTAAAGCTATGGAATTAAGCTGCTTTCAATTTGCCTTATCAAAACCCTGTAAAATGAACTTCACTGAGGCATATAAGTATTCTCTTTCAGCTCTTGTCATTCTGTAGTTACTAGGTTGCATCTTGTTATTAAATAATAATACAAGATGAGCACAAGATATTACAAGAGTATAGGCCATCAGTGGAGGCCATGACATTCAGCACAATCTGGTGCGAAAGAAGATGTATCCTCGTATGAGATAAGGACAACACTATTTATCTTGAATCAAGTGATAATTCTGCAGAGAAGGAAGTATACATCTGATAAGCAGCAAGTAAGGCTGTATTGGAAATCTTTGTAGGGGATGTGAAAACCAGTAGTCTACCATATCTTGATTTAAGACAACAGCAGAGAGAAAATGATTCAGTGCTATTCCTGAAACCTGAAAGAACAGCTGAAGTAGATAGAGCTGCTCTGATAGAGGGGACAGCATCTGCCAGCCTAGCACCAAAGCAGATCCCCTAGCTGGAGCTAGGTTTATACTCCAAATCAGCCTTAAGTCTATACCATCAAGCATGCTTGGAGTAGTAAATGTAGACTAACTGCAGCCCATGAGAAAGGGAAGAGGAAGCCTGATCTAGTTATTCCAAATTATCAACAATATAGATATAAATAGACCATCTATCACCACCATCGTTTTTACTATGGCTGTTGAATTTGTGCAATTGTTCCATAATTCAATACAACATTGTAGCATAGGTTATAATACAGCCTTGCTCCTAATAGAAGCTATAGTTCATCCTTCTTTTTCCAGATCCTAGATCTTGAGATGCAAACTTATAATTAACATGCAACCTGCTGGATTTCAGACAGAATAGGCAACATACCTTCTAGTGAATATCCTTCAACTTCTTTGCTTTCTCTCATCCCAATTTCAGACACTTGTTTATTAAGGAATATTTTCAGGTAGACAAAACTTCCAAAATAAGCAGGGCTGCAAGAGTAGTTTCCAATTTGTTGTCTTTGTATACATGGCACACTTTATCATTTCCACAGAAAAAGTGGTGGCTTTTGATGGTTACTTATAATTACTACAGTATGCCTTGCAATGTTTACCATTCCTTGCTTTTGCATGGGAAGATGGGCAATTGAACAACTGTGTTGATATTTCACTAGAACAAAGTTCTCAGTATTTTTGAGGAAGAACTAGTTCACGCCTGCAAGCTCCACTTTTTCTTTCCACACAGATGGGTACATAAAACTATGAAGAATCATCAGTGTTAACCAGAGTGTACCAGAGACAGCCAGCAGTGATTTCCACAATAGGAGCTGCAGCTTTTGCAGCAACTATACATGCACAATTGCAAGAAGAGCTTACATATATGAGCTGCCCCCAAATTACAAGCCCAACCAATTTAGAGAGTTATTGATAGAGGATTCCTCACGAGCCTGCCAATTAAGACTGCATTATATTTCATCTAAAGGTGTCCTCTTTATTTTAACTATTTTGCATATATTTACCTTCATTATAACAATGATTTCTGATGTGTCCCAGGCAGCTATTTAACTCAGAGCCCATCACATCCTATTTGCATTTCAGATACAAGCAGAGCTTCTGTAATTTTTCTAAGTCCATTGCATCACTTTCTCTTAGATGCAGCTAACACAAACTCTTATGTCACAAGCAGTGTAAATAAAAATGTTTTAACCTGATAAGATTTTGCAACAACTAATATATAATGCAAATTCACTGCATCTGAACAGAGAAACTTTGGTTGGTATGACATCTACAGAGTGTTTTGAAAAATGAACTGACAACCTGGCAGAAGGCTGTTGATATCAACACACATTTAGGAGTTTACAAAATGCAGCAGTTCCATTTAAAATGGAAAGCAAATAAAAAAACTCAAGTATTGACTTTTTACAAAAATTGCCATTTAAAAAATGCTATATATCTAGAATGCTTTTAAAAAGGGGGTTCCACATTTACCACAAAGTACTGTACCAAATGCAGTGCAAATTAACTCAGACAAGGATTCTGCTAAAGAAATTTGACAAGAGAAAAACAGGACCCATAACCTGTAATTCATGCTTGAGAAATATAACAATCCTTACACAAGTAACATTGAAGTTTAACTCATAACACAGAATTAAATCATTCACCATAAGAAAACACAGTTTGTAAGTGGCCTTAATTTAAAAGGTTTTATGATTTGTTTAGCCAATTGTATGCAAAAATGAGAATAATCAAAATATTTTATTTAAAAAAATAGCAGTATAGGTGCTGTTCAGTATCACATGTTTACTTAAGTAGGCTGGAACATGACTTGTACCAACAGCTGTATCTTGGACCTGTAAGAATAGAAATCAGGTAGGCAAATAGATCAGATCACCCTTTACAAAAATAGTAGTCGTCTTTTTAAGAGAAGAATACTGCTTAATTGTTGAAAGGAAGGAAAAGTCAGCATTCTGTCTGTTCAAGATACTAGTTTTTAATAGCAGCTGAATGATTCCTTGGCAGGAGCCACAGGACATTTTCTTAAATGAAGAACTCCAAAAAATGTCCTTTCCCTCATATTGTCCTAAAGTAGAAAAAGGGGGAGAAAGTTTCCTATATTTCAAGCATTTACTGGGTCATGGCTGAGAAGAGGATTTTCTGCTTGATGGAGAATAAATACAATCCCAGTTAAGTTTGCAAATGTTCATTCCACAGCAAACCCACATGTTTCTTCAATGGCGGTTAGCAGCTTTTCATAGAGCTTCTCATAGCTTTCATAAGGAGGAATGTCTATTCGATTGAAGCTGCAAGCAAAGAACAAAAGCTTTCATAGGCTTTCAACAATACACACACACTCTACAACTAATTTATGTTGAACGTAGTAACAAGCATATACTTTTAGTAGTCTGCTACAGTTATAGGAACACCAAATGGCTGGTCTGTGACCGAAATAAAAGCATTCATATAGGAACACCAACCCCATGTCTTTCCAACAGAACTATTCAAAGATAAAACTAGATTACAATACATGAACAGAAGTGCTATAAAAGGCCACAATGAAAAAAAAAAACACCAGTTATTCCATTGGCCACTTAGTTGCATGTGCACTACATGAGCTGTGATGGACAGGAACAGGCAGATGCAGAATACCTGCAACACCTTTCGCTCACATACATCAATAAGCTTAGAACACTTATATCACTGCCCAAGAGGCATGTAATATGCAACCTGGGAATTCACAAACGCAAATTCCATAGTCCCTGCAGTTGCATCTCCATCTCAAATACTACACTGCTCTCAGTTGCACTTTTACAGCCTAAAATAAATTTTGACAAAACAATTAAAAATGCAGTTTTGAGTGAGATGGTGTAAGTAATGCACAAAGACCACTGAAAAACAGTTTACCACAGAAATGTAACACATACAATGTATTGATGACTAGGCTACCACCTGCAGAAACAAAGTGGCAATTGGAAAATCATAAAATTATGGCTGCAAATTTTGATAAATCAACTACAGGTGAAATCTTATGGTCCCGGGGAGGGGGGTGCCCCATAGACTATAGGATTTTGTGGATCTCCCTCTCCATGGGCAGAAAGGGAGCTCCACAGACAGATCAGGAGGTTTCCGTGTTGCAGCCATGAAAATATCTGCGACTCTCCCTCTTTACTGTCAGTGCTGTAACAGCAGAAAGGGCAAAAAGAATATGATCTACTGGATCCAAAACTAATTCCCCCTGATATAGCCCCAGAATTGGGAGTGGGGGGAAGAGACCTTTGGTCTTACCATAAAACGGTCTTCTACGTGCATGTAAAGATATCTCAGGTGGGACTTGACCTCCACCTTGTGGTTGAAGGCAAAATAGCACTGTTCAATTTCTCTTGAGTCCTCTAGCTTAGCCTTAGGAAGCCAGTTCTTACATGACAAGCCAAAACATAGAAAACAGAACTAACGAACAGTGCACGCAAAACAGATAATATATGGCACTCTCTGCTAAGAAGAAAACGTAGAAAGAACCTGAACATGTAGCATCCCCAGGGAAGGAGATATTGTCCCTGAGATATGCAGTCCAGGATGGCCCTGAGATCATCTTTACATGCATGTAGAAGACCATTTAATGGTAAGACCAAAGGTCTCTTCTCCTGTGCGTGTAAGATGGTCTCAGGTGGGACATACCTAAGCCGACCCATGAAGGGTGGGAAAGAAATGATGGGCTGCCTATAATTTTGGAAGAACATGCTGCAGTACCCTTCTTGCAAAGGCTGCCTCAGCCGAGGCATACATATCAACCTGGTAATGTTTAATTACTGTATTGGGAGAAGCCCATGTGGCTGCTCTACACACCTTGAGAAAAGGTGCGTTCAGACAGAAAGCTGCCAAAGTGGCTGCTGCACTAGTGGAATCTTAGAATAGTAGAATTGGAAGGGGCCTATAAAGCCATCAAGTCCAACCCCCTGCTCAATGCAGGAATCCAAATCAAAGCATTCCCAACAGATGGCTGTCCAACTGCTTCTTGAATGTCTCCAGTGTCAGAGAAACCATTACCTCTCTAGGTAATTGGTTCCATTGTCGTATGGCTCTAACAGTTAGGAGGTTTTTCCTGATGTTCACTCGAAATCTGGCTTCCTGCAACTTGACCCCATTATTGTGTGTCCTGCACTCTGGGACGATCAAGAAGAGATCCCGGCCCTCCTCTGTGTGGCAACCTTTAATGTACTTGAAGAGTGCTATCGTATCGCCCCTCAGTCTTCTCTTATCAAGGCTAAATATGCCCAGTTCTTTCAGTCTCTCCTCGTAGGGCTTTGTTTCCAGTCCCCTGATCATCCTTGTTGCCCTCCTCTGAACCCATTCCAGTTTGTCTGCATCCTTCTTGAAGTGCAGAGACCAGAACTGGATGCAGTACTCAAGATGAGACCTAACCAGTGCTGAATAGAGGGGAACTAATACTTCATACAATTTGGAAACTATACATCTGTTAATGCAGCCTAATATAGCATTTGCCTTTTTTGCAGCCGCATCACACTGTTGGCTCATATTCAGCTTGTGATCAACAATTCCAAGATCCTTCTCACATGTCGTATTGCTGAGCCAAGTATCCCCCATCTTATAACTGTGCATTTGGTTTCTTTTTCCTAAGTGTAGAACTTTGCATTTTTCCCTGTTGAATTTCATACTGTTGTTTTCAGCCCTATGCTCCAGCCTATCAAGGTTCCTTTGAATTTTCTTTCTGTCTTCCACGGTATTAGCTGTGCCCCCCAATTTTGTATCATCTGCAAATTTGATAAGCATGCTCTGTACCTCCTCATCCAAGTCGTTAATAAAAATGTTGAAGAGCCCTGAGCCCTGTGGTACCCCACTCGTTACTTCCACCCAGTTTGAGAAGGAACCATTGATAAGCACTCTTTGAGTACGATTCTGAAGCCAACGGTGGATCTACCTGATAGTTGTTCCATCCAGCCCACATTTAGCTAGCTTGCTAATCAGAATATCATGGGGCACTTTGCTGAAGCTTTGCTGAAGTTGAGATATATTATGTCCACAGCATTCCCATAGTCTACAAGGGAGGTTACCCGATCAAAAAGCGAGATAACAGTAGTTTGGCAGGATTTGTTCTTCATAAATCCATGTTGGCTCCTAGTATTCATTGCATTGTTTTCAAGGTGCTTACAGACTGATTGCTTTATAATCTGCTCCAGAGTTTTTCCAGGGATTGATGTTAGGCTGACTGGTCTGAAGTTCCCCGTTTCCTAATTTTTGCCCTTTTTGAAGATAGGGAAGAATGCGCCATGATCTTAGTTGACAGCCACATGTTCTGAGTGGTGTAAGCTAAAAAGATGCAAGCCTTGATCCACTGAGATAGGGTGGATGAGGACACTATTACCTAATGTAGATGGGTGAAATGATGCAAACAAGGAATCTGTCTTACGAAATGGCTTGGTTCTAGTGATGTATACCTTTAAACACCATTTCACATCTAATGAATGCCAAGTCTTTTCGGCAGGATGCACAAGTGAAGGATAGAAAGATGGTAAGATGAGCTCCTGCTGACAATTAAAAGAGAAAAGGAGTTTAGGATGGAAAAGAGAGTTAGGGTGTAGGATTACCCTATCTTTGTGGAAAATACAAAATGGTTTATCCACTGACAGAGTATTCATTTCCAAAATCCTTCTGGCCAATGTAATTTCCGCCAGGAACAGGACTTTGAAGGATAAGATGTGCAGAGGCACGGAATTCAATGGCTCAAAGGGCTGTCAGTACTTTGTGTAAATCCCAGGATGGGAGGCAGTGTTTGGGCCAACAGAGATGGAATAGTCACTCCCCTAAGAAAACATCCCACAAGGGGGTGCAATCCCAATAGTTTATCTGGGGACTTAAATAAGATTGCCAAAAGAGCTGATGCCTGACGTTGCAAAGTATTTGGATGAAGGCGCACGGACACACCATCCTGAAGAAAGGTCAATAGCTCCATAAGGCCAGCATTGCTGGGTACGCAATGTCTTCCTTGACACCATATTAAAAAAACTCTCCATGTTCTCTGATATAATCTTAGCATGGATAGTTGTTTGGATGCCAGCATGGTATTTACTACTGATGATAGTAAGCACGTTCACAGGAGTCTTTCCTAGTCAATCTCTGCACATGAAGATTCAGCAAGGCTGGGTCTGGATGAACCAGATGACTGTGACTTAGCAGATCCTTCCTGTGCGGCAATGGCCATGGGGAGGATGTTGCCAGACTAACTATCTCTGAGAACCATGGAAGCAAGGCCAATGTGCAGTTAACAGAATCACTTTGGCTGTTTCTTCTCAAACCTGATGTAAAACCCAAGGTAGAAAAGGAATTGGTGGAAAGGCGTATAGCATTCCAAGGGGCCATTCGGCCGTGAGAGCATCTGTAGTCTCTGCTGCTGGAACCGCATAATGGGAGAAGAACCAGGGAATCTGATGGTTCTGAGGCAAAACAAAGAGGTCCACATGGATCTTGCCAAACCTTCTGCATATCTGCCTGAACACTTTGGGATGTAATTTCCATTCTCTCTGCTGAGCCAGTCCACCTGCACGTCCTTTCCCTTGACATACTTTGCAACAAGTGAGTCCCGATGTATTTCTGCCCAGCTCATCAAAGTCCCCACCTTTTTCTGAAAAAGTTGGAATCTCATGCCTTGGCCATGCCATTGTTGGTGAGCACAAGTACCGCCCCAGGTGGCTTCTTGTGGCAAAGTATTGCAGGGCCAGTTTGATGGCACGTAGCTCTAAGAGACTTATCAGAAGGCCAGCCTCTTCCAAAGTCCAGTTCCCCTGGACCATGTCACCATTCACACAGGACCCCAGCCTATCAGGCTGGCATCTGTCATGACCTCTGTCTGTTGAGGATCCCTGAAGGGCACCCCCGCTGCAGATTTGAAGTCCACAACCACCACTGAAGAGAGTATCATACAGGCATCAGCACGTGGCAATGGTGCTGGGATGCTATAACACTCTGGAACGGCAACAGTGCCCACTGAAAAGGGCACATATGATGTCTCACCCAAGCGGTAACCTGAATCGCTGATATCATGACTCCTAGAATTTTGGCCAGCCCTATGGGATGCAATGTGTGGGAAGACTTGATGGAGTCTACCGCCAACTGAATCTTGGCCACTCGTTCTGGTGATAGCGCTATAGTTCCCACCTCCATATCTATTATGGCCCCCAGATGTAGAATACGACGGGATGGATGGAGGTGGCTTTTTTGCTGGTTGACAAGGAAGCCATGGTCTTTGACACATATCAGTGTGCAGGAAATGTCCTCCTGAACTTTTGACCTTGATGGTGATTGAATCAGTAGCTTGTTTAGGTAAGGACAGACGTGCACCCATAGTCTGAGGTGTGCCACCAGGGTGACCACAATCTTTGTGAATACCCCGGAGCAGATGCCAAACCAAAGGACATTGCCCTGTACTAAAAGTGCTGGCTGTTATCCATGAATCTGAGGTAATACCTATGTCCCTGATACACCTGGACATGCAGGTAGGCCTCCTTGAGATCTATTGATATCAACCAATCTCTTTTGGCCACTGTAAAGAAAATGGAATACCCAGGTAATATTCTCCTGGCAGCTGTGGTTTGATTGCTGAAATATGCAGAAGATGGTGAACAGCCTCCTGTATCCTGGCCCTCTTGTCTGGATTTGAGGGAAAGGGGGATGGGAGAAATCTATGTGGAAATGTGGACGTGAACTCTAAACGGAGACCTTGCCTGACTGTCTGTATCACCCAGCGGTCTGAAGTGATATTGCACCACTTGTCCAAAAAAAGTTGTAGATGGCATCCCACAGGGGGCAGGGCATAGTCAGAACTGATGTTTGTGTGCACGTGTCAATGCTCCTGAACCTGGCTTTCCAGGGTATTGCTGTCAATGCCCTCTGTAGGAGAAACCCTGTCTGGTCCAAGGATGAAAGGACCAAACATCCCTACCCCTTCCAGACTGACTTGGGGTATGACAGGACTGGAAGGATTGCCCTGGAGCATATGGATGGCAAGTTTTTCAAAACTCACATTTGTTCTCCATTTTCTTTGTAGATGGCATAGTTTTATTGTCCCTAGACTCGACTAACACCTTCTCCAAGGATCCATCACCCCCATGTAGGGCTCAGTGGCCAAATTCAACCGGGCTGTGGCATCAGCTGCCCAAGGTTCTTAGCTACAGTGTTCTTCTGGTGAACACACCTGCTGCCAGTGCCCTAGCAGAAAAGTGAACTGCATCCACGGAAGCATCCACCATAAAGGCTACTGCTCAAGAAATCTTCAAAAGGGTTTTTTGAACCCAGGCAGGATCCTGCTGAGAGCTGTCAAACAGCTCTTCCAACCACAATAGAGTAGCCTGTGCAAACACCAAAGTCGAATTCACTGACTTTATCGAGAGGGCACTTGCATCATGCACCCGCCGTAGTCCCAGATGCAGACAAACTGGAATGGGTTCAGTGGAGGGCAGCGAGGATGATCAGGAGACTGGAAACAAAGCCCTATGGGGAGAGACTGAAAGAACTGGGCATGTTTAGCCTTGAGAAGAGAAGACTGAGGGGAGATATGATAGCACTGTTGAAGTACTTGAAAGTTTGCCACACAGGGAAGGGCCAGGATCTCTTCTTGATCATCCCAGGGTGAAGGACATGGAATAATGGGCTCAAGTTACAGGAAGCCAGATTTCAACTGAACATCAGGAAAAAATTCCTAACTGTTAGAGCAGCATGACAATGGAACCAATTACCTAGGGAGGTGGTGGGCTCTCCAACACTGGAGACATTCAAGAGGCAGTTGGACAGCCACCTGTCGAGTATGCTTTAATTTGGATTCCTGCATTGAGCAGGGGGTTGGACTCAATGGCCTTATAGGCCCCTTCCAACTCTATGATTCTATGAATCTCTTTTCAACCACATCCTCAAGTGGCATATTAGAATCCTTTGGATTCAGGGAGGGATTCACTAAACCTTGCACGGGAGCATCTATGAGTGGGAGTTTCAGTTGATCCATAATGGACCGGTCCAGAAGATAACACTAATTTGCAACTGGGACTGACTTAAACTGCAAGGGAGTCTCAGATTCCACTCTGATGACCTTAGGAAGCATGGAGGGAAGTTTAACCACTCTGGACTTAGGTTTAGGATCTGTGCGTACAGCCACCACTCTCAAGGCAGCCAAGTCCAGAGCGGAAGCATCCTCGGGTGTTC
Source organism: Rhineura floridana (assembly GCF_030035675.1). Lineage (NCBI taxonomy): Eukaryota > Metazoa > Chordata > Lepidosauria > Squamata > Rhineuridae > Rhineura > Rhineura floridana. Next base: position 41,563,266 of record NC_084482.1, read on the forward strand.
ACTTTTAATGCCTTCATAGCCTTGCATAACAGTGATAGATAATGCGATTCCTGAAAAACCTGATTTGAGGACACCTCTTCTGTCTCTGATGCCCCACTCCATTCCTCCTCATCTAGAATGAACTCTGTATCTGTATCGTCTAAAACCTCTAAAGGGCGCAACAGAGAAGCCCTGCCTCTGTGTACAGCATGAGGGTCTGGGGAAGAATTCATACAGTCTCTTCAAGACTGATGCATTAGCAGAGATTGTGGAGCCTGAGAAAGTGTAGGTTGCGCAGCCTGAGACAGACTAGATTGAGGTGGATGAGTAGGTGATGAAGATTGGGGAGGGTGTGTAGAGAGGGGATGGATCATGATAGTCACATTAGCTGTTGCGCTGTAGTTGTGTTGCTTAATTTCGTTTAAAAGCAGCAGCACAGCAGCAGAGAGTAACAGCAGATGTTGAAATGCAAGTGTGCCAGCATGTGCGTGCGTTTGCCTAAGAAAGCAGGCTTTTACCCTGCATCAGCATCACTGAGACTTGAGACTTAGAAAAATAAGAAAAGCTACTTTATTTATAGAAATACATAGTAGATAGAAAAACAAATCTAGTTCTAACTAACTAAGTTGGAGGCGTTAACGCCCAGGTGTAGGAGTTAGCCCCATGCTCGGAGAAAGCAGAGACAAGGGGATGTCTTCTCTTTCCTGGACAGTCAGAGAAGGAACGGAGTGGAAAGGGCGGAAGGAGGAGGGGCAGGTAAGCTTCCCTAAAGGCGTCACAGTCTAGCGACAGAAGGAAGTCAGTCAGGGCATCACAGGTAAAGGTAAACAAGCCTATCCATCTGAAGGACCCTAGCTCTATCTCCCTTCTGGAGCACAAACAAAAGAACAAAACAGGAGTTGCTCTTGCTCCACTTCCAACATTAGCCACATTAACATTAGGAGGAGGAGTTCTCAAGGGTTGCAGAGTAGCAGCCAGGTCTCTTGACAGATCTGCTAGCAAAATATCCTTTACTACATCTCAGGAACAAGATGTAACTAAATGGGGGGAGGGATCTGGTTCTGTCAACTCCCTGAAGTTGAGGGATGGTTTAGAGATGACATCATAAACTGTACTGGTTGCAAATATCCTATTTCCTGAGTTTCATTTGGCAAGGCAGCATCCCCCAAACCTACAAATGTATCAACTGATGAGCTGGAGGGAAAAAACTTCTGCCAACTCCCTTCTACATTGCTCCCCTTCATCATCTGACAAATGCTTCTGGTCTCTCAGCAAGCAGTGCCTTCCCTGATGCTCTACAGCGCTTCCCACCAAAATGCCTTCACCCCCACCTCCTTCCTTGCATCCTCCATTTTGTGCCGACTGCTGTTCCAGCAAAAATAACATGGGCCTATCGCCCGAGTCTCCACAACCCCACAAGGATGCTGTGAGGAAGGGCTGGAGCATTGGGGTGAGGGACACTGCAGACGTGATCAGAGGGTTCCCCTCCACACCATTAATGAAGCCACCAAAACACCCTCCAGCCTGTTGGAAAAGGGTTGGTGCTCCCCACCTGGCTTCCCACTGCAGTTGCTGTAGCACTTTGAGGGGCTGGACAGTGAAGTAAAGGCAGCAGTCGGCGCTTCCTAGACAATGTGGCCAATTTTTCTTTAGCTTTTCCTATCACAGTAAGTGGATGAGACTGCTGCTGTTGCCGGGCTAAGACTTCCCACTGAGGAAAACAGGAGGGAGGCGAGAGGCTAGGATGAGGGAGGTGAAACTGACTACCACTCTAATGCGGCTTGGGTTGAGAAAGGGGCTGGTGCAAAACACAGAACAAGTGGTGATTAAAGGGAGACCTATGGACTTGAGGGAAGAACTGAGGACTTGTGGTAGGGTGGCCAACACCAAATGGTAACCAAGGGTCTGGTTTTTTTTAGTAACAAAATACATGACTAGACAGACCATTAACATACACACACAGAGAATACAACCCTGTAATAAGCAAGAATCAGAGCAGGGAGCAGAGAGCGCGAAGCATGCGGCCACAGATTGTGAAGGCAAAATAGAACTGGCTTCCTGGGCTAAGGGAAAGCTAGAAGATTCAAGAGAAACTGAACAATGCTATTTTGCCTTCGACCATAAGGTGGAGCTCAAGTCCTACTTGACAGCATCTTACATGCACAGGAGAATACACAACCAAAGGGAAGGATTAAAAAACAACAACTGGAAAAGAGGAAACATTGCCCAACAGGACTTTGTATTTGGCAGTTCATCCATCACAACTTCCTCCTTCCCTGACTCAGTAAGATTGCTCTGTCAGTGTTTAACCGCAGCTTAACTTTTGTCTTTTAAATTAAACCAATAAGCATAAACATTGCGACTTGGGACATTTGAGGGACGTGCTACCATGTAGGCCACACAGATGCATTGTCTAAATCCTTCTCTAATCTGTAAAATGCCAACAAGGTCAGAGGGTTTGAAATCATGAATAATAGGATAAGAAAAACAGGGCAGCTAATATGTAATTGGTAAACTATCGTGGACAATCTTTCATTTTTAGTGCAAAAATAAATGCTTTTCCTCCTAATATTGGTTTTAATAATATGCTAATTATATGCAGCTAGATTATTAATCAAACAGGTTTAAAGCTGGATGATTAATGAATTCCATCTCTAGTTTCAAGTTCCACATTCTCCATGTAGAAAAGAACCAATATAATGATACATCTATAGAGCTTACCAAGTGTGAGCTTTTGGCAGATTATTTGTGCTAGCATCTATCTGGTGAATTGTGAATAGTCTTGGCCCCGCAGCACCTACAAATACATCAGAAATTTGACATCAGTACTTTGTAGCATAACCAAAAAATATATAATAGACTTACCGGCCAGATGGTCAGAGAAGCACGCTATGGAAGGTGATCGAGAAAGAAGCGTGCATACCTACAGTATAACTTATAATGCTACTAAAAAGGTTTTCTAGAACATATTGGAAGAGTGAATACTAGAAACCATATAACCCCAGCCTCCAAGTATATTCCTATAAGGAAGTGAAAACAATGGCTCCAATAGGCATGCAAAGGGCTTTTTACAGTCTCTTACACACTTTTAAAACTCGAGAGCTTTACAGTAGCTATCTAAAGAACCTAAGCAGGCTGGGTATTAGCAGATGACCCGGTAGGGCACTGGCTTGAAGGCCCAGGAGCTCACGGGCTCCTCACCACCGCCAGCACTGGGTCTGATCACCTCCTCTCGCGGCCTGTCTTTGTTGCTGCAGGCACCTACTAGCTCCATTACCGCTGCTACCACCTCCTCCTCCTCCTCTTCAGCACTCACCCATCCTTTCAGCAGCTGGAGCCTCCAGGTGCTCCACTGCAAGCCCTTCCACAGCCACTGCTGCGAGAAACACATCAGGCCCCACCCCCTCAGAAGCAGCCTCTATGCATGGGAAACCACTCTGTGGACACCACTGTGGCTACAGAGTCTCTGTGAGGTGAAATTCCCTGTGCCATGGAGACCTGACATGCTTTTGGCGACAGTGGCTGTAGAAGGGCTCTCAGCAGAGCACCCTGAGCCTCCAGCCGTTTACAGGATGGGCAAGGAGCTGAGGAGTGGCGGTGGCGGTAGCGGTACTGGCGGGCCCCCACAGCAACAGGTGTACAGTGGGAGGAGGAGGTGACCAGGCCCGGTGCTGGTGAGTGGCCCACTCTGCCTGAGGGCCCCCAGAAACCTGGAACAGGCCATGGAGCTGAAAGCCAGAGAATCACAGAGTCAATATATTTATCAATATATTTGATAAATATATCATATATATCAATATATTTATGATAAAGAGCAGTAACTAAACTGGTAGATACTTTTAGAAATCCAGTGAATTGGGCAAACTGGAGAAAAACATACATACACTTTGTAGAAAATCACATATTTACACTTTTGACAGAAAGTCATAACTATGGGTTGTGTCCAATGCAGTGCTATTTGAATGGAAGGATCCCCCCTCACTCCCCTGGTGCAACCCCATATATTTGTTCTAGAGGTTCTTCAACCCTCCAGAACAGATTTAGGGAGGAAGCATGCTAGGGGAAGAGATCAGGGAAAGTCCAACTGTGCAAGTGGAAATCCTTATGCTGATGGAGTATGTTACTTGAATGCCACCCTATGTAATATTTGTTTCACAATGTATTCTAAATGTACTAGAAGTGTTACAAGATGATGCTTCTATATTTTAGAAAGTGCAGTAATTGTGGCAGAGGAAGGCACCCTCCACAGCGATTCGAAAGAAATTTGCTGTTAAGTGTTGTTTTTTACCTTGTAACGCTTTGAAACCCTGCAGAGGTACTCTAGATGACCCAGTCACAAACTGCAGTAATCGGGCTCTCCTCTCTTCATCAAAGAGCTCCACAGCTTTCCAAAACCACTTTACAATGTTGCTGTCTGGCGTGCAGTGTTTTAACCTTGTATTGGCCTTCCAGTCATTAACGTCTATCTTCCCAAGGCCACAAATGATGAGCTGTTCATAATTGTATACAGATCAGTGAGTGTAGGGCTAAATACAGTTAAAACCAAAAATAAGCAAATCTACAAAGAGAAAGGTATCCCTCTAAATGACAGAACTACAGCTGATATTTAAAACTTTTATTATAAGAAATAGTGGTCAGTAGTTTAAGGTTTCAAAATAAGTAACCCTAGTTTTGTAAGTTGAATGGGAAAGAATACAGGCAGCTGAAACTGTATATTCTAGAAGACTTAGAAATAAAGACCAGATTTCACCAAAGGTGAGCAGCACATTCATCATGATACACAGAGAAGCCTCACTATCTAGCCCCTTTTCCGCTTAAATGCAGGTTCTTGGGCTGAATTTTTCTTCTTCCAAATGTTCCATTCTCCTGAATGTTCTCTCCACTGCATGGGCTAGTCCCACAATCTTTCATCTCCATCGTCCCTTCCCAGAGATAAATAGCACCTGTCAAGAAAAGGATTTCTTTGGTTCTTTGCTCAGACTTCCAGGCATGTGTGAAAACGTTTTTCTACTAATTAGACATGAGCTCATCCTTGCACCTCTGTTATCTGGTATGCACTATACTTCAGGCCACTATGGCGGTCTGCTCGTTGGGGTAAGATGCTTCTCTGGTGAGATACCACATATGCTTCAGATCTGGAAAGCTATAGCCAGCTAGCTCTTAGATTGGCCAGAATTGGTCTGCTGTTACTAGGCCTTTTCTATAAAAGTAATTTTTGCCCTTTGTTCTATGCCTCACATCTTGATTCCTGACATTTGTGGACACCTCTGTGCTACTAGCTGTTTTCTGTGGGGTCAGTTGCTCTCTTGGTTTGTATTAAGAGTTTAGGCAAGATAGCTTTTGGTATTTTTATTCTTGTCTTATAATTCCCTAGATGTACATTTGTACTAAGAGTATTTTATAATTGTATGTCTCACTAGTATATGGGTTCTTTTTTATGCTTATATTTTTAAATAATTATTAATAAATCTACCTCTTATATTTTTAGTGTGTTTTCTTAGAACTGAGTTGTGGTACTAAACCAGTTCTTTGGCTTCTTGGTCAAACTGGCACTGAGTAACCTTTTTAGGGCTTGGGCTCAAGGGACAGAGAGCTTAGCTTTTAGCTTTTGTCTCATTTGAATTCTCCTCCTGCCTCAAGTAGGAGGGAAGGGTTTAAATTCTCATGCCCCCCTCTCTCTCATATGCCCTGCTCAGCTGGCACCCATGCACAAGAGAGTAAAGATGAGAGGTAAGAATGTGTGCCTTTCCTCTGTCTGTGTAGGAAATGAAAGAGCTCCCATGAGTCTCTGCAGGTTGTGTGCCATCTTTGGCAAATAGGACTAATAGTAGGATGGTTCAGACAATGCCCATTCCCCAACCCATATGTTCTCTATAGGAAGCAATGTCTTTAATATGGTTACTAGAAAAGACGGGTTGCCAAAGGCCTACAGGGACACATTTTGGTTTCCAAGGTATCTTCTGACTCACATTGCACATTTTAGGCTTTTCTGTGCAATCATTAAGACCTACAAACTTCAACTGTTGCAATCTTCCTAGTGACTTCCTAGTGTTGCAAACTTCCTGGAGAAATTTAGACTTAGGGCTCTGATCCTTCCGTGCAGGGTGGTGGACAGATTAAGATGGTCTTCCCCTGGAGACCAATGGAATCCAGTGGATTCCTGAATGCCCTGGGGGAGTTCCCAGTAGATAGAGCAGGTGACCCCATTGAAGCCCTTGTCACGCTGTGGAACAGTGAGGAATGTCAGGCTATTGACACAGTTGCCCCTGAGTGCCCTCTCCGGCATTGTGGAGCCCAGTTTGCACCTTGGTACACCAGTGAGTAAAGGGCAATGAAACTGGCTGGATGACAGCTAGAGCGCAAGTGGTGAAAGACATGATGTGAGGCTGATCGGGCACGAGTAAAACATCATAACTGTGACTACTGTGTGGTGGTGAGGGTGGCGAAGAAGGCCCACTTCTCTGCCTCCATCGCTTCCTCAAGGAGCCATCCAGTGGAGCTTTTCCATATTGTCAGGGGTCTGTTGACATCAACTCCAGGAAATGGAGTTTTAGACTCTTCAGAGGCCAACTGTGAATTGTTTGCAAGGCACTTTGAGGGTAAAGTTGCTTGCCTCCATAGCAGTCTTGGTGTCCCATCCACGTCTACTATAGTCCCCAATGAGGTGTCCAGTGCAACGTCTGCTGCAACTTCTTGGGAACGGTTTCAGTTGATGTGGCCTGATGATGTAGACAAGGTACTTGCGATGATGCGGCCAGCAACGTGTCCTCTCGACCCTTGCCCTTCTTGGCTTATTAAAACTTGCTGAGGGGTTTTGACTGAGTGGATCCAGGGTGTGGTCAACGCACCATTGCAAGAGGGAGTGGTTCCAACTGTCCTGAAAGAGGCAGTGATCTGACCGCTCCTGAAAAAGCACACCCTGGATCCATTGGTCTGCAACAATTACCGACTGGTTGCAAATACCCTCTTCTTAGGGAAGGTGATTGAGAGGGTTGTGGCGCAGGAATTGCAAGTACTCTTGGATGAAACAGATTATCTTGACCCATTCCAGTCTGGGTTCAGGCCTGGTTATGGCACTGAATCGGCCTTGGTCGCCCTGATGGATGACCTTTATCGGGAGAAGGCCAGGGGGAGTGCGACCCTGTTATTCTTACTTGATCTCTCAGCGGCTTTTGATACCAGTGACCATGGTATCCTTCTGGACTGACTTGGTGAGCTGGGTATTGGAGGCACTGTTTTACAATGGTTCCGATCCTATCTCCAGGTTTGCTGTGCTGTGGGGTGCTGCAGGGTACCATCTTGTCCCCCATGCTGTTTAACATCTATATGAAGCCCTTGGGAGCAGTCATCAGGAGTTTTGGGGCAAAGCGTCAGCAGTATGCTGATGATACCCAGCTTTATTTCTCTGTAACATCTGAATCGGGAGAGGCTGTGCAAGTGCTGGACTGCCACCTGGACTTGGTGGTGGACTGGATAAGGGCCAATAAACTGAGTCTGAATCCTAGACAGTCGGAGGCGCTGTGGGTTGGTGGCTGCCAAGTTCAGATAATTGGTCAGTTGCCTGCTTTGGATGGGGTCATACTCCCTCTGAAAGAGCAGGTCCATAGTCTGGGGTGCTCCTGGATCCATCTTTGTTGCTAGAGGCCCAGGTGATCTCAGTGGCTATTAGTGACTTTTACCAGCTTCAGCTGGTAAGACAGCTACGGCCGTTCCTGTACCGGGATAGCCTGACTACTGTTGTCCACACACTGGTAATCTCTAGGCTCGATTACTGTAATGCGCTCTATGTTGGGCTGCCTTTGAGGTTGGTCCGGAAGCTGCAACTGGTGCAAAATGCAGTGGCGAGACTGCTCACTGGGGCAGGGTATCGCCAGCATGTCACCCCGCTGCTGAAAGAATTGCACTCCAGGCCAAGCTCAAGGTTCCAGCCTTGGTGTACAAAGCCCTATACAACTTGGGACCAGGATACCTGAAAAACTGTCTTATCCCTTATATACCCAGTTGATCACTGCGCTCTGCAGGTGAAGGCCTCCTGCAGATACCATCTTATCAGGAGGTTCATTCCCCACAACATAGGAAATAGACCTTTAGTGTGGCAGCACCTACCCTGTAGAATTCCCTCCCTTTGAATATAAGGGCAGGTGCCATCTCTGTTATCTTTTCGGCACCTATTGAAGACCTTCCTCTTTCAATAAGCCTTTTAAGTTGAGACCTTATTCCAGTCTGCGTCTGTACTGGAATTGCTTTTTAATATGTTTTTAAACCTTTTTAAAAAACAGTATCTTTTTAGCTTTTATTTTTAAAGATGTCTTGAAAGCTTTTTAAAAAATGTTTTTAAAGATATTTTGTTTTAATGTATTTTAAAGTCTGTTTTTATGATGTTTTAAAGTGTTTTTAGTGCTTTTGTTTGTTGCCCTGGGCTCCTGCTGGGAGGAAGGGCAGGATATAAATCAAATAATAAATAAATAAATAATCTAAGTGAAAATTGTAACATTACAATTACAATACAATATTAAGAAGCTATTTCTTGACGAAATTGTTAAACACTTAAAATAACTTTGAAGGTAATACAAATAGCTCCTTCAAATTATGTGATGTATTCTATGAAACAGCATTAAAAAAAATTACTAACAAGACAAAACTATTACTAATAAGCCCATCTACAGACAGAAAAGACTTAGAGAGTAGAATACTCAATACATAGGAATCCCAACCCTTTTATGGTTTGGTATGTCAACTGTGGTTACTACCAACAACAACAACAAAACAACAACAACAACATTTATATTCCACCCTTTCTCCCAGTAGGAGCCCAGGGCGGCAAACAAACACTAAAAACACTCTCAAATATATTAAAAAGAAACATCTTTTAAAACATATTAAAACATTTTTTTAAAAAAGCTTTAAAAACATCTTAAAAAGCAATTCCAACACAGACAGAGACTCTTAAATATGGTGCAATTCCTCTATCCCTAGAAACACTGGGGATCAACTTTGGATATTACCAAATTTAAGAAGAATGTTTTTTTCTTGTTTGATGGCATAGCATATCATACTGACCTCTAGCTCCTTCTCATCAAATGTCTTCAGCAGATGTTGTGGGATTACTTCATTAAATCCCTTCTGCAGAGCCAGAAACTGAGCTTCAATCCCTCGTAAGAATCGCCAATTTACATAAAGCCTGCAATAAATTGCAAGTTCTGTTTGAAAAGGAGTGTCTTCATACTTAACATCTTAGATTTTTGACCCCAAGCTGCAGATATTACTACCAATTATTCAACTAAGCATCTCCATACCACAGGAATGGCTGGCCTGTGGCCCTCCAGATGCTGTTAGACTACAACTTCCATCAGCCCCAGCCAGCACTATCAATAGTCAGAGATTATAGAAGTTATAGTTCAGCAACATCTGGAGGGACAAAGATTAGCAGCCCCTAACATGGCAAATTCACTACTAATTGAAGAACACCATATTACTCTCTGCACAGAACACTGTAAACTGTAAAACACTTTAGTTTTCAATACCTGACATATTCCTTTTTACTCTCCTCTGTGACAGGAATGCTTTTGCCATTGGGTTTCAATTCATGCTGTATAATTTCACCATATGCATTATGTTCCACACAAAATGTATGGTCCAAGACTCCGGTAATATCATTCTCACTGAAGTAGAGAAAGCAAAATTAAATGAGTTCAAAATGTCTTAGGCATACAAAGCATTCATGCTATGGTTTGTTATGAAAAACAAATGAACAAAAACAAACATGCTCATATTGATCTCTCTCTGTTCGCAACCCCAACAGATCACTATTGATGAAATACTCCATGGGTGAATGAGGAATGCAAGTACATTATTTTCCCTGTTGTGCACAATCTAATAAAGGGGGTGATGCATTTCTTTAAAATTAAAGTACCCTGAAATTGTTATATTCCATGATAAAAATGACATCTGATTACAAACCTTTGATTACAAAGCTTCTGGGAAGCTTGGGATGCAAGAGAGAGGGAAGAGAACCTATTTGTTAGGTATTTGCTATCATCCCTAGCCTTGGCCATTCTTGGTGGGGCTGATGGGAGATGTAGTTCAGCAACAGCTAGAGGGTCAAAGGTTTCCTACATTTGTGTTAGTACATAACTAAGAAGAACATTCTGTCAAAGACCCTGGCCAATTGCAGCCTATATGGTGGTTCTCTCCAGCCCCATGCAAAATACACACTCAGCCCTCAAGGAATCCCACTGTGGCTTAGATTGCCTAAGGCTGGCAGCATAATGTGTCAAGTTACATTTATCCCAGTCTTTGTCTTAATTACTTGGACCACAAGACGTAAGTAACCATGGTTCATCTGCAGTTTTTAAGCAACATTGTTATTATAAGGCAGGTTATAATTAAAAAACAAATTAAAACAGAATATAGCTATTCCAAACACTAAGCGTAATTTTGAAGAGATCAGTACATACAGTATCCATACTAAACTGTTGTGAAGATCTGGATCAACCAGCTCCATGTCATCCAATGTAATTGGCTTTCCTAGCAACTGCTTATAAAAAGGCAATGTGAAACCCCCATCAATGTAATGTCCGTGAAACACAGCCATCCCCATGATCCGTCCAACAAAATGGAAGTAGGACAAATGTTCCTGGAATTGAAAGAAGAAACGTTCTCGTATCAAGGTTCCTGATCTAATTCCAAAACTGATTAATTATTCAGATTTTTCAGCAGGAATATTGTTGAGCATTTTTTTAGTATACATTAAGATGTGCTTAAAAGTCACAATGAATAGTCAGAAAAATAAGAAAAGCTTAAAATATTTCAAGGTGCCTGCTTTACTTCCACCACCAAGATAAAATACACCCTACATATATATCTACACTACTATTGTATAAACTTCAACTTTCACATGGAAATACTTCCTCCAACCAGCTAGATAGAACAGTTTCTCTTATATTTAACCTCAAACTTTCCACCTACAACGTAAAATAATTATTTCTTGCCTAACATTTAACAAACTTGAAGTGTTCATTAATTTTCATGATTATACTCTGCCCTTAAAAAAAAACCCTCCCAAGGCAGTTTCTATCTATTCTAAAAAAAGAAGCTGAACATCATTAAGGTAATTCAGATTTATATAATGCCAACAGAGGACTATCAAAAAGGAACGTGTTGGCCACAAACATGAGGTTTGGCAAAGTGCTTTTTCATACCGGGTTAACAGCAGAATCTGGGTTTATCTGTAGTGTATAGATGTCATCACGTGAGTACTGGAAGAGCCCATAATATGGATTCAGCATTTCATGAGACAGCAAATAGAGCCATTCCCTGAAGAAAAAAACAGTTTAAGGTCAAACATTGCTAAACTGATGCACAAAAACCAAGGTCTTCACTAATTAATATCTATTCTTAAACAATGACAACAGAGTATGGTAATGAAACAGCAGTTATTAATGCTTGTGTACTATACATAACATTTTCAGAAGTTCTTGTCTCAGTTTATTTCAGTTATGTACCTTACTGCCTCATCTGATCTCTTTAGTCATCTCATGTCGTTATTTATGGCAGAGACAGTGTATAGTATAACTGCACCAGCAAGACACAGTAACTGGGAGTGCATGCAGAATTCAACAGCCTGTTAATAAATCTGTGACGATGGGCTTGCTTTTTTTTGGGGGGGGGGACTGATGAAATCTCAGAAGCTAGTGAGGGAGAGGGCAGAGGTAATGCAAGATTTCTGTTTTTGGGCAGGGAGCAACAATTTTAGTACCTTGCATAGCTATTCACCCCTTCCCCAGAATAAAGAGGTGTAAGTTAAAGGAAGCACATTAGAAAGAAAACACTAACAAACAAATTCAAATAGCAAAAAAGAAGGAAAAAAATTACAATAACTATTATTTTCTTCCATTCCTTAATGCCATACATACAGTGACAAATATACTTACGTGCCTAAGGGAAAACAAAAATATGTAGAGAATGTGTTTGTTTAAAAAAAATCATTATTCCAATCATGAATAACGTTGAGGTATCTATATATTCTATATCTATATATGCCCCCTTTAGGATGCACATCTTAACGTGGTGAGGGGGTTTGAGAGAGTTGAAGAAGCTAAGAGCAATGCTGTCAAGAGTCTAGACCAAGAGGCTAAACTGCTAGCAGGGGCACCCAAGGCGGAATGGTCAAAGCTGAGATACCAGACTAAGATGCAACCAAACTCAGAGGAAGGCAATGGTAAACCAACTCTGAATACCTCTTACCACGAAAACCCTATGAACAGAGTATCCAAAATGCAACATGAGATAGTGCTGGAAGATGAGACCCCCAGGTCAGAAGGCACTCACTGAGCTACTGGGGAAGAACAAAGGACAAGTACGAGTAGCGCTGTGACTAATGACGCAGCTGGGTCAAAGCCGAAAGGAAGCCCAGAGGCTGATGCGCACAGATGCGAAAGGAGAGTCCGGAGTTGTACGACGCACACAATAGGAACATGGAATGTGAGAAGCATGAACCAGGGAAAGTTAGTAATTGTCAAGCAAGAAATGGAACGCATCAACATTACAATACTTGGTGTGAGCGAACTAAAATGGACGGGAACGGAACATTTTCAATCAGGCAACTATAAAATATTTTATGCAGGAAATGAGAAATTAAGAAGAAATGGGGTTGCTTTAATAGTGAGAAGTGATGTAGCAAAAGCAATTAAGAACTATAACACAAGGTCTGAGCGAGTTATATCAATGAGATTAAATGGGAAACTTATTAACATAACCATCATCCAAGTCTATGCTCCAACGTCAAACACAGAAGAAGAGGAATTGGAGAGATTTTACGCAGAACCATAGGAGGAAATTGATCACACACCAAAACAAGATGTGCTGATAATCATGGGGGACTGGAATCCAAAAGTAGGGAACAGAGAAGAACTAGGAATTGTGGGGAAATGGGGCTTAGGAGATAGAAATGAAACAGGAGAAAGACTTATTGAATTCAGTGAAGCCAATAATTTGTTTCTTGCAAACACATTTTTTGAACAACCGAAAAGAAGACTGATTATATAACTGGTAGCAGAAGATGGAGAAGTTCCATACCTTCTGCAAAAACAAGGCCAGGAGCAGACTGCAGTACAGATCATGAACTGGTCGTATCGAAAATCAGAGTAAAGCTAAAGAAGAACAAAGCAATCATAATGCCAAAATAGAATTTAAATAACATCCCAGAAGAAGATAAAGATCAAATGAGGCACAGATTTGAGGCTTTAAACTTTGTTGACAGAGAACCAGAAGAACTATGGAGTGAAGTCAGAGACATTATCAGGGCAGAATGCAAAAAGACAATACCTCTAGTTAAAAACAGAGGAAAAACCTCAATGGATGACTGAAGAAACTCTTAAAATGGTTAAAGAGAGAAGGAAAGTAAAAGCAAGAGGAGATAGAAACACAGTCAGAACCCTAAATGCAACAATACAGCGACTAGTACATACTGACAAAGAGATCTATTACAATAGTTATTGTATAGAAATAGGACAACAAAAAGGGAAGAATAAGAGCCCTATTCCAAAAGATTAGAGAAATGAAAGGGAAATTTAAACCAAGAGTAGGGATGTTGAATAATCAACAGGGGAACACACTGACTGATCGAGATGAAATAAAAGGAAGATGGAAACAATACACTGAAGAACTCTACAAAAGAGATGCCAGGATGACAGATTCATTCATGGAGGAATTGTATGATGAAGAACCAGAAATTTTAGAATGTGAGGTGAAAGCTGCTCTTCAAATACTTGAAGAAACAAATCACCAGGAACAGATGGCATACCAATAGAGTTGCTACAAGCTACTGAGACTGAATCTGTCCAAATTTTGACAAACATTTGTCAAGAAATATGGAAAACTAAACAATAGCCCGCAGATTGGGAGCATTCTATATCCCAATTCCAAAGAAAGGGGATCACAAGGAGTGCAGTTATCAAACTATTGCCTTAATAGGCGGTTTGAACATATAAAACCGATTCTGGCCCGCTTGCATTGGCTGCCTGTATGTTTTCCAGCTCGATTCAAAGTGCTGGTTTTAACCTATAAAGCCTTACACGGCTTGGGACCACAATACCTGATGGAATGCCTCTCCCGACACGAACCCACCCGTACACTACGCTCAACATCAAAGGCCCTCCTCCGGGTGCCTACTCCGAGGGAAGCTTGGAGGATGGCAACAAGAGAGAGGGCCTTCTCACTGGTGGCCCCCAAATTATGGAATGATTTTCCTGAGGAGGTGTGCCTGATGCCAACACTGATCTTTCCGGTGCCAGGTCAAGACTTTCCTCTTCTTCCAGGCATTTTAGCATGGAATTGATGACAGAATCTCCAGTTCACTGGAGAGAACCCTCTTCTACTTCTGTGTTTGGAATTGATAAGTGACTGAACTACAAGCCCTTGCTTAACTGTTGGGTGTTAACAATTATTTATTATTACTGCTGGGAGGAAGGGCGGGATATAAATCAAATAATAAATAAATATATTTGTTTATTGCATTTATATTCCACCTTTTCTTCAAGGAGATCAAGGTGGTATACATGATTCTCTCCCCTCCTCATTTAATCCCCACAACTCTGTGAGGTAGGTTAGGCTGAGAGGCAGTGACTGTGAGCTTCATGGCTGAGCGGGGATTCGAAACCTGGTCTCCCAGGTCCTAGTCCAGTACTCTAACCACTACACCACACAGGCAAGCTGAAGGTAAATGTAGATGCTTTGGAATTTAAGAAGAGGGAAGTTCATATACTGCGGGGGTGGGAGGACAGACAGAGATAAAAACATGTCTGCCTCTACAAGGGTCCATTGATAATGTCATAAGGAGCCCAATAAATGCCTGTGCTGGGACCTATAAACAGTAAAACTGAGGACAAGATTAAAAGCTATCCCCCAACGGCAGTTTTAAATTTATCTGACCACAAGAGGGAACTCTGTTCAAAAAATGAAAAGAAAGCAGTGTGCTTGAAATTTGAAAGCTTTCACAAATAGTTGCCAGCCCTCACTGCTGTTCTACCTGCTGCTCATTCCTTTCCAACCACCCTTTCCCTCCCCCTCGTTTCAATTCTCTCCTCACCACTTTCTTTCCTATCCTCCTGCTCCTCTACAGCAGGAATGGGGAACCTCTGGCCCACTAGGCCTCCCCATTTGGCCTGTGAGCACTTTTCAGCCAAGTGTGGAGCAGGTGAAGGCAGGGTTTGTCCCAAAGGGCTTTGCAGGCACAGCCAATTGACATTGGTTGCAAAGCCCACTACACAGTCCTTCCAAGTGCAGAACAACCAAAGCTTGCCTGTGGGGGTGAGAGGTGATAAAGGATCTGGCCCACCAAGCCAAAAAAGTTCCTCACCCACATTCTACAGGAATACATGCTGCCCATTACTACCTAATATTTTTATTTAGCATATTTATAGACTATCCTTCAGTACAGAATTCCAGGGCACTTCACACATTAAAACAGCAGCAGCAGGAACACATACATACAGCCAACATTTAATTTAGCATTTAATCCTGTGTGCTATTGAGCTAGGTTCAAGGTTCTTGTACCAGTATACAAAGTTCTAAATTATCTAGGCCCAAGATACCTTAATCACTGAGATCATCTGGGGGAGCACTATTAGTGGTCCCACATGGACCAGAAGCACGACTCGTATCAAAAACAAGTCACGCCTTTTGTGTTGTGGGCTCAACTCTGTGGAATTCTTGACCATTAGAAGTCACTGTCCCAGCTGAGTTGCAGAAGCCTGGTTAAAATCATTTTATTTCAGAAGGCCTTCGCACCATGAATGCTTCTCTGTTGTTTTAAAGTTTTCTCATGTTTTGGTTTCATACTTTGAGATTTTAAAGTTTGAGGTTTAATTTGTTGTTTTTTTTACATTTTGTATACAGTAATGCCTCAATTAACAAAAGCTCCTTTTAACAAAGACTTTTTTGGGTGGGGACACACTCTGACATAGTCAGAATGTGGCTCCTTGTCTACTGGATTGCTTGCAGGCAGCTCTCTCATGCATGACTAGAATGGCACTCCTTGCCAGGTGGCACAGGCCCCTCCATAGTAAACAATGCTTCAGGTGCCCTGGAAGGACTGTTTACTGCAGATGCACCTGCGCGACCTGGCAAGGAGCATGATTCTAGCTGCGTATGCGCTCTAACACAGGGTGTTGACTGCCCCTTTCCTATCTGCTTGAGCGTAGGAGAGGATGGCGCAGAGAGAGAGAGAGAGAGAGAGAGAGAGAGAGAGCGCACAGATAGTGGTGCTGCCCCTTGCCTGCTTGAGCGTACAATGAGGAGAACTGTGCACAAAGCTTTAAATTTACTTATGCAAAGCTTACCTGAACTGGTTGTTTCATTTCAGATATGCATATTGTTAGTTTTAAATAAAAGGTTTGCTAAAATATGCAAAAACAGCAAACTTCTTTTTTGTGGTGGAGGAACCTATCTCTATTTTTTTCTATATTATTCCTACTTCTGGTGCCAAATTTTCTGTTAAAGTAGTAATGTTCAGGAATGCATGTACTTCATTAACTGAGGTTTTATTGTATTGTACATTTTTAACAATGTAAGTTGCTTTGAGACCTCGAAGGTGAAAAGTGAGATATAAGCATTTAAAATAAATAAATAAATGCCATGACATTGCTGACTAACTACTAGATACTGTGGATTTCTGCTCGCTAGACACTCCCCACTGGAGGGAACAGCAGGGCAGCATGCAGCAAATGGTGATTTTTTCCTGATTTTTCCTACCCACTGCAGACCCCTGAAAATCTGCTCTGGAGGATGGGGAAGTGGCACAGGGAAATCAGCAAAAAAAATGTTCCCTACTCCCTTCCGCAGGACCCTCCAATAGAATATAATCTCTAAAGGATTAGAGTTTTCAGCCATTTTGTGTTGGGTTTTTGGTTGTAAAACTTGGGCTGTAAAATGGTTGCTTTTTGCTTTAAAGAATCTTGTGCATAGGAGGATGAAAAGTTCACAGGAAGGTTAAAAGTACAAGGGGATATTTTCCTCAGGATGTTTTGCACAGGAGGGTCAAAGGCTTATCCTGGCAGTTAAGGGAAAATAGCAATATAACCAAGACACTGCTCTCCTTGTGATTGGATGAAAGGTTTGGAGAGCAAGTAAAAATACTGAATGTAAGTAAAGCTATAAAATAGGGTAGCTGGTCAGAAGGTTGTGGAGTCAGAAACTTGAAGAGCTGAAAGTGAAGAGCTGCAAGAGAGAAAAAGGGCTGAAACACTGAAAAATGCTAGAGAGTACGGTTGGACACTGCAGGAGAAAGGAACATGGAGAGAACCATGAAGTGATGAAAAAGGTTAACTGAGAGATGCAAACTGATTATTATTGACTTGATTAGGGAAACAGTCTAGAATAGGTATAGCTGAATGTATTTGTCTCTTGTTTGCTCTTATGAGTAATTCCTCAAAACTGTAAAATAGGTAGTGTGTGCACACAAAATTTATTGTTTCAAAAACTGTTTTAAAACAGTTAAAAAAATTTTTTAAGTAAAATAATAGTTCCAAATAATGGTGAGAGGCCTTGTTATTCACTCCAAACCTAAGTGCCATATACCATCTATCCAGGATAGGGAATAGATTGGGTCAGCTAAAGTCCAGAAGGTTAAAGGATTGTTTAGTGGAGGCAACAGAAGAAAAATAACTGACCCAATTGGTGGAGAGTTGGTTTGGCTAGTTTACTTGCCTGCCTCCCTTCCATCGCACTGTGCAGGCTAGCTTGTACTCTTTCACACAGTCCTTTTTGTGAACAGAAAAGCCACTGCATGATCATTTGATATAGCACAAAAATGTTCCAGACTAACACTCTTCTTGCTTTATAGGGACTCTTATTTCATAATCAGAGGTCAGAACCTTTCTGCAGCAACAGGCATTACCCATTCTTAAAATACAGTGCTACCCTCCCCACCCCAATTCTATTATTTGGAAACACTGCAACTTACTCTTCAATCCAAATGCACAGGCAGAAAAAAAATCTGCTACAAACAGGAAAATGTACCATTGGTCTCACCTGAAAGGTGATTTTCATAGGAAGGGGCCATCACTGTGGGTAACAGTTCCACCTATCGTGCGAAGGCAAGAATGTTTTTGAAGTCAAGACTAGGGACGTCATGCCCCTCCCACTCTCCAGTTCATTCGTAGCGAGTCTGAAAGATATCTAAAAATACAAGAACAAGGCCAACAGGCCCGCCAGGAAAATAACATAATAGTCACATGCATAACAACATGACTCTAACCTAACTACATAACATAACAGAACTAAAAGTCTTGACTTCACTCTTACATTTAAATATAATATGGAAACAATAACATATAACCCATTGATAAAATCACTAGTCATCCTCCAACTGGGAGGGTCGTGATGGCCCCTTCCTATGAAAATCACCTTTCAGGTGAGACCAATGGTACATTTTCCATAGGAAGTGGGCCATCACTGTGGGATGTACCAAAGCAACCCATATAGGGAGGGACCACCCACGTGTTAATCCTCATTAAGAACCTGTTGCAACACTCGTCTGCCAAAAGAAGCATCAGCAGAGGCATAACGATCAATTTTATAATGTCTTATAAACGAGTGTGGGGAAGACCAGACTGCGGCCCTACAAATATCGGCAACAGGAGCATTAGTAGCAAAAGCAGCCGAAGTGGCAGCTGACCTAGTAGAATGAGCTGTTATACTAGCAGGAACTGGCAGCTTCAGGGACTCATATGCTAAGGTAATGCATGCCCTTAACCAACGGGATAAGGTAGGATTGGATACTTTATGCCCCATAGACCCTGGATGAAAGGATACAAACAGAGACTCCGTTCGTCGAATCTCTTGGGTCCTAGACAGGTAGGTCTTGAGAGCCCTCCGGACATCCAATGAATGCCAAGCCTTCTCGAGAGGATGGGTAGGATTCGGGCAAAAGGAAGGCAAAACAATGTCCTGGTTGCAATGAAAAACTGAATCGACCTTGGGACGAAAGGAAGGGTCAGTCTTCAGCACAACAGAGTCCTTATGGAAGACGCAGAGGTGTCTAGTGGAAGACAATGCGCCCAACTCCGAAACGCGTCTGGCAGATGTGATTGCAATCAGAAACAGGACCTTGAAGGACAGAATACGTAGGGACACAGTTCTGATGGGTTCAAACGGAGGGCGTTGCAAAGCCTGCAGAACTTTCGGCAAACTCCATGAGGGGAACCGATGGACAACAGCCGGAGAGCGTAGGGCGACTCCCCTCAAAAAACGTTTGATGAACGGATGTGAGGAAATATGATCTCCAGGAGAGGACACTGAGAGAATGGATGACAGAGTAGACGCATGTCGACGTAGAGTGTTGGGTCGAAGTCCCATCATAAAGCCACTATGGAGAAATTGGAGCACCTGGTGCACATTGGCCTGGGATGGATCGTGGTGGTGGGACTGACACCACTTGGAGAAAGCCACCCAGGTATGTTGATAAATGCGAGTGGTAGATGGTCTTCTCGAGGCCAAAATAATATCAATCACAGCGTCAGACAGTCCAGCTGACCTCAAGTGTCTCCGTTCAAACGCCACGCTGTTAGATTGAGCCAAGTAGGGTCCTGGTGCAGTACTGGACCCTGGGATAAGAGGTCTGGCGTTACTGGAAGTGTCCAAGGGTCCATCATTGACATTGCCAGAAGATCTGAGAACCACGGACGGCGTGGCCAAAATGGTGCTATCAGAACCAGCTGTGCCCTTTCGGTTCGCGCCTTCCTCAAGGTTTTGGCTAACAATGGTATGGGAGGAAAGGCGTACAATAGACCGTCTGGCCACGGTGTTGTCAGAGCATCCACTGCTTCTGCTGTTGAGTCCAGGTATCGGGCAAAGTACCTGGGAAGCTGGCAATTGTGACTGGAAGCAAACAGGTCGACTGAGAGGGCGCCGAACCGACACTGGAGACGATGGAAAATGGCTGGATGAAGTTTCCATTCTCCCGGGAAGACCTGTTGTCTGCTGAGCCAGTCTGCTGTCACATTCAAAATCCCTTTGAGGTGCTCTGCTTTCAGGGATTGTAGATGTTGTTCTGCCCAGACAAAGATGAGGGAGGCTAAGTCCTGCAGAGGACGAGACCTGGTGCCCCCTTGTCTGTTCAAATGTGATTTTACACACGTGTTGTCTGTTCGAATGAGCACATGATGCAAAGGGAACAGAGACTGAAAATGACATAGAGCCAAGTGGACAGCCTTTAGTTCCAGCCAGTTGATGCTTCGAGCTCGCTCTGCGTTGGGCCAAACCCCCTGAACATACTGGGAGTTGCAGTGGGCTCCCCAACCTATGAGGCTGGCGTCTGTGGTCACGACGGTTCTGCGGGGTTCTCTGAACGACGTGCCCATGGAGAGGTGTTGAACCTTGGTCCACCAGCGGAAGGAGAGGCGCAGAGCGGGGCTCAAACGAACTTTGCGATGGTTGGAGCTGGCAATGTCTTTTTGAAAAGGCAACAGAGTCCACTGAAGGGGCCGAGTGTGAGCTCGAGCCCAGGGTACAATGTGGATTGTGGAGATAAACATCCCGAGCGCTCTGGCGAGAAGCATGACGTCTGCGGATGTTTGTTGCATCAGGGACCTTGCGATGCTTGTGATGGCAGTGATGCGATCTGGAGACAGGAAGACCATTGCCTGCAGGGTGTCCAACATTGCCCCAAGATGTAGTAGGCGTTGGGTTGGTTGGAGATGGCTTTTGTCGAAGTTGACCAGCCAGCCGTAGGTCTGCAAAACATTGAGGGTGATCATTAAATGATGATGAGCCAGCTCTTCAGATTTGGCCCGTATAAGCAGATCGTCCAAATATGGGTAGATATGAACCCCTTGGGTCCGAAGGTAAGCCACTAGGATGAGTAGCACCTTGGAAAATACTCTTGGAGCAGAGGAGAGGCCAAATGGCATCGCTCTGTATTGAAAATGTTGGTGGCCAAAGGCAAACCGAAGAAACTTTCTGTGGGCTATGCAAATGGGTACATGGAGATACGCTTCCTTAAGGTCGATAGAAGCCAGGAAGTCTCCTTCATGCAGACTCTCGGTAATGGAATGGAGAGATTCCATTTTGAACCTGCGGTATGTTACAAAACGGTTGACAAACTTGAGGTCCAATACCGCCCTCCAAGATAAATCTCGTTTTGGCACAGCAAATAGGAGGGAGTACACCCCTTCCGATCTCTCAGTTGTGGGAACTGGCTCTATTGCCGCTATGTGCAAGAGGTGATGTATAGCTGTCTGCATGATGTTGTGCCTGGCTGGTGCCCTTGGGCAAGGAGACGGGTGGAATCTGTCTGACGGGGTTGCCCAGAACTCTATGGTATAGCCATAAGTGAAGAGGTCCCTGATCCAGGGGACCGTAGTAAGGCGCAGCCATCGATCTCCAAAATTAAGTAATCTGCCACCTATGGGGATGGCGTTAATACTACTTGTGTAGGCGAGGACCTCCCCTATATGAGGACGATGAGTTGCCCCTGCGCCCTTGGTACTGACCTCTGCCCTGGGGGCGTCGGTTCCAGGAGCCCCTGAATGCGTTGGAATCATAGGGTCTGAAATCGTGGCCTCGTCCTCCTGGTCGCGTTCCTCGAAAGGGCTGGTTAGAACGAAAGGAGGGAAATCGCCTGAGGGGCCTGTGGTCGATGTTCTTGATTGTGGCTAGAACCGGTTTGTGGGCGTCTTTTGGATCAACCAGAACTGCCTTTAGAGCTTCCTCACCGAAGAGTAGAGATCCGGAGTAAGGAGCCTTGGACAGGTTCAATCTAGCCGCTGAATCAGCTTGCCAGTGGCGAAGCCAGAGGGTGCGACGAGCGACTATTTGAGTCGTCATGGCTCGTGCCCCTAATTGGGTGGCATCCAAAGTGGCATCGGCCACAAAGGCTGCTGTCTTACGTAACTTCAATAGTGCTCTTTTGAAGGCGACAGGATCAGGGTTATCGTCCTCTAGAAGGTCATCCAGCCACATCATAGATGCTCTGGAGAAGATGGAGGCTGAGGCAGAGGCACGCATGGCTAGGGCAGTGGCCTCGTGGTTCTTGCAGAGGGCGAAGTCTATTCGACGTTCAGTAGTATCTTTTAGGTGGGATTCCCCTTCCCTGGGCAAGATAGATCGTGAAACGAGGCGAGCGATCGGTTCATCTATGCCAGGGACATCTAACTTGGTGGCGAAGTCTGGGGCTAGGGCGTAAAGTCTGTCAGCCATGTTCTTGAAGCGTCGAGCTTTGAGCGGGTGGGCCCATTCTTCGGAAGCTAATTTGGCAATTGGGTCCGGCACCAGGATGTAGTGTTCAGTAGGTGCAGGGGATTTGAGGACCTTGGCCCCTTTGAGAGTTGGAGCGGACGAAGTTGAGGGCGCAGTCTGGAGACCAAGGGTATGAAGTACCCTACGTGCGAGCGGTTGGTAATCTGAGGTATTGAACAAGCGATACGATGTATCCTCCTCATGATCTGAATAGTCGCTCCAGTCGTCTCCTTCAACATGGTCAGTGAAAGTTAACTCCTCCGCATACGAGGCTTCGTCCGTACATCTGCCTCTGGCTAAATCGAAGGGATCTGGCGAGCAGGAAGGATGAGCAGCATGGAACGCGCGTTGGTCCATGTTGAGTGGGGGTCTGGCAGGAACCTATGGTAGTGACTGCATTTGTGTGAAATAAGTCAGCATGGCTTGGAGTTGGGAGAGGAAATCAGGAGACAGCTGCAGACCAGATGTGTGAGATGTATGTGCCTGGTGGGCTATTGGAACAGATGTCTGAGGCGGTAAGCCAGAGGTAGGTTCGTTAGGCGAACCGTGAGGGGGAAAGCCAACAAACTCTTCCTCGTCAGAGGCAGGAGCAGGAGAATGGAAAATATCACTTATGTGTGTCTGTGCTGTGGTGGTTGTTGGCACAGAGACATAACGAGGGCGCTTTGGTTTACTATGGCTGGAAAGATGTTTTGTCTTAGCCAGTGCTTTGGCATGTCTGGTCTTAGACGTGTTAGTATGTTGTGGCTTGGCTGATTGTGGCATGTCTGGCTGATCTGGCACCATGTGTGTTGATGGTGACATGCCTGGCTGTTCTGCCATCTTATATGAACCTGGGTGCAGTACACTGCCACGGAGGGGGCAGGATGTAAAGACCCGAACTGGCACAGCGTACTACCACGGAGGGGGTAGGATACACTGGCAGATGGCGAATGCACTGCCACAGAGGGGGCAGAATGCACAGAGGTATCAACGTTAATATAATATAGGCTGTTTTAGAGTTGGCACACTCAGATTAGTGCTGTAGGCTGGGTTTTTGGCTTGTTCACGGCCCCATAGGGGGCAGGATATGTAATGTAAATCAGATTTAGTACAAGTCAGCCACTGATATTAAAGCTCCAGCCTTGATAATGTAATCCAGCCACTAGGATTAAAGCTCCAGCCTTGATAATGTAATCCAGCCACTAGGATTAAAACTCCAGCCTTGATAATGTAATCCAGCCACTAGGATTAAAGCTCCAGCCTTGATAATACAATCCAGCCCACTAGGATTGGAGCTCCAGCCTTAATAATACAATTCAGCCACTATGATTACAGCCACAGTAAAAATGTGTGTAAATCAGCCTTGTGTAAATTTGTCAGCAGCACATATACACAAACATACAGATAGATAGCCTGCAGGGGAGGTATCCGATGCTTAAAAAATGGTAACGAAAAAGGCGGGAATTTTGAATTTCAAAAAATGGCGCCCAGAAAAACGGGCGGGAAAAAAACGATCAAAAGGGAGCTGAGGAAGAAGGAGCAATGGCGGCCGTCGGAAGCGAACTGGGAGAAGGGCTGCCCAGCACGGACTCGCCGAAAGCCGCAGTAGCGGCTCTGGAAAAACTCTGGAAGGGCAGGTAGAGGCAAAAAACGGCAGCCGCCGCAGAGAGAGCCGCAATAGCGGTCTGTAAAGCCCTTCGCAGTGGGATTTAAGCCACGTAGCGAGGGCGATCTGCGGTAAGGAGTAAGAGCGGGAGCCGCAGCTGCAAGCTCCCGCTGAGATCGGATCAGCTACAAGCTCCCGCTGAGATCGGATCAGCCGCAGCCGCGGCAACGATCGGGGGGGGGAAAGGAGGGTGGATTCCCCTTCCCTCACAAGCGATCAAGAGATCGGATCAGCCGCAGCCGTGGTAACGATCGGGGGGGGAGGGAGGGGGATTCCCCTTCCCTCACAAGCGATCAAAAGCGATCAAAAAGAGAACCGCAGCCGCGGTCACTGAGGGAGCCCCCTGGCTACGGATACGGCAGAGCCGGGGGGGGGAGGGGGCTTGAAACTGCCAAAACAAAGAGAGCCGCAGCCGCGGTCTCAGAGGGAGCCCCCAGTCAAGGAAATAAAAGAAATTAAATAGCCTTGAGGAAAGGGGGAAGAGAGCCGCAGCCGCGGTCTCTGAGGGGATCCTCAGTAGGCTAGACACAAAAAACGGAAAAAAGGAAAAAAGGTTTTAAAGAGAGATAGACTTAGCTAAATGCTACGTGAAATTCCAATCTTGTTCGTACGAAGGCAAGAATGAACTGGAGAGTGGGAGGGGCATGACGTCCCTAGTCTTGACTTCAAAAACATTCTTGCCTTCGCACGATAGGTGGAACTGTTACCCACAGTGATGGCCCACTTCCTATGGAAAATGCCATTCCTGTTTCCTTGTTTGTTTGAAGACAACACAAAACTTCCTTCATGCAAAAAGTTACCACAAGATGGAGCCCTTAGTGGTGCAAACCTTCAGCTATCTAATCTGTACTAACTCCAATTACAATGTATTGGATCCAAGAAGTCACTCCATTCATAGAACAGTTTTAGCCAACCCATTACCTTGAAATTGTAAGTTCAGGATAGGTGCTCAAGCTCTAACATGACCTGTTAAAACCCTTACTCTGATACCAACTCTTGCTCTTCAAATTATTAATCATACTTTGCCATTTGGGGTAAGTTGAGATATGTCACAGAAAATGCTTTGAGTGTATAAGGCTCCACCGAATCTCCTATTAAGAAGTTTCAACATCAACATGACCACAAATTGCTTCTAACCATTGAGGACTTCTTCGGAAAGAAAGAAAAATTGTACACATCTGACTAGACCACTGGTCTTTGTGGCATATATTCTAAGAGAGAATATTAATGCATACATTATGCTCTAACTTTTAAGAGTCTAAGATGCCTATCAAAATAAGGGTCAGAGCTTGGAAAAGTTACTTTTTTGAACTACAGCTCCCATCAGCCCCAGCCAGCATGGTCACTGGATTGGGCTGCTGGAAGTTGTAGTTCAAAAAAGTAACTTTTCCAAGCTCTAGGTAGGCTTTGCGTACAAGATGTTGCTAGAACTGCAAAACAACCTGTAAAAAAACCCATCCCATTTGTTCTCCCTCTACCTGCAAACTTGCCTGAAATTGCACAACTCTGCTGCTGTCAGTGTCTTCAATCTCAAAATCAATCTCCAAGAATCAGAATTTATTTCAACAGTTATTTCAACCCAAGATGCTGCAGGATCATTACCATTTTGGTTTAGAAGACAGAGCTAAGGCAATATATATATGTTAGGTAGCACCATTGTGATTTACCTGGCAACTCCTCCATAATCAAGGCCTTCTTCCCCACGAAACTTTATCATTAATCTCTTCCACAAGTCTTTAGGCCTCATCTTCATGACTTGCCTGTAAGACTCCTAAATTACATCAGAAACATTTTTATGAGTATTATGAAAGTCCTTGCTCTAAAAACTCTGACTCTAAAAAAAATCTTGGTATCCAAAACTTATGCCAGGTGGTATCATTATATAAGCACCCATTATGTAAGGATCTTTTGTCATTGCTACACACAATTAAAAATGTCTTTTAACACGCAGAGGTATTGTACCCATTTTCTTGCGCAGTTTATATAAATTGTTAAAGTTTTGAGCTTATTATACCGGATGTATTTCTCCACAAATGAAAAGTGATTTGGCAACAAATTTGTGGTGAGGCTAAACTGTACTGAGAAGGTTTCCATAATCTCTGCCAAATGAGAGCACTGAAAACCATTCTGGTCCAACATGGCAGGACGTTTATCTTTTACTGTCACACGAAAAGGGGCGGTTCATATACTGCTGCACTGAAATCCTCTTAAATCTGCAATGCATGCCTTAAATTATTGAAATAGAATGTACTTCCACAAAAACATGCATAGGCCTGCAAACTTAAATTACATAAAATAATGCCCGACAATAAATGCCAAACGTACACAAAGAATAAGTTTCAGTCTCCTTATGCTATCACACACAATGAAATCTCAAAATGTGCATTGTATTTCAGAAGTTTCTACATGAGTTTTGTCCATTTATATTCCAAAAAAGCAAGAATCATCCAACAGCAGCATATTGCCCACTTTATTTAACACCTGCAGTAATTCCACCATCCTTGAGTTACCTCAAAAATTTCTTCTCTGGAGACTTCTATGCGACAATGTCCAGCTTGGGGCTGCTGCTGGGATAGCTCCTGTCTCAGAATCTTGAGTTTCTGCACTAGGTCACGCTTATACCTGGGCACAGTCAGACATTCGGCCTCATCCGGAAGCTGGCAAAGCGATACTACCTGCTGCTGTTGCTGCTGCTGATCTTTAAGTTGGTTCTGACGGCTGAAAAGAAGTGCAACTGCTTTCAGTGATTCGAGACTTCCAATTTTGGATTTCCCTTCTCACAGCAAATTAATATGACTTTAAATCAACATTTTGAGGCAAATGTAGCATCGGTTTCTATGCAAGTCTCCTGAGAGTACATACATCTGTCTGTCTTGATAATTTTCAACCAGCTTTTGAGGGCTTTTAAATATTTCTGTTAAGCAGATTGCAGCATTATGTTGCCATTCATTGCTCAAAAGTTCTCTCATATTTTTTTGCATGTTTTATCATCTTTCATCTTAATATTGAGTTATTTCAGGACACAACTAATCTAAAAGTGGATACCACATTATATTTTAAATGGCTTGCCTGAAGAAGAATTAGCTTACAAAACTAATTTCAATGTACAAGCAGCTTGGCAAAGATAGTGTTCCTTGTACCTGGACTAGTTCAGACCACAGGAATGTCGTCAGCTTTATATGTAACCAATTGACACAGATAAATGAATATGTATCTATACCTTGTTCCTCACTCCCACTCCTCCCATGGACAGGTTCCTGGCCGCTCATCTGCTGTGCCCACTGGCCTGTGTATGCTGTTGTTTAACACCAGATCAGTATACAATAAGATCACACTCATCAATGATTTGATCATGGATGAGGGTGCTGATTTGGTGTACATTACCGAGACCTGGGTGGGTAAGCTGGGAAGTTTGCCCACCAGGATACTTGGTGCAAGCAGCCAGCACAGGCTGCAGGGGTGGGGGGAGGGGTTGCTGTGGTCTACAGAACTTCCATCTTCCAGGAAACCACTATTGTCTTGGAGCTGGCTGTGAGGGACTGCACCTGGTGTTGGTTCAAAGAGACAGTAAACTACGGTTGTTACTGGTGCACTGTCTATCCTGCTGCCTAGCAGCTTCTCTGACCAAGCTGGCGGAAGCCATCTCAGCTGTGGTATTGGAGAAGCTCGGAACAATAGTCCTGGGTGATTTTCAATGTCCATGCTGAGGCTGCCTCTAGTGTTCCAGGTTGGGACTTCATGGCCTCCATGATGACCATGCGACTGTCTCAGGTTGTCACCAATACAACATATAGGGTAAGGCACACACTCAACTTGATGGAGGAAAGGGTGGTCTGGAATAGGGGGGTGGATGTCACCCCACTGTCGTGGTCAGACCACTTCCTGGTGAAGTTTAGACTTACAGCTCCAATCTTCCCCTGCAGGAGTGGTAGACAGATTAAGAAGGTCCACCCCTGGAGACTAAGGGAATCCTCTGGATTCCTGAATGCCCTGGGAGAATTTCCAGTAGATACAGCAGGTCACCCTGCTGAAGCCCTTGTTACGCTGTGGAACAATGAGACACATCGGGCTCAACATAGTTGCCCCTGAGCCTTGTGGAGCCCGGTTTACATCTTGGTATACCGATGAACTAAGGGCAAAGACAAAGGCTAGATGACGGCTAGAGCACAATTGGCAAAAGATGTGCTGTGAGGCTGATCAGACACGAGTAAAACATCATAACTGCGCCTATGTGGCGGTGAGGGTGGCGAAGAAGGCCCACTTCTCTGCCTCCATCGCATCCTCAAGTAGCTGTCCAGTGAGCCGTTTCACATTGTCAGTGGTCTGTTAACATCAATTCCAGGAAATGTCTTAGACACTTTGGAAGCTCACTGTGAACTGTTTGCAAGGCACTTCAAGTGTAAAGTTACTCACTTCTGTAGCAAACTTGATGCCCCATCTACTATAGTCCCCAGCGAAGTGTCTAATGCAGCTTCTACTGCAACTTCTTGGGACCACTTTCAGTTGATGCAGCCTGATGACATGGACAAGGTGCTTGCGATGATGCGGCCAGCAATGCACCCTCTCCACCCTCACCCTTCTTGGCTTATTAAAGATTGCTGAGGGAGTATGACTGAGTGGATTTAGGGTGTGGTCAATGCATCTTTGCAAGAGGGAGTAGTCCCAGCCAACCCTGCTGGACTCCAATTCCCCTCGCCATCTCTGACCTCGGCCACGCGGGCTGCTGTGAGTTGGAGCCCAGCAATACCCAGCGAGCCCGGCAGGTTCCCCACCTTGGCAGTTGTTCTAGAAGTGAGATTCAGGCCCTGAAAATGAAGTCTTTCATTGTCAGGAGTGGTTTTTCTCTCTGGCTTAAGAGGAGAGTACTTCTCAGTACATGCAGCGTGCTGTTTCCACAGGACTCCTTTACTGAAGCTGGGCTTCAGGCTAACATGAACCCCATTCCCAAATGTGTGCCCTTTTTTTCCCTGTCAGTTTGCATAAAAGCACCTCTGCTGGGTCACACCAAAGGCCAACCAGATGACATTTGGAGGTATTAAGATGTTCCAGCCGCTCCAGGCGCCTGCACCACGCTGTATTTTTACTGGAAGTTGTAATTGCTGTTTTTTTAATAATGTTATTTGTTATTTCTATGATGAAAAGACGAGCTTCTATGATGAGCTTCCGCCGGGCCTTGAAGACCTGGCTCTTCAGGCAGCCTTTTGGGGTGGGCTAGATTTTATTATCAGTGTTTTCAGATTTTTAATGTCTAATGTATTTGTATGTCTATTTTGTACGTCGCCCAAAGTGGCTGGATAACCAGCCAGATGGGCGACTAATAAACTCAATAAATAAATAAATAAATAAATAAATTTAATTTTGTAAATTGTATTGTTTTATTGATATATTCCTGTATTGTGTTTTTCTTGTAAGCCACCTTGAGGGTCTTTTGGCCATAAGGCAGGGTAAAAATAAACAACAACAACAATAATAGTAATAATAGTAATAATAGTAATAAAAGCTGTGATCTGACCACTCCTGAAAAAGCCAACCCTGGACCCACTGGTTTGTGACAATTACCGCCTGGTCACAAATACTCCCTTTTTAGGGAAGGTGATTGAGAGGAGTGCAGAAGAGTATGTGAATTACACGAGGCAGGTCTCTCTCTTTGCCTTTTCATCTGTACACTGTTTCACATAGTATGAGAAGTTGATTGAGAGGGTTGTGGCACAGCAACTGCAAGTACTCTTGCATGAAACAGATTATCTTGACCCATTACAATCTGGGTTCAGGCCTGGTTATGGCACTGAATCGGCCTTGAAGGATGACTTTTATTGTGAGAAGAACAGGGGGAATGTGACCCTGTTTGTTATTCTTACTTGATCTCTCAGCAGCTTTTCATACCATTGACCGTGGTATCCTCCTGAACCAACTGGGTATCAGAGGCACTGTTTTACAGTGGTTCCAATCCTACCATATCATACTGTAGCATTTTCAGACAATAGCATTTGCTTTTCTTTTGGCCTCCTGACAGTTGTACTGTGGGGTGCCAGAGTGTTCCATTTTGTTCCCCATGCTGTTTAACATCTATATGAAGCCCTTGGGAGTGGTCATCAGGAGATTTGGGGAGGGAGGTGTCAGCAGTATGCCGATGATACCCAGCTCTATTTCTCTGTAACATCTGAATTGGGAGAGACAGTTCAAGCCCTGGACCGGTGCCTGAACTCAGTGATGGGCTGGATGAGGGCCAATAAATTGAGTTAGAATCCTAGCAAGATGGAGGCGCTGTGGGTCAGAGGTTCCTGAGTATATTTATTTATTATTTAATTTGTATCTCGCCCTTCCTCCCAGCAGGAGCCGAAGGCAGCGAACAAAGCACTAAAAACACTTTAAGACATCATAAAAACAGATATTAAAATACATTAAAACAAAACAGCATTAAAAACATTTTTTAAAAAAATGTTTAAAAAGGGTTAAAAACATTATTAAAAAACATATTAAGCAATTCTAACATGGACGCAGACTGGGATAGGTCTCAACCTAAAAGGCTTGCTGAAAGAGGAAAGTCTTCAAAAGGTGCCAGAAAGGTAGCAGAGATGGCGCCTGCCTAATATTCAAAGGGAGGGAATCCCACAGGGTAGGTGCTGCCACACTAAAGGTCCGTTTCCTATACTGTGCAGAATGAACCTCCTGATAAGATGGTATCTGCAGGAGGCCCTCACCTGCACAGCACAGTGATCAACTGGGTATATAAGGGGTAAGACGGTCTTTCAGGTATCCTGATCTCGAGCCAGTGCAATTCTTTCAGCAGCGGGGTGACATGTTGGCAATACCCTGCCCCAGTGAGCAGTCTCGCCGCTGCATTTTGCACCAGCTGCAGCTTCCGGACCAACCTCAAGGGCAGCTCCACATAGAGTGCATTACAGTAATCCAGCCTAGAGGTTACCAGTACATGGACAACAGTGGTCAGGCTATCCCAGTCCAGAAACGGCCACAGCTGTCTCACCAGCCAAAGCTGGTAAAAGGCACTCCTAGCCAGAGGTCACCTGGGCCTCTAGCAACAAAGATGTATCCAGGAGTACCCCCTGGCTACGGACCTGCTCTTTCAGAGGGAGGACAACCCCGTCCAAAGCAGGCAACTGACCAATTATCCAAACTCAGGAACCACCAACCCACAGCGCCTCCGTCTTGCTAGGATTCAGACTCAGTTTACTGGCCCTCATCCAGCCCACCACCAAGTCCAGGGCTTTCATGGCCTCTCCCAATTCAGATGCTATGGAGAAATAGAGCTGGGTATCATCAGCATGCTGCTGACACCTCGCCGCAAAGCTCCTGATGACTGCTCCCAAGGGCTTCATATAGAAGTTAAACAGCATGGGGGACAAGATGGCACTCTGCGGCACCCCACAGCACAGCTGCCAGGATCGGAACCACTGTAAAACAGTGCAATACCCAGCTCACCAAGTCCGCCCAGAAGGATACCATGGTTAATGGTATCAAAAGCCGCTGAAAGATCCAGTAAGAATAACAGGGTCACACTCCCCGTCCTTCTCCCGATAAAGGTCATCCACCAGGGCGACCAAGGCCGATTCAGTCCCAAAACCAGGCCTGAACCCAGACTGCGATGGGTCAATATAATGTTTCATCCAAGAGTACTTGCAGTTGCTGTGCCACAACCCTCTCAATCACCTTCCCTAAGAAGGGGGTATTTGCACTAACACATTGGAATTCCCTCCCCTTACATTTTAGACAGGCGCCATCTCTGTTATGTTTTCAGTACCCATTGAAGACCTTCCTCTTTCAACAAGCCTTTTAAGTAGAGACCTTCTCCCAGTCTGTGCTGGAATTGCTGTTTGTTTTGTTTTAGTATGTTTTTAAGGCTTTTGTTTTTAAGACGTTTCAAAGCGCTTCTAGAGTTTTTGTCTGCCACCCTGGGCTCCTTCTGGAAGGAAGGGTGGGATATAAATGTAATAAATGAATATTTTCCACTAGCTATTCTCAAAAATGTATTGAAGCAAAGTTCAGATTTGAGGGGAAAAGCTTTACAAGAAAGTATTTTCAAGGTAAAAATGCATGAAGTGTTTTCATGCCAAAATTTTGCTGCATTGTAAGCAGACAAAAAGCTTTTATTTTTGAACATGGCTTATGCAATTTCACATGATTTGCTTCCATGTTAAATATTTATATACATACCATAACTTTGCTTGAATAAAATGAAAATGTTCTTCTACCTATAAGAGGACACTGTCATTCTGATGAAGAATGACAGAAAGATAAAGAGCATTTTAAGAATTTACATTCTTGTTATGTTTCAAGTTATTTCAGCTGTATGTGCACAGGAAGACCTTTGCACAATGTTCTTCACTGAGGCGGACACAAAAGATAGGTTGCAAGCAAGGCAACATCTATGTTAAATGGTTCAACTTAATCTGTAATGCTGCAAAATTCTTCTACACGTGGGTCAGCACTGTGTGGATTAAATGTAAACTCAGATGAGATGTAAAATTTGGTATGAACAGGATAACTCAGTATCCTTAGGGAAAGTAAAGGTAGCCATGTTGGCCAATACAAAAAAATTGAAAATCCTTATTAGTGTAATACTTGTATTAGACCAGCCATAATGTTACAAAATAGTCTGCCAGCTTTAGAATTCTTGAGAACTCTTCAACAGACTAGATGGTAAGAAGTGATTAAAGATGGGAGAAAAAAAAGCTGTGCATTGATGTAGTCATGGAGTCTGCATCTGGTCAGTCTAAAGATGCTCTGTTAGGCAATATGGAAGTTTAGGATGCATCAAGGGGTTTTGGGAAGAAGGAACATGCAATGGTTGATTCCCCCACCCCACTTCCAAATCTTTTGAAATACAAAATCCAGCTGCTGCCTGGTCATCATTCCAAAGATAAGGGGGTGTCAACCACTGAATGTTCCTTCTTCTCAGCAGCCCTTGGTGCAATCTGAAATCTGCAGAGCACTTAATAGAGCTTCATATGCATGTCATGGTGAGCAATAGTTAATGGTTTACTGTGAACATATAGGTGGCTGCCACTTCACTCTCCCCTAGTGTGAATAGGGGCAGCAAGCTACGATCCCTGACTCAATGTTATCTCCAAACTAGAAAACAAACCACAACTGGTAAACCAATGTTTCTTCTTGGAGCTTAACTGATTAGGCAACATCCTGCATGAAGATGCGTTTCTAGCTGTGTCTCCAGCTTGGAGTACTACGGGACAGACTTTAATCTGCCATGATCATGAGGCATGCTTTACGCCCAGTTATTCAGCAGTCAGCCTGGACAGTAGAACCTGGAAGCGCTCAGTACAGTATATCAGCAAGAAATGCTTACCGCCCTCTCCACTTTGTGATTTACACATGAGTAGACCTGTAGGGTTGTCTTTCTAGGACATTGTCACAGACTGTCACCTGAACAATGTCCCCAAATTACAGTCAGTTACCATTTAGTTTTTCTTCTGGAAACAAAAAAACAACTAGGGTCCAAAAATACTGTGGTTTGCTCAATATATGTAGAGAAGGAGCCAACGTATACAGCCCAGGAAAAAAATCTACCTCCTCTGAATAAGTTTTTTTTTTTTGGCTCAAGGTGCTTTGGTACTGTTAAGCACACTTGTGGTGACCAAAAAAGAGAAGTCTCTGGGGTACAAAGTGACCCCATCATTCCAATGGAAATCTCACTGGGATCAAAATTTACCCCAAACAAGGCAAGTATTTGTTTATTTTAACCGTCTGGATAAAATTGTGGCCTGTTCTGTTACCCTGAGCTCTGTAAGCTTTCTGTTCTTCCACTCTCTATGTTTCTCTTTAGAATTGCCTAATATTAATACTACATACTAATCTTATTTATTGAGTGGAAAGGCAACTGAAGCAATGCATTTTAGACGTGATGTAATTCCACTGGCACATACGCTGTTTTATCTTATTTTATTTAAAAAACTAATCTAAGGCTTTGGATATACTGAAACCACCAAAATTACCTTCTCTCTAGTGAAAAGAAGGGAGAAATCATTTTCACATACTGTACAGACAACAAGACAATAATAGAGAAAATTTATCAGACTGTAGGCTTTGCTGATGACACTATTGGTTTGATTTCTGAAATCCTTTCATAATGAAAGACAGATGTGTGAATGAAAAAGCTTAAGTATGCAATAATAGGTTGAGAAGTGCAAAAAGGATTTGCGATTTTAAGAGCCTGCAAACAGATTTTTCCGACTGAAAGGCTACCTGAAGATTGTCACAGCTATTTTTGAAATCTATATGGAGCACATTTTTGTAGATATAAGTTGATTACTGTTAGGAAACTGAAAAGTAATTGAAAAACAAATACAATAATTTATATTGGAATGATAACAGACCTTTTAAAAATTACATTATTCCCTAGTAGGTATCTACAGACTCTTTAAATATCACAGGTTATTATTTTGCTCTCTAGCCAATAGATAATTAAAGTCCCAGATTTTTCAAACAAAGCAGATTTGCTAAGGAGTAGCTAATTACATTATGTGCATATTTGCACAAGTATTTTAGATATCCTGAACACTAATTTAACTTTTTCTTTTTTACTTGCCATGGCCTTCCTCCCTACAAACAAATCTTGTTCCAGAGACCCATCACCAGTCTTGTTCTGTGGCTTATGATGCCTAGCCATAGATATTTTTCTAGCCACCAAGCTCTTGTGGAATATTACTTAATGCTATGCAGGTGTTTCCCCAAAAATAGACTTTAAAAGGTGTTGGAGTGAGGAACAATGAAATAAAATTCCAGGAAGTCTGAACAAATGGATAGTTCTGTCTAGACAACAGCAAATTTGATTTATATAGTCTCTTCTGCTCTTGGAAACATGACCAACAGAGTAAAAGCAGGAAAGGCACTAAAATGCAGAAGTGAATGGAGAGAAGACCTCAAAAGGTTTGGACAAGCCAATTTAATTGCCCTATGTGTTTAGTGTTAAAACTGTTCCTTGGGGGCAACTGAATCAGTTATTTTGAAGGAAAATCACAATAGTCTTATCTTCTAGGCTGTCTCAAAGTAACCCAAGGTTTTGGTTTTCTTTGGAAGAAACTTAATTGAATTGCCCCTCAAAAAGAGTCTTAACCTGAAATACACTGGACACTCCATTGTTTTCTGTGTACCTTTGAAATCTCATCTTTTTTTGCTCTTAGAAACATGGGACATGTTTATTTTTCTAAGTTTTCTTTAAAGAGTTGGGTTACACCAGGTCCCAAAAAACAAAAAAAGGAAAAGCCTCAAAATGACACTGGAAAATATTTATAAAATAATAAAACAGTAAGATGCCCAACCATTTCAGCAAGATGTTGCCTTGATAGGAAAAGAGTATGCTTGCATCACTGAGGAAGGTTATTACCAACATTCATAAGAGGTTTTGCCCATTTGTATTTAAGAACAGGTATAATTTGGACTTTGTGTAAGAGATGCAACTCAAATAAAAGTTCTCTCTTTATGGTTAACACATTTTCCTTCTAATTGCCATTACATCCATAGTATTTTGAAACAATTAGTAGTTTATATATTTCAAATATTTCTAATTGTCCTCTACAGACATTGCATGGTAGAGGCAAACTATTATTCTGCTTCCCTGTATAATCCTGACCGTACGCTTCTAACAGAATCATGCCCCACAACAGTTCAAACAGCTTCCTAGGTTAAATAACCAAGCTACTGTTGCCTAGCATATCCCATAAAACAGGTGTGGGAAACCTTTGGCCCTCTTGATGTTGCTGAACTACAACTCCCATCATCACTGGCCATTGGTTATGCTTTCTGGGGCTGATGGGAGTTATAGTTCTGCAACATCTGGAGGACACCGGCCATAAATCTTTGAAGTACATTTCAAACACATCTTTAGCATACCTTGAGATCTGAAAATATGTGCCTGCAGATGATGTTCCCACAGCCCTTAATATACTGCACTAGAAGCTCTGCCTCACCACACTTTCATGTCCACATGCTCTTGATCCTGCATTCCCTTGTACTACAATTGTAAGCCCTGCATACTACCATATGCTCTGCTACCCAGATGAAAATGGGCTCTGAAGAGTATTTCTAAGCATTTATTTTCTATTGGTTTAAAACAGTAATGGCAGCCTATGTAAATTACTACGCTTCTGTACTACATCTGGTATAATTATACTTCCATGTATTCCCTCAGTAATATACATTTCAGATCTTTTCTCCATGGCATTACAATGCCCCATTCTCCAATTACGACAACTACCAATACAATGAAATTACATAACCCAAAGTGGCACAATCAACTTATAAATGCATCCCTCGAGAACCACTTATATGCTCTAAAATATCAATCAGCATGTGCTGGTGATATCTTGAACTCACTTTAGAACCAGGTGCAAGTTAGCCGATAGCCGTGGATCTGTGAACTGCGTTGTTCTGTTGTTATGATCAACAAAATAAACTCTGCCAGTTGCTGTATTTCGGATCTCCCATCCAGGAGGCAACGGACCAAGCTCTTCGCAATTGATGTTGCTAAGATCCCTGCAAAAACAAAATAAAAATGAAAAATACCTCAGCATTTTGCCTCTGAGCCATTCAAGTGTAAACGTAACAACAATTCCATGAAGCCTGAGAGTATACATTGTTTCAGAAACTTGATCTATTCGGCAGGAATGTCTTCTCCCAAGGAACAAGCCCACCAAAGGAAAAGAAAAACATGCTCTCAGAAAAACACTCCACTACAGGTCTTGAAAAAACTGTTATCACATTTTCTTTTTTTTAAAATGTAGGTTATAACTACAACAGTAATTAATGGGATACTGACTTAAAACAAAAATGAAATCGTCTGCCATACTTGTCTACAGGGTTGCATGTTCTCAATGATTATGTCACTCTTTTAAGGATATCTGAAGAGTAAAAAAAAACAGTGGAAGAAGACAGACACATTTATAAATACTGGCATCTTCTGTGAAGATTTATGTATGGGTGCAGTGTACTACAGACAATATTAATCAACTGTGAAGACTAGCCACTAGATGCCATAAACTTCATCATCTCAGAAGGGGTGTATCCAACAACTGCATGAGTAAAAAACAGCTCACACAAATCGTCCTCTCTCTTCCCCTCCTCCTCCATGCAACCTCCTGTGTCCCCTGAAAAGGGTCTCTTGAGGGTAGGGGACCTGAACAGTGGGGCTTCTTCATACATGTCTACAGTGTGGGAGTGGGAAATCATCTTACTTCACGCAGAGGGATCAGGGCTAGAAACATGCCGCTTTTCTCATTTTAAATGAAAGGATGCTGAATTTTTTAAAACAAATTTCAAGTTCTGGGCTTGCGCAGGTTCATAGATAATATACACTCCTGCCAACAAGCCAATCTGCTATTATTGCAGTTGTATATGTTGTTACATATTACCCATTTGATTTGTAAAGCAACTTTAACTTACAGAATCAAAAGACATATCATCCACTTACCTAGGTACGCGGGGATCATGCCACGTGCTTACACCAGTCTGAGTATGTAGGAAATACACCTGCCCTTGCTGGGTTGTTCTTTGCTCTGTTCATGTAAAAACAAAACATTGTTTCCTTGCCTAATGAAAACCCCATGGACAGAGTTATCAAGCCTGTATATTAGAAATAAACATACCAGCCTTTTCCAGATTTTTCTGGACTACAACTCCCAATAGCCTCAGCCAACACAGCTAATGGTCAGGAATTAAGGGAACTATAATCCAGGCTGGGAAATGCTGAAATATACCACAGAAATCTTTCCCCTAGAGATTTAGCAAAACCTGAACATCTTCCAGAACTTAGTTTTCTTATACAATATATCTCCCCAATCGGCTATTATATTCCAGGTTGTATCCAACAAAGTTGTGATTTCCACTTTCACAATAGGACAACTTCTTCCTTTCTCCTCCTTGCGTGCCCTCCCCAAATCTGTTGTGGGTTTCCCCCCCAACATTCCAAAGAGGACTGGCAGGGGCACAAGTGCAGCAGAAGTTGAATTTTGCAGGCAGAAGCCCTTATGCTAACAAGACAACTTTTTTGGGGTTATGGAGCTTAAACTGTTACCTGTGTCTCAAGCCTGACAGAATGGGGTAGGGTTGAAAGTGAAACAAAAAGTATCAAGTTTGCTTGCATTACGTTTCTTAGCCTTGTAATGAGACCATAGAGTAGGGTACCATGCACACGGAAGCCTTATTATCTGGAAAAACTAAAATAAGAGCCACATCATCACAACTGAACTGCAATCTTAATGTTGGTCTCAGGATCTGGAAAAAAATTATGAACTGAAAGAACTGAAAATTCTGAACAATTTCTTTAGAAGCCATGAGGAGTAAGTGTATTAGTGCACATGAGTCACATTTTTCCTGGAATTTTTCACATGTATGGGATGGTATTTCTAAACAGGTGTAACTATAGAGGATTACATTAAACAGGAAGTCTAAAATGTGCATATTCATGGCCATACCATAATATACATTGGATTGGATCAAGACTGAGTTGATCACACTTCAGGTAGTCATTACAACTTTGTTCCATTAGTTTCAATGGGCCCAAAGTGCAGTGGAGGTTTCTCACTCAGGGTGACTGGGGCTCTGCCCTATCAGAATCCTAAGTTCTCTCTGTCTTCCACAATGCTTATATGCTTCCATTTTAGTAGAGAGAGAAGGGGAAGATTTCACTCTCCAACCTGTTTCTATCAATCTTCTCAAATCAGCCAATCCACTCTTTTAAACTCCAAGCCAATTGCAAACCATCACTATTGGCCAGGATCCCACCCTCATCTACAGGGTAGAAACAAAGTAAACACTAGGTAGATAGGCGTGTGTGAGAGAGAGAGTGAGAGAGAGAGAAGGAGAGATAATTGAGAGGGAGGGTGTCAGTGTCATGTGTGAGAGAGTATGTACACATGCATTAAGTGTGGTAAGGTGTATGCACGTATGTGAGAGAAATTGTCTGAAAGGTCCTGCCTCCGACCCACCAGATTAAATGGGCATGCTGCCACTGCCAGTGTCATACGCTTAGTCTGGTTCCAACCCATTGCTTTGAACTAAAGTATTTGTCTTTCAGAATCACAAGAGACCTAACTATTTTTTATTAGCCTTCAAGGATACAAGGAAAAACTCCATACATACATGGTCTGTCAAGAGAGAGAGAAAGGATTTGTTTCTTGTATTTCTAACACTGCTTGCTATGCAATGGCTATTAACACAGAAAAATATATCTTACACTGAACCTGCATACTCAATGTTCTATGCTGGCTGGGGCCGTGCACACCACCAAATTATCAGCAAGATTATCTTGGGGCACAGGGAAGAAATATATTTCAAGATCCCCCTTCTACCCCCTCCACAAGGTAATTAGTTCTATCATATGTAGTGGGAAGATCCTCACGTGGAACCAGCCCACTGCATGCATAACAGTCTAGGTTAGGTATATGTGTGCACACATGCATGTTCCCCTAATTTAAATTATCTGTGGACAAAGAATATTCATGTTCTATGGACAAAGTTACAAAAAACTGAATTCAGATAAAATATTTTAGTCTTTATTACTTGTCCCTCAGACCTACCAAATTTGGTAATGTTTCTCAATTATAACACAGATACTCAAACATGATAACATCTTGACACAAGATCTCACAGGCATGTGGTTTTCTGTGCAAAAAACCTAAACCAGCCTTTTTATTTTTTAAAAAGTAACACTCCCACCTCATGATCAAAGCAAGAGTATTCACATCTACAAATCTTTGAAAACGCACACACAGAGAGCAAGGCTACCCCTCTATCTTGGCAATACCCTCACCTATTCCTTTCAAGAGCTTAACATGTTCTTCCCCCAATCACAGTGAAATTGAATAAACTAGAAGCAGAATCTTGACTAGTCAATTTCAGCAGTACATGATTCTGTGAAAAGTGCCAATGATCAGAATAGGAATTTACAGGATTTTTTCCTCACAGCAAACCCCGAATACTGTAGTACACCTATAGTTATTAAACTACCAATGCTAGATTGGGGCCAGAAAACATGGAAGCATGAAGAGGGAAGTCTCTCACATAGATCTTCAGCGTGCATAGTCATCTGTACACAGTCTTTGGGGAAAAAGACAAGTTACACAATTTCAGAATTACACACCATATCCTTCAGGCAAATCTGGAGGAGTATGTAGATGGGTCCTGCTCATATAATTCCTGTGCCTCTGAGACCTCACTCTTCTCTCTGCTAGCCTGGGATCAGAGGACTGTCCACATGTAGCACCATTTATTCCTGTAAGGGGTGTGTTCTCATCCACAAAGCAGCTTAGAGGTCGACCTGGACTTGAGTATTCTGATGCTGGCCTATTGAAAAACAGTAAAGTATGCTTTCACTATCAAAGGGACCGTCTAAACCAGAGATCACCAGCCTTTTTGGGCCCATGGG
Organism: Rhineura floridana; assembly: GCF_030035675.1. NCBI lineage: Eukaryota > Metazoa > Chordata > Lepidosauria > Squamata > Rhineuridae > Rhineura > Rhineura floridana. The sequence goes on from NC_084482.1 coordinate 41,603,525, forward strand.
CACATTCACAAACGAGAAATTGTCATGGACATCTCACACACACACCCAACCTATTGTACTAGCTAGAACAGTATGCTTCTTTCAAGCCTAATTTCAGTGGTGGAGGGGATTCTGTGAGTGCCAGGTAAGGCATATGTGGGCACATGTACACCTACTGGTGCCACGGTGGTGACACCTGCTCTAAACTATGAGTACATTTAATTCAAATATTATCAATCATTAATTTAATAAAGTGCCAAGATCACATACAAATTTAGTGTCTCAATCAAGGGTTTGCAAACTGTGGTCTGTGGACCTCCAGAGGTCCACGAGCTTCATTCAGATGGTCTGCAGCATGTCTTTAAAAACAGTTAAAAATCATACTGCATCAGCACAGCACATTAAAATTGCTGAGGGTCTTGCCAGACCACTGAATAATTTTCCTGCCTGTTGTAACAATTGTAAAGTGGACTACAGGGGGGAAAAGTTTGAGAACAACTCATCTAAATGAATGCTATGCAGAAGCACGATGACAGAAATTAAATACTACTTGTGGCCACAAAATATCCAGACCAGTTTTACAGAAAAACACATACACTGTTTGCATCTTGCAAGGTGTGGGGAGGGAAGAGATAAAGGGCCTAACAGTATGTTCTGACAGTATGTTCAACAGAGATACAGTCTAACAACAGAGTATGCAATACTTAAAACCATATAAAAAAGTTAAAGAAAAATGGTATGTGATAGCCAATATACAGACTGATCCTCACTGTAGAATGAAATTATGGCACAGTGGCAACAACTCACGTACAGACCAGTCCCTCTTCCTCAGTTTTCTTCTCCCACATCACTACGTTACCTTCCACAAGGAGCACTATATAACCCTAAGTCACAACCAAGTGCAAATTGTTCAATACAAAAGAGTAATGCCAGTACCTTCTCCCTATTTTACTGTTTTAATATATCAGGGGCAGGGAACCTTTTTAGCCCTGCAGGCCAGATCTGTCCCCACCCACAGTGAGCTTTGACAGGTTGACAGGACTACCCATCTGGCAATCACCTGATGTCATTCTGATACCAGATGATTGACAGGTAGCTTGTCCTGCCCTCTTGACAAAGTACCTTGTGCAGCGCTTCCCAAGCGCCTGACAGCCAGCTGCTTGTTGGGCATTTGGGAACCCTATCGCAAGGGACTGCAAGCCATGCGCTCAGTACTTCCCAAGCAGTAAGTATAGGGCTGGCAAAGCTGCTTTCTGCAAGAATCAGCTGCTTTCTGATGAGGAACTTGATCACACAGACTTGATCTCACCACCTATCAGCTGATGGGCAGTGACTTCAGTCCTGTTTTCTGCAGCAAACAACTGCGCAATCAAGCTCCCCATGAGGAAGACAGTCACACAGCCAGTCCACCTATATCTCTACCTCACAACTGACATCAGATGGGGGGGGATGGCCTTGGAGGCCAAATTTGCCCATGGGCCAGAGGTTCCCCAACCCTGCTATATATATTCAAGTATTAACACATCACAGGCCTGTTATACCCATGTCCATCTCTTTTAGAGACACAGGGTGAAAATCATGATGCACAAAGAATTTGCATTATAGAAGCAGTATCAGGGAGGATCCTCTAATAAAAATAATGATATGAGGAGCAACCCTAATTTGGGGGTGTGGGAGTGGAGTAGCAACTAGTAGCACCTTCTAGGAATAATGAGCTCCAACTACTGAAATCCACAAGAGGCACGGGTGCTCAGATTCATTCACTGAGATTCTACTACACAGTGTTTTCTTCCAAGGATTCTTACCGTGTTGGTCGCTCCCACTGTGTTGTTCGTGTAATATGATTTAAATACTGAATTCTTCCAGAGGCCGTCCTCCTTTCTTCCCATCTAGAAATTATAAATTGAAAGCACAACACCATATTTATAAGAAGTTTGTTTCAGCCAACAGAAATCATAACATGAACATTACTTTTAACTGATTACCTACACTGGATTGTATTTAAAGTAGTGCTGTGGTGAATGTTCCATCAAAGGCAAGGATTTCTCCTTGAGCAACAAAACATTCTCCCTCTCTTCTCCCTCTGCACCCTCTTTCTGGGCCGCAGCAGATTTGAAGATGGTTTGAGGCACACACGGGTGTGGGGTGGGGAAGTACTCTTGGACTAGTGCTAATCCTTGCACTAATGCAATTATTTCATTGAATACTGCCCACTATATTTATATATTATTTATATTTATTTCTTCCATTTATATTCCACCCTTCCTCCAAGGAGCTCAAGGTGGTGTACATAGTGCTCCCCTCCCCCTTTTATTTTCACAACCACCTTGAGAGGCCAGTTAGGCTGGGACACACTGACTGGCCCAAAGTCACCCAGTGAACTTCGTGGCTGCGTGGGGATTCAAACCCTGGTCTCACAGGTCATAGTCCAACACCCTAACTATAACACTGGCTCTATATTACATATTATAAATATAACTTGAATCAATTTACAAAGATAAAAATAAACAAGCATTAAAACCATTTCAATTTAAAAATGTTATAAATATCAGCAATAGTGTAAGGCGGCAGCAAGATCAGGGCTACTAGTTAGGGAAAGCTTGAGCAACCAAATTAAACTTTGAAAGCACCCAACAGTTGGTGCTTCTCAAATCACTGGTGGGAGGGCACTCCTGAGAGTAGGAGCCGTCATGGAAAAGGCCCCTTTTCATTTTGCTATCAGACGGCATTCTGCAGAATGCACCATCAGTAAGGCCTTCTCCAAAGAGCTCAGGGATATGCTCTCTCCCTATATGGAGGAAGACATTCCTTTATATAACCTGGTCTTGAGTAGTTCATGGCTTTACACCACCCAGAAGATGGCTTGTTAGCTAACAGGCAGCCAGTGCAGTTTATTTAGCCCAGGTGTAATATGTGCATGGCCAGACACTTCATTCAGTACCTTGGCCACCAAATTCTGTACTACCTGAAGCTTTCAAACCAAGTTAAGGGCAATCCCACATAGAGTGCACTACAGTAATCCAACCAGTAGGTTGCCAGTACATGTATCATAGCAGCTGAGCTATCCCTATTCCGAAAAGGGAATAATTGGCAAACCAACTATAGATGGTAACATAGGTTCTCCTCGCCACCAATATAACTTGAACCTCAACTGGTTCCCAGGAGCAGCCGGACATCACCCACAGAATCTCATCAGGATTCCATTTCAGTTTTATCAGGATTCACCACACACACACACAACACACACACACCACACACATAGAGGTTTTCTGTCAGTGAAGCAGCCTTCCCCAAAGGTGTTTCAAACTCCAACTCCCATCAGGTTAGGGATGATTGGAGTTGTAGACCAATAACATCTTCAGGGAACCAGATTGGGAAGGCTGCGGTAAATACCATTCCATGAATGCCAAAAGACTTCTCCAGCCTCTTCTGACCTAATTGGGGAATTTCAATAGGAGCTTATGATCAAGCATTAGGGCTGTGGGGGGAAAGAGAGGCAGGTACACGCTGCTAATCTAAAAAAAGGAAAGGACAAGTGTGCTGCATTTCTGAATTTGTGGGGATGAAGTGCACGAAAACACATACACATGTATGCAACACACACACACCACTGCCACACCTTCCAGAAGCTTTCATACCACTGTCAAACTATTTGATAAAATCAAGGGAAGTTTAAAAAGTAATTTTATGATTTCACCGTGTCATGTGAAAGAACTCTAAGAAGAGCCTGCTGGATCAGGCCAGTGGCCCATCTAGTCCAGCATCCTGTTCTCACAGTGGCCAACCAGGTGCCTGGGGGAAGCCCGCAAGCAGGACCCGAGTGCAAGAACACTCTCCCCTCCTGAGGCTTCCGGCAACTGGTTTTCAGAAGCATGCTGCCTCTGACTAGGGTGGCAGAGCACAGCCATCATGGCTAGTAGCCATTGATAGCCCTGTCCTCTATGAATTTGTCTAATCTTCTTTTAAAGCCGTCCAAGCTGGTGGCCATCACTGCATCTTGTGGGAGCAAATTCCATAGTTTAACTATGCGCTGAGTAAAGAAGTACTTCCTTTTGTCTGTCCTGAATCTTCCAACATTCAGCTTCTTTGAATGTCCACGAGTTCTAGTATTATGAGAGAGGGAGAAAAACTTTTCTCTATCCACTTTCTCAATGCCATGCATAATTTTATACACTTCTATCATGTCTCCTCTGACCCGCCCCAAATGCTGCAACCTTTCCTCGTAAGGAAGTCACTCCATCCCCTTGATCATTCTGGTTGCCCTCTTCTGAACCTTTTCCAACTCTAGAATATCCTTTTTGAGATGAGGCGACCAGAACTGTATTCCAAATGCGGCCGCACCATAGATTTATACAACGGCATTATGATATCGGCTGTATTATTTTCAATACCTTTCCTAATTATCCCTAGCATGGAATTTGCCTTTTTCACAGCTGCCGCACACTGGGTCGACATTTTCATCGTGCTGTCCACTACAACCCCGAGGTCTCTCTCCTGGTCGGTCACCGCCAGTTCAGACCCCATGAGCGTATATGTGAAATTCAGATTTTTTGCTCCAATATGCATAATTTTAATAATAATAATAATAATAATAATATTTTATTTATTGGTCGCCTATCTGTCCAGGTTAGTGGACACTCTAGGCGACTTACAATAACAAAAAGCTATACATAATATACATATACAAAAACAAACCACAGTCCTAAACAATTTAAAACCAATTTCCAATTAAAACATCATAAAATTAATCCTCCTTAATCCCACAAAAAAAAAAAAAAAAGCAGCACACAAAAAACAAACACACACCCAGGCCACCCCAGCCAGCCGGCTTATGTATCCCTCCAAAGAGGGACAGGTGGTAGCAATCAGTCCCAGCTGGCTGGGTACCTGGGGCCTGGTCCTGCAGGATGCAGGTCTGCCAGGCAGAAGTCCCACAGGGAAGGGTGGTGGAGGTGGTGATCCCACAGCAGCAGCAGCAGACTCTCCTTCCCTGGGCGGCGATGTTCTCTTCCTGCAGGCCCTGGGTCAATATAAACACTTGTTTATATTGAATTGCATTTTCCTGCCCATTCACTCAGTTTGGAGAGGTCTTTTTGGAGCTCTTCACAATCCCTTTTTGTTTTAACAACCCTGAACAATGTAGTGTCGTCAGCAAACTTGGCCACTTCACTGCTCACTCCTAATTCAAGTTGAAAAGTACAGGTCCCAATACTGATCCTTGAGGGACTCCACTTTCTACAGCCCTCCATTGGGAGAACTGTCCATTTATTCCTACTCTCTGCTTTCTGCTTCTTAACCAATTCTTTATCCACAAGAGGACCTCTCCTCTTATTCCATGACTGCTAAGCTTCCTCAGAAGTCTTTGGTGAGGTACCTTGTCAAATGCTTTTTGAAAGTCTAAGTACACTATGTCCACTGGATCACCTCTATCTATATGCTTGTTGACACTCTCAAAGAATTCTAATAGGTTACTGAGACAGGACTTTCCCTTGCAGAAGCCATGCTGGCTCTGCTTTCAGCAAGGCTTGTTCTTCTATGTGCTTAGTTAATCTAGCTTTAATAGTACTTTCTACCAGTTTTCCAGGGACAGAAGTTAAGCTAACTGGCCTGTAACTGTAACTGGCCTGTAACTGTAACTCTAACTGGCCTGTAATTTCCGGGATCCCCTCTGGATCCCTTTTTGAATATTGAATATTTGCCACTTGCCAGTCCTCAGGCACGGAGGAGGACCTGAGGGACAAGTTACATATTTTAGTTAGCAGATCAGCAATTTCACATTTGAGTTCTTTGAGAACTCTCGGGTGGATGCCATCCACGCCTGGTGATTTGTCAGTTTTTATATTGTCCATTAAGCCTAGAACTTCCTCTCTCGTTACCACTATTTGTCTCAGTTCCTCAGAATCCCTTCCTGCAAATGTTAGTTCAGGTTCAGGGATCTGCCCTGTATCTTCCACTGTGAAGACAGATGCAAAGAATTCATTTAGCTTCTCTGCAATCTCCTTATCGTTCTTTAGTACACCTTTGACTCCCTTATCATCCAAGGGTCCAATCGCCTCCCTAGATGGTCTCCTGCTTTGAATGTATTTATAGAATTTTTTGTTGTTGGTGTTTATGTTCTTAGCAATGTGCTCCTCAAATTCTTTTTTAGCATCCCTTATTGTCTTCTTGCATTTCTTTTGCCAGAGTTTGTGTTCTTTTTTATCTTCTTCATTCGGACAAGACTTCCATTTTCTGAAGGAAGACTTTTTGCCTCTAAGAGCTTCCTTGACTTTGCTCGTTAACCATGCTGGCATCTTCTTGGCCCTGGCGGTACCTTTTCTGATCTGCGGTATGCACTCCAGTTGAGCTTCTAATATAGTGTTTTTAAACAACTTCCAAGCATTTTCGAGTGATGTGACCCTCTGGACTTTGTTTTTCAGCTTTCTTTTTACCAATCCCCTCATTTTTGTGAAGTTTCCTCTCTTGAAGTCAAATGTGACCGTGTTGGATTTTCTTGGCAATTGGCCATTTACATGTATGTTTAATTTAATAGCACTATGGTCACTGCTCCCAATCGGTTCAACAACACTTACATCTCGCACCAGGTCCCGGTCCCCACTGAGGATTAAGTCCAGGGTTGCCGTCCCTCTGGTCGGTTCCATGACCAACTGGGCTAGGGAATAGTCATTTAGAATATCTAGAAATTTTGCTTCTTTGTCATGACTGGAACACATATGCGGCCAGTCTATGTCTGGGTAGTTGAAGTCACCCATTACTACCACATTTCCTAGTTTGGATGCTTCCTCAAGTTCGTATCTCATCTCAAGGTCTCCCTGAGCATTTTGATCAGGGGGACGATAGATCGTTCCCAGTATTAAATCCCTCCTGGGGCATGGTATCACCACCCACAACGATTCTGTGGAGGAGTCCGCCTCTTTTGGGGTTTCAAGCTTGCTGGATTCAATGCCTTCTTTCACGTATACAACTCCGCCACCAATACGTCCTTCCCTGTCCTTCCGATATAGTTTTCTCCCACTGGTTTTCTCCATTCCACCAGGTCTCCGTTATGCTCACTATATCAATGCTCTTCTCTAAGACCAAGCACTCCAGTTCTCCCATCTTGGTTCGGAGGCTCCTAGCATTAGCGTACAGGCACTGGTAAGCAGTGTCTCTCTTCAAGTGTCTTTGGCACTTGTGGTTTGGCCTGTGGTAATTTTGCCCTTCTGAATTTATACCCTGTGTCCCTGCTCTCACAATGCCTACTTCTAGGCCTACCCTTTTTAAAATTTCATCATTTCTTTGGTCTTGATCCCAGGGGGGAGGTTTATTCCGAACCAGACCTTCCTCAGCTCCTGTCGGGTTTCCCCCCTCAGTCAGAAACATATGGAAAAATGGAAGAGAGAGGTCAAGTAGCATGGAAGCTTTTCTTTAAGAAAGGGTCCTATTTGACAGTGGTGGCAAACTATCAAGAGAATTGTATTAAAGTGGCTATCCAGTGGTAATGGACACCCTAGAAAAGCAAGGGTGAGAGGGCTACTGCTGGGATGCAAAGGGGGATGTCACATCTGGTGAAACTGTCAGGAGATTAAAAAAAATATTGGGCAATGGACCCAACAATTATTAAAGAAATGTTTCAGTTTAATGTAACTGCTCATTCACTGCTGGTCTCTTAAGCTATGTATAAGGTGTGGCAGCAGTTAAAAAATTTCAGACTCAAGTATTATTAGTAAGAATACAGTAAGATAAAATTTGAAAACAAAGTTGTGCCTACAAGTAAATAAGGTTTAAACTCGTATTCTTCTCTCCATTTGTCATCACTGCAAATACTGGACAAAAATTAAAACTGCATTTATGATATGTAAAAGTGGGTCGCTTACCCATCAGGTAAATCATTGTCAAATAGTCTACTGCAGTCCACAACTTGCCCTCCTGTACCTATCCGGTCCCTGGATTGAAGACTTACTATTAAAAAACAAACAAAAGCCAAAATCAGAGATATTGCAATATAATTCAAATCACAATTACATTTGTAAAGAAATAACCTGTAGGTATCTTATAAAGCCTTCTTTTCAGTATTTTTAACAGAGGAAGGATCAAACTCACCATGTTCACACATTATAACAAGCCAGGACTGTTAGCTTATTATGGTTTATTGGGAATAAGCACTGTCCTGTCTAATCATTCCAACTTTGCTCCTTCTTTGGTACAAGTGGGATCAACAAACAAAGAAGCTGCAAAAAGCTTGGGTTCCTGTTATATCTGAACCCAGAATCCAGGTTTGTTGCTCCCTTGGCTAACGATCCATGGGTAAGCGATTCATCTGTTCAGAGAGATAGTGGTTGAACTCCCCCTAAAGAATCAAGTTCATAGATTGAATCCAGCTTTGACACTGGAGGTCGAGGCAGCCTCTGTGGCAAGGAGTGCCTTTCATCACCTTAGGCTGGTGCAACAGCTGCAGCTTCTTCTGAACAGAGATAACCTGGCCACAGTTATGCACACCTGGTGACATCTAGGACAAACTCCTCTAATGGTTGTACATGAGTCTGCCCTGGAGAACTGCAACAAACTGTTGATTGCAGCAGAAATATACCACATCGGTATTGAAAGAAATTCACTGGCTGCCGGTCTGTTTCCAACCACAATTCAAAGTGTGAGTTCTTGCCTTTAAAGCCCTACACAGCTTAGGACCTACGTACCTTAAGAACACCTGTACCTACCAATATGTCCTTGCATTGATGTAATCTTCAAAGGCTCTCCTTCCAGGTACCTCTGCCAACTGAGGTAAATTGGGTGGCAACTAGAGAAAGAGCCTTCTCATTGGTGGTGCCCCATTTATGGAATTCCCTCCACAGAGAGGCTGCCTGGTGCCAACACTGTTTAACTCAGTGTTGTTATACTTTATTTGTGTTATGTTATCTTGTTTTTATAAAGTGTACAGAAGCTCCACTGAAAGTTGGTATATAAATCTTTTAAATAAAATAAATTCCTGTGTGGAAATTAAGGCACTGTAGTCATGGCCAAAAACTGGGGAATGACCCAAACCAACTTATCACCCATTAATATTTGGGGTCCGCCCTCCACTGACAGGAACCCTATGAGAAGAGCAATATGTTTCTATGCATTCCCATTTTGGAGATTTTGCTAATTACCGTATATTCCGGCGTATAAACGACTTTTTAACCCTGGAAAATCTTCTCCAAAGTCGGGTGTCGTCTTATACGCCGGGTGTCGTCTTATTAGGGTTGCCATATTGCCCAGATAGCCGGGTTTTACCCGGATTCTAAGCATGCCACCCGGCGCCCGGCTAGCCCCTTAGGTGGCCCGGATTCTCAGCTTTCATTTTAAAAAAAAATTAAGTTTCTAGGTGGTGCGGTTCTCGAGATATATATATATATATATATTTATTTATTTATTTATTTATTTATTTATTTATTTTCATTTCTAGACCGCCCATAGCTAATAGCTCTCTGGGCGGTGTACAAAACGAGATTAAAATACAATATAGAATAAAATCAGTAACAAAGGAACACATTAAACTAAAAACATTAAACATAAAGCATTAAACATTAAAATGCCTGGGAGTATAGCCAGGTCTTAACCTGGTGCCTAAAAGAAAGAACCGTAGGCGCCAGGCGTATTTCCTCCAGTAAGCTGTTCCATAATTCAGGGGCCACTACAGAAAAGGCCCTAGATCTAGTAACAGTCCTCCGGGCATCCTGGTGAGTTGGTACCCGGAGGAGGGCCTTAGATACTGAACGAAGTGAACGGGTAGGTTCATAGCGGGAGAGGCGTTCCACAAGGTATTGCGGTCCCACACCGTGTAAGGCTTTATAGGTCAACACCAGCACCTTGAATCTAGCTCGGAAACAAATAGGTAGCCAGTGCAAGCGAGCCAGGACAGGTGTTATATGCGCAGACCGATTGGTCCTCGTCAACAGCCTGGCTGCCGCATTTTGCACTAGCTGAAGTTTCCGAACAGTCTTCAAGGGCAGCCCTACGTAGAGCGCGTTACAGTAATCCAGTCTAGAAGTTACCAGAGCGTGAACAACCGAGGCGAGATCATCACTGTCCAGATAGGGGCGTAGTTGGGCTACTAAGCGCAGGTGGTAAAACGCATTCCGTGCCACCGAGGCCACTTGAGCCTCGAGCGACAAGGAAGGGTCAAAAAGGACCCCCAAACTACGAACCTGTTCCTTCAAGGGGAGTGTAACCCCATGTAGAACAGGATAAGCATCCACCATCTGAGCAGGGAAAGAGCTCACCAACAGTGTCTCAGTCTTGTCTGGATTGAGTTTCAGTTTATTAGCTCTCATCCAGTCCATTATCGCGGTCAGGCAACGGTTCAGCACATCAACAGTCTCACCTGTGGAAGGTGAAAAGGAGAAGTAGAGCTGCGTGTCATCAGCGTACTGATGGCAACGCACTCCAAAACTCCTGATGACCGCACCCAGAGGCTGCATGTAGATGTTGAAAAGCATGGGGGACAAAACCGACCCCTGAGGGACTCCACAATGGAGAGTCCAGGGTGTCGAGCAATGTTCCCCAAGCACTACCTTCTGGCGACGATCCGCTAAGTAGGAGCAGAGCCACTGCCAAGCAGTGCCCCCAACTCCCAACTCCGCGAGCCTCCCCAGAAGGATACCATGGTCGATGGTATCAAACGCCGCTGAGAGATCAAGGAGAATCAACAGAGTCACACTCCCCCTGTCCCTCTCCCGACAAAGGTCATCATACAGGGCGACCAAGGCTGTTTCGGTGCCAAAACCGGACCTAAAACCGGATTGAAACGGATCCAGATAATCGGTTTCATCCAAGAGCGCCTGGAGCTGGCCGGCAACCACCCGCTCCAGAACCTTGCCCAAAAAAGGGACATTCGCCACCGGTCTGTAGTTGTTCAAAACATCTGGGTCCAGAGAAGGTTTCTTTAAAAGAGGTCTTATTATTGCCTCCTTGAGACTACCAGGGACTACTCCCTCTCTCAAGGAGGCATTTATTACCTCCCTGGCCCAGCCGGCGGTTACAGCCCTGCTAGTCTTCACTAGCCAAGATGGGCAAGGGTCCAGAGCAGACGTGGTCGCCTGCACCATTCCAAGCACCTTGTCCACTTCCTCGAGCTGCACCAACTGAATTCATCCAATAATAAAGGACAAGACCGCGCTCTGGACACTTCAATGGATTCATCTGTCATAACATCAGAGTCTAAGTCCCAACGGATGCATGCAATCTTATCCTGGAAGTGCTCCGCAAGTTTGTTGCAGCGGGCTTCCGATGTTTCCTTAGTATCATGAGAGCCAGAATGTAGAAGCCCTCGTACCACCCTAAAAAGCTCCGCTGGGCGGCAAAGGGATGATCTAATGGTGGTAGCAAAATAAGACTTTTTTGCCGCCCTAACCGCTTTTATGTACAACTTAGTGGAAGCACTTACCAAGGAATGATTACATCCGTCAGGAGTTCGCCTCCACCTGCACTCTAGCCTCCTTCTCTCTTGCTTCATCACTCTCAGCTCTGGGGTATACCACGGTGCTGTATGAGTTCGGCACTGAAGGGGGCGCGCGAGAGCGATCATGTCAATGGCCCGGGTCATCTCCGTATTCCACAGATCAACCATGGCCTCGACAGGAGCACCAGTGCTATCAGCCGGAAAATCTCCCAGAGCCCTCTGGAAAGCTTCAGGATCCATAAGCCTCCGGGAGCGGACCAACTTAATAGGTCCCCCACCTCTGCAGAGGGAAAGGGCTGTCGTGAGTCTAAAACTCAGCAAGCGATGATCTGTCCATGACAATGGAGTAGATGAAAAATACCCCACCTTCAGATCACCATCTCCATGACCAGTGGCGAAGATCAGATCAAGAGTATGTCCTGATACATGTGTCGGGCCAGTAACAATTTGAGACAGCCCCATGGTTGTCATGGAGGCCATGAAGTCCTGAGCCACCCCGAGCAAGACAGCCTCGGCATGGATGTTGAAATCCCCCAGTACCACGAGTCTGGGGGACCCCAACAACACCTCCGAGACTATCTCTGTCAGCTCAGCTAGGGAAGCTGTTGGGCAGCAAGGTGGGCGGTACACCAACAGTATTCCCAGTCTGTCTCCTTGGCCCAGCACAAGATGAAGACATTCCAGACCAGTCGCCGTCTGGACAGGGTGCTTGGTGAGGGAGAAAGAACTCCTATAGACCACAGCAACCCCACCTCCCCGGCCCTCAGATCTACCACAGTGCTGCACCGAGTACCCAGGTGGGCAAAGCTGGGAGAGAGCAACTCCTCCCTGCTCGCCCACCCAGGTTTCGGTAATACACGCAAGATCGGCCCCTTTCTCCACGATCAAATCGTGGATAAGGGGGGGTTTATTAGCAACCGATCTAGCATTTAAGAGCAGCACCTGGAGATCTGATGGCTGGCTGACAGTACAACCAACAATCCAGTGGATATGAGGAGAACCGGAACAAGGCACAGACACAACTTGTCTGGGACGAGTTCCCCTTACCTGGCACGTTCTCCTCCCAACACCATACCTCCCATTACCCGTCACTACGTTAATTGGGGCCCCCGAAAATCCCCTTATATAAAAACGTCAGGCACCCCCCCCCGGTTAAATCTTTTTTTAAACTACTGTATAGCACTTCGTAGCTTTAACCCCACCTGTTCAGGATTTCAGCCAATCAGTGAAGTGTTTGTTTGGTGGCAGTGTCTGCAAAACTTCATTGCGAGGCCAGAAAATGGTGGTTTCCCCTCCTGTTTATCTGAAAATCTCATAAATTGGGTAGGTATATACATTTCAGTTTTTCCCCCTGTTGTGTGTAGGAGTCAGATCCTGGGCAGTGTTTTGAAAACCTTCCCAATAGTTGCTTTTGGGGGTAAAAACAGTGCTAACCCCATATGTCCAGAGTAAATCCTATTGAATTCAGTAGGAATTACTTTTGAGTAGACATGATTATGAATGTGCTGAAAATCAATGGGACTTTGGAGTGAATGTAAAAAAGAATTGTGTTTGTGTTCTCTTTCTGCCCCCCCCCGTCCTATTTTAAAGCAAGTAGGCAGGGCTTACTTAGGTATTGCAGTTTTTATTCTGTAGGAAACTAATACTGATTTTTAAAAAACTAATACTGATTTTTCTGCAATGACCAATTGGTTTGACAATAAACTATTACATGGGCTGTATGTATTTATACATCTGCAGTGTGTGCGTGTGTGTATGGAGTCTTTCCAACACCCCTGTGAGGTAGGGTTGGAAACCAAGGCAGCTCACAACAAGAAATGAAGCCATTTAAAATCCAATAACCATAAAAACAAGTATAAACAGTTGCAAAACAGTGTAAAGTGGCATGATTCGGAATTTTGGGTTGTGTGAATGAAGTTGCTTATCACTTGAGGTTGCATTTCTGTCCCTGTTTGAGTAAGCCCCATTGAATACGCTGGGACTTGCTTCTGAATAAATAAATTTAGGATTGCACTATAAATATCTTTACAGTTTGTGTAAATAATAAATATATTTGATAGTTATGCTTATATAAATATCTCTTCATTTATCATATTTTTGGTTTTTGGTTAGGAATCCTGACTGGTTGTGAGATGCTTAGTTTTTTGCCTTATAGGAATCTTGTTGTGGTTGGTATGGTATTACATTTAGGAAAGTGTTACTGCCTTCTGTGTTTTTTTTTCCTATTTGCATTTCACTTATCTTTAACCTCACTCCGTTACAGCCATAGAAGCAACAGCAGCATATGCAAGATAATTAACTCCCATTAGTGATAAGAACAAGAATTTATCATTATTATTTCAATTAAAACAAGAGGCTTATCAATACTTTGAAGAGGATCAGATATTTATTTTCTTTCTGAGCCCAGGACTGGGTCTTTCATGATGCCCGGTGTGTGTGTGTGTGGGGGGGAGCAGGAGAGTAGTCGATAAGACAGACATCCTGGCATTGATAATCGAATTAGCAAGGTATGTGTGGGGTTGTTGTACACTTCCAGGCTCAGTTTCATTTTGAGTATGGAGGTGGAACCTGTGTAGATGTGGTTATCAAAGGGAGAAGAAATTTTGAGTTAAGCAAAGCTCTGCTTTTATAAAACCTAAGAAACATACATTACTTTGAATGTCTGAGTGCCTGCACCAGTGGAATACTGGAGGAACTTGTAAAACTTGCTGCAACAGTATTTAGAACTGAGCATGTGGTGTGAAAGACTCCTTTTCCTGACATTTTGGCTTGTTTTTCTCTGATTGTGTATTTTTATTGTTTTTACTATATTTGTAAGCTGTGCTGAGCTCTGTTTTTAACAGCAAAAGGGCAGGATATAAATTCTCTTAATCAATCAATAAATACTCCATAGTGTTGGAAACTAGAGTCTAGGCATTTAATGTTGCTTTTAAAAAAAAGATTTCTCACATCTTTCCTCAGTTTTTGGTGGTAATTCCTAGGCACAAAAACAAAACTGGACAATCCAAATATTAATATTTATAAGTTTATAAGTGACAGTTTTCCTGCTAAGTACCTGCATGTCATAAGCAGGGGTAGTCTTATACGGCGAGTATATCCCAAACTCTATATTTTAACTGGAAAAGTTGGGGGTCGTCTTATACGCCCAGTCGTCTTATACGCCGGAATATACGGTACTAATAGTAAATAGATCTTCTAGAATCTTTAAAATTTGGAATTTTTACTGAATTTAGAGTTTGCACTTTAATATGGATTTGCACTTGTTATTTTGAAAGATGGAACAATGTTCTGATACTTAAGAAGCACTATAGAGACACAGTTAACATATTACTTTTTGTCATTAAGTATCTATGCCTGCAAGAAGTGCTGCACAGAGAACAAGGCAGAAGAAGAATGCAAATGTAACATATACAGTTCACATTTCCAGTATAAAATATATACAAACATCATTTTAGAAATGTCAGTCTTTGTCCACTTGGTAGTATTTCTTATATCTGAAGATTTTTCACAACAGAATTATAGCATGGTAATTTTGTGCCTGAAGTGCTAAACACAGTCTATGAAAGCCTAAGTAGCTATGTTTATTTTATAAACAGGTTACTCAAGAATGAAGCTGAACACATGAATTTATTTGTGGTTTCTGTGGCATGAAGATGAATGTGCTTTTCCTAATCCTGTTTAGATTGGAAATGAAAGCTCATGTCTAGACCAAAATGAGCATCCATCCAGCAACAGATTTTTTTAAATTTTTTATTTGATTGATTGATTGATTGTATTTATATACCGCCCCATAGCCGAAGCTCTCTGGGCGGTTTACAGTAAATACAATAAATAAATAAATAAATAATAAGAAAAGCAAGACCCTACTGCAGCCAAAAGGCATACCGACATTCTGAATGTAAGGCGCCATCTGCAAACAAAAGCCCTGCAACTTCACCTGCTGGAATAAACATTCTTTAATGTAGAGCTAAGTGTACAACTCTTAAATCAGATAATTGGAGATATTAATAAATGTAATCTAGCGTTTTGTTTTGTTGCATCATTTAAGTCAAAGCCATTTCATCCTAACCTCTCAAGGAAGCAAGGTCCTAAAAATAAATCAAACCATAAGATACAGTGCCTTGCAAAAGTAATCAGACCCCTGACTAATGCTCTCATACTACCGAATAACAAATGGTACATTGTAAGTTCATCCTGTATGATATTTTATTTTGAAACACTGAAACTCAAAATAAATTACTGTAAGGTGACATTGGTTTTACGTTGGGAAGTATTTGTAAGAAACATAAAAAACTGAAACATGTTGCTTGCATAAGTATTCAACCCCCACACATTAATATTTGGTAGAGCCACCTTTTGCTGCAATAACAGCTTTAAGTCTTTTAGGGTAGGTATGCACCAGCTTTGCACACAGTGTTGGAGGGATTTTGGCCCATTCTTCTTGGCAGATTCGCTCCAGGTTGTTCAGGATGGTTGGATGTCACTTGTGGACCACAATTTTCAAAGAGCGCCACAGATTCTAATGGGATTGAGATCAGGACTTTGACTGGACCGCTGTAGGACATTCACCTTTTTGTTCTTTATTGTTTGTAAGAAACATAAAAACTGAAACATGATGCTTGCGTAAGTATTCAACCCCTGTGCTGTGGAAGCTCCCAGTTTACACAGATGAAAGACATTGCCCTACTGAGGACACAATTACCTTACCATTGGCCTCCACCTGGGAACCATTAAAGTTGCTGACACAGTGTCAGGATAAAACCCCCATTGTTGAAGGATCATTGGTCAGGCTGTGGATCTGAAGGAAAATGGAGACCAAAGAGCATTCTACAGAAGAAAAAGATAATGTAATACAAATGCATAGATTAGGAAAAGGGTACAAAATAATATCCCCAAGTGTTTGGATATCCCAGTTGGATCAGTCAGGAAATGGAAGCTGCATCACCCCACTCAGGCACTGCCAAGAAAAGCCCATCCCTCAAAACTCAGTGTTCGAACAAGAAGGAGACTTGTGAAGAAGCCAGAGAGGCCAGCAATCACTTTGAAGGAGCTACAGAGTTCAGTGGCTGGGAGTGGTGTAATGGTGCACCAGTCAACCATATCAAGAGCTCTACATAACATTGGCCTGTAAGAGAGGGTGGCAAAAAAGAAGCCATTACTCAAAAAGTAATATCTGAAAGCACTTCTGGAATTTGCCACAAAGCATGAGAGTGCCCCAGCTGAAATGTGGGGAAAGGTTTTGTGGTCAGATGAGACCAAGATACAGCTTTTTTGCCAAAACTCAAAGCGCTATGTGTGGCGCAAACCTAACACTGCCCATGACTCAAGACACACCATTCCTACAGTGAAGTATGGTAGTGGCAGCATCATGGTGTGGGGATGCTTCTCATCATCAGGAACTGGGCATCTTGTTAAAATAGAAGGAAGAATGGATAGAGCAAAATACAGGGAAATACTGCAAGAGAACCTCTTCAGTCCACTAAAAAACTGAAGCTTGGGAGGAAATTCACTTTTCAGCAGGACAATGATCCCAAGTACAAGGTCAAAGCAACAATAGAGTGGTTCAAGAACAAAGAGGTGAATGTCCTACAGTGGCCCAGTCAAATTCCTAATCTCAATCCCATTGAGAATCTGTGGCGCTCTTTGAAAATTGTAGTCCACAAGTGACATCCAAACATCCTGAACAACCTGGAGCGAATCTGCCAAGAAGAATGGGCCAAAACCCCTCCAACACTGTGTTCAAAGCTGGTGCATACCTACCCTAAAAGACTTAAAGCTGCTATTGCAGCGAAAGGTGGCTCTACCAAATGTTAATGTGTGGGGGTTGAATACTTACGCAAGCAACATGTTTTCATTTTTTATATTTCTTACAAACACTTCCCAACATAAAGCCAATGTCACCTTACATAAATGATTTTGAGTTTCAGTGTTTCATAATAAAATATCATACAGAACGAAATTACAATATACCATTTGTTATTCAGTAATATGAGAGCATTGGTCAGGGGTGTGATTACTTTTGCAAGGCACTGTATACTGGGTTAAAATTCAAATAATCCATTCTGCTCTCAGAAGGGGTCCTTTCATGACAGGAAGCCGCCTTCCATGAACAGAAATTACTTCCATTCAAGGAACGGAATTTTAGACCAAATCTACTGGGTTGTGTTTTTTTATCATAAAGGCAGTAATGGTCTAAAAACACAATCTGCAATATAACACATACGATTTCCCCCAGGAATTATGTCAAATAGCTTTCTCTTCAAGGCACCATCATCTGAAAGCACCATCACAACACTTGCAAATGTAACTGCTGCCCACATTACTGCTGTCCCTATTAAATTAAACACTCACAGGTTTACAAGAACTGAAACATAACGGACTTAATCCAGATACAGTTAAGCAATTTCAAGGCCTACAGATTTCAGTTGGGGGAAATTGTGTACTCCCCCACTGAAAATTAATGAAACTTTAAAAGCATTCAGAGTTGGTTGGACTTTAAATCTCTTAAATTAAATGTACCATTGGTCTCACCTGAAAGGTGATTTTCATAGGAAGGGGCCATCACTGTGGGATAGTTCCACCTATCGTGCGAAGGCAAGAATGTTTTTGAAGTCAAGACTAGGGGCGTCATGCCCCTCCCACTCTCCAGTTCATTCGTAGCGAGTCTAAAAGAGATATCTAAAAATACAAGAACAAGGCCAACAGGCCCGCCAGGAAAATAACATAATAGTTACATGCATAACAACATGACTCTAACCTAACTTCATAACATAACAGAACTAAAGGTCTTGACTTCACTCTTACATTTAAATATAATATGGAAACAATAACATGTAACCCATTGATAAAATCACTAGTCATCCTCCAACTGGGAGGGTCGTGATGGCCCCTTCCTATGAAAATCACCTTTCAGGTGAGACCAATGGTACATTTTCCATAGGAAGTGGGCCATCACTGTGGGATGTACCAAAGCAACCCATATAGGGAGGGACCACCCACATGTTAATCCTCATTAAGAACCTGTTGCAACACTCGTCTGCCAAAAGAAGCATTAGCAGAGGCATAACGATCAATTTTATAATGTCTTATAAACGAGTGTGGGGAAGACCAGACTGCGGCCCTACAAATATCGGCAACAGGAGCATTAGTAGCAAAAGCAGCCGAAGTGGCAGCTGACCTAGTAGAATGAGCTGTTATACTAGCAGGAACTGGCAGCTTCAGGGACTCATATGCTAAGGTAATGCATGCCCTTAACCAACGGGATAAGGTAGGATTGGATACTTTATGCCCCATAGACCCTGGATGAAAGGATACAAACAGAGACTCCGTTCGTCGAATCTCTTGGGTCCTAGACAGGTAGGTCTTGAGAGCCCTCCGGACATCCAACGAATGTCAAGCCTTCTCGAGAGGATGGGTAGGATTCGGGCAAAAGGAAGGCAAAACAATGTCCTGGTTGCAATGAAAAACTGAATCGACCTTGGGACGAAAGGAAGGGTCAGTCTTCAGCACAACAGAGTCCTTATGGAAGACGCAGAGGTGTCTAGCGGAAGACAATGCGCCCAACTCCGAAACGCGTCTGGCAGATGTGATTGCAATCAGAAACAGGACCTTGAAGGACAGAATACGTAGGGACACAGTTCTGATGGGTTCAAACGGAGGGCGTTGCAAAGCCTGCAGAACTTTCGGCAAACTCCATGAGGGGAACCGATGGACAACAGCCGGAGAGCGTAGGGCGACTCCCCTCAAAAAACGTTTGATGAACGGATGTGAGGAAATATGATCTCCAGGAGAGGACACTGAGAGAATGGATGACAGAGTAGACGCATGTCGACGTAGAGTGTTGGGTCGAAGTCCCATCATAAAGCCACTATGGAGAAATTGGAGCACCTGGTGCACATTGGCCTGGGATGGATCGTGGTGGTGGGACTGACACCACTTGGAGAAAGCCACCCAGGTATGTTGATAAATGCGAGTGGTAGATGGTCTTCTCGAGGCCAAAATAATATCAATCACAGCGTCAGACAGTCCAGCTGACCTCAAGTGTCTCCGTTGAAACGCCACGCTGTTAGATTGAGCCAAGTAGGGTCCTGGTGCAGTACTGGACCCTGGGATAAGAGGTCTGGCGTTACTGGAAGTGTCCAAGGGTCCATCATTGACATTGCCAGAAGATCTGAGAACCACGGACGGCGTGGCCAAAATGGTGCTATCAGAACCAGCTGTGCCCTTTCGGTTCGCGCCTTCCTCAAGGTTTTGGCTAACAATGGTATGGGAGGAAAGGCGTACAATAGACCGTCTGGCCACGGTGTTGTCAGAGCATCCACTGCTTCTGCTGTTGAGTCCAGGTATCGGGCAAAGTACCTGGGAAGCTGGCAATTGTGACTGGAAGCAAACAGGTCGACTGAGAGGGCGCCGAACCGACACTGGAGACGATGGAAAATGGCAGGATGAAGTTTCCATTCTCCCAGGAAGACCTGTTGTCTGCTGAGCCAGTCTGCTGTCACATTCAAAATCCCTTTGAGGTGCTCTGCTTTCAGGGATTGTAGATGTTGTTCTGCCCAGACAAAGATGAGGGAGGCTAAGTCCTGCAGAGGACGAGACCTGGTGCCCCCTTGTCTGTTCAAATGTGATTTTACACACGTGTTGTCTGTTCGAATGAGCACATGATGCAAAGGGAACAGAGACTGAAAATGACATAGAGCCAAGTGGACAGCCTTTAGTTCCAGCCAGTTGATGCTTCGAGCTCGCTCTGCGTTGGGCCAAACCCCCTGAACATACTGGGAGTTGCAGTGGGCTCCCCAACCTATGAGGCTGGCGTCTGTGGTCACGACGGTTCTGCGGGGTTCTCTGAACGACGTGCCCTTGGAGAGGTGTTGAACCTTGGTCCACCAGCGGAAGGAGAGGCGCAGAGCGGGGCTCAAACGAACTTTGCGATGGTTGGAGCTGGCAATGTCTTTTTGAAAAGGCAACAGAGTCCACTGAAGGGGCCGAGTGTGAGCTCGAGCCCAGGGTACAATGTGGATTGTGGAGATAAACATCCCGAGTGCTCTGGCGAGAAGCATGACGTCTGCGGATGTTTGTTGCATCAGGGACCTTGCGATGCTTGTGATGGCAGTGATGCGATCTGGAGACAGGAAGGCCATTGCCTGCAGGGTGTCCAACATTGCCCCAAGATGTAGTAGGCGTTGGGTTGGTTGGAGATGGCTTTTGTCGAAGTTGACCAGCCAGCCGTAGGTCTGCAAAACATTGAGGGTGATCATTAAATGATGATGAGCCAGCTCTTCAGATTTGGCCCGTATAAGCAGATCGTCCAAATATGGGTAGATATGAACCCCTTGGGTCCGAAGGTAAGCCACTAGGATGAGTAGCACCTTGGAAAATACTCTTGGAGCAGAGGAGAGGCCAAATGGCATCGCTCTGTATTGAAAATGCTGGTGGCCGAAGGCAAACCGAAGAAACTTTCTGTGGGCTATGCAAATGGGTACATGGAGATACGCTTCCTTAAGGTCGATGGAAGCCAGGAAGTCTCCTTCATGCAGACTCTCGGTAATGGAATGGAGAGATTCCATTTTGAACCTGCGGTATGTTACAAAACGGTTGACAAACTTGAGGTCCAATACCGCCCTCCAAGATAAATCTCGTTTTGGCACAGCAAATAGGAGGGAGTACACCCCTTCCGATCTCTCAGTTGTGGGAACTGGCTCTATTGCCGCTATGTGCAAGAGGTGATGTATAGCTGTCTGCATGATGTTGTGCCTGGCTGGTGCCCTTGGGCAAGGAGACGGGTGGAATCTGTCTGACGGGGTTGCCCAGAACTCTATGGTATAGCCATAAGTGAAGAGGTCCCTGATCCAGGGGACCGTAGTAAGGCGCAGCCATCGATCTCCAAAATTAAGTAATCTGCCACCTATGGGGATGGCATTAATACTACTTGTGTAGGCGAGGACCTCCCCTATATGAGGACGATGAGTTGCCCCTGCGCCCTTGGTACTGACCTCTGCCCTGGGGGCGTCGGTTCCAGGAGCCCCTGAATGCGTTGGAATCATAGGGTCTGAAATCGCGGCCTCGTCCTCCTGGTCGCGTTCCTCGAAAGGGCTGGTTAGAACGAAAGGATGGAAATCGCCTGAAGGGCCTGTGGTCGATGTTCTTGACTGTGGCTAGAACCGGTTTGTGGGCGTCTTTTGGGTCAACCAGAACTGCCTTTAGAGCTTCCTCACCGAAGAGAAGAGATCCGGAGTAAGGAGCCTTGGACAGGTTCAATCTGGCCGCTGAATCAGCTTGCCAGTGACGAAGCCAGAGGGTGCGACGAGCGACTATTTGAGTCGTCATGGCTCGTGCCCCTAATTGGGTGGCATCCAAAGTGGCGTCGGCCACAAAGGCTGCTGTCTTACGTAGTTTCAATAGTGCTCTTTTAAAGGCGACAGGATCAGGGTTATCATCCTCTAGAAGGTCATCCAGCCACATCATAGATGCTCTGGAGAAAATGGAGGCTGAAGCGGAGGCACGCATGGATAGGGCAGTGGCCTCGTGGTTCTTGCAGAGGGCGAAGTCTATTCGACGTTCAGTAGTATCTTTTAGGTGGGATTCCCCTTCCCTGGGCAAGATAGATCGCGAAACGAGGCGAGCGATCGGTTCGTCTATGCCAGGGACATCTAACTTGGTGGCGAAGTCTGGGGCTAGGGCATAAAGTCTGTCAGCCGTGTTCTTGAAGCGTCGAGCTTTGAGTGGGTGGGCCCATTCTTCGGAAGCTAATTTGGCAATTGGGTCCGGCACCGGGATGTAGTGTTCAGTAGGTGCAGGGGATTTGAGGACCTTGGCCCCTTTGAGAGTTGGGGCGGACGAAGTTGAAGGCGCAGTCTGGAGACCAAGGGTATGAAGTACCCTACGTGCGAGCGGTTGGTAATCTGAGGTATTGAACAAGCGATACGATGTATCCTCCTCATGATCTGAATAGTCGCTCCAGTCGTCTCCTTCAACATGGTCAGTAAAAGTTGACTCCTCCGCATACGAGGCTTCGTCCGTACATCTGCCTCTGGCTACATCGAAAGGATCTGGTGAGCAGGAAGGATGAGCAGCATGGAACGCACGTTGGTCCATGTTGAGTGGGGGTATGGCAGGAACCTGTGGTAGTGACTGCATTCGTGTGAAATAAGCCAGCATGGCTTGGAGTTGAGAGAGGAAATCAGGAGACAGCTGCAGACCAGATGTGTGAGATGTATGTGCCTGGTGGGCTATTGGAACAGATGTCTGAGGCGGTAAGCCAGAGGTAGGTTCGTTAGGCGAACCGTGAGGGGGAAAGCCAACAAACTCTTCCTCGTCAGAGGCAGTAGCAGGAGAATGGAAAATATCACTTATGTGTGTCTGTGCTGTGGTGGTTGTTGGCACAGAAACATAACGAGGGCGCTTTGGTTTACTATGGCTGGAAAGATGTTTTGTCTTAGCCAGTGCTTTGGCATGTCTGGTCTTAGACGTGTTAGTATGTTGTG
Source organism: Rhineura floridana (assembly GCF_030035675.1). Lineage (NCBI taxonomy): Eukaryota > Metazoa > Chordata > Lepidosauria > Squamata > Rhineuridae > Rhineura > Rhineura floridana. The sequence goes on from NC_084482.1 coordinate 41,626,406, forward strand.
GCTTGGCTGATTGTGGCATGTCTGGCTGATCTGGCACCATGTGTGTTGATGGTGACATGCCTGGCTGTTCTGCCATCTTATATGAACCTGGGTGCAGTACACTGCCACGGAGGGGGCAGGATGTAAAGACCCGAACTGGCACAGCGTACTACCACGGAGGGGGTAGGATACACTGGCAGATGGCGAATGCACTGCCACGGAGGGGGCAGAATGCACAGAGGTATCAGCGTTAATATAATATAGGCTGTTTAGAGTAGGCACACTCAGATTAGTGCTGTAGGCTGGGTTTTTTGGCTTGTTCACGGCCCCATAGGGGGTAGGATACGTAATGTAAATCAGATTTAATACAAATCAGCCACTGATATTAAAGCTCCAGCCTTGATAATGTAATCCAGCCACTAGGATTAAAGTTCCAGCCTTGATAATGTAATCCAGCCACTAGGATTAAAACTCCAGCCTTGATAATGTAATCCAGCCACTAGGATTAAAGCTCCAGCCTTAATAATACAATCCAGCCCACTAGGATTGGAGCTCCAGCCTTGATAATACAATTCAGCCACTATGATTACAGCCACAGTAATGTGTGTAAATCAGTCGTGTGTAAATCAGTCAGCAGCACATATACACACACGTACAGATAGATAGTCTGCAGGGGAGGTATCCGATAATAAGGGGAACAAAAAGGGCGGGAAATTCGAATTCTGAAAGAAAAAATGGCGCCCGGAAAAAAAGAGCGGGAAAAAAATGACAGAGAGGAAGAAGCAATGGCGGCCGTCGGAGGCGAACTGGGGGAAGGGCTGCCCAGCACGATCTCGCCAAAAACCGCAGTAGCGGCTCCAAAAAATCCCTGGAGAAAACAGGTAGGGGAAAACGGCCGCCAAAACCCGCAGTAGCGGCTTCAAAAAAAATCCGTGGAGAAAACAGGTAGGGGAAAACGGCCGCCACCGCAGAGAGAGCCGCGGTCGCGGTCTGAAAAGCCCTCAGTGGGATTGAAGCCACGTTGCAAGGGCGATCTGAGGCAGAGGGTTAACGGCGGGAGCCGCAGCTGCGAGCTCCCGCTGAGATCGGATAAGCCGCAGCCGCGGCAACCGATCAGGGGGGGGAGGTTAACAGCGATCAGAAGCGATCAAAAGGGGAGAACCGCAGCCGCGGTCCTTGAGGAAGCCCCCTGGCTAAAGAGACAACTGAGCGGGGGTGGGGTGGGGGCTAGAAACTACCAAAACGAAGAGAGCCGCAGCCGCGGTCTCAGAGGGAGCCCCCAATCAAGTTAATAAAATGGATTGGATAGCTCTGAGGGAAGGGTGAGGAAGCCGCAGCCGCGGTCCCTGAGGGAACCCTCAGAGGCTAAACACACACAGAAAAAGAGAAAAGATTTAAAGACAAATACGAGACTTAGCTAAATGCTATGTGAAATTCCAATCTTGTTCGTACGAAGGCAAGAATGAACTGGGGAGTGGGAGGGGCATGACGCCCCTAGTCTTGACTTCAAAAACATTCTTGCCTTCGCACGATAGGTGGAACTATCCCACAGTGATGGCCCACTTCCTATGGAAAACTTAATCCTGCCTGGTACATCATCACTGTGAAATTCATATAGGTTAGATATTTTGCCAATCAAATAATGGCCAGGAAAAGTTAGTAAAATAGTTCACTCTATTCTCCTGCAAGAAAGTCAAGATAAGTGTTAAACAGAAATGCAAGGAAGGTGGTATACAAATTTGGTGGGTTGTATCCAAAACTGTATTTCCATTCATGGAAGGCAATTTAATCTAACAGATACTTTCATGAATGGAAGGGGAACAAACTATACCGGGTTGTATCCCATGCTGTCCTTCAATTCACACAAGACTCTTTGATCTAGTGTAAACAAAAGGAGGAGTGAGGCAGTTGCAGCCCCCTGTACTCAAGGGTTATCCAAGTCTCTGCAGCAGATTGGGGTGGGGGTGGGGACTGCAGAAGAAAGCAGGTATAACTGCAAATCGACTCTTCCATTTCTGTTCCTATGTTTTTCCAGGCCCTCTTTTGGACAATGTAAATATCTGTATAGTACAGTTCTCCAAAAGATTGCTCTGCCTCACCTGTCACATGATATACACCATATGCAGAAAAGGAAAGAAGCAGGAACAACCTGCTACTAAGGAGTACAGCCAAATCTGTACCATGACAGTCTTGCTGAATTTTTGCCTGTATTTCAGAGTTATGGCAAGTGTGTCACACAATATGGGTGGGAGTTTCTGCAAAAATTGAGTAGGACTATGTCAAAAACCATGCCTCTCAGATTCCAGCCTCTCCTCACAGAAGCCCAAACACACATGATTAATACACGATATTGCCCTCTGCATGCACACTTTTTCAAATTCAGATGCTAAAATCTCAGCCTATTTTAAGTACATGTTAAAACTGTACATTCAAAGGAACAAAATCAAATCAGTACTTACCTACTATCTGCCCTCTAACAGTATCATTGTCATTTGGCCCAAGTTTGCACAGATCCAACCTCTGATCTACAAAAGCAAAAAACACCTTACTTTACCTTGTGGAACAATCATGTAACAACTACGTATACTACCAACTACCATACATTATTCTTTGCCTAATCATTTCTAAAATTTATTAAGTGAGGGGAAAGCATAGTTATTTCAAGCTCAAAAGATAAAGACAGATTGCTTCCACGTAATACTAAATTTTAAATTCTCTCTTAAAGGTTTTAAAGGTTATTTGTAATCTGTCTACTCACAACCAGTGTCTTTAAGGCGGTTAATAGCGTTGGAAAGAAGTCTTACACATCCCAGAAAACCAGCTCCTTGTTTTTTATGAATTTTCTTGTGGTTCCATACGCTGATTGTTATCGAGTCTGACTTCCCAATATATCTGAAAAAGGACAAGAAGTGGAGCAGTACAAATCATGTTAACTGTATTCTTTAGAGAATCTATGAAATACTTTTCTTTTGCTTTTTTCCCTTCAATATTATACAGCCATAAGAGTGACAGTAACTATAGCCAGCATGAATATTTCACATTCTGCAATGTTAAATTGAAAATACCCCCATGCTATTTAACAACCCTCCAGGTTTTCATGGCGATACATACAACAGTCAGAGAGAATCGAGAGTTCAAAGTGTAAAAGAGGGGGGAAATCCAGACCCCTGTTGGACTTTTTTCTGTGAATGGTCTCATAATTTGTTGAAATTAATTAAAAATCAGGCATGTTCACAGAGTACCTGTGATCCTATTATTGACTTTGTCTCATAGTCTGACCTTCATCTTCTGCAGTTTAAAAGTTAAAAAAAGCATGGCTGATTTAATTTAAGAAATTTAACGTTAGACTCTTATGAGGGCATGCTCAGTAAGAACCAACTGTCAGTGTTCTAAAAGCTGGACTTGACAGACGTTTGCTTAGCTAATCAGGTGGCCACACCCATGCCAGACATTTTTCCACTTTAAACAGTCATGGCTTCCCCCAAAGAATCCTAGGAAGTGTAGTTTGTGAAGGGTGCTGACAGTTGTTAGAAGACTCCTATTCCCCTGAAAGAGCTCCAGTGGACAGAAGATTTAACAGTCTGTCCCTCTTCTGTGGATTGTAGCTCTGTGAGGGGAATAGGGCCTCTTCTAGCAACTCAGCACCCTTCACAAACTACACTTCCCAAGATTCTTTGGGGGAAGCCATGACTGTCTAAAGTGAAATAAAGGTCTGGTGTGGATGTGGCCAAGGACAGCTTTGGGTTAAATTTGGGTGGGAGACTACATGTGCCTGCTGTAGAATACAAAGGTGGGGGAAATCCTGAAAAACGATACTGTTCACAATATTTTCCTTTTGGAAAGGAAATGGGCTTTCCCTCTGCCCAGTGCCCACCCACCTAATCTGCTCTCCTCCATCCATCTCCCCTCTCCCTTCCTCCCCTTCCCCCTCCCTGCCCATCCCCCAAATCAGTTTCACATATCCAGAGCTTGGAAAAGTTACTTTTTTGAACTACAGTTCCTATCAGCCCAATCCAGTGACTATGCTGGCTGGGGCTGATGGGAGTTGTAGTTCAAAAAAGTAACTTTTCCAAGCTCTGCATCCTAAGCATGCCCTCCCCTCTTCCTCTCTCCTATCCCCTCCCTTCCTTCTCCCCTCCATCCCCTCCCTTCCTCTTTCCCTCTCCTGTCCCCTTCCCCTCCTCCTCCTCCTCTATGGTCAGTTTTACCTGTTCTAAGCATAATTGCATGGGAGTAAATCGCACTGAACTCAATAAACATGCAAATGATCAGACCTGCCCTCCTTCTCCCCTCCCCCTCCCACCTGCCCCCTCCTCTCTCCTTCCCTTTCCCATCCTGCTCTTTTCTTCCTCCCCTGCCCACTCCAGCCCTACCTTCCTCCTCTTCCTCCTCTCCCATGGTCAGTTTCACCTATCCTAAGCATGACTGCACTGGAGTAAATCCCGCTGAACTCAATAAGCATGCAAATGATCAAACCTATTCTCCTCCTCCCCTGCTGCCATCTGTGCCCTGCCTCTTCCTCTCCCTCTCCCTCCTCCCATGGTCAGTTTCACCTATCCTAAGCACGGTTGCAGGGGAATAAATCCCATTGAACTCAATAAGCATGATCAATCCATTCTCAGCAAACTTGCACAGGATCCCATTTCTTACCTCCTGGATTAAAAAGCAGAGAAATCTTTGCACTAATAGGCAAAAAAACAAACGAACAACCACTCGCCGTTTAAGAACATACCTACAGCCAACAGATATTTCTATCAACCTTTAAAAAGCAGGGAAATTGGACAATTATACTAAATGCACCGGGGAGCAGGAGACCTGACCTCCTCTCTAAGATATTGTACTGCCCTACAAATTTGTCAGAAATGCAAACACAATTTGGGTTGGTCTTTCATAGTCCAATCCACTTCCTGTGTAGCTTGGAAGGATTTGTTAATGTGCCTCTGAGCCAGAGCTTGGAAAAGTTACTTTTTTGAACTACAACTCCCATCAGCCCCAGCCAGCACAGCCACTGGATTGGGCTGATGGGAGTTGTAGTTCAAAAAAGTAACTTTTCCAAGCTCTGCTCTGAGCACATGGTGAGTGGTGGCAATATCTGCAATCAGCCCAAAGAACAGAAACAAGACATGTGCTGTGTTGATCTTGTTTTAGCAGGGAGAAAGCAACATTATTAAGACAGCTGATATAGTTCAGATAGTCACTTTAAATATGTTTGATTTACTTTGCAATTTTTGTGAGGTTGCTATCATAAATCATTCTTTTTTGCTTCTGTTTCTGTGAATATGTGAAGTACAGCAACATGTTGCAAACTTTACACTAAAAAAAACTCTAAAAACAATTGTGGAATAACGGCACTGACTATTCTGCAGAATAGTTTCCAATGGACATGAGGAGTGTCTCAGTTTGCACCAAACAGTGGGAGGTGAAATATATTCTAAAAAATTTCTAGGTGTGCTCTATGTTTTTAGTTGACCATGCCCACCTTTCCTTCAGTGAAATGGTTTAAGCATAGCAGGCTGAAAACATGTATCTTGGGCAGGCCAAGTTTGTTTTTTCCAACACCTAGAGTCATTGCTTAAGTAGCAACATACTGTGTAATCAATCTGATTTTACATCAAACTGCAGTTTCACATTCAACTGTTAATGCACCCAAAATAGAAATAGAACATAACCCCCAGTTTGAAACACAAAAGGCTGTCTTCATCATCATATGACACTGACCAATAAAAAGGCTTTGAAATTAATAAAAATAAAGTTGACACAGGTTTCTAAGATGAATAATGAAAGTATAATTTTCTAGGTTAGATTCCTCTAGAAACAGTAGTAACACAGGAAAGAAGCAAAGTAAGAAGAACACCAACAAACATACAAAAATGTAATTCTCCATCTTTGGAGATGGCAGATATTGCCACCGCTCAACATACACTCAGAGGCACATGTTACCAAATTCTTCCAAGCTACACAGGAAGTGGACTGGACTGTGAAAGACCAACCCACATTGCGTTTGCATTTTTACAAATTTGTAGGGCAATACAATATTTCAGAGAGGAGGTCAGGTCTCCTGTTCCCCTGGTACATTCATTACAGCGGCCCAATTTCCCTGCTTTTTAAAACTTGATAGAAATATCTGTTGGTTATAGGTATGTTCTTAAACCGCAAGGGTTTTTTTGCCTATTAGTGATGTTTTTGAGACTAAGAAGTGTAAGCATGGTTTCCCATCAGAAGAGGTTACAGATTCACTGCATACTATAGTTAGCAAAAACTTCAAGTAATTTATTCGTAAAACAGATTTTACACAAAGGAATTTCAAAAGAGCTTTTCAAAATGTCTTGCATAAATCAAACACTGCCGAAGTCCTTTGGCTAGACAATGACAGTATGTCTATGTGAAAGTGACTGGCATATCTTTGGCTGTTTAATCCTGGGGGGAGATATAAAATTTAAGAATTATGGTTCTACCTGAGAGGTATTGAGCAGCCTTCTTCCATTACATATTCCCTGTCAGTACAAACATCCAAGTATTCCACTTACTAAAAACATTTCCTCCTACATTCACCCATTTAAATTATCTACTATCCCCCCCCCCAAGAACTGTAATATATCTTTGGTTATCTAACCATAAACAAAGCTGTCAAGACCAGCAGATTAAAAACCTATCCTACCTTCCAAGACTTATTTTCAAGTGATACTTCCTCCCACCCCATTGCCCTCATTTTGGCTACTTGAAGGCCTATATGCAGAAAAGGATAAGATTTCACTTGAATGCCTGCAGACAAAAACATAGCAAACAACCACAGCAAGGAACAGCGCTGCTGTACCCACACACCTCTGATAATGAAGAGAGGGAGAAATTGTGCTCTGGTTACATTTATATTAAAAGCAGTGCACAGCTTTGTTTTGTTTTCAATAAAGTTGTCAGCAACATAAACATGAGATTAATGCAGGTTTCTGAGAAGCCATATTTCGATTTTATTCAACCTTGACAATACCAATTTAATACTATTCAGAAGGGAAGAGTGCCAGATAAATGAAAGGAGAGCTGATGTTTTATATTGTTTTTGTCTGCTTCAAAACCATAATATCTTATAGGGCACTAAAGAAAAAATGTGCTCACTATACAGTCTTTCCTAATGCTCGTTTAAAAAAAATTAATACCATGAAATAATCCAGTTAATATACTTAATTCATTATTGATATATACATTTATGTTTTCAGTTATCACAATTATTTGAGTGAGTTTTATTTGTTTGGGATAGTCAGTGGCTGCTGAGCCTATCACATCCATTCAGTTTAAAGAACTTAAGAATTGCTAAAGGACACACAGTTCCAGTGTCTAACAGAGGAACCAATGCAAAGTAGTTTTGCCAAATAATGTTTTTCCAAAGGAAGAAAAACATTTCCTTTATGGCTGAGTTGAGCTTTTTGCAAAGGTTTCTTCATGTAGACTACTGTGCAGCTGAAGGCTAATAAAAGTCCAGTGGTTTTTATTGCAGGTACACTGGAAGAACATTACTTTGTGTTCATTTCAAATCAAACTCCAGTATGAAATAAAAGAGCAGCTAAAACCCATCATTGATTGATTTATCAAAATGAGGACATTTCACACCATTCCTCAGAATCAATACCTTGGTCTTCTACCCTTTAACAGAAATTTTGAGAATGTCTCTGTGCGCACGCGTGTGTAAGCAAAGATAAAATTCTGAATGCTAGAATCCTAGAAATTAGTCTCCTGTTCAAATCTAGACAAACGAAATCATTATATTAGATCTGATTTTCAACTAAAAGATTAATCGACTCTCTCCTAGACCAAATTAAACATCTTTGCTGGTCAGGATGGACGTAATGCTTATATCTATAGTATAGGTCAGGAAACCATCAGCAATTTATTTTTTAATCCTGACAATTTTTTTTATAGCCTTGATTTCTCCATTCACAATACCAAATTTATCTAACCGATGTCATGCTAAATTTTCAAACTCTATCAACATAGGCATCACTCTTTAAAAACAGAAAAGTTATAAAATATAAAGTAAAAACAGGAAATTAGAAGAATGCATAAGGGGAACACAAACAAAAATGCAAAATATTTTGTTGACTTTCAAGTACATAACATAGAAAACATCAAATCTGGAAGAGGTCCAAGGTATTTCAATTCCCTCTCATCAAAACCTGAATTTTATTTATTTATTTAGAGATTTGTTAGATGCCCATCTGGCAGAAATTAATCTGCCACTCTGGGCGACTTACAACCAAACACAAGTACATTTCATATAAACATAATCAAATCCTAAAAATTAGAAAATAAAAATTAAAAGCTTAAACATTTAGACTGCCAGCCTAAATTTGAGATGAAACCCCCCAAGAACTGCAATCTGCCAGCCTAATCCCCTTCCCACGCCTGGGTAAAGAGCCAGGTCTTCAAGGTCTGCTGAAAGCATAGCAGGGAGGGGGCCTGACGAAGGTCAGTTGGCAACAAATTCCAAAGCGTAGGAGCCACGATAGAAAAGGCTCTAGACCTTGTCCTCACCAACCTCGCCTCTTTTACTGGAGATATAAGAAGTGAGCCATTCAAGGACGATCTTGTAAGCCGGCGCCCCTGGTGCGAATGAAGGCAACTCTTTAAATAGAGTGGGCCGGCCTCATGAAGAGCCTTATAAGTTAAAGCCAGGATCTTAAATTTGGCCCGTGCAATCACAGGTAGCCAGTGCAATTCCTTAAGAACTGGGGTGATATGGTCACAGTGGCGACTGCCCTTAATCAGGCGAGCCGCCGCATTCTGCACTAGCTGCAGCTTACGAACCGTAATCCAGGGAAGACCAACATATAAGGCATTACAATAATCTAGCTGGGATAAGACCATTAGAGATCAAATTAATTTTATGCCCATTGTAATGCAAAAAATAATTTAGAAGAATTCATCAAAAACCAAGTACTTGCAACATAATTTAAACATTGTTTTATAAGTGCATCACAACAAATCCATTTCATACTTAGATTTAGTCTCCATTATGTTTGTTGATTACCAAGCCAGGGCCTTCATAAGTGAAAGCTGTTATGAAGCCAAAAGTCAGATCCCCCTGCCCCCAAGTTCATTATGTATTTTTTAAAAATTTCAACATATTTTCTCCTGAAACAGGAGGGGGGGCATTAAAGGGATTTTATATTATGACAGTTCTAGGAACTTCACATATTTTCCCCTTTCCTCTGGTTGATCACCAGTGTTCTGCAGCCAAAGAGGAGACTAGGTTGGTATTTTGCCATTGAGACTCTGTTATGCTTGGCGGGCAAGCTATTTCCTATAACAATGAATGTGTCATAAGTCAGAGACCAGCATTCCCATGCAATTGCATGTTAGGATAAACATTATTATGCCTTCAGAATCCACTGTAAGATTATTTCAGAAGTGGATAAAATAGCAAATAATCACAGACTGCTGGAGTAATCACCGATGTTTGGTCGAAAACTACACATTATATGTATTATAATATTTTCTAGTATTCTGCAAAGGGAAAGGATTACCTACTATACATTCTGCACAGAGAGTTGCAAGAGTTATGTCAGCCTTCCCTAAGCTAGTGCTCACCAGGCTCTCTCTTTTTTCCTCTTCTTTTTCCAACTACTGCTCCCATTATTAGCCCTATCCAGCATACAGGTCATGGGACTTGTAGTGCAAAAAAACTGAAGGGCATCAGCTTGGGTAAGGCTAAGTTATGTTAAAATAAATACATTTAAAATACAGAAGGGGATTTTTTGTTCATTTTACTCATCAAAACCCTTGAATACTATAAAGATATGCAAAAACAAAAACCAGTACAGTCCCAAGCATGCTTACTGAGAAGTAAGTCCCATTAGATTAAACTGGACTTACTCCCAGATAAGTGTGTACAGGATTGTAGCCTGTGTCCACAAAGTCCCTTAATGCCTAGATTTAAAACACATCCTATGAATCCAAGATAGAATGCACAACTTTCTCAAAAAAGAAAATAGCACGACTCAAATTGTAGAAAGGAAACTAAATTCCATCAAATCACACCTATTACTTTTAAACAAGGGTGAAACATAATTAAAGGACAGCAAGTACCTTCACATCTCTTGCTTTTTCTGAGGGAAGGATACAGAAAATGGTGGCTGATTACCCTTCAAAGATTTAGAAGCTACCTCTTATTATTCCACAGGGCCAAGGACTCTTGTCCTGATCCAGAAAAACATGTCCTTAAGCATGGACTCAGAGCTGCCAACGAGCAGACTGCTGCATTCGTTTGAGTGGAGAGACCTATGCCTAAAACGTGCATTCCTTTGAGTATAGTGCACTTACTGAACCCCCACAACTGTAAAGAATCACAGGATCAGGCTAATACTAGATCACAACATTTGCCCAACTGCTACGTGTATTTAAGCATTAAGAATCAGCAGAACTTCCCTGCTCACCACCATTGCTTTGTGTTTTCTGCATGGCAAGTGAGGAAGAGGGCAATCAGACAGTCAGTTTCCTGACCCTGGCAGGAGCCATTCAAATACTTTGGCCAGCTGTCTTGGGTAAGACCTGAGGCATGGAGTGAAGGGAGACTTCCTTACTTCGCTCTTAAGTATATAAATTTGGGCCAGGCAACAGATGCCAGAAGATTTGCTTGGGGGGCTGAGGTCGGCTGCCACACCCCCAGGTCGCAAGCAGGGCCCCACCTGAGCAGCCTACTTCATAGAGGGTATATGAGTCCAGCAAGTCCCTCCCAGTGGCAGCAGGGAGGCTGGGGAAGAAACATGGGCCAGCAGGCAGGCTGTCCAATGGCACAATCCGATACATTGTAACCAATAAAGTAGTGGCCATGTTTAACTCACTACCAGCCTCAGTCTACTCATTGATCCTGGACTGCTCATTCCCCTGTGTATGGTGCACAGCATTGTCTTGTATTTCCCTTTCCTATTTTCCTTTTGATCGCACTCAAGTCTTATTAGGCTGTAGTGCAGCCTTTCCCAACCAGTGTACCTCCAGATGTTGTTGGACCACAACTCCTATCAGCCTCAGCCAACATTGCCAATGGCTGAGGCTGATGGGAGTTGTGGTCCAACAACATCTGGAGGCACACCGGTTGGGAAAGGCTGCTCTAGTGCAAGTAGATGCATAATATTTTTAAAGGGAACAATGGGGAAAATAACTTAGCAGCTGTTAAGCTAGCAACAGTGTTATTTCAAAGAACAATGAATGGCCATACTCAGGTGCTATCTAGAAGCATCTGCAAAGCTACAGAACCAACCACCCAATTAAAACTTGCATTTGTATACTGTAACCACTGAAAGCAAACTTGCTGTAAGAATAGCATGTTTTCAAAAAGCTGTCATCCTTATCTAGAGTAAACAACTTTTAATTAGAATTGTTATACATATATAAGAATTTATTACAATAAAAGCCCAACTAATTTTAGGCAAGAAACAAACTGCACAAATAAACTGAGAGAATGAAGGGGGAGAGGGGGAAAAAGATATAGTGCAGATCTTCGTCTCATGCCCGTGTTCACCCATTGTCACAAGAATAATGATACGCACCTGGTCCATTAAGCATTTTGACAGCTACAGATGAAAAGCACCACACAGTAACTAGACAGTTATTGTGCTTTAGCACAAAAAGAGAAACTACCTTTAAAAGCCAACAAATGTTTATTAACTCTCAGAAAAATAATCATCATCAGGGACTACCTGATCCCATATATTTCTATTCCATTAGCCACTACCCAGCTCAAAGTTTTGCGATATTTTGATAGTCCCTATCAACACCTACAAGTCATAATGCTGATTCCACTTTGGATCAAGGGTATTCTTCACAGTATCTGTAGAATGGCACTGACCAGATCCGTCAACCACCACTTTAGCAAATGGATCAGGAAGCCCTGTCAGAAGGGAGGAAAAATACATAATACGGTGGGAGTATAAATCAGATCATCTTAGTCATGACTGTTGCCACTTGTTGGCGTTCTGTAGGAATTTTAATTCCTCCAATTTTTTTTAAACAGTGAACAGTAATAGTACTCTTACTTTATTTGAGGAGCTTTAAGAAACGTTTACACATTTCAAATTGTTTTTGTACTCAACCATTTCTCAGGCTGAAAGCATCAAACCTTTGAAGCACTGCTACCAAAGTAACGTTTGAAAGTAAAGAAGGGAGAAATTCACTGGTTCTTTTTCTGTAAGGAAACCTACAAGGAAGTCAATAGCCTGTCTTTTTATTTATTTGTTCATTTCAACACATATGCCATTCAGAGTTTGTTTGCTTGGGCTCATGGCACAGGTGCCTCAATACACAGAATACTGTCATCCTAAATACTAGAAGAAAATTGGTTCTTTACAAATGTTCTCACAACTCAAATACTTTGAAGAATGGGAATGCTTTTTTTGTAGTTCCAAAATCAACGCACCTGGCCACTTCTTGAAACCTCTAATTGTGTAACCACAGACTAAAGAATGTATATAGCAATTTACAAATTTATAAATATTCTATAGTACGCAGGAGACCACAGCCAAAACCAAGGCTTTTCAACTGCTCTCACAACCAAATTTACCAAAGGGAAACCTGAATGAAAATACTTCTCACACCAGACTGTTGTACTGCTTTTCAACTGCTCTCGTATCAAATTCCCATGCTCCTTTTTGAGGCCCCACCTGCACTATGCATTTAAAGCAGTATTATATCACTTAAACAGTCACGGTTTCCCCTAAAGAATCCTGAGAACTGTAGCTTGTTAAGGGTGTTGAGAGGTGTAAGGAGACCCCTTTTCTCCTCACAGTGCTACAATTCCCAGAATGATTTAACAATCAAGCATTTCTGCCTGGGAACTCTGGAAACTGAAACTCTGTGAGGGGAATAGAGGTTTCCTAACAACTCTCAGCACCCTTAACAACATACATTTCCCAGGATTCTTTGGGGAAAGCCATGATTGTTAAAGTGGTATGATACTGCTTTAAACACATAGTACAGATTGCGCCTGAATTATTTTGGTATTCTGTGGTAACAGCTTTTAAAAAGGCAACACTATAAAAAGTGTGTGCGCTGTGTGTGTAATGTATACATATATATGTATAGCCATTTGGATTATTGCCTTGAATTTTAGGTGCAGTTAAAATATATCGGTGACCCATTTTTAGGTTCTCTTTCTACCAAGAAAATTACACAAAATCAAAAATTATCATCACACAAAACGCCTCCAACAGAACACCAAGTACTTAGACTTGCTGTATTCCAAATGGAACAATATCAATGCACTTTGTCTGCACAGTCCATAAACCAGAATACTTGGATTTGAATGGGCATATTTCCACAAAAGTTTCAATTTTAAATGAATTGCCACATTACTGCTCTCTGACTTAGTGCTTTGATTACAACATGGTAGCCAGTGTAAAGAGACAGTCAAAACTAATGTACAGAGTATAGATACATATATACAAATATTTAGTTTTATTTAAATATAAGCAGTATATAAATGGACTAAATAAATAATAAATAAATAAATACTTACGGAAAAAATCCTTTTTCACCAAATTTTTTGCACAGAGAACTGTAAGAAAAACAAAACCAGACGCACAATGAAATAAGTTTTAATTTATCTACAAACAATTTACAAGAGCATAACAGCACAATCACATGTATGTTTATGAAGCAGCAAGCCCCACTGAGCTCAATGGGTCTTACTTCCCAATAAAAATGTTCAGAATTGCAGCCTAACTGTGCATTCCTAAGAATGTTTACTCAGGAGTAATTTCCTCTATACCCTCCCATCTAATTAAGCCATCACACATTTTTATATATATAGTAATTTAAGTAACATTGGCTTATGAATACTTTTTCTTTTTACGTACTAAAAGTAAAACAAAAGCTGCCAGATCACACTTTGAATACTGTGTTCAGTTCTGGTTGCTACACCTCAAAAAAGGATATCGTAGTGCTAGAAAAGTTTCAGAAAAGGGCAACCAACATGATCACAGGACTAGAACAACTCCTCTATGAGGAAATGTTACAACATTTGCAGCTTTTTAATTTAAAAAAAAAGTGAGTTATGGAGGGACATGTTAAAGGTGTGTAAAATTATGCATTATGGGAGAAAGTGGAGAAAGAAGTTTTTTCCAGCTCTCATAATACTAGAGCCTGAGTCATCCAACAAAACTGAATATTAAGAAGATTTAGGACAGGGAAAAGGAAATACTTCACACAGCACATAGTTAAACTATGAAATTCACTACACAAGATTTAGCAATGGCCACCAATTTGGACAGCTTTAAAAGGGGGGGTTGGCAAATTCATGGAGGAGAAGGTTATCAGTGGCACCTAGTCATGATGGCTATGTACTGCCTCTAGGATCAGAGGCAGTATGCCTCTAAGTATCAGTTGCAATGGAACACAAGTAAGAACTGTGCTTTTATACTCATGTTCCCATTGAGGGCTTTCCATAGGCAACTGTTAGAACAGAGCGATAGATGAGATGGGCCTATGAGTAATCCTCCAGAAAGGCCTCTCATGTTCTTACATTAAGTTCCATACAGTCAATAATATTACTTTGGACTCCAGTTGTAACATCAATTTAAGTATCGTATTGTGAGATCTCTGCCCTCCCCTGAGAAAAACCAAAGCACGTGATGTTCAGAAATCCTGTTGCTGCAAAATTTGCAGGTTTATATAAACTATTAAATAAAAGACAATTAGGAATATGATAGTAGAAGTCTTCAAACATTTCATTGTCATTCTTCTCTCTTAATCTATTGATGTATTTGCATATCCCAACTAAAAAACATTACAAAACATGGTTATTTTCAGTTTATTTGCAGAATGAACACCAGCCATGTTCTAAAAATATGTTCTGATGTAACTGTGAAAAGGTCAAAGATTGTTCACGTATTTCATTTCAAATTTGACAAAAAATCTCGCATGTACAACTTGGAGTAGAAAGTGCCCCACAAAGATTCCTTATAGAGATCCCCACAGGGGAAAGGTGCCCATTCCCTGCTTAAACAGACTATGGATCCTCTCCAATGTCACTCCCACCCAAGCAAAGTTGCAACAAGTAAATATACAATTGCAACACCCAATATAACATTGCTATAAGGAAAGCGAAAACCCCACAGAGCCTGGCCAATTAGTCAGCAGGTAAAATTCCTCCCCAAGCCTGTTAACCAGTGGCTGACCAGAGTCCAGAGTAATACTCTGCAATAAGTCACCCAAAGAGAAACAAACAGGATGAAGATAGAACATAATTAGCAAAAGAGGGTGGGTGGGAAGGGAAGTTGACAATTAACTGATGAAGTATTTGTTGGGCAGTTCCTACTTATGTCCCAGCTCTCCCGCCCCAGAGTCAACCAAAACATCCAATTGGCTCCCCCAGGGAACAGCCCTAACCACTCTCCAGCACAGCCAGCCAAAGTGCTAGGACAGCAAGGACACACAGCTGGATGACTCAAGGCTACACTCCCCCAGTCCACTTATGAATGGAAATGGACTGCCTTCAAGTCGATCCCAACTTATGGCTATCCTACGAATAAGGTTTTCATGGTAAGCAGTATTCAGAGGGGGTTTACCATTGCCTCCCTCTGAGGCTAGTCCTCCCCAGCTGGCTAGGGCCTGCTCAGCTTGCCACAGCTGCACAAGCCAGCCCCTTTCTTGTCCGCAACTGCCACCTGGGAGGCAATGGGCTCCTTGGGACTATGCAGCTTGCCCACGGCTGCACAGGTGGCGGGGCACGTAACCCCTGAGCCACTCATTGTGGGGGTGATCTTTAGCTGGCCCTTTATACCCAGGAGACACAAGCGGGGATTTGAACTCACAGACTCTGGTCTCCTAGCCAGGCTCTCCTCCCCACTGTGCTATACCAGGGCATAAATCGGGAACCCCTGGTGAGTCAGAGGAATTTCCACATACCCAGAAGAACGCTGCCTTTTAATGCATCCTTTTTGAAGCATGAAAATGAACATTGATTTCCATGTCGTCCCCATTTTTTAAATTGCATAAAATAAAGCTGGAGTGGCACACAGATCAGACTGAAGAACTAGAGACAAGTTAAAGTGCACATTTTACACACAAGCACACAAACAACAGTGTTTTTGTTATTTTGTCTAGGTGCAGAACAACTGCTCCAACAAAACCTAATCTAGCAGTCAACTTGTTAAGACGCACCAAGGACCACATATATGTTATAGATCTTACCCTATGTGTGACAGATAATTTACATATCATTTCCTTTAGTACTGAAGGGGCCAGGCTATTGAAAGAGACTATGCTGCATTTATTGAATGTGAGCAAACAAAGTTTAGTTCCTTTGAAATTGCTTCCTTCTTTTCAGCCCTTAAAGCATTTTTGGCATCACATATAAAATCTCAACAATTTAACAAAAATGGGATTCTCAGGTCTGGCCAGAATTCTTATGCCACATTAAAATGCTCTGGAGCTTCAGGCCTGCCTCTGCTCAACTGAAACAACAGCGTAAATATATTAGCAGATATTCTGAAATAAATATTGCTGCCTCTGAGCAAATGTCAAGTTTACCTAAGAAGTAAAATATTAGGATGCAGCTGATTATCTGCAAGCCTGGCAGCTCCATATGAATTTGTTTGCTTCATAAATTGAGCAACAATATTCCTAAAATAGTTTGAAATGTTTGTCTACAAAAGTAAAACATTAAACAGTGAGAAAAGACCTTTTTTCACTGTACCTCTTCAAGATGCCAAAAACCAAAAATGTAAATGATTAGATTAATGACTACATAATTGTCTCGTTCACAAATCACACCAAACCAGAGTTTAAAAACGATAGTTTAAGAACTGTGATTTAAATGTGAATGCACAGTGTGCTGCTGCACACTGTTGAAGAGTTCTCACTCCACTCCTCCCTGCTCCTACTGCTGCCACGCAACCAGGAAACAGGCAAGAGCCTGGCTTGTTGTGACATCTGAACAGGCTCGTGGTTTGCTTCTGCACACTCACATTAAACCATAGTTTGTTTTTTAACTACAATTTAAGGTAACATGTAAACCAGACCCACATTTGCACATGATTAGAAATCCTTTACAAAACTAATTTGTAGGATTTGTTCAGACTATATAAAAAACAAACTTAAGCCATTTTGGGCAGATAGTGACAATCAGAAAACATTTGGTGCTAATCCATACTGTGGGACTACAGTGTTAAGACTGGAAATTAGCCTTTGCCTGCTTCCAGATTGAACTTTGAATCCTCTGATATCATATGATGGCGGATGAATGAAAGGTGGGTGGTCTCACCCACCTGTTAAAAATGGCCCATGGAGGGTAGGTCAGTTCTGGATCCAGACCTCAAGCTAAAAAATGTTCCCCTCATATAAAAAACTGGTGTTTTTTTTGTTTTTTTACACATTTTATCTCAGGATAAAAACACAGGCTCACCAAATAGAATATAGTTTATACATAATGAATTAATATGGATTGCACAGAAACCATGGCTTTATCTTTGATTTCTTCCTGCTTTGCTCCTAGTATTCAATTCATCACTTAGTCCTCTTGCTTCTCCCTATACACTACCTTCTACATTACCCAAACGATGTTATTTCCTTTACATATACTTGGGTAAAAGTCTGTTTCATATTCTGATCATCTGCTGCCTTGACTACTGCATCCTTCTTCTTGGATCCTTCCTTTCACACCCCACACCAAAATTCTACTGCCAAAATAATTAATATCTCCTTATCAGATGATGTTCCCTCACAAATCTTCACAATTTCTCATCCCCTTCTATATCCAGCAAAAAATATAGTATTGTACCTTCAAAATTCTCTAGAGCCTTCCTGTCTCCCATTTCTCTAGCCTTATTTCCTAATAGTCCTTGCCTGTGACCATTCACCCTCCAACTTTACCATCCTCAAGACATTTCAGTGTCTCCTGTTCTCTCAGATGACTACCTCTATTCTCCTAAAACTCACTCCCATACTCCTAGAACAACTCTTCCTTCAAATCCCTCCTCAAAGCCCACCTTTCCCTTAAAGACTTCTGCTGAAATAAAGTTTGAATTAGAAACCATGGTACACATAATAACTCATTTCCATCCCTTTCTACTAATGCCACTCTTTTCTCACTTGCTTTTTGTCTTTCTAGCAAATGCAAACTTAAATCTTCAGGGAGGCAACTGTCTTTTGCTTACGTTGCTACTATGTAAAAGACTAACATATAATGGCAATAACAATTATTTGGGGCTGAATGGTCATGAGTTGGAGAAAAGTTCATCACTTGTTTGTTTTATAGCGAACACTATCTCCTTAGTACAGAGAAGATACTGGTGTTAAGCTGTCACCAAAACAGACAATCTAACATCACTCATCTGAACGTTGGGTTTTCTTCTTATCTTTCATTTTCCCTCAAACACACATCCCATTTCTCCACACACTTGCATCATTCAATTAAAATGACTAGGACTTGGTCCTCAGTTAAAGTTGCAGCCATTGTTTTCATGGGGTGCTTCCAGACAAGGTGTTTACTGTCCAATTGCTATGGCTTGGTTTACTATAATTACATTGGGGGCGGCACACAACATCACATTCCATTTGTAATTAATTCATTTTTTCCCATTACTGTGCCTTTTTTCTTACCATGGAAAATCCTTTATGGAGGGAGCAGAATAGCAGCGCAATCTCTCTGCAGAAAATGGACAACTGAGCTAAGGTGGAAGGAGTGGTCCCTGGGAAAGTTGAACGGCGTGTTGGAGATGCCCTTCCTTTATTTCTTGCCATCAATTTCCAGTTGCAGAGCCATTTCATTTCCTGAATTACGAGTCCTTTCCTAAGAGCTTTGCTTTTTGGCTCCTTTGCAATGTTTTGCCTGTAGCATTTCAACTCTCAAAAAAAACCTTAATTAATTGCTTCTTCTCCTGGAACAAGATGTTCTCAACTCCCACATTGCTGCTTGCTTCTCTGTGTAATGATAGTAACAGCACAATAACAATACCAACTAAATTCTAGTGGTATTGTATAACTGACTAGAAAAATCAAGGAGGAAGTTTAAAACTTCCTTTTGCCCTATAAGGGCAAATTTCCTAGTTGGGTTATAAAACTTATTAGAAACCTCAGGACTTACAGCCCAATTATAACAATGTTTATTCAAAAACAAGGTTGTGATCTTTTTGCTCTGGGCTGCAAACAGTTTTTAAAAACAACAGTTAATTCTCGGAGCTGTACAACTGCACTGTAGTGAAATACACACCAATTGTTAAGGACTGGTGCATGTGCACCGATTTGAAACTGGGAGGGAGGGAGGGAGGGAAAGAGAGAGAGAAAGAGAGAGAGAGAGAGAGTTCAAAGGGTGAGAACTGGGTGTGTTTCAACTGTGAAGAGTCAAGAAAGGGAAGGGGACAACACTATCCACTGGGCTATGCCCCACCAACTATGTGGGTGAAAGACAGCAATCTGAACATGCACACAGATCATTATAACCACCACCACCCCGAGTTGTGTACAGTGAATTGCAATTCACTTGTATCTTACATGAGAAAAGCAATTAGTTCATAGTGCTAAGAGCTAACATTTGGAAGTACCAACAGAAATATAAAATCATCCTCTCCTAATCATTTAGAGAGGGAAACAGCTATTTTTTTGTGCATCCCACTGACACTCAAACTAATATTTTCATTCTTGTTAGTCTAAACAGTTCTTGCATATTCCAAACATGCATATCGATCCTGACAAGCATGTATTGCAACTTCACACTTCTGCTCAAGGTTGGAGCGGAGGGAAGGAAGACACATGTAGCATGCTTTCATTACACAAGTCTCTCAGGAAAAGCCTAAGGGCTAGCACAGGTTAACACCACTTGGCAACCATCACCATTTACTTTTTCAGAACAACAGTGCATTTTCTTTACTATATAAGACAGAGAAAGCATGCCTGTAGTACTGTGATCAGCACAGTCCCGGGTTTATGACTATTCATGACTCAGCCATACTCAGAGTAAGCACATTGATTTTAATGGGTCTACTCAGAATATGACCTAGATAGCACTCTCTGGCTCTATCGAAGAACCTGAAAAAAACCTGGTATCAACACTTCCATTTAAAAAAGACATGTGAAGTGAAAACATAGGAAAACATGTAAATTATTAATATTATAGTGAGTTTCCCAGCCTTAAAGAACTGTATTTCGGTATGCTGAAATTACTAAGTTCCACCATTCACCTAAATATCATAGGCAAATATATTATTGCATAAGGGCAAAATACACTACCTTTATACTAATAATGACTCAGGCTCTCTCAGAAAACATAATGAAAAATAGAGCCCACACTAAAAATACCTAAGCCTGTTTGTTTTCAGTACTTCTAGGCAACCTTCCCGGGCAAACTCTCACCAAGGTAGCCTACAAACATAATTAAAAACAAAAATCAAAATACAACCATATTCATCTCATTACAATTAGAAAACTCTACATAGCACCGCAAATCAGATAAAACAGATTAAGACAATTAAAATGAAAATCGACACAGGTTAAACAGTTAAAAGTCCAACATCTTAACTAAAAGCAGATCAAGCACACAACAGTTTAAGGTCCGTTTTAAAAGCTAACAAAGATAGAATCAATTGAATATCACTTGAGAGGCAATATAACTTGGGGCCACTACTGAAAAGGCTGTGTCTGGTACACACTGATCAAATTGATCTTGATGGCAAACCTGTGAACCAAGCCTCTGAGGCCAATCTCAAGGGTGAAGCAGATACATATAGGGGCAGTCAGTCCTTCAAATAGCCTGGTTCCCAACAGTTTAGGGCTTTAAAAGGTTGATACAGCTACTTAGAATGTATTATACCAGTTTCTAGGCCCACTTCAAAATCCTGGCTCAAAAATGCATCCAGGTGGCTATGTCCTTAATGCTGAGGTTTCTGAGTCATCTTCAAAGTTCAACACATTATAATCATCTAATCTAGGTATAACCAGGGCATGAGTAACACAGGCAAGATCAGCCTTCTCTCAATGGAGTTGGTTTGGGAGCTCCGAAGCTAAGCTGCAAAAAGGCATTTTTAGTCACAGATGCACCTCCATGAAGATCCCCAGTCCCTGGACCTTTCAGGGGGAATATAAACCTGTCCAAATCCAGATGCAAACATTCAACTAGAGAAACTGGCTTCCAATTCACATTTTATCTGGATTAACCTTAATTCATACTAAAGCTCTAGTGCCTCTAGGATGCACACCTCAGCATGGTGAGGGGGTTTGAGAGTGTCGAAGAAGCTGAGAGCAATGCCATCAGGAGTCTAGACCAAGAGGCTAGACTCTTAGCCGGAGCACCCAAGGCGGAATGGTCAAAGCTGAGACAACAGACTAAGATGCATCCAAACTCCGAGAAAGGCAATGGTAAACCAACTCTGAATACCTCTTACCATGAAAACCCTATGAACAGAATATCCAAAATACAACACTGGAAGATGAGACCCCCAGGTCAGATGGCACTCAACGAGCTACTGGAGAAGAACAAAGGACACGTAGCACTGTGACTAATGATGCAGCTGGGTCAAAGCCGAAAGGAAGCCCAGAGGCTGATCTGCACAGATGCGAAAGGAGGGTCCGGAGTTGTACGACGCACACAATAGGAACATGGAATGTGAGAAGCATAAACCAGGGGAAGTTAGAAATTATCAAGCAAGAAATGGAACGTATCAACATTATAATACTTGGCGTGAGTGAATTAAAATGGACTGGAATGGGATATTTTCAATCAGGCAACTACAAAATATTTTATGCAGGAAATGAGAAATTACGAAGAAATGGGGTTACTTTAATAGTGAGAAGTGATGAAGCAAAAACAATTAAGAGCTATAACGCAAGGTCTAAGCGAGTGATATCAATGAGATCTAATGGGAAACCTATTCACATAACCATCATCCAAGTCTATGCTCCAACAGCAAAGACAGAAGAAGAGGAATTGGAGAGATTTTACGCAGAAGTACAGGAAGAAATTGATCACACACCAAAACAAGATGTGCTGATAACCATGGGGGACTGGAATGCAAAAGTAGGGAACAGAAAAGAATAAGACATTGTGGGAAAATGGGGCTTAGGAGATAGAAATGAAGCAGGAGAAAGACTTATCGAGTTGTGAAGCCAGTAATTTGTGCCTCGCAAACACATTTTTTGAACAACCAAAATGACAACTGTATACATGGACATCACCAAATGGTCAATATAGGAATCAAATTGATTATATGATTGGTAGCAGAAGATGGAGAAGTTCCATACTTTCTGCAAAAACAAGACCAGGAGCAGACTGCGGTACGGATCATGAACCGGTAATATCGAAAATCACAGTAAAGCTAAAGAAGAACAAAGCAATCATAATGCCAAAATAGAATTTAAATAACATCCCAGAAGAATATAAAGATCAAATAAGGTTTGAGGTTTTAAACTTAGTTGACAGAGAACCAGAAGAACTATGGACTGAAGTCAGAGACATTATCAGGGAAGAATGCAAAAAGACAATACCTCTAGTTAAAAACAAAGACCTCAATGGATGACCGAAGAAACTCTTAAAATGGTTAAAGAGAGAAGGAAAGCAAAAGCAAAAGGAGATAGAAACACAGTCAGAACCCTAAAAGCAACAATACAGCGACTAGTATGTATAGAGAAAGAGAACGATTACAATAACTGTAGAGAAATAGAAGAGGACAACAAAAAGGGAAGAACAAGAGCCCTATTCCAAAAGATTAGAGAAATTAAAGGGAAATTAAAACCAAGAGTCGTGATGTTGAATAATCAATAGGGGAACACACTGACTGACCAACATGAAATAAAAGGAAGATGGAAGCAATACACTGAAGAACTCTATAAAAAAGATGCAAGGAAGAACCGTATGATGAAGAACCAGAAATAATGTTAGAATGCGAGGTGAAAGCTGCTCTTCAAATACTTGAAAGAAACAAATCACCAGGAACAGATGGCATACCAATAGAGTTGCTACAAGCTACTGAGACTGTATCTGTCCAAAGTTTGACAAAAATTTGTCAAGAAATATGGAAAACTAAACAATGGCCCACAGACTGGAAGCATTCAATATATATCCCAATTCCTTTTTTTAAAAAAATAATTTTTATTCAAAGTTTCAGAAAACAAAACAAAGTCAAAAAACAAAAACATAATAGTACAATAAAAATCTTGACTTCTGATTTGTCGCAGATCAGCTATAAGTATATAATATATATCAAACCTGTCCCTTAATACATACAAGATCACTTTTCTCCATAGGCTATCTTAATTAATCGTCAAATCCCATTGTCATCATTTCATTTTGATCTTTCAGCAAAAAGTCTAAGAGAGGCTTCCATTCCTTAAGAAATGTATCTGTCGATTTTTCTCTAAGTAAGCATGTCAATTTATCCATCTCTACTAAGTCCATTAATTTCAATAATCATTATTCCGTTGTTGGTGTTATTTAGTTGCATTTCTAATTTTCCACTTTTGTGCATATAATAACCTTGCTGCCGTAATCATATATAATATTATTCTTCCATATTTCTTTTCTATTTGTTTATCCATAAAACCCAATAAAAAAAATTCTGGCTTTAATTGAATATTTATCTTTAGAATTTTTTGCATCATCCTACCTATCTGTGCCCAAAATGATTTCGCCTGTTTACACAACCACCACATATGATAACATGATCCTTCTTGGTGTTTACATTTCCAACAAACATTAGGAACATTGCTATACATTTTTGACAACTTTTCTGGAGTCATGTACCAACGATACATCATTTTATAAAAATTTTCTTTAAGATTGTAACATAGTGTAAATTTCAATCCTTTTTTCCACATATTTTCCCATTGATCCATTTGTATGTTATAACCAAATTTTTTTGCCCATTTTACCATACACTCTTTTACTTGTTCTTCTTCCATTTCCATTTTTAACAAAAGTTTATACATTTTCGCAATTATACATTCATCATTTGTACACAGACATATTTCAAAATCAGATTTACTTATTTCACAACCATACATTTTCTGATCCATTTTATATCTTTCCAACAATTGTAAATAGGCAAACCATTGAGAACTATATCCTTCATTAGTTGTTCTCTCTGTTTCGTTATATATTCTCCATGCACATTTTCTAATAGTTCTTGATAAGTTAACCATTTCTCTTTTCCGGCCATTTCTCTTCTATAGAACGCTTCTTGACTTGAGACACATAATGGTATTTTGGAACAAAACCTTGGTTTATATCTATTCTATATTTTCAACAAAGGACGTCTTATAAAATGATTATTAAAGTCCACATTAACTTTTACTTTGTCATACCATAGATATCCATGCCAGCCCCACTTCAGGTTGTGGCCCTCCAAATCCAATAGTCTTTTATTCCTCAGTAAAATCCATTCTTTTATCCAGACCAAACAACAAGTAGCAAAATAAAGTCTCAGATTTGGTAGTCCCAATCCTCCTCTTTCTTTGGAATCTTGTAATAGTTTAAATTTAACTCTTGGTTTTTTTCCCTGCCATACAAATTTAGAAATGTCTTTTTGCCATTGTTTAAAAGGTAAATTAGAGGATATTACAGGTATTGTTTGAAACAAAAACATCATTCTCGGTAATACATTCATTTTTATCACAGATATTCTACCCATTAATGACAACTGTAGTTTATCCCATCTTGACATATCTTTCTTAATCTCTGTCCATAATTTTTCATAATTATTATGAAACAACTTTGAATTTTTATTTGTCATAATAATACCTAGATATTTCAACTTTTTGTCTATTGTGAAATCTGTCTTGTCCATTAACTCTTTTTGTTCCCTTAGAGATAAATTTTTCACCAACATCTTTGTTTTTTGATTATTAATCTTAAATCCTGCTAACGGTCCAAATTCTTTTAATTTATCCATCAATACATTAATTCCTTCCAAAGGATTTTCTAATACAATCATCAAATCATCAGCAAATGCTCTCAATTTATATACTTCTTTTTTTATCTTTAATCCCGAAATCCTTTTATCTTGCCTTATATCTCTAAGCAGCACTTCTAAGACCAAGATAAATAAAAGGGGAGATAACGGACATCCCTGTCTTGTACCCTTTTGTATTTCACATGAATCCGTTAAGCCCCCGTTGACAATTATCTGAGCCTTCTGAGATGTATAAATCAATCTAATCCATTTAATAAAATTATCTCCAAAATCCATTTGCTCCAGAACCTTAAACATAAATTTCCAATTCAAATTATCAAATGCTTTCTCAGCATCTAAAAAGATCAAAGCTGCTTGTTTATCATTTCGTTGTTCTAAATATTCCAACACATTCAAAACATTCCTGACGTTATCACATAGTTGTCTTTTAGGTAAAAACCCCGATTGATCTTCCTGGATAAATTGTTGCAATATTATTTTCATTCTTTCTGCCAAAATCATTGTAAATATTTTATAATCATTATTCAATAAAGATATCGGCCGATAATTTTTTGTTTTAGTTAGGTCCTGCTCCTCTTTAAGTATTAATGTTATATTAGCATTTTTCCAACTATCAGGAATCTTCCCCTCTTGCAAAATAGAATTCATTGTATACTGTAAAGGTAACAAGAGTTCCTCCTCTAAACATTTGTAGTACACTGCTGATAACCCATCCGGTCCTGGCGCCTTTCCTAATTTAATTTTACTTATAGCTTCAGATATCTCTCTTGACGTGATAGGGCCATTAATAGCTTGTCTCTGAAAATCTGTAATTTTAGGCAAATTCTGTTTAGATATGTACTCTTCTATTTTTTCAGAGGGAATTTCCTGACACTTGTATAAAGTTGAATAATACTGATGAAAAACCTTTTGAATTTTTGCGTTATCCGTCAACATCTCATCTCCTTCTTGTATCTTTAAAATAATATTTTTTTGTCTTTCTTCTCTTAATTTATAAGCTAACCATTTCCCTGGTTTATTTGCAAATTCAAAAGTCCTTTGTTTAGCAAAATTTATTTTCCTTTCAATTTCTCTCACTGTCAGCATTGATACTTGATTCTGTAACATTTTAATTTGATTTACAATAAAAACTTTAGTTGGATTCTTTTTCAATTCTTCCTCTTTTTGTTTTATTTCTTCCAAGATTAATTGCATTTTCTGTTGTTTCTTCTTTTTTAATTCAGAGTTGCATTTAATAAAATATCCCCTCATGAATGCTTTACTTGTATCCCAAACAATATTTTCATCTGTTTCATCTGTTATGTAAATTATGTTCAAAAAACTCTTAATTTCTTCTTACATTCTTGTACTACTTTATCATTCTGTAATAAAGATTCATTTAGTCTCCATCTAAATCCAAGATTTTTCTTTTTAAAAGTTAATATCACAGGATTATGATCAGAGAAAGTTTTTGGTAATATGTCCATCTTGGAGATGTCTTTCACTAGATTTTTAGACATCCAAATCATGTCAATCCTCGAGAATGCTTTGTGTCTTTCTGAAAAATAAGTGAAATCCTTTGCGTTATCATTTATGTATCTCCAGGCATCCACCAATTCTAAATTTTCCATCAACTCAAAGCAAATCTTCGGTAATTTACCCTGTGTCTCTTTAATGTTTTTCTCAGAAAGTCTGTCAATTTGTGGTGAGATTACTCCATTCCAATCACCCATAACACACCAGTGATCATATGAGAAATCTAACAATTTTTCCGTAAGTCCCGTGTAAAACCTTGTTTTATCTTCATTGGGGGCATAGATACCCACTATCAAATTTTTTATCCCCTGTAAGGTAATTTCAACCCCCACAAATCTGCCACTATCATCCGATAATATCAATTTAGGAGACAATTGTGGGTTAATATAGAGAACAACACCATTTATTTTTTTCAATCCAGCCGAAATAAATTCTTCACCCAAATTTTTACAAATCAAATATTTGGAATCTTTCTTCTTGATGTGAGTTTCTTGTAAACAAATTATATCCAATTTTAATTTTTTCAAATAGTGAAACACTTTCTCTTCTGTGGAGTATTGGCTCCATTTATATTCCAAGTTAGATATTTGTAATCCATCTTCAAGCGTGTATTTTAGAAAAGTCTGTACCTGTTGCTCCCATTGATCCATCCTCTTCTTTTCCTTCCTCTGCCTGTTCCTGTTGACTTTGTTTAATTTTGTCTTCTTCCATGTCTTTTGAAGCTTTTCTCAAGAAATCCCTTGCTTTTTGAACTGTATTCAATCGATACTTCTGTTGTCTAAATGTAAAGATCACTCCTTCAGGAACATCCCATCTAAATTGGATTTTGCATTGTTTAAGTTTTTCTGTAAAGAAAGCATATTCTTTTCTCTTGCGTAAAAGTCTAAAAGGAATTTCCTTCATCACAAGTATTTCCTTGCCATCAATTTTAAGGGCATTGTTAAAATGTTGTTGTAAAACCATATCTCCGGTCCTCTTTTTTACAAAATGGACAAGCACATCTCTTGGAATTTTTTTCATTATTGCATATCTGGAATTAATTCTGTAAACTTTGTCTATTTCAAATTCCATCAAATCTTCATTCCAATCCAAAAATTTTACCAAGGCGTTAACAATTTTATCTCTGATATCTTCACCTGTTTCCTCAGGAATTGCACAAAATCTCAAACAATGTTCTTTATCTCTAAGTTCCATCACAGCCATATAGTCCAAATTTTTTTCCAGTTCCTCATTTAATATATCTGTTCTGTTCTCCAAGGTTTGCACCTTTCCTTTAGTATTTTTTACATCCTCAGTTACTTGTCCAATTGTACCTTTAATCTCGTCCACTTCTTTTCTCATATGGTCCTTTATATCTTTCAGTTCTTGTTGCATTTTGCCAAATTCAGCTTTCATCTCCTGTCTGTCCTGTATCATTTCTTGTTTCAGATCATTAATCCCATCCATTATTTTCTGAAGCATATCTGGGGAAATAGCCCCTTCCTGTACATCAGTTGAACCTCTTCGCTCCAGAGCCTTAGCTGTTTTCCTGGTTGTCATTCTTAAAAGAAGCCTTTAATTTCTAATATTAACCACTGTTCCCAAACATAAAGGCAGTCTATTTCTTTTTTTTCCCCAACAACAAAAGAGTTAATATTCCAAGCCTGTTGACTTCTGGCCAGCACAGTTCTTATCTCCCTCACGTCCAAGAATGCAAAACAAATTTGGTTCACAGCACCGAACAATTAGTAACATACACGAACAGCAGATTCGTCCAAAGAAAGTAGTCCAAGAAAAAATAGTCCCAGATATAAATCAATCAAATAATCATCTAAATTAGAGTTTCTCATCGGATAAGTTGCCCATCATCCGTTTTAATCTTTATAATTCCAAATTCAGGCCAGCTTTTTGCCATAAGAAAATTAAAATAAGTTGTTTAAATTTTCTTTCCTCCTCCTTAATTCCTTGTATAAAAGAGAAAGTGTAACTCACCCAGGTATTTTAGTTGCTGATTCTTAAATAAATCTCTTTTGCTATAGTAATTTATGACAAATGATAAGATTAGACAGAAGGAGGCTCACCCGTTATAGATCGTTTAAAAAAATAATAAACGTCTCGCTTTTTTCAGCCCAGCTTGCTGGAAGTCCTGACTCCGTCCTCGGCTGTTAGGTATACCTTCCTTTCCCAGGAGATTCCTGATCAATTCCAGCCACCGACAGCCCAACGAAGTTTCTGAGGATAATCTCTTCGGTTCACCCTTGCCTGGGAGAACATTACACCAGTCAAAGTTTCCTCTTGACTGGTTTTTAACTGAAAAAAGCTTCCTCTGAGACAGAGCTCTCTCAGAGGCAGCCACAGGCGGAGCAATCCTGTGGATTCCAAACACAGGGGATCACAGAGAGTGCAGTAATTATCGAACTATTAATATCCCATGCAAGTAAAGTAATGCTCAAGATTCTACAACAAAGGCTCTTACCATATATGGAGCGAGAAATGCCAGATGTCCAAGCTGGATTTAGAAAGGGAAGAGTTACAAGAGATCATATTGCAAACATACATTGGATAATGGAATGGAGCAAGGAATTTCAGAAGGAAATCACCCTGTGCTTTATAGATTACAGCAAAGCCTTTGATTGTGGAGATCATGAAAAACTATGGAATGCTTTAAAAGAAATGGGGGTGTCACAGCATCTGATTGTCCTGATGTGCAACCTATATTCTGGACAAGAGGCTACTGTAAGGACAGAATATGGACAAACTTATTGGTTCCCAATTAGAAAGGGTGTGGGACAGGGGTGTATTTTATCTCCCTACTTGTTTAATCTATACGCAGAACATATCATATGGAAAGCGGGATTGGACCAAGAAGAAGGAGGTGTGAAAATTGGAGGGAGAAATATCAATAATTTAAGATATGCAGACGATACCATACTATTAGCAGAAACCAGTAATGATTTGAAACGAATGCTGATGAAAGTTAAAGAGGAAAGCACAAAAGCAGGACTACGGCTGAACGTCAAGAAGACTAAAGTAATGACAACAGAAGATTTATGTAACATCAAGGTTGACAATGAGGACACTGAACTTGTCAAGGACTGTCAATACCTTGGCACAGTCATTAACCAAAATGGAGACCATAGTCAAGAAATCAGAAGAAGGCTAGGACTGGGGAGGGCAGCTATGAGAGAACAAGAAAGGGTCCTCAAATGCAAAGATGTATTACTGAACACTAAAGTCAGTATCATTCAGACCATGGTATTCCCGATCTCTATGTATGGATGTGAAAGTTGGACAGTGAAAAAAGTGGATAAGTGAAAAATCAACTCATTTGAAATGTGGTATTAGGAGGAGAGCTCTGTGCATACCATAGACTGCGAAAAAGACAAATAATTCGGTGTTAGAACAAATTAAACCAGAACTATCACTAGAAGCTAAAATGATGAAACTGAGGTTATCATACTTTGGACACTATATGAGAAGACACGATTTACTAGAAAAGACAATAATGCTGGGAAAAACAGAAGGGAGTAGAAAAAGAGGAAGGCCAAAGAAGAGATGGATTGATTCCATAAAGGAAGCCACAGACCTGAACTTACAAGATCTGAACAGGGTGGTTCTCGACAAATGCTGTTGGAGGTCACTGATTCATAGGGTCGCCATAAGTCGCAATCAACTTGAAGGCACATAACAACAACAATACTAAAGCTGCTTCCAGAAGACCTGTTCATGATTTCCAGATCCTCCCTGAGACTAACAGGCAGAAATGAGAGATAGAGCTATCTGTCATCCATATATTGATGACACTGTAGCCCAAAGATCCAGAAGCAGTGTCATGTTGATGCTAAAAAGCATGGGGGAAAGGATGAACCCCTCATGCACCCCAAAGACCATGAGGTAGAATAGAAGTATCCCAGCATCTTTCCAAGTTTGTCCCTCCAGAAATGACCAAGACACCATAATTTTGTACCTTCTAGACCCAGTCTGGCAAGAAATCCCAGGAGGATATGATGCTATCAAAAATCACTGAGAGGTCTAAGAGAACCAGCAAGGTTGCATTGTTTTATTATTTATTAAATTTTATCCACCCTTCCTCCTAGAAGGTGTCCAGTGCAGCATTACCCAGTGTTCATTACCCACCAAGGTGATCAAAGCTGTTTCTAGAGTAGCCCTTTTGCAAACAAAAAGGTAACTTCCATCCCTCTTCCCCTCCCCTCTCCAAATTGTGAGCAGGACCCTCTACAGAGTCACAGTCAATTCCACAATTTTACGAAGTCTCCCTTCTCCCTGCAGCCTTTTGTGCCGCCTACTATGACATTTCAGAAAGTTCCTCAGCCTTCTGGAACAGATGTTCAGGGGCACAGGAGACTGTAGGTAAAATTGCTTTGCCCCTCTTCCATGAACAAGAGCATTCCGTGAGTAGAACTCCACCCACTGAATCTCTGAATCCAACCCCTGTATTTAAATATAAATATTTAAATCTTTCTTTAGAGTTATCCTAAAGCTAGAATCTGAAAGGACTACAAGGACATCAAGTCTAAACCTCTACTGCAAGGAAGGACTGTACAACCCAAACCTTACGTTTGTCACAAGGTGTTTCATAGAAAAGTACCCACAGAACTTCAGATGATTTAAACAAGCAAGGGCATACACTACAATAGAAGACAATCACAGTCCCCTCAATCTGATCCTAGAGGAAATTTATTCTGGATCTTATGGCATTCCCCTTCTGTTTCATGCTCAAGGTCTAAATAGAAAGTCTTCCCAACCTGAATTTTATAAAGCACATGTCCACCTCACCCAATATCCTGCCTCCAGCTGTGACAATTTACCATGCCACAAGATTAAATTAGAAGTACCCAAGATTTCAATGCTTATAGAAAATGTATAAAGTGGTTCATCAAAAAGTTTTCCAAGCAGTGTATAAATAAAATTACATATAAAACATGACTAAAATCCACAAACCACTGAATACACAAAAGACAGAAAATGAACCATCCCCCTAGCGATGGTTCATTTTCTGACCCCAATGGACACATCTGAAGCACCAAAACAAAAAAATTATCTCAGCTTGGCAAACAGCAAATGCTAATACCACAAGGCTACCATTTCACCTCCTACCTTGACCATCCCAGACCCCACATAATTAATTAATTTTTATATCCAGCTCTTCCTCCCAGAAGGACTCTTTAAAGTATCTTAAAAACAAAACATCTTAAAAACAAAACATCTTTAAAAAACAATTTTAAATCACAGATGCAGACTGGGATAAGGCCTCTACTTAAAAGGCTTGTTGAAAGAGGAAGGTTTTCAACAGGCACTGAAAAGATAACAGAGATGGTGCTTGTCTAATATTTATTTATTTATTTGATTTATATCCCACCCTTTCTCCCAGTAGGAGCCCAGGGTGGCAAACAAAAGCACTAAAAACACTTTAACACATCATAAAAACAGACTTTAAAATATATTAAAACAAAACAACCATTAATATCATATTAAAACAAAACATCTTTACAAACATTTTTTAAAAAGCTTTAAAAATATGTATTTGTTTAATAAAGGTTTAAAAACATATTAAAAAGCAATTCCAACCCAGATGCAGACTAGGATAAGATATCTACTTTTTAAAAAGGCTTGTTGAAAGAGGAAGGTCTTCAGTAGGCGCCTGTCTAATATTTAAGGGGAGGGAATTCCAAAGGGGAGGTGCCACTACACTAAAGGTCCACTTCCTATGTTGTGCGGAACAGACCTCCTGATAAGATGGTATCTGCAGGAGGCCCTCACCTGCACAGCGCAGTCATCAACTGGGTATATAAGGGATAAGATGGTCTTTCAGGTATCCTGGTCCCAAGCTGTATATTTAAGAGGAGGGAATTCCAAAATGTCAGTGCCACAACAGTAAAGGTCCACTTCCTATGTTGTGTAGATCAGACGTCCTGATAAGATGGTATAAGATGACTGCCTATAGCAGTTTACTGTCTTCCATCCAGGGTAACTGCAACTTGCGCCTCAGGTAAACAGCCAACCCCACATCTGAATATTTTTCAAAACTAAAAGCTGACAAAAGCAGGGACAATATTTTTTAAAAATATATTTTGGTGAATCTTTAATTGAATGAAAAGTATTTTTCTAGCAGCTAATTCAGGAGATAGTTTGTGCAATAGTTTATTTTCATGTTAAAATGGAATGCAACCAAAATTGCTATATTTAAAATTTCAGATTTTTTAAATGCAGTGTTTCCTTTGTTAAAACACTGCATAAAAATGTGATCATTAAACAGGTTTGGAGAAATGTATCTCAAATTTGTAGGAACAAACAGAAAATGCTTAGATATGTAGCACCATTAGTTACATATGTAGCTTTGGCTATGGGGTGGTATACAAATGTAATAAACAACAACGACGGTGGTTTAGGAACTTAGACAACCAAGCACTTGGAATTTTTCCAGCTCTAAATAAAGAACTTGGAACATCTTAAAATAAAATTTATTTAGCGTCAGTACTCCATACAATTAACTTACTTTAGAGGTAACATACTAATATTTAAGAGGAAATGTTTATATTCCCACATTATACAGGCAAATTTATTTACTTACATTATTTTTTTAACAAAATATCAAGAACAGCTTATCAAGTCTCAGCCACTGTTGAAATCTCTACATATTTACAAAATATGACTGATCTATGAAAGGTTACATTATTACTAATGTCCAAAAACAACAAATTCCATGCAGACAAACAGCAATGTTAGAGCAGAAAGAAGAACTTGATCCAAAACTAAGATTATGTTTTCTAATCCTCTGGCTTTCCAGTGTCATCACTACAGGAAAAACAACTAAAACTTTCTGAAGTCAATCATTAGCACCACCAAAATAAAACAAAAGATGCAATAATGCAACAAGATGCATTTTAGGACTGGTGAGAAAAAGGGTAAGGAGAAAAAAGGTAAATTGTGCATCAGAAGTCACAAAACATTTCACCTTGAGGATGGGGGGAAATCCCTCTACTATCCAAAATAATCTTCCACTGAAAGTCATTACCATAGCTTTCCCTGATTGGTTCCCAGCTGTTTTGTATGCATTATGCAAGGAATATAATCATTAAAAATAGGTCCCAGCTGTAGAAACACAATGCTACACTGCTGTTAATGTGTGTTGCACTGATAATGAAACAGACTATGCTTTAATCTGAATAAATCTCCCAACTGCTCTGCTGCCTCTTGCCAAAAATTTCCTTTCCTCCTCCAGACTGTGGT
This sequence comes from Rhineura floridana, assembly GCF_030035675.1. NCBI lineage: Eukaryota > Metazoa > Chordata > Lepidosauria > Squamata > Rhineuridae > Rhineura > Rhineura floridana. The sequence goes on from NC_084482.1 coordinate 41,660,014, forward strand.
TGCATTCCAATTACACTGCTGATTGGAATGAAACTACTCGGGGATGGGTGGGGGTGCGCTGGAGAGAGAAAAGAATTAAAAAAAATAGAAAACCATCTAATTCAAAATACTACTTCTTCAACCTAAGAGCAGCACTGGCAATTTATACACACTTATAATACATTTTATTAACATTTGTGACATTTTACCAGCTTTTACAAAAGAAATTACTTGGAAGAAGAAAAAAAGCATAACAAGAAGAACACAGCAAATACCCTAGTTTTCTTTCAGTACTTCTAACCAAATTCCTATGTTTTTGCTGAACTGCTAGCATGCTACACAGCCACTTACATTTTTCTGTGATTTCCCTTCCAGAGCACATCAAAATTCCAGAGATTATATGAACCAAGTTTTCTGAAGGGAGTTGTAGCTAGCTAGAAACACTGAACAATAAAACTTTTCCCATTAATATTCCATTTTCTAGAAAACATGTGGCAAAAACTGAATTAAATTGATTAAAAACAGAAAGTTGGGACTTACTATGAAGTGTCCTTCTGATCAGCGGAGAGTGGAGCAGACAGGAATGGGTTAACTGTCATGGAGGCAGAGTCAGCACTATAACACAAAAAGTTTAGCTGGTGGCCAGCCGGAAGGGGAGGAACCTTCTCCCATTCTCCAGTTTGCGACACAGCTGTAAAAAACCGAGTACTGAGCAGCCAGCCACTCCACCAACATGAATTGGAAACTTGAACAGAGCATAGAATAAGAAGAAACGTTAACAAATTAGCACATAGTGCCAGGAAGGGATGAAGGGAGCCCTTACTACTCTATCCAGAGGGTGAGTGACCGGCAGTCGCCAGAGGGTTTCCGGAGAGGTACCCTCCCCACCCCACAGCCTAGGTTTTGCTGCATGGTGGGGCTGTCTGCTCCACTCTCTGCTGACCAGAAGAACACTTCACGGTAAGTCCAACTTTCCATTCTCAATCAGCGGAGGAGTGGAGCAGACAGGAATGGGATGTACCTGAGCAGTGACTCCCCCCCTTACAACCTTGGGAGGGAGCAAACCTAGGCCACCATCCTCTGAAGAACCCGTCTGTCGAAGGCAGCTTCAGCAGAAACAAATTTATCCACCTTGTAGTGTCTGATGAAGGTGGATGGGCAAGCCCAGGTGGTAGCTTTGCAGATTTTCTCCAGCGGGACATCTTTGTGGAGCGCCTCCATGGTGGTAGCCCCTCTAATTGAGTGTGCAGTGATCCCTGGAAGGGGAGCTCTCCCTTTTGCCTGATAGGCCTTAACTATACAATCCCTCACCCAGCGGCTGATGGTGGACCTGGACACCTTTAATCCCTGCGCCCCTTGTTTAAAAGACACGAACAGGGCCTCAGACCTCCTGAATGGTTCTGTACGGTTCAGGTAGATCCGAAGTGCCTGCCTAACATTGAGTTTGTGCCACTTCTTCTCCCTGCGATGAACTGGGTTGGGGCAGAAGTTGGGTAGAGAAATGTCCTGTCCCCTGTGGAATGAGGAATTGACCTTGGGTAGAAAACTGGGATCAGGGCGAAGAACCACCTTGTCTGGGTGAAATATGCACAGCTCCTCCCAGATGGAGAGGCCCCCAGTTCCCCCACCCTCCTGGCTGAGGTGATTGCCACAAGAAAAATTGTTTTGAGGGTGAGGTCCTTGATTGGTGTTGAACGTGCTGGTTCAAATGGATGTTGTGAGAGAGCTCTAAAGACTAACGAAAGATCCCATGAGTGAAACCTGTGTTGCAGTGGAGGTGACAGCAGGGTTGCCCCTCAGAGAAAGCGTTTGACTCAAGGGTGAGAGGAAATAGAATGGCTCCCCACCGTCAGAAACACACTACCTAGGGCTGCTGCCTGTCTTTTGAGCATGTTGGGTGCTAGCCCCTGGTCCAGACTGTCTTGCAGGAAGTCGAGAATGGTGTGAATGTGGTATTCCATGACAGGTAACTGTTTGCATCTACACCACCTGTTGAACGCCTTCCATGTGAGGTCATAAATTCTCTGGGTGGATTGTTTGTGAGATGCCAGAATGGTGGAAACAACCCTCTCAGACAGCCCCTCTTCACTTAGCCACTGCTGCTCAGCCTCCAAGCATGAAGCTGGAGCCACTCTGGGTCTGGGTGAAGGATGGGTCCTTGTGAGAGGAGATCCGGTCTGGAGGGAAGACGCCACAGCGGACTGGAGCTGAGGCCCACTAGGTCGGAAAACCACGGTCTCCATGGCCAGTGTGGAGCCACCACTATCACCTGGGCCTGGAGAACTCTGATTCTGCGCAGCAGCCTGGACAGAAGAGGTAGAGGCTGGAAGGCGTAGAGGAGTCCCAAGGCCAGGGGGCTGACAGGGCGTCTATGTCCTGGGCATCTGCATCCCAGCCTTGTGCCATTAACTAGTCCAGTTGGGCATTCACCGATGAGGCAAACAGGTCCATACATGGGAGCCCCACTTCCGAGTGATCTCTAGGAACACGTCCTGGTGAACGGCCCACTCTCCCTGGTGGACTTGTTCCTGGCTCAGCCAGTCGGCTTGTGTGTTCAGGATCCCCTGAACATGTATGGCCGAAATGGCAGTCAGGTGCCTTTCTGTCCACTGGAAGTGCAGGTTGGTCTCCCTCTGAAGAGGGCCTGATTTTGTGCCCCTTTGTTTGCAGGCATGTGATTTGGGTATGACATTGTCCGTGTGTACTAGCACACGAGTCTGATAAATAAGAGGTAGGAACACCTGGAGTGCTAGTCAGATTGCTCTGAGCTCCAACCAGTTGATTGATTGGCACCGCTCCTGCATGACCACTTCCCCTGTGCGATGCTGGAGCAAGAGGTCACTCTCCAGCTATATAGGCTCGCATCTGTGGTGACTATTGAGACTGTTGGAGCTCTGAGGGAAAGGCCTTTCTCCAGATGAGGTAAATGTCCCCACCCCTGGAGGAACTCCCACACATGCCTCGGGAGGGTAATGAGACCGTTCTGGCATGAGGTGATCTGGTCCTGATATGGAAGCAGCAGCCACTGCAGGGCTCGAGTGGAAGCGCGCTGTGAGGCGTCCTTCCCTGGCTCTCCCTGTCAGGTTCCTACCTGCTCGTGGTTACTGCCTGTCTCTAGGCACCACCAGGGACTCCACCAGTCCGGACCGCTCTCTCTTATGATTTCTCTCCCCGCTCTAGCACAGATCTCAACAGATCCCCCTGCTAGGCAACCACCAGTAACGTCCCAATACTAGTATTCCCAGAGACTCTGAATACTGGTATTGTTATTCTCTTCACCGCTGCCACCATTTGTTACTGTTCCCCTTCAGCCTTGGTCATTACCTTACCCTCCCTTCTGGTCTGTGAAACCCCAGCCAAGGATCAGGCCTTTGGTAAACCAAATTAAGTATTTATTACAGATAACAAAGCTAACAAGATTAACAAGATTTCTTCTTAAGGCACATAAGCATATGGTTTTACTCAATACTAATCCGAACTCCACCTCCCTCCTTCTTCACTCTCTCCTGGCAAACAACTCTCTCAAACCCCACCAAGCAATCCACTCTTTCTCTTCTCCCCCCCAGATTCCACAATTTACCACCTCACATTCACCCAGATTTACCTGTCATCCTTTCATTTATACTGTCAGCCATTTTAAACATTCAGCCAATCATCAAGCATTCTATTGCCCATTCACTCCCCCTCCTCTTTCACTACTTACCATGTATACTCTAAACAACCAGCACTTACCATATATACACTAATATATAGGAACATCACATGCGCCCACAGCACTGAGTCTATGGCTGCTATCATGGAGCCTTGCAGTTGAGCCAGTTCCATCAGAGGAGCCTGGCTGCCTTGCAGGCACATGTGCAGCTGGCGCAGGAGCTTGTCCATGCGATCGGTGGACAGGAAGAGCTTGCTTTGAGCTGTGTCAATGACCACTCCCAGATGTTGAAGGTGCTGGGAGGGTATCAGATGGCTCTTGTCCCTGTTGATGATGAAGCCATGGTTCTCCAGACACTGGATGGTAGTCTAGAGATCTCGTTGCGCCATGGTTGCTGAAGAGGCCCTCACTAGAAGGTCGTCCAGGTAAGGGTATACGTGGACTCCCTGAGTGCAATGGTGTGCCACTACTGCTACCATTATTTTGGTGAACACCCACAGGGCCAAGGAGAGGCCGAAGGGCATGGCCCTGTATTGAAACTGGTGGTGGCCGTGCGCAAAGCGGAGGAAGAGTCTGTGCTGCTGGAGAATGGGGACATGCAGGTACGCCTCTATGAGATCTATAGATCCCAAGAAGTCCCCAGGCTGAATGGCTTCCGGAATAGACCTGAACGTCTCCATCTTTAATTTCTTTGTCTGCAGGAAGTGGTTCAGGAATTTTAAATCCAAGATGGTGCGGTAATTGTCATTGCGTTTGGGGACTGTAAAAAACAGAGAAGATTCCTGAGGACCGCTGATGTTCTGGCACAGGTTCTATGGTGCCTATCTCAAGGAAGGTTCTCTGCAGCTTCTCCGGCTGACGAGATGGAGGAGCTATCCTCCATCTGTCCTGCAGGATGGTGGCAAACTCTAAGGAGTAGCCAGACTGGATGGTGCTCAGTATCCATTTGTCTGAGGTGGAGGCCGCCCAGGCATGTGTAAAAAATTGAAGTCTGCCCCCCACCTGGGCCGTCCTGGCGTCATGCATGGCTTTGCTTGACACTGGGCTTGGGGTTTTGACAATGTTTGTTGCCTTCCCCGCCACTGGAGGGTGTGGAACAGGTGCGCTGGTGGAATTCCAGGAAGAGTTCCAGGACCCCCAGAACTGATGTGTAGTCCTGTATGTAGTTGGATAACCCTTCGGACGAAAGGAATGTGAAGCCTTCTTATGGGATTTGTCATCCTTCCTGGGAGCAGAAGGAAGAGCCTTCTTTTTATCCTTGGTCTCCACCAGGTGGCGCTCTGGAGACTTGCCAAAAAGCTGCCCACCTGAGAAGGGCAGAGCTGCAAAACTGGCTTTGGAGTGATGGTCCACTTCCCACTGTTTCAGCCATATATTGCATCTTACTACCACTCCATATCCAAGAGCTCTTGCTGAGTACTGAGTAGGCTGTCTAAGGAGGAATCTGCTAGGAATTCAGCTGTTTTAGCCAATTTGACACCTGACACCTGAAGTGTCTGGCATCAGGAGGCACTTCTGATAGCAGCGCTTTCGCCCATTTTAGCCCACTTTACCACAGCCTGTGCCAGGAAAGAGTTGGCTGCCGAAGCTCTCATGCTCAATGCAGATGCTTCGTGTGCGCGTTTTAAGACAGCCTCACTGCGTCTGTCACTTTGGTCTGAAAGAGTATCTGCTCCTTCTGTGGGAATAGCTGTCTTGGCCCATAGACAGACACAGGCTTGTAAATGGCCAGGACTTGAAGGGTTGCCATGGTCTTGGCAAGAAGAGCATATAGCTTCTTGGACAGAGCATGTGGAGCTTTGGATTTGGCTGGATGATCCCATTCTTCCTTAACAATGTCCTTGAAGAATTTGGAAAGGGAATGACCACCTTCTGATCCCCTGACCTGAAGATCCCTGTTCCCCTTCCTCTATATGCTGCCTCATATATATACGTATATATATATGTGCTGCCCCACAGTCGAAGCTCTCTGGGCGGTTTACAACAATTAAGAACATTAAAAACAAGTATACAAATTTAAACCATACCAAATTAAAACCCATAAAAACTGATAGGCAAGTTAAAACACATGTTATTCAAATGCTGTTAAAAATGCCTGGGAGAAGAGAAAAGTCTTGACCCAGCGCCAAAATAACCCACTAATGGCACCAAGCGCACCTCGTCAGGGAGATCATTCCATAATTTGGGGGGCACCACTGAGAAAGTCCTCTCCCTTGTTGCCATCCTTGAGCTTTCCTCGGAGTAGGCACCCGGAGGAGGTCCTTCGATGTTAAGCGTAGTGTACGGGTGGGTTCGTGTTGGGAGAGACTTTCCATCAAGTACAGCAGGGCCCCACTCATACGGCAGGTTAGGTTCCAGACCCCCGCCGAAAAGCGAAAACCACCAAAAAGCAAATCAGCTGTAGCGTGTGGGTCTGGAACCTAACCCACTGATCGCACCAGAGAAGGAGAAGAACAGCTGTAGCACGCTACAGCTGATCTTCCCCTCCTCCAGTGCGATCAGCTGGAGTGCAGGAGTCTGATCACGCCAGAATGAATGAATGAATGAATGAATGAATGAATTTATTGTTACGGTCGATAGACCTCTCAAACATTAGACAATACAATACAGTACTATACATATAAAATTAGTCGGGTAATACCAAACAATCTGATATTGAGCCCTGTCAATAAAATAGTTAAAACCGTTAACATCTATTGATAAATTATGTTACCTCTTGGTTGGTTTTAATCGTTTTCCTATAATGAATGGCAGCTGCGGTATATTTAGCAACTGCAAAGGTCACATCCGGTAGATGGTCACCTAATAGATAATCTAGGTAGAATGACTGGGTTCTACCTGGGAAAGGTGATAAAATAGGTAGGATTAGTTGGTTTCTTAGGTCACGATAGTAGGGGCAGCGGAGAAGGACATGCTCATTAGATTCTACTTCACCCTCAGCACATGGACAGAGTCGTTCGGAGTATGGGATTTTATTGTATCTGCCATAAAGGACAGCAGAAGGTAATATATTTAGCCTCATTAACGTAAAGGCTCTACGGTAATTAGGAAGTTCCAAGGTTGAAAGATAGGACATTAAGGTACAGAACTTGGGATTGTGCATTTGGTTCCTGACAAGTAGTAAATGATGTCGGAAATCAATATCCCTAAGCCATTTTTTAACTAATTTACGAGCAGATTCAAAGCCCAGTTGTAAAATATAGGATGGAGATAGACCTAAACTTGATATTTTATCAAGAATCAGTTTTTCCCAAGGAGAGTGATAATTATCTATAAGGACATGTGGAGCCAGCCCAATGGGGTTAAAAATCAGTTTCAACCATAGTAGTATTCTCAGCTTCCAAACACATGGTTCAATAGATTGGAGTCCACATTCTAATCGCAGAATATGGTTAGGGACACAAGTGGGCACTCCTAATATAGATCTTAAGAAGGAATTTTGGATAGTTTCCAGCTTTGCATAGTTCGTGAAAGTGCTAATTTGAGTGCCGTATAGAAGTTGGGGAACGATTTTAGTAACAAAAACTTTTCTGGCCGGGGAGACAAGTTGACCCCCTTTAGTATGGAAAAAGGATAATAGGGTCTTTGTTGTACGCCTAGCGTTTAATAGACTGGAGGTAATATGTTGTTGTTGAGAGCCAGATGATTGAAAGGTAAATCCAAGATATTTAATGGATTTAACCTGATCAATAGGGCGCTTATCAATTCTCCAGATATGTTTTATCTTTTTTTTGGTAAAGACTAGGACTTTGGTTTTTTGGAGGTTAATTACTAGTTGTTCTTCTAAACAAAATGATGTTACAGTCGCCATCAGTCTTTTGAGACCAATAGGGGTCTGAGATAACAAAACTATATCGTCTGCATATAATAGACAAGGTCTCGAAATACGAGAGAGCATTGGAGGATGCGATGAAATAGGCGCAAGACTAGTCACTAAGTTGTTTATATAGATGTTAAATAATAAGGGGGCTAGTACGCACCCGTTTAACACCCTTTGAAGTAGTTATTTGCTTCGTTAAATGGCCTTCATTATTACATCATATTTGTAGAGAAGTGTTTTGATAGAGACCTTGTATCAGTACTAATAAACGCCTGTCTATACCCAGATTTTGTAGTTTCAGCCAGAGTCTTGGTCTAGATATTGTATCAAATGCAGCTTTTAGATCAACAAAAGCTGCAAATAGAGCACTGCCCTTAGAGCTACTATATTTGGAAATCAGATGCTGTAGGACCAAAGTGTGGTCGCAGGGAGAACGTCCAGCTCGAAAGCCAGCTTGCTCTGGAGCTAATAGATCTTCTTGATTTATCCAATCTGCAAGTTTTCTATATAAAAAGGTAGCATAAAGCTTAGTTATTATATTCAGCAGACTTATTGGCCTATAGTTTGCTGGGTCCAGATGAGATCCTTTTTTAAAGATAGGTATTATTATTGCAGCGCCCCAACCTTCTGGAATGACCATTGAGGAGTTGATCTTGGTAAATAAGTCAGCCAAAAAGGGAGCCCACCAATTGGCATTTAATTTGAAAATTTCCGGGGGTATATTGTCAGGCCCTGGTGCCTTATTTAATTTGAGAGAGTCTATAAGATCCAAAATATCATCAATGGTGACAGGTGGCCAAATTGGAAATTCCATTAAAGGGCTTGGTAACATCTCGACTTTAGCGCTCTACAGCTGATCGTCCCCTCCTCCAGCAAGATCAGCTGGAGCACAGGGAGCTCCAGCCCCCCTCCAGCTGATTGCCCCGCTGGCGCCGTATTAGTGGAACGCCGAGTAGTGGGGCCCTATTTATTGTGGCTCCAAGCCGTCTAAGGCTTTATAGGATAAAACCAGCACCTTGAATCGAGTTCGGAAACATACAGGAAGCCAATGCAAGCGGGCCAGAATCAATTTTATATGTTCGAACCGTCTGTTATCAATCTGGTCGCTGCATTTTGCATAAGCTGCAGTTTCCAAACCGTCTTCAAAGGCAGCCCCACATACAGCGCATTGCAGTAATCTAACTTGGAGCTTACCAGAGCATGGACAACTGAAGCTAGATTATCCCTGTCCAGATAGGGGCATAGCTGGGCCACCAACCGGAGTTGGTGGAAGGCACTCCATGCCACCAGGGTTACCTGAGCCTCAAGTGACAGAGATGGTTCTAGGAGAACCCCCAAGCTACGAACCTGCTCCTTCAGGGGGAGTGCAACCCCATCCAGGACAGGTTGGACATCCACCATCTGGTCAGAAGAACCACCCACTAACAGCATCTCAGACTTGTCTGGATTGAGCCTCAGTTTATTAGCCCTCATCCAGTCCGTTGTCACAGCCAGGCATAATTCACTAGAAAAGACAATAATGCTTGGAAAAACAGAAGGGAGTAGAAAAAGAGGAAGGCCAAACAAGAGATGGATTGATTCCATAAAGGAAGCCACAGACCTGAACTTATGAGATCTGAACAGGGTTGTTTACAACAGATGCTATTGGAGGTTGCTGATTCATAGGGTCGCCGTAAGTCAAAATCGACTTGAAGGCACATAACAACCTAACAAAATTTTACATTTCTTCCCATGGCTATGTTTTCAATAGAGAAAAGCAGCCTCTCACTTAATGTATTTGATGGGGGGGTGCATGGTTTCAATTTTAACAGAAAGCTATTTTTGTGTTAAATTCAGATTTAGCAACTAACTTTACTGACAGGTTCCTCCAGAGAGAACCAAAACCGCTCTCTCCCCAAATAGCTTCCGCTATTCTCCTTCAGCTTCATATTATTGCTATTATTATTAAATTTCTATCCTGCCCTTCCTCCCAAAAGGAGCCCCGGACAGCAAACAAAGGGCAAAACACCAAAAAAAAAATAAATTAAAAGGGTATTTAAAAAAAAGTTTAAAACGTATTAAAAAGCAATTTCAGTACAGATGCAGACTGGTATAAGACTTCCACTTAAAAGACTTATTGAAAGACGAAGGTCTTCAGTAGGCACTGAAAAGATAACAGAGGTGCCGCTTGTCTAATAGTTAAGGGGAGGGAATTCCAAAGTGTAGGTGCCACAATGCTAAAGGTCCGCTTCCTACGTTGTGCGGAATGGACCTCCAGATAGGATGATACCTGCAAGAGGCCCTCACCTGCAGAGCACAGTGTTCGACTGGGTATGTAAGGGGTAAGATGATCTTTCAGGTATCCTGGTTCCAAGCTGTGTAGGGCTTTGTACACCAAAACTAGAACCTTGAACTTGGCCTGGTAGCAAATGGGTAGCCTGTGCAATTCTTTCAGCAGTGGAGTGACATGTTGGCGATACCCTGCCCCAGTGAACAGTCTCGCCGCTGCATTTTGCACCAGCTGCAGATTCTGGACCAACCTTAAGGGCAGCCTCACATACAGCGCATTACAATAATCCAGCCTGGAAGTTACCAGTGCATGGACAACAGTGATCAGGCTATCCCCATCCAGAAACAGCCGCAGTTGTCTTATCAGCCAAAGCTGGTAAAAAGCACTCCTAGCCGCTAAGGTCACCTGGGCCTCTAGCAGCAAATCTGGATCCAGGAGCACCCCCAGACTATGAACCTGCATTTTCAGAGGGAGTACGACCCCATCCAAAGCAAGCAATGGACTAATTATCTGAACTTGGGAACCACCAACCCACAGTGCCTCTGTCTTGCTAGGATTCAGACTCAGTTTCTTGGCCCTCACCCAGCCCACCACCGAGTCCAGGCAACAGTCCAGGGCTTGCATGGCCTCTCCTGATTCAGATGTTACAGAGAAATAGAGCTGGGTATCATTAGCGTACTGCTGACACCTCCCCCCCCCAAATCTCCTGATGTCTGTTCCTAACCGCTTCATAAAGATGTTGAACAGCATCAGGGACAATATGGTACCTGCCCTGTGGCCCTCCACAGTACAACTGTCAGGAGGCTGAAAGAAAATCACCCAATGCTATTATCTGAAAATGACCCTGGAGGTAGGATTGGAACTACTGTAAAACAGTGCATCCGATACCCAACTCACCAAGCCACCTCAGGACAATACCATGGTCAATGGTATCAAAAGCCACTGAGAGATCAAGTAAGAATAACAAGGTCACGCACACCCTGTCCTTCTCATGATAAAACTCATCCACCAAAGCCAATTCAGTCCTACAACCAGGCCTGAACCCAGATTGGAATAGGGCAAGATAATCTGTTTCATCCAAGAGTACCTACAACTGCTGTGCCACAACCCTCTCAATCAACTTCCCATACTATGTGAAACAGCATACAGATGATAAGGCAAACAGAGAGAGACCTGCCTCATGTAATTCACTCACTCTTCTGTTTGCCAATTTTGCATTTCCCAGCTGAAAAGATGGTTGGTGCCTATTGCGACTGATAGGGCAGAAAGCATGGTGGCCAACGGGAGATGGAGGTAGAGTCAATGGCAGGCAAAGGCAACTCATTCTAGTTTTGTCTCCATGCTCCTTCTTGCTGTGTTCTACAAGAGAAACACCAAGGTTAAGGAGGAGGAAGCCGACAGCCAGTGCCACCCCCTGGACCGGTTGCTGTTAGAAGACAGGCATGTGGGTGCTGTTTACAGTGCCCCATTCACTCTAATGGGCCATCCTCCACTGCCCACCTGGATAGGACAGAGACACTATTTCTTGCATTACATGAGGAAGTGAGGAGTGGTTGGCAATTAGGGGAGCTGACCAGATTTAGCTCTGAAGAAGTGAGCTGCTGATGAAGCTTGAGTAATTCAGCTTGCCCTCTACCATGAACTCAGTGCATCCTCAGTCCTGCTCACTGTCTCCTGCTAGGCCTATGGCCCTGTTGAGCAAGGTAACAAATACATATACTTTGAAGTGTGTGCCAAAATAAGAACAGAATATCAGTGAGGCTCTCTCAGTTGCGTACACTTCCACAACTAAGAAACAGGAATACTTGTATCTCAAGAATAGCAAAGTATGAAGGGATACAACAGCAGGAAAGAGCTTGTGTGTAAACCACATTTGCTCTGAATGGAAAGACCTCCTCAACATGCTTCCTACAGGATCCATCTGAAGTGAAATGATAAGGGAGAGAGACCAAGTACTAGTATTCCACATCAAAGCTCTCTCCCAACCCTCACCCCTCCCTGATTTGTAATGGTTAGCAGAAACCTAGGACTTACAACTAGAGACAGTCAAGCAAAGCAAATGCTGCCAGACTAATCTTATCACATTTTTGATCAAATAACCTCCCTGGTAGACTGTGGGAGCACTGTGGACATAATATGTCTTGACTTCCAACAAAGCTTTTGACGAAGTGCCCCATGATATTCTGATAAGCAAGTTAGCTAAATGTGGGCTGGATGGAACAACTATCAAGTGAATCCACAGGGCACAGAATTGTACTGAAAGAGTGCTGATAAATGGTTCCTTCTCAAACGGGGGGGGGGGGAGGTAACGAGCAGGGTATTATTATTACTGATTAAATTTATATTCCACCCAGCAGGAGCCCAGGACAGCAAACAAAAGCACTAATAACATCTTATTTTTAAAGATGTTTTGTTTTAATGTGTTTTAAAGTCTTTTTAAAAACACATTAAAACAAAACATTTAAAAACATCTTTTAGAAAAACTTTAAAACATCTTTAAAAGCAATTCCAACACAGATGCAGATTGGGATAAGGTATCTACTTAAAAGGCTTGTTGAAAAAGGAAGGTCTTCAGTAGGCACTGAAAAGATGACAGAGATGGTGCCTGTCTAATATTTAAGGGGAGAGAATTCCACAGGGTAGGTGCCACTACACTAAAGGTCCACTTCCTATGTTGTGCGGAAAGGACCTCCTGATAAGATGGTATCTGTAGGAGGCCCTCACCTGCAGAATGCAGTGATCAACTGGGTATATTAGAGATAAAATGGTCTTTCAGGTATCCTGGTCCCAAGCTCCATAGGGCTTTGTACACCAAAACTAGAACCTTGAACCTGTCCCAGCAGTTAATTGGCAGCTACTGCAATTCTTTCAGCAGTAGAGTGACATGTTGGCAATGCCCTGCCCCAGTAAGCAGTCGCAGTGCTGCATTTTGCACCAGCTTCAACTTTCAGACCAACCTGAGCAGCCCCACATACAGCACATTACAGTAATCCAGCCTGGAGGTTACCTGTGCATGGGCAACAATGGTCAGGCTATCCTGGCCCATAAAAGGCCACAGCTATATTACCAGCCAAAGCTGGCTTAGGCACTCCTTGCCACTGAGGTCACCTGGGCCTCTAGCAGCAAAACTGGCTCCAGGAACACACCCAGACTATGAACCGGCTTTTTCAGAGGGAGTACAACTGCCAGGGGGCTGAAAGACAATCACCCAATGCTATTCTCTGAAAACGACCTTGGAGATAGGATCAGAACCACTGTAAAATAGTGCCTCCAATACCCATCTCACCAAGTTGGCTCAGAAGGATACCATGGTCAATGGTATCAAAAGCCGCTGAGAGATCAAGTACCTTAGCGCTCAGTCCTGGGCCCAGTGCTCTTCAACATTTTTATTAATGACTTGGATAAGGAGGTGCATGGAATGTTTATCAAATTTGCACATAATACAAATGTGCAGATGATACAAAATTGGGAAGGATAGCTATTACCTTGAAAGACAGAAACAAGATTCAAAGGGATCTTAGAAAGGCTGGAACATTAGGCTGAAAAAAACAGAATAAAATTTAACAGGGATAAGTGCACAGTTCCACACCTTGGGAAAACAAACTAAATGCAGTTATAAGATGGGGGATCCTTGGCTCTGCAATACTACATGCAAGGAGGATCTTGGAATCATTGTTGATCACAAACTGAATATGAGCCAACAGTGTGATGTGGCTGCATAAAAGGCAAATCCTATTTTAGGCTGCATTAACAGAATTATAGTTTCCAAACTGCAAAAAGTACTTGTTCCCCTCTATTCAGCATTGGTTAGGCCTCATCTTGAGTACTGCATCCAGTTCTGGATATTGCACTTTAAGAAGGATGCAGACAAACTGGAACAGGTTCAGGGAGGGCAACGAGGATGATCAGGGAACTAGAAACAAAGCCCTATGAGGAGATACTGAAAGAACTGGGCATTTTTAGTCTTGAGAAGAGAAGATTGAGGGGAAATATGATAGCACTCTTCAAGCATTTGAAAGGTTGCCACATAGAGGACGGCAAGGTTCTCTTCTTGATCATTCCAGAGTGCAGGACACAGAATAATGGGCTCAAGTTACAGGAAGCCAGATTTTGGCTAAACTTCAGAAAAAACTTCCTAACTGTTAGAGCGATACGACAATGGAACCAATTACCTAGGGAGGTGGTGGGCTCTCCAGCACTTGAGGCATTCAAGGGGCAGCTGGACAGGCATCTGTCGGGTATACTTTAACTTTGATTCCTGCATTGAGCAGGGGCTGGACTCAATGGCCTGATAGGTCCCTTTCAAGTCTACCATTCTATGAAAACACCCTTTCTCCAGCAACCTGTATAAGGCTGCCTTTTAGTCCCAGGCCCCTCATTAGGCCTTAGCAACAAAAACATGGTAAAGATAAAATCCAGTACTACTGTGTCAGATTGTATCAAAATATTAAAGGAAACCACATCTTAACTAAAACACATTACTTTCAATAGCTTGATTATTTTTATATGGAAGATATGGAAATATAATCTAGAAGATATCCATCAGCCTGGCACAGTTATTAATATAAATTCTCTAGATCACATAGGAACGCAATTATATCGATAGGATAAAATCTGAAATATGAAGACAGCATTTGAAAAATTCAGAATTAGTTCATTACTGTAATTAGATACATCTAAAATCAGGACATTTTTCTTCATTAATATGTCAAGTTCTATTATTTCTACATAAGAGTTTTACTGATAGGAATAGGTCTTAATATGAAATGCTATTAAAATATACTTTATTAGATGTAAAAGGAATTCACAGAAACCTATTTTTTTTTAAAAAAAATGCAATCCAGATCTAAATCAAACAGAATTGTTCTGACCACCACGTAGCTTGATCCACGACCCATTTCCAGCACCTGAATCAAATTACATTAATAAAGTACTGCAAAGCATAACAGACACTACTTGATATCACGCATTGGGAAAAAAATATATTACTAACCTTAATAACTCACTAGAAAAGACAATAATGCTGAGAAAAACAGAAGGGAGCAGAAAAAGAGGAAGGCGAAACAAGAGATGGATTGATTCCATAAAGGAAGCCGCAGACCTGAACTTACAAGATCTGAACAGGGTGGTTCATGATAGATGCTATTGGAGGTCGGAATTCATAGGGTCACCATAAGTCGTAATCGACTTAGAGGCACATAACAACAACCTTAATAACAGAAAAAATGCTTGATTTTAAGTTTTGCATAGGAAACCAATAAGGGAGAAGGAAAGAAGAGCTAAGTTTTGCATAGGAAACCAATAAGGGAGAAGGAAAGAAGAGCTTTCACATAGATTTCAATTAAATTAAAATGTCTGTATAGATACATATGAACCATGTTAAGTCTTCTTGTTCAATGATAAAATTATAGGGTACATTTCCCTCTTGAAAGCAAATCTGAACTTCGTCAAGAAATACCAGACTCCAGAAATCTGCAGTTAGGATTCCTGAGTAACTTTTGGACAAAGCCAGATGGAGCCTGTCTACATTTGCCATGTTTAGACTCCTGTTTTAAACATGTCTACTTCACACTATTGTTTTGCAGTAAACAAAAGGCTTCCTTTTCCACCACTCCTCCCATTTTCTCCATTCTAAGCCAAAATTAAAACAAAAAAGAAAACACGCACACTGAATTTTTCAGATATATGTTCATATTTCTTTGACTCATTCAATGATGGATTCATGTCATTTTTGCACTAGTTCAGCTCATTAATTTAATACAGTTGTCAAAAAGTATGCCAGAACACCAACAATGAATGGAAAAGCAAAACAAAGTAATAAATTAAACTTGCAAGTAACTTCTGTGAAGACTTGGGAAATAAGCAAGACTCTCCATCTCTAAAGGTTCTTTCAGATGTCTGCTTCTCCACCCATAGCAACTATAACGTTTTTAAACCATAACACCAAAGCACCTTGTACGAACAGGATTTCATAGAAATTTGGTGCTATAGTTGCTGATGTTCCAGTCTAGTCTATTCCCCAGTACACAATCTGCTAATACTTTTGACTAGCATGGGAATGGGGCATAATCAACAGCCCAGGTAAAACCAACTACTATTTTACTGAAAATGCTAGGATGCATACTAACCAGGTGGAAGAGAATATATGAATGCATCATGCTTATGAACCCCACCGTATTGATGCAGTCAAAACCCCACCATATCGATGCAGTCTCTCTTAATATTTTAATGTGTCCAATCAAGCAATGTAGTCAGGCACAGCATGAGCAAAACCAGAGGCACAGCAATTGCTACTTCTAGTTTGTTGGCAGAATGCAATATTGGGTAAACAGGTATCTGTCAAACCACCCATGCGTTTGAGGAAGGGAGACAAGCTGAAGATCTCTAGAGGAGACTACTAAACATATAAACCTAGAAATAAATAAATCTAGAATCCATGATGTTCTTATAAGGCAGAATTTCAGTGCTGCGTCATATAGGGATGACCCCTCAGAAAACAGGATTGCTTAAAAAGACAACTGTTCACTGTTAATTGTACTGTTTTGCATTATTGCCTCTGAAACTAATTTACATTGCTACTTCCTAAGATTAGCATGGAAGTGACTTTCAAAAATTCAAATAATGTTCATATTTGATGGGACCTAAGGGATATCTTCCAACAAAGCAGCTTACCATTTGAGAGAATCTATTATTTTGCTCATGAGAATAACAGAACCAAAACTGGGTCCTCTCACATAATTTCCAAAAAAACTTTGTTTGATAGCTCCTTAAGGCCTGCATCAGCATAACCTGTCCTTTCTGACATGTCTAAGAGGAGATCATCCTTAAATATGCATCAGAACTTTAATGTCCAATAAAGTATTAAGAGATGTTGTATTGCCACCCCTCTGATCAGGTGAATGATATACACACAGGATTATTCTATTGGGAGAGATTATGTGCTCCATACATGACTTTCTCCTAGTTACATCTCATTAAAAGGTCTATCTGTAAAAATGATCCCCTCCCTTTGCTGAAATTAGGCTTCAAAAAGCATTCCATTGTAGCCAATAGAACAGGCTGGGGTGTATGCTTGGCATCCATGACAATTTCTTCCATTTACAAATGTGCCCGTGGGCCTCAGAAGGTTGGTGACTGAGCCACTAGTTTAAATATTGTATACAATATTTTTGGAGCAAGCTAGATTTCTTAAAATTTATGATTTAAGATGTTATTCTTTGGTTATTTTGTTGCTTTGCTTTTAGGAATGTTTAATTATAACAAAAATGATAGAAACATATTACAACTAAAATTAGCCTCTTCAGGCATTATAAAGGATAGGAGTGGGGGGACAGTTGGGACAAGTGTGCTAACTCAACCCCATTACCCTATCACCCTCCATCTTGCAAAGGATGAACTTCACAAGCAGGAAGCTTTCTGTCATCATGGAAACTCTCCGCACAGTTTAGAACCCTGATTTTCCAGGGTTCTAAAATGCATAAGGAGCCTCCAGAGTTACAGAAAGGTCCCCAATTCAGAAAGTCACCCTCCACAAGTTGGAGGGTGTGATGCCCTTCCCTGGCTCTCCCTGTCAGGTTCCTACCTGCTCGTGATTACTGCCTGTCACTAGGCACCACCAGGGACTCCACCAGTCCGGACTGTCCTTTTTTATGGTTTCTCTCCCCGCTCTAGCACAGATCTCAACAGATCCCCCTGCTAGGCAGCACCACCAGTCACGTCCTATAACCAGTATTCCCAGAGACTCTGCCTGAGTCTCTCTATCAGGTTACCTCTGTGACTGAGTGCTTAAGCTGTCCCCAATCCCTTTGATCTTTATATATAAAGCATACGGTCCTGGTTTGCTCTGAATACTTGTGGTGTTATATTCTTCCCTTCACCGCTGCCACCAGTTGTTACAGTTTCCCTTCAGCCTTGGTAAGCACCTTGCCCTCCCTTCTGGTCTGTATAACCCCAGCCAAGGATCAGGCCTTCAGTAAACCAAATATAGTTTTTATTAAATAACAGAGATAACAAGATTACTTTATAAAGGCACATAAGCATATGGTTTCATCTATTTCTGGTACTTGTCTTAGTATTAATCCGAACTCCACACTCTCCTCACATCCACCAACTCTCCACACAATCTCCTCTCAAAAACCCACCAAAACAACCCACTCATGTCCACCCAGATTTAACTGTCATCCTTCCATTTATACTCTCAGCCATTCTAAACACTCAGCCAATCATCCAGCATTCTACTGCCCATTTACTTCCCCCTCCTCTTTCATTCCACTTACCATGTATCTCCTATACAAACAGCACTTACCATATATACATTAATACAGGAACATCACAGAGGGCAATGGGAACAGTGACAGGCTGGAGGTAGCACACTCATTCCCACTGCCCCCCCAAACTCTTAATTATGATACCCAAAGAGGACTATTACATTTCTTACTTTTGATAATTCTCCCATTAAGACCTGAAAACTATTTTGCACTGATTGTTCTGGCACATTCTTATTTAGAAGTGATATGCCTTATGAAAGAGCTAAGGAAATTTTTTGAAACTCTAGAACCTTAGAATGGGGTTCACATATATGATTTAATCCTAGTTTGCAATCCTCTTTTCAAACTATTCTGCAAATTAGTTTCCTGGTTCAGATATTAACTGTGAACTGATATATGACCTGTAAAGCAGCAGCAGCAACTCATTAAAACGGCATGTGTGAGGGAAGAAAGGGCAGTACGCTTGCAGCACAACGCTTATTCATGTAATGTTGAATCACGCCAAGTGAATCAACCCTTATAGAATCCATGCTCTCGTATGACCTTCCAACTTTAGTTCTGTATGCTGTAAGCAAAAATTAAAGCTTAATTATTAAAGCTTCATTAAATTATTTTCTTTGTAACATTTGTTTTCATATTGAAGTGTTAGTGAAAATTGAAGCACAATGATAAACATACCCAACATGTACTATTGGTACCGTGTACCAAGATTTATGTACAAATACTCAGTTCTTAGGGCAGGTGTGGGGAACCTTTGGCCCTCCAGAAATTGCTGAACTACAATTTCCATCTTCTCTGGCCATTAACCATACTTGTTGTGGCTGATGGGAGCTGGACTCCAGCAGCATCTGGAGGGCCAAAGATTCCCCACACCTGTCCCAGTGTGAACTCCAACTTAGTCACACTCAAGAATAGACCTATTGGAATCTATGGACTTGTTACTTGATTTAAATGGGTCTATTCCAAGTATGACTAACATTGGTTGTCACTCTAAGATTTGCTTATGGCTTATGTTTCAAAACCGGAGAAAATATTACTCTGTGTTTTTTCTCACTACAACCATGCTATCATTTAAAGAAAATTAAAAAGAAAGGTGGATGGATTACACTGGATGCTAAATAGGAAGACACAAGAAATCCTAGGAATCTAGTTGTTACTAGCGACAACCAATGACTTTTTATTTAAGTATTTGTAATAGTAGTAATAAACTACACAAGCTTAGGACACTACCTGCAGTAGTTCTAGAAACTATGCTGTTTATGCAATACTTAGCATGGATTCATTTGCACGGTTTCCACATATTGTGTGAAAATGTAAACAGCACAAATATTAGCCTATGTATATTTATACTTACAGATAAATTTGTCAGGAATAGGAAGGTTTTCCTGCCAAGATCAAGCTCTTCTTTTCTTTAAGAAAAACAAAGGTAACCATTTTGCAGATTCCTTTCCCCTCCTCACCACCACCCAACTTCCCCAAAAGGTTAAAAAACCACTACCTTCAGTGATATATGTTCATGTTTGTCATCTCAGTAACTATTGTAAAGGAGGAAAAAGAGTATGGAAGCCACATGACTGACCAATGAAAACAGCAGACCATCTTCTCTCTCTGTCCCCTGGCAATGAAGCAACACATACAGGAAGACATTATCATGCTCCAGGTTTCCTTGTGCCATCCCACTTCTTTGAGTCCCTCTTGTTGGGATACAGAACTTCAGAGTACAGCAACATCTCATACATCTTAATGTACTATATGTTACGGGAGAGAACAGCATTTTTCAGAATTCAGAATTGACAGAATTTTTAAGTAATAAGGATGTAACAATTAATGCAATGGATGCAAAACATCTACACACCTTTAATTATTTTTAAATTTATATCCAGCCCTTCCTCCCCAAAAGAGCCCAAAATGGCAAACAAATGGTAAAAAAAATCTTAAAAGCATATTAAAACAAAACATCTTAAAACCAATTCCAATACAGATGCAGACTGGCATAAAGGTATCTACTTAAAAGGCTTGTTGAAAGAGAAATGTCATCAACAAGCACCAAAAAGACAACAGAGATGATGCCTATCTAATATGTAAAGGGGACTGAATTCCAAAGGGTAGGTGCCACAACACTAAAGGTCTGCTTCCTATGTTGTGCAGAAAGCACCTCCTGATGAGATGGTATCTGCAGGAGGCCCTCACCTACAGTGCACAGTGATAAACTGGGCATATATAAGGGGTGAGATGATATTTCAGGTATCCTGGTGCCAAGTTGTAAAGGGCTTTATACACCAAAACCAGCACCTTGAACTTAGCCTGGTAGCTAATGGGCAGCCAGTGCAATTCTTTCAGCAGTGGAGCAACATGTTGGCAACGTCCTGCCCCAGTGAGCAGCTGTGGCACCGTATTTTGCACCAGCTGCAGATTCCAGACTAATTTCAAAGGCAGTCCTGCACGTAGAGCACATTGCAGTTATCCAGCCTGGAGGTTATCAGTGCATGGACAACAGTGGTCAGGCTATTTCTGACCAGAAACAGCTGTAGCTGTCTTACCAACCAAAGCTGGCAAAAGGCACCTCTAGCCAGGGCTTGCCTGGCCTCTCCTGATTCAGATGGTATAGTGAAATAGATTTGGATATTGTCAGCGTACTGCTGATGCCTTGCCCCAAGTCTCCTAATAACCATTCCCAGCAGCTTCACATATACATTAACCAGCATTGGGGACAAGATGGTAAACTGTGGCACCCCACAGCACATCTGCCAGGGGACCAAAAGACAGTTGCCCAACGCTATTCTCTGAAACAGACTTTGGAGATAGGATCAGAACACCTGTAAAACAGTGCCTTCAATACCCATCTCAGTAAGTTGGCTCAGTGGTATTAAAAGCAGTTGAAAGATCAAGTAAGAATGACAGAGTCACACTTCTCCTGTCCTTCTCCTGACCAAGACCATCCATCAGGGCAACCATGTAGGCAGATGAGAGATTTTGATGGGTTTAAGATTAGCCAACTTTTCTGAAAGGAGAAGCTGTCATCTTCCTCCTTGAATATGCCTAACATTTTCTGTGTTTACCATAATTGTAGATTCTGCACAAAAACAATCAACCTGCCATATAGCTATATGCATTAGTAACTACATAAGCAGATACTTGGAAAGAACTTCCAGAGCGAGTATGAGTGACTGCTCACTTCCCTATACCATGATCAGCTACAAACTGAATAAAACTATTAACAATATAGGAACAATGTAGTTGACTGGACTTTACCATCAAGTTGTTCCTACCAATTTCTCTTCCCTTCTTAGGGACATAGGAAGCTGCCGTGTATTATTATTATTATTATTTATAAATGCAGGAATTTTCTACATGCATCTCAAGGCAATTTCCAAAATATCATAAAAATAGATAAAAAATAGTTTTTAACCCAGTATAAAACCAACTAAAGACAGGTTTTAAAACAATACAAAATGGACACCTAAAGCAGAGTTCCAGCTGGAAAAACTTGTCAAAAGAAGAATGTCTTCGGAAAGTATAATGAGTGCCTACAATATCTCAAAAGGAATGCTGTTCCAGAAACGGGGCAAAAAGCCCTGCTCCAAGTTGCTATGGAGTGTAACTTGAGAGTAACAGTCAGACTGTTGGTCCTTATAGCTCAGCACTGTCTATACTGTCAGGCAGTGGTCTCCAGGATTTCAGACAGGAGTCTTTCACAGTCTCACCTTGGGTACCAGAGACTGAACCTGGGACATTCTGCATACACAGAGCTATGGAATTTCATGTTTCCCTAGCACTAGCAATATGTATTACTGCCGCCTCCAAAATATGCTAAGAAAATATAAAGCAAACAGATTCTGATAACTCTCTTGCCCCTTAAATCTTCTCAAACATTACTGCAGAACCTGTGGGCAGACCTCAGGCTTCCATGCTTGCTCCACTGGGGGGGTTGGGGATTGAATGACCAAATGGGAGAAATCTCACTTATTTGAACATGGCATCTCCTAGATCCTGTAAGATTTAAAGCTACAATGCTAAGCACACTTTTATGGGAAGAAGCATTTTGCTCACAGAGGAACTTATTTTCAGGTAAACATGTATAAGATTGAAATGTACACACTCTTAAAGAAGATTTATGTATGTGTTGTGTGCATAAATATGACAAGCTCAGGAAGATTCAATATTCTGGAACAAAGGATCAAGAGTCTGATTCTCATCTGAATAGCTGCCACTTTATATTGTATAGTATTCATCACATGCATAATTTACAAAGGCAATGACCACTTGCTGAATGTAGAAATGTAAATTTCACACACAAACAACTGATTTACTTGCCACTGCTATACTTGCAACGCTTGCCTTTTATGCACCTCCCCCTGGCCATTCTGAACTAACTTACAAGCTATACAACACACTAAGAACATTTTGTGTATTAACATAGGGGATATATAAATGGCCTTGGACCAGTGTACCTGAGGGACCACTTACGTTCATATGTTCCTACCCTGGATTTAAGATCATCTGCCTCCGGTCTCCTCTACGTGCCTGGATTGAAAGATGTTAGACTGACAGGCAC
Organism: Rhineura floridana; assembly: GCF_030035675.1. NCBI lineage: Eukaryota > Metazoa > Chordata > Lepidosauria > Squamata > Rhineuridae > Rhineura > Rhineura floridana. Next base: position 41,682,556 of record NC_084482.1, read on the forward strand.
GTGAGAGAGAGCCTTTTCAGTTGCGGCTCCCAGGCTCTGGAATTCCCTGCCTTCCCTTATTATGTATGTATGCAATTTTATTATAAGCCGCCCTGAGTGTCCTATTGTACAGTAGAAAGGCAGGATAGAAATATTTTAAATAAATAAATAAATAAAAATATGGTTTAAGCCTCCTGATGTCAAATAGGAAAACATACAAGTTTCAACATAAAGAAGAACTGAGGGCCACTGTATATTGATCCTGAAGAATTCTGCAACACAGGACGCACTGAGATATCCTTTAAGGTGGATATAGTCATAATCATATATTTGGTGGTTTACAAGCCAAAAGATAAGTCGGAAATTTAAACTGCTTCTGCTCAGTGCTCATCCCATTCAAAGACAGTGAATCATTTCCCATTTGGCAGCCTTTCTGCCTACACGGCTGACTTATGATATCCCTGTTATACATTAACTAACTCTATACACCAGGTTTTAAGGGAAAACTCTTACTGCCAGTTGACAGACTAGACCTTGTACTGCTTTATCAGACATCATTAATCATCCTATTCTGCTTATGTGACAGGACTTATTCTTAATAATCTGAATTTGCCAATTTTCTAATAACTTGTTTTTCTTAGCCTGAAAAATACAAATAAATCACAACTTTCCAACAAAACCCTGCATTTACTGCATTTGAACCAGAAATGTTTACTCAACAACCATATCTTTGTTTTTCTGTTTATTTTTTCTTTACATTTTAACAATTACCAAGTATTTTGTACAACCAAGATGCCCATCCCACTTATTCAGACGCTAATTCTGAAGGCAAAACTATACAGAAAAGTTAAAAATAACAACCCCCACAAGAATCTGCTTTTAGTCAACTGAAATAATTCCTCTTTATTTTTTATTTTTTTGCATGGACAGAAGTTTAGAGGGCAGGATAGAGAAATAAAGAGCATAAAAAATACACTCTGTGCAGACTGAAGGAATTTGGCAGCCCTTCTGTTTAAACATAACTAAGCTAAATCTATCGAGTCATACTTTAAAGAGAACCAACATGTAGTAACACTTAAGCTTTGCAGGTTGTTAATGTCTGTTTCACAGAAGTAAACCTGTTTCTATATTACTGACCTTATTATCATTGCATCTCAAGGCCTTGGATGGATAAGCTACTTAAAAGCAACAATAATTATTATTCTAATTAAATGCACATATGGAAAAATAAACCTTGATTCATATTATGCAACTTCATAAGGAGGACAATTTACATAAGTAGTTAGTATTGAAAATTGGAGACACAAACAAGTTACATTTTTGCATTTTCAAAACTGAATAGCCTCAAATGCCTTAACAATACATTTCTTCCTCTGTTGTAGGAAGGGAACGTTTGGATTCAGCCCAACTTTAGGAGGAAAAAAGAATGGAAGATCGAAGCAGTGCCAAAATTCATTTTTTGCACCACCGCATCAGACTCAAAACAACAATTTTGAAGAGTATCACTCTACAGTGAAATGCCCATTTTTATTAGCAAAGTTTGTCTAGACATCTGGCTGAAAGCATCCAAGTTAGCTTCTACCTCTACCGATTCCTAAATGTCTAAAAATACTAAACTCAAGAGCAAGAAACAGTTTAGCTAACAGCTTTAGATTGGATTCAGAGGGTCCCTTGCACAAATGGAAGGGCTCCTTCTATTTGCGCAGGGAACTGAGGTCTATCAAAAGCCAATTCCTTTTCCTCGTGCACAGTCTCCCTAACCTTCCACAAAATGGATCAATTTAAATAATGGCAATTTAAATCAGCAAGATTTAAATAGCACTGAAACTGCTTCATGTGCTGCCAAAACAATGGTGCAAACCTGACCCACTAACCCATGTTAATTTACAACTATTACTTGCACTGTTTCATTCTTGCAACCAGGCCCTGCATCTCTTTGTTGCACTTTATTATTAAAGAAAACATATTAGAGAGACACGTTACCAAATTCTTCCAAGCTATACAGCAAGTGGATTGGACTGTGAAAGACCAACCCAAACTATGTTTGCATTTTGACAAATTTGTAGGGCAGTCCAAAATCTCAAAGAGGAGGTCAGGTGTCCTGCTCCCGTGGTGCATTCACTATAGCTGCCGATTTCCCTGCTTTTTCAAGTTTGATAGAAATATCTGTTGGCTATAGGTACATTCTTAAACCACAAGGTTTTTTGCCTATTAGTGGATTTCTCTGCTTTTTAATCTGGGGGGTAAGAAATGGGATCCTGTGCAAGTTCGCTAAGAATGGATTGATCGCTTGCATGCTTATTGAGTTCAGTGGGATTTACTCCTGTGCAATCATGCTTAGGATAGGTGACACTGAACACAGGGGATGGAGAGGAGGGGGTGGGAGCAGGCAGGAGGGGGAGGGCAGGTTTGATCATTTGCATGTCTATTGAGTTCAGTGGGATTTACTCCTGTGCAATCATGCTTAGGATAGGTAAAGCTGACCATGGGGTGGGAGGCCTGGAGTGTGCAGGGGAGGAAGAAGAAGGAAGGGGGGAAGAGAGGAAGAAGGGAGGAGGAAGGGAGAGGAGAAGGAAGGTCTGATCATTTGCATACTTATTGAGTTCAGTGGGATTTACTCCCATACAATCATGGCTAGAATAGGTAAAATTGACCAGGGGGGAGGAGGGGGAAGGGAGATAGAGGGAAAGAGAAAAGGGGAGAGGGGAGCAGAAGGAGGGGAAAGAGGGTATTGGAAGGGGAGGGGGAGGGAAGGGGCAAAAGGGAGGTGATGGGAGGTAGGAGGGGAGGGGAGGTTTGATCATTTGCATACTTACTGAGTTCAATGGGATTTACTCCCGTGCAATCATGCTTGAAAATGAAATGGACTGTCTTCAAGTCGATTCCAACTTATGGCGACTTTATGAATAAGGTTTTCATGGTAAGCAGTATTCAGAAGTGGTTTTACCATTGCCTTCCTCTGAGGCTAACAGGCAGTGACTGGCCCAAGGTCACCCAGTGAGCTTCATGGCTGTGTGGGGATTTGAACCCTGGTCTCCCAGGTTGTAGTCCTAGGATAGGTAAGACTGACTGGGTGGGAGGGGAAGGGAAGGAGGGAATTGGAAGGGGAGGGACAAGAGAGGGGATAGGAGGGAGGAGGAGAGCAGGACAGGTTTGATCATCTGCATGCTTGAGTTCAGTGGGATTTACTCCTGTACAATGCTGCTTAGGATAGGTGAAACTGACCTGGGGGAGGGACAGGGAGCGGAGAAGAAGGGCAGGGAGGTAGGAGGGAGGAGGAAGGAGGAAGAAGGGGAGGGGAGGAGATTGGGCACTGGGCAGAGGGGAAGCCCCTTTCCTTTCCAAAAGGAAAACATTGTGAACAGTATCATTGCTTGTCAGCGTTTCCCCCACCTTTTTATTCCACAGCAGGTAAATGTAGCTTCCCACCCAAATTTAAACCAAAACTGTCCCTGGCCACATCCACACCAGACCTTTATTTCTCTTTACACAGGTATGCCTTCTCCCAAAGAATCCTGGGAAGTATAGTTAGTGAAGAGTGCTGAGAGTTGCTAGGAGACGCTCTATTCCCCTCACAGAGCTACAGTCAGAGCAGCTGACTGTTAAACCACTCTGGCCACTGGAGCTCTGTCAGGGGAATAAGTGTCTCCTCTCAGCACCCTTCACAAACTACACTTCCCAGGATCCTTTGGGGGAAGCCATGACTGTCTAAAGTGAAATAAAGGTCAGGCATGGGTGTGGCCCTGATTAGCCAAGCCCAGCAGCTGGGCGTCTGGCTTTTAGAATACTTACAGTTGGTCCTGACTGAGTATGCCCGACATTATCACCGAGTTCAATGCAAAAATTCTTAAATTAATTAAAACTCAGCCAGGCATTTTTTTAGCTTTTCAAATACGGAAGATGAAGGTCAGAGAATGGGGCAAGGCAGTAATAGGATTACAGGTACTCTGTGAACATGGCTGATTTGTAATTAATTTCAACAGATTATGAGAACTCTGACAGAAAAAAGCCCAAAAGGGCTCTGGTTTTCTCTCTTTTTACACTTTGAACTCTCGATTCTCTCTGACTGTTGTGTGTATTGCCATGAAAATTTAGAGGGTTGTTAAAGCGTTTCTGAGTTCAGGACTGTAAGTTTTGTAAGGTTTTGTTTTGAAATGAGCATATAGGAAGCATCAGAATGATATGGGAGGTATTTTCTGCCCTGGGCTACTGCTGGGAGGAAGAGTGGGATATAAATCAAATAATAAATAAAATAAATAAATTTTCGATTTAACATTGCGGAAGCAAAAAATCCATGCTGACTATAGTATACAGCCACTCTTGTGGCAGTATAATAACTGAAATGTCATAGACCATATTTAATTATTGCCATTATTAAGCTGCCCAAGAGACCAAATTTAGATGCATATTTAATAGAATATCCACTACAGCTAAAAAGAACCTCCTTGTATTGTCATCAGATAAACTTTGATGTGAACCTTTCTCCTTAGAGCCAAACTAGATTACACTAAACATGTGGATGCCACCCAAATAGGAGTTGTATGTTTAGTTCTCCCTTCCTATCATAACATCTACATATGTTGCAGCATCACAATGTTTTGTAGCTAGCCTCTTCCAACAGCACATCTCGGCTATCTTTTCGGTGCCTTTTGAAGACTTTTCTTTTTCAACAAGCCTTTTAAGTTGAGAGCTATCCCAGTCTGTGTCTGTGTCAGAATTGCTTATGTTTTTTAATAATGTAAATGTTTTTAACCCTTTTTAAAAAGTTTTTAAAATGTTTTTAACGCTGTTTTGTCTTAATGTATTTTAGGATTTGTTTTTATGATGTTTTAAAGTGTTTTTAGTGCCTTGTTTGCCACCCTGGCTCCTGCTGGGAGGAAGGGCGGGATACAAATTAAATAAATAAATAATAAATCTGGGAGAAATTCCTGAACCATACTTTACACCACCCATAAGTAACTGCTATATACATATATAGCAAACCAAGAAATATACTCAACCTGTTTGCTCAGCTTAAGGTAAAGGTAAAGGTGTCCCCGCACTTGTAGTCCGAGTCGTTTCCGACTCTTAGGGTGACATCTTGCGACGTTTACTAGGCAGACCGTATATATGGGGTGGGATTGCCAGTTCCTTCCCCAGCCTTTCTTTGCCCCCCAGCATATGCCGGGTACTCATTTTACCAACCACGGATGGATGGAAGGCTGAGTGGACCTCGACTCCTTTTACCAGAGATTTGACTTCCTCCTTCCGTTGGAATTGAACTCCAGCTGTGAGCAGAGCTTCGGCTGCGTTACCGCCGCTTACCACTCTGCTTAGTCAATTATTAATACTGTGACCTATTACAGGTCACATGGTGGGGGAAGAGAGCAGTATGGCATTTTGAACAACTGGGTGCCTAACTAAAACACTTAATATCAGAATTTGCAACAATTCTGAAACCATGAAAACATGGATGGAAGAAAGAGAGATTTAATTCATTATCAGCATTTATTCATTAACTGCGCTTTTCTGTCTTCCCCATATCACAAATGTAATGTGTCAATTAACTCCTCAAATGATTTTAAGACTGTATAACTGACACATGCCATGATCATTACACTTGGAACTAACTAACTTACTTATTGACTGACTGATTGATTGATTTAAGTGCCGCCCTTCCCCACTTTGTATTCTCCATGCTACTGGCTGCTGCTTATAGGAGCCAGGCAACACACAAAACATAATGATGTCAGGACACAAGGAAAACCATGCTAGATGTTACTGGTGTTGGAAGATACCATCTTACAAATGGCTATAATTTTTAGATATACTCTTGGCACAACTGCACTTAATTTCAGCCAGTCTTGTTCCATCTAAAATCTTTTTTACTCATCCACTTCTCCAGAAAGCAAACACCTGCTGGTAAGTCAGACATCACAGAAATACTCTTACATTGTTTCACACACACACAAACACACTTTTTGCTGCAGAAAACAAGATTTTAGGTGCCATGTTTTCTATCACATCCTATTCTGAAAGTTTGGAGGGGTTAAAAAAATGAATACATGAATGTGCATAAAAAACTTTAGCCACCAACAGCCAGCTCAAACAAAAAATAGTTTTATTTATACAACACTTCTAAAAGATACTTAGCTTTGGAGTTTGGCAAGAAGGCAAGGATGAGAGAATTTCACAGATGTAAGACAATTAGTAAGGGCTTACCTCTCATGTCACTTGCTTTCCTTACTTGGCATACAAGTAGGATCCTTAATAAAAGACTTTTGATGATACAATCTCAGACATACTGGGCTCATATATGACATTAGGAGACAAAACCAGTACTACAATTTGTGCCCAGAAGATAATAGAAAGCCACCACAAATAGTGGAGTATTAGGGACCTAATCACATCGTAAGACTGGCTACTATGCTCTCCATCAGTTTAATACAAATAGAAAGTTCTAATCAAATGACTCTTAGCTTGGTTCAGAAGTAATGTCAGGAATCCTGATTTACTGGGCAGGCACAAACTATAACTTGCTGGGTCAAAGTTTGTAGGGGCAAGTGAGAATGTCCAAACCTGAGGCTCCTTCAAGGTTCAGTTACTGTCATATCCCCCCTTCCTCCTCAGCACCACAGTTCTCCCCATTTAGAAACTCCCCCAATCTTCAGGAGAAGCTTGGGGGTGCTGCTGGAGAGGAAGAGAAGAATCATCTTCTGACCACCTCCTTCTGCTAGTGCTTCTCTGAATCCAAGTAATAATCTCTTAAAGCTGAAGTTATCACCATCTTACGACAGGCCCTATTTTTTTTTTTTTTAGTAAAAAAAAGAAATATGGAAAACACATGTTCAGTTTACTTCTATTGCAACTTGAAACTGGGGGCCAGGCACTAGCAGACTGTAATTGTTTTAATTTTTGTAAGCCGCCTTAAGTCCCAGTTCTGGGGAAAAGGCGAGATATAAATGAATAAAACAACAACATGAGACATAATTCTACAGCAGAGTCCTAACTCTACTGTTCCAACTACACCTTTAGGTTATATAAAGGCTCCATTTAGTTGCAAATCAATATATTTAATTATCAGAGCAACCAGTTAAAATGTATGATTGTTATACAAATTTCAAAATGGGAAACTTTACTTAAATCAATGGTTTAAATCGCTCTTTCTTCCTGGATTATTTAAATCATGATTTTAATCACTAATCTAAATTAATCCACCTTGAGGTATCCAGAACTGATGACAGAAAAAAATAGCTGGTAAAGAGAGGATGGCAAAGATTATCAAAGTAAGAAAGGGTTTTTAGCTGCAGGTTCAGAGAGAAAGAAGCATAAATCCAATGCAACACTGATTTAGCATCAAAGGGTGAGTAAATGAACAGGCAAATGACAAGGAGATAGTGAGCTGCTGCAGATGACAATGACCCGTCTCTTAAACATAACTAAGAGATCAAGTCACAGGTTTGCATACTCCATCCATCAGCCCCTCTAGTTTATTTATTTGGAATACTTGCATCCATCTTTGTCATTTCCAGAGGCTCTCAAAGCTTCTTATAAAAGATTCTCATAAATTTATTTAGGCAGCATTTCCAGCCCTTGGCCTTGTTCTTCCCTAGTATCATACCAGGCAGCAGCTCCCACTTTGCATTGAAAATCCTTCCTTTCCTTGCCAACCTCAATCATGTTTAGTCATATGTATAATCTGACATCAGCCATGGTTAATGCTAACCAGGGCTTTGGTCCAGATATTAGGAAATACTGCCCCCTACGTAGATGTATAAATTTTGATTAATTTATTGTTATAGTAAACTATATAAAGTTGTTACTAGAGTCACATTTGCACCCAAATCCCAATGAAGATAAATGGAAGAGAGATCTATGGCTAAGTATTTCTTTAGACAGCCAGAAATGAATATGGAATTCTTTACCACAAATGATTATGAGCATAAATCTTAAGGAAAACTTCTGTAAAGCTACTGTACAGACAGCATCTAACTCCACTTAGAGTAGAACATAACCAAGACCAAATGATATTTGCTAGCACTGCCAAACAGTCAGAACTCATACTATCAATATATATTGCAGGGTAGTTAACCTGTGGCCCTCCAGGTGTTGCTGGACTATAACTCCCATCACCTCTGACCACTGGCCATACTGGCTGGGGCTGATGGAAGCTGGAGTCCAGCAACATCTGGAGGGCCAAAGGTTTCCTACTCCTGTTTTAAAGGAAAAGTGGGCTTTAAAGTACAGAAAATAAACACTAGCTTTTAGTTGGCCAATGGTTGGAGATCTGGAAGACCACAAGTTAACCACCCCTAATATATTAGGTTTGTCCTAAAATGAAGGAATTTTGGAAATGAATTAAGTGGATCATATAGAAGACATGGCAGGCTATCAACTCCCAGTAGATTTTTTGATCACATAAAAGGTGAGTAATTTCTGGCTTAGGGATTATTATATTTAATGGCCACTATAATATCTGTCAGTTGTTACTGAGAAAAGAAAGGCAGCTTTCAATGGCAATTGAGAATTTGGTATATTTTAAGTATTTATTTATTATTTGATTTATATCCCGCCCTTCTGCCCAGCAGGACAAAGCTTATTAGTGTTGTTAAAATACAGGAAGGAAAATAAGAGGTTGATACATTCAATGAAATGGGATATGCTTATGTTTTGGAATCTGATTTAACAAAAGGTTTAAAAACTGGTTAGAAGTACCAGCTTAGGAGGATGAACTTGGTAGCTCCACCAAGAGTACATGGATTAAAATTAATGGAGCAAGGAAGAAAAGGAACATGGTGATTAGAGTCTACTACTGATCACTCAATCAAGGGGAAGACGAGGATGAAACTTTTTCAAAGCAAAATACCACTGTTTTTAGGAGGCATGATGTAGTGGTAATGGGGGACTTCAATTACCCCAATATCTATTGGGAGACAAATTCTGCCAAACACAGCCCCTCCAAGAAATTCTCGACTTGAAGGCATATAACGACAAAGATCAGTACGACAATGGAACCACTTACCTAGGGAGGTGTTGGGCTCTCCAACTCTGAAGGCATTCAAGAGGCAGCTCGACAGTCACCTGTCGGGTATGTTTTAATTTAGATTCCTTCATTTAGCAGTGGGTCGAACTCGATGGCCTTATAGGCACCTTCCAACTCTACGATTCCATTAAAACCTGATTAGCACTAACCATAGCTAATACAGAAACAGACTTTTAAAATAATGGTTTTTATCGAATGGTGCTGCTCATCAGATAGCAAGGCTTCAATTAGTGGCATGAGGGGGGGAGCAATTTTCATGATTCCCCATCCCCCTTGCAGCCCTGTCCAAATCTTCTCCAGAGGATTGGTGGACTCCCCCACATAACTGTTTTAGAGGAGCATGAGGGCTGCAGGAGGGATGGGAAATCACTGAAAATTGCTCTCCTCCCCATTCCCCTAATGGGAGCTTTACCATAAACTGAGCAACATCACTGAATACAACCCTATATACACATCCAGGTTTTCAACCAAAATGGTTCACACGGCTGTTATAATAGTTTAGAAGAAGCAGAATAATTTAAAGCAATTCAGAATAAAAACATGTTAAGTGCAATAGAAGTTAGCTCTACCAAAAACATTTTCAACAATGCCAGATTATCTCCCACTAAGGTAGAGCATCTTTATGACTGTTTGAAAAGCTTTGAGAGAGCTGGCCAGGAGAATGTTCTTAGAAAGGAAGTTCCACAGCAAAGGCACTACAGTGGAAAAGGCTCTAATTCCCACTCACAGAATTTCAGGTGCAGGGTGGGGAAAAGAGGATTTCCAACAGAATATCTACAGATGACCTCAAGACATGGGATGGCAGAATTGAGAGAGACATTGCTGCAGGTAGTCAAGGTCCAACTGTTCAGAGCTTTAAAAAAGGTCAATATCAGAACATTTAATTTAGAGTACAAACTGATTTGCAACCAATGCAGCTCCTTGGGACCAATATTATTTTGTTCCTCAGGCCAATGCCAATTAGTATTCTAATCATTACATTCTAGACCGGGGTGGCTAACCCTCAGCCTGGAGGCCTAGAATGACTCCCCAAGCAAATTTTCTGCCCCGTAAGAGCCCACCAATTTTGACAGCAGCTGCAAAAAGAAAAAAAATTAAGTAAACACAGCACTTGGGTGGACAGAAACGTTTAAACCCATCTACTCAGCACCCTGATGAGGATCCAAGTCACTTCCTCCCCAGTTGTCAGAATGATCATGGGTGGGATCTGCAACAATCAGCTGAGAAGGAAGGCGGTGTACCTCTTTTCATGCAACCTGAGCATGTGCGTGAGACTGCAGGGTGGTTACATCCATTTTTGGTCACACCTACTGCTGGCAAATGGCTCCCAGAAGGTTGGCTAAGGGTGAATGCAGCCGTTGAGTCAAAGAAGTTTAGCCATCTCTGTTCTAGATCAGCTGTAGTTTTTGAAGGGCATTTAAAATCAGCACATTCAACATAAAGGTTTCCTGGACATTTATCATGGTGGACATATCCTTGTTTTCAAGGAAAGATCACAGCTGATGCACTAGGTAAAACTGATAGAAGACATGCCGGGCCACAGATGCAACCTGAATGTCAAGAAACAGAGCCAGGCCCGCCAAGCTGCAAATCTACTCCTTTAAAAGGAATGTGACCACGTAATACCTTCAATACAATTGGCTCACCCCAGAATCAACAAGACTTATCTCTTCAATGTATTAGCCATCATCCAGCCCATTACAGACTCCAAACTCAGGTTCATGAACTCCATCACCACAGAAGAAATTCAAGGATAATTCCAAATCTTTGCACATCCTCTCCCAATGAATTCATGTAGATGGTGAAGAGCATGGGAGACAATAATTTATTTAATTGTGGTTTGTGACTGGCTTGAAGGGCAAACACTAACGATAGATTGCTGGTTCAGATGTAATGGTAAATTATGGTTTGTACCAAACCAGAAATAATTATCTGTGCACATAAAAGAGGGGGGAGACACAGGAGCACAAGGTACATTTTTGATGCTCCAAACCAGGGTTTGTCAGATCAAGAAGGTTATGTGGTATATGACCCACTGCTTAGTAACTGAACTTAAGTAGTTCAATTTTACAAGCACTGCAAAAGGCAAACGAGGAAACCAAGCTCTTTGTTTATGTCAGCTTCAGTTGCCTGCTCTTGTCATCAGCACCAGTTATTGTTCTTTTTAATCATTACTGAACAAAAGGCAGTTGTACATTGCAACAGAGAATTTTCTGTAAGTGATACATTTTTATTAGTTATGTTGAATTTCCTAGAATGTTTTTAATAAACAGCAGGAATGAATGGTCTTCATTTGAATTTGCATAATACCTCTATTAAGAACATATGCATATACAGATTAAATTAACAGTTCTTGGGTCAGTTCTCCAGTGAGTTTTAAAGGATTGAGAAAATGGGAGGGGAAGTATTATTTCTTTATTTATTATTTGATTTATATCCCGCCCTTCCTCCCAGCAGGAGCTGAGGGCAGCAAACAAAAGCACCAAAAACACTTTAAAACATCATAAAAACAGACTTTAAAATACATCAACACAAAACTTATTTAAAAACATTTTAATAAAAAAGCTTTCAAAAAATCTTTTTTTAAAAAAAAGGTTAAAAACATTTTTTTAAAATGTTTTAAAACGTATTAAAAAGCAATTCCAGCACAGACACAGACTGGGATAAGGTCTCAACTTAAAAGGCTTGTTGAAAGAGGAAGGTCTTCAGTAGGCACCTAAAAGATAACAGAGATTACACCTGTCTAATATTTAAGGAGAGGGAATCCGACAGGATAGGAGCCACCACACTAAAGGTCTGTTTCCTATGTTGTGCAGAAAGGACCTTCTGATAAGACGGTATCTGCAGGAGGCTCTCACCTGCAGAGCACAGAGATTAACTGGGTATATAAGGCATAAGACGATCTTTCAGGTATCCTGGTTCCAAGCTGTATAGGGCTTTGTACACCAAAACTAGAACCTCGAACTTGGCATGGTAGCAAATGGGCAGCCAGTGCAATTCTTTCAGTAGCGGGGTGACATGTTGGCGATACCATGCCCCAGTGAAGTCTCACTGCTGCATTTTGCACCAGCTGCAGCTTCCAGACCAACCTCAAGGGCAGCCCAACATAGAGCACATTTACAGCAATCCAGCCTGGAGGTTACCAGTGTGTAAACAACAGTGTTCAGGCTATCCTGGTCCAGAAAAGGCCACAGCTGTCTTACCAGCCAAAGCTGGTAAAAGGCACTCCTACCACTGAGATCACCTGGGCCTCTAGCAACAAAGATGGATCCAGGAGCACCCCAGACTACGGACCTGCTCTTTCAGAGGGAGTACAACACGATCCAAAGCAAGCAACTGACCAATTATCTGAACTCGGGAACCACCAACCCACAGCGTCTCCGTCTTGCTAGGATTCAGACTCAGTTTCTTGGCCCTCATCAAGGCAACCTCCGAGTCCAGGTGGCAGTCTAGGACTGTACTGCCTCTCCCAATTCAGATGCTACAGAGAAATAGAGCTGGGTATCATCAGCATACTGCTGACACCTCGCCCCAAATCTGATGACTGCTCCCAAGGGCTTCATGTTAAACAGCATGGTGGACAAGATGGTACCCTGCGGCACGCCACAGCACAGAGACCCTGGAGATAGGACTGGAACCACTATAAAACAGTGCCTCCTATACCCATCTCACCAAGTTGGCCCAGAAGGAGACCATGGTCAATGGTATCAAAAGCCACTGAGAGATCAGGTAAGAATAACAGGGTTGCACTCCTCCTGTCCTTCTCCCAATAAAGGCATTCATCAGGGCGAGCAAGGCCAATTCAGTCCCATAACCAGGCCTAAACCCAGACTGGAATGGATCAAGATGATCTGTTTCATCCAAGAGTACTTGCAATTGCTGTGCCACAACCCTCTCAATCACCTTCCCTAAGAAGGGGGTATTTGCGACCGGTCTGTAATTGTCGCAGGCCAATGGGTTGAGGGTGGGCTTTTTCAGGAGCGGTCAGATCACCGCCTCTTTCAGGGTGGCTAGAACCACTCCCTCCCGTAATGATGCATTGACCACACTGTGGATCCACTCGGTCAACCCCCCTCGGCAAGCTTTAATAAGCCAAGAAGGCCAAAGGTGGAGAGAGAGAGAGAGAGAGAGAGAGAGAGAGAGAGAGAGAGAGAGAGAGAGAGAGAGAGAGAGAGAGAGAGAGAGACGCCCAAGAACAGCTGGGCTTTTACCCATCCAGGAGCTGAAGCAAGAGGCTGCAAGATTAACTGCAGCCTCTCTCAGGAGCAAGGGTCAGGAAGGGGGTCCCAGTCCTTGCGGCACTTACCAGGGACTTCAGCTGTCTCAAGAGACAGCAACCCAGAGGAGCAAGCAGCAAGTACCCAGATGCTCAGATTGTCACTCCCAGGGCAGGTCTTTTTCACAGTTGATGCCAAAATTTGCTGTTATTTCTTAACAACACGCAACAGCCTGCAGATGCTTCTGCATTCTAGCTTAAGAACAGCCTACTGGATCAGGCCAGTGGTCCATCTAGTCCAGCATGCTGTTCCCACAGTAGCCAATCAGATGCCTATTGGAAGTCCATAAGCAGGACCTGAGCACAACAGCTTCCATTGCCAAGCAATAATATTACCAGTTAACAGCTGAACTCTAAAGTTATCTGGAGCAATACAAAAACAGTGCACTCTACTTCTGCAGAGAAATGCAATATTTTATATTATTTCTTTTTTTACAGCAGAGAGATGGAGGAAAATAGACAAGGAAAGACTTGAGTAGCACCTCACAGTAGACTAAAGTCATTGGAATGTAATAGTTGTTCTTTCAGTTATTAAGGTGACAAATATAGAACTAGTGGATAGAAGATCAAGTAAACTCACCCTAATTAACAGATTCTAAAATTCTGTTGAGAGCCAGTGTAGTGTAGTGGTTAGACTACAACCTGGGAGACCAGGGTTTGAATCCCCACACAGCCATGAAGCTCCCTGGGTGACCTTGGGCCAGTCACTGCCTCTCAGCCTCAGAGGAAGGCAATGGTAAACCACCTCGGAATACCGCTTACCATGAAAACCCTATTCATAGGGTCGCCATAAGTCAGAATCGACTTGAAGGCAGTCCATTTCCATTTTTCAAAATTCTATTAGTGACAAAACCATTGATCCTACCTACAACTAAGAAAACTGCAGACATCTGTAATCTCAGTCCCTCCAGAAAAAGTCAGCAATGACATAAACAACTAATTAAGAGGTATGTATTCACCGTAACAATCTGAGAATAGCATCTACCAGGATATTTTATTTATTTTTGACACTGCCATTATTTGAGACAGGGAGATACAATTCAGTACTAGCCACAAAGGATCTCAAAACCAGCCTCTATAATGCTCTGAGACCTGTTGCCTAACAAAGGGAAAAAGTCACATGTGAGAACTACATCTGATAGAACAGAACAACAGAACAAAATATTGTGGTTAAAAAGTCCTGGGGGTAATGGGGGGGGGGGAGAGGCAAATACGGATGTCAAAGAACACTAAAAAGCTGTGATGCTCTTTGAAAGTACAACCATAGATTTAATTTTGTCCCTGCCCATAGTTTTAAAAAAAGACACAAAGTTACTTGCTCTGTGTGAAGCATCAGTAGATAGTAAAGAAAACTATGGAAAAAAGCACTAGTTATTTTTAAGGAATGAAATTAAGAAGATGATGAAAGCAGATTTACAGATAGCATTTTCCTCTACACCTTAGCAATCCTGTCTGTCCTGCTTTTGAAGCTGCACGTTCTCCAGCCTCCAGAATCACAGGAGCTGCTGTCAAATCTGTGTTCTCATTATGTTAGTCCATACACGTGACTGGATGAGGAGAGTCATGACTGCTCAGACAGATAAGTATATGAGAGATAGCCCTTAGCGTCTGTTTGGATATATTCCTCAACGGCATCAATTTCCTCAAGAAAAAACATCCCTTCCATTTGCCCTTAAACAAAAGAAAACTAAGAATCTAATTTGATTATACTAAAGCTTCACCATCACCTGCAGTTTCTTTAATTGACTAAGTGTCTAACCAATAGTTCAGATGTTGCCCTTAATCATGCACCACACTTAATTTTTAAGTAGCACAAATACTTTCCTACTAAGATTAGGAGTCAGCATCCTTGTGAATCCATAAATTCATACTGCAATTGAAAGGGAAATATCAGCAGTATTTACACCGATTCAAAGCATCTGAACTGCCTACTATAGCAGCACATTTCATGCAGATTGACACTATATTGGTACAGTTACCATCCCAAACACTTAATTGCTGGTGTGTCCATTTATGGCAACTTCATGAATGACTCATGCAGCACAATCTGAAGCATGTTTACTCATAAGTAAATCCCACTGAGTTCAATAGAACTGTAGCCTTGCTTTTCATCTCCAATGAATAACTGTGAATTCAGTATAAGCAGCAGAACAAAGCCCTGTTTAAAAACTAAAATACATTAAACACAATATAGCTTTTTCATAGTATTTACCAACAAAGGAAATCCAAATGTATTCAAGAGAAATTTTGGAAAAAGTAGCCTTCTCAAACCACTACCCCCTTTTCAACACCCAGTTACACAAGACAGATGACCCCTCCCCATGAATCAACAGTAGCAAAAATATAAGTTCAGATCTGCTTGATTTACACTGCACAGCCAGAAACCGGCCCTCACTCTTAATATTTCTTAACGTTATTTCCATATATCTGGACACTGTCAGTAACCAAACACATGGTAACTTCTTGTAGTTTGTACAATGGAGTTTTGACAAGTAATAAGAAACACACAGTGAATATAGCAGCCTTTCCCAACCAGTGTGCCTCCAGATATTGTTGGACCACAACTCCCATCAGCCTCAGCCAGCATTGCCAATGGTCAGGAAAGATGGGAATTGTGGTCCAACAACATCTGGAGGCACACTGGTTAGGAAAGGCTGGAATAGAGATACAGAAGAACTATGAAAAAGCTGGGCATCCTGCAGAATTAAAGTATGTCTCTACAGTGATTACAGAGCAGAGATCTAAATAAAATGTTAAACACTTAGTGCAAAGGTATGCCAAACATTTCTCAGAACATTCTTAAAGCCTCACAAAGAATCAACCTTTTCTTCTAAATCAGGCCTAGGCTAAATATTATATTTGGCTTCTCAAGATGGACAGAGAAGTTGGGCATTAGCTCCAAATCAGTTCCTGGACTCACATCAAACATTATCCTGTCATTTATCCAGTCAGTCAAAACAATGTTTCCATCTAGAACTTTTAATGTTTATGTCCTGAAAACTGCTAATTGAATCCAGTTTTTTTCCAATCCAGTTTTTGCAGTCTATACCATCAAATAGCAAGATTATCAATTTGAAATAAACAAGTATTACACATTTCTTAGAGAATTAATCCAGCACCAGAGAAAATGCTGAAGCCAAAACAGAAGACTTTTAGCTTTATAAAATGTGAAAACACTAAAAAACTAGATATGTCAAGATTCTTATAGTAAAGTATTTCTAAACACACTCAAGGAAACATTTGCATTCAAAATAATTTTAGCATTTAGAAGTTTCTGAAATTTCTTTCAGACCAAAATGAATAATCAAAACCACAGAGTATATGAAATTTAGCTATTTCAAAGTAAGTCCTGAGAAAACCGCTTGTAGCCCACTCCCATGCATGTTTACTCAGAAGTCCCACTGAGTTCAGTGCTGCTTACTTTCAAATAAATATTTACAGGTTTGCAGCTTTAACTTAATAAACTTTTTAAGCGCATACAATATTTACTTGTATAGAAATTTTCCTTATGCATTCCTTAAGCTTCCCTACAAAAAAAGAAAGACTTGAAATGCAAATTTAAAGGTAGCCAAAACACAATATTTTTGATCTTTGGCATATCACTCATTTTGCCTGCTTGTTCTCTATAATTTTGCCATTAACTATAATGTTTCTAATACTTTAATATTCAAAATATATTACAATACTTATTCATCCTTGCTGTAAGCCAAGCTTCTACAATTCTGAGAGCATCAGAAAATGGGCAAGGGGAAGAGACAGATAAACAGCAGTGACTTCCAATCTATTTGTTTGTTAAGAAAGATGGTAAAACAGCTGTCTGGTAGCTCAAGTCTTCGTTGCACTTCACTGTTCCTTTCCCAAGACAGTGGCAACGTCTGTTGCAATACAGTCCTTCACAAAGTTTAGACCACAGATGAACACACACAATTTCTGACCATTGGCCATGTTGCCTGGGGCTAATGGGAGTCCAACAACGTGGTTTCCCACCCCTGATTTAGACCCTCTTAATATATATGATCCAATTAGAATAAACACATCAGCTATGGAAATTGCCCAATTTACTTTTGCAGAATTGGCACTATAGCCATATAAACAGGAATAAGTATGTCAATAAAATGTGCTAGAAATTATCAAGACCACAAGATGTTACCATTCATAACGGGTTGAAGGGCACAAGCTGTTAGAAAGAACAACCTCTGTCTGGCTGGAGACAGGCCTGGTTTTAAGAATGATTTACTGCCATCCTACCTAAGGACCATCTTGCCCTGAGAGGAGTTTTTTTTTTACTTTCTAGAAGTATTTTCTTCTTTCCAGCCTGTCTTTGGTTTTCTTATATTAGATAGTTTTAATTCATGCTTATTATTTTAATATTTTTATGCAAGGGACTTTGTGAGATTTACCTAAAAAAAAATGAAATGAAATGGACTGCCTTCAAGTTGATTCTGACTTATGGTGACCCCATGAATAAGGTTTTTATGGTAAGCGGTATTCCGAGGTGGTTTACCATTGTCTTCCTCTGAGGCTGAGCAACTTGCCCAAGGTCACCCAGTGAGCTTCATGGCTATGTGGGGATTCGAACTCTGATCTCCCAGGTCATACTCCAACACTCTAACCCAGTGGTTCCCAACCTTTATGAGCACGGGACCCCCCTTTATAAGCTGAAATTTTTTTGTGACCCGCTCCCCACAGGGAGGCAGGCTGGCTGCCAAGAAGGAAGGGGGAAAGCAGCCTTTCTTTGCAGGCTTGCTTCTTTTTGCTTCACAAAAAGCCCTCTCCTCTCATTCTAAATAAGGGCGTTGCCAGTAGCGGCAGTGCAAGGAGACGGGAATCAGTGATAGTAATCCCCTCTTCTTCCTGGTAGCTCCACCCTCAGCCTCCTTTGGCATCTGCCATGTATTTTATAGGCAGATGCCTGCCCTTAGTGCGCCTGAAAGACGCTCTGGAGCTTCAGCAAAAGGCCTCCCCTCTCGTTTGGAGGAAGTGGGAGGTGTCATCTGCAGCAGCAGTGGAAAGCAGACAGTGACGAGGGAGTGAAGACTTTTTTAAAAAATTAATAAATAATTCATTTCTTTACTGTTCACGGCCCCCTCTGGATTACTTCACGGCCCCCCTGGGGGTCCCGGCCCCCAGGTTGGGAACCACTGCGCCACACTGGCTCTGAAAAGCTGCATATAAATATCTTACACAAATAAATAGATACCATCATTTGCCCAAGGCTCCAGCTCCATCAACAAGATCACACTGGATTAAAAAGCACTCCACTTTAAAAAAAAACAAAAAACCCTTTTTTACTCTTACAAGCAAGCATGGATATGAATGCTTCACAGGCCATTATCATGAAGGAGAATCCTTAATCCTAACATAGAAGAGAGAAACAGAAACTAAAGTAGGAGTTGCCAAAGACAACTGCCTAAAACATTTTCCCCTCAAGGTATCAACAGGTTCTCAAAGTTTAAAAGCAAGTTTTGCCCTATGGTACTATAGTAAGCATCAAAAACAGAAACACAGCTATTCCACATTCCAATCAAACACACTTGTTCCAAGAGCATATTTCTAAAGAGTTTACCACACAGAGGTTGCAAGAATCCTATGAGCAAATTCACAATTGTTAGCCCTATTGAGTTCAACAGCACAATATTAACAATTGTAAGGATTAATAATTTTTAAATTTTATTTATTATAAAAAACTTATGAGCTGCAATTCTGTGTAGCTACCATCACTGTAGACATTGGGCCTTGCTTCTGAGTAAATATTCATTAGACTGTGGTGCATATAAAGTAAAAATAAGAACAATTTTTCCTTGTAGTTGTTTGAATTTACAAAAATGCAATAGTTAAAACATCTCTTATAAGGAACCATACACCTTTATTTAAAATTAAAGTTTAACACTGAAACTGGAATTATGTTATAAAATTTCAAAACCTGCAAAACATGCCTCCCCACAATTAAATTAATATTTTAATGTCTGAACAATTCTACTTATTTTTCCCTTAAGACTGCAATCCTACAAATATCTATTTCAGATTAAGTCCCATTGAAAATATGCATAGAATTGACCTGTAAAGATATATTTTATTTGAAGCAGAAGCTTAAAACTACGATCATTTTCCTCAATCCAACTAGTTACATTTTTTTTAGAAATCTATCTTTTCTTCCTTCTGCAAGCCTTCTCTACTTTAAGAGATACACAGATATCTAATTTTTAAATATATATCCATGAGATTAATCTTCTTGCACTCTACAGCATGAGGAATTTATCGAGATAACCTTACACAACCTTCTCTACGGAAGTTGTTTCAAGCAGGGCACCACAGCAGATCAAAACAAAGGGTACAAAGAGGCAGACACTGATTCAAGTTTATGCTCAGAGGAGAGGATAAACCATCTTCTAGCCCTCTCCCCTGTAGAACCTATACTAAACCCTCCAACATCCCAAAATGATTTCATATTTTATAAACTGGATTAGAAGATTAAAGGAAATCCTCTATATTCTGAAAATCCTAGAGGGGTGAAAGGGAACCCTGGAAGAGGAACCCGTCCCATATACAACACAATGCTCACTCACTCTGGAGTTTCAGATTTACTTTCAAAATAGTTAATGTTCGCGGTATGCATTCCCTTCAGATCGTCCGCGCTGTGTACCATTTCATCTGGAACTGCACACATTTCTTTCAATGGCACACACACCTCGGTAACCCTTCCCCCCACCCCACCCGTCCGTTAATGCTGAGATCGCGGGGAGAGGGAGTGGGAACGTGGGGTGAAGAGTTTACTTTTCTCTTGCGGCCTGGAAGCTTTCGAAAGAGTCCTTCAGACCACAGGTTCAATCTCAAATACACACGGGAGGAAGCAGCTCACTCGCAGTTCCCTGCAAGCTACCCCCCCCCGTCTCCCGGGTTTGGGGCTCTTCCCGTTTATTTTCAGTAAACTGTGGACCGAAATTCTTTCTTGTGTCCCCACCGACCCACCCCCACCAACCAGGTCCCTCGTCTCCCCACCCCCATTCAGTGCCTGCAAAGGTGCCCCACAACTTCAGTCCCCTGCTTCCTCAAAGCGTTTCCGCCTCTGTCCCCGTTTCCCAAACTGTTCATCATATAAAAATAATATCCTCCTCACAACACCCACTCGTATTTCTTCCTCACACCTGCAACATTTAGGGGTCTCCTTTCCCACCCCTCATGCCTCTTTCTCCTCCGTCTGCTTTAAAAAGCAGCCGCCAAGCCGCTTTCCCCAGAAAGCACAAGAAAAACAAGGCCCCACGGCTTCCTTCCCCCTTCTTCCCGGGATTCCCTTGTAACGTGTGTACTGGGAGCAGAGTGTCCCTCTTTTCCCCTCCTCACCTGTCAGTCGTAGCTTGACGGGCCCGTTTCTCCGGGCCCCTTGGTTGGACATGACACCGTGGATACTCCCGAGTGCCCGGCACTGTCTTCCCCGGAGCCCTCCCTGACGGGAACGGAGGTGGGGGAAGATATAGGCAAGAGGAGGAGGAGGGGAGAAGGGACCCGCTAATGGAGTCGGGCTGGACGCGGCTCAGAGCAGCAGCAACGGCGGCGGTGGCCGCCGAAGGAAGAAAAGCCCGGATGTGCCCAGTGTCGCCATGAGCGGGGCTAGCGTCAGGAGGAGGAGACGCCGCCGCCTTTCCTTCCTTTCCGCCCCCTGCCCGAGGCTCAGGCGGCAATTACAACAAAGCAGGAGACAGAGGAAAGCGCTTTGACCTGAGGGGGGAGCGTGTGGGTGTGTTGCTAATACAAAGGGTTCGCTGCTTTCCCCCTCGTAGCGTGCCCTTCACTGAAAGATCCCTCAGCCCAGTTCTGCACACTCTTCCCTCCCACCCACTCCTCGTGGAGAAGAAGGGAGTGAGCGAAAGGCCTCTTCAAGGTGGTGCTAAAAAGATGTTCCCTGGCCGTCCTAGTGGGATCGACGAGCTTGCGCCAAGGTTTCCCGGACGGCTTTATATTAAAGGCTCTCGCCCTCGTTCTAGATCTTTCCGATGCCACAGAGAACATCGAGGATGTGTCAAGCACGCTTTCCTAGAACTTAATGGGTAACCATTCTTCCGACAGCGCAGCTCCCAAGCTTATGCATGCTTATCCAGCGGGACTTGCTTGCTCCCAATCAACCTAGGCGTGCATGGGATTAAAACCTTATTTATCAACTTCTAACCAGGTCTACTATCTCTTCCAAGAAGTTGGTGGATCTTTCTCTGGGCACTCTTCTTTCGTGGTATGAGTATTCAGGAATGAGGGAACTATCTGCCTCAGCCAGCATGACCCACTGGCCCGGGATTGGTGAGAGCTGTGCTCCAGCAACACTTGGAAGGCCACAGGTGCCCTAGCCCTGTTGTTCATGACTGGTAAGATGTAGTTTGCTTACCTGAGCCTGGCAAAGGGTGGAGTATAATAAGAAGGTACTACTTCAGAAAATGTTGGCAGGAGAAAGGCCTTAGTTCAGTACAAGAGCATATGCATGGTGCGTTTTATACAGAAGGGATCAGGTTCAATCCCTCCCAGCTAGGGATGGGTGAAAAATTCAGTTCAGTTTGCATTTAAAACAGAATTTTATCAAATTTGCACTTTCTGAAACAATATGAGAACCAAAATACAGCCATCATTTGAAATTCACACTCATCCGAATTTTGCGATTCAGTTCTCCAACCAACCAAGCAATGTTTACAAAATGCATATATCGGGGGAAAGTATGCACAAAATGCATATATTGGGGAAATTCACACTAAAATGCTGAAGAATTTTCATACAGGTTTTTTTTAATTGCAAATTGCTGCAGAAATGTGGAGAACCGAATTTAAGACTGGAAAAATTAGAAACTGAGAGAACCAAAACTGACAGATCATTCCATCCCTACTCCCAACTGAGCTGGAAAAGACATCTGAAAAGGAGGGGGTGGAAGACCTTTCACTCCATTCCTCCACAATTCCCATTCTAGGCAGGCAAGTCATGCTAGAAGCTCTCAGGTAGGCAACCACCACACCCCCTGAGGTTTCTTCCATGCCCAGACAGAAGTGTTTTCCTGGGATCCAAGGCAAATACAAGAAGAAACAGAGAGAGCATCCAGCTTACCTGTCTCTCCCCAGACACCAGCATAGCTTGTGTTTCTCTGTCAAACCCCATTTATACACATATGTAACATGAATTATGTCAATCCAAGCACATGAGGAAAAGTCACCTGCAGTTGAAATAAGCAGTACTATGCCAGATTGACCTGTTACCCACATCTACTGTTGTTTCCTTTGATTCATGTAAATTGCATTTAGGTAGCACTACCACTTAGTCAAATCCCTAATTATACAAATGAGCCAAATGTCTTCCAGGCCATGCAGGTAAATTAAGTTTTAATGTAATATGTTTTCAACTGCATTAGTGTTGCATTCTCTATGGAGCTACATTTCAGAATTAAATGATCAGAAATTGTAAGCAATTATGACGTTCTTGCTGTTTGTTTATATATTTAGGCAGCAATCCCATACTGCAATTATTTCTGCTGAGTAGCTTTAGAAAGTACAGTAAACCCTGCCAGTCTGATAGAGATGAAATTAGACAGAACTCTCCCCATATATACCAATGGAAAACTCTGCTGGTCTATTTTTGGCATATCTCCAGATCAGTGTATTGGATTGCTCTGCCCATAATATCGTTGCATACACCCTCACCCCCAAAAAACTAATCTGCCTTAGTTGTAGAGGAAATACATTCCCTACTATCTCCACACCAAATTCATCAACTATAGTTTTCACTATGTTTTTTTTCCTCCTGCACATTCCTTCTAGATATTTGGGAATTGTTCAAGATTTTTGGGTTGATATTTTATTCCCTGTAGGGGTTTCTAATTATGCCTTGCTGGCATTCATAAGATCTCCATCTATAAACTGTGTACAAAAGTAAATCTTTTCCCTGACCTTTAATGAAACCATGATGTATTCTTGCAGATAAATACCCCCCAAAAAATGCAATAGCAAGCACATCCACCCAACCCCATATGTCACAGGGCAGCTTGATCAGAGGGTCTGGCAAGCTAGTTACCTAGAAGAAATTATTATTACTCACACTCCATTAAATGGCATGTGGCTAACTTCAAAGTTGCTATTATGCTGTTTTAAATATTTTTATATTTACATCATCCATGCTGATGTACTTCTAGAATCATCCTGCTGAAAAGGCAAGTGGTTTAAGAATGTCACAGGTGCACAAGCAATACGTTGTATTAAAAGTATAACCAATTACACATTATGATTAGAAGAACTTGACTAATTGTTTCAAACAATGGTTCAAAGAAAATTGCCTGAGTCAAGCATTAAACAGCAATAAGCACATTTCAATCCCTCTCTCTTTAGGCAATAATTACTGTGTTAATGTTGAAAACTATTTACATCAACAGATTTCTGTTATAAACTCAAGAATTAACACTGATATTGTCTCAGGAGGGGGTTGCTTGGAAAGGTATTGTCATGGCCCCGTCAGAGGACTCAGATGAGGATGACTCAGGAGTAACAGCAGCAGACCCAGGAGCAGCAGGAGACACGGAGGAGCCTCCTGAGAATCCAGCTCCTTCTGCCCCTCAGCTGCAGAGCACCCCAGGGACAGCAGAGGCCCTGCAGCCAGACACAGACAGTGAACAGGATACTCCCCCCTCACCTGCAGAACGTAGACAGCAGAAGGTCAGGCAGAAGAGGGGCAGGCCTGTCTCCTTAAGGCCCAAACGCTGAGGGCTCACACCTGCTGTCAACCCTGCTCTTTATAAGGCACACCTTGGCTGCAGCTTGTTGCTGACTGCAACGTCAGGCGTGGCTTTGTGTACACCTAGTTTCCCTGCAGCATCTCTTTGACTGACCTCCTTGGCAATTGATCCCGGACCTCCACTGACCTTGCTTCTGGACTTCTGACTCGGCAAGTACGCTTTGGATAGATAGGCCTGGCAGATTTACAACCCGACTGCTGGCTAAGGACTTTCCTTCCCTGCCAAAGACCCAGGAATTTCCAGCCCCCCCGACACTGCTGATGCAGTGTAGAGCTGACAGGTATAATGTGACGTAATGAAACACAGTGATCCCACCTTGTCTGCCTCACATGTATGTGTAACTATACATCTCTGGACTATGTGTATCAACTCAGTCCAGATTCCCATTGATAAAAACCCCCTCTGTACCCTGGTAATACCTATGTTACTGTAAATCAAAAGTTGTATTGCCAGCATGACATTAGAGGTTGCTTCTCACATTAATAGCAAGTACAAATCTGTCTACCCACTGCATGTATTCAGTGTAATAAGTGAGAACATGCTTGTATTTATTTGTATAAATTGTATGGCCACAATTGGCCATAGGTCCTTGATATGTATCTGGAGTTAGAAAAAGTATTGACCTCACACATCGCATGTGATATACATTCGTGTATACCTGCTAGTTTCTGTAACTTCTTTTTTTTTTTTTCAATAATTTTTATTCAGATTTTCATAAAACATACAAGACAAAATCATAAAACATTCAAAGACAAAAAACAAAATCAAAAATAGTTAAACAAAAAGAAAAAAAGAAAAGAAAAAAAAAAAAACAAAAATAAAAAATAAAGAGTAAAATATTGACTTCCCATTTGTCAAAGATCAAATCAGTTATAAGTCTATAATATATAGCAATCCTGTCTCTTAAGTCATATTATAAAATCACTTTCCTCCAGTAGTTATCTTACTTAATCATCAAATCTCATAAACATTACTTTATTCTTTCCACAAAAAGTCAAAGAGAGGTTTCAATTCTTTAAGAAATATATCTATCAATTTTTTTTTTCCAGATAAGCATATCGATTAATCCATCTCATTACTAATTATGATAATCTTATTGTCATAACCATAGTCAAAATAAACATTTCAATTAATCCATCACATCAGAATCTGTTAGGTTCAGTAATTTCAGTAGCCATTGTTCTATTATCTCTATTAGTTCCATTTTCCATCTTCCATCTTCAGTAGTCTTGTTAAGTCCAGTAATTTCAATATCCAATCTTCCATTATCAGTATTCCATAATAATCTTGCTGTCAAAGCCATAGTCATATAATAAGAGTCTGATGGGAATTACCTCTATCCCAAATATTTTCTTGCCATCCATTCTGAATAAGTTGCTGAAATACTGCTGTAAAATCATATCTCTGTTCTTTTTTTCAAAATACACTGGGTCATCTCTTAAAAGTTTTTCCATTGTCACATGGCTGCAGTTAATTCCATAGATTTTCTCTATAATGGGCTCCATCACATCATTCCAGTCCAGAAGATAATCCATGCCATTGATAACTTTATCTCTAGAATCTTCATTAATTTCTTCAGAGATAACATTGAGTTCCAAACAATAGATTTTATTTCTAAAGTCCATAGACTCCAAATCTTGTTCCTGTTCCACGTTTGTTCCAATCTCCGGGATCTCCTCTCTCACAGGGACCCCTATTCCAGTCTCCAGGGTCTCCTCTCTCACAGGGACCCCTGTTCCAATCTCCGGGGTCTCCTCTCTCACAGGGACCCCTTCCAGGGTCACCTCTCTCACAGGGACCCTTATATCTTTAATCTCCTGCTTCATTTTACTCAATTCAATTTTCGTTATCTCAATCTCATCCATTATTCTCTGAAACATAGTTATTTCCAGATTCTCAGCCACTTTCTTAATTGCCATTTTAAAAGAAAAATATAGGAAAACCACTTCTTATTTCAGCAACAATTGGGTTAATACTCCAAACTTGGTGACATCACAGTATAAACAGAGCAGACAGCCTTATCTCTCCAATAGTTAAGTAAACAAAATGCAGTTCCCAGGATCGAAGCAATTAATGGCAATCGTCAAGAAACAGATTCGTCAAAATAAAATAGACCAAAAAGAGAGTAGTCTCAAAACAGTATAATATTTTTCAAAATAAAAATCTGGAATAGAAATCCCTCTTCTGTGTGTATCTTTAGAATGCAAATCCAGGACAGCTTTTTGCAACAAAAACAGAGATAAGCTATTAATTAGTGCGTAGCAGAGAGAAGTTACGGCTCCCCAGTGAGATGTCAAAAACCGATCAATCTGGCAAATCTCTTTTAAACAGCAACAATTTAAGTCAAGTAAAAGAAAAATATAGAAAGAAGGGTGCTTGCCTGTTAGTGCGTTCTCTCTTAGAAGATAAGATGAACGTTCGCTTTAACAGATAGAGCTTGCTGTTGAAAATCCGTCCCACCTTCGTCGGCTGGACCTCGTCCCATAAATTAATGAGATCTGGTCGTCCCAACAAAAATAGGCTTTGAGGTTAATCTCTTCGTTTCTCCCTACCCGGGAGAAGTTTAATCAGTCAAAAAAAAAAGAAAAAACTGACTGATATATCTGAATAAGCTTCTTTTGAGGCAGGAGCCCGTCTCAAAAGCAGGCACAGGCTAAGTCACCCTTCCCGGAAGTCTAGTTTCTGTAACTTCTGAAGTGGCCTTAGTGAAGATGAAAACCACATTCCAGCATGAAGGCAAATCAGATAGAGAATCCAAACATGTAATACATTTTTAGCATGACTCATTCTGAATAAGAGAGTCATCTGAAATTCAGCTGTTACAAATTTAATATTCTGATTATTTTAATTAAGTAAAGTGTATGAAGGAAACAGCAACTAATTTGCAAATAGTGCTGTGGAACTACTAAAGAAAAATCAGTAACAGTATATTTAATTATATATTATATGTACTTAAAATAACTGAAAGAACATTTCCAAAAGTGAGATTAGCATTTATATCTAAGGATTAGAGCAACTGAAGAAAGTGCCTGCTCATGAAACTATCATCCAGTTAAAGAGAGGGTTTGAGGTTATGTTAATTCAACTAGTCAGTGTTTAATCTTTTAATACCAAATGAAACATGTAGTGCTTAGAAAACTGTATTTTGTTACTCAGAAGTTAAATAAAATCACTATCCAAATTCAAAAATACTTTTTAAAAGATAACTGATGGAGCACAGATCAATAAAATCCTCCATGTTTTTGGAAAGTAACTGAATGAAACTAAATTATTTCCAGATTATTGAATAAACCAAATATATTTTAATTAATATTTGGTGATGCACACGTAGCATAGCTGCAAATGCCTGAATGTCATCCCCACTCTGTCTCTCTCTTTATATTTTATATATACACACACAAACACATTATATTAATTACTATTTGTCTGTGGTTCCTACTAAGCATTTTAACAGTTATAATGCTTTACCAGAAGTGTTGAGTTTTCACAAAAGACCATTATATTTTCACCAATTCTTTCTAAAATTATTATGGATAGAGAAGAACTATGAGACTTTAACTTGCAACCAGTAACTAAACTCTTTAATGTATGAGTAGACAGGATGAGAGCATCAGTCTGCTACATATTCTCCAATATTTCACAGATGAAAAAAGGTACACATGTGTAACACCCATATCACAGCACATTATTGAAATCTCAACACCAGCCTCCCCCATATTTGGGTCCCCAGATATTGTTAGATTATAACTCCCTTTATCCCTGACCACTGGCTACGCTGGCTAGGTCTGATGGGGTTGTGGCCCAACAACATTTGGGGAAGGCTGTTCTATGCTCCCCATTGTATGAAATGGGCAGGGTTGGACCTTTGAAAGACAAGGGAGAGAAAGTTGTGCTAAAGATGGAAAAGGAGATTGCAGAGAAGCTGAATAAACTATTTGCATCCAGTAGTGCAGTGGCATATCCAGAAGTGCAGGGTTCCTTCATGGTAGTCATGCCGCACTTCCTCATAGCCAGGCCCCTTCTAAGATTATACAATAGAATGAGCTTTCAGTTTCTTACTTTGGAGTTCTGTTGAGTGATGGATGCAGGATGAGGGTATATCTTTTTGACATGCTGGGACCCTGCTCCCCAAAAAGCAAAGGGTCTACAACCCCCTGCAACCCTGGACAACTACACCCCTGTTTGCATCTATCCAGCCTTATTCTTTGTACATTGATTTTTACATATGTGAAAATGTACCAACTATTTAAGACCCATTGTTTAAAGATCTGTTAAAAATAGAAAAACATTGACAATTGACTATTATGGTTCAAAAATGTCCCTCATCATCTGCAGCATGCAAAATGGTTGGCTATGCTCTACATGAACACATGATGTGTTCACGTATATGCATGTATTCGCATGTGGGTTAGAGAAAATATACATCCAAACAAGATTTTAGCAAGGCACCTGCAAAAAGTACAAATAGGGACAAAATACAGTGATTGATTTACCAAGGACAGGTAACAAAAAGTGTGTGCTGTTCTGGGTAAATAGGGACCATTGAAGTACTGTATGTTCTGAAGTATGTGCAGCATTCCTACAGCTTTGTGGTATGAACTTCTTTATAACTGCAGAACAGGAAGTCCCAAACTATATGTTTAACTGGGTATTCAAAACTTCACAGGAGGAAAGACTGAGGGAGGAAGAGACACCCTCTTTTCCTCCCTACTTCATGAATACCAGGCTGCATTCACATTCTCAGCTTCATTGTTTTTCTCAATTTGGATCAAAGCTGGGTTGGAGTAAAATGCATCAAAATGCCATACTTCATAAGAAACGACAAACTATGCTCCCCTCCTCACATTTGGGATTATTGACCCTATTTGGGAACAGGATAAATATTTACTCCATAAAGAAGTGATAATTTGCTGTTTAGGGGCAGCAAGAGCCTCAATTGCCAAGCATTGGAAAGATTTCCAAAGTAATTACTTTGAATATCGGTATCAAAAATTGCGGCACATTGCCTTATTAGAGAAACTCACACAGTAAGTGATCATTGCCAGGGGACAAAGTACACAGGATAAGCTTGTGGCTGATTGGCATTGCATTGTTGAGTATACAGGAGTCAGTGTGCATGGTTGTGCCCCTCTTGCAGCATACTCTTGTTTGTGTTTATAGAACTTTGGTGTTGAGAGGGATTCATGGGTAACCTGGAACCTACAAGAAAGATTCTTATAATTTGATATTGTCGACAAGCTAGATTTTATGTATTTGTCTGCTCAATGCTTCCTGTTGATTATGTAATAGTAAATGATTTATTTGTTAACAATTAAAAAATCCAACGGGATTGATACAGGTTAGATATGGATTATGGCTAATGTCACGGGTACACTGCTTCTACGAGCAGTGGGAGCACACTGGATGCAAAGTCAACGGGAGTGTGTACATAGCCCCAGTTGGCTCAAAACAGAAGCACCTTTTACATGGCTGGTCAGTTTATCATTACATGTGTTTGGGAGATAACGTGTAGCTTGGGGCTGAGGATGAGCACAAAAACCCTGTGCAAAAATTAGAGCAGCACTCTGGATTCTGATGTGAGCATTCAAGTATTAACATTGAATTCTGTTAAGTGATCTGTGTTTCACTCTAGGATGATATTACCAAGCAACAAATCCTTTTAAGATGAGGTAAAGAGAACAGTCCCAGAGGGAAGGGAGTGCCTTGCATCACCCAACAACTCACTTTTTGGATTATCACAACACTGACAAGCTCAAAAGGGAGTTTCTTCCAGTCATCCTTCATCTGCCAAAAGGATAGTGATGGCACATGTGTGTCTCAAGAGTGTAAGGGAATGTGTAAAGGCAGGGAAAACAGATGAATCCTTTAGGGTCTTGTCAGGGATATGGATAATCATAAGGGACATATGAACAAAATAAGCTCCCTGTGAAAATACAGGACTCCCTAACAGCTGTCATTTCACAGAGAGATTTATGATTTGTTTGTAAATGCAAAGAAGAATGTGTGGAGAGATGCAGAAAAATTGTTAGCAAGCAAACAATGAATAAAAATACCACCCTCCAAAGTCATCATATGGCACACAACAGGACTTTGGCTCTTGAATTTCCCAGAACGTGTGCATCACAGGTATGCAGATACAGATTGAATGTAGTGCTTTTGATGCTGATAGGCATTCACACATATCTTTAACAAAATATTTTTTTGTTTATAGATTATAGCACTAAAAGGGAAGGACTTCTCTGTACAAATGGTAGAAGATACTGGAGTATTTGAGACGTTAACATTTAAGGAACATTCTTTTAATATTTCTTTGTAAGTTTAATTTTACTTCTCTACTATGACCTGGGAGACCAGGGTTCGAATCCCCACATAGCCATGAAGCTCACTGGGTGACCTTGGGCCAGTCACTGCCTCTCAGCCTCATGAAAACTCTATTCATAGGGTTGCCATAAGTCGGAATCGACTTGAAGGCAGTGCATTTACATTTTTACCAGCAATTAGAAGTGGCATGGATATTGCTACACCACATTCAACAGAGCTACTGTCAGAGCTTTACAAGGAGTCAGAGACAGCTGGGTCCAATTCTAAAGTTGGAAAGGTTCTAATATTCTTGGCCATTCCGTCAGTAGCTAGATCTGGGAGTTTGAGGCTGGAAAAGCTAGAACATGAACTGCAGGATGAAGCAGGCTCTCAGTATTTGTGCTATGCGTGGCCCATCCAGAGGGCACTGCCTTCAGTCCCACGGACTGATGTTGTATACTCTTATGTCATTACCCGTCTGAAGAGGACTCTCACCTGAGCACACGCAGACCATGAGACCACTAGGTCAATTAACAAGAGATCATGGGGTTCCTAGTTAAAGCCCTCTAGGACGTTAACACACTCACATGCTGAACCGATGGATTTAAATCGTTCATCTCAATATACTATTAGGATTCAGTGTGAAGATGCTCAAAGGTCATGATGGCCATTTCTCAACTGGGCCATACAGCGATGTCCTTTTACTGGGTCCGACACACTTATACTGGTTCAAAGGATTAAACTTGATCTTCTGACCTGCAGAAAGAACTGTTTCTGTACAAAGCCACTGAGGCTGGTAAAATTAAGTTCAGGAGAAGAATATATCCTTGCCCACCAAGCTGCAGACACCACTGCCCTGTGAGACAGGATGTGTCTTGGGGAAATTATGCATCTGCAAAGGGAAATGACTGCAGCTGTGGCCACAGGAAAAAAATGTGCAGCTGCCATATAACAGGATTTTCCAAGAGTTAGTCACTCTGTAAGTCCATCCCTGGCATATTTGTAAATGATGTACAGATATTTTGCTCAGCTCCTAATGTGTGTTGATATAACTTTATGTGTTAGTATGTTTATAAAATATATTGCTAAGCAGTGATGCAGATTATTATTCAAACAAGCAGGCACATCTTTAATTAATGGCCCCAAAACTGGAAATAATTCTCTCAGTATCATGCCAAAATAAGAAATCAGAATAAATCTGCCTTGTGTTTAGACCTCACTAATAAATTATGTGTAATTAAATTAACTGAGTCATCCCACTAAGTCCTATATTTAAATAAATATTTTCTATACTTATTTCCTACTCTTCCATTAGAAACTTCAGAGTGGCTTAGAAGGGTGTGTGTCATAGTTTTCCCTCACTCAAGCAGTCCATCCCTGCTTAGGTTCCACGCAGGATTGCATTCTGACTGCAGGGAAAATGTGGTTTTCCTGCAATGGATGCACAATCTGGAAGGAACAAGAGGAGTATCCTCTGAAAAGGCCCTAAGTACTGCTGTTGGAAGGGTGATGAGACTTCTACTGGCAGGTCTACTCTACCCTGTTTGCCAGGCACAAAATGATGATGTAGTTGCTAGAGTTGCCATCAGCTGCTCAAATATACAGTATGGGATATGGGAGACCATGTGGCTAGACGCATTTTGCAAATTATCCTGTTATGTTGAGGATAACATGATAGTAAGCTGACTTGCCCACTTATCATTTTTTCCTTGTCTAACCTACCTGAAATTAAATGGTTAATTGGAATAGTGGGAAATGTAAGATAAATATTTACACATGCCAGATTACAGTGTTGTGTTTGGTCAGGTAATTTCCATTTTGAGGAAATGAGGATGAAACTTTTATACATAAAATTAAGGTCAGGATGATTCCTGATGATCATTGGATTCTGGGATATATTAATGTGTCACATCATACCCTTGTCAGGCTCCTGATTCAGAAGGGAAGGAAAATATAGTCCTAATTCTGTTTTATTTGTCTGTGTTTATTGCACCATTACATCATTTGATCTATGGTTTTATAGACACCAAGGTTTTGAAATTATAGATGTAGATGACGAAGCAATCACAATGTATGCACGCTTATGAAAACTTTATTCTAAAACTTTGGTAAGGATAAAAATATATATTGGTTCAGTGATGTAATGGTAAAGCCAAATACAACAAGAAATCAGAATGTTTATCCCACTCCCAGGTGCTGTAACCCACTCAGCAGTATCTTCACATAATAATTATGATGATGAATACCATATGAACTGTGAACTTGCCCCGGAATTTATTTATCTGTTCATATCCCTGACCTTAATTGTACATCTAAAAATGTCAACTAGCAAAACCATTTCGAAAACAACAATACAAACAATTCTTAGTCATCTGATGTTTTGGAATGCTGAACAGACATATTCATCATTCCAACTATTATCTTGGGTCACTTAGCAAAGGTAAAATGGGCTTGGTTCTCTTTTATAATAGATGAGAAATCTAAGGCTGCATTTTGCCCTGCTGCCTGGTACTGTACAAGTATGACTGAAAAGGCCTCCATGGTAGCTAATTCAGTAGGAGAGCGCCTGTTTTGCATGCAAAAGGGCCCACATTCAGTGTTGCAAACCTTTGGCCATCCTGATGTTGTTGGGCTTCAACTCCTGTCATCCCCAGAAGCAACATATAATTGATAATAGTGCATTAGTGATGGATTTATACTGGACCGTCCACACATAATTCCACTTTATTAGTTGTTCTGTAATGCATTACTACATTATTGCTATCTAGAGGGGCATCCTTGCATTATAGTGCAACAAAACCAGGATTTAAAAAGACAAATCCAAGAACGTGTGGTATGCAAAGCTATCGTATTTACGCAGGAAACTATGAGGCATACACCTATTGGACACAAAGCATTATGACTGCCTCAAAACGTTTGCAGGTGCAAATGATATTGAAGGCACAATCACATCTAACCACCCTGTTAACATTATGAGCATAAATCATGATGAATATCCAATGAAAAAACATCAGGAGAATCCCTTTAAATTTATGCCAGGAGTAGTACTTAACTTACTTGGATTCTGACACACTCATTAAAAACTGATAGCTCAGCGGAACCTGTCAAGGTAGAGCAGAAAAGGCAAGTGACAAAACTCAGCAACAGAGGGTGTGACAGAGCAAGAGTCCAAGACCAGGATACCATATGATGTAAGCAAATGTGAACCTGAGTCCTCTTAGGCTCAGATTGAAGAACCATGTTGGGGATGAGGGAGAAATTCGATTCAGTTCACATTTAAAGCCAAATCTATAAATTTTGCACTTTCTGAAATAATGTGAGAATCAAAACACAGTCATCCTTCCAAATTCGTACTTATCTGAATTTTGTAAAGCAGTTCTCACCCAAACAGTGTTTACAAAAGTACTTATATTAGGGGAAACGGTGCATAAAAATGAATATATTGGTGAAAATAACAAAAATGCATTATATTTGGAGAAATTGCTTGCAAAAATGTGTACATTTGTCAAAACTGCATACAAAAAATGTGTTGATTAGAAGAAATTCACACCAAAATGCCAAATATTTTTCATAAGGCTTTAAAAAAATCATTTTCCCCCCAGAAATGTCTCCACATTGAGATAGAAAAAACAAAAGACTGACAGAACCAAAGTTGACAGATCCTTCCACCCTCCAGGGTACATGCCACACAGCTGCTAGAGAGGGGAAAATGTACACTGTGTCATGAAGGGGAACTAGTGAAGAGGTATTTGTTTAATGTTAAAATGCTCCTTATGTTCATCGGTTTCTCAGAAAGGTTTCTGGGTAAGTTAGCGAAGGACAGTGCAACGAATGTTGGGATTGGGGATTCTCCTTTTCCCCATTGTTTCTAGATAAAAGAAAGGACCATGTAGAGGACTATACGGTGCTTACAAACGGCAGTAAAATACTTCAATGCCATAACACCCTTCTGTTTCACTGATCTAGCAGTATAGTCTAGCAGCAGACAAACCTGAGCCTTGTCTGTTTGTTTAAAATACAACATATGCTCTTGGTTATACCAGACAGAATGTATTTCAAAACTAGTCTGGACAAAGCACATGGTGGGGGGATGCCGTTTGAAACAAATCTGCCTGAGCTGCAGGGAATGGGTGATTACCTGCACCTCGCCCCACTCAAGTCTTTCTTAACTTGGATTCCTAGAATTATTTATTTACTTGGGAAACTGTTTGCATAATGCAAGAGTGTCTTCCCTCATCTCTTTTGCCATTTTCCCTCTTCTACCTAAATTCAAACCTTGCCAGCCCACCTGATTACTCCCTTGGATGGCCTACTATTTTTCACCCATCCTGAACTCTTAACACTATTTGAAAAGGGTGCTTTATAGTGAGTCAGCACCAGGGCTCCTATAGCTCAGGGCTGTCTACTCTTCCTTGCAGACAGTCTCCAGAGTTTTTTTCCAGCTCTGCTATCTGAAATCCTGGTTAGCTAGTGATGCCCAAGGGACTGAGTGGCCTTTGACAGTGTTTTATTTTTTATCCAGGAATTGTTAAAGAGGTTTTAGCCATAACACTGTATGTTCTGATTCACCGCAGAATAAAACTATCTACATAACCCTTTTTACGTTATTGTAACCTGCCCTGGGACCCTGTGGTGAAAGGTGGATAAGAAATAATCCAAAGAGCTCATGGTGGCATACATTTTTCCCCTCTCCATTTTATCCTCACAACAACCCTGTGAGGTTGGTTAGGCTGAGAGGCAGGCTCATCCAGTGAGCTTCACAGCCAAGCGGGGATTTCAACCATGCTCTCCCAAGCCCTTATTCAACACTCTAACCACTTTGCCATCATCATCATTATATGTTGTTGTTTGATTTAAGCCTTTACAAAAATATATAAGCAACTAAGCACCCCTCACAGGCAAACCAGTTCACATGCAGTAACTTTGCTGCATGGACCCCTGTCCAGTGTAACATCTGACCTGGTCCTCATGCAGTTTGGGCACTTTGAACCACATCAGCACAAACCTTGACATTGCAGAAGAGGTTATATTGGCCTGGTTAAATGTCTCCTGAAATACATAGGGAGGCCCTTCACATAAACCACTTGTCAGTAAAGCTGCCCACATGCGGTTACTTGAATATATTAACATTAAGAAAGGCTTTCTTTTTTTTTAATTTTGAAGACTAATTGATACTTCTCCCTGCTGGTTGTAAAGAAACATGCCAGCATGTCTCCCCTCCCCAACACACACGTGCACTCGAGGTCTAGCCGAGTGATTAGTTGTGTCAGAATATGGTTGAGAATTTACACTGAAATTACACATCCCACTGAAAGCCACAGTGTGGATAGACATTCAGCTGTGCAGTCCCTGTGCCACACCAAGACATTTTGCTGCCTGAAATGATGTCCTCCTCCTCCACCACCACCACCGGTTTAAAAAGGCTTGCTGCACCATTCACCTATTTATTCTTATTTCAAATATTTCTTCATCAAAAGGTTCCAGAGTGGTGCACAAAAGTGTGAAAAAATTAATCAGCAACATATGAATACAAGTTAAAGCCAACAAATAAGCGTTAAGGAATTCAGCAACAAAGCACAAGCAAGAAACCCAACAAAGCTAAAAACGGTTTTTTGTTCTTTTAAAAAATCTATAATCTATTCCTTGCTGCATTTTGTGTGTGTGTGTGGGGGGGGAATGTTACTCTGCATAAATACTATCCCTATGGTAAGTTATACTGGCTGAAACTGTTCTTTTTCTAGCCACAAGAGGAAATTTAAAAGTGTGAGGAGGTGATTCAAAGTCCCTCCCCATTCCTAGAGAGTGTATTCAGAAAGTAAGAATGTCACGTTCAATCTGAGTATTGTTTCTGATCTAAGATGGGGAGCGGAGAGAAAGAAGGAAGGGAGGGAGACATTTTATGTGAAATTGCTGCTTCTGATTAATCCATAGTATTAAGAGAAGGATTGCTCTGAATGGAATTGGATGTCTATGGCCCAAAGCTGTGTAGCCATTAATGAAAGTATTGTTTTTACATCTGCTTTATATAGTGGGTGAAGGTAACATTATCTAGATGATGGATAAGCACTTTGGAGATTCCTCTCCAAGGTTTTCTGGTAAACCCAGTGCACTCAGACTTCTCTGTTTGCCAAACTGCACTCCCATGGGCCCAAAAGGTTGCAACACAGAGAAAAAAAATGTGTTGAGGATTTGATATTACAAAATGGTCAAGGCCCTCCAAGACTTCATAGTGGAGAACAAAATAAGGTGCAAAAGAATCACTTACTACTTTAAACAACAAAAATCACTCATCCTCAAGATTTTAATGCAGCAGCACAAGCAGGCTATAAGGAAAGCACACTTAAATGTAGGATGGATTTCACTTAAACTCCCACACACAGAGATATGTGCATATTATTTTGCTTACACATCATTTTTATGTTTAGCTAGTTGTACGTATTTAACTGATTATTGCAAGATTTAGATTTGTATAGCAGAATTTAGCAACAGCTAAGCAAACCTACACAAGTTTCTTCCACCTTCCCTTTTCCAGTTCAACCCTCCCTGCCCCATTCAGTTCATGGACCTATATCCATGTCTTTTAAGTGACCCTTCCTCAAAGCAATAGATGAACTGCACCCTAGTAAATAGCTGTGCAGTTCTTTACAAGACCTCCAGCTTCTTTCCTGGAACCAGATAGTGACTTCCTCTGCCTGAGGTTCTACTAGAAAACACAAAATCCCCATGTAGACATTAAGCTTTTAAGATGGAATATTGGCCAGTCATTTTCTGCAGCCTAATGACCTACCTTCCTGGGTTTTTATGTAAAGATAAAATGAGGGGAGGCAGCTTGGAAGAAAAGGAGAATAAACGTTAATGAATTTATGAAATGACTATCTCTTCTAATCATTTGTTTGTTGTTCTTACTGAATTCTTAGCCTGTAATGTCTCCATTGGGAAGAGGCCAGACGGTGAGACACTGAGATATGGGGCTCATCTACATGGGAGCATTTATTCATAGGAAATACACTTTTTACCTTTGCTTTTCATTTGCATCATCTGCAGTTCCTGCTCAAAAGTGAGCTGCCAATCACTTTTTTCCATTTGCACAAGCAGGCATTCCTCTGGGAAGGATTAGTATCACTTTTTCCTTGTGGCCCTGCCCTCTAATTATACATTTCCACTCCCTCTGGTTGCTAAGGTGGCCAAGCATGCTCAGTCTATTCGACAGCTGCAGTAGGTTCCTTTAGTACTATAGGGCCCACCCATGTAGCTGGTCATGCTCTTGACCTTGTGTTTGCCTCAGGAGGGGAGGAAAGTGCTCTGAAAATAGGGGCTGTTTTCTCTTACCCTGTGTCATGGTCAGATCACTACCTGGTGAATATAGACCTCTCGATGCCACACACCCTCCGCAGGGGACAAGGACCTATTAGGATGGTCCGCCCCAGACGCCTGATGGATCCTATAGGATTCCTGAATGTGCTGGGAGACCTGGAGCCTGCTGAAGGATGCCCGGTTGAAGCCCTGGTGATGGAATGGAATGGAGAGATCACTAGGGCTATAAACCAAGTGGCTCCGAAACGTCCTCTCCCCCTGAATAGAACTCAGACAGCACCCTGGTATTCACCACGGCTGCGGGGTCTGAGACAGGAGGTGAGACGACTAGAGCGCCGGTGGCGGAAATCTTGCTCTGAAGACGATCGGACACTGGTTAGAGCAGCAATAGCTGCCTACCAGGTGGCAACAAAGGCAACGAAGAGAGAATTCTTTGCTGCCTCTATTGCGTCCGCAGAGTGTTGTCCCAGGAGGTTGTTCCAAGTGGTCCGAAGCCTGGTCGGTCCAGTTGCTCAGGAACCCATGGAATACTCTAAAGCCTCCTGTGACATATTTGCTAAACACTTTGCCGATAAAATCGAGCGCCTAAAAAGCATGATTCCGTGCGCTGTGGATACAGGTAGTGAGCTAGAGTCGGCCAGTTGCATTCCGGTCCGTTGGGATCGATTTCAGCCTCTTGCCTCTGAGGAAGCAGACAAGGTGCTCTCTACGGTGAAGCCAACCACTTGTCTTCTAGATCCTTGCCCATCATGGCTCATTATGAACTGTAAAGAGATGCTGAGCGAAAGGATCAAGGCAGTGGTAAATGCATCCTTGGAAGAGGGTGCAATGCCATTAGCCCTCAAGGAGGCAATAATAAATCCCATCTTGAAAAAGTCCTCCTTGGATCCTCAAGACCCAAACAACTTCCGCCCAGTGTCTAACTTACCATTCTTGGGCGAGGTGATTGAAGGAGTGGTGGCCAAACAGTTGCAGACACACTTGGATGAAGCAAATTATTTGGATCCATTCCAATCGGGCTTCAGGACTGGACATGGAACTGAAACAGCCTTGGTCGCCTTGGTGGATGATATGAGGAGGGCGTTGGATAGGGGAGAACATACCCTCCTCATCCTCCTGGATCTCTCAGCGGCTTTTGATACTGTCGACCACGGTATCCTTTTAGATCGCCTGGAGGGATTAGGAATAGGAGGCACCGTTTTGCGGTGGCTTCGTTCCTATCTCTCTGACAGGCACCAACGGGTGGCATTGGGGGACAAGGTTTCAGACCCTTGGCCTCTCAATTGTGGAGTGCCACAGGGTTCTATCCTCTCCCCCATGCTATTCAACATCTATGTAAAGCCGCTGGGGGCCATCATCAGGAGATTTGGGCTGCAGTGTCACCAATATGCGGATGACACTCAGCTCTATCTCTCGTTTAAGTCCTCACCAAGGTTGGCTGTGGATACCATGTCCAAGTGCCTGGAATCCGTTAGTGAATGGATGGGAAGGAATAGGCTGAAGCTTAACCCTGACAAGACCGAGGTGTTGCTCATGGGAGACAAGAGTAAGTTGGGAGATATAGACCTGGTGATTAATGGAGTAAAATTGCCCCTGAAAGACCAGATCCGTAGCCTCGGGGTCATTCTCGACTCCCAACTGTCCATGGAGGCTCAGGTTTTGGCAGTGGGTCAGGCAGCTTGGTATCAACTTCATCTGATATGGAAGCTGTGACCCTACCTTCCTGTTCATCTGCTCCCACGAGTAGTACATGCCTTTGTCTCCTCTCGCTTAGACTACTGTAATGCGCTCTACGTGGGGCTGCCCTTGAAAACGATCCAGAAACTACAGCTGATACAAAATGCGGCGGCACGTTTAATTAGTAACTGCCGTCGCCGTGATCACATCACACCAGTGTTAGTAGATCTACACTGGTTACCAGTTGTTTACCGGGCCCAATTCATGGTGCTGGTACTGACCTTTAAAGCCCTATACGGTGTCGGCCCAGTTTATCTGAAGGAGCGCCTCCAGCATCACCAATTAGGCCGCCTAACAAGATCAGCCACACAAGACCTTCTTTCAATTCTGCCAGTTGAAACAGCTAGGCTGGTGCGAACCAGAGAGAGGGCATTTTCGATTGTGGCCCCCACCCTCTGGAACTCCCTTCCTTTCGATCTTCGCCATGCCCCCTCCTTGATAGGCTTTCGCCGAGCCTTAAAGACCTGGCTATTCAGGCAGGCCTATGGGAAATCTGGGGTATGTTAGTTTTTAATTACCTGAAAGAGGTGCTTAGTTTTTTAAATATTAGTATGTTGTATTGGTTTTATACTGGATTTTATTGTATATGTACATCGCCTAGAGTGGTCGTTAATTCGGCCAGATAGGCGACTCACAAATAAAATTTTATTATTATTATTATTTTAAAAAATAACACCTGAAGTGAGAATATCTGTGTATTCCCTGGTAGGATACAGCTGAAATACAAATCTTTGTTTCAGCAGGGTTACGCTTTTGTGCACAACTTAGGGGAAAAATAAAATAAAGGCACTGTTTACAGCAACATAAAAAAGGCCAGCAGAATGGAGTACAGCAATCAGAAGTTACTTGTCAGCCAACGGGAAATAAAATGAATGAAGGGAGGAGGGAGTGGGCATGGAGAGGGGAACAATTGACATGCCCACCTAATGGAGAAATGGAGTTAAGATGTTTTTTCCTTCCATTTTCATCTTATCAGTGGATTGGGTTAGTACAGATTTACAGGGGGGAAACTGTGTGATAGCTTTTGTTTGCAAGCTATCACACAGTTTCCCCCCTGTAAATGCTTTGTTCCTATGCTATTCGGTGGGCATGTCAAGCGTTCATTAGTCAAACTGTATACTAAAATGTATTTATTAGGACACATTTGGACTAAAATGCTGAAGAATTTTCATGAGGATTTTAAAAAAATCCATAAATTGCTGTAGAAATGTGAAGAACTGAATTTAAAATTAGAAAAACGATAAACTGGGAAAACCAAAATTGACAAATAATTCCATCCCTAGTATCAAGTAACCTCATCCAACCTTGTGACAGCAGGATCTAGAATCAATCTAGACTGAAAGCAGCATGTTGAGGATGAGTATTAATTATTCTGGACTGAGAAACATCTACATTTTTGCACTACACATTGGTTAGTGTCTTTAATGTAGTTAATGTAGTTAATTTCTTTAAAGGCCAACCTGATGGCCTAAAGACAGGCACTCCATTCCATGGCCTGTTGTCTGGTGTGCCCCCTGTGCTGGTGAAGTACCACAGAAAGCATTTGGTTCCTCAGGGTCAGGGTCAGACACCCATGAGGGACCTGGCTGTTTGTCCAGGCCTTGGCGCTATTGGGAGGTTGCTCTGTGGCCTCCTCCCTGCCAGCCTCTGGTTCAGTGGTCTCCCAATCTTCAGCAGCAGGCTGAGAGGCCTGAACCTGATCTGGTGACCATGCCACCCTACTCTCTGTCTTGATAGCTGTGGAGTCATGACAAGATATGACTGCCAAAGAAATCCAAACCTAATACACCAGCCTGAAATTAGCTTCTCAAGACTGATGGAGACAATAGCTTTATCAGAGAATTTATGATAGATGTATAACAGTGGTGGTTTTTTTCTGTGGTAGACACCATCATTTATTTTGTTTTACTGTTGTCTCTAGCCAAATAAGGTTACATAAGCTTTTGAAGCACTGTAAAACTCAGGGAGGGGGGGACTATTTACAAGTGATAACAGAGGTAAATGTGTCCACACCATGGAAAATTATGCCTGTGCCATATAATTTGTTTAAGTCTCTGAAAAAGTTTGTCTCCAGCCTAAATGAGGAAGTCAGGAGGTTTGGTGGAACACCACAAGAAGCTGATATGAGTAGAAAACAAGCAGAAGACATGGTGAAAGGTGAAGGAGGAAAGAATGTGCTAGGCCATGTGGGTACTGATGGAATCAAGAGTGTTTCCTAGATTGTACCACTTTAGATTGCATAGGGGGGGGTGTCACCATCTAGGGTTGCCACTGGCAGTTTATTTATTAAAAGTAATTCTATACTACCTTTTGTGAAAACATCCTAGGGCAGTTTATAATAAATCCCATGAAAATTCACGAGCAGTAATAAAATAAACCAGCAGAATTGTCAGTACAAATGTGATGCAAATGGCAGGCATCATTACCAGCAGAAGTCACAGTAAGCCGCATCACTGTCACTATCACTTACTGGGAGGGAGAAAGGGAGGGGCAAGATGGCGAGAAGGTCAGGACTGGGCAGGTGCATTAACATAGCCAATATGGCACTCCTGCCAATGCACCTGCACAGCACTGACCTTCCCACTGCCTCTCACCTCCCAGTAAGTCGCAGTAACTCCACTGCTGGGAGGCCAGGTTCTTAACACCCATCCTCATCAACTATTCTTGGCACCAAACTTACATGTGTTCCTGCTGGAAGCTAGAATATTGCATTAGCAGGCAGCAAAGTGTCAGTTAAACTGTCACTGTAGCCTAGCATCAGAATGGCTATGTTTGAGGAGATTTCTAGCTTTATATTCTGAATCAAAGGCATCCAAACAATAGTCAGTTTTAATTCTACCTCATTGTATTGGCTCACAATTATAGTTCAATAAGAAGGTGCAATTTCACCCAAATGCAAATAATTGAGTGGAGGGGCCTGGCTGGTATAAATAAATGATTCAGTTCTGCTCAGAGAGAGCAGCTGTTGGAGCTGGAGTCCATTGGAGCGGAATAGTGAGGGACAGAGAGAGAGTCTTGAGGAAGCCTGAAGGGAGCCAGGAATATGAGCTGGGCAATCTGAAGGTCAACTAAGAAGAGAGCAAGGCTCTATGGCAGCCTTCAAGGAAGAGCTGCTGTCAAGTGACAGCTGGTTGTTGTGAATCTGAGGTGGCAGTTGTTGCTGAACCAGGTTGAAGAGCATGGCTGCAATCCTGAGAGAAGCCTGAAAGACTCCAGAGTGGAAAAAGTGAGAATCAAGTTAAAGACTGTACATAAGCTCCTCTTGCTGCAGTAAGGAGGCTTGGCTAGGGGATGAAATTGTCCCCTCACCTGGCCAACTTCTGAAACGAAGTCATCCTATTGCGTACACAATTGGAAGTAACAGTAATGAAGAACCCATAAGCCTTATAAGTAATCCTTTAACCATAAAGTCTATTAATATTATAATTAAATGTATAATGTTTTGTTTTCAACTTTAAACCTATGGTCTGTTTTGTCTCATGTCCACTCATAGCTTCTGAGCAGATATAGGGAATGAGTTATATGATGGCAGCAGAGACAAAGTGAGGAAAAACTAGATATATAAAACAATCCAAAGGTAAAATAAATAAATAAATGGAAATTAGCAGTAAAAAAAAAGAAAATTTTGGTGACTGATGGGGAAAATGCATCTAGATCATTGAGGTAAGAGATGGATAGGTGCTGAGTTAACAGGCTGACATAGGGTGCCATAACATAAAAGATCCCCCTTCCTGGTCACTGTAAAAGGAACTTCCACAGGCTGCAGCACAACCAGAAGGGCCTCTTGTGTAGGGCATTAGTACAGGAGAAAACATTCCTTCAGATTATCTGGTCTCAAGTTGTTTAGGGCTTTGTACGTCAATTCCAAAACCTGAAACTTGGGCCTGGTAACAAACTGATAGGTGTGCAGTTCTTCTAATAGAGCTGTTATATGCCTGCGGCAGGGCCAGCACCAGGCATGACCAGCCTGCCCTAGGCCTATGGAGCCTGCACACACACCTCACCTACATCTCCTGTAGCTTCAGGTGAATGCCCTGTGTGCTGCGCGAGCATGGCTACCATCAACCAAGATGGTGACAGGGGCTTCCCTAACAGACTGATGCCCCTGCCGCCATCTCGGTTGATGGCACACATGCACACTGTTGCATTCACACATGCCTGCCATCAATCAAGAAGGCGGTAGGGGTGTCAGCCCCTTAAGGAAGCCTCTGCCACCATCTTGGTTGATGGCAGATATACGCGCACAGCATTCACAGTAACAGGAGAGGTAGGTGGGGCATGCAGACAGGCATTGCAGGCCTGCGTGGACTGTATGGGGGGGCCTGGGAGTCAATTCTGCCACAGATCATGGAACGGGAGTGCTACCCCCCCACCCTAAGGAGGGGCCTTTGAGCGGGCCCTTCGCCAGGGCCTGACCTGGCCATCCTCTGGCACCAGCCTTGGCCTGTCACCAAGAGCTCCACTCGGCAAGCCACCTGCTGCATTCTGTATTAGCTGCAGCTTCCAGACCAACTTTAAGAGCTGTCCCATGTAGAGCACATTACAGTTATTGAGTCTTGAGGTTATCAGTGCAGGAGTCACTGTGGCAGTGCTTTTCCTGTCCAGGAATGGCTATAGCTGGCAGTCCAGGTTAACCTGATAAAAGGCACTCCTAACCACTGCAGCCACTTGAGCCTCCAATGACAAAGCTGGATCCAGGAACATCCCCAGAACATGTATCTACTCTTTCAGAGAGAGTGCAACACCATCCAGACCAGGCAATTTGCCCAATTCCTAGAGCCAGGAACCATCCATCCACAAGGCCTCTGCCCTGCCAGTATTCAATTTCAATTGATTTATCACCATGCAGACCATGACTGAGTTTCTCCAGTCTCCCTCCACTCCACATTTCAGACCATGTGCCGTGATTCTTCCGTAACATATGCATCTCTGGCCAACAATGGTTCTATTCACAGAGTGATTGTTGTTATAAACAATCAAATATGCCAGTACACTTACCAGGGTTGTTGTGAGGATAAAATTGGGAAGGGGAGAACCATGCTTGTATTCCAGCTTGACCTCCTTGGATGAAAAGTGAACTATATATGTAAAAATAATGAACAAATGCACACC
The DNA here is from genome assembly GCF_030035675.1 of Rhineura floridana. Lineage (NCBI taxonomy): Eukaryota > Metazoa > Chordata > Lepidosauria > Squamata > Rhineuridae > Rhineura > Rhineura floridana. The sequence goes on from NC_084482.1 coordinate 41,727,049, forward strand.
AAAGGCAGAAATACCTTTGACTGATGAATGGATGACATTGTTGATAAGAGCACTATAGTTGTTACAAGGGATAAAAAGGAACTATAATAAATGCCCTTAAGATATGCAGGGAGTGTTGGGCTCTGACTGGTCACTTGCTAGCTGTAGGAATGTAGCTGGTTGGAACAAGGCTTTAGGAGGAAAATGTGTCAATTCCCATTCTAATTCTTAAGGGCAGTAGATTCCCCTGTACAAGCCAGTGGAATGGTAAAATTGACTGAGCTGGTTTAGTCAATTTCAAATATGAGGGAAACTTAAAAACAAAACAGAAAATGTACTGATGTGTCAGTCAGGTAATTGCTGAGGACAAGTAGTGTTGAAGTGGTATTTGTTCTCTACCCCCCCCACACACACACACTGTGAAAACACGTGTTTAAGCACCACTGTTTATTTATTAATTAAATTTATCTCCCCCCTTCCTCCCAAACGGAGTCCATTTAATATGCTAAACAGTTTTCAATTTAAAAAAAAGTTCTAGCAGTGCACTGCATGGGTGTTGAGTAGGGTTGCCAGGTACAGGGCCTGAGACTGATCCTGTATCTTTAGGAGAAGAGAAAGTCAGCCACATGCAGGTGTTCTTGCAACCCTGTAATGAGAAAAACCACAAGGTAGAATTCTCCCTTCCCCCTGCACAACTTTTAAAGATACAGAAGACCTCTTGGTTGCCAGGCCCGGCCTCCTAGAGGTCTTCTGTATCATTAAAAGTTGTGCAGGGGGAAGGAAGAATTCCACCTTCTGGTTTTTCCCATTACAGTGTTGCAAGAACACCTGCACTTGGCTGCCTTCTCTTCTCCTAAAGATACAGGATCAGTCTGAGGCCCTGAACCTGGCAACCCTATTTCTCATATGTTGTAAGATAACATTTGATGACGAGCACACCTGAGCTGTATGTAGCCAATTGCAAGTTGTCAGACCCAGTTTTTCTCATAGAAAGGGTTTTGATATCCTCTGGCCTCTTACAAGCAGATCCTGAATCCTATATAAACCTTTTTCCTCCCATCTTTGATATTGAATGTATTTTTATCTTTGTCTCTGAATTCAGGAAAATCTGGAAATGGGGTGAGAGGATAAAGGCTAGGTACTAGTGGCTTTCCCCCAACATTTCTGTACTAGGAGCATAGCCTGGAGGAATGGATTAGTAAACTGTCTAAGCTGTAGCCATGATGTAGATAGAAAAGGCCACCGATTTCTCCAACTCCATGGCTTCCCATAGTGTCTCTTTCAATTGGTGGTCTTAATGTATGTAATGGCTGTTTTAGTTCTGGGCTGGGTATCACATTTTATTGTGCTGGTTTTGTACCTGTGTTTTTATGCTGGCTATCTCTCAAGTTTGCAGTTTTATTGTAGCATAGTTTTATTGTTATGTTCAATTCTCTTTTATTTGTAACACCACCTAGAGAATTTATTTTATGACTCATCTCATAAATAATCACATCCTTAGCGATTGAAATGAGATGGAATTAGACATCAATCACTCTTCCATCAAATGTGGCTTGAATATTATATGGCCAGGCATCGTCTAAATTCTGCATTGCACTATACAGCATAGTTCATGATGCTGTATAAAAGCAGATTAAATAGAGGCTGACAAGGTTTGCCTACAAGTTTTCTTGTAAGAACCTAAGTTTACAGGATACAGTTTGATTTTCTATCAGGCAAACTTTGTAGGTTATTTGTTTCTAGTTTTTGAAAAGTTCTACTTTGGTTAGAAGTATGAAAGGTGTGTGGGAATGTCCAGGTTGAAACTGAAGTTCAGGCATGTGCTGACTGCAATGCTTTAGGCAAGCCCTGATTTCTTCAATCTCGCTATTCTCCCCCCACTGCTTTTTTCTCATACGACTATAATTATACTGAGGCAAATTTATAGGATAATTGTACAAGTTACCAAGGTAACTTAAAAGTACTTTAAACCCATATAAAATACTGTATATCAATATTACTTATTATTATAAAGTTAACTTTAGTCAAAATGGGCCACTGGATGCTAGTCCTTACTATTTCCACCACCTTTTAAAGAACAAAAGACAATGCTTAGGCTCAATTATAGCCCCCCCTAGAGGAACAATTAAAAAAATACAAGTTGTATGAGAGAAACCATCAATCCCAAATTATAGATGTAGGTTTGCAAGCTATGGATTCAGCAACAGCAGCAAACCTAGTGGAATGTAAACCCTTTGACATGCCTGAGCTTGTAAGAAGTCAACAGTCAAGGTTCATTTGGAACACATAGCTCACAAGTTAGAAATAGGCTGACCTGATGGAAAGGGGAATAAGAGTTTTTAATGTCTTTAATAGCTGTGTAGAAGAGGGAATCCTTCCCTGTGAAACAATCTGCACCTGCTGCAATTCAGCTTTCTGGGATAGGAGCCTTGCCATCTGTTGCTTTGCATCAGATCAACTAGGTTTAGTACTTGATCACAGGAGAGGGTCCATGGATAGGAAAGGAAGCGCCACACCTGACTTTTAAGAAATCACAAGAGTCAGTATTTATTTACTGTGACAAAGGGTATGCAATTAAACCAGTGCTGTCCAGCATCTTTTAAGTTACACAAGGATCTTAAAACAGAAGCATGAGGAGGATTTTATTACAGGGATGCCCATTTTGAGGGCAGGGTTTCCTGTGCCTTGAACTGCTACATAATAGCAAGCAAACCCAGGCGGACTTCTCCAGCATGTGGATTCAGTAATAGGATAGGAAAAGGCTTTATCTGTTGAGTTTCTGCTTGCCACATAGCTAACAAACGCAGACCTGCTGGAAAAGGAGATGGCAACAACAGCTAGGGCCAAAGCTCAGCACTCAGAAAGCATATTTGGGGGCAGCAGCCAACAGGCCCTGCATCAGAACCTGGACTGGCATGCTGGGCCCACCGGAGCAGATACTGGTCAACCCAGCATCCTTTATTTCTGATACTGGCTGAGCATGTTAATGGTTACAGATGCACATCTGTTATTTTTACTTTAAAAAAATGTATTTTCTACAATAGCGTGATACGTATTCCCAAATAGCAGAGGCACACTGCCTTTTATTCCTGCAGTCATAGTGATGCTACGATATGAGTTTTATCTTATTTATATATTGCATTATATCCCACCCTTTCTCCAGGGAGCTCAAGGTGGCATACATGGTTCTTGCCTTCCTCACTTAATCCCCACAACAACCCTGTTAGGTAAGTTAGCTTGAGAAGCAGTGACTGGCCCAAGGTCAGCCAGTAAGCTTCGTGGCTGAATGGGGATTCAAACCCTGGTCTCCAAGGTCCTAGTCCAATGCTCTAACCACTTCACCACACCAGCTTTTTTTAAATGCAAAACTGAACATCAGTTTTTAAAAACAAATCAGAGTTGGCAAGCTTTTTGCTTTAACTTTTGCTTAATGTACGTGATTATCAGTGCCCTTGTAAAGCCATTAAATCCAGGGACTAAAATTAAATACCTGCAGCAGTGGGTGGCAATCCTGTCTTGGTTCTTTCTGATTAAAGTCCACACCATTTTACAAAATAAGAGATTTAATCCTTAGGTGGAAGTGGCATCTTTGGATCTAACTGAAAAGAAGAGGTAAGTGGCATATTTTCTAGTGTGTTGAGATCAATATTAATATGTGCTTAGTCAGAACATATAAACATATATATGTTTAGTCTGTTGTAGTTGAGTGCGGATGACAGGATCAATCTCCAGTTATGCTTTAAGATTGCTGCAAACTGATACGGCTACGTGTATGTAAAATGGAAATGGACTGCCTTCAAGTCGATCCCGACTTATGGCGACCCTATGAATAGGGATTTCATGGTAAGCGGTATTCAGAGAGGGTTTACCATTGCCTCCCTCTGAGGCTAGTCCTCCCCATCTGGCTAGGGCCTGCTCAGCTTGCCACAGCTGCACAAGCCAGCCCCTTCCTTGTCTGCAACTGCCAGTTGGGGGGCAACTGGGCTCCTTGGGACTATGCAGCTTGCCCACGGCTGCACAGGTGGCAGGACACGTAACCCCTAAGCCACTCACTGTGGGGGTGATCTTTAGCTGACCCTTAACACCCAGGAGACACAAGCGGGGATTTGAACTTACAGAGTCTGGACTCTCAGCCAGGCTCTCCTCCCCACTGTGCTATAATTAACTACAAAGTCAGCTATGATTTATTCAGAGAGATTCTATATCCCTCCCTCCATTCAGCACCCATGTTGGTGGTTCACCAGAGAAAACAGTTTGCCCTCTTCCATCCTAAGAATCTGACTGAACACAGTGGTTATTTTAGTGTCCTCCAAAAAGGAAGAGAGTGGGCCTGAATTTTGTCATAGAGCCTCAGAAAAAGATTACTCCTGGAGCAGCTTGTGTTGAAGGAAAAAAAAGTGGGTGCCAGGGCTTGCTTTGCTCATAAGTATAATGGCAGTGGCATTACATAGATGTCAATCATTAAGAACGTGGCTACATACCTCCATTTCTGCTGTTGTACTTTGGAATGATGCTAGAGTATCCCAGAAACTTGGGGATGCTCAACTGAAGAGGGCCACAAGAGAAAATAGCAATTATAAATCCACATACTTACATTGCCTTGCAAAAGTAATCAGACCCCTGACCACGTCTCTCATATTATTGCATTTCAAATGGTACACTGTAATTTCATTCTATATATACTATTTTGAAAGACTGAAACTCAAAATCAATTCCTGTAAGGTGACATTGGTTTTATGTTGGGAAATGTTTGTAAGAAACTTAAAAAACTGAAACATTATGCTTGCATAAGTATTCAACCCCTGTGCTGTGGAAGCTCCCAGTTTACACAGATGAAAGAAATTGCCCTATCGAGGACACAATTACCTTACCATTGGCCTCCACCTGGGAACCATTAAAGTTGCTGACACATTGTCAGGATAAAAATCCCACTGTTGGAGGATCATTGGTCAGGCTGTGGATCTGAAGGAAAATGAAGACCAAAGAGCATTACACAGAATAGGGAGATAATGTAATACGGATGCTTAGGTTAGGAAAAGGGTACAAAATAATATTCAAGTGTTTGGATATCCCAGTGAGCACAGTTGGATTAATAATCAGGAAGTGGAAGCTGCATCACACCACCCAGGCATTGCCAAGAAAAGGCTGTCCCCCAAAACTTAGCTCTTGAACAAGGAGGAGACTTGTGAAGAAGCCACAGAGAGGCCAGCAATCACTTTGAAGGAGCTACAGAGTTCAGTGGCTGGGAGGTGAGTAATGGTGCACCAGTCAACCATATCAAGAGCTCTGCATAACACTGGCCTATATGGGAGGGTGGCAAGAAAGAAGCCATTACTCAAAAAGCAACATCTGAAAGCACTTCTGGAATTTGCCACAAAGCATGAGAGTGCCCCAGCTGCAATGTGGGAAAAGGTTTTGTGGACAGATGAGACCAAGATAGAGGTTTTCAGCCAAAACGCAAAGTGCTATGTGTGGCACAAATCTAACACTGCCCATGCCTCAAGACACACCATTCCTAGTGAAGTATGGTGGTGGCAGCATCATGGTGTGGGAATGCTTCTCATCAGCAGAGACTGGGCATGTTGTTAAAACTGAAAGAAGAACAGATGGAGCAAAATACAGGGAAATACTGCAAGAGAACCTGCTTCAGTCCACTAAAAATCTGAAACTTGGGAGGAAATCACTTTTCAGTAAGACAATGATCCCAAGTACAAGGCCAAAGCAACACAGGAGTGGCTCAAGAACAAAGAGGTGAATGTCCTACAGTGGCCCAGTCAAACTCCTGATCTCAATCCCACTGAGAATCTGTGGCGTGCTTTGAAAGTTGTGGTCCACAAGCAACATCCAACCATCCTGAATGACCTGGAGCGAATCTGCCAAGAATGGGCCCAAATCCCTCTGACACTGTGTGCAAGGCTGGTGCATATCTACCCCAAAAGACTTAAAGCTGTTATTGCAGCAACGAAAGGAGACTCTACCAAATATTAATGTGTGTGGGTCGAATGCAAGCAACGTTTTAAGTTTTTTATGTTTCTTACAAACATTTCCCAATATAAACCCCATGTCACCTTACAATAATTGATTTTGAGTTTCAGTGTTTCAAAATAAAATATAATACAGAATGAAATTATAATATACCATTTGTTATTCAGTAATATGAGAGCATTGGTCAGGGGTCTGATTACTTTTGCAAGGCACTGTATGTGATAGTTTCACCAGTGTGGTGCGTGGCTGGCCATAACCTGTGACAGGCATCTTCTTGGTGGTAGTTTTCCATTTTGGAATGCCATTCTCCGTGAAGTGCATCTGCCTCATTATAAACATTCAGGAAGAATTTAAAAACATTCCTGTGTACCCAAGCATTTGATGGCTGATAAATGTTCTTGCAACCCTGAAACTATTAGCTGTTGGGGTATGCAACTTTTAATGTTTAGATGTTTTTAAATGGTTTAGATACATTTTATTAAATACTTACTAAGCCGATCTTTTAGCAAAGGAGAAAAGACAGCAGCAAAGGCATACAAGGTTGCTATAGGCCTTAGAGATAGTCTTGGAGTGCACCCCGCACTTCTTAACAAAAAGTAGTAATAATACATTCCAATGAACTGGCCTTTTATTCTCTAGAGTAAGCAGCTATTCCAAGTATTTCCTGGACAGCTGATGCCTGTTAGAAGCCTTGAAGCATTTTGCAATACTGCCCTATCATAAAGTTATTTCCAGAAGAAAAATGTGAAACTATGTAAGTTTTCAATAAATTAAGCCTATCTTTAAAAAACGTCATACATAGGAATTGACAAACATCTAACGGCCAAAATCAGGCACTGACTAGCAGATATGTGAACTAATGATAGTCTGGATCTACATTTTAGGCATATACCCAGTAAGACTGTTTCTCCATTTTAAAAGCATACCCCCACATGCTGTATCAAAGACTAGCTTTGCAACTCTGCTAGGCTTAAAAGCTGTCCACTGTTGACCAAAGGAAGGGCTCAGCCTCACTGGATATGTACAGCTATATGTTGGCCATTATATGAAAAACTCATCCAATTTTGACAGGTTAATCTCCCACACCCCCTCTAGGATCCACACCTTAACGTGGTGAGGGGGTTTGAGTGTCAAAGAAGCTGAGAGCAATGCTGTCAGGAGTCTAGACCAAGAGGCTAGACTCCTAGCAGGGACACCCAAGGTGGAATGGTCAAAGCTGAGACACCAGACTAAAATGCATCCAGACTCAGAGAAAGGCAATGATAAACCACCTCTGAATACCTCTTACCACGAAAACCCTATGAACAGAGTATACAAAATGCAAAATGAGATAGTGCTGGAAAATGAGACCGCCAGGTCAGAAGGCACTCACTGAGCTACTGGGGAAGAAGAAAGGACGTAGCACTGTGACTAATGATGCAGCTGGGTCAAAGCTGAATGGAAGCTCAGAGGCTGATGTGCACAGATGCAAAGAGAGAGTCCGGATTTGTAAGACGCACACAATAGGAACATGGAATGTGAGAAACATGAACCAGGGAAAGTTAGAAATTGTCAAGCAAGAAATGGAACGTAGTGAATTAAAATGGATGGGAATGGGATATTTTCAATCAGGCAACTACAAAGTATTTTATGCAGGAAATGAGAAATTAAGAAGAAACAGGATTGCTTTAATAGTGAGAAGTAATGTAGCAAAAGCAACTAGGAGCTATAACGCAAGGTCTGAGCGAGTGATATCAATGAGATTTAACAGGAAACCTATTAACATAACCATCATCCAAGTCTATGCTCCAACGGCAAATGCAGAAGAAAAAGAATTAGAGATTTTACAAAGAAGTACAGGAAGAAATTGATCACACACAAAACAGATGTGCTGTTAATCATGGGGGGCTGAAATGCAAAAGTAGGGAACACAGAAGAACTAGGAATTGTGGGGAAATGGGGCTTAGGAGACAGAAATGAAGCAGGAGAAAGTCTTATTGAATTCTGTGAAGCCAATAATTTGTTTCTTGCAAACACACTTTTTGAGCAACCGAAAAGATGACTGTACATGTGGACATCACCAAATAGTCATACTTTCTGCAAAAACAAGACCAGGAGCAGACTGCGGTACAGATCATGAACTGGTAATAATCGAATATCAAAGTAAAGCTAAAGAACAACAACAAAGCAATCATAATGCCAAAATACAATTTAATTAAGAACTATGGAGTGAAGGCAGAGATGATCAGGGAGGAAGGCAAAAAGACAATTTTGTTATGTGCCTTCAAGTTGATTACGACTCATGGCGACCCTATGAATCAGTGACCTCCAAGAGCATCTATCTTGAACTGCCCTGTTCAGATCTTGTTAGTTCAGGTCTGTGGTTTCCTTTATGGAATCAAACCATCTCTTGTTTGGCCTTCCTCTTTTTCTACTCCCTTGTTTTTCCCAGCATTATTGTCTTTTCTAGTGAATCATGGCTTCCCATGATAAAATACACCCATCTCACACCCTTTCCAATTCGGAACCAGTTGGTTTTTCCATATTCGTCCTTACAGTAGCCTCTTGTCTAGAGTATAGGTTGTGCATCAGGACCATCAGATGTTGTGGTACCCCCATTTCTTTTAATGCATTCCATAGTTTTTCATGATCTACACAGTTAAAGGCTTTGCTGTAAGCACAGGGTGATTTTCTTCTGAAATTCCTTGGTCTATTCCATTATCCAACGTATGTTTGTGATATGATCTCTGGTACTTCTTCCCTTTCTAAATCCAGCTTGGGCAGCTGGCATTTCTCGCTCCACATATGGTAAGAGCCTTTGTTGTAGAATCTTGAGCATTACTTTACTTGCATGAGATATTAAGGCAATAGTTCAATAATTACTGCATTCCCTGGGATCCCCTTTCTTTGGAATTGGGATGTATATTGAACGCTTCCAGTCTTAGGGAAGATCAAACTAGTAAGAATCTAGGGAGAAATGTGAGCACCCTTTTTTTGCTGACACACCTCTCCAACCTGCCAGTAGGCAATTATGAAGTACACTTCCAATTATAGCAATTCCTGCAATGCACTCTATGTGAGGCTGTCCTCTGCATGGATTTGGAAGGTCTAGCTGGTGCAAAATGTGGTGGCCAGACTGCTGATGGGAGCACATGGCCAACAACATGTAACACCACTTTTAAACATCTGCACTACTGCCCATCGACTACCAAGCCAGGTTCAAGGTTCCTGTCTTAATTTACAAATCCCTGAACAACTTAGATTCAGGGTATCTCAGGGACCTCTTGAAGCCTTATATCTCATCTTGATCACCTGCAGAAGCAGCTCTGGTCATCCTGAGTTGGCGAGGCTCATTTAACACTGACAAAAAATTGAGCCTTCAGTGTCATCAGCCCAGTTCTCTGGAATGCTCGGCCAACAGTTTTAGCAGGCGCCTTCTGTTTCCAACTCCTGCTGAAAACCTTTCTGTTCTGCCAGGCTTATGCAGGCAATTCTTTGTTTATTTGCAACTGTTAACCTTTGTTTTTATTGCATTTTTAATGTTTTTATTCTATGGTTGTTTTAAAAATATTGTAAACCGCTTTGATGTTTTTAATGAAATAGCAGTATACAAATATTTTTATAAATAAGTAAATACTAAATTGTACCTTGGACTTGGCATCACTATCCAAAGTGCATGTATAGTACTACAGTCTACTGGAGGCAGATGTTGACAAAAGCAAAAATGGTCCTGTGGCCTTTCCAAACTGGTCTGTCACACATGGGAACATGAGTAATGCAACAATCTCATCTCACCCTAGCTCCATACCCATCTCACGCAAGACACTTCCTGCTCAAAGTACACAGGTGTATTTATTCTGGGGACAATCAAACATCTGCAGAGCTTACAACTGATTTCCCATCTTCCTTTGCATTTTCAGTATTGGTGTGGAATTGCCCTCAATGGGAAGAGGTTCTACAATATACTTCACTGCAAGCTATACAGCTGTTGCAAAAGACTGATAGTTATTATATTTTGAACAAGTGAAAGTTTTTTTTTTTTATTAGCAAGAACAGTTACAAGAGCCCTTTTCCATCTTCAAAGAAAAAATAACAACTTAGGGTATAATTCAGATGCCAGTTTATTAAGTTTGAATAAGTACTCTTTAAAACCAGTTTGGAGGCTTTGTCTTGACAGCCAAGTGAGCTCTCAGGGGCAGGGACTCCTTTGAGATGGCTGTCACCAGGATGTTACTACATCATTGCTCTGCACGCCAGTGTGTGCATTTAGTAGGCCAGGTAGTGAAGGCTAGTTCAGAGATGCGGAACTGGAGAATTTACATTTATACAAAAAAACAAGTACAGGAAGACAGGTAATCAGTTCACAGGGCATACCCCCCTGCTGTGAACTGTTCAAGTAGTTTTCAGTTGCAACAAAGTGCTACTTCACATTTCACATAGAAAAGAGGCAGTAAAAAGATGGAGACAGACAAGACAGACTGGAGGTTGGATGCTGTGTAATATAGAAGATCTAGAAGTTGAAGGCATTGGTACTGTCTTGAATCTGAAAAGTATATGCATCAGTACTAGAGTCTGGAACAACGCTCTCGTCTTCTTCTTCCTATAGAAGTAGAAAAAGCTTTTATGTATAACAATCACAAGGGTAGAAGTGTGCAGCTCCAGCAGCCTACATGGTGGCTGAAGCCAATTAGTGGCAAGTCCCTTGTACCCATTAGCTGCAATCTAATTGCATAGGCTGCCATATATGAGACACAGAATTGCACTTGGGTACCTTAAAAAAGATGCAGAATGGGCTTTACACATCTAGCACAACCATCCCTCATCTTTGCTACCCAATAGTTTTTTTTACAGCACCACAATTTAACCTCGCTTCATCACTACAGTAGCAGTGACCATACCCTGCTATGGAGGATGCAACATGTTTTAACCCCTTAGCAGTGCAACAGAATGTGTTATGATACGGCATAACTGCAGCTGTTCCACTATACTGCAACCTCTACTCTGCTGGCTCATCTTACTCACCTCTGCTGAGAAATACTTCTCAATTAGATTTGAAGCAGACTTGTAAACTTGCTCATTTTCATGGGATTGTAGAGCTTCAATTTTGTCTAAGCCGCCACACTCTTCAATCATGATGCAAAGCTTTTCAGTCTCACCTATTTTCTCAGCAGCCTACAGAGAGAAAAGTCAATTTAATATTTAAGAACATACGAACATAAGAAGAGCCTGCTGGATCAGGCCAGTGGCCCATCTAGTCCAGCATCCCGTTCTCACAGTGGTCAACCAGGTGCCTGGGGGAAGCCCGCAAGCAGGACCCGAGTGCAAGAACACTCTCCCCTCCTGAGGCTTCCGGCAACTGGTTTTCAGAAGCATGCTGCCTCTGACTAGGGTGACAGAGCACAGCCATCATAGCTAGTAGCCATTGATAGCCCTGTCCTCCATGAATTTGTCTAATCTTCTTTTAAAGCCATCCAAGCTGGTGGCCATTACTGCATCTTGTGGGAGCAAATTCCATAGTTTAACTATGCGCTGAGTAAAGTACTTCCTTTTGTCTGTCCTGAATCTTCCAACATTCAGCTTCTTTGAATGTCCACAAGTTCTAGTATTATGAGAGAGGGAGAAGAACTTTTCTCTATCCACTTTCTCAATGCCATGCATCATTTTATACACTTCTATCATGTCTCCTCTGACCCGCCTTTTCTCTAAACTAAAAAGCCCCAAATGCTGCAACCTTTCCTCGTAAGGGAGTCGCTCCATCCCCTTGATCATTCTGGTTGCCCTCTTCTGAACCTTTTCCAACTCTAGAATATCCTTTTTGAGATGAGGCGACCAGAACTGTACACAGTATCCCAAATGCGGCCGCACCACGGATTTATACAACGGCATTATGATATCGGCTGTTTTATTATCAATACCTTTCCTAATTATCCCTAGCTTGGAATTTGCCTTTTTCACAGCTGCCGCACACTGGATCGACATTTTCATCGTGCTGTCCACCACAACCCCGAGGTCTCTCTCCTGGTTGGTCACCGCCAGTTCAGACCCCATGAGCATATATGTGAAATTAAGATTTTTTGCTCCAATATGCATAACTTTACACTTGTTTATACTGAATTGCATTTGCCATTTTTCCGCCCATTCACTCAGTTTGGAGAGGTCTTTTTGGAGCTCACATTTGACTTGTTGTATTAGCACCAGTTCAGTATTACAGAGGATCGTCTGGAGATCTATCTTCACACCAGCCTCACCTTCAAGGTTTAAGCGGAAGGAACTTCACATGGAATCTAGTGGAGCCTCAGACTCTGGAAATTTGACACTATAGCTAGAATTCCAGATGGAGCAAGAGTACGCCTACTTTTGAGAATACCTAGCCTCCATTGCCATTTCCCCCAGAAAATCCCTTTTAGATTAACAAGCACATAGTATAGATAATGCCAGTTTGTTATGGCAAATATTCTATGTATGTATTTATGACCAATAGGCAGAGGCATCTGTGTAACTTTAAATGACTGCTTACATAATGATTCCGTGCTGTAGCAATTAGAAGTGATTGCCCAACAGTTTGGGATATTGTTGCTTGAAATAGTTCCTTTGGGTAGGTAAATTATTGTGATTTCATGCAAATGAAATAACTTGAACCCCAAAGCTTCTACTGGTTGATCTTAACTTTACTGCTGTTAAAGTGAAGACACATGCTTAAATGCCCAACTTCTAGTTGAAGCCAGTCAGGCCTCTGTATACAGGGGAGGCACATTTGGAACCAGCACCCCCAAGTTCTTTTGTCAACTTACCACAAAGATATTATTAATAGCATCAAGAATCACTAGGACAGTCTTGCTATCTTTAACGACCAGCAGGTTCAACAGTGGCTCCATCACACCAGTCTGAACAAGGTATATGATCTGGCCAATTGTTCCACCACTTGTGTAGTTGGTTATAGCCCATACAGCTTCTTTTTGAGATTTGAAGTCTCCCTGTTTAATATATAGGAAGTATCATGGAGGCAGCAATGACAATCTGGAAGAAGTCTAAGGAAAGTCTGGGCACAGAGGCCTCATGTGGAAAAACTAAAAAATTCTGAGATGCTTATGAATGTCAGTGAAACCGTTGTATACCAATGTGTAATTGTTACAGCTTCTGTCCAGCCCTTCAAAGTGCTTTCTAATAAAAAATACTTAACGGCTACATTTGCACATCATGCTAAACCATGGTGAAGGGTGACATGCATGAACTAGAACAAGCTCAAGTAAGCTTTGGGTTCTTGCACCCCACTCCTCCACCAACCATAAACGGAAGAAGAGAGGGGAACATGTAAGCCCAGTTAGGCTTCTTTCAGTAAGTTGGACTTGTTCCAGTTCATGCACTTTTACTAGTTTAGCACAATGTGTGAATATGGTTGCTGAATGTGCTTTATTCAAGACAAAATACAGCATTAAACAATTGCATTTCCTGTATATATTTCTATGTCCCAAAACGGCCTTTTTTTTAACCCTAAGCCTGTGGTCACCAACATAGTGTCCATGAAGTCTCAGTCCTCCCTGGCCAGGAAATACATAAGGCTAAAGGAGGGACAGTGATTTTCAGCTCTGGATGCTTTCCAAACCTCAGGTTAATTCTCTGGGATCCAACTGACCCCCAAACCTTGGAAAAGCAAAGTGCATGCTCTTATCTTTTTCTCTCCATGTTGGGGTGATGGTGTGTGATCTGGGGGAGAGAAGTGAGCTGACAGTGTGGCACTCATGGCACTTGCTCTAAAGTGTGCCTGCAGGTGTAAAAAGGTTTGCAAGCCCTGTCCTGAACTGCAGGTTCATAGTTTCCTTAGTTTGTAAAGTAGCAAGTAAATATGGTGAAGCATCTTATGGTACAAGCTATATTTTCAGACCTAGCATCCGGCACTTTTGTGACTGTTTTTATTTTTTAAAAAAACTGCAGATCTATGTGCCTTTTCGTGATTTTAAGTACAGTGTGTGTCCTGGTAGTGAAGCTGCTTATGAAAGTTGTTCTGTTTTCTATTTTTAAATAAAAGTAGTGTAGTAGAGATTATATTTGATTGAAGCTGCCTGTATTGTATTAAATCTCAGCAAGCCCGTACAAGCAACAAAGAAATGACTCAAATGTCTTCCTCCATGTAAATTTCTCATTTTAGCCTCTTGGGTTTACCTGAGGTAGAAACGGCATGTAAGGACAAAGTTCTCTCTCTTTTACCTTTTTCAAGATGCCAACAAGATACAGGATGAGCCCATGATCCACAACCTTCTGAATTTGGTCCTGCCGGCCTGCAGTGATGTTAGACATGGTCCATGCTGCTTCTTTCTGGATGTTGTTTTTGTGGTGAGTAAGCAGGCTTGGGAAGACAGCGAGTGCTCCAGAATCTATTACAGCCTGAGTTTGGTCGTCAGTCCCTGTAACAATGTTTCCTATGGCTCTTAACGAAGGTGTCTGGAAAAAGTTTTAAGCCACTTAAGAGGAGCATCTTTGTAGCACACACATATCAAGCTACCTGTCAGGCTATTAAATAAAAAATATCAAAGCAAGTGTGACATTGCCAAATCAACTGTTCACCCAGACAGCAAGACAGTCTCCAGTGGGCCAGGGATCCATCCCCATTACAACCATAACATTGCTATCTGTTGGCGGCAGCAGCAGACCAACGGTGATAACCTAAAAAGATCTTATTTAAGTGCGTGCAGCGAGGAATTCTTACATGAACTTTTAGTGGACCCTGGGCTATTAAGGGACTAATTATGTATTGTAAAGTGGCATAGGTATGCCCAGAGAGAAAATTAAAGGAATGTTGTCAGTTATGGCTGTCAAAGCGTGAGGTGAGCTTCCTGGAGAGGGGATCCAATTTCCCCCACCCCCAAACCTTCCTCAGTGCACTTGTACCTTGAACGAGCAACGTGTCCACAGATTAATTCACTCAAGTGGTGTCTGAAAAGCTACCCTATGTTAGGTTTTTTCCTTTCTTAGATTCATGAGTCATGAATCTAAGAAAGCATGCTGCCGGCTGATAGCTTACTTCCTTTATGTCTGGCACAAGAGGAAGAAACAGAAGTACTAAAGAGTGCCAGTTACTCCAAGTTTACAGTTTTGGCCTCTGCCATAAGACTTAAGGCTGCACCTCCTGCCTCCCTGGAAGAACATCATGGCATGACGGAGGCCAACCAGGCCCCATCCAGCAGTCAGGGAAGGAACACATGACCTCCAACACTTGCTTCCTCCCCATCCCCTTTCGTTTCTGTATTGTGTGTGTTAGATAATGACCCTGAGGACAGGGATTTTTCAAGATCTGAACAGGGTTCAGAACATTTTAAGTACTTTAATTTTTAAATGAAGCGTGGCTTACTGCTGATGTGTATGAGTACAGGAAAAATAATTAGCCCTACCAGGTGTTAGCGAGAGGAAGCTAAATTATGCATTCCCCCACTCTGCAATTATTGTAGCTGTACAATAAGATCCTGGAATTTGAGTTACATTTGAAGTGCAATCCTAATCGTTTGTACACAGAGTAAGTCCTATTGAATTCAATGGGACTTACTCCCGGGTAAGTAGGGTTAGGATTGCAACCTTACTTACTGAAAGGATTCCTAGCCAGAGAATGCCACAGCAAAGCCTGAAGTTAAAAACAGCACACTTCTCAGGAGCAACTTGCTGTTTTGCTAAGATAGCTGCCTATGTTTAAAAGTCAAGATCTAGCACCAGATCAGTTCACAAGCAAGATTTCTAAGCACCACAAACACTTCATTAGCTTACCATTATTGGAATTTCTCCACAACCCAGCAGCTTCACTAGCTGTGGCACCAGTCCTGTTTTTACCACTATTTCAATTCTGTCATTCGAGCCATCAGTCAAGTAGGAAATAGCCCAGCATGTGTCTGCCAAAACTTCATGGTCATGGTGATGCAGTAAGCGAACCAAAGTAGGAAGGATCTGCTCAATAGCTTCTATGGGTGGTGCAGGGTTCTTGTTACGACACAGGTTTGACAGGGTCCAGGTTACATTGCGCAGATAGCCAAGCTGAAAACAATCATGAAGTTGATTTACTAGTGTTGCCGTTGCTTTGACATAGCAGACTCTAGCACCAAAATTGCTGCCACAATGCTTACATACTTACAGCTATAGAAGAGAGATCAGGAACAGCAAGCAAAGCCAAAAGCGGATCAAGTGCACCATATTTAATGACTAAGTCTCTGTAAGCAGAACCATCACCTGAAGGTAGAGATTGAGATAAGAGACTGTCAGACGGATGCCACCATATCTTAATCGCACAGAGCTGTATTTTTATGAGTTTGCAGTCACTGAAAGCCACTTTGGGTTGTGAGTGGGGAGCTGGCTTGCAACCAACCCAGTATCAAATCAGCTTCCAGTGAAAAGCACAACAGAAGTCCTTAACAGGACCCATCCCCTAGCAGTTACAGATATTGATCAGCAGATACCACCACACGGAAGGAGTTTCTCAACATCAAGAACTCTGCACACTTGCGCAAAGCCCTATAAATTAGTGTGAGGTCAGTTTACCTTCAGGATACTGCAGCTTGGAGTCTGCAGAATTCCTGCGGTAAAACACCCAGGCTGAAGAGTACAAAGGATGAGGACATGCCGGTCAACTCTACCTTGAGCATGTGGCGCATATGCATCTGTGGCTGACCAAAGAACTGTGCTTTCTCCCACAGCCTCTTCAAGTGACTTCCACACACACGTTCCACCACTACCCTAATTCTTGTCAATAAACAGAGAAGTCTGAAGGACTTCCACAGAATTATGCAATGAAGCAAAAATTCCTTAATACTAGACAGTACTGTATTTAGATCTCAACATTTAAGCTGTTGGTGTAGGATTACTTTCTTTCTGGTCACAATATTAGCAAGACTACAGCTACAATAGATTTAATAGGAAAATGAGTATAATTTCTTCATTTTGCAAATACATTTCTTACAAGAAAAAGTATCTCATGCAATGTATAGCTCAGATGAATTAGCCTACCTGCAATATTTCCTAAAGCCCACACAGCCTGTTCACTGATGTGAATATGAGGAGAAGCCAGCAAGGAAATAAAGGCAGGTATTGCTCCACCATCTACTACAGCTTTTGTCTGTTCAGAAGTGCCAGAGGCAATGTTGGTCAGCGCCCAAGCAGATTCAAACTGAATAGGGCTGCAATCTGTTCTTCCCAAGAAGGACACAAGCTTTGAGATCAAGCCAGCTCTGATTATTTGGTCTATAGGGGGCTGCTTTTCTCGGGATAGGAGTTTCCTACAAGGAAGAAGAAAGAAGTTGGTTTGGCCTATTAACATTTTAGAGTCCTCAAATCCATTGCAATCTGATTGTTACCCCCTGTTCTGTGTTATGTGTGACCAACACCATAACATATCTAGAAATGGTGGTTATCAGGCTCGTGTATTTCAGTGAAGTGAAATAATGTGCCATTTTCTGCCAAATCTTGCACGTGGGCTTAAAATTCCCAACTTCAATCGCAATATTCATATATTAAAGCACCAGTTTTTTGAACTCATATAAGAGAACTGAAGTTTTCCAGCAGCTAGTTCTAATAGTGATGTGACTGAATGTATTGTTCTAAAAGCGATCCCCTAGCTCCCAATGATTCACAATTAATGCTTTGGAGAAACCCTCTCATTACCACATTATGCCATCAGCCTGGTTCATAGCTATGTTAATGAATTAGTCAAGATTGTAGAAGCTTTAATATACATCAGTGACAGATGCTTGCCTGAAGCAGTCCAGATGGGGATTTGTGTCCTAACATTTTAGCTGTTTACATTATTCTCCAGTTTTATTGTTACCCACCTTTGGGACTAGAAGACATTGAGTTGGAAGTTTAGGCAGGCATCCTGCAACATACATTCAGACTTGCGCTATATAGTTTTAGTTATGTTTCCCATCCAACAATGCACTCAACTATTTAATGTTTAGGACAAGATATAGCACATGACCAAAAAAGCCAATAAAAGTTTGTTTTATTATCTTCCATGTGGAGAACTGTGTAAAATGCTAGCAAGTCACTGTAAATACTAGCTTGTATAGAACCTCAAATTATAATCAGTGTCACAGCTCTTATCCCGAGTCATTAGCTTACCACATTCAAGTTGTAAGCAACAGCGTTGCTTCTTTATGTTTACCTGGCAGCCTGGGTGGCCTGCAGCTGGAATTCCACATTATTGCTGTTGATGCCTTTAACAATGTCGTCAACAGACCAGTGGACAGTGGCCTACAACAATAACAAAATTAAATGATTCATATCTACATTAAGCTTATTTGTCATTTACCAATATCCTGGCCCAAACTAAATTACATCTTAAAACTGGTGTATGTGTGCGTATATCTATATATAGAGAGATATACATACACATATCTCTCCATCCCTTGGATTTACAACTGTCTTCATTGGGAAAGGCTATAGTGTAAGAATTCCTTCCAACACTCCAGATGGTTTCCAATATTGACCATGCTCAAATTAATTTTGTTCTTAAAAGAAAAGCAGATTTAGGC
The DNA here is from genome assembly GCF_030035675.1 of Rhineura floridana. Classification (NCBI taxonomy): domain Eukaryota; kingdom Metazoa; phylum Chordata; class Lepidosauria; order Squamata; family Rhineuridae; genus Rhineura; species Rhineura floridana. The sequence goes on from NC_084482.1 coordinate 41,745,498, forward strand.
CACAAGTTTGCTACTCTGTACTCAAATACTGAAACCATGCATTTCACTATGCTACATAAATAGGAAAGGTACATAACTCAGCAGAAGAACACATGCTTTGCATGCAAAAAGGTCCTGATTTTAATCCTTGATACCTGCAGACAGGGTTGGGCAAGAATCCTGCCTGAAACCCTCAAGAGTTGCTGCTAGTCATTCCAGAAAATACAGAGTTAGATGAACCAATGGGTCAATTCAGTAGAAAGCACCTTCCTATGGGCAACATCCATTGGTGACAGGCTGCTAATGAAATTGAATCCCTTAAGAAGGGAGGCAACCACCAATCCTCTCACCCTCTTTGCTGCCACCCACGTCTCCTAGATCTGCTTGAGTATATCTCCTTACTGCCTGGAGCAGATTTAAAGTGCGTACTGTAGGGGGGAATGCGCTAAGGGACTTCCTTCCATTAGCAGTCACCGCTGGCAATACTTATGTTCTACTGATTTTCAACAAGGCACCCAGAAAGAGAGCCCAAAGGCCAACTCCTTTGAATTAGGTGCCTACCTGATTGTTCCGGTTGTTCTCTTGTAGAGGTGAAGTGGCATCATCAGGAAAAGTGCCAACATTTCTTCTTTTAAGCATCTGATCATCTTTCTTAGCTTTCCTCAGTTCCACATTGACTTCCATCCGCCGCCGCCGCATTTCCTGGTGAAAACACAGCATTTTAAAACTGAAGGATATTTTTCAACGGAAAGTAATACTACAATGACAGTCAGCTGGCAGGTTACTCACACTGGAATCCTTTCCCTTATTTTTGAATCTGTTCAGACGGGCAGCTGTCCCACCAGCGTTCTCATTGGCAGACATTTTTGATCTTGATGTAGTAGAGAAGTTTTCAAATCTACAAGAAGAGTTCCTTGTTAGAAGCTAGCATTTTGAGTTTATGCATTACATTTATATACTGTCTTTCTGCCAAGGCACCCAAAAGAACTTACACATTTAAAATACTAAAACAAATGATTGTAAAATGTAAAACTGTCCCCATGGAGTTGTAACAATACCAAGACCAGTTCAAGAATCTGCAGCCCCAGCCCGCATACTCAGAAATTAAGCCCTACTGATTTTAACAGTCTTGGGAACCTGTACAAGTATTGTAAAATACTTAACATCCATTACCTTGTTAACACCAAAAAGAGAATAAAATTTATTTGGCTTTTTAGGCTGCAGTTAACTTCTCCTACAACATTTACTTTTTTTTGTCCACTCAGACATCTCATTACAAAACTTGTTCTTGTCATTTGAAATAATTGCCAAATCAATGGAATTATCGTGATGTTAAGATATTAAGGATGCAATCTTATAAACAGTTAACTAGGAGAAAGCCCCCCTAAACTCGGGGGGGGCCTTCCGAGTATACTTGCATAGGATTGTATTGTAACTCACGCAGCTTCAAGTTTTTCGTCACTGAAGTAGGAATGTAGTGACCGGCAGGAGTTATCACTGACCCCTTACCAACAGAATGAACAGCTTCGCTACAGTTAGGACCTTAACACTCCATCAGGATTTAAAACCAAACAACGCTTTATCAGTCCTCAGGGAGCTGGACCTCATGCTTTCTGGACCACGATTCTTTAGAGCTGTAATCCTACCCGTAGTTACTTATTACTAGGAGGGTCCACCGAGATCGGCGCTACTTGCCATTCCCCAAACAAGAGTACTGATGAGCATTACAGCGGGCAGCAGTACGCGCGACTCAACTTCACCCTGCTTCTTGCACATCGCCGCCGGCAGAAAGTATCCTGGACTTTTCCCCGCCCCGAAGGCCAGGACGTGGCGAACTCGACTCTCCAAGCGTCTCTAGCTTAATCCACCGAAATAATCACTTTTACTTAAAAGTATGTCTAGCCCTTTCCTTCAGCCAGAAAGAGCCCCGAGGGCGGCTTACAATGACCAGTAATATGACGGTCCCTGCCCTCAAGCTTAGTCTAAGAGGCACGACACAAAAGGGGAAAGGGTTGCGAAGGGGGGAGGGGAAAAGAGCAAACTCAGCTACTAGGTTTAGTGAGAAGGACAATTAGCCGGCAGAAGAGAAAGAAGCGTAATTTGAATCTTCCTAGAAAGCCCTTTTAAGGGTTCTTCCTCTTCAATCAAGTCCTTTTACTAGCCTTATCCTTTTCCTCCACAGAGCACCCTCAGCAGCGTTCTCATCCACATCCCCCCAGTTTCAGTCCCTCCACGCAACCTTCAGCATCAGCGTGTACCGCACCTGCAAGAAAGAGCCCCTACTTTCCCCCGTCTCTCTCTCCAGCACCAGAAACTGCACAGAACTGGCCAAACCTCCGACTCCCACAGCTAGCACCCGACCACGCTGCAGATAGCGCGAGTGCTAATACTTCCACGTTCCCTCCGCCCACCCGAGATGTGATTTAAACTTCCAGCGCCTTCGGTCTCTCATTGGTGAATTCGAGTCAAAGCAACATCCTTATTGGCCAGTTTGAAAATAGTAATAAGCTCCAACTTCGCACTTCTGAGGAAAGGGGAAAAGTATGATGATCCTAAGATCTCGCGATAGTTGTACGTATCGCCTGCGCGCGCGGCTCGCAGGACTACATGCCCCAGCATACAATGCGGCTGTTTAGGCGGCAAATGCAGGAAGACTATACATCCCAGCGTTCAATGTTTTAATCTGACCCTGATTTTGATCCATATTGACCGTTTGAATGTGGGATTAATAGTCTTGCTTGGCGGGAAATGGCGGCTCCTTCTGAGTTATTAGGAGAGAAAAAAATTGCCTGAAAACTTGTGATACCTTAAACTGATAGCAGTCTGCTCATCAGACTATTGTTTTTTGTACTCGTAGGCAGGCAACAAAATGAACAGATTTATCAAGCCCTAGTCGCAAATTGGGGTACATGGGGTGAAATAAAAACATGTAAGAGCTTTTTTTATATATCTGTGTGCAGGGAGGAAGACTGCACCTTACACTAAAACTAAACCAAACCATGGCCCAGTGTGCAGGCACCCAGTACAGGGAGGAGATCATGGACTGCTTACAGCTCACTTTGAGTGTGGAGGGTAAACCACAAGCCCGAATTCAGATGGCAAATTAAACCAAAGCATTGCTTATGTCAGGATGGTGCAGTAGTAATACAACTGGGGAGGAGTGAGATGGCTATGATATCCTGCCAGGGAGTCCACACATGCACACACTTTAGCATTACACTAAACCATGGTTTTAGCTTAGCTTGACATAGAAGCAAGGCCAATGAGGTAGGAAATTAACAAAAGAAATGACATGAAGGCAAAGTTTTATCTGGAATTAAAATTGCCAGCACCATTTAAGGGTGCAATTTGTAGGCTTGTTTTATGGAGCTGCTACTGATTTTGCACTAAATAAGGGAAAGAACATGTTGAGACCAATCAGTGGATCACAGGAGCCTTTGAATAGGTAATAACAGGGTGCTGGGGCCAACACAACATAAAGACAAGAGAATTTCATTTTGAGACCAGGTAATGGAAGGGAAAAAATGACAAAACTGAAAAGAAGAGGCCTTTTACAATACTGGAGAGTCATGCAATATTATACAATTCTCGTATTGTAGAATAAGAAACTAACACAATTCTATCAATGTCTACTCACAAATAAGTCCCACAGAATTCAAAAGGAGCTTATTCCTTTCTGTGTTAATGTAGCAATTTGAGAATTTAGTTATATAGCAGGGTTGAGGAATCTTCTGGGGGTGCATACACCAGGGGTGAGCAGGGTCAGAGGTAAAAAGCAGGTGAAGCAACAAATGTAAATTTTACCTTTGTACAGTAGGCTTGTTTCAATATACAGTCACAAATAGCTCTGCATCCAGGCAAGCAAACGACATTATTTATTTATTTTATTATCAGAGTTCAAGCACACCTTCCAACCAGGTAAAAATACTCAAAGGGTGTGTGAAGCAGGGCCAATGAGAGGTGTGACCTGAGGAGAAGGGTGTGTGCCTAGGAGTTTGTTCTGTCAACCCCTTGGCAATTGTGCGGTGGGGGAGAGATGTTCTTTTAAATGGGTTCAGATAAGCAATAAAAATTAACACCAGCTATGCTAATTAACTTGGTTTATTCAGCTATGCTTACAGCTAACAGATATGATTCTACAGAACAGGCAATATACAACCTGATTCAGCTACTGTGGAGACTCCCCTCCCTGATAGTACAGGGAAGGGAGTCTCCTGTGGGTTGGTCTGTCAGCCCTCCCTGGGCTTCTAGGACACTGTACAATGTTTGATGTCTGTGTTGTGCCTTGCACTGTGCTCTGTGCTGCTCTTTATAGATCAGATAAGACTGAGGTTTATGAGTACAGTAAGGCACCGCTTTACGGCATTTTGCTTTACGGCGCTTCGCTAATGCAGCGGTCCCAATTAGACAAAATTAGACTAAAGCCCCACTCATACGGCACTTGTTCCGCTTTTATGGCGGTTTTCGGGCATCACACACCATTCTACGAAATGAGTTCCACTTTTCAGTGGTTTTCGCTTTTCAGCAGGGGTCCGGAACGTAACCCACCGTATGAGTGGGGCCCTACTGTAATTTCTAATCTTGTAAATAGCCAATAGGCAGTGTTATCACATCAAGGGAAACACTATTCTGTTCCCACACAGTTGCCCATGATCTCATCCTTTGTAGTCAAAACATCACTTGACTACTTAGACACGTGTTCTCTCATCTAGTGTTCCAGGCTCCATGAAAGCTAACCACATTAAAGAGCCACTGAGTTTCTGTGACCAGCTGGATGTCTGACACTGCTCAGTAGCCCCCACTCCTCTTTTATAACATCAGGTGACACTATCAATTCTTACACAGCTCTAAGCTCCTACTTCACATATAAGCATATTATTAAGCAGTTTCAGACCCCAAAACAGGCAATAGTATAGCATTAAAGGGACATTTGCTGGATTCCACATATCTCCAGACAATTTGGCATTACAGTGGTATGGCCTAGAAAGACTCCTGAGTGGCAAACAGAGAGGCCTGGGGGAGTGACATTTGGTTCTGAGGCCTAAGATTTCCCACCCTGCTATATAGTAATTAGGGTTACCAGGTCTCCGGTTTTTGGGCAGAGTCTCTAGTTTTAGGGGTCCCCTCCAGTTCTCCAGCTAGCACCCCTTAATCTCCAGACTCTCAGCTTCAATTTAAAAAAAAATTAAGTTTCTAGGTGGTCTGGTTCCCGAGATATACACCAAAACATCAACCGCCCCCCGTACGACTCATAAATCTGTTTTACATATCTTTATAACAGCTCTAACTACAACTCCCATCAGCCCAATCCAGTGGCCATGCTGGCTGGGGCTGATGGGAGTTGTGGTTTTAAAAAAATAACTTTTCCAAGCTCTGGCTCTAACCCCGCCCTTTCAGGATTGTAGCCAACAAATGAAGCCAGGGTTGTGACTTGTTGATCCTGGCATGCCTAGGCTTAATTTCAACATCAAAAAATGGTGGCTATGAGATTTTGCAGTTTGCATAAGTAATATGTCTTAAAGTTTTTTTTCCTCTTGTGTGCAAGAGTCAGACCCTGGGCTATGAAACATTAAAGTATTTAATCCAATACTTGCTTTCCATGTACCTGGAGTAAACCCCATTGAACTCCATTAGGACTTACTTTTGAGTAGACATGGTTAGGATTGTGCTGTAAATTAATGGGACTTTTGAGTAAACATAGCACAGACTTGTGTTTGTGTTGTAAATCTTTATCTCCCTCTCCAATCCTATTTTTAAAGCAATTCCACAATGACTAACTGGTTTGACAATAAACTATTATATGGGGTGTATTTTTACACCTGGAAGTGTGTGTGTGTGTGTGTGTGCGTGTGTGTGTAGCCTTTCCAACAACCCTGTGAGGTAGGGGTGGTGATTGGAAACCAAGGCAGCTCACAATAAGAAATAAATCCCTTAAAAAACTAATAACCATAAAACAAGTATAAGCAGTTGCAAAACAGCTTAAAGTGGTATGATTCCAAATTTTGGGTTGGGTGAATGAAGTTTATTTATTTATTTATTATTTGATTTATATCCCGCCCTTCCTCCCAGTAGGAGCCCAGGGCAGCAAACAAAAGCACTAAAAACACTTTTAAAATCATAAAAACAGACTTAAAATATATTAAAACAAAACATCTTTAAAAACATTTTTAAAATCTTTAAAAACATTTTTTTTAAGAAAAGGTTTAAAAACATATTAAAAAGCAATTCCAACACAGACTGGGATAAGGTCTCAACTTAAAAGGCTTGTTAAAAGAACAAGTTCCTTATCACTTGAGAGTATAGTTTTCCCTGGTTGAGTAAGCCCCATAGAATACATTGGGACTTGCTTCTGAGTAAACAAACATAGGATTGCACTATAAATATCTTCACAGGTTGTGTAAATAATGAACATATTTGATAGTCATGCTTATATAAATATTTTGTCATAGTGTGTTCCAATAAGTATCCGATTTCACACTATGGTTGTACAATCCTCTACATTTTAAGTATGCCTTGGTGGTCATGGTTTTCCATTGTTTTCATCCTGAGGGGCAGACAGGCTGAGAGATGGGGAGTAGCCCATGGTCACCTACTACAGTTTATAGCTCATTTCCATTTTGAAAAATTAATTAAAACAATTTACATGCAGGCAAAATTTATTAAGTGGATTCACACAATACGTTTAAAGCACATCCAACTCGCATTTAAAGTGCACAACTTCCCCTAAAGAATCCTGGGAAGTGTCATTTCCCCCTCACAGTTATAGTTCTCACCACTCTTAACAAACTGCAGTTCCCATGATTCTGTGGTGGGATTCATGTGCTTCAAATGGGTGTTGAATGTGCTTTAAAGGAATGGTGTGGATCTGCCCTAGGTATGATGTGCATTCAAGAGTGAATTGAAAAGAACAATTTTAAAAGATACTTCTTACTCTTACTAATTTCTCAGACCTCTTTCTGAAGTGAAGGGTCAAATCTGTAAAGATGTTTGGAGCAGCCACATTAAAAGATAAGGGCAAGGCATTCCAGGCAGGGGGTTGCCAACCTTGCTTGGATATGGAAGTCTTTGCAGAGGATCCCTAGTCAAGGTTTACCAACAGCACAATCCAAACTATATCTACTCAGAAGTCAGTCCTGTTGAGGTCTATGGGGTTTAATCCCTTAGTAAGTGTGTTTAGAACTGTAGCCTTCAGGAGCATCCATCTTTACTCCCCAATGCTCCCATCTAACATCTCCACAACACTAAGCTCCTTTCTTCCTACAGTGGCCTTCTGGTGACTGGCTTGGCCTGAAGACACTTAAACCCTTCTTGCTGAAAGCAAGTAGGCTAGATTAAGTATTCCCTACCCAGACTCCATTTTTTAGCTAAGATTTCTGTTTTAATTTCCAATCAGATATTTTTTTTAATTGTATGCTCCAAACAACTGTGATTGATGCTTAATGTATCATGCTTAATGACATCACTCGGGGCCGCCCTGTGACATCATTCAGGCCTGCCCATGACATCACTAGGGCTCGCCCCTCAAATCTCAGGTTTTGGGATGCTTCTGACCTGGTAACCCTAATAGTAATGATCCATCGGAGATAAGTGTGCAAAAGCTTACAGGTTTCAATGGGCTTTAGTGCACCAAACTCTATCCTGAACTGAGATCTTTATGCTTTCATTTTTATTTTTCTTGGATTTTGAGAAAATATTAACTATAACTTGCAGAATACAAGAAACCCAAATACAAATTTGGATTATGGACTATTATTAATTTTTTTACAAATGTTAAACAGCAAACATTTGTCAGAATGCAAACTGCTGTATTAGTCAAAAAATGGACAAGGAGAAAAAAGGGTTTTTGCTGGATTTTTTCAGGAGGGAGCTGAAATCTTGGGGAAAATGAGAAAAATGCAATAATTATTTTTTTAGCACTCTACAAAACAAGTCATTTTGTCACTTTAGGAGAATAATGTATCAATTGGTTTGTCATAAAAGTATCATGTTTAGTTTATTAAAAATACAGTTTACTCAGAAAATAGCTACAAATTGAATTTACTTTATTTTTTCTTGAAATGTCACAAATGACGCCACAAGCTGCTGAACTGCAAGGAACCTAGCATATATTTGGTTTTGCCAGTTCATGAGCAGGCAAAAAATAAAAACTGAGGAAAAGAGCAACATTATGGTAAAACAAAGAAAAGTACTATGTATTATGAAACTTATTCTTGGAGGAGACGTATTGGAGGAGACTTTCACAATGTCAAGCAGACTTGAAGTACTCATTTCCATGGAAACAGCTGATAAAAAGAGGATGTGGGGGAACCAAGACTCAATGAATACTACATGCAATTTAATCAGCTCATGTTCTCTTTCACTATCAGTTTCTGCTTCTTTGTGTTGCTCTCTACTTTCTCCTTCCCAATACTTTGAGGCTTAGTCAAGAGGACAGAAACAAAGCTACCAACTATGTGAACAAGAGGAAGCCCACAAAACCAGAAAGCACAGAATATTTCTTCCTTCTCTTGTGTCAATGCCAGTGTCTCCTAGAGGCAGAAATGCATCTTGCATTTGAGAGTTGTACTCTCAGTGTACTGTACATAGTCTTCCTGTTCTGTTACATAGTTTTTAGAAATCATTTAGGGAGAGGAAATATATGAACACCTTGCCTTAACCATTTTATTAATCATCCTAAAAGAAAATGTTTCATAATCTATTTTTTTCAGAAAACGAAAACAAAAGAAGCTTAGAAAGTAACCAGTTTTTTCTGATTTGGGGGGGTCGTCACTTCTCTAATTAGTCATAATATGTAAGGTCTCCTCCTGAGTAACTAAGGTTGTATTCATATACACATTTACCTGGGAGTAAACCTCATTGAACTCAAAGACATGAATAGGATCGCACATATTGTACCAAATAAAAAAATGGTTCCCGGGGGGAACTTGATGTCATGTATCAGAAATCGTGTTAATAAGGTCTGAAGTGCATAACTTGTGAATGCTATTAATTCAGAACAGAAAAGTGAAAGAGTCATTTTAAAATCCAACATATAACTAACAAATACATTCAGGTGATCCATGGCAGGTCTGTAGAAACACAATCAAAAATCATATATCACCTAGCATTACAACAGGCAGAAAAATCATTAAGTGATCTGCTAAGACCCTCAGTAATTTTCAAGAGGTCCATGGGGGGAAATGTATGGGAACCACTGTCACAGAATGAACTTTTTTTAAAAAAAATATTTCTGTCCCAGATTAAAAATATTTGCAATATGCTTCAGATTAAAAGTCCTTATGGGGTGGTGTAAATGCTGGAACAGAACGGAACAGGCTACAATGGCTCCTTACAAAATAAAACTGATTGCCAAAATGATGGGATATATCAGAACAGTATTTCCTCATATGATAGGGTAGAAACCACCAGTGGGTCTCAGTCCATGTTCAGCTGCCACAGCCTGTACAATGCCTCCTCACCTGCCCACTCAACCCTCTGTTGTAATTTTCAAAGACAGATTAGATATCAACAGAAAATAGTATCAGTAACTGCCAGCTTATTATAACAAACTATGCTTCCATCCACCACCACAGCCTGACTGGCTTTGCCCTGCACCACCCTTTTGTGACTAGAGTGCCCCAATAATTTTCAGCCCTCTCAAGTGGGCTCTGGGAGTAGAAAGATTGAGAACTCCTCTGTTAGAGATACTTGAGAACAATATTTTCAACATGAAACCATTCTAATATTATACTTTTATTAACCCTTTCACATCAAGAGCACTTCCTAAACAGAATGGAATGGCTGGAATACCAACTTCTGATCTAGCCAAATCAAATGCACCTACCAGTCACATATAATTAAAAGGGACTGATGCAATAAGCCTCAAAACTTCCACAGAAACCACATTGAGATGTCTGTTCCTGACTATGAGTGGTATTCCACAAAATCAACCCGCAACACAAACTTCCACACAGCCCAAATGAGCAATATTCACCAGCCATATTGGACCAGATGGGAATGATGCAGTAAACCACAAAACATATACAGAAACCATGTTCTAATACATGTTCTGGGTAAGAAAACCACCCAGAACATCAACTTCTGAGGTAGTCAAGTCAACCATATTCACCAATCACACAAAAATAATATATTATAAGCCACAAAATGTCTAGACACCATGTATCTGGGCCATAAACATTATTCTGGAAAAACACCAGCTTCCAAGCTACACAGAGTAACCAGATTTACCAGCCACACTCCCTGCGAACCCCAACAAGGAGGACATTACAGCAGAAGCCAAAAACAAATTCTATGGTGCTGTATCAACAAGGAATCAGGAAATTGCCACTGAGGCTCTAGTGTGACTTCTTCCAACTTGTGAATTTGATTAGTTTAGCTAGCTTGGATGATGGTGTTCTGGGCCATTAGATTCTGCTCTGGGTGGATTATGCATGTGAAAGGGTTTACAAATGTATAACATTGGACTGGTTTCAGTTCTAAAACACTGTTCCCAATCCCAATGCTTTTAGAACCAATTTTATTGGTAAAGGGGCCACTCTGCCTTGCTTTTACACTGTCCTGATCTGCTGCAATCCTAAATACTATTTACATATGGAATTAAGGCATTCCTATTCATTATACAGCCAAGAGAGTGGCTGTATACTATAGCCAGCATGGATATGAAATTGAAAATACCCCCATGCCATTCTGCTGCTTCCCATAAGCACATTTCAAAACAAAACTTTACAAAACTTATAGTCCTGAACTCAGAACTGCTTGCTTAGCAACCCTCTAGGTTTTCATGGCGATACACAAAACAGTCAAGAGACTTCAAAGTGTAAAACAAGAGAAAAAAATCCAGCCCCCTGTTGGACTTTTTTCTGTCAATGGTCTCATAATTTGTTAAAATTAATTAAAAATCAACCATGTTCACAGAGTACTTGTAATCATATTATTGACCTTGCCCCATACTCTGACCTTCATCTTCTGCAGTTTAAAAGTTAAAATGCCTGGCTGTTTTTAATTAATTTAAGAAATTTAACATTGAAGTCAATTATAATGTTGGGCATGTTCAATAAGAACCAAATGTCAATGTTCCGAAAGCCATACTCACAGCTGTTTGGCTTGGCTAATCAGGGGGCCACACCCACACCAGACTTTTTTTTCACTTAGACAGCCATGGCTTCCCCCAAATAATTCTGGGAAGTGTAGTTTGTGAAGGGTGCTGAGAGTTGTTAGGAGCCTGTTATTCCCCTGACAGAGCTCTGGTGGCCAGTGTGGTTTTAACAGTCAGCGCCTCTTGGGGGGATTGTAGCTCTGTGAGGGGAATAGGGCCTCTCCTAGCACCTCTCAGCACCCTTCAAAAACTACACTTCCCAGGATTCTTTGGGGGAGGAAGCAACATTATTAAGACAGCTGATATAGTTCAGATAGTCACTTTAAATATGTTTGATTTACTTTGTAATTTTAGTGAAGTTTCCTATAGTAAATCATTTTCTTTTGCTACTGTTTCTGTGAAATACAGCAACACTTTGCAAAATTTACACTAAAAAAACTCCAAAAACAATTATGGAATAATGGCACTGACCATTCTGCAGAATGATACGATTTTATTACAGTCATAGACCAGACATTGATACAATGAGGCGAAGACCAGACATTGATACAATAAGGCAAACATCATAGGTTTGGGGACAGTCAGACTTGACAAATAACGAGCCGGAGCAAAACACCTTGTATTATACTGGAGGTCGAAAAGTGTTGTCACTCGGGTTAAATGGGTTTGTAATTCTGTATCATAAATTCATTGCAAAATAAGAGATTTTGCTTTAGCAAAACCCAGTGCCAAAATCACAGGTAGAGAGAACCCTAGAGATAATATTTTAGTTGTTAAAGACTTTTTCCAACTGGAACAAAAGACATCAGTTAGCGTTAGTGGGGCCAACCCCTCTGGCACAAACAGCAGTTTTAGCCATAAGTTAAATTTGAGTATCCAAATGCGAGCCTCCATTGTAATGAGACCAGCTTCTAGGCGTAAAACAGAATAAGGAACGCAAGATGGAGTGTCGAGGATCACTCTCAAAAATGTAGTCTGGACTATTTCAAATGGCATAAAGTTATTATAAGTGCCAATTTGGGCTCCATGTAATAGTTGAGCAATTACTTTGGCCATGAAAATCTGAATAGCAGAAGGAACGTGCTGTCCACCTTTGTTGTAATAAAAAGAAAGGAGCGCCTTAGCAGTTTTATGGGTGTTGGTAAACCTGCTCTATGGGATGGTCAGTGATCTGCCAGCGGTGTTTTAATCTTCTCCTGGAAAAAACCATGACTTTCGATTTGTCATAGTTAATTTCCAGGAGCTCATTTTTGCAGTAACTAGCAAGGGTGCTCAGTAATCGTCTCAAACCGACCTGGGTTCATGAAAGGAGGACAACATCATCAGCATATAAGAGGATGGATAAAGGCCTCTTGTACAGACTGGGATGGTGAGTTCCTATAGGTGACAAAATATTAACCAGGAAGTTGATATATAGATTGAACAACATAGGCGCCAAAATACATCCCTGTTTGATGCCTTTAAAAGTCAGAATGGCCTTAGATAAGTGGCCAGCTCTATTGCATCTAATTCGTAGATAGGTGGAATCATAAAGACAATGTATTTCTCCCATCCAGCGTCGGACCCAAAAGGCTGAGACGTTGGTGCAAGTAAATCTTGTTTTATTAGAGTAATGGATACATCAAAAACAGTGCGCTTCATAGAGTTCCTACAATAACTCACTATAATTCCCTAACAACACTTTAGACCTGCTGTGCAACATAAAAGAGAGTTGACGCAACACCCCCCTCCCAACTCAGCAGACTTATATAGGGGAAGTTTTGGAGCGCAATCTCTCACTCCTTCATACCCCTGCCTTCTGACCAGTACGCTTTTCCCACCGTCGAGAGCGAGGTGAAGGAGGGCGAACTTCCAAGGGCTCGTCTGACAAAACAGGGTCCTTATCAACAGACAGGGAAGTAGAAGGCGGGGAAGCCTCAGACATCTCTAAGAGTCTTTTTCGTCAGTAATGCCTGATGAAAAACGGGATGCATTTTGAAAGTGACAGGGAGCTTAAGTCTATGAGCCACGGGATTTATTTGGGCTTCCACTTCGAAAGGTCCTATACGCCTGTCCTGCAACTTACGGCACCGGCCAGGCATATATAGATAACATGTAGACACCCAAACTTGGTCTCCCACTTGAATGAGGGGCCCCTCTTGACGATGCTGATCAGCGGCTCTCTTGTAATCCACTTTAGCGCGCTCCAACTGCTCCTGAAGTAACTGCTGCATAGCATGAAGTTCTTGCATGTAATCCTCCGCAGCGGGAACGGAGAGAGTGTCCTGTGGGGCAGGGAATGCCCTGGGGTGGTAGCCAAAGTTGGCAAAGAACGGGGTGTGTTCGAATGCACAGCATTATTGTAGGCAAACTCTGCTAAAGGCAAATAAGACAACCAATTGTCCTGCTGATAACCCACATAACAGCGTAAATACTGTTCCAAAACCGCGTTTAGTCTCTCAGTTTGCCCATCCGTTTGAGGATGATGAGCAGATGACAGTCTTAATTCACTTTGTAGTAACTTCCACAGGGCTTGCCAAAAACGCGCAGTAAATTGCATTCCTCTGTCGGAAACCAGACTATCTGGTAGTCCGTGTAACCTGTACACGTGTTGGAGATATAGCTTGGCTGTGTCTTGAGCGTTTGGAAGTCCAGCGCATGGAATGAAGTGAGCCATTTTTGAAAAGGCATCGACCACCACCAAAACTGTGTTTTTTCCCTGAGAAGGGGGGAGATCTGTAATAAAGTCCATAGTGATCATTCACCATGGAGCAGAAGGAGTAGGAAGGGGCTCCAACAAACCCACTGGCTTCCCGGTGGCATGTTTTGCTCTCATGCACATAGGGCAGGAACGGACGTAATGCTCTACGTCCTTCCTCACCTTGGGCCACCAGAAGTCCTGGTTGACGACTTGAATAGTTTTGAAGACCCCAAAGTGTCCTGCCGTGGGGGAATCATGGCACTGACGTAGCACTCTGGCTCTCAAGTCTCCTGGGGGCACATAAATCTCCCTTCCACATGAAATCCTTCTCGTCCAGTGTAGTCGCTCCAGCCTGCTGCACCTGGGCAAAAGGATCCTGTTTTTGCGCCTCCCTCACCTCATCCTCCCAAGAGTGTTGACACGCCCCGACTACCCCCTTCTCAGGAGGAATCACAAACTGTAAGGGTCGTGGGGTGGGTTTCCCCAAAAATACAGGCTTCCTGGACAAGGCGTCAGCCCTCTTATGTTTTGCTTGTGAGATGTAATGGATCTTGAAATGAAACCGTGCGAAAAACTGGGCCCAGCGCACTTGTCGCTGATTGAGTTTACGAGCGGTGTATAGACTCTCTAGATTACGATGGTCTGTGCGAACATCGATTTCATGCTGCGCCCCTTCTAAGTGATGCCTCCAAGCTTCAAAAGCATCCCGGATGGCTAATAGCTCTTTCTCCCACACCGTGTAGTTTTGTTCTGAGTCTGTCAACTTTCTTGAGAAACACGCACAAGGCTTCAACCCCCCTCCCTTCTGTGATGGTTGCAAAAGAACTCCTCCGATCACCACATCCGATGGATCAGTCTCTACCACAAAAGGGAGTGCAGGGTCTGCATGTTGTAAAATTGGCTCTGTTGCAAATCTCCTTTTCAAGCTCTCGAACGCCTCCTGAGCGGCTTCCATCCAACGGAAAGGTCCTGAGCCCTTCAGGCAGTCCGTAAGCGGTGCAGTCTGCTTGGAGTAGTTGGCTATAAACTGATGGTAGTAATTTGCGAACCCCAGAAAGCACTGCAAATCTTTCTTTGTCTTGGGGGGTTGCCACGTGAGAACGCAACGAACCTTCTCCGGATCCATTTCTACCCCAGCCGGGGAGACACGGTACCCCAAAAAGTCAAGAGTGGTCAGATCAAACCCACATTTTTCCAGCTTAGCGTACAGGCAGTGCTCTCTCAACTTCTGTAGCACCGCGCGCACATGTGCGTCGTGTTCTTCGGGGGTGTCTGAGTAAACCAAGATATCGTCCAGATACACAATCATAAAACGGTCCACAAAGTCCTTGAAGATGTCATTCATGAGATTTTGGAACACTCCGGGCCCGCCCGACAACCCGAATGGCATTACTAAGTACTCAAACTGACCGTAATAGGTCTTAAAAGCGGTTTTCCATTCATCCCCTTCCTTTATTCGCACCAAATTGTAAGCACCCCTCAAGTCTAATTTTGTGTAAATTTTCATGGATTGCAGTCGCTCCAGCATCTCCCTGATGAGCGGCAAGGGGTAGCTGTTGGGGATCGTTATCTGGTTGAGGGCCCGGTAATCATTACATGGGCGGAGCTCCCCCCCTTTTCTTGACAAACAGCAGTGGCGCCCCGGCTGGGGACTGCAAAGGGCGAATGAAGCCTTTCTTCAAATTGGTGTCCAGAAACTCTTAGTGCAGCTAGCTCCGGCTCGGAGAGAGAGTAGATTCGGCCAGTGGGTATGTGCGCCCCTGGCATGAAGTCAATTGAACAATCATAGGGCCAGTGAGGAGGGAATTGATCTGCTTCCTTTTTGTCAAAAACATCCCGGTAGTCACGGTACTTGTTGGGCAAGGTTATTTCCCCGAGTCCAGGAACTCCTGCCAAAACCTCCAGCTCCCCCACTGGCTGGCAATGTTGGTGGCAATACCTGGAGGTAAACACTACCACGGCTTCATCCCAGAATATGGTGGGGGGGTGCCGTACCAACCAAGGCATACCCAGCACCACTGGGAAGCGGGGCAAGGAAGCCACATAGAACGACAGGTCTTCTCGATGCCCAGGGACCGACACCACCAAACCCTCAGTGGCCCTGGTTACCCCTCCCGACTTCAGGGGTCGGCCGTCTATAGTTTCCACTTCCAACGGCTGGCTCAGTTCGTGCGTGGGGATCTCGTGGTGTTGCACCAAACTTCGGTCCATGAAACAAGAGGAGGCTCCGCTGTCAATCATAGCTTTGGCTAGGAAATTCTTGCCTGAGGGTAGGGTCATGCTAATGGGTAACAGGAGAGCCCCTTGAGATGGAAGTGGTCATGGCAGAGGCTCAGAATTTGAAGCACCCCCCAACTCTCTGGCCTCTACGAGAGCTGGGATGTGGAGTTTTCTGACGGCTGGGGTTTTCCGATCTTGGCTGTACAATTTCGGGCTAGGTGGCCCTGTCACCCACAATACAGACACAGTCCTTCCCTATGGTGCCTCTCCCATTCCTCTTCTGTCAAGCGCGGTCTGCCCCCCCCCAATTTGCATGGGCTACTCTCCCACGAGAGCGGGGACACTCGTGCTGGGAACGGGGCGTGCGTGAGGTAGCGGGGCAGCAACCGGAGCCCAAGAAGTTTCCATCCTTCATTCCAGCTTCCTCCCCTCCAGGCGGCTGTCGATTTGCAAACACAGTTGGATCAAGCCTCGTAGAGTGTCGGGAGGCATGGAACAGGCTAGTTCATCCAAAACTTCGGAGTTAAGTCCATTTCGATAAAAATACATCAAGGCTGGGTCATTGTACTCCATTTCTTGAGACAAAACGCAAAAAGCATTGGTATACGTTCCCACAGAGCCCCTGCCCTGTCTTAGAGTTCCCAGCTGGCGGGCCACTGTCTCCTTCCTCTGGGGGTCTCGGAACATCTCCCCCATCGCGTTCTTAAAAGCATCAAACTGCCGCAGTACCGGATCACTGCGAATCAAGTACAGGGTGGCCCATTTGGCCACTTCGCCTTCTAACAGGCTGATGAATGCCACCTTCACATCATCCGTCGGAAACTCTGCTTGGCGCACCTGGATGTACAACTTACACTGGGCTAGAAACGTGGCAAACTGTTTCACTTTGGTCCCCGTACTAAACGGGGAGTCCCACAGGGGACTTTACAGGAACTGGCGCTGCTCTTGGCTGCGCAGCTTGGACTTGGGCAATCAAGGCTCGAAGATTCTGGTTCTCGTCTTGCAAGGCTTCTGTGGTGCCTCGGAGGTTCTGGATCTCTGCATACAAGGTTTCCATGGTTATTGCTATTCCCCCTGCTGCTCCATTCTGATCCATGTCATCTGTCATGGGAACAGATTCGAGTAGGGATGGTGGTTGCGACAATTTGTCCCGTCCAGAGTCGGACCCAAGACGCTGAGACGTTGGTGCACGTAAATCTTGTTTTATTAGAGTAATGGATACATCAAAAACAGTGCGCTACATAGAGTTCCTACAATAACTCACTATAATTCCCTAACAACACTTTAGACCTGCTGTGCAACATAAAAGAGAGTTGACGCAACACCCCCCTCCCAACTCAGCAGACTTATATAGGGGAAGTTTTGGAGCGCAATCTCTCACTCCTTCATACCCCCGCCCTCTGTCCAGTACGCTTTTCCCACCTTCGAGAGCGAGGTGAAGGGGCGCGAACTTCCAAGGGCTCATCTGACAAAACAGGGTCCTTATCAACAGACAGGGAAGTAGAAGTCGGGGAAGCCTCAGACATCTCTAAGTTACGGGTGGACAAAGGGGGAGTTACTGCTCTTTTGGAATCCTCCCCTAACAGCTCCGAGAGGGCGTTTGGAGGCTGAATACTATCCTGAAAGGGGGAGGGTTCACCCATGGGAATTGGCGGAGCATCTAACACACTCCATTCCTCCAAGGCTGGAAACGACACAACAACAGCTGGACCTTCCACGCCTTCTGCCCGTGGAGGCGCCTGCAATTCATGCCTTCCCCCTCCCTGCTTGTCGAGAGAGAGCAGAGGCTCGACAGTATTAGAGCAAGCAGACGTCTATCAATATTTGTGGACTCTTAATTTTTCCCATAGTTTGTGTCTTGATATCGAGTCAAACGCTGATTTGAAGTCCATGAATGCAGTATAGAGGGCTCCTCCCAGGGGCGTTGTATATTCTTCTATCAGGTGGCATAAAACAAGACCGTGATCGATCGTAGAGCGGCCAACTCTAAATCCCGCCTGCTCTTCTGCAAGAATGTTTTCTTGTTCCATCCAAGTTAGAAGTTTGTTACTTAAGTGGCTAGCATAATTTTTACTAATAATATTTAGCAAACTATAACATCTGTAATTGGATGGATCAAGTCTAGTGCCTTTTTTAAAGATTGGGATAATTATTGCCAGTCCCCAGTCATCTGGAATAACAATATCCGAGTCGATACGAGTAAATAAAGTAGCTAAAACCAGCGCCCACCAGTCCACATTGGTTTTAAAAAGCTCAGGTGGGATGTTGTCCGAACCAGGTGCTTTCCCTATTTTCAGTTTGGTGATTAGACTAGCAATTTCCTTGGGAGTGACGGGCGGTCTTTCAGGAAAGTTTCGGCCCTGTAATTTAGGTGGTTGATAGTGGGATTGTACTCTTGCATAAATTTTTGAAAAACGTTCTTCCCAAATAGCTACAGGGATGTGATAGTCCAGATTGGGAGAAGAATTGGGCCATCCCTTTGAGACCAGTTTCCAGAAAGAAGATGAATCCTTTGCTCTGGATGCTTTTAACAGGCATTGCCAATCTTCTGTTTGTGCCAGGGATTTTTTTAACTTTAATTAGATGTTTGTATCGTCTCTTCTCCTCCAACCATTGTAAAAGTAGCAGAGGGGAGTAAGTCTCTCTATAAGCTTTATACTTATCAATGAGAAGATTCTTCTGGACTACACAGTCATGATCAAACCACGATTTGGAGTGAAAAGTAGCTCTAGAGGGCTTGGGCGCCGATTTGGATAATAGATTCTTTTGAAGAACCAGTGTCAGTTGTTGAAATATGTCAATAGCCAATTTTGTAGAGGTTGCATCTATAAGAGCTTCGAGTAGTAAAAGGCAACAATCAGAATTTAACAGCCCTTTTAAATCAGTTTCCAGATTGAGCGACCATTTGATTCGAGCTGCTCACACTTCAAATTCCTCATCAAGAGTTGGTCTTTGGTCGGTATAGATGGTTTGGTTGGCACAGGACAGGGCCAAAGCAAGCAGTAAGTGGTCGCTTTCAGGACGAGCATCTACAGAACAGGAAGATATAGCATGAAAAAGCTCCTGGGAGACATTAAAAAAATCAATAGTAGAGGCTCTGGCTCCAGATAGAAATGTAAATTCGCCTTCATTATCTCCAATGACTCAGCCATTTACCAGGGTCAGGTTCAGATTATTCAGCATCCTCATCAGGCAAAAACTGGAGAAGTTGATGCCTTTATCTTTTGATTGCCTGACCGGAATATCAAGCAATCCCATTGTTAATGGCAAAGGCTCATTAAAGCGGGAATAGAGGGCTTCACCGGACGAGCCTAACCTTGCGTTGAAATCACCTGCTAGGATAACCATGGTATCCGGGAATAGAGATGACAATTTAGCAATGTATTCCTCAAGTCTTATTATGATTGCCTTCGCAGGTTTTTTTTGTCGGCATGGGGGTAAATAGACGTTTACAATCAATAACCGAGCCCAGTTAAAATTAAGTACTATTGCGACGGCCAGCCCCCCCCAGGGGGGTCTGGATTGATGGTAGAAGCTCGTAAGGTGGTCAAAATGAGCATACACAGACCTCCTTTGGGGCATCCGCCTTTAGCGCTAGGGGATGCAGCAAGCGTGTAAGATGTATACCCATTCAGGTGGATTTCCCCGCATAACCATGTCTCCTGTAACAGGATGATATCATGTTTCTTAAGATAGTCAGGAAGTTTAAGTCAGAAGATTTATTCTTCCACCCAGAAATATTCCAAGACAGGAATACCAGGTTTGCCATATGATGCTTAGCTGGTTGTCAAGTTAAGATGGAATGGGTAGGAGAATGAATCGGCCTTGACATTAAATCAGATGGTAAGTCCAATATGGGCTCAATTGGGGTCATTTTCTCCAAAGATGAATCCATCCTGCTTACATTGGATATTACAGGCTTCCCAGTAGTTGGTAAACAGTTCTTAAGATGACCCACCTTCTGGGGAGAACCCACTTCATTATCATCAAGCCTTCTCATATCTGTCCATGTGGGATGAGCAGCAACCATATTAGATGTAGTGACCAATTTCCGATTGAGGTAGGGCTGTATCGTAATTGGTGCAGTTAGATTCATTTCAGCCGAGGTCAGAATGTGGTAGGCACCTTTTTTGTCTTCAGATGATCCTGAGGGAACATCCTTTGGGACATTAGGATGATCAACAAGAGAATTGATGACAACCTCCTTCTTAGCAAGTACTGACCCGTTATTGTCCTCGGTCGATGGGGGAGTTCTTCTACTTTCCAAGAGGGATTTTAAAGTATCAAGTCTTGTTAAAATTTCAATTTGATCAACTGAGGGCAAGCTGGTGAAGGAATTAAATAACATTTTCTCCTCCTCCTCAATGAGGGGTATCATCGACTTTTGATTCGTTACCTCGGATTGTGCCTTTAGGAGACGTGGACTATGGAGTTTGGTGAGAGGGCAGCATACTTCCGTTTCAAAATCGATTAAGTTTATATTTGAAGTTTTATGGAAGTTTGTTGTTGTTCCTGTCTTCCCAGTTGAAGAATGAATAAATAACGCTAGAGGTGGTGCTAGATTTGAAAACATTCTTGATATTAATATGCCTCTGACGTGCAGCGCTGCTCCGTTGTCAAGGAGCATTTTGGCTTTGCTCGGTTCTTTAAAAGTCACCACCGTGTGGGCGTTGACATAGTTGTAGAATAGATAATCTATTTGACATATATCTTCAATGGTAATTGTATCCAAGGTGGTGGTTTCGATAATTTGTAAAAAATGGATTTTACACTCTTTTTGAAATAAAAAACCTTTAGGTTTGGGATAATTCGAAAGGACCAGTTTGCATTTGTTGAGTACAAGGCACCAATTCGGGGCTCTCCTCAACTTCTTCGATGTTTTTGGTTCTGCCAGCATAGGCATCCAAGGGTGCTGATGATCCAATGCCCATGTCGAAGGCTGGATAGTGGTAATAGGAGGAGTCGAGGTTGGAAGAACCATCGCAGTGCGTACTATTATATCCAGCCTTGTTTGAGTCAGACTTGGAACATCTAATGTTAACTACGTTCTTGGCGGTTGTCTCCTTGTTCTCTCTTAAGGCAGTATCCATTATTTTAAACAACTTCCGAAAGAATAGATTGTTAGTATTATGCCGGGTTTTTAGATGTTTAATGTTCTTACTCTTCTTGTGGAGCTTCAAATGACTACTCTGGTTCGTTCTAATTTTTCTCTTGGGTTTTTTATTGCCCCTCAATGATAGATTTTTAGTTTGACCAGATTGTAAAGGAACAGCAGTGGGCACTGACCTTGAGTTCGCATCTTCACTCAATCTCCCAAATTTTATATATGCCTCGACCAGGGTAGTCAAAAGCTGGTTAGATTCAGCTAGGAACGTTTTAATATTTTCTATTTCCCTAATAATAATGAGCAACCACAGGTCCATTAATGGGGCCTCTCCTTCGTGTGGAGCAATTGCGGCCTTAGGAGACTCACTATGGGGGGAGAGCTTGCTAGTTGGAATCTTTTCACAATCCAAATAACCCAAGACTTTTGTAGATTTGTTAGGACTTCTACCTGGTTCTTCAGTTTCTTCCACGGGACCGTCGTTTTTAAATAAATTAGGTAAGTTGGTTAGGCCATGGAAATCTGAGCACTCCGCCCACGCTATCTCTTGTGCCAAGTTTGGGAGAGCCGGGCCACAAACATTAGTTTGTAAACTCCCATAGTTATCCAGAGACCAGTCCAGTAATGGAGTTGAATGATGGGGGCTTTCTTCGACTGGCTCTATAGCATTCTGTCTTTCATTCTTACTTTCATTACTCTCCTTAGGGGAGTAAAAGTGGGTAATTTTCAGCTGCTCAGATCGTCTTCTTCGCAAAGTAAGTTCAAGTGAAGGAACAATCCCCAAGTTCTTATAGTCCTTTCTGGTGAATACCATTTTACAGCCCTTCCACCTTAAGAATTACTTTCGTGGCAAGCTGTAAGGGCCGTTTGAACAGTGCAGCAGTACAGCAACAGGGTAGGTCTGGAAACAGAGCATTCACAAATATCAAGCTGCACTGGCTTGTAATCCTAAAAATGTCGTCAGAATCCAGTAGCAAGGGAAATAAATTATGCTGGTAGCTTACTTGGCAAGACTCTAGAAGACACCGACCGGAACGGAGATAGGCAACAGCAGAGCATTATCTTAAAAAAGCATGAAGAGAGCAGCTTTTCAGGACAAAGTCTTAAATGAAAGTAGATGTTATGACATTCCCATCAGAGAAAGAATGCAGAACTTGGCCTTGAGGGGAAAAACATTGGTCGATAAAATGCAAAGCTGAAAGCTTAACGTCCGTCTAGATCGCCATCTTGACTCTCTCTCCGCATTCATATGTCTCCAGTGGACATGAGGAATGTCTCAGTTTGCACAAGATAAAACAGTGGGAGGTGAAATATATTCTAGCAAATTTCTAGGTGTATTCTCTGTTCTTAATTGACCATGCCCACCTCTACTTAAGTGAAGTGGTTTTAGCAAGCTGAAAACCTGCATTTTGGGTAAGCCAAGTTTGTTTTTTCCAGCAGCTAGATTCATTACCTAAGTAGCAACAAATTGTAATCAATCTGTCACACATCATGTGACATTGACCAATAAAAAGGCTTTGAAATTAATAAAAATAAATTTGACAGATTTCTAGGATGAATAATGAAGAACTATAATTTTCTAGGTTAAATTCTCTTTAGAAACAGTAGTAACACAGGAAAGAAGCAAAGTAAGAACACTAACAAACATACAAAAATGTAATTCTCCATCTTTGGAAATGGCAGGTGTGGCTACCACTCACTTTATGCTCAGAGGCACATGTTACCAAATTCTTCCAAGCTACACAGGAAGTGGATTGGACTGTGAAAGACCAACCCAAACTTGTAGGGCAGTAGAATATCTCAGACAGGAGGTCAGGTCTCCTGCTCCCCTGGTGCATTCACTATAGCTGTCCAATTTCCTTGCTTTTTAAAGTTTGATAGGAATATCAGTTGGCATTCTTAAACTGCAAGGGTGTTTTTGCCTATTAGTGAAAACTTACTTGAGCTAAAAGCCCATTTTAACGAAATGGGATTTACCTTCAGATAAACATGCCTATATTGGAACTTTCTTAGAAAAAACGTAGGTTTGAAGGAATAATGCGATCTAATTATAAAATATCTTTGACTTGTAAACCGCCGGAACTATGTACAGTATAAATCAGAGCGCTTTAGAAAGTGGAGTTTAAGTGTAACGAAACACACAGTCCGCGGATAGGCTCAGCCTGATAAAATCCCATCATGTTCCGATTACAGACGTGGAAAGAGCAAACTTTACACGCCACTGGTGATAACAGCCCGAAATGTCAGGTCGTGAGGGAAGGGAGAAACGGAGTCAAGCGACCTACTGGAACCTTAGAGTCAAACTGGAAGGGGGAAGCCTTCTTTGTTGTCAGGCAGGTCACGTACGTCGTCGTCAACACCAAGCTATTTCATCCCACGGCAGAGCTAACACAGTCTGACATGCGCAGTATAACCTGTAGTTCTAGGGGCGGAGTTAAAACGTACCCGGCGTTTGAATCCGGTGAAGATAAAGCTGAGTGGAGTGGAAAGGAGGACGGGGCGGTTGCTATTAAAGCGCGAAGCGAACAGTATTCAGGGGGCGTGGTTTATTTTCATGGGTCGAAAAACGAAGAGGGACGTGAAGTGGGCGGAGTCATGAATGGCCGGGCGGGGCCCTTAGAATGCGGCGTTCACCAGTTTTTGCCAGGTGACCCAGTGGCCTAATGGATAAGGCATCAGCCTCCGGAGCTGGGGATTGTGGGTTCGAGTCCCATCTGGGTCGTTCCTTGCTCCTATTTTGCAACAAAAGAAAAATTCACAAAGCACTTTCCGTAGTTTTGATAGACTTCTGAGCTCTTAGTACTGCGCGCCTAACCACCAATACGGCTTTGAATTAATTGTGCCAATCCTGTTTAATATGACTAGAGATGAGTGGACAAAGGCTGCAAAATGTAGTAAGTTTTAACGCATTTGCACGAAAACACCGGATAAACCTAACCAAACCATGGGTTCCCCCCCTCGCTAAGCAGCTATTAGGAATCGGGAATCAGGCATGCACGGTGATCAGCCTGCATCCTAAACGAAAGACGGTCTTACGCCCGAGAAAATGTGCGGCTCGTGGCTGGAACAGCAGGAGCTGTATTAAATAAAGCGAATAAGCGGACGAGTAAAAACTGCCTTCGACTGCCTTTATACTTCTACTATTAACCCCTTGCATACGCGGCTTGGCACAGTATGGTGAGATAGGGATCCAGAGAGCTCGTGCAACGAGTCATTTTCTAAATTTGCAAGCTTCTCACGTACAATATTTGTTTTGCCCATCTACCGCAAACGGGGCCGAAGTTCCTTCCCCCAGGACTAAGCATAGGAAAACTGCTTACGCCAGCAAGATCCAAAACTGAGCTATTTAAGCTGCACACTGACTTAGAAGTAAGCACCAACACAGAGAGGCTTGCTTTAGAGTAAGTATGTATAGGATTACGCTGCGAACAACACACTCCAGGTTTAGGATGTGCTTATAAAATCCTAACGCTACCTAACCCTACATAAAAGCATTGTTCTCAAGAACCACTAATACCTAAGCATTAGTTTTATAGCCACATCTACGTAGTTTATATAA
This sequence comes from Rhineura floridana, assembly GCF_030035675.1. Taxonomy (NCBI): domain Eukaryota; kingdom Metazoa; phylum Chordata; class Lepidosauria; order Squamata; family Rhineuridae; genus Rhineura; species Rhineura floridana. The sequence goes on from NC_084482.1 coordinate 41,770,135, forward strand.
ATCAAAGTAGTTTTTCTTCGTTTTCTATGCACTGGCAGAATATTCTTTAATTAATTAATTAATTAATTAATATCCCGCCCTTCCTCCCAGAAGGCGGTTGATTCTAGCTTTTTCGGGTGGCTAACTGAGCTAAGGAGTTGGATATACACAACCTGGCCTGCTTACTCAGCCTTCAGAAAGCGGCAGAAGAAGCTTTTTACATCATGAATATCCGCTTTTCCCCGAACTGCAAGAGGAGATGAATCCATCAGGGCTTGAAGTTATTCCACCTGCTAACGGGGCTGCAGGCAGGCAGCGGAGGGGAAGCCATAGGCAAAAGTGCGAGGAGCAATTAATGCGATTACAACCATGCAAAAAAATCACACGCTTGTCCTTAAACCCAGGGAAGGGAGAGGCATTATCCTACTTCGAGGACACGTTCCAGCCAGGGACGAGCCCTTGAGGAGGCCAGAGAGTAGACCTGGTGTTGAGAGTGAGGGTCGGGGAGAGGGCACGGCCTATGGAGAGTCTTGGGGGCTGGATAGAGAGACCTGAAGGGCTGCCTTTGGACCCTGGGCTTGAGCTTCCTCACCCCTATGTCAGGCCTTTCCCCCCACTCCCCCCTGCTCTGTAATCAAGAGCTGTATTCTAGAGCCATGGGTCTAGCTAGGGGGGAAAAGCACTCCTACAACTTCACCCCGTTCTTCTGCCTGTATCAGGAAGGGCTGCTTTGACCTGGAATTGCAAGGGAGAAATTCACCTTTCCTCACAAGCTGAAGGCATTCTACCTGCTAAACCTCACCTCTTTTCTCCAGGGGCCTGTATGGATTCACTACTACGATATTGTTCTATGGGGGGCAGCTGCTTTAAAAAACGTTTGGAACATGAGAATATAAGAAAAGCCTGCTGGACCAGGCTAGTGGCCCATCTTGTCCAACATCTTGTTCTCACTGTGGCCAACCAGAAACCACATCTGGCCCAGAATTTGGTAGTGAGGGATTTAACTGGGGCTCGCTGCTCATAGCATATTACTTCTGTATTGTACTATCCTCACTGCCCTCCTCCCCACTGGTCTCGTGAGTCCAGTTCAAAGCACTAGCAACATTTGGCTTTTAAAGCTCTAAATCGGGTGCAGAACCAAACCCCATCAGTGGCCATGGTAGCTGGGGCTGATGGGAGTTGGAGCACAACCGCATTTGGAACGCCATAGGGTGTCCACCTCTCACCTAAATGATATAAAGAATCACTATTCTCATATGAGACTACCCAGTCCCTTTGGTTATCTTTAGAGGCACTGCTCTGTGCACCCCCGACACTGAAGTGTGGTAGGCAGTTGCACAAGACAAGTTACACCCGATCATTGGTGAGGAACCTCAAACTGGGAGGGTCCTAATTTGTCTCATGAGGTCATTTTGTCCAAGCCACAGTTACCTGCCCTATACCTGATGCCATAGATGACCTCAGGTGTGGGGCACAGAAAGACACAACTCCCTGTCAAAACTGGGGTTTGTGAGCACCATTGATCAACCAATTAGTGGCACCTGCAAAGCCCTGTGCTTTTGCCTGCATGGTTTGATGTGCCCAGAAGAAAAATGCTTCATCCGATGTCATAGTGGTGTCAGGTGATTGACAGGTGGCCAGCCCTGTCCACCTGTCAAAATGGTCCACAGGTAAGTGGGCCTCCTTCCCCAGTCATAGGCCCCTTACTATTTTTTATTCTTTTTTCTCAATCTTCTATGTGTTGATTTTTTCCTGTGTATTTGCCTAGTGTTCAGGCTCTGAGTTCTGTTACTTAAGTTGCCAAAGCAACATTACCCAGTGCACAAGAGGGGGGCATCAGCAAGCTTGGGGGAACCTCAACATTTACAGAAGTTAAAAAACATTAGGGTAGAAAAGCCCTAAGGGGGCAGACCTGCAAAAACAGTTAAATATGCTCAGTGTTCATAGAATGGTGACTGGGGTGGAAACTGAGTGAGAGGGGAAGTAGAATAGAGTATCATGGGGGAGCACATGATTGATTTGGAACAGTGAATAGGATCATTCAACACTAACGTTTTGTTCCAGGTCAACATATCCCTAATTATAGTGTGTTTTTCTGTGGTTTTTCATTGGAGATTTCTTTGAGAGCCAATTGTTGCTAATGTTATCAAATAAATAATCAACAGTGATCATTGAGAGGAACTCTGAGGTGATCTCCCATATCCCTGTGGAAGAGATATCTTGTAACAGCAAAGGTAGCATTATGTGATATTCTCACACTCTTTTTTTCCCACTGCTGGCACAGGCACCTCCCATTGGGAAATGGGGGCTCACCTCTGTGTCTCCAGCTGGCAGTGGGCCCTCTTGTCAGTCCATGGGCCTTGGCAGGTACGCAGCCATGTTCACTCGGCCTGCAGGCAGCTAACACTTCTTTGCCATTGAGTCTCTGAGGGGGTTCTTGTTTCCTGCTCTGTTTTTAAAAATGCCTTTATAATAATAAATACTGTCCACTGGCAGTATCAATTTCATATTGCTGTGTTTTCTATATTTTTTAAAATTGTTCTTTCATCTTGTTATATGTGAGCTACCTTGAGGTCATTTTTTTGATAGAATGGCAAATTTTAAACATTTTAAATCAGATTGCCAGTGTGGTGCTCACAGGTGCAAAGGTGTCTTTGAAGACTTCTGGCCCCTGTGAAACCTCTGATTCCTCCCTCCAACCTGCTCACTTCTTCCTTTATGTGCTTTTCAAAGCGCAGATCGGCACCTGGGCAACTGAACAGAAAGCAGAGGGTAGAAGGGAAAAGGGAACTCTGGGAGACTGGAGTGACTGACAGGAGGCAGGGAGATGCAGGGATAAGAGAAAGTGGAATGTCAGGGAGAAAGAGACAGAAGAGGGTTTGTGGGGCTGGCAAGCACTGGGTCTGTGATTTTTACTATGCAATCCACAAATGTAAACTTTAATGTGATGATGGGTTTTTAGGGACCCCATGTAAAATAATGGAAATTAAAGAAGATTCTTTTTAATTTACTGGATTTAACTTTTACGCAGACTCCATGCAAAAGCAAAGTATGTAGGTGTCCATACATGTGCACGTGTGTGTGTGTACGTACACACACATGCACGCACGCGCACACGCACGCGCGCGTGAGAGAGAGCTTTCTTTTCAGGGAAGGTGAGTTATCCAGAGGATGGGAGAGAGAAGGAGCAAGAGGGGGTGGTGCCCATGGCACTCTCTCAAAATTCCAAATGTGCGCATGAGCCCTGAAGAGTTTGGTCTTGCTGCTCTAAATATACCACTACAGGAGTAGCTGTTTTGCCCTGGAACTGCAAGGTTCACTTTTCTCCATGGTCTGTGGTGGTGATTCAGTTTGGCTTAGCCTCACCTCCTATTTCTCAGACACCTCATATTAGGAGCTCTACTTGACTACTTAGGGAAATGGATTCACCTTCCGTGAGCTGCAGTGATCACATCTGCTCAAGCTCTACATTCTTTCTTCATGGGCCTGTTTGGGGATTTGCTTAAAATATCTGCCCCAAAGTCAACGTTTTTGGTAAGTTCTTGCTAGGATGTGCTCTTGCTTCTGCCTTTTCCCATTTCTGTATGTCTACCCTTGGCACCACACTTTCATTATTCTTGCCCTTTCTACACACGTCATTTCAATGTGTTTGTGCTTTATTTTGTGTTGTCAAGAACGCTCTTGCATTCCCATCTTCTCTCATATTCCTCTTTATTATGTTATTGACAGCTGTGGATATGTCCTGCAGTCCTTGCCTACCTCTTGCAGTTCTTCGTGTCCTCCAAAACTTATTTCCAGCGTTGTTTGGCTTCATTCTTCTCATGTGATTTCTTAATAAATCCTTTCATTTCCATAAATGATCTTGCATAGAGCACTCACAGAAAGTTGGATAACTCATTCTGTTATGATTATCCCAACAACCCTTTCCTTTTTTTTTTACACACCCTGCTAGTCTTGGGTAGTAGTAGTAGTGGTTTCCTTCCATCTATCATTTTCAATACCTTCTTTTTCTTCTTGTGAATCTCATTTTATTCTCTCCTTTTAATATTTGCTTAGCAGCCATTTATCATTCCCTGCCCATCCTGCTGCTTTTCTTTCCAAATTTGAATCTTGGCTCTAACTGTCCTTCTCTGATAATTACTCATTCTTACGGGTGATTTTGATATTTATCACAGTTTGGCTTCCATTTCACCTCTTTAGCACTTTGACAGCCTTCTCAATTCTTACAGTCTCTGTGTTCTGTCCACCCCACTTACTGGTAATTCTTTGGATTTAATTACTGACACTTCCTGTTCTGTTCTGGAGTTGGGTCTCTTTCTTTCCCCCTTGTTCTTCAGCTCTTAACTATTCTTTTAATATCTGCAACCTACTACTGGATCTTATATGATTTGTGTTGCAGGGTATAGGCTGAAGAAACATGAGCTCACCTTGCTGAAGCTAAGTAGGTCTGGGCCTAGTTAGTGCCTAGATGGGGTGAGGGCTTGGGAATCACATGTATACAGCCTCGGGTTCCATGACAAAGAAACATCAAGTATATATTTTGGAAAGTTGTTTGTCTTTTCACTGTGTGTTTGGACACCATTTAGAATATGGTAACCAAATTTTGCATGATTCTTAAGATCAAGGAGCATGTTTTCCTAAGCAGGATTGGACCAAGATGAAGGAAGGTATGAAAATTGGAGGGAGAAATATCAATAATTTAAGATATGCAGACGATACCATACTACTAGCAGAAACCAGTAATGATTTGAAACGAATGCTGATGAAAGTTAAAGAGGAAAGCACAAAGGCAGGACTACAGCTCAATGTCAAAAAGACTAAAGTAATGACAACAGAAGATTTATGCAACTTTACAGTTGACAATGAGGAGATTGGACTTGTCAAGGTTTATCAATACCTTGGCACAGTCATTAACCAACATGGAGACAATAGTCAAGAAATCAGAAGAAGGCTAGGACTGGGGAGGGCAGCTGTGAGAGAACTAGAAAAGGTCCTCAAATGTAAAGATGTATCACTGAACACTAAAGTCAGGATCATTCAGACCATGGTATTCTTGATCTCTATGTATGGATGTGAAAGTTGGACAGTGAAAAAAGTGAATAAGAGAAACATCAACTCGCTTGAAATGTGGTGTTGTAGGAAAGCTTTGGAAAGCACCAATGGAGCAGGAGATATTGTACTGCCCTACAAATTTGTAAAAATGCAAATACAATTTGTGTTGGTCTTTCCAAGTCCAATCACCAGAAGAGGGGCTGACTATTAAACCACTCTGGCTGCTGGAGATCTGTTGGGAGAATAGGAGTCTCCTAATAACTCTCAGCACCCTTCACAAACTACACTTCCCAGGATTCTCTGGGGGAAGCCATAACTGCTTAAAATGGAATAAATGTCTGGCATGGGTGTGGCCCCCTGCTTAGCCAGGCCAAACATCTGTCGGTCTGGTTTTTAGAACACTGACAGTTCGTTCTTACTGAGCATACCTGCGCAATCATAGGCTCCATTGTTAAATTTCTTAAATTAATTGAAAATCAGCCATGCATATTTTTTAACTTTTAAACCATAGAAGATGAAGGTCAGAGTAAGGGGCAAGGTCAGTAATAGGATTACAGGTACTCTGTGAACGCAGCTGATTTTTAATTAATTTCAACAAATTATGAGACCACTGAGAGAAAAAAGTCCAAAAGCTGGGTTTTTTTCCTCTGGTTTTACACTTTGAACTCTAGATTCTCTCTTGAGTGTTTTTTGTATCTGCATGAAAACCTAGAGAGTTGTTAAGCAAGCATTTCTGAGTTCAGGACTATAAATTTTGTAAAATTTTGTTTTGAAATGAGTTTATGAGAAGCAGCAGAATAGCATGGGGGTATTTTCAATTTAACATTGCGGAATGTGAAAAATCTATGCTGGCTATAGTATACAGCCACTCTTGTGGCTATATAATACTTTTGAGCAAAACGTTTGAAAGGTACCTTGCAGCAAATGCTCAAACCACATCATACTGTATGGTAGACTAGAATCATTTATGGTTTACCTAGCTTAAGCTATAAGTAAATTCCTGTACTAGTGAAGGAGAAGGTATTTTGTGTTGGAATTCTATTGAGTTGCGTAGCGCTGCGGAACGGAGAGTATTGAGCGAGCTTAGTGTGTGTGTGAATCTGCTAAGATTCTACTTTTCCTGCAAATTAGTCAGACAGAGACTTTAAGCTTTAAAATAAGAAACAACTACTTTACTCTGGAAGTACATGCTTGATAGGAAAGAGTTCTATATCTAGCTAACTGGCTATGCTGGAGCAGCCTGCACTGGTCCCAGTGCTGGCCCTCATCCTGGTTGAGAGGAGAGACAAAGAGTAGATGTCTGCTCCCCTCTCGAGAGAAAGAGAACACTGAGAAAGGCGGGAAGGAACTGGGATCAACATTCCTTTGCTTATCAGCCTATCAGCCTAGTAGGAAGGGGAGAGGATCAAAGCAATAGGTATAGCCTCAACCAGCAAGAGATCTAGCTCTCTAGCTACCCTTATTAACCCCATGCAGCTTCAACCCACCAAGTTGGAGTTGAACCTCATACATTCCAACATTTTGAATGTTTTTTTTAAAATTATGTTTGTATTTTACTTTTTTAAATTGCCTTTTATAGAGCTGGAAGGTGGTATAAATATGTTTTATAAATAAAAATGAAAATACCTTAGCATATTTATTTCACATGAAACATATGTAGTTGTCTGCCCTCTATAAGAACGTATGCAGGCAGTATTTTCTTGTAATACTGGGGAGGGATAACATTTTAAACCATATAGTTTTCTAAGAATGCAATCCTCAAAGTTCTTCGTGAGTACTCTTACTATTTGGAGTGTTGGAATGAAAACTCAATTCACAATGTAGGAAAACTAGAGTAATTCAACCATGTTGAAATGAAAAGGGTTAAATTTGGGCCTGTCTTTTTCACCCACTCAGGACTCCAAAGCTTATCCTTCTGCATTGCTAACCTGATTGTGAGTGCAGCACAGTGGTTAATTGAGTCACTATTTTGCATATTCTAAAGCCTTTGGCCACCCATTGGAGTTAGGGTTGCCAGGTCAGAAGCATCCCAAACCCTCAGATTTCAGGGGCAGACCTCAGTGATGTCATGGGGCGGGCCCGAGTGATGTCACAGGGTGAGCCTTTGTGATGTCATTAAGCATGATACATTAAGCATCAACCACAGTTGCTTGGAGCATACATTTCAAACACAAACATTTCTCTGATTGGAAATTAAAATGGAAATCTTAGCTAAATGATGGAGACTGGGTAGGGCCATTGTAGGAAGAAAGGAGCCTGGTGTCGTGGAGATGTTAGATGAGAGCACTCAGAAGTAAAGATGGATGCCCCTGAAGCCTGCAATTCTAAACACACTAAGCCCCATAGACCTCAATAGGACTTACTTCTGAGTAGATATGGTTTGGTTTGTGCTGTTGGTAAAGCTTTACTAGGGATCCTCTGCAAAGATAGCCATATCCAAGTAGGTTTGGCAACACCCTCCTGGAATGCTCTGCCCCTATCTTTTAATATGGGTGCTCCAAACTTCTTTATAGATTTGACCCTTCACTTCAGAAAGAAGTTTGAGAAATGAGTAAGAGTAAGAAGATTCTCTACCCTTTTCTGTCTTCCCTGTGGGCTGCTATAAACTCACTTTGACAGCCAACCCAATTTCAGTGAGTAATAATTGACAGAAAACACACATGGCTTTGGTCTACCTTCACAGACAGCAGCTTGGGAACAACAGCAATTGCAACCACACTTCCAGGCAGGGCTTGGAAAAGTTACTTTTTAAAACTACAGCTCCCATCAGCCCCAGCCAGCATGGCCACTGGATTGGACTGATGGGAGTTGTAGTTCAAAAAAGTAAATTTTCCAAGCTCTGCTTCCAGGTATGTGAATTCTCTTTTACCACTGTCAGGCAAGAAACAAACCATCATCCAACCAACAAGGTGCATCATCAGTGGGTTTAGGGGGGTTGAGCTGAGCTCATGGAACCACTGTTGTTACTTCTATGGATGTAAGGGAGTGAGGTTAAAGGTAAATGAAATGCAAATAGAAAAATAAAAAGAAAAGACAGTGATGATTTCCTAAATGCAATACCATGCCAACCACAACAAAATTCCTATGAATTAGGGAGAAAACTCAGCATCCCACAACCAGTCAGGATTCCTAACCAAAAACCAAAACTAAAAAAATCCTGGCAGCCAGTCAGCCAAGGTCACAGAAATCCCCATGCAGCACAACCTGACTCGGGGGCTGCAGTTAGTGCGGAATGCTGTGGCATGATTCCTGACATGAGTGAGACCCTATCAGCACATAATACCTCTCCTCTGAAATCTGCTCTGATTGTTGATTTGCTACAAGGCCAAGTTCAAGGTGTGCTGTCTATGTGACAGGTGCCACATAGTACTTGTTCTGCTCTTATAAGAAGTCAGTCCTTTAGTGTGGCAGCACCTACACTTTGGAACTCCCTGCCTATTGACATTAGGCAGACGCCTTCATTGTACTCTTCACCACCTGATAAAAACATGTTTGTTTAGGCAAGCCTACACAGGCAGGTAGAAGCCAGGACTGGCATCAAAGGGTGGCCAGGTCGGGCCTTGCCCAAGCTTCTGCAATCCTCGGCAGGTCAACTCCCAATCCTGCAGTAGATTGCAGAGACGGAACTCCCAGCTCCCCTTACAGACTGTGTGGGCCTGCTCAGGCCCTCCCGCTCCACCTATCCTCCCTTTCTGTGAATATGCTGCAGGTGCAGCTGCCATCAACCAAGATGGCAGCAGAGGCTTCTCTAAGGGGCTGATGCTCTTACCAACGTCTTGATTGATGGCAGGTATGTGCATGCATGCAGCATAGCGTGCATGCGTGCCATCAGCAAAGATGGCAGTGGGGGTATCAGTCCCTTAGAGAAGCCTCCGCTGCCATCTTGATTGATGGCAGCGACCTGTGCGCCCACCATGCAGGTCATTCACAGAAAAAGAGAAGAGGTAGGTGGAGTGGTCCCGCGTGGTATGTAGGGGGGCTGGGAGCAGGGCCCCCGGGACAGACTGGTGCTGGCCCTGCTAGAAGCTATTGTGTTTTTTATCTGTTTTGAACTCATTGTTGGTTTTATTATTTTGAATGTTTTTAAATACCTGTCTTTAACTGTTTTTGCTAATAATGTTATTGTTTTAATTCCTTCTGTAAACTGCTTTGAGACTTTTTACAATAAAACAGTATATAAATGTTGTAAATAAAATACATAAATAAATTTTGGAGTCACTGTGGCTCTTTGGTCTCTTTCCACTTTTAGGAACAAAAGACCTTGTACCAACTCAGGCCGTTTGATACCATCTAACTCAATACTGATGACATGAAGTAGCATTGACTATCCAGGATTCCATGCACTAGTCTTTTCCAGAAATTGAATTTTGGACCTTTGCATGCAAAGCATATGCCCTGCCACTGAGCTATAGCTTTTCCATTTTAAAAAAGTATCTTTTAAAATTATTCTTTTCAATTCACTAATGAATGCACAGCATACCTAGGGGAGATCCACACCATTCATGCATGTTTTCAGCCTGCTATGCTTAAACTACTCCACTTAAGGAAAGGTGGGCATGGTTAATTAAAAACATAGAGTACACCCAGAAATTTGCTAGAATATATTTCACCTCTCACTGTTTTATCTTGTGCAAATTGAGACACTCCTCATGTCCATTGGAAACTATTCTGCAGAATAATCAGTGCCATTATTCCACAATTGTTTTTGGAGTATTTTTAGTGTAAATTATGCAAAGTGTTGCTGTACTTCACATATTCACAGAAGCAAAAGAAAATGCTTCACTAAAATTGCAAAGTAAATCAAACATATTTAAAGTGACTATTTGAACTATATCATCTGTCTTAATATTGTTACTTCCTACCTGCTAAAATAAGATCAACACAGCACATGTCTTGTTTCTATTATTTGGGCTGATTGCAGGTGCCACCACTCACAATATGCTCAGAGACACATTACCAAATTTTTCCAAGCTACACAGGAAGTGGATTGGACTGTGAAAAACCAACCCAAATTGTGTTTGCATTTTGACAAATTTGTAGGACAGTACAATATCTCAAGGAGGAGGTCAGTGTGACGCCCTTCCCTGGCTCTCCCTGTCAGGTTCCTACCTGCGCGTGGCTACTGCCTGTCACTAGGCACCACCAGGGACTCCACCAGTCCGGACTGTCCTTTTTTATTGTTTCTCTCCCCGCTCTAGCACAGATCTCAACAGATCCCCCTGCTAGGCAACCACCAGTCACGTCCTAATACTAGTATTCCCAGAGACTCTGAATACTGGTATTGTTATTCTCTTCACCGCTGCCACCATTTGTTACAGTTTCCCTTCAGCCTTGGTCATTACCTTACCCTCCCTTCTGGTCTGTGAAACCCCAGCCAAGGATCAGGCCTTTGGTAAACCAAATTAAGTATTTATTAAAGATAACAAAGCTAACAAGATTAACAAGATTTCTTCTTAAGGCATATAAGCATATGGTTTTACTCAATACTAATCCGAACTCCACCCCCCTCCTTCTCCACTCTCTCCTGGTAAACCACTCTCTCAAACCCACCAAACAACCCACTCTTTCTCTTCTCCCCCCAGATTCCACTCTCACTCTTCCTTTTATACGTTCAGCCATTTTAAACACTCAGCCAATCATCGAGCATTCTACTGCCCATTCACTCCCCCTCCTCTTTCACTCCACTTACCATGTATCTTCTAAACAACCAACACTTACCATATATACATTAATATAGAAACATCACAGTCAGGTCTCCTGCTCCCCTGTGCTGCCTAATTTCCCTGCTTTTAAAAGTGATAGAAATATCTTTTGCCTATAGGTACACTGTTAAACCACAAGGTGTTTTTTTGCCTATTAGAGAATTTCTCTGCCTTTTAATTCAGGAGGTAAGAAAGGGGATCCTGTGCAAGTTTGCTGAAAATGGATTGATCATTTGCATGCTCATTGAGTTCAATTTGATTTACGCTTCTGCAATCAAGCTTAGCAGAGGTGAAACTGATCATGGAGGCGGAAGAGAAGAGGGAAGGCTGGAGTGGGCAGGGGAGGGGAAAGAAGGAAGAAGGGAGGGGAGGAAGAAGGGGAGAGGAGGGGAGAGGAGACGTGAAGAGGGGAGGGGCAGGAGAGAAAGGGGCAGGAGAGAAAGGGGAAGGAGAGGGGGTGGGGAAAGGCAGGTCTGATAATTTGCATGCTTATTGAGTTCAATGGGATTTACTCCCATGCAATTATGCTTAGGATAGGTGAAACTGACCATGGGGGAGGAGAAGGGGGAGGGGGAAGGAGGCTGAAGGAAAGGGGATGGAGGAGTAGGGAAGGGTAGGTTTGATCATTTGCATGCTTATTGACTTCAATGGGATTTACTCCCATGCAGTCATGCTTAGGTTAGGTAAAACTGACCATGGGGGAGAAGGAGAAGGGGGAGGGGAGGGCCAAAGAAAAGGAGAGGGAAGGGGCAAGGGGTGTTGGAATGTATGAGGTTCAACTCCAGCTTGGTGGGTTGAGGCTGCATGGCCCTCCTGCTAGACTGAAATGCAGAGGATGTTGATCCCAGTTCCTTCCCACCTTCCCAGTTCCTTCTTCTCTCTTGAGAGGGGAGCAGACATCTTTCCTTTGTCTCTCCCTCTCAACCAGCATGAGAGCTGCACTGGGACCAGTGCAGACTGCTCCAACATAGCTAGTTAGCTAGATATAGGACTCTTTCCTATCAAGCATGTACTTCCAGAATAAAGTAGTTCTTTCTTATTTTAAAGCTTAAAGTCTCTGTCTGACTAATTTGCAGGGAAGGTAGAATTTTAGCAAAGATTCAAACACACACACACAAGCTCGCTCAATACACTCCATTCCGCTATGCTACTCAATAGAATTCCGACAAGAGGGAGGGAGGGAGGGAGGAGAGGAAAGCAGGTTTGATCATTTGCATGCTTTTTGAATTCAGTAGGATTTACTTCTGTACAATCATACTTAGGATAGGTAAAGCTTACCTGGGGAAGGGGCAGAGAGGGGGATGGGGAGGAGGGGAAACAGATGGAGGGGAGGAGATTGGGTGGGTGGCCACTGAACAGAGGGAAGGCCCTTTCCAAAAGGAAAACATTGTGAACAATATTATTGTTTTTCCGGGTTTCTCCCTCCTACTGCAGGCACATATAGTCTCCCACCCAAATTTAAACCAAAGCTATCTGTGGTCACATCCACACCAGACCTTTATTTCACTTTAGACAGTCATGGCTTCCTCCAAAGAATTCTGGGAAGTGTAGTTTTTGAAGGGTACTGACAGGTGATAGGAGATGCCCTATTCCCCTCACAGAGCTACAATCCCCAGAGGAGAGGCTGACTGTTAAACCACTCTGGCCACTGGAACTCTTTCAGGGGATTAGGAGTCTCCTAACAACTCTCAGCACCCTTCACAAACTACACTTCCCAGGATTATTTGGGGGAAGCCATGACTGTTGAAAGTGAAATAAAGGTCAGGCTTGGGTGTGGTGCACTGATTAGCCAAGGCAAATAGCTGTGAGTCTGGCTTTTAGAACACTGACAGTTGGTTCTTACTGAGCATGCCCGATGCTGTAATAGACTTCAGTGTTAAATTTCTTAAATTAATTAAAAAGCAGCCATGCATTTTTTTAAACGGCAGAAGATGAATGTCAGAGTATGGGTCAAGGCCAGTAATAGGATTACAGGTACTCTGTAAACATGGCTGATTTTTAATTTCAACAAATTATGAGACAAGTGACAGAAAAACGTCTGACAGGTCTGGATTTTTTTCTCGTTTTACACTTTGAACACTGGATTCTCTCTGAGTGTTTTGTGTATCACCATGAAAACGTAAAAGGGTTGTTAAGCAAGTGTTTCTGAGTTCAGGACTATTAAGTTGTGTAAGGTTTTGTTTTGAAGCAGCAGAAAGGCACTCTTATGGCTGTATAATTAAAAACAATTTTATATATACAAATTTCAAATCAATACAGTTTGACATAAAGATGCCCACTTAAAAGTCTTGTTGAAAAAGGAAGGCCTTCAGTTAGTGCTGAAAAGACAAAAAAGGGGCATAGTTTATGTGTACCAGAAGAGAGTTCCAAGGTGTCACTACAATGAAGGCCTGATTCCTGTAACATATGTAACTGGCCTCTGAATAAAATGGTATCTGCTGGAGGCCCACTCTTGGAGATGGCAGTAACTGATTGGGTATATAAGGGATGAGATGATATTTTATGTCTCCCAGCCCCAAGTTGTATAGGGCTTTGTATACCAGCACCAATACCTTGAGCTTAGCTTGGTAGCTAATTGACAGCCAGTGCAATTCTTTCAGCAGCAATGTGACATGGTTGGCAACAGTCTGCCCTAGTGAGGAGTCGAGCCACTGTCTTTTCCCCTAATTGCAGCCCTACGTAACGGACCAACCTTAAGGACAGCCCCACATAGAGCACATTGCAGTAGGTCAGCTTGGAGGTTACCAGCACATGAATGACAGTATACTACCAGTTGAATTAATATTAACCTGTGTAAATTGTATGTAAGCAATACCTAGTCATGCTGTGATACAAATTCAAGCAAAACAGTATAAATAGAGCAACACAATCACTTGTACATAAGGACACAAGAAGAGCCCTGCTGGGTCAGACCAAACATCTATTGTATCCTGCATTCTGTTTCCAACAGTGGTTGGCTGGATGCCTGCAGAAAGTTCACACGAATCCCAGAGCCCATAGCTATTGTTGGCCTGCAGCTTCTGTTTTTCAGGGGTATACTGCCTCTGAACATGGAGGCTCTATTAAGCTATCATTAGTAACAGCTGTTGATAATGTACCATCCATTCATTTGTGTAATCAACCATGGGGTGAGGAGGGGGAAACTAGTGGGACTATGTGCACACTCTTGCCAAGGGTGTTAGGCAAGAGTATTTCTTTTTCAAGCAAAGATCTCTTCAAATGGATCTGATTTCTACGCTGGGAGAGAATACATTTCAAACAGAGCTGGAGAAGTCGGTGGGATGTCTTTTTCTTGCAGGAAGCGAAGAAATTGCCTTGATTCTTTCAGATCCTTGCTGCCAGCAGTTGGGCAGGGCGGGAGGCTGGGGAGAGAGGTAATGTCCCTTTTCAAAAGTGGCAGAGCAACAGCTTGGTCTTGCTCCAGTGGTTTGGCCAGTGACCGATTCCGTTTCCCCTAAGGATGCCTCTCATTAGCATGAACAGGGGGAAGGGCCAAAAAGAGAGAGAGAGAGAGAGAGAGAGAGAGAGAGAGAGAGAGAGAGACTCGAGTTCATTTTTAGTTTGGAAAAATATTTCCTTTACAATGACATCTAAAAGTCTCTGGCTCCTGTGCTTCGCCTTGGCCTTCTCCCTCAGCTCTGGAGCAGGTAGGTTTGCCCGCAGCAGTCTAAGGTAAGACGAGAAGACACTTTTGCTGAGCTCAAGCTGTCAGTCTCTCGTCCTGCCGAACTGTTGCCTTCACCAGCTGCATTTAGTGACTCGCCTCACAGAGCCTCGGGAAGGAACCTTTGAGCCTGCCTATCCCCTCAGCCCAGAGGTATTTGTAGAGGGGTGTGGGGGGGATGTGTGTTTGTCTTTACAGATGTTGACTAAAAAGCAGGCAGCCCAGTAGCAGCAGATGCGGGGACTCCCACGTTTCCCCGGCTGTTTTCTCTTGCGCGGGAAGACTTCTCAGGTGCTTGCTTTCTTGCTCGCTCCTAGCTTGCCACCTGCCCTGAAAGACAACAGAGACACACGGGCACGGCGACATGTGGGTACACAGATGCCGGAGAGGCGAAAAATCCCGATGTCAGCCTTCCTCCCTAGCATATATATACATCGATAAAAAGGTCCTAGTGGACCTTCAGTGGCGTCGCAATCCGACAGCTGAGAGAGGACGTAGACGTCGGGAGGACTAGATCACGGCGTGCGGCGGGGGGGGCAGGGAGAAAGGAGGGAGGCGAGACAAGGTATGCAGCTGGCGACAGTATCAGCCTTTGGGGGACTATTGACCGTTGCTCCTCAGTCGTGCAAAACGACTGATGAGATCGTGCGATGAAGCCTAAGCTCCAGAGATAGGAGAGGCAAAAAGAAGAGACAAGGAAACAGAAAGCAAGGCAGAGCTTGGAAAAGGGTTAGCTTGATGCCTTTCATAGGAAGCTGCACTGACTGGCAGCTGCTCTCCGGAGTTTCGGACGTGGGATTTTTCTCAGATGCTGGGGACTTCAACCTGGGACCTGCTGCATACAAAACAGGTGCTTTCCCACCAAGTTACAGGCACTTTCCCAAGCTTGCCTGAGGTTTCAAATCTCCCCCCTGTAGGGTTTTCAATTCTGCATTTCAATGGATAAGTAATGTGACAAAATAACTTTCTTAATATGTGAAAGTTTTTGTTTTGAGTGAGAGGAGAAAAAGAAATCTGAAATCTACTTCATACTGATGGTGGAAGTTTGGCCTCTCCTGTGCTTGCCCTATGCATACCTCCTGGGGAGTAAGCCCCACTGAACTCAGCAGAACTTATATTTGAGTAAATAATGCATAAAGTTGTATTACAAGTAATCTAAATGTATTTTATTATTAACATTATTCACACATCCAGATAACCCCCCTGCTGTTTTTTTAATATAAATATTTATTACACAGCTTTGGGATTATTTTAATAAGCACTTTTGGAAAGCTTTTAGATAAATAAAATGTGTGATCCCAAACTGAGAAGGACTATACATTGCACACTTGGGGCAGTCCTGCACTGCATATTTGTTTATTTGTTAGATTTATATCCTGCCTTTCTTTCATCAAGGAATCCAAGCTGGTATACATGCGGTTCCCAGGGATCTCCCATCCAGGGATTGACCAGACCCAGACATCCTTAGCTTCTGCAAGGTGGTGGACTCATGTGACTTCAGACCATAGCCTCAAACCAGAAAGTTTATCACATTGTGTTATGCAGGTGCTACAACAGAAAATGTTCCTAACTATTGTAGCATTCACATATCTAGGGGCAGTTCCTGAAAAAGAACCCTGGAGATTCAGAGTAGTGTAAAGCAGGATGCCTGTATTTCATTCCTACTGGCCACAAGTCATTAGCTAGAGCAAATTAGGCAAAGTAATCCTTTGCAGGAGAAGGAAAGAGTCGCCAACAGAAATATCCAAATTTGTGTCACTCGATTTATTAATCTTTTATCCTGTCTCTCCCCGAAGGATCTCTATTTTCCCAATTTGCTCCTCCCACAACAATCTTAAGTTAAATCAAGAAAGATATATGCTAAAGCTCACAGAGTGAGATTTCTGGATGAGCAGGAATCATTTAAACAACATGGCTACCCCCAAAGAATCCTGGGAACTATAGTTTGTGAATGGTGATGTAAACTACAGTTCCCAGGATTCTTTGGGGAAAGCCCTGACTGTTAAAGTGCTACAAATGTGCTTTAAATGTATGCTGTGGATGTGACCTAGGTCCCTCTCCACTTTTAAGACCAATGTCCTAGCCACTACAAAACACTGGCTTGTGAATTTTTTTTCTGACCTTTCTTTTTTGGGCAAGATATCTGATTTATTCAAGTCCCTTAACAAAACCTTGGGGTGCACACATGTAACCCTGAGCTTTCCCTTTACACTGCAGTTGGCCTTGGTCTAATGGGCATATGGATACATACAGGGCTACCCCTAGGATAAATAGCACCTTGGGCAACGAGTGCCTTTGGGGCCCCTCCCCAGTCAGTTTTGCAGGGCCACCCAGCTGGGGTTTATGGGCCCCAGTGTAGGTGTGATGTTGAGGGCTCTGCTGCTGCCCCCTACAAGAACCCATCCATGTGTATGCAAAGCTGCAGGCCACACCTGAGAATGACTGCATGCACAGGCTACATGAGAGAATTCTCACCTGCAGCTCTTCCTTACCCTGGGATCAAGCAGAATGACAGGTGTGCTTCATTGTTTCTTAGATGGAGATAAGGGAATAGGAATTGGGTTGTGTTTCTCCTGAGTTCCTCCTCTAAATTCCAAAGCCTTTCTGGGCTGAGTCTCACAAGTCTTTTGGGTCTTGTCTGTGGCTGGCTTTCCCCACTACTCACTCACAAAGGATTCTTCCTGGCCTCACACCACTATTATGCCTCTTCCTTTCATATTCTGAGAAGTGGTAATATATGATGCAACACAGCAGAACTATCATGGTTTTTTTTAATTATTTGTAGCAGCTCCTATCTTTTAAGTAAGCATTATCTATTTTAGAATATCCAATAATTTTATCTTTAAAAATAATAAAGAAAAGTGATAAGTAATAAAAGTATCCAGCTGACCTCTCACAGCTTACGACTTATTTTTTATTATTTATATGGTGCTTATATTGTTTATAGTATTTGAAGTGCTAAGTGCTAGGTAATGTTGCCTCAAAGTAAATCTGTGTGCCACTGATTTTTACCTAGTGCAACTGATATAGAAGTGGAAAAAGAGACATACTTTAAATCTAATTGAAGGAAGATAATTTTTGTAGTTAGTACCTAAACCCACAGAACATTAAAAAAGGATTACAGACACTTGCTCTTGCCACCCTAAATCACTGTAGACAGAACATTAAAAAAACGCAGCCACTGAGCTCAGCTTGGCACCCCCCTTTAGTTCAGCACCCCAGGCAACTGCCCAGCTCATCCACCCCTAAGGTTGGTCCTGGATACACAGCTCCACTATAGTAGATAAGGCACCTGAGAACGCATGGAGAGGAACCTTCTCTCAAGAAACTTTAACATAGGCAATGTCATCTGATAAAAACATGGGGTCATTACATGACAATCTATCCTTTTGAATCACATGATAAGAGTGATGGCCTCAAACACAGAAACAAAGGGTCTGCTCAATCAATTAGAAATAATAAGGGGGGAGGGGAACAGAAGGGAGCATGGCTGGACAGAGAAGCCACCACTTGCCCTACACTCAGCAGAGATTTCCTCTCCCTTCATGCCATGTTCTGCCTTCACAGGCGGTTATCAAACAATCTTTACTCTCACCAGCTGTGGTCATGGGAAAGAGACATGTAAATGATGAAGTCAACAGTCGGGAGACTTCAGAACTGGAGGTAAACCAGCAGTCAACAATGGGAGATGCAAACAGACCATGTTTGTTTTTCTCTCTCTCTCTCTCCAATCTAAGTCTAAGGTGGGAAAGAAGAGCTGGAATAACGTAACAGCCCACAAATGGTGCTCCTGCCAGGGAAAAAGCTCAGTCTCCACGTAATTGGTGTAAAATCAGGTCTGGAAAGTTTCCTGCTTTGTGCTGCCAGCCTGCTGCAGTAACAAAATGCAACTGATAGCTCATCATCGTTCTTTTAGCTTTCATTAGTAAAGGCCAAATCTCTCTTACATGCTTCCTCCTACTTACCTTTACTACTAACGCACAGGCTGCCTGCTATTATGATTATGTAAATTAAAAACAAAAACAAAATGAACAGCTACTTATCTACATGGGAAGGTTAGTTAAATTATTATTAATATGTTTAAACGGAGAGTAACCTTGACTGAGGAGAAATCAAGCTGAAAAAGATACAAATTATAGTTTTAAAGACTAAAAATCTTAGAAATATTTGCTGAAAATGCAATTTTAAGCATTCTTACTCAGAAGTTAATCTAAGCAATGAATGGGACTCTTGAACAAACACAATTAGGATCAGATTATAATTTGTAACAAAAGGCAGCCAAACCTTAAAGTTCTTTTTACAGGGATCTTAGTCAATTGCCTTTTGCATTTTGGGGATCTAAATCTTAGGCTGAATGATTATTAATTAATATGCAGAGCTGGTGACAGGCCTTAAGGAGAGCAGATGACATTGTCAACAAGGCTTCCTGTGGATGGGAAAATCAAATAGCCATGTTTGTCAGGGACTTTTAAACAATCAGACCAGGATGCAATGTGAACCCTGCTCCCCGGATGCTCCCTGGACATTCAGTATTCTTTTTTTAGAGAGGGGTTTGTTTATAAATTGTGCTTTTAATTTGTTACAAAAACAGTAAAAAAAATGCTAGGCCTTCAGGCTTCCGCTTACAGCTGCAAAATACTGTGTTGCAGTGCTGAGGTCTCAGCTGGAAAGATGCTAGCCTAGCCCTAGCCCAACAAGTTTACCACTGTAGCAACTTAGGCTTGCTCTAAAGCAGCCTTCCCAAGTCCTGGGTCCCTCGATACACAACAGCTTCCATCATCCCTGAGCATTGGCTATGCTGGCTGGGGATGATGGTGTTGGAGTCCAACAACTTCTGGCGACCCAAGGTTTGAGAAGATTGCTTTAGGTGGTACAAATATAGCCTAACACAGCTGAGTTGCTTCGTTGGCATTAATTAAATAGGGTCATGTTCTAGAAACCAGACGCTGACAAAAACCAATTCAAGGCCACTCTGATGCAGCAACATCAGCTGCTACTCAGTACTGTTCTTCCAGTATGTCCCTGACCTAGATATGCATAACACATAGATGAGGAGAAAGAAAGGGCAGGATAGGAAGTGGCCCATCAGCTGCTTATGATTTGTTTGCTTGGCATGTACTGGATCTTTCAGGTCCATCAGGGGCACATAAACCACGGCAACGGTGACATTGTGTTATGTTATTGCTGTTCCAACTCAAATGCTTTAAGGCAGTTAACAAATGGGAAAGGGATCAGGGAAGTCCCACAGTCCAAAGCACAAACTTCCATAAATCCCCTTTCCATCCCATCTGCCACAGACTTTGACCACCATAAGGAAACTTAAATAAATACAGTCTTACTTCTCTGCCACACTATGTTACGGGCTGGCCTTAGGAGGAAATGGTGGATGCCCCATGCTCATGGAATCCCTCCGTGAGCCTGTATCTTGGGTGACTTCTCTAATCGCATATTAATCTCTTTCTCTCTGACTACAGGTCCACTGACATATGTGGGAAACTCCATCCAGCTATTCAGCAAAGATGTTTATGGGTCAGTGGAATCCACACCCAGCCAGAGTAAGTCTCTACTAAGAGGTATCAGCACTGAGGACCAGCCACTGCCTCCAGGCGACTTGCAAAAGGTGAAAGCAGAACATGCACACCTGCTGTCTTTGAACAAAAAGAAAAAGGTCAAATATTCAGCAGTGAACCATACAGGTTTAAGGAAGCAGCCTGTCCAGCTTGTTAAAGGCCTCCCTTCTGAGAGCCACCGGGAAGGTGTTCTTCCTGCCACTTACTTCAGTCATACAAACCGAATGCACACTGATAGGCTCCAACTGAAAGCTGCCAATAGCATCTCAGCCTACCATCATTCCCCTGCCTATTCCCATCATCAAGGCAAATTGCTGGCAGAAGCACACACTTTCAAAAACACAGGGTCAAACACTGGGCAACGCTCCGCCAATTTGGACCACCTCAACCGACCTGGCAAGATAAATCCTTACTACAAACTCAGCAATTCGCTCAGGAATGCCACTGATCCTTCCCAGCTCACAAACCAACAGACATTGAGCCTGCTGTATCACTTCAGTGTCTTAAAGAATGGTAAGGAAGCAGTGCTGCTGTGTTCATCTTGATCCCATTTATAGATTCATGATTTTAGGCTGCAACCATAAACATACACAAACATTAATGCTTTACAGTTGCCACAGCAGCAAGTATAGTAACTGCTTACTTCCTGCTTTAGATTACAAAACAGCTGCATGAACCCAGTACAAATCCAATTGTCTGCCACATTAATTTATTTAAGGTCAACTTTAAACCCATTTTAAAGATCTTCCGTGGCACAGAGTGGTAAGCGGCAGTAATGCAGCCGAAAGCTCTGCTCACGGCCGGAGTTTGATTCCAACGGGAGGAAGTCAAATCTCCGGTAAAAGGGGTTGAGGTCCACTCAGCCTTCCATCCATCCGTGGTCAGTAAAATGAGTACCTGGCATATCCTGGGGGGTAAAGAAAGGCCGGGGAAGGAACTGGCAATCCCACCCCACATATACGGTCTGCCTAGTAAACGTCGCTAGACATCACCCTAAGAGTCAGAAACGACTCGCACTAAAGTGCGGGGACACCTTTACCTTTTTAAACCCATTTATTTTTGCTGGCCTTTGGGGCATAACAGGAGTGGTCCTATTTGCCTGTCTACTTTGACTAAAATGGTTTCTGTTCCAGTGTCTTGAGTACTACTAATCATCATATGTTATTATTTTTAGTTTTAATTTTGCTTTTATGCTGTATTTTATTACTGTTTTTAGCAAGAAATAAATACAAGAAATAATAACAACCACTTTGCAATTTTAAAAATAATTCCTATTAGTATTGCGTTCCTGCACAAACAGTTTATCAGGTGGATAGATCACCCTCAATAATTTAGCAGGTTTTTTTAAAAAAAAAACTATTCTGCTAAGGTGTTCTCCATTATATGAAGATCCATGAGCCCTCCAAATAGTGGACACCTCTGCCTCAACTTGTCCTGCAAAGCAGCCTTTTCCCCCTCTCATGTGGCACCGTGGTAAGATCTTCAAGCACAGCAACCAGGATACTCCCTCCTGTTTCCTGAGCACCAAGACCTTCTTACAATAGCGTTACATCACAGAGAGAAGGTGTTACATCACAGGCTCCTTTGCAAGATAAGTGGATATTTTCCCTCCCTATCACAGTGCTGGGCTGAGTAAAGTTTCCCTTTTCTTAGTGCAATGCTGAGTGGGGAACACTGCTTTCATGCCATCAGAGTGCTGCTTCCATGCCATCAGAACCTCTCCTCTCCACCCAGTCCAGTGCTACAGGAAATCCCTTCCCCCAGTTCCACTGCTGATGTGTGTGTTGTATGTATGGTGAGCACATGCATGTATGCAAGAGAGTATAGTCACCACTGGCATAGAGCCTTCTGTGGGCTGGCCAGTCCTCAATTCATCCCTTGGGCCAAGAAAGCCACTCTTACTGTTAAAGCTCATTAGACATTTGTGGGAACTGACACAGGCACACCTGGTGCTGAAGCTGGGAGAGAAACAATTGGTATGGATAGTCCAGGTAGCAGTGGCTGATATCTAGTCAGAAGTGCCCAGTATGGACAGAGCAAGAACTGGAAATTGAAATGTAGCAAAGACAAGGAATTTGGGGTGATACATACTATGTTTTTTCGCTTTGGTGTGGGACTAATGTCAGCAGTTGTTGATAGAACTGAGGAATTGTTATGGCCCCATTCTCCAGGTTCTTGAAGAGATCTCAGAAGTGTGCTTGGGAGCTAATTGCTTGAAATGAGGTCTTGCACCAGGACTAGAAGTGGTAGAAGGAGCTACTAAAGAGCATATGTTGGAGAGCTTTTGGAATAGTTGGAAGAAGCAAGAATGAACTAAGTTTTCTCCTCATTTATAGCCAGGGGCTCCAAGACCTAGTCTGAGATGATGGTGCTAGTTCTTTCTCTCACAAAGCCCTCAGCCTAGCTGAATTGTTCTACTGTGCTTCTTTGGTTAATTTTAGGCAGACGCCTACCTCATGCTTCTCTCCAAGACAATTAAATAATGGTAAGGAAGGAAGGGCGGGATATAAATATAATAAATAAATAAATAAATAATGCCAGTCTATGGCGGAGAATGTAAACCCCCTCCCCATTGTGACACTTTCTAAAAAGATACCAAATATGTCGTAGAAGTGTGAGGGACAAAAATGAGGGAGGGGACCCAACAACAACAACAGGTCAGGGTCCAACTTAGTTAAGAACTGAAAAAGTCCCTATTTAAATAAAAAGGTGTGAAACTCATTGTGAAAGAAATCTGCATAGAATGTTCCCTGAGATGCTGTTACTGCAGTAGTCAGAACAGAATGGGCCTGTACCTTTCAAGGAATGAGTGGGAGGAGCTAAGAGCGCCAGCTCCCTGGCTAGAGTTCCAGAATATTCCTGGAGTTGGCTCCAGCCACTGAACCCATTATGGGATTGCAGAGGTAGAAAGTCAGGAAGAAATGCTGTACATGCACCTGTGCTTTGACCCACTTATATGCCAACTGAATTTTATTAAAACATCCAATTGAAGGACATTTACATGAACAAGTGCAAAAGTCCCTGGAAGCTGCTAGACCATAAGATACCATAAGACTTGAACACAGCCAACTAAGATGGCTTCAAAAGGTCTGAGAGAGAATGAAATTGGTAGGATTGACAATATATCAATAGAGTGCTAGTAACATCCAGTGAATGAAAGAAAATCAGAAAAACTAGTTGTTCAATACATTATGACACAATATTTGTTTCAAGATAAAAGAGTATTGCAAAGTGCAAGCTTTATATAAAATATAGTCATAGTACCAAAATTCAGCCCAGGTGTGCTGAGTGCAGTAGACACATCAGATCTCTTGCACAAACCTTCACCTCCTAAAGAAAATGTAGCAAGTGCCTATACACATCAGTATGTAACATACCAAGCCCTGATGTAGATCCAGTTAGGCACAAATGGAACAAAGTATTAGAAGCCCGCCTAACACCTGCACAATAGGATAAAGCCCTATGCAGTATTAAACTATTAGGCTGAGGTTAATCCAACAGAAAATACTCCCCTGGCAGCATGCCTTAAGTACAGGGGCATTAAACCCAAGCACAACTGCTGGAGATGCAAGCAGCCACAAGCAAATCTAATCCACCTACTATGGAACTGCCCAGTAATTAAAACCCTTCTAGAAGGAAGTACAGGCTAGAACGAGCTTGGTTCTGGACAAAACCCTCTTAATAGGAAACACCAACATAGTAATTGACTACATCCCTGCCTGGTGGAGATTATCAAAAGGACAGGAAGGATGGTCCCACCAAGCCATTCTGATGGCAACATGAATAATCCTTCAACATTGGAAAAGCTGGGCCACACCAAGCACAGAAAACTGGATACAACATCTTTAGCAACTAACAGCCTATGAGGAAATTCTGCTCCAAAAACTATATAAAAAAAAAAAACTTCCAAGAGATTTGGAATACATTCCTGGGACTCTCAGAAGTGGGAGGCACAATGCACTGTAGGGGTGGACACTTCTCCAACCCAACAGTTCTTAATCTGTGACTCCAGCAGAACAGTGACATTCATTTACCGTAACACTTCTCTGAGCATGTGAACCTGAATGCTACACAACATGCCAAACAACTGAACATCAGGAAAAAAAGGGGGGGCATGAGGGCAGAGAGAGGAAGGGGGGCTGGGAGGTAATAAGGGACTATACTGTTTTTATTGTAACAATGTGAAAACCCTAATAAACTATACATAGAAAAAAATAGTCATAGTAGTTTGTTGTTATATGGCTCCAAGTAGATGACTTCTCCCCTAAAATGTCTTTTTGCCGTAAGAAAGTTATTCTGGCTTGGATCCTGACTTTTTCTCTGTTAATGGAACAGAGTTCCATGTTCATGGTATGGGGTTCTTTCTCCTCACCTTTCCCTCTACAGCCCCCCGCTTGTAGTTCTGGTCCTCGGGGTTAGGGGTGCCATTGGAATGGAGAGGGATGTCGTGGAAGGGGCTGTGGGTGGTGGAAATCGTTCCCCTCTTATGTGAATGAATGGAGGAGCAACTTGAGACCTCAGAATCACGTATAACTGTGTAATTCAAGACATTAAGAAAGGGAAGGGAGATGGAGAGAAACCAGAATTACACAATGATTATTAGTTTATAAGTAAATTAAATACATAGATTTAGCAGTTAATAATAGTTTAAAGTTTATGAACAAAGCCTATACTTGGCTTTCATCCTTTTGATTGTACTGTTACATTCTTGCACATGCGAGAGTATTATAAGCATTGAAGAGTCACAATTTTTCCCCTCAGTAAAAACTTAGGCAGTACAAACCACTGTAGTGATTTGGAAAATGTTTTCTACTATGCTGAAGAAGCCATTGACAGTCTTAGTATCTTTCAGTTCATTTTTGAACCAAAATTTCCCTAGTTTGTTAGATCTGTTGAGCATGGATGGAGGCAAAGGGTAAATTGTTGTAAAAGCCATATCAGGCCAATATCCTCACAGTGCAGCTACAGCAGGAAGCTTGGTGGCTGCTAGAACATACTGAGAAAAACGAATGCATTTTGAGTCACTAATATATTGATCTGTTCCGCTGCTTAATCACTATTAATTTTTATGGTGGGTTCCACCCCTTCTTTGAATCTGTGCAGCTTTAACTCCCAGCCAATTTGGTTCTTGTCCTTGCTCTAGATGCTGACACGACAGAGGTGTGCCTGACTGATTGCAGAACGGAACGCGAGGAGATGGAGGCCTTCTGTAGCAGCGAATTTGGTAAGATCACCCAGATCAAACTAAGTTGGGTAAAGCATAAGTTATTCATTCATTGGCGATCACTCGTGGCCGAGTAAGATTGTCTTCCAAGATAAGGTCGTTAACAGTGGGACCGTAAGTGACTGTGGAGGCCAATTCTGGATCCACACAGCCTCCCACAGTGAGGACATAGGTTTCCAGATGGAAGATGGACGCAATGAGGATTTGTTTGACATGCCTTCCGCTTAGCTCGTTTGTCCCGTTCGCCCTGTATTCGTGCTTCTTCAAAGTCCACAGCACCTTTGACAATAGCCAACCTCCATTTGGGACGTTCATGGGCCAAGACTTCCCAGTTCTCGATGTTCATGTTACATTTTTTTAGATATGCTTTAAGAACATCTTTAAACCTCTTTTGTTGTCCACCGATGTTCCATTTTCCATCCTTCATTTGGGAGTAAAGTAGCTGCTTTGGAAGACGGTGATCAGGCATTCAAACAACATGGCCAGTCCAGCGAAGTTGATGTTGAAAAATCATTGTTTCAACACTGGTGGTCTTTGCTTCTTCCAAAATGCTAACATTAGTCCGTCTGTCTTCCCAAGTAATTTGCAGAATTTTCCGGATGCAGCGTTGGTGGAATCTTTCAAGAAGTTGGGAGTAGCATTTATAAATGGTCCATGTTTCACAGGCATACAGTAAGGTGGGTAGTACAATGGCTTTGCAAATAAGCATTTTGGTCTCTCTGTAAATATCCCAATCCTTGAACGCTCTATGCTTCATTCGGGAGAATGCAGCACTCGCAGAGCTCACACGATGTTGAATTTCATCATCAATGTCAGCTTTTACAGAGAGATGGCTGCCAAGATAGGGGAAGTGATCAACGTTCTCCAACGTCATATCATTAAGCTGGATTGATGGTGCTACAGGGGGGACTAGTTCGCACCTGTTGATTAAGCACTTTGGTTTTTTTAATATTGAGAGCCCAAGCTTTCCATATGCTTCTGTGAAGACATTTAGGATACTTTGAAGATCTTTCTCTGAATGTGCAGAGACTACATTATCATTGGCATATTGAAGTTCTATGACAGAGGTTGACATTACCTTACTTTTTGCTTTCAGCCTACTGAGATTAAAAAGCTTTCCATCTGTTCGATATATGATTTCCACGCCAGTAGGAAGTTTCCCCTCAATAAGGTGTAGAATCATAGCAATAAAGATAGCAAATAAGGTAGGAGCTATGACGCATCCGTTGTACGCCTGATCTGACTCTGAATGGATCACTCTGAAAGCCATTGTTGTCCAAAATTGTTGCTGTCATGTTGTCATGAAGGAGTCACAAAATATTCACAAATTTATCAAGGCATACAGTTTTCAGAAGGATGGTCCAAAGAGCAGATTGATTCACAGTGTCAAAGGCCTTAGTCAAATCAATAAACGCCGTATATAAAGGTTGATTCTGCTCCCTGCATTTTTCTTGAAGCTGTCGTGCAGTGAAGATCATGTCCACTGTTCCTCTGGAAGGGCAGAAACCATTTTGAGATTTGGGGGGGACATCCTCTGAGATCAGCAGGTGGTGATTTGCGAGGATCCTTGCAAGGATTTTACCTGCGATAGCAAGAAGGGAAATACAGGTATATGTCGCTTCACTTAACGTCGCCTCGCTATAACGTACACGCTCCATACGTCCTCATACCCTGCTTAATGTTCGTGCACTTCGCAATAACGTACACTTTATTGGCATGACGCCGCTGCCATCTAGTGGTTATTGCGTGCAGTACAAGTGAAGACAATTGCTTCACTTAAAGTTTATTTTCACTTAAAATATACTCTCCGGTCCCATTGCAAACGTTAAAGCCTGTACCTCGATAGTTCCCACAATCTGTTCTATCACCCTTCTTAAAAAGGGTGATAATTATGGCATCCCTAAAGTCTTCCGGGATCTCCTCTCTCATCCAGATTTTTTCGATGAGCTTATGAAGCTGTTGTGTAAGTTCAGGCCCACCTTCTTTAAAGGCTTCAGCAGGAATCCCATCAGGTCCACTAACTTTGTTGTTCTTCATTTGATTGATGGCTTTGCTGACTTGATCCAAATTATGGGATACTGCAAGCTCATCTCTAGTTTGTTGTTGTGGAATTTGCGAGAAGACCTCATCAGCCACAATAGAGTTATGATTAAGGAGTTCCTGTTAACGCTCTTTCCAGCGCAGTGCAATAGACTCTTTATCCTTAAGAAGTTTGCTACCATCTATTGAATGTAAGGGATTTGTACCGTAATTTGTTGGTCCATAGATGGCCTTTGTGGCATTAAAAAAGCCCCATGCATCGTGAGCATCTGCAAAGTGCTGGACTTCTTGAGCTTTCTTTATCCACCAGGTGTTCTTAAGTTCTGTAGTTCTTCTTCGGACCTCAGCCTTTGCACTGGCATAGATATTTTTCTTAGCGGCACAGTTAATGTCTTTCTGCCACATCTGGAACGCTTTCCTTTTCTTGTTGATGATATGTTCAATCTCACTATCATTCTCATCAAACCAATCCTGATGTTTCTTAATTTGGTATCCAATAGTTTGTTCACATGCTGCAATAATGGATGTCTTTGGTTTAATCCAGTGTTCCTCGACATTTTCAGGGAGTTCCGTCAGTAGATGTTGCTTGAGAGTTGTTTGAAAGCAGGCTCGCTTAATAGGATCTTGAAGGGCATGGATGTTCATTTTATGCCTTGGTTTTCTTTCTTGGAGCCTACGTTGAGGAACAATATTAATGGCCATAGTGGATCGAGTTAATTGGTGATCTGTCCAGCAGTCATCAGCACTTGTGATGGCCCTAGTGAGGAGTACATCACAACGATCTTTGGCACGGACAATTACGTAATCCAGGAGATGCCAGTGTTTTGACTGAGGATGCTTCCATGTTGTTTTAAATTAATTTTTCTGATGAAAGAGTGTGTTTGTAATAACAAGATTATGCTCTGCACATTTAGTCAGAAGTAGAATGCCATTCAGGTTACTATTACTGACTCCTTCTTTCCCAATGATTTCTGGCCATTAATTGAAATCACGCCCAACTCTTGAATTGAAATCACCCAAGAGAATAATTTTATTCTCCTTAGGAATCTCTGATAAGATGATGCCCAGCTGGTTATAAAATTTTTCCTTGATGTCTCCATCAGCATCTAATGTTGGTGCATAAGCACTTACAATAGTTGCCTGCTGGTTTTTGTAAGTTTTAACCGGAGAGTTGAGAGTCGTTCATTAATGTCAATAGAAACTTCTGACAAGAGCGTCCCAAGATTATTGTTAATAGCAAAGCTACTCCATCTATTCATCGTTCTTGTTCAGGCAGTCCTTTCCAGAACAAGGTATAACCTCCTTTTTCTTCCTTCAGTTGTCCTTCTCCTGCTCTTCAAGTTTCTTGGAGTGCTGCTATGTCAATATTAAAACATCTCAACTCCCTCGCAATGGCAGTCCTGCGTTCAGGACATTCACTATTTGTATTGTCCAGCAATGTCTGTATATTCCATGTTCCACAATTTGCAACCGCTAAGTGGTGACCCCACTGGATGCGGTAATCCAGTCAGGGAGAGAAATGAGGCAGACTATGTTTAGGGCATCTTTTCTAGCCCGTTGGACTTTTTTCTGTCGGAGTTCTCATAATTTGTTGAAATTAATTAAAAATCAGCCATGTTCACAGAGTACCTGTAATCCTGTTACTGACCTTGCCCCATACTCTGACCTTCATCTTCTGCAGTTTAGAAGTTAAAAAAATTCCTGGCTGAAATTTAATTAGGAAATTTAGCATTGGAGTCAATGATAAGCCCAGGCACGCTCAGTAAGAACCATCTGTCAGTGTTCTAAAAGCGAGACTCACAGCTGTTTGGCTTGGCTAATCAGGGGCCCACACCCAGGCCAGACACTGATTCCACTTTAGGCAGTCCTGGCTTTCCCCAGAGAATCTTGGGAAGTGTAGTTTGTGAAGGGTGCTGAGAGTTGCTAGGAGAGGCCCTATTCCCTTCACAGAGCTACAATCCCCAGAAGAAAGGCTGACTGCTGAACCACTCTGGCCACTGGAAGGAAATAGGAGACTCCTATTCCCCTGACAGAGCTTCAGCGGCCAGAGTGGTTTCCAAATTCTTCCAAGCTACACAGGAAGTGGATTGGACTGTGAAAGACCAACCCAAATTTGTGAAGGGTGCTGAGAGGAGACTCCTATTCCCCTGACAGAGCTCCAGTGGCCAGAGTGGTTTAACAGTCAGTTATCAATAACTCGTAATGGACTTAGAAGAGCTCTGGCAAAGCTCTCATCTTACTGTAATACCAAAAATCTACAAATAAATTGTGCCAAAACTAAAATTATGGTTTTTGGCAAAAGGCCACCATTATATAAATGGTTAATAAACGGACATCCAATTGAGCAGTGCCGGAGTTTTAAATATCTTGGCATATTCTTTACTGATTCCCTTTCCTGGAGAAAGCATATTGAACACACTAAACTGGCCGCACTCAGAGTTAGTGGAACCATCTTGAATTTCTACTGTTCAGATGGGGGCAATTTAGTCTCTCCGGCTTTAAAAATATTCCAAAGCAAAGTTGTATCGATGATGCAATATGGAGCCCCAATATGGGGATGGGAAAACCCATCACTCTATCATTTAGAGACAGTTCAAAACAATTTTCTAAAAAAAATTCTGCTCCTCCCTTCATCTACTCCAGCGGCGTTAATTCGGGCCGAAACTGGGATTCCACCAGTTAGAGCAATGATTCACTTAGCCCTGATAAATTTCTGGAAGGCGGATAAGCAATCCCCCTCACGCCAAACATTAAAAATAAGCGCAACAAACGCATGGTCGGATAAATTCTGGTCCGCCCAACTTATGAAAATCTGCCAACTTTATCATATTGATAGTAAAACGTTACAAGATCCTTCTAACAAAGCCAGCTTTAGGGAGGTTATTCTACAACACACTGCTTGGACAGACAGACTAGCTTTAGTAAACAACTTTACAAGATGGTATAATCTTTTTAAAATCGATCAAACAAAAAAAAAGCAGTCAGCCACTCTGACTGAAGCTCTGTGAGGGAATCAGGACATCTCCTAGCAACTCTCAGCACCCTTCACTAACTACACTTCCCAAGATTCTTTGGGAGAAGCCATGACTGTCTAAAGTGAAATAAAGGTCTGCTGTGGATGTGGCCAGGGACAGCTTTGGTTTAAATTTGGGTGGGAGACATGTGCCTGCTGTAGAATAAAAAGGTGGGGGAAAGCCTGAAAAAGAATGATACTGTTCACAATGTTTTCCTTTTGGAAAGGAAAGGGGCTTCCCCTCTGTCCAGTGCCCACCCACCCAATCTCTGCCCGTCCTCTAGTCAGTTTCACCTATCCTAAGCATGATTGTATAGGGGTAAATCCCACATAACTTAAAAAGCACTCAAATGATCAAACCTGCCCTCCCCTCCTATCCCCTCCCTCTTGCCCCTCCCTTCTCCCTTCCTTTGCCCCTCCTCCATCCCCTTCCAATCCCCTCCTTCCCCCTCCCCCTCCTCCATGGTCACTTTCACCTATCTTAAGCATGATTACATGGGAGTAAATCCCACTGAACTCAAACATGCAAATGATCAAACTTGCCCTCCCCCTCCTGCCTGCTCCCCTCCCCCAACTCTCCTCTGTCTTTCCTCCCCTCCCTCCTCCTCCCCTCCCCATCTTTCCTCCTCCTCTCCTCCCCATCCCGTGCTCAGTTTCACCTATCCTAAGCATGATTGCAGGGGACAAAATCCGATAGAACTCAATAAGCATGCAAATGATCAATCCATTCTCAGCAAACTTGCATAGGATCCCACTTCTTACCTTCCAGATTACAAAGCAGAGAAATTCAGTAATAGGCAAAAAAAACCCCTTGCGGTTCAAGTACGTACCTTTAGCCACAAGATATTTCTATCAAACTTTAAAAAGCAGGAAAATTGGGCAGCTATACTAAATGCACCAGGGGAGCCGGAGACCTGACCTCCTCTCTGACATATTGTACTGCCCTACAAATTTGTCAAAATGCAAACACAATTTGGGTTGCTCTTTCACAGTCCAATCCATTTCCTGTGTAGCTTGGAAGGATTTGATAACGTGTCTCTGAACATATGGTGAGTGGTGGCAACACCTGCAGTCAGCCAAAATAACGGAAACAAGACATGCACTACTCTGATCTTGTTTTAGCAGGAAGGAAGCAACA
Source organism: Rhineura floridana (assembly GCF_030035675.1). Classification (NCBI taxonomy): domain Eukaryota; kingdom Metazoa; phylum Chordata; class Lepidosauria; order Squamata; family Rhineuridae; genus Rhineura; species Rhineura floridana. The sequence continues at coordinate 41,801,517 of NC_084482.1, forward strand.
ATAGTAAGACAGTTGATATAGTTCAGATAGTCACTTTTAATATGTTTGATTTCCTTTGCAATTTTAGTGAAGTTTCCTATAGTAAATCATCTTCTTTTGCTTCTGTTTCTGTGAATATGTGGAGTACTGGAACACTTTAAAACACTTTAAAACTCCAAAAACAATTGTGGAATAATGACACTGACTATTCTGCAGAATAGTTTCCAATGGACATGAAGAGTGTCTCAGTTTGCAAAAAATACAACAGTGGGAGGTGAAATACATTCTTTCAAAATTCTTGGTGTGCTCTATGTTTTTAATTGACCTTGTCCACCTTTCCTTAAGTAGAGTGGTTTAAGCATAGCAGGCTGAAAACATGCATTCTGGGCGGGCAAGTTTGTTTTTTCCAATAGCTAGAGTCATTGCTTAAGTAGCAACATATTGCAATCAGTCTGATTTTACATCAAACTGCAGTTTTAGATTCAACTGTTAATGTACCCAAAATAGAAATAGAATATAACCTCCAGCTTGAAACACAAAAGCCTATCTTCACCATCATATGACATTGACCAATAAAAAAACTTTGAAATTAATAAAAATAAAATTGACACAGATTTCTAGGATGAATAATGAGAGAAATATAATTTTCTAGGTTAGATGCTCTGTAGAAAAAGTAGTAACACAGGAAAAAAACAAAGTAAGAACACCACCAACAAGCATACAAAAAATGTTATTCTCCATCTTTGGAGATGCAGTCCTGACTGCAGGTGTTGCCACCACTCACCATATGCTCAGAGGCACATTACCAAATTCTTCCAAGCTACATAAGAAGTGGATTGGACTGTGAAAGATCAACCCAAATTATGTTTGCATTTTGACACATTTGTAGGGCAGTACAGTATCTCAGGTCTCCTGCTTCCCTGGTGTGTTCACTATGGCTGCTCAATTTCCCTGATTTTTAAAGTTTGATAGAAATATCTGTTGGCTTTAGGTAATGTTCTTAAACCGCAAGGTTTTTTTTTTTGCCTCTTAGTGAATTGTATTTTAATTGCTTCTTTTTTGTATTGTATTTTATTGTATTACAATTTGCATTCCATCGAATTCAATACAATAAAATACAGTAATACATGCAGCAATAAAATACAATTAAACATTAATATGAATATTGAATGTGGAGGACATGCTGTGGACCATCTGAATGAAGCTCATGGACCACTGGTGGTCCATAGACCGCAGTTTGGGATCCCCTGATCCATTTAATTTGTGGTTTTCAAAGATGGCAACTTTCCAGCTTATCAGGTTGTGATATAGTTACCCTCAGGTATTCCTTTATTTAAAAAACATGTTTGTTTTCAGATCAGCCTCATATTATACTGTGAATTCTCTTGAATTTGTTTATTCAGTAGCTGATTAATTAAACAATGTAAATTATTGTAAATTTTACTGTTTTTATTAGTTTTACCCATGGCACTTTAATTTTGGGGAGTATTTCTAATCATTGTGAACACTACATTATGAATGTATATTCACTGGCTCTTGAGCTATGGAGTGCCACTATATTGTCTCTAATACTATTTCATATCTATAGTAAGTCATTTGAAGCAGTCATTACAAGTTTTAGAACAAGGTGTCATCAGTAAGTTGATACCCAACTATATTTCTCAGTAACATCTGAATTGGCAATGGCTGAGAAGGCCCTGGACTGGTGTCTGGATGTAGTGGTGGGCTGGATGAGGGCTAATAAACTGAGTCTGAATCCTAGCAAGATGGAGGCTCTCTGAGTGAGTGGTTCTTGGGTTGCGTCTGGTAAGTTGCCTGCCCTGGATGGTGTTGTACTCTCCCTGAAGGAGCAGGTGCACAGTTTTGGGGTAGTCCTGGTTTCAGCTCTGTCAGTCGAAGGACAGGCATCCTTGGTGGCTAGAAGTTCCTTTTACCAACTTTGGTCAGTAATATAACTATGGCCGTTCCTGGAGGAGGGTAGCTTGAACACAGTTATTCATGCATTGGTAACTTCATGGTTGGGTTAGTGCAACACACTTCTATATAGGGATACCCTTGAGGTTGGTCCAAAGGCTGCAGGTAGTGCAGAATGCAGTGACTACGTTGCTTGTGGGGGAAAATTACCACCAGCATGTAACACCTTGCTTGTGGGATTTGCACTAACCACCAATCTGCTTCTGGGCCAAGTTCAAGGTTTTAGTACTAACATATATGGCCTTATACACCTTAGGACCAAGCTACTTGAGACTACCTTATCTCTTATATACCCAGTAGGTCACTGTGGTCTACAGGAAAATTTCTCCTGCAATCAGAAGCCCACTCCACAGTAACTCAGAGCAGGGCTTTCAGTGTGGCTGCTCCTGTTCTGTGGGATAGCATTCCTGCCAAGATATACAACAGGCGCCCACTATCTGCACTTTCTGGAAACAATAGAGGACATTTTTGTTCCGACAGGCTTTCCCAGCTGGATGAATGGGTCTTTGCAATGGGTGACAATTTTGTTTTGTTTTAAATCTGCTGTCTTGCGTATTTTTAACTTTTTTGCTGTTTTTATTATACACCACCTTGAGACAATTGTAGGAGGCAATTAATAAATTAATGATGTTGACAAGCAGCTATAAAGATTCAAATCTCTGCAAAATTAGTACTAGCAACCCAATGCCAGATATAAATTCCCTCCTTCTCTTTTTTTAAAGTTGTGAATGGGATTGTTCATGATGTCATCAGGATACATAAAGGAACATGTTTGGTGACACTGTTGGTGAACAGTAATGGACTGTACAAGATGAATCGCCTGTACCTCACTCCTGATGGCTTCTTCTTACAAGTTCACATGCTCGTTGTGGATGCCTTGAACTGCAGTAAACCCTGTCCAGACTTCACACTTGGTAAAGGGCCAAAGCCTGTTTCTCCTCTTTGCCCAAGTTGCCTGGGTGGGGGGAGGGACCTCTGGGTTAATTTTTGCTAAAGAAAGCTACCCTAGTTCCTTTAAAGGAATACGGGAACCAGCCTTATACGGAGTCCATCCAGCTCAGTCTTGTCTACAGTGAATGGCAGCAGCTCTCCAGAGTTTCAGACAGGTTTTCCTCCCTGCCCTAGCTAGAGATGCCAGGGACTGAACCTGGGGCCTTTTGCATGCACAGCAGATGCTCTGCCACTGACTTACATAACAGTTCTGTCACAACATTCAAAAGCCATTCAAGATTTTATACCAAAAGGCTAAAAAGAAAGAGGTGTCTGTTTCCCCAACTCTTCTCATGTTAATCAAACAGAGCTTGCTGCATATAAAGGTGGCAGATGGAATTGTGTAATGAAGGGAAATTGGTCCACTAGCCCCAGCAATTATGCAGCTAACACCATTTTGTAACATGGTCTGGAGTGGTTAGATAAATGAAAGAGCCGTTTATATGGGATCCCACTGCCAGAGTTGCAGAGGAAGCCCAAACTTTACCAAAAACTTAGGCTGCAATCCATGTCTACTCAGAAATATGCTCCACTGGGTACAATCGGACTTACTCCTATGTGAATTAGATTGCAGGCCTTTGTTAGTGATATCATCCTCTCAGGCATAAGGCTTATACCCAAAGTCAACTGTAAAATGCTATAGCAAAACTCAAGCTACCAAGAGCTTTAGCTCTTGGAAAGCACACAGAACGGTGCCCTGCACTTATTTCGTTGCCACACATCACAGTATTTAAGTCCGTATGATGCTTGGCACTTGTTATTTTGCAGGAACCAGATACATTGTAATGGGTCAGATCTACCACAGGAGAAGGCAACTACCAGCAGCGCTGCAAGAGCACATCAGAGGGCACTTGAGGCCAGGAGATGGGCTGCTTTGGAGGGGCAATAGCTACATGAAAAGGTTCAACAGAAGGCGGCACCAGAAAATTCAACGGGCAGCTCACACCAAATGTGGATGATGCAGCAACACAGCCACAGCTCCTCTGGGACTGCAGCAGGTTCGGAGCTGTTACTGGAAGAAAAGCAACCCCTGCTTTCCCCACTCTCTGGAAACAGGTTCTAGGTCTTGCTTAAAGGGGGAGGGATGTTGTGTGGCACCCTAATGACTAACCAGGTTATTGAGGCATGAGCTTTCATTGGCTTCAATAATTTACCAGCCGATGCTAAAACAAGCCACAATAATTCAGTTTGCATCATAAAATACAGAGCTTGCAGTCTGGAATTTGTTAGCAACTTTACACAAGCTTTGTCAGTCACCTACTCTGTTTCAAGTTTGCAGTGTACTTTTATAGCAGTATCTCTGCCTGTCTTTAGCTATATTCCTTGAGAGGATCATGTGTTTCATTAAAATTGATTTTTTCCCAGCTTGTTGGCAAATTTTTACAGGTGAAAATCAACATGGGAAAACAGTTCTAGCTGAATACATATGGAAAAATTAATGTGAAAAGAACAAAATTTAAGATATACACGTTTGCTTCTTACCCACCATCTTCCAGGTTCTGGTCTTGAATAATTTAATTCCCAGTTCTTAAAACCAAATCAAATTTAGACATCCAAAGATTCCAATTAGCTTTAGAAAAAGATTGCTTCCTAGGTACTTTGCCTGAACAGAACTGTGATTTGTCATTATCCAAGCTCTGCAATTAAAGACAGAAAATGCAAGCAATCTACAGAAGCAGCTCAAACTGAAAATCAAACACTGACACTACTTGCTGACATATATGTGTTTCTATGAGGAGCCAACAGGTTAGTATGAATTGGGGTAGGGTTCAAATTTTGAAATATAATACATTATTTGGAACTATCAGAAAAGCATGTGATTAAGAACCAAAAATACATCGGATTTTAACTAACAAAGTTTGCTTATGAAATTGGGTTTTCCACCTTCCCACATGTAGTACTTTGGACATCCCTCATTCACCAGGGTTGATGGACTATCCAGAATGGCTTGAGGCACAAGGGCCTAGAACGAGGGGAAATTGACAGAAATTGCTGGTAGAAGGTAGGATCTTGGCATGTCATTATTTGACTTCCTTTTTGCTTGTTTACAGAAGCAATTTATGGTGGGAACCTGGGGTTTCTTCAGACACAAAGCTTAAGCAGTCATATTTACCCTCAATTTCAAATTTAATTACCATAGGCTAAGCAGAAAAATGTGTGAATACTGCAGCTCTCAATTAAAAAAGTAAGCAAATCTTGTTAACCATCCCCCTCCCCCGGCAAATGTACAAAGAAATTAGGCATATAGAAATAATATGCAAGCATGCAAATAGTTATTTACTTATTGGCCAGTTTAATTATTGATGTCTTAAATGCAATTACTTCATATACAAATATTGTGAGAAAACATTGAGAGTTGATTTGGTGAGAACTAGGTGTGCATTCTATATGATGGTAACATCTCCAAGATGTAGTTACTATTAGAAGAAAGCAGTATTGTGTAAGAATGGCCAGTTCTAGTAACAGGGCATATATGCATGTATTGAAAAAAAATATACCTCTTCAGCTCAAATCAATTAGAGAAAAATAGTTTCCTTGATGAGAGGTAGAAAGGGAATGGAGGATTTCATCAGCACTCTCTGGCATTGCAGTTTTTTTAAAAACTGAGCTCTGGCTGGAATCACCTATGAGAAATGCAACCCTATACTGGCAAACATTCTGAAATGTTAGATCTGTCATGATTTTCTAACAGGTTAATGCATTTTGTTAATGGAAGGAAAGTAGTTGGTTTAGACTGTGTGGGGAAATGGCACTTACATTCAATATGTCAGAGCTGAATTTTTTCCAAGGTATCTTGAATGAAGGCATTTTATTTTGTCAAAATGAAACGTCCTGGCAACAGCCCAGACCAGAGGAAGGACGGGGGGTGGGGGGCAGGGCGGCCTGCATAGAATTCTTCCCATTAGTTCTTTACACTATTTTCTATAATTAACTCAAATCTAAATGTCTGTGATACCAGATTTTTCCATTACAAGCAGAAAGGATAGCACCAGTGTGGTTTTAAAATTTGCTTTGTAGAAAAGACGATTACCTGTTTTGACTATGGTGTATCAATAAAGCAACTATTAATGTATCTGTATTAGAAATAAACTAATAAAAATGAGGTTCCAGAGATTCTCAATTGCTTTGCTGATCTTGGTGATCTGTTCCTTTGTTTGATCCACTCATTCTACTTCCATGACATTTTTTCTTGTCCAAAGCTAAAACTTGCCTCATTATTTAGTCCAATTTAATGGGGCTTCATGCTTTTATTTTAAGAATATCCCATATTACCAGTCAGTGTCTGCAACAGTAACAATGGTTAATAACAATAGCTTGGCTGGCTCTTGATTTTCTGTGTTTTTCTGCCTTCATTTCCCACTGGAGCCTGATGTGCCAGATGCCATGAGGTTCTTCTAATTCCAAGGAGGGCAGGCACACAAGGAAAATGGAATTAATCAAAATCAGGGAGTCTAGAATGATTTGTTCCAACTCAATACGTAGTACTTATATAGGCTGTAGAGTATTCAGAGTGCTTCACATACAGTGATCCAGTTCAGCTGTAATGATAAACCATAGCATGGTGTTATGTGCAGAAGCCATGGCAAGCTTTATGTGCTCCCCCTTTTATGTGCAAATATGGAAAATTTTGAATGGAAGTTTCTAATTTCCTCTCACTAGTGAAAAGGAAGTGCACAAGCCAGAGGCTTGCTGTGGATCATGTATACAGGTGTGAGAGAGATGTGTGTGGTATGGCTGATCATAGCTTTCCTAAAGCCTCGTGACTTCATGATTGAGATATTTGAACTGTGAGTTTCCTGCTAACTAAGTGCTCAGTACAATCCTTTATATACTAAGACATCTCAGTGAATTCTGTAGGATATTTTTTTAAGTAAACACGTTTAAGACACATGTACATTTTCTTAATGTTCACACACTCACATGACAATGCTATATATACTGAAGAATGGCAAAAGCAGACTTGCCACATAATTGGTGGTAAAGACAACAAAAACACATTAGTTTGTGAACCCAGCCTTTTTTTCTTGTGTCTTGTGATAATTGGCATTTTAGCATGTGTTTTATATTGTTTTAAAATTTTAAATTGTGTTTTAAATTGTGTTTTAAAAGATGTGTCTTAAATTGTATTTGTTTTTAGTTACTGTAAACCACCCAGAGTGTTTCTGCTATGCGGTATACAAGTATAATAAATAAATAAATAAATAAATAAATAAATAAATGGTGTTTGGACTTTTTTAAAAAACAAATTCAACTCAAAGAATCCTGATTACAATATTCTGCTATGCAAACTTGTAAAAGCACCAGAGATTCCAAACATGCTTCTTCCCAACAAGTTTTGAAAATACTTGCCTCAAGTTTTGCGTAATATGGCATGACCAGGTAAATTCCTCTCCATTTTTGCTTCCTGATTCCTGTTATGAGTCAGAAAAAGAAAGGAGTGACAGCTCTGTACATATCAACATCTGTAATTTTCTCTGGAGAGGAGTTTTTCACATGTAATTGTATCAGCTACCTAGCAGTGTACAGTCAGATTAATTTGTCTACTAGTACAGATTAATGTCTAAAAAACTATGATGCAATATAGCAGCTTAATTTTTTTAGCGTATTGTCATACAATAAATATTTGAAAATGCTGTTTGTATTTCAGTTTTAAGTTTTTTCTCTTTGTGAAAAGGACAATACTAGCTGTACTTGCACTTGCCCTTTTCCTCCCAGGGGTATCTAGATTGGGTTGTTGTTCCCACAATAACTAGTTCATTTTGGGTGTGTTTACACAATATGTTCTTCCATATGTAGTAACTTCTACCTGCTGGGGGACCTTGTATTAAGAAAATGTTGTACGGTGAAAAGGAGCTGATATTCTATCCAAAATTTGCAACACAGTAATTATTTGAATAAACCCACAAAGTGTTATTAATAAGACTTTGTCATATTTATCAAGAGGAGCATTCTTCAATCACCGAGAACTACTTCACAGTAAAATAAAATTTGGAATTGCTGTTTATGTGAAATCAAAAGTAAGTAGTGCACTACTAAATGTAACAAAATAGCTGCCTTCAGATGCAATGCTACACCATGGTTTAGCACTAAACAAGCCTAACCTCCTCCTGGTCTCTTCTCCCCCATAGCTGAGGTTTTAAGTGAACCATGGTTTTCTGTGTTGCCCAACCCAGGGATCATGGTTTAACACTAAATACACTTAGCTTCAAAGCAAGCCAACTTCAAACAATGGTTTAGGAAACTGGTTTGTTGAAATTAATAATAGATTATGTTAAACACTGATTCTCAGTTTGGACAATATGGGAAACCATAGTTAACTAAAACAAGAAGAAGCTTCTAAACTCCTGCTCTCAGCCATGTGGAAAGAGGAAGGGTGTGTGCCTGGGGGAGACTAGGCTTATTCTCGCATTACTAAAATATTAGTAATTTAGTGTTACATCTGATTGCAGCCAATCCTTCAAACTGTAACCATTTACTACCATCACTGAGGAAAAAAAAGGTTGACCGTGCAATTTAAAAAACATTTATAGAAATGTTTAAAAGAGCACTGTCATACGGTCATGCCTTACAATGAACATTTATAAAAATCCACTAAATGTTGCGTTTTGCCCAGTGGTACAAATATTCTGCAGCTGTTCAATACGATACCATTCCAATTTGAGGCTCCATAAGTAGGCCCTAAGCCATCATAAAACAAAGCAACTAATGAGAAGCTTTTGAACGCTTTAGACATGGAACACCAAATCCTTCAATTTGACCGAGGAGCTGTGATTAAAAAGTGACCTCAGTTGGCTTATACTTAATACCCACATTAGAGGCATGGTTCAGTAAGTGAACATTCTTGTGTTTTAATAATGCATTAAGATGTCAGGAAATAAATCAATTATTCTGCACATGGTTTCATTTAAAAAACTGAGTAAAGTATAATTTTCTTTATTCCTTTTACAGAAGTGGTATTTAAAATGTACACACATTACACTGGCTCATAAATAAAACTTTTTCAAAAAAACTAAAAATTACCATAGTAGTTACAGCTAAGAATTGTCTTCATATATTACAAAGCAGTAGGAAAAATGATGAAGCTTGGTAAAAAGTGTATGAAAGTAGCATTTTCCTCATTTCATAATTATTTATATGAAAAATTCCCAAGAATTACTGCACAGTATGGCAATGTCAAGTGCTACATATGTTATTTTAAACAACTGATGTTTCATTAGGAATTCCACCAAATTGGATGTCCAACAACATTACTTTATTTGTCTAAGATGAAATGTGTTATTATGTACAAAAAAGTTATTCTTCAGTTTGTCACAATTTGTTAAAAACAGTGCTCTATTGCCTACAAAGTAAGAAAGTTCATTTCTCAACATGTTTTTTTCAATGTCAGTCATATGTACGAATAATACAGAAATATTGTGAAGAGACTATATCTGTAGGATTAAGGATGAAAATGTTCCTTCTTTTATAAACATAATGCATACAATATGTAGCATATTTTTGTAAAAAGTCCTAAGACAACATAGCCTAAAACACAAATACTTTTTTCCTATTTTCTAAGAAGCATAAATGGATGCTCTTCTCACAATTAACAATTAACTTCCTTTTGATTTCACATTGGTTAAAATGACAGCATCTATATACAAAAGCGTAAGCTTTTGTAGAGAAAATTGACCCCAATGTATCTGTACACCTGAGCCTGTACTTAGTAAGAAAACTGCGGTTGATAGTAATGTCTAAGAAAGTAACAGAAAAGGTTCTTGCATAGCAGGGTGAAGTTAAACCCAAGGAAAGCTTATCCATAGTCAGATAAATTCCAGATCACAGAAGGGCAAAATTGTGAATTAGTGCAATATCTAGTTAACACAGGTGTTGAGCGACCAAGAACTTCTGCTGGTTTATAATATACATATAAAACTGTCATCAGCAGCAGACGTGATTGGCTGGAGAGCAATTTAAAAAACGGTAAAACCTCTCTTTCTGTTGGCTCCTTTTAGCTTTTTAACATATCTTTCCTAGTAGAGAAGCCACAAAAATTTAATACAGCTTTGAGACCATTATTTATCCCTACACAATCATTTGCTCAACACTATCTCATTTAGCAATGGGCAATGATAATTCTCACACAACTCCTTTATCATCAATGCAAAAGTTGTGGCACCACAGCAGAATTTTATTATATTTGATTAAACATAAGTAGAATGAATCATGCTTGAGGGTTTGTTCATTCTTTCCCCTTCCTACTTTTCCCTTCCATACTATCTTAGAATTGTTACACTTCAGAACAAACCTCACAAACATGTTAGTGAACATTCAAAGGACACCTACATCTGTGGAGAGAACAATGATCTCCATTTATTTTGTTTCATATACATCCATATTTTGAATTTTTTAATACAAAAAGAAAAAAATTAGAATCTGACAAATGTTTACAAACAAGATACCTTCAAATAGATTTTACTCATATCAGTCCGTAGCAGAGTAAATAGACAAATTGTACTGTTATAATTCAAGGCAACAAAGTCTGTAGTCCATGACCACTTAGCCCAACTTTTATGCAAGCTTAATTGTTTTCATCTACCATGAACGATAAACTCATTGTTGTTGATTCCCAGTTTGTTTGTGCACATGTGTACATAGCAGCTCCTTTCATAGAAAGAAAAGACATCTAGAGGTCATTGTGTACTTTTACCTACAGGAACCATGGTAAGATACAGAATGGGTTACATACAACCAGGGCTGGAGTTTATAAGAAAAAAAATAGCTGACAAATGAAGGCAGCAATAAAAAAGCGTCCTTTTGCAACAATAAATAAATACAGTCAAAACTTCTCTATGTGGACTTTAAACCAGCTTCTTCACTGAAGAACAGATGTGGCATTTCCATGGAGTTAGAACTTGACCCCATTTTACTGTATCTTGTTTTCTCTTGCTTGTTTTCTTTCTTGTCCTTTAACAAAACGTTTTCCTGTTTCTGTCACAATAGCAAAATCTGATCTTGACAAGAAAACGATGCTGCTGAATTTCATTCTTTTGTCCTTTGGACAAAATTAGCCAAGAATATAATGTGATGTGACTGATAAAAATGCAGTTTACATCAAGAGTTGTCAGGACGCCCTGACTAAAAACCTCTGGCTTTCCAATTAAAAAAAATTCAGACAACCAGATTCTTGCTGTTTGTGTTAGGGCAACACGTGGAACTTTAAGAAGCTGTAGACTGCAGTTTGTTGTTATGAGACCTGCAGAATGCAGAAAAGGGGAACAATTAAGCACCCTTCATTTAAGAGATCTCAGCTGCTTTAAGTGGATGCCAAGGGCCTGCCACTCAGCTGGGAAGGCAGCCATGCTGCTGTTCCTGATCATCTTTTGTAGGCAAACACCATATACAGGTAACCTTTAGCTACACAGTGTTCAGGTCTGTATAAAAATATGATGTTCAACTGAAATATCAAAAAATCCAGAAAGGTCACATAATAGAGGGAGGTACATATATGTGCCCAATTTACATTTCTTTGGGAAGTGGTTAGATAAATGTATATTTATTGGTAGAATGTAAATTAAAAATATCACATTTTTGTTAGAATTCATCAAATTCTTTTTTGGAAGTTTTTATTAAAAGAAATAACTGGTATTACATAGCTTCCATTACTGTTATTGGACTTCATTTTGACATAGTATTCAAAAAATTGATCATTTCATTTTCCAACATAGCTGCTAGCAAACAACTGCTTCCACATTAAAGCATAGCTTAAAAGTAAACAGCAAGTATGGATTTAAAAAAAAAAGAGATTTAATGACATGGTACAATGAAAAAATAAGCAAAACATCCAGTTCTGATTCCAGTTAGAAAGGTCAGACTAAAGTTATCACAATCTGCAAAAAAAGAACATGGGTGGTATAAATGAAAGCAGCAATGGGAATCGCAGCCAAACAATAAGTGCCGATAACAAAATAAAGATGAAACGGGAAAAAATGACAATCTGAAAGTGTCCTCTCAACTACCGCTTTCCCCTTTCATTACTATTCTTTCTTTTGTCCTAGTTGGAGAGCTACTACAAAGGAAACGCAAGAGCATCTTCAGGGTACAGTAACCATCAGGGAGCAACAGTGAAGCTGTGCTGCTATGCTAATAGACTTTCTCAACCTTTGCACCACTGAACTTTAGAGCATCAAGGACCTTTCTGGGGATGGGCTGGAGCAGATACAGCATCACTGAAAATGACCCTCACTGTCCACTGAATCATTCTTCAGGAACCAGGAGTTTTTTCACTAGGGGAACACTAAGGGCATGATTAAATCAACTTTGAACAGTTAAATCTCATTTGTTTAGTGGGAGAGACTATAAGCAGATATTTAACTCTCCCATTGAACTGAAAAGTACTCAACCGTACTCAGTTCTGCTGGATTTGTAATTTAAACTGAAAACCTAAGTACCTTTATCAGGAAGGAAGTCCCAGTGAACTCAGTGGGACCTACTTCTGAGCACATGTGCTCAGAAGTCAACTCCATTGGGTTCAATGGGACTTACTCCCAGGTAAGGATACATTGGATTGCAGCCTTAGACTGCTAGAAAGACCTTTGGGGGCACAAACCAGGTAAGTTGTCAAACAGGTTTGGATTGCCCGCCACTCCAATATTCAAAAGCAACATGCAAGTTTTACACTTTCCTCATTATAATGTACACAAACACTATACACATTTTTAAATGTAAACAAAACTTTTCTTTTATTTATAAGGATCACATTTTTAAATTGAGAAAACTGTAAGCTAGTAGTTCAATCATTCTACATTCACTCTTTTAGAGGTTTATCTTACTGGCAAACATTAAAAAACTGACCATTAAAAGATTGACTATATAAGTTTTTAAAAATAAAAATGAATGCCATGCTGCCAGATATGCACATAAAGGAAAAAGGCTACTTACCTGCTTGCTTTGAATCCTTTTAGTTTCTGTACAAAGAATGATTCAAGAACCTCAGCACACTGATAAAAAGGAGAGTCACTTGGATTGTAGTAACGACAGTTATCAAAAATTTTGGTCATGTCGGCTACAAACTCGGTCACCTTTTTGTAGTAACGTTTCAGTATTCTTTCCTCCATGGTAGAAAGGTCTTCAAAGTAAACAAAAGTTATTCAAAAATGAGATGTCAGTAACTCATATAACGCATCGCATACAATGAAAATATTTAAGAAAAGAAATGCTTTGGGACAGTACGTAACATCAACATGGAGTAAGAAGCAAGTTGGAGAAGAAGGGTGGAGCTATTTATCCAGTATAGTCACACCCTGGTCACATGAGGGATATGTGCCATGTTATCCTTTGCTACAATTATACATATTTTTGAAAACTCAGTCTCACAAAACCATTATGAAAGGTTTACAGTGAATTTAATAAGCTTCCTGACATTCCAACTGGAGACAACCCAGATTTTATATCCTTAATTTTCAGCTTTGTCTTTCTTAATTTTTTTATTACTCAAAGTAGTTAGTGCATGCAAACATGCTTAATAATCTCCTCCTCATTTCAATTAATAACCCTGTTTGAATGCATCAATTAGTTGTCACTGAACCATACATACAATCACACAAAGAAGAGACTGTTAAAGGACCTAGTTTTGTAACTGCCACAGTAATAACAACTGAGAATGAAGTAAAAGCAGCCAAAAGGAAGAGAGGAAAACATATGCCTTCTTGTCACGTGAAAATACTGATAATAAAGCAGTCAGGAAATACAGTGTTTTCTAGCATCTAAAAGCGTACACTGTCCCTCAACATAGACTTGCGCTCGCAAACTATGCAAACCTCTTCTATTAAAACCTGTCACTTCTTTTTTTTTTGGGGGGGGGGGTTAAAGACATATCTTCTCTTCATCTTCCTACCCCACCCCAGCTTTCCCTAGAGGGCTCAGATTTGATTCTGACTGTCAACCCCCATATCTAATTGTTGCATTACTTTATAGTAGAGGAGGACAGTAATTCAAGAGAGTGGGAAAATGAAAAGTATCCTTTTTTCTTTTCTTCCTCCTGAAATATACCTGTATTTTGCAGGGAGAGAAGTCACTTAACCCCAAATCTACTCCCCCTGCAGCCTAATTCTCCCCGCTTTACACCTTGGTTGCTAACTATAAGTTGTTAGGGACCTGAGCAGGTCAACTCTGTCTTCCCCTTGTCCTCTGTGTTTACTTTCCTCCCACCAAACTAACACCACAACTTTTCATGTCTCAATTACTCTCAACCATAGACTTAATTAACAAGCTCACTCAGTCTGCCCAACTCTGGGTTTTCTTTACACCAGGGATGGCTAACCCAAGACCCTCCAGATGCTGCTGAACTACATCTCCCATCATCCCTGATCACTGGCCATGCTCAAGTGGGCTGATGGCAGTTGCTGTCTACTAATATCTGCAAGGGTGACAGGTTGGTCACTCCCTAGACTTTCTTTTTCCTCACCAGGATGAAAATAGCCTGTAGAAAACAGACAAATCTCAGATTTCATAATAGTTCTGATTAAAGAACAGTATCTCCTCCTCACACACCTCACATAAAAAAAGGATTTTAAATGTATTTTAAAAACTGTTAATATGAAGTTTTTCTCAAAAAACAACAACAGGTTAATAATAAATAATTTAAACCTAAGCATCTTAGCCCTACAGGTCATCACTAAACTAAACAAGGCCTCTATATGATTAATTAAACCAATGTGATCAGTTTTCAAATATGAATATTTACATCCTCCCTACCAAGCATGGGCATTTCATTACCACCAGATGAAAATAAGCTGATATAGTCTGCCCAGTAACTATCAGACCTGACTTTGACTTAACAATCATGGGCACTTCATTTTTTCTTTGCTATTTTGTTAGGGTAGGGCTAGGCCAAGGCAGAGTGAAGTAGAAAGAACAATACTGGAAAGAAGAAAAGTAACATCACTGTCCAGCGTGCAAGTTCCTATATTCCCATACTTAACCTCAGAAACTGTGATGGCTACTGGTATTGGGAAAGACTATGAGGGGATAATTTTAATACATTTCCTGTATATGCTAAAAAAGAAACCATGCAAAAACTTTACAGTGCAACAGAGATATGCAAGGCCTGAATGTAAGAATGAAACAACAGCAAAAGTAAGTAATAATCAATTGTAAAATTAACACGGTTTAATAATCATATCTGCACCACTGTTTTGGAAGCATATGCAAAAGAACCCATGAGAAACTATTCACCCTTCCTTCTGCATACTTAAGGCATCCCTTGAATATGCAGACAACTACTTCCTAAAGGGTGGCCCCATTTCATGTCGAAACTGATAGGCACCCAAACTACTCAAGTTTGTTATTCACCAATAGGCAAAAAACCTTGCGGTTTAAGAACGTACCTATAGCCCACAGATATTTCTACCAAACTTTAAAAAGCAGGGAAATTGGGCAGCTATAGTGAATGCACCAGGGGAGCAGGAGACCTGACCTCCTCCCTGAGATATTGGACTGCCCTACAAATATGTCAAAATGCAAACACAATTTGGGTTGGTCTTTCACAATCCAATCCACTTCCTGTGGAGCTTGGAAGAATTTGGTAACTGCTTTTTCAAGTGCTTTTTAATCCGGGAGGTAAGAAATGGGATCCTGTGCAAATTTTCTGACAATGGATTGATCATTTGCATGCTTATTGGGTTCAGTGGGATTTACTACCCTGCAATCATGCTTAGGATAGGGGACACTGAGCACAGGATGGGGAGGGGAGGAGGAGGAAAGACAGGGAGGGGAGGAGGAAAGACGGGGAGGGGAGGAGGAGGAGGAAAGATGGGGAGGGGAGGAGGAGGGAGGGGAGGAAGGGCAATGGAGAGTTGGGGGAGGGGAGCAGGCAGGAGGGGGAGGGCAAGTTTGATCATTTGCATGTTTGAGTTCAGTGGGATTTACTCTCGTGCAATCATGCTTAGGATAGGTGACACTGAGCACGGGATGGGGAGGGGAGGAGGAGGAAAGACGGGGAGGGGAGGAGGAGGGAGGGGAGGAAGGGCAATGGAGAGTTGGGGGAGGGGAGCAGGCAGGAGGGGGAGGGCAAGTTTGATCATTTGCATGTTTGAGTTCAGTGGGATTTACTCTCGTGCAATCATGCTTAGGATAGGTGACACCGAGCACGGGATGGGGAGGGGAGGAGGAGGAAAGACGGGGAGGGGAGGAGGAGGGAGGGGAGGAAGGGCAATGGAGAGTTGGGGGAGGGGAGGAAGGGCAATGGAGAGTTGGGGGAGGGGAGGAAGGGCAATGGAGAGTTGGGGGAGGGGAGCAGGCAGGAGGGGGAGGGCAAGTTTGATCATTTGGATGTTTGAGTTCAGTGGGATTTACTCTCGTGCAATCATGCTTAGGATAGGTAAAACTGACCGGGGAGGGAGGCAGGGGGGGAGGGCTGGAGTAGGCAGGGGAGGAAGAAGGAAGAGGGGAGGAGGGAGGGGAAGGGAGAGGGGAAGGAGGGAGGGGAAGGGAGAGGGGAAGGAGGAGAAAGGGAGAGGGGAAGGAGGAGAAAGGGAGAGGGGAAGGAGGAGAAAGGCAGGCCTGATCATTTGCATGCTTATTGAGTTCTATGTAATCATGGTTAGGATAGGTAAAACTGACCATAGGGGAGGAGGAGGGGGAAGGAGCATATTGGAGGGAGGCAAAGGAAGGGGGAGAGGAGGGCAAGTTCGATCATTTGCATGCTTATAGAGTTCAGTGGCATTTACTCCCATGCAATCATGCTTAAGATAGGTAAAACTGACCATGGGCAGGAGGAATGGGAGGGGGAGGA
The DNA here is from genome assembly GCF_030035675.1 of Rhineura floridana. Taxonomy (NCBI): domain Eukaryota; kingdom Metazoa; phylum Chordata; class Lepidosauria; order Squamata; family Rhineuridae; genus Rhineura; species Rhineura floridana. The sequence continues at coordinate 41,818,234 of NC_084482.1, forward strand.
GAGGGAAGGGGATGGGGAGGAAGGGGGAAGGAAGGGGCAAGAGGGAGAGAATAGGAGGGAGGGTGGGTTTGATCATTTGCATACTTTTTGAGTTCAATGGGATTTATTTCTGTGCAATCATGTTTGAAAATGAAAATTGACTGCCTTTAAGTCTATCCCGACTTATGGCGACCCTATGAATAGGGTTTTCATGGTAAGCGGTATTCCGAGGTGGTTTATCATTGTCTTCCTCTGAGGCTGAGAGGCAGTGACTAGCCCAAGGTCACCCAGTGAGCTTCATGATTGTGTGAGGATTCGAACCCTGGTCTCCCAGGTAGTAGTCCAACACTGACCTGGAGGAGGGGCAAGGAGGGGAGGAGGAGGAGGGAGGAGTTTGGGTGGGTGGGCATTTGGCAGAGGGGAAGACCCTTTCCTTTTCAAAAGGAAAGCACTGTGAACAGTATCATTGCTTTTTCAGCATTTCCCCCACCTTTTTATTCTACAACAGACACATGTAGCTTCCCACCCAAATTTAAACCAAAGCTGTCCCTGGCCACATTCACAGCAGACCTTTATTTCACTTTGGACAGTCATGGCTTCTCTCAAAGAATCCTGGGAAGTGTAGTCAGTGAAGGGTGCTGAGAGTTGCTAGGAGATGCCCTTTCCCCCTCACAGACCTTCAATCAGAGTGGCTGATTGTTAAACCAGTCTGATCACTGGAGCTCTGTCAGTGGAACCGGAGTCTCCTCTCAGCACCCTTCACTACACATCCCAGGATTCTCTGGTAGAAGCCATGACTCTCTCATGTGAAATCCAAGTCTGGTGTGGGTGTGGCCCCCTGATTAGACAAGCCCAGCAGTCGTGAGTGGGGCTTTTAGAACACTGACAGTTGGTTCTTACTGAGCATGCCCAACACTATCATTGAGTTCAAGGCAAAATTTGTTTCACCTTAGATAGTCATGGCTTCCCCCAAAGAATTCTGGAAAGTGTAGTTTGGGAAGGGTGCTTACAGGTGCTAGGGCGGTGGTTCCCAACCTGGGGGCCGGGACCTCCAGGGGGCCCGCGAAGTAATCCAGAGGGGGCCGTGAACAGTAAAGAAATGAATTATTTATTAATTTTTTAAAAAAGTCTTCACTCCCTCAACACTGTCTGCTTTCCACTGGCGCTGCAGGTGACACCTCCCCCTTGCTCCAAACGAGAGGGGAGGCCTCTTGCTGAAGCGCCAGAGTGTCTTTCAGGTGCACTAAGGGCAGGCATCTGCCTATAAAATACAAGGCAGATGCCAAAGGAGGCTGAGGGTGGGGCTACCAGGAAGAAGAGCGGATTACTATCACTGATTCCCGTCTCCTTGCACTGCCGCTACTGACAACATCCTTACTTAGAATGAGAGGAGAGGGCTTTTTGTGAAGCAAAAAGAAGCAAGCCTGCAAAGAAAGGCTGCTTTCCCCCTTCCTTCCTGGCAGCCAGCCTGCCTCCCTGGGGGGAGGGGGTCACAAAAAGGTTTCAGCTTATAAAGGGGGTCCCATGCTCATAAAGGTTGGGGACCACTGTGCTAGGAGATGCCCTATTCCCCTCACAGAGCTACAATCCACAGAAGAGGGGCTGACTGTTAAACCACTCTGGCCACTGGAGCTCTTTCAGAGGAATAGGCATCTCCTAGCAACTCTCAGCACCCTTCACAAACTACATATCCCAGGATTCTCTGGGGGAAGCCATGACTGCCTAAAGTGAAATAAAGGTCTGGTGTGGGTGTGGCCTCCTGATTAGGCAAGCCCAGCGGCTGTGAGTCTGAGTTTTAGAACACTGACAGTTGGTTCTTACTGAGCATGCTCAGCCTTATCATTCAGTTCAATGCAAAATTTCTTAAATTAATTAAAAATCAGCCAGGCATTTTTTTTAACTTTTAAACTGCAGAAGATGAAAGTAGAGTATGGGGAAAGGTCAGTAACAGGATTACAGGTACTCTGTGAACATGGCTGGTTTTTAATAAATTTCAACAGATTATGAGAACTCTGACAGAAAAAAGTCCAAAAGAGCTCTGGGGTTTTTTTCTCTCTCTTTTTATATGTTGAACTTTCTATTCTCTCTGACTGTTTTGTGTATCGCCATGAAAATTTAGAAGGTTGTTAAGCAAGCGTTTCCGAGTTCAGGACTATAAGATTTGTACAGTTTTGTTTTGAAATGAGCTTATGGGAAGCACCAGAATGGCATGGGGGTATTTTCAATTTAACGTTGCGGAATGTGAAAAACCCATGCTGGCTATAGTATACAGCCACTCTTGTGGCTGTATAATTAGTGAGATTTATTTATTGCATCTTGAAACACAGATTTGTATTTAACTAAGTCTTACTCAAACTAGACCCTGAAATTAATGAATCTAAGTTAGCAATGTCTATTAACTCCAATGGATCTACTCTAAGTAAGACTAGCATTGAATACCACCCCCTTAGGGTTGGATCCCACCAGTGGGAGCATATCCTGATCAGCCGAGTTCTCTCAAGGGATCATCTTGCTGGCAAAGAGGCAGGGAGCAGCAGATTTTACTGATTTGATTTCCCACATCTCCTTGCAATCTTCAGCAAGAACTGCTTGGGATTTTTTTTTTGGGGGGGGGAATCAGCAAAAACACCCCCTCCACTTGCCACCAGGGGGATCCCTCCACTGGATCAAAAACCTTCATGGATGGAAGGAACCTTTCCATGCATGGAAGACAAAGTCTGAATTCAACCCATGGCTATTTCAAGAAAAATCTTTCACCATCTCATACAATAAAAAAATCCAAAGAGAAATTATTTATTTCATTGTATAACTAAATTCCTTCTATGTTAAAGCCTTCAAGTGTAGTGCTAACTTGTAAAAAGCAATATATTCCTATGTATAATTTATAAAGGCTCCTACAGCTAAGCACAACAGAAAAAGAGCTAAAAAGATAGATCCTTCCCACCGATTCACAATCTAACTATCAGACAGACAAAGGCTGAGGAGATGATGTAAAGGCCCAGTACATTTAAAAAGTGCTTTTTTAAAAAACAGAAAGCAATGGAATAGTCCAGATGTCAGTCAATTCCAAAGAAAAGGAACTGAAAGATAACTGAAAGGGTAAATACAGGTAATAGATAATAAAAATGGTATGAAGAGGAAGATTAAAAGTAACAATAGAACATAACGCTTGTAAATCAAAAGGAGGCGTTAAAAAATCAACACACTGAACAAAAGGAAGACAATGGAGAATTACAATAAAACGAAAAGACAGGCTGGCAAGTGACGTGACTAAAGGGAGAAGCACAACAACAGAGCAAACGGGGGAAAGATTGAAGATGGGAAACAGAAAGAAGAACACTGCAATAGTAAAGATGCAAAACAGAGGAACAACAGAAGATAATGGGAGGACAAGGAGATCAGTTTTTTAAAAAAATGTTCACATAAATGAGATCAGCCAGAAAACCTGAAAAAGTCAAGAAAGAATGAGACAGGAATAAAGTTGTAGATGATCCGCGTAAAAATGACAATTATAGCATAAATTAATTCTCATAGCAAGATTAAAATTATTTTACTAAGATTACTGTATGGTTTACTTTATCTTCTGTGCCCACCCTGGTACAGAACAGATGAAGGACAGGTTATGAGTAGTGAATGAATGAATGAGACTGAAAATTAAACAGCGTAAAATTGTAACAGAAAAAGAATAACCTGAAATATAAGAACAAAACCAAGACATAACATCATAAAAGCATCTAGATTATGTAAAGAAGAAATAAATTATCTTAACATTGAAAATTGAGGCTAAATCTAAACAATAATGTATAGAATACATTACAAAGGTCATCAATTTTAGCACTTATCAAACTATTAAGAAAGGTGTCAGAGCAGATTCAGTAGTGATGGGCTGAACCAGGTTGAAATGGTTCAAAAAGTGATTTAACAAAAAGAAAAGTCCAGTAGCGGGCTTGGAGAGAAAACCGCCCAGACAGCTTCGGCTATGGGGCAATATACAAATGCAATAAATAAATAAATAAAATGAAATAAAAAGAAGTACAGGAGGAATAGAAAGAACACTGGTTAATTTTTAAAAAATAAGACAATAAAGAGAGATCAAGGCTATAAAAAACAAGAAACTTTAAGCAAGGGCTACAGCTAACACAGTTTTGTGTTAGAGTATTAATAGGAAAAAAGGAAATAAGAGTCCAGGAATAAAAAATAGGGTAAGGGCTTAGAAGGTATAACAAATGAAGAAGCCAAAAAAGGCAAGGTTGAAACCAAAGACATCAAAGAAACAGAGGTACAAATACAACCAAACAGCAAAAATATTTTCAAAGAGGAAAGGTATCTTCCTCAAGAGGCTCCAGTGAGAGGCAAAGAAACCTTTTTCTGAGTAGGAAATCAAATTAAAATACGTTTATGCGTGAACAAATTTATTCTAAATTCAGAATATAGCTGTTCAATTAGTTTTAGGATTAGTACATGAACTGTATTTTATTTATTTATTTATTTATTTATTTATTATTTGATTTATATCCCGCCCTTCCTCCCAGCAGGAGCCCAGGGCAGCAAACAAAAGCACTAAAAACACTTTAAAGCATCATAAAAACAGACTTTAAAATACATCAAAACAAAGCATCTTTAAAAACATTTTCAAAAAGCTTTCCAGAAATCTTTAGGAAAAAAAGGATTAAAAATATATTGTTTAAAAAAAGGTTTAAAATGATATTAAAAAGCAATTCAAGCCCAGAGGCAGGCTGGGATAAGGTCTCTACTTAAAAGGCTTGTTGAAAAAAGGAAGTTCTTCAATAGGTGCTGAAAGGTAACACAGATGGCGCCTGTTTAATATTTAAGGGGGGGAATTTCACAGGGTAGGTGCCCCCACACTCAAGGTCTGTTTCCTATGTTGTGTGGAAGGGACCCTCCTGATAAGATGGTACCTGCAGAGGCCCTCACCTGCAGAGCACAGTGATCAACTAAGTATATAAGGGATAAGACCTTCAGGTATCCTGGTCCCAAGCTGTATAGGGCTTTGTACAACAAGAGTAGAACCTTAAACTTGGGCCAGTAGCAAATGGGCAGCCAGTGCACTTCTTTCAGCAGTGGGGTGACATGTTGGCAATACCCTGCCCCAGTAAGCAGTCTCGCCGCCGCATTTTGCATCAGCTGCAGCTTCCGGACCATCCTGAAGGGCAGTCCAACATAGAGCATGTTACAGTAATCCAGCCTGGAGGTTACCAGTGCATGGACAACAGTGGTCAGGCTATCCCGGTTCAGAAACAGCTGCAGCTGTCTTACCAGCCCAAGCTGGTAAAAGGCACTCCTAGCCTGAACTTCTTATTGATTTAGGGCACAATCTGCCACTAAGTTCACAGTCAAGCACAGACATAAATTTATCTATTTAATGAAGAAGACTGCTTGACAGTGCCATTGCACTCAGGTCCTGCTCATGAGTTTCCCAGAGGCATCTGGTTGGCCACTGTGAGAACAGAATGCTGGAGCAGATGGGTTTTTGGCCCGACTTAGCAGAGCTCTTCTTATGTTCTTAACGTAGGACCTCTGTTAGAAGACTTTAAGGTTCTCAGGATAGGCTATTTGAAAGGCCTTCTTCTCTCACATGAATCTGGATGGCCTTTACAATTGCCGCCAGAGGATTTGCTCCTTGTCCCTTTGCCTTCAGAAGCATAACTCGCTGGGGCATGAACAGGGCTTCTTCAGTAATGGTGTTAAACAATTTAAATTTCCATTATACAGAATGTTTGGTTGACTCCTCTTGTAGTGAATGGTCAAGACACTATCATTTTGCCAGGCTTTTGTGTTTTAACTTTGTATCCTGCTGCTACAAATGGCTTTAGCTTCCTTGTGTTCTATTATAATATTATTGTAAAAAAATTAATATATATTTGCATTTGTTTTCTAACTATATTGTAAGGTGCCTTAGGGATTCCTGTAGCAGAAAGGAGTCTAAATAATTAAATAATTTTGCTCTACCGTAAGTTATGGAGCCATACTGAAATTACTATGATTACAATTCTTTGCACAGTTATTTGTGAGTAAGTCCCACTGAACTCAATGCGACATACTTCCACAGATACATGCCCAGGATTAAGCTGTACATCTCTTTTGAGTTTACCCTTCTGAAGGATGAGCATATTCTTGATAGTAGATGTGCAGGAGAAAGCTAGCGTACGTGCAACTCATTTATGCTAATTAATTCTGCTTTGTAATTAAGAGACTTAGCAACAAACTTACCCATTGGTTCTTTTATAACGCCATAATAGTCTGGAGCATCATTGGGATCTACTGGTTCTAGGAATGGCCATGCCATCTTGTGTGCCTGTTAGCAAAAGGAGATATTAATTTCAAAAACCATTTTGTTCATTAATGTGAACCCTATTTCACCCTAAACCTAACGGGTTGGATCAAGAGCCCATGAACAAAAGGGCTCCTTCAATTCACAGATGGGATTCAGCAGAGGCTCCTGCTAAAGCAAAGGAAGACAAGAGGTGATTTTTGCTGATTTCCTTTCCCCTGCAGCCTCCTCACCATTCCCACACACTGTTCCTGAGCAGCTTCTCAGGGGCCACAGGGGGATGCAGGAATTAGCAAAATAATCCTTCCCTTCCTCCAGTGGAGCATTACATGAGCAGAATTCCACTGACTAGAAATCAGGATCCAAGCCAATGTGCCTGAGTTGCATTGCCCTGAGAAGGGGTGAATGAGAGGATATTTACATAATCTTAGGAAATTGCTACATACTAACAATTTGGCTTTGTGAAGGGGCCTACTTTGACTTTAGAGGGAGCATTATCCACTCAGGAGTGCTTTTCACTTTCCATCACAAAAAAGATCTATTAGAACCCTATTTAAATATGCGGCCCAAGTCTTAGCCATACCTGTAACGACCGTAGCACTCTTTTCAGACCCTCATAATCTTTATCAGTCAAGGGACTGAGTACTGTCATGGCATCTTCAGTTGACTGACACTGCGGACAGACATACTCATCAATGAGATCTGCCTCACTTTGCAAAATACCAACGCAGCGCCCATGATACCAATTCTGACATCGGTCACAGCCAATATAAAATCTGCAAGATCCCAAAGAAAAATGTTAACGCCTTCATGAAAATCTTTCATTGGTCAGAAACCTAAGCTGATTGAGGACTTCTACTTCTCAATTTTGAACTTAAGTATAATACTTCAATTTTTATAAATGCTAATCAAGCTACATGTTTATTCAAGTAATTAAACAGCATTCAGTTGTGAAATAAAATTGCCAGTATCACCATTTAATTTCAAGCAATTGAAATATCTACAGACCGTAACTTGTAAAGCTGAAAGAAACAAAAGTAAAGCAAAAAATCACACATTTTGCATATGCAAACAGAACTGTTATCAAAAGTTCTTATCACTTTGATAAACTATTTTCCAATATACTATTAATATATTTGAAAAAAATTAGGAATTGAGAATCCTGCAACATATTAAAGGAGTACTCATAACAGGCTTAATACCACCCAGACACACTTATCATAATCATTTCTTTAGTCTAAACTGAACAGAACATTAATTGCAATAAATTAGGAACTCCTACCAGCTATTGTATTTTGTAGGAAACGTGCTGCAACAAATCAGTTAATTAGCCTGCTTTGAATATAATATTGTTTTATTAGAAATACTACAATCCTCACTTTTCCTATGTGTCAAAAATACACCATTTAGAGCAACATTTCAGGGTTTTGATTTTTTTAAAAAAGTCTCATCACTAGATACAACATACGTGGAACAATATTTCTTTTTTTGTTCAAGCAACACATTACCAAACTCAGAGCAGTTTGCTACCTAAATATTAAATAAGAGGTTCTCGTCAGAACTCACTGTGACTCATCATAAGGTGTTCTGCAGATACAGTACAATTCCTCACTGCTGCCCTCTTGTGCCCGTTTACACTCATTACAGATGTACACATCCATTTTCTTAGCCTCCTTTTCTGTGATGCCAACACATTCTCCATGATACCAGTTAGTACAAAGATCACAGCCAATATAGAACCTAAAAGTATTTACAATGAAAATGACAATGTAATTGTCATTTCAAATGGCATGGCACTTGCTAGCCTGATTCTTTGATACGTTCTGATTTAATTTTCCTAACTGATCAATCTCCCTTCTAAAGCTAATGTCTGAAGCTTATGTAGTGTACATAGTTTTTAAGGGCTTATTTCAATAGACAGCTGTATTTAAAAAATAGGTCAGTTGATATGCACTGAATTTTGAAAAATGTGAATGTCTCAACTCTGAATGCACAAAGACAAGGCCAAAGAAAAAGATACACATTTTCAAAACTGTGTAGCTGAGAAGCCACTTAAACAGAGCAGCAATTTTCAAGATTTGAAAATGTAGGTCTCCCATTTTAAAAACAAAGCAAAGCACAGACACAACTAGAAGTTAACAGGTACACTAAAAGGAGCATGCATACCAGCCATGTGTAAAATACATATTGGTATAACATGACATGAAGGAAAATGGGACAAGTGGATGCATGTTTTAAAATCTACAAGAAACTGCCTGAAAGTGGAATTTGACCCTTAAAACTGAAAAAATGCAGGCTATTCCTCCAAGAATATCTTTTCTCAGACAATACAATGTGACAGATCAGGTATGATATGATAAGACATGAGGTTAAAAACCATGCAATTCTGTTAAGAATCTCATACTGATAGGTTTTCAAGTCCATCATTTGATTGCATCTAAATTCAAATACAACTACCAACATTATGAGAAAAGGGGCTATTGCTCATAAGTCTGTGGTTCAATACCATGTGAAACCACACTTGGGTGCAAAATGAATGAGCTCTGAGCTCATGCTCTCATGCTGCCTCCCCATGTGCTCCAGTTCCTTCTTGGTTTAGGGGAAACCATGTATCTCAACTGACAAGGCTCTGTTTTGTACTTCCCCTATCAACCAGGATTATAAAACCAGGGTATTGGGTTGGATGTGCTGTGTGCCCCAAACCAAGAAGGAAGGGAGGGAAGGAAACTGCAGCAAGGGAAGGAGGGAAAAGCATGTGATCCCCAAGAGTCAATTCCATGGTTGGTCATATGGCCCCAAATCTGATTTGGTGTTAACATCTGAAATGGGCTTCAATATCAAAGCTAACTGAATATGCTTTCAGGGTGCTTTTCTTTTAAATACTGTGTTAGCATTTTTATTATCCTATGGGATGTCAATACCTGTGGAGTGAGGTCGGTTCTAACAGAAAACACTGCTGCACAGTGATGCTTAGTATGTGTTCTATTCCTGCCCACCCCATCCCCGGCTCATAAAGAAAAGGTTGAACATTTTCCTGCCATATCTTGCAATGTATTTACAACACTCTCAGTAGTACAGTTGAAGAACCGCTCTGCTACAGATTTCTAAAAAGGTATCTCAATGTAACATCTTTTTTCCTGCTTGCCTTCTACTGCAGCCACAAAAAAAATCTACTGAGTCTAAAGAACCAACTTTGCTATAAGGTAGACAGACAAAAACATCACAATGACTGCTAATGCCAGTATGCTACTGCCTGGTTCCAGAGCGCCAAGAGTAGAACACTGCTCACACAGTGGGGCTTTCCTACCCTTTCTTCCTGAGTACCCCCTTCCCCCATTCTGAAAGGTCCCTTGATGATTAGGTGCAGCAGAAGTGGATAAATAGTAGCAAGAAGGCCCCAACACATGAGCAGAGTTCTGCTCACACTGTTTTGGATGCAAGCCTATGGCACTAGATTGATTTACTTGTCTTGTTTTCTATCAACATCTTAAAACACTGAGCACACCTCACTGCCATGGCTTGAACTGCAAGAAGCCTCTTCCCGAGGCTATTTTCACATAGCACTTCAAATGGAGAATACAATTCTACCATAAAAACTTTTGTAGAATGCAGTATAATCATGAGCTCCCTTCCATGCCATCAATGAAAGTAAAAATACTACACCAATCAAAGGTAATAAATGGTTTGCTTAAAATCTTAATAACCTTTAATTTGAGGATACAGGGTTGTATCCAGCATTGCTGATCTGCTTGTGCAGCCGACTTCTGCTTGTGCAAATGAACTTGCCCCCCTCCTCTCCCTTGCTGCCCTCCCACTCTCAGAATGTTACAGAGGTTTGGGGGACCCATGGCCAGGACCAGGCATGACTCGGTCCTTGGGCACCAGCCTGCCCTGGGCCCAGGGTGCCCACCACATGTGCCACCTACCTCTCCCGCAGTGGTGAATGCTGGCTGCGCAGCGTGCACATGCCTGCCATCAACCAAGATGGCATCAGGGGCATCGACCCCTCAGAGAAGCCTCAGCTGCCATCTTGGTTGATGGTAGGCATGTGGGCACAGTGTGGCCAGCATTCACCACAACTGGAGAGGTAGGTGGGGCGTGCAGGCAGGCATCGTGAGCCTGAGTGGTTGTAGGGGGTGCCTGGGAGCTCCCTCTCTGCAATCCGTGGCAGGGTCAGGAGCCAACGCTGCCATGGATCGTGGAATGGGAGCACTACCCACCCTAAGGAGGGGCCCTTCAGGGGCCCTTGGCCAGGGCCCAACCTGGCCGGCCTCTGGAGCAGCTTTTGGGGCACACAGGGACAGAACAGGAGAGAAAAGAGGAGTCCAATTGTGCAAGGAACTTTGTGCAGCATTGGATTCAACCATATCTGATGTAATTACAAACTATTTCAGAATAACTTCAGAGTTGAAGAATAAAGTGGAATACACTTTTAATCTTTTTGAACTACAAAGGGGATACTGCTATATTTATAAAAAATTATTAAATCCATTAATCCAAATACAAAATCTAAGACAAGTCTCATTAAAATGAATGGCAGATGCGCAGGATTCAAATTTGGTGGATTATACTCTTTCATCCAAGTGGTGAAATTAATTTCAAATATATTACCTTAGTTACATGGTTTCACTATATTTTATGTTTGATCTAATAAAGATATTAGGCTGTATCATATTTTTATGCCATTGTAAATACTTCTAACTAAATGTAATTCATGAAGCTGTAACTTGCATTGCAGTAAAAAGCTGCTTTGCACACTCTGTCACAAAGCATCTGCAACCATTTCATTCTTTTTCTCACTGTAGTCCAGAAAAAACATAGAGCTGTTAAGTCAGATTGCAACCTATGCTTTAATGTAGTACCACACAATGGCTGTATTTAATTGTGTCCCTCTGGCTCATGGAAGGCTCTCTGCTCACACAAATCATTCCATGGACAAAAAGGGGAAAGGAGGTGATTTTCACAATCTCCCCTTTCTTCTGCAGCCCCCTGTGCTACCTCCCATACTGTTCTGGAAAGTTCCTGTGCAGTACATGAGGGTGGGGAGAGACACAGGGGGTAGCCAAGGGAAGGGGATATCAGCAGCACACACACACACACACGAGTTCAAGGAAATCTCTGCTAGACTGAAGAGACTTTTGTGAGCAGAGACACATAACTGGATACAACCCAACAGGTTTCTGTCTTTATATGATGATCCACAAAGCTTTGTTCTAAAAAGGCTAACAAGAAATGACAGACTGAGTGGTTTGGGACTCATGACTCCCACAAACATGACATGGCTACAGTAGCTTTGTAAAAAGTCTAGTATTGGCTTATCAATGAATGCTAGAGATCGGAGCAGAACAAGCAGAAACAAAAGTCCACTTTGATGCCATAATCACAGATGAACTGCCTATTTTTATCTTTTTAGTAAAAGTGAATTCTGTGAATAGAGCACATAAAAGGACCTTTCAGGTGGTACTAACTTCTACTGGTTCTCAAACTCTAGTGGGCTACAAGTCAAAGCTATTTCCAACCCATTACACTCTTCTGCCCATCACACCCTGATTACCTGTATAATAATTTCTCTTTCCTACTAGTTTATTATTATTAGGTCAAAAAAAAATATATACAGAACTGCAGTTTCCATCTTGTTAAGTGCGTTCAGCCTCTACACTACCCAATTTTAAAAGGAAAGCCTAATACAAAGTATTAAATAATTTAAGAACAACTCACTTCAACACTTAACAAAATGTACTGTAGTGCAGCAACTTGGACTTTATTGTCAATTACAGAGTAAATGTTTATCTCCTATACGGAGAATATTTTTAATTATAAAAGTTGTACCCCATCCTTCAAAAAGATTTTTCCCAGGGAGGAAATACAATCCCGAATTATCTTTAGGGGATGTCCAGAGGCTGTTGAAGAGAAGAGGACTGGCCTATAATCCCTTGCTTCCAAAGCAGAGGCATAAAGATAAAGGAACGAGTAAAAGCAAAATAAAGGATGTGCAATGCGAGACATCATATAATGGAAACATGCAAATAGATAAAATATGAATCACAAAAGCAAATAGACTGGTATTTAGAAATACAATCTGAGCGCTTACATTTTCAGTACCTTTTCAGTGACCATATAAGCAACTGATATCTACCTTCCAACCCCATTTCTTGTAACTTCCCACAATTACTAACTAAAGCTAAAGCTAAACTAAATATAATACAAACATTTAATATTCACTACTCACTTAGATTCATCATAAGGTGTCTTGCAGATGCAGTAAAGCTTGGTGTCCTTCTTGGTTTCCTTTGAGGTAGTAGATATCATTTTCTTTTTCTTGGATTTAGAACATGAGGATTCCTTCTCTTCCTCTCGTTTTCTCTTATGGGATGAAACAAATGTCGTGATTGTGGTTGTTGATGCAACACTGGTACTGTGTGGTGGTGGTGGTGGTGGTGGTGGTAGCGGCGGTGGCAGCACAGGTGGTGCTGCTGCTGCTGCAGCAGCTGCAGCTGCAGCAGCTGCCTGTGCCCTTTCTTTTTCTCTCTTAATTTTAGCCAAGTCTTTCTTTAGCTCTTCCTAAGTGAAATTAAAAGCAGAAAAGTAAACACACAGACACTTACCAGTAAGGCCAATCTTGATTTATCATCATCATAATTTCCTGCCTGCCCTTCACCCAGAGGTCTCAGAGCTGGTTATAACAACCTTTACATCATAAAACATGAGGAACTAGTCAGTTTTCCTGTATATGCACTTTTTGGACTCTAATGCTGAGTTCCCCCAAATGGAATTTCTTGGACCATAGTATTTGTGGACAAGAACATTGCTCTTACCTAAAGGTATTTCTGAGTGGGCATTAATGGGACTGTGTTCCTCCTGTTGTTTGAGGCAGGAAATGCTGACACTCCACAGAAAGCTCTCTGTCACCCTTCCCCCGGAGTGTTAGATTATCTTCCTGATTCACTGTTTGTATCTTTCCATCCAGCTATGTTAGGGAGAAGCCTTTCAACATCTACTCTAGCTAGATGGATGAAAGTTTGTCTTTCTTTAGCATATAACTCTTAATTTGACTCCAGCAACTGGTATTGTGGCTCATTCAGCAAAAGCATCTGCTGCATCTGTGGCATTTTCTACAAATGCACCTTTTCAAGGCAGTCTCTTCGGCTATTCCAAGTACATTTACAGATACTAGAAGTTTATATCTATGCTTTCATAGAAGGAGAATGTAGGAGCCATGTCTTCCAACAGGTTCTCCATTCTCATTAAGCAGCCATTTAAGACATTTTGGTCAGCTACAGAACATCCCACTTGGGGGTGTCCTAGTGCCCACCGGAGAAATGAGTTGATACTCTGGAAAATTTGTATTTTTTATATACTTTTGTGTAGTGTTAATACAGAGTTAAGATATTTTTAATTGCCGATTTTTGTACCCTACTGTTTTGGTTGTTTTGTAATATTTAAAAATAAATACTGTTTTTTTAAGGAAAAAAAGTCTAGTTTTATACTCTCTCACATACTCAAAGCTCAAAAGATTATGTCAAGTCTCCAAATATTCAAGCCCAATTAATTAAGGATAGGAATTAATTTTACCTGCACTTCAATTTGTAGATCTTTGTCCAGAAGTGCTCTTTTCTTCAGTATTTCAGCTTTAAGTTGCTCTTTATGTTTGAAAAGCAGAGCTGAGAGTTTGGTTGCATTCTGTTTACTACGCTTTTGTTCCACGCTCTCTTCTCGCTTTCGCTTTTTAGCCGCCTGCTTTTCTTCTTTATCTATCTTATCCAGAATATATTTCATTACTTGGTTGCACACTATCATTCTGGAGAAGAAATATAAATAATATGACGAAGTGAGTAATAAGGGGGAAAAGACTATATTGATTGCATTTGGTCATAAAATAAAAATAGCTTTAAAATTGTGACTAAAGCTGCACCGCGTTTTAGGAAGAAGCAATGTATCAGGCAGAAACCAATTTTGTATGGTAGCACAGCCTCTAGACTAGAAGTTAGTACACATTATGTGAAGATACAAATCCTACAAAGTGTACAAACAGGCACTCCTACCCTCCAAATAATATTCTGTATTCACAGCTTCTCTTGCTTTTCTACCATCCAAATCTACACTAAAAATACCAGTAGATGTGGGAGAGTATCAGGCCATGTTGTTAACATGAAGAAAACATGAAGCAGTTTAAGTAAAGGAGTGTTTAGAAAAAAATATTGCTATCCAGTTCTGTAGCATTGTAACTACAAATTGCTTCTGTGCATGAGAGATATGAGTTAGAAGAAGATGCTGAAAAGAGATCACTTACTTTTTAATACAAATATTAAAAGCAGCCCAATAGTAACATACCCAGGAATACCGAGCCAATTTACACTATGGGCTTCCTGCTGTAGTCTGTTTGGAGAAAAATGAACCACAAGCACTGGTTTGTATGCAATGCTAAGCCAGTGCTCTGGTTTGTTTCCTCCTGGCTGGGGAAAAGAAGCAGTTATTCAACAGCGGGCACCAACCCCTTGCTTGTTCACAGCATACCACAGTTTATTTTTAATTATGGTTTGCCATGACATGCAAACCAAGCCACGCATACTCTGGTTCCCTCGCTGGGCTCCCAAAGAGGAGATCACAGCTGCTTTGCTCCTCCCCAGCTGTGCTGCTGCTGGTCTGAAAGAATCCATGGTTTGGCTTAATGTTTAATCCCAACTCAGCCTCGTGGTTTAGCTTTCTCCAGACATAGCACGAGCTGTAACCAATATTTTGCTGGGAGAGCTAAACCATGAGCCTGGACTTGGAGGATACAGTAAGTGAAACTATGGCTTAGCAGACAGCAGCACACCAGCAGAAGGGCAGGGGGAGGACAGCAGCAGACACAGTCTCCTCTTTGGGAACCCACATGTTCGTGCTAAGCCATGGCTTGGTGTAGAGTTACGTGCAGATCAGCTCATAATGCAGATATTAAAACTGTTGTTACACCACCAAAACTGCTCATGCAAACATGAGCAACCGCTTCTGTGGACAGGTTGGTAGTAGTAATGTTTGCACTAGCAGAGAACAGAAAACACTGAAAGACATCGTACAAACATACACATCGCTTAACGTCTGCCCATCTGCCTTACCGTTGATTCTCTTCACGTTCAGCAGGGGTCAACGTCTTTTTCTGTTTTAAGTGCTCTATCACAGCATTGTGTTTCATTACCACCTTCAAGAGAGGGGGAAAAAGACTTTCGAGAATAAGAAATGACAAAATGAAAATCACTTTTCAACTTGTGGTAATTTAAAACCTGAGGGTCACGGAGATTAAACACATGCCTGAGAAAGTGAAAGTGGCCTTCACTTGCTCAGCAGTTGCCTGGGCAATCCTGGCAAATGGCAGCAGGGACCCTCCGGTCCTTCTGAAGCCGAGGAAGGAGCGAGTGAGGTGGAGTTATTAGCTGCAGAGAAAGATTTTGTACAGAAAGACTCTCCAGAATGTTTTGTACCTACCTTTAAAGAACACGATTAGGAGTATCTTTAGCTTTTTGTATAGATTGCTCCAAGTATTTTAGCTACATGGTACTATTATCGGGATAGCCAACATGTGCCCTCCAGATGTTGCTGGACTCCAACTTCCATCAGCCCCTCACCAGGATGGGCAATGGGCAGGGATGATGGTAGGTGAAGTCTTAACAACATCTAGGGGGCACCACATTGGCTACCTCTCTACTATGCTATGGCAACAGAATTTACTGTGTAAGGAATTTGTTCTCCCAATCCATCACTAATATTCTGCAACACTATGTTGCTGTCTTGTGAAGTCTTCCTTCACAGCAAGAAACGTACTGTGAAAAAAATGCAGAAGACTGAGTAATCAGTTTTAAGTTTCTTTCCCTCTGAAGAAATCCTTGTAACAGTGTTGCAGTAAATCATGACCAAGTACTGCAAAAACAACATTGGATTTAGAACACCTGTTACATTCACAAAAAGAGAGATACAATATACTTAATAAAGGAAGATCCCCGAGGTGTTAACCAAATGCACAGGACAAAGGATTCAAAGGCACACAGCTAGCTTATCAAAAAACTGGAGTTATAGTTGCTCTTTGACAATTATACCTGTTTCTGGATAATGTCACTCTGATTAGAAGCCTGAAGGGAGTGTTCACGTTTAATTTCAATATGCTGCTGTTTTTTCTTTTGCTGCTGCTCTCTAAGCTGCTGAACCCTTTGCAGTTGCTCTTGAACACTGGCTGCTTGAACAGTTACCACGTTCTGGATCTGATGAGCTTGCACTGGGCCAGCTTGCTGAATCTGAATAGGCAACTGAAGCTTAATCTGTTGAGGCAGACCACCTTGCTGGGCCTGTATCTGAGCCACAACATGGGACTGAAGCTGGGAAAACACTTGGACTTGCTGCTGAAGCTGTGGTACCGTAATAACTTTAGTCTGCGGTGGCTGAATTTGCAGCTGAGGACGTGGAGATTGCACAGTAACCTGATTTACATTTTGTGCAGTTGGCAAAGTCTGAACTGAAGGTGGAACCTGGGGCTGTGGAGTCTGCATTTGGATCGAAGGATGCGGCTGCACCGGTACCTGCTGTGGGACTGTGGTTTGAACCTGAGCTGGCTGAACAGTTGGAACTTTGGGTGGAGTCTGTGGATGTACACCTGTCTGGGACTGGTGTTGAACTTGAGCTGAAGGCTGCCCTTGCGCAAGGTTCTGGGCTGGAGTTTGAGCAACGGCTGGAGTTACAGTTGATTGCAGTATTGGTGGTTGTGCTTCAGAGATAACTGGATATGGAAGTGAAGCTGGAGTCTGAGCATCAGCGGGTGTCTGTGCTTCAGCCTGAAGCGGAGACTGAGAAGGTTGTAACTGAGCTGGAGGCTGAGGCTGAATACTCTGGGGTTGCCCTTGTGGCTGGGCTTGGAGCTGACTCTGAGGCGGCTGGGGTTCAGGAGGTGGAAGCGCCAGCACTGGCTGTGTTTGCGTCTGTGCTAGAGAAGTTTGCTTCTGTTCTCCTGCAGCTGGGAAGATAAAAGCACGACTTCCATTCAGAGACCCAGTAATGAGAAATCTGAGAAGCAGCTTTCCTTCTCTAGTTTAAGAAGCCACCACAATACTTTACACCATCTTTTTCAGTATTTCTAAGCCCAAAAAGCATTTTCTAATTAAAAATTACTTTTATTTTATAGCAGAAATGCATTTATTCCTTTTTAATATTTTAAAAACCTTACCTGATGTTGAGGTGGAAACTGTAGTAGTAGTAGCGCTAGCTGCAGTAGCTGCTGCTGGTAGTGGGGTGAAAAGAAATCGTTGAATTGTACCATTTGGCATAGCTGCTTGCATTAGCTGTTGTCCTGGTCCTGGTATTACTGTTACACCCTGTGGGATCAACTGCAACTGGCCAGTTGTTTGACCTTGCCCCTGAATTACCACAGTCAAACCCTGACTGCCACCCTAAAAGGGGGGGAAAATCAATATAAAAGTCAATACCCACAAAAGATCCTAACAGAGTAAACCAAGGGCTGCACTGTAGTATGAACTATCAAACCAGTAACAATGGCAACATCCAAGGTTGGTGATTCCCTTTCCTCTTCTCTCCCTTGCAGTCCCCTATGTCATGTCTCTCCCCACCCAAATATTTTTGCTCCAGAGGATCCCCCACCCGCCACCCTGAGCAGATTCTGGGGACACGCATGGGAGCTGCAGGGAGGAGGGAGAATCCATTCCATAGTGTGTGTTCTGCTACTGCATGAGATTTCACCCACGAGTTTTGTCATCTGGTTTACATAAAAGAACAGCGTTTTCTGAAATATAATCTATGACACCTATCGGGAAAAATATGGAGTTAGGAAAAAATGGACAGCGGCTTGATAATTTGATGACAATCTTCACTTACATTTCAAAATGATTTCATCCAATGAATCCAAATGTGACTAAGTATATGCATATATTTTTAAACAAACGGACAATTAAAACCACAGGATTAAGGAAAAGCTAAAATCAGAGTCTGAAAATATTTTAGGGCAGTGTTCATCAGCAGTATAATTTAGTAGCACATTTGAAAACAGCGATGCATTTTTCAGAATATACCCCTTTGGGGTGGGCAACCTTTTTATCTATAAAGGGCTGCATTCCCTCAGAGGTAATCTGTCAGGGGCCCCATGCATGTGCAAGGGGTCTGAAGCCAGCGATGGGTGGAGCCAGAGACAAAAGCTGTTAGGGCAACCCCGTGTTTCTGCCCCCCTTTTTGCCACCCACTTTTTCTCTCCCTCTCTGCCCACTAGGCTGCCAGGGGAGGATTAGGTCATTCTTTCCAGAGATCTAAACTGACTGCTTGCAGAGGGCTTTTGAAATTAGTTCAGAGCACCATAGGTTGCCCACCCTTGGCTTATAATTAAGAGAAGGCTGCAGGTCTGCAAGTATGACTCAAAATATGACATTCAGTCTAAGGCAACTGGCTTCTAGGCCCCAGTATGTAGCAATAAAGACCTTAGTACTTCGCAATTTTATGCAGTGAACAATGTTAACATATTTAAAAATTTTAAATATTGTCATTGCCAGAGAAAAAAACAAGCGGGAAAAGGACAACCTTTCGCCTTTTTGTACTTGGCAGTTAATCCTAATATGGCACATCCCTACATACTAGGAATAATTTATCTGGTCGGCAAGTCACTGTCTCAGTAGCCCAATCAGTAAAATACATAGCATTACTATGTTCAATGACATTATTTATTTCATTTCTATCCCACTCAACTGAGTTCTCAAAGCAATGTACAGTAGTAATTAATAAATAGTTCTAACTACTTAATTTTTAAGAGACCCTCCGTGGCGCAGAGTGGTAAGCGGCGGTAACGCAGCCGAAGCTCTGCTCACGGCCGGAGTTCGATTCCAACGGAAGGAGGAAGTCGAATCTCCGGTAAAAGGGGTCGAGGTCCACTCAGCCTTCCATCCATCCGTGGTCGGTAAAATGAGTACCCTGCATTTGCTGGGGGGTAAAGAAAGGCCGGGGAAGGAACTGGCAAACCCACCCCATATATACAGTCTGCCTTGAAAACATCGCAAGATGTCACCCTAAGAGTTGGAAACGACTCGCACTATAAGTGTGGGGACACCTTTACCGTTTTACTTAATTTTTACCACATATAAGTCTTAACATTGACACTTCAATAGTGAAATAAAAATACATATTTCCAGATTATAAAAAGCACATCTTAGTGGACAAATAATAAGTATTCACGATATGCCAGAGTTAAGTGAAATAAAAGACAGATATGTGTTTTAACTAAGACTGAGCCAGGTTTTTATGAATTTCAATGGTCATATGTGAACATTTCAAGGGAGTTGTTGGCAATAAAAATAATAAAAAAAGGAAACATTGTTCAACAATAATAGGATAGAAGTTGAATAGATTGTTACAATCAGCCCATTTACCTCCAATGGTAGAAGAAAAAGAGAATCTTAGCTTATCATAAATATTTTCCAAATTTCTTATAAAATATAGTAAAAAGCATTATATCAATGTAAATTTTCTATCATTTAAAACATTTGTAGATGTAGTTGTTACTTCAGAAAATCTTTGGTTTAAACTGAAATTACATTTAGATTCAAAGTAGAACATGCAAATAAATGTACACTGTTATAGCATAATGAAAATCACAATTGCTTACCTGTCCTTGTGTGAGCTGTGTGAGCTGTGCCATTGTAAGTTTCACCTGACCCTGCTGAGGACGAGGAGGGTGTGGTGGTGTGGCTTGTGGCTGCATGTGCTGCAACGGTGCTCCTGGAGTAGTCGCTACTTTTTGACTTGTAGAAACTGTGGTAGCACTAGTCACGGCTGTTGAAACCGGCTGACCTCTGATTATCTGGGTCACTACTTGCTGGGTCTGGCCTGTATAGACATAGCATTTGTATTATTAAAAAACTGTTCCCAACACAACAAGCCTCTTAAAAAAAAATACCCCTGTTGCTTATTCTTCCGAACTACCAAGTTCCATTGACCAGTAAAACCACTGGTCCATTGACCAGAAGAATTCAGAGCTGTATGTCTCTATTTCTTCAAATCAAACCTCAGCCTATTTCACAGCATTATTTATTTACAACACTGAAATTTAATTATAATATAGGCCAGGGGTGGCTAATCTTTAGGCCTTCAGATGTTGCCTCCAACTTCCATCAATATGGCCAATGGCCAGGGATGATTAAAGTCACAGTTCAACAGTATCTGGAAGGCCAAAGCTTAGCTACTCTTGATATATGCCAGGATGTACAGAAATGTGCAACTCGTTCTAAGAGCTCAAGGAAGCTTTGGACTTGGTGATTCTCAAATAGAAGCCTCCAATGCCACACAACAAACTGCTTTCAACACAGAAGGGACATTCAACAACAGCCTACAATGGATCTCAGCTCTTAAAAGCAAAAAAAGCAGATTCCAGTGGGCTACAGTGGAAGTACCTTATCTGAGCCTAAGCAACACTTTGGATACCAGCCAGAGTACTTATCATACTTATGATTCAAATTAAAAAATCTGATTATAATTAGCAAAATTTATGCTGGTTTCTTTTTAGTGTTATAAGTCTGATCTTAAGCGCTTTAAAATATTATTTCAATCATTTAATGCAAAGCCCTTAATGTGGACACATCTGAATTAGTGTGGATGATACAAACATGTTTTTAAAATGGAAACAAACC
Organism: Rhineura floridana; assembly: GCF_030035675.1. NCBI lineage: Eukaryota > Metazoa > Chordata > Lepidosauria > Squamata > Rhineuridae > Rhineura > Rhineura floridana. The sequence continues at coordinate 41,839,150 of NC_084482.1, forward strand.
ATGGATTTCACACACTGGAAGTTAAAAAATAAAAATTAACCTACTAGCTGGAAGAATACCTTGCTGTACCACTACAGGTGTCCGAATGATGGTCTTTCCTAATGTTGACTGCTGAAGTGGCGCCCTTATGACCGTCATCCCAGGCCGGAGAGGTGCCCCTGCCATTACCTACACAAGTTACAAGGAAAAAATTCAACTTTTTTGTGTACTGAGGATAAAGGCAGATAAGGAAAATCTTACTTCTATACAAATTAGGATATGAAAACAAAACTCTTCTCAAAAGCTGAAAGGTCACTGTCTTTTTAAAAAATGCTAACTGCATTCTTTTTTCCTAGTTAATCCACCACTCTTCTGAACATCACCATTCATATTGCTTTTCATGAAGTTTTGTTTATATAGTACAACCGCTATCATCTGGCACGTGGACTACTTTACAATAATACAATTCTTGCACCACTAAATAAAATTATTAATTAATACAAATAAAATAATATGAGAAGAAAGAAGGGGAAGAAGACAGACGAGAAGAAATCCAAGGAGACCTGAACCAGCAAAGAAACAATTGCCCACTGATTTAAACTGAGTCCCCAAAACAAATATCCACTGAAAGGTTATTGACAAAAGTAGACAATGACCTAGTTTGCATGTAACACTAAGCTGTACTGTGGCTTAGTGCAAACAAACCAATGTGCAGGTTCCTGGAGCACTCCAGACCAACTACAAGCTGTAACCAAGATTTGTTCTTGGTTACTACTCAAGTTTGTCTGCAGGAGACAAACCGTGAGGCTGGGTCTGGATGCAATGCTAAGCCAAACCATGGCTTAGCCCTAGGTAGTAATGCAGCAGCAGAAAGAGGAATACAGTGGCTGTAATCTTTGCTCCAGAAACCCACAAGTTTGCTCATTCATGTTAAGCCACACTTTGGTTTAGCATTACATGCAAATGGGTCAACCAGTGTCTCTAAAGAAATGAACAATTGCATAGCACAGTTTATATTTCAGATTTTTAGATGTGAGTTCTGACATTGTAAATAGTTTCTAGATTAAACCTCATTTCAAATAAAGCCCTGGAGCGACCTTATTATAAAGCTGTAAGATCAATGCCGCATCTTGATTTACAAAGTATGTATCATTTATGTAGAATATCAATCCAGTTAACCCAACCCACATTCAAAGCCCTGAAACATGCAAGTAAATGTAGTAGTAGAGTAGTCTTCAGCATAGTGTACTATACAACATTCTTAATAAACTTAAATATCTGGACCCATCCCAGAGTGGCTTAAGGGAGACCTATATCATCAACAATAAAAGAAAAAACCAATCTTACTTGTGAAGCACTTGTTGTACATACAGCCCCTGTATTATTTGACCTAATAGTTACAGTTGCTGCCCTTGGCTGGAATGAAGTAAATGTTTGTTGGCTTGCTCCAGTAGTTGATGGAATGATACCCAACACTTTCTGCTGTACTTGAACTACACCTATTTGAGGATAGAATTGACATAAAACATTACCAAGTCATAAACTAATTTATGTGACCCACTTAGCATAATATTTATGGGTTTAAAAATAATTTTGAAGTTAAAAAACCGTATTAAAACTTCTTCAGGAGGTTTGTACTAGGGTGTGGTGTGGCATGTTCATTTAAATAAGAACTACACTGTGCCTCAAACCTGTACCCAACTAAAGAAAATGAGCAATTACTTTGGAGATAATTCTAAATTCTGAAATCTTACAAGGGAGTTAAACTAGGACATTGGTTCTTAGTTTTGGCTAAAAAATTATTTAACAGATACATCTTGCAAAGAGCCTGCAAACATAATGCTAGAGAGCTCTTCAATTGAGAAATCACAAACGGTGTCGACTAACACACATATCCCAATCTGGCACAATGATATTTTGGGGAAGTGATATGCTGGCAACTGATATTAAGGCTAACCAAGTTCCTTGCTAGACATATTCCTTTATTATACATAGGTAAGATAGAATAGAGGAATTCACTCTGGGAAGGAGAAAGGCACTGCCTGATCCCATGGCTCTCTCTTGATTGCTTAACAATCATGAAAAACATCTACACATTACATCTGCACCACCCTAGGAAGCCAAGACTAAGGCCCAAATGCATAGTTAAGTCTTTAATTGGTATCGTAAAGCTGTCAAAGAGGAACAACTGAATTCCCAGGAGGAATTCCACAAGGGGGCCTCACCACAGACAAGGCATCATGTCACTGCCCCACACATCCCCACTGATGGGACCATGAGCAGGGCCACTGCTGCGGATCTTAAAAACTTGGATCAGCAGATACTGCGAAAGGTGGTCCTTTAAGCAGTTATGCCTCAAGCCGTTTAGGGCTTTGTACATTAACAGCTTGAATAAGGCCCTGTAGTATACAGGCAGTGGTTTTCTGGATTGGTGCTGCATGCCCCCACCTTGTACAGTGCATTGCAATAGCCCAATTGTGAGGTTATCAGAACATGGATAACTGAAGCCAGACTATCCCACTCTAGGAATGGCTATACCTGGGCTCAAGCATTCCTTGCTACTGAAGCTACCAGAGCCTCTAGTATCACCTCAGAATGGAAAAGAACCTCCAAGCTATGCACTTGTTCCTCCAGGGTGAGTGCTACCCTCTCTACAACAGGCCATCTCCCCAGTTCCTGGACTTGGGAACCAACTACTCACATCACCTCTATCTTATCAAGAGTCAGTTTGTTCATTAGCCCTCATTCATCCAATCACTGCCTCACACACACACAAAATCAGAAACAGCAGGGAAAGATTTGGGATCCTAAATAAGGATATAAGCCAGCCAGACTGAAGAGCAAGGTGAAAAAAGACATTTGGTCTTACCGTAAACCAGTTTTCTCTGTACATGTCAAAAGCTGATCTCAGGTGGGTAGTTAGCTCCACCTAGCGGTTGAAGACAGAAGAGTGCTAAAGAGTGCATTTTTTTAACAAGGACTTCCTGCTCTGTGCAGCTCCTTATTTCAGTTTTTGATAACAAGCCAACCAACAGGAGGAAAGAACAAAGAGAAACAATAGCAACCATCGACACAAAACAGGAGACAACAGCACTCATACGCTCTTTGCTGTAGACCTAAGATGAAAAAGACAGTGATGGCAGCCCAGCTCTCCTAGGGAGTGACCCTGAGATCAGCTTTTGACACACACACAGAAAACCATTTTACAGTAATACCAAATGTCTTTTCTCCTGTGCATGGAAAAGCTGATCTCAGGTGGGGCATACCAAAGCTGACCCATGTAGGGTGGGAACATCGCTGAGCTGATTACACTACTGACTGGGAGAATGTGCTGTAGCACTCTCCTCCCAAAAGCTGCCTCTGCTGATGCATATGTGTTAATCTTATAGTGTTTAATAAATTTATTAGGTGTGGCCCATATAGCTGCTCTACAAATCTCTGTGATAGATGAGTGGCATGCGAATGCTGCTCATGTGGCTGCTGCCCTAGTTGAGTGGGCCACTATCCTGGCCAGCCAGGCTAACTTTAGAGAGACGTAGGCCAGTGTGATACATAACTTGATCCACCTAGCAAGCGTGGACGAAGACACTTTCTTCCCTAAAGACGCTGGGTGGAAGGAGACAAATAAACTATCTGTCTGACAGAGATGTTTTGTTTTAGAGATATACACTTTCAGGGCTCTTCGCACATCTAGTGAATGCCATGCTTTCTCTGTGGGGTGAATGGGATTAGGACAAAAAGAAGGAAGTACCAACTCTTGCTGAGAGTGGAAGGTAGACAGTACTTTAGGACAAAAAGAAGGGACAGTAAGTAGGACTACTCTATCCTTATGAAACACACAGAAATTCTTGTCAACAGACAGAGCATTCATCTCAGACACTCTCTGGGCTGAAGTAATGGCCACAAGGAGCAAGACCTGAAAGGATAGGAGACGTAGGGAAATTTGACTTAGGCTTTTGTAGGGCCGTTAACACCTTGTAGATCCCAAGTTGGGTAACGATGGATCGTAGGAGGTGCCAATGCCGTTGCCCCACATAGAAAACACCTGAGTAACGGATGAGATCCCAGCAGTTTCTCTGGAGATGTAGACAGAATCGCCAAAGGGCTGAAGCCTGCCGCGTGAGTGTGTTTGGCCTAAGACCCAAGGACAAGCCATCCTGTAGGAAGCAGAGAATGTCATTTATACTTGCTTTCCTTGGAATTAAACCCTTATTTTGTGACCACGTCGAGAAGGCCTTCCCATGTAGTCTCATATATTCTAATTGTGGAAGGGCATCTTGAGGCCATCATAGTTTCCATCACTTGAGCTGGAATGCCTCATTTTAAGAGACGTCGCCTCTCAATCTCCAGACATGAAGTGCCAGCCATCCCAGGTCTGGGTGAAGAAGCTGTCCCTGAGACAATAGGTCTTCCCTGAGGGGAATTTGCCACGGAGGATCGATTGATAGATCGACGAGTTCCGGGAACCAGGGTCTCCCCTGGAAATTATTGGAAGAGGTAGGAAGGTGTAGAGTTGTCCTTGGGACCACTGAGACGTCAGAGCATCTATGCCTTACGCCTCTGGTGTCACGCATCTGGAGAAAAATCTTTTCACCTGGCGGTTGAGGTGTGTAGCAAATAGGTCCACCTCAACTCTGCCAAAGCATCTCACTATTTCCTGAAAGGCTGATGAACCTTGTCTGCTGAGCCAATCCGCTTGGCAGTTGTCCTCCCCCTTGAGGTATTCCGCAAGGATTGAGTCCACATGTGTTTCCGCCCACTGGAACAGCAGGGCAGCTTCCTTCTAGTTGTAGGGAGCATGTGCCTCCCTGATGATTCAAATGTGATTTGGCCGATACGTTGTCTGTCCTGACCAGCACCCTCCCCCAACCATTTCTATGTGAAGTGCCTCAGGGCTAGCCGAATTGCAAGAAGCTCCAGAAGACTGAATGGAAGTACTGACTCCTGTGGTGACCAAGCCCATTGTATCATCTGGCCATCACAAATGGTTCCCCAGTCTGTCAGGCTGGCATCTGAGGTGATCAGGGTCCATGGAGGGTCCTGGAACAGCACTCCCCTTAGTAGATTGGGTTTGTGCGCCCACCATAGCAGGGAGTGATAGACCACTGGTGAAAGTGCTACCTTCTGGTGACGCCTGGCCACAATGTCACTTTGAAAAGGCAGTAGTGCCCACTGGAGTGCTGCAAGTCTATGGTGGCCCCAAATGTATTATGCGGTGGGCTGGACAAAGCTGGCTCTTGGTTTGGTTGACAAGGAAGCTGTGATCCTTGAGGCATGCCAGGGTGATGTGCAGATCTTCCCAAGCCTTGTGGAGGGACGGAGACTGGAGCAGAAAGTCATCCAGGTAAGGAAAGACATGGACCCCCTGCGTCCTGAGGTGTGCCACCAGAGCAACCACGATCTTCGTGAATACTCTGGGGGCAGATGCCAGACCAAAGGGCATGACCCTGTACTGAAAGTGATCCCCCCCATCGCAAACCAGAAGTAACGTCTGTGAGGCGGAAAAACAGGGACATGCGGATAGGCCTCCTTCAGATCGATAGATGAGAGGAAGTCTCCCTTTCTCAATGCCTCTTTGATGGACAGTAAAGTTTCCATGCGGCACCTGCGGTATTTTATGAGCTGATTTAAGTTCTTCAAATTGAGTACCGCCCTGAAAGAGCCATCTTTTTTCACAACTCTGGAGAATACGGAGTAGATTCCTGAAAACGTCTCGCCTCTTGGCTCTATTGCCACAATCTGCAGAAGGTGGGAAATCGCTCGAAGAGTCCTTTCCTGCTTGTTCGGAGATGTTGAGAGGGGGAGGGGATAAACTTGGTTGGAGGGAGGGAGGTGAATTCCAGCCTCAGTCCATATCTGAGGGTGTGCAGTATTGGTCCGAAGACATGTCCCTCCAGTGGTGGGCAAAGTGTTGAAGGTGTCCTCCCACCTGAGGGACCCTGTTGTCAGAATTGATGCTTATTCCTCTCAGACTGGGATCCAAAACCGAATCTATTGGGGAAAGGTTGTTGGCTTTTAGACTGGGTACGTTGTCTATTCCAGAAGGGACGGCTGGTACGGGACTCCTTTGCTCTTCCGAATGCCCTGGAACCTCGAAAGGACTGGAAGGGCAAATAAGGATGGAAAGGTCTACAGAAGAATCTTTTGTCATCTCGTTTGTTGGCAGAAGGCATAGCTTTCTTCTTTTCCTTCGACTCCAAGACCCCAGCTAGGGCGTCGTTGCCAAATAGTTTGCCACCCACATAGGGCTCAGATGCAAGATTAGAGCGGGCTGCAGTATCAGCCTCCCAATGGTGTAACTATAGAGTTCTTCGAGTGAAAACACTTGCTGAAAACTGCATGGCGTCCATGGATGCATCTGCCATAAAGGTCACTGCTCTCGAGATTTTCAGAGGGGACTTCTGGATTTGAGCCGGATCCTGCTGCAGGCCGTCCAATAGGTCCTCTAGCCACAGCGGGGATGCTCTTGCGAAGACCGAGGAGGCTCCTGCTGCTCTGATGGAGAGTGCACTGGTCTCATGAATCCTCCTAAGGCCTAGATCCAGCTTGTGCTCTGACGGATCCTTGAGGTGGGCATCTGAGTCTTTCAGGTTCAAGGACAGATTTAGTAAATTGACTATGGGGGCGTTGAGCAGAAGAACCTCGAGGTGGTCCATGATGTGTTGTTCCAATATATAGTATTTGTTGGCAGTTGCAACCGATTTCTTGAACTGCAGCGGGGCATCAAATTCGGACTTGATCACTTTAGGCAACAGTGATGGAAGTTTTAGCACCCTTGACTTGGGTTTCGAGTCTGGACACACAGCCAAAATTCTAGATGCTGAGAGAGCTGGAGGATCTTCCAGAGAATTTAGGTTCAGAGTTTCCATTGCCTTGCACAGGAGTGGAAGGAAATGAGCCCCCTGCAAAATCCTATTTTGACCTTCATCACACCTCCTCCCTGATGGCTTTTCGCCAAGCTTTAAAGACCTGGCTGTTCAGGCAGGCTTATGGGATTTCTGGGGTGGGTTAGGTTTTTATATTGTATTACTGAAGGATGGTTTATTGCTGTTAATATTGTAATTTGCTATATGCATATGTTTTTATATTGTATTTATATTGTGTACGTCGCCCAGAGTGTCCGCTTAGGCGGACAGATGGGCGACTAATTAAATAAAATTTTATTATTATTATTATTACTATTGGTCACTACTTCCTCTGACTCCGAATCTCCACTCCATTCTTCCTCATCAAGGACAATCAGCTCGTTGTCTAGGTCCACCGTTGCCTCTTACTGGAGTTGAGGATGCCTGCTCCGTGAGGCGGCACAAGGGTCCAGTGATGCCCTGCCCAGTGGTTGGGGCGCGTTTGAAGAAGAGCAGAGTGTAGTGAGGCCCTGCGCCACTTGCACTCTTGAAGGTGGCAGAGTGGGTGCTGTGGCTGGTGTGTCCTGTGTGGGGTACCAAGCCTCAGCCGTTGATGTGGAAAGATCTCTGGCTAGATCTGTTAGGAGAGAATCTCTCAGCTGGTCCTTTAATTGTTGTAGCATGTGCAGTGATAACTGAAACTGTAGAGGTTGAGCATGAGAACAGTGTGGGTTGTGCACCACCCCCTGAACTTGGAGTTCCTGATGTGAAGAGGGTGAAATGAAGGATGCTTCACCCCTCTTCTCCTGTAACGCTTAGTGAGGCGTAGCTATCTCAAGGAAGCCTTCAAACTCCTCAGCAGAAGACAATGTAGAAAAAATCGCCTCCAGGGTGGGCTGGAATTGGGTGCCTTCCTCCTCAGATAGGGTTTCCAGGTCCCTCTGTGACCTGCACATGTTGCTATGAGCCTCCTTTGGTGCAGCCCCGTGCATCACCAGGCCGTTGCTTGTCATGACTGGTTCACCTACTTCTCTTAGGTGCCAGTCTTTGTGGAGCCACCCTGCCCACGACAGTAGACGCCTCAGCCACTTCATGCCTGCTAGAAGAGGGGCGGGCTATGGCTACCTCTGTCTGGGATTCAATAGAACTTAAAGGCCCTAGGGCCTGGTTGGATAAAGCCAGAGGCACAACTTCCATTGTAGTGTGAGGCTGAAGTAACTTAGGTTTCTTTGGTGGGTGGTCTAATTTGCGTGTCCCCATGGGCGCAAACCACGCTGCGGGTCTTATGGGGGCTAAGGGCTGTGATAATAGCTGGGCCAGGTGCTGATGAGCTGCGGGGGGGAGGGATACGCTTCCCCCATGGCTGAAGCGTCCCACTGAGGCCTTCCACAGGTGAGAGGAGGGGGTGGCAGGCACTCAGCGTCCTGGGGAGCACGCTGCAAGAGGCGTCCCCACTCATGCTGTGAAAGGAGGAGGCTGGTCGGGTGATTGCCAGTAGACAGGAACAGATGCGTCTGAGAAACGAGGCTGGTGGGGGGGAGGCAGAGTCCCACAAAGAAGACAGTGGTCTCGCAGCGGAAGCCGTGGGGCGGCTGCTTTGCAGTTGGCTCAGCGCCACAGCGAAGACTTGGGGGAGGAAACGTAAAATGACAGACCCCTTTTTGTTTGTTTTAAACAAGACACACATAGGAAACAGTAAAGGAAGGAAAAGGTACAGACACACAATAGGAAAAAAAACACCAAACTATACAGGTCTGAACAGAGAGGAGCTAGATCAACTGTTCTTGGTAGAAGGCAGGAGAAAAACTGAAATAAGGAGCTGCGCAGAGCAGGAAGTCCTTGTTAAAAAAAAACTCTTTAGCACTCTTCTGCCTTCAACCACTAGGTAGAGCTGGCTATCCACCTGAGATCAGCTTTTCCATGCACAGTAGAACAGTACTGCTTAAGCCAGGCAGGAAAACAAACTGACATTCCAGGGAAGTGGCTAAGGCGAGAGTCTTTTGGACTGTTAACTCTTTCCTGCCTCAAGCAACAGGAGATGAAAACAATACCCAAATTATGGAATCTTTTTGATGAGGTGCACCTGGTGCCAACACTGTTATCTTTTCAGCGCCAGGTCAAGACTTTCCTCTTCTCGCAGGCATTTTAGTATGTGTTCTATATTGTTTTAAATTTTTAAATTGTGTTTTAAATTGTTTTTAAAAGATGTATTTTAAATTGTATTTGTTTTTAGTTATTGTAAACCACCCAGAGAGCTTTGGCTATGGGGTGGTATACAAGTTTAATAAATAAATAAATAGGGGGTGTCCTGAACCCCACCGGAAAAAATACTCTTTCTCTCCATTATGGGGGACAATGCGGAACTCTGTTGGACCCCCAGCATATCTGACATAAAGTTGAGTTGAAATCCTTCAAAGCGACTTTTCTGTAGTACCCTGCAGAGCTTGGAAGTAATTTGCTAGGGAAAATGAATTACTTGTAATTTTATTATTTTTTTGAGGAACAAGTGGGCAATTTCTTTACAATTTGAATGTAACAGAACAAGAAGTAATTTCATTATTTTTGAGCTGTAATTGTAATGTTTCCAGTGTTACCTTTGGGCATTACTTTGGGGAGGGGGAAAGCAGGGGAGACATTCTGCTCCTCTGATTCGTGGATAAAAATCATGTGCTTCTGTGCAGCGTCGCTCTTCCCTTGTGCTCTATAGGTGTTTAGGAGGCGATGAGGGAGGAGGTGGAGAGTGAGACAGGCGTGGAGAAAAAATGGTTAAAAAAATGGATGGTGGTGGAGAAGAATGGAGGGAGAAAGGAGCTGGAGGGCAAGGAGGCTGCAGCAGAATGGAGATGAAGAACTGTGGAGGTGAGAGACAATGATGACATGTGCGCATGTTTGGCGCACGACGCTCTGAGCAGTGGCCTCTGCCTCCCTCCTCAACTCCCCTCTTACCAGCAGAGAGAAGAGAGCCAAAAGCCTCCTCACGGTAGAGGCTTTGGGGTGAGTGAGGGGCAGGCAGAAGTTGCAGCAGCAAGCAGCCAGGGTCCTAAAGAGCTGCTGCTTCCAGTTTTCTTTCCTGCCCTTCCTTTTTTCCTAACAACCAGGATGTATCTTCATCTTCTGAAGAAGGTATTCCCTGTAAATTCTTTTGTGCAAATTAAAAAATTCCCCTCCCCATGGCAAATACAAAGAGTTCCAAACAGGCACTTGTTAAAAATGATTGTATAGTTAGCTTACAGTACAACATATACAAGTCTACTCAGAAGTAAGTCTCTTTATGGTTAATGAGGTTTACTCCCAGGTAAATCAAATTGTGTATAGGATTGCACTAATTAGGCACAATAAGAACTCGTTGAAGCCTTGAAGTTATACTAATTTTGGTGTGGGGGGGGGAGAAAAAATATGACACTTCATAGTACAAAGGTGCATCAATCTGGTTAAAGCAAGTAAAATTTTATGCCTATAATACAAGGACTAACCTGTAATCCAATACATGTCTACTCAGAAGTAAGTTTCACTGGGTTTAATGGGACTTACTCCCAGGCAAGTGTGTACTTACACACTTACCTGGGAGTAAGTCCCATTGAACCCAATAAAGCTTACTTCTGAGTAGACATGTATTGGATTGTGGCCTTAGTTTGTATATATGTCTACTTCTAATTAAGCCTCATTGAGTTAAATGGATAAATATATAGGATTGCAGATTTATTTTTACTTCTGAAAGGAACGAGCTGTCAGACAGAATTTAAGAGACATACTTTTCTGGACATGTTTGAAACAGGTGGATAGGTGGGAAGGGAGTTATGTTAATCTAATTGGGTCATCAACATAGTGCCCTCCCAGACGTTGTTGGACTACAACTCCCATCAGTCTCAGACAATATAACCAATTATCAGGGATGATGGAAATTGTAGTCCTACAACAACTGGAGGGCACCATGTTGGCTATCCCTGGTCTGTAAATCCACACAAGTAACTTTTGTTGTTGCAATACATACAAGAACATAAGAAGAGCCTGCTGGATCCAACCAGGGCACATCTAGTCCAGCATCCTGTTCTCACAGCGGCCAATCAGGTGCCCTAAAGGGAAACCTACAAGCAGGACCTGAGTGCACAAGCAGCACTCTCCTCACTTGTATTCCCAGCAACTGATATTCAGAAGCATACTGTCTCTGACAGTGGAAGTAGAACATAGCCATCATTGCTAGGTGCCACTGATAGCTTTATCCTCCAGGAATTTGTCTAATCCTCTTTTAAAGCTATCCAAGTTGGTGCCCATCACTGCTTCTTGTGGTAGCAAATTCCATCGTTTCACTACATGCTGTGCAAGAGTGCATCTTTCATTGCAGGAAAATGCATAACGTTTATTCTGGTGGATTACTTTTGATATGTGCATTTTCTGTTTACCTATGTTATATCTCTTAAGTTCTACTTCTGACAGTTCAATTGTGCATACATGTCTACCCAATAAGTTCAATGAGAGTTACTCCCAGGTAAATTAAGTACAGGATTAAGTTACCTCTAAGTTACACTGTTGACAAAAAAAAAATTACAAAGGCAACTAGTAAAATACTAAAGTTTGCATTTTTCTTTAATAATAGGGGATTGCCATATAGATAGAAATGTATTTTAGTTGAAAGGGGTGCTGCGGTGTTTTTTGCAGCACAACACAGGCATGCCTTCAAGAGCTGCAATAGGACACCTGTTCAGTACTTCTCGGCCTTTTGGCTAAGATCAAGTGTAGTAATGACTGCAAAAAGACATTCCTTGTTTAACGTGCTCTTTGAGCAAAGATGAGACGTAACAGAATATATTGTAAAAGCAGCATTTCCAGTGTAAAATCTGATTTCGAGTGAAAAAGTATAAGTGTGTTGGGGTATCACCATTGCTGGGGTGGGGGGGTGGATGTGAGATCCTGTTATGCCATTCCGTTAAGCTTATGGATAAATTATTCTGCTACCCTCTGTGCGTATGTGTGTTTATTTTTAATGTCATTTTAAGCTACTTAGATGTGCAAAGCAGCCAAGGCCAGCACCTTGTAGGTGTTTTTTCTAAAAAAAGTAACTGAAATGTAATTGTAGTTACTGAGTAACAGTAATCAGTTACTTTCAGAGCAATTGTAATGGTAATTTATTACTTTTTGGGGGGGCATGTAATAGTAATTGATTACTTTTTAAAAGTAATCTTCCAAACTCTGGTACCCTTTAAGTAGAAGTGAAACCACTGCAACACAGTGGTCCCAATTTGCATAGCCTTTCCAGGAAGATGGCATGGTTAATGACGATACAACTAAAAGCTTCACTCAATTGGTAAACAATGCTAAATGACTGTTTCCCAACATAATGAAAGGCGTATGCAACCCTTCTATTAGGTCTGAAAGTAGACTTCAAAAGACAGGAATGTGAAACTTCATAGAGGTCAGCTAAAGGATATCAAGATAATGCCACACAAGACCAAATTCCCACTGGAGAAACTAAAAAACTAGAAGTTCTCAGTTTAAAAAGCGATTTATCATTTTTCTAGGAAAATATCCCTTTGGAACTCTCTCCCATTAGATATCAGACACCATCTCTATTGTCTTTTTGGCACTTACTGAAGACCTTACTTTTTCAACAAGACTTTTAAGTAGAGATTTTTATCCCAGTCTGTATCTGTATTGTTTTTATTTATGTTTTTATTGTTTAATTGCTTTGAGATGTTTACGGGAAAACGATTCATAAGTGAAATGAATAATACAAAGAGAAGAGTTCAACTGTAATGCCATTTGCCTACCTCCTTGAGTGGCTGGTACATTAACAGCAACTATCTTGCTATTTGCTGGTAGAGGCAGCTTTGTTATCACTTTGCCTGCCATAGTTACTGGACTGCTTGCAATCTGGAAAGTCTGACCACTGCTGGAAATGGTTGTTGCTGATGTAGCCGTTGTACCCGTGGCTAATAAAACAGAAATAGTGGTCAGTTTCTGATTCGAACATATCGATAGTATTTTAAAAAAAAATTACTATAACTTCTAGATGTCATATTTCTGTTTTCTTGTGACAGGTCACTAACAGCAAATATTATAATGCCATTATTTAAATGTATTGTATGGTTGTATTTAACACTGTATGTATTCTAAATAAACTATCTTCAAGAAAGAAAAGCTGAAGTAGTTGAGTCTTTTCTTTGTTAGAGGGCGGAAAGTGAAGAGAGGGCAAGATTGTAAGATAAAGTATGGTTGCAACAGTGAATAAAGAAATGCCTTTTAAAAAATCTCTCAAGTTAATAGTGCTTCAGTTCATCCAGTGAAAATGTTCAGGAGAGACAAAAAGGAAGGGCTTGCTTCATACAACACAATTTATCACCACAAGATCCGGTACGGTCACACACTTTAACAAATTAAAGCTATAAACTCCTGCAAGCCGTGACAGCTAATTCAAACCTTGATGGTCACAGGCAGCATCCCTTTTTGCGTGACAGAATTTAGGGATAAGCATTCCCTATCATCATCATGCATTGATTTGAGCTTCCCAGGAGAACTTGGCTGATCTGTTGAGGAGATAGGATGCCTGGCCTGATCCAGCAAGGCAATTCTTATCCCACTATAAAGCAGTGTGTGCATACACTATATTGACAAACAGTACTGTTAACCCAGAACTCAATTACCAACTACAACTTTCAACAGAGACACATTCTCCATACCAGTTCAAGAATGTGGCTGAAGAATCAATTAGGTTTAAATACTCCAAGATGATCCCAGCACCCCTCATACAGCCACCCTCCAGGGGCATGCAAAACTGCTGCTAAGCTCATGGCCAGAAGAGACTAATGTGAACATTTTGTTTACATGAACTGGTACCTCCAAGTGGAAACTGATCACAGTAATTTGTGAGACTGCAGAGGAGTTTTACAAGCTGCTGAGTTAACACAGCAGCAGGACCAGATTATACAAATACAACCTTTGTGTGAATGCTTCACAGCTGCAAGCTTAGCATCAGTTCCCTACACTCTCCGAGATCATGGCTACAAGTTGCCTAGGTATATGAAGTGGCTTCGATATTATAAGTAAAAATGTGGTTATAAGCAAAAAAAAGTGTGAAGGCTCTCAGCTGCTCCCCCCCCCCCCCCAAATTCAATCATTTACCTGCTGAAGACTGGCCTTGTTTAACCCATGTTGCAAAAGTCTGATGGAAGTTCTTGTTCTGCTGGAATGTTACTGTAGCTGGAGATCCCATTTTCGTAGCAAGTACCACTTTGGCTCCACTGGGCACAGAGCGTGGTAATGGACCAACCATAACTTTCTGAGGAGTGGAAACTGTGGTTGCAGTACTGCTAGTAGTTGTAGCTGTAGTGGCACCACATACTGCAGGCAACTGTTTCTGTTGTTCTAGCCGTTTCTAAAGGAGTTAAGGCCAACAATAAAATGAAGAAAAGCTATCAATAGTCCACTCAAAAATATCAGCCCTCTCACCATGTGGTAAAAAGTACACTAAGACTGCTGCAATCTTATGCACACTTATTTGAAGGCAAGTTACATTAAACACAGCAGGACTTTTTTCTGAGAATGCACAAGTTTCCACTGTATGCCTCATATTTCCAGTACACAGAAGTCATTTTAAATGTGAGAATATTTTTTAAATGTTAAGCCAATACAATTGCAGACGCAGCTAGCAATGTGAATGCTTCAAAAGAACAAGTCCTTTTGAAGACTTGAACAGATCAAAGGTGGTGTACTATACTCAGGGCGGATTAAGCTGAGGAGGGCCCCTAGGCTGATTGGTGTTTGGGGGGCCCTATCCACACGCTTCACCTACCTTTCCGTTGGTTTTTGCGGCGCATGCAGGTTTGCCATGCAATCATGTTTAGGATAGGTAAAAGACCATGGGGAGGGAGGCCTGGATTGGGCAGGGAGGAGGAAGAAGGAAGGAGAGGAAGGAGGAGAAAGACAGGTCTGATCATTTGCATGCTTATTGAGTTCAGTGGGATTTACTCCTGTGCAATCATGGCTAGGATAGGTAAAACTGACCATGGGGGAGGGGAGAGTAGAGGGAAGAAGGAAGGGAGAGAGAGGAGCGGAAAGAGGAGTAAAGGAAGGGGAGGGGGAGGGAAGGGATGAAGAAGGGAGAGGGAAGGGGCAAAAGGGAGGTGATGGGAGGGAGGAGGAGGGGAGGGCAGATTTGATCATTTGCATGCTTGAGTTCAATGGGATTTACTCCCATTGAAAATGAAATGGACTGCCTTCAAGTTGATTCCAATTTATGGCGACCCTATGAATAGGGTTTTCATGGTAAGCGGTATTCAGAGGGCATTTACCATTGCCTTCCTCTGGGGCTGATAGGCAGTGACTGGCCTAAGGTCACCCAGTGAGCTTCATGGCTGTGTGGGGATTCGAACACTGGTCTCCCAGGTCGTAGTCCTAGGAGAGGTAAAACTGACCGAGGGGGAAGAAGGGGAAGGAGGGAATTGGAAGTGGTGGGGGAGGGGTGAAGGAAAGGGGGAGGGAAGGGACAAGAGGAAGGGAATAGGAGGGAGGAGGAGGGGAGGGCAGGTTTGATCATTTGCATGCTTTTTGGGTTCAGTGGGATTTACTCCTGTGCAATCATGCTTAGCATAGTTGAAACTGATCTGGGGGAACAGGGAAGGAAGGAGGAAGGCAGGAAGGGAGAGGGGAGGAGATTGGATGGGTGGGCACTGGGTAGAAGGGAAGCCCTTTTCCTTTCCAAAAGGAAAACATAGTGAACAGTATCATTCTTTTTCAGTGGTTTTCCCCACCTTTGTATTCTACAACAGGCACATGTAGTCTCCCACTAAACCAAAGCTGTCCCTGGCCACATCCACACCAGACCTTTGTTGCACTTTAGATAGTCATGGCTTCCCCCAAAGAATTCTGGAAAGTGTAGTTTGGGAAGGGTGCTGACAGGTGCTAGGAGATGCCCTATTCCCCTCACAGAACTACAATCCACAGGAGAGGGGCTGACTGTTAAACCACTCTGGCCACTGGAGCTCTTTCAGAGGAATAGGCGTCTCCTAGCAACTCTCAGCACCCTTCACAAACTACACATCCCAGAATTCTCTGGGGGAAGCCATGACTGTCTAAAGTGAAATAAAGGTCTGGTGTGGGTGTGGCCTCCTGATTAGGCAAGCCCAGCAGCTGTGAGTCTGGCTTTTAGAACACTGACAGTTGGTTCTTACTGAGCATGCTTAGCCTTATTATTCAGTTAAATGCAAAGTTTCTTAAATTAATTAAAAATCAGCCAGGCATTTATTTAACTTTTAAACTGCAGAAGATGAAGGTCAGAGTATGGGGAAAGGTCAGTAGTAGGATTACAGCTACTCTGTGACCATGGCTAATTTTTAATAAATTTCAACAGATTATGAGAACTCTTGACAGAAAAAAGTCCAAAAGGGGTGTGGTTTTTTTCTCACTTTGAACCCTTGATTCTCTCTGGCTGTTTTGTGTATCGCCATGAAAATTTAGAGAGTTGTTAAGCAAGCATTTCTGAGTTCAGGACTGTAAATCTTGTAAGGTTTTGTTTTGAAATGAGCTTATGGGAAGCATCAGAATGGCATGGGGGGTATTTTCAATTTAACGTTGTGGAATGCAAATAATCCATGCTGACTATAGTATACAGCCACTCTTGTGGCTGTATAATATTGTCTTCATTCCCAATATTAAGTGGTTTTTAACAGATGAAATCTTTAGCCATATTCACTACAGTACTTGGTTGTATTTTTATTTTCTTATATTGCCCCATATACCCAATGATTTGTTATAAAATTCTGACAGAATTTAGAAAAACAGTTTAAAAAAAATTACTTGGCAGGCATATATTGACTATCCAAAACAGAAAGAGTTACTTTGTAAAATTATCTCACACCCATCAATAAGAAATGACATTTAGAATGTTTGTGTGCGCATTAACTTTTTTCAACTGTAGTTAGATGAAATTCTGTTATAAAGGGGGCTGGCTGTTTTAATTGTTTTGCTTTTTATTTTACTGTGATTAAGAAATGAGTTGATTTGTTTAATTTATTATGTTTAAAAATAAACTTGTTTTACTTTTTTTACTTGAAGCTTAGGAAATATTCTGTTCATCTACTAAGTTTGTTCTGATTCTTTTCTTGTATTTCTTGTACTTAATTTTATATGCAATGTTTTTATACTAAATAATTGATACTAAAGAAGATGCTTTGTTCAGTTAATTGTATTTTATTGATTGTGGGGTTTTGTATCTGCTGTTTTAAGATGTTTTGATTTATGCTGTACACTGCTTAGAGTTTTATCTAAATATAGGTGGTATATAAACAAACAAACAAATAAATGTTAAGCAGACACTGAAAAGTATTATCTTGGTGGGCACATCTGAGCTAATTTTCCTCTGTGGGTTCTCCCCGACCCCTTTTTTCATTTCTGCTCTTTTTATTGTTGTTGTTTTAGTTCTGATTATATTTATTTAGTTTTGAAAGGCAGATGTACTAAAAACATAAATTTGGTTTTATCTTATCATAAAGTGCCTTGAGAGGCATTTTGTGCAGAGAGGGGGATATAGACGTTATTATAAATAAATAATGAATGGGACATTAAAAAAGGAAGACAAACATTGGAAGAACTCTAGAGTGACACAGTTCCGGGTAAACAGGAAAAGTTATAGATTTTTATGATTGCATTCAAATATCATAATTAGGAGATTAAGTTTGCATCCATTTTTAAAATATACAGCTACACAAAATTAACAACAAATAGTTTTCTTTCCAACAAGAAAACATCTTTGATTCCATGCTTGGCAAGGTGCCAAATATTACTTCCATGAGATCTAGGCAAAGTATTATCTTGGCAACCTCTAATGTAACACCCTTGTAAGACTGGAACACAATACTGAAAAAAGCATCAAATTCCAAATTATAAGTAATATTAAAAGCACAACCAATAACAAATTTTAATATACCAATGTAGTTTTCCAATAGGCGTGTTTGTTTTTACTCATATGAATAAGTTCAAGCAATTATATATAAGGAAGAGACCTATGTTTATTTTAGGATGCACAAATGCAAACAATGCAAACTTCAACAGGCGGGACTACTAAGAGGCTATCCCACCTGCTGGGCAGCCAACCGCTGTTGTTTTAGTTGAGCCTCCATTTGGGCCTTGAATTCCTCAGCCTTCTTCTGTTCACTAACCTTAGCCTGTTGCTCAACCGCTTGTGCCTTTTCCTTCTCCACTCTGTAAACGAGATGAAGAGGACATTAACAGGACATTATAAATAACTATAAACATATGTTTTAAATCAACAGTCTATTTTATATAACACAAAGCAATTTTCCATGACTGAAATGCTACATCTAATTTCCTGAAACATTCTAGTGCTACACTGTTGCACTTCTCCCTTGATCAAATACCTTTGCCTTCTTATGTGAACATTCTCGAATCTGGCTGTTGCCTGTCAGTTTAATGACATGGAATTTCCATGAACATTCTAACTTCTCAGGATGAAGTTCTATAACAGAAACTCTATGGATTACATCAGCAGTTCCCAAACTGTAGTCCATGGCATGCCTGTGGATTTGTGGTTAAGGATGGGAGACAGCACAACCATTGCACTGAATATTCATATTGATTTTTAATTGCATTTTTATTGCTGCATTTATTTCTTAAATTGCATTTGATTGTATTAAAATTTGAATTCTATGGAATTACAATTGCTACAATGGGCAGAAAAAGTATTAAATGGTCTGCTAAGACTCTCAGGAATTTTTAAGTGATCCATGAGGAAAAAAGTATGGGAGCCACTGGATTAGATCCAGAGTTGTATTTCTGTTTGCAGAAGAAACCAAGAACCAGCAAGGGTTTGCAATGGAATGGGGAAGAAGGTGATTTTCACGAAATTCTCCTTCCCCTGTAGCCACCAGCACCACCTCCCACAATATTCCAGAGGGTCCCCTGAATCAGCAAAAATCATCTCCCTCCTCTTCCTCCTATGGACCATCCCACGGAGCTTCAAGTGAGGACTGATTGGCTTTAAATCTGAAAGAAGACATACTCAGAACTGTGTGGATAAGCAAAACAGAACGGCGGAGGGGCTGGGAAAAGGTAAAAAAATGTGTGTGGAGGGGAGTCCTGATGAAATGGCGTCTGAAGAAATAAATTGAGTATGCACTGGGCCAATAGGCAGGGATATGTTAATATTCAAAAAGGAGGCATGAGTGAAGAAAAGAGAGACCAAGTTATAATTGAGACCAGGAAAACACAGAGCATAAGGACACACAATGGTGTTGCCGTGCTGAGACACTGGGAAATAGCAGAGATTGAAGTTTTAAAAGCTGCCTGCAGAGAGATTATCAAAGGTAGGTGTACAGGCTATATTGGAAACCAAAAATCTTAAACCTGGATAGAGTGAGCATGGAGCTGAGGAAAGAAAGATCAAAGATAAAGGAACAGCTGGGGAAAACCAAAACAGAGATGAGGAAGTGAATTAGTAGGAACCAGTAAACAAAAGAACGGTAAAAACCGAAGGCTGGGGAACAAAAAAAGAGGACTGTAAAGTGAAAGCGTTGGGATTGTACCTAATGTTGCATGAGCATAATAAGGCAAGTTTACTCAGTGCTTGCCCAACAGTGGAAACCACCCATAGTGTCTCAAATTCACATATTGACTGCAATTAGCCAACCAAATATTTGGCTTCAGGTCTCCAGTTTTTTCCACATCCCATTAATTGCTGGCAGGACATGTCAATGGAAGGAACATCTATTTAATAGTGCATAGTAGGTTTTCTTTACTACTTTTTAGACGGTACGTATAGATCAAAATTATTTTTCAACTTTGAACTTATTTTAGATATTCAATCCATAAGTGCACTCCTAATTGAATATTTACACACCTAAGTATAGAGACAAAGCAAGTCAAGGAGCTTCATTTTAAGCTGTCAGTTTACCTTTCAGAAAATGCTTTTATCTCCCATAATTCCAATTCCTCCTCTGCTACCCAGGTTTCAATTATAACTGGGCCTGTTTGTTTTGGAGTTTCTGGCCTTTTAGGTCTCAGTGCACTTGATCGAAGACCTTTCCTTTGAGGTGTAGGAGTTTCTGTAGGAAAAAGGCACAGAAATATTCATATTAAATATCAACAAGGACTCAGGTTATAAAATAAGGTTCCCTTGGATACACACACTCGCCTTTAAGTAATTTGGGAATTTTACCTTTTGGAGCCTCTGGAACACCAATAGGACAAATAATTTTTCGTATACAGTATTCTGATCGAATTCCGTATGGTCCAACATCTCTTCTCTTGATAATTTCAGTTGTTGTAATTTCTGTTTCTGATGTTTCTACAAATATTTATTTCAAAAGTTTCATTTGTAAGTTTAGTTAAAAAAAATGTCTCTCCACAAATACTTGAACAGCTTATTCTAAAATGGTTGAAATATTGGAGTTTTGCTTTTTTTAAAAGTCCAGATTTATTTTCAGTTAAAATAAGCAACTCAGTATTGGTTTTAAATGACCTGATGTACCATAGCTCAAAACATAATTACCAGAAAACAAATGCCCTACTTATCAGTCAAGGATGTAACCAAAAGATCATTCTAGTGTTACACAGGTAACTTCCATTAATTATTACTATAATTAGAAAGAGAAGGAAAGTTTTAATCAATTGTGCAATCTATAAGACACTCTTAAAGATTTACTATCTCAAACTTAAGTTGCAGATTATGAAGAAACCTATAATGAAATAAAATGTGTGATATTATTGGGAATCACATTTTTCAGTAAAGTAACTAATGAATGAGGTAAGATTTATAAACTTTAGTGGTTGGAATACAAAAAAGATTTTTGCAAGTCAACTGGGTTCAGAAATAATGTCCCCACTCCAATAAACTATGGTCTGTAGGAGTGAGAAGGAGCAACTAGCACAAGCTCTGCCTTCTCTTTTGTGTCCAACTGTGGAGGAAACTTCCTGGTTTGCTAAACTATTTTCTCCACAGAGTCTGAATCAGGAAGCTGGTTTACGGGGTTCTGTAAGCCAACACTGCAAACCACATTTTGACCCTTGCTTGTAGGGAGTACTTAAAACATTTCCCAGTTTAGACCTCATGGCTAACTGTGGTTTAATAAAGCTGGAAGTCTCCTTCGTAGTCAGACACAGATAGAAGGAGCATATGACCTTGTTTCTTGTTCCTATTCCAATGAACTATAGGGTTGTATCCAATATAGTTGTCCCATTAGCACAATAACTTCCAATTACGCAACAGGACTTCCTTTCTCTCTGATTGCACACCCCCTGTGCTCCCTCCCAAATCTGTTCTGGGGGCTCCCCCAACACTCTGGAGCAGATGGGGGGGCAGAGGAAAAGGAAACCTCATTGCACAGGCAGAAGTCCTTGTATTAATGGCAGGCCTGGTCTCCCTGATGGGGGTTATGGGACTGAATCGGCCTTGGTCACCCTGACCTTTATTGGGAGAAGAACAAGGGGAGTGCAATCCTATTATTCTTACTTGGGGTCTTGGCAGCTTATGATACTATTGACCATGGTATCCTTCTGAGCCGACTTGGTGAGATGGATATTGGAGACACTGCTTTACAGTGGTTCCGATCCCACCTCTAGGGTTGTTTTCAGAGAATAGCATTGGGCGATTGTCTTTCGGTCCCCTGGCAGTTGTGCTCTGTGGTTTGCAGGGTATCATCTTGTCCCCCATGCTGTTTAATATCTATATGAAGCCCTTGGGAGCCGTCATCAGGAGATTTGGGACGAGGTGTCACCAGTACGTTGATGATACCCAGCTTTATTCCTCTGTAGCATCTGAATCGGGAGAGGCCATGCAAGCCCTGGACCGGTGTCTGGACTTGACGGTGGGATGGATGAAGGCCAATAAACTGAGTCTGAATCCTAGCAAGACGGAGGAGCTGTGGGTTGATGGTTCCCGAGTTCGGATAACTGGTCAGTTGCCTGCTTTGGATGGGGTTGTACTCCCTCTGAAAAAGCAGGTTTGTAGTCTGGGGGTGCTCCTGGATCCAGCTTTGTCACTAGAGGCCCAGGTGATCTCAGTGGTTAGGAGTGCCTTTTACTAGCTTTGGCTGGTAAGAGAGCTGCGGCCGTTTCTGGACGGAGATAGCCTGACCACTGCTGTCCATGCACTGGTAACCTCCAGGTTGGATTACTGTAATGTGCTCTATGTGTGGCTGCCCTTAAGGTTGGTCCAGAAGCTGCAGCTGGTGAAAAATGTGGCGGTACAACTGCTCACTGGAGCAGAGTATCGCCAACATGTCACCCAGCTGCTTGAAAGAATTGCACTGGCTGCACATTAGCTACCAGGCTAAGCTCAAGGTTCTAGTTTTGGTGTACAAAGCATTAATGCAGCTTGGGACCAGAATATCTGAAAAATCATCTTACCCCTTATATACCCAGTCGATCAGTATGCTCTGCAGGAGGTCCGTTCCGCACAACATAGGAAGCGGACTTTTAGCGTAGTGGCACCTACCCTTTGGAATTCCCTTCCCTTAAATATTAGACAGGCTCCATCTCTGTTATCTTTTTCGTGCCTACTGAAGATCTTCATCTTTCAACAAGCCTTTTAAGTACTGACCTTATCCCAGTCTGCATCTGTGTTGCAATTGCTTTTTAAGGAATTTTTAAAGCTTTTAAAAAAAGATGTTTTTAAATATGTTTTGTTTTAATATATTTTAATGTCTGTTTTTACAATGTTTTAGAATGTTTTTGTTTGCCACCCTGGGCTCCTATTGGGAGGAAGGGCGGGATATAAATTTAATAAATAAATATATAAACAACAACAACGTTGCATACAAGCCGTAAGTTGTTGGTCTTTGAATGTTATGCCTGAATCTGGCCTCAATGTGCCTTGGATACCTGGTTCCACTTAATGAAACCCACAATGCTAGTCAATACAACATTATTAGCATTTCTGAACATATCCTCCTTAATAAATATCTTTCTTTTTATGACACATAATTCAGCCTTAAAATTATGTGAAGTTCATGAAATCTCTTAAGTAACATTTCTAACTACTGCATTACCATGCATTTCTATGCACACAGTAAGATTAGCTGGAAGAAGATCCCTGAAAGAAATAGGATATACCTTCTGAGACATAGCCAGGTAGGAATGGAGTCAATGAAATACAATGCCTCCAATTCCCATACCAGACAAATGATCCAATGGGAAAATCAACGTGTTCAGATACCCCCCCCAACCTCTCCTCTCACAAATATTGCTTATCAGAGTAACCAAGGAGATTTCAGTGCCAAATTGGAAGCCAGTTTGAAATGGGTCTAGTGCATATGAAGGATAATGATAATCATGGATCCATCCATGATAGCACTTTCTCCAAAACAAACTTTTGCTTCAAAAGGCTCAAATTTATATAGCATGTTACAAGTTTTGAAATAATAGTTAAATAATAGTTAAAGTATTCCTTAAAATTCTACCTGTGCGTGTAGTTCCTCCACCAGGTGGGGGTTTGGAAGCCATATCATCCCACTTTAGACATGCCCAGAGTAACCTCAACATAAGGCTAACTCCTGCCAAAGATTTTACGGTTTGAAGTCGATATCTAGAAAAATTCATAAAGGAAGTCATATAATTCACACCTCCAAGTTCTTAAAGTATCTCTTCTAAATGCTATTGGTCTCAGAGATAAAGCGAAGGTTTTTTTACTTATAGTTAAAGTGGAGGGTATTTTTTATGTAAATTACATAAATCTGTGGTACTTGTTATACAGGCACGCGATATCACATATTAAATCTTGCTAATCTACATGCAAGTTTTAAGAACAAACCAAATAAATTCTGGAACAGAAGGCTAACTTTTTCCAACATCATCCGATCGTACTTCCTTGCAGCCACTCCCAGCACTCTAGATTGTAGGAGCCAATGGGAGGGGGAGGAAGGGGAAGTCTCACTGCCCAAAACAGAAATCCCTTTTGCTGACAGAGATTGACACCACTGGATTTCACCCAATATTCACCTACACTCACATAGAGAACTGTAAAGAAGGTAATAATATTTTCAGAGAACACCAAATGACAATTTGAAACCAAACAGGATAAATTACTAGATACTAGGCATTGTGGTGCTGTGATGCCCTGATCAGAAAAAAGAAATTGTTCTTAGTCAATAAAAACAAAAGTTCATGAAAGAAAGGGTGAAGAAATCCTTACTCAAGGACAGCAATCGAATTTGGATGTCCTAATGTATCTAATATTATTTATTTTATATTTTATACTGCCTTTCTGAAAATCACCAAGTTGTGATAAAGCTACAGAAAAGGCCAGAGGCAGAATAGGAACCGTGATCATTCACTTTGAAAATTCTTTCACTAAATACTGACAAAATGAGGGTGGTCAAACAGAAGCCTATTACAAGCACAGATCAAGGCAAACTTACAATATTAAGTCTTTTGTGTAGCAGATAACCCTAGACAATCTGTTTTTACAGAGTATCAAATTTTAACTGGTTCAAATCACAATGGTCAGGTCAAGCTTTTAGGACACTTCCATATGGAGGGTTCTAGTGTCTCCAAGGTGTGTTTCTTCAACGCATTTGACACTTACAATGCAAAACATGCACCACTGCCCTAAATCTTCACCTCTCCACATGGCAGATGAAGGAAGTGCCAGATGTACACAAGCAGCAGGGCAAGTATGCATTTCCCCCCTCCAATACTAATCCTATGCTCTGACTGTACACAAAATATACAGCACGGAAGCAGGAGGAATAACATGGGATTAAGATTTAGAAGGGTAACACTTAAAATAGTGCCAGATGTTCCTGCTAATTATAATACTGCAACAGTTTGTACAATGAAATATTCTCCTACTCAGATTATTTTAAAGGGTTAACACTGTACCTCCAAGTGATACCAAAAGTTGGTCTTGGGGATGGATATGGCCAAATATCCAAAGCAGGCTTAGCCGTATAGTTGAAACAGGGAACCTCTCTGATCCCTCCTTTTCTTGCTAGCTTCCTCAAGTCATCATTGGGCAAAACAAATATGCTCTTTTTACTGCTTTTGGTAACAAACTTCCGGTAAGATGGCAAGGCTGTTCCAGAGCGAGTTTTTTTGGGCCTTGAAAATTTCATTAGCTTCACTTTGTCCCGTGTAGAATATTCCTTGCTGACTGTCATAGAAGTCACTAATGTTCCTCCTGCAGTAGTCAAGCAATCAGTCACTGTTGTTGTAACCACAGTTTTACTATGCTCCTTTACAGAAATGACATCAGTATTGCTATCTGTAGTGGGAGTGGTAAGCTTTGTTACAGTGGTAGTGGTGGTAGTTACAGTGGATACGGAACAGTTTTCAGTAGATGACACCACACTTTCTTTGTTTTCCTTCATGGCTGATAACTCTGATACTTTATAAATAGTTTTGCATTCTGTAGAAACAGTTGATGTGGTGGTCACTTCTGTAACAACAGCTTTTTTTACTGCATTTTCTCCATTTATGTTTTCAGTTTTGTTGTTCATTTGTAATCCATTCTGATCAGCAAAGTCATTACTCAAGCTAGAATCCTCACATGAAATTACGGGTGATGGGGCAGCTTTCTTAACACAAGACGATTCAATTTCCATGCATTCTGTTTCACTATATAAGTTGTTCTCATTGCAGGAATGTAGAGCTGGGATGGCTGTATCATCCACAAGACTAGATTTTTCAGAACACTGCTTTCTTCCAGTATTTTGATTAGACTGAGACATATTATCTTGAGGTAAATCATTCTCTCTTGAATCACCATCAGTATCCACAGAACTCTGTACACACAAGTCACTGACCAAATTATCATTTGTATCTTCCACTGCGATATCACCATTCATAAATGGTTTTACCGATTCATTAGAAGAAAATGGTTTAACTAGAGTACTGCTTTTATTAATATTATTGACTGTAGAGTCAATACTGCTCTCTGTTTGTGCAAGGGTCTCTCGTTTTAAACACTCTTCATTAGGTAATACTTTAAAATCAGTGTCTTTTCCATTAATCTGAAATGCTGCCGGCTTTTCTTTTTCTGTTTGGGTATCCAATTCTCCATGTTTATTATTATTTTTGTCAGCAATACTTTTAATCTGATCAAAGCATTTGTTTATGGAACTTGGCGGGATAAATTTCTCTTCATCTTGCTTTTCACCATTTGTCTCAGTGATTTTCGTCTTCACCACCTCATCAGTAATATTTTCTCCAATCATGTCAGGAATTTGGGCTTCAAATGCCTTTTCTGAAATGAGCTCACTATGTAGTGATTTTAGGCCTAAAAGGGTCTGTTTAGGATTTAATGCAATTTTGGGTCCAGATGCACCTTCACTGTTTTTCAGTGGACTTTCTTTTACATCATTTGGTTGCAGAGAAACCAGCCTGGGATGATCTTCTAAGCTACAAGCTTCTACAGAATCATAGTCCTGTTTTTCAGGTGTTAATGGTTCCTTTCCTATCTTGGTAGAAGATGAAGCATCTCCTTCACAGCTGCTTTCAGTTACCATTGGCTGAATAACATTTTCACATTGAGACTCTGTATTTGTTTGCTCTAAACATTTTGCATCGTCCTCTAGGATACTACATGATTTTGTTTCTTTGTTTTCTATTGGTTTAGAGTCCTCCATAATAAAACTGTCCATGTCTCTCTCCTTACTCTGCGTTTTAATTTTATCCATATCCATGGCTTCAGGAGCACTTTCATTAGTATCCTTCGCCACCAAACTTTGAGAATCTGGACACTGAACTGAAGTTACATCTGCTTCTCCCTCTAAAAGTCTATTCAAGCAAGGCAAAGACTGGATTGATTCACTGGTTTTGGTAAACTGGAGATTGCTAGATGAGAAACGGTCTTTAACAGGATCTTCACTTTTAACTGTATCTGAAATATTGATTCTGCTTGGGGGAGTCGAATCTATCTGCTTTCTATCTCCTGCATTAGCTATCTGTAAGTGATCCTCATTTTCCTGTGGACTCAATGATTTACAACCTGAAGAGTTAGCATTAGCTTTAAGCTTTATTCTTTCTAGTCGCTGCTTTTCTTCCAGTGTAAACTGTTTTACTCTTCTTTCAAGCAGGCCATCTAGTTTTGAGGTTTTTACTTTTCTTTTGTAAAATGTCCTTAAGTGAAAACTCTCACTAACATTGATTAAATCCACATTAATTGGGATTTCTTCGCGTTTTGTGGAGGTATCCACTTTCACTTCTTCAACCTCCATAGGTTCTTCCTTGAAGTCTCTATCATTTTCACCAATTTCTTTCTTCTCTGTGGAGAATAATTTTTAATCAATAAGACATTTTGGTATTTAACATACACACTTGTGCCTGATTACATGTTATTTAGAGAGTAAGAACATCCAACTACTGCAAGTATGTTGTATGGGTCTTTCCCACCTGATCGGCCCAATCCACATGGTTCCATTCACACACATATCGCAACTGTGTGGGATCACACCAAGTGGAAGTGGCTCCTATATGTATGTAGGTGAGTCAATGGAATTTAAGTGCCTTACATCCGCAGATTCAGATTTTTTTTAATTCCCCCTGGATTGTTCTCAGATTTATAGAAACACACATACTCCCTGCTAAGCAGAATTAATCCATGTAAGCCTAAATACTCACTCACCCCATATGGCTTAAGTGCCTAATACCTTCTTTTGCATGATCTGATGTTTCCAGCTGTTCGTTAATTTCAGCTTTTTCTTCCTGCAGTTCATTTTCTGCCTTGGTTCGGCCTCTCTTTGTGGTCTCGGAATTTTCAGTTTCTTTTTGGTCCTTCTTGTGGGGCTCACGGAAATTTTTTATTTTTTCTTTCAAAGAAACATGCTCTGTTTTTACTTTTGCAGGATTTTTTCTTTTATCCAGTTCACGCTGTTTTTCTGGGATGGCAGCAGTATCATTTTTTGCTGGTTTAAAAAAAGGCACATTTTATTTATAGGATTTCTACACCACCTTTTCAAACTCTCAGGGTAGTGTGCATTAAAGAGACTAATAGAATCAGAGAATAGTAGAGTTGCAAGAGGCCTATAAAGCCTTCAAGTCCAACCCCCTGCTCAATGTAGGAGTAAGTTACAATGCGTAACAAGAGTATTCAAACTTATTGCTTCCCACACCTACACACAGTATTTTGAACTCAGGAATGACTAACTAAAAAGAAAACAGCAACACGCTTCTAAAATCCACAGAACTTACAAATTCTGTATGAAGTAACATGTGAATGTATTTGAGATTCCTATCTGTTTCTGAAATGCTTTTTTCTTAAATAGAAGCTGAATTACATTTGACTTAATTGTTGCATGTGAATATCAGAAGTGCTATATTCTCTATTTCCATTTCATTTTTCTATCTAAGTAAAATTAGACAGTTGTTTCTACTTCATTAACATCAAATGAAGAACAACATTTTAAACTTACTTTTTTATGAATTACCAGACATACAAATCTCCTCTTTAAAGGCTAAATTTAATTCAGAATAAAACAAAGGTGAAGACAACAAATGGTAAACTATTCAATCACTTTAGAAAATTGTATTAAAAACTATGGGTTGGATCCAGGTTTGCCCTTCTGCAAAACAAAAGGGCCCCTTGTGTTCACAGAAGCAACTGAAATCCAGCAGAGGCTCTTGCTGGGGAAAGGAGGGGAACAGGTAATTCTGGGCAATTTCCCCATCAGAGGGTGCCCCCAACCTATAAAACAGATTTTCACAGGGTACAGGGGAAATATGTGAATATTCCAGCCCCCTCCTGCTGAAAGACCATCTCTAGGCCTTCCCTCCATCAACAGTCACTTGGAAGATGTGTAACTACTAAACTAAGCTATTTTTGTGAGTAAACAGCAGCCAAAGGTTCCCAATATTTCACTAAATAATACAGTTACAGAATGTTAGCACAATAGAGCAGTTTGGAAATAGTATTGAAAAGTAATTGGAAATTGAAAAAGTAATTTGGAAATAATATTGAAAAAGTTAAACTTACATGAAAATTTATTTCAAAACATAGATTTCCAACACTCACCTGGTAGCAATTTTCTGTAAGTGACATTTGTATTTCCTGGCAATCTAGGCACAAATCTGTGAACATGGGTTTTACTGATCCAAATCCATCCACCATATCCTGTTACTCTATATTCTTCTCCTTTTTGCTTCCACACCTGTTAAATGTAATGGATGCATTTTAAATATAGTTACTTTTAAAACTTACATAAAATTACAGCAGTATCCACAAATAAAAGATGGCATTTCAACAAATGCCGCAAAAAACTACTTAAACTTAGGCTACAATCCAAATTGGCCACATCCATCCATGGGGAAGGACTGGGCACACAACTAGAACAACTGCCCCTGACAAACACAGCAATTCATCCAGAAAGGGGACAACCTATATAGCAAAATGAAGAGAATGCAAGACCAATGGGTGGAGGGCAGATTTATTACAAGCTAGCTCCCAAAATTCCCAACGCAAGATAGAATTAATTTATGAATCTGAGTATTAAGAGGATTAATTTCTCACTGTATGTCTGGAAGCCCAAACCATGTTTGCATTCTAATATTTACTGATCTTACTGTAGGTAAAGGGGACAAGTCTGGTAAAGACAGAAAAATGCAAGGTAATCCCTTTACTTGGGCCTTCAGCTGCAGCAAGAAGATGAGAAAGGGAAGCCTTGTATTTAACTACTATCCTGGTACCATAGATGACAAGGAACTATATGCAGGTAAGTGAGCAGGATGGTGAGGGCTTAGAAACTAAGTGGGTTGCCAGAGGAGGGCAGCAGAACCCAGTTCAGAAATGCAACTGGCTGCTGCAAGAGGAAAGTCTGTTCCTCCTCCGCCAATCCCCAGCAGGACAGCATACACTTTTGCAGACTAGTTAACTTTTGTGAGTTTATTTACATGGCAAGGAATCAAGGAAGGATTCAAATGCACAAGGTTCCTATCTGTCCTTTTCCATCTTAAAAGAAAAGGGGGAAGAAGGATACATTTATTCCAGCATTTTTATTTGTCCCCTTGCTCAGATCTGCAAATATAAAATTCAAGTTATCAGTTATTTTTTTGACTGTTAATATTTCCACATGCTAAGCAGAAGTAATTTTTCAAATTCCAATCTGGTTGGCTATGTGGGTTTTTTCAGTTACCCATTGAACATCCATGCTGTTCTACATTTAGCCGAATAAAGGAGAAAAAATAAAACTTTTGAGGATGTAGATTTGCCAAGACAAGCTGGATTCCCAGAACCCTGATCTCCACACAGGAGAAGACCTGAGGTGCACCTAAGCAGCTATTAAGGACTGGATTTAGAGGGGCTTA
This sequence comes from Rhineura floridana, assembly GCF_030035675.1. NCBI lineage: Eukaryota > Metazoa > Chordata > Lepidosauria > Squamata > Rhineuridae > Rhineura > Rhineura floridana. The sequence continues at coordinate 41,869,218 of NC_084482.1, forward strand.
ACAAGGGGTCCCCATAGACTACTGATGTGATGGATAAATGCTAATAGATAAAATGCTGCTATATCTGGGGATATTGGGGGGGGGTTGGTCATGGAGAAGAAAAGGAAATTATGTTCTGAGGTGAAGTAATATGGGATCTTGAACTGTCTAAAATTTCCCTTACAGATGGAACTGTATATAAATCCCAACCACCAGCCCCATACAGTATCAAATGTTTAGTGAAATCTGTTTTCCATCAGCTGAGCAAGATTACAATCCATCATGGAGTGTTATCCAGTTACAACCCAAGACTCAAGTTCTCTCTTTTCATCTACCCTGCTACTGTACAATTTAATCTACATCTAAAAAAAACGAAAAACACTGCTTTTTAAACTCAATTAAGGAGGAACAAATATCTGCCAAAAACATTTAGTTAAGATTGCTATGCAAAAACAGTACCTGGTGCTTGATGGGAAATGTATATTTAACCCATGTTGCTTGCTGCATGGTTTCTTCCTCCTCTTGTTTTCTTTCTTTTTTTTTCACCTTTTCCTTTTCTTCTCTTTCAATAGCTGTCATTCTACGTAACCTAATCACAAGATCCATGTTATTCCTTTTGGTGCGTTATAGTACAAATACATGAATGGCTGCACATTGCTGAACAAATACTGAATGCAGTGGAGACTAGAGGAAAGTACCCCTAGAATTCTCCTAGAATTTTCAGAATAGCTTTGCCATTGCTTGGTTTAACAGAGATGATTTAACTTCCATGAAAAACTTGCAAACATGTTGTGAAAACAGTGCAAGTAAATTTTCAGTGTGCCTCTCTGGGTGTTTTTTTAATGTGTGTTAGAACTGTCAGTACTTGCACATATTTTAGCAGTAGACTTATGTTTCACACACATTAATACATCTTACCTGGTGTGCCCCAAGGACTCCCTCCAGATTGGCAGCATGACAACTGGCTTAATTGCACATTCTAATATAGCTAAAGCCAATGCAAATTCTCTAGGTTTGCTACACATCTGGACAGCTTTGATCCAATTAGACCTATGTATGACAAAAATAAGAAAAGTTTTACATATATTATGTACAGTAAGATAAACATTGCATCAATAGCATAATCAAGTTTAAAATAAAATTCTACCTCTCTTCTTTAACATCTCTTCTCAAAACCCATTTTTTCCATGAAATCTTTGGCACAATGCCCTACTTTAATTAAGCCTGTAACAAAGCCTAAGAGCATGCAAGTGAAACAAATGCACACTGCTGCTCTGTTAATCAATGGCTCCATTTCCCTTCCTTTCTTCCATTTCCCATGCCAAATTTTATTGTAAACTTCTCAGGGCAGAGAAGTGTCCTCTTGTTAAAGTGCAACGCAGGGTTGCATCCTCACTTCTGCTCAGTAGAGAAAGGAGGCAGAGCGTCAATATTTGCAGATTCCTGCTTCCCAATGCAGCAGCGTATGTCCCTTGAAAAGCCTCCAGATAATAAACTGACCAATGGACATAACGGACACTTGGTAGTTGCTCAGACACGCACACAATTCATTTGGAAAAAACTGTAAACAACATTCAAACACAAACCACTCAGAAAGGAATTCAGACACAACAATCAAAACCAGTAGGGAAAGATTTGGGATTCTAAGTAAGGATATCAGACAGCCAGACTGAAGATCAAGGCGAAAACAGTACTACTTAAGCCAGGCAGGAAAACAAACTGACATTCCATGAGAGGGGCTAAGGTGAGAGTCCATTGGAGTGTTAACTCTTTCCTGCCTCAAGCAACAGGAGAGGAAGACAATACCCACTTGGGGTGTCCTGGTGCCCACTGGAGAATGAGCAATCAATGAAAACTGTCACCCACCCACCCTTCCTGGTGCTGCTGCTGAGGGAAGAAGGGGCTGGGGCCAAGGTGGCGAGGGCGGGCGAGGCTTGTTGATGCAGAGCCTGGCGAGGGAGCGAAGGGCATGTGGCACGGGGGGCCCCATGGCAAAGAATCCCAGTTCCCTGTGCAAACGGAAAGAGTCCTTTGGTTCACACAGGAACAAGTTTGGATCTAGCCCAATGTAAATAATAAAAAACCACTATATATATATGATAAAAATCACAAATTGTCTTCACCTGTGCGAAGCCCAGTTGGGGTGAAGGAATGAGGATGGGATGTTGCTCTCCAGTTGAATAATTGTTAGCCTCAGAGTGGATATTGTAAGAACCTTCGACCCATGGACAGAACCATTCCATTTGAACTCTCCAGCAGGACTCAGACAAAATTTGTGAGACAGGTGTCGCCTCTTGTCATGATCTTCCCGATGTTGATGTTTGTTCAAAGCAAAAGAGTTAGTGGCATATTGATTATGGTAGACACGATATTTCCCTTCTTGGCCTAGTTTGAAATAATTGCTGATGTTTCCTTTCATCACTATTTCTTTCTTGGTGTTCAATCGGGAGATTTCCCCTTGGGAATTAACCACAAGGACCTTATTGAAATAAAAAAAATGCACACAATTAAAAAGAAATTAGCCTCTTCATGTTTAGATTTTAGTGCTGTAGTTAAGAGCTCAGATCCTATTATTTTTAGGAATTATAATGTTGAGGATTAGCAACTGTATCTGTTAAACCTGTAAAATCATGCACTGATGAAATAGGCTCTGCCTGTAAGAACTTATGCCAATAATAAATTTAGACTTCAAGGTATCACAGGATTGTGTCGGTTTTGCTCAAAAAAAGAGACTTTACACTTAATTCCAGTTTGTACACTTAATTCCAGTTGCCCATGTTGTGCCAACATTCTTCAATGATATACTCAGATATGCTCTAAGCACGCATTTCCATGAATTTATTGTTGGTCCACCTAGGTAGATTCATGATCGTTTATTATTATTATAATACCAATTTATAGACCGCTTAAAGCCTTCAAAGTGGTGTACAAAATAAAAACAGAACACACAAACATAAGCTCTAAAAACAATAAAATGAATTCAACAAAGTCTAAAAACAATAAAACCATCTATAAAAATTCCAAACACAAAGTAATTTCATCAAATATAAAACTGATATTCCATTAATACCACCAATAATTTTGCATTCTGGAGACAAGAATCAAGCAATTCTGGTGCAAATATCGATGGTGTTAGGCTGTGATCCTTATTCCCACTCACCCAGGAGCAGGTTCCATTGAAATAAATAGAACTGTCTTAAGAATAGTCATGTATAAGATTGTGCTATTAGTTTCCATCTCCTAATAAAAGCCACTGAGTGACAATCTTCATTTTGTTTTTGCGGAACAAGGGTACTTATACAGTAATAATCTTGCAAAATTAACACAAACCTCTTTTCCTTCTTTAAATAGCTTATTTGCTTCATGTGCAGCAGCAGCAACTTGCTGGCTTTTCAACTGGCTAAGCTTGCTATCTGGATTTCGTAATCTGGTGACCATTCGTGTTGAACCCGGGGTGCCTCTTCCAGTATTTGGAGATTCACTTCTTTCACCATTAGATTTCTCCCCTGTCAAAAAACAAAACAAACCACCCATTTAAAAAGGAAATATACAGAAAGGCAAATTGGTATAGATATTTCTGAAGCGTGCTGTTTAAAGAATAGCAATCAGCTATCCTAATGACAGACTGCATTATTTTTACCTAGCTCGTCCGAGCTCTGGGATCCTCCTTCAATATTATCCCCTTCATCAGAAGTCTTCACAGATTCACTCTGCATATAATTTAGTTCATTGCTACTGCTGTTTTCTGGATCAGATGAGAGTCCTTCAGCAGATGAACCAATGCTCTGGCTAGGAACTGTCTTAGTTGTTTCATCTATGAAAGATAATAACTATTTCAGGTATATAGTATGACTTGAAGGGCACTTTAAAATGCAAGATGAAAATCCTGAAATCAACACACACACACACACATATATATTCACTAATATGCAAAAAACCTTGCAGTTTAAGAACATACCCATAGCCACCAACAGATATTTCTATCAAACTTTAAAAAACAGGGAAATTGGGCAGCTCTAGTAAATGCACCAGGGAAGAAGGAGACCTGACCTCCTCTCTGAGATATTGTACTGCTCTACAAATTTGTATAAATACAAACACAATTTGGGTTGGTCTTTCACAGTCCAGTCTGTCAAGAACTTGCAAGTTCCTACCGGGGTCAACTCCCAAGCCTTCAAGAAGACATTCCCCCTTCAAGATGATGACATCAGAGGCTTACCACCGCTGTTTCATTGTTAGCTAAACACAAGTTAGAAAATAAACCAATAAAGACACCTTAAAACACTTTAATAGTAAAAAGAAATATTTTTATGCACCCCAGCTATAAAAAGCAATGATTCAAAAGAGAAAACCTTAAAAGAGGAAAAAAGGACCATTAAATGCCCGTCAAAAAAGGTTCTAAAAAGATTTAGAAAAGAAACTAAAAATTAAGAAAAGATAAAATGTGGATCAATCCAAAAATCAAGCCCAAACATTCACAGCATAGGTCAACAAAGCCATAAAATCAATCATCTGGAGCATAGGCCCAAGACAAACTATCAGCAACAACACTGTCTCGCCCTTTGATGTGTACGACAGTAAAATCAAAATCTTGCAAAGCTAAACTCCACCTCAAAGGTTTTTGGAGTTTTTCATCTTGGAGAGCCAGCACAGTGGTGAATGATCAGTCTGCAACTGAAAATGCCGCCCCCAGAGATATGGACGTAGGTGGTTCAAGGTCCACCAAATTGCTAGGCACTCCTTTTCAATAGTAGCCAAATTATGCTCTTTGGGCAAAAGGTATTTTACTGAGATAAGCAATAGGGTGCAAATCTCCAACTGAGTCAGCCTGCATCAAGGCAGCTTCAATTCCAAAATCTGAAGAATCAGTTTGGACAACAAAAGGTGCAGAAAAATCAGTAGTTAATTAACAAGGACTTTAAAGCATCAAAGACCGGTTGGATTTGTTCAGACCACTGAACTCAATTGGGCTGGCATTTCCTCCAAAGATCAGTCAGGGGACATATCCAGAGCAAAACATTCTCATCAAAAGAGTGGCAAAAATGTTTGTCTGACTTTTGCTGTAAACAGCAACAGAACCAAAGTAGTTACAATGGAACTATGTCTCTTGGACAGCCAACTTAAAAAATGTTTTGTGCAGCTTCTGATCACTAAAAGAGGCCTCATTCTCTTGAACAATGGCCTGGTTTCTCTTAGACAGTATCTTTTCCCTTAGATAAACAACAGAATTCACTTTGCTCAGTTTCCTTGCTGGCAAAACAACTTTCAACCCTGCTTCTAAAGCACTGGGTTGCAGAATATCAGGAACAACACTCAAAATTTGTACAGAAACCTTTTTTGTCTGGAGGTTTAACCTTTCCACCTCCTCCAATGAAATTAACCTTATAAATGACGGGGGGAAATGACAAAGCAAGTTTACAATCAGAGTTACAGGTGACATCAGCATTGGATAACACATCAACAATGACATTACAGTCATGGTTCAATTTCTGAGGAACACAAGATCTGTTACATACATCAGACTGAAAGAAATACAGTCCCCAAGTCACATCAGGAGCAGACTTCAGAGAATCTTTCCAAAATCTTTCAGTGTACGTCTCTGTTGATAAAGCGGTGACATGTTCAGATGACACAAGGGACAGATTCTCACTCCTAATGCGGTCAAGGAGTTGAACTACAGACAATCCTTGCCCTGGGCTAGAAAAAATAATCTTGCCCATTGTCTGTACAATATAACTCTAAGCCACACTGCCACTCAGATCTTGAACAGGTAGGCAATTAGGCACAAGCCTTTCTGGTTGTGGCATAGGATCAGAGCAATCAGCTTCCTCTGACACTGGGTGTCACATTCAGGATACTTTCAAAACCATTCAAAGTCCAATCCAGTCTTTCCCAGGGGATTCAAGCTTTCTTCCCCTCACCATCTGCAACCAGACCTCAGCCCACTCAGTCACAGATAGTACAATCTCACAAAAACTCTATTCAAATGCTGACTTTTCAGGCAAAGAAGAGTCTGGCTGAGGTGTAGTCTCTAACACAGGCATATCATCAGCCTGTCCATTAAGGAGGGGCAGGTCTTCCCCCACTTCCCCTTGTGGCTGGAGCAGCTCTTCTGCACAAGCATCAGAAGTGCTTTGCTGAGGCTCAAACTTAACGCTTGCAGCATCAGACTCACCTAAGGTTATAAATTTGTTTTTTCTTACCAGGTCCAGTATAGCGGAGCCCACACTTTCTTGGTTCTCCAACATTACCAGACTTATCTCTGATAAGCTGGTCTCTTCCAACACAGTGGTGTCAACAAGAAGGTTATTCACTCTCTCACTCCCTGGCTGACTATCTTCGGATGAAACTACATCACTTAGGGTCTCGGTAACACATACTTTCACCGCTTCATAAGGCAACACAATTCCAAGTTCAGGGTTCAAAATTTCCTTCTTACATACCCCCACAGAAATCTCGGTAATAGCAGGAAACCCAAAAGTCTCTTTTGGTTCTCCTTCTTCACCCAGCCAAACTTCTTCCCCTCCCGTGCCGGTTTTGGTTGTTAAGGGGAATGCCTTAATAGCTACATTGCTAAGAAAGTTATCTTTGGCTCGTAAATCTTCAGAAGCAATGAGCCTCTGCTCAATTGTAGCATTACTGTTTGCTCACAACTTTTCAGTTCTCCAGAAACAGTCTCAAACTGCAGTGGGTCACCCATGCATCCTGCAACACGTGCAGTTCATAAATATTATTTCACTGGGGTGAGTCTGAACCCCCACAGCTGTTTCCAGCCAAACTGAATTCATAGCAATATTTCTTTGGGACAAGGCTGCCTTTTCCCCGCTGCTCTCCATCTTAGGAACCAAAGAAACAACTGCAGGTGAAGTAGGGCTGCTACCCAACGAACTGGGTGCAGAAAAAGTCCATTCAGTAGATGAGCTTCCTTCAGATGATCAGTCAGAAATTTCTGGAGGCTCTGGTCCCCTTGGCTCAGCTGAATCTCACCGGACTGGAGTAACTTTAGGAACTCTACTGGTATTACTGGTATTACTTTTAGCCAACTTGGGCAGTCCCTCTTTTGCTGGCTGACCCCCTTGCAGAAGAAACAGACCACACCTGGCTGGGGTATAGAAGGTGCCCGGGTAACAGGAGAAAATTCCTCCCCTCCAGCTTCTTTCGGCTGGGTCCACAGCTGTTTCTTCCTCTCAGCTCCCTTTATCAGACCTTTATCAGATTGGCTGTCCTTGAAGACACCCAGCTTCTTGAAAGACAGTGGCCGCAGACTCTCCCCACCATGTTCTCGGTGAGCAGCTAATCGGTCTGCCACAAGATGAGCATCACGGAGGGTCCTTGGCCTCTGACAAAGACAGCCAAGTCTCTAGGCAACAACTTGTAAAACAAATGGCAAACAAATCATGCATCTGCCCCGGGGTCCTTGCCCCTGCAGCTTCAAGCTACAAGTCCTCATGCGTGAGGCTAGGGCTGAAAAACTCTCTTTAGTGCATCTCTGCAAAGTCTCAAACTTATGGCAACATGCCTCTGCAGACAAAGTGAAATGTTCACCTATCAGTCCATAAAAGAAATCATAATCATCACCCTGCTCCCTGGACAGAGTGCACATCAACTCACACAACCCTCCAGTAGCCTCTGTTCTCAACACACACATCCAATGGCGCCTGTCCAGCCTTTGGTCCTTGCAGGCCTGTTCAAAAATCTGGAAATAAGCATGAACGTCCTCCCCAGGATGAAAAACTGGGAATAGCTTTTTATTAATGTTCTCAAAGTTACCTTGGCACCATCTCTGCTCCCGTTCATGCTCCTCCCTGGCGCGTTCCTCTAGGGCATGTTCCTCTCAGGCAAGCTGATCGCATTCACGACCCCAATTCTGTATAGCCTTAATTTGCCAGTTCATGAATTCCATTTGCATTATTATGAAGTCCTGCATTCCAGCAGCCCAATTTTCCAAGGCATTCTCCGACAATGGTCGACTCCCTCCACTGTCGGCACCTCCACCTTCCAAGGCATGAGACTGCAAGGGCTCTCCCACCTGCATTCCGTCTCCAACTGATGACACCAGCTGCTATAAAGTTCCACTCCCTTCTCCTTCCAAGCCTAGCCCTGGCTCCAGGAATGGAGAGCTGCAACTGCCTTCACTGTTCAAAGCAGCCTCAGCTTCCTCAGCTGCTGCTTTGGACCTCTTAACCATCCTAGCTATCCAGAATAACAAACCACTGTGACAGAAGTCAAATGCACTTATTTCAACAGTGTGTTCATCAGGAGAAAATTATGGCCTCAAATCCCACCACTGCCACCATGTCAAGAACCCACAAGTTCCCACCAGGGTCAACGCCCAAGCCTAGGGCAACTGATCCCAGCCAGGCACAACCCCTGCCTCCCTTACCAGGAATGAGTTAAACTAACAACAACCCTGCAAGGTAGATAGACTGCCACCACCCCTGAAACCTGGTCACCCACTCTGGACCAAGGGGAAACCCAAAGTGCCAGAAATAGACCTGCCAAAGATTCCAAATGTCAACAGCCAAGAACGCACTCCTTGTCCTAGAGCCTTAAGGCAAAATACCCACTATATGGTAGTCTGCGGCTAACTGGCCAAGGTGCTGGATTCAGAGCAAATTTTCCCCTGAAATAAGAGGTAGCTTTATTAACATAAAATATAAGTGCAAAAATGTAACAGGAAAATAATTTCTTAAACCAAACACCCCAAGAGTTAGGTAAAATACAAAAGGCAGAGTTCAAGTCACAGGTAAAAAATAACAAATCTGTCTAGCCTAATCTATACTCACACTAGCCTAATCTATACTCACACAATATAGGTAAACCAGCAGAGTAACTTCATGGTTCCACATCTCCCCAGAGATGTATAGCCTGGATAGCAGATGGAAGATGGAATCCCAACATCAGGTAGCACCAAGAAACATTGGGGAACAAAGACCCAGAATCACAGTTCTATTTTTACGGTGAAAAGCCTAGCAATAGCCAGGAATTAATTAACCAATTAGGGGGCTTTCTGATTATAAAATCTTCTGGAGCTTTAACACCCACTGGTCACGGGCTTCTTCAACCTTCCCAGGTCTGTGGCCTTGAGGTACCAGCCTGAGGCTGATAAGCAGGTGTTCTTTCTCACTGCCTCATCAACTGAGTTCAGCTGTGAGAACCGACAGTCTCATGGCCTCTCAGAGGCCCTAATTCAGGCAAGAAGTCCCCCACACACAATTCCTTGCCACACAACCATTTTAGTTAACAACCTTACAATCCAGGCATTCTTGACACAATCCACTTCCTGTGTAGCTTGGAAAAATTTGGTAATATATGCTTCTGCACTACTCCTTAAAAGTTCATACCAAGCTGCTGGGATTGCTAATTGGGTAAGAAAAGTCCATGAAATCAGCCTGTTCACGTCGCTGTGGTATTCACAGCTACAGCAGCAGTGTGGAGCACCATGGGGACACAGCTTTCCAACTGATTGTTACATATTACATAAAATAATATATTAATGCCATTTCTATACAATCATACTTTTTCTGTTTATACACTTTATGTTGTACGTGTTACAATTCTCTTTTCTCTGGTGCTAGCCAAGGTAGAGTTTTGTTCTGATATTCTCAAAGACAAAAAGGATCACAAGCATGAGATCAAACACACTGACTTAATTATTTATTATGAACAAAACAGTCCATTAGTGCACAGACTTCTGACTGGGCAACAGAATTTTCCTCCCTTCTCCTCTCCCCGTGCATCCCTAAAACTGTTGTGGAGGTTCTTCCAACCCTCCAGAGATTTGGGGAGAGGAAGGAGTAGTTCCAGTGCTCAGGCAGAAGTCCTTGTGCTAATGAAACTATTTTGTTGGATACTGGCCAAACATGCTCATACACACACTTTGCAATCTCAGACACTACAATTCACATATTCCTACCATTGAGTGTCCCCAACGTGGCATAGGGCCATGCTCTGGTACAAGAGAGGCTCTCACTGCCACTGTCCCCTCCCCAATGCACCACACCAGGGTATCAGGCAATGCATTTGGGGGATTCTAAAAATAAAGACAGTATAAAAATTCATACTGAACTTAATTCCAAATATTTGGTAGATGTAGCAAAACAGGTATATCTACATTAAATCTGGGACACTATTAATTTAGTCCAAGATGAAATAATCACAGAGTCTGGGATGGCATTGCAAAAAGCAGCATGAAAATCATACTTTGTAAATGGTTCTAGCTGATTTTAATCTACAAAACTGTTATGATCCTCTAAATTACAAAGACATTTATAGGTGCTCTCTGTACCTGAGACATCCTTGAGGGACTCTGATGTCACCAACTTCTTGTCTGCCTCATTATCATCAAGGATTTCTGACTCACTTCCCACTGCATTCTTTCCTTCAGAGATATTAGCCTCTCCTGCAGGAGGATCTGTGATGTTGCTTCCAATAGGTGATGTCACGGAGTTGCTTTTATCCCCAATGTCTGTTGGCTCTATAGTAAAATGTATAACAAAACTTTACAGATATTGCAAAAAACTGGCTTATAAAAACTGCAAGTTTTACCTATACAGTAATTGAAGCTTACGTAAACAGCTTGCGCTATATGTCCATTCTGTAGCATCACTGGGGAATGACAGATTCTGCAGTGAGTAAGTATCTGTCTAAATCTAAAAATGCTAACATATGAAAAGATACAACAATAGATGCTGTTTTTAAAAAGAAGATATGCATTAGAGTGACAACTGCTGCAGCAAAGATGTTAATTTAGCAAGCATTGTCTTTACCTTCCTTTCTTCCTTTTTCAGAACTTTCCTCTTGCAGCGTTTCTTTGTTTATATCCAGCTGTTGGTTTGAAAGTTCCTCTTTGCTACTATCAGTTTCTGTGCTGTCTTTATTCTCAACACTAGCTTTTTCCTTTTCCGTTTCATCAGCTACTGAGCTTTTATCCTCCGGTATTTCCCCCTTTCTGGCTCTGACTGCTTCCAGAATTTCTTCTAAAGCAAAAAATGGACAACAGACACCAAGCTCAACTTCTGAGAAGTTAAAGACTAGGGCCTCTAAAAACACCTCATTTAACTATTGGACAGAGTTATGTCACCAAGTGAACTGAATACATGGACCAAAATTTATGCAATACAGCTTAAGCATGTAATTTTTAAAAATCTTTTGACAAGGGGGACTTACAGTCTAAGAAAAGTCAAGGAATGTGAACTGACAACATAAACTGGGGATTTTGCACATTGCTCAGTCAATATGGATAGTCTACACCAGTTGTTCCCGACCTTTATGAGTATGAGACCTTTGTAAGCTCAAAACATTTCGTGACACCCCCCCATGCTAATTGTAATTTTAGTCTCTGTTAATTGAAAACATGGTGCATGGCAAAATCACATCTCCAAATATCCCTTTCTATCAAAAGCTCCCTGCAGACAGGGAGGTATTGCTTTCTTTTCTTAATGCAAAGGCCCAATCAAATTGGTATCCACCCCCCCCTTCTGAAGATGTCCTGTCCCTTCTCCCAGCACCAGTGGGTTACAGTGTTGGCCTAAGATCCAAATTGAAACCCCCACCCAGCCAGGAAGCCCACTGGGTGCCCTTGGACCAGACACAGTCTCTCAGCCTGACCTACCTCACAGGGTTGGTTTAAGGATAAAATGGAAAGGGAAGGAACCATGTGCACCACCATGAGCAACTTGGAAGAAAGGTGGGATATAAATGCAATAATAATGAAATATATTTCAGCTGAAGTATGTGGACTCCAGCCTCAGCCAACCTGCTGACCTTTTTATAATAATAATAATAATAATAAATAAATAAAAGCAATGTAGTAGTGGTGGGGATGCCAGATTGTGAAGACAAAAGGGTAGATAGACTGAGGAGGTCTATAGTGACCCAGGTTGGGAGGGGTGGCATCGACGACGGCAACATCAACTTTGAGGACTGGGGCGATGAGCTGCGGGAAGGGACTAGCAGCAAGAAGAGCTTACAGCATGCCGAGACCCCTGACACTGTCAGTTCAACTCCCCCGATCCTAGCCTCCCTGCTGAAGTGCAACCTGAACTGTCAGAGACTGCTCCATTAGACATGCCCCCCTCATCCATACCAGAGGCGCTGCCTTGTCAACCTTCCGTTTCCCAGCTGAGTGCCCCGCAACTTTCCACTCTCAAGCAGACAGATAGCCCCCACCAGTCGGAGAGGGAAGCTGAGATCCATCCCCTAATGCCCCTTGCTCAGAGGCAAGAAGTTCAACGGAGGTGAGGAGAAGCCTTCTTTGACGCACAAAAGCCAAGCCTACTTATGTTACCTCAGGGGAGGGGCTAGTTGCTGAGTCAATGTCTGAGAGCCGCAAAGTCATGCTTAGTCAGTGTTAGTTCAGGGCAAAAGTTCCTTGAAAGCATAGAGAGGTTAATGAGCTGCAAAGCTTCTGATGTATCTATAATTTTAATAAAAAGAGAAAAAAACACAGAGACATCTGCGGCTAAGTCCTTCGACAACAGGCAGGACAGGTGGGGGGATAGTGCTTTTAGGCCTTGGGATGATAATCAGAACTGATGACTTAGTAAGCGTGCACTTGGAGAATGAGAGTGGAGCAGAAGACAGATCAGTGCATGCACACACACAAACACGCCTGCCCCTCCTGCAAGCATCTGCAGGCGTGCATGCATTTGGGCACATGGGAAGGGGGAAGCCCTCAACTACTGCAGCATCTTGGAGAGAGAGATGGGGAGTGGAGTTTAGGTGGAAGTAAGGGGGATGGTGGCACACACACACACAGCCTCAGAGATGGGGGGCAAGCAAGTCCTGAGTTTCCTCACTGCTCCTTGGCTCTGTCTGGGCCAAAGGTGAGCTCTGGGCAGCCTTGCAAGTAAGAATAATTTTTAAAAGAAGGTGGCAGCAAAGCCGGAGCCAAGAAAGACAGACAGGCTGACTGCCAGGAAGAAAGGGGAACGCAGCCTTTCCTTGCACCCTTGCTTCTTTTTGCTTCACGAAAAGCCCTCTCCTCTCGTTCTGAGTAAGGGTGTCATCAGCAGTGGCAGTGCTAGGAGGTGGGAGTCAGCCACAGTAATCCCCTCTTCTTCCTGGAAGCACTCCTTTGGCATCTGTCACATGTTTTATAGGCAGATGCTTGCCCTCAGCATCCCTGAAAGACACTGGTGCTTCAGCAAAAGTCCTCCCCTCTCGTTTGGACCAAGGAGGAGGTGTCATCTGCAGTAGCAGTGAGGAGCAGACAGCGTCCAGGGAGAGAAGACTTCAAATATTACTGCTGAAATTGGCATACAGTACTACCAAAAAGTCTCGGCTTCCAGAAAAAGATCATATAGTAAAACTAATATTCTTTTCAGAATAAATTCACTTTGCCAGACTGACTTGATATTATTTGTTTTAAAGATTATTTATATGCTGCTTTTGAGAGAATAACCCTCCCAGGCGGCTCACATCATAAAAGCTCAGTAAACATAAAATGAACAATATCCAGCTAATATTCAGAGAAGACCCACTGAAATCAAAGGACTAAAAGCATGATTTGAATGGGTCTACACAGAGTAAGGCTTAGCTGGATATCACCCAATGATCTAAAATAATTAAAATTAACAAAAATAGCAGCAGTAATAATTACCAAAAAGGTCAGTTTGAACAGTTATAAACACTTAAAAAAACCATAAACAGAGCTGTTATTTTGTAACAATTTTACAGAAAAAGACTTTGGGAAAAAGTAGTTCAAAAAACTATGGGTTTTTAGAATCCATTAAAAAACCTGTATTAGAGAAATCATCCACACATGTGAGGTGACAGAGTTCCACAGTTTATAAGCCATCACAGAAAAAGCCCCGTTGTGCCCACCAGATGTATAGATTCACAGGCAGGCACACAAGCAGGGCCTCTGAGGCAGATCCCAAGGCCTAGTCATGCTCATACGGGTTCAGACAGTCCTCCAAGTAACTGTGTCAAGCCTTCTGGGGTTTTAAACCTCAAAACCAGCCCTATGAATTGGGCCAAGAAGTGTACTGGTAACCAGAACAACTGGTGCAAAATTGGTGTCACATGCTCTGATTGCCTTGCCCCATCACTAACTGTGCAGCAACATTCTGTGCCCACTGGACTTTCTGGAACATCTTCACAGGCAGTCCCACATAAGAGCACATTGTAGAAGTATAACTTCTATATGACTAATGCAACAATTACTTAGACAAGGTCCAATTACTCTAGATGGGCAGGTACCCCAGCTATGACCATAAATAGGTAAAAGGCATTTCTAACCAAAGATATCTCCTGCGCTTCCACAGACAGTGCCGAGTCCAGGAACACCAAAGCAATAAACCTGGTTCTATTGGTGGAATGCAACCCCATCCAGGACCAGTCATATAACTTCAAATCAGCTGGATTCCCTAACCACAGCACCTCCATCTTGTCAGGATTAAGCCTCAGCTTCTTCACCCTTATCCATGCCAAAACTGTCTCCAGACATCCACTGAGGAGTTCCATAGCTTTTCCAGGATTTGCAGATGGATACAAGAGGCAAAGCTGGGTGTTACCTGCACATTGGTGACACTGAAGGCCAAACAGCCAGATGACCTTTCCCTGCAGTTTCATATGGATGTTAAAAATATGGGGAAAAGACAAGAATCTTGAGGTACCCCACAAACCATAGGCAATGAGGTAGAACTGATGTTTCCCCCAGCACCATCTTCTGGGGTTGATCCTTCAGAAAAGACTGGAGCTGACCTAATGGCCCAGAAGGATACCTTGATTGCCACTGTACTGAATGCCACTGAGAGGTCCAAGAGAACCAATAGGGTTGCATTCTCCCTATTCAGTTCTGAGTGCAAATCAACCACTGGGGTAACCAAAGCCATTTCTGTCCCAAGGCCAGAATGAAAGACAGATTGGAACAGATCCAACACCACTGGGAGTTTAGAAGCCACCCCACTTATCTATCACCTTGCTCAAACATTGTAGATCTGAAACTGAGTGATAAGTTTTCACAGAGTTGTGTCCAAAATTAGCAGTGGTCTCATCACTGTCTCTTTCAACACAGTCAGAAACACACCCTCCTTCAATGAGATGTTAATCACCTCTGAAATCCAATTTTTCAAACACAGTCTCCCTGATTTATAATCCATGAAGAGTGTGAGTCAAGAGAACATGTGGCAGGCCTGAAATCTACAAGCAGTTTATCCACACATAAGACTGCACAAGCTTAAAGACATCCATAAGACTACCATCGATCTCTGGCTATGTTGAGACCTTGGCATGCACGTAATAGATGTGCACGATCAGGATAATGGAGAATATACATATATTCTTGCATACGAGGATCACTAAACAAAGTCTGTATTACCTTGCACAGTGACAATGAACATAAATTTGACAATGAAGTGGTAAGAGCAATAATGACAGTGAAGCATGACTTGAAAATAGTTCACAACAAACCCTAGGAAGTATTCAATGGAACCTGCACTAGCCCAAGGATTAGTGCTAGAGCGGGATTTCCCCAGTACTACTCATACACACTGGCCCCAGAAGGCTGGGGAGAACCCAAAGAACAGGGGGTGTGCAGGGGAGGAGAGGGAGAGAAAGTTCCACTGCACACAGAGATATCCTGGTGCTGACGGAACACTCACTTTGGCCCTACATTGACTATAATACCCCATGGGAGTCCAAGTCAAGACTTGGATGAGAGGAAACCAAGACATGGAATATATCATGACTACTTGGCTACCAAGTATAAAAAAAACTGTCAGAGGCAGGAGTGGCTGGAGCAATGAAGCAATGTCATGCTGCCACCCTCACAAAAGCAATGGAGTGTGTATGTGGGGGGACAATCTGGTACTCCCACTGGTGCAGCAACACGGGCCCAACTTCACCGCCTCCCCGTCCCACCAATCTAGCAGCAACACTGTTGTCAGGAAGGATGTGGTGTGCCGTTACCCTACCACACTGGCAGCTCCTGTCAGAGGGACTGCAATGTATTTAGTTCATAAAGAACTGTGCTCACTACTGGGGAAACAAACAAAAGCCCATACAAAGCTGTGTTTGGAAAGATGGCAAAACTAGTTTAAGACTCATCATCAATATCTTGTGGACTCTTGATGAGGTCAAAACAAAAGAAAAAGTTGTCAGAGAGAACCCCTGGTTAAAAGAATCATCACACACACACACACACACACACACAAATTCTTGAGGAGGTTGTATCTATGATTATGGCTGAAGCAAAATGCCATGTCTGTGAAATGGAACATGGAATGCCTGTAATAGTAGTAGAGTGTAACCATCAAGCATGCTATTTGCAGTGAACTCAATGCAGAAGAACAGTACAGATGAACTGTAACCTCCGCATTAAATATATATATATATATATATATATATAACTTGTTTGAAAGGCCAGGAAGAACAGGCAAAAGAAGACAAATATTTCAAAATATACTTCTCTACATCTTCTCAGTGATATGGTAAAACTATATGAACCTGCTGTAACTCAGGGCACAAGTGATATGTCAATATCATTCCATCTTTCTGTACCACATATACAATAAAAGGGTACCAGACATCTTCAAAAGCCTCTTTTCTGTTCTCTCAATGATCTAATCCTCTCACAGTTAACTTCTCTGCTAATGCTAAAGCCCACATTTTTTACCCACCAACCTGAAATTGTAACAGGAGACGAATATTTCCAGTGATGAGCTACCTCTATCTGAACTCTACCTGAGCTGCTGTTAAAAAAACCAAAATGAGTTTTTTATGAGTAAGGCTTGGAAGCTCATCTGGAAATATAGAGATTAAGGCAAGCCCTGGGTCAATGGAATGAGCTGAACTATAATTGAGGAGATCTTGAAACTCATTTTCTAACAGCATGGAAAATCAGCAGCACCCTTTAGACATGTGAACCGAAGAGCCTTGGATCCAGGACATATGCTTTGCCTCCCCCCCCCTTTCCTGTTTTGTTTGCAAAGAATAGCTTGTCAAGAATAATTTTATAAAGACTGAACAATGAATGAACTCCTTGAGATATATTCATTCTTGTCCTGAGCAACATGTATACTCTTAAAATGACACTAATGTATAAAATTCTCTGTGCAGTTATCTGAAACCTCTTGGACATTATGCATATTTGACACAATAATGTGCATACCACTAGGCAAAGTATAAGATTCTGTCAAGCAACAAACTTCAGATGTCTTTTGGAGGCTACACATATTGACTAGAGAAGGTGCACAATTCCCACTTTATGGGAAATTTAGATGATATTGTGTTTATGTAAATTCTCCATTGAGCATTAACTCCAACTATATCATAACTGAAAGTATGTGCCAAAAATGTTTCAAGATCTGTTTTCATAATCAACTGAGTTATGACAATGCAAAAGAAAATCATTGCATATTGTTTTGGATAGTATATTTGATTTACACAGCACCAGAGCTACAAGTAACTACAGTAATACCTCGCATTAACAAACTCAATGGGACCAGAGTGAGTACGTAAACCGAAAATGTCCTTAAAGTGAAGCATTACCTTTTACAGTAAAACTTTTTTTACCTCTCCTTCATGCGAAGCCTCAAAGCTCCGCGCTAAAGCCTCTGCTGCTGCGCTGCCGCCTCTCAGCTGATCACAATCATGCCTCCCAGCTGATTTGCGGTGGCGCGATCGTGTCTATTTCCACCCCCACGCGCTAAAGCCTCTGCTGCTGCGCTGCCGCCTCTCAGCTGATCGCAATCGCGCCTCCCAGCTGATTTGCAGTGGCGCAATCGCGTCTATTTCCACCCCCACGCACTAAAGCCTCTGCTGCTGCGCTGCCACCTCTCAGCTGATCGCAATTGCGCCTCCCAGGTGATTTGCAGTGGCGCGATCGCATCTATTTCCACCCCCACACGCTAAAGCCTCTGCTGCTGCACTGCCGCGCCTCCCAGCTGATCGTGATCGCGCCTCCCAGGTGATTTGCGGTGGCGCGATCGCGTCTATTTCCACCCCCACGCGCTAAAGCCTCTGCTGCTGCGCTGCCGCCTCTCAGCTGATCGCAATCTCGCCTCCCAGCTGATTTGCGGTGGCGCAATTGCGTCTATTTCCACCCCCACGCACTAAAGCCTCTGCTGCTGCGCTGCCGCCTCTCAGCTGATCGCAATCTCGCCTCCCAGCTGATCTGCGGTGGCGCGATCGCATCTATTTCCACCCCCACACGCTAAAGCCTCTGCTGCTGCGCTGCCGCGCCTCCCAGGTGATTTGCGGTGGCGCGATCGCATCTATTTCCACCCCCACGCGCTAAAGCCTCTGCTGCTGCACTGCGTTTCTGGAGAAATACAGGCATACGGAGCATGTACGTTATAGCAAGGTGACGTTAAGTGAAGCGACGTTAAGCGGGGTATGCCTGTATATTGTTTACTTCTCATGCTTGATTTCAATTTCTAGAGACAGACTGCATTTGCACATGTTCTAAGGTCTACCATGAATAAGCAATATGCTAGTGCATTCTGCTGAATTGCTCCCATTTTGTTCTGTTTTACCATCGCATGCAAAAAACTGTGTGGTTTGTTTGGGATAAACCATTAAGTGCTGATTTGGAGTCATAGTAAGCCAAGGCACACAGTTTGTTATTCCCAGCTCTTAGGAGGATGGATTGAAATGAAAGTGATTCATTAACATGTACTAGCATGACTTATGGCTTACCGTGACATGCAAATGCAGTCATTGCAAAAACCAAGCCCAGGATCATATATTAATTACATCTTAGTATGAGAAGGACTAAGAGATGCTGTCACTATTTTGGTTGACTCAACTCAGTAAATAAGGAATGGTGCAATCCAAGAGAACCTAG
The DNA here is from genome assembly GCF_030035675.1 of Rhineura floridana. Taxonomy (NCBI): domain Eukaryota; kingdom Metazoa; phylum Chordata; class Lepidosauria; order Squamata; family Rhineuridae; genus Rhineura; species Rhineura floridana. The sequence goes on from NC_084482.1 coordinate 41,887,990, forward strand.
ACAATATCTGAACTTTGCATCACACTGCCATGAATGATAATTAGAAGAATCTGGATATTAAAAATATAGAGCTGGATCCAGAGATCTGCCCATGGAATGTGTGAAGTCCTTTCTCTCACTGGTAGCCCCAAGACCCCTGAAAAGGCTCTCCAAAGGGACAGAGAATCCTAGGGGTTTTTTACACTATTAAATGTTTGCAGAGACAAGTGCTTTTTCTGGAACAGCAACAGGAGCAGCTGTGGGATACTGTCTTTATTTATCCCTGAATTAACCTATAAGAGATAACAGGTTTAACAGAACCTTCTCAAATGTAGGCAAATACTATATACAGTGCCATGCAAATGTAATCAGAACCCTGACCAATGCTCTCATATTACTGAATTACAAATGGTACATTGTAATTTTGTTCTGTATATTTTATTTTGAAACACTGAAACTCAAAATCAATTACTGTAAGGTGACATTGGTTTTATGTTGGGAAATGTTTGTAAGAAACATAAAAAACTGAAACATGTTGCTTGCATAAGTACTCAACCCCTGTGCTGTGGAAGCTCGCAAAGTACACAGATGTAAGAAATTGCCCTACCGAGGACACAATTACCTTACCACTGGCCTCCACCTGTGAAACATTAAAGTTACTGTCACACTGTCTTGATAAAACCCCCACTGTTGAAGGATCGTTGGTCAGGCTGTGGATCTGAAGGAAAATTAAGACCAAAGAGCATTCTACAGAAGTGAGAGATAATGCAATACACGTGCATAGATTAGGTAAAGGGTACAAAATAATATCCAAGTGTTTGGATAGTCCAGTGAACACAGCTGGATCAATAATCAGGAAGTGGAAGCTGCCTCACACCACCCAGGCACTGCCAAAAAAAGGCTGTCCCTCAAATCTCAGCACTCAAACAGGAAGAAGACTTGTGAGAGAAGCCACAGGGAGGCCAACATTCACTTTGAAGGAACTACAGAATTCAGTGGCTGGGAGGGGAGTAATGGTACTCTGAAAGCACACCTGGAGCTTGCCAGAAAGCATGAGAGTGCCCCAGCTGCAATGTGAGAAAAGGTTTTGTGTTCAGATGAGACCAAGATAGAGCTTTTTGGCCAAAATTCAAAGGTGTATGTGTAGCGCAATCCTAAAAATGTCCATGCCTCAAGACACACCATCTCTATAGTGAAGTATGGTGATGGTAGTGGTAGCATCATGCTTTGGGGATGCTTCTCATCAGCAGGAAATGGGCATCTTGTTAAAACAGAAGGAAGAATGGATGGAGCAAAATACAGGGAAATACTATGAGAACCTGCTTCAGTCCACTAAAAAACTGAAGCTTGGGAGGAAATTCACTTTTCAGCAGGACAATGATCCCAAGCACAAGGCTAAAGTAACACAGGAGTGGCTCAAGAACAAAGAAGTGAATGTCCTACAGTGGCCCAGTTAAATTCCTGATCTCAATCCCATTGAGAATCTGTGGCGCTCTTTGAAAATTGTGGTCCACAAGCAATGTCCAACCATCCTGAACAACATGGAGCGAATCTGCCAGGAAGAATGGGCCGAAATCCCTCCAACACTGTGTGCAAAGCTGGTACATACCTACCCTAAAAGACATAAAGCTGTTATTGCAGCGAAAGGTTGCTCCACCAAATATTAATGTGGGGGGTTGAATACTTATGCAAGCAACATGCTTTTTTATGTTTCTTACAAACATTTCCCAACATAAAACCAATGTCACCTTACAATAATTTATTTTGAGTTTCAGTGTTCCAAAATATCATACAGAATGTAATTCAGTAATATGAGCATTGGTCAGGGGTCTTTACAAGGCACTGTATATTCTAACAGTTGTTTTCAGGGAATCAACAGTTCACAATATAAATCCAATCTAAGGAATTTAGCTCTAATTTAAATAGATATGCCCTTTTCTTTCACAAATCTTTCTTCACTGGAATACAAGTCAATGAGCAGAAATGTAAAATATGCTTGATAATGCATTATGTGTAATTAGCAATAATTAAGGAGATGCTTACCATTTGCTGCAGCAAGAAAAGATTTGTTGCTACCCCGTGCTTTATTGGTAAGATCTTCTGTTACATCCATGTGCCGATGAATTTCTTCACACATTTCTTCCAGAGTTTTGCAGAGATCACCTTCCCAGTAATCTTTGTCAAGGCATTCAATTAATTCTGCCAGCTGGACTTTTGTGCTATAGTACCAGATTTTCTTCTCTTTTTCACACTCTGAATCTTCCTCTCTGTGACAGTATTAGAATAATTTTTTATGAGTCAAGATGAGGATGAAAGATATATATATATATACATACACATACACACACACACAAAAATATATATATATAAATCTTGGACAGAAACAGGAATGAGAAGAATAACTGACTTAATAACCAAAGGTCACTATACCATCTATTTTCAATTCATCAAAAACTAGCTATTATCAAACTCTTAAAAAGGCTGTTAGGATAAATAGTTGATAAAATGAATTTTAAAATTGCTTCCATATTTGAATTGCATAACAGTATGACTTGCTACATTTAAAACTTATCACAAAACACAAACCTTTTCCTCCCTTTCCCATACTCAAATAGTATATTTGTATACCATACTGCACATTTCTATACAATATTAATGCATTCCTATACAAAAGTAATTTCAATGACAATGTTTCAAAAATCAGCCACGGCATTATTATTGGAGGATAGGTATATCTCAATCAACATGTTTCACAGCTTCTCATGTACATCAGCTAAGCATACCTAAGAAAATTCTCCAGTGAATTAAAGTTTGATTCTCCATTAAGTCCTGTACAATAAATGAAGCTGGCCCAACTATTGATGAATTAAACTATAGTCTGAATTAGATGGTTTCCCAATGGTGCAGCATATATTCTATGACTCAGAAATAAATGAAATTGTTAATGTTTCACAATCAAATTCATTAAATGGGGGAGAGGGACGTAAGCACTTTGGATACAGGCATTGTTATTTTACATCAGAAGTCCAAATTTTAGCCAAACTTCCAGAAGAAATTTCCTGTCATCACTGATCCTGCCCACTCTCTGGGCAGGAGAGGATTTTGTTTCAATTGTCATGCTGAGGTTTGGAGGCACTCTGAAGCAGCAAGAAAACAATATTTCACTTTGGGTTGAAGAAAACACCACAAATATGTTTGTAAAAATTACAGTGCCATGAAAAAGTATTTGCCCCCTGTCTGATTTTCTGGGTTGTTGCTTTTTTTTTTTGGCACTGATTGTTGTCAGATCTTGAACCAAAACCTAATATTAGAGAAAAAGGAAGCTGAGTGAACAAACAACATAACATTTGATACTTATTTCATTTAGTTATTAAAGAAAGTTAGGGAACACCCAATGGTGAAAAAGTAATTGCCCCCCTATTAACTCAACCCAATGAAACCAGGTGTTTGAATACCTTGGTAGACAATCAGGTCTGCTTTGGGCCAGCCCTGCTCAATATAAATCTGACTAACTTTGGCCCTTGCCATCAGATTGAAGTTGCCAGCACACAGGTTCCAAAGCCACATCATGCCACGATCAAAAGAAATTCCTGAACACCTCCGGAAAACAGTTGTCGATGCATATCAGTCAGGAAAGGGTTACAAAGCCTTTCTAAGGCTCTGGGGCTCCACTGAACCACAGTCAGAGCCATATTGACCAAATGGAGAAGATTTGGGACAGTAGTTAATCTTCCCAAGAGTGGCCATCCTGCCAAAGTCCTTCCAAGAGTAAGGCATAAAATCATCCAGAAAGTCACGAAGGACCCGAGAACGATATCCAAGGATCTGCAGGCCTCTCTCGCCTCAGCCAAGGTCAGTGTTCATGACTCCACCATCAGAAAAACACTGTGCAAACATGGGATTCATGGCAGAGTAGCAAGGCGAAAACCACTGTTCACTAAGAAGTACATGAGTGCTCATCTAGAGTTTGCCAAAAAGCACCTGGATGATCCTCAAGAGTTCCAGAACAATGTTCTATGGACAGATGAGTCAAAGATGGAACTTTCTGGATGACATGGGCCCAGTTATGTCTGGTAAAAACCAAACACTGCATTCCACATGAAGAACCTCGTACCAACAGTCAAGCATGGTGGTGGCAGAGTCATGGTTTGGGGATGCTTTGCTGCATCAGGACCTGGACGACTTGCCATCACTGAAGGAACCACGAATTCTGTTTTGTCTCAGAGAATTCTATAGGCAAATGTCAGGCCATCTGTCCACCAGCTGAAGAGCAGCTGGGTCATGCAGCAAGACAATGATCCAAAACACACAAGCAAGTCTACATCAGAATGATTGAGGAACAAGAAATTTAAAGTTCTGGAATAGCCTAGTCCAAGTCCAGACCTAAACCCCATTGAAATGTTGTGGCAGGACATGCTCAAACACCCACAAATGTCGCTGAGTTAAAGCAATTCTGCATGGAGGAGTGGGCCAAAAGTCTACCACAGCGCTGTGAGAGACTGATCAGGAACTACAGGAAGTGTTCGGTTGCAGTCATTGCTGCTAAAGATGGCGTAACCAGGTTTTGAGTCTAAGGGGGCAATTACTTTTCCACATGGGGGCATTGGGTTTTGCTTAATTTTCTTTAATAAATAAACGAAGCAAGTATCCCATTTTTGTTTGTTCACTCAGGTTCCCTTTTCTCTAATATTAGGTTTTGGTTTAAGATCTGACAACATTCAGTGCCAAAAATATCCAACAACACAGAAAATCAGACAGGAGACAAATACTTTTTCACGGCCCTGTAGGTATGGTCTGAAAAAAATAATGCTCTTGCACTTTAACAGATCAACATTATATACTGGAGGAATAGCTCACTTTTTAAATTGAACATTATTATAAAAAGAAGCAAAGGTTGTATAAACACAAGAACCAAATAACAAACATACAACAAGATGAAAGTAAAAATGGAAGAATGTAAGAGATCCTTAATGGGCAAAGATGGTGGAGGAACTGGAGGCGGCCAGGGAGATTATCTTGTGCCCAACGGGGCTATACATCGGCCCTCTTTGCACATCATGGTGAGCAATAAATAATATTTTATCCAGAACAAGCAGCATGTTACTGCACACTGCTTGATCTCTCCCTGTCTGAAGCTGGGAAAAACAAACTATGAGGCGAGGCTTGGCTTAGCATTACATGTGAACCAGCACTCATCATAAATCACAAACACAAGTAATGCTAAGCCAAACCTCACAATTTGCTTCTCCCAGTTCCAAGCAGAGAGGAATGAAGCAGAAGAAACTGAGCAGTGTGCATGAGCATACCATTAGCACAATCCACTACCTACCATGACATGAGAATCAGACCAGTATCTCCATTATATTTTCTTAACAAATGGAAAGTATCAAGCTTCATCCTACAGTCATACAGAATGTTTTTCCCGAGTGCAAAGGCAGACATTTCTTTTAAGGATCAATTGTGAGAGCAAATTTCTCTTTCCTTGCTTGTACAAAGAGATAGCAGTAAGAAAACATCCTAAAGCATTTGTCTCTTACGTTTGGCTCCTACGTTTTGTGTATACATCCCCAGAATCATATGCAATTGTTTCAATGCTAATGATGCATACGCATACAAAATTGTATTTAAATTCTTGCATACCTCAGCATAGGATCTATATTAATGCAAAGAACCAAGTTGTATGAATTAAAGTACCTATTCTTTACCATATCTTCCAACATGTGGGTGTCTGCATGTCCTTCTGATGCAGTCTGTGTGTAGTCCAGGGGCTCAGTGGTAACTCAGTAGTAGAACACATGCTGTACATGCAGAAGGCCCTGAGTCCAACCCTTATTATCTCTAGTTAAAAAGGATCAGGTAGCAGGTTCAGATGCGAAAGACCTCTGCCTGAGATTCTGGAATGCTCCTGCCAGTCGGAAATGACAGTGCTGGGCTAAATGGGCCAATGTTCTGGCTTCTACCCTCAAAAGTAGTTTTTGCTGAATCATGTTTTATAGCAAGCATGGAGTTGCCCAGGGACTAGGCAGCTGAAAGCAGCACACTCTGGTCTCTGCCAGAAACCACGGCTCCTGGGAGACTGCTTTCTCTGCATCATGGCATGGTAAAGATCAGCCTGATCTTATTCTCTGGCCAGAAAAGGAGCAGCTTCAGCTTCCACCCTGCCAGAAAGAAAAGATAGCTACAACTGCCAGTTGCTTTGGGACTGTAGAAGGGAAAAGCCAAAGGAACAAGAGACTCCAACTGCTATTCAAGCAAGGACGCCAGCAAGGGAAGATCAGCCTGGCCTCCAACTGGATAGAAATGCCCACTTTTAGCTCACAACTGGGTTTTGGCCTTAAGAACTGGCCTCCCTGCCCTACTTCTCTCTCCACTTCCATTTCTTTTTGTGTCTTTGGAAGCCTGATGACACTGCCCATCCCTTTTAACTGATGTGATCCACTTTGGGAGACAATTATTGTCTGAAAAGTAGAATAAAAATATAGTAATAAATAGCTTGATGACAGATTTTTTCATTTAGACTTTAATATGGGAGAGACTAGTATTTCTAGAGCATCAATATAACTACATGTATGTCACCTTGTGTTCCATGATAGAAGAAAGGTGGGATACAAATTTAAGAAATAACTTTTTTTTAAAAAAGTAAATATCTTTAGTTTCTCCTTTTCTAAAATAGCCTGGTTAAAATTAATTTTAATACTAGCACATTATATCTACACTTTTATCTCTTTAAAAGCTTAAATCAATGGCTCTCTATCTAACATACTAGCCTAGTTCAATAGTAACACTAAACCATGGTCTAGCACAGCGGTTCTCAAACTTTTTTGGTTTGCGGCGCACTGTAAAACATATAAACATTTTCTGGCGTACCTCATGTACAAAATTAAAAATATATTAATATATTTTAAACTACGAATAAAAATAACTTAAACTATAGAAAACTATTACCCTATACAAATGGGTTTCTTCTCATTTTTAAAATATACTTTCATAATATTTGAAGCACACCTAGCCACCTCCTAGGGCGCACCAGTGTGCCTGGGCGCACCGTTTGAGAATCACTGGTCTAGCATTTTAAGGATGAAGCACAGCAAGTCTTGGGCTCGTAGGCTTCTCCACTAACACAGATTGAGGATGAGTTCAAAAGCTTCCTCTTCCATTCTTCATTAATAATAATAATAATAATAAACTTTATTTCTACCTCGCCCTTTTCCCAATAGGACTCAGAGCGGCTTACAACTAAAAACAACACCATTAAAACATACAGAAATATACAATTAAAATAGAATTAAACTATGAGAAAAATTAAAAATCATAAAACATACGTTAAAAACAGCGGACAATTTAAAATAATAAAATCATATACTGTAGACACCAATCCTATGATTGGCCACTACACTAATGGTCCACTTCCTATGTTGTGTGGAACGGATGTCCTGATAAAAAAAGGGAAAAAGATGGCGACTGAGGCGGATGCTTAGCAGGGAGCTCCGCGCTTCAACTTAAAAACATCTTTAAAAAAACTTCAATGCCATCAATACCATCATTATCGTCTGCCGGTTTGTCTGCCTGTCACTACGGGCTGAATATTGCTGCATACCTGGGGCCGTTGTCGCCGCCGTTACCCGCTGTTGTCGTCCTTGCGGGCTGTGCTGCCTGGGGCTTTGCTGCTGCTTGTGTGCGGGCGTCGTTGCTGGGTTGTGCCGCTGCCGCCGCCTGCCCGCTGCCGCCGCCTGCCCGCCTGCCGCTGTCGTGGTTGTGTTGCTGCCTGGGCGTTGCGGCTCTGTTTCATCGCCGCCGCTGCGGGCCGTGCCGTGCTGCCGGGGTGCCGTTGCTGCGGCGGTCGGGCCGCTCTTCGGAGTGCCGTCGCAGAGGCTGGGCCGTTGCTTTTCGTCGCGGCCTGTGCTGCTGTTACCGGCGCTTGCCCGCCCGTGTGCCGCTGCGGGCTGTGTCGCTGCCCGGGGCGCCGTCGCTGCGGCTGGTGCTGTCGCCGCCGTTGTTGCGGGCCCGCCCGTGTGCGGGCGTTGTGACCGCCGCCTCTGCCGCTGCGGGCTGTGCTCTCGCCCGGGTCGTCATCGTTGCGGCTTGTGCTGCCGCCGCCGCCCCCGCGGGCTGTGTCGCCGCTGGAACATCATCGTAGCGGCCGGGCCCATTGCTTTTCCACTGCTGCCGGGGCCTTCGTGCCGCTGTTGCTCGGACATTCTTTCGGCTGCTTCTGCCTGCTCCTTGTTGTTGTTTCATCGCTGGATCGTTGCTGCTGGGCTCCGTTGCTTCTGCCTGCTCCCATGTCTTTGTTTCATCGTGGCTTTCTGCCTGCTTGCCGCCACTCCATTCAAGTTCGCTGCTTAAGGCGTGTTTTACCCTTTTGGCTTGCTTACTTGTTTGTTTGTTTATTGGGTCGTGGGCAGATATTTTACAACTTTATTTGCAGATATTATTTATGGACGAAGTTTGATGCGGAGGAGTATTCTTAATACCGGCTGCTAGTGTTGAAGTTTGGGTGTATTTTAACTTGTTAGTTAGTTTGTTTGTTTAAGCATGTGAATGAGATTGTGTGGATGTGTTTGTGTGCGTTTATGTGTATTTTATGTGTTGTTGTGTGAATGTGCCTGTTGTGTTTTAGTATTTTTAAATATGTGCCTGGGAGAGCATATTTTGCATTTAACGGGGAGGCTTTCGGGGGCCCCAATTAGCGTAGTGACGGGTTATGGGAGGTATGGCGCTAGGAGGAGAACGTGCCAGGTAAGGGGAACTCGCCCCAGACAAGTTGTGTCTGTGCCTTGTTCTGGTTCTCCTCAAGGCCACAGAACTGCTGGTTGTTCTATCAGCCAGCCCTTAGATCTCCAGGTGCTGCTTTTGAATGCCAGGTCGGTATATAATAAATCCTCCCTTGTCCACGACTTAATTGTGGATGAGGGTGCCGACCTGGCATGTCTAACCGAGACCTGGGTGGGTGAGCAGGGAGGAGTTGCTCTCTCTCAGCTTTGTCCACCTGGGTATACGGTGCAGCACTATGGTAGACCTGAGGGTCGGGGAGGCGGGGTCGCTGTGGTCTATAGGAGTACTTTCTCTCTCACTAGGCATCCTGTCCAGATGGCGACTGGTCTAGAGTGCCTCCACCTTGTGCTGGGTCAAGGAGACAGACTGGGAATCCTGTTGGTGTACCGCCCACCTTGCTGCCCAACAGCTTCCCTAGCTGAGCTGACAGAGATAGTCTCGGAGGTATTGCTGAGGTCCCCCAAACTTGTGGTGTTGGGGGACATCAACATTCATGCCGAGACTGTTTTATCTGGGGCGGCTCAGGACTTCATGGCCTCCATGACAACCATGGGGCTGTCTCAATTTGTTACTGGCCCAACGCATGTATCGGGTCACACTCTTGATTTGATCTTCGCCACTGGTCATGGAAATGGTGATCTGGAGGTGGGGTGTTTTTCATCTACTCCATTGTCATGGACAGATCACCACCTGCTGAGTTTTAGACTTACGACGACTCTTTCCCTCTGCAAGGGTGGGGGACCTATTAAGTTGGTCCGCTCTCGGAGGCTTATGGATCCTATTGGTTTTCAGACGGCTCTGGGAGTTTTTCCAGCTGATAGTACTGGCGCTCCTGTCGAGGCCTTGGTCGAACTGTGGAATACGGAGATGGCCCGGGCTATTGACACGATTGCTCCCGCGCGCCCTCTTCGATGCAGAGCTCATACAGCTCCGTGGTATACCCCGGAGCTGAGAGTGATGAAGCAAGAGAGAAGGAGGCTGGAGTGCAGATGGAGACGAACTCCAGACGGATGCAGTTATGCTTTGGTAAGTGCCTCTACTAAGTCGTATATAAAAGCGGTAAGGGCGGCGAAGAAGTTTCACTTCGCTGCCTCTATCAGGACATCTCTCTGCCGCCCTGCAGAGCTTTTTAGGGTTGTACGAGGACTCTTACATTCTGGTCCTCGAGATACTATTGAAACATCTGAAGCTCGCTGTAACGACATCGCAGGGCACTTCCAAAATAAAATCGCATGCATCCATAGGGACCTAGACTCCGATGTTATGACAGACGAATCCATTGAAGTGTCCAGAACACGGTCTTGTCTTTCATTATTGGATGAGTTTCAGTTGGTGCAGCTTGAGGAAGTGGACAAGGTACTTGGATTGGTGCGGGCGACCACGTCTGCTCTAGATCCTTGTCCATCTTGGCTAGTGAAGGCTAGCAGGACTACTACCACCGGCTGGGCCAAGGAAGTGATAAATGCCTCCTTGAGTGAGGGAGTAGTCCCTAGTAGCCTCAAGGAGGCAGTAGTAAGACCTCTCTTAAAGAAACCTTCCTTAGACCCAGATGACCTGAACAACTATAGACCGGTGGCAAATGTCCCCTTTTTGGGCAAGGTTCTGGAGCGGGTGGTTGCCGGTCAGCTCCAGGTGCTCTTGGATGAGACCGATTATCTGGATCCGTTTCAATCCAGTTTTAGGCCTGGTTTTGGCACTGAAACAGCCTTGGTCGCCCTGTATGATGACCTTTGTCGGGAGAGGGACAGAGGGAGTGTGACTTTGTTGATTCTCCTTGATCTCTCAGCGGCGTTTGATACCATCGACCATGGTATCCTTCTGGGGAGACTCGCGGAGTTGGGAGTTGGAGGCACTGCTTGGCAGTGGTTCCGCTCCTACTTGGCGGATCGTCACCAGAAGGTAGTACTTGGGGAACATTGCTCAACTCCTTGGACTCTCCATTGTGGAGTCCCTCAGGGGTCGGTTTTGTCTCCCATGCTTTTTAACATCTACATGCAGCCTCTGGGTGCCGTCATCAGGAGTTTTGGAGTGCGTTGCCACCAGTACGCTGATGACACGCAGCTCTATTTCTCCTTTTCATCTTCTACAGGTGAGTCTGTGGATGTGCTGAATCACTGCCTGACCGCGATAATGGACTGGATGAGAGCTAATAAACTGAGACTGAATCCAGACAAGACTGAGACACTGTTGGTGAATGCCTTCCCTGCCCAGATGGTGGATGCTTACCCTGTTCTAGATGGGGTTACACTCCCCTTGAAGGAACAGGTTCGTAGTCTTGGGGTTCTTTTCGATCCTTCCTTGTCTCTGGAGGCGCAAGTGGCCACGGTGGCAAGGAATGCATTCTACCACCTTCGGTTGGTAGCCCAGCTACGCCCCTATGTGGACAGGGATGACCTCGCCTCAGTTGTTCATGCTCTGGTAACTTCTAGGTTGGATTACTGTAATGCGCTCTACGTAGGGCTGCCCTTGAAGACAGTTCGGAAGCTTCAGCTAGTGCAAAACGCAGCAGCCAGACTGCTGACGAGGACCAGCCGGTCAGCGCATATAACACCTGTTCTGGCCCATTTGCACTGGCTACCTATTTGCTTCCGAGCCAGATTCAAGGTGCTGGTTTTGACCTATAAAGCCTTACATGGCATGGGACCGCAGTATCTTGTGGAACGCCTCTCCCGCTATGAACCGACCCAGTCACTTCGCTCAGCGTCTAAGGCCCTCCTCCGGGTACCAACCCATCGGGAAGCCCGGAGGACAGTTACTCGATCTAGGGCCTTTTCTGTAGTGGCCCCCGAATTGTGGAATAGCCTCCCCAAAGAAATACGCCTGGCGCCGACGCTTCTATCTTTTCAGCGCCAGGTTAAGACCTGGCTATGCTCCCAGGCATTTTAAAGCGTTTAATGTTACAATTTTAAATCTCTTTGTTTCAGTTTATTTATTGTGATATTTTGTATTTCTGTACTTTTAATCTTTTGTACACCGCCCAGAGAGCTATTCACTATGGGCGGTTTAAAAATGAAATAAAATAAATAATGACATTTAATCTTGGTCGTTCTCTATCCCAAATGCCCGTTGAAATAAAACAGTCTTTACTTGCTGCTGGAAAGACAGTAAGGTGGGCGCTAATCGCACCTCACTCAGAAGGGAGTTCCATAGCCTAGGGGCGGCCACCGAAAAGGCCCTTTAGCCCTACATATGAACTCTAAACTGTGCTTCATCTTAACCACGGTTATTAAAACCAAGTCACTTTCTTAAAGTATGGTTTGAAGTTGATTTGTTCCCATTAACCATATACAGAACTAACTGCAGTTTGTTGGGTTTGAACATCACAACAAGCTGCAGTAAGTTAAAATTAAAACAAAAAGCTTCCAAATGCCTCCTCATAGCCACCCAAGAGAACTAGGGGATAGTGTGTGAGCCCAAGGCACACTATGACTTGTCCTATACCATTGTTCAGCATTAAGCACTAGCACAGCCATTAAGATACAAGCTGCTTTTCTAAATAAATTAAACATTGTGAAGAAAATGGGTCCCATCCAATGCTGCTACTCTACTAGCACAGCAGACTTCCAGTTAAACAACTGAACTTTCCCTTCTTTCCAGTGCCCCACACACCCTCAAAATCTGCTCCAGAGAGTTCGAGGACTCTACAGAGCAGATTTTGAGGGTTTGCAGGGAAAGGTGAGGAAGGAAAAATCCTGCTGCATGAGTGGAACTTCATTCATGCAGCACTGGATACAACTTTTTAAGGATAAATATTCTAAATATGACACACACGTTCTTTTGTGATTATGTGCTTGGAACTGGGAGGTTAAACTGGTAAATAAATCATAAGCACTGGGATTTAATCCCTAGCTGCAAGAGATATGTATCACTAGAAAAATCATATACTGTGCCCATCCGGATAATACTGTACACTACAATTCCTATTTTTCTGCTCTTGAATATGAGCTCTGCAATTAGCTCCATTCTCAAATTGAGAATATTCACTCTCTACAAAGATATTCCTTTTTATCTTATGAAAATAACCTACTCTGCCCACTAACTTCCAGCTCTTGTTTCTGACATACATAATAAGCAAATGGATCCATTAAGTAACAGGCATACCATGTAAGATTTTCTAAAATTAGTTTTTAAGAAAAGTAAATTCTCCTAGATAGTATAAATGCTCTATTTAGTTGTAAACAAATTCATTTTAGTAGTTTGGTGAATCATACAGTATACATTTGTTTAGGAAAAACATCAAGCACCAATGATATTTGAAGCAGCTTGGTTTATATCAATTTATCCTGCTTTGTCAAATACTTTTTGTATACTTATAACTAAGACAACAGCTGGACAGCGGAAGCATATGGCTGCAATGTCTTCTGGTCTTGATTTTTTCCTATTTTTTATGCTATCACTTGAATTTTCTTTTGCCTTTCATTTTCAACACTTGTTCTAAAACAAGTGTTGCATCTGTTCCTGCAGCAACAATGGAAGGTTAAACAATGGAGTTAAAGCCCCCTCCCCCCAAAAAAATCTCTCTGATCTTGTTTTCCTGGATTCATCTTTTAAGAGGGGCTTTAATTTCCAATTTCATTTAGAGAAGGATCATGTGACAAACTTAACATGAGTTGCGTTGTTGCAGAATCCAATATATGTATGGGACCAATCTTACACTCTTTCTTTGTATCAGTGTCAGATAGGATATATTGTCTTAATGGCTTGAATTCAGGGTTCCCATGAGCAGATGTCCACTCAAGGGACATTCCCACTGGAGAAAAGGGAGAGAGATGATGCCTACTTATTCTTATTCTTCCCCTGCAGCCTCCTGAAAAGCTATTCTGGAGGATTCCAAACAGTTTGGTAGATGGAGCAGGGGCTGAGGAAAAGGGGGAAGGAAATAGGCGAAAAACTGCCATCTCTTCCTCCAGCAGGACCTCCGCTGGATCTCAGCCACTTCCACAAATAGAAGGAGCCCTTCCTTTCATTGAAGGGCAACCCTGAATCCACCCCATGTAAGCAACTCTTTTGTACAAAAGAGATGAGAACATTCCCTATCTATAAAATATAATAATGTCCAAATATCAGACAGGCAATGATGTAGGATGGAAAATATTTTGCTACTTATTTGTCAACAGAAATTTTCTCATCTCTAAAATTTTCATGTTATTAATTAGCAAATTATAAATGGATTCAATACCAATGCAATGAGGCAATTCCAAAGTTGCAGATGACTTTTGTAGTTGACTATGGGTTGTATTCAACTAAGTCCCACTCAGAGGAGACCCTCCAAAATTAATGTACCTAAGTTAGTCATGTCTATTAACTTGAATGGATCTACTCTAAGTAGGACTGCACTGAATACCATCCTATAATTTCTGTAAGTTTCAGGTATAATAGGACGGGAAACTTTTATCAAAAAGAACTGAACCACCAGACTAAGAGCATAAAAATAAACAGGAAAGGACATAGCACACTGAGGGCTTTTCTTCTTAGATGACAGGGTAGAATGGAAAAACACAGCACACAAAAATACGGAAGAATGAGAAATGCTTGAAGAGGCAAAATAATTCCCATTGTATGTTTGTTTTCTAATGCCAATGGATCATTTGGATGTTGGAGGAACTTACCAAATTGTTCAAAAGGCACCATACTGAATGTGAGCAACTACAATCTTTGGGCACACAGAAAGTTTATAAAGCTGTGTTTTATTGTTACAAAGTACAAGCGTGTTTTCTTCCGAGCCCAAGTTCCACTTACTGAACACTAACAAAATGTCTGTCAATATGATGGGCAGTTATGTGAAGGGAGGGCCCATGTACTACAGGAGTAATGAAGGGTACAAGTGTAAGAATGCGCAATATATCTGTGCACTCTCCACACAGACACAATACATACTCCCCTCAGGAATCCTGCAAATAAAGGCTGGCCCATTATAGTAATGTGTCGCAGACCAGTTGCAATGCTGCCCCCAAATGCAATGCTTTATTTTCCCCTTTTGGATGAATGACAGCCACCTTCTTGTAGGGGATAAAGTAAAGTGGTGTACTCAGGAGTACCATTAGGGAAAGAGGCGAAGCCTATCCTCTGCCCTTTGTGACTCCAATGCCTGGGCTGGTGCTAGTTTTTGATATGTCTCTTCTTTCAGATAACTTAGTCCTAATGACTGCAAACTAAGCAGGCTATGTTTTTCATCTGGATACCTCTAGTCTAGCCCAAAAGTGTACTGAATTGTGCTGGAGTTCTCAGAACTGGCTTCCATATATGCAACTATCTAGACCACAGGTTTTTAACCTGGGGTGCAAGGTACTTTTTCTAGGGCTGCGAGGCGTTAACTATACAACCAAAGATTTTGGAAAACGGTCATTTATCTTAGCTAAGATAGACTAAAACACACATTAAAATAAAATAAAAATAAAAGATGAACAGTATTTTTTCAGGGGTGAGAGAGCATATTTTGGAAATCCAAGGGGTGCTGGCAGTGGAAAAGGTTAAGAACCACTGATCTAGACAAAACCCTAAATCACAACTAAACAAGCTCCCTCAAGTGAATTCTCTCCTATCAAGTTACAAAGTGTTACAAAGTGTAGGACAGTATAATGGCCATGATAGTAACTCAATAGCTACAGTGCCATGCAAAAGTACTCAGACCCCTGACCAATGCTCTCATATTACTGAATTACAAATGGTACATTGTAATTTCATTCTGTATGGTATTTTATTTTGAAACACAAACTTAAAATCCAAGTGTTTGGATATCCCAGTGGATCAATAATCAGGAAGTGGAAGCTGCCTCACACTACCCAGGCACTGGCAAGAAAAGGCTGTCCCTCAAAACTCAGCACTCAATCAAGGAGACTTGTGAGAGAAGCCACAAAGTGGCCAACAATCACTTTGAAGGAGCTACAGAGTTCAGTGGCTGGGAGTGGAGTAATGGTGCACTAGTCAACTATATCAAGAGCTCTGCATAACACTGGCCTGTATGGGAGGGTGGCAAGAAAGAAGCAGCTACTCAAAAAGTAACATCTGAAAGCACATGTGGAATTTGCCAAAAGCATGATAGTGCCCCAGCTGAAATGTGAGAAAAGGTTTTATGGTCAGATGAGATCCAAGATAGAGCTTCTTGGCCAAAACTCAAAAGTGCTATTTGTGGTACAAACCTAACACTGCCCACACCTCAAGACACACCATCCCTACAACGAAGTATGGTGGTGACAGCATCATGCTATGGGGATGCTTCTCAGCAGGAAATGGGCATCTTGTTAAAATAGAAAGAGGAATGGATGGAGCAAAATACAGGGAAATACTGCAAGAGAACATGTTTCAGTCCACTAAAAAAACTGAAGCTTGGGAGGAAATTCACTTTTCAGCAGGACAATGATCCCAAGCACAAGGCCAAAGCAACACTAGAGTGGCTCAAGAACAAAAAGGTGAATGTCCTCCAGTGGCCCAGTCAAAGTCCTGATCTCAACCCCGTTAGAATCTGTGGTGGTCTTTGAAAATTGTGGTCCACAAGCAACCTCCAACCAAACTGAATGACCTGGAGCGAATCCACCAAGAAGAATGGGCCAAAATCCCTCCAACACTGTGTGCAAAGCTGGTGCATTACCTACCCTAAAAGCTGTTATTGCAGCGAAAGGTGGCTCTACCAAATATTAATGTGTAGGGATTGAATACTTATGCAAGCAACATGTTTCAGCTTTTTATGTTTCTTACAAACATTTCCCAACATAAAACCAATGTCATCTTACAATAATTGGTTTTGAATTTCAGTGTTTCAAAATAAGATATCATACAGAACGAAATTACAATGTACTATTTGCAATTCAGTAATATGAGAGCATTGGTCAGGGGTCTGATTATTTTTGCAAGGCACTGTATCTTTGACTTTTGTCATGTCTCTTCTGCACACATTTCTCTTACACCAGCACTCTAGGGCTCCCATGGTGGAAACTTCCATGAAATGAGATCCAGTTCTCTACAATCAAATTTTCTGTATTCAGCACCATAGTGCTGTAGCAGACTTAAAACAAACCAGTACTGAGCCATATCAATAACTGGCCCATTCCTCAAAGCTATGGTCTAAAATTACACTAAATCACCCTTGCAAGTACATCCATACTGACAAGCCTACATTTTTTAAATTAGCTGCCTTGTCTCAAATATCAGGGTTAAGATGTTTCATTCTAAAATAAAAATTCTTCTATTTCACAAAAACACTTTCCTTGTTGCCTACAGGCAATTTTTACTCACCACAGGTGAGTAGACAAATGGCTATTTACAAGCCTATAATGAATCTAATAGGAATCAATGTGAGTTTGTCTTCAGCGTAAATTAAACTATTCAGGAAGCAGATATGTTCTCTGAAATCCAAAGTATCTTTTCTTGCCACAGAACCTTACTGTACTTTAACATATTAGTTGTAAGAACACATGCTTACATATCAATGTGGGATTTCACAGAGACAGCAAGTTTCCAGGGAAAGTCTAATGGCTGATACATACAAAATTACAAGACCCTTCCAAATACAAATTAGGATGAAACTACATAAAAACTAAAATTTCATGCCAGATCGCCTCTCATAGGGTTTTTACTGCAGGAAAACACACTGAAAAAGCTGCCATCTAGTACAGAGTGTCATATAGTTCTAGAAAAATGAAGGGATTTTACCACCGCATTAGATACAGAGATCTATTAGCTTTTTTTAGTTTTGGCAAATTATACACCTATCAGTTAAATTCAGGGTATTTTCCACAGAAAAGGCACTAAATATGATACTAGGCATAAAATTCACCTTCCTGATAAGGAAGTTTCTGACTCTCTTTTTTAAAGTAAAGTTTCATAATGTATAGTTACAAAGATTTTCTTGAAAGTGTGAGAACAATGCCTACTGAAATCTCAGAAGCCAGAAAACGGACAGAGTAAGGTTTTCAGAGTTGGGGAGTGGGGTTTCCCTGTCTTTATCCCTCCTCAACTAACAAAACCAGCATAAATTTTATAGAATGGGAGGAAGGATGAGATATTATTATTATTATTATATGGTTTTATTCTGTGTTTATATATGTTGTGATGTAAACTGCTTCGTGATGTCTCCCTGGAAAGCGGTATATAAATGTTTTAAATAATAAATAAATAAATAAATCATCATCATCATCATCATCAATAATAATAATAATAATAAAGGTTAATTTATTGTTGTTATTATTATTGTTACTATTATTGCTATAATAAATTAATCTAAAAGGAAATTTTAATCCAGTCTATTTACATAATGTATGTTACAGTGGCGTATCCAAGGAAGTGCTAGGTTATGCATCGTGTCAGTGCAAGGATTTCCACTTGCACAATGGGACTTCTCCCCTCCTTCCACCATGAGCCCTCTAAATCTGTTCTAGGGGTTCCCCAAACCCTCCACAGATTTGGGGAAGGTATGGCGTGGAGAAGGGGGGAAAGTCCCATTGCACAAGTGGAAATCCTTGCACTGATGGGAAATGTTGGTTGGAAACTGCCCACAGAATCCAATTTTTCTTGATGATAATCTTGACTGCCTGAACACAGAATTTAGTTTAGCATGTCCATGGCATACACACAATCTTCATTCTATTCTGTACCAGTAGTAGCTGCTAAAGGAGGAACCTAATTGCCACACTAAGGCAATTTAGAATAAGAACAAGGCTAGGTGAGCTTTGGGCTTGCATGCTCTCCCCACTTCATTCATTCTTAATCTGGGGCAGAATTGGCTTCCTTCAAAGAAACCACAGTTAACAGTAAATACAGTTTGTTCAGACAAAAAAGTAAGAAAAATATTACAAAAAAATAGAAGTATAAACTTCAGAACTTTTCCTCACAGCCACACTGGAGGAGAGGAAGGGACAATGTGAGCCCCAAAGCCCAAGTTCATTCACGTTACCCTAAACTATGGTTTAGCACAGGGATGAGAACATCAGTTGTGGTATCAGATGTGGATCAGGTGAAGGCACAGCTGCGAAGGAACAATCAGGAGTATTAAAGTACCACCACATGTCCCAATCTAACTAGCACCTCTCCTTCCGCCATGAAACTCCTATATGTGCCAATCTGCCTCAAACTACACCTATGGGGTCATAGAATCAAGCATAATAGGGCTGTCCAAGGCCTTTGCGTTCTCCTAATTTCTCAAACACTACTGAGGAGCTCTGCTTCAATAACTCTGCAAGATACTAGCATACTATGCAAGCTTTAAGGTGCTTGGGTTGGCTTCTAGCACTGTGCTGCAAGACGTAGTGTTGCATGGGCACACTGACCCTTGACCCTGATTTTTGGCACTCGTGCAATCAAGTGTTGATTTCCTAATTGTTCCGTAACAGTAGAACTGTTACAATGATAATGTATTATTTGCACATGACAGTAAAGAATTTCACCATGTACTGTTATCTTTAGAACTACAAGCTTTTTATAATTAGCATTGGCTAGCTTGAGAATACAAGACTAATTAGTAACAGAACTCCAGGCAAATTGTAGTGCCCCTAGTTTTAACCACTGCTGCTGTAGACCGAGCATTTAACCACAAGTGCATCACACAGGGGAAGGAAATCTTAGATTTAACCCATTTCTAAGCCTTCTCAAATTCCATAGTTTTTTCTCCCTTGCAACAAATACTTCAAACATTCAACTTGGCCAATCATGGTTAAAACAAGTGGAACAGAAACCCCTCCTTTGCAATCTATTTTTTTTTCTGTCCAAAGCTATAGTTTATTTATTTATTAAATTTATATGAAAAAATCACACTTGAAAAAAGCATTTTTACAATGCTTGAAAAGGTCTCCTACCATCACTTCAGAAAAATGTATTAACTGAACAGACAGGATGGAACAAACACCCATGGTATTCTGACACCATCTGCAGAAGGAAACACTAAAGGAAGGTATGGTTTGTTACTCATTGGTTTGACTTCTAAATTCTTCAAATTACTGTTTTATAAGTTAGAGGATGTGAGAATTGCATTGCTTCAAAAGTTGCTCATTTGCCCAATACTGATAACTGTAGTTGCAATTTTTATTCTTCTAATAGATACTCTTAAAAGAAAATCACATTTTAAATTTTATTCTTAAAAGAATCAGTGATTTCACCCTTGGACTTTTGTTGGTATTTCATCTTATTAAAATGGAAAACACACTTCTAGCAGTTTGGAATCTTTTATGATGCATTCCAAATTTCAGGCTTCTAAAATCACGTATCTACCAAAAATGAATTTGCACTCTTAAGCTCTGCTGCTTTGCATCAACACCCCATAGCAGCTCTGTTGCATTTGGAGATTTGTAAAGGCATTGCCTGGGCTTGAATTTAGAAGTTAAGAACAAGATAAGGGAATAACAGTTCTACAAAGTACTAAAGATACAGCAGTATTGTCAGGGTCCAACAAACTGTCACTTTGGAGAAACATAAGTAATACCGTTGTAAGCTAATTCCTCCAAAAAACTTTCCTGAAATGAATACAACACAATTGATCTTATGTTTCCAATCCAAAACATCAATTGTGAGCCATTGCAAATAGGACCCTGTATTTTTCATTGCATCTCCATACTGCATTCCATCTCCAATCCCCAAACAGCAGTGTAACTTGTTTCATCTTACATGGAGATATGAAACAAATTTTGGCCTCAAATTAAAAAAAGCTGACACGGAAAATCAGACATGCACCACCAGTATGTTACTGCGCTTAGAACATTTACTTACATAACAATCCTCCTGTTCAGAAACCAGTATTTCCGCCTGTTTCTGTCATATCCAATAGGTTCATGTCGAATGTATGGTTTATTTTTTTGGATTTCAGCAATACAGTCCGTTACACCAGGCACCTTATGTGCTACACAAACTTCACACTGCCATTCATCTTCAGGTACCTCTTCAAGAGGTGGCTTCACACACTCTAAGTGGTACACAGCTGAGCAAGTTTCACAGCAAAGCAAATCCCCCAGTTTGTGACAAACTCTACAATGGTCATCATACTGTATAACACCTTCTGACATTAATTCCTCACGTGCAATGTTTGTTGTAAGAAATTGATCCACTAAAAACTGCAGAACTTCAATTTTATTCTCAACTGGTCCATAAGGATAGTCCTCTGCCTCTTGAAAAGGAAGAACATGATGATATTCCTTGTCACTCTCACAATAAACCCGCAGAACCTCGGGCCATGTCATCCCATCTATGAAATACAATGTGGAATTAACGCTATCTTTGAGGTCAGCAGGTCCAAAGGTAGTATTTGAAGTGTCTTCTTCACGTAAAACAGCTTTTAAAAGCACTACATGCATCTCTGCCATAAGTGTACACTGCTCCTGACTTACTAGAGCAGCACAGAAGTCCTCAAAACGAAAAGGGGACAAGCGTAAGACAGTGCCAAAGTTCCGCAGTACCTCATAGATGGCAATAACATTCATTATATGCTCTTTAGGCACCATTAAGTCCTCTGAGGATTTGGGTAAGTCAAGAGAAGGGATGTCTTTTTCTTCCAATATTGGAGAACGTGGACGATGCACTCTTTGTCTTCTTCTACCTATAAATGGAAAGAAACAAGAAAACATTTATTAACAGGAAACAGAGTATTATGGTATGTATTTATTTAGAATATGTATATAGTGTTTATGCAGATATATCTTCTGATTTAACCTTCACTATGACACAAACAGAATTCCATTGTCCCAATTCTTACGAGACCCAATTATTATGAATACCTTATTAAATAATCATTGTTACTGTTTGTATTCTTGAGACACTAGAATCTATGTTATGTCCAACAGTACACAGTTGACCATGGAGTATGAGTACAATTTAAATTATTTCTATCTTTTGCTGAAGGTACTCATCCATATTTTATGCAATATGTTATGCTGATGACAAAAAGCTGCCTAATTCTGAATAGTTTTCATGTTAAATCCCCTTGGATGTGAAAGTGACTTGCCCTTCCTGTTGTTCTGTTGCTGCTGCAATACCCAAAGAGGAACATGCACAAGAAAACCTATGCAAATTGCATGTGCATCCAAAGCTTTAAAATCTTTCCTAAATTCTCTTACAGGCATTAGAGCAAAAGCTTAACAACTGAATGTACCAAGCATTTCCACATATTCAGGTAGTGGTAGTTGATGTAGCATTCAAAGCCTGTTTGAAGAAAAGTAAAAGGCCTTTGAAAAAATCAGAATATTCAACTGACATCAATTTTTTCAGAGATTTCTCTCATAAAGTGCACCAAAGAATCCCTACACTTGTATTGTTGTTAAATTTCAAAGTTAAGTTTTGGACAATTTGTCACGAACCAAGTTTACTGGAAATGTCACTGGTACAGGAGTGTAATTTCTGCCTTTAAACATTTCTCATGCCAAGTTTGCAGACTCTTTCTCCCCTCTGGATTGCAGTCATAGGTTATCACTAGTTTCAAAATACATAAGTGATTTGTTTACAAGCTATCTTTGCAGATATTTCAGAAATCAAGTTTACACTTAATTTCACTCTGTTAACATCTCTGGGCATCTCACATATTAATGACAGCAATACCCAACCGTCTCTTGTTAACTGTCCAACCAATATTTCACACTAAAAGTTGTGTAATTATCTTAAAATAAACATCAATTTAAAATGGCCAAACAGCTTTTAACATTGAATGTATTGCAAATATTTAAGATATTGCTATTTTTAAAAATGTTTAATCTTTTATTGGATTCCATCAGTAAGAAATCATATTGTCAAGATACCTACCATGAAGATAACATTTAGTTACTGGAAACAGAGGCAACTGATTTTTTTTTATATACATACAACATGTTTCTATTAAGATGTACAGGAAGAGGTAATACCATTAGCAGCATTGTTATTTAAATTCTCAACGTTATGAACTAAAGTGATACTAGGGTGAACCTTCTTAATATCTTCAAATTATTCAAAGATTTTGGAGGATCAGACAGAAGCAATTTTTCCAATGAAATATTCCAATAATATTTCAATTCAACTGCCTAAAATGACAATTAGTAGTTTTCCATTTTATGTAAAGATTGCAAATTAACTGGTTTCATGATGATACTTAACATGTAGGCTTTAGTATGCTTTCATTTTATACTAGGCAAAACAAAGATTAAGACCTTCCATTAAAAATGAGACCAATAGCTAACAACCCAGGTGATCAAGAGTAACATTCACATGCTCAAAATGGCTTTCAATCTTTGGGGCATAAACAAAGATTTATTTTATTTTACTTATTAAATTTATATCCTGCCCTTCCTCCCAGAAGGAGCCCATGATAGCAAGGAATGATATTATTCAATTCTCAATACAAGTTTTTGCATTTCATAGTCACAACTAGAGACTGAATACCTACATGACAAACTCATCTGATCCATGGCCTGGTGCAGTCAGTCACAATACTTAATGCTAACTCTGGTTAAGATCTCAAATGCACCAAACCGATCTGTCCTGATACCCACCCTTGAGAGACAACACTGAGACTTGATTGTCACATGAGGAAATGGTCTTAATAATGGTTGGTTGAGAAAGCCAACCCAAAATTAAATGATGTATCTGTAAGGGGCCACTACTGGAGTTTCAAATTCTGTTACTCCAAATGTTCACATATGCTTGCTAGCCAGATGGTGCAGTCAAACTAAAATGCGACTGTTAGCTGATATTATAAGCTGGTCTCTTTTCAAATAACAAATTCAAGAAAAATAATTTTTGACAAAATTATTTAAAATATTCCAGTCAGGAACTGTGGCTGTACCTAAGATCAGACGAAATACAAGCTTCCATTAAAAACACATAACGTCTCTGAACTTTCAATTGGTTGAGAATATCCCTCCTGGACATACAAGCATGACAAAATCATGATCAATTTTTAACAAGATGAGTTCTATCAAACTGTGTCCTTCTACTGACAGAAGGCCCTTTGATCCAATTTTGGTTTATTTCCCCCTTCCCTTTGCAACCCTTGTACCACCACCAACCAAACGCTGATCCAGCGGATTGGGGGCACCATTTAAAAGTCTGTGAGAGTTGGCTCAGGAGGCTGCAAGAGAAAGGTGGGATTTGTCCAAATACCTCCTCCCCCCTTTCCGCTCATGGGAGTAGCTCAGTCTCTAGTTGTCACTGTGAAACACAAAAGAGCCTCAGCAGAGGGGAGGAACATGACTGGCAGGGCCGGCTCCAAAGAACGGCCAGGTGGGGCCCTGGCCAAGTGCCCCTGGGGCTATAGGGGCCCCTGAGGGGCCCTCTGCTGCCCTTCTGCAATTCACAGCAGGATTGCTGCCGCATATTGCAAGGTGGGAGTCCCCACCATTCCCTCGCTCAACCTACCTTTCTCGGCTCTGTTGTGTGGCTGCGCAGAGTGTGCGCAGCGCTGCCCTTAACCAACATGCCAGCCAAGATTTCCCTAAGGGGCTGAAGCCTCTGCTGCCATCTTGGCGGATGGCACTCATGAATGCTACGTTCACACATCCCTGCCATCAGCCAAGATGGCAGCAGAGGCTTTAGCCCCTTAGAGAAACCTCAGCCGCCATCTTGGTTAAGGGCAGCGCTGTGCCTGATGTGTGCACAACTGCACAACACAGCCAAGAAAGGTAGGTTGAGTGAGGGAATGGCGGGGGCTCCAAAGCTCCCGCCCTGAAATACTCGGCAGTGATCCTGCCACGAATCGCTGAAGGGGAGTGCCAGGACAGGCTTGTGCCCAAGGGCCCTGATAGTTCATTAGTACTACCACTGTTCACAAATATTAGGCAGGCGCCATCTCTGCTATCTTTTCGGCGCCTTTTGAAGACTTTCCTCTTTCAACAAGCCTTTTAGGTTGAGACCTATCCTAGTCTGCATCTGTTAGAATTGCTTAATATGTTTTTAATAATGTTTTTAACCCCTTTTTAAAGTTGTTGTTGTTGTTTAATGTTTTTAATGCTGTTTTGTTTTAATGTATTTTAAGATCTGTTTTTATGATGTTTTAACATGTTTTTAGTGCTTTGTTTGCCGCCCTGGGCTCCTGCAGGGAGGAAGGGCAGGATACAAATTAAATAATAAATAAATAATAAATAAAACATTATAATTAGTTTTTAACAGCCAGATATGAAAAAATGGACAAATTTAAAATTATCCCATAAACTTAAAAAAACTTTATAAACTGTATCTTCTTAAAAGCTCCCTAAGTGATATACTGTATTTTAAAAAGTTTTAAGACCTTTTAAAACTGCAATATTAAAACAAAACAGTTTAATAGTATTGCTGCTGCTGCTATTTTATCCCTGATCATAATAAGCCTGATGCCTTTCACCATTTTTCTAAAGCTTAAAAGGTTAGATCTAGCACAGACCTTCTTTAGGGAGGGCATCCCACCTCTACAGTGCCAGATACTTTTCCAAAAATAATATTCTGATTTTTTAGGCCTTTGAAAAAAGACTATTCCAAATAGTTCCAACACATCATTTTTACAGCCATCGTTTTCTAGAAGTGGCATTGAGTTTCTTCATGAGGAGGCATCTACGTTCATCTTGCACTCCTAATGTAGCTGGGAGTTATTTAAGGTGTTGATTTAGAAATAAACTGCTGCAAAATTTAGGATAGATCGCAGTGTGGAATCTCATGTTTGAATTCTACCAATCCTGCATAAAAATAAACCTCCCTGGACACAGAAGACTAGCATGGGTTGCCTATCTAATTAGCTGTGAATTGTTCAGAGATGTGCTGTTCACACATGCATGTTCTGTGGTATTGGCAATGTTCTGAGAGCTAGAATTCAAGAGGTCAGAGCTGTTACATGCTCAAAACGTCACAACCTCAACCATCAAGTGACCATTTGCAATTGTGAGTGGCCCATCAGTGACAACACTGCAGTCACATCACACAGAATTAGTAGCAGGTTCGTGTCTCATTGCCTTGAACACAATGTTTTTTAATTGAGTTGGCTCAGTTCATACATTCAGCTGTCTGTCATCAAGCGTACAGTAACCAAAAAGTAGTCCAGAGAAATGTGTGAACCAAGTCTTTGAGAGCTCACCAATATTATATGCAACTCACACACCCTTTCAATCATTGTTCTATACTACATGTAGAGGCAGCAGATGTCACAATTTATAAGCAAAACAGTAATAATAAACCTGGCAACAGTGTATATCCTGTTAGGGAGAAAACACAAATACTTTGTACAATGTATACAAAACTTAGCTACTAGTCCACACTTTAAATTCTGCTATTGCTGACTAAAGAAGATAAAGCCAACAGCTGCCCTAGCAGCTCAAGAAATAAAGCTCTGAAAAGGAGCATTCCAAGTTATCCTGCAGTTGGTATTTTGAGGCTATTTTGGTTCTGTTATGCTACTGTAATGGTCTTTAGTACACGTCAGGGCTGTTGGTGTTCCCAAACTTGAGAATTAGTAGCAACAGGATTTACTTGTCTGCCTTCCATACAACTGCACAGGGCTAAAAAATCATGCTATACGTCCTTACAAGGAGATTTTATAAGACTCATTATGCTGTTCCAGAGTCTGCAGGATCCAGTGGACAAAATGCTATCAGGACAGACAGGTGTAAGGAACCTGTAGCCCTCCAGATATTACTGAACTATAATTTCCATCATCCCCAGCAAGCATGGCCAATGGCTAGGGATGATGGGAATTATAGTTCAGAAACATCTGGAGGACAAAAAAACCCCCACAACTGCATTAGGAGATTGGACCAGGGTTCAAATCCCTCTTTAACCATGAGTGACTATAGCCAACTAAATGTAAAACGAAATCATGAACAACTTCATAAGTTCATTGAGAAGATGAAGACTGTACAAATCTTTCAGCGAATTTGCATACTGCCTTGGATGAAGCTTTAGTCCAGCCTTTCCCAACTAGTGGGCCACCAGATGTTGATGGACCACAACTCCCATCAGCCTCAGGCAGCATTGCCAATGGTCAGGAAAGATGGGAATTGTGGTCCAACAACATCTGGTGGCCCACTAGTTGGGAAAGGCTGCTTTAGTCACACACAAGTCCTGGATGACAATGTACATCCCCATATTTACACATAGCTATATTCCAGCCAGTTTAATGGAACACAGATGCTCAGATGGAAATATACATCCAAATGCGCTTCTGCATCAGTAGTGTATGCAGATTTTCCTTGCAGAATTTGGGCAATTAGCTTTTAGATCTATTGCAAATCTTAGGCAATATAAATGTGAATATATGTAAATATATTCTGCCTCCTCTCATATGACTTTCTGCAACCTCTATCACCACACACAGCATATCAAGTACAACATATACAAAAAGGGGCATGCTTACAGACTGCCTCACAACTCTGGATTCCCCATTCCCTGGAGACTTCACTAAATCTTAATTTTAAACATCTTTCAGAAATTCTATAAGATGTTGCTAACTGGGCTGGATTATGATAATTTGGTTTAAGCAAGTAGTGGTGTTGGAGTCTGCAATGAATGAATAAATTGTACTTCAACTCTTTTTACCTATCGTTTAAACTGATTTTTTTTGGTATGTTAACAGTTCTCCACTTTCTGCTTTAGGATAGGATTATTAGCAACTTTAGATTAAAATCTTCTAATATATACCAATGACATGTTATTTCCAAGTCTCACTTGCACATAAGAATACCAAAACTCATACCAATAGTAGCTTCTGGACCACAGTCTTTGAATGATTAGTAGACTGAGATTTCTGGTCACTGACAAACAATCTCTGGCGAACTTGTGCAAAGCCTATAGCTTAACAGAATCACACACAAAGCATCAAAGCTCATAATCAATCAAAATATAAATGCATTCTAAAGAAACCCTGCTAAACTATGATTTAGCATGACATGAACAAGCCACAGAAAGACTCAATTTCTGACCCACACCCCTCTTCCCCTTTCATTGTCACAAGAACTTCAAAGCTTCCTCTTCTGATTTGGTAAACTGTGGTTTGACATGTTATCTAGAGCAACAAACTGTGATGAACATTAACTATCCTTAGTTTTAAACATCAACTTCACACTGTGGTTTCTGAAGCTGGCTTCACAACTAAACATACTTAACATTAGCCAGAGTTCCTGGGATAGACCACAGGCAAGCTGTAGGTAACTAAAAGCAGAACTGAAAGCTTCTGAACTCCTATTTGTGGTGATGTGAAGAGAAGAAAAGGGAAGGGTGTGAGAGAGAACTGGAGACTTGATGTAGCTCCTTCACCCTGTGCTAGACCACAGTTTAGTGCAGGGGCTGGGAACCTGTGGCGCTCCAGATGTTGCTGGACTACCTAACCATTGGCCATGCTGGCTCAGGCAGACAGAGTTGGAGTCCAGCAACATTTGGAGGGCCACATGTTCCCCATCCCTGCTCTACACTTTCAGAAAATGTGCAGCGTTTCAGAAATATATTCTGATTTGTGAAGACCCATATTCATATTTGTGTGAATGACATGAAAGAAGGCATTCTTAAGCCCTCTTCAGCCATACCAAATAGGGGTAAGTAAACATGTGAGGGGGCAGTAGGAATAAGTGTGCTAGCTCTGCACTTCCTTTTCAGATTCCAACACATAGAAGGCAACTATCCAGAAAACCAGGGTTCTAAAATACGCAAGGAACCTCAACAGATACAAAAGGCTCCATACTGCAGACATAACTTGAAAGGTGATGGAAACAGCAATGGGTCAACAGAGTTAGCATACTCATCCCCACTGTCCCCCTTATGCCTTCATTTCCCCCTACTTAGAACACCTCAAGAGGTCTACTGTTACACAATTAAATTTATGGTTGGCCCAGATGACCTTAAGAGTTTAATCACATCAAAAATATTTGTTAGAATGCCAAACTATGATTTGAAATGAATCTTCTAGCGCTCTTGTTGCAAAGAAACTCTTAGGCCAATACCAACAAGTCATGCTAGATTCACTATATAGTTTTTCACTATATAGTTTGAGCCTAGAATGTCCTAGGGGGCTTCCTTCTCTTCCATTAAAACACATGTTGAATGATGCCTTGGTTCACCTCCTGCCACCATCTGAGGTGCAGTTTATTTTAATTCATTTATACTAACATTTATATCCCACTTTCCCCCCGCAAAATGTTGCTCAAAGTGGCTGGCAAAGTACTAAAAAAGCACAAAAACCCACCTTTAAAACAAGTTTCCAAAACTACAAACCAATGACTAAAAGCAACACCAAAGAACAAAAAGCAAGAGCCAGAGCTACCAATAAACAAATTATATGAAGCAAGAGCAAAAACAAAGGCTTGTGTTTGTTTTTAAAGCCTTCAAATCCTGGCAGAACACAAATAGAGAAGATATTCTAACTTCTTACGGCAGGGAGTTCCACATATGGGACAATGCCATCAAAGAAAGCCCTCTCACTCATTGCCACCATCCACATTTCAGGAAGTAACAGCAAACGTAAGAGGGCTTCCGCAGTAGAAAGGTCATTACAGCACCTTGACAACCAGCATCCTGAATTGCACTTAGAAATGAATTGGCATACACTTCAACTGATATAATACAGAGGGTCACACAATCCTGGCACTTGACCCTGTTCAGATTTTCAGGGCAGCATTCTGCACTACTTGTAGCTTCCAAGTGGTTTTCAAGAGCAGCCCCACATAGGGCTTAATGGGAATCCAAGCAACATAACTAATGCATGTAGGGCTGTGGCCTGTACCAGGAATGGGAACAGCTGGTGCACCAGTCAAAGCTTGGAGAAAACCAACTGCAGCCAGAACTTGAGCATCTAATAACAAGACCAGGCCCAGGAGTACTTCCAAGCTATTAACCTGATCCTCTAAGGAGAATGCAAGCCAGCCCAGAACAGGATGTCATCCTATGCAGGCAAAATTTTGTTAATCCAAGCCTTTTCTGAATGAAAATTTTAAATACATTCCTGCTAATTTTCAATTTCCACTTATTGCCTTCTGGTGTTGTATTGTTATATTATCTATATTATTTCTGGCGTGCATGTTACACTTATTCTGAGGTTTTTATACACCATTAATATTTTATAATGTGAGCAGCTTATAAATATTTCAAAATAAAATGAAAGATTAAAAAATCACAGTAAATCTCCTGACCAACAGTAGATCTGTATTATCCAGTTTTATTTTCAGCTTGTTGACCTTTATTCAGTACAACACTGACTTCAAACACTGATTCAGAACCTTGGGTGTCATCAGCATCTTGATAAAAATGCACTCCCCACAACCAGATCTTTCCAATGGTTTCACGTAGATGTTAATGAACACGGGGATCAAAACAGACTTCATAGGGCAGAGGCCAAGGACCTGAGCATGAGTTTCCCCATCATCACCTTCTGAGACCTACCCACAGAGGACTGGAACTACTTAAAAACAGTTCCCCCCATTTCCCTCCAGCAACGCAGCCCAGGAGGCCACAGTCAATTAAATTTAAAACTGCTTAGAGGTTCAGCAGAACCAACAGGGATGCACTTCACTTGTCTAGCTCCCAGTGGAAATAAACTACTAGGAAGACCAAGGCAGTTTCCTTTCCAAAATGAAGTCTGAGATGGGTCCACAAAATTGCCACTGAGAAATTATTGAAGCTGGATTTATATCAACCTGGGACAGGATCTTTTCCATAGCAGTGCCAAAGTTTTGGAATTCTCTTTCCTAAAGATTTATGTAGTTGCAGGCCTTTTATAGGGCTTTTGAATGTTCTACTTTCATAGGCGTTTGAGCTAACAGGTTCGTTGTTGCCCTGACATTTTTATTGATGTTTCTTTGCTGTTGTTTTTGTTTTTACTTTAATTGCTGAGCATATGTTAGCTGACAGTGCCTTTGGGCAAAAGGTGAATTACAAATTAAGTAAATAAAATTTAAAAATAATGTCCTATTTGCCATCACCCGAACAGCATAAAAGTCAACATTTGGTCATTCATGAGAGCAGCTTAAAATGCTAACAGAAATACAAGAGGCTTGTAAAGCAATTAACTGGGAATGTGGGTACCCAATAGGCAAGAACACAGCTGTAACTGAGAAAAGAAAATATTTACAGTGTCATTCATATAATGTGACAGCATCTGGACAGTTAAGTTGGGTGTTCTCACAAATCAATCCAACTCATGAATTGTGAAAAGCATTTTCATTTCCACAATGAAAACCACAGGGAAGATTCAACTGTCCTCAGAAGAGTACATACTGAACAGCAGCCCTAATCTCAGCTCCTTCCAGAGAGATGTATAATATAATTGCCATGCAGCTCGTGCAAAGGTAACCAAATAATCGATGGCAGTCTCTGTCCACTTTGGACAGAAACCCTACTAACTGTGTGACTGCAGCAAATGTCAATGTGGGTGGAGTTTTTCACTCACAGAGAATAAAGTTTCATCAACAATAGGCATAACTATGCCCACTGTACTCCTGCATGACAACTGCAATACATCACTGTGAAAAGAACAGCAGTCACTAAGGGTCACTTTTTAGCTGATCTCTTCCTCCACCCCCACCATTTCCTTACACCAGTTTCCAAATAGGGCATTTTGAGGGCTTTGGTATGGATTACTACCACTTTTATGATTTTATGATTTTTAATATGTTTTGTTTAAGTTGTTTTACAATGTTTTTAGTGTTTTGTCCCGTCTGCCACCTTGGGCTTCTTCTGGGAGGAAGCGTGGGATAGAAATTTAAATTAACAACAACAACAGCAACAAGTAGTAGTAGTAACAGTAGTAGTAGAAGTAGTAGTAGGTGTTGAAAAAAAATCTTAATTCTCACCCTAACCATGGATAATAGACTGGAAGCACCTTTGGGCTTGCAGACCCCTCCTCCTCCCTTCTTGCAAATTCCTCCCTGTGCTAAATCAAGGTGTGTTATTTCTGCACCAGCATTTTCACTAAGCATGGTTAGGTTGAATAGTAGTTTGCAAAGCTGCCTCTAATAAACTCTAGTTTGAAGGAGTCCTAACATTACCTGTTATGGAAGGTGAACCTGCATGCACAGTGTGGAAGGAAGGAGCATGCAAGTTCACTAGGCACGCTATGGCTAGACATCTTCACTGGGTGATTGATATATAATGCTCATCAGCATGATGCAAATTTTACCAAATGAAAGATTCCCACTGCTCTGAATTGTTAGCTGCAATACTTTATTTTCAAGGAACAACTTATTTTTCAGCACTTTAACAAAACATATTCCTAGGGTGTCACAGTAAGTGTATGCACCAAGTAGGTCAACAGGTGGATATAATACCTGCAACCAAGCATACCATCACAACCAATGGATTTTGTGGCTCAGAACACTCACTGTGCAACCACTTCAAAAATGTTTACCAAGTAAAAAACACAGACACATGCCTTAGGAGAGATTATAAATATAGGCAAATGGGGCCAACAAGCTACGTCTTACTAGACACAAGCAGGCTGGTATACCCTGCTCAAAACATGCCTAACCCACTCCTCAGTTTGCTAAGTGAGGACACAACAAACCACAGCACCGGTGTAGCATTGTGTGTGAACCAACACTCTCCAAACAATGTTTCTCACCATGCAATATGCAATGGTTCACATGTTAATCCTAAGCCTGCTGTGGTTTGCTTCCTCCTCGTTCAGCAAAGGGAAGAGTGAGGTAGGCATGATTTGACTAGTTGGCACCAGCTCACTGCTCATTCATGCGACATGTGAACCAGGGCAACAAAGGCATAGATATCTACTGAACCTGGCTGATCGATCATCAGTGGCCATCAGGAAGAACGAAGGAAAACCCTGATGCCAACTGCTGGAAACAAGAAGCAGATACAAAAAAATTCTTGAAAATAAATTGGGCTGTTTTGTTTAGCACCAAGTCATACTGATATATATATATATATATATATATATATATATATATATATATACATGAGGAAAAAAATCATCTCGACTTGTTAGACTGATGTGCATCAATGGTACAATGTTAGCATGCAAGGCAAATTAGATATTAAGAATTTATTTAAATCCATTCAGAAACTGAATTATATCCTTTTTAAAATATGCACTATAGCAGCAAACTGAACAATAGCTACATTTGCTTTTCTAAAGATGAACAATTATGAAGGTCTCCTTGGACCAAAATTCAATTCCAGTATCCTAAATACAGCTAAATATTGTTAGTGCTATGAAACAATCCCTTGCCATTGAAAAGCCACACTGAAGGGAAAACCACAAATGACAGCTAGGAACCATTATAACTAAACAAAACTTTAAACTTGCTCATGCTATGTTAATTCTGATCCTGTGAAATAGAAACACTTGACTTTATAAACCACCTTACTTTATAAAGCACCTTGGAAAACTCAAAATCTATTTTAATATGTATGTGTGCCTTTGATCTTCTGATACAAAAAAAAATGTTCCCTAGTTTTTCTCAAAAGTTTCACAAAGCCACTGTATTAGGCATATTTAGTATACCGCACTTGGCTTTCCTTGTTCAACTGATAAAGCACTGGATTATATTCTCAGTTATATCTGCCAATATTTAGGTCCCAATCCTGCTTATTTACATAGTTTTAAAAACACATGCAAGTATGTAAAATAGTTGCCAAATGTTTGCCCTCACATCAACTCAGCAGAATTAAGCACATGAGATATTAGTCAATTATATTTTGCTCAATTAAATTTACCTTTTTAAAAAAAACTGCACTCTTAATATGTTAGAAGTAGAACATGATCCAAAAACAATCAAAATATTAAAACTTGTACAACATTTAGAGTCTAAAATGTTAACTATAAATTCTAGCAATGATCAAACTGATATGGTCACTGTATTAATTAAAAAACGACAGTCTCTCTTTAAAACAGACAAGTTTTTTTTAAAAATTGATACTTTAAATTAGTAATAAAAAGATATCCATTCGATTTTTTAAAAAATACTACAAAGGCAAAAGATGGCTTCACACACTTACTCAGACCATAATGCACTTTCAATAACATTTAACAATTCAACCTGTATTCTGAACACCGTGCTTTCCTTTGTAAACTAAACAGCCACTGAGTTTTGTACAAACTCAACAATCCACAGGATACTTCTATTTTTTTCTGTTCATAGGCATCATATGTATGCTGCACAACCTCTCTGCCATTATTTCGGCTAGCCCAAATTGATGCTACAGACACCCTTCGAAGACAATGTTTACAAATAACTTTTTCTGGGAATGCAGCTCCTTTCCTCAAGTAGTACACGACCCCCCCCCAGCAGTTTTTCAACTGTTGATTACAGGCATCCGCCCCTTGTCCGATTTTTGCAGAAGCCCCTTCCTATCCTCCTCCCTTTCCCAAGGTCCACCACCTTCTCCTGTCCCACGCATCCCTGTCGCTGTGTTTCAGCATCGCCTAACTCGCTTCCCCCAACCCTTGGCCGCACATCTGTAAACAGACATTAACCCCCCGAAAAGCGTTTCCTTCCCTCTCCCCCCTATGCAATCTGTACGTCTAGATGGAGCGGGTGGGGCGCTTTTCTCCTGCCCTCGCAGCGAGCGACAAATAAGCTGTCCCCACACCACCGACGACGTACCCGGGGTGCTGCTGTAGGTGCTGTGGCTCCTGAAGCTGCTCTCAGTGCAATAGCTGGCATCGTCCTCGTCCTCCATCTCTTCGGGGTAATCAGAGTCGTCGTCGTCGTCGTCCTCCTCTTCCATGACCACCTCCTCTTCCTCGGAGTCCTGCTTCTCCTCCGGCTCTCCTTCCTCCTCTTCGTCGGACACCACGCTCTCGTCCTCCTCCTCCTCCTCACTCTCATGATCATCGTAGACCACTTTGCTGCTGTTGCTCCTCCTGGAAGAGGCAGCGGCAGCAGCCCTGCTTTGGCTGCCGCTGCTGCTCCGGCTGCTGCCGCCGCCGCCTCCCCCCGCCGCTGCTGCGCCAGCTCTGCCTCTGCCCCTACCGCTACTGCCTCCCCCACCAGGGGTGCTGCTGCTGCTGCCGCCACCGCCTCCCTTCCTCCTGCCACCCCCCCTAGGGGAGACGGAGATGGAGGAGGAAGAGGAGGCCTGGGCAGCCCCGACCCCCCTCGGCCTGGGCCCTACAGCCACAGCCGCCTGGGCCGCCGAGGCCGCCCACCTGCCCCGGCTGCTGCCCCGCAGGCGGGACCTCAGTCCCCCGATGGGGCCCGGTGGGGCGGGTGGAGCCGGGGTGCTCGCCCGAGCCGGGGCCGCCGCAGGCTGCTGGTGCTTGGGCGGCCTGCCTCGCCGGCCCCGCATCGCTGGGCGCTGGCCGAGGGGGGGAGAAGGAGCGAGGGGTGGGGAGAGGCTGGCGAGGGCACTCGGGTTCCGGGCGGGCGGCTGCCGGGGAGCTCCTCCCCGCGGTAAGAGTTCTGGGCCAGGGAGGGGCGCCGCCGAGTTGCGAGGGCCGAGGGCTCAATCCGAAACGCCGGCGTCCCGCTCCGGATCGCCACCGGCCGCCATCTTGTTTCTTCGTCTCTGCCTCGGATCGCTCCGCTCTGACTGGGGGAAGCGGCGGCAGGCCCTGAGCGGCTCACGTGACCAGGTTGCTGGGCGCCGAAGCACCGCTAGAGGGTGCCGGAGGCCAGCGAGCGGCGGCTGCTTCAGTTCATGTTGGTGCCGCTGCCTGAGCCCCAGACGGAGATAGGGTCGAGCTGCAGCGCCCGGTACAGCCACCCTTTCGGAAAGCATCTCCGCACTCACAAACGCGCCTCAGACACCTGTTACCGCACAGCGCAACGAGGTCAATCCCACTTCTTTCTCGCTCCCCCTCAACACACACACACTCGCACTGTAATGCCACAAAATCCTTTTTAGTCTCACAGGGCGTTATCACCTTTCCATAGAATATTTTTTAAAAAGCCATTGCTCATTTGCACATCCTAATTTAAACGAATTTAAAATGTATAACCATTTAAAACTATTCCTTTAATGGCTGTGCAAAAGACTCAAGCCAGCCAAGTCAAGCTTCAGCTATGGGGCGGTATACAAATACAATAAATACAATAAAATAAATTTAAAAACTAGCTTGAAACTTTATCCAAAACACTAAGCAGTTTGTCCCTGTCCTTAAATTCAACTACTGTGGTAAAACAGGCAGGGCCAACTAGGCAGCTGCCTAGGGCGCAGACCTCAGAGGGGCACAGTACTGACCTTTGAGGGGCACAGTTTTATACAGATTAGGTTTTTTAACCCTTGGAAAAAATGCAACTAAAATAAATTTAGCAGTTTCAAGTTTTGTGCTTTTCATTTTTTCTACAAGACATCCGTTTTTGAAAATTGAAGTTAGCAGTTGGGGGGGTGTGCAAGTAGTTAGCCTTGCCTAGGGCGCAAAATAGCCTGGCACTGAAAACAGGACTTCCATAGTCTATAGTATGGAAGTAGGAAGTATACTATGACAGTAGGCTGCATACACACCATACATAAAGCACATTTCCCTGGCACCCTCCCTCCAAATATCCTAGGAACTATAGTTTACCCCAACATAGCTACAGTTGCCAGCATCTTTAACAAACTACAGTTCCCAGGATTGTTGGGTGGGGGTAGAATGTCCTTTAAATGTATGATGTAATAAATGTATTGCACTGCCAGTTGTCTTTTGGCTTTTAATTGATCTCCCACATTGTGCCAATCACCCTGCACAGGGCAGAACTTTCCTACATTCCTGTTGAGCCTAGTCATTGCTGGACACCTCACTTAAGAGAACCTTCAGTGGTGAAGCTTGGTAGTTTTAGATCCTGGATTTAATGGTTTTATGGATGGGTGGGTGGGGTGGTCATTTAATATTTAATAATTAGCATTTCTCCCCCACTCACTGCATTTTCATAATTTACAGCTGCTTCTGCAATGCTGTATAATTAGAGCAAAACATCCCAAACAGAAAGCACTTTGTCAACCTAGATTTAAAAAAGAAGAAATACTCGGAGTATGTACACTTTTGCATTTTAAAAACATGCTTAAATCATAGCACCATCATGATTACAACAGGAATGAAATAGGGTTTGTTTCTGCTGCACTGATGCTAAACACATCTCTAGGGAATAAGCACAATTTTGTTGTGGAACAGGATTATACATTATAAGAATTAAAATAATATGAGCAACTCTAACCATAGAAATTCGTTGCC
Organism: Rhineura floridana; assembly: GCF_030035675.1. NCBI lineage: Eukaryota > Metazoa > Chordata > Lepidosauria > Squamata > Rhineuridae > Rhineura > Rhineura floridana. Next base: position 41,924,747 of record NC_084482.1, read on the forward strand.
AGCTGCCCCTTATTATAAAATGTTTTTTAAAATAAAAAGAAAGGATGCTGCATTAAGCAGTGTTGGTCACAGTGGACTACAATAGGCCCATGCCAATCTAGATGCAGGCACCAGGACTGTTAGCCATTGCTGCCTTCATCTGGTACTCTCTGAGTGTCTCCTGGGTTGTGCAGCCCCGGACTTCAGCCTCAAAGGTCCAGACTAACTGCACCAATGATGGTTACTACTAATTCATCTAAGAATCTATATTAAGGTCTCGAAGTGACTCTCTAATTTCTCACAAGGCTTTCCAAAATCTTGCTTCAAAGCTTAGTCTGTGCCAAGGCTTACCCTAAAAATGAGTTATGGAGGGCAGGGCTCCATTCAATAACACGTGAAGGTCTTATAATCGTTAGGTTTTATTTTGTTGAAGTTGTATCTTATTTGAAATCCAATAAAGATAATATAATTTAGGAAAAGAAAGACATATGTGATTTCCTTACAAATGAGCGCTTCTCAACATATTCAGAATATCTTGTCCTCAGAACAAGTATTAGGACTTTAATGCAAAAATATTTCATTCCCAGACACCCAGCTTTATATTGCTGGTAGAAATATAGAAGTCTGAAAATCTCTAGGAAACACAACCAATATGGAGTTTTAGGACGCAATTCAACTCATATTTACACCAAGCTGAGGGGAATTGGATATGGCGGGTCCCCAGCTGAGCCAGCAGAAACTCCTCACCCCAGCTCAGCCATGGCAGAACTGGGACGCTGCCTGCTCATCCAGGAGTCTGCCGGGGAAGCCTAGCCTGGTGGAAAGAGTGCTGGCGGAAGGCCTCCAAAAGGGGCATTCTGGGGGGGGTGTTGGAGGAGGGGGACTTATGTAATATCCATCTCATGTTCAGAGCACTCCTGTGGGTCTCAATCCAGGCCAAAGTTATGCCGGGGAAAATGTCGGTTTAAGAAAATAATTACAATGGAAGTTTATGGAGAATGCTTACTCCCCAGTAGGGATATTCACAAGAGCTGGCTTTTACTTTCCAGTCCCTGTGTGCAGCTCCCAGTAGCTCCCAAATGTGAAATGGCTACTGTGGACCTTTCTGCTGGCTCCTTCTCCACCAGCCACCTTTCAGCCGGCTTCCCATGGGTTGGATTGATCTGACCAAATCTGGATTACTACATAGAGTTGGATCCAGATGTACCATAAAGTGAGTTCTATTCATTGGATGCTCATAGAGGCAGGAGGCGCAACCTCCTTAACCCCGGAACCCGCTGTGCCCCCTGAGAAGCTGCTTCAGAGTGTTTGAGGCTTTCTGGAACAGTAAGGGAGATGGTACTGGGGGAAGGGGTGGGATAAGTGAAAATTATCTCCCACCCCTTCCTCCAGCAGGAGCATCCCCTGGACTGGAGTCACTTCTGAACAGAAGGAATCCTTCTGTAGTCTGACGATATCTGGGAATCCAAGGCTGAAGAACAGTGCAAGTATAAATAAAGCCCTAAATACAGCTTGTGTCTCCCCCTTCAGCCATCGTACTGAGCTGAACTCTCCCAGGTAGGCCACACACAAGGAATTGTAAGTGGAATGTAGTGTTACCAGATTTTTATTAAAATTAAATGTGCAAAGACTAATATTTTCCTCCTTAAAACTTACTTAAAATGGAGGTATTTACTTAATTGTTTATCTGGAGTCTTTTGTGTTGCATCCACCAGGTTCACATGCAGAAACTGGCAGGAGAACCTTGTGCAAGTAGAGCTCCATTGGTGCATGATTCTTCCTTCCACCTGATTTCAAGTGATTTCCCATCCCACTGCTGCCTTGTACAACACAGCCCACACTGTTCAAACCCCCCTGGAAAGGCTCTTTTTTGGGGTGTGTGTGCATGGACTGCAGAGGGGAGGAAGGGAAATTATAGTTGCATAAGCTGTTTTCTGCTCACGTAGCCATTGGATACAACACTTTATTTAAATTGTTTTGAAATGCTTTAATTACTGTTTTTATTGATAATTTTAATTTTCAAGCAGTATATACTTTTATAAAATAAAAAAGCTATGAGACTGGCTTAGATAAGAGTTTAAAAATGCAACCTTATTCATTTTGCCTACTAAAGGCTACTCTAATCTTGCAGCATAGAATAGCCCCCTGCTCCCTATGATCTATACAAATAATATTGTAGTCAGCAGCCTTACCCTGTGATCCTGATCATATAACAAGAAAGTTCTGATGGGGAATTTAGGGGTCCAATGGACCGGGGGTCCTGAAGAAATTGAAGACACGGGCTTGTAGCAAAAACATAGGCCTTTATTTAGTAAGGAAACTTACAGGTGGTCAGTTTCCCATGATGTTCGATAGAGCTCTGCCACATGGCACTGATGTTCACAATTTTATACCCTCCAAGACAAAGAAATTAGCATCTTCCAATCCAAAAGTTATAAATAATCAATACATAGTTATGATGATGTTTACATTAAAACTAGCCAACCAGATAATCTCTCAGAATTCCTAATACCAGCCCATCACTTATCTGACCCAATACATTCCAAAGCTGACCCTTCATGACCTTTTGGAGACACTGAGGCTGCTTTAGCAAGGTCTTACACATCAAAATCTAATCTCCAGGGTCTTCCTGTCCTAGCATACTGAACATATTGAACATTCCAAGAAGGAACCTTGCAAGTGACCTCAGAGAAACAAAAGCAGCAGAGAATAAGAGCTTTTCAGCTTTGATTCACAAATTGATATATTATTTCATTTTTACTATAAGACATATTGTTTATTAGTTTATTATAAAAATTCCACATCATCTCCCCCCTTTGAAGCTAGCTACAAAACTAGCTTCACACAATATATCTTAGCTGCTCTGGAACTCCTTCCTTTGCCTACAGCTGCGAGTGTTAGGCTTGTGCGAGTCTTTGTAGGGGCTTTATTTTGGACCGTTTCCTTTGGTGAGGGTGGAATTGAAGACATCTCCATATTACAGATTTTTGGACTTGATAGAGGGTGTCTTTCCGCTGTTCCCAGATTGCAGTTAAAAATGAGCTCAAGTCGCTTCACAGACAAGTATCTGTAGCCTGCTGTACAAACCCCCTTAGATGATGAGGTGAAGGCTTCGCAACTACCAGACAGAATGGAAGAACGGCAGTTCTCATCCTTCTCTGTCCTGCCCAGAGTGCGAGACACGAGATGGAGGTGAGACTGGAAGTAATTCTTGTTTTATTAAAGTAACGGTTACATCAAAAGCAGTGCACTTCATAGACCTAACTATGCTGACTCACTAATGACCCCAACTAGGCTAACTAGACATTCTCTGCAGCGTATGGAGTAAGTTGACTCAGCACCCCAATCAGGGGGGCACCGCCTTAAATATGGAATGTCTTAGCCCGTAATCTCTGACTCCTGCGTACCACCTTCTGACCATCCCGCTTCTCGTGTCGTCTCATGCGGGGTGAAAGGGGGTGAGCTTCCATCTGCTCATCGGACAACAAAGGCTCGTTAGGTGCCGGCTCAATCTCGGAGGGCGGAGTGCAGGTTGGCGGGGAAGCGTTTGAAGTGCCAGTTGGGGAATCCTGTGGGGGTGGAGTTGGCGCGTGTGCCAGATCGCTTGCCAACAGCTCCGTTGGAGTGCTTACAGTTGGAGCAGGAGCCGCGTCAATGTGAGGTATGTCCGTGGGAACTTGTGGGCTGTCAGCATCTCCCCCCCTCAATGTCCTCGAAAACCTCCTCCTCCTCCTCTGATATCTCTCCCTGATCCACCTGGGGAACTGGGGCTCAACATCACCCCCCCTCCATCCACTATTCCCCTCCACCCCCTGGGCTTGGGCTTGTTCGGGTAGGCATCGTGGAATTCTCTCCCAAAGTCTGGTGAATGGACGTCATCCACCACTTCCCAGGAACACTCTGACAGATCATACCCCTTCCAGTGGATTAAATATTGAAGCTGCCCCCTGCTTTTCCGCAAGTCTAGTATCTGCTTCAGCTCGTATTCCTCCTGCCCATTCACCGTGAGAGGAGGCAGCAGCTCCATGGGTGCCTTGTGGGGGTCGGGAGGGTGTTCTAACATCAGCAAGGATCGATGGAACATGGGACGTATCTTGAAGGTGGGGGTAGTTTCAGGCGGAAGGCCACTGGGTTGATCTGAGCCTCCACTTCAAAGGGTCCTACCCTTCAATCCTCCAACTTATGACAGTGCCCCTGCATTGGCAAATAATGCGTAGACAGCCACACTTTGCCCCCCACTCGGATCGGAGGGCCCTCCTGCCGATGCCAATCCGTAGCCTTTTTATAGTCCTCCTTAACCCGCTCTAGCTGTTCCTTCAACAGTTGTGGCATAGCCTGAAGCTCTTGTACAAAGTCCTCCGCTGCCAGGATGGATAGGCTGGCTCTGGGGGCAGCAAAAGCTCAAGGGTGATATCCCAGGTTGGCAAAAAAGGAGTCTGTTGTGTGGTTTGCGTGCACAACATTGTTGTAAGTGAACTCTGCTAGGGGCAAGAAGGAGACCCAGTTGTCCTACTGATAGTTGACATAACAATGCAGGTACTGTTCTAACGTGGCATTAACCTTTTCTGTTTGCCTGTCTGTCTGCGGGTGATGGGACGATGAAAGTCTCAGTTCACTCTGCAGGATTTGCCACATTGCTCGCCAGAAACACGCCGTGAACTGATTCCTCAGTCAGAGACCAAACTGTCTGGGAGACTGTGCAACCTGTACACATGCTGCACATACAAACAGGCCATATCTTGAGCATTCGGAAGACCGGTGCATGGGATGAAGTGCACCATCTTCATGAAGGCATCCACTACTACCAGCACTGTCATTTTCCCTTGCGAGGAAGGGAGGTCAGTGTCGAAGTCCATGGTGATCATCTGCCAGGGTCCTTGAAGGGTTGGGAGTGGCTCTAAGAGCCCCACAGGTTGCCCTGTGGTATGCTTGGCCCGAGCACAGGTGGGACAGGACCGGACATAATGTTGCACCTTGTGAGGCGTCCTTCCCTGGCTCTCCCTGTCAGGTTCCTACCTGCGCGTGGCTACTGCCTGTCACTAGGCACCACCAGGGACTCCACCAGTCCGGACTGTCCTTTTTTATTGTTTCTCTCCCCGCTCTAGCACAGATCTCAACAGATCCCCCTGCTAGGCAACCACCAGTCACGTCCTAATACTAGTATTCCCAGAGATTCTGAATACTGGTATTGTTATTCTCTTCACCGCTGCCACCATTTGTTACAGTTCCCCTTCAGCCTTGGTCATTACCTTACCCTCCCTTCTGGTCTGTGAAACCCCAGCCAAGGATCAGGCCTTTGGTAAACCAAATTAAGTATTTATTAAAGATAACAAAGCTAACAAGATTAACAAGATTTCTTCTTAAGGCACATAAGCATATGGTTTTACTCAATACTAATCCGAACTCCACCCCCCTCCTTCTCCACTCTCTCCTGTCAAACAACTCTCTAAACCCCACCAAGCAACCCACTCAGTTCTCTTCTCCCCCCTGATTCCACTCTCACTCTTCCTTTTATACGTTCAGCCATTTTAAACACTCAGCCAATCATCGAGCATTCTACTGCCCATTCTCTCCCCCTCCTCTTTCACTACTTACCATATATCTTCTAAACAACCAACACTTACCATATATACATTAATATAGGAACATCACATTCCCCCCCCTTAAAACAACGGCAGAGTATTATTCCTGTTCCAGGATTTATACGTCGCGTTAACAAATAAAAGTCTCTATGGGGAAAATGTCTTTCTTTGTTCCTCCATCTGGTCACGTCACTGCAGTCCCAGCCATTTGCCTGGAAAGTCCATCGGCCAGTACATTGTCCTTGCCTTTTATGAACTGGAAGTCCACTTGATAGTCCTGTAGGGCCCAGGACCACCTCTGCAGCATAGTGTTATGGTTTTTCATAGTCTGCAACCATAACAAGGCCCGATGATCCGTAGTCACGGTGAATCTTCGTCCCCACACGTATGGGCACAACTTGTTCAGTCCCCACACGACCGCTAGGCACTCCTTCTGGACCGACGAATAGTTTTTCTCCCTCGGCGTCAGCTTGCGACTCAGGTACGCCACTGGATGTCTGGTGCCTTCTCTCTCCTGTAGCAAGACGACTCCCAGCGCCAGGTCCGACGCATCTGTAGCCACAATGAATGGTTTCTCATAGTCTGGTGCTATTAATATGGGTCCTTGGCATAAGGCTTGCTTCAGTAGATCAAAAGCCTTCTGACATTCATCCGTCCATACCACATGCTCAGAACACTTCTTCTTGGTTAATTCATGCAAGGGGGTTGCTATTTCCCCAAAATTTCTCACAAACTTCCTATAAAATCCAGCCACACCCAGAAATGCCCTTACTTGTTTTTTGGTTAAGGGGATCGGCCACGCTTGTATTGCCTCCACCTTGCTCCATAAGGGGGTGATTTTCCCACTCCCCACCTTATGTCCTAAATAGATTACTTCCTTTAGTCCAAACTGGCATTTCTTAGCTTTTATTGTGAGGCCTGCTTTTCTTAAGGCCTCCAATACTGTTGTCAGGTGTTGGACATGCTCAGGCACCGACTTGCTAAAAATGGCCACGTCATCGATATAAGCCACTGCAAAATCTGACATGCCTCGCAACACAGTATTGATTAGCCTCTGAAATGAACTTGGTGAGTTCCTTAGTCCCATGGGTAAGGTCACAAACTCATATAACCCATCTGGTGTACTGAAGGCAGTTTTGGCTCTGGATTGCTCGTCTAGTTCCATTTGCCAAAATCCTTTACAGAGATCTAGTGTAGAGATAATGGTTGCTGCCCCCAATAACTCTAACATTGCGTCTACCCTAGGCATAGGATACGCATCTGGGACAGTAATTTTATTGATTAGCCGATAATCAATGCAAAACCTGGTTGTTCATCTTTTTTCGGAACCAGGACAATACTTGAGGCCCAGGGACTGATGGATTCCCTGATCACTCCTAATTCCAGCATATCTTCCACCTCCTTTTTGATCTCATTCAAAACTTTCCCATTCACACGGTACGGAACAGATCTGATTGGGGCATGATCTCCAGTATCAATGGAATGTATAACTATACTGGTTCGGCCAGGTTGTTACTAAAGAGATTCTGATAGGTTTTCAAAACTCTCAGAATCTCTTCTTTTACTTCCTCCTTCACCTCCTCTGACCATTCCACTTGATCTACCCCTCCTTTGTCTTTGCTTTCCTGTACCAAATCTGGAAGTTCAGGCCCACTTCCCTCAGGGAATAAGGTAACTTGCAACACCTGTGCATCCCTGGTATGGTAAGGCTTCAACATATTTACATGAACCACTTTGCTTTTGTTTAATTGGTCTGTGGTGATTACATACGTCACTGTGTCAAGCCTTTCTCTGATGGTATATGGTCCTTCCCAGTTAGCCTGTAATTTGTCATGTTTCCTGGGTATGAACGCCATAACCATATCTCCCACATCATACACACGTTCCCTGGCTGTTCTGTCATACCAGTAATGTTGCTTCTCCTGTGCTTGACTCAAATTCTTTTTCACCATCTCCATCACTGATGTTAATATATTGCGGAATTCCAATACAAAATCTACTACAGATGTTTTGTACTCTCCCAGGGTTCCTTCCCATGAATGTTTTAATAGTTCCAAAGGTCCCCTCACTTTTCTAGTGAACATCAGTTCAAAGGGTGAGAAGCCTGTTGACTCCTGAGGGACTTCTCTGTATGCAAACAAGAAGCATCCCAAACGTTCATCCCAGTCTTGTGGGTGATCTTGAACATAGCTTCTGATCATGCCCTTCAAAATGCCATTGAATCTCTCTGTTAACCCATTAGTGGCAGGATGGTAAGTAGTGGTCTTTAGATGTTTTAGACCACAACATTTCCACATACATTGCATCACTTCTCCCATGAATACACTGCCTTGATCCGTCAGCACTTCATGAGGGAAACCCAGCCTCATAAAGATTTTTAATAAAGCCTCTGCCACTACAGGGGCTTCCACGGATCTTAGTGCTTCTGCGTCTGGGTACCTGGTGGCAAAATCCACCACCACCAATAGATATTTCTTGCCATGCCTTGTGGGTTTGGAAAAAGGGCCCACCAAATCTATTCCCACTCTATAAAAGGGTTGTCCAATTATAGGAAGGGGCTTTAAGGGTGCCTTAGTCTTTACTCCACTTTTCCCCACCTTTTGGCATATTCCACAAGATAGACAATGTTGTTTTACATCTTTGGAGATGTTTGGCCAATAATAGTGTGCTGCCAATCTCCTCTTGGTCTTTTTTATTCCCAGATGTCCTGCACATGGGACATCGTGGGCTACCTCTAGCAATCTGGTTCTGTATTTGCTAGGTACTATCAATTGCTTCACTGGTTCACATTCATCCTTTCTCTCAGCAGGCATCCACAGTCTATATGAAATCCCATTCTCACACACAACTTGATTCCTCAGTTAGTCAGTGAAAGGAATCTGTTGGGTCAGAGCTTGTTCCTTTATCTGCTTCAAATTTATATCTTTTTGCAGCTCTTCCCTGAATTGATCTGCCTCATCATTATCAGAGACCACTTGATACAGTTTGTCTCCTTCAGCAGGCCTGCTAGTGGTTGCTATGGTGACCTGAGGCTGGTTAACAGATTCCACCCTGTTTGTTTCAGCCCCCCTTAATATGGCTTCTTTTTCTCTGCCAATTTGCTGTCTGGTCACTACATAGATCTTTCCTTGGGCGCCCATTACATCTCTTCCCAGTATTACTGGTTCTTGTTGCTGGGCATTAATGCCTACTTTATATCGGCCCTCTCGGCCTCTCCAAGTCATTTCCACCAGGGCCACAGGCAAACTTTCTGGTTGACCCCTCACTCCTTGGATAGTCACAGTTTCCTGAGGTAATATTACCTCAGATTTTATTAAATCTGGCCTCAGTAATGTCTGAGCGGCACCAGTATCAAGCAATGCCCAATAATTTGCCCCTTGTACACTCACTTCCTCTCTCAGACTTGAATCAAGGTCTGTTACTTCTGTCCAGTTTATCTGGCAGAACTGAACCTTTTTCGCTGTTTCTAAAGCCTTGGGCTCTGTTTTCACTGCCCTTGTCTGAGCAGGATTACTAATGGGGTTGGCAACCTCACATTGAAAACGTAGGTGCCCCGGTCTACCACATTTGTAGCATAATTTCTCCTCACTTTTAGGGTACACAGATCCACTCTGGGGTGTCCTGTGCCCTTCAGATTTTAATGGAGGATTCACTCGCTGTGGTACCACATCCCTTCTGCCAGCGTTATATGGTCTGGGTTTAAAATCTCTTGATGTTTTCCCCACCCAGCCAGTTCTGTTGGAGGCAAAGTGATCCGCCATCTCTGCGGCCTCCTGCACCGATGTAGGGGAACTGTCTTTGACCAGGAGCCTTATTTCTGGTGGTAACTGATGGTATAATTGATCCAATATCATGAGGTTTTTCACCTCCTCCACAGACTGAGCTTTTGCACTTATCAGCCATTTCCCAAATATGTCCATCAGTTTTGCCCCCAGCTCCACAAAAGACCTCCCTGTCTGTATCTGGCAATTTCTGAAAAGCTTTCTAAAATAATCAGGCCCCAGTCTGAATCTTTTAAACACTGCTTCTTTGAATTCAGCATAGGTGACGGGCCTGTCTGAGGGGAAATATTGGTATACCTCAGCCAATTCCCCTTTAATCAGGTTTGATAAATACTGCATGTATTTATCTTCAGGTAGCCCCCACAACTGAGCTGCTTTTTCAAAGGTGCTGAGGTAAATTTGAGGATCTTGACCAGGCTCATAGACAGCAAAGTCCTTTGGAGTAATTTTTATTTTTGCTCCATCTCTGTCCTTTCTTGTTTCATCAGAATGAAACTTCTCTCTTTCAAATTTTAACTTTTCTACTTGTAATTCGGCATCCACTGCTCATTGCTTCTCCCTCTCCTCAAACCCCATTCTCAACTTCTCAGTTTCCAACTCCCTCTGTTTGTCTTTTTCCTCAGCCTCAAAGACCCGCTGTTTGTCTTTTTCCTCAACCTCCATCCTCATTCTCTCAGTTTCCATCCTCAACTTCTCTCTCAAGTACTCTATATAAGCGGGATTGCTTAAATATCCTTCTGGGGTCTCTTCTCTGACAGGTTGTTTTTGCTGGGCAGTTGCAAATCCTATAAGTGCTACCCTCAATTCATCTACCCCTTTACCCTCGTGAGGTAAATTGAATGTTATGCACTTCTCCACCAGCTCCTCTCTTTTCATTTTTATATATTCAGCCATGGTGTTTGAGTTCACTCACTCTTTGCCACACACTCTTTGCCAGTCACTCTCACAAGTAATCTTGTTTTGTTATTTCTGTTTGCCACACCACTGGTAGGGATTCTCTAGTATTCGTATCTCACTGCTACAGCCAACACCTGTGACGTTTGGATCTGGATTCTCCTTTGTTTGGATCTGGATTCTCTGTTGTTCGTATCCCACCGCTACTGCCACCACGTGTGAGGCGTCCTTCCCTGGCTCTCCCTGTCAGGTTCCTACCTGCGCGTGGCTACTGCCTGTCACTAGGCACCACCAGGGACTCCACCAGTCCGGACTGTCCTTTTTTATTGTTTCTCTCCCCGCTCTAGCACAGATCTCAACAGATCCCCCTGCTAGGCAACCACCAGTCACGTCCTAATACTAGTATTCCCAGAGATTCTGAATACTGGTATTGTTATTCTCTTCACCGCTGCCACCATTTGTTACAGTTCCCCTTCAGCCTTGGTCATTACCTTACCCTCCCTTCTGGTCTGTGAAACCCCAGCCAAGGATCAGGCCTTTGGTAAACCAAATTAAGTATTTATTAAAGATAACAAAGCTAACAAGATTAACAAGATTTCTTCTTAAGGCACATAAGCATATGGTTTTACTCAATACTAATCCGAACTCCACCCCCCTCCTTCTCCACTCTCTCCTGTCAAACAACTCTCTAAACCCCACCAAGCAACCCACTCAGTTCTCTTCTCCCCCCCTGATTCCACTCTCACTCTTCCTTTTATATGTTCAGCCATTTTAAACACTCAGCCAATCATCTAGCAATCTACTGCCCATTCTCTCCCCCTCCTCTTTCACTACTTACCATATATCTTCTAAACAACCAACACTTACCATATATACATTAATATAGGAACATCACATTCCCCCCCCCTTAAAACAACGGCAGAGTATTATTCCTGTTCCAGGATTTATACGTCGCGTTAACAAATAAAAGTCTCTATGGGGAAAATGTCTTTCTTTGTTCCTCCGTCTGGTCACGTCACTGCAGTCCCAGCCATTTGCCTGGAAAGTCCATCGGCCAGTACATTGTCCTTGCCTTTTATGAACTGGAAGTCCACTTGATAGTCCTGTAGGGCCCAGGACCACCTCTGCAGCATAGTGTTATGGTTTTTCATAGTCTGCAACCATAACAAGGCCCGATGATCCGTAGTCACGGTGAATCTTCGTCCCCACACGTATGGGCACAACTTGTTCAGTCCCCACACGACCGCTAGGCACTCCTTCTGGACCGACGAATAGTTTTTCTCCCTCGGCGTCAGCTTGCGACTCAGGTACGCCACTGGATGTCTGGTGCCTTCTCTCTCCTGTAGCAAGACGACTCCCAGCGCCAGGTCCGACGCATCTGTAGCCACAATGAATGGTTTCTCATAGTCTGGTGCTATTAATATGGGTCCTTGGCATAAGGCTTGCTTCAGTAGATCAAAAGCCTTCTGACATTCATCCGTCCATACCACATGCTCAGAACACTTCTTCTTGGTTAATTCATGCAAGGGGGTTGCTATTTCCCCAAAATTTCTCACAAACTTCCTATAAAATCCAGCCACACCCAGAAATGCCCTTACTTGTTTTTTGGTTAAGGGGATCGGCCACGCTTGTATTGCCTCCACCTTGCTCCATAAGGGGGTGATTTTCCCACTCCCCACCTTATGTCCTAAATAGATTACTTCCTTTAGTCCAAACCGGCATTTCTTAGCTTTTATTGTGAGGCCTGCTTTTCTTAAGGCCTCCAATACTGTTGTCAGGTGTTGGACATGCTCAGGCACCGACTTGCTAAAAATGGCCACGTCATCGATATAAGCCACTGCAAAATCTGACATGCCTCGCAACACAGTATTGATTAGCCTCTGAAATGAACTTGGTGAGTTCCTTAGTCCCATGGGTAAGGTCACAAACTCATATAACCCATCTGGTGTACTGAAGGCAGTTTTGGCTCTGGATTGCTCGTCTAGTTCCATTTGCCAAAATCCTTTACAGAGATCTAGTGTAGAGATAATGGTTGCTGCCCCCAATAACTCTAACATTGCGTCTACCCTAGGCATAGGATACGCATCTGGGACAGTAATTTTATTGATTAGCCGATAATCAATGCAAAACCTGGTTGTTCATCTTTTTTCAGAACCAGGACAATACTTGAGGCCCAGGGACTGATGGATTCCCTGATCACTCCTAATTCCAGCATATCTTCCACCTCCTTTTTGATCTCATTCAAAACTTTCCCATTCACACGGTACGGAACAGATCTGATTGGGGCATGATCTCCAGTATCAATGGAATGTATAACTATACTGGTTCGGCCAGGTTGTTACTAAAGAGATTCTGATAGGTTTTCAAAACTCTCAGAATCTCTTCTTTTACTTCCTCCTTCACCTCCTCTGACCATTCCACTTGATCTACCCCTCCTTTGTCTTTGCTTTCCTGTACCAAATCTGGAAGTTCAGGCCCACTTCCCTCAGGGAATAAGGTAACTTGCAACACCTGTGCATCCCTGGTATGGTAAGGCTTCAACATATTTACATGAACCACTTTGCTTTTGTTTAATTGGTCTGTGGTGATTACATACGTCACTGTGTCAAGCCTTTCTCTGATGGTATATGGTCCTTCCCAGTTAGCCTGTAATTTGTCATGTTTCCTGGGTATGAACGCCATAACCATATCTCCCACATCATACACACGTTCCCTGGCTGTTCTGTCATACCAGTAATGTTGCTTCTCCTGTGCTTGACTCAAATTCTTTTTCACCATCTCCATCACTGATGTTAATATATTGCGGAATTCCAATACAAAATCTACTACAGATGTTTTGTACTCTCCCAGGGTTCCTTCCCATGAATGTTTTAATAGTTCCAAAGGTCCCCTCACTTTTCTAGTGAACATCAGTTCAAAGGGTGAGAAGCCTGTTGACTCCTGAGGGACTTCTCTGTATGCAAACAAGAAGCATCCCAAACGTTCATCCCAGTCTTGTGGGTGATCTTGAACATAGCTTCTGATCATGCCCTTCAAAATGCCATTGAATCTCTCTGTTAACCCATTAGTGGCAGGATGGTAAGTAGTGGTCTTTAGATGTTTTAGACCACAACATTTCCACATACATTGCATCACTTCTCCCATGAATACACTGCCTTGATCCGTCAGCGCTTCATGAGGGAAACCCAGCCTCATAAAGATTTTTAATAAAGCCTCTGCCACTACAGGGGCTTCCACGGATCTTAGTGCTTCTGCGTCTGGGTACTTGGTGGCAAAATCCACCACCACCAATAGATATTTCTTGCCATGCCTTGTGGGTTTGGAAAAAGGGCCCACCAAATCTATTCCCACTCTATAAAAGGGTTGTCCAATTATAGGAAGGGGCTTTAAGGGTGCCTTAGTCTTTACTCCACTTTTTCCCACCTTTTGGCATATTCCACAAGATAGACAATGTTGTTTTACATCTTTGGAGATGTTTGGCCAATAATAGTGTGCTGCCAATCTCCTCTTGGTCTTTTTTATTCCCAGATGTCCTGCACATGGGACATCGTGGGCTACCTCTAGCAATCTGGTTCTGTATTTGCTAGGTACTATCAATTGCTTCACTGGTTCACATTCATCCTTTCTCTCAGCAGGCATCCACAGTCTATATGAAATCCCATCCTCACACACAACTTGATTCCTCAGTTAGTCAGTGAAAGGAATCTGTTGGGTCAGAGCTTGTTCCTTTATCTGCTTCAAACTTATATCTTTTTGCAGCTCTTCCCTGAATTGATCTGCCTCATCATTATCAGAGACCACTTGATACAGTTTGTCTCCTTCAGCAGGCCTGCTAGTGGTTGCTATGGTGACCTGAGGCTGGTTAACAGATTCCACCCTGTTTGTTTCAGCCCCCCTTAATATGGCTTCTTTTTCTCTGCCAATTTGCTGTCTGGTCACTACATAGATCTTTCCTTGGGCGCCCATTACATCTCTTCCCAGTATTACTGGTTCTTGTTGCTGGGCATTAATGCCTACTTTATATCGGCCCTCTCGGCCTCTCCAAGTCATTTCCACCAGGGCCACAGGCAAACTTTCTGGTTGACCCCTCACTCCTTGGATAGTCACAGTTTCCTGAGGTAATATTACCTCAGATTTTATTAAATCTGGCCTCAGTAATGTCTGAGCGGCACCAGTATCAAGCAATGCCCAATAATTTGCCCCTTGTACACTCACTTCCTCTCTCAGACTTGAATCAAGGTCTGTTACTTCTGTCCAGTTTATCTGGCAGAACTGAACCTTTTTCGCTGTTTCTAAAGCCTTGGGCTCTGTTTTCACTGCCCTTGTCTGAGCAGGATTACTAATGGGGTTGGCAACCTCACATTGAAAACGTAGGTGCCCCGGTCTACCACATTTGTAGCATAATTTCTCCTCACTTTTAGGGTACACAGATCCACTCTGGGGTGTCCTGTGCCCTTCAGATTTTAATGGAGGATTCACTCGCTGTGGTACCACATCCCTTCTGCCAGCGTTATATGGTCTGGGTTTAAAATCTCTTGATGTTTTCCCCACCCAGCCAGTTCTGTTGGAGGCAAAGTGATCCGCCATCTCTGCGGCCTCCTGCACCGATGTAGGGGAACGGTCTTTGACCAGGAGCCTTATTTCTGGTGGTAACTGATGGTATAATTGATCCAATATCATGAGGTTTTTCACCTCCTCCACAGACTGAGCTTTTGCACTTATCAGCCATTTCCCAAATATGTCCATCAGTTTTGCCCCCAGCTCCACAAAAGACCTCCCTGTCTGTATCTGGCAATTTCTGAAAAGCTTTCTAAAATAATCAGGCCCCAGTCTGAATCTTTTAAACACTGCTTCTTTGAATTCAGCATAGGTGACGGGCCTGTCTGAGGGGAAATATTGGTATACCTCAGCCAATTCCCCTTTAATCAGGTTTGATAAATACTGCATGTATTTATCTTCAGGTAGCCCCCACAACTGAGCTGCTTTTTCAAAGGTGCTGAGGTAAATTTGAGGATCTTGACCAGGCTCATAGACAGCAAAGTCCTTTGGAGTAATTTTTATTTTTGCTCCATCTCTGTCCTTTCTTGTTTCATCAGAATGAAACTTCTCTCTTTCAAATTTTAACTTTTCTACTTGTAATTCGGCATCCACTGCTCATTGCTTCTCCCTCTCCTCAAACCCCATTCTCAACTTCTCAGTTTCCAACTCCCTCTGTTTGTCTTTTTCCTCAGCCTCAAAGACCCGCTGTTTGTCTTTTTCCTCAGCCTCCATCCTCATTCTCTCAGTTTCCATCCTCAACTTCTCTCTCAAGTACTCTATATAAGCGGGATTGCTTAAATATCCTTCTGGGGTCTCTTCTCTGACAGGTTGTTTTTGCTGGGCAGTTGCAAATCCTATAAGTGCTACCCTCAATTCATCTACCCCTTTACCCTCGTGAGGTAAATTGAATGTTATGCACTTCTCCACCAGCTCCTCTCTTTTCATTTTTATATATTCAGCCATGGTGTTTGAGTTCACTCACTCTTTGCCACACACTCTTTGCCAGTCACTCTCACAAGTAATCTTGTTTTGTTATTTCTGTTTGCCACACCACTGGTGGGGATTCTCTAGTATTCGTATCTCACTGCTACAGCCAACACCTGTGACGTTTGGATCTGGATTCTCCTTTGTTTGGATCTGGATTCTCTGTTGTTCGTATCCCACCGCTACTGCCACCACGTGTGAGGCGTCCTTCCCTGGCTCTCCCTGTCAGGTTCCTACCTGCGCGTGGCTACTGCCTGTCACTAGGCACCACCAGGGACTCCACCAGTCCGGACTGTCCTTTTTTATTGTTTCTCTCCCCGCTCTAGCACAGATCTCAACAGATCCCCCTGCTAGGCAACCACCAGTCACGTCCTAATACTAGTATTCCCAGAGATTCTGAATACTGGTATTGTTATTCTCTTCACCGCTGCCACCATTTGTTACAGTTCCCCTTCAGCCTTGGTCATTACCTTACCCTCCCTTCTGGTCTGTGAAACCCCAGCCAAGGATCAGGCCTTTGGTAAACCAAATTAAGTATTTATTAAAGATAACAAAGCTAACAAGATTAACAAGATTTCTTCTTAAGGCACATAAGCATATGGTTTTACTCAATACTAATCCGAACTCCACCCCCCTCCTTCTCCACTCTCTCCTGTCAAACAACTCTCTAAACCCCACCAAGCAACCCACTCAGTTCTCTTCTCCCCCCTGATTCCACTCTCACTCTTCCTTTTATACGTTCAGCCATTTTAAACACTCAGCCAATCATCGAGCATTCTACTGCCCATTCTCTCCCCCTCCTCTTTCACTACTTACCATATATCTTCTAAACAACCAACACTTACCATATATACATTAATATAGGAACATCACATTCCCCCCCCTTAAAACAACGGCAGAGTATTATTCCTGTTCCAGGATTTATACGTCGCGTTAACAAATAAAAGTCTCTATGGGGAAAATGTCTTTCTTTGTTCCTCCATCTGGTCACGTCACTGCAGTCCCAGCCATTTGCCTGGAAAGTCCATCGGCCAGTACATTGTCCTTGCCTTTTATGAACTGGAAGTCCACTTGATAGTCCTGTAGGGCCCAGGACCACCTCTGCAGCATAGTGTTATGGTTTTTCATAGTCTGCAACCATAACAAGGCCCGATGATCCGTAGTCACGGTGAATCTTCGTCCCCACACGTATGGGCACAACTTGTTCAGTCCCCACACGACCGCTAGGCACTCCTTCTGGACCGACGAATAGTTTTTCTCCCTCGGCGTCAGCTTGCGACTCAGGTACGCCACTGGATGTCTGGTGCCTTCTCTCTCCTGTAGCAAGACGACTCCCAGCGCCAGGTCCGACGCATCTGTAGCCACAATGAATGGTTTCTCATAGTCTGGTGCTATTAATATGGGTCCTTGGCATAAGGCTTGCTTCAGTAGATCAAAAGCCTTCTGACATTCATCCGTCCATACCACATGCTCAGAACACTTCTTCTTGGTTAATTCATGCAAGGGGGTTGCTATTTCCCCAAAATTTCTCACAAACTTCCTATAAAATCCAGCCACACCCAGAAATGCCCTTACTTGTTTTTTGGTTAAGGGGATCGGCCACGCTTGTATTGCCTCCACCTTGCTCCATAAGGGGGTGATTTTCCCACTCCCCACCTTATGTCCTAAATAGATTACTTCCTTTAGTCCAAACCGGCATTTCTTAGCTTTTATTGTGAGGCCTGCTTTTCTTAAGGCCTCCAATACTGTTGTCAGGTGTTGGACATGCTCAGGCACCGACTTGCTAAAAATGGCCACGTCATCGATATAAGCCACTGCAAAATCTGACATGCCTCGCAACACAGTATTGATTAGCCTCTGAAATGAACTTGGTGAGTTCCTTAGTCCCATGGGTAAGGTCACAAACTCATATAACCCATCTGGTGTACTGAAGGCAGTTTTGGCTCTGGATTGCTCGTCTAGTTCCATTTGCCAAAATCCTTTACAGAGATCTAGTGTAGAGATAATGGTTGCTGCCCCCAATAACTCTAACATTGCGTCTACCCTAGGCATAGGATACGCATCTGGGACAGTAATTTTATTGATTAGCCGATAATCAATGCAAAACCTGGTTGTTCATCTTTTTTCAGAACCAGGACAATACTTGAGGCCCAGGGACTGATGGATTCCCTGATCACTCCTAATTCCAGCATATCTTCCACCTCCTTTTTGATCTCATTCAAAACTTTCCCATTCACACGGTACGGAACAGATCTGATTGGGGCATGATCTCCAGTATCAATGGAATGTATAACTATACTGGTTCGGCCAGGTTGTTACTAAAGAGATTCTGATAGGTTTTCAAAACTCTCAGAATCTCTTCTTTTACTTCCTCCTTCACCTCCTCTGACCATTCCACTTGATCTACCCCTCCTTTGTCTTTGCTTTCCTGTACCAAATCTGGAAGTTCAGGCCCACTTCCCTCAGGGAATAAGGTAACTTGCAACACCTGTGCATCCCTGGTATGGTAAGGCTTCAACATATTTACATGAACCACTTTGCTTTTGTTTAATTGGTCTGTGGTGATTACATACGTCACTGTGTCAAGCCTTTCTCTGATGGTATATGGTCCTTCCCAGTTAGCCTGTAATTTGTCATGTTTCCTGGGTATGAACGCCATAACCATATCTCCCACATCATACACACGTTCCCTGGCTGTTCTGTCATACCAGTAATGTTGCTTCTCCTGTGCTTGACTCAAATTCTTTTTCACCATCTCCATCACTGATGTTAATATATTGCGGAATTCCAATACAAAATCTACTACAGATGTTTTGTACTCTCCCAGGGTTCCTTCCCATGAATGTTTTAATAGTTCCAAAGGTCCCCTCACTTTTCTAGTGAACATCAGTTCAAAGGGTGAGAAGCCTGTTGACTCCTGAGGGACTTCTCTGTATGCAAACAAGAAGCATCCCAAACGTTCATCCCAGTCTTGTGGGTGATCTTGAACATAGCTTCTGATCATGCCCTTCAAAATGCCATTGAATCTCTCTGTTAACCCATTAGTGGCAGGATGGTAAGTAGTGGTCTTTAGATGTTTTAGACCACAACATTTCCACATACATTGCATCACTTCTCCCATGAATACACTGCCTTGATCCATCAGCACTTCATGAGGGAAACCCAGCCTCATAAAGATTTTTAATAAAGCCTCTGCCACTACAGGGACTTCCACGGATCTTAGTGCTTCTGCGTCTGGGTACCTGGTGGCAAAATCCACCACCACCAATAGATATTTCTTGCCATGCCTTGTGGGTTTGGAAAAAGGGCCCACCAAATCTATTCCCACTCTATAAAAGGGTTGTCCAATTATAGGAAGGGGCTTTAAGGGTGCCTTAGTCTTTACTCCACTTTTCCCCACCTTTTGGCATATTCCACAAGATAGACAATGTTGTTTTACATCTTTGGAGATGTTTGGCCAATAATAGTGTGCTGCCAATCTCCTCTTGGTCTTTTTTATTCCCAGATGTCCTGCACATGGGACATCGTGGGCTACCTCTAGCAATCTGGTTCTGTATTTGCTAGGTACTATCAATTGCTTCACTGGTTCACATTCATCCTTTCTCTCAGCAGGCATCCACAGTCTATATGAAATCCCATTCTCACACACAACTTGATTCCTCAGTTAGTCAGTGAAAGGAATCTGTTGGGTCAGAGCTTGTTCCTTTATCTGCTTCAAATTTATATCTTTTTGCAGCTCTTCCCTGAATTGATCTGCCTCATCATTATCAGAGACCACTTGATACAGTTTGTCTCCTTCAGCAGGCCTGCTAGTGGTTGCTATGGTGACCTGAGGCTGGTTAACAGATTCCACCCTGTTTGTTTCAGCCCCCCTTAATATGGCTTCTTTTTCTCTGCCAATTTGCTGTCTGGTCACTACATAGATCTTTCCTTGGGCGCCCATTACATCTCTTCCCAGTATTACTGGTTCTTGTTGCTGGGCATTAATGCCTACTTTATATCGGCCCTCTCGGCCTCTCCAAGTCATTTCCACCAGGGCCACAGGCAAACTTTCTGGTTGACCCCTCACTCCTTGGATAGTCACAGTTTCCTGAGGTAATATTACCTCAGATTTTATTAAATCTGGCCTCAGTAATGTCTGAGCGGCACCAGTATCAAGCAATGCCCAATAATTTGCCCCTTGTACACTCACTTCCTCTCTCAGACTTGAATCAAGGTCTGTTACTTCTGTCCAGTTTATCTGGCAGAACTGAACCTTTTTCGCTGTTTCTAAAGCCTTGGGCTCTGTTTTCACTGCCCTTGTCTGAGCAGGATTACTAATGGGGTTGGCAACCTCACATTGAAAACGTAGGTGCCCCGGTCTACCACATTTGTAGCATAATTTCTCCTCACTTTTAGGGTACACAGATCCACTCTGGGGTGTCCTGTGCCCTTCAGATTTTAATGGAGGATTCACTCGCTGTGGTACCACATCCCTTCTGCCAGCGTTATATGGTCTGGGTTTAAAATCTCTTGATGTTTTCCCCACCCAGCCAGTTCTGTTGGAGGCAAAGTGATCCGCCATCTCTGCGGCCTCCTGCACCGATGTAGGGGAACTGTCTTTGACCAGGAGCCTTATTTCTGGTGGTAACTGATGGTATAATTGATCCAATATCATGAGGTTTTTCACCTCCTCCACAGACTGAGCTTTTGCACTTATCAGCCATTTCCCAAATATGTCCATCAGTTTTGCCCCCAGCTCCACAAAAGACCTCCCTGTCTGTATCTGGCAATTTCTGAAAAGCTTTCTAAAATAATCAGGCCCCAGTCTGAATCTTTTAAACACTGCTTCTTTGAATTCAGCATAGGTGACGGGCCTGTCTGAGGGGAAATATTGGTATACCTCAGCCAATTCCCCTTTAATCAGGTTTGATAAATACTGCATGTATTTATCTTCAGGTAGCCCCCACAACTGAGCTGCTTTTTCAAAGGTGCTGAGGTAAATTTGAGGATCTTGACCAGGCTCATAGACAGCAAAGTCCTTTGGAGTAATTTTTATTTTTGCTCCATCTCTGTCCTTTCTTGTTTCATCAGAATGAAACTTCTCTCTTTCAAATTTTAACTTTTCTACTTGTAATTCGGCATCCACTGCTCATTGCTTCTCCCTCTCCTCAAACCCCATTCTCAACTTCTCAGTTTCCAACTCCCTCTGTTTGTCTTTTTCCTCAGCCTCAAAGACCCGCTGTTTGTCTTTTTCCTCAACCTCCATCCTCATTCTCTCAGTTTCCATCCTCAACTTCTCTCTCAAGTACTCTATATAAGCGGGATTGCTTAAATATCCTTCTGGGGTCTCTTCTCTGACAGGTTGTTTTTGCTGGGCAGTTGCAAATCCTATAAGTGCTACCCTCAATTCATCTACCCCTTTACCCTCGTGAGGTAAATTGAATGTTATGCACTTCTCCACCAGCTCCTCTCTTTTCATTTTTATATATTCAGCCATGGTGTTTGAGTTCACTCACTCTTTGCCACACACTCTTTGCCAGTCACTCTCACAAGTAATCTTGTTTTGTTATTTCTGTTTGCCACACCACTGGTAGGGATTCTCTAGTATTCGTATCTCACTGCTACAGCCAACACCTGTGACGTTTGGATCTGGATTCTCCTTTGTTTGGATCTGGATTCTCTGTTGTTCGTATCCCACCGCTACTGCCACCACGTGTGAGGCGTCCTTCCCTGGCTCTCCCTGTCAGGTTCCTACCTGCGCGTGGCTACTGCCTGTCACTAGGCACCACCAGGGACTCCACCAGTCCGGACTGTCCTTTTTTATTGTTTCTCTCCCCGCTCTAGCACAGATCTCAACAGATCCCCCTGCTAGGCAACCACCAGTCACGTCCTAATACTAGTATTCCCAGAGATTCTGAATACTGGTATTGTTATTCTCTTCACCGCTGCCACCATTTGTTACAGTTCCCCTTCAGCCTTGGTCATTACCTTACCCTCCCTTCTGGTCTGTGAAACCCCAGCCAAGGATCAGGCCTTTGGTAAACCAAATTAAGTATTTATTAAAGATAACAAAGCTAACAAGATTAACAAGATTTCTTCTTAAGGCACATAAGCATATGGTTTTACTCAATACTAATCCGAACTCCACCCCCCTCCTTCTCCACTCTCTCCTGTCAAACAACTCTCTAAACCCCACCAAGCAACCCACTCAGTTCTCTTCTCCCCCCCTGATTCCACTCTCACTCTTCCTTTTATATGTTCAGCCATTTTAAACACTCAGCCAATCATCTAGCAATCTACTGCCCATTCTCTCCCCCTCCTCTTTCACTACTTACCATATATCTTCTAAACAACCAACACTTACCATATATACATTAATATAGGAACATCACATTCCCCCCCCCTTAAAACAACGGCAGAGTATTATTCCTGTTCCAGGATTTATACGTCGCGTTAACAAATAAAAGTCTCTATGGGGAAAATGTCTTTCTTTGTTCCTCCGTCTGGTCACGTCACTGCAGTCCCAGCCATTTGCCTGGAAAGTCCATCGGCCAGTACATTGTCCTTGCCTTTTATGAACTGGAAGTCCACTTGATAGTCCTGTAGGGCCCAGGACCACCTCTGCAGCATAGTGTTATGGTTTTTCATAGTCTGCAACCATAACAAGGCCCGATGATCCGTAGTCACGGTGAATCTTCGTCCCCACACGTATGGGCACAACTTGTTCAGTCCCCACACGACCGCTAGGCACTCCTTCTGGACCGACGAATAGTTTTTCTCCCTCGGCGTCAGCTTGCGACTCAGGTACGCCACTGGATGTCTGGTGCCTTCTCTCTCCTGTAGCAAGACGACTCCCAGCGCCAGGTCCGACGCATCTGTAGCCACAATGAATGGTTTCTCATAGTCTGGTGCTATTAATATGGGTCCTTGGCATAAGGCTTGCTTCAGTAGATCAAAAGCCTTCTGACATTCATCCGTCCATACCACATGCTCAGAACACTTCTTCTTGGTTAATTCATGCAAGGGGGTTGCTATTTCCCCAAAATTTCTCACAAACTTCCTATAAAATCCAGCCACACCCAGAAATGCCCTTACTTGTTTTTTGGTTAAGGGGATCGGCCACGCTTGTATTGCCTCCACCTTGCTCCATAAGGGGGTGATTTTCCCACTCCCCACCTTATGTCCTAAATAGATTACTTCCTTTAGTCCAAACTGGCATTTCTTAGCTTTTATTGTGAGGCCTGCTTTTCTTAAGGCCTCCAATACTGTTGTCAGGTGTTGGACATGCTCAGGCACCGACTTGCTAAAAATGGCCACGTCATCGATATAAGCCACTGCAAAATCTGACATGCCTCGCAACACAGTATTGATTAGCCTCTGAAATGAACTTGGTGAGTTCCTTAGTCCCATGGGTAAGGTCACAAACTCATATAACCCATCTGGTGTACTGAAGGCAGTTTTGGCTCTGGATTGCTCGTCTAGTTCCATTTGCCAAAATCCTTTACAGAGATCTAGTGTAGAGATAATGGTTGCTGCCCCCAATAACTCTAACATTGCGTCTACCCTAGGCATAGGATACGCATCTGGGACAGTAATTTTATTGATTAGCCGATAATCAATGCAAAACCTGGTTGTTCATCTTTTTTCAGAACCAGGACAATACTTGAGGCCCAGGGACTGATGGATTCCCTGATCACTCCTAATTCCAGCATATCTTCCACCTCCTTTTTGATCTCATTCAAAACTTTCCCATTCACACGGTACGGAACAGATCTGATTGGGGCATGATCTCCAGTATCAATGGAATGTATAACTATACTGGTTCGGCCAGGTTGTTACTAAAGAGATTCTGATAGGTTTTCAAAACTCTCAGAATCTCTTCTTTTACTTCCTCCTTCACCTCCTCTGACCATTCCACTTGATCTACCCCTCCTTTGTCTTTGCTTTCCTGTACCAAATCTGGAAGTTCAGGCCCACTTCCCTCAGGGAATAAGGTAACTTGCAACACCTGTGCATCCCTGGTATGGTAAGGCTTCAACATATTTACATGAACCACTTTGCTTTTGTTTAATTGGTCTGTGGTGATTACATACGTCACTGTGTCAAGCCTTTCTCTGATGGTATATGGTCCTTCCCAGTTAGCCTGTAATTTGTCATGTTTCCTGGGTATGAACGCCATAACCATATCTCCCACATCATACACACGTTCCCTGGCTGTTCTGTCATACCAGTAATGTTGCTTCTCCTGTGCTTGACTCAAATTCTTTTTCACCATCTCCATCACTGATGTTAATATATTGCGGAATTCCAATACAAAATCTACTACAGATGTTTTGTACTCTCCCAGGGTTCCTTCCCATGAATGTTTTAATAGTTCCAAAGGTCCCCTCACTTTTCTAGTGAACATCAGTTCAAAGGGTGAGAAGCCTGTTGACTCCTGAGGGACTTCTCTGTATGCAAACAAGAAGCATCCCAAACGTTCATCCCAGTCTTGTGGGTGATCTTGAACATAGCTTCTGATCATGCCCTTCAAAATGCCATTGAATCTCTCTGTTAACCCATTAGTGGCAGGATGGTAAGTAGTGGTCTTTAGATGTTTTAGACCACAACATTTCCACATACATTGCATCACTTCTCCCATGAATACACTGCCTTGATCCGTCAGCGCTTCATGAGGGAAACCCAGCCTCATAAAGATTTTTAATAAAGCCTCTGCCACTACAGGGTCTTCCACGGATCTTAGTGCTTCTGCGTCTGGGTACTTGGTGGCAAAATCCACCACCACCAATAGATATTTCTTGCCATGCCTTGTGGGTTTGGAAAAAGGGCCCACCAAATCTATTCCCACTCTATAAAAGGGTTGTCCAATTATAGGAAGGGGCTTTAAGGGTGCCTTAGTCTTTACTCCACTTTTTCCCACCTTTTGGCATATTCCACAAGATAGACAATGTTGTTTTACATCTTTGGAGATGTTTGGCCAATAATAGTGTGCTGCCAATCTCCTCTTGGTCTTTTTTATTCCCAGATGTCCTGCACATGGGACATCGTGGGCTACCTCTAGCAATCTGGTTCTGTATTTGCTAGGTACTATCAATTGCTTCACTGGTTCACATTCATCCTTTCTCTCAGCAGGCATCCACAGTCTATATAAAATCCCATCCTCACACACAACTTGATTCCTCAGTTAGTCAGTGAAAGGAATCTGTTGGGTCAGAGCTTGTTCCTTTATCTGCTTCAAACTTATATCTTTTTGCAGCTCTTCCCTGAATTGATCTGCCTCATCATTATCAGAGACCACTTGATACAGTTTGTCTCCTTCAGCAGGCCTGCTAGTGGTTGCTATGGTGACCTGAGGCTGGTTAACAGATTCCACCCTGTTTGTTTCAGCCCCCCTTAATATGGCTTCTTTTTCTCTGCCAATTTGCTGTCTGGTCACTACATAGATCTTTCCTTGGGCGCCCATTACATCTCTTCCCAGTATTACTGGTTCTTGTTGCTGGGCATTAATGCCTACTTTATATCGGCCCTCTCGGCCTCTCCAAGTCATTTCCACCAGGGCCACAGGCAAACTTTCTGGTTGACCCCTCACTCCTTGGATAGTCACAGTTTCCTGAGGTAATATTACCTCAGATTTTATTAAATCTGGCCTCAGTAATGTCTGAGCGGCACCAGTATCAAGCAATGCCCAATAATTTGCCCCTTGTACACTCACTTCCTCTCTCAGACTTGAATCAAGGTCTGTTACTTCTGTCCAGTTTATCTGGCAGAACTGAACCTTTTTCGCTGTTTCTAAAGCCTTGGGCTCTGTTTTCACTGCCCTTGTCTGAGCAGGATTACTAATGGGGTTGGCAACCTCACATTGAAAACGTAGGTGCCCCGGTCTACCACATTTGTAGCATAATTTCTCCTCACTTTTAGGGTACACAGATCCACTCTGGGGTGTCCTGTGCCCTTCAGATTTTAATGGAGGATTCACTCGCTGTGGTACCACATCCCTTCTGCCAGCGTTATATGGTCTGGGTTTAAAATCTCTTGATGTTTTCCCCACCCAGCCAGTTCTGTTGGAGGCAAAGTGATCCGCCATCTCTGCGGCCTCCTGCACCGATGTAGGGGAACTGTCTTTGACCAGGAGCCTTATTTCTGGTGGTAACTGATGGTATAATTGATCCAATATCATGAGGTTTTTCACCTCCTCCACAGACTGAGCTTTTGCACTTATCAGCCATTTCCCAAATATGTCCATCAGTTTTGCCCCCAGCTCCACAAAAGACCTCCCTGTCTGTATCTGGCAATTTCTGAAAAGCTTTCTAAAATAATCAGGCCCCAGTCTGAATCTTTTAAACACTGCTTCTTTGAATTCAGCATAGGTGACGGGCCTGTCTGAGGGGAAATATTGGTATACCTCAGCCAATTCCCCTTTAATCAGGTTTGATAAATACTGCATGTATTTATCTTCAGGTAGCCCCCACAACTGAGCTGCTTTTTCAAAGGTGCTGAGGTAAATTTGAGGATCTTGACCAGGCTCATAGACAGCAAAGTCCTTTGGAGTAATTTTTATTTTTGCTCCATCTCTGTCCTTTCCTGTTTCATCAGAATGAAACTTCTCTCTTTCAAATTTTAACTTTTCTACTTGTAATTCGGCATCCACTGCTCATTGCTTCTCCCTCTCCTCAAACCCCATTCTCAACTTCTCAGTTTCCAACTCCCTCTGTTTGTCTTTTTCCTCAGCCTCAAAGACCCGCTGTTTGTCTTTTTCCTCAGCCTCCATCCTCATTCTCTCAGTTTCCATCCTCAACTTCTCTCTCAAGTACTCTATATAAGCGGGATTGCTTAAATATCCTTCTGGGGTCTCTTCTCTGACAGGTTGTTTTTGCTGGGCAGTTGCAAATCCTATAAGTGCTACCCTCAATTCATCTACCCCTTTACCCTCGTGAGGTAAATTGAATGTTATGCACTTCTCCACCAGCTCCTCTCTTTTCATTTTTATATATTCAGCCATGGTGTTTGAGTTCACTCACTCTTTGCCACACACTCTTTGCCAGTCACTCTCACAAGTAATCTTGTTTTGTTATTTCTGTTTGCCACACCACTGGTGGGGATTCTCTAGTATTCGTATCTCACTGCTACAGCCAACACCTGTGACGTTTGGATCTGGATTCTCCTTTGTTTGGATCTGGATTCTCTGTTGTTCGTATCCCACCGCTACTGCCACCACGTGTGAGGCGTCCTTCCCTGGCTCTCCCTGTCAGGTTCCTACCTGCGCGTGGCTACTGCCTGTCACTAGGCACCACCAGGGACTCCACCAGTCCGGACTGTCCTTTTTTATTGTTTCTCTCCCCGCTCTAGCACAGATCTCAACAGATCCCCCTGCTAGGCAACCACCAGTCACGTCCTAATACTAGTATTCCCAGAGATTCTGAATACTGGTATTGTTATTCTCTTCACCGCTGCCACCATTTGTTACAGTTCCCCTTCAGCCTTGGTCATTACCTTACCCTCCCTTCTGGTCTGTGAAACCCCAGCCAAGGATCAGGCCTTTGGTAAACCAAATTAAGTATTTATTAAAGATAACAAAGCTAACAAGATTAACAAGATTTCTTCTTAAGGCACATAAGCATATGGTTTTACTCAATACTAATCCGAACTCCACCCCCCTCCTTCTCCACTCTCTCCTGTCAAACAACTCTCTAAACCCCACCAAGCAACCCACTCAGTTCTCTTCTCCCCCCCTGATTCCACTCTCACTCTTCCTTTTATACGTTCAGCCATTTTAAACACTCAGCCAATCATCTAGCAATCTACTGCCCATTCACTCCCCCTCCTCTTTCACTACTTACCATATATCTTCTAAACAACCAACACTTACCATATATACATTAATATAGGAACATCACACACCTCTTGCTTCATTCAAGGCCTCCAGAATTCCCTGGTGACTGTTTGTAAAGTTTTGTAGACTCCAAAATGTCCTGCAGCAGGAGATTCATGACACTGACACAGCACTTTGGCCCTCATTTCTCCAGGAGGCACGTACATGGTGTCATGGTAATGTAGCACCCCTTCCCTCAGCCTGAAATTCTCGGGATTCCCAGAGGGTGGCATAACCAACTCTGAGTACTTCTCTTTGGTGGATGGATCCTGCTCTTGCGCCACCTGCAGATCCGTCAGCTAGGATTCCTGGCAAGCTCCTGCTACTATCTTCTCGGGGGGTATACTCAGTTGTGGCAGTCTCGGAACCGGGTTTTCAAGATATTTCGGCATGCGGGACAACGTGTCTGCTCGCTCGTTCTGCACTTGAGGGATATTGTGGATTTTGAAGTGAAAACGGGCGAAGAATTGAGCCCAGCACACCTGTCTCTGATTCAGCTTGCGGGTGGTGTGGAGACTCTCCAGATTCCAATGATCAATGCGCACCTCGATCTCGTGCTGTGCTCCCTCCAGGTGATGTCGCCAAGTCTCAAAGGCATCCCGGATGGCCAACAGCTCCTTCTCCCACACTGTGTAGTTTTGCTCTGAGCTGGTTAACTTCTGCGAGAAGTAGGAGCAGGGTCTTAGACCCCTCTTTCAGTGCTGGTTGTAGAAGCACAGCTCTGATGGCTACGTCTGACACATCGGTCTCAACAAAAAAGGGGCGTGTGCGATCTGCGTGTTGTAGTATGGGTTCCGAGGCAAACCACTCCTTCAACTCTTCAAAGGCTCTTTGTGCGGCTTCCATCCAGCGAAAGGGGCCTGACCCCTTTAAACAGTCCATGAGGAGCACCATCTTGTCGGAGTAGTTCACGATGAACTGGTGGTAGTAATTGGCAAACCCCAGGAAATGTTGTAAATCCTTCTTGGTCCTGGGGGGCTGCCAAGTGAGAATGCAGTGGACCTTGCCTGGATCCATCTCCACCCTGGATGGCAAAATGTGATACCCCCAAAAGTCCAATGGTCAAGTTGAACCGGCACTTCTCCAACTTGGCATAGAGGCGATGTTCTCAGAGGCACTGCAACACTGCCCGCACATGTTCTTCGTGATCCTCTGAGGAGTCCGAATATATCAAAATATAGTCTAAATACACGATCATGAATCGATCCAAGTAGTCCCCAAAGATATCATTCATGAAGTTTTGAAAGATCCCTGGAGCATTAGATAGTCCGAACGGCATCACCAGGTATTCAAACTGGCCATAGCGGGTCTTGAATACAGTCTTCCAATTGTCCCCCTCCTTTATTAGCACCAAGTTGTAAGCTCCCCTCAAGTCCAGCTTGGTGTAGATCTTGGCTGACTGCAATCGCTCCAGCATCTCCGTGATGAGTGGCAGGGAGTAACTGTTGGGGTTGGTGATTTGATTCAGCGCCCAGTAGTCATCACATGGATGTAATTCCCCATTCTTTTTCTTAACAAACAACAGGGTGCTCCTGCCGGGGACTGAGAGGGTTGAATGAATCCCCTCTTCAGGTTCGTGTCCAGGAATTCTCTCAGCGCAGCCAGCTCCGGCTCCAACAGGGAGTAGATGCTTCCGGATGGAATGTGCACCCCTGGCATCAGGATGATGGCACAGTCGTATGGGCGATGGGGGAGCAGTTGGTCGGCTTCCTTTTTGTCAAACACGTCTCGGTACTCTTCATATTTCTTGGGCAAAGGAGCCCCCTCCTGCAGAACCGCTCCAGCCACAACATCTAGACCTGGCTTCTTCCGAGGCAGTGCTGATGGCAATAGTTTGAGGTGAACACCACCACCGCCTCGTCCCAGAAAATTGTAGGATTGTGCTGTACCAGCCATGGCATTCCCAACACCATGGGAAAATGGGGCAGGGATGCCACATAGAATGACAGTTCTTCCACATGCCCCAGGATCTTCATCCGTAACGTCTCTGTCGCTCTGATCACAGTTCCTGACTTTAGGGGTCGCCCATCAATGGTCTCAATGGACAAGGGCTGTTCAAGCGTCTGAAAGGGTATACCATGCTTGCGGGCAAAGTCCCAGTCCATGAAACTTGACGAAGCTCCACTGTCAATCATGGCCTTGGCTTGGCACCTCTGTCCCAAGGGGAAAGTCAGTCACACCGGCATGAGTAGGGCTGCTGATGAGGCCGCTTCTTTGGCTTGGCTCCCAGTGCTTCAGCCTCTACGAGAGCTGGGATTTGGAGTTTTCTGGCACCGGGGCCTTTTTGATTTTGGAAGGGGACCCTTGGGCCAGGTGTCCCCCTTTTCCACAGTATAGGCATAGCCCCTCCCTCCTGCGCTTCTCCTTCTCCTCCTCTGACAAGTGTCGTTGAGCTCCGCCAATTTGCATGGGCTCCACTTCTGACAAGGTCGAGGTTCCCACACTAGGAGGATAAAGGATGCGGGGGAGAGGTAAAGGTGCCTGGGAACGGAGCAGCTCCGCTCTGTGCTCCAAATGACGGCTTTTGAGACGGCTGACAATTTGTAGACACAAGTGGATCAGCTCCGACAATGAACTGGGTGGGGAGGTGTGTGCCAACTCATCCAACACCTCCAGGCTCAGGCCATTCCAATAAAAGTGCATCAAGGCTGGGTCGTTGTAGTCAGTCTCTTGGGCTAAGACACGGAATGTATTAGTGTAGACCCCCACAGATCCCTTTCCCTGTTTCAGAGTCCCTAGCTGGTGGGCAACTGTCTCCGTCCACTGGGGATCCCGAAACATCTTGTTCATGGCAGCAATGAAGGTGGTGTATTGACCCAGGATGGGGTCATTTCTGATCAGGTATGGGGTGGCCCATTTGGTGGCTTCTCCTTCCAGAAGACTGATGATGAAGGCCACCTTTGAGTCGTCGGTCGAGAACTCGGCTTGACGAACACGTATGTATAGTTCACACTGGGCAAGGAACCTGGTGAACTGGTCACTCTGGCCACCATAACAGGAGGGTAGCCCCACGGGAGACTTGATTCTAACAGGTGGTACGGGCGCCGGTGCCACGTCTTCCTGGGTGATCAGGGCTCGAAGGTTCTGGTTCTTGAGTTGTAAGTTCCTGGTCACAGCTTGGAGGTTCTGGAGCTCGGCGTACAAGGCTTTGATGGTCACTGGCAGTCCCCCTTTGGCAGTATTGCTAGTCTCCATGTTATCCATCATGGGAGCATTGGGGAAGAAAGATGATGGCTGAGTCAAGCTGTCCTGCCCAGAGTGTGAGACACGAGATGGAGGCGAGACTGGAAGTAATTCTTGTTTTATTAAAGTAACGGTTACATCAAAAGCAGTGCACTTCATAGACCTAACTATGCTGACTCACTAATGACCCCAACTAGGCTAACTAGACATTCTCTGCAGCGTATGGAGTAAGTTGACTCAGCACCCCAATCAGGGGGGTGCCACCTTAAATAGGGAAGGTCTTAGCCCGTAATCTCTGACTCCTGCGAAGTATCACCTTCTGACCGTCCTGCTTCTCATGTTGTCTCGTGCGGGGCGAAAGGGGGTGAGCTTCCATCTGCTCACCTGACCACAAAGGCTCTCTAGGTGCCAGCTCAATCTCGGGGGGCAGAGTGCAGGTTGGCGGGGAAGTGTTTGAAGTGCCAGATGGGGAATCCTGGGGGTGGTGGAGTTGGTGTGCACAGTCGGAGCAGGAGCCGCATCGATGGGAAGGCTGTCCATGGGAACTTGTGGGCTGTCAGCATCTCCCCCTCCCTCAATGTCCTCAAAAATCTCCTCCTCCTCCTTCGAAACCTCTCCCTGATCCACCTTGGGGAACTGGGGCTCAACATTCTCCTCCAGTATGGGTGGCTTGCGTCTGGGCATGGATAGCTTGTGTCTCGACAAAACATGATGAAAGGGATAATATGTGAAGTAATTTGTTCTCTCCCAGAGAACCGTGCAAGACCAACCAGTATTCAAAGGATTTAATACATTCAATTTTATTAGTCTTGAGTACTAGTTGGCTCGAATTAGCTTCACACAATCTTTATTATATCTGTATTTTACTCAGCCTCATTCATGGAGCACTCCTCATCCAGACGAATGAGCTTAGGAGGCACTGGGTTATAAGCCTCTGGGTCAGGTTCATGAGGACTGTCAGGAACATTATCTCTGGAGAGGAAAAGTTTCCTGTAAAATGCCCTTCTCACTCTCAGCTTGCACGAGTTTCTCCTGACTTCCCCTCCCTGGGAACTGGTAAGTCAGTGGGCTTTGGGTAGACCCAGGGAACCTTCCTTTCCATGGTATAATGACTAAGCCTGCAGGCTGTCTCGGGTGCCTCGCGGCCCTTCAGCATCTCTCACTTGGCCCCACCAAAGTCCTTGATTCACTTTATTTTTAAAGTGGGCAAGTTGAGGAAAGAAGGTCTATGTGCAAAAGTTTATTAATTCCAGGTACTATTAGGCTAGCCTTCCCAAGGCACTCTTCACTTTCTCATCCAATCTTCTCCCACGTTATCCTCAGCAGCCACTCGATGAGCACTCTAAATGTCTTTATGGAAGAAAAGAAAGGAACTGGAGAAGAGAAAATAAGTCATAGGAATAACACAGTCTCTGCAGTTTTTCAAATAGTCCAGCAGTTAGGTAGTTCACCCACATCCCCTCTTTTTTACTTCAGTTGATCTTTCTTTCCAAGGCCTTAAGTTGAGAAAACAGAGCTATTATTTTCACAACTCTCATCCAAGTTGTGCAACTAGGTGTCTGCAAAAATATCAGCCAGTCTTGATGCCTGCTCGTCCTCTTGAAGATCAGGGGTCTGTCCTGTAGCCCTTACCTGGGCAATCGAGCCTGAGTCAAGGCTTTCCTCAGTTGTTCTGGGAGTTCCTCATCTGTTTCATCTGGGCAAAAATTTGTCTCCTCTGGTTCGGAGGTTGGTAATGGTACCTCTCTGCTGTTGGCTTGCATGTATCCACAAGGCTCTCTTCTTTACTCTATTAACTGTGGTAGTAGTCAGCAGGAGGCAGTTCTTCTTTCTCTGGTCCCTCACGAAAGCGCGGTCACCTGGCTAGAATGCAAGGGCACGTCTGTAGGAACTGGGAGGGCGTCCTGTACCTTAGAAGAAAGACTAACAATTTTGGACAAATGTATAACATAATGAGTTCATCATAGTGGTCAGAAGGTTCAAAAGTCTTGACTTTTTGAGGTAACTCAATTCCTAATAACAAAGATCTATCAAGCACTATTTAATGAGGAGTTAGTCCATGTTTTCTAATATGACATGTTCTGTGAAGTGCCCCCCTTTGTCAGAATCTATCTTACATGGATACCAGTAACGAAATCTAAGAACCAGTAACGAACCAAATCAATTTGCAGATTTGACAGAAGATTGCAGATGGCAGTATTTGAAAAGGCCCATAACACCACTTGTGAGCATTCTGGACAGTGGTCTCTCTCTGTTGACAAGTAGCATAGGAGGATGTGACTTGTGCTGCCTTCATGTGAATACCTGGTGCATACCAGTGTTTCAGGATTTGCTCAGCCTATTCGTTCAGCTAAGCTCAACCACCCCCCCCTTTTGCTCATGACCCATTTTATGGGTCACTGAGCAAGGGACGAATCAGGAGTCTGGGTTCCCCTTGCAAATCTGCTGCTAACATCTTGGAGTTTATAGGCATAGAGACACAACTTAGAAATGAGAAAGAAGATGGTGATCCATGAGTCAAGCAGCTTGTAGGCTTGTTGATTACCTAGGGAAATAGAATCTGTTAGATTAGTACGTGCCTCACAATAAATAACAGAAATGACAGATGGAAGTAGAATCAAATCAAATCAATTAATCAAATGTCCATGAGACACCGGAGACAGAAGAAGTCAGGAATACCCTGGTCTCCTACAAAATGATAGACACCAAAAACATATTTAGAACCAGTACAAATGAATACAGTTTGATCAGAGGGTAGGATACAGGCATGGGTGAGTTCAAACTGCTTGGACACTTTTGATATCTGGAAGAAAATGAGCTTCAAGAATAGCATGATCAGAAAACACAGCATAGCCACAAATAAATTCTCAAATTCATCACGTTTACAAAAACCATTAGTGTACAAAACCAAATCCAGGATAGGGAAGGAACGTCGCTAAAATCAGGTCTAGGTGTAGTAGGAATGTAGTAGCCATAAGGGTCTAATCATGTGGTTCACCATCTGTAAGGAGAGGGAGTAACATAGGGTTAAAAGTGGTACAGGGTACAATGGTCACAGCGGAGAAAGAAAAAAAAACCTAGGGATTCATTGCCTGTGATATGGATACTTCAATCAATAGGCTTCATCTTAATCTGAATAATATTAGGTGATCTGGTTAAGGTGATCATCATTGCATTTGTGGACATTTCCAGCAGAAAGCTTAAGTAGAAGCAGGACAGGCAGCTAGTATATTGGAAGACTCTCTTCCATAATGCATAATGTTACATGGTACCTGTTGCATATTCCCCACTTCCCCAAGTGGTGACAAGCCAGCCTCTTCCTTGTCCACAACTGCCAGCCAGGGGGTAACTGGGCTCCTTAGGACTATGCAGTTTGCTCATGGCTGCACAGATGGCAGGGCACGTAAACCCTGAGCCACTCACTGTGGGGTGATCTTTAGCTGGCCCTTGACACCCAGGAGACACGAGCGGAGATTTGAACTCATAAGACTGGACTCCCAGTCCTCCCCACTGTGCTGTACCAGCGGCAGAGCTTGGAAAAGTTACTTTTTTGAACTACAACTCCCATCAGCCCCAGCCAGCATGGCCACTGGATTGGGCTGATGGGAGTTGTAGTTCAAAAAAGTAACTTTTCCAAGCTCTGAAGCAGTACCCCTAACATATACATAGACACACAATAAATATATATATTTATTACTGTAACATAAATAAATAATTATATAACAAATTACCATTTGCTCTGAGATGCCCTTTTTCATCTCCTGCAGCCCCTGAAGCACAGGCAGTGGAGCTATGGTGACTCCTTGGGCTCAGCCAGCATAAATTTCTAAAGCTCTCTCAGAGGTTCACTACCTTTATTTTTATTTGGAGGGGGGCATTATCGCTTTACCTTTTAAACATGTTCATTTATCTTTTTCACTGTCCACTTTACTACCAAACATCTTTTATACAGGAGAGTGTACAGCAATTTGGGCCCCATATTTGGTTTTCAGTGCAGTACCCCTACACAAGGCAGATGTGGAATAATTTAGGCAATTTCAACCAATGCAATTAAAAAATAAAACAAATAGAGAGACTGGCTTGAATGCATCCCTTCCATAAATTATGTTTCATTTTATGGTAACATATGCAGGCGTCTCAGTCATTAGAATTGTTATTTGAAAACCAAGGGAATAGCATAAGCTTATTAGCTGTGCAAACCCTTTGTGAATAGTCCTTATCCACAAAATAACAGGC
This sequence comes from Rhineura floridana, assembly GCF_030035675.1. Lineage (NCBI taxonomy): Eukaryota > Metazoa > Chordata > Lepidosauria > Squamata > Rhineuridae > Rhineura > Rhineura floridana. The sequence goes on from NC_084482.1 coordinate 41,959,777, forward strand.
TGGAATCAAAACAAATACATGAGAACACATTGGATATATTTTTTCAGCCTCGATTTGTAGTCTACACAAAAATTTTGCCTCTCCCATTCAAGTGTGGGAGCAGTAAATAGTTTGTAAATGGGTCAGGTTTTGCAATGGTCCCCCTCCCATCAGTGATTCTCAGCTGGAGGGGGGCACATTAAGATCCTGGGGGGGCATGTTTCAAAAAATATGTACAATATTTGTAAAATAGTAAAAAATCAACAATATTAAAATATAAAAAGTATGAAATGTTGTGTTTGGAAAGTGAGATCGTACACATCTTATGTGATCTGCACATCATCATTGGTGCACAGTATGGTTGCCAGGTCTCCAGTTTTCACCCAGAGATTCCAGATTTATGGGGTCCTCACCAGGTCTCTGGGTGAGTCACCTTAATCTCTAGACTCTCAGCTTTCATTAAAAAATAATGTAAGTTTCTAGGTGGTCTGGTTCACAAGATATACAACAAAACTGCTGCCCCCTGCAACTTCTGTTAAATGAGCTCGTAGCTGGCTGCTCTACAACTGCCCTCTCAGGTATGCAGCCAATAAGTGAAGTCAGGGTTGTGATTGACAAGGAATTTGTTGACCTCCAGGCAATAGCTAGAACTCATTGCAAATCCAGAAAACTGTTTTTTCCCCCCTGCTTGTCTACAAATCTCAAACTGAGTATGTTTATAGCTTTTAGAAACAGCAAAAGTCTTTTTCTCTCTTGTGTGCAGGAGTCAAAAATGTTCAAATTTTCCTGGGCTGTTGAAGAGGACAGTGTTTTGAAAACCTTCCCAATATGAAGCTTTAATTCTATACTCGCTTTTCTGGGAGTAAAACTGCAATGCTAATCCCACATACCGGGAGTAAGCCCCACTGAATTCAATAGGACTTACTTTTGAGTAGACATGGCAAGGTATTCTCTAAATTAATGGGACTTTTCAATGAACATAGCAAAGGATTGTTTGTGATATAAATCTCTCCTCCTCCAATCCTATTTTAAAGCAATTAGGTGGGGCTTACTTAGGTATCATTGCTTTTATTATGCAGAAAACTAATACTAATTTTATTTCATTAAAAAAAAAGTTCTGCAATGATCAACTGGTTTTGACAATGAACTATTATATGGGTTGTAAGTATTTTACATCTCCAGTGTGTGTGTATATGGAGTCTTTCTATTATCTCTGTGAGGTAGGGTTACCAACTGGAAACAAAGGCAGCTCACAAGAAGAAACAAATCCCTTTAAAATCCAATAACCATAAAAACAAGTATAAACAGTTGCAAAGCAGGTCATGATTCTGAATTTTGGGTTGGGTGAGTAAAGTTCCTTATCACTTGAGGTTGCCGTTCTGTGCGCTCTTCTGTTTGAGTAAGCCCACTGAATACATTAGGACTTGCTTCTGAGTAAACAAACATTTTTTGTTATGTGCCTTCTATTCGAGGACAACTTATAGTGACCCTATGAATCACTATAAGTATCTTTACAGGTTCTGTAAATAATAAACATCTTTGACAGTTATGCTTATATAAATAGTTCTTCATACTGTGTCCTGATAAATATGATTTCACACTATGGTTGTACATTTTTATTTCCTCTACATTTTAAATGTGCCCTTTTTTCCTTTGGGGGGGTCATGGTCCCCCTTTGTTGTTTTCATCCTGAGGGGCAGATTAGATTGAGAGATGGGGAGTAGCCCATGGTCACCGGTAAACTTTATAGCTTTCTTCCATTGGAAAAAAAAAATTAAAATGATGTACATGCGGGCAAAGTTTATTAAATAGAGCCACACAATACATTTAAATCACATCCAACTCGCATTTAAAGCACATACCTTCCCCCAAAGAATAATGGGAAGTGTAGTTTATCCCTCACAGTTATAGTTCCTACCACCATTAACAAACTACAGTTCCCATGATTCTATGGTGGGATTCATGTGCTTCAAATGTGTGTTGAATGTGCTTTAAATGAATGGTGTGGAACTGTGCTAGATATGAGATGCATTCATTAGTGAACTGAAAAGAACAATTTTAAAAGATGCTTTTTTAAGCAGGAGAAGGGCTGAAGCTCAGTGGTAGGGCATATGCTTTGCATGCAAAGGTCCAACATTCAATTTCTGGAAAAGACTATTGCCTGGAATCCTGGAGAGCCAATGCTGGTCCATGTCATCAGTACTGAGCTAGATGGTATCAAATGGCCTGAGTCAGTAGAAGGCAGATTCCTTTGTTCCTAAAAGTGGAGAGAGACTCAAGGGCCACAGTGACTTCGAAATTTATTTATGTATTTTATTTACAACATTTATATACCATTTTATTGCAAAAAAAACCTTAAAGCGGTTTACAGAAGGAATTAAAACAATAAAATTATTGGCAAAAACAGTTAAAGACAGGTGTTTAAAAACATTCAAAATAATAACACCAACAATGATCTAAAACAGATTAAAAACATATTAGCTTCTACATGCCTGGGTAGGCTTGCCTAAACAACGTTTTTAACAGGTGCTGAAAAGAGTACAATGAAGGCATCTGCCTAGTATCAATAGGCAGGGAGTTCCAAAGAATAGGTGTTGCCACACTAAAGGACTGATTTCTTAAAAGAGCAGAACAAGTACTATGTTTCACTGGTAATATGGAAAGCACGCCTTGAACTTGGCCTGGCAGCAAATCAGCAACCAGTGCAGATTTCAGAGCAGAGGTATTATGTGCCGATAGGGTCTCACTCATGTCAGCAATTGTGTCACAGCATTCAGCACTAACTACAGCTCCCGGGTCAGGTTGTGCTGCATGGGGATTTCTGTGACTTTGGCTGACTAGCTGCCAGGATTTTTTAGTTTTGGATTTTGGTTAGGAATCCTGACTGAGGGATGCTTACTTTTGTCTTATTCATAGCAATCTTGTGGTTGGCATGGTATTGCATTTAGGAAATAATCAGTTTTTTCTTTTTCTTGTTGCATTTCATTTACCTTTAACCTTACTCCCTTACATGCATAGAAGTCACCACAGTGGTTCTATGCGCTCAGCTCAACCCCCTTAAACCCACTAATGCACCTTGCTGGTTGCATGATGGTTTGTTTCTTGCCCAATATTGGTAAAAGAGAATTCACATATTTGGAAGTGTGGCTGCAATTGTTGTTGTTCCCAAGCTGCAGCCTGTGAAAGTAGACCAAACCATGTGTGTTTTCTCTGTCAGTTATTGCGCAGTGGAATTGGGTTGGCTGTCAAAGTGAGTTTATAGCAGCCCACAGGGTAGACAGAAAAAGGTAGAGAATCTTCTTACTCTTACTCATTTCTCAAACCTCTTTCTGAAGTGAAGGGTCAAATCTGTAAAGAGGTTTGGAGCAGCTACATTAAAGGGCAGGGCAGGGCATTCCAGGCAGGTTGTTGCCAACCCTGTTTGGATACGAATATCTTTGCAGAGGATTCCTAATCAAGTTTTACCAATAGCAAAATCCAAACCATATCTACTCAGAAGTAATCCTATTGGATTCTATGGGGCTTAGTCCTCTAAAAATGGAAATGGACTGCCTTCAAGTCGATCCTGACTTATGGCAACCCTATGAATAGGGATTTCATGGCAAGTGGTATTCAGAGGGAGGTTACCATTGCCTCCCTCTGAGGCTAGTCCTCCCCAGCTGGCTAGGGCCTGCTCAGCTTGCCACAGCTGCACAAGCCAGCCCCTTCCTTGTCCGCAACTGCCAGCTGGGGGGCAACTGGGCTCCTTGGGACTATGCAGCTTACCCATGGCTGCACAGATGGCAGGGCACGTAACCCCTGAGCCATTCACTGTGGGGGTGATCTTTAGCTGGTCCTTTACACCCAGGAGACACAAGCAGTGATTTGAACTCACAGACTCTGGACTCCCAGCCAGGCTCTCCTCCCCACTGTGCTATACCATCTTTTAGTCCTCTAGTTAGTAAGTATATTTAGAATTGCAGCCTTCAGGGACATCCATCTTTACTCCTGAGTGCTCTCATCTGACCTCTCCACAACGCTAGGCTACTTTCTTCCTACAATGGTCTTCTGGTGACTGGCCTGGCCTGAGAGCACTTCTTCTTGCTAGAAGCAAGTAGGTGGATTAAATGTTCCCTATCCAGGCTACCTAAGCAGGTGAGAAGGAATGATCCCGTCACTTCAGCTGGACCTGAGAAGACCACTTTTTAGCTAAGATTTCTATCTCAATTTCCAATCAGAGAAATGTTGTTTGAATTGTATGCTCCAAGCAACTGTGCCTGATGCTTAATGTATCATGCTTAATGACATCACTAGGGCCCACCCCTGAAATATCAGGGTTTGGCATGCTTCTGACCTGGTAATCCTAGTACACTGCAGTCCGGCATTACTATAGGAGCCAGGGATGAAGGTGTGTGTGGGATTTTTATGTTAGCTAAAGGGGGTGTGGGTTAAAAAAAGGTTGAGAAACACTGCCCTACATGATATTGGAATCCCATCTACACCTTTCAGTTCCAGAATGATCATGAAAGATCTGGAAAGGAGGACTATTAAATTATCCCTAGGGTAACAGTTGATCCTTTGATCAGCTCATCATTTTTAGGGATGGGAATGTTTTCAGCCTGACAACTTAAGCTGTGTAAGATTAGGGCTGGGGTGAGAAATATTTGGTTCTCCAGATGTTGCTGAACTACAACTCCCATAAGCCCCAGCAAGCATGGCCAATGGATGATGGTAGCTGCTGTTCAGCAACATCTGGAGGATCAAAGGTTTCCTTCCTACTCCTGGTTTAGGGCTATATTCAACTAAGTCCTGTTCAGAGGAAGTTATTAACTTCAATGGGTCTACTCTAAGTATGACTAGCACTGAATACCACCCTAGGTTTTCCTTTCCTAGCACATTATCATTAGACTCATATATACAAGTCACTCTTAAAATCAGGGATTCCTAAGTTCTGTTGTATTGTAGACGAGTGGTTCCCAACCTTTTTGGTATGATGATCCAAAGTCCAAATTTACTTGGTTTGGCGACCAATCTATTTATTGTTACATGAATTTCTCAGACCTTATGTCAGCCTTTCCCAACCAGTGTGCCTCCAGATGTTGTTGGACCACAACTCCCATCAGCCTCAGCCAGCATTACCAATAGTCAGGAAAGATGGGGATTGTGGTCCAACATCTAGAGGCACACTGGTTGGGAAAGGCTGCCTTATGTCTTTGACAGCCATTGGTTTCATGCATTTTAACTGCAAGTTTTTATATTTTATAGCTAGTACTTGAGGCATCTAAGCACAAATGTACTTGCCCCCCCATTAAATGTGGACTGTTGCAATATTTATACTACTTACAGAGTGTCACAGGTTTTTTTTAATGAAAATGTAAGAACAACAATCATCTGATTGTAGGACATTTCTTCGTAAGCTATAAACATTCTAAAAACATATGATTACACAAGCAATGTTAGACATAAGTCCATTTTGGTAAGAATCAGTAGGTTGGCTAAGCTTGCAACTTGCCAACAAGCAGGTCAGTTAGCAGTTTGTTGGTTGTGAGACATGGTGTCAGATCATTAGTGATACACAGCCTGCTACTGTATTTTCCCTTCGTAGCAGTCATTGCTGAAAAACCTGTTTTTCAAAGATATGTACTACTAAATGGCAGCAGCACATATATTGCTTTATCACCAAGCTGAGTATTTCTGGCAACATGAAGCCAACTCAGTTCTCACTTCCAAAAATGTAACTTTGATGGTCCTACCACATGATAGTTCAGTGAATTGTTCTTTTAGCATAGACAAAGACAAATTTGTGACATCAAAATAACATTCCTCAAACTTCCATTTTTCAGCAGAAAAGTAGTGAACAAATTTTGACTAAGCAAGCTTCACACCACTCTTGGCTTAATCACTAACCCTGGTGGCAGATCTGGTGACAGTTTGCCACAAGGTGCTTATAGAGGAAGCTGTTTTGAGTCACTATTATAGCACATCACTGATGCATAGGCACTAAAGGCAGCGCCTGTGCAGCAAAGGCAAACTCTAATGGTAACTCACAACCACTTCCTCCATGAGCACCTTGTGGTAAACTTACCAGTTCTGCCAGCTACCAGAGAACAGTTTCCAAATATTAAAATATAAAAGTCGAGCCTTTCTGATGTTTGGTTACAAGTGTCAACACAAAATTGTAGTATGCCGACAAAACAAAATGTTGTAAGAGCTGTACATCATACCAGTGAAGAATTAAAAGCAATACTTTTGTTGGATTCCCTTATAAAGTCTGCAACCTACTTGGGAAACCCAGGTTAGGAAACACTGTTGTAGACTACTATTCTGGTTTGCTTGTGATTGTGTCATGATACGGCTGCCAAATGGGAAGGATATTATTAGTAATATTTCAGTTATGAGCCTGCCCGGGCCCTGAGATCCTCAGGAGAGGCCCTTCTCTCAATACCTATGTCCTCACAAGCACGACTAGTGGGGACATGAGATAGGGCCTTTTCAATGGCTGCCCCAAGGCTTTGGAACTCCCTTCCTAGGGAAGCAAGAATGGCCCCCTCCTTGCAGTCCTTCCGTCGGCAAGCAAAGACTTTTTTATTTCAACAAGCCTTTGGAACTGAAAGCTGTTAAGGACAGGTCTTGAAGGGTGCGGCATTGCTGTTGCCTAATTATATTATTTCAAACTGAGTTTGAATTATTTTAACTGTATGTATGAATGGTTTTAATACTGTAAATTGTTTAATTTGATTTTAATCTAGACTTTTGTATGTTTTTAATTATATGTGTGCTTTTATCTGGAAGCCACCGTGAGTTCCAGTTTTGGAAAAAGGGCGGGGTAAAAATAATGATAATAAATAAATAAATAACATTTCAAGTAATATAAGATGCACAAACCTTGCATGCTACCTGCTCCTTAGCAACACTTTCCCCTATTCTTTCTGCAATGGCACACTGAAGTTGAGTAAGTTGGATTCTATATGAATGAAGGAACTGATTGCCTCTAGATACTGTCATCTATAGCTTTGTTGGAAAGGGCTACTGTGTAGACTTCAGTGATACAACACCTTCCAAGACATTCTGAGGTTCTTTTCCAGTGTATTTGCTTTTTAACAATAGCATCATGGTTCAATTACAATGGGTTTCACAAGGGGCTTTGATCTACTACTATTACTACTGTTGTTGTTATTTATATTCCACTCTTTTTCTCAAAGGGGCCCAAGGCAGCAAATACACAAGCAGTAAAACAAACATCTAAAAACAATTTAAATGCAGATGCAGTCTGGCAAGATCTCTTGTTGAAAGAGGAAGGTCTTGAGTAGGTGCCAAAAAGACAACAGAGATGGTACCTGTCTATTTAATGGGAGGAAATTCCAAAGGTAAGTGCCACAGCACTAAAGGCCTGATTCCTATATTGCATGGAATAGACCTGATAAGATGGTATGTGCAGGAGGCCTTCTCTGGCAGAGCAGTGATCAATTGGGTATATAACGAACGAGACCATTTTTAGGTATCCTGGTCCCAAGCCATATAGGGCTTTATACACCAGAACCAGCACCTTGGTAGCTAAATGGTAGCTAGTGCAATTATTTCAGCAGCAGTAGCTATATCCTGTCAGAGTAAGCAGTTGAGTCACCTGCCCACCACCAAACCAGGCATGGGTCCAAGGGTTGCACAGCCTCTCCTGATTAAGATATTATAGAGAAACAGAACTGGGTGTCATCAATGTACAACTGACACCTTGCCCAAAATCTCCCAGCAACCACTCCCAGTGGCTTGATGTTGATGTTAAACAGCATTGGGGACAAAATGGTACCCTGCAGCATCCCACAGCACAACCACCAGAGGGCCAAGAGATAATCACCCAATGCTATTCTCTAAAACCAACCCTGGATATAGGATTGAAACCACTGTAAAACAGATCAAGTGAGATTAATAGTGTCCTGCCCCCTTCATCCCAATATAGGTCATCCATCAAGGCAAACAAGGCCAATTTAGTTCTGTAACCAGAGTTCACTTTTTCAGGAGTGATTCAATTACTATCTGTTTCAGGGACCACTCTCTGCCACAAGGGTGGGTTGACCACACCCCAAATCCATGTGGTCATACCTCCTTTCCAAGCTTTAATAAGCCAAGAGAGGGTTAAGCAGACATGTTGCTGGCTGGGTCATCGCAAACACTTTGTCCAAGTCATCAGGCTGCATCAACTGCAACTGATTCTGTGGTTTTGCAGCAGACGCTTCACTGGAGACTGCAATAAGTGTAGATGTGGCATAAAGACAAGTGACGTTGCCCTCAAAGTGGCTGGCAAACTGTTCACAGTGGGAGTCCAAAGGGTTTAAAAATCATATTCCCTGGAGTAGATGTTAATAGACCCAGACAATACAAAAAAGCTCCACTGGACAGCTACTTCATGATGTAATGGAGGCAGAGAAGTGGTTCTCTGTTGCCCTCACCACCACACAGTTGGTATGGTTGTTTCACTCATGCTTGGTCAGCTTTGCAAGCATGTCTTTTGGCACTTGTGCTCTAGCCATTATCCAACTTGTTTCATCACCTTCAGTTCCCTGGTATATCAATGTGCAAAATGGGCTCAACAATACCAGGGAGGGTGCTCAGACACAACTGTGTCACAAGCCCAACGCATTTATTAACTTATTTTATTATTTGATTTATATCCCGCCTTTCCTCCCAGCAGGAGCCCAGGGCAGCACCACAGAGCAACAATTAGCTTCAACAGTGTCTTCTGCTCTATCTACTATAAACCCTTCCAGGGCATTAGCCTCCAGGGGTAGACTGTCCTAATCTGTCCACCACACCTGCAGAGGAGGACTTTAGCTATAAGTCCAAACGTAACTAGAAAGTGATCTGACCATAATGGGTTGACATCTACCACCACCCACCTCCAGACCATCCTTTCCTCCATCTAGAGGAAAAAAATGAATCAAGGGTGTGCCCTGTCCTGTATGCTGGACTAGTGACAATTTAAGACAGCCATCAAGTCCTGAGTCAGAACACTAGAGACAGCTCCTCAGCACAGATGTTGAAATTACCCAGAACTGCTCTCCTCCAACACCACACCCAAGACCACCTCCGCCAACTCAGTCAGATAAGCTGCTGGGCAGCATGGTAGATGGTACACCAGCAGCAACCATAGTTTACTGTGTTCTTAACCCAACAGGTGCACACTCACAGGCAGCTTCAAGACAGTGTGGTTTCCTGGTGATGAAGGCAGAAGTTCTGTGGACTACAGTTACTCCCTCCCCCCCCCGCCTGTGGTGATGCTGTACCAAGTATCTGGGCAGGCACAGCTGGGTCAAATCAATCCCCCCCCCAGCTCATAGCAATACATGCTAGATCTGCACCCTCAAATCATGCATGAGTAAGGTCTTTGCACAATCTGGCATTAAACAACAGCACACAGAGAATAGCGGGCACGGTAGATGAGCAACCCGGAAAATGGCCATGGGAGGGGCAAGAGCGAGGATTAAGTTCTAGATAACCTCACCCTAGCCTTCCATGGTGACTTATCACTTGCCCATGGCTGTTTCTTCCTCTACCATGATCACTCAAGTAGAGGCTCCCACATACTAAAGGTAGGCAAGTAATTTTTAATATATATAGAAATGAGTAATTCCCCCTTACCCTCCCTGAAAAGCTGTTTTGGACGGATGAAGAACTCTTCAGACTAGCATGAGGTGGCATGGAGGAAAAGTAAAGGTCAAAAAACATCTCGTGACCTTCAATTTGTGGAAACCTCCACAGGATTGAAAGCTTGGGCATTCATAAATGGACTGCATCTGTGAATGATAGGGCATGTTTGGATCCAACCCAATGTGGTCATTATAGTAAACTGTTGAGGGGTGAGCAGATTTACACCTTTAATGTTTATAGTCATTTTCTTCTGTGTGGACAGGCAAGAATGACAATTTTGTCACTCCATCTGGATACCAGTATATTGGTCCGCATAAATATATATGAACCAACACCTTACTATTCATTCCTTTGAGGAAAAGGAGAGTAATTTAGCATAACACCAAGGCAAAACCTTTATTCCACCTATCACCAATTTAATTCTGTTAATGATCTCCTTCCAAATTAGGATAGTGCTTCATTTAGAACAAAGTACAGTACCTGGTGGAATGAGTAAGATAAAGGACTTCCCTTTGTGCCAGTCTGTGGTTTAAGCTCAAACTCAATTACAGGAAAATGGCCACCTTCCAGAGAAATGTTTAAACAGCTTCATTTGAGGTGATGTTCCTGTGAAACATAGGTTTCCAAATGATATATAAATCACCAAGATCTCCACACTCCACCAGCTTTGATAGTTTATGCAGCAACCAAAGCTTTTTGGGTGGAAAATGAAATGCAGGATACAATCTGCAGATTTTGTAACATTAAAAGTTGGCAATAAGTGTTGTGATTATCTAACAGCTGCACAAGGCTTTTTTAGCATATCAGAATGGCCATTGACATTTTCTGATTGATCTATTAAGGTATAAACAGTACTTTTTCAAACCACAGTCACATCACCATCTATTAAAGTCTCAAATGACAAAGCTAATCTCATTTACATTTTAATTATGAAGTGACTGTTTTATTTGCCAGTAAACAAGAGGGCACAAACCTGCTTTTTTTAGAGTTAGTCTCAGAGCAGTTTGTCAAATATAATGTGGTCTACAGGAATGCCATAATATAGATTAGTTATATTGGGGTCCCCATTCATAACACACCACCTTTCAACTGTGATTTGCCAATAGAACCATTTTATAAACTGCTTAAGTTTTCTGGTATAAGCTGTTACCACCTTTCCCCCACATTATAAACACCAGTCGCCCCATGCCTGTAGATTATAGGCAGGTATAGATTATAAGCAGGTATAGAAGGTTTTTTTTAACCATACTGTTATAAAATACTGGACTAATTCATTTGAGAACTAGCTATAACCTTTTAGTCTTGGTACCTGAAATATGCATTTATCCTGGTAATGGACAGTTAGTGATCAAACAGCATTTTGGAACACGGGATGTAAACTTTAGGCAATAGTCTCCCCTGTACGCCCAAAGCCTCCTGCTGCCAGGGCTAAGCCATAGTCTGTCTTGGCATGTAATCAGAATCCAGGTTTCAGATTTGTCTCACACGAGATAGTTTACAGCTTGTGATTTGTTTGAAGCCAGACAAACAAGCCTGGGTTTGGACAACCTAAGCCAAACCATAGCTTAGCGTGGCAATAGGAGCAGGGGAGGAACGCAAGAGCCACATCTGTTCACCAGGAACCTGTACATTCATGCTAAGCTATGGATTGGCTTTCTATTGTGTGTCAACTAAACTGACAGATTCCCCTTTTTCTCATTGCTGTGCTGTATTCACTTTATCAGTTTCTTGCTAAATGGTTCTGCTTGCACTGGCATAACTGTTTACTTGAGAGCTGGGAACGGTGTTGGGCTTATTGGTACAAGCAGTTGTAGACACTTTCTAAACTACTTCAGGAACTTATTTGAAAAACTTGGGGGTTGGGAATCCAACAATAAGGACAGTTTAACAGGCAAAGGGAGCAGTGATTGTCCATTGACATATTTTTCCTCTTTGGTTTGCCAAGTTGATGGACTGGACAACACTTTTAAGTTACTGCTGTTTTAACATACCAAGCTACTGGAACTTGATAATTTATGTAAAATTAAAGCTTGTTTTGACCTAGTGTGGCGTGTGGCTCGTGACTCTAATCTCTTCTTCCTATTCCCTGCTGCAGGCAGCAAAGCAACACTACATCTAAACTACCCCCATCCCCATCTAGTTTTGGTTCTCAAAGTCTTAAATTGTTCCTTCAGAAACATCTTTCCCCCTAGAAGCCTGGGAGCTCTTACAGGGTGTGCTAAGGTTGCATCAGCACGGAAGCTTGACCAAGGTGTGGACTGAAGCATTCTTTGGAGTGTTTCTCTCAATGGGGTCTTCCTTTCTAGGAGAATGTGCTTTTGTCTGAAGCTGAAGGGCTTGCAGAAAAGCTATAACACTTATTCTTAAGCAGGGTTTTCGGGATTACAATTGTCCATAACTGTATTGCATGTGCAGTGCTTTAAGATGATGACACCAGTTAATAAGTTTTAGTACTAGATCTGAACTTTGTTGTAGAGCTTTTCCTCTTTGTTTGCAAGCTATTCAGGTCTACAAGACTAAGTGCAAACAAGCTAAAACTATTTTTTAAAGGTATGCATGTTGCTTTCCTTCGGAACACCCCCATGTAAAGTGTATTTTAAAGAAAATCTGAGTTATGGTTTATGTACATGGTGTTTAGGGAAGGTGTTGCAGTCCTAATGTGACTTACAGCAGCCTTGTCATCCTGATGTCCTCCAGATGTTATGGACTCCGAATCCCATCAGCCCAAGACAGCATGGCCAACAATCTGGAATGATGGGAGTTGGTAGTCCAAAACACCTGGAGAGCATCTGGTTAGAGAGGAATAACTTAAGCTGATATCGTCAGAACTTGTCACCAATGAGAAATTCAATGTTTTTAGAAGGCAGAAAAATGAGATCTCAAGCCTGAATGCAAAGAGAGGAAAAAAATCATAACAGATTCATAACAATTGTTTTATGAGAAACGTGCCATATTCAAAGTTTTAGAATCTCGATGGAATACAAGCCCACATCTTTTGGTTGTTGTAGCATCTGCAACTGGTTCAGGCTTCCTTCAATCTTGTTAAGTTCAGAGTAAAAACGCACCTAAAAGAGAAAAAGGGTCAAGACATGTTTGTATTTCCTGGTGCCATTTAACGCTGCTTTTATGCTCACAAGTTGCAATGTTGCTGCCCCCATGTAAAAGGGCAGTAAATAGCAAACAAAGGATTTGTGTTTTTTGAAGGGAAAGATGCATTTGATATCACCATCTACAATACTCAACCAGTGTTTATGGCTGCAATTTCAAAAAGAAGGGAAACTTACTTGGGCTCTAACAAACTTGTGTAGTTTAGAAAGCAACTTTCTTGCTTCTGGCAGCATCACAATAACTGTAAAGTGAGCATCTAGGAGGAGGCATATCCAGTCGATGATCTGAAAATGAAACCAGAGTTAGATAAGCATAAGCTACTTAAACTCAAATGTGATACTTCAACTCTCAGGACATTTCTAAGCAAGTCAATCTCATTTATTAGATATTATAATTGCACTGGGCATCATTGCAATGGCACTCATTCACAAGTGGAACAGATTTCTATTTGCATAATGGGAGTTGCGATTACTTTCTCCCCTCCCCCTCCAATCCTTGTCCCCTCAAATCTGCCCCTCAGGATTGGAGGACCCTTTGGACCACATCTGGGTGGCACAGCAAGTGCAGGAGTAAGGAGAGGCAGAGATACGCGACCATTAGATGTTACCCTCTGTGGTGAAATGGAAAATAATGACATGCCACAGAAGACAATCATTTTAGTACAATTATGCATCTCATGAAGTGGACTGTAGTCTATGAATGTTTATGCCAGACTAAGTTGGTTGGGGTTGTATCCAATGTTAATCCTATTCAGAGCAGACCCACTGAAACTGATGAACATGATTAACTTGGGTACATTAATTCCAATGGGTTTAATCTGAGTAGAACTTAGCTGGATATAACAGTTTTAAGGTGCCACAAAGCTCTTGGTTGTTTTCAGTGTAACATGCTAACTCTGTTACTCCTCAGGAAATTGTTTCTTTATAATATAAAAACTTGTATCCTATGGTAATTCTTTGGGGAAACTCACCAAATCATTTGGGTCCATGATTTAATGTCAAGCAAAATGTGTCCTCCACTGCTGCCAGTGAGTGGTCTAGACTAACCTTTAGGTCAGAGAAACAAACCCATCTGTGAGATGATTTGCGTCTCCCTCCCTCAAGTGGGTCTCTGAGATATGATATAGCACCCCCATCCACACTCACTACATGGTAAACTTTTAACTAGTGTGTAAGTACCCACTAAATACCAGACTTTTTGCAAGAAATTTAAGTGTTGCCCATTTAAATTTAAAACAAAAACACAATCCTGGCTGTTGGGGAAAACAAGGTGAAACTGTCACATTTCAATAATGATTCTACAAAAGTATTAGTGTGCATTGCTGACACGGCTAAGAGTATCCTGATCAAGCAACTACTTAAATGAGCAGCAGCTCCAATGCAGTCAGGAAGGTCAGCCTCCAGCAAGTGCTTCCCTGTTTATTTTTCAAATATTTTATTGCTCTTTGTTTAATTTATACAACACAAATGGCCATTACAAAAAGCAAAATTAAAATAGAGCAAAGACTGATAAGAGAGGAAGGGAGAGAGGAAAGAGTGCAGATCAGTGTTCCCAGGTCTGCTCATTCCCCAGGTTTTTCAATTCAAAGTGGTGTCAAGCATCTGATTTCTGGGTGTGTGTGGCTTAGCGCCAAGCTGAATGGAAGCAAAATAGATTTGTTCTGGTAGCTATGGGATGATAAAGGCTTTGAAAGGTGGCAGAATTGAGCGATCGAACATTTAGAAGTAAGTAGGATATAGGGAATGCTACAGAGCACGCTTTAGCAGCATTCAAAAATTCCAAAGTTGAGCACAAGTGGGGAATAGACTGTATTCTTGTCTTCCTCACCAGACGAAGATGGGAATAACATGGCAAAGGTGCAAAATTGACAAGCTTATTGACAGACAGTAATGATGCTGATGAGCAAATTGGCAAACTCAGACAGGCTTTAATGGAGGACTGTGGGGCAGCCTTGCAACCATTACAGACTAAAATAGAAGCTTTGTCCGCTTAGATTTTGGACATTGCTAAAACGGCAAGCGAGGCAATGCAAATAGGCCTTCATAATCACACTGAGCTTCAACTTGTCAAAATGGTGATGGCTGACATTGAGCTCTGTCAGGAAGAACAGGAAAATAGGGGGCATAGAAAGAATTTTCAGGTATGTGGGGAATTACTGTATCATTAGAAGATATTAAACAGGCTCACCATGTGACTGGGCAAAGATCAAGGTCTGACAACTTTCCTAGAGTCATAATAATGCGGTTCGAGAGATACCACATTAAAGAAGCAGTATTTACGGCCTTATGGAATCTAAAGGAAGTTAAATACAGAGAAACTTCCATAGAAGTATTTCAGAACACTTGCCCGGAAACCCTAAAAAGGCGCCATGCTTCCTGCCTTTATACAGCAGCTCTGAGAGAGGCAGGAATCCCTAACAGGTGGGGGTTCCCCTTTAAATTGATCATCCAGCACAAAGGCAAGTTTCTCACAGCTTCAGACGACACTCAAGCCGAGCGCCTGCTCACAGAGCTTGAAGTAGCTATACCCGAAATGGTTAGTCCAAGGAAGGGAAGCGAAGATGACAGAGATGACAGCGATAACGGGCTTTTATAGCAGGTTCAAAGGAAACAAAGGGGGGAAAAGTAAGAACTGATAATCCCATCTACATAGAGCAACACTTCCTGATTCATTTCATTTCCAATATAGGCATATATTGTACCTGTATTATAAAGCCACCTTCATGTGACAGTCTATAAATGCAGATACCAATTGTCCCATAGTTGGGAGAAATCTTGTTTTTTTTAAAAGAAGTAAAAAAGTAAAAATGCAACCCCCATCATTTTGTGGAGGCCTAGAGATGGGTTAAGTTCCTAAGTGGACCTGCGATACAGCCTCAGAAGGCAGGTATCTTGCTAGGCACAGTAAGTTTAGTTTGTTTGTTTTTTTATCATTAATTTTTATTCAAAGTTTCAAAAAACAAAAAACAAAAACAAAAAAAATTAATAACTAATACAATAAAATAAAATGTTGACTTCCGATTTGTCGCAGATCAGTTATAGGTCTATAATATATAACAAACCTGTCTCTTAATATATTACAAAATCACTTTCCTCCAGTAGTTATCTTAATTAATCATCAAATCTCATTAACATCACTTTATTCTTTCCGCAAAAAGTCAAAGAGAGGTTTCCACTCCTTGAGAAATATATCCATCGATTTTTCTCCAAATAAACATGTCGATTAATCCATCTCATCAAGTCTGCTAGGTCCAGTAATTTCAATAGCCATTCTTCCATTATCAGTGTTAATTCCATCTTCCATCCTTGCATCCATAATAATCTTGCTGTCATAGTCATAATCATATAATAAGAGTCTAATGGGAATTTCCTTCCTCACAAATATTTCCTTGCCATCAATTCTGAATGTGTTACTGGAATGTTGTTGTAAAGTCATATCTCTGTTCCTCTTTTTTACGAAATGCACTAGCACATCTCTTGAGAGTTTTTCCATTGTCACATATCTGTAATTAATTCTATAAATTTTCTCTATTTCAAGCTCCATCACATCATTCCAGACCAGAAATTTTTTCAAAACATTGATAGCTTTATCTCTGATATCTTCATCAATTTCTTCAGGGACAATGCTGAATTCCAAACAGTAATCTTTATCTCTAAGGTCCATAAACTCCAAATCTTTTTCCAGTTCCACATTTGATATATCTGTTCCAATCTCCAGGACTTGCATCTTCCCTTTAATTTTTCTTTCTTCTTCTATTGCTTGTCTAGTTATATCTTTGATCTCATCAACCTCCTCTCTCATAAAATCCCCTATTTCTTTCAGCTCCTGCTTCATTTTGCCAAATTCAATTTTCATCTCTTGTTTGCCATGTCTCAGTTCTTGTTTCGTTATCTCAATCTCATCCATTATTTTCTGAAACATATTTACATCCAGGGTCTCAGCCACTTTCTTAATTGTCATTCTTAAAGCCAAGAAGAAAATAAACCCTTCAATTTCCAATATAGCACTATTCCCAAGCAAAGAGCAATTTATTTCTTTTTCCAGCAACAAAGGAGTTAATATTCCAAACCTGATGACATCATAATGTAGACAGCACAAACTGCCTTATCTCTTATGTGTCCAAGAATGCAAAACAAATTTAGTTCACAGCATCCAAATAGTTAGTGGCATAAAGAACAAGCAGATTCGTCAAAATGAAGTAGACCAGAAAAAATAGTCCCAGACACATAATACTCAAAAGTTCATATAAATCAATTTTTTTCTCCTCAGATTAGATGCCTCTCATCCGTTTGTATCTTTATAATGCTCAATTCCAGGCCAGCTTTTTGCAATAAAAACAAAGATAAGCTATTTCGATTTCCTTCCGCCTTAATTCCGTGTATAAAAGAGAAAAGTTATAACTCACCCAGGGATTCTTTACTGCTGATTCTTTTAACAAATCTCTTTTACTGCAACAATTTAAGCCAAATGATAAGGATAGACAGAAGAATGCTTGCCTGTTAAAATCTGTTTTTCTTTGAAGAAAAGAAAAACGTCTCGCTTAATCAGTTTGAGCTTGCTTGAAATTCCCTGGCTCCGTCCGACGTTGCTGGCTGGTCCTTCGTTCATAGGTGATCCTAATGAATTCAAGTCCCCCAACAAACACAACAAAGCTTGTGTATGATCTCTTCATTTCTCCCTTGCCTGGGAGAAAGTTTTTACCAGTCAAAAAAAACCTTTTGACTGGTTTTAAAACTGAAAAAGCTTCCTCTGAGAAGAGAGCTCATCTCAGAGGCAGGCACAAGCGAAGCAATCCTTCCCAGAAGTCGCACAGTAAGTTTAGTTTGGAACTGAGTTCAATGGTTCTTCAGTTCATTTTTGTTTTTGATGCAGCGTGGAGAGTTGCAACATTCCTTGCTACTCTATATGGAAGCGCTCACCAAATGCAGGAATCATGATTTCTAGACAAGAATCTCTGGACGTGCAAGTGCTGTCATTTAATGTCAATGGCCTTGGTAATGTAGTGAAACAGGCTTGAATAGGCACTGCTGAAATAGGGGTACCTATTCTCAAACTCCAGAGACATTATGCAGGAGTTCACAAAGTTCTATGTCTCCCTGTACTCCTCAGATAGACCTGATGTTAGTGCTATAGAAAAATATCTAAATGCTGCTTAGATAGGCCAACTGTCAGAGGAGCACAGGGAATTCTTGCAAGGCCCAGTGTCTGAAAATGAAGTGAGAGGCACTATAAAAAAAATCAGAACTGGGAAGTCTCCGGGGCCCAACTGATTCTAGGGGAATTTTTATAAAGCCTTCACTAAACTGTTCAATAACATATTATCGGGGGGGATCGGGGGGGGTGAAGGATACCAGAAACATGGCAGCACTCCTAGGCTTGTAACTGTATTGGAACCAGGCAAAGACCCCACTATAGTGGGCTTGTACAGACCAATAGCCCTAATCAATATAGATGTAAACTACTATCAGCAGTTACGGTAGGCCAATTAAATGTACTTATTGGGAAATATATATCCTTAGACCAGACAGGATTTATTCCACAATGTAACATAGCAGACTCCATTCGAAGGGTGTTAAACATAGTCCATGAGGCCATCAATAAAAAAATGAAAGCAGCCTTGATATCACTAGATGCCTTTAAGGCCTTTGATAGAATAGAATGGAGCTTCCTAAATTGTCTATTACATAAAATGAATTTTGGGGAGAGATTTTCAATCAATTGAATCAATTATATAGAAGAAATTTTGGTAACCTTCGCAATTATTAAATGAGTTACATTCTTGGAAACACCTTAATCTCTCTTGGTTAGGAAGTCAAGATGTCTATTCTTACAAAATTTTTATTTTTGTTCCAAACCCTGCCTATTCACTTAAAAGCCAAAAATATAAACGCTTGGCAAAACATACTTAATGATTTTGTCCGCTGTGGAAAGAGAAGTAGGTTCACTGTCTGCATTATATCGACTTAAACATAAAGGTAGCTTAGCTATGCCTAATCTACAGCTATATTACAATGTGTTTCAGTTAAAGCAAATGGTACATATCATCAACAGAAATATAAATATCCCATGGGTTCAAATCGAATTGATTCCAAGGCAGCCCTCTCTCCACGCAGTCCCCTTCCTACACCTGTCACGGGCAGCTATTCATAAAATAGTAAATCCCTTTACTCATACCACCTTGGTGGTTTGGAAAAGATGGGGAAAATATTAGCTCCAAGGGACTTCCCCCTAATCCCTTTCCTTGACCACCCAGAATTCTCCTCTCCTGAAAAATACCAACAGTTTTAAGATTGGAAAGAGAGAGGTTTGTTCAGGATTAGAGACCTAGTGGAGAGGGGTCGCCCAATAATTGAAGCCTCTTTGAGAGATAAACTGTGTGGTCTACAAATCAATTGGTTTAGCGTTCTACAGGTCATGACTTTTATTAAGAGGCTACTAAGGGGTGGGGCATATCTTCACTCCCTCACTTCATTCGAGCATCATTATACTTACTCAAACATTGCATTAAAAGGATCAGTCTCTTGTACATACAAGATACTCAATGACGATAAAATGGGAAACGCTGATACCTTTCATCGGGCTTGGGAAGATGACTTAAACATCCGAATAAAAGAGGCCAAATGGAATAATCTATGGTTATCTTCCCCCTTGAAAACTACATCTGCTCGTATACAAGAAGCAACAATCAAAACCCTATTAAGATGGCACTGGACCCCAGTTGGACTCTCTCACATTACAGGTAAAGTGTCACCATTATGTTGGAGGGAATGCAGTGAACAAGGAACATTAATGCATTTATGGTGGAATTGTGGGGCGGTAAATTCCAACTGAATTTTGGACACATCTTCACTGAAGTATCCCAAGTGACGCTTCAGAATGTAGTTAAAGACCCATCCTTGGCGCTGATATCCCTAGGAAGTGATTTGAATCTTAAGGCAAATCATAGGGCACTGATTGCTTTATTGTTTACTGCAGCCTGCATGGAAATAGCGAGGCACTGGAAGGATCCTATGGGACCCTCACACTCGGGACGGTTAGAAAGGGTGTGGGAGATTGCTTTGTCAGAACACTTAACTCAGTATGAAAGGGTGGTATATGGTCTAACAAAAAATGACAAATTTGAGGAAATATGGTCTCCCTTCATTAACTTTGTTAACAAGAAAAAAGGGACCATTCGTCCTCCTTGTACACATAGGACTATGTGGAGAGGTTATGTACATTTATTACAATGCAAATGTTGATGCCAGTAATATACTTCCAATATGAACAGTGTTCTCCAATGAAATTATTTGATAACTTTACATTTTCAAAGAACCACACTGCATAAGTTTATATTTTATGTTTGGTTGTTTATTCGAGAAAAGCATGTACAAGGTAATATAATTTGCTGTATGTTCTAATTGAAAATTAATGAAAAATTTGGAAAAAAGGATCTGATTTCTGTAATCTACAATATGTACCTAGTTCACATATGGCAAGCAAAGACAGATCTTCTGTCTGCTGGTGGATTATTGGACTGCATTTACTCTTTTAGTGTGGTAGACTATACATATCATCTGCATATCTGGACTGTCTTGAGGTATGATTCAATTGATAGGATTGTAAAGTATCCTATCAATGCCATTTTGTCATAAACTTGAGATCTGTTTCCAGAACCAAGTTAGCGTGATATAATACGGCAGCCTGCAGCAGCCTGTTCTTTGGTTCCATATGGTGGACTGGGAAGTTGGCAAGACCAGTGCAGCATGCCATGAATCACCCCACATACACTGATATTGACCTGAATTCCAAAGCCAGGCTGCCTTGCTCTCTACTCTGCCTGGCTCTCTTCTTGCAACAGTACAGGAACTGGCAAAACAAAAGGCTGACCTGGTCAAACCGCTCTGCAGGTACATAAGAACATAAGAAGAGCCTGCTGGATCAGGCCAGTGGCCCATCTAGTCCAGCATCCTGTTCTCTCAGTGGCCAACCAGGTGTCTGGGGGAAGCCCACAAGCAGGACCCGAGTGCAAGGACACTCTCCCCTCCTGAGGCTTCTGGCAACTGGTTTTCAGAAGCATGCTGCCTCTGACTAGGGTGGCAGAGCACAGCCATCACGGCTAGTAGCCATTGATAGCCCTGTCCTCCATGAATTTGGCTAATCTTCTTTTAAAGCCATCCAAGCTGGTGGCCATTACTGCATCTTGTGGGAGCAATGAATCAACCCCAGGGAAGTGAAATTTACTCATGCCAAAGACAGACAGAATTCACCTAAAATGCAATCAAGCCCTTAGGTAAACAAGACCATACATTTTCTTTCCAAAAACACCCCTAGAAAGCCAGGGACCAGCATACAAACATACTGCCTGAGGCATGATAGTAATCTCAAGCCCAATCCTGAAAGGAAGTTTTAACTGAGGTAAACAACTCAACCCTGAAATAAGAATGACTAGGATGGAGTAAACCCCACACATGTCCTCCCTTCCATGCAGTACTATGAGACCAAACTCCATGCAGTACTATGAGACCAAACTCCAAGAAAAGGCAAGCTCTGGCCCGGCTCTCTGCTGGATTTTTTCACACATACATCACACACCATCACCTTTTAAGGAACTTCTCGGTGCAACACACCAGACTGGGAAGCTGCAGGGAAACAGATTCTGTTACCTAGCTGCAATCCTAACTCAGAGCAATTGTATGGCAGAACTTGCAAGTCTAAGAGCTGAAAAGTCACACAACACCTGCACAGAATTCCTAGCCCATGCTGCTGATTCTGGCTTCAACATGCACACACAGTATTGCCACCAATCAATAGCTGCAAGAGCTTCTCTGAGCATTGGATAGGAGAAACTATCAGTCTTTCCTGTCTTCCAGAGTCACATGCCATGTGAGCATGCTCTCATCTCCTTTTCTCTGCTCTGGTTAGCAAAACACTCTCTCCCCTTCTTCTGAGAATTTGTTTTCCACCTTAGAGTTGTGCATGTAAAAGACAATGACCTCTGTCCAGAACTGAGAAACAGGACAGTGTGACATCATGTGTGTTAAGAAGCCTTCTATTACTACACCATCAACAACTGCAGAAGGGAAAGTATATTCTTCTTTAACCATGATAAAGGGAACAAAGGTAGTCTATACAACTATTTCTGCAGCTAAGAAACGAAGTCCAACATTTAGAATAAATGTTAACTGAAGAGAGTTCCACCTTCCATTGGGCTGGAACAGACTCTGAATATACAGAGAAGTGCACATGCAGTTCAGGTCCCTTCACTGAAAAGAACGAGAAAGCCCTGTACCAAGAGATTACCCATGGGTGTTGATAGCTCAGAATAATAATAATGAAGAGTTTAATCCCTACCTGGTTTATGGTCAAACAAAACATTCCAGGAAGGTCCATAGTAGCGTCTTCACTGCACTTCACATAGAGATACTGCAAATACCGAAGAAATAACTAGGAAGAAAAATTCAAATCACTACTTTAAAATGATGTATTTAAGTATATGCAGTCTTGTTTGTATTTATTTATTTTATTAATAAAGTTATATGCTGCCCTTCCACCCAGAAGGAGCCCAGTGTGGCAAACAGACAATACAACATTAAAAACGTCTATAAAACATCTTAAAAACAATCCTTTAAAAGACTTTTAAAAATCTTTAAAAACAATTCCGACACAGATGTAGAATGGGATAACTTAAAAGGCTTGCTGAAAGAGGAAGGTCTTCAGTAGGTGCCAAAAAGACAACAGAGGCAGCCCCTGTCTAATATTTAAGGTCTGCTTCTTATGCTGTGCAGAACGGACCTTCTGATAAGATGGTATATGCAGAGTGCAGTGATCGACTGGGTATAATGCTACTGTCTTGCTGCTATTCAATTCAGACTTACCAATACATCACCACTCCATGTTGACTTTATCCAGGCAGAGACAAACATTAACATACACCAAACCTGTCTTACTGTATTGATTTAAGATTCACAGACATCAACAAATTATTTCTAATCTATATAAAATGTAAGAATTTGAATAAGAGCAGTCATGAACACATGCTAAAACTTACAGTAACATATTTGAAGCTTATATCACTACTAGAGACCAAAGAGATTCTGCAGAACCAGTGAGAGATGAAAGATCATTCAGTGGATAGTTTTCTCAAACGACGCACACACACTTTTCACAGTTATATTCAATATGGGATTAGACATAATGTAATTAATGCTGATAGAGAAATGCAATTATCTGATAACGTTATGTTAATGTTTAAAAAGCCACAAGATGCTCAAGAAACAGCGTTGAGAAATGTGCATTCAAGAGTAAAGCTACTTAGAAACAACCAGGAGAGAAGTCAATACTTAACAATGACTTGTTCAGCTGAGAGATCTTTCAAATGAGGCAAAAGAAATGTCTCACTGTATGCTGAACGAAGAATGGTGTTTCTGCATAAGATTATGGTAATAGTGTCAAGGATCAACATGTATTAAGATTTGTATCCCATTCTACCCCAAAGATTCCTTAAGGGCAACATCTTTAAAAAGGCTAACAAAGTAAGTTGGAATGCTGGTGTTCTTTCCAGAAGTTGAAGAAATCCTTCTGGCCATGGAAGGGACTGAGATTAATCAGAGATTCCCAATGGAGGAAGGAAGCTATTTACTGATTTCTCCCTACAGCCCCCCCCATTATTCTCTTCAGGGTGCAATGGTGGTGGTGTGGCAAAAAAACCCCACCTCCCTGGGAAGCATCCTGTGAACAGAGCTCTGCTCATGGCAACTCTGGATCCAAGCCACTATATTCAGTTGCCATGTTTTTTGCACTGGCTCCAGAAAAACAAAAAAGATTGTTAATCTTCCAAGGAACTCCAAGGAATAAGGTACCAAAGGTGTGGAACAGTGTGACTGACTGAAGTCCTGTTGTCATAATGAAGTCCTAAGGAACCTATAATGTATCAGGAGTGCTTCAAGGACTAACAGTCTATCAAACCTCAGCCAGAGAATACATACACCCCAGTCAGAGAGAAAAGGGTGAACACTGATTGCATCAGTGAAATAGCAGTTTCAGAGGTAGGAAAAGCTTAGTTGTGGATATGCAGGTCTATAAACCTGTCTGTCTATACCTTAGAACATATCAAATATCACAGCCAGAAGCAGTCACACACCAGTGATGGTTTAGCAGAATCAAAAAGCTATCTTGACAGCTTCTGAAAAATCTTTGATCCTTTGGGGGAAAAACAGTGCCTTCCTGTTGCTTAGCCACTAAGATGCAGATAGCCAAATTTAAGGAGCTAGCCTCTAGATTGAGGATTAAGTATGTTAAAGATAAACCTAAATGGACCACTGTATCAACATGGAGTGGAAAGGAATCGAATTCTCAGCCCAGCCCATATCTTTGCTACACTTTCAGTACAGTCTCATGAGAGCAGAGTTCCAGGAAACATCATCCTCTACCTCTGTGAGTGTGCTACACTTCATAAAAAATAAGGCAGCCACCAAAACTCAATTCTCCATACACCCTTGCTCTTTGAATATGGAGAAATAAATGGTGCTACTAGAGGGCGCTCTGTAATAGTTACAACAGGATACAGGGAAAAGAAATATTTAGTGCTAAATAGTGTCCCACAGCATAATTTTCCTTCTAAGGGTAACATTACCATCCTGTTCTACTCTGCTAGCAATAGCCACTATTCCTAGATATGGTTGTGTTACTCAAAATTGCCATGTAACACATAAGTGGGAATAGCAACTAGCAGGACTTGCAGAATTGTAGCAAACAGGCATTACAGACAAGCTTGCTTCATTTCAATCCAGGGCATGCCTTTGTAGAAATAATGGTACTAATCACTGGGGAAGCTGTGCATCATTATCTGTTCAGAGGCCAGAGAATGCATCTGAAGGTTCTCTTTTCACTCAGAATATAATACCGAGCAGATTCAAGGAAAACACTTCAGTATTTGTAGACAAAAAGTTGTATCTAACAAGACTGTTCCATTCACATAAGGACTTCCACTTGCACAACTGAACTTTCTCTCCCCTGCCCCCATCCTGCTATGGAGGGTTAGGGAACTCCCAGGACAAATTGGGGTGGGGGTGTAACGAGAGGGAAGTTGCACTGCACAAGCAGAAGTGCTTGTGTGAATGGAACAACTTTGTTGGATACAATAAAGGAGAAGGCAGTAGCTCAGTTAGCAGAACATCTGCTTTGCACACAAAAGGTCCAAGGTTCAATCCCTGGCATCTCCAGGAAGGACTGGGAGAGAACTCAGCCTGAAACCCTGGACAGCTGTTACCAGTCAGTGCAGACAATGCTGAGCTAGATGGACAAATGGTCTGACTCAGTATCCTATGTTCTTAACCCAAAAAGAAAAAATCCATTTTAGTTTTCCTTTTGTAATTTACAGCTTCTTTCATTCAGCAAAGGATACAGCAACGTTGCCTTTTGTGGTCCAACAGGACATATATCATTTGCGTCCATCACTTGAGATTTCTGAGTTAACTGTGTGTCACAGCTCTCTTCTTCCAGAGGTTCAGAACTGAAGCCATTCTGTATAACTTTAGATTGTTGTTCAGTTTTATTGTTGTGTACAATATCAACACAACCTGCTACAGAATCTAAATGCAGGTTCATTTCTTCAAGGCGGTCATCACCAATGCTACAAAGAAAAGGTTCCCATATACTGATATTTGTTTACAATGGCATTTTATAAGAAAATCATAAACTTGACACTTCATAAGGAAGATTATTTGGAATCAGGACAAACAGAAAAACATGGTTTCCCTTGGATGTATGGGAAAGTCCCTGCTTCTAACTTTATTTATTTATTATTTGATTTAGATCCTGCCCTTCCTCCAGCAGGAGTCCAAGGCGGCAAACAAAAGCACTAAAAACACTTTAAAACATCATAACAACAGACTTTAAAATACATTAAAACAAAACATCTTTAAAAGCATCTAAAAAAACTTTGAAGACATATTTTTAAAAAAGTTTAAAAACATTAAAAAGCAATTCCAACACAGATGCAGACTGGGATACGGTCTCAACTTAAAAGGCTTGTTGAAAGAGGAAGGTCTTCACAGGTGCCAAACAGATAACAGAGATGGCGCCTGTCTAATATTTAAGGGCAGGGAAATCCACACTTGCAGTGGCCAACTTCCCATGGCAGGCAACACTGCATTCTAGAGATGACTAGAGCATTTGGAGAATGCTGAAAGCTATCAGGTAGTTAATTTACTTTCCCCAATTTCATATATTAACTTTTTCTGGCCACAGTCAATTAAAAAAAGAATGAATCAGCATTACCCAATTGAAAAGGTTTCTAAAGCAATTGAAAATTCATCTGTTAACTGCAACAGAGTCCATTATAAACAGCTTTCATACACAAGAAAATTAAGCAGGGTAAAGTACACATCATTTCTACTACTTGCGAAAGGGGTAGTCTAGGGTCCACACACAATGGTGCCTTTCAAGACCCTTTATTACATTAAGTACTTTGAAGGGGGGGGAATAGTACCTCAAAGCAAGCTATTGTAAGAATGATCAGTACAATAGTAGGTTAAATTGCTTTATATTTACCTCAGGAAAGCCCTCAGGCAAGCACATGTAACTACTTCAGGGATGTCAGGAAACTGCTGTAGAGCTAGCTGTAGCAAGTGTATATCTGTTTTCTCCAAGGCAACTGCCATTAAATCTGGGCACATACTAGAACACAGGGTAAACAGTTAATTTCTGGAAAAATCTGTAATCTGCTAAATATTAACCCACCCTCAAATATTCCAATATCTGGGAACACCACAGGTTCATAAACAAAAAAGCAGTTTCCAGTAAGCCACCACTGCCAAAGCTTCTAAAGGACTCCAGCTCTTTACATTTTATTATAAAAAAATACTTGATCACCTGTAAGAGAGGCCTTGTGTCTGGATCAGTTGCACCAGGCAATTGTGAGGGTAAAATGATGACTCTGATTTACACTTGTTCACAAGAGCAGATAATATACATCCAACTGATGCTTGAAAGTCTGGTATCTGAGTACTGGACAAAAATGTCTTCAGCTTTTCTTCGATTATATTTTGAGAGGAATCCTGAAAAAAATGTTTTATTCAATAGTGCCAGAAAGCTTTTAACTAGTGATAATTAGTAATCAAAACAACTACTGAGATCATCACCCAGTTGATTGTCCTATGGATTTCAATCCATTTACCATGCAATCCTGTGCATCTGCATGAGAATGTTTTGAAGGAAAACAAAATAGTTTTAAGATGCCAGTACATGTCACAGCTGACACTATCTTAGAAAAGCATTTCTTTTCCCAAAGAATGCCATCTGCAGGTTTTCCTAAGCACTTATATATATATAAATTGTTAAAAATGAGTTTCTCCATTAATCATATTTGCAGTTGATCAAATGGTTTGCAGCCCTAGTAACTGAGTGTATACTATATGTTAGCACACTTCCTTGAACAAAATGCCTCTGCCCAGTTTCCCCCTTCAGCCCCATTCCAGCTATTCAGAATGATCCCAACATATCAGAGAGGTTCTTCTGGTAGTAGTGGTAGTAAGGAGGTGCAGTGGTATGTAGGGAGAGAAGGGGATGGGAAAGTCTCCCTACATAAGCTCCCATACACACACACTTATGGTTCTCAGGATCAGAGTAATTAGATTTTTCTCCAATATTGCCGTAAAGCCAATGAAAACACTACTAGAAGATCACATTCAACTGCAAACATTTGAGTTGGCTCTAATTTCAAACTGAAAGTTCTTTACATTGCAGAAGGCTTTCAGTTCCATTATGGTCCGAAGGGAGGGTCTGCTGCTGGCTTATGAACTGTGGTTTGTTCCAACTATGTTATGGTGTTATAGGTTTGTTTGGTACCGCAGCCCATATGTTCATCAAGCTACAAATTCATGAGGCAAGACTGGATGGAAACAAACCAGTTTGAGCATCTGTGAGATGACTCACTGACCTGGTTCACACATAACATTAAGCCAACCAATAGCTTAACGTCTATGAGCAACTGTGTGGGTATTTGAAGCAGAAATCACAGCCACTTCCCTTGTCCTCCTTCTGCCATTCTTGCTATTGCCACACTATCTGGAGTATCCCAATGAGTTAATTTTTTCCCCTTTTACTCTTTAACACTTGAAAATATGTGTTTATCCTGGTAACAGGCAGCTGTAATCAAGGTTTGCTGTTTGCTTACCACCCATAGTTTGTTTAGCACGAGACAAACCATGAACCCAAGTTTAGAAATTAACACTAAGCCGAACTATGACCTAGAAAAATCTAGACAGTCTGGCAGCAGGAGGAATGGGGAGCAGACAAGCGGCTGCAATTTTTGCTCTGAGTACCTGTACGCTTAATCATGCTTAGCCAGTTCATGTAGTACTTATGTGTAGACTGCTTTAACATACCATGACTTAATGATATATGTGAACCAGGCCTTCCAGGAACTTATACCTATTAACAGATCAGCTTTTGTCCAGAGTGAAAAACCTGACAAAAATATTCCAATTGCCATATGTTTCAGTTTTGCTTTTGAATAGTTGTTCATACGTTTATGTCATAGTCAAGTTGTATTGCTTTTCCTGACTTTATTTAAGTAGAGTTACCAGTGTGAAGGGCCACAGGTTCTCCATCCCTGTCCTACATAAATGAAGTTATAAGCAAACAAATGGAAGTTCCAGTAGAAAAAAAATCTATACAAACTCTCCCATTCTGCCTTGTAAATACAGTTGTATATTTCAGTGGGAATTCTAGTTTTGCTAAATAATTACTGCACAGATAAAACCCCACAAGGTGTCCAATTGCTTTCATAATGTCAGTCAATAGAAGATGGATCACAAAATGAGTCCTACTTTAAATCTAATTTGTTTTGCTGATTCCATTTTAAAAGTTAATATACTTTAAAAAAAATATGCATCCATACATAATTTTGCCCGGTATCACTTCATCTGGAGCACTCAAGATACCTTGTTCTCTCTCTCCCTCCCCCCATTTTGCTAAAAAAATTAATATTTACCTTGATAATTGAAAGAAGCTGTTTCACTGTCAGGATCTCCAGTTGAGTTTTTGCACCTATGTTCTTTCTTGACCTCAACTGTAAATATTTAACATATATAGTATGTTAATATTTAACATATATAGTAAGATTCTTTAAGATAATTAAAATTCCATGAAAGCTAAAAAACCAACAGCCAATGGAAACTTGTATCCTGGAACAATGGTCTGTTACAACTGCCGTATATTCCGGCGTATAAGACGACTGGGCGTATAAGACGACCCCCAACTTTTCCAGTTAAAATATAGAGTTTGGGATATACTCGCCGTATGAGGGGAGAGAGACTCTGTTGCCATCAGGGGAGGCTGCTTCCACCTGCCTTGCCCCACCCTCCAGCCTTCAAAAGGGAGCTGCCTCAAGAGAAGGACTATGAGGGGAGAGAGACTCTGTTGCCATCAAGGGAGGCTGTTTCCACCTGCCTTGCCCCACCCTCCAGCCTTCAAAAGGGAGCTGCCTCAAGAGAAGGACTATGAGGGGAGAGAGACTCTGTTGCCATCAGGGGAGGCTGCTTCCACCTGCCTTGCCCCACCCTCCAGCCTTCAAAAGGGAGCTTCTTTAGGAGGACTTTCTGATCTTTGGGTTGGGCTGTGTGGGTTGGGGGATAGCTTCTACTTTGTTGTTTAGTTTTATTGCTTCTTTTTTGATGTTTATATACTTTTATGTCTGATGTTTATATGCCTTTATTTTGTACGTCGCTCCGAGTGGCTGGGTTTCCAGCCAGATGAGCGACTAATAAATCGAATAAAATAAATAAATAAAATAAATAAATAAGACTACCCCTCTTCCAACACACACCAAATAAAAATTAAAAAAACATCAGATTTGATTTCAATATGGTAATTTTAATTCAAATGCTTATGACATGCAGGTACTTAGCAGGAAAACTGTCACTTACAAACATAAGGCTGTTTGTCATCAAACACGTAAACATAAAACAGTGGAAGTGGATTAAACTTTTCCTAATTCACTCTAAAGCTGAAAGGAAGGATAAGACAATAAACCCATGGGAGCTGCCATGCTGTTTGTTTTCTAAGCTGACAACCAAACAGTTTCCCTTTAAAAGCCTTCAAAATCCTCCTGTTCGTCATCTGATATCATAAGTACATCAATGACATCTTGTGATACATTTGTAAGGCAGTCATCATATGGATCGAATTCTGTATCAGATGGTGTGGTCTCAGCTTCGGCTTCCTCTTCCCACAAGTAGTCGTCCTCCATACCATCTAATGAATTTGATATGCCACACTTCTTGAAAGACTTGATTACTGTTTCTGCATCAATATCATTCCAGGCTTTTATGACAAACTTGCACAAAACATCCAACTGTGGAGCACGCATGTTTCCTCCTTTTGTGAATGACTTTTCGCCGCTAACCATCCGTTCATTCCATTGTTCTCGAATGCGATCTTTAAATGGCTTGTTTAGGCACACATCCAGTGGCTGTACCAACGATGTCAATCCTGCAGGAATAACTGCCGCATCTGTGTTTAGTCTTGCAAGCCTTTGCTTGGTGCTGGGAGTTAAATGAGCCCTGAACATATCCCACACCAGTAGACTACGTTTTTGAATAAGTCCACCTGGTCGCCTGCTCCATACATTATCAAGCCATAGCTTTACCCCTTCTTCATCCATCCAGCCTTTTTCATTCACATGTACAAAACAACCAACAGGGAACTTGAGTTTCGGCATTGTTTTTCTTTTAAAAATAATCATTGGTCTCAGTTTGGCGCCATCAGCTGTGCATCCTAGTACCACTGTAAAACTGGACTTCTCATGTCCTGTTTTAATTAAAATTGTTTTTTCACTTTTTTGATGGACAGTTTTATTTCCAACCATATCAAAATTCATTGGAGTTTCATCCATATTTCCAATACTACTTAACGCATAGCCATGTTTAGTGCGCTGTTGTATTACGTATCGATGGAAACTATTTACTTTGCTATCAAGATCTGCAGGTAATTTTTGGGCAACTTTCGTCTTTTGCCTCAGTACCAAATTATGCCTTCCCATGAATCTAGTACACCAGGATACAGTGGCCTTAAATCTGTTGCTGTGATCTGGGTTAGATTTGGCCCACTGAAGTGCAAACAAACATATTTTATTTCGTGTCACTACATAACTGTTTTGGCGATGCTCATTCACCATGTCTGCTACATGTTTTTCGAGTTCTGGCCAATGTGGGGTGCCTCTTCTTAATGCACACTTACCCCTTGGCATACTCTTTAATGCTTTTTCATTTGCTTTCCAGTCCCGAACCATCTTTTCTGTTACTCTATATTGTCTTGCAGCAGCGCAGTTATTATGTTCCATGGCAAAGTTTACAACTTTAAGTTTGAAACTGGCTTCATATTTCTTTCTTCTTGCTGGTGGAGCCATGATGGGGGTTTGACTGTTGGACATTTGTATACTGTACTGTATGTACTGGTGCTATACTGTATCAACAGGTACAGATACTGGTCTTAGAACAGGCGCAGTACACGGCACACGACTGGGGCAGAATGCACTGGCTGATGTACACTGTCACGATTGGGCAGAATGTACACTTGGCGTAAAAGGTAATATTGCACAGGATTGCACAGTATCAAAAGCTTTGGAGGATATATAGCCAAATAGCTTTGTATGTAGTCAACAGTCTGACACACTATCAGTTGACCTGGTGTACAGTCAGTGAAGTATCAGCAGTGTTGCAGCAAAAAGAGTCTTTATACTGGTGCAGATAAGCGCAGTAACTGAATAGTTGCCAGGGTCAGTCGCAGAGATTGGGTTAGTGAAGTACTTCCTATCTGCAGCACGTACACAGGGAGCTGATTACACACAGGTAGCTTGACAAAAAGCTGGGTCCCGCTAACCCCAGCCCGTGAGAGAGAAAAACCCTCCCCTTTGCAATGCTAATGGGCTCTCAGAGAGAACGGGAAAAAACGACCATTAAAATGGCGCCCGTAGAAAAAGCGGGAAAATCGAACAAGAATGACGTTTATTTTGCCCAGCAACAACTGTTAAAAAACGTAATGAGCAATGGCGGGCAGAAAAGAATGGCATCTGAAATTTTAACTGTAAAATTAGAGAGAGCCGCCACGGTAGAATACGGCCGCGGGACTGAACAACTTAATCGTGGCTGATGGAAATATGCTAGAAAAAACTCCGTAAAGGAGGCAGTACAGCCTGTAAACTCCCGTAGCCGAAGAAAATCGACCAACAGGCAAAGCGCAGCCGTGGGCTGAGAGGACTGTCTAGGGCAGAAACAAAGCGCCGCGGACGAGGAGCAAGGCAGTCCAAGCAAGAGGAGCCGCCAAAAGGGGAAGGCAAAGAGCCGCAGACACAGGCTCCAGACGGGGAACTAAAGCGCCGCCCGTAAAAATCAAAGACGAAGGGAGCCGCAGCCTCAGGCTCCCGATCGTCAGGGCACAAAGGGAGGATCGGTAGAGAAAAAGGGGGTCGGAGGCTGCAGCTGCAGCTCCTGGCCAAGCCGCGTCCGCCGCTGAGGCGAGAGACCGCACACACACACCCAGCAAGGAGGAAAAATTAACAAGGAAATTGACACACAAGCAAAAAGAATGCGGCACCCCAAGCCAGCAGCAACCACACAAACCCGCACTCTCGACACAAGTAAGGTGGGGTAATAAGTGGTAGATGGTAGACGACACCCGGCGTATAAGACGACCCCTGACTTTGGAGAAGATTTTCCGGGGTTAAAAAGTCGTCTTATACGCCGGAATATACTGTAGTTTTAGAAATTCTGTCAGCAACTTCAGTTCACTGGTAGTTACTGTATATTCTGTTCAGAATATTAAAACAAGAACGTTTAAGACCGGTTAATAATTTAATAAAGGAAAGAGATATGCAGTTTCTGTTTTGGTCTTTTTAGATGCTTGCATTGAAAAGCTGGAGAGGTCCATCTGAGAAAAACACTACATTAAGGAGGTTTTAGCCTTTAAAAACAAGCAGAGTGTGACTTTTTTTCCTGTTTAGGGCCATACTCCCTATGGGGTAATTTGTCTGGGCAAACATTCTAGCAGCGGGTGGAACCAAAGCCAAAGATGGGCAGAGTCAGAGACAAAAATGTTCTGGATTAGCTAATCCAGAATAAAGGCCATTGTATTGTTTGCCATGGCTATCTCAGTTTTGAATTCCCAATCCTATGCAAATCTACTCTGAACCCAGCTGGGTTTCAGGGGCTTTCTCTCAAAGCGGGATTCAAACTTTGTTTTTCAATACAACAGACTAACACAGCTAATAATATGGAAAGCACATGGAAAGTAATTCCTTTCTGACTTTACTCTCTCTCTCCCTCCCTCACACACACACAAAAGCATACCAATTTGTTCTCAGGAAGCGGGGGAAATTTCCCCAAGCCATACATCCAGGAAAAAAGTTTTTAAAATATCATTTTAATCAAAATATTACCCCTTCTAATACTTCAGAAACTACATAGAAACAGTTCAAAAAGCTAATAAAATTAGAAAAAAATGAATGAATTAATCTGATGAATAGAAGAATGGATCAGCTTCAGGGGGTGTTAGGGGCTGCAGGATGCCCACCTGTGTTATAAACAGTATAAACCATTTAGGATTATCAACAGGGATCTGTCTCTTAACTGTCAAAATGGAAATAGGAATGCAACAAGACTGGCTATAGCCACCAAGTTTGCAAAGTATTTGGGGGGGGGGAGAGAAGAAGAGGCAATTTTTAGTGATTTTTCCAGCCCTCTGTAGCCATCTCAAACTGCTCCAGAGGACTGAGGGATCCTCTGGAATAGTAGTGCAAGTGGTGCAGAGGGAAGGGGGAATAGGCAATTTTGGAGTCCTTTCCTTCCTTAGAGGGAGCTAGATCTTGGTCCCTTCTGTGAACGCACAAATGCTATCAGGACTGGCAACTTTGTGTTTTCTGAATCCAGATAATCATTTGTAATTAAAGTTAACAAGATTGTTCATGAGCTGAGACAGATACTTTATAAGATTTTTTTTGGTACAGTCAACAAAATACTATACAGGAACTTTTAATGATTAAATGAAAGGATAACATATCCAGGTGTCCTACAAACCTATTCTCATTCTATGAAAGTGCAGTTGCCATTGTATGAAATCTATTGAAATTCATTCATCAGTAAGACATGAGTTGGAGTTATGGAAACAGTATAAGCTATTTGGTTTTTTTAAAAAGCACTTATGAAGATGCACATTTATACCCCAAATATTTCATGTTCCAAATGTGGAAAAATGTACGTTAGAGAGTTTATTGGTGAAACGGCAGAGGATGCTCCAGTCCTTGTTTGCACTTAATCCCCACTGAAATCAACAAGACTAGACTTAAAAATCAATGTGAAAAGTTAGTCATGACTATAGGAACCAAATGCAACTGCTTAATCTGGATCAAGCCCAAAGAATTAAAATGAAAATCTTCCAGAAACCGAAGCAGAAGGGTAGAACTGGCACTTCCAAGTTTCATCTGTTAATATTATGCAGATCAGTGAGGTTAAATGAGCACCCATCCACTCCACAGTTAAGAGCTGGACTACTATTCTCTTAAATTTTACTGTTGATTTTTTGGTGGGGATTTATTGGGAAAGTATTTATGGATAGAACCCCTTGCACTGCATCAATCTGATTAATGTTCTGGCTGTTTTGCATAAATGAGATGGATATTTCAGAGTTTTTGCTAATTGCTGTCTTCTTGAATTGATGCCTTTTTGTTGAAAACTGTATTTTTAAAAGGTTTATTAATAAATACCCATATCAACCCAGTCACATTTTGATGTCATGAGGAAACTGCACTTAAGAATAGGTTTATGAACAGCAAAGGAAAACAGAAAAACGGCTATGAAACATGCATACCAGCCTGTTAGATTCACCCTTTGCAGGAACAGGCTGATCTGGCTGCATGCATATTAGGTCATCTTCCTGAAGTATATTCCAATTCACAGGCACAGTCTTTATTTCTGTAAACAAAAATAGAATATATCATTTTAAAGGGAGCAAACTATTTGATATGCGCAAGTTCCAAAAAATGAGATTTCTATAAAAGTGGCAATTATATAATACTTGATAAGGAACTTGGCTTTTACAATGGTTGCATTTGGTAAACCATAATTAAGAGCTTACCATGGAGAAGCCAATCACATCAGCTACACTCCTCCCTGTTAGTGCTGAGGAGAAACAAACCGCAATCCCTGGCTTAGCATTACATCCAAACCAGGAATCATGGTTTGTTTTGCTCCAAACAAACTGTGATCTAGATTCAATGTTTGTTTGGAACAAAACAAACCACTATCCCTACATCAGCTGCAACACTAAGTCACAGCTCATGGTTTGTTTCTCCCCAGCATGACCAGCTCAGGCTATGGCTTACCAAGACATCCAAACACTGCCAATGTCATAACTGAATCCATCCAATACATTTTCTTGACCTATTCTTTTTGTGTCAGGACCGTATCAGAGAGAAGCACAAGTTTTGATCTCATATTCCAAGGCTTTATTTAGCTGCAGATAATACTAGATTGACAGCAGATAAAAAATTGTTTAAAATGGGTAAAATAATTCTGCCCTCCAGCAACCTTGGGAATTAAAGGGTTTTCCACAGCTTCACGATTTCCAGAAAGTTTGCATCTATAACTATTAGTCAACATGTACTATACAAATAGCAAGTATTTAATGCATACTGCTCTTGAGCTGAAGAGTTCACAACATAACAATCACCACTGTAATCACTACCCCATGTCTTACCTCTTAATTCACACTGAATTAAGTTTGTTTAAATGCATTTTGTCACATTCATCTCTTAACTGTCCCCCTGTCCAAATCTCCTGAGACTCCTCTATCTATATTTTGGTTGTAACCTCTTCTGACCAATGACCTCCGTTTTGCCATGAACACTGGTGACACTAAATAATGTAAACACCACCCGTTACTGGGTTATTTAGGTCCATCCACCTTAGTTTTCAAATCTACTTGTGAAGAAACATTGCACTTGGCTAGACATAGGACAAGTAGTAAGAAGAAAAGCATCTCATCCCACCCCTGTTTTTTGCATGTCTTTCTGAGATTGAGTTACCATTATGTGTTAACCGGGCCAGAGCTAAACCAATTACAGCTTACTGGGAACACGCAAGA
The DNA here is from genome assembly GCF_030035675.1 of Rhineura floridana. Lineage (NCBI taxonomy): Eukaryota > Metazoa > Chordata > Lepidosauria > Squamata > Rhineuridae > Rhineura > Rhineura floridana. Next base: position 41,995,606 of record NC_084482.1, read on the forward strand.
GTGCTGATGCACACTGCTCAAATTGCACCCACCCCCTTCTTCCATTGCCATGCCAGGAGCAAACAAACTAGAGTGCTAGCTTTGTTTTCATGGTATGTTTTGCTCTAAACCAGGAGCACTGGTTTGCACATATTGCTAAGCCAGTACTCTGGCTTGTTTCTTTCCTGTGTGATAAAGAGAGGTGGGTGCAATTTGAGCAGTGTTTATCAGTACACTTGCTTGTTCCTAGTTTAACTATAGCTTATTATATGTGAACAATTCAATAGAAATAAATACAACTGGGTTACGTAACATATTTGAAATCTAAGTGAATGTAAACATAATTAATACATAGATAAAGGGAGATCTCTAAATATATTTTTCAACATGCTATCTAAAATACTTTTTTTATTGGCAAACAGAGAGAACTGGGAAATACAACCAAGAGAAAAATATTACTGGATATTACAAACTGGATCGTTTAAAAACTGAAGAACTTTAGTACAATGCCTTCTAATGAACCCAAGTCTCTATTTAAGAGGAAATTTTATTGTTTGTAGCCAGTGGCCATCACAATATAGTACAACCAATCAAACAGGAAAAGGCAAATAAAACCATATAAACTATAAAAGACTCCTATTACAAGAGATCACACACAATACCTAAAATACATTAAAAGAAAAACAAGCCAAGGGGCTTATAGTTAAAATAGACTAGTCAGGGGCGGGCTCCAGACGCATACCCACAGTTGCTAAATGACCAGCTCTCAATTTCCCCACCGCCAAGGCAAATTTTGCCACTTGAAGTGTTACCCATGGATCGGAGGGAGCAAGAAGAGCACACGTTTGCTCCAAAGGTGGTCTGTAACTCCAGGAGTATAAAATGGTGGCAAGGAATTTCCTTCTAGGCTCGGTATACAGCGCACATCGTAGTAAATAGTGTGCGATGTCCTCCACTTCAGGATATTCACAAATACAGAGTCTTTGATGAATAGGGCATTTTGCATATCTCCCCTCCAAAAAAGCGGAGGGCATAGTTCGAAAGCGTAAGGCCGTAAAGGCCTTTCTTAAAGCAGTGGAGGTCAGATAGACAAAATATTGCTCAAACCCAAAAGATGTTTTAACTAAGGGATACCACCGGGAAAAGGCTGACTGAGTGGAAGCAAACACGTCCTTCCTTCTTGAGCAGAACAGAATTCTGTCCTTATAAAGAAATCTTACTTGAGGGGTGACACAGGAGGGCAAAATTTCTGTGTTTATCCCATAAGAGGACAGCATTAATTTAGTGTGCATAGCCCAAGTGTTAGAAGAGGGGCTCTGTAACTGCTCCAGAAAGCATTTCTTAATAAGGCGGGCATCATTCGAGGATGAGAGTTTTAGCCAGTAACTGGCAAGGGCCGCATGTACAAGGTATTCTATTGACTGGAGCCCAGTTTCCATCCTTAAAAGCGGGGCAGGCGTGCCTCTTGGGAGGGGAAGGATGGAGCGCAAAAAGGAATTCTGTATTATCTCAAGAACGGCAAAGTTGTCATGCCCCCAAATTTGGGCTCCATAAAGGAGCTGAGGGATCACTTTTCCCTGGAAAACCTCAATCAATCATTTACTTGATGTGCACCGCCCAGAGAGCTTGCTATGGGCAGTATAGAAATTGAATCAAATAAATAAACAAATAAATAAATCATAGGGGAAACTAAACTGCCCCCATTAAACCTAAAAAAACGAAGAAGAGAGTGTACCGAGGGGGATGCTTTTAATTTCACTGCCTGCAGGTGAGATTTCCAAGATTGGTTGGCCGTGAAGTTAACCCCTAAGTATCTAGCATGGTGGCATTGGGCAATAACCTGGTTGTTCAATTTCCAGCTATGGAATTTCCTTCTCTTTCCGAATACCACTACATTGGTTTTTGAATAGTTAATTAAGAGATGTTCTTTGTTGCAAAATTCTCCCAGAGCTCTTAGTAGCCTCCTCATTCCAACCAAGGTGACGGCGACCAAGGCCAAATCATCAGCATAAAGTAAAACTGAGAGTTTAGTGCCCAAGATGGAAACAGGAAAGAATTGTTGGCCACTCAGGTCTTGCACGATATCATTAACATGGAAATTAAAAAGAAAGGGTGCCAAAAGGCAGCCCTGCCTTACCCCTTTAGTCGTTGAACTGACTCCGATAGACAGCCACTAGCGCCAACTCTAACCCTAAGTGAGGTGTTTGTATGTAGCATATGTAGTAAGCAAAGAAGTCTTCTATCAATGTTAGTCAAGGAGAGTTTGAACCATAGTCGATCTCTATCAATAAGGTCAAATGCGGACGTGAAGTCCACAAAGGTGACAAATAATTCCTTGTTTCCCCTTCCAGCATATTTTTGAGTTAAATGGGATAGGATAAAGCAACGATCTATTGCTGACTTCCCTTTTGTAAAACCCGCCTGTTCCTCCGCAATAATTGCATTTTCCGCAGCCCAATCTTCAAGCCTGCATAGCAGATACTTGGCATACAGTTTGGCCACTATATCCAGTAGGCTGATTGGTCGAAAGTTTTTTGGGTCAGCCTTGGATCCCTTTTTGTGGATTGGTACAATTATGCTGACTCCCCACCCAGGAGGAACTTCACCTCGATGGTTTATGAAGGTGAACATTGTGGCGAGAATTGGTGCCCACCAGTGGGGATTTGCTCTAAATAACTCTGCAGGGAGCATGTCCTCACCCGGAGCTTTCTTTACGGGTAAGGATGAAATCAGAGTGGAAATTTCTTGGGGAGTAACAGGTTCCCACTCTGGACAATGGGAGAGGGTGAAAGATTCACCAACAAGAGAGGGATAAACCTGTGGCAAGCAAAGGTGGCGGTCATAAAAGGCATTAAAATAGGAGCACCACTGAGAGGAGGTAAATTGATTATCAAGAGGGAAGACTTTTACCCAAGTCTCTAAGATAAAAATAATTTTGGTTAAGTATGCATTTTTACATGAAGTTTTCAAATAGCATTTTAGCAGAAAGGATGTAATGTCGATGTAAATACAAGCTTTATAATTAAGCTCCTACCTGATATTTGTATATCCTTGATTTTCCCAACAGCAGCAGCTAAGGAGGATGTTTGACATTTATATAGGATTACTGTTAATTCTTTACCATGTGTTACGAAGAGTTTGTCTCCATAACACCAACACTAGAAAACATTAAACACAAATAATTAGCAAGCAGAAAGTGATGTCATGAAATAAATTCACATCACAATTAAACAGTCTCCAGAATGCTACAGATCTTTTGAGCGTACTAATTTCTATAGCAGATCAACAATTTCCTCATCTATATCTACAGCTTTCTAAAAACCAAGCACACAGTGACACACTTGTGATTTTCAATTATTGTTAGATCTGTAGAGGATTAATTGCAGACTACCAGTCAATTCACACAACCAATGAGGTTCAAAAGGCATTTGCTAAGAGTTTAGAAGCATCCAGTGATCTGGACCAGTCACTCTAGTTCATTTCTCTGAAGGAGTAAAGAAATTACTCTGAAACTAATGTGGTGGCATTGACTTTTGAAAAAAAAAATTATACATGCATGGGAGCAGCTATGCTTGTACAACATTCACACACAAGGTTTTCTCACCCCTTTCATACCCAGTTGATCATTGTGATCAACATTGGCCCATCAGATCATTGGTCCATCTAGCTCAGTACTGTCTAAATTAACTGGCACAGGCTCTCAGGGTTTCAGGCAGGGGTCATTCCCAGCCATACTTGGAGATGCTGGGGATTGCCTCCTGCATGCAAGTCAGATGCTCTACCATGGAGCTACAGCCCTTTCTGAACAGGTTGAATACCTGCCCATCTTCTAACAGAAGACAAGATATAAGCAGCTGCATTCTTGCTGCAATTGAAGTCTGGGTCATCTTAGGGACAGCCCACACAGAGCACATTGCTATAATCAAATCTGGAAATTACTGAAGTGTGAATCAGAGTGGCAGTATCTGACCAGTGTAACAGTGAATCGTTGCCTCCAATGTAACTTTACATAACAGAGGATGGTTCTCATTACTAGCAGGAACTGGAGTAGGGAGGTAAAGGTCATCCAACAAATTCGGAGGAAAAAAAAGGGGGGGGGGAAATCCCAGAATGACAAAAAAGTGTGGAAAATATCCAGATGGTTTATTTGCAAGCTTATATCATTAAAATGTCTTTGTAAAAAGCCCAACGCGTTTCGGCTATTAGTGTGCAGCCTTCATCAGGGGCTATTGTTGATTGTCTCAATAAAATTCTCTTCAAAGTGATCTCTGAAAAGTATTGTAGTCAATATTTCATTTATCTGAGCAAAGACATTTTAATGATATAAGCTTGCAAATAAACCATTTGGATATTTTCCACATTTTTTTGTCATTCTGGGGTCCCCCCCCTTTTCTTCTCATTACTAGCAGCCAGGGCACATGGTAATAATCTCAACACGAGAGGCAACTTCCTATGTTAATACAGAATTAATTTTCTATGTGCCAGTTTCATACTGGCTGTGTGTTTCTGGGACTAACTCAAGGTGCTGGTTTTACCCTTTAAATCTAGGGTAGATGTGGCCCATGGCCTCATGCCATACAGCCCACAGGTCCCTCTAGGCCTGCTCAGGCAGTTGGGAGAAGGAGACCCAGATAGGGCTGCTTGAAAGAAATGGATGAAATGGGACAGAGACAGTCTACTGGGATCACAACCCAATTTGGAAGCTTTTGCTTTCCTTTTTTTTTGGCAACTTGAAACAAACCAAATTAAAGCCGTAAGTTATGATCAGGTAGAATAGATGCAAAAGCTTCTTAGCTCCTCCTCTCAGCCACATATGAGGAGGGAGAAGGCACACAAACCTGAGGCTCACTGCAGCTTATCCACATCATGCTCAAACACAGTTTAGTGATGTGTAAATGTGGCCCATAATAACTACATTGAAAAAATGGAGAATGTTTTGAAATCTGACCCTTTTCTCTTTCAATGAGATTTCTTTCTGTCTCACATGGTCTGTACATTGTTTCCCATTGTGAACTAGCTACAACAGGCTTATTAAAATGAAAAATTGACTGCCAGCTTACTTGTCCAGTGGTCCCCCATGGCAATTCTTTTGAAGCTTGTAATGTTTGAAATTTTATATTCCATATGGAAAAATGGCCTACAAATATGAAAAACAAGAGCCATGAAACAGTATGCCATTTGCATGGCAAGATTTTCAATTATGAATGCTGCTTAGAAATTGATTTTTTAAAAATTTGGTAATATATCCCACAAAGAAATTAATACATCAAAAACCTCCCTGTCAAAACTGCCAATCTAAGTCTCAATTCACACTCTGCTTCATTACTAATTTCTGTTACAAGACCAGTACAATTAAATCTATTTTACAGAAAGTGAAGCTGTATAATTAACCAATCTCTACTTTGTATGATTTATGAGATCAAGAAGAATCATCATATCTTTCTCTGCTGCCTTTCCTTGCTCTGTCCTTTCTTGTGTATTTAGATTAGCAGCCTGCAGGTAGGCCCCTGTTGCTTTTCATTCTACATTTTATATTGTGTAACAGCTCTCCAGATGTTGTTGGACGTCAACTCCCATTAGTCCCATGACCAATCGTCAGGGATGCTGGGAGTTCTTGTTGTACAGCATCTTGATTCTAGGTGCTTAATATTTTTATTATGTTTAAGAACATTTCTTGGATGTTTCCTTCCTGTTTAGAGCCAACAAGAGCAAGTTCAGCTGCTGAATTTTGAAACTATTTCTTTACCTTTAATATTGCCATCTGGGGAATCCAAGCATCCTGTTATGGCAATATGATCTTTATCAAGAATGGCAATTGAAGTTCTTTTTAAAATACTCCCAGATACTAGAAGTCTGATCAGAAGAGACTTTTGTAAAATTTGCTCTTCCTCGGAGTCACTCCATTGCAGTGGCACGAGAACCTTATACAAGCATCCGCTAGAATCTAGAAGAACAGAATCAAGTTACATAACAGGAGGGACCATTGTCCTTACCTGAAAGGTGTTTCTCAGAGGTGTTGAACACATGAGATGAGATTACGTCACGCCATGGCATGTGTTCACCACTTCAGGAGAATATTAAATACAAGTTGGTATACACAAAAAAAAACTATGAGAAAAGGAGCATCCCTTAAGAAGAGGTTTCGTTGGGAATAGTTTCCTTTCTCCCCTCTGTCGGCAGCTTTCATGGAGATCCTGTGTAGCACATGCACACCTCTATTGCAAAAAAATCTCCAAGGGGTTAAAATTAATACATGCAGATTGCCAGATGATTTCTCTGGGTTGGGGAAGTCTCCTTCCCAGCAAAGTTTGCTCACAACTAGAAACAACAGACAGCAGACTATATAGCCTGTCCAGTTTTTACATACCATGCTTAATACCTTTATGATTGTCAAGGTACTCAAAACTGAGAAGTGGTATTAAATTTTCAAGATCTAACACAGCAACCCCATACAGATTCAACAGGAAACTACAGTTTGGCATTACAAGAATGCACAGGCACAAGCCAAAAGTTCTTGCGTGAGAACAGGAGGTTAGAAGCTTTCAAATCACAGTTTTCACACAAAGCAGATTCAAAATGTGATTTGTAATCCTGGTTTACTAAGTGGATGAAACAGCAAATGATGGTACCATATACAGGCATACCCGCTTAACGTCACTTCACTTAACGTCGCCTCGCTATAACGTACATGCTCCATACGTCCCCTTACCCCGCTTAATGTTTGCGCACTTCGCAATAACGTACACTTTATTGGCATGACACCGCTGCCATCTAGTGGTGATTGCATGCAGTACAAGTGAAGACAATTGCTTCACTTAAAGTTTATTTTCGCTTAAAGTATACTCTCCGGTCCCATTGCAAACGTTAAAGCGGGGTATGCCTGTATATACACAGAGAGAGAGAAGCTAGCTTATAATCCGCTCCCCCATGCACAAAGAAGAAGGCAGGAAAGGAGGAGGCATGTGACCCCCAAGTTCATGTTCTCATATTATGTTTGAATGCTCTCACAGTATATTGAATTTGTAAGTAGGCATATACGTTCCTTTGACAGTAATATAAAATTACACTCTGAAGAACTATTAACTGCTGCTATGACTGTTTGTCAACATCAAGGCAGGGGCCCCTACTCTACAATTAAAACATACTTAAATACTTACACAAACAAAGGAGAGTGACAACTTTGTCTTTCAAATATGCTGCAAAGCTCAGTGGAGTAGATGACTCGCCCCCTTGTTCAAGTTTAAACTTCTGAAGGATATATGGATTACTTTGCTGAACATATATGAAGCAATTCCCATCCTGAAGATAAAGAGAGTAGTCTTTTTTTTTTATTTCCCAGACAATCAGGTTCATTAAAAAGACACCGCAGCTACACAGAAGAAATTAACTATATCATATTCTTAAGAGATTTTGGGGGCCTCAAAAAACATTTGAAATGATAATGCCAAAGAACTGTGGATACGATCAGGATGAATACGTAAAGAATGTGTGAAGTAAAGAATGCGTAATAATATCAGCAAGTTATAGTGAAAGAAAAAGAAAATAAAATTTATTGCCCGTCCTTCACCCAAAGGTCACAATAGTTTTAAAACAGTTGAAAACAACCTAAGATCATATCACACACAAAAATAGGTTGGGTCCTAAAAATACATACACTAGCCTTTGACGCCTGAGATAAAGAGGTGCACTTTCAGCTTTTGCCTAAAACTGTACAGTGAAATTGCCAGACGCACCTCTTTGGGGAGGGAGTTCCACAACTTAGGGCCTGCCGCACAGAATGCCTCTTCCCTTGCCACCCCCCTGAGCTTCTGAGGGTGGCAGCACTATCAAAAGCCTCCCCTGCTGATCTCAACACCCAAGAGGATCTACTGGGACATAAAATTTAGGGCTTTAAATACTAACGCAAGGACCTTAAACTGGGCCTGGAAATGAACTGGCAACCAATGCGGCTGTTTTAAAACAGGGGCTATATGAGTTCTAAAAGGAATCCCAGCCAGTAATCTGGCGATCAGGTGACGTTTCCAAGTCATCTTCAAGGACAGCCCCACACAGAGGGCATTGCAATAATCCAATCTGGAAGTTACCAGAGCATGGAGTATAGTGGCCAAGCTTTCTCTGTCCAGAAGGCACCAAAGCTGGTGAACTAGCTGGCGATAGAAAAAGGCACTCCTAGTCACTGAGGCCACTTGAACCTCCAGTGACAGTGTTAAATCAAGGAGTATTCCCAGGCTGCAGACCCGCTCCTTCCAGGAGAATGCAACTCCATCCAGAACTGGCCTGCTCCCCACCTCCTGGACACGAGAACTCTGGACACAAGACATCTCTCTCTTTTCAGGATTCAGCCTCAATTTATTGGCTCAGGAAGTTGGAGGATTCAGCTTGTAAGAAAGGTTTCCCCATTCTCTATAAGGCAGAACTCATTTCCAAAGCACACTGAAAGAATTTCAGCAGATGAGTTTCTTGATGTTCAATCTGGACAAGTTATTATATTAAAATATTGAAATTAAAATAGCTTTTCTAAGAATGATTAGTTGTTTATCGAATCCAAGCCATCCTAAGAATTGCAAATAAAAACAGCAGTACTGAGTCGCAGAAGAGTCCATGTCACCTTTATTAATCCTCCAGTGCATGGTAATATTTCCATAGTGATTAGTGGATCATACTAAGAGTTTTAATTCTTAGTAGGTCTGAGAAACTGTTCCATCATGTATGCTTTATTATTTCTTTGGAGCTCATATGCACAATGCACATATTTCAGAGTGTGATTGTAAGTGTCCATGACTACTACAAGCAAATTCAGCTTTAAAAAATTAACCTGTTATTCCGGAAATAAAACTGAATATCCATATGTCAATTTCCTAGGTTTGGAATATCTGCTAGAGCACCTACCATAGAGATATGTAAAGAGATATCAAGATTAAAACATGCAACTACCCTACTAACTGGGAGCTACAGAAGAAAAGGGGCAGCAGCAGGTTATTCTTACTCAATTGTTTGGCATATTGTTTATCAATGGGAAATGGAGGCAGGAGATACTGAACAAAAATTGCATTTGTGAATTAAATACTGAAAAGGTAACTCTCACATTGTCACATCACTGCTTAAAAACCTTTCAATATATTTTAACCTTTTATTTAAAAACTTTTTACACAAACAACTGAATTATTAATAAAAGCAATAACAAAACAGTAATAGCCAAGTACCAAAAAGAGTGCATTCATATTCCATTGTTATAAAAGTTCTTGTATACAGCCTTGCAATATTTAACTCTTACCTGCTCAGTAATAAAGATAAGAGCATATTGTTCACCTTTCCTGAAAGCATCACTCCATCTAAAAATAAATTATATTATTAATACAGAACAACAAAAAACATTGCCAGAAAGAATCCTTAATACAATAACCTCGTTCATATCTCATGGTAAGCCAAACTACAGCTTTCCAGGACTGTGCAAATGTGCTGGTTCCCGGCAAGGAGTTCACATCTGCTTTGCTGCTCCCCTTTATCTTTAGCACAGCATGACAGCCAAGGTTTAGCTCAGTATGTCTTCCAAACCCAGGATCATGGTTAAGCTCTCTCTTTAATCATGATCTGTAGCCAAGAACAAACCTTGGCTACAGCTCATTCGGAAGGAGAGAGTTTAACTACAATCTCAGGTTTGGACATGCAAATCCAAACCTTAGCTTAGCTGCTGCACTGCAGAGAGTTAAACAAATCAAGAAAGAACAAAGCAGGTGTGAGTTCCTCCTTGGGAGCAGTGTGTTTATGCTAAGCCATGGTTTAGTAAAATTCATAGCCACTGCAACACAACTACAAGCATAAAAGAAGATGCAAATTCTTGATGTATGAAGTAATCAGTTCTGTGTTTTGCATTATGCCTTCTTTGGTGGCAAGAATTCACCATATTCCTTAATTCTCATGCCTATTTAAGAAACTGTCATTGTTCACCTGTAGGAGGAAATGGAAATGAATATGGTACAAAGATGCAAAGTGACAGGTAATCCATGGTACCTCTGGTACCAGAGTGATGATAGGAGATTTGGAGAGATTAAACTTCAGAACTGCTGCTTAATCTGTGAATTACAAAACTCGTATAAATTGCAGCACTCACCTAATAACTTCATCTGAAGCAATGTTTTCAATTTCTTGCTGAGGTGCTGCGAGTAAAGCATCCAAATTCTTAACAGCACCACCCTTGAACAGGACCAGGGGTTCAGTATATGGGAGTGAATGTATCCGATACACATCTGCTGACAACTGCAAAAGAAACCCTTAACTTTGTTCTTTATTCTGTTAATTTAAAAGTGCAGTATAAAAGATAACACAGGGGGAAGGAATCATTGTAATAAATGCTAATAAAGCACTGCTTAGCAAAAAATTATATTTGCTCTTCCTGATCTCAAAAAGCTGATTGCTTCAAGGACTGGTGGGAACTACTGAACAAGTTGCAACTGAATTCAAGCTCTAAACCTAACTAGGCGTGCTCTTCACTCCTCTGAAGGAGGATAGGTTACAGGTGTAAAAACAATTAACATAGCTGGAGAATTCTGCAGCAACTCAGCGACAGTGTCTACATTACAATTCTGACAGGCCCTAAAACAGAATTTTTAGTAAAACAAATTTGGTTAAGCTAAAAATAAATTCCCTGGCACTTCCTCAATTGAGTATTCTAATGGTTCGCAAAAATCAGAAGTCTAGACATTCAAAGCAAGGAGAGTGCAATAAATTTATTGCAGAGGCTCTACTGTGTAGCAGTAGTTACAGAAGGTCCTCAGATCTTACCAATGCATACTAAGGAAGCAAGGAGAAAGGGCAGGTTGAGTATAGTGTTCAATGAAGACACCATCCTTTTATTTTGGGGTGCGATCCAGACTTCACATGGGTAGCATTCCGCTCAAAGGACTCTCTGCTGCAAGAAGGGAGGAGATGGTTTTCACCTGGAGCCACCTCCCATACTGTTCCAGACGGTTCTCTGAACCTTCAGAGCAGCTTGTCAGGAGGCACAAGGGGCTGACGGCAGATAACCCCTATCCTTTTAAATACACCGGGTCGTACTCTCAGCGTACTTTTAACAATTCTTCTTCAGGGCTCCGACGAAGAAATTACCATATCAGTGGCCAAATTTTTAAACCAGGCCATGATGATTAGGAAGACCATGACTAGCTCGAGGCCCTGATTTTATCAGAACGGTTGAGTCCAAAGTAATTCATTTACTGTTAACTATTCCTTTTCTTATGTGTTTATAGTTGTTGTATTTTGTCTGTTTGCGATGGTCTGTAGACTTTGCAGTAAAGAATTTGATGATTTGCAATGAAAATCTCCTCCTTCTCTACTCCACTAGGAGCCTCTGCTAGATCACAATCCCTTCTGCAAAGGGAAGGACTACTTCAGTTTGCAGAAGGATATTTCTGGATCCTACCCATTATTTGCAAGACTGCTGTAAGCATACCAAGAACTCATGACAGCAACTGACTACATAAGGCAATTGCTCTCCTTTACAATTTTAAAACAAGTTATCACCACTTACTGTTGCTTTAAAAACTTTATCCAAGTTAGTGTCATCTTCCTTCCAGATCTGTAAAACCTTTTAAAAAAGATCATTTTAAAAAGGAGCTATATCTAGTTGCTAAGTATTACCTCAAAGCTTGACTAGGCACAGATAATTTAGGATGGCATATTTAAGACACGCTTGTTTCTATGATCTGTGATGTACACACAGCCAGAACAATCCTCCAAAACAGATGCACTGATGCACACATACTCAAATGCTGCTTAGAGTAGAACCCCAAAAGATCCACATTGCCAACAGAAAGACACAGTGAGTCTGGAGACAGAAGTGGAATGGGAAATGTAATCCAGAATATTCCAGGGCTTTCCCAGCTCTTTGACAGAGAATAAACCAAAGCGGGGTTAGCTAGAGCACTCCTAATATCTCTGCTGAATTTACACATGCATACCTATAAAACCTCAAATCTTTGGCTTTTGGCAATGTGCATTTAATGTATCCCCCTCTGACGGCAAAGGAACACACAAACAGGGAGGGAGGGAGAAAAGGAGATAGCACTCAATTTCCCACTTGCGATGACTCTTGTGCAAAAAGAGAACATCTCTTCAGAGGACTTTTAATCTATTCCAAATTTGTTTTAATAGAAATAAATCATGCTGATTCAAACTGAAGCATTTTTAGGGCTTAGTTTGCAAGGCTTAGCTCCCTATCAGAAAGCAGTTACTACACATTTTGAAAATACGAAAGATTCCATCCGTTCTAGAATGTAGTTTCAAAATATACAGCTTAAACATTCATTATTACGTATTTATTTATTTTATTTAATTTAATTTATATACCGCCCTAAGCCCAAGGGCTCTCTGGGCGGTGTACATAATAAAACAATCAGAAAATATATAAATACAATAATACAATGGAATCAAACCAAACAGACGTAAACAAAAATAATCAAAGCAGCAGCAAAATACATCAATAAATATTAATAGTACACATTAAAATGCCAGGAATATAAAAAGGTTTTCACCATTAATTGTTTTACCTACTAAAGTTACTATAAAATGATTTTTTTTAAAGTCCACCCTTATCTTCCTGGCAAGATTCAATGGAACTATATCATATGTGACAAGTTTCCCATGTAAATGTAGTCAAATACTTGCATAAATAAGAAGTCATACCTTATCATCATGGACAAGAATGAACTCTCCTGTTTCAGAATTGCACACAGCAGGACATGTGATTGTTTGACCTTGTTTGACTGACCAGCAACCCAGTGGTTTTTGATCAGAAACCTAAAAAAAACACAAAGTTATCAACTGCTATTTATTTTACTTTCTATTTATTAATGCATTTGTATACCGCAATTTCATTTTTAAATAATCAAAGTGGTTTACAACAAATAAAAAACCATACAGTAAAACCAAAAGTCAACTATTGTAAAAAGACATCTTCTTAATTGCCTGCATAAGCCTGGCAGAACAGAAAGGTTTTCAGCAGGCGTTTAAAGGTTAAAACAGAAGGTGCCTGCTGAATCTCTGTTAGTAGAGCATTTCAGAGAACTAGGCCGATGACACTGAAGGTATGACTTCGTGTCGATGTTAAGTGAGCCTTGCCAACTTGAGGTACGACCAATACCGCTCCTGCCAATAATCTCAGTGATTAAGCTGGGATATTAGGGTTTGGGTAGTTCCTAAGATGCCCTGGACCTAATTTGTTCAGGGCTTTGTAGTGGATGGGCAGCCAGTGCAGATGTTTTAAAAGCTGTGCCACATGTTGTCAGCCATGTGCCTCTATCAGCAGTCTGGCCACTGCATTTTGCATCAGCTGAAGTTTCAGAACCGGGTCCAAGGGCAGCCCTACATAGAGTGCATTGCAGTAATCAAGCCTTGAGGTTACCAATGCATGGACTACAGTAATCAAGCTATCCCTGTCCAGGAGCAGCTGTAGCTGTTGAACCAGACAAAGCTGGTAAAAGATATGCTTAGCCACAGAGGATATTTGAGCCTCTAGTGACAAAGATGAATCCAGGAATACCCCTAAACTACAGATCTGCTCCTTCAGAGGGAGTGTGACCCCATGCAGACCAGGTAATTTGTCTATCTCCCAGACTTGGGAACCACCTACCCCATCTTCCCAGGATTAAAGCACAGTTTATTGGCCCTCATCCAGTCCACTACAGAATTTAGCTGCAGGTCATCAGCATTCTGATAACACCTTGCTCCCAAACTACTAATGACCACTCCCAATGGTTTCATATAGATGTTAAATAGCACTGGGGAGAGAACAGTACCCTGTGAATCCCCATAGCACGTGCCAGGGAGCCAAGGAACAGGGAGCCCGTGCTACTCTCTGAATGCGTCCCTGTGGGTAAGAATGGAACCATCATAATACGGTGCCCCTGGTACCCATTGCACTGAGTCAGTCCAGGAAGGTACCATGGTCAATGGTATCAAATGCTCCTGAGAGATTGAGCAGAAGTAACAGGCTCACACTGCCACTATCTCTCTCATGGTAAGGCCATTCATAAAGGCAACCAAGGCTGATTCTGTTCTGAAACTGGGTCTGAATCCAGATTGTAATGGATCTAGGTAATGTCTCATACCTGCAGTTGCTCTACAACCACCTTCTCCACCACCTTTACCAAGAGGTGTTGGCAACTGGTATGTAGTTGTTATAATTCACTGGGTCCAGTGTGGGCTTTTCAAGTAGTGGGCATACCACTGCCTCTTCAAGGGCAGTAGGCATCACGTCATCTCACAAAGGCGTTTACCATACCTGTGACCCATTTGGTCACCCCATTCCGGCTAGCTTTATTAAGCCAGGATTGACAAGGATGTAATGAGCAGGTGGCCGTGTGCATCACTGCAAGCATCTTGTCCACATCATCAGGCCACGTTAACAGGAACTGATCCCACAACACTGGGTTTGCTGTTGCATTGGGGTTAGCTGCTGCAACAGCAGTGCCAAAATCACTGTAGAGCAGAGTGACTTTATCCTTCTACCTAACCAGCTGGTTTGAGCTGGACACCATGTGCTCCAAAGGTCAGCCCCCCTGGTCAGGAGTGACCAATCTTCAGACCCTCCCCCTCCCCACAAGAAGACTAGATAGAGTATATGCCCTGCTCTGTGTGTTGGACAGACAACCATTTGAGAAAGGCCCATAGTTGTGATGAATTTCCAAGCAAGACCTAAGGTTGCCTCAGCATGGATGTCGAAGTCACCCAAAACCACAGTTCTGGGTTCCTCCAACACCACATCCAAGAAAGTCTCAGCAAGCTCGGTCAGGGAGGCTATTGAGCAGCAGGGTAGGTGGTACATCAACACTGAGCCTTCAGCATAAAGTAATTTAATAAGCCACAATAAAATCTCTATTTGCTATTGCTCAAGTGTTTGAACCAGCTGGAGCCCCACAAGCACATAATCCTTGCACACAACCTACAGTTTTACGAACTGCAGAAACGTCCCAAGATCAATCCTTATACAGAGCTTTATGGCAGGGTTGTTCTTGCAAAAAGGATGTCTGCGAGTTCCCTCAGTCTGACATGCATGCTTTTCCATACCTCTGAATGCACTTACTCAAATTCCTTAGGCTCGGATTCTAAGAATGATTACAAACGTGGAGTGAGAGAAGAGACTGGCTTTCATTTTTCTGATGACAGGAGATCCATCCCAAGGACTAGAATCTTACTTCTACTAAGACAGACTGAGGTTAGTGGAAAAGATGCATGCTTGTGACTGTTAAGCCTACTTGGCTGTTACTGATTGGACCAAGGGCACATATAGCTTGAAAACAGAGATTAATGCTACAATCCGATTCATGTGTACTCCAAAGTAAGCTCCACTGGGTTCAATGGGACTTACTTCCAAGTAAATCTGTATTGGATTGCAGCCTAATAGGAAAAAAATTAGAAAGTTAGAGAAATAGTTAGAATAAATGGAATGTGCATGTATGGGGGGCAAGTTGTATAGTTATTTCATTTTTTTATTTTCAAAAAGCTTTATTTATCAGAATAGACAACAACAACAAAAATGCTGCAATTACAGAAATAAAATAGTAGCATGTGACTGTAGAAGTAAGAACAGTCCCTTCCTGTAACGGATGCAAGAAAGGTTACCCCAGGCTGATATGGAAAATTAAATCTCTGTTCCTCCATCTAGATCAGAGTCCCCCAGGTCCAGGTGTGAAATACCCATCAGCAAGTCCCAGAGCAATAGCTTCACCAGAACAGTTATCCTGTCAGCCAGCTACATCTTTAAAATTCTGAGGGAGGATGGCTTTGTTCCAAACTATGAAGTGATTCAATAAAGCAACGTCAAATGGTGTAACATCCATCTGGCACTTCCTTGCCCCTTAACACCCAAAGATAACATATCAGTTGTTCTACCAGTGCTATACTTTACCAGCCTTTGGGTCCCCAGATGTTGCTGGACTACAGTTCCCATAGTTCCTGACCATTGGCCATGCTGGCTGAGGCTGATGGGTGTTGTAGTCTAGCAACATGTGGGGACCCAACGGTTGGGAAAGGCTGCAGGTAAGTCCAGGTTCAAACCCTCCAGTGCCTTCCCATTTTGTGCAATGGCTAACCATGCCACGGCACTCAGAAACAGTAAAAACACTTCACTTTTGTATTTTTAAATAGCAAAAGTAAGATTTTGGTTCTCAAGATGAACAAGTTTATCTGCCTGGCTTTTATAGGGTCAGAAAAACTACCATAAGAAGTCAGACCATTGGTCGAAGTAGCTCAGTATTGTTTACACTGGCTGGCAGCGACTGCCCAGGGTTTCAGGCAAGGGGTGTATTCTCGCAGAGCTTGGAAAAGTTACTTTTTTGAACTACAACTCCCATCAGCCCAATCCAGTGGCCATGGTGGCTGGGGCTGATGGGAGTTGTAGTTCAAAAAAGTAACTTTTCCAAGCTCTGATTCTCAGCCCTACCTGGAGATGCCGGGGATTGAACTGGGGACCTTCTGCATGCAAAGCAGATGTTCCACTACTGAAACAGCCTCCCCTTCTGTGATCATTCCTTGAGTTACAGCCTACAGAATGTAAAAGAATGCGCACAAAGGCACGGAAGACCAGAGACTCGCGTCCCCCCCCCGCGCGTCGTGTTTTTTCTTTCTCTCTCCAAGGTCCTGTGTTTTGGAACGACCTCCGCGGTCCCTTCCGAGAAGCTCAGCGCAAGCACGCGCCGCAGAGAACCGGGGTTCGCGTGCTACTTCTATTAAAGACAAGCCAGCGGGGCTGCTTACCTTATACAGTGTCACCGTCCGGCCTCGGTCAGTGAGCAGCACGCGGTCTGCATCCTGCTCCAGCCCCAGCGGTCCCTGAGGGGCGCCCCCGGCCCCAGCCAAGGTACACAACGTGAACTCCTCACAGAACGCCGCCATCTTGGAGGCCACGCGAGAACGACGAACGGGAGGCTGTAAACCCGAGGCGTGAGATAGAAGGTGGCACTGCGCACGCGCTACACGGCAATTCTCTAACCCTCTCATATCGTTTTTAAAAGGAAGGGGCGGGAATTCGAACTACTGAGAAATCGGGCTTGACAAAAAAAAAAAAAGGCACGCAGGCGCGGTTATCTTGTACAGATTGTAGCGCCACCTATAGGACAAGGAGAAGAGACGCAGAAGCGGGCCAAATCCGAGAGCCAGTCAAGGCGCCTCCCGGAGGCGGTGAAGGTTAGCTCGTCCTAATCTGGCTCTGACTGCTTCCGCGGAATCGAGGAAGTACATAAATTCTGTGGTGCTCCGATGTTGTTTTGATTGGCACGAGTTACAGGAAAGCAGAGAGCCCAGCCCTGTGCTATTCAGAGTTCAAGACAACTAGAGCGCCCAAATACCCACACATTCATATACGCCCGTGTGGACAGTCCTGTTGAACACGGGTGGCCGCTGTGAGTGGAGCGCCTGCCCCTCCACACGTGATGATGGATTGTTTTCCGTGAGTCTGCGAGTGCATGACAGCGTGCCTCTTACGTGATGAAGTCGTAGATGGCATTGCAAGGCAGGGCCACTGAGATTTCAGTGCCGGGCTAGGGCCATTTTGCCGGCTGAGGCAAAGGACTCTCCCCGTTACACGTACAAAATCAAGGCGGGCTGGTAGTTGAACCTTCCTTCGCGCGATTTCACCGTGCTCAGAAGGTTGGAGCTCTTGGAGGTAGTGGGGTGGTGAGTAGCGGAGGTAGAACAGAGCCACGGACGTTTCCCAAAAAGTTCAAGAGTGGGGCGAGTCAGGCAAGGCAGAATGCAGGTCCGTAGCCCCCGGGGTGCCACCTAATTTTTTAAACACAAAATAAAGTTACTACAGTAGGGCCCCACTGATATGGCGGGTTACGTTCTGGACCCCCGCTGAAAAGCAAAAACTGCTGAAAAGTGAAACTCATTGAATAGAATGGTGCATGATGCCCGAAAACCGCTGGAAAAGTGGAACAAGCGCCGAATGAGTGGGGCTTTAGTCTAATTGTGTCTAATTGAGACCGCCGCATTAGCGAAGCGCTGTAAAGTAAATGAGGCCAATTAAAGTAAGTAATTGACTGTACTTCCAGTGAGTAATAATTGACAAAGAGAAAACAAACATCATTTGGTTTACCTTCACAGACAATATATTGGGAATAACAGCAATTGCAGCCACACTTCCCATGTGAATTCTCTTTTACCATATTGGGCAAGAAACAAACCGTCATGCAACCAACAAGGTGCATCATCAGTGGGTTTAAGGGGGTTGAGCTGACCACATGCAACCACTGTTGTTACTTCTATGGATGTAAGGGCAGAGGTAAATGAAATGCAACATGAAAAAGAAAAATCAGTGATGATTTCCTAAATGCAATACCGCACCAACCACAACAAGATTTCTGTAAGACAGAAAGCATCCCACAACCAGTCAGAGTTCCTAACCAAAACTAAACAAATCCTGGCAGCCAGTTAACCAAGATCACAGAAACCTGCATGCAGCACAACCAGACCTGGGGGCTGCAGTGAGTGCAGAATGCTGTGGCACGATTGCTGACGTGAGTGAGATCTATCAGCACATTATACCTCTGCTCTGAAATCTGCACTGGTTGCTGATGTGCTACCAGGCCAAGTTCAAGGTGTGCTTTCCATGTTACGGGTTCCACATAGTACTTGTTCTGCTCTTGTAAGAAATCAATCCTTAAGTGTGGCAGCACCTACGCTTTGGAACTCCCTGCCTATTTACATTGATTGGACCTTTGCATTAAGAAAAGAAAGCAGCACCTCCCTATCTGCAGGGAGCTTTAATAGAAAGGGATATTTGGAGATATGATTTTGCCACGCACCATTTTTTCAATTAATGGAGACTAAAATTACAATTAGCATGCGGAGATCACAAAATGTTTTTAGCTTACAAAGGGGGTCCCATACTCATAAAGGTTGAGAACAACTGGTATAGAGATGGGGGTATGGTATTCTGGAGTTGGGAAAGACATCCCCACAACCCTAATCCAGGGCAATTACTGTAATTTATGAGGCCTGAGTAGGCCAAATCTTTCGTTTCCTGTCATCTGTTACACTGCCATTCCATGTCTCCAGTGGCAGCTGGTGGCCACTAGACCTGGAAGGGCAAGGCAAATGAGGTCATGGCCTAGTTCTGGTTTTCTCCTCATCCTCCTGCCTTGCAAACATTTATTATTTATTATATTTACTGTATATCCCACCCTTCCTTCTAGGACGGCAAACAAAAACACCAAAAACATTCTAAAACATCATAAAAGCAAACTTTAAAATATATTAAAACAACATCCTTAAAAACATCTTTTTAAAAAAAGGCTGAGGTGTCTTGGGAGACCCAGTGCCTGCAGGAAGAAGGGGGCTACCACCGCCCTGGGAAGAAGGAGAGCCATCTGCTGCAGCTGTCTGCCTGCTTGCTTGCTGCTGCTGCTGCTGCTTGACTACCACCACCGCCCTCTTCCTGTTGGACCTCTGTGCTGCAGGTTGCCACGCCTTGCAGAACCAGGCCCCAGGTACTCAGCCAGCTGTTGCTGATATCATCGACCTGTCCCTTCCCTGCAGGGGATACATAAGCCGGCTGGCTGAGGTGGCTCCTGCTTTGCCGATTACCTGGCTTTTTGTGGGTCTTGAGTCATGTGCCTGGGAGAGAGAGAACCAAATGGGGAGACTTGAGGGGGCCCCAATCAGTGACGGGTAGAGGGAGATATGGCGTTGTAAGGAGGACTTGCCAGGTAAGGGGAACACGGCCCAGGCAGTTAACGACTGTGCCTTGTTCTGGTCCTCCTCACACCTGCAGGTGTGTTGGTTGCCCTATCAGCCAGCTCTCAGACCTCCGGATGCTGCTCCTAAACACCAGATCGGTGTATATTAAGATCTCCCTCATTCATGATTTAACTGTGGATGAGGCAGCCGATCTGGCATGTACAACTGAGACCTGGGTGGGTGAGCAGAGAGGAGTCAGTCTCTCCCAGCTATGTCTGCCAGGGTATCTGGTTCAGCATCAGGGTAGACCTGAGGGTCGGAGATGGAGGTTGCTGTGGTCTATAGGAGCTCCATCTCCCTCTGCAAGTACCCTGTCCATGTGACTACTGGTCTGGAGTGTTTGCACCTTATGTTGGGTCAACGGGACAGACTGGGGATTCTGTTGGTGTACTGCCCACCCTGCTGCCCAACAGACTGCCTAGCTGAGCTGATGGAGATGGTCTTGGGTGTACTGTTGAGATCCCCCAGACTGTTGGTTCTGGGGGATGTCAACATCCATGCCGAGGCCACCTTATCTGGGGTGGCTCAGGATTTCA
Organism: Rhineura floridana; assembly: GCF_030035675.1. Lineage (NCBI taxonomy): Eukaryota > Metazoa > Chordata > Lepidosauria > Squamata > Rhineuridae > Rhineura > Rhineura floridana. The sequence goes on from NC_084482.1 coordinate 42,015,855, forward strand.
TGGTCTCCATGACAACCATGGCACTGTCCCAACATGCCATTGGCCCAACACATGTAGCAGGACATACTCTAGACTTGGTTTTTGCAACTGGACATGGAGATGGTAATCTGAATGTGGGTTGCCTTACATCAGCCCCTCTGTCATGGACAGATCACTGCTTGCTGAAGTTTAGACTTACAGCGGCTTTTCCCCTCTGCAAGGGTGGGGGACCTATTAAGTTGGTCCGCCCCCAGAGACTAATGGATCCGGATGGTTTCGAAAGGGCTCTGGGGAGTTTTCTGGCTGATAGAGCTGGCACTCCTGTCGAAACCCTGGTTGAACTGTGGAATACAGAAATGACCCAGGTGATTGACATGATTGCTCCTGAGCACCCTCTCTTGTGTAGAGCTCGTACGGCTCCATGGTATACCCCAGAGCTGAGAGTGATGAAACAATATAGGAGACGGCTTGAGTGCAGATGGAGACGAACTCTGGTGGATGCAGTTACACACTGGTAAGTGCCTATGGTAAGCTGTATTTAGGGGCAGTGAGGGCAGCAAAAAATCAATATTTTGCTGCCACTATCAAATCATCAATCTGCCGCCCAGTGGAGCTCTTCAGAATTGTCCAGGGGCTATTACACTCTGGCCCCAGGGACATGGTAGAACCATCTGAGGCCCGCTGTAATGAATTTGCTAGGCACTTCCAGGACAAAATCTTTAGCATCCGCCAGGACTTAAGACTCCAGTGTTATAGCAGGTGAATCAAGCAGGGTATCCAGAGCACAGCCTTGTCCCAATTTCTTGGATGAGTTTCAGTTGGTACAGCTTGAGGACATTGACAAGGTGCTTGGACAGGTTCATGCAACCACTGTGCAAGATCCTTGCCCTTCTTGGCTAATAAAAGCTAGCAGGGATGGAACAGCCGGCTGGGGCAGGGAATTGATTAATGCCTCTCTGCGAGAGGGGGTGGTCCCTGGCTGCCTGAAAGAGGTGGTAGTGAGACCACTCCTTTTTTTTTTTTCAATTAATTTTTATTCTAATTTTCAAAACCAAAATAATACAAAAAGAAAACAACACAAATCAATAACTAATACAATACAAAAAGAAAAAAAATACATATATATAAAAATATTAACTTCCGATTTGTCATAGTTCAGCTATAAATCTATAATATATAACAAACCTATCTCTTAATAGATTATAAAATCACCTTCCTCCAGCGGTTATCTTAGTTGGTTTCAAATCTCATTAACATCATATCAATTTAATATTCCACAAAAAGTCAAAGAGAAGTTTCCAATTCTTGAGATATATGTCAATCAATTTTTTCTTCTAAATAAACATACCAATTAATCCAACTCATCAAATCTACTAAATCCAGTAATTTCAAATCACTATAATTCAACTATAAATCTATAATATATAACAGACCTATCTCTTAATAGATTATAAAATCACCTTCCTCCAACAGTTATCTTAGTTGGTTTCAAATCTCATTAACATCATATCATTTTAATCTTCCACAAAAAGTCAAAGAGAAGTTTCCAAACCTTGAGATATATGTCAATCAATTTTTTTTCTAAATAAACATGTCAATTAATCCAACTCATCTAATCTTTTAAGTCCAGTAATTTCAAATCGCTCTTCTGTCATTATCCATATTGGGTCCATCTTCCATCTTTACGCACCCAAAAATCTTGCTGTCATAGTCATATAATAAAAGTCTGATAGGAATTTCCTCCATCACAGATATTTTCTTACCATCAAATCCAAACGTAACACTGAAGTATTGTTGCAAAGCCGCATCTCTGCTCCTCTTTTCCACATGATACACTAGTACATCTCTTGAAGATTTTTCCATTGACACAAAACAGGGATTAATTCTGTTATCTTTCTCCATTTCGAGTTCCATCAAATCCTTCCAGTCCAGGAATTTTTTTGAACCGATAATATCTTTATCTCCAATCTCTTCAATTCCTTCAGGGACAGCGCTGCATTCCAAACTGTAATATTTATCTCCAGGATCCGTCACAGCCAGGAAATCCAAATCTTTTTTCATGTCCATATTTAAGCCAATCTCCATAGATTGAACCTTGCCTTTAATTTCTCTTTCATCCTTTTTTTGTTTTCCAGATCTATCTTTATTCTCCTTTCTCATAGAATCCTGAGTTTCTTTCAGCTCCTGTCTCATTTCGTGAAATTCAATTCTCCACGCTTGTCTATTATTTCTCAGTTCTTGTTTTATTGAGTTAAACCCATTCATTATTTCCTGAAGCATGTCTAGAAATAGAGTCCCTTCTTGTACATCCATGATCTTCTTAATTGTCATTCTTAAAACCAAAAGAACAAAACTCCTTCAATTTTCAATGTCCCAAGCAAAGAGCAGTTTATTTCTTTATCCAGTTACAAAGGAGTTAATCTTTCCAACCAACGTCACACGCTAGACAGCCTTATCTCTAAAATGCCCAAAAGTGTAAAAACAGCTCTAGTTCACAGCGTCCAAACAACTAGTAGCAGAGAGAATGAGCAGATTCGTCAAAAAAAAAAGTAGATCAGGAAAAATAGTCCCTTACATATATTACACAAAAATCGTATAAATCAAAAAGATTTCTTATCTCTTCCAATCAGAAATCTCTCATTCGTTGTAATCTTTAAAATGCAATTTTCCATGTCAGCTTTTTGCAATAAAAAAAAGATAAGCTATTTATATTTTCTTCCCCCTTAGTTCCATAAATAAAAAAGGAAAGTCTTACCTCACCTAGGTTATCTTAATTGCTGTTACTTTGACAAGTCTCTTTAGCTGTATAGATAAGAAAATGATAAATGTAGACAGGAGGATAGATGTTTGCCTGTTAGTCCGTTAAAAAAAAAAAACGGGTCACTTATCCAGCTGAGCTAGCATAAAAATCCACGCTCTGTCTGAACTGCCGGAAGACAGACAATTCTGACGAATTCCAGACTCCAACAATCAAAACAAAACTATGTGGTGAATCTCACGTTTCTTCCTTATCCGGAAGAAATTATCCCCAGTCAGAAAAGACCCTTCTGACTGAATTTAAAACTGGATAAGTTTCATCCAAGACGGAGGTCGTCTCAGAGGCTGCACAGGCGTAGGAATCCTCCTGGGAAGGTAGTGAGACCACTCCTGAAGAGACCCTCCCTGGACCCAGAAAATCTTAATAACTATAGGCCGGTAGCAAATGTTCCATTCCTGGGGCAGGTCCCTGAATGAATGGTGGCAGGCTAGCTCCAGACAGTCTTGAGACCGATTATCTGGATCCATTTTAGTCGGGTTTCAGGCCTGGTTTTGGCACGGAAACAGCCTTGGTCACCCAGTATGATGACCTCTGTCGGGAGAGAGACAGGGGGAGTGTGACTATGTTGATTCTCCTTGATCTCTCAGCGGCTTTCAATACCATTGACAATGGTATCCTTCTGGGAAGACTGGCTGAGTTGGGAGTGGAAGGGTGTGAGGCTTCCTTCCCTGGCTCTCCCTGTCAGGTTCCTACCTGCTCGTGGTTACTGCCTGTCACTAGGCACCACCAGGGACTCCACCAGTCCGGACCGCTCTCTCTTATGGTTTCTCTCCCCGCTCTAGCACAGATCTCAACAGATCCCCCTGCTAAGCAGCACCACCAGTCACGTTTTATAACCAGTATTCCCAGAGACTCTGCCTGAGTCTCCCTCAATCTGGTTACCTCTGTGACTGAGTGCTAAAGCTGTCTCCAATCCCTTTGATTTACTCAGACTGCTTATAATTCTGGTTTGCTCTGAATACTTGTGGTGTTATACTTCCCTTCCCCGCTGCCACCATATTATCCTTCAGCCTTGGTATTTACCTCACCCTCCCTTCTGGTCTGTGAAACCCCAGCCAAGGATCAGGCCTTTGGTAAACCAAATTAAGTATTTATTAAATAACACAGATAACAAGCTAACAAGATTTCTTCATAAGGCACATAAGCATATGGTTTTATCTAATACTAATCCGAACTCCACCCCCTCCTTCTCCACGCTCTCCTGACAAACCACTCTCTCAAAACCCACTCTTTCTCTTCTCCCCCCCCATTCACCTCACATCCAGCCATTTATACTGTCAGCCATTTTAAACATTCAGCCAATCATCCAGCATTCTACTGCCCATTCACTCCTCCTTCCTCTTTCATTCCACTTACCATGTATCTCCTATACAAACAACACTTACCCTATTTACACTAATAGAGGAACATCACATTTCCCCCCCCTTAAAACAACGGCAGAGTATTATTACTGTTCCAGGATTTATGCGTCGCGTTAACAAATAAAAGTCTCTATGGGGAAAATGTCTTTCTTTGTTCCTCCGTCTGGTCACGTCACTGCAGTCCCGGCCACTTGCCTGGAAAGTCCATCGGCCAGTACATTGTCCTTGCCTTTTATGAACTGGAAGTCCACTTGATAGTCCTGTAGGGCCCAGGACCACCTCTGCAGCATAGTGTTATGGTTTTTCATAGTCTGCAACCATAACAAGGCCCGATGATCCGTAGTTACCGTGAATCTTCGTCCCCACATGTATGGGTGCAACTTGTTCAGTCCCCACACGACCGCTAGGCACACCTTCTGGACCGACGAATAGTTCTTCTCCCTCGGCGTCAGCTTGCGACTCAGGTACGCCACTGGATGTCTGGTGCCTTCTCTCTCCTGTAACAAGACGACTCCCAGCGCTAGGTCTGACGCATCTGCAGCCACAATGAATGGTTTCTCATAGTCTGGTGCTATTAATATGGGTCCTTGGCACAAGGCTTGCTTCAGTAGATCAAAAGCCTTCTGACATTCATCCGTCCATACCACACGCTCAGAACACTTCTTCTTGGTTAATTCATGCAAGGGGGTTGCTATTTCCCCAAAATTTCTCACAAACTTCCTATAAAAACCAGCCACACCTAGAAATGCCCTCACTTGCTTTTTGGTTAAGGGGATCGGCCACGCTTGTATTGCCTCCACCTTGCTCCATAAGGGGGTGATTTTCCCACTCCCCACCTTATGTCCTAAATAGATTACTTCCTTTAGCCCAAACTGGCATTTCTTAGCTTTTATTGTGAGGCCTGCTTTTCTTAGGGCCTCTAATACTGTTGTCAGGTGTTGGACATGCTCAGGCACCGATTTGCTAAAAATGGCCACGTCATCAATATAGGCCACTGCAAAATCTGACATGCCTCGCAACACAGTATTGATTAGCCTCTGAAATGAACTTGGTGAGTTCCCTAGTCCCATGGGTAAAGTCACAAACATATAACCCATCTGGTGTACTGAAGGCAGTTTTGGCTCTGGATTGCTCGTCTAGTTCCATTTGCCAAAATCCTTTACAGAGGTCTAACATAGAGATAATGGTTGCTGCCCCCAATAACTCTAACATAGCGTCTACCCTAGGCATAGGATACGCATCTGGGACAGTAATTTTATTGATTAGCCGGTAATCAATGCAAAACCTTGTCGTTCCATCTTTTTTCGGAACCAGGACAATACTCGAGGCCCAGGGACTGATGGATTCCCTGATCACTCCTAATTCCAGCATATCTTCCACCTCCTTTTTGATCTCACTCAAAACTTTCCCATTCACACGGTACGGCATAGATCTGATTGGGGCATGATCTCCAGTATTAATGGAATGTATAACTATACTGGTTCGGCCAGGTTTGTTACTAAAGAGATTCCTATAGGTTTTCAAAACTCTCAGAATCTCTTCTTTTACTTCCTCCTTCACCTCCTCTGACCATTCCACTTGATCTACCCCTCCTTTGTCTTTGCTTTCCTGTACCAAAACTGGAAGTTCAGGCCCACTTCCCTCAGGGAATAAGGTAACTTGTAACACCTGTGCATCCCTGGTATGGTAAGGCTTTAACATATTTACATGAACCACTTTGTTTTTGTTTAATTGGTCTGTGGTGATTACATACGTCACTGTGTCAAGCCTTTCTCTGATGGTATATGGTCCTTCCCAGTTAGCCTGTAATTTGTCATGTTTCCTGGGTATGAATGCCATAACCATATCTCCCACATCATACACACGTTCCCTGGCTGTTCTGTCATACCAGTAACTTTGCTTCTGCTGAGCTTGACTGAGATTCTCTTTCACCACTTCCATCATTTGTTTCACTGGTTCACATTCATCCTTTCTCTCAGCAGGCATCCACAGTCTATATAAAATCCCATTCTCACACACAACTTGATTCCTCAGTTTGTCAGTGAAAGGAATCTGTTGGGTCAGGGCTTGCTCCTTTATTTGATTCAAACTGGTATCCTTATTCAGTTCTTCTCTGAAATGCTCTGTCTCTTCCCCAGAGACCAGCTGATACAGTTTGTCTCCTTCAGCAGGCCTGCTAGTGGTTGTTATGGCGACCTGAGGCTCGCTAACAGTTTCCACCCTGTTTGCTTCAGCCCCCCTTAACATGGCTTCTTTTTCTCTGCCAAGTTGTTGTCTGGTCACTACATATATTTTCCCTTGGGCTCCCATAACATCTCTTCCCAGTATTACTGGTTCTTGTTGCTGGGCATTAATGCCTACTTTATATCTGCCCTGTCGGCCTCTCCACTCCATTTTCACCAGGGTCACAGGCAAGCTTTCTGGTTGACCCCTCACTCCTTGGATATTCACCATTTCCTGAGGTAATATTTCCTCAGATTTTATTAAATCTGGCCTCAGTAATGTCTGAGCGGCACCAGTATCAAGCAATGCCCAATAATTTGCCCCTTGAACACACACTTCCTCTCTTAGACTCGAATCCAAGTCTGTTACTTTTGTCCAGTTTATCTGGCAGAACTGAACCTTTTTCGCTGTTTCTAAAGCCTTGGGCTCTATTTTCACTGCCCTTGTCTGAGCAGGATTACTAATGGGGTTGGCAACCTCACATTGAAAACGTAGGTGGCCTGGCTTCCCACATCGGTAACAGATTTTCTCCTCTGTTTTAGGGAACACAGACCCAAACTGAGGTGTCTTGTGCCCTTCTGATTTTATTTGAGGGTTTACTCTCTGTGGTACCACATCTTTTCTGCCATTGTTATTTGGTCTAGCTTTAAAATCTCTTTGTGGTTTTGCCATCCACCCAGATCTGTTTGAGGCGAAATGATCGGCCAGCTCTGCTGCTTCTGTTACAGTTTTAGGGGAACGATCTTTCACCAGCAACCTAATTTCGGGCGGCAATTGGTGGTACAACTGATCCAATATCATGAGGTTTTTCACCTCCTCCACAGACTGAGCTTTTGCACTTGTCAGCCATTTCCCAAATATGTCCATCAGTTTTGCCCCCAGCTCCACGAAAGACCTCCCTGTCTGTATCTGGCAGTTTCTGAAAAGCTTTCTAAAATAATCAGGCCCCAGTCTGAATCTTTTAAACACTGCTTCTTTGAATTCAGCATAGGTGACGGGCCTGTCTGAGGGGAAATATTGGTATACCTCTGCCAATTCCCCTTTGATCAGATTTGATAAATACTGCATGTATTTATCTTCAGGTAGCCCCCACAACTGAGCTGCCTTTTCAAAGGTTGTGAGATAAATTTGAGGATCTTGACCAGGCTCATAGACAGCAAAGTCCTTTGGAGTAATTTTTATTTTTGCTCCATCTCTGTCTTTCCTCGTCTCATCAGAATGAAACTTCTCTCTTTCAGATTTTAATCTTTCTGCCTGTTATTCCGCATCCACTCTCATTCTCTCAGTTTCCATCCTCAATCTCTCAGTTTCCAACTCCCTCTGCTTGTCTTTTTCCTCAGCCTCAAAGACCCGCTGTTTATCTTTCCCAAAAGCTTCCATCCTCAACTTCTCAGCTTCCATCCTCAATCTCTCAGTTTCCAACTCCCTCTGCTTGTCTTTTTCCTCAGCCTCCCATCTTAACTTCTCTCTCAAATATATATAAGCAGGATTGCTTAAGTATCCTTCTGGGGTCTCTTCCCTGACAGGTTGTTTTTGCTGGGCAGTTGCAAATCCTATAAGTGCTACCCTCAATTCATCTACCCCTTTACCCTCGTGAGGTAAATTGAATGTTATGCACTTCTCCACCAGCTCCTCTCTTTTCATTTTTATATATTCAGCCATGGTGTTTGAGTTCACTCAGTCTTTGCCACACACTCTTTGCCAGTCACTCTCACAAATAATCTTGTTTTGTTATTTCTGTTTGCCACACCACTGTTAGGGATTCTCTAGTATTCGTATCTCTGCTACAGCCAACACCTGTGACGTAGTCTCCTTTGTCACCACGTGTCTTTGGGATTCTCTTTGGTTCGTATCCCACTGCTACTGCCACCACATGTGAGGCGTCCTTCCCTGGCTCTCCCTGTCAGGTTCCTACCTGCTCGTGGTTACTGCCTGTCACTAGGCACCACCAGGGACTCCACCAGGCCGGACCGCTCTCTTATGGTTTCTCTCCCCGCTCTAGCACAGATCTCAACAGATCCCCCTGCTAGGCAGCACCACCAGTCACGTCTTATAACCAGTATTCCCAGAGACTCTGCCTGAGTCTCCCTCAATCTGGTTACCTCTGTGACTGAGTGCTAAAGCTGTCTCCAATCCCTTTGATTTACTCAGACTGCTTATAATTCTGGTTTGCTCTGAATACTTGTGGTGTTATACTTCCCTTCCCCGCTGCCACCATATTATCCTTCAGCCTTGGTATTTACCTCACCCTCCCTTCTGGTCTGTGAAACCCCAGCCAAGGATCAAGCCTTTGGTAAACCAAATTAAGTATTTATTAAATAACACAGATAACAAGCTAACAAGATTTCTTCATAAGGCACATAAGCATATGGTTTTATCTAATACTAATCCGAACTCCACCCCCCTCCTTCTCCATGCTCTCCTGACAAACCACTCTCTCAAAACCCACTCTTTTTCTTCTCCCCCCCATTCACCTCACATCCAGCCATTTATACTGTCAGCCATTTTAAACATTCAGCCAATCATCCAGCATTCTACTGCCCATTCACTCCTCCTTCCTCTTTCATTCTACTCACCATGTATCTCCTATACAAACAACACTTACCCTATTTACCCTAATAGAGGAACATCACAGAGGGACTGCATGGCCATGGTTCCGCTCCTTCTTGGTGGGTCAGCTCCAGAAGGTGGTGCTTGGGGAACGTTGTTCGGCACCCTGGACTCTCCATTATGGGGTTCCACAGGGGTCAGTTCTGTCCCCCATGCTGTTCAACATCTACATGAAACTGTTGGGTGCGGTCATCCGGAGCTTTGGAGTGTGTTGCCATTGCAATGCTTGCATTGGCTGCCTGTATGTTTCCGAGCTCAATTCAAGGTGCTGATTTTAACCTATAAAGCCTTACACGGCTTAGGACCACAATACCTGATGGAATGCCTCTCCCGACATGAACTCACCCGTACACTACATCCAAGGCCTTCCTCCGGGTGCCTACTCCAAGGGATGCTGGAAGGCTGGCAACAAGGGAGAGGGCCTTCTCAGTGGTGGCCCCCAAATTATGTAATGATCTTTCTGACGAGGTGTGCCTGGCACCAACACTGTTATGTTTTCGGTGCCGGGTCAAGACTTTCCTCTTCTCCCAGGCATTTTAGCATGTATTTTTAAATTGTGTTTTTAAATTGTTTTTGGGGTTTTAAAATTTGTATATTTGTTTTTAATGTTTTTAATTGCTGTAAACCATCCAGAGAGCTTCAGCTATGGGGCAGTATATAAATGTAATAAATACATAAAAAGGCTTTAAAAACATCTTAGAAAGCAATTCCAACACAGATGCTGACTTGGATAAGGTCTCTACTTAAAAGGCTTGTTGAAAGAGGAAGGTTTTCAGTAGGCACCAAAAAGATAACAGAGATGGTGCCTGTCTAATATTTAAGGGGAGAGAATTCCAAAGGGTAGATACCACAACACTAAAGGTCCGCTTCCTATGTTGTACAGAATGGATCTCCTGATAAGATGGTATCTGCAGGAGGCCCTCACCTGCAGAGCATAGTGATCGACTGGGTATATAAGGGGTAAGATGATCTTTCCTACTGTGGACGCTTAAGCATTGCAGTTTTACAAACAACACCTACCTAAACTGTAAAGTGTCTTACTTTGTTCAGAAGGGGTACCTGCTGTCACACCTGCTTCTCTGATGGGGGAAACGTTTTGTGTCCTCCACCTGTTCTGGTTCTTTCCTATCCTTCTCGGCAAAGAAACAATGGACACTGCTGTTTTAGTAATACTTAGTACCTAACACAGCAGTAGTCCTGTGCTTGCTCTCATGAATGTACACACAGTTAAGTCATACCTCCTTAGCAGTGAACAGAGAACTAGATCTCTGCTCATTCAGTAATGCCAGTAAGGCTCTCTCAATCCTCTTTTAAAACACACACACACACACACACACACACACACACACACACACACACACACACACACACACACACACACTGAGTGAGTTGCTGAAACTCACATTTAGTAGGCACTACATAAGGCTTTAGACCTATATTTGGTCTCATGAGTAAGCCCTACAGAACACAATGGGATTTACTTCTGAATAGGATGAATAGGATTATGTTAGTAACCAGCAATGCTTGGAAAGTTCATTTTTAAAGGTAAGAAAATAGGTCAGTTCAAGTTCATCCAAATGCACTTTTAGTTCATAATGATTTCTGCCTGCCACACAGCTGTTAGGCACAAGTGCTACTCTGTACTAATGCCAACCCTAAACCATACAAAAAATTCAAGAGTAAAAAGAAAACACACATTTGGGCAACTTAGTAATATATTTTTGAATTAAAATATATTTAAAATGAGCATCTGTAACTGTATGAATGTAATGGATAGAGTGTTGGACTAGGACCTGGAAGACCAGGGTTCAATTCTGCACCCACTTAAATGAGCACAGTGGGGCTTACCTCTAAGTAAAATGAATAGGATTATGATAGTTACTACAGCTAAATCATACCTCCTCCTCGGTACAGTTAACCATTACATATGTGAGACTATATTGCTTCTATGGAGAATACAGCAAAATGTTCAGGAACATTATATTTTATATAAGCTATGCCTGGCTTATTCTCTGACCTAGAGTGGCGTATTTAAGTATCATAGATAATAGTCATTGACTAAAGATCTCCAGTTTCTTTTTTAAAAAATAAAACCAATCTTGTAAACTGCAAGCTACTATTGCTGAGAGTCAAAGATGTGGCAGGTGGGGAAAACAAGAAGCCAAAACGTTAGACCAAGGCGTCTTTCACACCTTATGACCAGTTCTTAATACTGTAGCAGGAAGTTGTGCAGGTTCCTGCAGTATTCCACTGGTGCAGACACTCAGACATTCACACAAAGTATCTTTAAGTTTCTTGGGTTTTATAAAAGCAAGGATTTGCTTAATTCAAACTTCCTTCTCCTTTTCATACAACTACATTTACACAGGTTTGACTTCTCCACTCAGAGTGAAATTGGGGTGGAAGTGTGAAACAACCCCACACATGCCCTGCAGATTGGGTTAACAATGCCGGGATATCTGTGTTATCAACTACTCACCAGCTCTCTTCTTCCCCAGCCCTCTCATCATGAAGGACAGTCCTGGGCTCAAAAAGAAAATAAACATCTGGTCTTCACATTACTGCTAAGTTTTTTTGTTTTAATTAAAATAATTATAATAAGGTCTTGCTCTTATCCCTAATGGGAGTTAATTATCTTGCATAAGCCCATAATTTTTTTTCAGATACTTGAAATAAATAAAAATAAATTAAAATAAAATGGTTCAAGCCAATCCATTCTTGGGGCAGTTGGATGATACTTGGCATCTGTATAGCACAGGTTTGAGTGGTCACAGTGCTTCACATCCATACATATCTTGTAATCTTTATTATCTCCATGTTGTAGATGGGGGACTGAGGGCAAGATATCTAATGCCACCTAGTTAGTTCAGAGCAAAGTTGATCTCCTGATTTGTAGGTAGTCTTTTAGCCACTGGCTCATTGCAACTTTCATACAAATTATATGGTTGAACTGTGGAATACAGAAATGACCCGGGCAGTTGACACGATCGCTCCCGTGCGCCCTCTCCTATGTAGAGCTCATACAGCTCCATGGTATACTCTAGAGCTGAGAGTGATGAAGCAATATAGGAGACGGCTTGAGTGCAAATGGAGATGAACTCCTGATGGATGCAATTATACACTGGTAAGTGCCTATACCAGGTTGTATTTAGGGGCAGTGAGAGCAGCAAAAAAGCAATATTTTGCTGACATTATCAAATCATCTATCTGCCGTCCAGCGGAGCTCTTCAAAATTGTCCGAGGACTACTACATTCTGGCCCTAGGGACACAGTAGAACCATCTGAGGCCCACTGTAATGCCTTTGCTAGACCCAAGATAAAATATTTTGCATCCGTCGGGACTAGACTCCAATGTTATAACAGTTGAATCAAATGAGGTATCTGGAACACAGTCTTGTCCTGATTTTTTGGATGAATTTCAGTTGGTACAGCTTGAGGACGTTGACAAGGTGCTTGGACAGGTGCGTGCAACCACTTCTGTATTGGATCCTTGCCCTTCTTGGCTAATAAAAGCTAGCAGGGATGGAACAGCCGGCTGGGGCAGGGAAGTGATTAATGCCTCATTGAGAGAGGGAGTGGTCCCTGACTGCCTAAAAGAGGCGGTAGTGAGACCGCTCCTGAAGAAATCTTCCCTGGATTCAGAAAACTTTAACAATTATAGGCCGGTAGCAAATATCCCATTCCTGGGCAAGGTCCTGGAACGAGTGGTTGCGGATCAGCTCCAGACACTCTTGGATGAAACCGATTATCTGGATCCATTTCAATCGGGTTTCAGGCCCGGTTTTGGCACTGAGACAGCCTTGGTCGCCCTGTATGATGACCTTTGTTGGGAGAAAGACAGGGGGAGTGTAACTCTGTTGATTCTCCTTGATTTATCAGCGGCCTTTGATACCATCGACCATGGTATCCTTCTGGGGAGACTCGCTGATCTGGGAGTTGGAGGTACTGCTTGGCAGTGGTTGTGCTCCTACTTAGCGGGTCGCCTCCAGAAGGTAGTGCATGGGGAGTATTGCTCGGCACCTTGGGTCCTCCAGTATGGAGTTCCGCAGGGGTCAGTTCTATCCCCCATGCTTTTTAACATCTACATGAAGCCACTGGGTATGGTCATCAGGAGTTTTGGAGTGCGTTGTCACCAGTATGCTGATGACACACAGCTCTACTTCTCCTCTTCATCTTTTTCAGGTGAGGCTGTCGAGGTGCTGAACTGGTGTCTGGCTGCGACAATGGACTGGATGAGAGCTAATAAACTGAGGCTCAATCCAGACAAGACTGAAATGCTGTTAGTGGGTGGTTCTTCTGACCAGATGATGGATGTTCATCCTGTCCTGGATGGGGTTGCACTCCCCGTGAAGGAGCAGGTTCGTAGCTTGGGCGTTCTTTTCGAACCATCCTTGTCACTTGAGGCTCAGGTAGCCTCGGTGGCACGGAATGCTTTCTACCAACTCCGGTTGGTGGCCCAGCTACGCCCCTATCTGGACAGAGACAACCTTGCTTCAGTTGTTCATGCTCTAGTAACCTCTAAATTAGATTACTGTAATGCGCTCTACGTGGGGCTGCCTTTGAAGACAGTTCGGAAACTGCAGCTTGTGCAAAATGCAGTGGCCAGATTGTTAACAGGGACCAGGCAGTCCGAACATATAACACCGATTCTGGCCCGCTTGCACTGGCTGCCTATATGTTTCCGGTCCCAATTCAAGGTGCTGGTTTTAACCTATAAAGCCTTACACGGCCTGGGACCACAATACCTCATGGAACGCCTCTCCCGATATGAACCTATCCGTACACTTTGTTCAACATCGAAGGCCCTCCTCCGGGCGCCTACTCAGAGAGAAGCTCGGAGGGTAGCAACAAGAAAAAAGGCCTTCTCAGTGGTGGCCCCCGAACTATGGAACGATCTCCCCCTTGAAGTACGCCTGGCGCCAACGTTGTTATCTTTTTGGCGCCAGGTTAAAACCTTCCTCTTCTCTCAGGCATTTTAATCATGTAACATTATCACATCTTCGTACTTTTACATTTAATAATTTTAGTATTTTAGTATATTAGTATTTTAATATTTAGTATTCCTGTGTGTTTTTGAATTCTATATGTGGTTTTAATTGTATATTGATGTTTTATTCTGTTGTGAACCACCCAGAGAGCTTCGGCTATGGGGCGGTATAGAAATTTAATTAATAAATAATAAATAAATAAATATATGTCAAATCAGAATCCTCAGATCTTTTTAGACAATTGTAGCCATTTACGTACAGAGCAAATCTACATGGATTTGCAGCCCATTCCCTAAAGAGCTGTGTTGAGGTTTGGTTGAATGGATGGGAGCAGTGGTAGCAAAAGAGATTGAGTACCACAACTTTATAAGCCTTTTCTTGTGCAGCTTTCCTCAGGAATTTCATTGTGAAGATTTATATTGAAGTCAGTGTACGTTAGATTTCAGCCTTAATGTAGTTACTTTCAGTGCTTCATGTGTAACATGACAAATTTCTGGGCTTCACCTTTCCAGCAAGTCACATCCTACAGCCTCTGTTTTCTTCTTAACCCTAGGTGCAGCACTATGGTTATGGGTCCTTAGCAGCAAGATAAAGTAACATTGGTACATGCTCAAAGGCATGTTTTTCGTTATTGCATCATATGTTCTATGCTGAGCCCTGGCCTTAGAAACCAGTGTAGGGATAAGCCCTGGCTCAAATTGTGCTCAGAATTGGTTAGCAGCTTACCTTTTAAAATGGCAAGTTATAACTCTTAAATTTTTTAATCTGCAATTGCTTGATTTAATAATATTGTTTTAGAATTATTATTTACAGCTATTGTGGATTTTGTTGCTGTTACAGCACCGTGAGCACTGGTAAGGCCAGGCTGCATAGAAAAAAATAAAAATAAATAAGATATTGAGCCTTTTGCAGGACCTACATGTCAATCTTTTCAGAAACAGTTAATCTGAAGTGGTAAGGCAAAGATTTCCACTCTAACCACACACACATTTTGAGTTGAAAATACTATTTTCAAATGCAGATAATAAAAAAAAGTAAATGATACTTTTTTGCCCTTCAGTTGTGATCAAAACTTGCCACCTAAGGTGGCTACTTCACTTTTTCACATGGTGGAGTTAGCTCTTCATATTTCCCAAGTAGGTATGTTTAGACTTCGAATTTTCTTTGGTGATGGTATCCATTATGTATATCCTTATGTGTATTAATGAGGCTTCCCTACAGCCCTTCAACCAGTCATATGGATGGTTGATCATGCCAAAGAGGTTTCATTTAAATGTAGATGAGTTCTGCTGCATCTGATAAAAGTTTTCAGAAATGAACAACCCACACAAAGGCATGCATTTCTGTTATTTCAGAAAAAAATTAAATACATAACTTCTTTGCCAGATAAAACCGGCTCTAGGGGGAATTTTATTAAAATGTATTAGTATTAGTATTATTTGCAAGGACATATGCCTTTACTTTAGTTACTAACATTCAGCAGGCAGAGAAGTCCTAGGGTGTGGTGCTGATTCTGTGGTGGAAAAACCATAGCCATGCCAACCAGGAAAGAAGGTGGGGTGAGGCAGATTTTCCAGGTTGCCTCCCTATTTGGCATTTTAAAAGTGTTTCCTCCCATTGACATTAACTATGCCAACTCCAGGGCTGGCATACTTTGTCAGCCTATCTGAGGCCATGTTAGGGGTACAAGGAGGCTTTGGAGCCAGCTGATCTGAGACCTCCCTGGCAAGCCACATTTTCAGTTCCATTGCCCATGAAGCACCACTAATCGCAGTAGTGGCCAGTGGGGCTGGGTTGCTCTCCTGACTTCCCAACAGCATACATTACTGCTGCTTACTAAGAGGGGGAGGGGCAAGGCAGAGGAAAGCTTGGTGTGGGCAGTGTCGGGAGTGTTAGATTGGCTCCACTGCTGTGCTGAGGTCCCTGCTTCCTTGCCCCCCCTCTCAGTAACCAGCAGTGTCGCATGGTCAGGAGAGCAACGCAACCCCACTCGCATAGCCCTGCTGGCCACTACTGACTGATGGTATAGCATGGTGGTAGAGCTTTCCATCACCACACCGGAGAGGCCTCTACCTACATATCTGGAGAGCTAGAGTGGCATAATGATTATAGTGTTGGACTAGGACCTGGGAGACCACGGTTTGAATCAGTCTCTGTCTCTGAGCCTAACCTACCTCATAGGGTTGTTGTGGGGATTAAATGAGGGGAGAACTGTGTACGCCATCATGAACTCCTTGGAGAAAAGGTGGGATATAAATGTAATAAAGAAAGACAGAAACTAAATGTCTCCCACTAGGGATGCAAGAAAGCACTGTTTTCTGTTCCACCTGTCACATTCTGTACCAGTGTTGGATCCCACAGAGAAAGGGGCAAGGCTGGTCAAAGGTGGCTAGACCAGGAATAGCTCCAAGTGAACTGCAAAGGCTGGGAGCACACTGAGACTTTTTAAGCCCATCTCCAGACTACCTCCTCAGGCTCCACCATATTGTACAGAACTTCAGACCCTTAAAGGGACAATCCTCTGGTCTGAAGACGGGCAGTACTCCTCTGTTCTATAGCCTCCCTCCTGGTTTGTATTGGTGCTGCTGGACTGTTGATATGCAGTGGGAGGCATCTGGTCCTTCAGGCTCAGGGAAAGGTGCCCATGAGGGTTTGGGCTCTGCATTCAGGGTCCAGACACTGCCCTGTATTCATCACACACAGCAGTGTTTCTATTCTGTTGCAGTTCTTCCTCCAAAGCTGACAATATATGTCTTGCTATCTGCTAAGGTATGATTAACTATGTAAAGCACATTG
The DNA here is from genome assembly GCF_030035675.1 of Rhineura floridana. NCBI lineage: Eukaryota > Metazoa > Chordata > Lepidosauria > Squamata > Rhineuridae > Rhineura > Rhineura floridana. The sequence goes on from NC_084482.1 coordinate 42,032,630, forward strand.
TCATTACTTATTCCACTCCATTTCGATGCAAAGGAAACACAATGTAAACGGGGGGAAATGCTACATATCGTTCGCGGCCCGAAAGCATCTGCTGCTTTGAATTCAGGATATTTTGATTTTATTGTATTATTTTAATGATTGTGGGCCCCTTTTGGTGTCTTCTGGCCAAATAGCAGCATATAAACGTTAGCAGAGGAAATGGAAATGATTATTTTAAAAGTGCCTCCATTTCCCATCACTTTTATGATAAGACGAAGTACTCCAGTTCTCTACTTAAACAGTATTTTACCAAAAAAAAAAAAAAAAAAAAAAGCAACCATACGGAAGGTGCTGTAAATGAAAGGATTTCCCTAGGAGAAATGACAGAGCTCAGTGATAAAGCATGTGATTTGCTTGCAAAAAGTCCCAGCTTCAATCCCTGGCCTCTCTTTAAAAATGACCAGGTAGCAGATGATGGGAAAGACCTGCTGGAGACCCTGGAGATGGAGAGTCACCTCTGGTCAGGTTAGTTATTGGGCTAGATAAACCGTCAGTAGAAGGAAACTTCATAATACATTCAACTCATCTAAACTAAGTGGAACCATTCTCACATCTTTTTACAAATGACAAAGACCAAATGGAAAACAGTCAATAGAAGACAGGGTCTTTCATAGTGTAAATGATTGTGACTCATCCTTTGATGACTGCAGAAATGAACTCATTTCCTCCTTAGATTCCACTGATGACACATATAAAATATTATAGGAAGCCTTCAGGTGTCCCAGGCCTTGTACTGAAACCAGCAGGGTGACCTCTTAGTGCTGTTTCAAATTAAACAGCTAGCTATTTACAGCCAGAATGGTATGGTAGTCATTACAACTCACAGCAACATCTTCACAGAACTGATAGACAGCCCAGTGAAAAAGTTCTTAAGGTATTCTACAGTGTTTAATAAATATGGTGTTACCTTGCCTATTTTATCCTTCCACACTGGATCTGAAGAGGAAAACATTAAAAAATAAAGATAGATCAGGATCTTGTTGCTTGAATTCACAGAAAGAAAATAGGCAGCCATGGAAAGAAGATTGCTTGGTAGTTTATTTACAACAGAATGTAAGAAAAGGTAACTTGTAAAACAAGAATAAATAACTTAAAAGCAACAAGTGGTGTGTATGGTAACTATGAGACTCAGATCTTTCTACTTAGTCTTGTACTGTTTATCTCAGGGCACTTGGTCCTCCTTTCATGAAACTAGCTCATCTAAACAATGTAACACTAAACGTATCCACAAAACACTAATAATATACATAACATTCAAAGTCACAAAGATTGCTACAGAAATGAAATAAAAACTCATTTCCATAAGTAACATTCAAAAATCAGAGGAGGCTGTAATTCAAAGACCATGCTGTCCACACAAACTGGGGGTGGGTGAAGGCATAGGAACCAGTCAAGAATTGTTTAGCTTCAAGCCTTTATGAGACATAAGACATCTAAATTAAGTCTGAATAATGGCAGTCAGAAAGCTCCTATTGACAAGGTCATGTATCCTCCCGTATTGCATTTACTAGCTGTAGTTGATATGAAGTGCATATATTTGATATATCCTATATGACAGCATATTTTTAAAGTTTTGGTGTGGCAAACCACAGTAACTTTGATCTAGAGCAGTGAGTGGAATTCCAGTTTCCCAATGGGGTCTTCTCACCCTCTCCTCTGCACTTCAGCCTCCAGAACAGCATGGGATGTGGTGGTGGTGCTGCAGTGAGAGGAGGGAATTAGTTAAAACCTTCTGCTCATACTGGAACACCTTTGGATCTAAGCCAATGTGTTATGCGAGAGTGTGGCTTCTCTTATAACTGTTCAAATTAAAACCACAGGACTTTTTAAAGCGCATTCTTACATTAACAAAGGTTTTAAATATTCCATTACCAAGTGAAACATCACCTACTAAACAGAAATCTAGAAAGGAAAACAGATTGAAGATGCGCATCTCAAGCCATCTATTCTGGAGGAGCACCACTCCAATAGGGTGGTCTGCAATATGTTGTCTGAGGATTACAGCCTTGGAGATGATTGAGCTGTTTAATTCTGTAGATTTACTCAAATATGCAAGCATAAAGTCAATGGTATAACTAGCAGGAATGATATTTACTCATGTGTGAAGAGTGGCAGAGCTTAACTTTATCTTGTGGTAGCTCAAAACTTTTTGGCAAACACAACTGTTGCATGTATAATAATGTTTCCCACAGCAACCGTGTAGCGTTGACAACATAGTCTTTAAGCTACTCTAATGTGGGCACAATGAAGGTTTCTTGATAATACATACATGTGTTTTAAAGATGTATGTATTTTCATCCACACCTTGTTGCAAACACAACTGATGCATATGCACACTTGTTTTTCCTGTAGTAAGTGTGAACCCACTCTTACTGAGACTCTAATGGTAAGTCTTTAAAAAAACTTACTTTAGTTACTATTTTGCCTGAGTATGTTGTCAAGGTTGCAATTTTTTAAATCAACAATTTTGGGAATCTGTTTTACAGGTAGGAAAGGTTAATTTTAAAAAAGCAGTATATCGCCTTCATAACATGCACCTCCTAACTCTTCTCTAGCAGTACTTCAACATATACAATTTGCCAGTCACAAAAAGGGGTAAAGAGCCTACAACACTGCAATGTCATAATACTTCCGTTTTGCTGTGTTGCACCACACATTTAAAAGTGCCAACTAAAATCAGTTTGTTCCGCAAAACAAATAATATAAACATCCGCAGTTCTGTCTGTTCCTCACAATCACATCTAAAAATATACAGCATAATTTGTACAAATGAATTCAGACAAATTATCCTTGAAAACCTTTTTTTTATAAAAAAACATATTAGTGCAACAAAAATATGCTAGAAATGTAATTTAGTTAGTCTTGTGTTGGAAATACTTTAAAAAGGAGGTTGTCATAGCATGACAAAAACTCATTAAATAATTGATAGCTTAATAATGGCAAAAGCAGTGAGGGCAAACAGAATATGATAGAGGAGTCTACTGTGATCCGTGAAAACCGTAGATGATACCAGTTCTCTAGAAATCTAATGGATTACTTTTCTGTTTGCCCTCACCCCATATAAAAACAGAAAATGTGAGGCAGGAATGGATTGTGCTAACCCATCATTTAGACATGCAGTGGAATCAAACTTTTGTGTCTTACACATTAAGCACCAAATTTTGATAGCACATCTAAGTTGAACAAAGGCTTATAGCTACAACATTGAGTGGAGGAGGTAATGCAGAACATTCCATTATTTTTTTTCATGGCATGCCATTATCTTTCTGTTTCTGATATGCTCTATGCAGTTGATTAAGCAGCATCTTTTCTGAGATGTATTACTCAATTACACAAGTGCGTCCTCTTTTCCCAAGTGAAAGTAACACAACTGTACAGTATTAGGATGTGATACAGTTAAAACAAACCAACACAATAAAGCTGAATATTGTCTTGTCCTATTCATCTGTGCGGAACATTCTAAAAGGAGATAGAAGGATAGCAACATTTACTTGTATGTCTGGAGAAATTATCACGATTAAATTGGTAGCAATACACATTTGTTAGCTATAGCCACATGCGTAGTCGGGGTAGATTTATATACAAAACAGGTTGTGATAATAAAGGGGGGGAGATATTACAACAGCCAAACAGAAGACCAGGATGTTGAGAAAGATGAAAAATAAACCCTATGGGCAATAACTGAGAGAAGGTATAAAGCTAAACGTTAGGTGTATCAAGAACTATTGGATTATGTTGGCCTTGGGTTCTTGAAGCTTTCAAAGCTACACAATGTACAGTATTGTTTTCCCACCCCACCATTCCATGACTGAAACTACTCTAAAATCCTGTTATTACCTACTATTTAAACATGCCACTTAGAAGTCGGTGGTGGATTTAAGTCAGCTACTATTTCACACGCATAATCATGCTACCACACTTGCTAGAAATATATCCACTAATTTCTTTTCCCTTATTTCAAGATAATTACAACACCCTGAGGTCTGTATGTTTCTATTTGCCTCTGATGAGAATGTGTATAATCTCACTACAAGTTTATGACACATTCAGTACTTAGCAAGACCTGATGTAGCTTGGAGAGAGCTAATTACTAAGAGCTTTGCTAAAGAAAATGGTTAAGGATTAATTGCAGTTTGGAATTAATTATATATCCTTAACCACTGGACAGCGTGGGATGATTACGTAAGGAAAGAGACTCCTAATTTAACCTGTGATATTGGGAAGCAACTTTGATTCCTGAGACTGAAGGGTGATGCTACTAACAGGCCAGTAAGATCTTGCCTTTTTTCCAAATGTGTAACGACAAGGTGCAACTGATATTGTAATTCTCCATGGTTATTATAGTAAAAATAACAAACCCTTAGGTTTTAAGCAAGAAAGACACTTTCATTTGCACAAGGGTAGCCCTGCCAATTTCCCAATCCTGCTGCAGCCTCCCGTGCCTCATTCTACACCAACCTAGAGGATCTCTCAACCATTTATAGAGTGGCTTTTTTGGGGGGGGAGCGCAGGGGGCTGAATTGGGGAAGAGGATCCAGGAAAGCCCCTTGATTGAACCCATAAATTCTACTCTTCCATGAGAGAAATAAATTTAGCATGAAAGCAGCAGCCCAGGAATTTCTATGTTGGGTTACCCTTGAAAACGGTCCGGAAACTGCAGCTGGTACAGAATGCGGCGGCACGTTTGATTACGAACAGCCGTCGCCGCGATCACATCACTCCGGTGTTACAAGATCTACACTGGTTACCAGTTGTTTACCGGGCCCAATTCAAGGTGTTGGTACTAACCTTTAAAGCCCTATACGGTCTCGGCCCAGCTTAACTGAAGGAACGCCTCCAGCATCAACAAATATGCCGCCTGACTAGATCAGCCACTCAAGACCTTCTCTCAGTCCCACCAGTCAAAACAGCTAGACTGGTGCGGACCAGAGAGAGGGCATTTTCAATCGTGGCCCCCACCCTCTGGAACTCTCTCCCTTATGATCTTCGCCATGCCCCCTCCCTGCCAAGTTTTCGCCAAGCCTTGAAAACCTGGCTATTCAGGCAGGCCTACAAGATCCCTGGGGTAGCCTAATTTTATTGGTTTTAGCTATGGGTGGGTTCGGTTTGTTTTATATTGTAGTTCTTGGGTTTTTATGTAGTTTGTATGTTGTATTTTACTTGATCTTGTACGCCGCCTAGAGTGGCTGCTTGTGCGGCCAGATAGGCGGCCTAGAAATAAAATGTATTATTATTATTATTATTATTATTATTATAGTCTTTTTTGTTTCTCTAACAAGCCTTAGAAGATCTCTACATTACCTTCTCACATAATTTTTTGTGTTCTGTTGTGCACTGCAAAACAAAGACCGGATAGAAACTTCTCTGTCAACGTTTGCAGGGTAACTTCACGAGGTTTCCCTTTCTGAAGTCAGTGTGCTGCAATCATAGGCATTATATTCTGTTGGTCCATATACTAAGAGCTGAAACTGGGCCTCTTGCACCCTTGAGCAGGCTCAAGGCTTGTGGGCTACAAACTGCTAGCTGTGGCTGAAGAGACATAGTTCTTTAGAGAATTCTTCTCCCTTTCCAGAATGTTAGTTGGAATTCTTCCTCACACTGTATTATTGTCTTGTTACAGGATTTTTAGCAATAGAGATCCTCTCTAACTTAGTAGTAGGTCCATAGATCACTAGTAGAGCATCTGCTCTGCATGCAGAAGGTCCCTGGTTCAAACCCTGGCAGTGGCAGGTAAGGGTGGGAATGCCCCCTGCCTGAAACGATGGAAAGCCAGTCACTGTAAACAACATTGAGCTAGATGAACCAAAGCTCCAAGGATAAGGCAGCTTCCTAGAAGTCTGGTTTTATATGCTAATATAGAATTGTTCCCCATACTCCAGCCTGCTAATTACCATCAACACACCAAGCTGTGTGGGTGATGTACTTCCCTACCTGTGATGTAAACTGGTGGAAGAACTTCCTACAGAGTTTTGATGTCCCAGGGGCCATTTAGGGGACAAATATTAAGACATATAATGACTCTTGTTCACCAATTTTTTCTATAGTTCTCCCGGTCTTTGGTGCCAGAATGAAACAAGCCACATACTTGTAGTTAAAGTAATCCTTTGTTTTTGTCAAGAGCTGAAGAAGCCCACTCACCATGCTTAAGAACTCTTGTCTCAACTTGGGTTTAACTGCCTCTAGACCAGTCTTTGCCAAGCTGGTATCCTTCCAGCTGTGCTGAATTATGGCTTTCATCAGTTCCAGTCAGCATGGCTGGGGCTGACGAGAGTTGTAGTCTAAAACATCTGGAGGGTCTCAAGTTGGTGAAGGCTCTTCTAGTCTTGTGGAACAAACCAGTAGTAGCATGTTTATACAAAGATCACTAATCAATATAGTAGCAAATGGACCTTAATACTACCTTAAATTGCCAGCAGTTAGTTTTACCCTTATGAGGGGAAAGGAGAATCTGGCCTATAACCTCCTATCGCCTCCTCAGAATGGCCTACTTGTAAACCTCTCAACAGCTGACTTTCCTTCTAACATCCCCCCTCCCATCTTCCTTCCTGTTGTTTCTTCTGACAAGGGTTGGGGAACTATAGACACACCAGGCCAGGGGAAGGCCAGAAATAGTAAGAAAGCATACATGAGTATATAGAAGAGGGAAGCTAGTAAGCTTAAGAGATTGGGTTGTATTCAACTTAATCCTACTCAGAGTAGACCCACTGAAATTAATGAACCTAAGTTAGTCATGTCTATGAGCTTCAATGGGTCTACTCTGAGTAGGACTAGCATTGAACACCACCCATTGCTGTCTTCCAGCTTTCATGTCTCTTTCTCTCAAAGGCATTGTGTCTGTACAGGAAGTATCAATCTGCATAGGATGTGCAAGGCCACATGAATCAGCCTCATCCCTGCATGTGCCACCCCTGCTGTCTCTGTTCCCAACCTTTTTGTATTGAGGGGGGAAGGCCTGGAGGGGGCAGTCTACCTGAATTTGCTTGATAAAGCAGGGTTCCTGATTGGCTTCTACTTGTGTTCAAGTGACCTTTCCCTTTAGACCTTTCCTCTTCATCACTGGAAGGTGGGGAATGAGCAGGGTGGGGCTGGGACACGGAGTGAGTGTCTGTAGGTTGCACAGCCCCATGCCCCCCTACACAAACCATTTCCTGAACAGAACTTCTGTTTCTCACAAGCAAAGGAGGAGGAATTGGGTTGACAGGTGAGAGGTTAGGCAACATCCCTCAGAGTGGCATCAGACACCTTCAAATCACTTGCTAGCCATTCTTGTCTATCATTAGCAGAATGGGAAGATTTATAGCATAGAATAGCTTAACTCCTGCTCACAATGTACAGTAGCAGAAAATGGACTGAACTCTCCATTTGATTCAACAGGATTTTGGATCAGGTGTATTGGCTGGTTTCTCAGGAATTCTGGGGGATTGAAATAAATTGCTGAATTATTAATGGGACAGACTTCACTCATGTGAGCTTGGTGGGCTATTCAATTGCTTGTGTTCCTATCTCGCTCTCTGCAACAACACTACCAAATACCAACACAGAAAAGCTATACAACAGCACACAATAAAAAGGAGTCACAACTTTTGTGCAAGATACAAATAGTTCAAGGGTCTCAAAATAAGTATAATGAATTACAACCAGAGCTTGCTGGTTCTTTAATTTCGAAGAGCTTAAAGTGTGCAATAGCTACACCCCAAATCCTGAGTTGTATTCAGTAAAACAAAAATCTGGATAATTACTGTTGGTATTCAAGTGTTTATCAGTGAATAGCAGTTCAAAGGTTTACTTTAAGGTGCACTCGGCCTGAGAGTAAAAAGGATTTTAGAAATTGAGATATAATGGCTTGAAATGAGAAATGTCATTTGAACCTGTCCCTAAATAGTCCCTCATTCTCTCAAGATCTCCTTGCCAGCTTTATTAAATCCATATAACATCTCTAGTTATAAATATTGTTATTCTATATATGAGAATTACTTTTGTTTACTACAGTTGCTATGAAGAGATTGATTTTGCTTTTGCAAGCTATTTTATTTTGTGTTGATAGCAACATCCGTCATATGGCTTACAGCTGTAGTTTGAGAATCTGAGCACATGAACTATGTTCTTGCATGCACTTAGCTAACTAGTTTAAAGGACAAGCCTGGGAGGGGGACGAAGTCATACTTCCAGATCTGTAAAATCTGTTTACACAAAACAACTGCCATGAGCTTTGCAAATGCTATTTTTTCAGTCATGGCTTGTCATAAGAAACATGCTGGGCTTAGAGCGCTTTTTTGTCTGGATCTGGCAGCGTGAGAGTTTCTGGGGCAGATTTTTTCCGTGGCCGGTCTTTGGGAACTGCTAGAAATTCAGGTGCATCTGTGGAGAGAGGGGTAGATGGAGCACTAGAAGGAGCGCTGCGGATTGAAGAAGGGAGGGGGACATTAGAGATTGATATTGCAGGAGGGAAGATCCCAATTTTCTTGTTGGTGGCTTCCTGAGTTGCTCGTTCAAATTCTCGAACTTCGTCCATGGTCATGTCTTCAATGAGAAGAAAAGGAAGAAAGAAAAAATAATGTTAGAACCACTGTGCAAGTTTATTCCATTTCAAAGTTTTATTTAGGTGCTTGTCTAAATGACAAATTCTCATTCCACTGCAAAGATTTATGCATAAGAACTCCAAAGTTAAAGAGAGCTCTTTCCAGCATTTTCATAACTGGCCACTGAAATTTCAGGAGTCACATTTCAGGCTCTGTTTATCTCATCCTTGGAGCTCCAGTAAATTCTCACATTGAAACCAGAATTGATTGAATAACGGCAGAATCCACATATAAACAGAAGTTGCATCAGGCCTTGAATGATAACTCAACACAGGCAAACCATTAATTGCTTCCTTGCTTCTATTATAGTTCCTAGTGGACTGATTCTAAAAAGTTTTTTTGCAAATAGATACTCAAGAAAGGGCTTGCTGATTAATGTAAAAAAACAACTGATGTGAGTTCCATTGAAAATCGAGTTGTCTAGCATTCTGACCTTAAACTCCAATATAAGTGTTTATGAACAGAATGCTAGACAAATCAAAAGTAATTTTCTATAGTAAGTTAAGCTTCATAATTGAAGCAGCCAATTTTTATTTGCTGAACACACTGTATCTATTGAACATGTCTTTTAAAACACAGAGAACAAACTTTTTATCAATAAATAGATCCAAATCTCATTAAAGTCAGCTGAAAAGCTGCTTCTGGATTTAAAAGGAGAATATACTTCATTCAACTGTATCTGGGTTATATCATCATGGAAGCTCACATGATTGAATATTATTTCATATATAAAATAATCCTCCACAAAAAGCCCACTATATATCAAGGAGAATTTTTTTAGCCAGACAGGACACTTTTCCCATTAAAGTATTCCATCACGTGAACTTTCACCAGCCTGGACCTATGTCACCATCTCAGCAAAAATTAGGATTAGATGAAATTATTCTATAAAACAGCATGTATAGCTGAGAGGCAACCTTCCAGGGCTGGCACCAGAGGGCAGCCAGGCTGGGCCCTGGGCGGGGCCCCCTGTGACCTGAGGGGCCCCCATGAAGGGCCCCTCTTTAGGATGGGAAGGTAACACTCCTGTTCTGCAACAGCATTGGCTCCCAACTCTGCCACAGATTGCAGAGAAGGAGCTCCCAGGCACACACACCCATACAGTCAGTGTGGGCTTCATTAAGCATGCACATACACCCCACCTACCTTTCTAGTCCCTGTGAATGACATGCGTGCTGTGCGTGAATGCTTGCCATCAACCAAGATGGCGGGGGGGCTTCCCTAAGAGGCTCACACCCCCACCGCCATCTTGGTTGATGGCAGGCATGCGCACGCAGCACGTACGTCGTTCACAGAGACAGGAGAGGTAGGTGGGAGGCACAGGTGGGCTTATTAGCTATGGTGCCATGGGCCCGGGACACGCTAGTGCCCAAGGACCCAGTCATGCCTGGCTCTGGACCTGTGACCTCCTTTCCTACATACTCTCTTGAGTGTTAAGATCAGCAGAGGGGGCACTCTTGGTAGTTCGGAAATGGTGGTAGCCCAGAAGAGGGCATTCTCTGTGTCAGCCCCTAAATTGTTGAACTTCCTCCACACAGAGGTATATCCGGCAACTTCACTATACGTTTTTTGGCAAAATGCTAAAGACACATCCTGGCCTGTGACACTTGAAATGTGTGTTTAGGGCCCACCATATTCCTGTGATTGTAATTTATTTTAAGTGTTTTTAATATTGAATTTTAAACTGTTGTAACCCGTCCTGTGACTTGCTGATGAAGGGTGGGTAGTAACAACAACAACAATAGATTATTATTATTATTTATGTATCATCATCATCTTACATTCAGAGGGGGTTGTTCATAAGAGACCTGAAAGTGCTTTTCTTTTTATAAAGACTAGTGTATAACATTTCATACAGAAAATTATGAGATCACCATCACCAAAAAGAAGCTAAGATTATTGAGAACAAAACAATGGGAATTCTTTTCCATCTCTGTGAAAGGTTGCTCCTTCATGGATTGTTAAAGCACTCAAACCAAAATAATATAAAGTTGAAAGAAAAGTCAAACTCCACTGTTGTTTTTCTGGGCATTCACATACAACAGCAGTGCAAGAGCAAATGTTATAAGCCTCAGTCATCATCTTTCACAATGGACAAAATGGAAGCTTGTGCATATACATACACATAATTTAATACTAGGGTCTTGTGCAAATGATATTTACCTGACTAAGGCTTGCCCAAGAGTGATAAAGAGGGCTTGTATTAATCTTTTTTTTTAAAGAACCTGCTGGATGTACTGCAATTACAGTCTCCAAGGCAATCCCCACATGCACTGTGTGGAGATCTTGAGAGAACAGCTCCTCCTAACTGGCTTGTAGAAATTCAAACATGCTTTCAGCATGTTGCAGTTGGCATAGACATACATGCCGGTATCTTTTGGGCTGCTGTAAACAAAATGGCTAGGTTACAATGCAGGTAAGGAACCAATGGAAGTAGAGGTGTGGTGTTAAAAGCCATCCACTGAAACATCAGACGTGACAAACCATCTTCCAACCCCCAATATATGCTAATAAGCTTCCAAATGCAGTAACTGCAGATGTATTTTTACTTATTAGATGTTCCGTGTTAGTGAAATCAGGATTAAAAGGTAAAAAAAGAAAAGTAAGAGCTGGCATTTTGATGACCATGTCATCTGGACAATGCGGAAAACTGGTGTGCATGAGCAGCACCAATTCACACTAAACTCCCTGTCTTGAAGCTCCCTAACTTAGAAGAATCTGTGTTTGAGGAAACATGCCAGAATTGTTTTCACTCCAGTCATGAACTTGCTAGAATTCAGCTGGTGAATTCAAACCTGAAGGAATAGCACTGCTTAATAATGCCTGATGCAAAACACGTGCAACTAGGCCATAAAACATTTCCTTGTTTTGGCAGTTGGAAGGCCTTAGATTTTCATTCAGAAATTAATAAAATATCAGTTAGACACTCCTGCATAATTCCACCAGAGGGCAGAATTACTTCACCATAAGCATGCCCCCCCCACCCGAAAATTCCAAAGCATAATTCTACCTGGTTATTTTCCCTCTACCAATTCAAAATTCAAGATGGGTTCAGCAAAAGGTCATTTAAGATTTGCACGCTTCATATCAAATCCAGGTTGGTGTTTTGAATACCAGTAAAGGGTTTGTTTACTCAGGGCAAAACTCAGCTTGGTTTCAGTTTCAACTTTTCTTCAGTGAGATGGACTCACATGAAGGAAACTAAGAGAAGCTCAGTGTACAAATGCTGAACGGAAATACCAAACAAAGGCTCTTTTGAAAATATCTGTTATAGTCAAACCTCCCAGTGCCTATCAGCGTGCAAGAAAATCTTTTAATTACTTTAGCTACTCATCAGTTCTATGGGAAGAATATTGGAAAAAAGACTGGAAGAGAGCAAATTTGCATTGGTGTCAATATCATGAGGCTGCTAGGGGCTTTTCAACACTTGAAATTATTAGCTCAACTGATGCCAAAAACACATGATGGGAAAAGGCAGCAAAGGGGGAACAGCAAATGCAGCAGGGTAGGATGGCAATTGAAACCTGTGATCTTAAAAAAGATGAGAGTGGAGCTGAGTAGCTACAGTGTGCCAGAATTCCCACTGAAGTCAACTGGACCAATGATGGAGTAGGAATTTATTGCCTGTTCCTAAAAGCAAATATCTCACTTGCTTGAGATAATTGCACCAGCTCTACTATCTTCCATTTGCTCTTTAATTAATGAGCATTCACACGGTTTTGAATCAATAAAGCCAAAGCTCAGCACACCAGTCCGGAGATCTCTTGTTCACAAAGTTCTGCAATCATTTCAGTGGAGGGAGACTCTCCTTGTGCACAAGAGTGTACAGTCTGTTCCTGAAGTGCTGATTCTGCATTGCCTGATTCTGACCCAATATACCACTGACTTTGGTGGAATGGGCTGTACTGGTACAGCTCCAATTGACCCAGGGAGCTGGGACATGAAGTTGCCACCTAGTCCACCCAGTTGACTCTAACCTGACCATTTCATTTTCCATGGGAAATAGGTAACTATATCTGAAGCTATGTACAGATGTACCCCCAAAAATGAGTTGCAACATATATCTCCCCAGGGGATAAGCCCGGCTTTATGCTGTATTCGGGATACCAGGGACAGATGTGACCTACAAAGCAAATACTAATTCAGTTCATTGTCGTGTTTGCCTTTTAAAAAGTGCAGTGTATACATTCATTCACCTGAACGTTATTTTGAACACATGCATGCAAGAATCCATTTTTTTTAAACATGGAAAAACTGCTTTGAAGAGGGAGGAGGCACATGGCCTTGGGAGTCCCCCAATCAGTGCTGTGCACAGCTGGATCAGAGCAGGAATCATGGGTTTCCTCTGAGTTCGATCTTGAAGAGAAGATTGCACGTCTGGGGGAAAAAATGCATGAAGCATTTCTGAAGCAGGCTCACCCCTTAAATTTTATGTGTCTGCACATAGTCCGAGCCTTGTGTTGACCCTTCCATATCTCCGTTGAGAAAATGGCGCGCAAAAGGAATTCAGGGTGATGCTTTGCAGTGATGAAGCCTGCTCCCACACAAATCATTGTCATATGCAATCTGACCTAAAGCCCAACACTTTTATTTGTCTGTTTTTGCTCTAGCAGAGGGTGGGCAACATTTTTAAAGAGGCTACATACACTTCCTTTGGCATGGCTCTCTATTTCATCCACAGGAGATGAATGTTGATTGCAAACTTTAATGTTGGTTTTTTCATGCATATTTTTCTCATAGTCTCGGACATCCTCCATAGTCATATCTGAAAAAAGTTCAAGATGTTGGATTTTTTCTATTAATTCAATCCAGATTTTAATAAAAGGGAAGAGTCTAGGGAGAAATATCTTTCTAGCAAAAGCCAAAAAGCAGAAGCTGACTAGCTTTATGAGGAATCACTGATAAAGCTTGTTACGTTAAACCAGCCAAGGAAGGTATAAGAAGGTTGAGTTAAGGAATAATTGCAGAACAGAGATGCGTGGAAGCTGGGATGTTTTTGTGAAGTGAGCTCCGTAAGAAGGTGCGAGATGCAGGCTTTGCTAGAGACAAACATCTTCTAAAATAATTTAGAAGATTTCCTGGAAAAGAGAGGAAGGATTAAGGAACAGCTCAAAAATGTACTTACCTTGTCAAGAACTTTCCAAGAAGATTCCACATTATTACGTTTAATGACACATTATGATTTACAACAATATAGCTTTATCGTTTTAACACTACACAGCTCACATTTGAAAGATTATGTAAATCAAACAGTCTGTGGGATGACTGCAGAAAGTACCAGTGAATAATAGATTAAGTTTCAAAGAATTTGAAAGGTAAATCCGTACCAAACGTTGTGTGTGTGTGTGTGTGCGTGCGTGCATGCATGCACGCGCTTTGGGCATTTCAAAGCTCTGCAGGAGCTCCACTGTGAAGGGACAATGTATTCTCTTCAAAGGATCACATTCTCTTACATTCTAGAACAAGGGTGGACAGACTTGTTTTGATAGATCTACTTTGCTTTTTATTAGAAACCCTCCCCCTGCCCAAGATCTACCAGTGATGGCAAGTAGCAAAGGATATACAGTTAGAATTTTAAAAAACCCAAATAAATAGTGCTCCTGAGCACATTCTGAGTCTAGGAATTTATTTTCTGAACCAGAACTGAACTGACCCCGCAGGCCTTTCATACAAGAGTCCACCCCTGGTTAGCTTTCTTCATTTCAGCAGCCTGATTTAGGTAACAAAAGTCATTTTGTTGTTGCTATTGTTAAAGAATTGGGTGTCAGATCTATTGCAAATTAGCTAGAGATCTACCTTCTGCCCGTTGCTGTTCTTGCATATTTCATAGTATGGCTATCATTTATCACATCATCTTCTTGCCACAGTGTAAATGTAGTCCTAACAATACTTTCTATCACCACTGGCATGAGTCATGGATTATCATACTTTAATATTATTGTGCTTCCCCCAGCCTAGAATGTAGGAGCATTAAAGCATTGATCAAAGAAACTTATAAGCAAAGGAAACTGCATGATCAAAAGCACTTTAGCCAAGCAAAGTACATGCTTTTCATTAGCAATACTTCAGTTAATAACGAAATATTGTTTTCTTATAGCAAAGCTAATTGCATATTAAGATGCAAACCCAGGCTTATTTACCTGGAAGTAAAACCCACTGAAATAATGGAAATACTTCTGAGTAAATAAGTTTAAGATTGGGGATTAGATGTAGTACAATGATAGGGATAAAGCACTTGGGTCAACTAAGTTCACATTTTTTTTAAGAAAACCAAATCTGAGTTGTTATACATTTGTTCATTGAACATCAACTAATATACACTTAATAAATATCTAGCTGTAAATGTATAACAAACAACGAGGGAAGATTACCAATTAATTTTTAGATACCTGAAAGGAAGTCTTGCCTTATTTAACTTCTGTAGCAAAATATTAAAAAGTACCAAGCAATTATCTAAAATAATTTGCCATTATTCAGCAATCGCAGTCCAGACACAGGTTTGCTACAGAAGATTGTAGTGCTCCTGATTCTCAATGGCTGTTCATTATTATTTTTACTATTATTCCTACTTTGTGGGGCAGCTTCCCCCTTACGCCAAGGATGTCACTAGCATCCTGTTTCGCTTCAGTAGTTTGATATAAAGTACAAGCATAATGAAGATATGGAAAGCCTAGCTACTGGGGATGGGAGGAAGGAAGCCTGTTAATGTTTGTTTGCGGGGATGCTTTGAGACCAAATGCACAAAAAATGGTAAGACATTGCTGTGGGAAGTGGGTAACTGTGCACTATATATAAAAGGATTCTATGAGTGTGTATGTGGATAAGAATTTATTCTTTCATGTATTAAATTATTTTTCATTATGAAAACTGTTCCAGATTCTCACACACATGAGCATTATCCAACAGATGTATACAACAGCCAAACTACATTGTAAACCTCTATCACAGCAGTTCTGGTGTTTCATCTGGGGGACTGGTTTCGTCTGCATGAAGCACTACATAAAACTGCAAACTGAATGTGCCTCCTGTGCGTAGTGACTGCAATACTGTACCGAGTGTCTGAAAATCTATCATGTGTGTACAAAGCCGTTAGAACAGGCAGACAAAAGCCCCTTACAGGGCAGATCTGATTTTGGTTTAAAAAGAATCAAGGAGCTGCAAAATTAACTTGATTTGGTGCTCCCCCTAGAGAGAATGTATTCAAGGCATTGGATGGGCAGTTAAGGCTGGACCAGTTCTAATAGCCCTACATCTTTGTATCTTTGTTCTAATTTTCCTAAGGATGGCTGACAGTACTAATCCTGGTTCTGATGGTCTTCCTTTTATCAAGTCACCCAATCATTCCCTTTCTCTTTTCCATCTGTAAAATGCAGACTGCTAGGATGATTAATGTGTGAACTGTGCTTTGAAGATTAAAAAATGTAAGCTCTTTTATTGTCCAAGCCCGTTCTAGATTTTCTTCCTCCTCCTGCTGTATTTGCGGTAGTTTGAGGATAATTTCTTCTGCTGTATAATCCTATTTTGATATTTATCTTTCTGTAACCTACTTCTCATTTTTGTTTTTAACCCAAATTCTGTAGGCTTACTAGTGGTTCCTGAAACTGAAAACCTGAAAATAAACATCTTAGGGCACCTTCACACAAAACTGCAGGGGCAGCACCTCTGCGTGGAAACATCACCTGTATACTATACATGTACAATAACATGTGACAATTGCACATCATGGGTGGCTTCCAATATTAACCACATTCAGAGTAGATCTATTAAAATCAATGGACAAGTAATTTAAGGCCATTGATGGTCTAGTCCAAGTATGACCATGTGTTTTTCTGAGAATATTTAAACCCAGCCTTCTAATTGAAGTTAGAAGGCAGCTTACAATATATTTGAAATGCAATATAACAGTTGAGAGTTAGTAGAGCTGGCAAAGGGTATTTGAAATTTCTACCCCCTCATTCTCAGTTGTTTCAGCTGACACTCTGCAGCTATATCTCCTGGCCTGGAAATGGATGTTAAATCCATCACAGGCAATGTTTTCCTTGCTGGACTGCTGCTGAGGTCTCTCCTAGCTTCCACCTACAGGCACTGGGGGGTGGGGCAGTAAAGGTGTTACAAGTCTCTCTCCCCCCTCCCCAATCTCAGACGTTGCAACATGTGTCACTGGAAGTGCATATAGTGGTAAGCCATCACTGATCAAGGCTTCCTAGCACACATATTTACAGCAGAACAGGCAAATGTATTGCCACATGTTGTGTGGTCTATATAGAGCTTTCCTAAATGCAAGTGCCAAGCATATAGGAAAGGCTTGTTTCTGCATTCAGATGGAAACTGATTGTGCCTGGCACTAGCGGCAAGGGAAAGATGAGCCTAACAGGTTAGTAGCAAGGTGGGCTGTAGCCAGCTTATTAAAGAATGGGGACATTTTCAACCACTCCATGCCACTCCTTTAGTTGCCTTGCTTCCTTGACTGATATTGCTGAACAGCGTCAGACCAGAGAGTGGTGTGTGTGGAAGGATGCTGTGTTTGAGAGACTCTGTATGCTGCTGCAGCTGTGGCTGCTTACTCCACTTACTCCACAACTCTGCCATCCTGCTTTTTCTCTGCTCCAGGTATATAAAGGAGAGGGGCTGCCTGAGGCAGCGCCTCGGCATCGCGCAAAGTGCAACGCTGAGTGCGGCGTCGCACTTGGAGGCCTTGAGGTTACCTTGGAGAAGAAGGCCATGGAAGATTCTTTGTTTTTACTGCTTTGTTATGTTTTGTTTTTATTTTTATTTTTTTGCTGACTGTTACGTTATGATGCGGGAATCACCTTATTTTATAGTTAGTTACTGTAAATGTTATTTGTTATTTAATTTTGAGAATTGTTATTTACCGTATATTCCGGCGTATAAGACGACTGGGCATATAAGACGACCCCCAACTTTTTACCCTGATCCCTGTTTAAAAAGCCAGCGTCCCTCTCCCCTTTCTTCCCTGCGTGGCCAGCGCCCCCTCGCCCCATAGCCCGCACCGACCTGTGGGCGGGGATGCGCTGCGCCCCGGCGTGGCCTTTGCCCACCAAGAAGTGGACGTCGCTGAGCACCTCGTTGTTGAAGAGGAAGGCGAAGCGCTCCTGCACCATCGGCTTCGTCGCCTGCCAGTTGTAGGCCAGCTCCCGCGGCGCCAGCGGGCTGGAGGCGGCGGCGGAGGGCGCCGAGGAGGAGGCCGCAGGGGCAGCTGTTGGCAGCGGGTTCCCGCCTCTGCCGCCTCCCGCTGCTGCTGCTGCTGCCGCCGCCCGGTGGTTGTGCATCAGCGGAGGCGCCAGCGTGGCCTGCGGCGGTGAGAGCAACGAAAGCGGCCCACCGTTGGCCACCCGAGGAGGAGCAGCCGCCGCCGCCGCCGCGGCCCTGTCGCTCGCCTGAGCAGCCGCGGGCGGAGGAGCAGCAGCAGCGGCGGGAGGCGGTGCAGGCGAGGCCGCCACAGAGGAGAAGGACGTGGGGAGGCTGCTGCTGCTGCTGCTCCCCACCCCGGCCGCCATTTTGCGACGGAGGAGGAGGCGGAGGAGGCCGCGCAGGGCGCCGCCTTCGCCGCGGTGGAGGAGGCGGAGATGGCGGGGATGGAGGAGCAATGGGGATTCCCCTCAGGGGAGGGGACGCCGGGCCAGGCTGCGAGCAGGAGAAATACCGTATATTCCGGCGTATAAGATGACTGGACCCCCAACTTTTGAGAAGATTTTCCTGGGTTAAAAAGTCGTCTTATATGCCGGAATATACGGTAATTTTGAGAACTGTATTATTTGATTGATGTATTATGTTTTATTGATGTATTATGTTTGTGTTTTTTTGTAAGCCGCCTTGAGGGCCTTTGGGCCATAAGGCGGGTATAATAATAATAATAATAATAATAATAATAAGGGGAGACGAGGGAAAAGACTGCTTCTTAATGCAGACACCTTTGTACTGAGAAGGGACTATGAAGGAATTATTTACCAGATCATCCATCTGGTTTGTGCTCTCTTTTGGGAGCAGGGGCTGCTTTCACAAAGAACTTCTGGGGTGGCTAATGTGTGCTTATTATATGCTGGCACATTTGCTTTGGGCAGAGACTCAGGCTAAAGGGATGAGTGGGTTGTGGCACTCTTCAATATTCCGGGCACCTAAGCTGGTCTAGTAACTGAAATGGGTGTTATCCACACATTCACCTATATCATCTTCTGCCTTTTGCCATTCATTCTCCCAAATAAGCAGACAGGCTGGGTTGCTGCTATTTGGATGCAAACTCCCACAACCTTACATAGTTTCAGATTCACCCTTCAACAAGACTGTTCTTTTCCGATTACTGTCCTTAAATTGCAAGACACAGTGAGAAGAGGAACCTATATTTACTTGATCCTTTGCTGATTGTACTTTAATGTTTTCTTAAACTTCTGAAACTAATTACGTTCATTTTAGAAGAAAGTTCTTTGATATATTCTTAAATTTACAGTCAGTTATAAACCAAGTAAATAAAACTGCATTGGTATCATAATGCCTTTTGGAAAAGGCTACAACTGATTTATAGATATTTATTATGACAGACAATTTTACTGACTTTTAAAATAAAAAGATGTGCAAATTTATTGTACAATAAGAAAATGTTAACAAAAAAAAAACTGTAATATTTACAGTACCGATTCTTACCACTATTGCCTAACATATCATGGCTTAGGGGTTGTATGCTGCTGTATTAGAATAAGCGGGATTTAAACTGTGTCTTAGTTAAATGAGTTTTAAACATGTTCTCATTATGTTAGCATGCCTCTGTTTGCTTATCTATTCATGGTTTTTAAACAATACTGAAGTTAAAATTATGGACTAGTGTTGACATAACATAGAACTATGGTCTGAAGTTTGTAGGAGCCTACCAGGTTGAATATCGGCCCAGTATACCTGAAGGAGCGCCTCCAACATCATAAAGTGTGCCGCCCTACAAGATCTGCCACTCAGGGCCTTCTCTCGGTCCCACCGACTAAAGTGGCTAGGTTGGTGAGGACTCGAGAGAGGGCTTTTTCTGTGGCAGCCCCCACGATTTGGAACTCCCTCCCAATGGATCTCCGACATGCCCCTTCCCTAGATATATTTCGCCGGGGCCTGAAAACTTGGCTTTTCCATCAGGCCTTTACGACCTTTGAGACTTCCAAGGTGAACTAGTTCAATTGAACAATCTACTAAATACTGTAATTTTTGCATTGTACTGTACAGGCTATATTGTTTATTGTATTTTATCATGTTTTTATTGTACGCCGCCTAGAGTGGCCACTGGCTAGATAGGCGGCCTATAAATTAAAGTTTATTATTATTATTATTAATATCATGTGCATCCTAATAATGTGCAAATATTTGTTGTGTCCTGTCCTGGTTCACCATTACATGTAACCATTGGTTGAGGTGTACTCTAATAAAAAATTTAACCAATTCAGACTCTGGCTTAATTTCCACAGTTCTGTGGCTTGCTACCAATCCTTAAATTGTGACTCAGTGCTACTTCAAAACAGCCCTAGTTTAAAATAACATGAGGTTAAAGAGAGGTTCGATAATGAGATGTGGGGACATTCATACACATTACTGCAAGACTGTAACCACAACTCTCAATTTTGTATAGATTCTCAGATACAAATAAAAGTCCACTGGAGTGTTTGGATTAGAACCATACTCTTTAAATATTGAAAATGCATCAAGGAGATACCCTGATTTCATTCTAAAATTCCCTCTGCAGCTTTGGCTATGAAGGATACATTATGAGTGAGCTCGGTATATTTTGAAGGACAGTAAGGCCTATATCCACTTACCTATATTCACTTACCTGGGAATAAGCCCCACTGAACTCAGTGAAACTTACTTCATTGATTATACTGAAAGAAATGTAAAATCGGCCCTCTTTGATACTGTCTTAATGAAGGCTACTGGAGGACAAATAAGCATGCTATGCAGTGAATATGGCCTTAGATATTTCTTGTGTCTGTGATATTTTGAAAACATGACTTACCATACCACTCATCCACCCATGCAAAAGCCTGTCGGTGGCCAATCAGCAATACATCTTTGACCACCTGTAAATTGGAACGAGGATTAAAGACATCTCTGACAAAAAAGCATAATAATCATCAGGAATAACATCCTGCAAGATGTATACACTAGATTAGAGGTGGGGAACACCACTGGGCTCTCCAGATACTGCATCCTTTTGACAATGCTGACAGAGGTAGATGCACTGAGCGTCCAACAACACCCTAGAGGTATACAGGGTGCCCACCATGTTATGATACTGCTGAGAAAGTTGCACTGGCTGCCAGTTATCTGCTAAGCTAAGTTCAAGGTGCTGGTTCTGGTGTATAAAGTCCTATTCAGCTTAGGACCAGGATACCAAAAAGATCATTTCACCCTTTATATATTCAATTGATCACTGTGCTCTGCAGGATAAGGTCTCCTGCAGATATCTTATCAGGAGGTCTGCTCTGTATGATGTAGGAATCAAGCCTTTAATGTGGTGGAA
This sequence comes from Rhineura floridana, assembly GCF_030035675.1. Taxonomy (NCBI): domain Eukaryota; kingdom Metazoa; phylum Chordata; class Lepidosauria; order Squamata; family Rhineuridae; genus Rhineura; species Rhineura floridana. Next base: position 42,053,759 of record NC_084482.1, read on the forward strand.
CCTACTCTTTGGAATTCCCTCCTATTACACATCAGACAGGTGGCATATCTGTTGCCTTTTTGGCGCTTATTGAAGACTTTCCTTTTTCAACACCCTTTTAAGTTGAAATCTTTCTCCCAAGACTTTATCACTGTTGGATTGAAATTGTTTTTACATATGACATTGTTTTTAATTGTTTTTAAATATGGAAATGCCTGTATCAGTGGGATTATTTTTATACATGGACTTGTTTTCATTCTCAGTGTTTTCACTGTGATATTGCTTTGAGATATTTGATGGGAAGTGATTAATGGGTTGTATCCAACGTGGTGCTAAGTCACGACACTGTCAGTGCAAAGATTTCTGCTTGCACAATGAGACTTCCCCTCTCCTCTCCTCTCCTCTCCTGTCCCTTAAATCTGCTCTTGGGGTTCTCCCAATGTTCTGGAGCAGATTTGGGGGCAGTGTGGGGCATACAGAAGGGAAGGAGGGGGAAGTCCCATTGCACAAGTGGAAATCCTTGTGCTGACAAGACACATTAGTTGAACACCACTCCATAGATGATAACAAACAAACAAGAGACCTAACACCATCTGAATGGTGACCATACCAATCTATAAATATAATGGCACATTTTAAAAGTAGGGTTTTCTGAAGAAAAACAGATTAAGTCACTGCTAATGTAATGTCTGTTTGTTGGGAGGGGCACATACAAAACAGTCCAACAAAAATTGGGCTAGGTAGCAAAAACACCAGTCAGAATGATGATGATGACACAGATGGAAAGAGATGCAAGGCATACCTAGATCTTCAGCAACTGGACTAATAAAATTCACATGGCTTTCATTTTAAAAATGTGTCTGTTCCACATATGAAAGGCCAATGCCCTTCAAAAATTATGCCCTATCCTAAGTGTTAGGCATCTCCTGGGGAAAAGGAAAACACAACAGCTTGTATCTTAGAGAAACAGAACAGCTTGTGCCTTAGAGAGATGATTTGCTGAACTTTTCTATCTGTAAAAAAATAATCCCATCAAGAAACCACAAAATGAGAAATGGCAAAGAATGCTTATTTGGAAACTAGTTTCCCCTTTTATCATACAAAGTTGGGAGGGTCTCTGCAGTTAAACATGATTCATTACCTATTTGTTTTATTTACGTTTAACCAAAACTTTACCAAGGGCGGTATGTATCCAGTGTCCTTGTTGTATTAGCACAAAGGTTTATGCTTGCACAGTGGACATTTTCCCCTCTCCTCCCCCCACGCATGTTCCACACCCTCTCCAAATCTGCTCCAGAGGGCTGGGGGCACAGATTCAGGAGGTGGGGGGAGAGGAGAACATTCCGCTGTACAAGGCTAAATTCTTGCACTAACAGAACAAGGGACTTAACAGTACTTTGGATAGAAGCCAATTTTTAAAATATTTTTAATATTAGAAAAATTGTACAAAATGAAGGATACTGAAACGCGTGCATCTTACCCTATACTGATAAGGGAAGTCATAAAAGTCCACTGCCTACACGAAATCACTGTATGTACCACAATGGTATACAAGTGTTTCGTGAATAACTATAGCCATGTTGTTTCAACATTCTTTGTTTCATTAATTAAAATAGTTGCGTAATGATTAACATATGTTTCAACTACAATGGAAAGCGAGACCGATAGCGAGATGAATAAAGCAGGTTTCAGGGAAAGAAAAACTGTAGTGGAACAGAAACAGCACAGACTGCAGTGAACACAGGACAGAATGATGTTGTACTTTGCAAATTGTTTTGTCATTGTAATAATGCTCCAAACATATTTTCTTTTGAAAAACGTCCTCTCAGTGCCTTTATGTTTTGGGAAATGTGTAAGTATAAAGTTTTGATCCTGCTAGTCATGCAAAGAATAACAATGCCACTGAAAGAAGGGATTCAAAATCAGGTTTGAGTTCTGTGCTCAAGGTGCAAAAAGCATGCACACATAGCTTGGGGCAGAAATGAAGACCCATTGTGATGGAGAGGTTAGAGCATGATTCCTTCCAGAAACTATCGGACTACCGCTCTCATTATCCCTGACCGTTTGTCATGCTGGCTGGAGGTGATGGAAGGTGGAATCCAACAACATCTGGAGAGCTCCACGTTGGCTAATCTTGGGAAAGAAGGTCAGTTTAGAAACTAGGGAGGTTCAGGGTCAAAACTCTACTCAGCCACAAAGCTCACTGGGGTAGCTGGGCCCAGTCACCATCTCTCAGCCTAACCTACCTCACAGAGGAGATAAAATGGGTGGGCGGAGAATCATTGTACCCTACCGAGTTCCTGGGAGAAAGAGTGGTATACTACTGCTGCTATTTGTTATTACTACTACGCACCACCTTGATTCTAATCATAAGAACTGACCTTTTTCTGAGCATGCATGGGATTTCATGTCTGGAATTTGTAAAGGAACGCTAAAGATGTGGCCTGTGGCTAGAATTGTCCATAATGACTTGTGCCAGCATACTTTGTACCAGCCTACCTTCCTAGTTCTCATGTGCTAATTGACTGTATAACCCAAGAGGGAAACGACAGGCAAAGCCAGCATATTATGTGCAGTTTGAAAGTGCAGATTGTCTCTGTGTTGTTAGGCGGTGGGGAATGTTTCTGGCCTTGTGTGAAAGTAGATAGAACTGGGGACATGGCATCATGCCACTCTTTGCTACATGATTAACAAACCCACAACATGCATATTTTTCTCTCTCTCTGACTCCCAGGAATGTCTTGGAATTTGAAATGGTCAGCAAACCCCCACCCCCCACATAAGGTATGCCTGGATCAAATCTTGATGATTTGACATCCCTGGAAAAATAAACTTTTAACCAAATCAGTTGGCTACTAGTCAGAGCTGTATTAAAATCTGTTTTTAAAGGTACATATTTCTGTTTAAAAAGGAAAGCCACATAATTTTTGGTGTGGAGTTATTTCTGTGTTTAATTCTTTCTGGGGGTTTTTTAGTCAGGGGAGGGAAAAATAACACTTCTAGTATAGCCACAATTCATTGCAGAAAACTCTCTTCAAAAAGCATGTCAGAAACTTTATAAGGAATATGGGATTAATTCAAAGATGATGGGAGCGAATTCCAAGGTCTTTGAAATGATGAAGAACTATTCCTCACAACTGTGAATTTATTATCTGGACACTTTGAGCATGCACCAGGATACCAAGCATCAAAAGGAGGAAACATGCTTGCAATGAAAATGAGCAACATTCACTTTCTAATATTACTCTCATAGATTCCTCATCGCATGTCCGACTTTGTTCTTCTTTGCCTGTTTTAGACCTTGAACCAAAGATAAACAAAAATGTGCAGAATTTTGAGCACATACATTATAACCAGCCCCAGATGAGCAAGAATATACATAGTTCAAGGGTTTTTCCCTCTCAGACAGAAAAGAATGTCTGACAGTTATATACTTTATGCGTAAGCTTCTTAGACTGGCTGACTGATGGTGCTGGAGAAGAGTAAGTGAGAGTGGCACGAAAGACACGAAGAAATGTGGTTCTGATTATTAGGTAGGAAGTTGAAAACCAGGTCATTCAAGGTAATTTCGTCTGAAATGCTATCTGTCCCATGCACAGCGCCGGACCTGTTATTAGATAAAGTAAGCACACCTGCCCCTCCCGCACATGCTGATGGAGCCACTCTCAGCTGCAGCCCCACTGAACATGCAGCTGTTGATGGCAACATGGTTGTGCTCAGTAGGCTACGCTGGGGCTGCCTCACAGCTGTCCCCTCTTAGATGCTAGCTGAACTGCTCCCAGCTGCAACCCTGCTCCCTGCTGGCCAATCAGAGCATTAAGCTGCCAGTGGTGGGGCTGGGATTGTCCTTCCTCTCTCATGTGCTCACTAAGCCATTCTCAGTGCGGACCCACCCGTACACTACACTCTAGATCAAAGGCCCTCCTCCAGGTGCCTACTCCAAGGGAAGCTCGGAGGGTGGCAACAAGGGAGAGGGCCTTCTCAGTGGTGGCCCCCAAATTATGGAATGACCTTCCTGACGAGGTGCGCCTGGTGCCAACACTGTTATCTTTTCGGCACCAGGTCAAGACTTTCCTCTTCTCCCAGGCATTTTAGTATGTGTTTTAAATTGTTTTTATATTGTTTTAAATTTTAAAATTGTGTTTTAAATTGTTTTTAAAATATGTGTTTTAAATTGTATATTTATTTTAATGTTTTTGATTGCTGTAAACCAGCCAGAGAGCTTCGGCTATGGGGCGGTATACAAGTGCAATAAATAAAATAAATAAACTGCAGCGCATACAGCTGCTGGCGGTGATTAGGCTGGGACTGCCTGCCTGCCCTCCCTCCGCATCTGGGCTGAAAGAGTGCTGTGGTGCCAAGGGTGTAGCCTTTTGCCGGGATTGAGCTGGCTTGACAATGCCAGCTCTGCTCCCCGCCTCCCCTGCATAAGTAGGGTACAGTGCAACAACAAATGACTGTGGGCAGCTGCAGCAACAATAGCACTCAGCTATCTTTGGCAAGGGCAGAGAGAGTGAGCGAAGGGCAAAGAAGTACTGCATGTGCTGCCCATGCTGCTGCGTGTGAGTACTGCCCGAACAAGGGTAAGTTGAACCAAAGGATTGGATATGACTCTGAATATTAGGTGCTGGGGAACAACAGTGGGAAAAGGCTATCGCCTCACGTCCTACTTGTGGGCTTCCCATACGCATCTGGTTGGTCATTACAGGAAACAGGATGCTGAACTGTAGTCTGATCCAGGAGAACTCTTCTTGTGTTCTTATGACTTAACATCTGGATGGCAGTAACTAAAGCCTCCAATCCCAGTGCATAAAAAGAAGCCTGAGAATTATTTACATTCATGCTTCACAATATTAATATTATGGGAGAAATAATAAACAATCATATTTGTATCCCGCTTTCTCCAAGGAACTCAGGCTGGGGTGATCCCATTTCATGTTCACTACAGCATGCTGAGAGATAATGACTTGCCCAATGCCACTCAGTATGTTTAATGGCTGAACAGAGATTTGCACTTGGGGTCTCCCTGATCCAGGCCCAACATTCTAGTAATTTCACCTTGCTGACTGTATGCAGCAATATGTTATATTCTTTAGAATAAACTGACAAATTATTTCCTGCCCTGTGTTTGCTTGTGCTGCTAATTTTCATCAGTTCTCCTGTGAGGGTGTGTGAGGTTCTTCTTGTATCAACTAAATTGGTTTCAACTGATGACATGCAAACTGTTTCAAATTCTGTGATGGTTTACACATTAAAAACCTGGCTAAATATATGGGCAGAGTATGTAATTGGAAACACTGAAACCAGATTCACACATCAACCTCTTGCTTATGCACACTGCTGTTTCTGTTCACATTCATGTTCAGGATAGGATGATAAAAAGCGAGGGACCCTGCCCTATAGTCACCTTGTGAACAAACTGCTCTACTCGAGTTTGAAGTCCCCATACTTCAAATTTCACAGACACCAGTTTGTAGGAACACATGATGGGCTCTTGAGTATCTCTCCAGCCTTCTTTTAATAGGCCTCTCCCAGTCTTCTCTGATTTGAAGTATTTAGGATCCTGCCAAAAATGAAAACAAAAGACAACTGTAGGGGGGAAAATGACTACATGTTGGAAAAATGTTTGTGCTAGAATATTATACACAATTATTAAGAAATGGGATAGACTATTAAGGCATATTGAAAGGGCTTTGTCCTGCTAGTAACAAGTAGGATTTCGCTTCAGCTGTGCTAATGTAAGCCAAGCCATAGGATCAGGAAATAAGTCACGCCCATTTTCTGTGACATGAGATACGTATGGAAAAGTGTCCAGTAACATCTCTGGTCACCTCTGACCTCCTCTTTTCATGTTTCAATATACAATTCAGCTGCCATCTGGTGAAATACCATGTAAGGTTCAAACATTTATTTCCACAGAGGTGTAATTAGGTTCCTGAAGTTCTTGGTCAAATATTAGACCTGAAATACATTAGACATTCCAACCACATCGACAACAGGTCTAAATCTAGTTTGGCTCAATAAATAAAGTACTGGATTTAGATGCAGTAGTTCATGGCTTTACTTCTAATTCATACTTGGTCTGTGTATAGACACCAGTTCTGAAGATCTGTGGGAATGACTTCCAACTTTAACTCTACCTTAGGACTAGCCCCAATCCAGCATTACTAGCTGGAAAACTGTACAAACAGACTGGAGAAAGAGGGAGATTAATTTTTTTTGGAGAAAAGTCTTATTAATTACTGTTCTAATTCCTAATTGCAGCACTTCTAGTTCCATTCTATTCTATGAACTTGTGAAAATGAGAAAAGCCAATAGCAGGAACTTAATCCTTTAAATGGGCGGTATTCAACTAAGACCCCTCGCTGGATCGTCACCTTCTAGTGGTGAGTGGGCTTGTGTGTCCCAATGGACCCTGTGAGCGATGCCGTCGGGAGTCATGTACTCCCAGCAGGGTCATCCACGGTGGTAAGGTCAAGGGAGAGGAACCAGACAAAGAATGATCCAAGAATGTCTTCAACGGCAGAACAGGCGGAGGATAACAACGTGTATGTTACAACAGATGTGAAGGTGGATGAAGGCTGCAGCAGATAAAAGCCTTCCAATCGTCGTGGTATCCATGCCATTGGATCAAAGCCTTTTTCTGTCAAGATTGTGTGTTGATCGTCATGCACCGATCTCCACACATAAAACAAATTCACGCACAGGCATCTTCCAACCAAAACAAAACAAAACAAAAGCCCCATGGCGATCGGCGAATGGCAACGGGGGCAGGACTGTGAAATCCAGAAGCCCCTAGTCATGGACCGGCACATGGGTGGTGGATACAGACTCAGTCGTCCTAGCTCAACGACCGAGGCGGTTGAGTAGTTCGGCAGCTATATCCATGACTGAGCAGACCTACTCAGGATCCACTCTGCTCACCCCATATGGGGAGGGGGCTAGAAAAGGTGCCTTAAACATAGTCTGCCTCATCTCTCTCCCTGACTGGATCACCGCGTCCAGTGGGGTCACCACTTAGTGGTCGCAAAAGACAAATGAACTTTGGAACATGGAATATACGGACATTCCTAGACAATACAGATAGTGAACGTCCTGAATGCAGGACTGCCATCATCGCGAGGGAGTTGAGACATTTTAATATTGACATAGCAGCACTCCAAGAAACTCGAAGAGCAGGAGAGGGACAATTGAAGGAAGAAAAAGGAGGTTACACCTTCTTCTGGAAAGAACTGCCTGAACAAGAACGACGAATACATGGAGTAGGCTTTGATATTAAAAATGATCTTGTGAAGCTCTTGTCAGAAGTTCCTACTGGCATTAATGAACGACTCTCAACTCTCCGAATAAAACTTGCCAAAAACCAGCAGGCAACTATTCTAAGTGCTTATGCACCAACATTAGATGCTGATGAAGACATCAAGGAAATTTTTTATACCCAGATGGACACCATCTTATCAGAGATACCTAAAGAGAATAAAATTATCCTCCTGGGCTATTTCAATGCAAGAGTTGGGCGTGATATTGATTTATGGCCAGAAACCATTGGGAAAGAAGGAGCTGGCAATGGCAACCTTAATGGAATTCTACTTCTGACTAAATGTGCAGAGCATAATCTTGTTATTACAAACACACTCTTTCACCAGAAAAATAAATTTAAAACATCATGAAAGCACCCTCGGTCGAAGCACTGGCATCTCCTGGATTACGTAATTATCCGTGCCAGAGATCATCATGATGTACTCCTCACTAGGGCCATCACAAGTGCCGATGACTGCTGGACAGATCACCGATTAATTCAATCCACTATGGCCATTAATATTGTTCCTCAACGTAGCCTCCAAGGAAGAAAACCAAGGTGTAAAATGAACATCCAGGCCCTTCAAGATCCTATTAAACAAGCCTGCTTTCAAACAACTCTCAAGAAATGTCTAAACACAGAACTCCCTGAAAACATCAATGAACACTGGAGTAAACTGAAGACTTCCATTATTGCAGCATGTGAACAAACTATTGGATACCAAACTAAGAAACATCATGACTGGTTTGATGAGAATGATAGTGAGATTGAACATATCATTGACAAGAAAAGGAAAGCCATCCAGATATGACAAAAAGACATTAACTGTGCCACTAAGAAAAACATCTATGCCAGTGCAAAGGCTGAGGTCCAAAGAAGAATTAGAGAACTTAAGAATGCTTGGTAGATGAAGAAAGCTCAAGAAATCCAGCATTTTGCAGATGCTCAAGATGCACAGGGCTTTTTTTAATGCCACCAAGGCCATCTACGGACCAACAAATCATGGTACAAATTCCTTACGCTCAAAATCCCTTACCCTACTGCAGGTAAAATCCTTGCAAGGATCCTCGCAAATCGCCTCCTACCTATCTCAGAGGACATCCTCCCTGAATCCCAAAATGGTTTCCGCCCTTCCAGGGGGACAGTGGACATGATCTTCACTGCACGACAGCTTCAAGAAAAATGCAGGGAGCAAAACTAACCTCTGTATATGGTGTTTATTGATCTGACTAAGGCCTTTGATACTGTAAATCGAACTGCTCTCTGTATCATCCTTCTGAAAATTGGATGCCCTGATAAATTTGTGAATATTTTGCGACTCCTCCATGACAACACGACGGCGACAATTTTGGATAACAATGGCTCTCAAAGTGATCCCTTCAAAGGGGGATCAGGCGTCAAACAGGGATGCGTCATTGCTCTGACCTTATTTGCTATTTTCATTGCTATGATTCTACACCTTGTTGAGGGGAAACTTTCCACAGGCGTGGAAATCACATATTGAACAGATGGAAAGCTTTTTAATCTCAGTAGGCTAAAAGCAAAAACTAAGGTAATTACAACCTCTGTCGTAGAACTTCAATATGCCAATGATAATGTAGTCTCCGCACATTCAGAGGAAGATCTTCAAACTATCCTAAATGTCTTTGCAGAAGCATATAAAAAGCTTGGCCTCTCACTTAACATCAAAAAACCAAAGCGCTTCATCAGCAAGTGCGAACTAATCCCTCTGAAGCACTATCAATCCTGCTTAATGGTGCAACGCTGGAGAATGTCAATCACTTTTCTTATCTTGGCAGCCATCTCTCTGTAAAAGCTGACATCGATGCTGAAATTCAGCATCGTCTGAGCTCTGTGAGTGCCGCATTCTCCTGAATGAAGCGTAGAGTGTTCGAGGATCGGGATATTCACAGGGAGACCAAAATGCTTATTTACAAAGCCATTGTACTACCAACCTTACTGTACGCCTGTGAAACATGGACCATCTATAAACGCCACTCCTAACTTCTTGAAAGATTCCACCAACACTGCCCCCAGAAAATTCTGCAAATTACTTGGGAAGATAGGCAGACTAATGTTAGCATATTGGAAGAAGCAAAGACCACCAATGTTGAAACAATGATCCTCCAACATCAACTTTGCTGGACCGACCACGTTGTTCGAATGCCTGGTCACCATCTTCCAAAGCAGCTACTTTACTCCCAACTTAAGGATGGAAAACAGAATATCGGTGGACAGCAAAAGAGGTTTAAAGATGTTCTCAAAGCTAATCTGAAAAAATGTAACATGAGCATCAAGAACTGGGAAGCCTTGGCCCATGAGTGTCCCAATTGGAGGTTGGCCATTATCAAAGGTGCCATGGACTTTGAAGAAGCATGAGTACAGGGCGAAAGGGACAAATGAGCTAAGCAGAAGGCACGTCAAGCAAATCCTCATCGTCACCACCTTCCATCTGGAAACCTATGTCCTCACTGTGGGAGGCTGTGTGGATCCAAAATTGGCCTCCACAGTCACTTACAGACCCACTGTTAAAGACCTTACCCTGGAAGACAATCTTACTTGGCCATGAGCGATCACCAATGAATGAATGATATTCAACTAAGTTTTACTCAGAGCAGACCCACTGAAATTAATAAACATAAGTTAGGTCCATTAATTTGAATAAGTCTACTCCTAATAAAACTTAGCTAAACATCATCCAATGTATTAAATAAAGCCATTTTAAACAAACTTTTGAACAAGTGTTCCAGAGCTGCTACAGGAATGAGGGAAGTAGGAGAAATATGTTAGTTTTCATGGGAATCAGGGCTGATAGGGAGTTGTAGTTAAACAACAGGTGGGGACCCAAAGGTTGGGAAAGGCTCTGATTTACTGTGCCTCTGATTTAGGAAACAGCATATATTTAAATTGATCTGTATTCAAGACCTGAAATATAGGTTAAACATAATCAGGTTGTATATGGGATGTATGACATCTATTTTAAATATGGTATAAAATGTGCTGGTTTTAAAACAAAGTTAGAAATATGGTTTTAATAGGCATGAGCCTTTCATAAAGCAGCCTCCTAAAATATAGATTTAGTGAATAACTACCAGGACTATTACAGTGAATTATAGCTCTTTACTTTTGATATTTCAGGTAGTTCTGCAATGATGGTACCAGATAGTCATTTACACTTTTATATTTTCCATATAAGTGCTCATTTCATTCACAATCATGTCAGTGCAACAGGCCTTTAGCATATTCAGAATGTATCTTTTTGAAAATTGGCACAATCTCCCCCCAACTCTAAAAAAAAGAGGACAATAATTACATTCGGATTCCTATTTTTCTTTGGACCCAACAGAAAATCAAGCACAGAGGCAGCAGTATTTCTGCCTTGTTAGCCCTCAATACTGAACGTGCTATTTTTAAAACATTCTGCACTTGGCATTACAGTGTACTGAAAACATAGAGCAATTTGTGCATTTGCTAGTAAAATTATTCTGTCAAAATGAAGCTGCCTCATAAATTATAGCTGACAGAAGCACAGAGGGAAGGGGAGGGACATTCTAAGCCAAGTTGTTAAAAGAGGTCTTAATATGGTGTTAGCGGAACTATTCTGTTCTGAACTAGACAGATGTTCGCTGCAACCCTATGACAGTTAAGCATGAGTGAGCCCCATTGCATTGAACAGGCATTTGTGATGATGCGGAAAGAGCACCAAAAACGGTTTTTAATTTAAAAAGTATTTCTTTTTAAAAAGTGAATTTACATTTGGCCTGAAGATTAAAGCAAATAGAGCTATAGGGCTGGCAACTAATGAGTCCAAAGGGACTTAAGATTTATTTTTTTGTTAACAGCACAGAACTGCACTTTCCTCCCATGGTAAACTGCTTTTGGAGAGCATTTCAACAGCAGTGTGGTGCTGTATGGCATGGTGGGGGTGGGGGGAATTGATCAGTAGCGGCCCTTTAGATCCTAGTCACTGACTTTGGGTTGAATCACATGTAGACCCATTAAAATTAATGAACATGAATAAGGGTACAGTTTAGCATTTTACTGTTTGATTAACTTTGGTCTGTCTTATCTGAATCAAGTCACATCACTATTTTATTAATGTTGATATTATATACTGTTATTTTAGGCAAAATCAATAGTGAGACACTATATCTGTGAGATATGCGTTCGCTATAGGATTTCCTCTTTTTTACTAGCAATGAAACGGTATCTGTTGTCACAGATGTGGCAAGCACACTTACCTGATATCCTACCATCTATTGAGTGTCATGCACGGTGATTTTAATACATGCACAGTGATTTTGATGCATCCTAAAAATGTATTTCCTTCTTAAATCCTGATTTATGACTTATTCAAGAACGCAAGATCTGGACTTATCTCGCCAAAACCATCAAACTGTCTCTAGAGAGTTTCCCAGGAAAAACTATGTATTGCCCTTGTTCCTCTGTCTATATAATTTTCATTATTATTTCAGGAACATTGGTAGTCTGTATATTACTATTTCAAAAGTACATAGTCCAGAGGGGAAATGGAAGAAGCCTTTTTCCTGGACCTATGCTAGCTAATCATGTTTTTCTCCGAAACTGAGGGGTAGATATTTTGTAGAATGTCTATCTGTAGAGAGTACAGAAAGAAAATTCACAAAGTTTTCATTCATATTAGCTTATCTCTGATAAGAACATAAGAACATAAGAAGAGCCTGCTGGATCAGGCCAGTGGCCCATCTAGTCCAGCATCCTGTTCTCACAGTGGCCAACCAGGTGCCCGGGGTAAGCCCGCAAGCAGGACCTGAGTGCAAGAACACTCTCCCCTCCTGAGGCTTCTGGCCAGGCCTGTCCTTAGCATGTGCGGGGCCTGGGGCAAAAGCATAGTTGCCCCCCACACATTCTTTCTCTCTCTATATATATATTGAGAGAGAGAGAGAGAGAGAGAGAGAGATTTTATTTACAAATATATGTAATTATAATATTTACAATTATTTATAATAAAATTCACGCCTCTGTTGTCTTCCTCCCAGGTAAGTGTGTATTGGACTGCAGCCTTAAGAGATTTTTGAGTAATGGTCCTTTCAATTGCCTTTTCTTAATTTCTCTCGCATTAGCAGAACAATTTCAGGCATGCTTACTCACAGTGAGTTCAACAGGGCTACTCTAAAAGATTGTGCATTAAACTGTAGCTTTAAAAAACTGTGCAAAACGTGGAGCCGGATCCTAGGCATTTTACTCAAAAGCAACCCCCAATGAGCTCAATAGGGCTTACTCCAAAGTGAGTGTGTAAAGGATTGAAAACTGAAGTGGGAAGCTGCACAAAAGGTTCCTCTGCAACCCTAGGCAAAGTTACTAGGGGAGGCAGGTCTGTCCAACTTTGGGGGAATTTCCTTTGCAGTAAATAAGTTAAATAATAGGGTTTGGGGCAAAGATGTTGAATCTCTTTACCCCACCCAAATCACATGGGATTAATCTTCCGGAGTCCCTGTGTTTCGGGTTATTAAGAGTTATTTAGACAGGAACCAGAAAAAGCAGGAGTTTAAAAAATCATTTGTATTTTCTTCATTATTTGCGATTTAAGCTGGAGCATATTCAAGAGCAGGCCTGTGACATTTACTGTAAGTCTCTCTCTCTCACACACACACGAAAGCTAGTGACACTGGCTGAAGGCAAAGGCTACAGCGCAGCTTTGGCCATGTGAGGGGCTCCTAACGCAGCTCGCTTCACAGGCCAGCTGAGCTTCTCCTTGGATAGCCTCCCCCATTAGGATTACAATAGGATACCCTTCCAGATAACAGCCATGGCGATCCTTACCTAGGGGAAGTCACATCAGGAACTTTTACATCCGATTAACCATGCTTTTCCGAAGCAAGGCAGTTTATACGGCTGCTGTCCTACCTAGTTTCGAGGGAGGGGGGCTGTTCCACTAAAATCAAGGGTCTTGCTTCTAGGAATGCCTAATCACATTGACCACAATCCGGCCAAAATTAAATGACTTATAAATCTCATTGCAGGCGCTGAACTTTCTCACTGCCGGCAGCGGCTTCGGCATGGCGGGCGGGCAGGCAAGCGAGCCCATCCCGGGCGGAGAGAAAGCGAGCAAGCGAGTGCTGTGCCCTGCCTGGCGTGGTGAAGGTGAGCAGGGAGGGAGGGAGGAGCCGGCTGGTAAGCAGATCGCCAAGCACGGGGGGCCCCAAAGTGCGGGGCCCGGGGCAACTGCCCCACTTCCCGCTGCCTAGGGGTGGCTCTGCTTCCGGCAACTGGTTTGCAGAAGCATGCTGCCTCTGACTGGGGTGGCAGAGCACAGCCACCATGGCTAGTAGCCACTGATAGCCCTGTCCTCCATGAATTTGTCTAATCTTCTTTTAAAGCCGTCCAAGCTGGTGGCCATTACTGCATCTTGTGGGAGCAAATTCCATAGCTTAACTATGCGCTGAGTAAAGAAGTACTTCCTTTTGTCTGTCCTGAATCTTCCAACATTCAGCTTCTTTGAATGTCCACGAGTTCTAGTATTATGAGAGAGGGAGAAGAACTTTTCTCTATCCACTTTCTCAATGCCATGCATAATTTTATACACTTCTATCATGTCTCCTCTGACCCGCCTTTTCTCTAAACTTGTAAGGGAGTCACTCCATCCCCTTGATCATTCTGGTTGCCCTCTTCTGAACCTTTTCCAACTCTATAATATCCTTATTGAGATGAGGCGACCAGAACTGTACACAGTATTCCAAATGCAGCCACACCATAGATTTATACAATGGCATTATGATATCGGCTGTTTTATTTTCAACACCTTTCCTAATTATCCCTAGCATGGAATTTGCCTTTTTCACAGCTGCCGCACACTGGGTCGACATTTTCATCGTGCTGTCCACTACAACCCCGAGGTCTCTCTCCTGGTCGGTAACCGCCAGTTCAGACCCCATGAGTGTATATGTGAAATTAAGATTTTTTGCTCCAATATGCATAATTTTACACTTGTTTATACTGAATTGTATTTGCCATTTTTCCGCCCATTCACTCAGTTTGGAGAGGTCTTTTTGGAGCTCTTCGCAATCCCTTTTTGTTTTAACAACCCTGAACAATTTCGTGTCGTCAGCAAACTTGGCCACTTCACTGCTCACTCCTAATTCTAGGTCATTAATGAACAAGTTGAAAAGTACAGGTCCCAATACCGATCCTTGAGGGACTCCACTTTCTACAGCCCTCCATTGGGAGAACTGTCCGTTTATTCCTACTCTCTGCTTTCTGCTTCTTAACCAATTCCTTATCCACAAGAGGACCTCTCCTCTTATTCCATGACTGCTAAGCTTCCTCAGAAGTTTTTGGTGAGGTACCTCGTCAAAAGCTTTTTGAAAGTTAGAATCTTAGAGCTGTGGTAGATAAGTCTCTATGAAGGTGCTCTTTGACAGTAAAAAGCAGAGGCTTATATTTAGTCTTAGTGCTGAGGTCTCACAACATTAAGATTATAGATAAGTTTCCCCACTTTTACTGTCAAAGAACAGGAAGCATTCTCTAAGCCATGGGTGGGGAATCTTTTCAGACTGAGAACCACATTCTCCTCTGGGTAACCCTTCTGATAAGTAAGAGTCACTATCATTATCAGAGTTTAAGGTCACATTCCATCCTGGTAAAAACACTTGAGGGTGCAAAGCAGGGTAGGGGAGAGGTTGTGTAACCTCGTGAGAGTTCCAATGGCCAGATAAAGAAGTCTGGATGGCTGCATTTGGCCTGAGGTCCCTGCCCCTGCTCTAAGCGCTAAAACTAGTGGTGTTAGCGCTAAGCACCACAGCACTAAGTAAGCTTCTGGCTGGTCTTTAAAAGGCAAAAGCTAGAGGCTTATATCTGATCTTTGTGCTGTGACAGTTCTTTGACAGTAAAAGGCAGCATTTCTATCCACCCTTCCAGCTTGTGTTCAAACCAGGAAGTTCAAGCCATGTGGAAAGGAATAGCTAGGGTTGCAAAGGAATAATCATCCTTTGCAGCAATAGGTTGAAGTTTGAATCACCTGATGTCTTATGATTTCAGGTAATTGACAGGTGGATTGCCCTACCCACCTGACAAAACGGCCGATGGACAGTGGTCCAGTTCTAGATCTGGCTTTCTAGATGGATCTAATTCCATATCCATGCTTTAGCCCCACAGATAAGACTGCAAATGCACAGGCATACAGCATGGACAGAGCTTTTAAGGAAGAAAAGTGACTTGCAGATCTGTCTGTGTAGCACTGCTACACTGCCAGCAAAATCTATACTGTAATTAGGGTTGCCAGGTTCCTGGCCTGAGACTGATCCTGTATCTTTAGGAGAAGAGAAAGTCAGCCAAGTGCAGGTGTTCTTGCAACACTGTAATGAGAAAAACCACAAGGTGGAATTCTCCCTTCCCCCTGCACAACTTTTAAAGATACAGAAGGCCTCTTGGAGGCCAGGCAGCCCTAATTGTAATATACGAAGGGGTTTTTTTGTGTGTGGCAGTGGTAGTAGGAAGCTTCTATCATGGAATAGCTGAGCTGACATGATGCCTTAGAATGCTCCTAAATATTGCTAGCACCAAGGAATGAAAACTGGCAACATGGAATTTTTACAGTCAGTCTTCTGTGAGAGAAAGGGGAGATCAGATGCGCTGAAACTAAAACCACACAAAGGCTCTAAAACTTCATAAGGGAGTGGGTTGGCAAGGTAAGCAAGCTGAGTGAGAAAAAGTCCTAGGAGGCAGAAGCGCTAACAGACACAGAGAACTAAGAGCCAGCATAGCTAAAAGGAAGGGGACAAACTCAACAGTAAACTGAGATAAGAAAGAAGCAGCAGTGTACTGACAAATTCAGCAGTGCAGGGTCCATTATAGTCACAGCCCCTCCCCCTCCCTTTTTGCTGCTGGGTTGAGAATGAGATCCTTGTTAATGCCTTCTCCCACCATAACCAATGTTTCTAGGAGCCAATGAGCATGAAACAGGAGTGAGCTACTGTTGAGCCCAGGGGTGTTGAGCCCAGCCTCTCTCCGGAGGATCAAGGAGGGGGAAGGCATGAGTTGCAGGTGCCTCAGCAGTCAGCGGCCATGGACGACCCAGCTGTTGTTGAGTCTAGCCCAGACCTTGAGGGAGAGAGCGAGCTAGCCGCCCCGCCAGTTCCCACGGATGGCCCTGCCCCTCAATGGGACAGCGCTCAGCCATCAAGCACCCCCACGGAGCCGTTAGGAGTATTCCGAAAGAGCAGTAACTCCTCCTGTGCCAAGCAGTATCCTAGAGACGCCTAATGCTTCCCAGCCCTCCGCTTCCCCGCCTGCAGATGAGAACCCTGTTTTGTCAGATGAGCCCATAGAGACTCACCCCCCTTCACTGCGCTCACGACGTAGGGAGAAGCGGACAGGGCAGTGGGCGTGTGTGCGAAGGAGTGAGAGGTTACGCTCCAAGACCTCTCCTATTTAAGACTGCCGCGCTGTGAATGGGGCGCTGAGTTAACTTTCATCACACGTTGCAGAGCATGTCTAGAGGGTAGTTAGGGACTTGCAGTGAGTTAGCATAGGGTCTTTTCTATGAGGCGCTCAGCCTTTGATGTATCCATTATGTTAATAAAGCAAGAGTTCCTTGCACCCTCGTCTCCAACTCGTGGTTCCCGCTCTGAACCAGACAGCTACTGAGAACAGTCTTTTCAGTGGCTGACTCACCTCCTTTCACTCTGATTGGCTCCTATCAGCAGGAAAGGACAAGGAAGCATGTTAGAAGTATCTTCTCAGTGACTAATACTCTCCCCTTTTCTGTTGATTGGCTCACAGGATGCTGGAGAAATAGAAACCCTGCTAGGACCCTGCTCCTAAAAAAGTAAGGGGTCTAACGATTACACCCCTGGAAACAAGGGAAGAGTAGGTGGAAAAGGTAAGTGGGAAAGAGAGTGGCATATACAATTAGGCATATTCTTGAAGATAGAATGAAGGCCAAGGGTTGTGGTCTTGATGTAGTTTATGCTCTATTACAACTGGGAATGACCAATATTGCCTTTCAGTTTTTTTGTGGGAAACTGAGATGAGGGGCAGCCTTGTCCCCTCATCTCCCTCCCTTTTTCTGGCCTATAGACCTTAGATTGCGACCTTCAGCCACTGTACCTTTTGCTATCTAAGAACTTGTGTGTTAACATACAGAAAGTCAACATAAAATGCTCAGTCTGAGCATTCTGTCAACTTCAGAATATTAGGCATAAACTGCGTTGTTGCAGGGAAATTAATGTTATTGATGGGGTAATTCTTCTGTTGTCTTATTCCATGTAGATCTATTGTATAACTTTGCCCATGAGCTAAAACAAATACAGCCTGCCTGCTGCCAAACCATATTTAATTTTGTATGCTACAAAATCTATCTTGTCACTTAATTTAATAGTGTATTATGAGAAACATGAGGACATATTAAAACATCATCTTTATATTGCTAACATATTGTACTGAACATTAAAATAAAATATATGGCA
Source organism: Rhineura floridana (assembly GCF_030035675.1). NCBI lineage: Eukaryota > Metazoa > Chordata > Lepidosauria > Squamata > Rhineuridae > Rhineura > Rhineura floridana. The sequence continues at coordinate 42,071,483 of NC_084482.1, forward strand.
TAATCACTGCACAAACTGATCCAAAGCTTGGCCAGCTTAATTATGTGTATATTCTCTGGAGCTGCCATTCTTACAGAACAAGAAAAAGACTGAGTAAAGTCAAGACCATATGCAGCTACGTCATTTCACAAGGTGATGTGTAACAACGGCCTAATTGCACAACAAATGTATTCCTTCACAAAATGTAATCAACAGCCTTTTCTCATCAATGTGGCAATGAACTGTTGAACACTGCAATGGTTGCTCTTTCTAGAATAATTTGCTGAATACTTCAAATATTTCCATTCATTATCTGTGCTAGGGGTAGAAAACTTTTTTTTCTGTTGAAGGCCGCATTCCCTTGGGGTTAATGTATCAGGGACCGCATGATGGTGGTGGGTGGGCCCATAACAAGTGGGTGCGGAAGTTGATTATTTGTTTTTAAGTACAGAGCTTCAGCACATTGTCCATAAACTCAGACGTAATGGAGTCTTGCTGAAAAGCTGCCTGTTGCTTCACCACTGATGCTTAGCTATGCCACTTCCATCATGCTTGCAGAGTCTGCCGAGGAAAACTGCCAGAGATGGCAGCAGCAGAACTTCTAATCTGGTTTCTCCATAGTCCGTCCTTACAGTAGCCTCTTGTCTAGAGTATAGGTTGTGCATCAGAACAATCAGATGCTGTGGCACCCCCATTTCTTTTAAAGCATTCCATAGTTATTAATGATCTACACAGTAAAATGCTTTGTTGTAATCTATAAAGCACAGGCTGATTTCCTTCTGAAATCCCTTGGTCCATTATCCAAGTTATGTTTGCAATATGATCTCTGGTGCCTCTTCCTTTTCTAAATCCACCTTGGATGTCTGGCATTTCTTGCTCCATATATGGTTAATAGCCTTGGTTGTAGAATTGTGAGCATTACTTTGCTTGCATGGAATATTAAGGCAATAGTTTGATAATTACTGCATTCCCTGGGATCCCCTTTCTTTGGAATTGGGATGTATATTGAACATTTCCAGTCTGTGTCTTTTGTCAAAATTTTGATTTCTCTAAATCTTTTGGAATAGGGCTCTTTGTTCTACCTTTTTTATTAGCCCCTTCTATTTCTATACAATAACTATTGTAATAGTTCTCTTTGTCCCTACATATTAGTCGCTGTATTATTGCACTTAGGGTTCTAATGTGTTCCTATCTCCTTTTGCTTTCATTCTCTCTTTAACCATTTTAAGAGTTTCGTCAGTCATCCATTGACTGTGAACTACTGAGCTCAAATTCAAGGTGTTAGTATTAGCATACAGTGCCCCACATTACTTGGGAATGAAGTAAGTAAAGGAATGACTTCCCTAATACCAACTATCTTGAGCCTTACAATTGGCAGAGGAAGCCCTGATGGTGGTGCCCCTCTGGCTGCTGCCCAGTTGGCGCTGACCTGTGACAGGGCCTTCTCAGTGGTGATTTTCCATTTGTGGAATGCTCTCCCTGGTGAGGTGTATCTGTCTCCCTCATTACTGATTTTCAGGAGAACTTTTTAACCCAGGCATTTGATGGCTGAAAGATACTGGCCATGGCAACTTTGAAATTAGTAACTGTAAGGATGTATGATTGATTTTTTTTTTAATTTAGAAACTCTTAAATGTTTTGCAATGCTTTTAGTTGGTTTTGAAATGATTTTAGTTGGCTTTTAAATTGTTTTGAATTGTTTTTATTTTATTTTAAATTGTATTGTTTTAACTTATTGATGTTTGCCATGCTGGGCTCCTTTAGGAGGAAGGACGGGATAGAAATTTAATAAAGTAAGTCATAGTCAGAGCAGAGCCACTGAAATTAATGACTAAACTTGAATATCACCCACTATCTCCTGGTAGACCTTACAAATAAGGGTGGAAAGCCAAGACCAAATGTTCTTAGAAGTTAATGTTACATAAAATCCTCCGATTATGCCTTTTTTTTGCATTAAACTCTTTACAGACTCATTCTAATAACAGCAATTTTTGTTACTACTTTTGCTGTTTAAATTCTAACCTCTTATTTGCTACTCATCGGTGGTGATGGGGATGAGGAAATCTCATATTGAGCTATAATTCTGCAAGAGAAACATAGCTGTGATGAAAATAATGAAGAGTTCTGTGACATATTATTTATTTACTAAATTTATATCCCACCCTTCCTCCCAGAAGGAGCCCAGGGTGGTAAGCAAAAATACTAAAGACATCTTTAACACTGAAGACATCTCATTGTGGTGGGAGTTCTCATAGGCAAGAGTATAGATCAGAGATGGGGAACCTGTGGTCCTGCAGATGTTGCTGGACTACACTAGCTCCCATCATCCCTGACCATTGGCCATGCTGTCTGGGGCTAATGGGAGTTGTAGACCAACAACCTCTGGAGGGGACCTGTTTCCCCATCTCTGGTGTAGATGAAGATACACCTTAAGGAGTGCCTCATTCCTTATAGTCTGGCTAGATCACTGAGATCGTCAAGGCTTGAGTTTTTGGAGGTGCCTCGTGACCCAGAAATCAAATCTCTCTATGCTCACAACAGCCCCTGTATGATGTAACACTCTTCCAGGAGAAGTGAGTCAGATGCTGACACTATACAGATTTTTGCATTCCATGAAGACATTCTTATTTCAGCAAGTATTTTAGGAATGCTAATTTTCATCTGGTAACTCTTAGTACTTTTTTTTTTGAGCCTATGGTGGATTTAATTCTGTATTTTATTCTGTTCTAAATTACTTAGAGGTCTATGGTTATAGGCAGTTCATAAATATTTTAAATAAATAAAATAATTAAATAATACCTAGGGTATCATTCAGAGAGTCAACCCCAACTTATCCATTTTTCAGAGCACATGTAGAGGACTATCTCTCCAGCCACCTCACTGGTTCTATGCACCGAGTGACCAACATAGCAGATATGCATGCTAAAGGCAAATGTTCTTCTAAAATACTGCTTTTCTGCAATTCAGTCAGGAGCATGTCTAGATAGGGTCCTTTTAACCGTGTCCCCCTAACTGAAATTTCTTTCCCTGAACTGTGAAATCTGAAGTGGTGTCTTTGAAGGCCATGCACAAAACACACATGTTGTGGCTTGGGATACAGAGGGTGGTATCCAACTATGTTGCCCCATCAGCACACAGATTACTGCTAGCACAGAGGGACTTCCCCCCCCATGCCCTAGCCAAATCTGCTCCAGAGTGTTGGAGGAAGCCCTAGAACATATTTAGGGGGTGTACGGGGGAAGGAGAGGGGAACATCCCTTTGCAGTAGCAGTAATCCTTGCACTGGCAGGATCCTGACTTAGCACTACATTGCATACAATCCAATATGCCTAGTGTACAGATTGCCATTGGAAATCATGTGGAATGAGGCATATGGTTGTACATTGGTGGATTCCATTTGTTGTTTCCACATTGCAGACCTTGTACGCCCATTATAGACCTTTTGCATTCTTATCCATTTTCCAGAGCACATGCAGTGTACATATCTCTCTGGCTACCTCACTAGTTCTATACACCAAGTGACCAACATAGCAGACAGGCATGCTAAAGACAAATATTCTTCTAAAATACTGCTTTTCTGCAATTAGCAACATTGTTGATATTCCATAATAATTTGTGTGAGCATTTTAACTTCTTAAAAGAAATTGTATCTTCTGTCCATAGATGGCACGTAAAGTTAAGAATCCCTAGGAAGCTTCTAGTCTTACTCAGCAAATTTGTTTGTGTAGTAACACATTCACAGTGAGTGTCCTCTTTAACAATCTTTTCAGAAGTCTCAAAGTACAGAAAAAATAATATCTTCGGCAGATCAAGAAGGATTTCTAGATGCTTCTGGCGAACTGCTTTGGGAATATAGAAAACGAGTACATGTGAACAACTCTGAACTGTAAGAAAGGCAAATCAGATAACTGGGTATGAAAGCTCTTTTCATTTTATGGAAATGAATTAAGGCTTGCTACTAAACATAGAAATTGCTTTAATGACTAAAAACCAATGAGCTTCAAGGCTTATTAGGTTTAATGCTGTATGAACAAGACTAAAAACGAACACACACACATTTGGGGAAAAAACGCACATACGGATAACAGAGAAAGTTTGACATGAAAATAAGAGTTCAGTTTTACAATCCATTCTGCCACACATTTACTAACAGCATTTTTACTCCACTTGTTGGCCAAAAACGTTTTCAGAGCAGCTTAAAAAAGGCATGTAAGCTTATATTCTAATCTAAAGGCATGACACACATATAAAAAAGGGGTGGGAAGGGAGGAAGAAAAGAAAAGAAAAAGCTTACTGCACTCAGTGTGCAATCCTCCTGGTAGTTGTGCTGGGCCAAGAAGATTCAGGATGTTGAGGAGGAGGGAGGGTGTTGGCACAGCTGGGTTGGGATGGGGGGAATCCCCCGCCTGGGTGCAGCACTGCCACCTAAACATAGCTGAGGCTGGCGCAGTTGAGCTTGGCACAAGGCCCCAAAAAGGGCATTTGGGGGGTGTCAGGTACAGAAACGAGGGGAGGGGGACTTAGGCCGCATCCTGGCCCTGTTTGGCTCAGTTCTGCATCTCCCAGTTCCGACAGACTCTACACCTGGAAAACAGGTGGTGGAAGGAAACGTGTATTTCATCCTTCTGCCGAGCTCTGCCAGTGCAGCCAGCTTGCTCCCCTCCCTGGGGCTCCTGATAGGAGACAGGATGTGAGACCTTCTGCTGCCTTCTCTTCTGCCGGCCAGCCTCCTCTCAGTACTTGACGAGTGGAAAAATTATCCTTAGCATTTAGTAGGACAACAACAACAACAAAAAAGGACAAAGCTATGCCAGCTTGGATGCAGGGCCGGATTATCCATTAGGCTTAGTAGGCTGAAGCCTAGGGGCCCGGAGCTCTTGGGGGCCCATGCAAGAGCTTCTGAACCGCCCGCCATCCCCCCGCTTCACTTACCTTTTTCTCCACTGTTTTTTGTGGTTTGCCATCAATCAAGATGGTGGCTGAGGTTTCCCTAAGGGGCTGAAGCCTCTGCCGCCACCTTGGTTGATGGCACGCATGTGTGCTACACGCGCGCATTGCTGCCATCAACCAAGATGGCGGCAGAGGCTTTAGCCCCTTAAGGAAACCTCAGCCACCATCTTGATTGATGGCAAACCTGTGCGTGCAGTGCACGCAGCTGCAAAAAAAGCAGAAAGATAGGTGAAGCGGGGGGGATGGGATGGGACGGTGGGCGGCTCAGAAGCTCCTGTCTTGTGATCCCTCCTGCAGCTGTTTCCGCGGATCTACCTAAGACAAGAAGGGCCCCCCAAACACCAATCAGCCTAGGGGCCCTCCTCAGCTTAATCCGGCCCTGCTTGGATGTCCAAATGGGCTCCTTGAACAAGGCAAATCTACACCACTCAAGAGCACAGAGTCTTTTACCTACCTCTGACTCTTTGTAATAGCGCTCGGGAATTTCATCATAGGCAATATCAATAAAGCAGACTTCTCTGTCAAGATCTTTGGCTTCGTTATCAAATATCTGCAAGATTTAAAACAAACACACTTTAAGGTCTAATGGGCATGTATTCTAAAGTTAATCATAAATGTTATGAACTGGCAACAGGTCCTCTTAAGGAACAAAGATACTGGTTTCAAAAACAACAGAGAGTTCTTGGCAATGTCTCAGGCTTGCAGTATGTCAAAGCAACTACAGTTAATATCCTTAAAGTATGAAACAAAATTCTGAAACATTTAATTTCACATTATCAGCAAGTTTTCCAGTTCTTCTGTCTTTTAAAAAACACTTTATATTGTAGTAATAATAGAAAAGTATATTGCTATGCAAAAATAAGCTTTCCAGTTGTTCTTGCAACAGACTGTTTGGAAATATGATATAAGCAGTATGCTCAGAGGCACAGCAGACATTTTCCACTGGTCCCTCTCACCACTGTAGCTCCCTATCTCTCCCAGTACCTTTTTCATAAACACCTCATCCCTGTCCTTGTTAGGGATGAGGGAGAAATTTGATTCAGTTCACATTAAAGCCAAATCTATCAAATTCGCACTTTCTGAACAATTTGAGAACCAAAACATGGCCATCCTTTAAAATTTGCACTTTACCCAAATTTTGCTTGGGGAACATTGCTCGGCATCCTGGACTCTCCAGTATGGGGTTCCACAGTTCTGTCCCCGATGCTGTTCAGCATCTACATGAAACCGTTGGGTGCGGTCATCCGGAGCGTTGGAGTGCATTGCCATCAGTATGCTGATGACACGCAGCTCTATTTTTCCTTTTCATCTTCTTCAGGTGAGGCTGTCAATGTGCTGAACCAGTGCCTGGCTGCGACAATGGACTGGATGAAGGCTAATAAACTGAGGCTCAATCCAGACAAGACTGAGATGCTGCTAGTGGGTGATTCTTCTGACCGGATGGTGGATGTCCAACCTGTCCTGGATGGGGTTGCACTCCCCCTGAAGGAGCAGGTTCGTAGCTTGGGGGTTCTCCTAGAACCATCTCTCTCACTTGAGGCTCAGGTAGCTTCGGTGGCATGGAGTGCCTTCTACCAACTTCTAGACAGGGATAACCTGGCTTCAGTTGCCCATGCTCTGGTAACTTCCAAGTTAGATTACTGCAATGTGCTCTACATGGGGCTGCCTTTGAAGATGGTTCAGAAGCTGCAGCTTGTGCAAAATGCAGCGGCCAGATTGGTAACAGGGACCAGACGGTTCAAACATATAAATATGATTCTGGCCTGCTTGCATTGGCTGCCTGTATGTTTCCGAGCTCGATTCAAGGTGCTGGTTTTAACCTATAAAGCCTTACATGGCTTAGGACCACAATACCTGATGGAAAGCCTCTCCCAACATGAACCCACCCGTACGCTACACTCAACATCCAAGGCCCTCCTCTGGGTGCCTACTTGGAGGGAAGCTGGGAGTCTGGCAACAAGGGAGAGGGCCTTCTCAGTGGTGCCCCCAAATTATGGAATGATCTATCTGACGAGGTGTGCCTGGCACCAACACTGTTATCTTTTTGGCACCAGGTGAAGACTTTCCTCTTCTCCCAGGCATTTTAGCATGTGTTTTTAAATTGTTTTTAAATTGTATTTTTAAATTGTTTTCTGTGTTTTAAAATTTGTATATTTGTTTTTAATGCTTTTTTCATATGTTTTTTATTTTTAAAGAAAATAAAATACAAACAAAAAAAACAAATAAAAAAAATTGCAAAAACAGATGACTTCCGATCTATCTTCGATCAGCTGTAACAGATACATATAAAGATACCTTGTTCACTAATAAATTACATAATCTCCTTTTTTCTCAATTAAATAATCTAATTAATCGTCAAATCCCAATATCACCAATTCATTTTCTGTGTCTCACAAAAAACTCAAAAAAGAATCCCAATCCTTGAGAAATGTGACTATTGTTTTTTCTCCCAATAGACACGTCAGCTTATCCATTTCTGCCAGGTCCATTAGTTTTAGTAGCCATTCTTCAATTGTTGATAATGTTGTATCCTTCCATCTTTGCACATATAGTAATCTCACTGCAGTAACCATATATTGAATCACTCTTCCATGATTCCTTTCCAATTGTACGTCCATCAAGCCCAACAAAAAGAATTCTGGTTTGAATTGAATATTAATCTTTAAAATTCTCTGAATTGATATATTTGACTGCAAAACGTTTTTGCTTGTTTACATGTCCACCACATATGGTAGAAAGTCCCTTCCTGTTGCTTACATTTCCAACACTCATTATGAACAGTTTTGTATATTCTTGACAATTTCTCTGGGGTCATATACCAACGATACATCATTTTATAAAAATTTTCTTTGAGATTATAGCACAATGTAAATTTCAACCCTTTTGCCCACATATTTTTCCCACTGATCCATTTGTATGTTATATCCAAAATTCTTAGCCCATGTTACCATACAGTCTTTTACTTTTTCTTCTTCCATTTCAATTTTTAACAAAAGTTTATACATTTTGGCAATTACATGTTCTTCGTTTGTACACAAACTCATCTCAAACTCAGATTTACCTTGTTCAAAATCAAAAATTATTTTATCAATTTTAAATCTTTCCATCAACTGTAAGAGAACCAATAAAAACTATAACCCTCTGCTGCCAGCTGTTCCCTCGATTTCATTTTGTATTCACCTTGTTCCTTTTCCAAAAGATCTTGATAAGTTAGCCATCTTTCTTTTCCTAAGATTTCCTTTCTATAAAAAGCTTCCTGCACTGAGATCCATAGTGGCATTTTAGTCCATAGCCTTGGTTTATATTTATGCCATATTCTCAACAGAGCACATCTTATAAAATGATTTTTAAAATCTACATTAACTTTAACTTTATCATATCACAAATAACCATGCCATCCAAACCTCAGATCGTGCCCTTCTAACTCCAATAACCTTCTGTTTCTCAACAGGATCCATTCCTTTGCCCAGACTAAACAACAAGCAGCAAAATACAATTTCAAATTTGGCAATGCCAATCCCCCTCTTTCTTTTACATCTTGTAGTAATTTTAATTTAATTCTTGTTTTTTTCCTTTGCCATACAAACTTAGAAATATCTTTTTGTTTTTGTTTTTAATGTATTTAATTGCTGTAAACCGCCCAGAGAGCTTTGGCTATGGGGCGGTATATAAATGTAATAAATAAATAAATAAATAAATAAATAAATAAATAAATAAATAAATAAATAAATAGTTCTCCAACCAAATAATACTTAAAAATGTATATGTTGGGGGAAAGGGTGCATAACAATGAATATGTTGGTGAAAATAACATAAAAATGTGTATTAGGAGAAATTGCTTGCAAAAAAGTGTATATAAGTCAAAACAACATGCAAAAATGTGATTATTGGGAGAAATTTGCACTGGAAAGCTGGAAAATTTTCATGAGGATTTAAAAACAAATTGCAAATTGCTGCAGAAATATGGAGAACTAGATTTCAGACTGGAAAAATGAGAAACAGAGAGAATCAAAATTGACAGATGCTTCCATCCCCAGTCCTTACAAAAAATAAAATAGAAATCCATATTTTGGAATCATAGTGTTCCACACTCAACACCTCAGAGTAATCAGAAGTTCTGGGAACAGTGCTACAGGGTCTGGCTTCCTTTGGAGGAGAGAGAACTGGAGATGTAACGTGTCTTTGTTGCTTTATTTATAAATATATAAACAGAGCCTCAGTCAGAGCAAAGAGGCATTCCTACAAGGCAGCAGATTTGCTATTCCACATCAATCACATCAGAGAGATGTCTTGCACCACCATAGTGCCTTTAAACAGCTCACTCCTTGTCTTTCTCTAGCGCACCTCTCTCTGATAGTGCACACTGATCAAAAGTTCCTGCTGGTGTCATGCTGGATACGAAATAAGGCACACTCTGGCTTATTGTGTTCTTTTTTGCATATGCACCACATGTGGTAAGCCAAGAACAAACCTTGGTCACTGCTTGTGAACCTGGGTTCAGATGACATGACAAGGCAGACTCTGGTTTGCTTTTTCTGCGGGACAGGAGGTGCAGGAAAGAAGAATTGCAGGAACTTTTGAGCAGCGTGCACCAGCATGCTGTTCATTCACATTAAACCATTTCTGTGCTTGCATGCATTGGATGCAATTTGGATAACTTTGCCGCCCTGGGCTCCTGCTGGGAGGAAGGGCGGGCTATAAATCAAATAAATAAATAAATAAATAAATAAATAAACTTTTTCAAGTTACAATCTGAACTTAAGTGAATGTAATAACTATCAAACTAGAAATCAAACACACACATTTAAATGATGTACAGTGTGGCTGCATAACTATTAGTGCTCAGCGCTTTGCTTAGTAGCACAAGTGTATCTTGATTTTTAGGTGAAACTCAAACATAAATTCAGCAAGGTGAACCTTTCCCCATCATCTGCATCTGCCTACCAGGGGGACAAATTCACCCGATGAACTTCTGTTTCATGCGCAGCTGCCAGAATAAAGTTTTCAATTTTAACCAGGCTATATAACTTTATTGATTTATACTGGTTATGCTGTATAACATTATTGATTTATATTGGTTAGCCATATTGTGCTTGTGATCTAATGGAGTACATGGTATGTGCATGTATTCCCCAATTCTGTCCAGCTTAACAAGATTAATACAAGTCTTAGACTTCATGCACGTAATATACATGCTACACTGGAAGGGTAGCACGGGTTGTACATGGCTGCACTGCCGGATTTAGGCATAAGCTAAACAAGCTACAGCTTAGGGCCTCACAATCCGCAGGGGCCTCAAAAAAATTCAGAATATTTTTGGGGGGCTTTTAAAATTTTATGTGTACTGAATATATATCTGGTGTAATTTTTTAACAAAGGGCCTCCAAGCTTTATATAGCTTAGGACCTCACCAAGTCTAAATCCGGCACTGCATGGTTGAAATGAATTTGAGGGGGAGGTGAGATTTGAATCAATTATTTTTTTACATGTAGGTCGATGTTTCAGCCACTATGTTGCACCAGCCCTCATATCTATTGTTCAAATAAGAGGTTATTTCCCATTTCTCTGAACCTCCTTCACCTGACACTTAAATCAGACTGACTCATTCCTTGAGTGCCTGAACCTTAATTAATCCATACTTCTTTCTTGCTCCATATCACACATAGCAGTTTTAACACCCCAGATTTATCAGAAGTGGAAAAATAAGGAGCCATTAGTGTGCAAGACTGATTTTTTAGGGCTAATTCTCTTGCTCCGTCTTCTAGCCAAATACCCTAGAATTCTCTTTAAATCTGTGGGGGAGATAATTTGACTGTTGTTTTTTTCAATCAAGCTGGAGATATTTACAAGTTTTTTATAAGACAGTTAAAGCCCATGGAAAGAAACATAAGGCTCTCAATCTGTGTTCCTATATTGGCAAGAATCAGGAAGCAAATGGCAAGAACATTCTGTGTTCCTAACAACGCAGGGATTGTAGAAAGGCCTAATAAATATTATGATATCAAAAAGAAATTAAGAGAGGTTTGGGTTTTTTTCAAAGCAATATAATATGACCAAACAAAATCAAGGATTTTCAAGTCAGATTAAAAGCTTCCCTTGAAAGCACTAAGTGGTAAAAGCATATTTGAATGAAGTACTGATTTTCAGCTGGTACACTTGCAGTGTTTCATTCACATTTTCCCTAGCACCCATAGTTTCTTTATAAGACTTGGGGGGAAGTAGAGGAAGAATGATATCTTATTTACAAACCAACATTAATTAATGGTGTGCTCTAAATCTATATTTGATAAAGAGACGCAGACTGTCTATGAAACTGAAGTTCTTTATCATGCTATGCTATCAAAAAGGAGTCTCTTAAACTGCCCTCTTATTTTTAAATGCACCCACTACAGCTCACTTCTAACTCAGTTATCAGAAATACGTGTAGCTTTAAAACTATTAATTCTCAGGCAGCCCTTGAATATGACAAGGAATAACAGAAAACTGCTCCATAACTGAGGGTCACCAGGACAATTTGTGTTCTCCAGAAACTTTGCTGTTTAACTGTCAAAACTGCAGTATCACAACTCAGTATCACAACTCAAGAAACATTTGCCAGGTATTACTTTCACAGTGGGCTGGGTTCACACATTACCTTAAACTATAGTTAAACTAAATTGTGGTTTAAAGGCACAGCTTCACTCCTCTCCTTCTCCCCTTGCTGCTGCACTGCCAGAAACCAAGCCATGGTCTGACTTAAGAGTTTCGTCCGAACCCTGGAGTCATGGTTTGTTTCTCTCCCAGCAGCAGCAGGAACAAGGGAGGAGCAATGTGCCCAAGAATTCAGCAGCATTCAATAAACAAACAAACAAACTATAGTTTAAACTACATTTTAAAATGAAGTACAATCAAGTCATTTGGCTTATTTTTAGCGTTTATGTTCATTGCCCACTATTGCCCTATATTCTGCATACTTGGATGAATATTCTGTATTGTCCAATGCTGGAAACAAGACTCTGAGCTAGTTGGAATTGCCTAATACTATTTATTTATTGACTATATTTGTAAGGCTGCCCAATTCCATATGTTTTCTGGCTGGCTCACAGAATTAAAAGTGTACAATACAATATAAAAAATAATAATACAAAAGTATGTTTTATCATTTTAACAGATGTCCAACATATTCCAAATGCAAATATTGCCATTTTTCTTTGTAGCTGGCAAATCTTATATAGAACTAATACATTAGTGGATATATATATATATAATTGCCTAGGTAATAACAGAGCTAATCATCTCACTCACACACGGACAGCTGGAGAACTACAAAAGATAAGTTTCTGTCATCGTGTGAATAAGTGCGTGCCCAGTTCCGGTGTTAGCCGGCAGTGAAGAACCAGAGAACAGAAACAAGTGCAGACTTTGGATAGTTTTAAGAGTCCTTTACTTGAGATAGACACAAGCAGAGCTTAGAAGATTACTTTTAAAAAGTAATAAATTACAGTTACAATTACTTGGCCCAAAAAAGTAGTAATTACCGTTACAATTACAATTGCTCTGAAAGTAACTGATTACTTTACTTTTTCTCAAAAGTAATCATGACAATTACATTTCAGTTACTTTAAAAAAAACACCTACAAGGTGCTGGCCTTGGCTGCTGCACATCTAAGAAGCCTAAAACAATATTAAAAATAAACACACACACACAGGGGGTAGTAGAATAAAAAAAATTATCCATAAGATTAACATAATGGCATAACAGAATCTCACATCCCCCCAAGCAATGAAGATACCCCAACTCTTGAAATCAAATTTTACACTTGAAATGCTTTTATAATATGTTTCTGTTATGTCTCAAAAGAACAAGATGCTCAAAGAGTATGTCAGACAAGGAATGTCTTTTTACAGTCATTACGTTGCCACCAGTACTGAACAGGCGTTCTACTGCGGCGCTTGAAGGCATGCCTGTGTTGTGCTGCAAAAAACACCGCAGCACACGTGGAAAGCCATGGAGTGATGACACTTCCCTGCTGGGAGACCTCAGGTACCTCACCAGTTCCTCCTCAGCAGTGTCCACTGCTGACTTCTTGACCTGGGGCAGAAAGTTAAAGAAGTCATCTTCTAAGTCATCTCCTTCCTGGTCTTTATCTGAAGACTGATCACTGTCCTCATTAAGTACACCCATCTTTATTTCAGCTTTCAACAAGGCTTCCATTGTGTATCTAAGAAAGAGAGAGGATATGTTAACACATATATGTTAGGAAACCATCATCTGCTCTTCATTTCCTGATGCTTGTCATGTCCCCTGGTTCAGGGTCCAGCCTGAGCCTGTGGATGATGACATGGAAGGTAGGAAGGTGACCAAGTCACCACACTCATGGGGCAGCACAGCAGACCCTTAAGGATTACCTGCAGCAACCCAAGGTTGTGATGAGGAGCCCCAGGAAAAAAAGGCCCAGCCCCTGCCTACCACCTTAAGCCCTCTGATGCCTCCCTTGGAGTAATCCACCCAAAGGGCTTCCCTAATGTTCTTACTTGTTGGTATGGGTGGTGGCCTGACACGATTCCAGCCAATCTAGTTTGAAGCGAGGGTGTAGGCAGGCTGCCAGAAAAAGCCTCTTGTCCTCCCAGATAGCTGCAAACCGCTTTCTTAGGGCTTCGCGCACACCTCTCAGCAGCTGAAAACAGTATGTGTACCTCTCAGGTTTGTTTTCCAGTCCTTCTAACTTGCGGTCCAGATTGCAGAGCGTTGGTAGCAAATACCCCATGAACATGCCGTTCTCCCGTTGCAGGATATCTAGGGACTGGGCTAGTGGCTCCATAATCTCTGTGTATTCCTGTACCACTTCAATCTCAGCAGCCCTGCAGAGCTTTTTAGGGTTGTACGAGGACTCTTACATTCTGGTCCTCGAGATACTATTGAAACATCTGAAGCTCGCTGTAACGACATCGCAGGGCACTTCCAAAATAAAATCGCACGCATCCGTAGGGACCTAGACTCCGATGTTATGACAGACAAATCCATTGAAGTGTCCAGAACACGGTCTTGTCTTTCATTATTGGATGAGTTTCAGTTGGTGCAGCTTGAGGAAGTGGACAAGGTACTTGGATTGGTGCGGGCGACCACGTCTGCTCTAGATCCTTGTCCATCTTGGCTAGTGAAGGCTAGCAGGACTACTACCACCGGCTGGGCCAAGGAAGTGATAAATGCCTCCTTGAGTGAGGGAGTAGTCCCTAGTAGCCTCAAGGAGGCAGTAGTAAGACCTCTCTTAAAGAAACCTTCCTTAGACCTAGATGACCTGAACAACTATAGACCGGTGGCGAATGTCCCCTTTTGGGGCAAGGTTCTGGAGCGGGTGGTTGCCGGTCAGCTCCAGGTGCTCTTGGATGAGACCGATTATCTGGATCCGTTTCAATCCGGTTTTAGGCCTGGTTTTGGCACTGAAACAGCCTTGGTCGCCCTGTATGATGACCTTTGTCGGGAGAGGGACAGAGGGAGTGTGACTCTGTTGATTCTCCTTGATCTCTCAGCAGCGTTTGATACCATCGACCATGGTATCCTTCTGGGGAGACTCGCGGAGTTGGGAGTTGGAGGCACTGCTTGGCAGTGGTTCCGCTCCTACTTGGCGGATCATCACCAGAAGGTAGTACTTGGGGAACATTGCTCAACTCCTTGGACTCTCCATTGTGGAGTCCCTCAGGGGTCAGTTTTGTCCCCCATGCTTTTTAACATCTACATGCAGCCTCTGGGTGCCGTCATCAGGAGATTTGGAGTGCGTTGCCACCAGTACGCTGATGACACGCAGCTCTATTTCTCCTTTTCATCTTCTACAGGTGAGTCTGTGGATGTGCTGAATCACTGCCTGACCGCGATAATGGACTGGATGAGAGATAATAAACTGAGACTCAATCCAGACAAGACTGAGACACTGTTGGTGAATGCCTTCCCTGCCCAGATGGTGGATGCTTACCCTGTTCTAGATGGGGTTACACTCCCCTTGAAGGAACAGGTTCGTAGTCTTGGGGTTCTTTTCGATCCTTCCTTGTCTCTGGAGGCGCAAGTGGCCACGGTGGCAAGGAATGCATTCTACCACCTTCGGTTGGTAGCCCAGCTACGCCCCTATCTGGACAGGGATGACCTCGCCTCAGTTGTTCATGCTCTGGTAACTTCTAGGTTGGATTACTGTAATGCGCTCTACGTAGGGCTGCCCTTGAAGACAGTTCGGAAGCTTCAGCTAGTGCAAAACGCAGCAGCCAGACTGCTGACGAGGACCAGCCGGTCAGCGCATATAACACCTGTTCTGGCCTGTTTGCACTGGCTACCTATTTGCTTCCGAGCCAGATTCAAGGTGCTGGTTTTGACCTATAAAGCCTTACACGGCGTGGGACCGCAGTATCTTGTGGAACGCCTCTCCCGCTATGAACCGACCCGGTCACTTCGCTCAGAGTCTAAGGCCCTCCTCCGGGTACCAACCCATCGGGAAGCCCGGAGGACAGTTATTCGATCTAGGGCCTTTTCTGTAGTGGCCCCCGAATTGTGGAATAGCCTCCCCGAAGAAATATGCCTGGCGCCGACGCTTCTATCTTTTCGGCGCCAGGTTAAGACCTGGCTATGCTCCCAGGCATTTTAAAGCGTTTAATGTTACAATTTTAAATCTCTTTGTTTCAGTTTATTTATTGTGATATTTTGTATTTCTGTACTTTTAATCTTTTGTACACCGCCCAGAGAGCTATTCGCTATGGGCGGTTTAAAAATGAAATAAAATAAATAAATAAATAAAAGCTGTGATCCTGGACAAGGAGCAGCGGTCCATTATGGCATGCATTTTTAGTGGCACAGTTGACAGGAGCTCATGTAGTTGCTTCAACGCATCAAAGGTGGAATTCCACCTGGTCTTATTCGGTACCTTCAGATACACACCACATTGCGCACGGATATACTCAGCAATCTGGGCTGACTGGTTCTGCTTGGACCACAACTTGCTGCACTTTCCCATCAAGGAACGAAACTGTTTCTTGAAAGGACCAAGAAGACTACTTTTGGAGGAGTCAGAAAGCATGGCCTCTATGTCTTGTGTTGCCACAAGGTTGAGGGTGTGGCTAGCACATCTCTGGTGTGGTGGTAAAACAAAATCCTCTCCTGAGTCTGCAGCTTCTTCCTCTGCCTCAGGTCCTGTGTCCAGGATCTCACAGATAGGCACAAACTCCACCTCAGCCTCCTCCTCCTCCTGGTTATCACCATCATTGTCACTGGTGCCTGCAGCTTCCACTGGTTCTTTGGCCATGAAAACTCTGAACGCTTTCACAAAGTTGGAGCCATTGTCTGTAGTAGTGCACATAACTTTGTTGTGGATCCTGTACTGCACATGTACATCATGCAGTGCTTTTGAAAGGACATTGTATGTATGGCACCCCTTCAGACGCTTACAAGCCAAGGCCCCGACCTCACGTTTCAGGGTAGTTGGGTTGATCCAGTGGGCTGTTACCCCAAAGTAACTCTTCTTGCCATTGGTCCAACAATCTGCAGTGGTTGCTATATATGCCACAGCACCCATTCGGTTTGCAAGAGTTTCTCTCATGTGGCATGCTCTCTTCTCAATTCTGTGTCTCAGAGTCTTGGCACATATGATGGTGAGATCTTTGGGGAGTCCAATGCGAACCAGATTAATGAATGATGGTTTGTCCACAGTCTGAAGTGGTAATGTCTCCTCTACAATTAAATCAATGATTCTCCTGTCGAGATTGCTCTGGGTGACAGGCTCCCTGCCAGATCCCCACCTCTCAAGGGTTGTCTGCTGCTGCTTCAGCATTTTGGGAGGAGGGGTGTCATGCATTGGTTCAGGAAGGCCACGTCTCCTTGCCTTTATTGCTTCTTCAATTGCTCTCAGCTTCTCAGGGTGTGTCCTCTGAGGAAGAAGAACAAAGCATGAATCCAAGAAAAAATGGAAGAGGAACTTCACAATTTAAACATAAATAGACAATGGACACTCTTTGAGGACCAGCATGACAAAGGCTTACCTCAAAATGTTTCTTCACATTGGATGAGGAGGAAACAGCTGATCTCAGATTTTTGATCCTTGGAAGGCAGTAATTGCATCGTACAACAACATTTTTCCCACTCTGGCTCACAAATGTACAAGCTTTCTCAAAGCCAAACCATGGTACTTGCTGTTCTGCAGATGTGGCTGTGGGCAACTGGCTCTGCTTCATGCCCTCCTCCTCCTCATGCACAGGGCCTCCTTTCTGAACCTCACTTTCTAGTTTTGCCTCCTCAGGATCAACAAGCTGTGACTCAAGTGGCCGCACTAACTGACTGCTGCTCTCAGCAGCAAAACCTGCAACAGGCGTCTCTGTAATAAACAAGAGATAATGCTCCTATATGGGTGAACTTCAGCTGTGATGTGCCCCCATCTCTTCCCCATGCTGCAAGATGCCCCAGTCAGAGTGGAAGTAAGCAGGTCAATAGCACAATTAAAAGAGATCCTATTTGCATCATTTTTGCTCACTGAATAACCCTGCCTGGGCCAGTCTAACCTACTATCTCACAGGGTTGTTGTGAGAACAAAATGAGACTAGGGTTCAAATCCCCACATAGCCATGAAGCTCACTGGGTGACCTTGGGCCAGTCACTGCCTCTCAGCTTCATGAAAACCCTATTCATAGGGTCACCATAAGTTGGAATCAACTTGAAGGCGGTACATATATTTTTTATTTTGAATATGATGATTATGATAATAAATATGCAGCATTTCAAATTAATTCTGTATGAGAAGCATTCCATGCCAAGCTTGGAAAACCAAGGATGAGGTATAAAATGGAGACAAAAATACTTTTGACAAAATGCCGTTTATCTTTTATATCTATATCTATAATTAGCAATACAGCTGAATGATGTATGTAAAGTATTTTTTCTTTCCCTTTTCTTTTTTATTAATATTTTAGTACTACTGCTAAAGTTCTGATGAAAGAATAAAGCATTCATTAGCCAAATTCAAATGATTAGAACACATCACATAAATTCCACTGAAGTTGGAGTTTTTGCCATAGAAAATGAAAAAAACATATAACCTATGATAGCCCAATAGACAATCAGAACTAATATAAAACCCTATTGCTTCTCATTTGCAAATCTTGCAAGATCTAAGGTAACTCTAGATCATGTGAGTTCAGGTGATGCATGTTATGTACATTTGTATAGATATTAGCAGAGATTGTCAACAGTCTATCTCTCTCTGGGACTGGGAATCTCTCTCTTTCTCACAGAACGTGAGTTTGAGAGCTGGGGGACTGAGAGGAGGAGCTGCAAGGACCCTACTTCTCACCTCATCTCTGCCAAGAACAAAAAAATCAGCCTTAAGCCATTTATTATACATCTAATGATTTTTTTATTTTTATTATTATTATTATTATTACTGAGACAGTTTTTGTCCCACATACAATTCAGTCTTGTGATTAAACAGGACAAAAATACAAATAAAAAGAAAGATGGAGTTCAAATAAATATACAATAAAAAGCTAGCCGGCATTTTAAAAGGCAGGAGTGCTCTGTCTGGATAAATACAGCACAGTATGCATGGGAACAAGGGGGAGAGTTCAAAAAGGGGGGGAAGGAAGAGAAGTAGGCCAGAGCTTGGAAAAGTTACTTTTTTGAACTACAGCTCCCATCAGCCTAATCCAGTGGCCATGTTGCCTAGGGCTGATGGGAGTTGTAGTTCAAAAAAGTAACTTTTCCATGCTCTGAGTAGGCCGAAGTTTCAGAAGTGCCTTGTGATTGATGGAGGGGGCGGCAATGAGGCAAGGAGAGGCAGTGGGGGGGCAGAAGGGGCCACGGGAGGGGGAGGCAAAAATGCCACAGGGGGCAGAAGGGGCCGCGGGGGGCACACACACACACACACACACACAAATCATCGTCACTCACCTCCACAGCTCTTCGCCATTCTGCTGCTGCCTTCTCCTCCGTTGTCCTTGCCCTGGCTTTTTCCTCCGGCGTCCATTTTTTCCTCTCAGACGCTAGCAGGCCCTGCCTATTCACCTCTTCCCTCGTGCCTCCTAACACAGATCACGAGGGAAGAGACAGTCTGCACAGAGGTCCAATCAGTGTGAGGCACATGTCTTGTGTTAACCAATCACAGCCAGGAGCTGACTTCCCCTTGTTCCCACCCCCAAGTAACGTCCAACCTAATGTGGAAACGTTAAAGTTGCAGCTGAAAAGTAGGGAAATTACTAGTCATTCCGTTACTTGCCAAATGTAATGGAATTACCCACTCGTTATTTAAAATTGTAACGAATTACAAGTAACTCGTTAAAAATAACGAGTTACTTCCAAGCTCTGGACACAAGCCTCAGACAGTTACAAACCAGCTCCGCTTTCCTCTCCATAGACTTTTCCCCCACACTCTGCTGGCTTTGCTGTCCAGCCTTTATCTCCCTGGTTGCCTTGGCACCGCCAGGTGTTGGCCTTGACAGGCTTGCCAAGCCTCTGCAAGCAGCTTAACCCATGCTCTGCTTTTCTCTGCTCTAGTCTTCATGGAAAAGCACCAGACAGTCATGCCTATGGGTCAACAGCTCCCACCTTTTCCATTAAGACTATCTACCATACATGTATAACTCCATTTTACATGCATTTCATTATCCATTTTCAGCAATACATTTTCAGTTTTACAGTTTCATTTACAGAGTACATTACAAAATACATCTCATATCCAGGATGCTTTATTTCACAGAGGATTTACAAACGCATATACCATCACCACTAGTCCATCACTTTTCTTTTCTTGTATTTTGGTCTGCTTTTTCCCCAGATCAGCTCATTCAGAGCATCTTTTAATGGTATGGTTTCATTTGCTTGACTAGTACCTGGTTGTTCAGTGTCTCCTTCTGCTTTCACCTCTTGTGCTCTGTCACGCAATGTGTGTGTGTTTGGTGAACCATTCCCACATATGTATCCTGTTCCCCTTCCTTTTTTGACATAGTTATATTGCGACTTAATACCACCTGTCTTTCACTGGGAACCCACACCCTATAAAACGCATTCTGAACTCCGATCACATTTCCCTTGTGTGCATTTGGAGCTAACTTCCCATGCCTTTTGCTTTTGGGAACATGAACCCAGCACTTAGCTCCAAATCTCTCAATGTGATTCAGCCTCGGCTTTTTGTCTGTCAGCCTCTCATATGGCGACATTCCGATGGCTCTATGCAGCACCCTATTCTGAATATATGCTGCATACATCATGCATTCTCCCCAAAATGCATTAGACAACACTGAGTCTGTTAGCATGGCTTTAGTCACCTCTTGCAGTGACACACTTCTCGTCTTTGCGGTCCCATTCTGAATCGGTGAACCTGGGGCAGTAAATTGCTGCTCTATGCCTTTCTCTTCCAAGAAATCTCTCAGGGCTTTACCCATGAACTCTCCCCCCTGATCGCTTCGTATGTGCCTAATTGTCACACCATGTTGCGTCTCTATCTTCTTGATAAACAGCTTAAGTTTTCCTTCTGCTTCATTTTTCCTTTTAAGCAGATACACATTACAAAACCTCGTGTAATCGTCTACAATGACCATAAAATACTTCGCACCTCCTTGCAATTTTTCAAATGGTCCTGCCAGGTCTACATGAATCAACTGATATGGTGCATCTGTAGTGCTGTCTGCTTCCTTGTTAATGTTAGCAATTGTGGATTTCGCCTGGCTACATGCATCACATTCATAATATTCACCACATTCTTTTATTTTCATGTCTTCACTATGCTTTGGGGTTTTCTCTATTGTCTCATAATAAACGTGCCCCAACTTCCTGTGCCAGTCATGTACACAGTTCTCATGTGGTTTGCTATTGGCTTTCAGTGTAGCACACCCTGCGTGTCTGCATTGCACATAGAACAGAGAGTCTTTCAAAATCCCTTGCATACACACTTCATTTCCCTTTACAATGTTACATCTCCCTTTTTCAAATATCACTGTGTAATTCATGTCATTAAGCTTCTTCACTGACAATATGTTACAATCAAGATCTGGTACAAACAACACATCAGTAATAATTGTCTTAAGCTTACATAATTTGACAGTCCCTTTCGCCACCACGTCATGTCTGGATCCATCCGCCAAAATCACCATCTCCGTCACTGGCCTCAAGGTATGAAACATTTTTAAGTCATTTACAAGACAATGAGACGCTCCAGAATCACAGATCCAGTCGCTTGGCTCTGATTTATGAGTTTTCGTGCTAATCAACTGTACGCTTGACTGCTGCCAGCTTCTTCCTCTATGCTTTACTGCACAGTCTCTGAGTAGATGATCCGTCGAGTTGCAACAATAACACGCTTTTAGTCCATTGACTCTGCCTTTGAACAACTTCTGTTTGCATTCTCTTTGCTCAGCTGCATTCTTTGCTTTGCATTCCTGGCGTCTCTGGAACTCCTGAAGCAGTTTGCCGCCAATATAATTCTCTGTCAACCCTGTGTCGTCCATAGCCTCGATCGATGTCACCAGCGGGTCCCACGTTTCATCCAAAGATGACAAGATTAGATAAACTTTTTGCAGTTGGCTGTGAATTATTTCTCTCTCCTCCAATTCCGCAAACAGTCTGTTAAATTCCATGAGATGCTCAGACATAGTTCTTCCTTCAACTAGTCTCATCTGACATAATTGACGCACCAGATATATTTTACTGCTCGCTGTCTGCCGTATATGAATTCTGTTCAAAGTCTCCCACACGTCTTTCGCTGTGTTCTGGTCCTTTGCATACAGCAACTGTGAGTCAGATAATGCAAGAATAATAAACGCTCTTGCCTTCTCGTCTCTCTGCG
Organism: Rhineura floridana; assembly: GCF_030035675.1. Classification (NCBI taxonomy): domain Eukaryota; kingdom Metazoa; phylum Chordata; class Lepidosauria; order Squamata; family Rhineuridae; genus Rhineura; species Rhineura floridana. The sequence continues at coordinate 42,093,199 of NC_084482.1, forward strand.
TCCAAGCCAGTTGCGGAGCCGATGGGGGAGCTCTCTCTATAACCTCCCAGAGGTCCTCTTTGATCAGGAAAGCCTGCATACGAAGTCTCCAGCTGGAATAATTATTTTCCGTTAGCCGCTCAAGAGGCATACCTGCTGCCAACATCGCCATGTTCAGCACTCTCCAACACTCGGCCACGCTCCTCAGCTTCTCTCAGCTTGCTTGCATCTTTCAGCCCCTAAGCCTGGGCTACAGTCTTCACAACTGCACTGGTTCTACTGGTTTGCACTGGTTTGCACTGGGCAATCTGGGCCCATAACCCCTGTCGTCATGTGAATAAGCGCGTGCCCAGTTCCGGTGTTAGCTGGCAGTGAAGAACCAGAGAACAGAAACAAGTGCAGACTTTGGATAGTTTTAAGAGTCCTTTACTTGAGATAGACACAAGCCTCAGACAGTTACAAACCAGCTCCAATTTCCTCTACATAGACTTTTCCCCCACACTCTGCTGGCTTTGCTCTCCAGCCTTTATCTCCCTGGTTGCCTTGGTACCGCCAGGTGTTGGCCTTGACAGGCTTGCCAAGCCTCTGCAAGCAGCTTAACCCATGCTCTGCTTTTCTCTGCTCTAGTCTTCATGGAAAAGCACCAGACAGTCATGCCTATGGGTCAACAGTTTCCTATAAGGATTTTAAAACTAGAATCTGCATTTAAGTACCATCAAGCAAACAATAGCCTCTTCTGCCTCATGCATGAAAACAGCCTACACTATACTTTACCATACTGATTGCCTGAATATGCCTGTGCTAGTCTCCTAGGGGAAAGGGGCACGCCAAAGGAGGTCTGTTCCACATCGTTCATGGGCCCTGCCTCACAAGGAGTCAACGAAGGCATCCATTCATCTCATCTCTGATTTCCTGCAAGTAAGTCTTTATTTCAGGCACGCTGCTTCACACATCTGCTTCCACCCATGTCCCAGATTATTTTCACTGATAAATACCTCAGTTAACAAAGTACCTGCTTTCCTGGACATTACTTCTTTAACAGAAACTTTGGTACCAGAGGTAGGAATAACATGGAAGGAACAGGGATAGGTTCCTACACCACAAAAAAACAGTTCAACATATTTCAGCAAACTTTTTTTTCAAAACTAACAACACATGTCTGAAATGAAACCACCAGGTCAGGTAAGCCTTGCACTTACAGACCACTTGAAGGTTTCTTCCAAAATGCATCCAGGGATGCCTGCCTTGCCTTTTTTTAATCATGTAGCATCTTGCTATAGCAATCTCAAGCTTTGAACACCATTCTCCTCTTTCTACACTTGAGCAGGAGGCCAAGGGGCAGCCACCAGGACGCCGTGCTTGGTCTCTCTCTCTCTGCCATCTTCCCCTACACTTGAGCAGACACGTTGCAGTAAACAGTGCTTCCAGGGAAGCCACAGGATTGTTTTCTGCAGAGGCATCTGCACCACCTGGCAAGAAGCACCATTTTAGGCATGCATGAGAGAGCTGCCTGCAGCAGCCTCAATCCAGTAGACAAGGAGCCACACTCTGTCAGAGTGTGCACCTCCTGCCTGCCCTAAAAGACTTTATTAAAAGGAGCTTCTTTCCTGGAGGACTTATTAACTAAGGTATTACCATACAGTCATTTAGCAGCCTGGGATGTGTAATTCCTTCAGTGAAATTCCTTCTCCAAAGCTTCTGATTCTTCTTTTTCTACTTCAGTCTCCTCAGGAGTAAAGTCCAAACCCCAGGAATAGACATATCCTCCCTGAATTGCTTCAGGGATCTGGGACAAGCTCTCACTAAAGAGGCCAGGGGTGTCCTGCTTCAATGATTTTGCCTTAAGTCCAGAACTCCTATGCCTCGTCATGGAGGAGGGAAATTGGGTAAACACAGGATACTGGTATTCATTCTCTGCTGCCATGCAATGGGGCTTAGGGGAAGAGCCTAAAGATTGTTTCTGGCAGGGGGCTTAGCGATTCCAGCCTGCTCCCTGTTTCCTTCCCCTTTTCCTTTTCTCTGAGGCTTTTTATATCCTCCATGTCTCCCCACCCTTCATTTTCCCTGAGACATGGCACCTGGGGTCCTTGCCAGGCAGATGATTGAGAGTGCCCTGCTCTGCTCCTCCTTCTCCCACAAATGGTGCCTCCAGGCACTGTCCAAACGTGGTCTCCTTAGGATCTGCTGCCTGATTGGTGTCTGGTGATGCAGATTGGGGCCTAGTTAAATGGCCAAGTGCAGGCACAGTCAGAACTGGTGAGCCCCCGCATCACAACTCCAACCAAAGGAATATTATTTAATTTTCTAGGACTAAGGAATTATTGTTGGAAATCTATTAATAACTTCAAGAACTCTCTTTATTCACTTACAGGCAAAAAAAACCTTTGCGGTTTAGGAAAGTATATATAGCCAACAGATATTTCTATCAAACTTTAAAAAGCAGGGGAATTGGGCAGCTATAGTGAATCCACATAATGAGAAGACATGATTTACTAGAAAAGAAAATAATGCTGGGGAAAACAGAAGGGAGTAGAAAAAAAGGAAGGCCAAACAAGAGATGGTTTAATTCCATAAAGGAAGCCACAGACCTGAACTTACAAGTTCTGAACAGGGTGGTTCATGACAGATGCTCTTGGAGGTCACTGATTCATAGGGTTGCCATAAGTTGTAATCAACTTGAAGGCACATAACAACAACAACAACAATAGTGAATCCACCAGGGGAGCAGGAGACCTGACCTGCTCTCTGAGATATTGGACTGCCCTACAAATTTGTCAAAATGCAAACACAATTTGGGTTGGTCTTTCACGGTCCAATCCACTTCCTGTGCAGCTTGGAAGAATTTGGTAACATGTGCCTCTGAGCATATGGTGAGTGGTGGTGGCACCTGCCATCTCCAAAGATGGAGTATTACATTTTTTGTGTGTTTGTTGGTGCTCTTCTTAGTTTGCTTCTTTCCTGTGTTACTACTGTTTCTACAGAGGATCTAACAAAAAAATATATTTCACTCATTCATCCTGGAAATCTGAGTCAAATTTATTTTGATTAATTTCAAAGCCTTTTTATTGATATGATGGTATACAATATGTACACTATTATCTCTGTGCTATGCAAGTACACAACTAGTACAATTATCTTTCACAGTAGTGTACTGTTTGTGTGGCTCATCTGGTACAACTGAGCAGATGCTATATTAAACGGATGGGTGTTGTACAAAAAAGACAGTTCATATTTATACCAGTGTATCATTTGGAACTCCTCTGAGCATGCTGGTAGGGTGAAGATGGGAGATACTGTTTTGGAAAAGGGAGGGAAAGGTCTGCTAGGCACTTTGATTTCTTCTTTTGCTTCTATAGGTAGATAAAGGCCCTTGCTTACAAGGAGGACAGATCACCAGTTCTAAAAGTTAGATCAACTGTGAATACCTCTTGCAAAATTCTGTAAACAAGGCAGCAATGCTTCTAAAATGAGATATTTCTTTTTTTGGCATAGCTCTGATAACATAATGCAAGTTAAGTGCTCTTTTACACTTTGTGGCATTGCAGCCTGACAGATGGATTCAAAGTACTTTACTGATCAATATGTACAATACTAAAAGCAAACATATTTTGAAGGCTGTAATGGAAGAACTCTCTCTCAGAGGTAAAATGCAAAGACTGCTGTACTGCTTCTTCAGAAGGAATAGCTTCAAAGTGGTCTACATTTATCAACAGAAAACAGGATATGTCACACTACACTAGTGGTGGGAAATCTGTGTCATTCCAGATGTTGTTGGATTACAACTCCCAGAATGCTGAAGTATTTTATAGAAAACTGGTTTTATTGCGAGATTTTTTTTCAAAAAAGCCCAAACTGGTTTTATTGCAGAATATTTTTCAAAGAAGCCCAACGCGTTTCAGCCTGTAATCACAGGCCTTCATCAGGGGATAATAAACTTTTTCAATAGTTAACCGAAAAATTTTGGTCCTGTATTGCACTGATAACTGATAAAACCAGTTTGGGCTTTTTTGGAAAAAAATCTCGCAATAAAACCAGTTTTCTATAAAATACTTCAGCATTCTGGTCTTTGACCCCCTTTTTCTACATATCGAATTGGATGCTCACCACTCTTTATCTGGATTACAACTCCCAACAGCCCAAGCCAGCATGGCCTAAGGTCAGGGATGATGTGAGTTGCAGTATAACAACATCTGGAGGGCCATAATGAGCCTTAAAGAGGGTTCTCCCTCTCCCCTCTTGTCCTCTCATGTGACCTGTATTCACTCCTGTCTTTGCTTAACCATGGTTAGTCATTTCATCCAAACTGACTGTGGCCCAGTCCCCACATAATGCTAAACCAAACCATGGCTTAGTTCTGGGTAGCACAGCAGCACAAAGGGAGGAGTGCTGCGGCAGCGATCTTTACTCTGGGAACCTCCATGTTTGCTCGGCTGCACAAAGCCACAGTTTGGCTTAGCATTATGTGCAAACCGGGTAAAACTGTTGTTAGTTGAAACAATCCAACTTCAGCTTGGATACTGATGGTTAAACTGAAACTGGATTGTTTCAACTAACGATAGTTCAGATTAGCCATGGTTTGCCTGAGTTTGGACAACATGCTAAGCTGCAGTTACCCTAACAGAGAAGCAAAGGCTTCCAAACTCCTCCTCATGGCTACACTGGAAGAGGAAGAGGAATGTGCATCCTTGAGGGTCACTATATCTTGTTCATGTAATGGTAAACTATAGCTTAGCATTACCTTCGAACTAACCTTCTGTGTTTCAGTTTTAAACACTATTCTCAGATATACTATACTATACTATATACTATACACTATTCTGATATTTATTGACTTTCTTTCACTTATGTCTGTGAAAAAAATCCAGGCTTGTAGCACTCAAAAGTAGGCAGTTAGGAAATGATACATAGCAAAACCTGTAACAATACAAACTTCTTTATCACAGACTTTATCACAGTCCTTGTTGTTCAGCACTGAATATCGCAGAAATGCAACAACACATCAAACAGTGAAAAAAATTCTGCAATTAATAGCAAAGCAAGAAACTTTTGCCTTTGACAAGGAGGGTCTTACTAGTGATTCAAACATGGGTGTGAATAACTTATGTAACAATTTTTTTTTAATTATATATTGAACTACAAAATAACCTTTTAGCCTGCTAAAGCAAATATCTTGCTAATAATTAATATAATGCTTAAGGATTAACATTAAAGGCAAATAGACACTATATATTGAGTTATAGTTTTTAGAACTAGACATGTTTTAAATTTTATATTTTTCAAAGCAACATTGTTTTTGTTTCTAAGGCAATCCTCAGCACACTTATTTAGGCAGCAAGTCGAACTGAACTCAGCTGGACTTATTTCCAAGTAAATGTACACAGGATAGGTTGCAAGTCCATCTCTTCATTGTTGCTGGTTAATTGACTGTGGTCTTCTCTTAAAACTGTACTTAATCTGCTATCCAGGATGCAACCACGGATATGCACAAGGGCCTTGCTGCTGGGCAACTGACCATGCTTAGCACTGGAGGAGGAGAACAACAAAGACAGGCAGGCAATAATGTTTACACATGTTTTAAAACTACAACCTAAGGTTGCTGGAGATTAGTCTTTTTTTCTTTTTTTTGAGAGCAAGTTACTGGCTCATCTATTGTGTGCATTTTGATAAGAATAATATATGCAGTGATTTTACCTCTTCTTCTTTGCAAAAAACAAAAACTAGGGAAATATATGGCAGGAGGCCAATGAGCTCCAACTTGTGATTTAATCTTTGTGAACTGGCATTAACCCAGAACTATTGGCTTGTATTCAGCAATATAGGAGCATCTGACAGCTCTTTGTGTCAGCATTTCCACTGTAAAGCTTCAGCTTTCTGGTGTTTCTGTCTTGGCCAACTAAATGGAGATTTTGTTTAAAAATTCAGTTGTATTTATTAAACTTCTTAAACACCCATTTGTAGGAAAGACTTGGGACGTACAACAATTAAAACTAAACAATATAAAACAATATAAAGTCAAAACTACCCCAGCAGACAAAACTTAAGGGATAATCAACTAAAAAAGGCATTAAAACAACTATTATATCCTGGGGGAAATTCCTGGGAAACATACTGATTGATGCAAATATGACACTTTCTTTCCAAGAGGAGAAGGATGAGGATTCGGGATCAGGAATTAGTCTTATTTTGTAGGAACAAGTTATTTCATACTCCAATGCCTTCTGATGGAGACTAACCAACCATTATAATTTGTGTAATCACACTAAATTAACTATTAATACTCTAAGGATGTAGAACCCTACTGCACCTGTTTGCTGCAGCAAATAATTTAGATTATGAATACATCTCATTTCACATCATTACTAAAAGCAAAAAAATCAAACATACATTTTGCTCTCCTCTAATCACAACATGGTCCTGTTAATTGAATTCAGTTACCTTATATGAAGCTTCATTGGAAACAGTGTTCTGCTATGAGGCTATGAAGTTCCATTTAAAATGGAATCTCAGTTATTCAATCTGCTCAATGGCTGTTTTTACAGTGATCCCAAACTTGTCTATCATAAAGACTGTTCCTTTCTTCAGAGAGTGCTGCTTAGCATGATAGAATACCTGAACGTCCTACAGTGAGACGAACCTAAATTCCCTGCATATCTTGGCACATTTTTAGCAAATGCAAAAAGGTGGGGAACTATGGGCTCATCCAGACGACTGTACAATGTGCGATATGATTGCTTTGTGTATTCATTAATTTTCGGTGGTCCATATGACGTCGTCCATTTTTGCACATTTTCGCACGGTTAAATCTGCTTTTGCAGTACCGCAAAAAAATGCAATACAGTAGGGCCCCGCTTCCCGGCATTCCGCTAATGTGGCGGCTTTCCTCCCCTCTTTAAAAGCCGCTTTTGTGGCATTCTCGCATCATTTTCACGCAACGTGCGCCATTAAAGTCAATGGGGTTCCGCCTTACGGCAATTTCCGCTTTACAACAGGGGTCCGGAACAGAACCCGCCATATAAGCGGGGCCCTACTGTATGCTTTTTTAAATTGGGAATCATCCGCTGTACCTTAAGGCGCTCAGATGCAATACTGCGGACTTTAGAGCTGTGGGCAGTCCATGGGCGTTTCCCCATACCCCTTCCCTCATTCCCAGCCAATCATGTATTTCCACTTTTGCACATGTGCACAAATGTCCGGGGAAAGCCCGGGAAAACTGAACCAATCAGAGCAATGGTGTGGTGTTGGGGGGGGCTCTGCAACTTCTACTGTGCAGCTACAGCCATTTATTTTTAGCCAGCCTGCGAACTGGGTGGCTGCTCCAGGTGAGATCTGCAATTGTGGTTGTTTGTAAAGCCCCCCTTTTCCTGGCTGGTCTCGCTCAAGTGTGGCTGGTTGGTGCAGGGAGCTCGCTTTGCTCTTTCCTCCTCGCTCAGAGACAGACAGACACGCACAGGCACACACAGCAGAGAAAAGCAAGAGCCTGGCACTTTGCAAATGGCCACGGGAAGGAAAGGGAGGAGGGGGGCTGAAGGCAACAGAGCATCAAGTTTTGCCCGAAGTGGTTGGGAAACTGCTGGGAAGCCTCTCTCGGTGGTTCTTCCCTGACACTGATGCCGCCACCGCCTACGCAGAGAGCGAGAGGCAGGCAGAGAGAGAGAGAGAGAATGGGGAGGAGCTGGGAACCGCCACCGAGCGCTGCACTCTAGGAAAGCTTGGGGGTCAGGAACTTGCAATGGAGCCAGAAGTCCCAGCTGGCATTCCTGTGTGGTATTTGATTTATTGGACATTTGGGGGGGGAAATGAAAGGTACAAGGACAACTTGAATCGAAAACGCGCCTGGGCGGGTGTGCAGAAATACGCAGAGTCACAAAGCTGCCATGTCACCCCAAGAAAAGTTGGTTCTGTAAGAAGGGGGGTGCTCCCCATTAAACTCTCAGCTTTCCTGCCATTCTTTACAAAAGAATCAAGTAGTAGCAGCTCCTCGGTGCACCAATACCTTCCCTTTCCATTCTGGAAAAATAAGTGGAATTGCCAGCCGTGTGTATCTCCAGAAACTGCAATATGCATAAAAGCAGAAAAGCATACAGTCGGTTTTGCGAAATATCACAAACACAAGCAAACAAAAACACAGGAATTATTGGCACATAAGTGGTTTGCATATTTCTTTTATCAGAGGGAACACCGCAAAGCCTGTGCTGGGTGCTTCAGCGCAGATTGACACAGCAGCGTGCAGGGCTGTTTGCCCGCATTCCCTGCCCGAGCCCAGAGCGGCCACCCACCGGTTGGGCCTGTTTGCTTTTCTGGGGGCGATATTCCTGGCGCCGAGCCGCACAACAGTCCAGGGCTGAACCCTGCAGTGAATGAGCCCAGGGGTTATGGGGGGATTCACCTGGCGATTACAAGCGCTGATCCCTTGCACTGCCCACAATCCCCCTGGATGGGCAGGGGCACCTGGAGACACCTCCCTGGCCGGCCCTGCTCCAGAGTGGCGAGCAGCAAGGGACTCCATTACAGCCACTACTACCGAACCATCAGGAAATTCAAACTTTCACGCTCTTACGTTCAAGCACATGCGCGTTATTGTGCTTCGGTGCAAAGGGGGAAAGGAGCATACGTCATATTGTGTGGACCAATTGGCTGATAGGGGGTGGTGTTACAGGCGGAGCTGGGAAAAAGCGAAAAGAATGTACGGGTCTTCCTGCTGCGTGTGCGGGTGCAAAGAAAGCGTATTTTTTAGATCGGAAAAGAGCGAACAAACAGGCAAAGTGGGGACTGTCAGATGACAAACCGAATATGGAAAACATGGATTATCTGGGTCAGTTTGGACGAGCCCTATAATTCTGAAGTCTTGCTTAATGCCCCCTCTTGAACACTGAAATTTATAGTGGTTTATAAATCTGTTAAATAAATAAATAGCTAGAACAACATTATGCTCAAGAAGCAGTTTGCTGTTTGCTTCAGAGCAAAGCATGGTTATGCACAATAACACTGATGAAGGACATTTCAGGTCCATTTACAGGGAGGTGATCTTTTTGTGAGGTCTTGAACGAACTATTAGGGGGAAGAAGGCATAACCTGAGGAAATTGGCAGCTTAGCTCTGAGGCTCTGTCTCTCACTTCCACAATTTCAACAGGAGCACCATTAAACTGACTACATCAGCAACTGATGCAGCAAAGAAACCCACAAGTATGTCTCAGGAGACTTTTTTTTTCCAGAAAGAGTGGACTTCATAGACCTACAGGAGGGTGGGGAAGATGATTTCAGCATCTGAAGCAGAGGACAATGAAGATGGGCCTATTGTGGTGCCTAAGTTTGGAAACTGAAATGACAACACAACTAGTAAAACAGCAACATGATTTTATAGTGGAGTGGACCTCTTCATTTAATCATTTGGAGCAGTGGTCTGCAGATATAACCTCTACAATAGATGGGATTGCAGATACTTTAAAAGTCCTGAATCTAGGCTACAAACATAAAGTAGCCTCCTTGCTAAGTGAACTTGAGGGCTGCAGCTCAAATGGAGGATATAGGGTTCATGGTGTTCCAGAATCTGAAAGAGGAGAGAAAGCATTGCAGTTCCTAATGGCCTTGGTTAATGAGCTACTTCCAGACTTTACCTTTGGAATAGAAGTTATTGGGTGGTGCACACAGAACCTGAGTATCAAAAGCAACTGCTGCAATTCCTAGTACTAATATGTGGATGTTAAGATGTGGAGGCCAATAGCACTGCTCAATCAGGATAGAATTTTTTTCCGCCACCACTAAGCAGTTTTGTCTCTCACTGTCTGCCAGCTAACCAAACAGGCTTTTTACCAGGTATACAAACAGCAGATTTCGTTAGACTAATGTTGAATGGGATGTATGCCAATAAAGAAAAAGTGCTTTTATGTTTAGATGATAAAAAGCATACAATTGCTTGGAATGGTGTTTCTTACTGATAATAATGAAAGGGGAGGAGTTTTTTCATGCAGGAACAATGGGTGTTATCAACCCACTGCCCTTGAGTGCCATGGTGCTCACAAAGGCTTTAATTCGCACTCCCAGGCAGGTGGCCCAGACTCTAAGCTTTCATTAAAAAAGAGTAAGTCTCTAGCCCTGCTAGAAAGAATGTTATGAAACAAAATGTGCAGATACCTTTTAACCAATTTTCCTGTTTTTGTCTTATTTTCTAGTATTCCTTGGAATCTCTGTAGTTTTTCCTAGCAATCAGGATACATCTTTCCTGTGGTGGGTTTGTATGAGATCAGAGACACCCTAGAAGTTATATAGCTGACTTTGCATAGTAAACCTGAAGTTGGGGGGAGAGGGGAGAATCAGCCATTACTCTCTAATTTTGTGTTATGCTTTGCCCGCCACATCAGCCATGCTGTGTTATGCCACACAGTTGTTACCTCGATCCATCAGCTTTTAGCATCCAGGTTCGAAACACCATTGCACCAGAAACCAGCTTTAAAATGTACTGTAAACGACTAGTATGATAAAGTGTTGCAAATAGTGCTGGATGGGTTGACGTGGCAAAACTGGCTATAAGATTTGCTAACGAATTTTTAAATGTTAAATTGATACTTGTTTATTTCCTTTGTTAATGTTTAATGAGTTCAAAAATTTTATTTACCTAGATAGCAACCTATGGCAAGAAACTCTGATGCCTTTGGCTTGTTTTCCTTTCCCCCATTTAAGAACCCTTGAAGTGTTCTTTAAACCCTTTCTTGCCTTTTCAAAGGGTATTGTCAAGCCTTGGTACATTAATGAACTGAAGGCAATGAAACAGGCTGGACAAAGGCTAGAGCACAAGTGGTGAAATACATGTTGCCAGGCTGACTGGGCATGAGTGAAACATCATAACCGTGCCTACTGTGTGGTGATGAGGGCAGCGAAGAAAGCCCACTTCTCTGCCTCCATTGCATCCTCAGGTAGCCATCCAGTGGAGCTATTTCATATTGTCCAGGGTCTGTTCATCTAGTCCAGAAAATGGTATTTTTTACCCTTCGGAAGCCCACTGTGAATTGTTTGCAAAACACTTTGAGGGTAAAGTTGTTTGCATCCATAGCTATCTTAATATCCCATCCACATTTACTGTAGTCCCCAGTGAGATGTCCAGTGCAATGTCAGCTGCAACATCTTGGGATCAGTTTCACTTGATGCAGCCTGCAACGTGGACAAGGTGCTTGTGACAATGAGGTCAACAATATGTCTTCTCAACCCTTGCCCTTCTTGGCTTATTAAAGCTCGTCGAGAGGGTATTACCAAGAGAATCCAGGGTATGGTCAATGTGTATTTGTGGGAGGAAGTGGTCCAAGCAGCTCAGAAAGAGGCAGTGATCCAATCACAACTGAAAAAGCCCACCCTGGACCCATTGGTTTGTGACAACTACTGCCTGCTTGCAGATACTTCCTTTCTAGGGAGGTGATCAAGAGGGTTGTGTCACAGCAATTGCAGGTACTCTTGGATGAAACATATTATCATGACCTATTCCAATCTGAATTCAGGCCTGCTTATGAATCAGCACTGGCTGTCCTGATGGGTGACCTTTATTGGGAGAACCACAGAGGGAGTGCAACCCTGTTATTCTTACTGGATCTCTCAGCGGCTTTTGATACCTTTGACCATGGTATCCTTCTCAGTCAACTTGCTGAGATGGATATTGGAGGCACTGTTTTACAGTGGTTCCCATCCTATCTCCAGGGTCGCTCTCAGATAATAGGATTGGGTGATTGTCTGTCAGTCCCTGGCAGTTGTGCTGTGGAGTGCTGCCGGGTGTCCCCAATGCTGTTTAACATCTATATGAAGCTGTTGGGAGTTGTCTTTAGGAGATTTGGGATGAGGTGTCAGCAGTACACTGATGATACCCAGTTCTATTAATTGGTAACATCTGAATCAAGGGAGGCTGGGCAACACCTGGACCAGTGCCTGGACTTGGTGGTGGGCTGGATGAGGGCTAAAAAACTGACTCTGAACCCTAGCAAGACAGAGATGCTATGGGTTGGTACTTCCCGAGTCCAGATAATTGGTCAGTTGCTTGCTTTGGATGGGGTTGTATTCCCTCTGAAAGAGCAGGTTCACAGCCTGGGGGTGCTCTTGGATCCATCTCTGTCACTAGAGGCCCAGGTGACCCCAGTGACTAGGAATGCCTTTTACCAGCTTTGGCTGGTAAGATGGCTGTGGCCATTTCTGGACTGGGATAGCCTGACCGCTGTTTTCCATGCACTGGTAACCTCCAGACTGGATTATTGTAATGTGTTCTATGTGGGGCTACCAGTCCGCATCTGTGTTGGAATTGTTTTTTGAGACATTTTAAAATATGTTTTGTCACTTGTTTGCCACCCTGGGCTCCTTCTGGGAGGAAGGACAGGTTAGAAATTAATTCAATAAATAGATATTTCCCTGCTGTTATGCTTGATAAATATTTCCCTAATTTGGCTGCATTTAAACTCAAAATTATGAGTATAATCCAAAATGACAAAACAATTGTTTGTGTTTGCTATATTTTGATACATCAATAAAGGTTTAGAAGCATGCATTTGAGGCCAGGAACAGATGTCCTGTGGTCCTCCAGATACTGATAGATCATAACTCCCATAATCCCTGAGCATCAGTTATGCTGGCTGGATCTGATGGGAGTTGGAGTCCAGCAACATTTGGAGTGACCACAGGTTACCCATTCCTGACAAAGGTTGTGCTTATACAACAGTATCATTTTTGCAGAATACAAATTCATAAGTGAAAAAGAATTTATTAATTTTAGGTGAATTCTCCAATTTATTGCAGCTTAATATGCAATGACAAAAGCCATCTGCTATTATCCAGCTGGCTTTAGTATGTTCTGGCTATTAATTTGTCAAATGCCATTGTTGTTATTCATCTTTATCAAGGATATGTACACTAGAAAATTGCCTCTCAGTTTCCATTTGATAAATGATCAGTTCTGAAACACTCATTTAAAAAATCTCTCCTATGATGAGGCCAAAGAGTGCATTAACATATATTATTTTCATTATGTGTAGAGGATTTATATGCATCTCCTAATGGATCAGCATTCTGAGTTACATATCTAAATTCTGTGGGTAGAAGAAAATCTGCCATTTTAAAGATGGAAACAGCTTTTGCCAATTGCTTCCAAAAATAATGGCTTTTAAGAATATTGTTTAGCTTTACTGATGACAAAGCTAAGTCCTTCTTAAGATGGTTTTTATGGCAGCATGTACTCATCTAGTAATCTAGTTCATCAATTATCTGATAGTAATAGAAACATTGAAGAGTATTGTGGCACTTTACAGACTAGTGTTTATTGTGGCACAAACATTCATAGACTAGAGTGCCCTTCATCAAATGTCCACGAAAGCTGATGCCACAATAAGTCTAGAAAGTGCCAAAATAGATACGTTAAATGCTGTAAGACTCTTCGTTGTTTTTGTCACAGTACACCAACACGGTTACCCTCTAAATATATAAAGCTGCTTTATATCGAGTCAGGTCATTGTTTACTATTCCCTACTATTATAACCCACCACAACAAAAACAGATTAAAAAAATAAAATTAAAATTAGCCCCACTGATTAATCAACTAAAGCATTTATTGATTTGATTAAAGTCTGCTGTCCTACTTGCTCTGTTGCACAGTACAGAAACAATAATGAACTAATATTACTTATTCACCAATAGGCAAAAAACCTTGTGGTTTAAGAACGTACCTCTAGTCCACAGATCTTTCTATCAAACTTTAAAAAGCAGGGAAATTGGGAAGCTATAAGTGAATGCACCAGGGGAGCAGGAGACCTGACCTCCTCTCTGAGATACTGTACTGCCCTGCAAATTTGTCAAAATGCAAACACAATTTGGGTTGGTCTTTCACTTGCTGTGTAGCTTGGAAGAATTGGGTAACATGTGCCTCTGAGCATATGGTGAGTGGTGGCAATACCTGCCATCTCCAAAGGAGAATTACATTTTTGTATGTTTGTTGGTGTTCTTCTTACTTTTCATTCCTGTGTTACTATTGTTTCAACAGAGATTCTAATCCAGAAAAATTTATTTCTCCCTTTATTCATCCTAGAAACCTGTGTCAAAGCCTTTTTTATTGGTCAGTGTCATGTGATGGTAAAGACAGCCTTTTGTGTTTCAAATTGGAGGTTATGTTCTATTTCTATTTTGGGTGCATTAACAGTTGAATCTGAAACTGCAGTTTGATGTAAAATCAGACTGATTACAATACTCTAGCTGTTGGAAAAAACTACCCAAGATGCATGTTTTCAGCCTGCTATGTTTAAACCACTTCGTTAAGGTAAAATGTGCATTAAAATACATATGTTAGTGAACATAACATAGAAAATGCATTATATTAAGGAAAATATAAATATTAGGGAAAATATACTTTGCAAAAATGTATATATTAGGCAAAATTGTGTACAAACATTTAGGATAAATTTGCACTAAAATGCTGAATGATGAATTTCATGAGCACTTTTTTTTAAAAAAAATCACAAACTGATGTGGAAATGCACAGAACTGAACTTAAGAGGGGGAAAATGAGAAAGCGAGAGAAACTTGATTTCATAAATCTGAAAGCTAGTCGTTAAATTGCACCTCAGCAATAGGAACTAGCTTCCTCAGATAACACATATCAGTAGCCAAATAAAGGTGGTGGGCGCTATGACCAATGAATGCTGTCTGTCCACAGTCCCTGCCACCTTCAAAGTAACCCCCCTCCCACCCCAGATGGAGGAAAAGGAGCTAAGAATCTCTGCTACGTATAAAATAGAAATCTGGGTATTGTTTGGAGTGAAGTTACATAAAGAAAAACTGTACAGATCATTGGGAAACCCTTGCCAAACATTGTACTGAAACCCTTTACATGTCTTTCACATTTAATCTTTAAGAAGAGTCAGTACTTACATTATCATTGATTCCTTTGTTGTCCTCATATTTTGTCTCTATGTGAATGGAGAATTTAGGCAAAAATGAACACTGCAAAGAAAAAAATAAAACTTATCAGAACTGCAGCCATTTATAACTTCAATCATATATCCATTACAATCCATCCATCCATTGAGCTGGGGGTTGGACTTGATGATCTGATAGGCCCCTTCCAACTTTATGATGATTCTATAACTTTATTTAGTGTACGACAGAAATCAATTCACCAGCCTCCATCCTGAGTATCAAGAGAAACTGAGTTTTTGGACCAACACTTTCAGAATCCTTTGGAAAGGGTGTTTCAGAAAGGGCAAGAAGAAACAGAATAATCAAGGCTAGAAAAACCATTCATGTTCCTAGATACCTGAAGAGTCAGCTTTACACTTTTTAGGTGCAAACCCATTGTTATCATTATGTCACATTCTTGCACTCAATCGCCTCAAAGCGACTTGCACGGGAAACATAAAAAAGACATCAAAAGGCTGGATAATTTTTTTAATCCATTAGTGCCAGCAAATTCCATTTCTACCTAGAATTTTTCAGCCCAGAGGATGATGCCACAGCAGACAAGCATTTTCCCAACCCTTGCTGGGCAGACAGACACTTATAGATGCTGGAATGGAAGCATCTGTGATTCATTTCTTGGGAAGTGTAGGCAAGCATTAAGAAAGAAAGAGCAGATCAGGAGAGTAGGAGTAGCAGGAATAAGGGGGAAGCTCTCCTCCAGGTGACCTGTTTATTCAGAATTTATCCTGATTTGTACCGAGTTTATGTTGCAGTTAAAATTATTTATGAGGCGGTTATATGACAATGAATATATAACAAAGAACATTCATTTTACATTCATCCTTATTTGCTTGTGAGGTATTTACACATCTTTCCATAAATCATTCATTCAACCCAACTTTTCAATGCATTTCTACTTCACTTTCCAAACTGCAAAAAGTCCATTAATTTTTGTTGTTGTGCTTTAATCCACTTTAATTGCACAAAACTAAGGTTTAATTGTACGCTTGAATTCCTCATGCACAATACTGGCAGTCTGGAGGCACCCAAAGGGAAATGTTCATCTTCTCCTAGCCTACTACTCTACTCAAAATCACAGCCAAATGATTTTTCTTGCTATATAGTTCCAAAGACGTGTTTGGAGAGGCTTTTGCATTAATCTAAACTTCTTCTTCTTCTTTTAGCAAGTAGCTTGCAGCTTTATGCTCAACAAACAAGAATGAGCTGAGACATTCCCCTTATAGATTGCAAATAGAATAAAGTGGTAGAGCACTTGACTGTCACGCAGATGGTTTGTATGTCATCTCCAATAAAAAAGGGGGGAACCATGGGAAAGCAGCAGTGATGTGAAAGACCATCTGCCAGAGATCCTGGAGGGCTACAGCCAGTTACAGTGCACAATCCTGGGTTAGAAGGCCAAATAGCCTTCTTAGGCATGGGGCAACTTGCCCCATGTTCCAGGGAGCATTAATAATTATGTTTTTGCATGGCCTTTATTCTTCAAAGACCTAAAAAGAAAATTAAAACCTTCTGAACCCTAATGTGCAAAATGTGTGTACAATCCATGGTATTTGATGCCCTGAAGAAGAGAAATTGGGGGGGGGGATGTTGCTTAACCAAGAGGTTGCAGCTGTGTTTAGCACATACAATGAGGTCATAATCATTTTGAAGAGTAAAGCTAACAATTCTTGTTTAAAAAAAGAGCAATGGAAACATTTAGAACTATGTAAAAGGCATCCACATTTGATAACTGTGAATCACAGTCTGAAAATACTTAAGCTTCTGGCACTGACTGTTGGAAGAGCAGATCGTCCCGGGGGCCATCTATACAGTATGCCACACTTTTTAACACTGCCCCTTCGTTGCAACAATTTGGTCCATTTTAATCATCAGTGGTCACCCTTCTTTTACCTCAGTTTTACTACACCCTCTTCTTTATGAGCTGATCCTCATCAGATTTCAACAGTATTGTTCTGAATCCAGATTTCGCTACAAATCACAGAATGTGTTTTGAGATTCATCACATGCACTCAGTAATTGACATCGTGCTTTGGCAGAGCTAGGAAATTGTCGATGCATCACGCAGAGTGCTTCATTTATTACAGACATTTTCCTTTAAGTGACAGCATATTCACGTATGTGAGAATAAAAATCAGATGCAAGATATAAATGCAGGGAATTATGTTTGCAAATGTATTGCATTTTAAGACATCGTTCTTTCTTGCCCCACCTCCCCCAAGCATATGTTCCTTCCAGAACAAATCTGGCAGTTTATGGGTACACATGGCACAAACAGGAATACACAGGGTGAATGTTCTAATTTCCCATTTCAACATCTCTAGGGGTTGCCAGGTGCTTCTTTTTTTAAAACAAGGAAATCCTCTGACACCATAAAATCTTAATGGATTTTAAAAGTTACATTTATGCAGGAAACAGCTAGCTTTTCAATTGATCACAAGCTCCAGTCTACTAAATTATTGGGAAAACTAGATGCAATATCCATTAAATGCTAACCAATTCCTTTAAGGTAGTGTTTCTTTTGAACTTTCTCCTGCTTCTGAGCTCACTCTAATTTGAACCTGCTGTATCTCAAAACCAGTACTCCATCTGTTTCTCAGGTAAGTGTGTAGAGGTTCTTGTGCAGTATCTGTGGACGGGGGTACTTCTCCATCAGCACTAGCCTTAGAAGCGGAAAAGAACATACCTGACACCCTCTTCCAGCCACAGATAGAAAATTATCATTGGAACAAAGCAACAGCTTTTCTAGAGATTCCTACTTACCAAATCAGGCTGGCATGATAGGATACTGGAGATGCAGGCATCCTCACAAATATGATGTGCAGAGCAAGACATTTTTTTTTTTGCAATATTGCGAAAGATAAGATGGCACTCCCCCTATTCCACATACAGAAACTGAATGGGCTGACAGCTGCATCTTAAAGGTAAAGGTAAAGGTGTCCCCGCACTTGTAGTGCGAGTCGTTTCCGACTCTTAGGGTGACATCTTGCGACGTTTACTAGGCAGACCGTATATATGGGGTGGGATTGCCAGTTGCTTCCCTGGCCTTTCTTTACCCCCCAGCATATGCCGGGTACTCATTTTACCGACCACGGATGGATGGAAGACTGAGTGGACCTCGACCCCTTTTACCGGAGATTCGACTTCCTCCTTCTGTTGGAATCGAACTCCGGCAGTGAGCAGAGCTTCGGCTGCGTTACCGCCACTTACCACTCTGCGCCATGGAGGATCTTCGCTGCATCTTACTTCATTCAATACTGGTGACAGAGCAACACCCTCCACTGCATCCAAGGGCAGCAGACTACCTTAGGGGACACAGGGTAGGCTCCATGCCACTTACAGCTGTGCCCTTGACTTAGCTGCCCTTCCCCACCCACAGCACCTGCTGGTTGAGGCAGCTGCCTCTCTTTGTCTATTGGTAGGGCTGGCCCTGAGTTAGGGGGCATTCAACCCACTCAAACCTGGGGGAAAGAAAGGAAAGAGATTCCTGCTTTGGGATCCTATATTTCACTGGAACTTTGCACCCCTTCTTCAGTGGTCATATTTGAAGAACCAAGGAACATTTTAGTGAGTTCGGACCTATGATACCCAAATCTAGATTGTATTGGGAGGATTCAACTACATTAAGATTTCTCTGCAAAGGCAATGAGATATGTTTCTACTGTCCCTATTTACCAAGGGCAACCCCATCACTAAAACTTGTCCCTGGTCAAACGCTGGCTTAGATCCTAACAAAAGTTCCACTCTGAGAGTGTCCTGCGAGTGGAGTTCCACTAATGCCAGGGTGACTGGCCTGTGGCCCTCCAGATGTTGTTGGACTACAACTCTCATCATCCCTGACATTGGCCATGTTGGATGGGGCTGATGGGAGTTGGGAGTCCAACATCAGGTTGGAATGATGGGATACTGGGGATGCAGACGCCCTGACAAATCTGATGGACAGGGCAAGATGTTTTGTTGCCGATCACCTCTTTCCCCTATAGGCCCTTTGAAAATCTGCTCTGGGGGGCAGGCAGACTGTCTGGAGCAATATCAGAGGGAGTGCAGAGGAAGGGGAGACTGGCAAAGAATGCAGCTCCACCCCGATTCCAGCAGAAGCCTCCTGAATCCCAGGTGCCCTCTGCAAAAGGAAGGAGCCCTTCTGTTTGTGGAAGGCTAGTTTGGATCCAAGCCATTTTGATTACCCCCCCCCTTTTAAAATATGCCATTTTTGCATAAATGCTCTCTAGAATTCAAGTTTCAGTCCCCATTCAGATCTCTCATTAAATCTCCAAGTGGAGGGGGGGGAATGTTTCTTGAGCCTAGTGGCACTTGAATGTAACAACATGAACATGGACACATAATGCCAGCTCAGTGTTTGTATTCTACTCCATAGACGATACACACATAGCTTAACACAGAGCAGGTAGAAAAGAGCTTTCAGCAACGCATCCTCGATGAAGGACTGTAGCTCAATGGCAGAACATCTGCTTTGCATGCAGAAGGTCTTGGGTCCAATCCCTGGCATCTCCAGGCAGGGCTGGGAATGTCCCCTGCTTGAAATCCTGGGGAGCCACTGCCAGTCAGTGTAGACAATACTGAACTAGATGGACCAATGGTCTGATTTGACGGGACTGCCTTCCAGTTGATCCCGACTTACGGCAACCCTATGAATAGGGTTTTCATGGAAAGCGGTATTCAGAGGGGGTTTACCATTGCCTTCCTCTGAGGCTGAGAGGCAGTGACTGGCCCAAGGTCACCCAGTGAACTTCACGGCTGTGTGGGGATTCGAACCCTGGTCTCCCAGTTCGTAGTCCACCTCCTTAACCACTACACCACACTGGCTCTCAGATACAATAAGAGATTGCTAAATAGTGTGAAAAGGATGCTACTGAAGGGTTAAGTATCATGGGCCAAGGCTGCCCTATACAGGCTTATTCCAGGCCACCGAAAGCTAGACCAAACCGGAAGGTTGCTGCATAATGCCCATGGCTTGGGCAGATCTAAGCCACTCTTACCATTATGGAGCAGGTACCAGGAATGGTTCTCTATGGTTTCTTATTGTATTGGGGGGGTTATACTATCTGAGAGAGGCTCTTACAAAGGAGTTTGGGCTGATCATGAGACCACAAAAGGGAAATAAAGTTGGTAGTGGTCACTGAAGCACATAGAGCCCAAGCCATTTTCAACAGAAAGCTGAAACACAAGAGAAACAGCCTCTGTCTTCTAATCCTGCTACTTAAAAAAATGGAAATGGACTGCCTTCAAGTCGATCCTGTCTTATGGCTACCCCATGAATAGGGATTTCATGGTAAGCGGTATTCAGAGGGGGCTTACCCATTGCCTCCCTCTGAGGCTAGTCCTCCCCAGCTGGCTAGCTCAGCTTGCCACAGCTGCACAAGCCAGCCCCTTCCTTGTCTGCAGCTGCCAGGTGGAGGGCAACTGGGCTGCTTGGAACTATGCAGCTTGTCCACAACTGCACAGGTGGCAGGGCACGTAACCCCTGAGCCACTCCCTGTGGGGGGGATCTTTAGCTGGCCCTTTACACCCAGGAGACACGAGAGGGGATTTGAATTCACAGACTGTGGATTCCCAGCCAGGCTCTCCTCCCCACTCAGCTATACCAGCACTTCTGACTTGACATAAGGCAGCAGCTTCCTATGGGCACTCAGGCAGAGGACAAGGGTGTTACAAGAAGACAAGAGTGTCCTTATTTTTATCTGAGAGTGTCGGAGGGTACAGAATTACAGCGGAAGATAACTAGTTAAACTGCCATGACGTCTTAGTGTGTAGTGTTCCCTGGATGGAAGGAGAAGAGAAAACAGCATATGGAAAACACAGAACCATAGTTAGATTTTCAATTCACTACAGACACTCTATTTAAAAAATAAATTAATTAAAGGCTATTTTTAGCATCATGATTGATTAGTGTTGCCATAGCAATAAGAAGCAACTGCAAGAACAGGGTATAATATAAGTATGCCAAGACACATGCCAAATAATTAAGGGCACAGAATACAAAACACATGGCATTTTTCAGTCAGCCAATGAGTGTCGGCTATAACAGCAATCTTTCCACAGCAATTGCATTTGAAGTGGATGAAGAGATTACAATGTTCTGAAATAAAAATATTGGAGATTAAACCAGATAATAATGTTTTTCTACTCTTCCACCTAAGTAGAACCTGTGGTTCCCAACCAAAGAAAACAATGTTTCATTTAGTTTCAACGTCCAGTGGGAACCTTTTACAGAAAATCTAAACAGATGCTAAGATGTCCCTCATTGCTCTGCCCTTTAGAAACACTAATTCGGAATCACTGGAGATTATTTCAGGCCTATTACAAACTAAATCCAGCTCTTTTCCAGAGTAGGAAAGGAACATTAATATAGACTGTCCAGAATTGCTTCCATCCTAGCTGTTTTCTCCAAAATTGACAAAATAAATTTACTTGGTTTTTTAATGGAAAATCTGTGGCAGCATTTATCTGTCCCATGTGGACTGGCAAAGTGCTACTGAGGCTTTTCAGGAGTACTGTCCCTTTAAATAGTAGCTTTGTTCCCCTCTCTCTCTTTAAAAGTAGCTTATGTTCCTGCAATCATTTGCCTCTTATTCACTTGTGTGATGCCAATCATTTATGCCCTGAACTACCATGTCTATCAGTTAGAATTACTACATCTATTAGTTAACACTGCAGGAAATTCAAGCCAGGTTTCAAACACCATGAATCATGCTCTTTTTCATCTTGAGTCTCAAGTGATCTAGAGGAGTTGATCCTGCTCACTGCAAGGCATGCTAAACACTTTCAGTTTAGGCAACTCAGTTTTCCACAGGGATGGAAATCATTAGGCCACCCTTCTCTGTTTCCAGGCTGTTCCTCCCAATTGCTTCCTTGCACCTGTAGTATCTGTCTTCTGTTTGGATCTCTGGGCTATCTTATCCTGTTGTGCTCTTTAACCATAGGATTGGTGGTATTGGCTTTAACTATTTGCTTGGGCTACATGAATCCATCTTGGTCCAAGCAGTTTGCTCCTATCTGCCTGCAGCCTCTATATAGCTTAGAACCTCTAATCCTGACAACAGTGATGAATAATTTGATCTCAAATATGCAAAATCTTCAAGGTTTAATGGTTGACCTTCAAAGCTGTGGCATCTCAATAACTGCTTGTTATATTCATTTTCATTAAGTTAAATAAATGAAAAAAACCTGTCCAGCTTTCTGCCAACTCACACACTTCTGGAATGTAGTTTCATTGAGCTGAAGGTGTTTTAGTGCCATTGTCACTGTCAGATGGAACCAAGTCTATCTGCAAGAGAAGGAGGCAGCCACTGCTGCTGCTGGTGCTGGGGAGGATGTTTGCTACGACTGCCTGTGGCATGTTGAGAGGGCCTCATATTTATTGATTTGTTTTAGAAAATTTCTACCCCCACCTCCAAAATGTCCCCCAAAGAGGCTTCTGGATTACATGTAGTAATATAGAAATAAAAATAATGGGGGAGGGAGGGAGGAAGAGAGAGATAGGTACAATATTATCAAAAAACATAAAAACAGTAGCATGAAAAGTGCATTAAACAACTGGGCCAGTTAAAAAATGCATCACCCTAGCAGGAGGCTAAAACAGATTAAAGGCGCAGTGGAATAAAAAAGTATTTTCTGCCTTCCTTAAGCTTCAAGAGAAAGAAGCTAACGAAGCTTCCTGCAGGATGGAGCTCCACCATCTAAATGCTGCTACTGAGAAGGACCACCAAGCAACCCTCTGAAGAAGGCAAAACATGGAGCAGAGGCCCAGATGTTGAATGAGGTGCAAAAGCAGATTTAAGAGGGAGGAAGTGGTTCTTCAGATAAGTTGAGACCATGACTTTTAGGGTTTTAAAGGTGTCCTGAAGTGTGTCCTGAAACAACTTGGAGGGCAGTCCAAATGTAAAATAACTGGTGTGATATGTTCTGAAAAGCGAATGCAATAAACTACTCTTCAGACACTTCAAGGGCAACCCCATGTGGAGTGCATTGCAGCAATCTAATATGGATACAATCAGGGTGTAAATGACAGTGGCCAGATCTGCATCATCTAGCAAAGGGCCCAGGTGGTGCACAAGCTCAAGCTGAGAAAACGCATGACTGGCCACAGCCATCACTTTGTCCTCAAGTAAAGTCGAGGAGCAAGAGCTCTCCAAATGGCAGGCTTGATCATTCATGGGGAATGCAACCCAATCCAGTACTGCCCATATCCATTCTCCTACTGACCAAAATAACTTCTGTTTTGCCAGGATTAAGCCTCAGCTCATTAGCCTACATCCAGTTCATCACTGTACCCATACAATGGTTCAGAAGGCCCACAGCTTCCTTAGCATTAGAAGAAAGAAAGCTGATTATCTCTAGATGAACTCCCCCAACAATTTAATTAAGATATCAAACAGCATTGGGGACAAGATAGAACTCTGCAGGACTCCATTAGTCAGGTGTAGCCAATGTCATGCCCTCTTGCTGGATTACAACTCCTATCAGCTGCAGCCAGCATGACCAATGGTCAGGGATGATGGGAGAAGGAATCCAACATCTTGAGGGCACCACGTTGGCTAAATCTGCAATAAGTCATTACTCAGGATTGGGACCTACTCCCCAGGTAAGACTGGAGCCATTGTAAAAGGGGGCTCAAGCTGCCCCAGAAGAATGCCATGGCCAATGGCACTGAAAGCTACAGAAAGGTCCAACATAACCAATAGGGTCATATTTCCTCTGTCCAGTTCCTGGTGTTGATCACTCACCAAGGCAACCAAAGCCATTTCAGTCACAAAAATGTGCCTGAACCCAGATTGGAAAGGCTCCAAGAAAAGACAGCAGAGATGGCGCCTGTCTAATATTTAAGGGGAGGGAATTCCACAGGGTAGGTGCCGCTACACTAAAGGTCTGTTTCCTATATTGTGCAGAATGAACCTCCTGATAAAATGGTATCTGCAGGAGGCCCTCACCTGCAGAGCGCAGTGATAGACTGGGTATATAAGGGGTAAACCAATATTTCAGGTATCCTGGTCCCGAGCTGTATAGGGCTTTGTACACCAAAACTAGAACCTTGAACTTGGCTTGGTAGCAAATGGGCAGCCAGTGCAATTCTTTCAGCAGCGGGGTGACATGTTGGCAATACCCTGCCCCAGTGACCAGTCTTGCCGCTGCATTTTGTACCAGCTGCAGCTTCCGGACCAACCTCAAGGGCAGTCCCACATACAGCGCATTACAGTAATCCAGCCTGGAGGTTACCAGTGCGTGGACAACAGTGGTCAGGCTATCCCAGTCCAGAAACAGCCGCAGCAGTCTTATCAGCCGAAGCTGGTAAAAGGCCCTCCTAGCCACAGAGGTCACCTGGGCCTCTAGCAACAAAGATGGATCCAGGAGCACCCCAAGACTATGGACCTGCTCTGTCAGAGGGAGCACAACCCCATCCACAGCAGGCAACTGACCAATTATCCGAACTCGGGAATCACCAATCCACAGCACCTCTGTCTTGCTAGGATTCAGACTCAGTTTACTCGCCCTCATCCAGCCCACCACCAAGTCCAGGCAGCGGTCAAGGGCTTGCACGGCCTCTCCTGATTCAGATGTTATGGAGAAATAGAGCTGGGTATCGTCAGCATACTGCTGACACCTCGCCCCAAATCTCCTGCCTGCTCCCAAGGGCTTCATATAGACGTTAAACAGCATGGGGGACAAGATGGTACCCTGCGGCACCCCACAGCACAACTGCCAGGGGGCCGAAAGACAGTCACCCAATGCTATTCTCTGAGAGCGACCTTGGAGATAGAATCGGAAGCACTGTAAAACAGTCCCTCCAATACCCAGCTCACCAAGTCGGGCCAGAAGGATACCATGGTCAATGGTATCAAAAGCCGCTGAGAGATCAAGTAAGAATAACAGGGTCGCACTCCCCCTGTCCTTTTCCCGATAAAGGTCATCCATCAGGGCAACCAAAGCAGATTCAGTCCCATAACCAGGCCTGAACCCGGACTGCGATGAGTCAAGATAATCTGTTTCATCCAAGTGTACTTGCAATTGCTGCGCCACAACCCTCTCAAGCACCTTCCCTAAAAAGGGGGTATTTGCAACTGGTCAGTAGTTGTCACAGACCAATGGGACCAGGGTGGGCTTTTTCAGGAGTGGTTGGATCACCATCTCTTTCACGGTGCCTGGAACCACTACCCCCCGCAATTATGCGTTGACCACACTCTGGAGCCACTCGGTCAAACCCCATCGGCAAGCTTTAATAAGCCAAGAAGGGCAAAGGTCGAGAGGACACATTGCTGGGCGTATCATCGCAAGTACTTTGGCTACGTCATCAGGCCGCATCAACTAAAACTGTAATTTTACACCTCCTTCATCTTGGTCCAATCCTGCTTTCCGTATATAAGCCCCATTTCCCCACAATTCCTAGTTTTTCTCTGTTCCCTACTTTTGCATTCCAGTCCCCCATGATTATCAGAACATCTTGTTTTGGTGTGTGATCAACTTCCTCCTGTACTTCTGCGTAAAATCTCTCCAATTCTTCTTCTGCGTTTGCCGTTGGAGTGTAAACTTGGATGATGGTTATGGTAATAGGTTTCCCGTTTAATCTCATTGATCCCATTTGCTCAGACCTTGCGTTGTAGCTCCTAATTGCTTTTGCTACATAACTTCTCACTATTAAAGCAATCCTGTTACTTCTTGATTTCTCATTTCCTGCATAAAATATTTTGTAGTTGTCTGATTTAAAATGCCCCATTCCTGTCTATTTTAATTCACTCACGCCAAGTATTCTAATGTTGATATGTTCCATTTATTGTTTGACAATTTCTAACTTTCCCTGGTTCATGCTTCTCATATTGCATATTCCTATTGTGTGCGTCGTACAACTCTGGACTCTCCTTTTGCATCTGTGCGCATCAGCCTCTGGGCTTCCTTTTGGCTTTGACCCAGCTGCATCATTACTCACAGCACTACTCGTACTTGTCCCAGTAGCTTGGTAAGTGCCTTCTGACCTGGGGGTCTCATCTTCCAGCACTATCTCGTGTTGCATGGTAGCTTGGTGGCCTGATTTTGTAGGCAGTGAGTAAAATAGACGGGGAAAGGATCTAGGAAAATGTTGAAATCACTGGTATTTTGCTTGCCAGTTGGAAGCTACGAATGATAAGGAAAGTCTTCGCTTCTCAGAGCTGATTATCTCATACTGAAGCTGCATTAATGAGAATGGGATTACCATGACTGATGGTACTTTCCCACCATTTCCCCTCAATTTGAGGTGTTAAACAAGTGGCATGTACTTGTGCCACTCCTATTCTAATGTTTCATTCATGATATTGTTTTGGAATTAGATGGCGACAAGTGTGTCTACCTGCTAAAGTGTGGAAACAACTTTCTCTTCTACTCTAGGCCAACAGCATGATTGTCTTTCCCATACTCGTTTCAAGCCAGCTTGCTATTCTCTCATATGTGGGACTGCAGAGAGACCACAAACAGGTTTCTTACCTGTAACTGTGGCTCAGTGTGGGGCCATCAGTCATAGAAGCCACTCTCCATATTGTTGTGGCCTGCTCTCCTTCTTATTGTTTCTTATTTATCTGCTGCGGCAGACCATTAGGAACCAACTGGGAAGGCAGGAGCCACAATCCTTTGGGTGTGCTCCTTGAGAGCAAGGTGGGCTTCCCAGCACAACTTTTTATTACATATCTCTGGAAGATTCCAAACTTTGCTTTGCATAGGCACAGAATCCATATTAGGATGTTAGGCCTGCATAACCAGAAGTGGCACATGGACCACTAATTTGGCTTCTGTTGTGGTATTTATTGGAGTCTTAAGTTGCAACACTATTTTTACTGTGAAGAGGGAAAAACCCTCAGCCACATTGTCAGAATGGTAACCACCATGAGAAGTATTCAGATTTTGACACAATCCCCAAAACATTGCCCAGTTGTGGGAGAGATGAATGGCACCTTGGGACTTCACCCACTTTTATTTCCTTTGGAGTGTCTGACTATTTGCAACACCTTTTATATACTCTATAGAAATACTTGTGCCTTTACCCCACAGGTGTCATATGATGACTTTGCTACTAAATTATTATATAGCTAGTTCTGAGACAAGGAACATCTCTAATGCATCAGAAACAACTCATACCATTTGCATTCAATACAGTATTAATGTGCAGTTAAGCAGGGACAGAAGCAACAGCAAAAGTGATCTACGTGTCTTCTTTTAAAGTCCAGAAAACGTATTAAACCACTTTCAATGTATCTAGCTGCTTTATACTGAGTCAGGCTATTAGTCCATCTATCTCAGTATTGGCTACTCTAAGGTTGTTCTCCAGTCTTGCTGCCTGAGACTGTGTAATTGGAAATGCCAGGGACTGAAATGGAAACCATGAAAAGTGTGTTTTCTTTGGCCCAAATAACTTTTTTTGAAGCTCTGATCTGCTTTTGATTCTGGTCAGATTGGTAACCTGTTCCTACTATCTTTGAAATGGGGGGAAGTGAGCACAGCTGCCTGCCCATATGGTTCACCCCAGGATTGAGGACAGAGGACTGTGTTATCTTCTATATTAACCATCTGCAATTGATTGGATTTTGGCAGTAATCAGAATATATTTTCTGCTCAGCATGAATAATGATAGTAATGAAAAAGGAAGGTTTAAAAGGAATTGAGTTAGCTAGCTTTTGGCTATTGTTTAGTTTGCAGGCTAAAAACCTCTCTCTTGGCTTTGTTGTAGTGTAACCTCAGTATAGGGTTGCTATATCAGAAGCATCCAAACACTGAGATTTCAGGGGCAGGCCCTCGTGATGTCATGGGGTAGGCCCTAGTGATGTCATGGGGACAAGCCCTAGTGATGTCATTAAACATGATACATTAAGCATCAGACACAGCTGCTTGGAGCATACAATTCAAACAAAAACAGTTCTCTGATTGGAAATGCTGAAAGATGGTGTTCCCAGGTCTAGTTGAAGTGACAGAACCATTCCTTCTCACCTGCTTAAGGAGCCTAAGTAGGGAATATTTAATCTAGCCTATTTGCTTCTGGCAAGAAGGGTTTGAGTGCCCTCAGGCCAGGCCAGTCACCAGAAGGCCATTGTAGGAAGAAATGTTGTGGAAATGTTAAATGGGAGCACTCAGGAGTAAAGATGGATGCTCCTGAAAGCTGCAATAATAAACACACTTATTAAGGGACTAAGCCCCATAGAACTCAATAGGACTTACCTGTGCATAGATGTGGTTTGGATTGTGCTGTTGGTAAAGCTTTACTAGGGATCTTCTGCAAAGATATCCATATCCAAGCAGGGTTGGCAAACCCCCTGCCTGGAATGCTCTGCCCCTGCCTTTTAACATGGCACCCGGGTCATTTGGTACCGTCTAGCTCAGTGCTGATGACATGGACTAGCATTGGCTCTCCAGGATTCCAGGCAATAGTCCTTTCCAGATATTGAATTTTCAACCTTTGCATGCAAAGCATGTGCCCTACCACTGAGCTGCAGCCCTTCCTGTTTAAAAAAGTATATTTTAACATTGTTCTTTTCAATTCACTAATGAATGCACCCCCCTCTAGGATGCACACCTTAACGTGGTGAGAGGGTTTGAGAGTGTTGAAGAAGCTGAGAGCAAAGAGGCTAGACTAGCAGGGGCACCCAAGGTGGAATGGTCAAAGCTAAGACACCAGACTAAAATGCATCCAAACTCAGAGGAAGGCAATGGTAAACCACCTCTGAATACCTCTTACCACGAAAACCCTATGAACAGAGTATCCAAAATGCAACATGAGATAGTGCTGAAAGATGAGACCCCCAAATCAGAAGGCACTCACTGAGCTACTGCGGAAGAACAAAAGACAAGTACGAGTAGCGCTGTGACTAATGACACAGCTGGGTCAAAGCCGAAAGGAAGCCCAGAGGCTGATGCGCACAGATGCGAAAGGAGAGTCCGGAGTTGTAGGACGCAAACAATAGGAACATGGAAT
Organism: Rhineura floridana; assembly: GCF_030035675.1. Taxonomy (NCBI): domain Eukaryota; kingdom Metazoa; phylum Chordata; class Lepidosauria; order Squamata; family Rhineuridae; genus Rhineura; species Rhineura floridana. Next base: position 42,122,058 of record NC_084482.1, read on the forward strand.
GTGAGAAGCATGAACCAGGGAAAGTTAGAAATTGTGAAGCAAGAAATGGAACGTATCAACATTACAATACTTGGCATGAGTGAATTAAAATGGACGGGAGTGGGCCATTTTCAATCAGGCAACTACAAAATATTTTATGCAGGAAATGAGAAATCAAGAAGTAATGGGATTGCTTTAATAGTGAGAAGTTATGTAGCAAAAGCAATTAGGAGCTACAACGCAAGGTCTGAGCGGATAGGAGCAATGAGATTAAACGGGAAACCTATTAACATAACCATCACCCAAGTTTACACTCCAACAGCAAACGCAGAAGAAGAATTGGAGAGATTTTACGCAGAAGTACAGGAGGAAGTTGATCACACACCAAAACAAGATGTTCTGATAATCATGGGGGACTGGAATGCAAAAGTAGGGAACAGAGAAGAACTAGGAATTGTGGGGAAATGGGGCTTAGGAGACAGAAATGAAGCAGGAGACTTACTGAATTCTGTGAAGCCAATAATTTGTTTATTGCAAACACATTTTTTGAGCACCCGAAAAGACGACTGTACACGTGGACATCACCAAATGGTCAATAAAGGAATAAAATTGATTATATAATTGGTAGCAGAAGATGGAGAAGTTCTATACCTTTTGTGAAAACAAGACCAGGAGCAGACTGCGGTACAGATCATGAACTGCTCGTATCAAAAATCAGAGTAAAGCTAAAGAACAACAAAGCAATCATAATACCAAAATACATTTAAATAACATCCTAGAAGAATATAAAGATCAAATAAGGAGCATATTTGAGGCTTTAAATTTAGTTGACAGAGAACCAGAAAAACTATGGACTGAAGTCAGAGACATTATCAGGGAAGAAGGCAAAAAGACAATACGTCTAGTTAAAAAGAGAGAAAGACTTTAATGGATGACTGAAGAAACTCTTAAAATGGTTAAAGAGAGAAGGAAAGCAAAAGCAAAGGGAGACAGAAACACAGTCAGAACCCTGAATGCAACCATACAGTGACTAGTATGTAGGGACAAAGAGACTATTACAATAGTTATTGTATAGCAATAGAAAAGGACAACAAAAAGGGAAGAACAAGAGCCCTATTCCGAAAGATTAGAGAAATGAAACGGAAATTTAAACCAAGAGTAGGAATGTTGAATAATCAACAGGGGAACAAACCGACTGACCGAGATGAAATAAAAGGAAGATGGAAGCAATATACAGAAGAACTGTATAAAAGAGATGCCAGGATGACAGATTCATTCAAAGAGGAACCGTATGATGAAGAACCAGAAATTTTAGAATGTGAGGTGAAAGCTGCTCTTCAAATACTTGGAAGAAACAAATCACCAGGAACAGATGGCATACCAATAGGGTTGCTACAAGCTACTGAGACTGAATCTGTCCAAATTTTGACAAAGATCTCTCAAGAAATATGGAAAAATAAACAATGGCCCACAGACTGGAAGCGTTCAATATATATTCCAATTCTAAAGAAAGAGGATCCCAGGGAATGCAGTAATTATCGAACTATTGCCTTAATATCCCATGCAAGTAAATTAATGCTCAAGATTCTACAACAAAGGCTCTTACCATATATGGAGTGAGAAATGCCAGACATCTAAGCTGGATTTAGAAAGGGAAGAGGCACCAGAGATCATATCACAAACATACGTTGGATAATGGAACGGAGCAAGGAATTTCAGAAGAAAATCACCTTGTGCTTTATAGATTACAGCAAAGCCTTTGACTGTGTAGATCATGAAAAACTATGGAATGCTTTAAAAGAAATGGGGGTGCCACAGCATCTGATTGTCTTGATGCACAACCTATACTCTGGACAAGAGGCTACTGTAAGGATAGAATATGGAGAAACCGATTGGTTCCCAATCGGAAAGGATGTGAGACAGGGGTGTATTTTATCACCCTATTTATTTAATCTATACACAGATCATATGGAAAGCAGGATTGGACCAAGATGAAGGAGGTGTGAAAATTGGAGGGAGAAATATCAATAATTTAAGATATGCAGACGATACTATACTACTAGCAGAAACCAGTAATGATTTGAAACGAATGCTGATGAAAGTTAAAGAGGAAAGCTCAAAAGCAGGACTAGAGCTGCATGTCAAAAAGACTAAATGACAACAGAAGATTTATGTAGCTTTAAAGTTGACAATGAGGACACTGAACTTGTCAAGGATTATCAATTCCCTAGCACAGTCATTAACCAAAATGGAGACAATAGTGATGAAATCAGAAGAAGGTTAGGACTGGGGAGGGCAGCTATGAGAGAACTAGAAAAGGTCCTCAAACGCAAAGATGTATCAATGAACACTAAAGTCAGGATCATTCAGACCATGGTATTCCCGATCTCTATATATGGATGTGAAAGTTGGACAGTGAAAAAAGCAGATAAGAGAAAAATCAACTCATTTGAAATGTGGTATTGGAGGAGAGCTTTGCGCATACGATGGACTGCAAAAAAGACAAATAATTGGGTGTTAGAACAAATTAAACCAGAACTGTCACTAGAAGCTAAAATGATGAAACTGAGGTTATCATACTTTGGACACATAAGGAGAAGACATGATTCACTAGAAAAGACAATAATGCCAGGGAAAACAAAAGGAAGTAGAAAAAGAGGAAGGTCAAACAAGAGATGGATTGATTCCATAAAGGAAGCCACAGACCTGAACTTACAAGATCTGAACAGGGTGGTTTATGACAGATGCTCTTGGAGGTCACTGATTTGTAGGGTCGCCATAAGTCGTAATCGACTTGAAGGCACATAACAACAACAAGCTGCCTGTTAGCTGCAGAGTCAAACTCTCTACTAACTCAGATACAGAATTTCCAAGTGTAGATGAGCAGGTTCAACACTGTACCTTTTCAACATCTTATCTTTACTATCAGTTTCTCTGGAAATGAGGCAAGTTGTTAGGATCTTTCACTGTTCCATTATAACACATATAACACAGGAAGGCAGTTGGATTTTACGATATATTACGTATCTGTGGCACCATCTGTCTCTTTCTTGCTATCATCCATCCCAAGAAGTCTCCACTGAATATATTAATTCAGAGAATTGGACTCGTCCCTTGATATAATATATTACATAGCATTCTGTTAAGAATTGGTCTAAAATAATGATTAAGATCTAAAAGCCTTTTAAGTACAAAATAAAAACAATAACATAACAGTCAGCTAAAATCCCACAAGGGGATTATACAACCACTAGGATATAGTCAGGCTTGTGTTGTAGCGAGGAAGGAATCTTGATAACTGCAGACATAGCCATCAACACTGCATCTTTATTTACTCTTGGAATTCAAGCATAGTATCATATCCATGATATACAGGTGGTATTGATGAAGGCCTCTGTTGATCCTAGTAGTTTCTAAGGTAAGTAGATTTGTCCATAGGCTGCTGGGCAAGACTTCAAAGTAAAATCAGAAGGCCCAGATCATGGGAGTGCCTGGACAATATGTTCCTTATGTCTCACAATGTGAGCTCCAGCATTATGTACCAGCCTTCATGCAGTTGTCAAGGTTACTGAGAGTGAGGGTTTGCCGAGACCTCCTTGGCAATGATTACTACAAATAAAGATTATTTCCTGATAAGGCTGAGACCTTGTTGGGTGTCCTATGTGGCCTTACCACCTCCCTCTTGCCTGTCACATAAGGATTAGAAAACAAACCCGTGGGGAAGCTAGACAAGTGTTTATTGTCTCAAGACAATAAACAAGAACCAAACAGCAGCAGAAATCTCCTTACTTTATCTAGATGTAACTAAATCCAGTCCACTAGTGACTGACTTCACCTAGATGCAACAAAATCCTTTGTCACATAGTGACTAAACTATGTAGTGACACATTACCCACACATCCCTCAAATGATCTCAGGGAATGGGCTGGTTCACAGTAAGTGGTAGCCAATGTGGTATTCTGCAGATGTTGCAGCAGCATCCTGCACCAGCATTCTGGACACTATTCAGAAGCAGACCCAAGTCAAGCACATTACAATCCAACTGTGATGTAATTCAGAACTGCGTGACTGTGGCCAGATCTGCCTTCATCAAAAATACTAGTGCACCAGGCTCAGGTGAGCAAAAGTAGTCACGGGCACAGCCACAGTCTGATTATCCAGAACTAAAGTGGGCCTAGGACAGGGGTAGCCAATACGGTGCTGTTGGACTACAACTCCCATCCTTCCTGACAATTGGCCATGCTGATTGTTGCTCATGGGAGTTGGGATTCCAACAACATCTGTCCAACAACATCCAGACAGCACCATGTTGGCTACCCCAATCTAGGATCAATCCCAAGCTGCACACCTGATTTGAACTGCATCCAAAACAATGTATTTGCATTGCTGGACTAGACTTCCAACTAAACCAGAGGACTCCTTTCTTCAGTTAAGCATCTGTTTGGTCACAATGTAACTTACCCAATTAATTTAATGAAGGCCCCAAAAGTAGCCCTTTTCCACTTCATCAAACTATCACCTGCTTTGACCCTTTGTTTTGGTCAGGTTGATGTCAGGTAAGTACCTTTGTTATAGGTTGACAATTTTTGGATTGCAGTAGAAAGTAGAGTAGAAGGTTATTCTGTTCAGAATAGTGCACCTATAAGTATATTCACTAATAGGCAAAAAACCTTGCAGTTTAAGAACATACCTATAGCCCACAGATATTTCTATCAAACTTTAAAAAGCAGGGAAATTGGGCAGCTATAGTGAATGCACCAGGGGAGCAGGAGACCTGACTTCCTCTCTGAGATATTGGACTGCCCTACAAATTTGTCAAAATGCAAACACAATATGGGTTGGTCTTACACAGTCCAATCCACTTCCTGTGCAGCTTGGAATAATTTGGTAACATGTGCCTCTGGGCATATGGTGAGTGGTGGCAACACCTGCCATCTCCAAAGATGGAGAATTATATTTTTGTATGTTTGTTGGTGTTCTTCTTACTTTGCTTCTTTCCTGTGTTACTAATGTTTCTACAGAGAATCGAATCTAGAAAATTTTATTTCTCTCATTTTTCATCCTAGAAATTTTTATTAATTTCAAAACCTTTTTATTGGTCAATGTCATATGATGGTGAAGACAGCCTTTTGTGTTTCAAATTGGAGGTTATGTTCTATTTCTATTTTGGGTGCATTAACAGTTGAATCTGAAACTGCAGTTTGATGTAAAATCAGACTGATTACAATACGTTGCTACTTCAGCAATGACTCTAGCTGTTGCTATGTTTAAACCATTTCATTTAAGGCAAGGTGGGCACGGTCAATTAAAAACATAGAGCACACCTAGAATTTTGCTAGAACATATTTCACCTCCCACTGTTTTATCTTGTGCAAAAGAGGCACTCCTGATGTCCACTGGAGACTATTCTGCAGAATAGTCAGTGCCATTATTCCACAATTAGTTTTGTTTTTTTTAATGTAAATTTTGCAAAATGTTGCTGTACACATATTCACAGAAATAGAAACAAAAGAAAATGATTTCCTATAGGAAACGTCACTAAAATTGCAAAGTAAATCAGACATATTTAAAGTGACCATCTGAACGATATCAACTGAAGGTAGACCCCAACACTGATTTTATGCCTTCTATGTAAAATTTTACCATATATATATATATATATGATTTCCTATAGGAAACGTCACTAAAATTGCAAAGTAAATCAGACATATTTAAAGTGACCATCTGAACGATATCAACTGAAGGTAGACCCCAACACTGATTTTATGCCTTCTATGTAAAATTTTACCATATATATATATGGTAAAATTTTACATAGAAGGCATAAAATCAGTGTGTATTTTAATTGTGTTTTATGTATTTTAATTTATTTTAATCTTTTTGTGATTTTACTGTTTACAATTTTATTATGTACATGTTTGATTTTATTTTTGTAAGCCGCCCTGAGTACCCTATTATAGGGTAGAAGGGCAGGATAGAAATATTTTAAATAAATAAATAAATAAACTGTCTTAATAATGTTGCTTCCTCCCTGCTCAAACAAGGTCAGCACAGCACATGACTTCTTTCTATTATTTGGGCTGAGTGCAGGTGTTGCCACCACTCACCATATGCTCAGAGGCACATGTTACCAAATTCTTCCAAGCTACACAGCAAGTGGATTGGACTGTGAAAGACCAACCTAAATTGTGTTTGCATTTTGACAACTTTGTAGGGCAGTCCAATATCTCAGAGAGGTGGTCAGGTCTCCTGCTCCCCTGGTGCATTCACTATAGCAGCCCAATTTCCCTGCTTTTTAAAGTTTGATAGAAAGATCTGTTGGCTATAGGTATGTTCTTAAACCACAAGGTTTTTTGCCTATTAGTGAATTTCCCTGCTTTTTAATCTTGGAGGTAAGAAATGGGACCCTGTGCAAGTTTGCTGAGAATGGATTGATCATTTGCATCCTTATTGAGTGCAGTGGGATTTACTCCCCTGCAATCATGCTTAGGATAGGTGAAACTGACCACAGGGGATGGGGAGGGGAGAAGGAAGGAGGGGAGGAGAAGGACAGGTTTGATCATTTGCATGCTCATTGAGTTCAGTGGGATTTACTCTCGTGCAATCACGCTTAGGATAGGTAAAACTGACTGGGGGGGAGGGAGGGCTGGAGTGGGCAGGGGAGGAGAAAGAAGGGAGGGGAAGAGGAAGAGAGAGGAGAGGGGAAGGAGGAGAAAGGCAGGTCTAATCATTTTCATGCTTATTGAGTTCAATGGGATTTATTCCTATGCAATCATGGTTAGGATAGGTAAAACTGACCATGGGGGAGGAGAAGGGAGAAGGGGAAGGGGCAGATTGGAGGGGGGCAAAGGAAGGGGGAGGACAGGATTGATCATATGCATGTTTATAGAGTTCAATAGTATTTACTCATGTGCAATCATGCTTAAGATAGGTAAAACTGACCATGGGGAGGAGGGAGGGGAAGGAGGGGAAAGGGGAAGGAGGGGATTGGAAGGGGATGGGTAGGGAGGGGCAAAGGAAGGGGGAGGGAAGGGGCAAGAGGGAGGGGACAAGAGAAAGGAGAAAGGAGGGTGGGTTTGATAATTTGCATACTTTTTGAGTTCAATGGGATTTATTTCTGTGCAATCATGTTTGAAAATGGAAATGGACTGCCTTCAAGTCAATCCCGACTTATGGTGACCCTATGAATTGGGTTTTCATGGTAAGTGGTATTCAGCGGGGGTTTACCATTGCCTCCCTCTGAGGCTGAGATGCAGTGACTGGCCCAAGGACACCCAGTGAGCTTCACGGCTATGTGGGGATTCGAACCCTGGTCTCCCAGGTTGTAGTCTAACACTGACCCAGGGGAGGGGCAGGGAGGGGAGGAGGAGGGAGAGGGGAGGAGATTGGGTGCATGAGCACTGGGCAGAGGGGAAGCCCCTCTTTCCTTTCCAAAAGGAAAACATTGTGAACAGTATCATTGCTTTTCAGCGTTTCCCCCACCCTTTTAGTCTACAGCAGGCACATATAGCCTCCCGCCCAAATTTAAACCAAAGCTGTCCACACATCCACACTAGGCCTTTATTTCACTTTGGACAGTCATGGCTTCTCTCAAAGAATCCTGGGAAGTGTAGTTAGTGATGGGTGCTGAGGGTTGCTAGGAGACGCCCTGTTCCCCTCACAGACCTTCCATCAGAGTGGCTGACTATTAAACCACTCTGGCCACTGAAGGTCTATCAGTGGAATAGGAGTCTCCTTTCAGCACCCTTCACAAACTACAATTCCCAGGATTCTTTGGGGGAAGCCATGACTGTCTGACATGAAATAAAGGTCTGGTGTGGGTGTGGCCTCCTGATTAGCCAAGCCCAGCAGCTGTGACTCCAGCTTTTAGAACACTAACAGTGTATTACAATTAAAATTTACAGGGTTCTTAAGCAAGCACTTCTGAGTTCAGGACTATAAGTTTTGTAAGGTTTTGTTTTGAAATGAGCTTATGGGAAGCATCAGAATGGCATGGGGGTATTTTCAATTTAACATTGCAGAATGTGAAAAATCCACCCTAGCTATATTGTGGCTGTATAATTGGTGTCTCTTCTATCTTACACTCTTTTATTAAGTAATTTTTTTCCTTTATGAGCGCTGAGCCCAGATTTGTTTAATTTTGTCTGGAGAATGCAAAGTTTTCCAGACTCTGTATTCAGATAGAGGATTATTTTATAGGTTAATAAAGATAAAACAAAATCTGTCTCTTGGCTACCAACAAACCAACAATAACTAGCACTTTAAAGGCCTTGCTCTTTTTTTAAATTTTTATAGAGATTTCATTTCTATTATAACTACTGGGTAGCAAAAGATATCAAGCTTCTGAAATTATCATAATATTAAGTTAAATAATTGATAAGGTCTTCCTAATATTAGCTGCAACATCCTTCCCCTATTATATAAAAGAGGACCCATCTTCTATTGATCATCAGCACCACTATGAACAAACCCATTTTGGAGTCTACTGCTTAGCTTTACTACCACCTTTCTGAGAGTTAAATAGCATGACAAAGAGTAAGCAAAACTTACCGTGTATTCTGGCCCAAGTTTGTCCAATGGGAAGAGAAGAAAAGAAAAAAATGGCATAATTATTTTATTGTTCATACTGTGTTATTAAAATGTAAAGCCACATTAGTAATTGTGCTGACATGCATAGTGCAGTCCCTGTGGATTATATGGGATGGAACACAATGCAGAAAGACAGTATTTCTAATTGTTTCATAGCTGATCAGAGATGGAAGTCAGATTGCTGAAGCACCAGGCATATTCCTGCATAACTTTGCTCTTCCCCCTCCTCCAAATCCCATCCAAAAGCTGTTAAGGCCAGAGGGCAGCATTGCAGGGAGGAGACAGATGGTATACTCATCACCTGCAAGTGGCCTGGATCATTTTATGATTGGGAGAGGGGGAAATGTTACAATTCTGATGTAGAATGTATGAAAACAAAATGTATACACACCTGTTCAACAGAAGTGAGGTGAAGGCCAAGATTTATTTTGTCTTAGATATCCTAGCTATTTCTCAGTACTAGTGGGATATTCCAGTTTATGATTTAGTATATAAACAGGGCTCTAGTGTGGTCAAATTCAGGAAATAACAAAACAGACTGAAGTTGCACTGACAAATTAGATACTTATTTCATAACATTCTATAAGATCAAATACTGTCTTTCAGGAGGAATATAGTATAGGTCAGGCATTCTCCTCAGAGGATTGAAGCCAGCATTCCATATCCGAATTTACAGAAATTACATTTCTATTTATTATTTATTTTTCTATAGGTAAAATGCTTGACAGTAAGTGCATTTTCTGCAAGTCAGCAAACTGAGCTGTCCCCCCAATTCACCCCCTCTTCCCAGTATACACATTGGTGGTGAAAGAAAGTTCCCCCCGAAAGCAATCATTGTGGGAAGAGAAATTGGCTTGCCTCAGATACAATATGCCAAAGCAATTGTTGGGAAGGAGGCACCGTCTCTGAATCCTATGTTCCTCTCACCCTCTGCCCTTTCTTTGGCAGCAAAAACAGGGTCCAGTCCCTCTTTTGTGGGGATTTGGGCACAATGACTCAATAGCTCTTGGGACACAGGAAAAGCCTCCCCAGAGTCATCCTGCCTAAAGATTCGAAGGAACCAACACACAGGCACAGAAACATAGGAAGCTGCCTTACGCCAGGTCTGACTACTTGCTCGTCTTGTCTACTCTGAGTGGCAGCCACTTTCCAATGTCCCGAGCACTGGTCTTTCCATTCAATTGATTGGTTGAATCTGGGACCCCCTCCATGCAAATGTATGAGCTCTACTTACTGAGCCATGGTCCCTCCTGAGGATGATCCTGAGGAAACCAGTGCTGCAATTTACAACCTCTAAAGATATAGTAGTGGCCTCCCTAGGTTCATCTCACCCAGAAGCTCAAGAGAAAATGAGAGGCACTTGGGAAGACCATTGGCTGGAGGACTCTTAGCCTCACCCCACCTGACAGCTCCTTGTGCTGACTGCGATTCATTTCCCCATAACCAACAGAAATCTCCCACCCTTTGTGGGCTCAAGGCTGTGGTCACTATCCTGTGGTGCCGGCAGCGTTTTGGTAAAAAAAGAATAGGTGTTGGTACTCATTTCTTGGTAAAAGTGCCATGGCTGCCAACACAAAATGGCTGCCATTAGCAGCAAAAAAAGAAGTGCTGGTACTCTGTACCAGTGTGTTCTGTCACACACAAAAAGCTCTGGGTGCCAGGAACACTCCACAGTTACATGAGGGAAGTGCATGTGTGCAATTCTCACCTCGGAGGGAGATTTTTTTTTAATCCTCCACTCTTTTTCTGTAAGAATAGTAGGTTTTCTTGGTCTGTCTGCCCCCCCCCATCAACCCACCTCTATTTGAGCACTGGAGATGTCTCATGAAAATATGCCACTTTACAAATAGATAGAAGATAGACCTAGTAATTAAATTAAGAATATACAGTAGCTGAATTTGGACTTCCAGAAAACATTTCAGAATTTAGGACCTGCTTGCAGTTTTGTGATGAGGAACTTCAAAGGACAAATGCATCAAAGGACAAACATGACCTTTATCCTTAAAAAAATCTATCCCCACTGTTCATAATAATCCTTTGAAACGCACCTGTAATTGTGTATGGGTAGTAATTCCATGCCTTCTCTGTAACATAAAATATTTTGGGCACAACAGCTCTTGCCCAACTTGGGAGTTTGCTGCAAAGAGAAACAAAATCTTGGATAGCCAGTACAGAGAAACTGAGTTCATCCAAAAGAATTAATATACAGATGCAAGACATACTGACTTAGCATGAGGATGTATTCAGAGAAGACAACATTTCAATGCAAAATGCTAAACACAGACCTCAGAATTCACATAATGGTCATATAACAGCATGGGCTATAACAAGTTTTACATATTTTTTAGGCTCTAAACCATTGGCAGTCAGAGGAATACTATACTTCCTTTTTTGCTGCTACCTCTTCTTTTGTATCTCCTTGTGCAGTAATCTTCAACCTTTTCATACCTTTAACCCAAACAACCATTTGGAGACCCATTTCTTAATTTTTTTTACTATATATTTTAAGGTGATAGTGCTGCCGTTGCAACCCACCTTGAATCAGTCTGTGACCTGGTAGTGGGATCCAACCAACCAGTTGAAGAGACATTCTCTCTAGAGCAACCAAGGCTGATGGGACTTGTCGTCCAAAATATCTGGATGGCACCAGGTTGGCAAAGGCTGCTCTAGTGCAACAGGATGACCTCCCAAACTGAATGCAACATCCCGTTGATTTGTGAGGATATTCCTCACAATACTAGTTAACAATTTAAAACAGGCACAATCTAGCCAAAGTTAAATACATTTATATTCCATAGATCTTAGTAGGAAAAATTGGTACATGCTAAATCTCGGCCGCTGAAATCAGGGGGACTTCAAAGTGCTTAAGTTTGCCTGCATTGTATCCAAGTTGGTGAGTAGTTTTTTCCATTCATACCATCTGACCTGTTGTTAACAAATGGCTTTTTGTCAAAAGTCACCAATTTCTCATTCAAGAATAATGACCCAGAATAGTTAATATTTATTCACTTTGCCCCTTCCAATTTTTATTTTTATTTCTTTACTTTTTACTTTTGTTTTTAAAACATTGTTTAATGTGGGGAGTTGCCTTTCTTTTTTGGGGGAGGGGATCGCCTGCTTTTTAGGCAGTGTTTTGTTTATTTTGGGGTGTATGCAGGTGTTTTGCCTGTTGTTGTTTTTTAGTGCATCATTTTGAGTGCATTTTGTGGTGCCCATGACAGTTTCTTAGATTTGCAAATGTGTCTCCAGACCAAAAAAGGTAGACGACCCCTGGTGTTTAGACTGCATCTTGATGTATTATAAATAGGGGACATACTGCCTTTCACGGTTCACAGTCAGCATTTTTGAGATTCAAAGAATTCTTGTGATAGATAGAATAATAAGAAACTGCCTTTGTTGGCAGAAGGATTACACACTAGTTTTATTGATGGTATCAGCCCATCTAATTTAAATCTTCCAAATTAAAGCACATGCAAGGAACCTACAGCTGGTAAAGGAAAATAGGTATCTTGATGGATACAAGAGTGGCTGTATACTATAGCAAGCACAGATTTTTTGCATTCTGCAATGTTAAATTGAAAATACTCCCATGCCATTCTGCTGCTTCCTATAAGCACATTTCAAAACAAAACCTTACAGAACTTATAGCCCCAAACTCAGAAACGCTTGCTTAACAACTCTCTAAGTTTTCATGGTGATACACACAAGAGTCAGAAAGTTCAAAGTGTAAAAGAAGAGGAAAAAAATCCAGACCCCTGTTGGACTTTTTTCTGTCAGTGGTCACATAATTTGTTGAAATTAATTAAAAATCAGCCATGTTCACAGAGTACCTGTAATCCTATTACTGACCTTGCCCCATACTCTGATCATCATCTTCTGCAGTTTAAAGGTTTCAAAAATGCATGGCTGATTTTTAATTAATTTAAAGAATTTAACATTGAAGTCTATTATAACGTCGGGCATGCTCAGTAAGAACCAGCTGTCAGTGTTCTAACAGCCAGACTCACAGTTGTTTGGTTTGGCTAATCAGGTGGCCACCACCACGCCAGACTTTTATTTCACTTTCAACAGTCATGGCTTCCCGCAAAGAATCCTGGGAAATGGAGGTTGTGAAGGGTGCTGAGAGTTGTTGGGAGACTCCTAGTCCCCTGAGAGAGCTCCAGTGGCCAGAGTGGTTTAACAGTCAGGCCCTCTTCTGGAAATTGTAGCTCTGAGAGGGGACTAGGGCATCTTCTAGCAACTGTCGGCACCCTATACAAACTACACTTCCCAGGATTCTTTGGGGGAAGCCATGACTGTCTAAAGTGAAATAAAGGTCTGGTGTGGATGTGGCCAGGGACTGCTTTGGTTTAAATTTGGGTGGGAGGTTACATGTTCCTGCTGCAGAATAAAAAGGTGGGGAAAACCCTGAGAAACAATGATAATGTTCACAATGTTTTCCTTTTGGAAAGGAAAGGGGCTTTCCTCTCCCCAGTGCCTGCCCACCCTATCTCCTCTCCTCCCTTCCCCATCCCTCTTCCTCCCTCCCCCCACCCTTCCTCTCCTTCTCTTCCCCTTCCCCCACCTTGCCTTCCCTGCCCTTCCCCCAGGTCAGTTTCACCCCTCAGAGGCACATGTTATCAAATTCTTCAAGCTACACAGGAAGTAGATTGGACTGTGAAAGACCAACCCAAATTGTGTTTGCATTTTGACAAATTTGTAGGGCAGTCCAGTATCTCAGAGAGGAGGTCAGGTCTCCTGCTCCCCTGGTGCATTTGCTATAGCTGCCCAATTACCCTGCTTTTTAAAGTTTGATAGAAATATCTGTTGGCTATATTCTCAAACAACATTTTTTTTGCCTATTAGTGAATTTTTATTAGGATCAGCTTTCTTATAAGTGTTAAATCTAATAGCCACACCAGTGTTTCTGCACTTCCTCATAAACCTTTAGATACTGTATAAACCAGTCTTCCCCAACCTGGTACTTTTCATCATCCCTCACTATTAGCCACACTAACAGGGGCAAAATATCTAGAAGGCACCGGGTTAGAGAAGGCTGGTATAAACCCTGAATTACAATGACATTGTAGCCTTGCAGTTTATCTCTGTTGGGTGTTCTAAAATGTTAGATATGCATCACAATGAATCCCTTAAGGTTTGGTTCCCTTCCACTTCTGCAATTGTCTCCCCCTCACTGCACATACACAAATGTGAGTGTTTCAAGTGACTGACAAAAGCCCTAACACGGGGGGGGGGAATAAATATAGATATAAATACAGATATAAATCCTTCCCATGTACTGGAAAGGATTCAGAGGAGAACTACAAAGATTAAAAAGATCTATGTGGCAAATCCAGACTGAAAAACTAAAAGTACGGGTATGTTCAACTTAAAAAGAAGATTAATAAGGAGTTCACATACCATCAGCTATTTCTGTCAAGTGTTTCATCTAACACTTTCTACCTTCAATGAACACTTTCTACATCAACTTATGGGAAGCATGAGTTTTAAAATGGGGAGCGTTAAAAAGGTGGCAGAGCAGCTTTTAAACTGACTGAGGGGGGAAACCCGACAGGAGCTGAGGAAGGTCCAGTTTGGAATAAACCTCCCCCCTGGGATAAAGACCAAAGAAATTATGAAATTTTTGAAAGGGGTAGGTGTAGAAGTAGGCATTGTGAGAGCAGGGGCACAGGATATAAATTCAGAAGGGCAAAACTACCACAGGCCAAACCGCAAGTGCCAAAGACACTTGAAGAGAGACACTGCTTACAAGTGCCTGTACGCTAATGCTAGGAGCCTCCGAACCAAGATGGGAGAACTGGAGTGCTTGGTCTTAGAGAAGAGCATTGATATAGTGAGCATAACGGAGACCAGGTGGAATGGAGAAAACCAGTGGGATACGGTTATCCCTGGATATAAACTATATCAGAAGGACAGGGAAGGACGTATTGGTGGCGGAGTCGCTCTATACGTGAAAGAAGGCATTGAATCCAGCCAGCTCGAAACCCCAGAAGAGGCAGACTCCTCCACAGAATCGTTGTGGGTGGTGATACCATGCCCCAGGAGGGATTTAATACTGGGAACGATCTATCGTCCCCCTGATCAAAATGCTCAGGGAGACCTTGAGATGAGATATGAAATTGAGGAAGCATCCAAACTAGGAAATGTGGTAGTAATGGGTGACTTCAACTACCCAGACATAGACTGGCCGCATATGTGTTCCAGTCATGACAAAGAAGCAAAATTTCTAGATATTCTAAATGACTATTCCCTAGACCAGTTGGTCATGGAACCGACCAGAGGGACGGCAACCCTGGACTTAATCCTCAGTGGGGAACGGGACCTGGTGCGAGATGTAAGTGTTGTTGAACCGATTGGGAGCACTGACCATAGTGCTATTAAATTAAACATACATGTAGATGGCCAATTGCCAAGAAAATCCAACACGGTCACATTTGACTTCAAAAGAGGAAACTTCACAAACACTTCACAAAAATGAGGGGATTGGTAAAAAGAAAGCTGAAAAACAAAGTCACTCGAAAATGCTTGGAAGTTGTTTAAAAACACTATATTAGAAGCTCAACTGGAGTGCATACCGCAGATCAGAAAAGGTACCGCCAGGGCCAAGAAGATGCCAGCATGGTTAATGAGCAAAGTCAAGGAAGCTCTTAGAGGCAGAAAGTCTTCCTTCAGAAAATGGAACTCTTGTCCGAATGAAGAAAATAAAAAATAACACAAACTCTGGCAAAAGAAATGCAAGAAGACAATAAGGGATGCTAAAAAAGAATTTGAGGAGCACATTGCTAAGAACATAAACACCAACAACAAAAAATTCTATAAATACATTCAAAGCAGGAGACCATGTAGGGAGGCGATTGGACCCTTGGATGATAAGGGAGTCAAAGGTGTACTAAAGAACGATAAGGAGATTGCAGAGAAGCTAAATGAATTCTTTGCATCTGTCTTCACAGTGGAAGATATAGGGCAGATCCCTGAACCTGAACTAACATTTGCAGGAAGGGATTCTGAGGAACTGAGACAAATAGTGGTAACGAGAGAGGAAGTTCTAGGCTTAATGGACAATATAAAAACTGACAAATCACCAGGCCCAGATGGCATCCACCCGAGAGTTCTCAAAGAACTCAAATGTGAAATTGCTGATCTGCTAACTAAAATATGTAACTTGTCCCTCGGGTCCTCCTCCATGCCTGAGGACTGGAAAGTGGCAAATGTAACGCCAATCTTCAAAAAGGGATCCAGGGGGGATCCCGGAAATTACAGGCCAGTTAGGTTAACTTCTGCACTTGGAAAACTGGTAGAAAGTATTATTAAAGCTAGATTAACTAAGCACATAGAAGAACAAGCCTTGCTGAAGCAGAGCCAGCATGGCTGCTGCAAGGGAGTCCTGTCTCAGTAACCTATTAGAATTCTTTGAGAGTGTCAACAAGCATATAGATAGAGGTGATCCAGACAACATAGTGTACTTAGACTTTCAAAAAGCGTTTGACAAGGTACCTCACCAAAGACTTCTGAGGAAGCTTAGCAGTCATGGAATAAGAGGAGAGGTCCTCTTGTGGATAAGGGATTGGTTAAGAAGCAGAAAGCAGAGAGTAGGAATAAACGGACAGTTCTCCCAATGGAGGGCTGTAGAAAGTGGAGTCCCTCAAGGATCGGTATTGGGACCTGTACTTTTCAACTTGTTCATTAATGACCTAGAATTAGGAGTGAGCAGTGAAGTGGCCAAGTTTGCTGACGACACTAAATTGTTCAGGGTTGTTAAAACAAAAAGGGATTGCGAAGAGCTCCAAAAAGACCTCTCCAAACTGAGTGAATGGGCGGAAAAATGGCAAATGCAATTCAATATAAACAAGTGTAAAATTATGCATATTGGAGCAAAAAATCTGAATTTCACATATACGCTCATGGGGTCTGAACTGGCGGTGACCAACCAGGAGAGAGACCTCAGGGTTGTGGTGGACAGCACGATGAAAATGTCGACCCAGTGTGCGGCAGCTGTGAAAAAGGCAAATTCCATGCTAGCAATAATTAGGAAAGGTATTGAAAATATAACAGCCGATATCATAATGCCGTTGTATAAATCTATGGTGCGGCCGCATTTGGAATACTGTGTACAGTTCTGGTCGCCTCATCTCAGAAAGGATATTATAGAGTTGGAAAAGGTTCAGAAGAGGGCAACCAGAATGATCAAGGGGATGGAGCGACTCCCTTACGAGGAAAGGTTGCAGCATTTGGGGCTTTTTAGTTTAGAGAAAAGGTGGGTCAGAGGAGACATGATAGAAGTGTATAAAATTATGCATGGCATTGAGAAAGTGGATAGAGAAAAGTTCTTCTCCCTCTCTCATAATACTAGAACTCGTGGACATTCAAAGAAGCTGAATGTTGGAAGATTCAGGACAGACAAAAGGAAGTACTTCTTTACTCAGCGCATAGTTAAACTATGGAATTTGCTCCCACAAGATGCAGTAATGGCCACCAGCTTGGATGGCTTTAAAAGAAGATTAGACAAATTCATGGAGGACAGGGCTATCAATGGCTACTAGCCATGATGGCTGTGCTCTGCCACCCTAGTCAGAGGCAGCATGCTTCTGCAAACCAGTTGCCGGAAGCCTCAGGAGGGGAGAGTGTTCTTGCACTCGGGTCCTGCTTGCGGGCTTCCCCCAGGCACCTGGTTGGCCACTGTGAGAACGGGATGCTGGACTAGATGGGCCACTGGCCTGATTCAGCAGGCTCTTCTTATGTTCTTATGCTTACTGAGAGTAGAAAAAGAAGGAATGTTTTTAAACAGTAGAAAGGTAAATTTAGGTTAAAGATGGGGCAGAAGAAACTAGCAGTATTGCTACTGGTAGTTCTACAACAGACTATTCTCCCTAAAAAGGTTATGGAATCTCCTTATGGGAGATTTTCAATGTTCATCGGGCATGTCTTAGGGGTGCTTCACATATACAATATTCTGACTTTGGAATGATTCTCAGATTCTCTACATCCAAGGTGGTTTTATTCCAGAGAAATTTTGAGAACATTTAAGGTTTCTGCAGCTTGATTAAATATGTGACCAGTATATATTAGCTCTTTAATGTTTCTCATATTTAATTGTTTCAATGTGCATTGGGAATCTTTTGAATATTCTGTTGGCCCCTTGAGGATTTTTTAAATCAAAAGGGGAAGCTAGAACTATTTCAATCAATTAATATCATTATTTATAAATGGGCAGATTTTCTTCAAGAGGAATGTGATTTCTTCTTGCAGCTGGAGAAACAGGACATTCAAAACCTAATTCCATATGTTTGAGTCTCTGAAGTTCTGCTGAAGAAATCTCCAGGCGTAGAACTTACAACTGAGTCCCTCCGCCCCAGCTGACTTCATTTTTTGCTCCCCTGCATCTTGCTGGAGCTCTAAGTGTTAATTTGTACCTTCCAGCTTATCCCTCTCCTCTCTTACATCCTGGCCATCTGGCTCTTAGGGGGACAGACTCCAACAAGTGCAGAGCATTTCCTTGTCAAGGGGAAATCAAGGGGGGAAAGATGTACACAGCTCCTTTCTTGGAAAGAGAAACATGCGTTTGCTGTATTGTTTTGATGCTGCTTGCACATGGTGGCCTAGTTAATGTGACTATGGGTTTAATATGAATGAGCAGCATGCTCAAAAGTCCCTGCTTTGCTTCTTGCTGGCTTCTGGCCATATTGTTCTGAGAATAACAAGCATAAAGCCTTGGCTTGTTGTGTCATCTGAACTCAGCTTTGTGGCTTCTCTTTTCTTTTTTTTCCCAAACAAACCATGAGCAGTAACCAAGGCTTGTTTGTGGTTTATCACTCATGGATTCTTTGGGGAAAACAAACAAGTCTGTGTTGGGTCAACATGACAAACCAAGGCTTGTGGTTTGTTGTTCCCAGCATGGCATGGCCAGGAGCAAAGTGGGGACTTTGGATTAACTATGGTTTAACATGACACGCAAACACAGCCTATGTAAAATGAGCTACTACATTTAAAGCTGCGTGTGATATGTATGTGATACCATCTGCTAAACAACTGTTTGACAGAGCCTGTGTACTGTCCTCAAGCACTCTTCTTAAATGAATAGGAATCATTTTAGAAAATAAAATTAAAAGATTTATGCTTTGTACAATGCTTTCCTTTCTCTCTTCAATTTTCTTTGGCAAACATTATTATTCTGACCTTTTGTTATTTGGCTCTTGTAAAAGACTGACATCTTAAACATTATCTGACAGTAATTCCCTTTAAAATATTATTCTTGTGGTTGATAGTGTTTTGACTGAAAGCATGGATATTAGGAGTACATTTTCTACTCATGATCTCAGCTGTATATTAATGTAATACAGTGATATTAATGACAATCTCCCTGGCAGAGAGCTACATCAGATAGGCCTATTCTTATTGCACAACCACAATAATCTGTTGCATCTAAGACAGCACTTTTTAAACTTTATATTGTCAGGGGGAAAACACTTTCCCCATCAACTTGTCAGTAAGGATGGGGGAAGAAATTTGATTCCATTCACATTTAAAGGTGAACCTACCAAATTTGCATTTTCCAAAACTATGCAAGAACTGAAAAAAATAAGCCATAATTTGAAACTCACACATATCTGAATTTTACAATAAGAGCATAAGAATTGCCCTGTGGATCGGGCCAGTGACCCATCTAGTCCAGCATCCTGTTCACACAGTGGCCAACCAGATGCCCATGGGAAGCCTGCAAGAAAGACTTGAGTGCAAGAACACTCTCTGCTCCTGCAGCTTCCGGCAACTGGTTTTCAGAAGCATACTGCCTCTGACTAGGGTGGCAGAGCACAACCATCATGGCTAGTAGCCATTGATTGATAGCCTTATCTTCCATGAATTTCTCTAATCCTCTTTTAAAGACAACCAAGATGATGGCCATTGTTGCCTCTTGTGGGAGCGAATTCCACAGTTTAACTATGAACTGCGTGAAGCAGTACTTTCTTTTGTCTGTCCTGAATTTTCCAACATTCAGCTTCATTGAATGTCCAAGAGTTCTAGTGTTATGTGAGAGGGAGAAAAACTTTTCTCTATCCACTTTCTCCATAGCATGCATTATTTTATACACTTCTATCATGTCACCCCCAAAAAGCCCCAAATGCTACAACCTTTCCTCATAGGGGAGTCGCTTCAATCCCTTGATCATTCTGGTTGCTCTGTTCTGAATCTTTTCCAACTCTACAATATCCTTTTTGAGGTGAGGTGACCAGAACTGTACATAGTATTCTATAGATTTATACAATGGCATTATGATATCAGCAGTTTTATTTTCAATACCTTTCCTAATTATCCCTAGCATGGAATTTGCCTTTTTCACAGCTGCCACACATTGAATTGACATCTTCATCGAGCTATCCACTATGACCCCAAGGTCTTGTTCCTAGTCAGTCACCACCAGTTCAGATCCCATGAGAGTATACGTGAAATTAAGATTTTTTGCTCCAATATGCATAACTTTACACTTGTTTACATTGAATTGCTTTTGCCATTTTACAGCCCAGGAGAGGTCGTTTTGAAGCTCTTCACAATCCCTTTTTGTTTTAATAACCTGAACAATTTAGTATCATTAGCAAACTTGGCCACCTCACTGCTCACCCCTAATTCTAGGTTATTTATGAACAAGTTAAAAAGCACAGGTCCCAATACCGATCCTTGGTGGACTCCACTTTCTACAGCCCTCCATTGGGAGAACTGTCTGTTTATTCTTACCTCTGCTTCCTGCTACTTAACCAATTTCTGATCCACATGAGGACGTCTCCTCTTATTCCATGACTGCTAAGCTTACTGAGGAACCTTTGGTGAGGTACTTTGGTGAAAGCTTTTTGAAAGTCTAAGTACACTATGTCCACTGGATCACCTCTATCTATATGCTTGTTGACACTCTCAAAGTAAAAGTATCTAAAAGGTTAGTAAAACAGAACTTTCCCTTGCAGAAGCCATGCTGACTCTAGCTTCAGCAAGGCTTCTTCTTCTATATGCTTGGTTAATTTATCTTTAATAATACTCTCTACCAGTTTCCCTTGGGCAGACATTAAGCTAACTGGGCTGTAATTTCTGGAATCCCTCCTGGATCTCTTTTTAAAGATTGGTGTTACATTGGCACTTTTCAGTCCTCAGGTATGGAGGCAGTTCTGAGAGACAAGCTTCATATTTCTGTTAGAAGATTAGCAATTTCGCGTTTGAGTTCTTTGAGACCTCTTGGGTGAATGTCATCTGGACCCGGCAATTTGTCAGTTTTTATTTTGTCTAATAAGCCTCGAATGTCATTTCTCATCAACCACTATTTGCCTCAGTTCCTCAGACTCCCTTCCTACAAATGTTAGTTCAGGTTCAGGGATCTGCCAGTATCCTCCACTGTGAAGACAATGCAGTTCTCCAGCCAAGTAAAGTGTACAAAAATACATGTACTAGGGTAAAGTGTGCATTAAGATGTGCCTTTATATTTAGTGAAAATAACAAACAAAAATATTTATATAACCTTTACTTTATAAGCTTCCAAAGAACCCCAAGAACTCAATTTGAACACTACTGCTCTAAAAGTTTTGACTAGACCTAAGAACAAACTGAACTTTAATAAACCTCTTGGAACTAGATTAGCTTGCAGCTTACAAATAATATGACTTAATACAAGAGTTGTATCAAGTTTCTCAGAAAGCAATACAAACGTGAATTCAATTTGAGTCGAAGCCATAAAAATAATAAAGTGTGCTAGGTTTTGGAGTTCACTGCAGGGTAGAATGAAACCTCAGGGAAAGGTTCTCTGTTTTTTTTAATACACTGAACAGACCTGCAAGTTTTAGCTGTGAAATTAATAGACAAGTTCCATCTGCAGAACACAATGGGGCCCATTTAGTGCTAACTCACACTCTAAGCAATTTCATTGATTTAAAGGGAACAATGCATTGAAGACAATACTTTCCAATATCAGATTGCAACTGAAACTGTGCTGGGCAGTGAAATATAATTAGCACTCCTAAGGCATTTGAAAGGATAGAGCAGAGGGCAAACAATGAGCGTTTTCTGCAGGAGACAGCTTAAAATTGCTTGAATTTACTCATAATGGTCTAACGAGTCATCCATCATGGTGAATCATCCAGATGTGTCATCTCTGACCAACATAATTCCTATATTCAATTTTTTAAAAACTAATTAATTCTTGGAACTGCTGTATGAGCAAGGAAATGTCACACACATAATATTATATACTTGCCATTTTTAGCAAAAGTGTCACTTCTAAATTAATATCAAGCCAAATCAAGAGTGCCTTGAAAAAGGCTGCCTGGAAATTAAAATGTTCTTAAGAGCTATTTTTTCTTTAAAATGCATCATATTAGAAACTGCTACTAAAACAATGTACTGGCAGCTTGCATGGGAGAAAGTATTACATTATGGATAGAGGTCCTATGCTAGAATATATGACATGACTTTTTAGAAAATAGTGGAACTATACACTCCAGAGATACAGTACATAAAATGAAGGTATAAAGACGTGTTATTTTGCTAACAGATTTGCCTTAGGCAACAATCAATAGTCAAGGAACTGACACTTGCCTAAAGGCAATATCATATAGTAACAAGACAAGTATGATGGTGAAACAGTTTTGTGGCTAAGAATTTGAACACTGTAAAACAGAAAGAGAAAATATAAAAGAGAATCATTCTTCTCTTTGCTAAATGTGACCTAAGAGCAAAAGATACGGCAAAAGGTTGGAAAAACACTCCAGCTAGCATGAGGCTCTGCATGCAGGCAATACTTTTTGATCTGACTGCTTCTGCTTTACAGAGTGAACCAAATATCCAACATTTTTTCCTAGAACAGGATTAAGATAAAATTTACCACAAAAGCATTTCAAGACTGAATTCTTACTCCAGCTGGGACATGTATATTCAGTGGAGGCTACTCCACTAGGGCTACTGGGGTGCAGGCCTTCCAAGGAGAATGCCATGTTGTTTTTAAAAATCTGCTCCCCCCCTCGGCAAAATCAGCAAAGGTAGTTCCTCCACCCTCAGAAGTTCAGGGGTGGGACAGGGCATTCTCTGTGGCAGCCCCTAAATTGTGGAATTTTCTCCTCACAGAGCTGCACCTGGCACCTTCACTGCATAGCATTCGTTGTATTCTGAAGACCCACACTTCACCCTGGCCTTTGATGCCTGAGAGAGATATTTTTAGAACCTGATCTAGGTTTGATTGTAATTTATTTTAAACTGTTTAATGTTGTATTTTGCCTTGTTGTGACTTGCCCTAGGATCTTCTGGTGAAGGACAGGTAATAATATAATATATATTAAATAAACAAAATTATGCATGGTGTGGAAAAGAGGAATAGAGAGAAGCTTTTCACCCTCTATCATAATACTAGAATCTGGATACAATGAAGCTGAATATTGGGAGATTCAGGACAAACAAAAGGAAGTACTTCTTTACACAGTTCACAGTTAAAATGATGTAATTAGCTGTCACTGGATATAGTAGATGGCTTTAAAAGGGGCTTAGACAAATTCATAGAGCATAAGGCTATCAAAGGCCACTAGTCATGATGGCTGTGTACTACCACACGTATCGGAGGGGGTATGTCTCTGAACACCAGCTGCAGGGGAACACAACTGGGGAGGGAAAGAACTATTATGTTCATGCCCTGTTTGCAGGCTTCCCACAGGCTTCTCGTTGGCCATTATGAGAACAGGATACTGGCCTAGATGAGTGGTTGGTCTGATCCAGCGGGGCTCTTCTTCTGCATTTGACCCTTAATGGAACTTATAAGTGGTAATGTGCTGCATTGTGCTATATATATTATAGTTCTCATGACAGATACTTGGAATTCGGTGCCCCTGTGAAAGCTAGCTAACCTATTCCTGATCTTATTTGTTAGCAGTTAATCCTAGGCTGGATCTGAAGCATGTTGGTTTAACACAATTTGTAATTGGAACACAGCTGGTAATTCTGTTGCTAGCTAGGGAAAGGGGACAGCTGTCAGGAGCCTAGGGTAGTGTCCTGGCCAAGGCCATTGTAATCAGTCTTGGACTCACTGGTGTATTATTTTCCAGTATGTTTAATGAGAAACTTCAGTCTAGAATGCTTCATGGATCAGTTCCAGGTTAGACAAGATTCTGCATCTCTACACAGCATAATCAGGCATTACTACTAAAAGCTAAGACATTGCTGCAGCAATTGCTGCCCCCCCTTACAACCCTTAAGTAGGTTCAGGCAGGTTCTTTCTACTTGCATGAGGAAGGTGTCACAGAATGGGAATGTGTGCACATGCGATCACTCTTCTAAGGTGGAAAAATGGGGGCCAGGTTGCCTGAATGTCTGGGTTGATGGGAGCCATGGCACTTTATCGAGATCCTCCTCCCCTAGAGGAGGTGCGTGTGGCAGCAACAACTTGGCAGGAGCAGTGGGGGGTTGGAGGGGAGGCAAAGGGATGGGCTGCTATCAGCCATCATTCCATCTATTGTAAATGGAGCTAAGAGGAAGGAGCTGTCACTCTCAAACGTACTGAAGCCTATTGTCTCAGCACTTCCTGGTTGCAACTAACTAAGACCCTCTCCCATGTCCCATTCTATATCTTCGTTGTCTTCTTCATCACTCCAGGACGGCTCCACAGGGCTCCTTACAGTGATGTAATGGACACACTATTGCTGAGCCTACTACCAAGGGTCACAGGTACACAGAAGCTCAATAAAAGTAAATGGACTGAAGGAACAGAGGTGAATGCGCAAAGCAGCAACATTCAGTTACACTGCCAGTAAGAAAATAATTGAAATAGTTTAAGCATTTTTTTAAAGAGCGATATAAGCCTAACATTTAGAGCCAGTCCTAAATCTGAGTAGAAGCAGTAACCCTCAAGCATTGTCTAACCTCAGAATATGCATATATTATACATTTATTTAATTAATTAATTTATATCCTACCCTTTCTCCCAGTAGGAGCCCAGGGTGGCAAACAAAAACGCTATAAACACTCTAAAACATCATAAAAGTATATTTAATAAAATATATTAAAACAAAACATCTTTAAAAACATCTTTTTTTAAAAAAGTTTTAAAAACACCTTTTAAAAAAAAGTTTTAAAAAACATCTTAAAAAGCAGTTCCAACACAGACGCAGACTGGGATAAAGTCTCTAGTGAAAAGGCTTGTGGAAAGAGGAAGGTCTTTAAAAAACTGCAGAACGACAAGTTGAAAAGAAGATATATTTTCTCCCATTAACCTTGTTGACAGAGGTCTCTGATGCTCAAGTTTAGTGGTCATTCATAATGTCACCTTGCTTCCCTGACATAAACCTGTTGCCACCCAAACAGGTCATTGCTCTTGTGGGAGTAATGACTGACGATACCTCCATAATCAGTTTTCTGGGTGTTGTGAGCTAGACTGACTTTATACACACTGTTGTTGCTGAACAAAGGTAGGCAAGTATAACTGTTGTGTCAGACAGGATTTAATTTTAAAAGCACCTTTTCCCCACTTAAACAGTGCAGCCGGTGCTCTGGGAGTTTCAGGCAAATAAATCTGCTTTACAGGCTATCGTCTGAAGGCACATAAGGCCAACTCTCTGCTGAAGCTAAGCAGGATCAGTTCTGGTCAGTGCCTGGATAGGAGACTGCCTGGGAACCATATGTAAGCCGCCTTGGGTTCTATCATGAAAAGAAAGGCAGGGTATAAATGTAATAAATAATACAGATTTTTAGAAGAGAAAATTCTTGGCTTCAACTGTAAAGATGGCACCTTTTATCTTCTATTACACTTTACACATTAGAGAATCTGAGGGACCACGACAAACATGAATTAATTAGCTTTCCCAATCTGTTGAAGTGAAAAACCAAGACTGATTGTCCTCAGCTTGGGTGGGACATAAACCTCATGAAGGACCAGACTGCTGAAGCTAACCTCCAGCACCTTCTTAACTTAAAGGATTTTACTGGAAGATTAGTGCAAGTGCAATCCCGACTTGAACCTTTGATATCTAAGGGCCTTTTTTCCATGCAAGCAATCCTTAACATTTCACAGACAAACTGATGTGGATAAATATAGTGTGCAAAATGGATTTTAACAGACATATATAAAGTCTGGAGCTTTTCCCAGGGCTGTTCATCTTATAAATAATCCATGAGTAGAATTCTCTTCTACGCATTCCAAATATTTCTAGCTCTCCATGATGCTATAAGCAGCATTCAAAAACTTTGGCTTGGGTCAGAAGCCAGCCATTATTTGTGGGCACCACCCACCCTTTCCCTCATGAAACTTCTGGTATGCAGAAGGGACTCTCATATTGCGCAGAGCAGGCTGAAGCAGGACAAGTCTCTTGTGCTGCTTCTGCCCATTCCAAATCCCAGCACTAGAGAAACCATACGCCCACCTGAAAAACCCTTCCACACTGGATTCTAACGAGGAGATCTAATGTTGCATTGGAGCAGCAATTCCTTGAAATTCACTGAGACTCCATGGGGTGGAGGTGGGGGGGGAGCATCTGTGT
This sequence comes from Rhineura floridana, assembly GCF_030035675.1. NCBI lineage: Eukaryota > Metazoa > Chordata > Lepidosauria > Squamata > Rhineuridae > Rhineura > Rhineura floridana. The sequence goes on from NC_084482.1 coordinate 42,148,115, forward strand.
GCTGCTGTGTTTCCTGACAAGGACCTGACTAAGACATAGCCTGTCACCAGAGGCAGTTCCCCTGGCAACTAAATTTATGGGGGCTTGCTTACAAAACTCCTTCTCTTAAAAACACTTTAAGCATCAGTGTATCTTCACTCCTACCTGGTCTTTATTTATGTCACCCTATCGTTTGTTTTCTCACAGGAATCATTCTTATACTAATCTATATGGAAAGGTTAAGTTGTGCTGACTTCTGCCTCACATGCCAGATGTTGAATTAGACAGATAATTGCACAAGGGCAAGGGCAACACTAAACATAAACCCTAAAAAAAAACTGTCTTAACAAGAAATGGAAAAGGAGGAGGAAAATGTGTCATTTTCAAAACTACTCCTCTGCTCCCATGCTACATTTCTTTTCAATGGCAAATGCTGTGCATTTGGGAAGAAACTCACATTGCTAAATTCTATTCAGTAATAGACAAAAAATCTTGCGGTTTAAGAACGTATCTATAGCCAACAGATATTTCTATCAAACTTTAAAAATCAGGGAAATTGGGCAGCTATAGTGAATACACCAGGGGAGCACGAGACCTGACCTCCTCTCCGAGATATTCTACTGCCCTACAAATTTGTCAAAATGCGAAAACAATTTGGGTTGGTCTTTCACAGTCCAATCCACTTCCTGTGTAGCTTGGAAGAATTTGGTAACATGTGCCTGATAAAGTTTGATAGAAATATCTGTTGGCTATAGGTACGTTCTTAAACTGCAAGGTTTTTTTGCCTGTTAGTGAATATCTCTGCTTTTTAATCCGGGAGGTAAGAAATGGAATCCTGTGCAAGGAGGGGGAGGAGATTGGGTGGGTGGGCACTGGGCAGAGGGGAAGCCCCTTTCCTTCCCAAAAGGAAAACAATGTGAACAGTATCATTCTTTTTTCGTGTTTCCCCCACCTTTTTATTCTACAGCAGGCACATGTAGCCTCCCACCCAAATTTAAACCAGAACTGTCCCTGGCCACATCCACACCAGACCTTAATTTCACTTTAGACAGCCATGGCTTCTCCCAAAGAATCCTGGGAAGTGTAGTTAGTGAAGGGTGCTGAGAGTTGCTAGGAGACGCCCTTTCCCCCTCACAGAGCTTCAATCAGAGCGGCTGACTGTTAAACCACTCTGGCCACTGGAGCTCTGTCAGGCGAATAGGATTCTCCTCTCAGCACCCTTCACAAACTACACTTCCCAGGATTCTTTGGGGGAAGCCATGACTGTTTCAAATGAAATCAAAGTGTGGTGTGAGAGTGGCCCCCCGTTAGGCAAGCCAAGTCGAGAGTGTGGCTTTTAGAACAATGGATTCTTACTGAGCATGCCCAACATTATCATTGCGTTCAATGCAAAATTTCTTAATTTAATTAAAAATCAGCTAGGCATTTTTTAAACTTTTAAACTGCAGAAGATGAAGGTTAGAGTATGGGGCGAGGTCAGTAATAGGATTACAGGTACTCTGTGAACATGGCTGATTTTTAATTAATTACAACAGATTATGAGAACTCTGACAGATAAAAGTCCAAAAGGGGTCTCGTTTTTTCTTCTGTCTCTTTTTACACTTTGAACTCTCAATTCTCCCTGACTGTTTTGCGTATCACCATGAGAGTTTAGAGTGTTGTTAAGCAAGGGTTTTTTGAGTTTGTAAGGTTTTGTTTTGATATGAGCTTATGGGAAGCATCAAAATGGCATGGGGGTATTTTCAATTTAACATTGCGGAATGCGAAAAATCCATGCTGACTATAGTATGCAGCCACTCTCATGGCTACATAATTTGAGACACAGTGGTTTTCCATCTTCCCCTTACCTGAAGCAAGCAAACTGCACAGGAACATTTTACTTGCAAAATCTGCATATGCATTACAGGATGATGCAATGGCAGAATGGCTGCAAAAACACTTACCTGTTCAGATAAACCCGCTTTTCGGTCAGTTGTCCATTCCCATAATTTGGATCTTCATATGGTTCATTTTGGACCACTTCTACCCCTTCACCACGATCACTTTGCTCGTGGCTGTGTTTACTGATCATGTACAGTTGTCCAATTCTGTACTGCAAAACAAAAAGGAGAAGCAAAACATTAGTCTTCTGCATCAAAAAACAAAGTAACCATCATAGTAATCAACATAATCAAAAGTGATCATTGAAGAAAACTGCTAACTACCCTGAGAATGGCTGATCACTGTAAATAACCAAGATATGTTTATACACATGGGCTTTCAAAAGAATTTATAACCATCAATCAAAAGTTACAGTATCATAGGGGCTGCTTCAGACGTTTGTAAATTGTTCTACATAACATGGCTCTAAGGACAAAGCTTTCAAGAGGGAGGTAGTAACAGGTGATCTACCACATACACAGATGCAGCCTCTGAATCCTGACAGCAATTCACATTAAGTTTGCGCCATCATGATCACACAAAATTGCTTCTAGATGTGTCAGTTGTATTTGTAAATGTGCCACATCTGACATTTCTTTCTAATGCCTGTGTCTGTTTGGGCCATTCTTCAAACAGCACCTCAGCTCACCTGAGATTATTAAAAATAGTTTTTGATTATAGAAGAACCTCAAGAGTGCTGAACGTATTTGTCCCAGAAGTGTGCACAACAATTTACATTAAAGGGTTTTTAAAAGAAGGAATGTAACACCTAAGGTAATGTTTTCAAAAGATCTTGAACATTCCTTTCAATTGATTTGTAAATATAGTCTAACAGAGCAATCCAACTCATGGGAAGCCGGCAGAAGGGGTGCTGGTGGAGGAGGAGCATCCATTTCCCATTCAGGAGCTGCTGAGCTGGCAGAATGTCAGCTCAACTGGAAGCTGCACGCATAATTGGAAAAGAAAAAGCTGGTTCTCACGAATACCCCTGTTCCATTGACATCCATTAGAATTATTTTCTTAGACTGATCTTCCCTTGGCATAACTTTAGCCCAGATCAGAACCTGCAGGAGCACTCCGAATGGGAGTTGGATGTTGTATAATTCCCCCCGCCCAGCCTGACACACTCCTGGAATGTCCCTTTTTTGGGCCTTACATTGGCTTCCACTGGCAACCCTTCTGCCTGGCTGGGCTTCCCTGGCAGGCCCATGGCTGGGACAGCAGCGTCCCAACTCCACCACAGTGGAGGGGCATCTGCCAGCATAGCCTAGCAGAGCCAGGACCCTACTGGCTCTGTCAGGGGTCCGCCATATCCAGCTCCCCTCAGCCCAGCATCAATTTGAGTTGGATTGCACCCTAAATCCTCAGAAATTCATATTCAGGGATGTGAAACAAAACTAACTATTTCTTGCAAAGATGCAAACCTCAGCATGGTTTAAAGGAGGACATCAGTTGTTAACTATCCACATAAATATTAGATAAGTACAGAAGTGCAGTGTTTAATTACTTTCAGAATAGACTGACTTAAGTTTAACAGAGTTAAATTCAGAATTAGCTGAGATCATGAAAATTAAACATAAAAGCAAGATGTTTGGGCGTGTTTTCTTTAATCATTACTTCTCTATACTTTTTACAAAAGTCATGTCTCTATATTTACTATGCATATTTCAACATTAAAAGGTTATTTTTATCTGTATTGAAGAAAAAAACCTCAATTTAAAAACGCAGCAAATAGTAAAAACTGTTTATCAAGTATATATTTTACTTATAGCTCAATCATTCTTCAATCATTTGCAGTGTTTCTAAGCTCTTATCTACTGTGGTATCCTCCTTGGACCTCTGTCTAGTATGGACCCGAGGGCATACTTTAAAATGGTTCCAGTTCTATTTGGCTGAACAATGTCAGACAAACCCTAAAATCCCACAGGCATTCAAAGTACTGTACAAGACTAAATATCAGATGGCATATACGTGAATGATGAGGAAAAAGGAATTTGTACTTAGGACTTTTCCAGGCATTTTTTGTGTATGTGCAATACACACTTGTTAGTCATTAGTTGCATAAAATCCACATGTCTTCCCTACCTCACTTATTTGAGTAGGATCAGTGCAACAACTGAGATAATTTAATCACAGATGACGAAGAGGTATAGCATGGTCCTTGTGCCCCCACGTATCATATAAAAAGCCAATGCTTATATTGTGGCATTAACCTTGTGAACCAAGTGTTGTATTATTATTTTAAATTGTGCCTGCACATAGCACAAGAGGATTTTGTTACACAATTAATGCATTCATAACAAGAATTTTGTTATTGCAGACTACTTAAGAGCTTGTAGATCCTTTCTCTGTTTTCTCTGTCAAATTGCACAACAGCAGATTGATTTTTATATTCAGTCTCACCTCTATGGAAGTCAAGGACAATTTTACAATTGATTGCAATACAGATTATGTTAATATATTGTGGAATATGGAGTTGGCATAGGATTTCTCTGAAACCAGGAAAGGGAAGAAAGGGAGATGGATTATAGCTTTACATTTCTGACAGATTGTCAACAGAGGGTTCCCAGGTACAAGCTGCCCTAGCCATAATATTATAAATTAAAATGTTCGGCAAAGGAGGATGCCAAGCAGGGACGGAAAAATACAGCCATTTCCTGAGATATGGTGTTTTCCTAGAGAACAGTGAGGCCCAAAAGTGCCCTAATTCAGCATCAGAATCTGTTAAAATGCTGCAGGGATACAAACCAGTGTGGCGTAGTGGTTAGGGTGCTAGACTAGGCCCTGGGAGACCAAGGTTCAAATCCCTTCTTGGCAGAGCTTGGAAAAGTTACTTTTTTGAACTACAACTCCCATGAGCCCAATCCAGTGGCCATTCTGGCTGGGGCTGATGGGAGTTGTAGTTCAAAAAAGTAACTTTTCCAAGCTCTGCTTGGCCATGAAGCTCACTAGGTGACCTTGGGACAGTCACTGTCTCCTAGCCTAACCTACCTCACAGGGCTGTCATGAGGATGAAATCAGAATGGGGAAAACCATGTTTGTATGCCACCTTGAGCTCCTTGGAGGAAAGGTGGGACACAAATGTGAATAAATAAATAAATGGAGTATTTATGTATGTTTGGTCTGCTATCTCATTCCATATACTGACAGTCTGAGTTGGCTTATAACTCAGATGTTTGAAATTATAAAGAGAGAATTATATGTGCGTTCTTTTTACAGAAAAGGTTGAAAAGAACGTAAGTATAGAATGTGATCCAGCAAGATGTATGCATTTTTAAGTCATATTCATTTTAAGTGTACTGGGCACAGTAATCTGAACCCGAGCTGGGGAGCAGCAGGGTCCAGCAAGCAGGGGGGCAGATTTGACACTGCATCCAAAGCCCTGCCGCTCGTATACAACCTGCCGGGGTTGGCGCACGCGGAGGGTCGCTTCCCAATGGATCAGACAGGGAACTCACAGACGGGGCGGGATCTGCCTCTGCAGGAGGGATGGTCGAGGAAGTCTGTGGACTGACAGAGCCCCCCCCTCCTATAACATCCCCAGGGACCCCATCTTCATCTGATTCCTCTCCCTGATCTAATTTCCCTTGCGCCTGGGGCGCAACATCATCCCCCCCCTCCATGCACCATCTCCCTCCACCCCCTGGGCTTGGGCTTGTCCAGGTAGGAATCATCAGCTGATTCCCACGAACGCTCCAACTGATAGTACCCCTTCCAGTGGATCAAGTACCGAAGCCGCCCTCAGCGCCTCCGCAAGTCCAAAATCTGTACCACCTCATATTCATCTTGTCCATTCACCACTACCGGGGGGTGGAGGCACCTCGGGCTCCCGGTGGGGATCAGGGGGTTGCTCCAGGGTAAGCAGGGAGCGATGAAACACCAGGTGTATCTTGAAGGAGGGAGGCAGCCTCAGGTGAAAAGCCACTGGATTGATCTGCGCCTCAACTTCAAAGGGCCCCACCTTTTGGTCCTCCAGCTTATGGCAGCGCTTCCTAGTAGGGAGATAACACGTGGACAGCCACACTCTGTCTCCCACACAGATCACGCGCCCCTCCTGTTGATGTTGATCTGCGACTCTCTTATAGTCCATTTTAGCCCTCTGTAACTGTTCCTTCAGCAACTGCTGCATTGCCTTAAGCTCTTGTACAAAGTCCTCAGCTGCTGGAATGGCAGGGCTGGCATGTGGTGCGGGAAAAGCTCGAGGGTGGTATCCCAGGTTGGCAAAGAACGGGGTTTGTTGCGTGGTGGCGTGCACTGCGTTATTGTAAGCGAATTCTGCTAAGGGCAAAAAGGACGTCCAGTTGTCTTGCTGGTAATTGACATAACAGCAGAGATACTGCTCCAATGTGGCATTCACCTTCTCAGTCTGACCGTCCGTTTGCGGGTGATGGGACGATGACAGTCTCAGCTCACTCTGCAGGAGTTGCCACAAGGCGTGCCAAAATTGAGCCATAAATTGCGGGCCTCAGTCTGAAACTAAACTGTCTGGGAGGCCGTGCAACCGGTAAACATGCTGCACATACAACTGAGCCGTCTCTTGTGAGTTTGGGAGTCCTGAGCACAGAATGAAATGAGCCATTTTAGTAAAAGCATCCACCACCAACAACACTGTTGTCTTCCCCTGAGAGGGTGGAAGGTCTGTGATGAAGTCCATAGTTACCATCTGCCAAGGGCCCTGGGGTGTAGGGAGTGGCTCCAAGAGTCCTGCTGGCCTTCCTGTGATGTGTTTAGCTCTTGCACATACTGGGCAGGACTGGACATAGCTCTCCACCTCCTGCTTCATCTGAGGCCACCAAAACTCCCTTGTGACTGTTTGCAAAGTTTTAAGGGTCCCAAAGTGCCCAGCAGTGGGGGAGTCATGACACTGATGCAAGACTTTGGCCCTCACGTCCCCAGGGGGCACATACATAGCGTCATAGTGATACAGCACCCCGCCCTTCAATATATAGCCCACTGTACTCCCAGTAGGCTGCCCCTCTAATTTGGCATGCTTCTTGAAAAACAGATCTTGTTCTTGCGCCAAATGCAGTTCTTCCACCCAGGAGTCCTGGTACACCCCTGCCACCATCTTCTCAAGGGGTATAATCAGTTGCTGCGGTCTTGGAATTGGATTCTCCAAGTATTCCAGTTTGTGGGACAGAGCATCTGCCCACTTAATCTGCACCTGAGGAATGTAATGGATTTTGAAGTGGAAGCGAGTGAAGAACTGCACCCAGTGCACCTGCCTCTGGTTTAGCTTATGGGCAGTGTGGAGGCTCTCCAGGTTCCGATGATTGGTGTGCACCTCAATCTTGTGCTGCGCTCCTTCCAAAAGATGTCGCCAAGTTTCAAATGCATCCCGAATGGCCAACAACTCTTTTTCACACATGGTGTAGTTTGCTCTGAACTTGTCAATTTACACGAAAAGTAAGCGCGTGGTCTCAGGCCCCCCCAGCGCTGGTTGTAAAAGCACCGCTCCGATGACCACGTTCAATGCATCCACCTCGACCACAAAGGGATGTGCTGGGTTCGTGTGTTGCAGTATGGGTTCCAAGGCGAACCGAACCTTTAACTCCTCGAAGGCTCCTTGTGCGGCGGCGGTCCAGTGAAAGGGACCCAGGCCTTTCAGGCAGTCTGTGAGGGGCACAGTCTTGTTGGAGTAATTAGCAATGAACCGATGGTAGTAGTTGGCGAACCCCAGGAACCACTGAAGATCTTTCTTTGTTTTGGGAGGCTGCCACATGAGGACACAGTGCACCTTGCCAGGGTCCATCTCCACCCCAGTAGGAGAAATGCAATACCTCAGAAAGTCCAGAGTGGTTAGGTTAAAGCTGCATTTCTCCAGTTTGGCATACAGATGGTGTTCCCTGAGACGTTGTAGCACCGCCCACATATGGCTCTCGTGTTCAGCTGGGGAGTCTGAATAGATTAGGATATCGTCCAGATACACAATAATGAACCAATCCAAATAGTCCCTAAATATGTCATTCATGAAGCTCTGGAAGACCCCTGGACTACTGGATAGTCCGAAAGGCATGACCAAGAACTCAAACTGTCCATATCATGTCTTGAACACTGTCTTCCACTCATCTCCCTCCTTGACTCATACGAGACTGTAAGCTCCCCTCAAATCCAACTTGGTATAAATCTTGGCTGACCGCAGTTGCTCCAGCATCTCTGTGATGAGTGGCAGTGGGTAGCTGGTGGGAATGGTGATCTTATTCAGCTCTTGGTGGTCATTACACGGGCGTAGCTCTCCATTTCCTTTCTTAACAAACAGCAAAGGGGCCCTGGCCAGAGACTGGGAGGGTTGAATGAAGCCCCTCTTCAGGTTAGTTTCCAGGAATTCTCTTAGCGCTGCCAGCTCCGGTTCTGACAAGGAGTAAATCTGCCCTGCAGGGATGCGTGCCCCTGGCATCAGATGGTGCAGTTGTAGGGTCGATGGGGGGGCAACTGATCGGTTTCCTTTTTGTCAAACACATCCCAGTACTCCTTGTACTTGTCCAGCAGGACGACTCCCTCCTGCTGTATGATTCCAGCCACAACGTTGGAGGAAGGCTTCTTCCGTGGTTGGCAATGCTGATGGCAGTACCCCGCAGTAAACACCACCACTGCTTCGTCCCAGAAAATTGTGGGATTGTGCTGAACCAACCAGGGCATTCCCAACACCACCGGGAAGCGAGGCAGGGAAGCCAAGTAGAATGACAGTCTCTACACATGACCCGGGATTTCCATTTCTAGCATCTCTGTCACCCTGGTAACAGTTCCTGACTTTAAGGACCGCCTATCAATGGTCTCAATGGACAAGGGCTGCTCAAGCATTTGGGTGGGCATGCCAAGCTCCTGAGTGAAGTCCCAGTCCATAAAACTTGATGAAGCCCCATTGTCGATCATGGCGCTGACCTGGATACTCTGCCCTGAAGGAAGAGTCAGTCAAACCAGCAGGTGAAGGGCGGGCTGTGATGGGAGGGGTTGCTGGCGAGGCTGTGGTGTCTGTTTTGCTCCCAACTCTTTGACCTCTATGAGAGCTGGGATTTAGTGTTTTCCTGTCTATCTGCAAACATAACTGGATCAGCTCTGCCAGGCTGCCGGGCAGGGAGGTGCATGCCAATTCATCTAGCACCTCTGGGCTAAGCCCATTCTGGTAGAAGTACATCAAAGCAGGGTGACTGTATTCCACCTCCTGGGCTAAGGTGCGAAACGTGTTAGTATAAGTCCCCACTGAGCCCTTCCCGTTTCAAAGTTCCTAGCTGGAGGGCGACCGTCTATGCTGGGGGTCATGAAAAATCTCTGTCATAGCTGCGACAAAGGCAGTATATTGACCCAAGACAGAGTCATTTCTCACGAGGTACAGGGTAGCCCACTTGGTTGCTTCCCCTTCCAGGAGACTGATGATAAACACCACCTTCACATCATCATTTGGGAACTTGGCTTGATGCACGCATATGTATAGTTCACACTGGGCAAGGAACGTGGCGAACTGGTCACTCTGGTCACCATAGTGAGGAGGTAGTCCCACTGGCTCCTTGGCTCTGATGGGTGGTGCGGCCGCCGGTGCTCGAAGGTTTTGATTCTCGAGTTGGAGATTCTGGGTTACTGCCTGGAGATTCTGGACTTCGGTGTACAAGGCTTCAATGGTTCCTTGAAGTCCCCCTTCGGTGGCGGCGCTAGCCTCCATGGTGTCAGTCATTGAAGCATCAGTGAAGGGAGGTGATGGTTGAGTCAAGCTGTCCTGGCTAGAGCCCGAGACACGAGACAGAGGCAAGGCTTGGTTTAATTCTCATTTTATTAGGGTGATGGTTACATCCAAAGCAGTGCGCTTCATAAACCTGTCTACTCTAGCTCACTATTTTCCCTAGCTAAGCTACCTAAACAGTCTCTGCAGCATGTAGGAAGAGTTGACTCATCACTGGGTACTCATCACTGGGGTGGGCACCTGATTAAGTAGGGAAGGTCTTCGCCCATAACTGACAGCTCCTCTGCAGTTTCACCCTCTGGGAGTCCCGCTTCTCACGCCTTCGCACATGGGGTGAGGGGGGGCGAGCCTCCAACATCCCATCCAACAATGGGGTTTCGCTAGGTAACAGTGTGACCTCATGGAGCGGGAAACTGGTTGGCAGGGAAGAGTTTGAAGTGCCAGGTGGGGATTCCGGTGCATGCGGGGTTGGCAGATGTGGAATGTCGCTTCCCAACAGCTCAGATGGAGAACTCACACACGGGGTGGGATCTACCTCGGCAGGAGGGATGGGCGAGGAAGTCTGCAGACTGACAGAGCCCCCCCTCCTATAACGTCCCCAGGGACCTTGTCCTCATTTGACTCCTCTCCCTGATCTAACTCCCCTTGCGCCTGGGGTGCAACACCTACTTCCACTGGTAATGTGGTGGTGGTGGGCCCATGCATGACACACACTTGTTAAAAAAAACTAATCTGTTTTGTGCAAGCCTGTTACAGTATATCAGAAAACTTGTATCTCAAAAATAAAAATAAAAAATAGCCGTTCTCACAGAAAGGTAAACAAATACAAATGCCCACGACACAAATTGTGTAGTATTTTAAGTAGCCTATCACTGGCTCTGGTTTTGTAGGATATTTTTGGCCCCACAGCTTTATCTGGGTTATACACAGACATATGATTTTTGGGGAGGGGACTAAGATTTGATGGTGTAATATCATAGAGGCATCATTGCCTGTTCCTCCAAAACCTGCAAAACCTGTTTGACTGGAGACTACACTATGCCAAAGGATGGAGTAGACCACAAGAAAGATGGTCCTACACAGCAGTTTGTGGACTCAGTGGACAGCATCTACATGATAATAACAACACTGCTCCATGCAGCTATGCTCTTTAAACAGGGCTGGCACAAGAAATTTTGCTGCCTGAAGTAGAGCAAATGATGTTCTCCTCCCAATTCTTACAAAAGGCTTATCTGTCTAGTAGGGAAGTACAAAGTTTAGTAATGTCTGTTCCATCATCAATTTGCCTTAAGCAGAACTGATTCCTTTCCGCTGCAGTTTGGATCCTGCCAAATGCAAAATGTCTCCCTGACCCCATCAGTGGAATTTCATGTATTTTGTCATGCTTATAACATTTCACTCTGAAGTTTTCCTGTGTGTCTTTTCAAAGTAAATGAAGTAGTTAATGGCCCATCAATATTCCAAGTCTATTTGGGATGGGGGGTGGGGGGACAGAGTCTTAGTAGCACAGGTTTCAATCCAGGTAAGTAGTTAGGATTGCAGCCTCAGCTCCACACACACGTTGCAGCTGTTCAAATCTGCCCTGGAATTAAGTCCCACTGATCCTAAATTACTTCTGAGTAGACCATCCTATATTACAGTTCAAGACCAACTTCAGGAAACAGTTATTACAGAGTGGGTGGCTAGAAGGGTGGTCTTATCAAAAGCAACGGGCAGGGATGGATGTATTTCTACACCTGGTCTCCCATGGTAAATAGAAAAGTCAGCAGTTGTTCAGATTTGTCCTGGAAGTAAGTCCCATTGATCCTAATAGGATTTACCTCTGAGTAGACCTGCATAGGATTATGTTAAACTAGAGGATGCATTGTACAAACTACCAACTCTCTTTTCTATTACGACCTGCAACAGTTTTCTCTCTCCACTACACCCCACCCCACCTCCATTGCTGATTTTTTTTGGGGGGGGGTGTTCTTTGCTTTGCTTAATATCCAGCATGAAAAACAGTTGTAGTAAATTTGAACCCTGGCTCACACAAGTTTGTGTTACTTTGATTCAGAGGTTGGAAAAGTTACTTTTTTGAACTATGACTCCCATCAGCGCAATCCAGTGGCCATGTTTAAAACAGTAAATTGTCCAAGCTCTGCTTTGATTGGTCTTACTGCTTTCCTGCTCCTGTTACTCTTGGGCTGTTTCCCCTGTTGCAGTATCCAGTGTATGCAGAGGGAGCTCTGCATGAGTACCCTTTAAGCGTGGCTAATGCATGTATGGCTTAGTTTAGGGATAGACAACTCAGTATATTTCTGTTCCAAGTCAATTTTACATGTGTCCATTCAATCCCATTTCCACATTAATTTGTAGATTTAAAATATATATATATATATTTCTGTTCCAAGTCAATTTTACATGTGTCCATTCAATCCCATTTCCACATTAATTTGTAGATTAAAAAAAAATGAAATACAGATACTAACCAGTGTGGTATAGTAATTATTGTCAGGTGTGGCTCACCCAGTGGGGTGGAAACATAGTAGTAGCTTCCTGGCAATGGGGTCACTGCTGCTTATCAAGATGGTGAGCCCCTGAGCATGCACAGAGTGAGCAGGGGGAAAATGGTGATTTCAAAAACCCATTTCACTCTGTGCACTCTGCCCATGCTCACAGACTTAGGGAAACATTTTTTTTAATTATTTGGTTGGGAAAGGGATGCCTCATTTTTTGGCGGAGTGTTTTTCATGCTTTTTTAAAACAAAGAAATGGGTTTCACAAAACACAACTCTTTTAGACTTTTTAAAACCCATGTAGTTTTAAAGTGTTCAAAGTATAGTAAGTAAGTTTTTGAGTTTACCGGAATGCTTCTCCCAACTGGATTTTTGAAAAACAAAAATGAAGAAATCCAAAAGCGTTGGGAAGGCCAGAAGAGAATTTTAAAAACGTGCTTCTATTGAAGTTGTAAAAGCTAGAAAACCACTCTGCTGTGGTAAATAGAAAAGTCAGCAGTTCAAATCTGTTCTGGGAGTAAGTCCCATTGAGCCTAATGGGATTTACTTCTAAGTAGACCTGCATAAACTAGAGAACACATTCTACATTCAGTTCAAAACAATGTGCTTTTGGACCACCCATGAGCCCGTCATAATTATTGTCATGTTCTCCCATTACTACATCACCCTGATTGTTCAGAAATATTGCAAAACAGCACTGTAAACATGAAGAATATGATGCTGTCTGTGTTTTACTAGTGAGAAAGCCCTTCTGAACACTGCAGGACTTACTGTTGAGTACACATACATCTCACTCTTGGCTTGGCTTCATATTCATGTCCCTAAAGGTTTCAGGATATGGCTAACTGATAGGCCTTTAGCTACTTCATTTACATTGAAATAGCAAGGCAGTCAGGGACAAAACACAGACCTACACAGAAACGTAATTATTTACTGATAAATCCACTTTTAAAAAATTCCAGTGTTACCGAAAGGAGAGAGCACTCAGAACAGTTCAATCCGGTCCTGAAATGTGTGCGAGCATGCAGATCAGGGAATATCCAGACACATCTGGCTCCCATGAAATTCTATGCCATCCCTACTGTCTACTAGGGATGTGCTAGAATTCCACCCAATTTGGATTTAGTACTGAATTTTCCATTAATTTGCTTATTCTCTGTTGTTGCATATTGGATTTTTATGTAATGATTTTCCACAGCTATTTTTGAAAACTGATTGTTGTTGTTTTTTAAATCCACCTCTAAAGTATTGATATTAAGAACAATAATTTTATGGATATTTCCCAATAATTTTATGGATATTTCCCAATAAGTTTATGGATATTTTCCAATAAGTTTATGGATATTTTCTTTCATTTATCGATATTTCCTTTCAAAATATCGATACTAATATCAATATTTTTGCGAGGGGGAAAAAAGCAGTGGCTAGCAGACAAAGAACGGACTTAAATCCATATCGGCCTGTTAGGCTGACGAAATGCTTTCGAACCAGCACAGGCCAACGGATCCCATCCCTACTGTCCACCACTCTTGGAATGCACTGTTGCTGCTGGCTTCCTGACACTCATGAAGGCCAAGACTTACCACAGAGAAAGGATCCCAACACCCAAGATGGGGTTGGAGACAATCCAGGTATTACCACCAAGAGGAATGGATGTATATGAAATCCCAACCCAAAAGTGTGGTTTCAAAAGGTGGGAGGTGCAGTGGTACGAGAACCTCTGGGGAGAACCACACGTATAGCGAAAAGGGAGGATGAAAACGGAAGGGATTAGGCAGCATCAGAGACATCTACATACCCTTCTGTATGAGTACCTGTATGTGACCAAGACAGATCCGTGGAAGAGGTGACACAGACAGGTGAGGAAGAAAAAGTCCAAGCAGCATCTGCAAAAAGGTAAAGGTGTCCCTGCACTTATAGTGCGAGTTGTTTCTGACTCTTAGGGTGACGTCTTGCAACGTTTTCAAGGCAGACCGTATATATGCGGTGGGATTGCCAGTTCCTTCCCCGGCCTTTCTTTACCTCCCAGCGTATGCCGGGTACTCATTTTACCGGCCACGGATGGATGGAAGGCTGAGTGGACCTCGACCTCTTTTACCGGAGATTCGACTTCCTCCTTCTGTTGGAATCAAACTCCGGCCGTGAGCAGAGCTTCGACTGCATTACCGCCGCTTACCACTCTGCGCCACGGAGGATCTGCAGCACAGTGTATTTCAGGGGAGGCCCTGCATTAAGTTGAGATGGTTCAATGTATCTTTTCGTTCTCAGAACAATTAAAACAATTTAAAAAAAAGATGTATGGCTTCAGTCTCTAAATGCATTCTTGCTCTTTTTAAATGCATTTCTGCTCTTATTAACCTAGCCCAGAGGAGGCTCAAGGCTATTGCATGTAACTGCCTATGAGTATGCCTAGATATGCCTTCAACTGAACCTGAGTATTTAGTGTCAGCCCCAGACTGCCTGAAGTGAAACACCAACATTTTTCTGCAATATATTCTTGTGGCTGTGTGACAAAGCATACAATTAAGAGTCATTTTAAAACTGAGGAAACCTCCCCATTCTGAATGGAGCTTCAGGACTGCGAGGAAGGGAGCTATATGTTTCTGATGGTTCCTTCCATAAAAAGCCCTAGATGCATTCAGGAGGGGGAAAGAGGCAACGCAGAAAAGCTGAACATAACTCCCAAAAGCTTTTGGTTTAGAGGGAAGATATAGTATAACTTCCACTACAGCTTTGTAAAGCAGATGGAATGGGGTGCTATGCAGGGTCGGCTCCAAAGGGCAGCCAGGTGGGGCCCTGGCTGAGGGCCTCATGGCCCACAGGGGCCCCTGAAGGGCCCCTCATTATGGTGGTGGAGTAGCACTCCCTTTCTGCGGCAGGCTTCCTGCTGTGGATCGCAGGGAGGGAGCTGCCCACCCACTTGCCGGCCTGCCCATGCCCGCTTGCTTGCCCTTCCCCCACCTGCTCTCTCTCTCTCTCCCTGCTTGCTCGCCCACCGTCCTGCTCCCCGCTTGCTTGCTCGCTGTCCCGCCCCCGCCCGCTCCCTCGCTCACCCTCCCCCGCTCGCTCGCCCACTGTCCCACCCCCTTTGCCCGCCCAACCTCCCATTCCACCCATCTGGTAGGTAGGTGGGGTGTGCGTGCATGCAGGTGCCAGGGCCCAGGGCAGGCTGCCAAGGGCCCTGGCATGCCTGGGGCTGGCCATAGTGCTATGAGGTACAATGGGGCTGGGAATATCCTAACTGTGGCAATGTAAAAATCTGTTTGAGTTATTTCATGGTAATCTTTTTTTTTAAAGTCACATCATTCTTAGGCATCCCAAAGTCAGCCTCTTTTGGTTATGCACAGGTTCTGCTATTGGGGAATGAATTCTAGGAAGTGTAGGCAGCCAGCGATGTTATGGAGAGCTGCGCAAGGATTATGAGGGTTTTTTTTTAAAAAAACAAAGAATCCACACTCTCCCTTCAGCTACCTTATAACTTTAATCAGGCAAATACCATACCATATCAGCCCCCTCCGGGGATTTCTGCAGAATTTGTTCCCCAATTTGAGGGGAATTTTTTTGTCCCTAAAGGTAAAGGTGTCCCCGCACTTGTAGTGCGAGTCGTTTCCGACTCTTAGGGTGACGTCTTGTGACATTTACCAGGCAGACCGTATATATGGGGTGGGATTGGGTGATTGTACCAGCTTTGACTGCTAAGACAGCTGTGGCTGTTTCTGGACTGGAATAGCCTGACCACTGTTGTCCATGCATTGGTAACTTCCAGGCTGGATTACTATAATGAACTCTATGGGGGGCTGCCTTGAGGTTGGTGCAGAATGTGGCTGTATGACTGCTCACTGGGGCAGGGTATTGCCAACATGTTACTCCACTGCTGAAAGAATTGCACTGGCTGCTCATGAACTACTGGGCCAAGTTCAAGTTTCTAGTTTTGGTGCACAAAGCCCTACACAGCTTGGGACCAGGATACCTGAAAGATCATCTTACCCCTTATATACCCAGTTAATCACTGTGCTCTTCAGGTGAGGGCCTCCTGCAGATACCATCTTATCAGGAGGTCCATTTCGCACAACAAAAGTAGTTGACCTTCAGTGTTGTGGCACTTATCCTTTGGAACTACCTCCCCTTAAATATTAGATACGCGCCATCTCTGTTATCTTTTCGGCGCCTATTGAAGACCTTCCTCTATCAACAAGCCTTTTAAGTAGAGACCTTATCCCAGTCTGCGTCTGTGCTGAATTGCTTTTTGAGATGTTTTTTAAAGATGTTTCTAAGATGTTTCGTTTTAATATGTTTTAAAGTCTTTTATTTTTAAGATGTTTTAAAGTACTTTTAGTGATTTTGTTTGCCACCCTGGGCTCTTTCTGGGAGGATGAATTAATGAATGAAAATAAGTCCAGTTGAATTCAATGGGTCTTACTCCCTGATAAGTGGGTTAGGATTGCCGTCTAAGCCTCATTCATTTCAATTGGCCTCACTTCCAAGTAAATGTGAAGGACTGCAGCCTTAAAACGGGGGGGGGGGGAATCCATGCTCATTTCTGCCCATCAGAGCCTCTGCAAATAAGGGGGGCAATCTGTCTCCTCTTACTATTCACTTTGATTATTTAAAGTGTCAACACCTGGAGAAACAAAGCTGTGAACTGTCTCCAGGCAGGAGCTTCAGAGAGTAAAGGGAGCAGAGAATCAAACAGCACAAAGACAGTCTGAACAATTTGGAGCCCAGATTGTACAAGCAGCCCCCTCCCCTCTCCCTCCCCCACACCTCTCTTGCCAATGACACCCTCTCCCTCTCTGCTTAAGAGCATATTGATTGCACCAGCTGTCGCTCACCAGAAAAAATGATTGCTGGCTTTAAAAAAGGTGATGGGGGGGCAGGGAGCTCTTTGTGTGTGTGTGTCTGTGTGTGTCTGTGTCTGTGTCTGTCTGTCTGTCTGTCGCTTCACCAATAGGATTTGGGGAGGAGGGAGTGGGAAAACTAACCAGGTAATTTGCATCAGCAGAGACATCCCCTCGCCTGGTGGGGACAGCCAGCCAGACAGCGTGGAAACACAAGTGCAGTAATGTTTACAGTGATGTGCAGATTCGAACTGAAACGCAGCAGGGAAAAAACGAACCTTGGTGCATTTTAAGACGGTCATGTAGACATAGCCTTTAGTCATTAAGGGACAAAGAGGATGTGACAGTAGCAGAGCTGTTTGTTTAAACCCGGGTCTCTCCAAGTGATATATTAAACTGTGTGTGTGATTTTTACAGTAAAGGGGACACATGGATGAGAAGACCTGAACCCTCCTCACACCTATCACTTCCTTGTTAACTCTTCCCTCAAACAGTTCTTCACCTAGATGAGCTCATTTCCAGTAGTCTGGCTGAGGAAAGACATATCTGTGGCAACCAAGAGGTCTTCTGTATCTTTAAAAGTTGTGCAGCGGGAAGGGAGAATTCCACCTTGTGGTTTTTCCCATTACAGTGTTGCAAGAACACCTGCACTTGGCTGACTTTCTCTTCTCCTAAAGATACAGGATCAGGCTCTGAGCCTGGCAACCCTACTCTAAATACCCACAAAACAAAGCAAAACTAGACTTTGCAATATTCAGTATTAATTTACAACTGCGTAACAACTAAAATCAAATTAAAAATAAAAAGCCTGAAGTCTTTTTATGACAATTGTTGCTAAAACAAATAAACAGATCACAGAACAACACAAAGAAGGATGTGGGAGGATTGTGTATCAAACTACAGCAGAAATCAATTTGAGGTTTGTTCCTTTTTTAAAAACAAAGGCTACATTCACACCATACATTTCAACAGTCATGACTTCCTTCAAAGAATCCTGGGAAGGATGCTGAAAGTTGTTAGGAGACCCGTATTCCCCTCACAGAGCTCCAATTCCCAGATTTATTGTTAAACCACTCTGGGAACTGTAGCTCTGTGAGGTGAAGAGGGGGGTCTCCTGATAACTCTCAGCACCCTTCACAAACCACATTTCCTAGGATTCTTTGGAGAAAGCCATGACTGCTTAAAGTGGAATAATAGTGGAATTAATATATGGTGTGAATCCATCAAAGTCACTCACGTCTGCTTTATAGACAAATTTAGAGATCCTCAAAAATTGATAAGACTCTAGCAATATACTTTCCAAAGAGGGTTTATCACAAATATTATGTTTCACACATTATTAATCTATAGTTTTAAATAAGACATTTGCTTTCAACCAGGAATCTATAAATTTCAGTTAGGCTTGGTAAGCTATCTCTGGTGTATTCAACTAAGTCCTACTCAAAGTAGAACTATTAAAAGAAATGAAACTAAGTTGGTTGTGTCCATTAACTTCAATAGGTCTACTCTGAGCAGGACTAGCACTGAATACCACTGTTTCTAGTAACGTGTTAGGCTAGGCTCTTTCATTTCCAGCCCCACAGAGGCAAAGTTCATAAATGCTTTAGGGGGTGCTGCGGCCTGCTAGGGGGTGGAACAGTGGGCACTCTGTATGTGCATGGCATATGTTCTCCACATATGGCTCTGACTCTGTAAGCCTGGTGCCAATTTGAAACAGGCATCCTTTATTTCCCTATGTTACAACTGCCAACTTTTAAAACAATGTGATTCCTATGAGTAAATATTTTCTTTGCTGGCTGCAAGAATTAAATTTATGGTTGCCGATGGAAACTGTACTTCTGGACCTCTGCTTTGAACCATACGTAATCTTTCTTTTTCTGTTAAGGAGAAAAGAAACACCATCTGCTTTGAAAAGAACAAAGCTTTTTCATATATAGTCTAAAATATGAAAGTAATGTTTAACTTTGCTCTAGCTCTAGCTTTCAGCAAAGCAATTTTTGCAAAGTCTATTGTTACAAGTCGTGCTTCAGGTAACCCATTTCAATTATATTTAAACACGTTTATTAGAGTTCAGTTATCATCTCAGCAAACAACAACATATTTTTTGTGAGCAAGAAAAAAAACCATAGTTACTCCAAGTAAATTCAAGGTCTAATTTTCAGTGGAATGCTAATGATGTGAAAAAGAAAAAGGACATTGATTTTAATGTTTCAGTTAGACATCACAAGAACTTGTGGCAAAACCTATCAAATGCTTTTTATTTATTTGTGTGTGTACTGGTAGCTTACTAATTTTTGAAGCACAGCTTTCACTCCAGTGGAACTTTTTGTGAGTCCTGTTTACATAATGTATATGTGGAGATGGTGGTGGGAAGCAGCATTGTATCCACTGATCCTGGACTTCAGCCTCCATATGTTAATCATGCACATACAATCTGCATGGTCCTAGGGCAGCCTTTCCCAATGAGTGGGCCACCAGATGTTGTTGGACCACAATTCCCATCTTTCCTGACCATTGGCAATGCTGGCTGAGGCTGATGGGAGATGTGGTCCAACAACACCTGGTGGCCCACTAGTTGGAAAAGGCTGTCCTAGGGTGTGATGAGGCCCAGCATTTTGCAATGCATCCCACTCATGCATCCAGAGCCTATTTAGAGCTTTGGAAGAACATGTGGATAGTAGGAGGAAGGCCATCAATCACAATCCCACTCCCTTGCTGTCCGCTCATTGAGACCTCCAGATATGTCAGATGACTAGGGTTCAATCTCTGTTAAATCTATCACACAAGTGTCTCAACCCAGTATCTGCTAATTTTCCTCTTCCTGCTGTGCCCCCTGGAACTCCATAATTCATTTCAGAAGACCCTCTCCAGGTCTCATGAGCTGCTTTTTTCAGGGTTGCAGCGGAGGGGGGGGAGTCCATTTGCATGAGTGTCCTTATGCTTATGCTTCTCTGGCTACAACACATTGAGTCGTTTGAGCATAGTCAATAGTTTACAGCCTTTCTAGAAGGACTCATATTAGAGACTCTCATGCAGTTTACAGCCTTTCTAGAGGGACCTTTTATGACTAGGACATGTTTAATAGGCAGTTTGTCAAGAAAAAGATGTATATAGGAACTGGCAGGTCATATTGTGGAGTAGGTTTTAAACTTGGATGATCTAGTCTATCTCCAGGGTGTAGCAAATGTACACGTAGCTCTGTGTATGCAAAGGGATGTATGGGGAAGGAAGCAAGTTTGGCAGAAAAGGAAAGGAATAATGTTGTTATGTGCCTTCAAGTCGATTACAACTTATGGCGACCCTATGAATCAGCAACCTCCAAGAGCATCTGTCATGAACCACCCTGCTCAGATCTTGTAAGTTCAGGTCTGTGGCTTCCTTTATGGAATTAAACCATCTCTTGTTTGGCCTTCCTCTTTTTCTACTCCCTTCTGTTTTCTCAGCATTATTATTTTTTCTAATGAATCATGTCTTCTCATTACATGTCCAAAGTATGATAACCTCAGTTTCAACATTTTAGCTTCAAGTGATAGTTCTGGTTTAATTTGTTCTAACAGCCAATTATTTGTCTTTTTCTCAGTCCATGGTATGCTCAAAGCTCTCCTCCAACACCACATTTCAAATGAGTTGATTTTTCTCTTATCTGCCTTTTTCACTGTCCAACTTTCACATCCATACATAGAGATCGGGAATACCATGGTCTGAATGAACCTGACTTTGGTGTTCAGTGATACATCTTTGCATTTGAGGACCTTTTCTAGTTCTCTCACAGCTGCCCTCCCTAGTCCTGGACTTCTTCTGATTTCTTGACTATTGTCTTCAGTTTGGTTAATGACTGTGCCGAGGTATTGATAATCCTTGACAAGTTCAATGTCCTCATTGTCAACTGTAAAGTTACATAAATCTTCTGTTGTCATTACTTTAGTCTTCTTGATGTTCAGCTGTAGTCCTGCTTTTGTGCTTTCCTCTTTAACTTTCATCAGCATTCGTTTCAAATCCTTACTGGTTTCTGCTAAGAGTATGGTATCGTCTGCATATCTTAAATTATTGATGTTTCTCCCTCCAATTTTCACACCTCCTTCATCTTGGTCCAATCCTGCTTTCCGTATGATATGTTCTGTGTACAGATTAAACAAATAGGGTGATAAAATACACCCCTGTCTCACACCCTTTCCGATGGGGAACCAATCGGTTTCTCCATATTCTGTCCTTACAGTAGCCTCTTGTGCAGAGTATAGGTTGCGCATCAGGACAATCAGATGCTGTGGCACTCCCATTTCTTTTAAAGCATTCCATAGTTATTAATGATCTACACAGTCAAAGGCTTTGCTGTAGTCTATAAAGCACAGGGTGATTTTCTTCCGAAATTCCTTGCTCCGTTCCATTATCCAACGTATGTTTGCAATATGATCTCTGGTGCCTCTTCCCTTTCTAAATCCAGCTTGGACGTCTGGCATTTCTCGCTCCATATATGGTAAGAGCCTTTGTTGTAGAATCTTGAGCATTACTTTACTTGCATGGGATATTACGGCAATAGTTCGATAATTACTGCATTCCCTGGGATCCCCTTTCTTTGGAATTGGGATATATATTGAACACTTCCAGTCTGTGGGCCATTGTTTAGTTTTCCATATTTCTTGACAAATTTTTGTCAAAACTTGGACAGATTCAGTCTCAGTAGCTTGTAGCAACTCTATTGGTATGCCGTCTATTCCTGGTTATTTGTTTCTTCCAATAATTTTAAGAGCAGCTTTCACCTCACATTCTAAAATTTCTGGTTCTTCATCATATGGTTCCTCCGTGAATGAATCTGTCATCCTGTCATCTCTCTTACAGAGTTCTTCAGTGTATTGCTTCCATCTTCCTTTTATTTCATCTCGGTCAGTCAGTGTGTTCCCCTGTTGATTATTCAACATTCCTTGTCTTGGTTTAAATTTCCCTTTCGTTTCTCTAATCTTTTGGAATAGGGCTCTTGTTCTTCCCATTTTGTTGTCCTTTTCTATTTCTATACAATAACTATTGTAATAGTTTTCTTTGTCCCTACATATTAGTTGTTGTATAGTTGCATTTAGGGTTCTGACCGTGTTTCTATCTCCTTTTGCTTTTGCTTTCCTTCTCTCTTTAACCATTTTAAGAGTTTCTTCAGTCATCCATTGAGGTCTTTCTCTGTTTTTAACTAGAGGTATTGTCTTTTTGCATTCTTCCCTGATCATGAGTCTGACTTCAGTCCATAGTTCTTCTGGTTCTCTGTACACGTAGCTCTGTGTATGCAAAGGGATGTACGGGGAAGGAAGCAAGTTTGGCAGAAAAGGAAAGGAATAATGGGTGGGGACAATTAGATAATTATTGTTTTACATATAATATCTGCAGTATTTAAGGAACAGATCTGTAAAACGTATCTCCTAATATATGTCACACACAGTCCACTTGTGTCAGTGTTCATACAGCTGCTGGATATTGTCTCGCAAAAGTCAGACATAACACTGAACCATGGTCTGGAGAGCTTGTATTTCCAAACTCAACCAGGCTTACAATGGTGTGCAAGGAGCCGAATAACCCAGGATTAGAACTCGCTGCTTGAAATTGGTTTGTGATTTTTTTTTTTTTGCACTAGGCATCATGTGTCGTATCCTGGTTTAATCCTAATTTGTTGCATTGCTCCATCCCTCAACCTGCCTGACTACAAAGACACAAAGAGCAGCTTACAAATGAAAATGCTCATATGGCTACTTGACTGACACCAGCACTTTCTCAGACCACCCCACTGTGCCCGGCAACAGACTTCTTTCGCTTGCTGACAAGCTCTTCCTCTCCAGCCAAGCTGCCTAGACTGACCAGTAAAGTTCTAGTACTGAAAATAACTTGTGTCTTTATTGAAATAATGTCCACAGATGGAGACAAAAGTAACAGGTCAGATGGAAATCAGGACAGTGGGTGCAGACTTCAGTTCTGTTCAGTGTAGTGCAAGAGGTTGGAGGCTGCAGGGAAGAACAGATCATTTGGGATTCCATACAAGTAGGGAAGGAAGAACACGTTAATTTCGGTTTAAACACATTTTTGTATGCAGTTTGTACTAACATACACATTTGCCAGCAATTTCCCCATATATAATACATTTCTGGATGTTATATTCACAAATATATTCATTGTTATGCACACTTTCCTCTAATATTTGCATTTTTTAAAACATTGGTTGGAGAACTGCATCATAAAATTTGGATCGCGCAAATTTTGAAAGATGTCTGTGCTTCAGTTCTCAAATTGTTTGGGAAAGTGTGGATTTGATATATTTGTATTTAAAACAAATTTCTGAATCAAATCTCTCCCCCATCCCTAGTCCAAACCAGGCAAATGTGTCAGTACACAGGATTATGGAATCTGACACACATTCATCATAAGGTTTACATGAAAATGCTAAAAATCCAGAACAAGAAAAAATGGTTATTCTTTTAAGGGTAGATTGGAAGAAACGTTCTAGTAAATTAATGCTCACAGCTTTATCTGCAGAAAGCAAATATACCTAAACTATTTAAATCTCCCCCAACTTTACTCACAAAGGAAACATTTTCCTTGAAAGGTGGAACAGCATAGTCTTGCTCCTGTCCAAACTTTATCCACTTTTGAGGCAGAGGTTTGTATCTCTCTTAATGGACTAATTCTCCTCTTTCCAGCCACAGACATCACCTTCCTCAAGTGACACAGACCTGACAAAGTAGAATGCCCTCAGAGGGGATCAAAAACAGCAGCACACTACATAATGCACTTAAAGACTGTACGAAGGACATTTCCTCAACAATAATTTGCTACCAAGTTCCAGTTCCACAATTTGAATTCCCTCCAACCAATAATACCTGTCTCTTTCGTGTACATAGTTACATAGGCCCTGCTTCATATTCTGTAAAAATTTAGCACAACCCACCCTGTAAATATGTGATGTTCCCCATACACGAGGCAAATGGGAATGAGATGTGGATGGGAAATGAACAATCTGTCACCTTTATCCATTGCATGGTGCACCTTCCTTATCTTCATAACAGCGTGATGGATATGTGAAGAAGACTGGAGTGCCTTTCTCCATATCCTGGTACACCATAGGACACCACCAAAGAAAACTGGCTGAAGCCAAGCCTAGGTGTTACCAGGCCTCATTCAACTGTGGTAGGTCCTCAAGAGTGTGGGCCTGGCAGACCACTAAGTTGTACCAGTTGCAAATACTGGGTCCATACCTTATGACCCCTTCCCCAACCATACTCTCCCTCACAACTGTCCAGTGAGGAACCATCACGAGAAATTAAAGATGGATGGGGTGCAGATTGTCTCTTAAAATCCAGGTTTATCATCCACAGCCTGGATCCTGCAATGTGTTCATAATGCTGCTACTGCCATTGTTATCACATCTCCTGTGGCAACAACTTAGACTCCACCTCTGGTCCAGATGCCAGAGAAATTCTGACATGTCAACATGCTGATTTATGAGTGGCAGGTCTGCCCAGGCTTTTTATAACTCTTCCTGTAGGTTATCCTAACAGACACACAAATGTCTGGCTACATTCCCACTTTCTCCCTGCTAATGGCTGTGAACAAAGCCCCTCCTTCCCACAAAGGCAATGGTGGCTGGTGTGGGGGGGGGGAGAGGCAGCTGAATTATGCTGCACAGTGATTCTGCCTCTTCTTGCTGCTTGTAATTGGGAATCAAATCTTGTTTTATCTTCATTTTTTATGTTATAAATAATTTCAGATTAAAGAAAAGAACTGGCTGTGCTTTGCTTTGACAATGCTTTATGTGACATTTAACAATTTATGCAGCTGTTCTATCCCTGCTGTTTAAAGGTTACATTTGCTAGCCTTGTGTTTCCCTGTGACACAAAAAGAATGCACAATTAGAAGTCATATCCCCTAAATGGTTTTAAGGATGCTAAATCCAGTTTCTCCATTGTGTGCCTCTCACAGCTGATTGTACTTAGTGCCAAGAGATAA
Organism: Rhineura floridana; assembly: GCF_030035675.1. Lineage (NCBI taxonomy): Eukaryota > Metazoa > Chordata > Lepidosauria > Squamata > Rhineuridae > Rhineura > Rhineura floridana. Next base: position 42,173,002 of record NC_084482.1, read on the forward strand.
AACGCTTTGGAGTGTCCACCCTGAGTCTTGCTTCATCTGACATCAACACAATACGCCAAAACCTACATATTAGGCTGGGAGTTATCCATCTTCGCTGTTATTGTCTGAGACAAACTGAGGCTCTGTTTTGAAGGAGGGTTAGCAGTCTTCTAATAGTCTTGACTCCGAAGAAATGTTGCTGTTATGAACGATTATGGTGCATATATTACTAAAACATACTCAGCATCAGGCATTGCATTATTTTTCAGATTACAGGGCTGCCCTTTTGGAATGAGGACCCCTGGGTCCTTGGTTCCAAGGCGAGTTTACATCACTCTGTGGGGCACTTTCATTCTAGCTATCCATAAACAGACTCACTCATTCCCACTTCTTCAACACACACACACACACTGACCCCAGTGCAAGGCTTTTGCCTGCTTCTTTTGTTCCTCCCTTTCCCATGCTCAGTGCTTGGCTTTCCCGCCACCAGAACACTTTTTCTCAAGAGTGTAAGTGAAGTTTCTTCCCCTGTGCTTCCAAAGAGCTTTGCTCTTTGTTTCAAAGCATTCTATTCTGGTCTAAAAAGATGCCTGTTTGGGATCTCTGTACGTACTCAGCCTCTTGCCTGAATGGCTTCAAATGAAGGGATGGCATCAGCAGAGATACTGAGTTGCCCACCTCTATCTTACACATATCTGGACTTAAAAAATTATGAATAAATGCTTGAGTGCCAGTAGCAAATGCAGAAGACAACTAGGTACTTTCACATAATCTTACTCAAACCAAATTTGCACTCCCTTTACCACAAAAGGATTTGGGGGGGGGAAGGTGCATCCAAGAGCTAACACAAACTATTCTCTGTTTGAATAGTTGAAATTTAGCTCTTGTTTCAACTGTTTTTATATTCTGGTTGAGGGCATACAATGCAAACTTAGCAGAAATAGGATTGCTACAGAGCTAGGCAAAGTAAGTATTACTGTATTAATAACAGCAGCAAAATGTGGGCAATGAAGGCCAAATGTAGAAGGATCCTGTGGGACCTTAAAGACTAAGGCTGCTTCCAGATGACCTGTTTATTGAGCATTCATCTGGATTTGTTTGCACAACATTTTCAGAGATGTTATACTACATCAGCTCCTATGCACTAAACATTCATTCTGATTTGTTTGCAGGGAGGTTATACAACATTGTGTCAAGCAATTATTATCTTACACTTTAATTCAATTTTTCATCATTTTCCTTACCACAAAAAGCCCAGTTTTGGAAGGAAATGGGTTTATTGTGCAAGAGCATTAAATCAACTTTAAGTACACAACCATTATGTGACTGAATCCCACCCCCAAACAGTGACAGTTTGGAAGCACCCTAACAGATTTATTATGACGTAAGTTTTCATTAACAAAAAGTAAAAATGCCACAATACATCTGTTGATCTTTACGGTGTCACAAGACCCTTTGTTGTTTTTAAAGCAATTCTAAGTAATTATTTGATATGCAAACGGAAAACTAAAGCAAACAGCTTTACACAACATGGTTTGGTGAATAGAGAAGCAAGCAATTCTATACTATTGTTTGTTTAAATGACTGGAAGCTCAAATCATGATTTGAGTTCTAAAGTACAGTTACTAAAAGCCATGGGTTGGCGGGAGCATGCAGTTTTGGCAATGGGCTGGCAATGAATAGTAACAAAAATGAAAGAAAGGGACTGATACTTCAGTTATGATAGCTCACCATCAGTTATGATAGCTCACCATCAAACACCTTAGGAAGTTTTTATTCTAATACACATTTGCAAAACTTTATGACATGGTCTGTGCACTTTTATGACACAGTGTAAAAACCTACCACCTGACCAAGTCTATGTGGCCACTCCAGCTCAAGAGAAGTGCAAATACCCTACAAAGAGAGGCAGGCTGGAAAGCTATTTCCTGCATCCCAGCCCTAATGTCACAACGAATACAGGAAGAGAAAAAGAGGTGTCAAATATTGCTATTCCAAAACAATGGGAATAAGTGGGTGTGGCCTGACAACATTCTTAGTGTTACTACCATCTAAAATGTTTTACCTTTCCCCCAGTTTTCTTTTAAAACACAGTGCATCAAGATCAGCTTTCTCAGCTCTTGCTTTGGTGATGAGATGCCAAATTGGAAGTGCCAAAAGCTGGTTATAAAGGTATTGACAAGAAGGTTTTGGCACTGTTATATAGCACTACTCTAGCCTTGCAGTCTGCACAGGTTTCATGCCGAAGGGATGAACAGATGCACCCCAACAGTTGAAAACAGACCCCCAATACAAACACAAAGTAGCCATTAAAACCATGTGTTAAGTGATTACTACTACCCACATGGAGAGGTAGTTGTCTATAGCCTACTATTAACCAGGGAACCTGGGATGTGATGTCTAGTTGGTGCTAGAGGCATTTCATATTAATGCTGTTAGGGTTACCATCATTTTGTCATCTCAAAAAGAGTACATTTGGCTTCGATAAGTGAAAAGTAAGAGTATGCTGTTGCACCAACTCAAAAAGAGTACATGTACTCTTAAAAGAGTACGGTTGGTAACCCTAGCTGGGATGACTGCATGGCTAAAGGAAAAACGAGTAACCTCTTCATGTAGGTAGAGCTGCCAAATTTTAACTTTTTCACTAGCTGCTGTATGAATACTGTCTATACCCTTTTTATTTGATTTATATTTATTTATTTATTAAATTTATATCCACCCTTCCTCCTAGAAAGAGCCCAGGATGGCAAACAAAAACACTAAACACACTCTAAAACATTTTAAAATAAAAGAGGATGGTCTTCAATAGCTGCCAAAAAGAAAACAGAGATGGTGTCTTGTCTAATATTTAAGGGGAGGGAAATTCCAAAGTGTCGGTGCTACAACACTAAAGGTCTGCTTCCTATGTTGTGTTGAACAGACCTAAGATGGTAGAGTGCAGTGCTCGACTGGATATATAAGGGTAAGACGATCTTTCAGGTATCCTGGTCCCAAGCTGAATATATAAATTATATAAATAATTTCTAACATGCATTTCGCCAAAGTATACAGAAAACCTAACAGATCATACAATACAAATAGATACAACAACAATTAAAGAATAAAAAGCAGTAATTAAAACATGAGAGGCTAAACTAGAAGGATTGCTGTAATATCGTCATCTTTACCACATGATGAACAGCAAGCAGTGAAAGGGCCAAGCACTCCTCCCTAGGCAAGCTGTTCCACAATCTGGGTGCCACTATTAAGAAAGTATAGCACTGACTTTGTCATCTCCAATAGTTTTTTTTTTAAGCATAACTGCAACAACCAAATTACTATGAGGTTGCCTAATGAAAGTGGACACAGGGGAAATGCCAGGGGCCAAAATCTTTCTCCACATAGCCCACACCTTTAATGCTGTGTGCAAAAGAGTTCTCCATTGTTCAGTATCTCTGTTTATTCTTCCCTCAATTGATCTCTGTCAGCATAAGCCCTCTGTATGCCACTCTTCAATAGATAATCACTTATTGTTACTAAAGCTTTCAATTCAAAGGTGGTCATTTCTCAAATAAGACACATACAGCAGCAAGTCTGGTACCTCCTATAGGATTTCTAATTTAAGCATGGCTGAAGGAACGTCAGATTTTTTTTCCCCCTGCCACAAATTTATTTAACATTCTTTGCTAGTCTCACAACATCTTGGACACTGCTACTGATGTTGTCTGGGGATAAAGAAGTCTTGGTAACATGATAATTTTGACTTGACTGCATTTGAGGTACTGATAAGAAATTTAGGATTTTTTGCATTCCTTCCTATCTCTTTTTTTTTTTTTTCAATAATTTTTATTCAGATTTTCATAAAACATACAAGACGAAATCATAAAACATTCAAAGACAAAAAACAAAATCAAAAATAGTTAAACAAAAAAAAAAGAAAAGAAAAAAAAAACAAAAATAAAAATTAAAGAGTAAAATATTGACTTCCCATTTGTCAAAGATCAAATCAGTTATAAGTCTATAATATATAACAATCCTGTCTCTTAAGTCATATTATAAAATCACTTTCCTCCAGTAGTTATCTTACTTAATCATCAAATCTCATAAACATTACTTTATTCTTTCCACAAAAAGTCAAAGAGAGGTTTCAATTCTTTAAGAAATATATCTATCAATTTTTTTTCCAGATAAGCATATCGATTAATCCATCTCATTACTAATTATGATAATCTTATTGTCATAACCATAGTCAAAATAAACATTTCAATTAATCCATCACATCAGAATCTGTTAGGTTCAGTAATTTCAGTAGCCATTGTTCTATTATCCCTATTAGTTCCATTTTCCATCTTCCATCTTCAGTAGTCTTGTTAAGTCCAGTAATTTCAGTATCCAATCTTCCATTATCAGTATTCCATAAAAATCTTGCTGTCAAAGCCATAGTCATATAGTAAGAGTCTGATGGGAATTACCTCTATCCCAAATATTTTCTTGCCATCCATTCTGAATAGGTTGCTGAAATACTGCTGTAAAATCATATCTCTGTTCTTTTTTTCAAAATACACTGGGTCATCTCTTGAAAGTTTTTCCATTGTCACATGGCTGCAGTTAATTCCATAGATTTTCTCTATATTGGGCTCCATCACATCAATCCAGTCCAGAAGATTATCCATGCCATTGATAACTTTATCTCTAGAATCTTCATTAATTTCTTCAGAGATAACATTGAGTTCCAAACAATAGATTTTATTTCTAAAGTCCATAGACTCCAAATCTTGTTCCTGTTCCACGTTTGTTCCAATCTCCGGGATCTCCTCTCTCACAGGGACCCCTGTTCCAGTCTCCAGGGTCTCCTCTCTCACAGGGACCCCTGTTCCAGTCTCCAGGGTCTCCTCTCTCACAAGGACCCCTATGTCTTTAATCTCCTGTGTCTCCAAACAATAGATTTTGTTTCTAAAGTCCATAGACTCCAAATCTTTTTCCTGTTCCACGTTTGTTCCAATCTCCGGGGTCTCCTCTCTCACAGGGACCCCTTCCAGGGTCACCTCTCTCACAGGGACCCCTATATCTTTAATCTCCTGCTTCATTTTACTCAATTCAATTTTCAGCTCCTTACAACCCTGTCGCAGGTTTTGTTTCGTTATCTCAATCTCATCCATTATTTTCTGAAGCATAGTTATTTCCAGATTCTCAGCCACTTTCTTAATTGCCATTTTAAAAGAAAAATATAGGAAAACCACTTCTTATTTCAGCAACAATTGGGTTAATACTCCAAACTTGGTGACATCACAGTATAAACAGAGCAGACAGCCTTATCTCTCCATGCTTAAGTAAACAAAATGCAGTTCCCAGGATCGAAACAATTAATGGCGGTCGTCAGGAAACAGATTCGTCAAAATAAAATAGACCAAAAAGAGAGTAGTCTCAGACAATATAATATTCTTCAAAATAAAAATCTGGAATAGAAATCCCTCTTCTGTGTATATCTTTAGAATGCAAATCCAGGACAGCTTTTTGCAACAAAAACAGAGATAAGCTATTAATTAGTGAGTAGCAGAGAGAAGTTATGGCTCCCCAGTGAGATGTCAAAAACCGATCAATCTGGCAAATCTCTTTTAAACAGCAACAATTTAAGTCAAGTAAAAGAAAAATATAGAAAGAAGGGTGCTTGCCTGTTAGTGCGTTCTCTCTTAGAAGATAAGATGAACGTTCGCTTTATCAGATAGAGCTTGTTGTTGAAAATCCGTCCCACCTTCGTCGGCTGGACCTCGTCCCATAAATTAATGAGATCTGGTCGTCCCAACAAAAATAGGCTTTGAGGTTAATCTCTTCGTTTCTCCCTACCCGGGAGAAGTTTAATCAGTCAAAAAAAAAAAAATCTGACTGATATATCTGAATAAGCTTCTTTTGAGGCAGGAGCCCGTCTCAAAAGCAGGCACAGGCTAAGTCACCCTTCCCGGAAGTCCTTCCTATCTCTTTTTAAAGCACTCATTAAGTGCATATAAATGTTTCTTTTTTTTTTCAATTAATTTTTATTCTAATTTTCAAAACCAAAATAATACAAAAAGAAAACAACACAAATCAATAACTAATACAATACAAAAAAAAATACATATATATAAAAATATTGACTTCCGATTTGTCATAGTTCAGCTATAAATCTATAATATATAACAAACCTATCTCTTAATAGATTATAAAATCACCTTCCTCCAGCGGTTATCTTAGTTGGTTTCAAATCTCATTAACATCATATCATTTTAATATTCCACAAAAAGTCAAAGAGAAGTTTCCAATCCTTGAGATATATATCAATCAATTTTTTTCTAAATAAACATGCCAATTAATCCAGCTCATCAAATCTACTAAATCCAGTAATTTCAAAACACTATAATTCAACTATAAATCTATAATATGTAACAGACCTATCTCTTAATAGATTATAAAATCACCTTCCTCCAACAGTTATCTTAGTTGGTTTCAAATCTCATTAACATCATATCATTTTAATCTTCCACAAAAAGTCAAAGAGAAGTTTCCAATCCTTGAGATATATGTCAATCAATTTTTTTTTTCTAAATAAACATGCCAATTAATCCAACTCATCAAATCTACTAAGTCCAGTGATTTTAAATCGCTCTTCTGTCATTATCCATAATGGGTCCATCTTCCATCTTTACGCACCCAAAAATCTTGCTGTCATAGTCATATAATAAAAGTCTGATAGGAATTTCCTCCATCACAGATATTTTCTTACCATCAAATCCAAACGTATCACTGAAGTATTGTTGCAAAGCCGCATCTCTGTTCCTCTTTTCCACATGATACACTAGTACATCTCTTGAAGGTTTTTCCATTGACACAAGACAGGGATTAATTCTGTTAACTTTCTCCATTTCAAGTTCCATCAGATCCTTCCAGTCCAAGAATTTTTTTGAACCGATAATATCTTTATCTCCAATCTCTTCAATTCCTTCAGGGACAGCGCTGAATTCCAAACTGTAATATTTGTCTCCAGGATCCATCACAGCCAGGAAATCCAAATCTTTTTTCATGTCCATAATTAAGCCAATCTCCATAGTTTGAACCTTGCCTTTAATTTCTCTTTCATCTTTTTTTTGTTTTCCAGATCTATCTTTATTCTCCTTTCTCATAGAATCCTGAGTTTCTTTCAGCTCCTGTCTCATTTCGTAAAATTCAATTCTCCACGCTTGTCTATTATTTCTCAGTTCTTGTTTTATTGAGTTAATCCCATTCATTATTTTCTGAAACATGTCTAGAGATAAAGTCCCTTCTTGTACATCCATGGTCTTCTTAATTGTCATTCTTAAAGCCAAAGGAACAAAACTCCTTCAATTTTCAATGTCCCAAACAAAGAGCAGCTTATTTCTTTAACCAGTTACAAAGGAGTTAATTTTTCCAACAAACTAACGTCACACGCTAGACAGCCCTTATCTCTTATCTGCCTGAAAGTGTAAGAACAGCTTTAGTTCACAGCGTCGAAATAGCTAGTAGCAGAGAGAATGAGCAGATTCGTCAAAAAAAAAGTAGATCAGAAAAAATAGTCCCAGCCATAGATCAAAAAGATTTCTTATCTCCTCCAATCAGAAATCTCTCGCCCGTTGTAATCTTTAGAATGCCATTTTCCATGTCAGCTTTTTGCAATAAAAAAAAAAGATAAGCTATTTATATTTTCTTCCCCCCTAGCTCCGCGAACAAAAAAAGGAAAGTCTTACCTCACCTAGGTTATCTCAATTGCTGTTACTTTGACAAATCTCTTTAGCTGTATAGATAAGAAAATGATGAATGTAGACAGGAGGATGTTTGCCTGTTAATCCGTATAAAAAAAAAAACAGGTCACTTATCCAGCTGAGCTAGCATAAAAATCCTCGCTCTGTCTGAGCTGCTGGAAGACAGACAATTCTGACGAATTCCAGACTCCAACAATCAAAACAAAGCTATGTGGGAAATCTCACGTTTCTTCTTTAACCGGAAGAAATTATTCCCAGTCAGAAAAGAGCCTTCTGACTGAATTTAAACTGGATAAGTTTCATCCAAGACGGGAGCCCATCTCAGAGGCTGCACAGGCGTAGGGATCCTCCTGGGAAGTCCAAGTGCATATAAATGTTTCATAGAATAGTAGAGTTGGAAGGGGCCTATAAGGCAATTGAGTCCAACTCCCTGCTCAATACAGGGATCCAGTTTAAAGCATACCCAACAGCTGGCTGTCCAGCTGCCTCTTACAGGCCTTCAGTGCTGGAGAGCCCACCACCTACCTAGGTAATTGGTTCCATTATTGTACCACTCTTAACAGTTAAGACGTTTTTCCTGATGTTCAGTCAAAATCTGGCTTCCTATAAATTGAACCCATTATTCCGTGTCCTGCATGCTGTAATGATCGAGAAGAGATCCTGTCTCTCCTCTGTGTGACAAACTTGAAGAGTGCTATCATATCTCCCTCGGTCTTCTCAAGGCTAAACATGCCCAGTTCTTTCAGTCTCTCCTCCTAGGGGTTTGTTTCCAGTCCCCTGATCATCTTTGCTGCCCTCCTCTGAACCTGTTTCAGTTTGTTGCATCCTTCTTATAGGGTGGTGTCCAGAACTGGACACAATACTCAAGATGAGGCCTAACCAGTGCCGAACAGAGGGGAACTAGTACTTCACATGACTTGGAAAGTATACTTATGTTAATGCAGCCTAAAATAGCATTTGCCTTTTTTGCAGCCACATTGCACTGTTGGCTCATATTCAGCTTGTGATCAACAACAATTCAAATAAAATACAGTTGTTCTTTTTTTTTAAAGGCATCAGTCTCAGAAGTGCCATGGAACCAGTCCTTCATGATAACTAGCACACTGTTTATTCCTTCAGCTTTTATACCTAATTAAACCTGGGGCAGAAAGAATGTATAGAGATTTGAGCAATGTCAGAGAAATAAGCTTACAGTAAGATTTGCATGGAAAATGGATACAGCAGTGATTGATCCCATGACAAAAACTAAGATAAATGAGTTGGTTGCATCTGTCTCATTTTATCTCTATTGGCTTAGCCTTTTTATAACTATTTTTAACCAATCATAAATCTGGACCTCAACTAGGATGACAGTGTCCTTTTCAGCCTAATTGCTCAGACACAGAAAGATGGAGTGGAAAAACCCTGTTTTGTATAAATAGAAACACTGAACTAAATGTGAAGTACGGGAACTCAGTTATTATGCAAATCAGACATAATAAGGCAGATATTAGTATTCTAATTATTTCCAGTGTTGGTACAAGGTGCAATAGTTGACTGTGAATGAAATAATATTATTGAAAATATTCCTGTTTGGTCAGATTATTTACATACATGCTGAGTAATTAATAGTGTTTTTTTTAATAATTAAATTGGCCTGTTTTCTTCTTCATAATTTGCCCACAAGCAATACACAATTCTCTTACCTTTTTTTATGCAGAGTATGTAGACAGATCCAAATACACAACTTTCATCCTATAGCTGCAATTACGTTTTCTCTTACTGATCAGCTTTGACTGACAGAAATTATTTTGGGATGTTAACTAACATTCTCCTTATTAATGTCTTCGGTGGAAAAAGACTTAATCTAGTATACAGAGGCTCTTGTATGCAAGAGAGCAAGCTTCATTCAAGCGAGCGACGGTGCACATTCAGCAGCAGGCAGAGGATACGCGGAGCCCAGTACAAGAGTTCAAGAATCAGAAGTTCAGAACTAGACAAAAGCAACTCAGATGTCCCAACAAACTGTCATGTCCCTCCCACCAAGTTTTTAAAAGGCGAGGCAAGCTTACTTGCAAGACTCTCTCCCCTTTAGGGAATGGTGCACTTGGAGATGTGCACTTCTCTGGGGTGGGTTCATCTGTTCCCATAGACATAGGTGTGAAGGGTTCTCAGTGACGGAACAATGTCATGCCCCCCCCCCAGCCTCTAGCCTCTGCATAGCCACCCTTCTGGCTGATCAAATTCTTCCACCCTTCCCAATGAGGCTCAGCTCTGTGGGAGGGGCGGAGAGGAGAGCCAGTAAGTCTCCTTCTCCTTCCCTAAAAAAGTTAAAGGGGCAGAATCCCTGCCCTCCATCCGGGATTACTATGACTCAACCCCATCCTCTCTCCCCCCCCCATCTGAGACTGCCACTCCAGGCCAGACCCTGACTGAACTGCGGAGCTCATGACACAAATTACATTTCTGTATATGTATTATTACTTTTTGACCTATCCTTCACAAAAAGGGGCTACAGGGGTTGCAAAATATAAAAATACAATAGCTAAACCAGTTAAAACAATTTAGAGTCTGAAAAATAGAATGGATCCTTAAAAAATTATTTCCTGTGTGAAAACCTAGCATAAAGTAAGTTCTTGTAAGTTGCCTAGAGACCGTTTGGTATTAGGTGACTAACAAATGATGATGATGATAATGATGATGATAACATGCATCTTCAGCTTACAATGAAAGCTATGCACTGAAGGTGCCAGATACACCTCTGTGGTGAAGTTAATTCCACAGCATAGAATGCGCTCTCCTGGTCTGTCATCCTGTAGGAAAGGAGGTAATCTTTTATGTACGGTAGGGTCCCGCTTTGTGGCACTCTGCTTTACAGCGTTCCACTGATACAGCGGTTGTCAACTGCAGAAAGGCCCTGCTCCTATGGCGCTTGTTCCAGTTTTACGGTGTTTTTCAGGCGTCGGGCGCCATTTTTGTCAATGTTAGTCAATGAGTTCCGCTTTACATCGGATTTCGCTTTACAGCGGCGGTCCGGAACGGAACCCACCATATGAGCGGGGCCCTACTGTATTTTACATCTATTACAACCTTATAGTTAGTTTGTTGCAAAGTAATCCATGTGTGCTGCAGATGTTCCTTTTTATTCAGGACAATTCCAACTGAAGACTTTTTTGGGTCACAGGTTGGACTCAACATATGTGCACCAACTGCCCATACAGGATATTCTGATGATACAGTATATTTTGGAAATAGTTGTAAATAAGTCAACATGTGGAGACAAGCAATGTGAATGTGGGGGAAAAAATCCATGTGAAACATTATACCTTTTCCCAGGACCACTGCTTCATGTTCCTCAGGCAGTGTGGTAAAGCTTACAGGAAAGCAGGGAAGCTGGCCCATACAGATTTCCACATCTTACCCTGTGGCAAAATTCACTAATTGCCAAAAAGCCTTGTGGTTTAAATAACATACCTATAGCCGCAGATATTTCTGTCAAACTTTAACAAGCAGGGAAATTGGGAGGCTGTAGTGAATGCACCAGGGGAGCAGGAGACCTGACGTCTTCTCTGAGTTATAGTACTGGCATACAAATTTATAAAAATACAAACTAAATTTGGATTGTTCTTTCAATCCACTTCCTGTGGAGCTTAACCTGTCCCTGCCACTCTTGACCGATGTCAAAGGGCTGAGCCTCCTGTGGGAGGACTGGAAACGGGGTGCACATGGAAAGGCAGGGCAATTATTCAGGTTTGGCAATGAGCTCCCAAGAATGGGGGGCTTGCGTTCTGAGCACTGGCTGGTCTCTGTTATGTTCCTGGCTGCCCTGTCACAGAAAAGACCATGGCAGCAGCAACTGCCACTCAAGGCAGTGCTGGCTCTAGGGAACAGCACAGACGCAGCATTTTAGCTGGCTCCGGAGACCAGCTGCAGGAGTGAGAAAGGGGGAACTGGGCTAAGAGAAAAGTGGGCTTCTTCCTTTGCTGGGTGTGGGAACCTTCACCCAATCCAGTGGGGGAGGAAGAAGAGCATGTGGGAGGCTCCTTACCAACCGCCTTGCTGGGCAAGTCATTTGCAAGGGACTGGATCCCACCCTTTCCCCCTCTTTTTCACTGTCACTACCACTATCAAGGCTCCAAGGGGTAATCGGCAGCCATGCAACGGGAGCACCTAGCTAGGTGGGAAAGTGGGAGGCCCCCTCGCTTCTTCCCCACTTCCCCCCAGGTCTCCAAGGCACTTTATCCCTCCCTCAGGTTGCCAAGGCACCTTTCTTCCCCCGGGCCTTCTCCCACAAAGAGGAGGTGGGTGGCAGTGGCAAGCCACACAGGAAGGACAGGCTTGGGCAGCTCCTCAGCAACCACCCTGCTCTTCTGCCACTTCTCTCCTCCCCCTTCTCCATTGGTGAAGTAGCTGGTGGTGGAGGCAGTGGCAGCAAAGCAGGATGCTTGCTGAAGAGCAGCCCTGGCCTATCATTCTGCAGCTCACCCTGGCTGCCACCCTCCCCCGGCACTGCTGCTGCCCAGGGCAGGGAATAGGCCAGCCCTCAAATTGGTTGTCTCTGAGCATTAAGAGACTGCTCTGACCTGGAGGGAAGAAAAGGTTGGGAAGGCATGAAGGACAGCCACTGCCGCTACCTGCTGCTGTCAGCTTCGATAGCTTCTTCACTGCCACTGCAATCACCAAGGCTTCAGGGGGCAATTGGCAGCCCTGCAACAGGAGCACCTAGCCAAGTGGGGAAGTGGAGGGCCTCTTGCCTCTTCCACCCCTCCCCCCAGGTCACCAATGCACCTTCCCCCTCCCCTCAGTTTGCCAAGGCACCTTCCCCCCCAGCAGCTAGCATGCCTATCCTGATTGCACAATGTAAGTGGTGGCTGGTGGTTATGTGCCTTCAAGTCGACTACGACTTATGGCGACCCTATGAATCAGCGACCTCCAAGAGCATCTGTCATGAACCACCCTCTTCAGATCTTGTAAGTTCAGGTCTGTGGCTTCCTTTGTGGAATCCATCCATCTCTTGTTTGGCCTTCCTCTTTTTCTACTCCCTTCTTTTTTCCCAGCATTATTATTTTTTCTAATGAATCACGTCTTCTCATGATGTATCCAAAGTATGATAACCTCCATTTCATCATTTTAACTTCTAACGATAGTTCTGGTTAAATTTGTTCTAACACCCAATTATTTGTCTTTTTCTCAGTCCATGGTATCCGCAAAGCTCTCCTCCAACACCACATTTCAAATGAGTTGATTTTTCTCTTATCCGCTTTTTTCACTGTCCAACTTTCACATCAATACATGGGATTAGAGAGGGGGACATTGCTTTCTTCTGCACATGCAGTGCATAATCCAGAGTCTCAAGTTAATTTTTTAAAATTAATATAAAATAAATGAAGCTCTTTTTGTTTTTAAACTATGGAAGATGAAGCTCTGAGGATGGGCTAAGGTCACTGATAGGATTACAAGTACTTTAGGAAGATGCCTTGCCGAAAAAATTCTATCACCTTTCTTTTAGACTGTGGGTTCTCTGTGTTTTTTGTGTGTCACCATGAAAATCTCTTGGGTTGTAAAGCAAGCATTTCTGACTGCAGGACTATAAATTTTGTAAGATTTTGTTTTGAAATGTGATTATGGGAAGCAGCAGAATGGTGTGTGGCGGTATATCTTATCCCTTATATACCTAGTCGATCACTGTGCTCTGCAGGTGAAGGCCTCCTGCTCATACCATCTTATCAGGAGGTCCTTTCCGCACAACATAGGAAACGGACCTTTAGTGTGGCGGCACCTACCCTGTAGAATTCCCTCCCTTTGAATATTAGGGAGGCGCCATCTCTGTTATCTTTTCAGCGCCTTTTGAAGACCTTCCTCTTTCAACAAGCCTTTTAAGTTGAGACCTTATCCCAGTCTGCATCTGCGTTGGAATTGCTTTTTAGTATGTTTTTAAACCTTTTTAAAAAAAGTTTTTAACCTTTTTTTGTTTAAGATGTCTTCAAAGCTGTTTTAAAAAATGTTTTTAAAGATGTTTTGTTTTAATGCATTTTAAAGTATTTTTACGATGTTTTAAAGTGTTTTTAGTGCTTTTGTTTGCCGCCCTGGGCTCCTGCTGGGAGGAAGGGTGGGATATACATCAAATAATAATAAATAAATAAATCCAAGTTAACTTGGTGGAATGCGATAAATCCATACTGGCTATAGCATACATGACTATGGCTGTATAATGAGCATGCTCCCAAGCAAAAACAGATTTTGCGTTCTATTGCTGCAGATATGTTAAAAATTTCTGCCTTTTACATTTTAAAAGTGTTATTATAGTTATACAAAATCTACTTAAAATCAACAGTATTAACAAAAACATTATATGAAAACAAAACCTGAACGATTTAAGGCCAGCAGACAATATACACTAATTTCATCTATATCTGCTATAATCAATAGGTTGTATCCAAAGTTCAAAATAGATCCACTGAAATAAATGAACATAACCACCTTAGCTTTGTTAATTTCAATGGATCCACTCTAAGTAAAACATAGTTGGATACAGTGCAATAATTTCTATAAATAATAAATAATAGGAAAGATTCCACATAATACTGTTTATTCTTAATATTCCTAATATTTTATATGTCACAAGACAATTTATCAAAATACACCTATACCAATTTTATGAACACCCTATATACATTAGTGTCCATATTATGATTTTGATTCATATAGAGAGTAAGTTAATGGAATTCAAAACTGTTTCTGCTTTTTTTGTTTACCGTCTTTAAAATGCACTATTTTGGCCAATTTAACCATTTAGGCTACCATACCAAAATGTATTAATCCATTTTTGTATATAGGTATGCTGGACAGCCTCCATTTGGCTGCTATAGTTATTTTTTGCTACGGTTAAAAGGCTTCCTACCAATTCCACTTGTTTGGATCATATCACGCCGCCCTGGGCTCCTGCTGGGCGGAAGAGCGGGATATAAATCAAATAATAAATAAATAAATAAATAAATAAATAAATAAATAAATAAATAAATAAATAAATAAATATCCTTGAAAAACACAAGCAGAATGCATAGAAGTCCATTTGCAGAGTGCCCAATTATTCTGTTTATTTGCACAATAACGTCTATTTCAACTATTAATGGAGAAGGATGAGGAACACAAACATGGGCACCAGCCTGCCCTGGGCCCCCTGTTCCCAGCCCCTCCCAGAACATGAGGGACTGCTCCACCTACCTCTTCTTTCTTTCTGTGAATACGTGCAGGTCACTGCCATCAACCAAGATGGTGGTGGAGGCTTCTCTAAGGGGCTGATACCCCCACCACCATCTTTGTTGATGGCACATGTGTGCTATGCTGCGTGCATGCACATGCCTGCCATCAATCAAGATGGTGGTAGGGGTATCAGCCTCTTAGAAAAGCCTCTGCTGCCATCTTGGTTGATGGCAGCTGCATGCACAGCATGCAGGGCATTCACAGAAAGGGAGGAGAGGTAGGTGGAGCGGGTGGGTGCTGTGGGCCCACACGGTCTGTGGGGAGGGGACTGGGAGCTATGTCTCTGCAATCTGCGGCAGGGTCAGAGTCCATCCTGCTGAGGATCGCAGAAGGGGGGTGCTACCCCCACACCCTTCAGGGGCCCCTATGGGTCACAGGGGCCCTTGGCTAGGGCCCAACCTGGCCACCCTTTGGTACCAGCCATGCATGGGGCACCCGCACTTCCTGTCGTCTTCTCCAGATCTCTGAGCATCTTAAACTGATCTTATTACTTGAACCACCAAAGGGCTTATAAGTAATGTTGTTCATGGAAGTTTATTACTATTTGTTATTTTTCTCCCTAATTTTTATTTCCATCCACAGGGCCTCAAGCTGCTACATTAATGGACAGGATAACTCAGGTATATTTGTATTTTTCAGCAATGGATTGTCCAGTTTGCAAATATGCTGCATGAAGTGCTTCAGTTTGATGTAATGCCATCACCTGACAAAATATCTTAAGAACACAAGAAGAGAGCCATGCTGGATCAGGCCAGTGGCGCATCTAGTCCAGCATCCTGTTCCCACAGTAGCTAGCCAGAAACCTATGGGAAGCTCGCAAGCCGGATCTGAGCATAAGAGCACTTTCCCCTGCTGTATTTTCCAGCATCTGATATTCAGAAGTATACTGCCTCTGACTGTAGCCATTGATAGCCTTATCCTCCATGAATTTGTCTAATCCTCTTTTAAAACCACCCAAATTGATTACCATAACTTCCTCCCTTAGGAGCGAATTCTTAGTTTAACCATATTTAACTATTGTTTAAATATGTGTTTAATGAAGAAGTACTTTGTTTTGTCTGTCCTGAATCTTCCAACATTCAGCATCAGTGGATGTCCATGAGTTCTAGCGCTTATGAGAGAGGTGAAAAAACTTGTCTATCCACTTTCTCCATACCATGTTTCTACACTTCTGTCATGTCGCCTCTTACTCGCCTTTTCTCTAAACGAAAAAGCCCTAAATGCTGTTCCTCATAGGGGAACTGCTCCATCCCCTTGATCATTTTGGTTGCCCTTTTCTGAACCCTTTTCAACTCTACAATATCCTTTTTGAGGTGAGGCCACCAGAAATGTACACAGTATTCCAAATGTGGTCGCACCATAGATTTTTATAATGGCATTATGATATTGGCTGTTTTATTTTCAACTTGTTCCCTAATGATCCCTGGCATGGATGTTGCCTTTTTCACAGCTGCTGCACATTGGGGTGACATATGGCAGTACAAAAGCCAGAGTCCAGGTGCCAGAGACTAGACCTCCTGGTTAGCAATACTAGATAAGAATTCTGGCTTTTAAAAGTCCACAGATCCCTCCCTCCTAACAAATGTAACTGAAATCTACAAGAGTTGAAACCTGAATCTCACTATTTAGAACATTTATCAGCCAAACACACTTTTAAATTCTGTAAGATATTATTGCTTTGCTGTAAATGACCTTGGAAGACTTGTAGAGTCTTCCAAACACAAAATTGCCACATTTCATTCCTCTGTATTTTAAAACCACACTGTATATTCAAGATCAAGACAAGTTTTAAATGACCAAATCTCTATTCCAAAGGCTCAGATTGACATAAGTGAGAGCTTTACCATGCAAACTACATATCCACTTCTGAGAACCACTTTCTATTACTTGAAGGCTTAACTCAGGCAGGATGCTTCAACCTGGGTTGACTATGCTGCTCCACATAGATGATAGCAACAAGTGTGTTTCTGGATTTTGGTGATGAGTTGAGAATGCAGAAGGTAGATAGCCACCTACATTTTCCTGGAACGCTTCCCACATTATTATACACAAATTTAAAACAAGATTGAGATAAAAGGATGAAAAAAGTAGCCTGAGACTCCTAGAAGGAGACAGAATAGAATAGTTGTCTGGAAATAAGGAGCCTTCCATGAATGGACTGGATATAACCCATGGTATTACTTTAAAATATTTTTTAATGCAGCACTCAGAGCATCTGCAGAGTACTTGTTCAAAACACTGCTATGTTTAGGTACCCTTGTTTCTTTCTGCACCTGTCTCTCTGGTCTCTAAAGCAACTCACTTAAACATTATCATGCTGCAAAACAAATAGTCTAATCACAACTGTCTCCTTAAAAAAAAGAACTTTCTGATTTAGATAGATTACCACGTATGACTGAATTGCAATATCTTAATCTATGAACAACTGAATGGAGAGATTTAATGGCACCCTGACCTTTAAAATCTCTCTTAGGTTCTTGCAGTTAAAATTGCTGTTTACATTGCATAGTATTACAAGATAAAACAAAATGAAAAGAATGAATCATTCAGTGAAAATATATCAACAAGATGTACAACAGCATTGCCACAGAGAAGAGTGAAACACATCACAGACTCAAGCTTGGGGCCTAATAAGAATTCTCCAAAAAGGGCCTGTCCTTGTAGAAGATAACTTGGCAGGCTTCAGTAACTGTGGCTGGATGACTCTTTAATGAGTTTAAAAAAACACAGACTTTTTTGCAAGCTTGGTCAATTTTATATGGGGAAGCAGCTTGGTAACTGGAGGTGCCCCCTTTCTTCAACTTCATACAGACTATTTTTAGTAAAGGATGGTGGGGATAACTTGTATTAACAGAAGAGATGTATGCATCACATTTATAACCAATGTTTTCCCCCAATCTTGGATGTAACTGCATGTGGCCAAGGCAGCCTCCCATCCATGCATTAACAATTAACTGTTTACCTTTAGCACAGTTGTTACATCAAGTGCTTTTAAACTATGTGTTGGGACCAGTAAGTTGAATTGATCTTTGAGAATACTCACAGATTTAAATGTTGTGCAGGGCTTGCTCTCACAGAACAAGCATTTAAAACTTGATTATATAACTAGATAACCTAGAAAGGTTTGTTGCAATGAGACGGGTAACATCTCATTTACACACACTTCTTAGGGCAACTTTAAAAAAAGTAAACACAATTACGTGAAAACAGCTTTAGCACCAAAAAACAATACGTATATCTTACTGGTCCCTCTGAAGTTTTTATGTTAACACTCAAGTGTCAGCAGGCCAAAACAGGGTCAGCCATCACTGCCACCAGTGGTGCTTTTTACAGAGCAAAGTAACATCCTGTATTATCACAGTGTCTCTTCATGTGTTTTCATAATGATGCATACATGAAATGTGGCAAAAAAGGACAACCATGCACAGAAATATAAATCTATAAATATATAAAACTAAGATATTGTAAAAATAATCCAGATTAATGCAATCCAAATTCATACAAACTTCCTCGGGCAACTTTTAAAAAAGTAAACACAATTACCTGGAATTCAAACAGCTTTAGCACAAATAAACAACACAGACTGCCACATGTGTCCAAACTTATATGAGAGTGTAGTGTCTTTTATGTTTGAAAACGCAAATATCCTGAAAACTGCATGGTAGTTGTACATAGGAAAGGGAAAATTTCTCCCTCCAATTTTCTCTCACACCCTTTCCGATTGGGAACCAATCAGTTTCTCCATATTCTGTCCTTACAGTAGCCTCTTGTGCAGAGTATAGGTTGCACATCAAGACAATCAGATGCTGTGGCACTCCCATTTCTTTTAAAGCATTCCATAGTTATTAATGATCTGCACAGTCAAAGGCTTTGCTGTAATTTATAAAGCACAGGGTGATTTTCTTCTGAAATTCCTTGATCCGTTCCATTATCCAGAGTATGTTTGCAATATGATATCTGGTGCCTCTTCCCTTTCTAAATCCAGCTTGGACGTCTGGCATTTCTCACTCCATATATGGAAAGAGCCTTTGTTGTAGAATCTTGAGCATTACTTTACTTGCATGGGATATTAAGGCAATAGTTCAATAATTACTGCATTCACTGGGACCCCCTTTCTTTGGAATTGGGATGTATAGTGAATGCTTCCAGTCTGTGGGCCATTGTTTATTTTTCCATATTTCTTGAGAGATCTTTGTCAACATTTGGACAGATTCAGTCTCAGTAGCTTGTAGCAACTCTATTGGTATGCCATCTCTTCCTGGTGTTTTGTTTCTTCCAAGTATTTTAAGAGCAGCTTTCACCTCACATTCTAAAATTTCTGGTTCTTCATCATAACGGTTCCTCCATAAATGAATCTGTCATTCTGGCATCTCTTTTATAGAGTTCTTCAGTGTGTTGCTTCCATCTTCCTTTTATTTCATCTCGGTCAGTCAGTGTGTTTCCCTGTTGATTATTCAGCATCCCTACTCTTGGTTAAATTTCCCTTTCATTTCTCTAACCTTTTGGAATAGGGCTCTTGTTCTTCCCTTTTTGTTGTCCTCTTCTATTTCTATACAATAACTATTGTAATAGTTTTATTTGTCCCTACGGAGTAGTCGCTGTATTGTTGCATTTAGGGTTCTAACCATGTTTCTATCTCCTTTTGCATCAAGAAACCAAAATGAAATTTGGTCCTAATATCTGTCCACTTCAACAAAAAAGGCAACTGAAGACAAGATATAGCTGTGCTAAGATCTGCTGAAATACAACAATGGAGAAACTGACAGGTCAGTGCATTTATGTGACTTGGCTTCCAAAGTGAATGAGATTCCTTCATTAAGTGCTGTTTGTGCAACTTAAAGCTATGGATTTCTTTATGTTAGACACAGAGTGTTTCCTGTTCATAACTGAAATAAAGTGTGTGTCCATCCTTTCATTAGTGCTCTTCTCCCTGTTTTTATTTTACTTTATATGCTTCTTGGATATATTTATTTCTCAATGGCAGGGCCTTGACAACATAAGGTGCTGGGGGTGGGTCTGAAATCAGGACTTCCATCAATCAACTTCCAGCACCTTACCTGAGGCATCACTAAACCTCTGGGTCCTCAGAAGGCCTGTCAGACTAGACTCTATGGTCAAGGATACCCTCTAGGCTGCAGTTCCAGCCTGAAGAGAGCTGAATCCCCACACCACCTTAATATTGCCAGCTGATTTCACATGAGGTTACACCATACCCTATAAAAACCTCGTAGGCAAGCCAGCCTCTCACTCTGAGCACTTCATGGAGGTCAATAGAGTATGATACTCTTTAGATGGTCTCACAGTGCTAGAGACTCACTTATTCATTAGGGGTTCCTTCATAATTGGGTGGATACTTAAATGATCCATGCACATAGGCTGGGCCCAGTAACATCCAATGGTGTCAGCCCAACTGTGCAACAGAACCTCCAGAGCAGACTGGGGGGTACAAGGGGGTAGGAGAGGAAAGGGAAGCCCCATTGCATCTGCTGGCAAGATGCTGGATATCACTCATAATTTGGACACACACCCTCTTGGTGCCATTTCTGTGCAAATGGGCCTCACCCACATGCTTGTATCATTTTAAACATTCTCTCAGTCATCTGATTGTTGCTAACAGGTAAGTGGCTTCCTCGCAGCTGAGAGAAGTCCAAAGGCAACTGTGCCATAAATATGAGCATATATAGAGTATAATAATACTCTCCTGATTATTCATTCCAAAGTAGCTATATAGTACCCAGTCTCTGTGCACTTCTATGATATCTCCTAGGGATTCCCTATTATTTTTGTATATAATTGCCTCTGAATTTTACAACCTTTTAAAATGAGGCCAGATTAAATTTCTGTAATAGTAATTTATTTGGTTTGATGGTTAGTTAATATTTTTGTGTAATGATTGCTATTTGTAAGCAGTCTGGAAAAAATACCATGTGAAATGCAAAAGTGTTTTTTCTCTTTGAAAAGTTTCCCCATTTATAGAGCGATGCATACTAAAAACTTTCTAGATGTTACCAAAGATAGTAATAAGTGCTTCTTCAAGGTCAAATTCACACTTGGCACAAACAGAAGTTGTCAAGATTTCCATGCAGCAGAACTTGAGCTCTAAACCTTCCTCTATGGAAAATTATACTGCAAATAATTACAAGTGCCAATACACTCAAGCATCCATCTTCTTTTTCCAGAGTTCAGAAGATCTGACTTTTTTAAACACAATGGGAGAGCTGCACAATTTCCCCAGGTGTAGATGGCCCACTGTACTGTTTGTTTTCTGTAAGTCTGGGACCTCTTAGGGCCTGCATAGATTCTCTAGCCATTTCCTTCCATATGGGCATCTCTCTAAAAATCAATTCTATCACATAAAAAGAAAGAAAGAATTGAAACATCTTTTATTTTTCTCTTTCCCCCCTAAACTGCAGTGTGGGTGTCAATAATGATTGGGGGTGAAGCGAGCCCTTTTCCTCTATCCCCACTCCCAAAGAAAATCCCATGTTTAAAAAAACTCATTATGTGGAGTCACACCTGGGAGAATATTAGGGTCAAATCTCTCCTTGACATTTTTTGTTTCTGCAGGGTAGGGAGATTTTTACATGGGGTGGCTTTCAAACAGGATTCCCCATATGTAGATTAAATAGTGCAGCCCGAAGAACTGTGTACCGCAGCGGCAGCACATGGGGAGGAGCAGAGTAGCAGTACCGTGCTTGTCGGAGCAGGGATGGGATGGGGTGAGGTGGTGGCAAGGTTAACAGAGCTTCAGACTGGCAGCAGTGGCAGCCCTGCAGGTGCACACAAGACTTGCCTAAGACATTAGTTGAGCCAGTCAAAGCAGGAATGTGGCTGACACATTTATATGGTATATACAGTAATGATGCATACAGAAGTAGATGCGTTCCTGGACATTACTTCTTTAACTTTCGTACCAGAGGTAGGAATAACACGGAAGGAACAGGGATAGGTTCCTATACCACAAAAAAGAAGAGCAGTTCAACATGTTCAAGTTCAGCAAACTTTTTATTCAAAACTAACAATACACATGTCTGAAATGAAACAACCAGGTCAGGTAAGCTTTGCATACAGACCACTTGAAGATTTTTTCCAAAATGCATCCAGGGATGCCTGCCTTGCCTTTTTTTATTATTACATAGCATCTTGCTATAGCAATCTAAAGTTTTGAGCACAGTTCTCCTCTCTGTACACTCCAGCAGGCAGGCAAGGGGCAGTCGCCACCACCACCCTGTGCTTGGTCTCTCTCTGCCATTCTCCCCTACACTTGAGCAGAAGCATGTGTAGTAAACAGTGCTTCTAGGGTACCTAAAGCACTGTTTACTGAGGAGGCACCTGCACCACCTGGCAAGGAGCACCATTCCAGCCACACATGAGGCCGCTGCCTGCAGCAGCTCCAATCCAGTTGACAAGGAGCCACGTTCTGACTATGTCAGAGTGTGCACCCCATCCCAAAAAAGATTTGTTAAAAGGAGTTTCTTTCCTGGAGAATTTGTTAACTGAGGTATTGCTGTACTGAATCAAGCTTGCATCCCATAACAATTCACCCACAGATCAATGGCATGTGGATTCATAATTGATGCTACAGCAGCCTTTCCCAACCAGTGTGCCTCCAGATGTTGTTGGACCACAACTCCCATCAGCCTCAGCCAGCATTGCCAATGGTCAAGAAAGATGGTAATTGTGGTCCAACAACATCTGGAGGCACACTGGTTGGGAAAGGCTGTGCTACAGTGTGCAAAATGCACTGGCCTGTATGCTGTATTTCCTTTTTTATAAAGCAATATGCCGGTGTGTTCATGCAAGCACACATGCGTGCACACACATACATCCAACACATTTCTCCTTTCAGCCAATAAAAATTTTACGAAAAGATGTTTGGATGCTTTTGTGAAGTGATATACAATTAATCTGTATGTCCCTTTCCTTTGCAGCATATGAGCTATAGAACAATAAACTGACAGGCAATATAATAGTAATTAAGGCACAAGGCAAAAACCAATGTGACAAAACCAACATAAACACCTAGATATACTCCCTATGTAATGTTCTGCTGTATATAACCTAGAATGGGATTTATGAACAAAACTGTGGCTGTGTATGCATAAAGAATCCATGGACTGGCATATTCTGTTAAAATATTTTTCAGAGTGTTATTTCTCTAACTTCTTTTAGTTCACCCTTCCAGTTAAATATATTTAAAAACAGCAAATGGAAATACATCACTTAAAATTCAGAGGTGGTTTTTTTTAAGGCATTTCCTCAACTTTTAATTTTTATATTGGCGGTGACCTATGTTTGTCCTTAATGAGGAGAGAAAATTTGAATAATTATGTAAGCCTAGTCACCTAAGTAATGGGCCCTCTGTTCATAGCCACAAACTACAAACTGGACCATACTTTCAAGAACTCTTCATTTATAGTTTGTTAAGTTCAGTATTAATTTTTGCACTCTGTTGTCTTCAGACAGCATGTTTGGATAACGTAATAGCAGTTTGTAGAAGAAAATTAGTACAGTTTACATACAAGGCTTTCCCACAGTCATTAGCCATAATAAGCCATAATTATCAGAAGCGGGTTTGGGTTTTTTTTAATATTAAAGTTGTAGAATGGGACTCTAGAGATTCCAGTTTTATTTTGCAGATCATCCATAGACTTTCTATGTAATCAATGGAATCTTGAGCATTCTCAGTGGGCATAGAATGCTCACTGACAAGTTATGGGGGGAGACTAGGTGGGAGGGGGAATGGAATGGAGTATTCTGAATATGAGCATTCCACACTGCAATATTTGGTTGTTGCAGCCACTTGAAAATTGCTTCCTTTACTGCAATGAAGGACATATGGGAACATGATTTGGGACAAACGTTTGAGGTACTTAAAGAAATGTTTGGCACAGAAAACAGTTAAATCAGTATCTATAATGGTTAGTCTAAAATAGATTCATAGATGGTATCTCACGCCTTTGCATCTGGCACATATTACTAGTTCTAAAGGATATAATTGCTGGAGGGGCTGTAAGAGTGGAGGTTCATATATGCACACGTGTTGGGATTGTCCCAAATTGCATTGTTTTGGTCATGGGTTTTTACAGACATTAACATTATCACAAATCAGTAAGGAAAAACTTTATTGCATAGCCATAGGCCATCACATGTCACACACCACAACACAGCTCAATTTTAAATACAAAGTAGAATACATAAAATATTTATAAAATACAAACGAACCAAAGAAGCCTCGGTTAAAAACCTAGTTCACCGCTTACCAATCAGCGGGCTGTGAAACACAACTTTATTAAAGCGTATCTCCCAAACAATATATTTTGCCCGAAGCTTTTGCGCCGCAAGGGCGAAAAGGTCAACCCTATAAGTGACCGAGGGATCCTTATCAGACAAAAGAAGGGAAATTACATGATGTTCCAGGGCCAAACACGACCGGGGCAACAAACCAGTCAAATATTTAGCTCGGGGATGTAGATACAGAGTAAATAATGGGGCAGGTCTTCGACTACCTCAGCACCGCAGATGCACAGTCGCTGGCACCGTGGAACCCGATTGTAACAGCTGTCCAGCACCGCATTTGGCATCGTTTGGAATCTTAACGCCGTAAATGCCTGCCTAAGATTTATCGATAAGGGCTGAGCCAAATATCTCGCTCTAGAATGGTCGTGCTTAAAGACGCCGTACCATATGGAAGATTTGGAATTATTAATTGCCAGTCTGTCTATCCAGGCACAGTGCCCAAAAATTCCCTCTCGGAGCCTTATTCTGTTGGGGGAATTTAGCTGTTCCTGTGGAGGGATATGATATAAATGATAGAAACTATTTAGTCTGGAAGAGCAAAACTTATCCACAGCAGCCACTTCAAAACAAGATTTCATTAATATCTTGGTCGGTGCGTCCTTTATAGATCTCCAATAATTAATCAGGGCGCAATGAATTCGGGCTCTAATTGGGCGTAAACCTGACTCTGCATGAAGTAGCGCAGCTGAGGTACCAGTGGGTAGTAACAAAAGTTTTTTCAAGAAGCTATTTTGAATAACCTCTAGGGCGGACAGATAGGATTCCTCCCAGCCCCAAAACGCTGCTCCGTACAGAATCTGTGCAAGAACTTTGCTTTGGAAAATTTTCAAAGCAGGGATAAGATTGCCACCAGCGGTATGATAGAATTTGAGTATGGCTCCACACGATCTTAGTGCGGCAACTTTGGAGAAATCAATATGCTTTTTCCAAGAAAGATTGTCCGCAAAGTGTATGCCCAAATACTTAAAAACTCTGCATTGCTCTACTTGGTGCCCACCAATTGACCACTTGAGGTTAAGGTGCCTTTTGCCGAACACCATCACCTTGGTTTTCGAGTAGTTGATCACCAGTTTTTCCTTTGCGCAGTTGACATCAAGGCTCGAAAGTAGTCTCCTTAGACCTTTGTGGGTGATGGATAATAAAATCATGTCATCTGAGTAAAGGAGTATCGATACTTTCCGTCTTCCGAGAGAAGGGGGGGAAAGTCTGGGCCCGATAATTCTGTAACTATATCATTTAGATATAAGTTAAAAAGAAAAGGAGCTAAAAGGCACCCCTGCTTTACCCCCTTATTAACTACGATAGGGTCTGTTAATGAGCCAGAGATTCCTACCCTTACTCTTGCGCTAGTATTAGAGTACAATGCTCTTATGAGAAACAAGAGCCTCCTGTCGATATTAGTTTTGGCCAGCCTGGCCCACAACGTAGGCCTATCTATAGAATCAAAAGCAGCTGCCAAATCAACAAACACTACGTAAAGATGTTTTGTGGGGACAAACACACTCTGTCTAGCTAGAAAGTAGAGTGTTAGACAATGGTCAATGGTACTTTGCCCTTTCCTGAAGCCAGCTTGTTCAGGAAAAGTGATTTGATTATCGGCTTCCCAGTCTTCAATCTTAAGCAGGAGATATTTGCTGTAGAGTTTCGTGCCTATATCAAGGAGACTGATTGGCCGATAGTTATTAGGATCCTACCTCTCCCTTTGGATTGGAAAAACAATACTCTGGTTCCAGCCCTCCGGCAGAATGCCAGAGCTGTTAATTTGAGTAAACAGCTTGGCCAAAATAGGAGCCCACCAATCTGGGAAGTTTTTAAATATTTCCGAGGATAACATGTCCTCACCCGGAGCTTTGCCCGATCTAAGGGTAGTTATAAGCAATTTAATTTGCGTGGCCATTACAGGGGGCCATTGGGGCATGGTTAGCTCTTCTGGGGGGGCAAGTCTTGGTATCTACTGATGGGGACATATAAAGTTTGCTGAAATGGGCATGCCAGACATTTGCAGGAATCTGACCAGTTATTAATGGTCTGGGTGCATGCATCCCCTTGGCCACCAAGTCCCGGAATTGGCTCTCCTTTCTTTCCATCACTGCTTGTCCTAGTTGTTGCCACTGAGATCTAGCATATATTTCCTTTTTTTGTTTTATCAGTGACTTATATGAGGATCTCAAAGATACTAAAAGGTCATGAGAAAAGTTCACGGGATTTCTAATTGCCCACCGAGCATAGTTCATCGTCAATCTCAGTGCTTGTTTACATTAATAGTCAAACCATCTATTACCCGAGAGCCAAGAGGCCGTAAAATGTTTTTTCTGAGTCAACATAGGTCTGAGGTGGGACAAAATAGATTGATATAACATCAAAACATCAGCCTCTGTTTCTAGGATTTCTTGTCTAAGAGATTGAAGGGTGTTACTGGCCAGAAGATGCGATACTGAGGAGTGGACAACAATGGACCACCGTAGTCTCCGTTCTGCAACTTGAATTCCCATGAAGTTTAACAGGGGAAGAGGTGGCATAGGTTGCAAAAACCTCAGAAACGACATTAGGGGGTAATGGTCGCTTTCCACTCTGTTAATCACACCAAACCTTAACACCTCTGGGAATATAGTATTAGACACAAACACATAGTCAATTGTACTGGCACCCCTGTTAGTCAAATAAGTGAAAGTACCATTGGTCTCATCAATACCAGAGCCGTGTAAAGATTCCAAATGGTGCAGCTGCAGTAGCTCCACCAATCTCCGACCCTGCTTATTAGACATTTGATCCTGAAATACCCTGTTAATCAGAGGGGATTGAAAACTAGGCCCCTAATTCAAAGAGACCTCTGATGTGAACCCAATACCCCCCATCCTAGCATTGAAATCTCCACAGAGAATCAATTAGGGAATTTGAGCTCCAACTACAGCAGTATATCTGACAATTGGTCCCAGATACATCTGTAACCCACATACCTAGCTATGGCAGGGGAAAAATAAACATTAATACAGATGAGAGATCCTATGGGCTTCCCTGTTATCCTCAGGGTCTGAACATATTGTGGGCAGTTATTGTTCAATATTTGAATCTCGACCGGCAGATCCACAGAGATAAAAATGCTAAGACCACCACTACCACGTCCTTTAGAGTTATATTTTACTGCTGGGTTAGAGAAGGCTCGAAAGCCATAGAGAGACAAATCAGGACGTAATCCCTGCTCCACAATTGGCTCTTCTTAATATATGGGAGGGAGGGAATGAAGATTTAACATTTATATCTTTTATTTCTTTCATGCTTTTGGCAGCAAGGATGGAAATAGCTAGAGGATGGAAATGTGAAAATAGTCTAATGCGTGAGGCATGGATAAGCAGGCTATCGAATATAGCCGTGTTAGAAAACTGACTTTTGTATTAAAGCTAGTGAAAGAAAGGCTAAGCCACTAGATTTCTCTGCAGCTTGGCATCCATTTATGGACTATGTTACATTCCACAGACAAACCCTGGAAATTTAGCAAACTTTTATTCAGTTATGGGATAAGCTTTCATTCTCCCCCCATAGTTTGGTATGTCAATTTAACTCTTTAAACTTTGAATATTTGGATCCAAGAGTCTGAATATCTTTCTTGGTACTTATGTCATACCAGACCAAACAGGTTTCATCCCTAATAGTGGATTCTATCCACAGGGTATTAAATGTAGTAAATATTGCATCTGTGGCTAGCTCCTCAGTGACGATACAGCAACTCTATTCAGCATTCGCAGCATCACTTTGCATTAATGAGCTTGCTTCCCCTGGCATTACTCTCCAGCACAGAACCAAGCAAAGGTGCCCCCTGTCACCCTTGTTATTTGCCCTAGCGATTGAAGTTATGGCTACAAAGATCAGGACTCATGCTGGGAGTATGGGAGTGACTTCAAATGGGCATGAGCACAAAATTAATTTATTCACTGAATATATGCTGCTAATGCTGAGTAGACAGCAAGAGGCCTTAGCTCTGTTAGAGGCTACCCTGCAAAGGTTCCAGGAGATGGCATTGTTGGCAATAAATTGTTCTAAGTCGACTGTGTTGTCTTTTGACCTGTATACAGCAGACCAATCTCAGCTTTTTGCTGACTTAGCTTTTCCTTCCTGTTATAGAGGTTTTAAGTACCTGGGGGTTGTCATCAACAAAGATCTTGGTCAACTAAGTTTATAAAACTATGGACATCTTCACGGCTCGATACAAAGGGAAACTGCAGGGCTGGCAACATTTAAACCTCAGCTGCCTATGCTGGGCTGCTGCTGTGAAGATGTCCATATTATCAAAGTTTCTATAATTATTCCAGACCCTGCTCACTTCTGCCCCAACAGATGGGTTCAATAAATGGCAACGTCTCCTTAATGGTTTCATAGGTGGAGGTAAACACAATAGGGTGGGTAATTTGACATTGTATAGGCCCAGGGTAAAAGGAGGTATTGGGGCTCTTAATTTGGAAGGCTATTACACATACAGATCACAATAAAACTATAACCATAAAACTATAATAACTCTGCATTAAATGAGGCTTATGGAGCAGTTGCAGGTCTGGAAATAAATTAATCCAAATTGGAAATTTTATGCATCAACACCACTGAAAACTTACAGCAATATTTGAAGGTACTAACAGGATTTAAACTATGTCCTATTCATTTTAAATACCTAGGAGTACAAGTCCCAAAACACTGGTCCCAAATATGGAAGCTTAACTTGCTCCCATTGATAAAGAAAATTAAACAGGATTTAAAACACTGGTCCTTAATTAATTTATCATGGTTTGGATGGTTGGCAGCCATCAAAATGACAGTATTACCAATTCCTATATCTATATCAGGTGCTACCTATCCAAATATCCTATCAGTTGTTAAGTGGGTGGCAGGAACGTTGCCTGATCTTTGTACATTTAGATAACAAACCCAAACTTAAAGGTATTATACAAGAATGCACACCAGGGAGGCTTGGGTCTTCCCAATTTGTCCTGGTATTATGAAGCTGCTCATCTTCAAAATATCATGCAAATGTTACACGACCCCGAGGAATGCATATGGCTACATATGGAACATGCAAAAAAGGACCTTCATAAACACCCAGCACTACCTCTCCTCCTCAGACATAAAAAATAAACAGGAAACATTAACCCCTTTTGGGGGGCAGATTTAGAAGTATGGGTGCAGTGGAAAAAACACCTGGCACCAGATATATCTCCGTTAATACCATTTTGGCTTCACCCCTTATTCTATAATAACGATAGCTCTCAGAGATTCATAAAATGGAAATAAGCAGGCCTTTATTGCTTGAGAACCTTTTATGAAGATCAAAAACCTCTATCTGGTATTCAATTGTCCGCTAAATTAGGGCAGGGAAATAGAGACTGGTTCGGGATACATCAAATCTCACATTTTATTTCAAATAAAACAGTGCAAGCCCAAGCTACCCGTAATGTTACCCCCTTTGAGCACGTGGTCTGGAGCATACCCCCAGGCTCAAAAGGAATACTCTCCACGATATATAAACTGATATGCAACTTTCACACAGGTAACTTACAAACTCTAAAACAACTGTGGGAAAGCTATACAGGAATTGT
Source organism: Rhineura floridana (assembly GCF_030035675.1). Taxonomy (NCBI): domain Eukaryota; kingdom Metazoa; phylum Chordata; class Lepidosauria; order Squamata; family Rhineuridae; genus Rhineura; species Rhineura floridana. The sequence goes on from NC_084482.1 coordinate 42,202,835, forward strand.
AATAGAAGAAGCTGATTGGAACAACATGTGGGCAAAAAAGCCATTACTGTCAATATCTGCAAAAGTGAGGGAAAACACATTCAAAGTACTCCATAGATGGTACTTAACTCCCCTGCGTTGCCACAGAATAAATCCCCATACATCACCACTATGCTGGAGAGGATATGCACAAATAGGTACATGGTATCATATGTGGTGGTTGTGTAATGCAATTCAAAAAATTTGGATTAATGTATTCGAAGAAATAACATTACTGCTCAAGAGGTCACTTGCACACCACAGCTGGCATTACTAACACTTTTTTTAAATGATCAAAGTAAACTGCTACATAAAGAACTAATTAGAACTGGTAGCTGCAAGACAAGCAATCACTCAACACTGGAAATGGTTGGATGCTTTAAGTTTGGACATATGGAGAGTCTTGGATAAATTTCTGGACTGGAATGATGTGATGGAGTTTGACATAGAAAAAATCTATAGAATTAATTATAGATATGTGACAATGGAAAAACTTTCAAGAGATGTGCCAGTGCATTTCGTAAAAAAGAAGAATAGAGATATGACTTTACAACAATATTTCAGCAACACATTCAGAATTGATGGCAAGGAAATATTTGTGATAAAGGAAATTCATATCAGACTCTTATTATATGACTATGGCTATGACAGCAAGATTATTATGGGACACTGATAATGGAAGAATGGCTACTGAAATTATTGGACCTAACAGGATTATTATGGGTACAAGGATGGAAGATGGAAGATGGAATTAGCATTGATAATGGAAGAATGGCTATTGAAATTATTGGACCTAACAGATTTGATAAGATGGATTAATTGACATGTTTATTTGGAGAAAAATTGATAGATATATTTCTCAAGGAGTTGAAACCTCTCTTTGACTTTTTGTGGAAAGAATAAGGTGATGTTTATGAGATTTGATGATTAATTAAGATAACTACTGGAGGAAAGTGATTTTGTAATATAATTTAAGAGACAGGTTTGTTATATATTGTAGACCTATAACTGATCTGCGACAAATCGGAAGTCAACATTTTATTTTATTGTTTAATTTGTATTTTTGTTTTGTTTTGTTTTGTTTTTGAAAATTTGAATAAAAATTAATGATAAAAAAAAAGTTTGGACATATGGAGACAAAAGGTCTGGACATTGGCTCTGATGGAAAAACTGACAAAACAAGTATGTGCACTCAAAAAAGACCAAAACGAAGATGAAACATGGTTATTGAAACATGGTTTTGCTTTCTGTCCTATGCAAACACGCATAGCCGAATAATGCACCCACCAGCAACTCATGTACAATTGTGGAGAGAAGTTTTGGGTTAAGAATTAACTATATTGATGAATAACCAGAGTCATATCTCAATGCATTTGCCTTGTATCCTGCAAAGGAATAGGAGACAAAGTTGTTGAGATGTAATTGTAAGGGGAGGAGAGAGGGAAGGGAGGTGGGGATAAGTTTTAAATACTTATCAGTTTGTAAATATTCAGTAAAATATATTTAAACCAACAACAACTCTGCACTAAAAAAGCAAGTTTTTAACAAATCAACAATATAAAACAATACAGCCACATGAAAGTCTGAAAGAGCCAGGCTTTAACCTGACAACAAAATTTAGTAGCTAGGAAGCCCAATACAATAGTGTGGTTGCCATAACAGGGAGAGCCTTCCATAGTGTGGTTGCCATAACAGGGACAGCCTGGCCTCCTACCATCACAGTTTTCACTTTTATAAAAGGAGAATACGTATGGGAAGAGGAGCTCCCTGAACAGTTTCTCTAGGCCATCGAGGGAGGGCCTCCTGTTATTTGTGCTTAGAAAGGAAATGAGCTGGTCATTTTCTGTGCTTAACTGAAGCTTCCAACCCATATTTGAGGAAGTCCCACACAGAGCAAATTGCAACAGTTCACAAAGATTACTGAAGCACTGGTGGCAGAATCTTATCTGAGAGCAGCAGTTGCAGTTGTCGGATCAGCCTAAACTGATAAAAAGGCACTTTTTGCCATTGCTGCCACTCAAGACTCAAAAGAGCAAGCGATCAAAGAGTACTTCAAAGAGTACCTTCAGGCTGCAAACACTGAGAGTATATGACCCATTAAAATCTGCAAAACCACTGTCCCACCATATTTCCATGCAACTAACATCAGCACTTCCACCTTGACTGGGTTAAGCTTCAGTTTAAATCAATTTTAAAAACATTGGTGGTACTACATGTGTTCTGACTCATCAAAACGTTTATTAAATTAAGTTGGCCTTGTGAAGACATAATACATTGAGACTCAGAAAATGGCTTGCTGTTTTCAGAAAGGCTTGCTGCACTAAACCTGCAAATGTCTTGCAGCACACACAACAGGAATCAAGAGCCTCTGGCTTGCAGATGGGATTGGTGGGCGTGGCTTGTAGCACCTCTGAAGCTCCATGTGATGGCAAGACTCCACCCTTCTCCCTTAAAGGAGGGTCAGGGTCAATGTCAAGCATAATATTTATTTGCCTATCGAGATGGATGTAAGAAGGAATTGATTTCTGTTCTGACCCGTGTTTGTGCATGCAGCCCTGTTTCCATTCCAGTGCATTTCAGTTTCCAACAAGAACTCTGGTGAAATTTTACATAATTAATTATATTATTATTAAATTATTCCACAAGATGCATTTCAATGCAAAGGAAACATAATGCAAATGGGAAAAAGTCATCAGTTGTGTATAATTTCATGTTAAGGACACCATTAACAGGAAATCAGCACTTTCAGGGCTGCAACAGAAGAGTATGCCCATTTTCAAATCCGTCTTCTTCCAAAACCTACATTTTGCAAAAGTTATGCACAATTGTGAAATATTCCATCTCTGAAGAACAAAACTGTTCCATATTTTTGGACTGCTTTTCAGCAGGAAGTTAACAAAAAGTGCAGCACTGTTGGCATAGATTTTGGAGGAAGCTCTATGGCAGAAGGAAGACGACTTTGGGAAAAGTAACTGTTTCCAAAACAAACACGTTTTACTGGTACAAAAATGTCTGCTAATATTATGTAGCAATATAGGAGACTGACTAATTCCAAGAAAGAATCACAAGAAACACATTTTTCTGTAACTCTGATTTAAAACTACAGATTCTACAGAAGACAAGATGTGGTTAAATCCCCCCCAATATTAATTTGATATAAAATATCTCTACTACCTACCACTGTCTTCATTTTATGCTTCTTTCTAATGAGTTAAAAGTGACACATCTACTATGGATAGATGTCTTTGAGTTGTGTCATGCCAGAAAGGTAGTTCATCTCCAGAAAACTCATCAGACTTCAAGTTTTTTTGTCAAAGGAAAGCATCAGTTTCTACTTTCTGAATGTATAGAATACAGAATGTTTTGAAAGATAATTTGACAGACAATTTCAGAAGGCTATTAACTAACAGAGCCATCCAAACCCTCGTTATGCCAGGCCTTGGTGGGTTTGGATTAGGGATGGCATCTGTTGGTCAGTTCGAAAGCAATTCATTGACCTAATAGGCTGGTATCAATTCAAGTTCATTCTTTGTCTGCTAGTTGCTGCTTTTACTGATGTTTTTCCGCCCTTTGGAAAAAAACTTTATTTTTAAAAGGAAATATTGATATCTTTAAAGGAAATGTCAATAAATTAAAGTAAATATCAATAAATTGAAGGAAATATCAATAAAATATCAATATTAATATCAATATTTTAGACAATGATTTTAAAAAAACCAATCTGTTTTCAAAAATACTTTAGTCGCAGAAAATCACTACATATGATCCACAGAGATAGCAAATAAGCAGATAAATGGAAAATTCTATACCAAATCTGAATTGGGTGGCATTCTAGCACATCCCTAGTTTGGATTAGACACAGGTGTCTCTCCATGCAGATCTTCTGGCTCCTGATTTCTTGGTGGCCTCCCACTGGTCACCAAATAGACAGGAAGCCCACTAGTGAGTGTGAGCAATGGCTCCAAAATGAGATGTTCTGATGGCAGGGAGGGGCTGAACCAGCCTGGGATCTACTGGATCCTGAGCCTGTATCACCACCATCACATGACAGCATCAGGGCCAACCATCCTGCTCCCCACCTTCCACTGTGGAAGCCATGAGCAATAGGGCTGAGGCAGTGGCTCTGCCACTCCGCAAAGCTCTGCAAGACGGGGAAGTTTGGTAAGAGATTTAGGGCTTAATCCAAAACAATCCTAAGAAAAAGTAGGAGAAAACAGATAAGAGGACAAGTCCTCTTATGAATTGTAAATTGTTAAAGAACAGAAAGAAGAGGATGAGCATATATGGACAATTTTCACAATGGAGTTAAAAAGCAGTGAAGTCCCACAGGGATCTGTTTTGGATCCAGTGTTATTTACCTTTGGTACATAATCTGAGGTAACATACACAAGTATTCACAAAAAGTTGCTCAGGTTACTGAATAATCTAGTCTTTTAACTAGAATTCCTAGAAAAATACATTTCCTTCTTTGTCAATTTTGGAAAAGTACAACTGGGAAAGTATGCTAGACTGTTTCGTAAATTAGATACAGCAATATATATTTTTCTTGAAGTGGAAAGTAATGTTCACAGACAGCTTTCCCACACCAGAACATTTAAGAATCTGAATACTCACTGAAATCCAGTTATTAGCAGCTTAAATTTATACTAGCAATTCTAGTTTTAGCACTAAAGGATATTACAACCTTATTAAGGTAAACCACCAGAAAATCTAGTAATTAAGCACTTAGGAGTTTTATTAGCTTCATCTTTTTTCAGATTTCAAAAGGCAGTTGTTTATCTTCTTCATGCCAAATATAAGCCTATGTGACTCTTCCAAAACAAAAACAAACTAGATATAAAATCCACATTTGGAACAGTTTAGATATTTTCTAACTAGAAGCCAACTGAAGCCTGCTCTGGACAAACTCCAATTATGTAGAAATGGGACCCAAGCTATAAACTTGGTAACTATCTGAGAATATCTGAAAATAATCTGAGGCCTGGCAATCCTCAAATACGCAAAGCGCTCGACCCACAGCTTCCATTTAGATAATTCCTGTTGTAGTTCCCACTGAGAAGCCCAATTCTGTGTATATTTCAAGAACCTAAAGACACACATGCTTTTTATTAGCATTTGAAAGGGATGACTTCCCTAAGCTTTATGATTAATGAAAGTGAGGTGGTCATCCACAAGCTCTGATTTGCTTCAAACTATTTTTAAATCAGCATGGCACGTACCATATGGCCTTATACCATCTATCAGGCTGTCACCTTCTTGAAGCAGTACATTTGATGCAACTATAAAGAAGATTTCACATAAGAAATTGAAAGCTTGAAAGAATTGGAAACAAAAGAACTACACACATTCTAAGAAAGACATTATTGGATTTATGCCCCAGTTTTCATGTATTCTCATTCTGAAAACTCAAATTAATCCAACCTGACTTTTAAATTTTTAATAAGTCCAAGGGATAATATAATGAAAATTTCTTTTTCTGCTCAAATTCTACTGGAAGACTAAGAATATAAACAAAGCAATAAAAGCAAATATATTTGTATGTTCAGAAAAATCAGATTATAGCCTAGACCAGCCTTTCCCAACCTTTGGGTCCCCAGATGTTGCTACAGTTCCCATAATCCCTGAACATTGCGCATGCTGGCTGGGGCTGATGGGAGTTGCGGTCCAACAACATCTGGGGATCCAAAGATTGGGAAAAGCTTAATATGTGTTGCTAACTAATCTAATAAAATGAAACAGACAAAGACTCTTTTAAAAAATCATATGCTGACTGGTCTCTGGTTTTATGCCTGCAGGTCCACAGATGACAGTCATTGTGAGAATGCATTTGCTGGCAACTTGAAGGAGCTATTTTAAGTTATTATGTGAGCAAATGTTGTAGAATATTTTGACATTATTGAGAAGACTGGAGAAATGACAACAATTAAAACATAAATCTCAAAACTAAAAGATAATTCAGCAAACCAGTACTTAGTTGGTGTAATGAGAAACACATATGGTAAAGTAAGTGGTTCAAACAAATAATCAACAAATAATCATCAGTTTTGCCAGGACCATAGTGAAGTCTCTTGATATCATAGGCTGCTAGAAAAGTATTGAGACTTTAATAAACCCAAGAAGTAGAGTGGGTGGAAATGTATTGCCTTCAGTTGACTTGAGGAAAATCAGAGCTACAGCCAACTGAATTCTCAGGCAACAAAACTCAAATTCATTGCAGATCAATATGTGTGTTCATGTAGGATGGTGTGAGGGAGTAGAGAAGGAAACAGTAATAAGTGCTAGATATCAGGATATAAAGGGTCCATCAGACAGCATACGGAATGAAAACATATGGCAAACTACATCCAATGTCTTTGGAAAAATTTCATGAAACAGGTTTTGGACTATTTGAATTATGTGGAATACTGCCAAAGAGTTCTTTTTGTGCATTATAACTTATTTTCGTTATCGGTACATTACTCCTAGTAGTTTGCTCTTTTTGCCTCTCTGTTCCAATAAGGAGTGTCACAGGGCAGCGTCTTGTTTCTCCTTGAACTCCCAATAGACAGAAACTGGCACATAGCTAGATGAACTGACAAAAGAGAATATCTGAGGTTGTGGCCACACAGAGCACAAGGCAGAATCCATGAGCTTTGATGCTAGGGTCCTACATAAGGTGATGCTGACCGAGGGCAGGGATGCCGGGACTACAAACCCGTAAGCTTTTCACTAGGATCACTAAAGAGGTTCGTCTACGTTTCTGACTGTCAGGGTGGGAGAGCTGGAATGGTGTGATTAACAGAGCAATCCAAAAGGGGAGTGGGAGGGAGAACAAAAAACAACAGAAGTGCCATATCCAAGCCCTATCAGGCTCACAGTGGCAGGGCAGAAGGGGGCATGAACTCTCTCCCCCCCCCAGTCGTCGCTTGTTGGGGTAGGGCTTGTTTGGGGTGGGTTTTTTGTTTTGTTGTTTGGAACAAGTTTTCCTCCCATTGATTTCAACAGGAGGAAAATAAATGAAGCCAGCTCCAAGGGGTATTTCTCCAGAAAACACCTCCTACTTGCCCTCTCCATTGTCAGAGGGGAACTGGCTGTGGACCTTTCTGCAGCTTTGCAGAGGAGGCATTGAGCCCTTCTTCGAGGATGGACCTCTTTCTTTCTGCCCTCTGAAAAGGGAGATTAAGGGCTTGTCCAAACTGACCCGGATAATCCATGTTTTCCATATTCGGTTTGTCATCTGACAGTCCCCACTTTGTCTGTTTGTTCGGTCTTTCCCGATGTAAAAAATACACTTTTTTTTGCACCCGCACACGCAGCGGGAAGACCCGTACATTCTTTTAGCTTTTTCCAAGCTCTGCCTGTAACACCACCCCCTATCAGCCAATTGGTCCGCAAAATATGACGTATGCTCCTCTCCCCCTTTGCACCGAAGCACAATAACATGCATGTGCTTGAACGTAAGAGCGTGAAAGTTTGAATTTCCTGATGGTTTGGTAGTAGTGGCTGTAATGGAGTCCCTTGCCGCTCGCCACTCTGGAGCAGGGCCAGCTGGGGGGGGTGTCTCCAGGTGCCCCTGACCGTCCAGGGGGATTGTGGACAGTGCAAGGGATCAGCACTTGTAATCACCAGGCGAATCCCCCGTAACCCCTGGGTTCATTCACTGCAGGGCATTGTGTGGCTTGGTGGCAGGAATGCTGCCCCCAAGGGAAGCAAACAGCCCCCCTGGGCTCGGGCAGGGAATGCAGGCAAACAGCCCCGCATGCTGCTATGTCAACCTGTGCTGATGCGCCCAGCACAGGCTTTGCGGTGTTCCCTCTGATAAAAGAAACATGCAAACCACCTCTATGTCAATAATTCCTGTACTTTTGTTTGTTTGTATTTGCGATATTTTGCAAAACTGACTGTATGCTTTCCTGCCTTTATGCATATTAAAGTTTCTGGAGATACAGATGGCTGGCAATTCCACTTATTTCTCCAGAACTGCAAGTAATGACGTGTCATGTCTAGGAAGGTAGAGCACCAGTCTCTATGGTTCCGGGTGGCTGAGACGCTCTAGCAAACCACTTGTATGCTTATGCCAATAATTCCTGTTATTTTTTACTTGTTTTGCGATATTTCGCAAAAACAACTGTATGTATACAAGACACAAGGCTGTTTGCCACTCTCCCACTTGCCATCAACAGCAGAGGGTAAATGCAGAGCTTTTATAGAGTGCAGCGCTCAGCGGCGGCTCCCAGCTCCTCCCCATTCTCACTCTCGCTCTGCCTGCCTCACGCTCTCCGTAGGCGGTGGCATCGGCAGCGTCAGGGAAGAGCCACCAAGAGAGGCTTCCCAGCAGCTTCCCAACCACTTCAGGCAAAACTTGATGCTCCGTAGCCTTCCCCCCCTTCCCCCTTTCCTTCCCGTGGCCCTTTGCAAAGCACCAGGTTCTCCACTGTGTGTGCCTGTGCATGTCTGTCTCCTAGCGAGGAGGAAAGAGCAAAGCGAGCTCCCTGCACCAACCAGCCGCACTTGAGTGAGACCAGCCAGGAAAAGTAGGGCTATACAAACAACCACAATTACAGATCTCACCCGGAGTGGCCACCCATTTCGCAGACTGGCTAAAAATTAACGGCTGTTGCTGCTTCTGCGCAAATGCACATTTTTGCATCTGCGCATTAGAAGTTGCAGAGCCCCCCCAACACCACACCATAGCTCTGATTGGTTCAGTTTTCCCGGGCTTTCCCCGGACATTCGCGCACATGCGCAAAAGTGGAAATACATGATTGGCTGGGAATGAGGGAAGGGGTATGGGGAAACGCCCAAGAACAGCCCATGAAATGCCCACAGCTCTAAAGTCCGCGGTATTGCATCCGAGCGCCTGAAGGTACAGATGATTCCCGATTTAAAAAAGCAAATTGCATTTTTTGCGGTAATGCAAACACGGATTTAACCGTGAGAAAATGCAGAAAAACGGGTGACATCGTATGGACCACAGAAAATTAATGAATACACAAAGCGATCATATCGCACATTAGTCGTCTGGATGAGCTCTAAGATGGATCCTCTACCCAATAGACACCATCCCAGGGACCATAGGATTGCCACCTAAAAAGAGTTTGCTTCTTGTGCTATTACGACACAGGGAATTTAGTCTGAAAGGCCCTCTAAGTACAGTAGTACCTCAGTTAAAAAGGTATATGCATTCCTGGACATTACTTCTTTAACAGAAACTTTGGTACCACAGGTAGGAATAACATGGAAAAAATAGGGATAGATTCCTACACCACAAAAAAGAAGAGCAGTTCAACATATTTCAGCAAACTTTTTATTCAAAACTAACAATACACATGTCTGAAATGAAACCACCAGGTCAGGTAAGCCTTGCACTTACAGACCACTTGAAGGTTTCTTCCAAAATGCATCCAGGGATGCCTGCCTTGCCTTTTTTTAATCATGTAGCATCTTGCTATAGCAATCTCAAGCTTTGAACACCATTCTGCTCTTGGTACACTTGAGCAGGAGGCCAAGGGGCAGCCACCAGGACGCCGTGCTTGGTCTCTCTCTCTCTCTGCCATCTTCCCCTACACTCGAGCAGACGCGTTGCAGTAAACTGTGCTTCCAGGGAAGCCACAGGATTGTTTCCTGCAGAGGCATCTGCACCACCTGGCAAGAAGCACCATTTTAGGCATGCATGAGAGAGCTGCCTGCAGCAGCCTCAATCCAGTAGACAAGGAGCCACACTCTGTCAGAGTGTGCACCTCCCACCCACCCTAAAAGACTTTATTAAAAGGAGCTTCTTTCCTAGAGAATTTCTTAACTGAAGTATTATTGTATGTTGTGAAATATTTTGCCTCAGTTTCTTCCAGTGACTACTTGCTGCAGCAAGATCCCTCTGCCTCATTCTGGGCAATTCCCTCTTTGCATTGCAGCACCATGAAGCTCCCACTGTTCAGGAGAGCTTCCAACACTTTGGAGATTCGTGGTGGGTGGGTAAAGGGTGTTGCAGAAGTGAGGAAAACAGAAAGATCAGTTGTGTAAACTGTCTTTCGCTCACACAACCATCCAACACAGCCCAGAACATTTAAAATAATGAAGACTATCCAAAGGGTTAATGAACAAGAACATGCATAATGGCAGTTGCAACAAGGCAACTTGGATATCATTAATAAAACAGCTGACAAGCCAAACAAACTATGCTCTAAAATACATAGCATAGGAATGCTCTTGTTATATAGCTGTTCATTTTCAATGCATCACTGCCACACCATGCCTTGTCACTGGGAGCAAAGCAGAACCTTCCAAGTTCGAGGGTTAGTGCCCTAACTGGAGTCATTTTTCTTTTCTCCATTGTACAGCAGAGACAGATCTGTTTCCATTAATTTAAGGCATGTCCCAAATGCAAGGGAGTCGGTGCAAGCGCTCTGGCACATGGCTAATTTTTTATTTCGTCTGCCAAGTTAAGATGATTAGGGAAAAATAACTATTCTTGAGATGTATGATGTAGTAAACAACATATATTTTTTTTTACAATAATTTTTATTCAAATTTTCATAAAACATAGAAAACAAAATCATAAAACATTCAAAGACAAAAAACAAAACAAAACAAAAAGGATTAAACAATAAAATAAAATAAAATAAAATGTTGACTTCCCATTTGTCACATATCAAATCAGTTGTAGGTCTACAATATATAACAATCCTGTCTCTTAAATCATATTATAAAATCACTTTCCTCCAGTAGTTATCTTAATTAATCATCAAATCTCATAAACATTACTTTATTCTTTCCACAAAAAGTCAAAGAGAGGTTTCAATTCTTTAAGAAATATATCTATCAATTTTTCTCCAAATAAACATGTCAATTAATCCATCTCGTTAATAATTATAATAATCTTATTGTCATAACCATAGTCCAAATAAACATTTCGATTAATCCATCTCATCAGAATCTGTTAGGTCCAATAATTTCAATAGCCATTATTCCATTGTCCCTATTAGTTCCATCTTCCATCTTCAATAGTCCTGTTAAGTCCAGTAATTTCAGTGTCCAATCTTCCATTATCAGTATTCCATAATAATCTTGCTGTTGTAGCCATAGTCATATAATAAGAGTCTGATGGGAATTTCCTCTATCCCAAATATTTTCTTGCCATCCATTCTGAATAAGTTGCTGAAATACTGTTGTAAAGTCATATCTGTGTTCTTCTTTTTTACAAAATGCACTGGCTCATCTCTTAAGAGTTTTTCCATTGTCACATGGCTGCAGTTAATTCCATAGATTTTCTCTATATCAAGCTCCATCACATCATTCCAGTCCAGAAGATTATCCAAGCCATTGATAACTTTATCTCTAATATCTTCATTAATTTCTTCAGAGATAACGTTAAATTCCAAACAGTAGATTTTATTTCTAAAATCCATAAACTCCAGATCTTTTTCCAATTCCACATTTGTTCCAATCTCCAGGGCTTGTATCTTCCCTTTATTTTTTCTTTTCTCATCTCTGATCTCATTCTCCTCTCTCACAGGGTCCCCTATTTCTTTAAGCTCCTGCGTCATTTTGCTCAGTTCAATTTTCAGCTCCTTACTACCCTGTCGCAGGGTTTGTTTCGTTATCTCAATCTCATCCATTATTTTCTGAAACATAATTACTTCCAGATTCTCAGCCACTTTCTTGATTGCCATTTTTAAAACCACGAAAACAAAGCAAAACAAAAATAAAGAAGAACCACTTCTTATTTCAGCAACAATTGGGTTAATATTCCAGGCTTGATGACATCACAGTATAAACAGAGCAGCCTGCCTTATCTCTTTTGTGCAAGAATGCAAAACAAATTTAGTTCCCAGCATCAAAACAGTTAGTGGCGTCGTGAAGAAGCAGATTCGTCAAAATAAAATAGACCAAAAAAAGAATAGTCCCAGACAATATAATATTCCTCGGAATAGAAATCAGGAATAGAAATCCCTCTTCTGTTTATTATCTTTAGAATGCACTTCCAGGACAGCTTTTTGCGACAGAAACAGAGATAAGCTGTTAATTTCGTGAATAACAGAGAAGAGCTATATCTCACCCAGAAGTTGTCCAAAGCCGATCAATCTGACAAATCTCCTTTTGCTGCAACAATTTAAACCAAGTAAAAAAAATAATAGAAAGAAGGGTGCTTGCCTGTTAGTCCGTTCTCTCTTTGAAGAAAAGATAAACGTATCGCTTAAGCAGATAGAGCTTGTTAGAAAGTCCGTCCGGCATTGTTGGCTGGACCTTATCTCATAAATTAATGAAATCCAGTCCTCCCAACAAAAACAGGCTTTGAGGTTGATCTCTACGTTTCTCCCTGCCCGGGAGAAATTTCATCAGTCAAAAAAAAAAAAATGTTCTGACTGATTTATATCTGAATAAGCTTCTTTTGAGGCGGGAGCCCGTCCCAAAAGCAGGCACAAGCGAAGTCACCCTTCCCGGAAGTTTTTGATGTAGTAAACAACATATTGTATTCATCTAAAATGTCCACTGAGGCCTAAATATAAATTGCCTCTAGCTTTTGTTTTCCTTTTCTTTGAAGAGATCAATGTTCTTTATGCTTCATGTTGCTGCTCTTCTGATTAACTCCCTGACTAACTTTGCAGAGTTCTTATACTTATGTATAACCTACTCAGGTGGGGGAAACCAGTGGATAATCAAAGGAAAACATGTTCCCTGTCAATTCCTTTCAGACATTCACTGAAATATATCGTAGACAGAAATGACATACAGAGCACATTGTTTATGTGGCTACACCAAAATGATTAAGTAAAAGGTTTACAAAGATAACTTTGGTTAGTAGAAATGGAAACAGACCATTTAAAGAATACAAAATGAAAAATATGACAATCCCCCCCCCGGCACATTGTTTGAATTAACATATCACTTCCATTGGTGTTTTGTCTGGCAGAATGAAACACCGTTGAAGACGGATAGAGCAATCCACCCACTTGCAATGACTCACACGGCTAGGTCTTGGACCGTATAAAAAAAATGGAGACAGTAATATGATCCTTCTGTGTGCAGAGAACTCATAACTTTCACACCTCCCCTGAGCTCTTGCTTTAAACAGACAATTTTCTCAGCTTATTTCCATTATAATTTCAAAATCACCCCTTTAGATCATTTCAGAAAATGTCAGCTGCACTGGGCAATTTCCCCCCTAAGCAGTATTCCTCCAGCCAAGCAAGCTGAAACCTCGTTGGATGCAAAGCAGTTGCTTTCTTTTACTCTTCCAACCACTGAATTGCTGTTGGAATACAACATCATGTAATAAGGGTATCGGACAAGTAAACTATAAAGTGCACTTTCCCCAGAAAAATTGATTGAAGGGATGCAGAATAGATCAGTGCCTCTGGATTCTGTCCACCATGCTATGACCGGCTAAGTACTTCCAGCAGGATTTGGCCATCCATCAAAGATCCTACTCATGGATTGACATGAGACATTCAGCCAGATAGTCTTATTGACATTCCTACCCAAAGCAGTTAGGTGTACCTAGCCAATTAATTTCAATTGATTTAATTAAGCAAGCCTAACTTCATAGGCTTGAGGTCAGGTGACAAACCTTTCAGGCTGCTTGATAGTACAAAGCTATAAGCTTAGTGCACTGCAGTCTATCTCATCTTTAGAATCAAGTTAGCAGTTGTAATACCATGGTGATCTTGTTATCCAAATTTCCAATAGGTATACCATCCCACATTTATTTATTTACCAGCAGCCTTGTTCCCAGTGTTGCTCAGGAAGTCTAAGAAACCAAAAAATCTGTGCAGTTTTGAAATCAATGCAGTCTGCCATCTTGATTCAAAATGGTGTTCAACTGTATCCAAACTTAAATGAACACCTGCTCCTTGATCTCAGAAATTATCATGCAAAATTTGGTTACAATATCTTAAGAGTTATCTAAAATGCATAGCAAACAGACAAATAACATTCCAATATATATAGTAGATTTATTTCTTTATTAATTATTTTGCCAGCTCAGCACCTCGACAGCTTCCTTGGACTGCAGAGAAAAGAGGGAGATATTTTGTTGCTAACTCCCTAGACCAGCCTTTCCCAACTAGGGGGCCACCAGATGTTGTTGGACCACAACTCCCATCAGCCTCAGCCAGCATTGCCAATGGTCAGGAAAGATGGGAATTGTGGTCCAACAACATCTGGTGGCCCCCTAGTTGGGAAACGCTGCCCTAGACAACCTCTCCCAGGAGTTTAATGTAGATGTTAAACATGGGGACCAAGGTGAAACATTGTGGGGCTCCATAAGCTTAATAGTCAAGGTGCAAAACAGCAGTCCTGCAGCACATCTTCTGAAACTGCCTTTCCAGGAAGAGAACCACTGCAAAACAGTGCCCCCAAGTAGACCCAGCAATTCCATGAGACATGCTCAGGCAGTTGCCAGGATCTAACCACTCTGAGAGGGTGGGATGGCCAACCCCGATGCCAACTCTCAGCCCCATTTTTAAAAAATGAAATGAAAAGCCTTACCTGGTTGGGAGGGCACTTCCAGCTGCCATCCTGCCATCTTGGGTTTGCCCCCAACGCCCCAGAGGTTAAGTCATTCAGGAACATTCAGGGGGGGGGGAGGAAAAATATGTCTCTCTCACACACACACAGTCAGATGCTATATTTTTGTGGCAGTGGACAGCTACCTCCCTCACAACGCTCTAGAGTAACACAACGTCCGGGGAAGGGGGCAGCAAGATGACAGGTGGAAGCTGCTTAGCAGTGGAATGCTCAGGGCCGCTTCTAAAGGGCAGCCAGGTTGGGCACTGGCCCGAGGGCCCCGGAGCTGCAGGAGCCCCTGAGGGGCCCTCCATTCCCCTTTTGTGATCCATGCCCTCCCACTTACCTGTCAGATGGCTTTTTAGCATTGCCCTTAATGAAGATGGCGGCTGCAGCTTCCCTAAGGTACTGAAGCCACCGCCGCCATCTTGGTTGATGGCAGAGATGTGCACGTGTAGCAAGCAAGTGTGCCATCAACAAAGATGGCAGTGGAGGCTTCATTCCCCTTAGGGAAACCATGGCCACCATCTTCATTAAGGGCAATGGTAAAAGACTAGACAGGTAGGGAGGACGTGGGGGGCGTGGGGGCGCGTACACACACACACACACCAGGGCCCAGGGCAAGCTGATGCCCAAGGGCCCCCGCATGCCTGGAGCCGGCCCTGGGAGTGCTGAAATTCATTTTTTAAAAAGGGCCCAATCAGGACTTCAGATGTGGAAGGGGGACACTTTGCCACAGGCCCCTCAGTCCTTCAGCTGGCCCCGAAGCAAGTTCCATCCAGAGCTTGGAAAAGTTACTTTTTTTGAACTACAACTCCCATCAGCCCCAGCCAGCATGACCACTGGATTGGGCTGATGGGAGTTGTAGTTCAAAAAAGTAACTTTTCCAAGCTCTGGTTCCATCCCAGTGAGGCAGAGCAGAAGAGCACCATGGTGGATTGTGTCCTGGCTAACGCCTACGGTGTCAGCCACAGGAACAATGGACTTTTTCTTGTTTCCATTACTGAATGGGCATGGTTCACAGAGCAAGCTACAATTAATACAGTTGTCTAAGTCCCACTCAAGCATCTCTAGACATGGCTACACAAGCACTGATGTTGTTGCAACAATTGGCTATGTCTCCAGAACTCCCTTAAGTAGGAATGGGGCAGGCACACTATGTGCATGGGAACTATCTCTTGGATTGGGACTGGGCAAGCAAGCAGGCACTCCTACAGATATGCTGAACAGTGGGCTCAACCTGTTTGCACTTGCCATCCTGCAACATGTCCTTGGTGATGGAGGTGGGGATGCCTCAGCCAGCTACCTCCACATTCTCCTGCCACTCAACCAGCAAGTCTCCACCAGAAGGTGGGTTGGGGCAGTCTGGGAGACAACAAGCACTCTGGAGGCAGGGTGGACAGGCAGTAGCTCATCACACTGGCCAGGTTTGATGCAGCCTGCCACTCAGGGGCAGGGCCATCACTGGGCTCTTCCCTAAACTCACCAGTCTCCCTTGCAGACCACTGGGACCCTCCCCTGGATCCCAGTCCTCCTCTCATGAGAGCCACTCTACCAGGAGTTTTCCATGGCCTCATGACAGATGGTACCAAAAGTCACCGAGAGGTCCAGTAGAACCACCAGGGACATGTTTCTCCTGTCCAGTTCCCAACATAGATCATCTACCAAGATGATCAAGGCTGTCTTCATTTCATAACTGGTCCTAAAGCTGTATTGAATTGAACTACATAATCTATATCATCCAGAAATCCCTACAGTTGAGTCGCAGTTGAGGGCAGGAGGGCACAACTGTATTTTACAAAGCAAATCTAGCAGAACTGGAGATAGTACAGGTGTCTAAATCTCACCCTTCTGTCTTGAAGTCTAGCACACTATCTGTGTCAGTTGCTCGTGGAAAGTAACTGGATTCATGCATGACTTTAAAATAATGGATGTATTATTTTTATGACAGTAGTCTGTAATAACTGGCTTGCATTTATAAATCACTATTATGTTGCTAGCAGTTTTAGCACAGTACTGCAATGCACTAATTATTGTATTCCTGCTACACTTGTAAGGCTTCTGTTTAATGTGGTGTGTCCACATTTCAAACTAAGGAAAATGCAACTGGTGCCAGATCTCAGCTGGAACTCTGTAACACAGCTGGAAATGGAGTTTCATCTATTCAAAAGGTCTACTCCTTCAGGATGCTGGATATCTTTCTTGTTTGGAAAGGCTCAATCTGCCATGAAATGCAGCTGGTTCCACTAATTCAGTTCCAAAACTGAACTATAAGCACATTACTTTTCTAGGAATGAGCCCGATGAAATTATATTACTAAACGTTCTGTGTATTTTAATATCAGTACTGTTAATATATTTTACAGTCTACTAGCAAGTCATTACAAGCAAGATGAAAAACAAAGTTTATGTTAACATCTATTATTTAATTAAGCACCGACACAATTTTGAGCATGGAAGTAACAGTTTTCCCAGTTACATTTACAAATCATGGTGGCATTCAGATTTAACCTTATGAATATAAAGTAAAAGCAAAATCTAATTTTGTTTGAAGATATTTTTAACAGAACATTGTGGAGCAGTCACATCACCATGAAGCCTGTGAACTATCAAAGATAAACTATTAGAAACTATTTTGTATGAGTTCTATAAAACAAGTGGATAGTTCTGCCCAGTTGTGAGCAGATAAATGGCTGTGATCCAACCAACTTTTTCATGGGCGTTTCCGTAACTGTTGTTGGTAAATAGCAGCTTTCCAAACATATGTACTTTTAGTACCTACATTGCACACCATTCTCGTAATTTGTAATAAGAGGATTTTGATCTTCCCTTATGTGAGTCAACTGTACATTATTTGAAAAACATTGTCTGCACACAAAGGGTTTTAACATTATAAAATTTCTCCTGTATTGATGAGACCCTGCTCCAAATTCCATCTTATAGGAGGTACTATCAACCTGCACCAGGAGAAGGACCTTTTCCTGTAAGAACCCTAAAATTAATGCAATTCCCTTCCTAGGGAAAATTCTACCAGCCTTCACTCTAGTTTGTACAGACAAGCAACAATGTTGTTGTTTCAGTCGGCTTCTGGGAATTAACTACTGCACTGTTCTGTTTTATTTTGATTGCTGTACTATTGTTTTCCATTTGTATTATATATTTGTTGCTGCTTTTGTTATTTTAATTGCTGTAAATCTTTATGGAACTGCATTTAATTGTGGTATAGAAATATTTTAAATAATAATAGATTCAAGATTATGGCAGAACAGACCATGGATTGCAAAAGGTAAATAGTGGACTGACCACTGGCATCAGTCAGCAACTTTTACCAGCCACTATTTGTTATTTTGGAAGTTACCATGCTGTTGCGGCCTGAAGATTATGGAAAATGATGAAACTGTTGAGAATCTATAAATGCTAAGTACCAGCAACATATTGCATATAGTAATAGTAATCTAGACCAGGGCCTATGGGTTGTATCCGTTTTGTAGTGCTAAGTCATGGCCCTGTTAGCTCAAGGCTTACTGATGCATGTCTCTTAAATCTATTCTAGGGGTTCCCCAAACCCTCCAGAGCATATTTGGAGAGGTTGTGGGGCATGTGCAGAGGGAGGAGAAGGAAAAAGTCCTGTTGTGCTAGCAGTAATTCCTGTACTGATGGGACATGTTAGTTGAATACCGCCCTATGTATTTGTGACGAAAATGATAATAATTTAATGCATTAGTCAGAAAACCATCTCTGTCGTCTTTGACAGAAAAACATGACAGCTACTGAAAACTATTTTTCTATGCCCTAGAACATTGCATATTATTAAACTATATTAGCCAGCAGCAAATCTCATGGCCCAGATGTTTTAATGCTTGTGGCATGTGTCTAAGGCTGATAAATAGCTGTGCTGTCATCAGCCATTAGAGAAAGAAAAGGGTTTTTTTTCTTCAGCGTGCTCCATTCCTAAAATTATCATCATTAGCTTGATCATGTTAAAACGCCAAGTGATTATTGAGAACACAATCCTATGTTTTAAATTTGATTTCACGTATTTGAGTACTTGAATCACGAGTTCTTCCAACAACATGTGCATATGAGCATGTGGATGACCAAAGAAAAGCCTGTAGTGGGAAATAAGATGTAGCCTCATCTGAGTCTGAAGTCCAGTGGGTGGAGAACCTCTGGCTCTCCAAATACTGCTGGATTACAACTCCCATTGTCCCTAACCATCGTCACTGCTGGCAGGGGCTGATGCGACTTATGAGTCCAACAACATCTCGAGGGCTATAGGTTAGCTACCACTGCTATAGCCTGATCTGAGAGCACTGTGCAACAGCAAACGGAATACCAAATGAATGAGCTGCTCATCCCAGCACACCTCCACCAGCTAACCACAACCTACACCTGACAGCCAATTGACATTTTTAGAGCTAGAGATTGTAACCCACACCACTTCAGGAGAAGTGTAATTTCCAATCTCCCTTCTCCATGTTCCACTTATAGGAAAGGTACACTATGCATATACCCCAAAGGGGGGCATCTCTGTGGTAGGTGCCCCAACTCTGGAATATCCTCCTGAAGGAGTCATACCTGGTGTCAACACTATATTCTTTTTGGCACCAGGTCAAATCTTTCTTTACTTAGCCAGGTGTTCTAAATTGCTGCATTTCAGCTGATTGTAACGTTTTTATTCCTTTCAATTTTGTCGTATTTTTAATTATTTTGTTATTTTTAATATTTTATTGTGCATTTTAATTTTTTATGTACACTGCTTAGAAAACATACATATGTGTAGACAAGCATAAGTGGTAACAAAATGCAGAGCAATCCTATATTTACTCAGAAGTAAGTCCCATTGTCTTCAGTGAACTTTACTCCAAAATAAGTTGCAACCGATGAATTAATTCAAACATTTTGTAACATTTCTATATACAAGCATTTGCGGTAATCATTTGTCCTCTGTTCTGACCCTCTGGAAGGAGCCATTGATATTATCTGGGTTAGGGGAAAAAAACCCTATTTTTAAAGTATTCTGTAATATCATGTGTTATCTCTACAAAAGATGGGTTTAATTAATTGTCATGAAGTCCAGAGGTGAAAGAACAACCAATGACAACATAACATGTAAATACATGTTACCTGCCTAGTAAAATAGACCAGTTCCTTCCTTCTGCATATTTGTTTTAAAGAGATATTTCACCCAAAGAGCTAAATGTTTGTCTTACAGTAGCATGTTTTTAATAGATTTGTTTTTACATACTACATCATTTTTACCATTTTCTTTTCTTGCTGTTCACAGGAGTGATTTAATGGTTATTAAATACCAGCATAGATTCTTGACACTAGTGGGATTACAGCAGTATAAACAGTCATTTTATGATCCAATGTTCTTTAATCAAGTTATGCCTATAAATAAATAGATGTAGTAACAATGGATCTATAAAAAATGAAGGAAATTGTCAAATTCTGTAAACACAGAAAATTATTTCTGGAGATTAGCCTTCCATAATAATGGTTTAGAAGCAGGAATGGGAATCACACGACAAATTGCATTCCAGATAGTAAACTGAATGTGGAGCTACACAGCTTTCATGAGGAAGAAAATTCTGCAAACTGTTCTTAAAATCTAATTATTATATTACTAATACAGCTGCTGAAGTTAAAGTAATATCCATTTCCAATAAACATTTTATGTATCTCCCTGCAGATATGATATGGACAGTGTGGCCTGCCTGTGAGTTAGTCTTATGTCTCTGAAGGCTAATAGCAAGGATCTATATTTTGAAGGCAAGGCAATAAAATCCCACTGAAACTGAACCCTCAAGATTTGACCTTTCTTGAACTCCTTATAGTTTAAATGCTATGGCTGGTCCCCAGTCACAGGGGGAACAGAGGTCATTTTCTCAGTTATATAGCAATCTGAAAGATACTGCAAACTTGCCAGGCCCAGGCATAGCAGCAGAATATCTCCAGATAATGGCTCTATCCAGGAGCAGCACAATATAGGAAGGATAATATTTTCATTCTCATGTAAATATTTGTTTTGTGCACCTTTCTTGATGTAGGTGCAGAGAAGAAGGTGACAGAGAGATAACCTGAAGTTCATTCTTTCAGACTTGCTAGTTAAGCTGAATTCTCATTTGAAACAATATAGTTTTAAAAAGGGTGCTCATCCAGATGTTGAAGAGCACAGATTTTTTATACCAAGTTCCTTTGCATGCTTTATAGTACTACTGTCCAAGGAAAATTAATGAAAGACACAATACATTTGGGCATCTCATGGCTGTGTCTCTCACAACTAGGGCTCAGTACTTCGCAGTGGCTTTTAAGAGAAAGATTCACAATTAGTATGTACATTCAAGATACATTTGCTAGACATAGTAATGATGCCACAGAAAAGAACATTTTTGCTATATAAATTTACAAAAATCCAATTTAAATAAGCTGAAAACCAGAAACAGGATAGAAGTACCTATTTAAAACAGCTTATTATTTTTTGGAATCTTTTATTGCAGAGAACATTAATTTGCCAAATTCTCTTCACTATCAAAATATCTACATCAGGGGCAAAGAGAAATATTTATATTCATTATATAAAAATAAGTTATTCAAATATTTCACAGTAAATTATGGACAAATTGTTATAATATAAATTCGAAGTGATTTGCTGTTGTTCATATCAAATTATCAAAATAATTCAAATGCTTTCCCTGTTATAAAATAGAAAAAAAATGCCTCTTACCCTATTCCAGCGAGTACATTTAAAATAAACTATTTGTTCTTTTGGTTTGCTGCACATATTTTCAGGACTGTTCTCCCATAACGATGTTCAAGAAAAATCTTTTTAAAATTTAGAATATAATAAACCTAACAGTGGCTTCCATTAAGTATTTGATATCCTAGATATGATTTTCCAAGCCAAGAGAGAAACAATAACCCTGAAAGACATATATATATAAGTGTATGTATGTGTATATATCAGAAATTGTTAACAACAAAGGAATGTTAATAATCTGGTGATGTGAACAATCACCTGATAGTTATTAGCCCATGGTGCTAACCATGGCTTTAAAAAAGTGACCAAGTATAAGTGTTCATAGAGCAAATATCAGCTGCTTCTCTCCTCCCCAAGTCCTGCTGTGCTACCCAAGGCTATGCCATGGTTCAGCTTAATGTTACATACGAACCTGACCTCGTATTTGTCTCCTCCAGACAAACCACAAAAGTAAACCAAGAACAAACCTTGGCTATAATTCGTGGTTTTTCTGGAGCAAGACAAACCACAAGCCTGTTTGGACATAACACTAATCCAAAACCATGGCTCAGCCTTGAGTAGTGTGCAGCAGCAAGCAGAACCAAGGGAGCAGCCTGTCTTATCTCCCCCTGCCAAAACACACTCTTCAGGAGGAGTTATTTTTCCTTTAGATTTTCTCATCCTGCACTCTATCAGAATCCCCACTTCCACGCTCTGCCTGGCACAAGTAGAAATCCTAATTCCACACACTGAGTTAAGCAAACCTGTTACTAGGGATCTTATTCCCTCCGCCCAGCCTTTGTTTACAAATAACCTCAACCCCTCTGGATATTTTATAGTATCTAAAGATCCCAGGTATGGGTTGTTCTTCTGCTACCAGTAACTGGTTTTCTCTACTGGAAATCTCACTGCCACCAGTAATAACCATTTCTGCTCTTATTTTCCTTATGTCAGTCACCTGTGTAGCTTTGTCACTAGTCAAAGTTAAACTTGTTCTATTTGGTAACTGGGCCAAGAACCAGGCATGTGTTAAATTTTATTTATTTAACAGATGTAGGAAATATAAACAAGTGTACTCAATATGCAGGTTACAAGATAAAGATTGTGGTTACAAGATAAATATACTCTTTGCTACATCTCCCCAGAGAATAAAAAATAGAAGCCTGCCTGACCTACCCATCTAACCAGCCTCTCAACCTTCCTCCCAGATATGTTCACCATTCCCCATTCACTCCGCCAACCAGCACACAGCATTCCTCAACATTCTAACTCATTCTCTTCTCCTCCCCCCTCTCTCTATACCACATTTACTTCATGATAGACTCCTTCTAAACTTTCCCTCTTTAATTGATTATAACAAACCATGAAACTGAAACATTACAGAGCCCAGCAACTGTGATCTTCACTCCTGTAAACCCACACATTTGTTCATTCAAACTAAAGCAGGTTTGGCTTCACATTGTGTGTGAACCAGGTCACTGACAATATCTATGAGTACAACGCCATAATTACAGACATTCACCACATGAAGGCAAGATTGTTAATATTTCTGCTATTATTATTAGCAGGAGTGAAGACTCTGGTCCTCCAGACATTGTTGGACTCCAACTCCATCAGAGTGGATGGAAGCTGTCGTCCAACAATATCTGGAAGACTACAGCTCCACCATCTCTGGTCTACAGACTATTCATTTTGGTCATTCACAGTAGCAAATATATAAACCAAAGACAAATGACATTTGGTAATTTTATAGTGCAATCCTGTGCATGTATATTGCAAGGTAGCTCCCACTGTGTTCAATGGGGCTTACTCCCTAAGTGTGTGTTAAGGGTTACTGTCAGTCAGGTGTTGGCTAACCAACAAATGTTGTTGTCTTAGTAAAATACCTCTTAACTAGGTTTTATTTTATAACTTTAAAATATTGAACAGCACTGTATTGACACCATTTTTGCATTTTTCATGGTCTAATGTTCCACAACAAGTCATGATCACTAGCCAATCTGAAGTCGTAGTTTGTTGTTGACTTTCCAATGGTGACTTAAGAACCATAATCCCTCATTCAGATGTAAACAGAATCCACGGTTTCCTGGTTTGTTTATCCTGCTTGTGCCAAAGAAGGCACGAAGTGGGAATGTCTGGCAATGTAAACCAACATGCTGTTCACTCCAGATAATTCATGATAAACCAGATAGTCTAGTTTATTGTTAGATGCAAATGCGGTCAATACCAATGTTTAATATTTGTTATTGTGCAAATTATGAATATTTACACTGCCAACCTAACAGCATGGCCATATTATTTCCATGTTATGAAGGAAAACTGGTTAGCCTAGTAACCACCAACCCTTGGTTCTGAAAAGTTCTGGACACCTGTCTTCAATTAAGACTAAGTACCCTTGGCTAGTGTTTCTATACAGTAATACCTCAAATGAAACCTCCAGGAGCAAAGCTCATAACTAAGACTTTTTTAAAAAAGGTGAAACTGACAAGCTTTGCTTTGCTATGGATAAGCTTTCAAGCCTGCACCTTTGCTTAAAGGTGAAATTGACTAGCCTGGGTCTTTGCTTTGCTGTGGATAAACTTTCAAGCCTGTGCCTTCACTTTGCTAGGGTGAAAGTGACAAGCCTGTGTGTTTACTTTGCATTAAAGAGATCTCTTGCTTTCTCCCAGGGCTGGGGAGGGAAGGATCCAATACGATTCAGAGGAGGAGAGGAGTGGGAGTGGGTGGGTGCCCAATAGGTACTTTCTAAAGCCCCTGTTGAAGCTGTCCCCAGCATCTATGACTGGTTGAGGGAACTTATCCCTATTCTATCCATGTTATTCCTACCTCTGGTACCAAAGTTTTGGTTAAAGAAATAATGTCCAGGAACACATCTACTTTGTTAACTGAGGTATTACTGTATATGTGTTACAGGCAAAGGCTTGGTTATGTCTAAGTACTTTAGAACAGAGGCATGATCAGATACAAAACTCTGAATTAAGAATCCTGTAAATATAATGTGCTTTTAATTGGCTAATTAAATAAGAACACAATATCCCATTTAACAATCTTCAATATTATATGCCATCTACCCACACTACACATTGTTCTTCAGCTTCATCGGACACAATTGTTAACCTTGGCAGTCAAGAATTAAAAGAGCCTGTGTTAACAGGCAAAGGCAAAAGTAATTCTGTAGATAAAGTCTAGGAAGGAAACAGTTACAGTGACTGATACATAATGGTGTTAATTTTTTGCTTAAACTGAAAGGCAGTATATTTTGTCTACAATCAGAAAGGACAGCTACATATGACAAGTAAACCTTTCTCCCTAACTGAGAAATATTAGTAGTAGGAAAGGTTACAAATCCACCTAAGTGGTGATGTGTGAGTTCTAGATGCATGTCTATTTCATATACCTTGCCAAAGCTGAAGTGTACGTGTTGGGACTTTCCCTGTTATACTAGAAATGCAGAAAGTGATGTACAAGGCTCTCTGACATCTGTTATTGCTGCTTCTGGGTAACATCCAGAGCTTGGAAAAGTTACTTTTTTGAACTACAACTCCCATCAGCCCAATCCAGTGGCCATGCTGGCTGGGGCTGATGAGAGTTGTAGTTTAAAAAAGTAACTTTTCCAAGCTCTGCATCCCAAACTGCCTTGTTCTTAACCACCTTTATTGGAAAAAGTATCATTTCACTTGTCAATACATCATTTTCAATCTAATTTCAAAATGCCCATTTAATTGTCTACATAAGCCTCTCTAAAAAGACAGTGAAAATTGATTTATTTGCATTGCATTGAACAAAAAAGCACACAGGTCTCAGTCTTTATAGACCAGATGAAATGTTATTTGGATGATGCTACCTAGCTAACGGGAGTGAAATAAGCAGGCATGCCAACACCAAAGGCTCTTCAAACACACACTTAAGACTGTTTAAGAAAGTATATTAGATTAACCTTAAGGCCAAACAACTGCAGTGGCATATCCAGGGCCAATAGTTACTCAGTAGATTCCTTCAGAACATCAGGCAATCAATCTGAACCACTGCTTTTCTGGAAGAAGCCAAATGTGTAGCAATCTTAAACAAAATACAGAAAATTAATCAGAAATGCAATCAAAATAGCAAACTCTCAGTTCATTGCTATGTAAGAATTAAAATGGTTCAAAATCAATATTTAAAAACCAGAGCCTAAGTAAACTGTCACTTTGGTGCTATTAGAGAATTAAAAAGATTAGGGTTAGAGATGCAAAATTATCGCATGAATTTTCCATCAGTCCATGAGAATTTGAATATATGGTGCTGAAATAACAGAGATATAGTTCTCTTACTTGAATGATTTGTCATCAGCACTCACTAAATAGCGAGCACTAGAGACATTTCTATTGAAATCTGGATTGGCTGTTAGATTAACCTGTAAACTCAGCCCCCTTAGGAACACTGGAAGCTGCCTTCTACTGAGTCAGACCATTTGTCCATCTAGTTCAGTATGGTCTACACTGACTGGCAGCGACGCATCAGGATGTCAGGCAGGGATTTCTCCCACCCTGTCTGGAGATGTTGGGACTGAACCTGGGACCTTCTGCGTGTAAAGTAAATGCTCTACTAAACTTTGGCACCTTCCCAGGCATATAAACATGTGAAGGAAATGGGGTACCTACACCATTGTTTCATTCCCACTGCCACTGCCCCCCGTGGTCCATTCATTGGGAAAACATTCAGAAGAGGGGTACCTTCTTCTACATGCGTCACACCCTTCACAATTTATAACCAGGTCATGCAGTTTTGTGGGAGTTTTATGGTTGGCAATAAGTTCAAATGAATTTAGGTTCACCAATCCAAAAAGCAATGTGATCCATGTATAGCTGGAAACATACAGACACTAGGAAGAGGCTATGTGGCAGCTAAAACCAAGTGTCGCTCTCTGTGCCACTCTAGCACCTCATAAGAGTCACTGGCTTTCTATTCATTGCACCTGGGGAATCACCAATGGTCAGGAGACACTATAGCTCAAGGATTCAGTAGTTGGCTAACTGGACTTCACCTGGTCCGATAAAGCCTCCGATTCTGGCCCCATTTCTCAGTCTGAGCAACTAGTTTCTTGAATAAGACCAAGCCGCTATCATACCGCTGTAGCAGCTCCATGGTGACCTGCTCACTTGCTTGATGGAATATTTGTCTGATGCTTGGTGCCTGCCTTGATGTTAACAGATAACTATACATGTTTCATTGTCAGACGGAGGACTACAAATGGCATCACATGACCATTGTCCAAAGCATGGCACTGTGGTATTTTGCAAAAAAAACCATACACCCTTGATAAATTCTAAAAGTGTGCAATGCCTTATTGACACTGACGCAATAAAACATCAGCTTATCTAGTCCGGTATTCTCATCAATAACCATTTAAATTTTGCAGTAGTTATCTAGAAATTGTTTTCAGTCTTTCTGCCCTACTTTTCTTCTTGACAAAGCCTTGGAAAGGCTGATTTGTGTTGTCTCCTATTGCTGAACATAAATGAACACTTGAAATACCAGTGCTTAACTGCTTACTTAGCCTCAACGGCTTGGGGATAACTAAAGAGCAACAAATATATTGCTGTATCAAAGTCAATCAAATGCCATATAGATTATGACAATGGCATGAAGATAAAACATAAGCAACTCTAATAATCTGATAAGTAGTCACCCGCTGCTAGTGTGGTACTAAGTTTGATACTAGTGTTAGTGCTATTATTAGAGGTTACTATGTATATTATTTAAGGATGCTAGATAGAATGGTAGACTTAGACCTGAGATACCTAATCAACTCCCAGATCTTACAGGTTCTCTAGCAGTCATGGGTTTCCGTTAAAAAAATGGACATCATCAGTGCTTCCTTACAGAAATGTTGGATATAGGGATGCAATTTGTGTCATGAACAGCAACCCTGCCTTACATCAAAAGAAAGGGAGAAATTATAGGTTTCTGTGAGTTTGTAGGATTACAAACCGTGTTGCTTAAGCATACATACCAAAACAGCAAGAGTTGCATCGCTAGTGAAGAGTCCAGAAAACATTAGCTTTCTTACAAGGCTGGTTCAATAAAGATTTTGGTTTCCAGCTATTTGAAGTAGCCTGCAATGACCCCTCCTCCTTAGCTGTGGGGATCTGAAGCTTTCACTTCCACATCTAAACAAGCAATTCCCTATTATGTCCAACAGGGCTGTGGAGTCGGAGTCGTGGAGTCGGAGGCAGAGTCGGAAGCAATTTTGGGTGGAGTCGGAGTCGGTAGAAATGTACCGACTCCAACTCCGGCTTCAAAAGAAAAACTTATAATATTAATGTTCTGGATGAGGTTACACTCCCCCTGAAGGAGCAGGTGTGCAGCTTGGGAGTCCTTCTGGACCCGTCCTTGTCACTTGAGGCGCAGGTGGCCTCGGTGGCACAGAGTGCTTTTTACCAACTTAGGCTGGTAGCCCAGCTACGCCCGTATCTGGACAGGGAACATTTTGCTTCAGTTGTTCATGCTCTGGTAACCTCAAGATTGGACTACTGCAATGCACTTTACGTGGGGCCGCCCTTGAAGACGATTCGGAAACTGCAGCTTGTGCAGAATGCGGCAGCCAGATTAATAACCGGGACCAAACGGTCGGAACATGTGACACCTATTCTGGCCTGCTTGCACTGGCTGCCTATATGTTTCCGGGCCCGATTCAAGGTGCTGGTTTTAACCTATAAAGCCTTACACGGCACGGGCCCACAATACCTGATGGAGCATCTCTCCCGATATGAACCTACCCATACACTGCGCTCAACAGCGAAGGCCCTCCTCCGGGTGCCTACTCATAAAGACACCCGGAAGGTGACTACAAGAAAGAGGGCCTTCTCGATAATGGCCCCCGAACTATGGAACACCCTTCCTGACGAGGTACGCCTGGCGCCTACATTATTATCTTTTCGGCGCCAGGTGAAAACCTTCCTCTTTGCCCAGGCATTTTAATATTTTAATATTTCTATCTTTTAGTATTTTAGTATTTGTATTAATGTTGTAAAGATAGTTATGTTTTATCTTTTCTGAATTTTTTACTTTTGATTTGTATTTAATATGGGTTTTTATGTTAATTTTGTCTTTGTTGTATGTATAAACTGTTGTCTTGATGATTAGGTGGTTTTAAAATTGACTGTTTATATATTTATATTTGATGTACGCCACCCAGAGAGCCTTGCTATGGGCGGTATAAAAATTAAATTAAATAAATAAATAAAATAAATAAATAACAAGAAATGGCCCTCAAACTTGGCGTTTCTCTGGAAAGAGATAGTATTAGAAAAATAGTGATTGAAGAAGCCCTTAACCAAAAGGAAGAACTTAAAAAAACTCTCAAGGGATGCTTTGTATTTCTTAAAATGGATGCCTGCACATGCCACAGAGTGAACTATTTTGCCATCAATGTCCGATTTGTTTGTGACAAGAATGAAATAGTTACCAAGACACTGGCAGTAAAAGACACAGAGGCTCATCACACCAGCGAGTTTCTCCAGGTCTTAGTGGAAAAGGTTCTGCAAGATTATGAACTTAAAAAAGAGCAAGTTCTTTGTATTGTAACTGACAACGCTTCAAACAGTACAATTAAACTAATGAATGCAGATAATGAAGGTGACCAACAGCTAGAAGAACACTTCAGAGATGTAGGAATGTTTGAAATTGAAGAGCATGCTCCTGCAACTGAGGAACCGAGGAACAAACTGAAGTTGCTACAAAACAACAACAAAATTTGTTATTACTAGTTAATATACATTTGCCATTTATGAAGGAGTCGGAGTTGGACAGTAGAAAAATAGACACGTCAGAGTCGGAGTCAAAGGTTTGGTGTACCGACTCCACAGCCCTGATGTCCAAATCTGTGGAATTGTGGCTTGTTAGAACAAGCTAGAATCAAACCAGAGTTTCAGATCCTGGTTTGTTCACTAACTAGAGTTAAACAAACTGCAGACTTTAGACATAACAGGGAACTGTGGTATGTTTAAAAATGGAAATAAAAGCTTCTGATCTCCTCATGGCTGTATGCGTAGGAAACCATGGTTTTCTGTTACACATCTGAACTGGTTAAGACAACAGAAACCTGTACAACTTCCAAAGTTTATTTTTGTAACTTTTAACACTTTGATAACTTAACTGCTTCTAATTGACTCATGTAAGCATTGCCCTAGAATGAAATGAGGAAGAAAAGTTTACACACACAAATGTCTGTCAACATTTTACTCTTTTACCTTCAGGGAAAGAGTATTCAAAAGAGTTAGCCTTCGCTTGAAGCAAAATGTCAGGTAGAGT
Source organism: Rhineura floridana (assembly GCF_030035675.1). Lineage (NCBI taxonomy): Eukaryota > Metazoa > Chordata > Lepidosauria > Squamata > Rhineuridae > Rhineura > Rhineura floridana. Next base: position 42,232,370 of record NC_084482.1, read on the forward strand.
AAAAGATCCTGAAACCTGAGAAATAAACCTCAAGTAACTAAAATAGAGAGCCAGTGTGCTGTAGTGGTTAAGGTGCTGGTCTATGACCTGGGAGACCAAGGGTCAAATCCTCACATAGCCATGAAGTTCACTGGGTGACCTTGGGCCAGTCGCTGCCTCTCAGTCTCATGAAAACCCTATTCATAGGGTCACCATAAGTCGGAATCGACTTGAAGGCAGTACATTTCAACTAAAAGTTATGTTCTTCATTCTTTTGCTTCATTCAATGAAAGTGAATGTAAAAAATTATCTTTTGTCAGGAAATGACTTTTTCTCATTTGTTAAAGTGACTACTCTTGAGTATGAAGAAAAAATGCCGTTTTAATTGTTCTAGCTCAATCATTCTTTTATTTATTTTATTTATTTTATTTATTTCATTTTTAAACCGCCCATAGCGAATAGCTCTCTGGGCGGTGAACAAAACACTCATTTGCAGCATTTCTATGCTGTTCTGTACTGTGGTATCCTCCTGGGATCTCTGTCTAGTATATACCCAAGGACATACTTTAAAATGGTTCCAGTTCTATTTGGCTGAACAATCTCAGACAAACCCTAAAATCCCATAGGCATCCAAAGTACTGTACAAGACTAAATATCAGATGGCATACACATGAATGATGAGGAAAGAAGAATTTGTACGTAGGACTTTTCCAGGCATTTTTTGTGTATGTGCAATACACATTTGTTAGTCATTAGTTGCATAAAATCCACATGTCTTCCCTACCTCACTTATTTGAGTGGGATCAGTGCTGTTCACTTCATGGTTAACACTATTTTATACTGTATTTTACAGTACAATCTTCCAATCTTTTTAAGAACATAACCCCTTCGGTGTCTCTGTCCATTTTGATTTGAGCAAGATAAGCAAAGAGCAGTTTCATATGTGAGGCCAGAATCAATATGTACTTAAATTAATCTACAATACCTGTATTGGCTAGAAAGTAAATCTTACTTAACTTTTGCATTTTAGCACACATGTAGCACAAATACTGCAAATGAGACCAAATTGTCTACTAAAGGTAACACAAAATGAGCTACTGCATAAACTGACAATTAAAAATTAACCCTCTTTTTTTCGTGGTGTTTAGGCTGATACTCATTTTTTACTTACAGAGCAATCCAACTCAGGAGAAGCCAGTATAAGTTGTGCTGGAGCAAGAGAAGCAGGCGTAAAGTTCCACCACTTCCAATGGCCACTCAGGAACCTCTGGGTTGGCTGAATGCTATCTCAGCTGGGAGCTGCGTGCAGGGACCAGAATGTAATTGCCTGCTTTCCCAAATGCCCCTATCAGGAAATAAACCCTGTCCCTTGACTTTTATTGCAATCATTTTCTTAGACTGGCCTTTTTCCCCAGCGTAACTTTTGCCTGGATTGGGGCCTGCAGGAATGTTCCAAACATGAGCTGGATGTGGCCTAAATCCTCTCACCTCGGGCCCTCCCTTGACATACCCCCGACATCCGCATTTTTCAGGCCTTACGCTGGCTCAAACCAGCTCCATTTGCACCGGTCTCAGATGAGCCAGTTGAGTCCCAGCTCAGCCGAGCTAAGGGACTTATGCCAGCGTAACCCAGTTCAGCCAGGACCCAGCTGGCTCAGCTGGAGATCCAGCACATCCAACTCCCCTCAGCCCAATGTAAATGCAGGTTGGATTGCACCCTTACCTTCTCATGGTTACGAGGTAACTGTAAACACAGAAAACTAGCCGCATGTTGTGAATTGTATGCCTATCCAACTGTTTTCTGCCTTTAACTTATGAAAGATTTAAAATTCTTTATTAGCAGCTTTCCACAACTCAGATCTCTGAAAACTCTTGTGCATGAAAAACAAAAACAAAACATACAATTGAGAATCTAGATTTTATGGAGCAAATTTACCTGCCATTTTTGGACTTTATGCTACTAAGAAAAAAATAATTGTGGTTCTGTCAGGTGATCAGTGCAGTATATGATTTGTTAAATGGAAGGTCTTAGTTTTAAGAAAACACAGATATTTACTCCAATTAATTACATCCACATGCTGTTGTTTAAAAGGATTCCAGATTAGCATTCAACTGGCCTTGCTGGATTATTTCTTTCATTATATTTTACTGTTCTACAACAATCTTATATACTTCTACTAAGAAATGGCATTTATATTTTAATTTGATTGTTGTTTTAACTTTTTGTAAGCCATTCTAAGAACTGGTGGAGGTATATATAAAGTAAAATAATAAATAAAGATGTCGCCTTCATTTACATGAGTCTGGGCATAAACAGGCTCTATATAGAAAAGAACAAAGCTTTTCTTCTCTGGAACGAGCCAATTATCAGCTACGACACCCTTCCCTCTGCAAGTGAACACACTAAATCCAACTCAAGCAGCTAATTCATTCTGGTTCTGTTTACCGCACTACTTCAAAATTATTTCAAGCTTGTTGAAGCTAAAATATGAAAATATCATTGTAAAGAAATTGACATATTTACTTGAACACTACCTTAAAACAAAACCAGAGCCGAAAAGGTATTAGACAAACTCTTTGGAAAGAGAACCTTAGTTACAACTTCATAAATATGTAACCACCTGTTATGCTGTTATTTTGGTGCCAGTGTATCTATTTTTGTCTTTACCCCTGTGTGACATGCAATACCATGGTAACATAAACAGAGGTGTCTGTCTCAATGATGAGGTTAAGCTATAAATAGTAAAGTATACTCTTATGAGATCCTGAAAGTTGCTAACTTATACACACCTGTTCTTATGACATAACAAGTCCACTACAAGGTGCTCTGCCTAATTTCAAAATCACTCAAATGTAGAACATTTGAGTGGGCAAATCTGAAGAAAGCAGAGGGCAGAGAAATATTAAGCAGAGTGTGGCACAGATGGGATGGGGGAGGCATTCCAATATTATAGTAAAGTTCTTCTTTGTTCAAAACAAAGGCAACATCATATAGAGAAATAGCAGCAAATGAACTTGAGTTGTTGTTATGAACATATATGTTTAACTTTACTATTGTGAGTAATCCCAATGGCAGGCATTCTTCCTGTTTATAAAGTTATGCCAGAATGCCACAGAAGTTTACAAACCACTGAAATGCTTCCCAATTTTTCTATCATGGGACACAGATCCAAATAATTTGCTGCTTCAAGCAAGATACCTGAACACCACGGTTTACCTTGTATAGCCTTGATTTACCATAAGAACACACAAACCTGCTGGATCAGGCCAGTGGAACATTTTGTCCAGCATCCTGTTCTCACAGTGGCCAACCAGATGCCTATGGGAAGCCCAAAAGCAGCAACTGGTATTCAGAAGTATACTGCCTCTGAAGCAGAGCACAGCCATCATGGCTAGTAGCCATTGATAGTCTTATCCTGCATGAATTTATCTTAGTCTCTTTTAAAGCGATGCAGGTTGGTGGCCATCACTGCCTTTTGTGGGAGTGAATTTGATCGTTTAACTATATACTGTGTGAAGAAGTACTTTCTTTTGTCTGCCCTGAACCTTCCAACATTCAGTTTCATTGGATGTCCAAGAGTTCTAGTGTTGTGATAAAAGGAGAAAAACCTTTCTCTACCCACTTTTTCCTTGCCAAGCATAGTTTTATACAGTTCTATCATGGCACCTCCTATTTACCTTTTTTCTAAACTAAAAAGCCCCAAATGCCACAACCTTTCCTCATAGGGAAGTTGCTCCATCCCCTTGATCATTCTGGCTGCCCTTTTCTGAACCTTTTCCAACTCTACAACATCCTTTTTCAGGTGAAGCAACCAGAACTATACACAGTATTCCAAATGCTGTTGCACCATAGATTTGCATAATGGCATCATGATACCAGTAGTTTTATCCTTTCCTAATTATCCCTAGCATGGAATTTGCCTTTTTCACAGCTGCCACTATGAAAATCCAAAGCACTTTATCAGAAACCAGCTGGTAGGATCTCATCCCAAACGGTGCAAAAAATTCAATCAAATTTAAGACGAAAACCAGGAACACTACAAGTAGTAGGCTGGCAAGACTTGGACAAGAATATGGTATCTTCTTAATCATGGGAAAAGACATCAGATTAGGAATAGAGAGGATACAAGCTCTAAATCTGACTACAGTATAAGAAGTCAGTACAGAAAAAGCTCAGTATTAGAGCAGTGAGTAGGGGAAGAGGTGATGAGACAAAAAAACAACAAAGTAGACCAAGGTAGGTCTCCTAAGGCAGGCATGGGGAACCTTTGGCCCTCCAGATGTTGCTGAACTACAACTCCCATCATCCCTGGCCATTTGACCATGCTTGCTAGGGCTGATGGGAATTGTAGTTCAGCAACATCTGGAGCCAAAGGTTCCCCACGCCTGTCTGGGTATACACAACTGAAATGAACTCAGTGCTAAGCAAGATTCCCCCCATGAATTGGCTGAAGAGAGAGTGAACCAAGCATGCACTGTTTGAAGCAGCTTCCTCTTCTTTAAACAGGGGGTGGGGGAGGCTGCAAACAGCGCTGCAAAACAAGTGCCTGTTTCTTCACTGCTGTGTGACAACTTGGAACTGGTAAGTCTACAACAGGCGAGAAGCCTGCTGTCATTTCCTAGAAGTTCTCATTTATATGTGTACTGTATCATATCAAATTACAATATATATTGATCAATTAGCTTTAATTGATTAAATTGGCATATATTTGCGTATGATTAAAACCATTTTTGAAAAAATGCTTTTTTTGTTTTTTTTAAGAAGATGCCTGCTATAATATACACTGGCAAAATGAATTTGTTAAGTCTTTGATATACCACAAGACTGTTGTTTTTCCTGCAATACCAACTGACATAGCTACCCCACTGAGAATGGGTTCATAGTGTTGATAATTCTACAGTACGTATAAATGTTTTGACTGCAAAGAAAAGTATACTGTTATGTCTCCTATACCCTCAGTATAAAAATACATCTTAATATATTACAGCTGTATGATTGTTTTCACATATTGTGTCTAAGTAACAGCAGTAGGTAATGGGATGTTTTATCAAGCGGTTAAACTACATGTTATTTTAAACCTGCCTTTGAATCTCATGCTTAGGATTCCCCATTTTTTTCCTTTCTTCTTGAAAGCAGCCCTGGTAGCCTTGCATTCTTGAGCTGTTGTATAGTTACTTACCAGCTTGTAAACTTCAAGGTCAGTTTAAGGTCACGTACTTGTGAAGGCCTTGTGATGAAAGCAGATATGAGTACTCAAGAGAGATCAGATCTCTTTGTTCAAGCAAGTCTTTTTGCATTCTTGGAGGTAGGGAAATACACACGAAGTAGAAGCAAAAAGATTGCAGGATAATTATTTTTATCTTGGGCTCCCATCTTTATCACTTCTGCAGGTTTGGAAACTTAACATGAAATAAAGATTTACACTATTTTTTATTTAACTTTAAATGCCATGAAGGGAAAGGCTATAGCTCAATGGTAGACCATCTGCTTTGCATGCAGGTTTCAGGTTCAGTCCCTGGCATCCCCAGGTAGATCTGGAGAGATTGACATCTGAAATCTTGAAGAGTCAGTGCTAGCCAGTGCAGGCAATTCTGAATCAAATAGGCCAACTCACTATAAGGCAAATTCCAATGTTCTATGAGGTGCACAGATTAAACGAGTGACTTCATTTATATTAGCCAATTGCTATACTTTAAAACAATTTGATTAGTTTTTCCAGAGAAGTCTGAATTAAAGCCTAGATATGTTATAAGTGAGAACCCAGACGCTAGTTATTTCTTCCCTGAGTACCTAATCATCAAGGTGAAACACAGCCTGACTCCTGAACTTTGTGTCAGTCTGTTTAAAATGCAAAACAATGCATCTGATGGCATGTGACCGAATATTTTTGATAAATTTGTCATCATTAGCAGCACTCATGCCAGCAAAGAAATTAAGCAGAAATGCAATAATGCTTCATTAGAGAAAGCTTAACTGCCCTTAATTAGCAGGCTTTGCAAAATATTTTTCAGACGTTTTCTACAAGCCCAAATAAAGACATTAAGCATACACTGGTATTCACACAACTGTGTAGAAGAAATGATCATGAGCAACACCTGAAACGTGAATAAAACCATTAGCAAAAAGACTATGTGAATTATTCCAATATGAGCAGACAAGGAAAAACCTTCTCTGACCAAACCTGAAGTTACTTGGGAACCATATAGGACAGGAGTCACTAACATGGCATCCAGAGGCCGAAGAGTGCTTTTGAGTGTTACCCTGGTGACCACATATCTTCTGAGCTCCCCTCTCCTGCTCATTGCCCCCTTGGTCATGAGGCACTGAGGATGACTACTTTTTTCTCCCTTCGACAGCTGGAGGTTAAAAGAGTATCGTTCTTTTCCATTTACTCTTTCAGCTCTATGTGTTTTTTTAAGGCTCAGATTAATTCTACCTATTATGCAACTTATACCCAGGCCCCTGGTATATACACACGTTCTCTTTTTCTGTCTCTCAGGAGTGTGTTTGTGAGATATGAAGGAGGGAGGGAACACGTGACCAGAAGTGGTGGCGCACACAGCACACTCAAAAATCCAAATGTGCCCACATGCCTAAAACCCTTGATATAGTGGAATAACTATTATCATTATTATTATTATTATTATTACCAATAATTAGGCTGGGTATGAGAGCCAGTGTGGTGTAGTGGTTAAGTTGTTGGACTACGACCTGGGAGACCGTGGTTTGAATCCCCACACAGCCATGAAACTCACTGGGTGACCTTGGGCCAGTCACTGCCTCTCAGCCTCATGAAAACCCTATTCATAGGGTCGCCATAAGTTGGAATCGACTTGAAGGCAGTACATTTCCTTTTTTTTTTACATACCATGTATTTAAAGAAACCTGGTAGCTGTAGTTTTTTAAGGATACTGGAAATTGTAGCTCTGTGAGGGATAAATAAGAGTTCCCAGGATTCTTTTGGGGAAGCCATGTGCTTTAAATGTGCTTCTAAAAAAGAGAAAAGACCTAAATTCTTCCAAGGAGTAGTTGACCAAGAAAGCAGTATTTCAGACTCTGTTGAATGTCTCTTGGGAGATTAGCAGTGATTACTTCCCTAAAACTTGTGACTTTCAATTTATTGATTTCAGTTCAGTAACTCCTAAATGTCTATTTAAACCTCTATTCTATAAGTGCATAAAACATTGAAATTGAAAAGTCACGATTTGGCTTGTGTGTATTTTTAAACATTATAATTTTATATACATATGTGTGCGTGCGCGCATGTGCCTATATATACACAGGCACACACACAAATAAGATAATAAATGCTTAAAAATCAAAAACAAAAAGAGATGACCTGATTTACTGTAATTAGTACACTCATTTATTGTAATTAGCATACTCAGAGTTCTAGATTTTGCAAATTCAGAAATCACTTCAGGAAGGGCAGAAACAGAATGTTATATACGAAACCCTTATCATCATGTAACACTAGGCCAAATCATAGAATGAAGTGAATATGTGGGCTTCCATAGAGGAGATCACAGCCACTTTGCCTATCCCTGGTTCTTTTAGTTTAGTGCAGCACAACAGCTAAGCCAAGGTTTGGCTTACCATGTTGTCCAAACAAAGGCTCGTGGTTAAGTTCTCTCCTTCTTAACCTTGAGCTGTAGCTAAGGTTTGTTCTTGGCTACAGCTCATAGTTAAGGAGAAAGCTTAACCACAAGTCTGCATTCAGGTGACATGCTAAACCAAACCTTGGGTTAGGATCATAAAGGAACAAAACAGATGCAAGCTCCTCCAGATGTTTTGGACTACAACTTCCATCAGCCCCAGCCAGTTGTGGTCAAAATTGGGTGTGTGTGTGTGTGCATGGGGGAAGCAGAGGAAAGGAAAGTCCAGTTGAGCAAATTAAGTTCATTGGATGTCCCCCTTATCATCTATTTCTATAGCACCATCTGTGTACATGGTGGTTTAAAAAAACCCCACCAGGTTTGTCATGTACCTACACTAAGAGGCATACAATTGGAAAACAGACACAGGAAAATAGAAGGGGTAAAACAGGGAGAGTATATGTGGTTATTTAATTACAGTGTATTTGTTTAGCTACAATAGGGTATTGGGAGAAGGAGTTTGCTCCAAGAGCTTCTTGGGAAAACTGATTTTGAAGAGGGGCTGAAAGGAAAGGAGCAAGTCACATGGAAGCATTCTGTAAACATTTCAGACAGAGGGTGCATCGAGAAAGTAAAGGATGTGTCATTTTGGGAAGTAGGAGACTGTGATGATGATGATGTTATTACCTGCCCTTCACCCTGAGATCCAAGGGTAGGTCACAACAATTAAAAATACATCCTTAAAAACTATTTAGAACAAGTAACAATCACAATAATAGGATGAGTCCTAAAATATACATCTGAGGTGTCAAAGGCCAGGGTAAAGAGGCGTGTCTTCAGCATTTGCCAAAAACTGTATAGTGAAATTGCCAGATTCACCTTTGTGAGAAGCAAGTTTCACAATTAAGGGGCTGCCACAGAATGCCCTCTCCCAGGCTGCCACCATCCTGAGCTTCTGAGGATGGTGAAACTATGAAGAGGACCCCCCTCTGCTCATCTTAACACCTATCAGGGTCTGTTGGGAAGGAAATGGTATTTCAGATATTTGGTGCCTAAGTTGTTTAAACATTAATGTGATCATTTTAAATTGGGTTTGGAAACAAACTGGCAACCAATACAGATGTTTTAAAACAGGAATTATATGAGATCTAAGTGGAACCCTAGTCAGGAATCTGGCTGCTGCATTTCAGACCAGATGAAGTTTCCAAATCGTCTTCAATCGCAGCCCTGCATAGAGTGCATCAGATGCCTCAGAGAGCTGGAGTTCCAAAGAGTGATGGCCACAGGGAGTGAGTTGTCAAGAAGAGGTGAATAATTGAAGCGGCAAGAGTTAGCAAAGGACTGAATGGGGGGGGGGAACGGGACAAAGTGAGAAGTGGCTAAAAGAATTACAAGGTTTTGTGCCTTGGTCATGAATGCATGAATGCATTTTTTCTTGCCATGGATTCTAGTACATGGCAAAGGTTGGGGTTGCATCAAGTGCTAAGACTTCCTCACATTAGCCACTTAATAGACTGGTCACCTGTATTAGTAATCTGGGGCAAGTGATATCAAGTAGGAAAGGAGAAGCTGGAGCCTTTTAAGGAACTTCTTGCCTTCCCTGTCCCCCCCCCCCACGTTTCATATTTCTATTTCAAGTATTTATGTATTTTGAGGGTATTAAATATTTACAGTTATCTGAGGCAGTTTTTGAAATGCAATTGTTTTGGTGTGTTTGAGGTTTTTCTTAACAAGAAACCATAATTATCTCTTGAAATTTTAAAATATAAAATTACAATTCTGTGCATATGGTGTGGTAAAGTGTGTTTTTATGTGGCTGATCTTGATTTTAAGGAGTAAATTGCACTTTAGGCGTGTGTGTGCATGTGCACGTTTGTATAATATGTAATGATGTTAAAAAATTAACCACAAAATACATGTGGATAATCCAAAATAGCACACAATAGAGGGAATGGATTCAGAGGACAAAATGCGTGCAAAGGTTTCCAACGTTCTGTTTCTGAATTTAATCAATTTTCTATAAATTCTAAAAGATATTGCAGGTTTGTGGTTTTCTAGTTTATTAATGTCTCAAAGAAAATAAAGTTTACTTTACTTTTTCATTTTAGATACCTCAGCAAGATGAGAACCATGAGTAACTTGTTGGTTTCTGTTCCTAGGTTCTCAGGCATCACAGCTAATGTGACCTATACATTATTTGATTAAGTAATGGTAAAAGACGAGAACTATCAACACCTTGTACTACTAATATACAAGACCAAAAATAAGTCAATAAGATGCTACATCTTGTGGGAATTTGCTCCTACAAATTGTAGTGATGGCTTTAAAATAAGATTAGACAAATCATGGAGGATAAGACTATCAGTGGGTACTTGTCGAGAACCAGGGGACCCTGGATCCAGGGCTGGGGAAGCCCCAGGATCCCTTCCCAGTGCAGAGTGACTCTGGGGGGGGGAGTGCACACCCCCAGCTCCGCAGATGGGAGAGATGTCAGATGGGGAGGATGCTCCTGAAGATCTGGGGGGAGGAGACATGCCCCACCACTCTCCGATTCTCACAGGAATGTCGCCCGCTCACATGGAGACCCTTCCTTTGCCGAGCGTCCCAGGAGAGCCGTTGGAGCAAGACCTCACATGCGCAGCAACTCTCCCCCCCCCAGGAGTCCTTGGCTGGCCCTTCAAACGCCTCCCTGCCAGAAACATCTCCTCCCCCTTCAATGGAGCCAGCACCTGAGGAGTCTAGACTGTCTGATGAACAGACGTGTGTCACCCCGTGCATGACGCCGAGAAAAGAGGCTTGGTCAGAAGGAGGCACCGCGCAGGAGTCAGAGGTTGCAAGCGAAAACCTTTCCTATATAAGCCCGCACCCCCTGTTGTGGGTGCCAAGTCAACTTCCCTTACATGCTGCAGAGTAAGCCTGAGTAGTTAGTTAGGGATTACAGTGAGCTAGTTAGTGACCTCTATGAGACGCCTTGCCTTTGATGCTACTTTAATAAAACAAGAATTGATTCCAGTCTCGCCTCCGTTTCATGATTCTTTCTCTGGGCAGGACAGTACTAGCCATGATGGCTGTGTACTAGCTCCTATATTTGAGACACTAAGTTTTCGAATACCAGTTGCTGGAAACTATTGGACGGGAGAGTGTTCTTGAGTTCACGTCCTCCTTATGGGCTTCCAGTAGGCATCTGGCTGGCCACTGTAAGAACAGAATGCTGAACCAGATGGGACTTTGGCCTGATGCAGCAGGGCTCTCCTTATCAGGAAACTGAGATGGTACTCTGCTAGGACTCACCAGCTGAAACTTTGTATCAAAGAGCCTCTTTGAGACCAATTACTGAAAAGGTTTTAGAAGCAACATTGAAGAAAGAGCCGAGGCTTCAGTTTTTGTGTATTTGTTGTTGTTGTTATATGCCTTCAAGTCGATTACAACTTATGGCGACCCCATGAATCAGCGACCTCCAATAGCATCTGTTATAAACCACCCTGGTTTAGCTTCTCAAAAAATCCATGGATTAGTACTGATCACTTGCAGTCCTTCTCAAAAATGGCTACAGAATGCTCAGATGAAAAAAAGGTTGGTACCTAGTCCATTATAAGAATGGAAAAGGCAAGCATCATGAACAGTGAGGTGTGAAAACCCCTTTTCAGGCCATCCAAGGTGTCTATCACTCAATCATGTAGGAGCAAATTCCTTAGTTTTAACCATGTGCTGTGTGAAGTACTTTCTTTCTTCTGTCCTGAAGGTTGGAAGAATCACTTGCTGCAGCCCCTAATCATTTCGGTCGCCCATTTCTGCATTTTCCAGCTCTACAATATCCTTTGTGAGGTACTGAAGACAATATTTCAAGTATAATTGCACCACAGGTTTGTATAATGGCGTTATATCGGCAGTTTCGTTTTCAATTCTTCAAAATGATCCCAAACATAGAATTTACCTTTTGCACAGCTGCAGTACCCTGGATTGACATCTTCATTGCGCTATCTGCTATGACTTCAAAGTCTCATTACTGGGCAGTCATCACTGCTTCAGACTTCATTAGTGTATATGTAAAATTAGGATTTTGTGTGTGTGCTTATATTGAATGTTTGTTATATTGTTTACCCAGGCATTTGTTCCTGCAACCTGGAGATCACTGGACAGAAGAATGTTTTTAAGTCATAACTGTGATTTAGAATGTTTTAAAACTATTTTAGAATGCTTTTATTTTATTGCTGTGAATTTCTTTTGTTATGTTTGCCACCCTGGGCTTCTTTGGGAGGAAGGGCAGGATATATACAACCAATAAATAATCATTTCATTTGCCATTTTAATGCCCATTCATGCAATTTGGAGAGACTGTTTTGGAGATCCGTTTATACTTACTCTCTGCTTCCTGTTCTTAAACCAGTTCCTGATCCACAAAAGGACTTGTCCTCTTATCCCAGGGATGGGGTACCTCTGGCCTTCAGGCCACTCATTGCCACCCAAGCAGTCCATCTGGACCCGCGAGGCCATTTTCCTCAACCCATGCCCACCCACCCACCAGCTGACATCATTAGTGATGTCATCTGGATAGGAGGACAGGGTTTAAACCTGCAATGGCTGTGCAATCCCATTCCCAGCAGGGAACAAGACTTGCACAGCCAAAGCAGCAGTGTTACTTTAAAGAGGCTTTTGCAAAGACTTTTAAAACAGCTCTGGCGCTCCCATTTGTTCAAACCGGAGTGTGGGGACTGTCTTAAAGTCTCTTCCAAATCTCCTCCCTTCCTCCATTAATTTCCTGACATTGGGGACAAAAGAGGAGGGGGAGACTTGGAAGCACCGGGGGCGGGGGTGGTAAATCCGGTGCTTCCCATAACTGCCTCAAGCATTGGCTTCCTTCTTTCCCTCCTGGGGTGGGGGTAGGAACAAGGGAGAGAAAGCTTTCTTTCTCTCCTTCACATCCCCCTGCTGCCACCGCCACCGGCAATGGCGCTCAAGCAGAGTAGGAAGCCAGCGTTCTCAAGCTCCTGCTGCTGTGCAAAGCACAAGAGGAGCTTCTTTCTTGGATAGCAGCTGGGGATGCTTGGGAACTCCCGCAAGGAATTTTGGCAGGCACCTGTCAATCACATGATGGCATAATGACATCACATGATTTACAGGCAATCGGCCACACACACTTGTCAAACTGGGCCCGCAAGGCCAATTCTGATCAGGCCCATTGAGCCAAAAAGGTTCCACACCCCTGTCTTATCCCATGACTGTTAAGCCTACTCAGGTGTCTTTGGTGAGGGACTTTATCAAAAGTTCTTTGAAAGTCTAAGTACACAATATTGACTGGATCATCCTCTCTATTGGGGGTCACCAGACTGGCACCCACGAAGGCATTCACTGGCGACCCTGGACAGGGGCCCAGACTGTGCTTTCTTTAAAAACAAAAATAAGTCACTGGCCTTCCTAGAAAGTAAGTTATATAGGATAAATGTGCAGGTGCCCTTCTAAGCAATTTCTGTGAGATGAGCCAGCCTGGCTGCTCTTGCTGCTGCCTGAACTTGAAGAACTCAGACACAGCTATGGTTTTTTCTTTTATCGTAGTAAGAGAAAGTTTCAATTCAGTGTGCTTCATGAATTTACCTACAGCTTACTCAGAACTCAGCATCTCTCTAGGTCTAACTAGGCACACCTTCGCTGCACTAAGAGGTTGACTCAGCAACTACTCCCCTCCCCTCACTTGGCATAAGTAAGGCTGGGCAGGCACCTTGCTTGCGTGTGCTGACTGTCACTGTTGGGACCGTGCGTGCAGACAAAGTCTCCACCTCAACTTTTTCTGTTGAATTTCCTGCCACATTCGCCTCCTGGTGCGAGGCGAAGGCAGAGCCCCTGTCACTGTCTCGTCTTCCCACTCAGAGGGAGGAGGGCTGTCTGAGGGTGCTGCAGGCACAGGGAGAGGGGAAGTATCAGGCTGGAAAACAAGCAGCTGGCCAGGCTGACTCTCCACAGGGGTATCTGGAGCTGCTGGGGTTGAACTGTCAAAGTCCAGAGCTGGGGTGCCTTCTGAGTCTAACTCCCTGCTCAGCCCCTCACTGGCTCAACCATCCTGCTCTAAGTCCTCCTCCTCTTCCTCCACTTGTCAGTCCACACCTCTCCAGCAGGGCCCCCGACACCTGCTTCCAGTATTCTTGGTCAGTGAGTGAAGTCAGAGTGGTGACTGATACCAGGCAACAGGAATCCCTAGGATCCTAAAGAGCTGCTGTTTTCCCCTTTCCTTTAATGCACTTTCCTACTTCTGTTTTATTTTTCTAGTTCTTGGAATCTCCGTAGTTTGCCCTTCCTTTTTCCTTAGCAACCGGGACGCATTCATTCTGTGGTGGGTTCCTCTGAGATCAGGTAGTCCCTAGAAGTATAATTCGGTGTATACTACTACACAGTAAGTGTGGGTGGATGTTTCGGACCGCCTCCCCAAAATAGCAAATGCAAAATGTAAAAACTTTGCAAAAGGTTTGCTGTGCAGGAAGCTAAAGACCACACACTCATTACTATATAGTTAAACTTACAGTATAATGGTATACACGACTTCTCAGAAGTATGTATCTTTGCATTTACTGGGGTTTACTCCCAGGTAAGTGGGTACAGGCTGGCAGCTTAGGCTTTGGTTTAGGGTTGGCCTTGAGGAAAAACAGGATTCTTGTGCCTTTAGCAGCTGCATGGGAGGTGGAAATTCAATAGATTCTTTTCTAATATGGGACACCAATTAAGGACAAAGCTTCACCATGACAGTACTATCTGTAATTTTGTGTTATGCCACACCCCATGGAAGCGATCTTGTCACTGGTGCCAACAGCATTCTCTCAAAAATCAAAATGGCCCACTTGTCTAAAAAGATTTGCAACTGTTCTATATGCTTTTTGACACTCTCAAAGAACTCTAAAAGGTTAGTTAAACAGGACTTACCTCTGCAGAAGCCATCCTAGTTCTGCTTCAGCAAGACCTGTTCTTCTACATGGTAATTCTATATTTAATCATGCTTCCCTGCAATTTTCCCAGAAAAGACATCTAATCGGCCTGGAATTATGCAGATCCCCTATGGATCCCATTTTAAAAACTGGCGTTACACTGGCTACTTTCCAAGTTACATATTTTTGTCAGAAGATCAGCAATTTTCACATTTTTATTACATTTTTTATTATACAGAACTAAAGGATACAAGAATAGAATAATGTAACAAGAACCTCAGGGGAGAATAACAATAATCAAGAAATGCAAGCAATTTCACATTTGAGTTATATAAGAACTCTTGGGTGGATGCCATCTGGACCCAATGATTTGTCAGTTTTTAATTTCTCAAAAAGCCTTAGAACTTAATCTCTTCAGCTATGTGCCTCAATTCCACAGAGTCCTTCCTGAGAAACTTAGTTCAGGCACAGGGATCTACCCTACATATTCTACTGAGAATACAGATGCAAATAATTCATTTAGCTTCTCTGCAACCTCTGTCCCCCCCTTTATTTATATTGGATTTATATCCCACTCTTCCTCCCAGTAGGAGCCCAGGGCGACAAAGTTTGTGTTCCTTTTTGTTGTCATTTGGATGAGGCATCCATTCTCTGAAGGAATGACATCCCCTTGACTCTGGAGGTGCCTTTCCTGATCTGCAGTATACTTTCTGAGTTTCTATGATTGTGGTTTTGAACAACCTCAAAGCATTCTAAAGAGATTTTAACCTCTTGATTTTCACTCTCATCTGCAGTCCAAAGTGCTGTGTGTCTTTAGCCTTGGAAAAATGACATGTGGCAATAATATCCTGTGGTTTGTTACCTTTGAAGGTAGAAGACAAGGATCTATGCACACCTCCTCTCTGCAGAGTCTCATCTGACAATTTTGGGAAAGATACCAGCCATCCCTGTAGAAATCCTTCAAGGTCTGAATCCTTCATTCTCTGTGGGTCTCCTAGAACATTGCTTATTCCTGGGGAAGCAGATCTCATGGTCACCAAGTCTGTACCAAAGCTCACACTCCCCCTGTATTTGATGGTTGTGTCCTCAGTGGTAGTAGGCACTAGCTTGACAATCTCCTCAGCTTCACCAACCTGGTCTGTTAGGATTCCACTGGGTTGTTAAGACTAATTTAAGGTCTTCCTGAAGAACTCTTACTGGTTATGGAATTTCCTCAGGTTTACCATCTCATGTGTTTTCCCTCCGAATCAGAGTTACCTGATGGGAGCAGGAGCAGCTATAATGTGTGGCATAACATGGTACTGCACAGTTTTATGAAATCTTTAAGCAAATTAAGCTTAGCAGCCAAATCCTGGATCCTCCAGTGCCAAATGTTGGCATCTGGGTGGTAAATAGTATTACTCAGGCCATGGGGTTGGGTAGGGGTGAATCACATGCATGGTGAAAGTGACCAGCCCAGATGCTATTGAGTGGAATGAAAGCAAACCTTGGTCAAGCAGACTCTGGCTAATGGTTTAAGTAGGCAGGAAGAGGAAAAGCAGCACCACAAAGAGTCAGACAGAGAGGAGACAGGCTCCAGTGATTACTGTAAGTGGTTCACACAGAGATTTAATGTGGGATGGGTGCCACCTGCACTCCTGTTTAATTTGCACAGTTTACATGACATTGCAGACAAAGGGAAGGTGTGTTACTGCTTTTCCCTTTAAATCCAAATCAAAGCAACCCACTGAAAATGCGATAAGTGAAGGAAAAACCATCTCTGCTTTGCTGTGCTCCTCCCATGTAGGCTCTTTCCTCTGAAGCTTTTTGCTGGAGGATGGATTGTTACTTAAGATACTCCCCTTTCTCCACCCACTAAACTCTCCATGAATTCCATTTCACTTCCTGTCGCTCAAGAAGCAACTTCTGATTGGCTGCTCCCAAACTGCTGCAGTCCTCCATTCGTTTGCCTCTTGCCCAGTAAACTGCCTTCACTCCTGTTCTTTCGAACTCTTTCCACCCAAATTCCCTCGGGCTTTGCAAAAGCAAAGCTGAACTATCCCCACAACTTTCCTGCACAGTGGGGGCAGCGGCAGTGCCTACTTTTCATTGCAGAATTGTTTCTCTCTCTCGCACACACACAAAACCTATCTCCGACTACCTAATTTAAAAAAAGAAAAAGGAAGAAAGGGTTTTACTAGGAATAGCGGGTGTGTGTGTGTGTCTAGTCAGCATAATGTCAATTTCACACAGAGGTGCTCTCCTGGCCTCAGCCTTTAAGCCCAAACAGCCATGAGGATTGCACCCCCCTCTCCATTCTGAATTCCATATGCCCAATTTCCACTATGACAGAAGGCGTGCGCATACACATACAGACACACACACACACACATTCTTCCACTAAAAATTGCATTTCATAAGTACTTAATAAAAAAGGGGGGTTGCTATAAATATGTCAGGAGGAAATGAAACTGACAGAATAAAGTTTTTCGTGTAAATTGCACCCCCACGCTATCCCGGCTTCAGCAAACTCCCTCCACTTTTCTCCATTAGCAATACTCTGGAGGGAGCAATCATGTAAATTTGGGGGTGGGGCCACAAGGAAACAGCGATACTAAATGTGACTGGAAAACAGCAGATTGGAAGATGAGTGAACATTGAAAATCTATTGCAATGGAGGAAAGCTTCATCTTTAATAAGACGTTTAGCTCCCGTGTGAATCAGCCCTGTTAAAAGATACAAGATTCATTAGCAGTTCCAAGTGACTCTCATGAAACTCCTTGTACCCTAATAAGGCTCAGGAATATATAATTTCCCCAAAACAATTAAGTAAATATAAAATAAAACACCTGACTTTGCAGGAGCCCATGACATCATTTACCAATACAGAACTGATTTTTTTTTTAATGAGAAAAGGTGGGATGAGAGAAAAAAGGGAATCAGAATCAGGAAAATTTGGAGGATCAAAAATACACTGCACCTCAATGTAAGGGCTCATCTTTTCTTTTCTTTAATTTTATTTTTGCTTAGATCCATGTTTTGTTAATGTATTTTTGCTTTTTCTGAGGCCTTTGAGCCCAGTCTGCCTGTTTGTCTTCTCTTTCAGAGAAGAGATTTTGTGCTTTGAGCATTTTCCTCCTTCAGTGTTTGAGGCTGCTCTTGGTTATTTACTCTGAGCCAGCCTGTTCAGGTTTGGGTGTTTGTCTCATGAACAGTTTTGAATGGATGCAGTTTTTGTAGGGTTTTGTTTTCTCTAAAATTCTTTGCATTTCAATTTTTTACTTTGTTTATTCTTTTGTGAGACTCAGACTTTGCTATTCTAATTTTGCCTCTATTTTTACCTAAATTTATATCCCATTTGGACTATTCTGGATCCTCTATATCGGATTTTATCCTGGATTCATTTTCTGAACTTTCCCTGAGTCCACAGAAGCTAGTTCTTTGGATCCCTGTTTGGATTAGTAGCTATAATTTCCACCAACGCTACCTAAATCAGATGAGGGAAACCTTTGACTCTCCAGATGCTGCTCAGCAACAACTCCCATCAGCTCTAGCAAGCATGGCCAATGGCCAGAGATGACAGGGAGTTGCAGTTCAGCAATAGATGATGGACCAAAGGTTCCTCCCACCTACTCTAAATCTTTACATTAAACTGCTGTAAGGCTGGGAATTTAGTCAGCTTTTAACTAGTTTGGACTGGTGGGAGTTTTAGGAGGATGCAGTTTAGGGCTTAGTAATATATATACTTTATTGGTAGCTATTTGGCTGTTTTTATTTGCCAATCTAATATTGTTTTCCATTTATAAATTGCTCACTTATTTTTATTCATATATTCTTTTTATTCTCATATTTCAGTTATTGCTGAGCTTGCAAGTTTTCATCATTTCTGTGCTTTGATGTAAATTATTCCTTTCAATTTATTTTATTTTTAATCTGATTCTGGTCCTTTTCTGATTTTCACCACTACCTCACTGGAGCAAGCTCAATGAAGGGAAATTTAAGAATCTTGTTTCAGATAGCTGCTGATAGTAGCTCACCAGTAGATTCTATGAGTGGGTTTGAGGACCACAAGCTCTAAGTGGCCATCTTGGCAGTGATGTCATTGCTCTTCCTGAAAAACTATGGTGTATTTAATATTATTTCTGAGCAGGGAATGGTATAGAGATACTGTGCCCAGGATTTGGAACTCCTTGCCCTGAAAAGCCCAGACAGTTCCTTCACTTATGATATTCTTTTAGCTGATTAAAAACTATTTTACTGGGCTCTCAGCTTGAACAACTCAGTATTTTGCTCCCTGTTATGATATTGCTTATCTCTTCCTGCATGCTCAACTACATGTCTTAATGATGGATGTTTAATTGTATTGTTTTACAAATACTGATCTGTTTTTATTGATACTATTAACTGTCTTGAAGGTACTGTTGAACAGAAACTGTGGACTTAAAAAAAAGAAAAGAAAGTATTCTACTTACTTCAAGATAACAGAAATATGTTAAGTAGTCTTTTCCTACATTTCATACATTTGTGTGAGAACTAGGAACAATCAACTCCTTAGGACAAATATATATTCAGACGTTTCAGCAAGTGCCATAAAATCAATACTAAATTATGCCATAGGGAATGTTTGTATTATAAGCAAACATTAATGGTTCTTTTTTATACTTAGATAGGTATAACACCCATTTAGGGTTGTATTTTTTTGAATAAGAAATTGGCTTTAGGCTTACAAATCAGCATATCTTCAGTATTAATTGGGCAATCCTGTGAAAGTCCAGCTGCAATAGCTATGAGAGGACTACAATGAGAGGTCTATCAGCTAAGGTGCCATGATTGCCCAAGAAAACATCTCTTGGAAGACCTTCTGTCTTCATTCTCATGACTTAATGCAAATTAACAAACTTGTGGGCTTCCAGAGAGGACAAACCATAGGACAAATATTGATTACAGATTGTGATGAGCCCAGGTTTGGATGACACTCCAAGACTAAGCTAAACCGTGGCTTAGTTCAGCACAGCAGCAAAACAACCCAGGTAGGAGCAAAGTGGCTGCAACCACTTTGCCAGAAGACAGCATGTTTGTTCATTTGTGCTAAGCCATGGTTTGGCTTAACATTATGTGCAAAATGGTTCTGGGAGCAGACTAGTGAAGCTTTTTGCTGATGTATATGAAACTAACAAATGGGACCTACAACTAAATGTTGCAGCATGGTCTGCTCCTGTTTATGATATTCCAATCCATTCCATTCTTCTCCCCACCCAGTTTTCTACCCCCAAACTGTTAGTCAGCAATTTGTACTCCCGGAGCACACTCAGCTTTCATTGGGTTGCTTTTATACTTCTGCAAACCATAGGGTTATCCTAATCCTACAGATATCTTTCTCTTAAGTACAGATGATGCAATTTTGGCTATATGGGAATAGGCACTCGGAAGACTTAAATCCGTATTAGTATAACAGTTATGATTTATCAATGTTCAACTTTATGCATTGGGACAAAATTATACTGTTAACAGAAAACTTTACCACAATACTACTAAAGCTGAGATTCTGACATTTTACCCCACTCACTCAAGTCACATATATATTAACTGTTCAAGGAAAAAGTCCCTTTTGGTGATAAATGTTTAAAGGTCCTATGTTCCTAAAAAAATTTTAAAACTGGAGGAAAGCAACAGGACAGCAATGAATCCAAGGAAAGCAACCGTTAGTTATTAACATATTAACCATACAATGTACTTGAACATTTACCATTGTTTTCTGCACAAAATGACAACATTTAAAAAGACTGTAGAACACTGTCAAGATTACTTAGGCTAGAATCTTAAAAGAGGAACAAATTTTGGAGGTGTCAATAAAAACACTCATCAGGTCAGCAAAATTTAAATAATTTTTCCAGTTTCCTATTTTATGTTTACTGAATAAAAATGCATATTTATTGGTTGCTCTATCAAACTTCTAAAACTAATTAGCCTCCATAATACCAGGGGCACAATCCGAAATAGCTTGACATGCAGCGAACATATCTTTTATTTCTACAGAATGTGCATTTTCTTAGAGGAGCAATTTGCTGCTTCGATATACACCTGAAAGGGTTTTATTTGTATTACACCTAGATATTGTTTTAAACTAGGTTATTTTAAAGAAACTGTTGCACCCCAGACGCAAGGGGAATTAGACCAGGGAGAGGAGTCAGATGAGGACGAGGTCCCTGGGGACGTTGTAGGTGGGGGGGCTCTGTCAGCCCACAGGCTCCCTCGCCCATCCCTCCTGTAGAGGCAGATTCCGCCCTGTCGGCAACTTCCCCGCCTGAACCATTGGGAAGCAACCCATCGCGCGTGCCAACCCCACCCATGTTGGAATCTCCGCCTGGCACTTCAAATGCTTCCCTGCCAACCAGCTTCCCGCTCCCTGAGGTCGCACCGACACCTAGCGAAGCCCACTGTCAGATGGGTTGGCTGAGGCTCGCCCCCCCTCACCCCGCACGAGAAGGTGCGAGAAGAGAGACTCTCAGAGGGTTGAAGTGCAGAGGAGCTGGTGGTTACAGGCGAAGACCTTCCATACTTAAGCAGGTGTCCACCCCGACTTCAATGCTGAGTCAACTCTCCCCACACGTTGCAGAGACTGCTTAGTTAGGCTAGTTAGGGCAAGCAGTGAGTCAGAGCAGACAGGTGCATGAAGCGCATTGCTTTGGATGTAACCATCACAATAATAAAGCCTTGCCTCCGTCTCGTGCTCTGGGCAGGACAGAAACAATATAACAAACTTTCAAGAAATATAATTTAAATTAATATGAACTGTTATTAAATTAACGTTTTCCTCATCCTGGTAGCCATCCAGTTCAGATTTGAAAGCATGTATAATTTCACTGTTAATATACTAGCTACATTAAATATTCAGGATCTAGGAGGCATCTCTAAAGGTAATGCACAGCTAAATTGTATGCATGGAAGTAAATCCTACTGAGTTTAATAGGGCAACTTTCACGTACGGGCAGGATAGCAACCTTAAAATGAAGCTCACTGAGACTGCGTCACTGCACACTAACATTGCAGAAATAATATTATTGTATGCTTATTTTATTATTCTCTCAACTTCCAGGGGAAATATATCACATCTCTCTTTCTGCTGGTAATGGGCAAGAAAAAAACAGCTATGTGAATAAGAACACACCATTGATTTAACATCGGAAGACAACCTATCAGGAAAGCTTTGGAGTGCAACAAATACTCAGCAGACCAAAGACTGCCAATCTATTTCTAAACATCCACAGGACAAGCAGAATCTGAGCCTCCTCCCCCCTTTTTTTAAAAAAAGAATTCTGAATTGCCAGGAAGTGTTTACTCAAACATTGAAAAAAACTGTCCATACCTTGTTGAAGATAGCCAGCTATTATCAAATCATTGTAATTGTTTGGGACAGTGAGTTCAGCATAGATACTGTATAACCAAATATGTACCTACATGTATACTTAGAAGTAAGCCCCATTAAGTTCAACAGGACTTACTCCCAAGTAAGTATGTTTAGGATTGCAGTCTTATTCACAGTATTATCTAGCAGCATACTGTACCAATGCACAACCACTGATTTCTTTGTTCAAAATGGTTTTGCATTTGACACACTTTTAAGGCACTACAGGAATACTTCAAGCTGCCCTTGAGAAAGCATCAATGGTTTTTCAGATCTATGCATAACAGCCAAGGTTTAAATTTTTACTCACACTTAACTACAAAGTACATTTTAACCTACATTCGTAAACAGTCATTTGGCTGGTTTTCTATGATATGCAAGTATTGCTCTAAGCAACCAGGCAGAAAAACTTTTGAACATGGAAAGCAAGGGGGGGAGAGGGGTCCCTTTCAAGCTGTAAATGTCCCCAAATCTAATATGCATGGGTTAATTTTTTGTGGACTGGTAACTTCTTTAGAATTATTTGCAAGACTCTTTTAAACACCAAAGTGCTGGTTTTGCTGGGTAGAAGAAGATAAAGAACTGCTGAAAGAAAAATTAACACATCAACCAACTACACAACCTCCATCACACACAGTATGAACTTGATGGTTCCCACGCACTGAATTCTGGGTAGCCAATAGGTATATACAGATGCAAAGCAGATTGCACTGGCAAACGCAAGTCTGCATTTCTATTTAATCATTTTAGACAAATAAGGCAGAAATGTGGTAAAATGTGGTACTGTCAATACTATATTGTACTGCTTCTGTTGCAACAGCACAAATGTTACATGCTACAAAGTCCCACAGGCTTCCAAAAATGTACAGAGTGCAGTGATATATTTAATCTTTTTACAGAAAAAAGATACCTGCAGCAAACAACCTAGCAGCGGTATTCTTATTACTATTCTATATATTTCTGCATCAAGAAACAAAACAAAGTTCTACATAAAAATATGTCTTAAGCTCCCCCTTGTGGACTACAGTGTATGGTGTTTTTTATTTTAAAAAGAAATGCATTTATGCATTACCAAAAAATGATAAACAAACTTTCATAATGACTAGTTTGCCATTAAAACAACATTCATAACTTTTTAGTATGACTCTGAAAACAATTAAAGGTACAGTCAACCTCTGCATTTCCTAAAAAACAAAGGGGAAATCTGAGGTTCGCTACCTGAGCAATCCCAACTTTTTTTTCCAATAAATAAGAACATTTATTAAAGCTGTAGCTGATACAAAGACACCTGTTGCCTTCCGAGTATAAAAATACCATGATCAATATACTTCATGTCATATCATTTTACCTGTTTGTCTGCCACTCGCTCTCAATATATGTGGTTTTACTTAGATACTCTGTGCAGTACACTTATTTAAATTCACAGTGCTTTAGTTAAAAAATGTCAATAATGGAATGGCTACATTAAAAAATCTCACTAGAAGAACATAATCACACTTACAAATGCTACTTACATATGGGAAACTTTGAACAATTATCACACATCTAAATCTGAAGCACGGAAAGAGTATGTTTTGAGAACAGGGTCATCTTTACCAATTTTTTCTTCCTTTTGAAGTTTTATTGGATTAATTCTTGCTACCTTAATTTCACTCCAAATCAGTCCTGTTCAAAGTGTGTATACATCTTTATGTTTGCATGCGTGTTCTTAGCAAACCTTAGCAGCCAATCCAAACTTTGATGACACAGTAAACTGGTATATTTACTTTTCGCTTGCATACACTTTCCTTCTATTGCAACAGAAATACGATTCTCTGATCTCTAGTAGGATAAAATCCATTTTAAATAGGAAAAAGAAGTCAATAAAATAAAGCTGTCATTAACACACACCCCACTCTAGACATACATCTAAGAAAAACTGTTAAAACAAAGCACTAAGCATGATCAGCCACTGCACTTACCTCTTCAACTGTCAACGGCATACAGATCCGATACTCCTTCATGAGCATATTCCTACACATTAAATGCAAATCAGCAATTTAGAAGAAACGTAATCACAGTGCACCCCAACTGCAGCAAAATAATTTTTTTAAAAAAAATTTAAAAATGAAAAACCATCAAAATCTACAGCACACCGTAGTATGTGTGTTTCACAATGTTGGTAGAAATTGCCACTGCCACCATCTAGAAAGCTGACCTAGCAAAAAAAAGGGGGGGAAACCACACCAGGATTTCTTCTGTCTTCCAGTTTTTCTCCTTCAAACTGAGATCATGTGATTTTTCACACACACATACACAAAGGAGTCTCAGACATAAAATGCTATCATAGTGAACGGAGAAGCATCCACTGGAAATGCATTAAAATTTACTATTTCTTTGCAGTTACATCAAGACATTTCAAGGGGAAAAAGGTAAAAAATAAATGAAATAGTCCACAAATGTTAATGTCACCAGCAGTGGCAGAACACTGGATCAGCAGCAGCAAAGACGCGATGCTTATTTCCAAGACAAAGGGTTTATAACGTCTCCTTCGCAGACTTGTAAACAAGGCTCTCTCCGCCTTACTCTACGAGAGCTACCGTTATGCATTCAGCATTACTGCACCGGGAGGAAGCGACAGGATATGTCTCGGTTTTTCCTCCCACCTTTGATCGTTCTTGGGGGCTGGGTTTTCCCCACCAGAGCACTGTGTACGTACTGGTCGGGTCGTATCTGGTCGTGCTGAGAAGTCTCTGCAGCAGCAGCCTTAGAAAGGGTGTGAGAGTGTGTCTGACATCAGCAGCCACAGCAGGAAGGATGGCCCCATCCGGCCAATAGGGAAATGGCATAGCAAAGAATGTGAGCGTTTTAAACAAAACAGCATGTCTCTGCTAAAGTGCCAGCAAGCAAATGGAAAGCAAATTGCAAGTGAATTCTGGGCAGCCACCATAAAAACCCAAAGATATAATTGCTCCCCTCTTTTTTCTTTTTGTTCCAATGCAAGGGGAAGCAATTGAATGAAACCGATATATGGCAAATTTACAGACAATTCCGAACAGTGATAGCTCCTACACTAAAAATGTGTCCCCAGAGATCTGGGGAAACTTCCTTTACCTGATGTGTTTAGACATAAACCTAAACATGAGAAACAAGAAACTCCTCAATGGATGCAACAACTCCTGTAAGAACTTTTATGCATGGCGTTTTTTATTTCTATTGGATCAACCAAGAATTATTATTATTATAATTATTCTGGTCCCAGCTCTGCTCACTCTTCTACTGGCCGTTCAGAAGACTGGTGTTCTGCTGTCTGCTATTTCTACACACTGGCCATTTGGGGAGCCTTGGGGCACAATGCATTTCACACATCTGCTACAACTGTACTAGAGCATTTTAATAGTAGCAAAGCATTTCTCACGGCCTTTGTGATTCCTGTAAAACCTCTGGAGGCACTCCAAGAAAACCAAATGAGTCATGGAAAGAAGAAACTATTTAAAAGGATAATCGGCAAAAGAACCTGAAGAGCTCCCTTCCTGTGTGATTCACTCATTCAGCTCCATCAATCTCATGAAAGGTCTTCTGCTCTTTGAAAAAATGCCACCCTCTTTTCCTTAATGCCTCCAATTGCTTGGAGCTGCCTCCCACAATGCCTCAGTGCAACAACTTTACTTCCTGCAAGCCCCTCTTCAAAATTAGTATTTTCTTGGAAGCCTTTGAAACCTCCTTGTCCCAAGACTGATCCCATTTGTTACCAGGCCAAGTTCAAGGTTCTAGTTTTGGTGTACAAAGCCCTATGCAGCTTGGGACCAGGATACTTGAAAGACTGTCTTATATACTCAGTTGATCACTGCGCTCGGCAAGTGAGGGCCTCCTGCAGATCAGGAGGTCCGTTCCACACAACATAGGTAGCGGATCTTGTGGCACCAACACTTTGGAGTTCCCTCCCCTTAAATATTAGACAGGCACCATCTCTGTTATCTTTTTGGTGCTTATTGAAGACCTTCCTCTTTCAACAAGCCTTTTAAGTTGAAACCTTATCCCAGTCTGCATCTGTGTTGGAATTGCTTTTTAATATGTTTTTTAAACCTTTTTTTAAAAACAGTATGTTTTTAACCTTTTTTTAAAAGATGTCTTGAAAGTTTTAAAAAATGTTTTTAAATATGTTTTGTTTTAATGTAGGTACAGATCATGAACTGGTCGTATCGAAAATCAGAGTAAAGCTAAAGAAGAACAACAAAACAAATACAATTTAAATAACATCCCAGAAGAATATAAAGATCACATAAGAAACAGGTTTGAGGCTTTAAACTTAGTTGATAGAGAACCAGAAGAACTATGGAATGAAGTCAGAGACGTTATCAGGGAAGAATGCAAAAAGACAATACGTCTAGTTAAAAAGAAAGAAAGACCTCAATGGATGACTGGAGAAACTCTTCAAATGGTTAAAGAGAGAAGGAAAGCAAAAGCAAAAGGAGATAGAAACACGGTTAGAACCCTAAATGCAACAATACAGCGACTAGTACGTAGGGACAAAGAGAATGATTACAATAGTTACTGTAAAGAAATAGGACAACAAAAAGGGTAGAACAAGAGCCCTGTTCCAAAAGATTAGAGAAATGAAAGGGAATTTTAAACCAAGAGAAGGGATGTTGAATCAACAGGGGAACACACTGACTGACTGAGATGAAATAAAAGGAAGATGGAAGCACTACACAGAAGAACTGTATAAAAGAGATGCAAGGATGTCAGATTCATTTACAGAGGAACTGTATAAAGAACCAGAAATTTTAGAATGTGAGGTGAAAGTTGCTCTTAAAATACTTGGAAGAAACAAATCACCAGGAATAGATGGCATACCAATAGAGTTGCTACAAGCTACTGAGACTGAATCTGTCCAAATTTTGACAAAAATCTGTCAAGAAATATGGAAAACTAAAAAATGGCCCACAGACTGGAAGCGTTCAATATATATCCCAATTCCAAAGAAAGGGGATCCCAGGGAATGCAGTAATTATTGAACGATTGCCATAATATCCCATGCAAGTAAAGTAATGCTCAAGATTCTACAACAAAGGCTCTTACCATATATGGAGTGAGAAATGCCAGATGTCCAAGCTGGATTTAGAAAGGGAAGAGGCACCAGAGATCATATTACAAACTAACGTTGGATAATGGAACAGACCAAGGAATTTCAGAAGAAAATCACCCTGTGCTTTATAGATTATAGCAAAGCCTTTGACTGTGTAGATCATGAAAAACTATGGAATGCTTTAAAAGAAATGGGGGTGCCACCGCATTTTATTGTCCTGATGCGCAACCTATACTCTGGACAAGAGGCTACTGTAAGGACAGAATATGGAGAAACTGATTGGTTCCCAATAGGAAAGGGTGTGAGACGGGTGTATTTTATCACCCTGTTTATTTAATCTATACGCAGAACATATCATACGGAAAGCAGGATTGGACCAAGATGAAGGAGGTGTGAAAATTGCAGGGAGAAATATTAGCAGAAACCAGTACTGATTTGAAATGAATGCTGATGAAAGTTAAAAGAAAGCACAAAACCAGGACTACCGCTGAACGTCAAAAAGACTGAAGTGATAACAACAGAAGATTTATGTAGCTTTAAAGCTGACAATGAAGACATTGAACTTGTCAAGGATGATCAATACCTTGGCACAGTCATTAATCAAAATGGAGACAATAGTCAAGAAATCAGAAGAAGGCTAGGACTGGGGAGGGCAGCTGTGAGAGAACTAGAAGAAGTCCTCAAATTCAAAGATGTATCACTGAACACTAGAGTCAGGATCATGCAGAGCATGGTATTTCTGATCTCTATGTACGGATGTGAAAGTTGGACAGTGAAAAAAGCGGGTAAGAGAAAAATCAAGTCATTTGAAATGTGGTGTTGGAGGAGAGCGTTGCGGCTACCATGGACTGCGAAAAAGACCAATAATTGGGTGTTAGAACAAATTAAACCAGAACTATCACTAGAAGCTAAAATGAGGAAACTGAGGTTATCATTCTTTGGACACATAATGAGAAGACATGATTCATTAGAAAAGATAATAATGCTTGGAAAAACAGAAGGAAGTAGAAAAAGAGGAAGGCCAAACAAGAGATGGATTGATTCCATAAGGGAGCCAGACCTGAACTTACAAGATCTGAACAGGGTGGTTCATGACAGATGCTCTTGGAGGTCGCTGATTCGTAGTAAAATTGAAGGCACATAACAAGAATAGTCTGTTTTTATGTTTTAAAGTATTTTTAGTGCCTTTGTTTGCTGCCCTGAGTTCCTGCTGGGAGGAAGGGCAGGATATAAATCAAATAATAAATAAATAAGACTGTACTGTACCTAAGCCAAAGTATGTTATGTGTAATTGTTTTATGTTCACCGCCCAGAGAGCTATTGCTAGTCGGGCGGTATATAAATTTAATAAATAAATAAATAAATAATTGAAATGTTCACATATTCCTTCGCTGGCTCATGTCAGCTCCCATTTCTCATCCGCTTTCCTATGGGTGACATCCAATTTGTGGTGGACTGGTTGCGCAATGGACTTCTGATCACAGAAACAGGACTTCCTATCCTTAATTATGCAGCCCCCCACTCCCCCCCCCCACTAGTTGGGGGATTCTCCAGAGAAATGCAGAGGGAGTGTTGTGAGTGGCTGACGTGAAGTTGGATTTCACCCAATGTATCTATTTTTAGACTGGAAGTCAAACACGTCCTTCATAAATTGCCATGTACATAGATGCCATTAATATAATGTCTTATTTGCGTTAGGTGCAAATCTGATCTGAAAAGCCTCAGCTGAAATGAAATAGCCACTAGCACTGGTCTGCAAAGGTTTGCTTACGAACTGAAGCAGTGCTACAACAGACAGATTCTACAACATCTCTGGATTTGTTTTCACTTTTATATCTCATGGTAGAATGTTGGGCGGGAAAACAGCCCTTGCAGGAGCAGAAAATGGCTTCTAGCCAACCCATTATTTGAGAAAAGCAGAGTAAAGGTTTTCTAAATAAGTTTTCTAAATAAACAAATCCTACTGCTATGCTGAAATAACTTCTGATAGAAGCAAAAGCATCTGATAAAAGGTCATTTTTCTTTTATCCTTCTTCAGTCTTTGAGTCAGGATTCTGAACTACCTTTTTCTGATTAAATTGATAAAAATTAATGGAACTGTAGAATGTAACACTTTCTCAATATTAAGCATAAATGCTTCAAAAGAAGTGTACAAATGCTTCCAAAGAAACGGACAAGTCCTGCATATAACTAAAAGAACAGCACAGACCATACAAGAACAGGATATAGCAACCTCACCCATTTCCCTTTTGGACAGTATTTCATTAATGGCCTCCAACTTGGTAAAGCAGCTATCATAGCTTTTCATATCAGTTAGAAATGTCTACATGAAAACTCATTACCATTATTATCTTCTTTTAGGAGACAAAATCCTTTCCCATTTTTGAAGCAAGCAACATGCCACAGATAATGGCAGATACATTTTAATTATATTTGAATGTTAACATTTAAAGCTCATCCATTAACACCATGCAAAACAACTTTTATTTTGAAGTTGCTTCATGTCAGTTCCATGTGCATTTCCCAAAATGTAACCATGATCTCGAATAAACCTCAACAGAAACATTTTATTTATTTATTATTTATTTAATTTGTATCCCGCCCTTCCTCCCAGCAGGAGCCCAGGGCGGCAAATAAGGCACTAAAAACACTTTAAAACATCATAAAAACAAATCTTAAAATACATTAAGACAAAACAACACTAAACACATTTAAAAAAACTTTTTAAAAGGGTTAAAAACATTATTAAAAAACATATTAAGCAATTCTGACACAGACACAGACTGGGATAGCTCTCAAAAGTCTTGTTGAAAAAGAAAAGTCTTCAAAAGGCATAGAAAAGATAGCAGAGATGGCGCCTGCCTAATATGCAAAGGGAGGGAATTCCACAGGGTAGGTGCCGCCACACTAAAGGTTCATTTCCTATATTGTGCAGAACAAACCCCCTGATAAGATGGTATGTGCAGGAGGCCCTCACCAGTGATTGACTGGGTATGTAAGGGATAAGAAGGTATTTCAGGTATCCTGGTCCTAAGCTGTATAAGGCTTTGTACACCAAACCTAGAACCTTGAACTTGGCCCGGCAGCAAATGGGCAGCGTGTGCAATTATTTCAGTAGCGGGGTGACATGTTGGCGATACCCTGCTCCAGTGAGTAGTCTCGCCGCCGCATTTTGCACCAGCTGCAGCTTCCCGACCAACCTCAAGGGCAGCCCCACATAGAGCGCATTACAGTAATCCAGCCTGGAGGTTACCAGTGTGTGGACAACACTGGTCAGGCTATCCCGGTCCAGAAACGGCCGCAGCTGTCTCACCAGCTGAAGCTGGTAAAAGGCACTCCTAGCCACTGAGGTCACCTAGGCCTCTAGCAACAAAGATGGATCCAGGAGCACTCCCAGGCTATGGACCTGCTCTATCAGAGGGAGTACGACCCCATCCAAAGCAGGCAACTGACCAATTGTCTGAACTCGGGAACCACCAACCCACAGCGCCTCTGTCTTGCTAGGATTCAGATTCAGTTTACTCACCGTCATCCAGCCCACCACCGAGTCCAGGCAGCGGTCCAGGGCTTGCACGGCCTCTCCTGATTCACATGTTATGGAGAAATAGAGCTGGGTATCATCAGTGTAATTCTGACACCTCGCCCCAAAGCTCCTGATGACTGCTCCCAAGGGCTTCATATAGATGTTAAACAACATGGGGGACAAGATGGTACCCTGCGGCACCCCATAGCACAGCTGCCAGGGGGTTGAAAGACAGTCACCCAATGCTATTCTCTGAGAACAACTCTGGAGATAGGATCGGAACCACTGTAAAACAGTGCCTCCAATACCCAGCTCACCAAGTTGGCCCAGAAGGATACCATGGTCAATGGTATCAAAAGCCGCTGAGAGATCAAGTAAGAATAACAGGGGCGCACTCCCCCTGTCCTTCTCCCGATAAAGGTCATCCATCAGGGCGACCAAGGCTGATTCAGTGCCATAACCAGGCCTGAACCCAGACTGTGATGGGTCAAGATAATCTGTTTCATCCAAGAGTACTTGCAGTTGCTGCGCCACAACCCTCACAATCACCTTCCCTAAGAAGGGGGTATTTGCAACCGGTCGGTAGTTGTCACAAACCAATGGCTCGAGGGTGGGCTTTTTCAGGAGTGGTCGAATCATCACCTCTTTCAAGGTGGCTGGAACCACTCCCTCCCACAATGATGCATTGACCACACCCTGGATCCACTTGGTCAGACTCCCTCGGCAAGCTTTAATAAGCCAAGAAGGGCAAGGGTCGAGAAGACACGTTGCTGGCTGCATCATCACGTCGCATCAACTGAAACGGTTCCGAAGAAATTGCAGCAGACATTGCAATGGACACCTCATTGGGGACTACAGTATATGTAGATGGGGCATCAAGACTGCTACGGAGGTGAGCAACTTTACTCTCAAAGTGCCTTGCAAACAATTCACAGTGGGCCTCCGAAGGGTGTAAAACTCCATTTCCTGCAGTTGATGTCAACAGACCCCTGACAATATGGAAAAGTTCCACTGGACAGCTACTTGAGGATGCAATGGTGGCAGAGAAGTGGGCCTTCTTCGCCGCCCTCACTGCCACACAGTAGGCACGGTTATGTTTTATTTGTGCCCGATCAGCCTCACAGCACGTCTTTCGCCACTTGCACTGTAGCTGTCATCCAGCCTGTTTAATTGCCCTTAGCTCACTGGTGTACCAAGGTGCAAGCCGGGCTCCACAGTGCTGGAGAGGGCGCTCGGGGGCAACTGTGTTGAGAGCCCGACGCGCCTCGCTGTTCCACAGCATGACAAGGGCTTCAACAGGGTCACCTGCTCTATCTACTGGGAACTCCCCCAGGGCATTCAGGAATCCAGTGGATTCCATTAGTCTCCGGGGGCAGACCATCTTAATCTGTCCACCCCCCCTGCAGGGAAGGATCGGAGCCATAAGTCTAAACTTCACCAGGAAGTGATCTTACCATGACAATGCGGTGATATCCACCCCCCCATCTCCAGACCACCCCTTCCTCCATCTGGAGCAAAAACCAAGTCGAGGGTGTGCCCTGCCGTATGTGTTGGGCCAGTAACAACTTGAGACAGCCCCATGGTTGTCATGGAGGCCATGAAGTCCCGAGCCAGAACACTAGAGGCAGCCTCTGCATGGACATTGAAATCACCCAGCAGTATCATTCTGGGCTGCTCCAACGCCACAGCCAAGACGACCTCCACCAGCTCGGTCAGAGAAGCTGCCGGGCAGCAGGGTGGACGATACACCAGCAGCAAAGCTAGTTTACTGTCTCCTAGGCCCAACACCAGGTGCAGGCCCTCACAGCCAGCTCCAAGACAGAGTGGTTTCCTGGTGACAGAGATGGAAGTTGTGTAGACCACAGCAACTCCTCCCCCCCATCCCTGCAGCCTGTGCTGGTGCTGCAGCGAGTATCCAGGTGGGCAAAGTTGGGTTAGATCTGCTCCTCCAAGCTCACCCAACCAGGTCTCGGTAATACACACCAAATGGGCACCTTCATCCACAATCAAGTCATGGATTAGAGTGGTCTTATTATGTACCGATTTTTTTATATTAATAAAAGCATGTTAAGTATTAACAGCACAATCCTAACCATGTCTATTCAAAAGTAAATACTCTAAAAATTCAATGATGTTTTGTCCCAGGAAAGTGAGGTTAGGATTGCAGCCAAAGTTATTTGTATTTCTTTTAGCACTTTTGCAGTGAAAACTCATCAAAACGAGCAATGTACATCCAGAAAGGGGCTATTGTTTCATAGGACATGAGGGCTCTTCTTTTTTTTCTTCCAAAAGAAATGTATGAATATCTGAAATCAGAGTCACCAAAACTCAAATTCACAAATGTGCAAATATTAACTTTCACAAATGTCCAAGAAGATTTGAAATTCAGATTTACCCATGTGCAACCTTAGGGTCTGTAACCCTTAGTTCAAAGAAACAAAACACTGCCATCTAGTGATAATATAAGCTGCTTAAACTCTTGCTTTGTTCTGCAATCCTATGCACATTTAGCTAGCAGTAAGACCCAATGAACAGGAATTAGGACTTACGTTCTGAGTAAATGTGCTTTGGATCTAAATGTGGCTTAACCCATAAAAGAAAGTAATACATGCTTTACAGCTACACAGAGCACTGCTCAGGAACTAGCTGCAAATAATTTAAGTTATTTGAAAGCTGAAAGTATATTCTAGTTTTAGATGTTTCCTTTTTATTTAGCTATAAATATGGCCCTTCAACTACAAACAAATAATAAGTCTACTCTCAAATAATTATGTTTGGCCACAGTGTCACAATTTTACTAAATTAGCATTTTTGGCTGCAGTCCAATATACACTTACCTGGGAGTAAGTCTCATTGAACCCAATGGAGCTTACTTCTGATGTATTGAATTGTAGCCTTAAACTGCAATCCAATACACACTTACCTGGGAGTAAGGCACACTGAACTCAATGGAGTTTACTTCTGAATTTGATTGAAGCCTCAGTCTATTTCCTCCTGTTAGCACAAGCAAAGGCCTGCATTGCAATAACAATCACAGTGGCTTGTATGAGGCAATCAGGATGTATTGTAAACACACATACACACACCTTGCAAGAAAGCAAGGGAAAATCTCCTTTCTCAGTTCCTAGCTAGCACAAAGCTGCATCAGGATATAGAACTGCAGGGGGGCTCTACAGGTTGTTGGATGGGGTGCAAGGACTATGAAAAATCCCCTTGAATGACTTTTGTGCTGATCATCAGTTTCCCACTGGTGAAACAACAGCATGAAGATGGATCTGCTCCCAAGTAAAGCAATAGCTCCAAGATCAATCCCATGCTCTGTGCAGCATAGCATTGGCCCAGTTTCTTAGAACTAGTTGATACTTCAGAAGTACATATATCTGCACATGCAAACAGCTTATTCACCTGAGCACTGTAACATCAGAGGAACAGACATTCATGACATCACACTCTCTTCTGTGATGAGTCACAAATGGCTATATTCTACCTTTACTGTCAGAGGCAGTATGTCTCTGAATGCCAGTTGCTAGGATCCACAAGTGGGTAAAGTGCTCTTGTGCTCATATCCTTCTTGTGAGCTTCCAACAGGCATCTGGTTGGCCACTGTGAGAACAGGAGGCTGGACTAGATGGGCCATTAGCCTGATCCAGCAGGGCTCTTCTTATGATATTGTTACAAGAAAAATGGCTGTACAAAAGAAATTATTTGCACTTATTACAACATATGACCCCACTCTTAATCTAGAAGAAATGATTATTATAAATGGTCATAATACCTACACTTGTCTAATTTGATTTTTATTTTCTCATATATAGAGACAGATACTGATAGATACAAACATAGATACAAATAACATATTTACAATTAAGTATCATAGCAGCTAAAGAACAAACCATGCAGACCTTTCACTTAGTTTCATTTCACTGTCAACTATCTAACTTTAGTTCATTTTAAATGATCTCATATTTATATCAGCAGTAAAAAAGTTTTAAATAGCTCCAGATTACATCTCTGCTTCATGGAATTAGTAAAGAGGAACCAAGTTCTCTCAAATTATTATTTGCTCCGTCTTCCTTCTCTTAATCATACCATCTCAGTAAGCTCAGCCATCATGGAAATGTACCATGTTTTATTAAACCACTCTTACTCTGTTTGAATTACTTGAGTACGCCATTTGTCAGCTTTTAACATTTTTCCTGTCATCAGCAGGTTTCCCAACCAGAAAACTATAATATTCAGCTTTTATATCATGTTCAAGATAACCTAAAATAATTAGTAACTGACTCAATGGTATATTATATTGCACTACAATATAATGGTATATTAAATCAATTGATTAAAATATTAATGTTACACCCCCCAAACCTCTGATTTCCACACAGGCCCACCATACAATGATATAATCTGCTTTCCTTACCCCACATTACCAACATACATTACTATCATTAGGATAAATTTTTGCTACGCAAAGTAGGGGCCTCATTTATTTTCTTAATGAGAACCAAAACCCTTTATTACATAGCACAGCCTGAACCCACAGCCTGAACCAGTGGTGTAGTTGTCCAGGGTCTCAGGGGGTCTTAGACCCCTTACTTTTTTGGAAGCAGAGTCCAAATGTCTCCAGCATCCTATGAGCCAATCAGTATGAATGGGGAGTGTGTTAATCAGTAAGAAGAGTCTTCTAACATGCTTCTTTGTCCTTTCCTGCAGTTTGGAGCCAATCAGAGTGAAAGGAGGTGAGTCAGCCACTGAGAAGACTCTTCTCAGTTGCTAACACTTTCCCATTTGATGCTTATTGGCTGCTAGGGATGCCTTTTGTTTTGGGAAAAGACATTAACAAGGATCTCATTCTCAACCCAGCAGCAAAAAAAGGGGTGATGATGGCTGTGACTATCATGAAGGGACCCTGCACTTTTGAATTTGCCACTACGCTACTGGCCTGAACCCAACTATGTGGGCCCCTTTTCTATAACACATATGAGAATAAGCAAGAAGTAAGTTAACATATACTTCATGTTTCCACCCTTTGCTTTTAGATGTCCTTCATTTTCTTCTCTGTTTCATAGTCCACTTAGAATGGGATGCCTGGGGTAACAATGAGCACCCAAGAACATATATGCTAGACATGTAACTACTGAATGGGGGGGGAGTTAAATAATTTTTATTTCTTTATTTATTTACTGTGAACAAACTGCACAATTTTTGTTTGTGAGACCCCCCTCCCTTCTGATGCATCTACACATGCATATTAACTGTACTGGTAATTATATAAAACCACTCTAGATTATTCCTAAATTGCTCTCAAGATTTTGTTCCTGAGACCCTCACTTATGGTCTTCGGATCCAGTAAACTAGATCTGCGCTAGCTAGAAATGTTTAACTGTGTATGTATACACTTTTAGAATATGAAGTATCATACACATTCTTCAATTCAGATTAGAAACTCCTTTACACAACTTCCATTTCTGTGCTTGGAAAATATTAGTTTAAAAATATATCCATATGCTGCATAGAAGAACTGGATAATTCATGTTAGAAGTTTAACCACTCCTGCTGTGTTATGACTAATTCATTAAGATGTTGATCCACTGGAATGACGCAGGGTGTCAAGGCTATAGTAACATCTATCATACATTATGATTACAAGTGTTAAATATTCCTTACCCTCTAAATACAAAAGCAGAAGAGCCACAACAGAAGAAGTTATGTTTATGCAGATGCAAGAGTTGGATAGTGAAAGAGATTGCTGATGATAGGCCGATAGCGAAAGTCTAGGATGAACTGATGAAAATCAAAACTATTCAAAGCCGTTAACAAAACGGGCTCATTTAAACAGGGACAGCCTATCATTAGGCAGAGTGAGGCAATTGTCTCAGGTGGCAGATGCTCCAGGGTGGCGGTGGCGGCAGCGGAAGCAACAGCTTTCCAGCAGTTCCTCCTGTGCCCACCCTCTGCCATTCCCCTTTGTTAGAGATCCAAGCTATACATGTCACAGGCCTGCAATCCCCCCCCTAAAACATTTACTTATTCATTTATAGACTGCTTCAAAACACAGTATCTAAGTGGTTTGCACAAAACAGTAAAATATACAAAACAATAAAATCCAGTTACAAATACAAAATGCATAACTGGGTAAACATTGCATGGGGGCAAAATACAATGGGTTGTATCCAACGTAGCACTACATGAAAGTTCCGCCAGCCCAAGGTTTTCTGCCTATGCAGTGGAACATTCTCCCCCTTTCCTCCTCCTCGCACACTTCCTGTATCTGTTCCCCCCGCTCTCTGGAGCATATTTGAGGAGGGTGTGGGGCATGCAGAGGAAGGAGAGTGGGAAAGTCCCTTTGCGGAAGCAGAACTACTTCCGCTGATGGAACACATTAGCTGAATACCACCCAATCCAACCTTTGTCTGTGAAGGCCTGGGCAAAAAATATAGTTTTCAACAGACATTGAAAAATGTACAAATCTGATGCCTATTGATAAGGAGTGAGGACTGCCCAGCTAAAGGCTTGGTGGCAAGTAATTGCTAACCAGCCCACTGATGGACTTGGCATCCCCAATAGTGATTTTCCAGTGGACTGCAGCAAGCAGCCAGGGATGTAAAGGGAGAGGTGGTGTCTCAAATAACCAAGTCTTGTGCCATATACAGTTTTATGTGCTAATAGCATAACTTAAACTTGACCTGGCAGCATGTTGGCAGCCAGTGCAATAACTTTAACAAGGGTGTCAAGTGTTGGTGAGAAGTTACTCCACAAAGCAGTGAAGCAGTCTCATTTTGTACCAGTTGCAGCTTCCGGGCCAATCTTAAGGGTAGCCCCATACAGAGTGTGTTGCAATAGTTGCTTGAGGTTACCAGGGCATAAACCACTATAGCCAGGCTATCTCAGTCCAGGAAAGGCCATAGCTGATGCACCAGCCAAAGATGGATAACAGCACTTGGTCCTCTAGAAGAATAATGGATTAAGGAGCACCCCAAGCTATGTACCTAATATTTCTGAGCAGGTACAACACCCTCCAGAACTGGTAATTTATCAAAATCCCAGATTCAGGAACTATCTATCCACAGGGCTTCCATTTTGCTGGGATTCTGCTGCAGTTCCTTAGCCCTCATCCAATCCATTATTGCTTCTAGGTGCTGGTTCAGCAAATGCACAGCCACTTCTGATTCAGAATTTACAAAGAAACAGAGCTGTGGTCATCAGTATTTTGATGACACTGTGCTTCAAATCTCCTAATGGCCACCTCAAGCAGCCTTTCACAATGGTGTTGGAGGACTTCACTATCCATGCTGAGACTGCCTCAAATGGGCCAGCAGAGGACTTCATGATCTCCATGACAACCATGGGGCTGACTCAGTATACCAGTGGCCCAACATATGTGCCCAGGCATACCCTTGACCTGTCTTTGCCACAGAGCAGACTGGTAATACTTGGTTGATTGGGGGACCCGCTGTGAGTCTGTTGTAATGGACAGACCATGCCCCGGTAAGGTTTGGGTTGAATGTAGCTACTCCACGCTGCAAGCTTGGGGGACTCATTGAGATGGTCTGCCTTTGGAGACTTATTCCTGAATGCTCTGGATTTTCTAGCTGACATAGCTAGTGATCCTGTCGAGGCTCTTGTCCCACTGAGGAATGATGAGATGTGTAGAGCCATTGATACGATTGCTCCTGCGTGCCCCCGCTGTCACTGTGGAGGACGCAGGTCACCTTGGTACTCCAATGATCTGCATGCAATGAAACAGGAAGGTTGGCAGCTGGAGCACAGGTGATGTAAATCTCAGTCCAAACCTAACTGAACACAGGTAAGGTTGCCCCATTGTGCCTACCACGTGGCAGTGGTGGTGGCAAAGAAAGCTTGCTTGTTTGCCACCACTGCATCCTCCACCAGCCACCCAGCAGAGCTTTTCCAAGTGCTGAATGGGCTTTTGTCTTCTGGCTAAGAGAATGTTGCTCTGACACTCTTGGAGGCCTGCTGTAACAACTTTGCAAGGCACTATAGAGACAAAATTGCTCAGATTTGGACAGAGTTGGATGCAACAGTTAGAGCAAGTCCAATGGAAACATCCAAAGCACTGTCTGTTCGATCTGTACTGGATCAGCTTCTCTTATTGTGGCCTGAGGATGTGGATAAGCTTCTTGAACGAGTGCGGCTCACCATCTTCCCCATCTGAGAGCTACCCATAGAGGACTGACTGCGTGGGTCCAGAGAGAGATTAATGCTTCACTGGAAGACAGGGAGGTACCATCTGCCTTGAAGGAGGCGGTGATGTATCCCCTCCTTAGGAAGACCTCCCTGGATCCAGGCGTGTTACACAGCT
Organism: Rhineura floridana; assembly: GCF_030035675.1. Taxonomy (NCBI): domain Eukaryota; kingdom Metazoa; phylum Chordata; class Lepidosauria; order Squamata; family Rhineuridae; genus Rhineura; species Rhineura floridana. The sequence goes on from NC_084482.1 coordinate 42,271,151, forward strand.
ATTGCCCAATGGCAAATATCCTCTTTTTGAGCAAGGTGTTTGAAAAGGTGGTGGTAGTACAGCTCCAAGCTTGCTTGGAGGAAACTGATTACTTGGATCCATTCCAGTCTGGCTTCAGGCCTGGCCATGGCACTGAAATTACCTTGGTCGGCCTCGAATGTGACCCTGATTGTTTTCTTTGATCTCCCAGTGGCTTTTGAAACTGTTGACCATGGTATCCTTCTGGAGCATTTCAAGGAGGTGGAGGTTGAGGGCACTGTGCTTCAGTGATTCCACTCATACCTCCAGAGCTGCTTCCAAAAAGTGGTTATGGGAGGCTATTGTTCAGCACCATGGGAATTATCCAGTGATGTTCCGCAAGGTTCCATCTTGTTCCCCTTGCTATTTAACATCTATACAAAGCCAAAGGGAACTATCATTAGGAGATTTGGAGTGAGGTGCCATCAATTTGCAGATGACACCCAGCTCTACCTCGCTATTCCATTTGAATCAGGAGAGGCATCTGAGGTGCTGAACCAGTGCTTGGAGGCTGTGATGGGCTAGATGTGGGCCAATAAACTGAGGCTGAATCCTGAAAAGATAGAGGTGTTTTGTGTCCAGAGTTCTCATGTCTGGGAGGTGCGGAGATGGCATGTTCTGCATGTGGTTGCTTGTGATGTTCCTGTATTAATGTATATATGGTAAGTGCTGTTTGTATAGAAGATACATGGTAAGTGGAATGAAAGAGGAGGGGGGAGTAAATGAGCAGTAGAATGCTGGATGATTGGCTGAGTGTTTGGATGGCTGAGAGTATAAATGGAAGGATGACAGTTGAATCTGGGTGGACGTGAGTGGGTTGTTTTGGTGGAGTTTGGAGGTGGGTGTGAGTTGGTGTATGTCAGGAGAGTGTGGAGAAAGAGGGAGGAGGAGTTCGGATTAGTAATAAGTCAAATATCACAGTAATAGGTGAAACCATAAGCTTGTAGATCATTATCAAAGTTATCTTGTTATTAATGTTATTTAATAAATACTATTTTGGTTTACCAAAGGCCTGATCCTTGGCTGGGGTTTCACAGACCAGAAGGGAGGGTAAGGTAATAACCAAGGCTGAAGGGAAACAGTAACAAATGGTGGCAGCGGTGAAGAGAAGAAGATAACATTATAAGTAACCAGAGCAACCCCGAGTTATGAGTTATCTGCATTGATACAAGGGGGTTGGGAACAGCATAGGCACGCAGTCACAAATGTAACCGGATAGAGAGACTCAGGCAAGGTCTCTGGGAACATTGGTTGTAGAACGTGACTGGTGGTGCTGCCTAGCAGGGGGATCTATTGAGATCTGTGCTAGAGCGGAGAGAGAAACCATAAAAAAGGACAGTCCGGACTGGTGGAGTCCCTGGTGGTGCCTAGTGAAAGGCAGTAGCCACGAGCAGGTAGGGACCTGACAGGGAGAGCCAGGGAAGGGCGTCACAGGTGTTGGCTGTAGCGGTGGGATACGAACAACAGAGAATCCAGATTCGAATACTAGAGAATCCCTAAAAGTGGTGTTGCAAACAGAAATAACAAATAAAGATTACTTGTGAGAGTGACTGGCAAAGAGTGTGTGGAAAAGAGTGAGTGAACTCCAACACCATGGCTGTATATATAAAAATGAAAAGAGAGGAGCTGGTGGAGAAGTGCATAACATTCAATTTACCTCACGAGGGTAAAGGGGTAGATGAACTGAGGGTAGCACTAATAGCTTTTACAACTGTCCAGCAAAAACAACCTGTTAGGGAAGAGACCCCAGAAGTGTATTCAAGCAATCCCGCTTATATAGAGTACTTGAGAGAGAAGTTAAGATGGGAACGTGAGTTGGAAACTGAGAGATTGAGGAGGGAGGCTGAGGAAAAAGACAAGCAGAGGGTCTTTGAAACGGAAGAGAAGGAAAAACAGTGGGAGTTGGAAATTGAGAGAATGAGAATGGGGTTTGAGGAGAGGGAGAAGCAACGAGCATTGGATGCTGAATTACAGGTGGAAAAATTAAAGTTTGAAAGAGAGAAGTTTCATTCTGATGAAACAAGAAAGGACAGAAATGAAACTAAAATAAAGGTGACACCGAAAGATTTTGCAGTGTTTGAGCCTGGACAAGATCCACAAATTTACCTCAGCACTTTTGAAAAAGCGGCTCAAATGTGGGGGCTACCAGAGGATAAATATATGCAATATTTATCGAACTTGATCAAGGGGGAGTTGGCAGAGGTATACCAATATTTCCCCTCAGACAAGCCCGTCACATATGCCAAGTTTAAAGAGGCAGTATACAAAAGGTTCAGACTGGGACCTGACTATTTTAGAAAGTTATTCCGAAACTGTCAGATCCAAGCAGGGAGGTCTTTTGTTGAACTGGGAGCAAAGTTGAGGGATATATTTGGAAAGTGGATGAGTAGTGCCAAAGCACAGTCAGTGGAAGAGGTGAAAAGCCTCATGATACTGGATCAATTATTCCATCAGTTACCACCAGAAATAAGGCTCCTTGTCAAAAACCGTTCCCCTACATTGGTGCAGGAGGCCGCAGAGATGGCGGATCACTTTGCCTCCAATAGAACTGGCTGGGTGGGGAAAACATCAAGAGAGTTTAAACCCAGACCATATAATGGCGGCAAAAAGGATGTGGTGCCACAGCGAGTGAGTCCTCCAGTAAAATCTGAAGGGCACAGGACACCCCAGAGTGGATCTGTGTACCCTAAAATGGAGGAGAAATTATGCTATAAATGTGGTAGACCGGGGCACCTACGTTTTCAATGTGAGGTTGCCAACCCCATTAGTAATCCTGCTCAGGCAAGGGCAGTAAAAACAGAACCAAAAGATCTAACAACGAAAAAGGTTCAGTTCTGCCAGATAAACTGGACAGAAGTAAAAGACCTTGATTCAAGTCTGAGAGAGGAAGTGAGTGTACAAGGGGCAAATTATTGGGCATTGCTTGATACTGGTGCCGCTCAGACGTTACTGAGGCCAGATTTAATAAAATCTGAGGAAATATTACCTCAGGAAACGGTGACTATCCAAGGAGTAAGGGGTAAACCAGAAAGCTTACCCATGGCCGTAGTGAAAATGCAGTGGAGAGGCCGAGAGGGAAAATATAAAGTGGGTATTAATGCCCAACAACAAGAGCCAGTGATACTGGGAAGAGATGTAATGGGGGCACAAGGAAAAATATATGTGGTAACCAGATGACAACTTGGCAGTGAAACAGAAGCCATGTTAAAAGGGGCTGAAGGAAACAGGGTGGAACCTGTTTTCGAGCCTACGGTCACCATAGCAACCCCTGGAAGGCCTGCTGAAAGAGACAACTTGTATCAAATGGTCTCTGGGGAAGAGGCAGAGCAGTTCAGGGAAGAACTGAATAGGGATACAAGTTTGAAGCAAATAAAGGAGCAAGCCCTGACACAAAAGATTCCCTTTACTGACAAACTGAGGAATCAAATTGTGTGTGAGAATGGGATTTTATATAGACTGTGGATGCCTGCTGAGAGAATGAATGCGAACCAGTGAAACAAATGATGGAAGTTGTGCAAAACAATTTAAGTCAAGCTCAGCAGAAGCAAAGTTACTGGTATGACAGAACAGCCAGGGAACGTGTGTATGATGTGGGAGATATGGTTATGGCATTCATACCCAGGAAACATGATAAATTACAGGCTAACTGGGAGGGACCATATACCATAAGAGAAAGGCTTGACACAGTGACGTATGTAATCACCACAGACCAATTAAACAAAAACAAAGTGGTTCATGTAAATATGTTGAAGCCTTACCATACCAGGGATGCACAGGTGTTGCAAGTTACCTTATTCCCTGAGGGAAGTGAGCCTGAACTTCCAGATTTGGTACAGGAAAGCAAAGACAAAGGAGGGGTAGATCAAGTGGAATGGTCGGAGGAGGTGAAAGAAGAAGTAAAGGAAGAGATTCTGAGAGTTTTGAAAAACTATGGAGATCTCTTTAGTAATAAACCTGGCCGAACCAGTATAGCCAGACATTCCATTGATACTGGAAATCATGCCCCAATCAGATCTGTTCCATACCGTGTGAATGGGAAAGTTTTGAGTGAAATTAAAAAGGTCGAAGATATGCTGGAACTAGGAGTGATCAGGGAATCCATCAGTCCCTGGGCCTCAAGTATTGTCCTGGTTCCGAAAAAAGATGGAACTACAAGATTTTGTATTGATTATTGGTTAATCAATAAAATTACGGTCCCAGATGCGTATCCTATGCCTAGGGTGGACGCAATGTTAGAGTTATTGGGGGCAGCAACCATTATCTCTACGATAGACCTCTGTAAAGGATTTTGGCAGATGGAACTAGACGAACAATCCAGAGCCAAAACTGCCTTCAGTACACCAGATGGGTTATATGAGTTTGTGACTTTACCCATGGGACTAAGGAACTCACCAAGTTCATTTCAGAGGCTAATTAATACTGTGTTGCGAGGCATGTCAGATTTTGCAGTGGCCTATATCGATGATGTGGCCATTTTTAGCAAGTCGGTGCCTGAGCATGTCCAACACCTGACAACAGTATTAGAGGCATTAAGAAAAGCAGGCCTCACAATAAAAGCTAAGAAATGCCAGTTTGGGCTGAAGGAAGTAATCTATTTAGGACATAAGGTGGGGAGTGGGAAAATCACCCCCTTATGGAGCAAGGTAGAGGCAATACAATCGTGGCCTATCCCCTTAACTAAAAAACAAGTTAGGGCATTTCTAGGTGTGGCTGGTTTTTATAGAAAGTTTGTGAAAGATTTTGGGGAAATAGCAAACCCCTTGCATGAGTTGACAAAGAAAAAGTGTTCTGATCATGTGGTATGGGCGGATGAATGTCAGAAGGCTTTTGATCTGCTGAAGCAAGCCTTGTGCCAAGGACCTATATTAATAGCACCAGACTATGAGCAACCATTCATCGTGGCTACGGATGCGTCGGACCTCACGCTGGGAGTCGTCTTGCTGCAGGAGAGAGAAGGCACCAGACATCCAGTGGCGTATCTGAGTCGCAAGCTGACGTCGAGGGAGAAAAACTATTCATCGGTCCAAAAGGAGTGCCTAGCGGTCGTGTGGGGACTGAACAAGTTGCGCCCATACGTGTGGGGACGAAGATTTACAGTGACGACTGACCATCGGGCCTTGTTATGGTTACAGACTATGAAAAACCATAACACTATGCTGCAGAGGTGGTCCTGGGCCCTACAAGACTATCAAGTGGACTTCCAGTTCATAAAAGGCAAGGACAATGTATTGGCCGATGGACTGTCAAGGCAGGTGGCTGGGACTGCAGTGACGTGACGCAGACGTAGGAACAAAAAAGACATTTTCCCCATAAATACTTGGTTTTATTGTTAATGCGGCGTATGAATCCTAGAGCAGGAATAATACTCTGCTGTTATTTTTAAGGGGGGGGGGAATGTGATGTTCCTGTATTAATGTATATATGGTAAGTGCTGTTTGTATAGAAGATACATGGCAAGTGGAATGAAAGAGGAGGGGGGAGTAAATGAGCAGTAGAATGCTGGATGATTGGCTGAGTGTTTGGATGGCTGAGAGTATAAATGGAAGGATGACAGTTAATCTGGGTGGACGTGAGTGGGTTGTTTTGGTGGAGTTTGGAGGTGGGTGTGAGTTGGTGTATGTCAGGAGAGTGTGGAGAAAGAGGGAGGTGGAGTTCGGATTAGTAATAAGTCAAATATCACAGTAATAGGTGAAACCATAAGCTTGTAGATCATTATCAAAGTTATCTTGTTATTAATGTTATTTAATAAATACTATTTTGGTTTACCAAAGGCCTGATCCTTGGCTGGGGTTTCACAGACCAGAAGGGAGGGTAAGGTAATAACCAAGGCTGAAGGGAAACAGTAACAAATGGTGGCAACGGTGAAGAGGAGAAGATAACATTATAAGTATCCAGAGCAACCCCGAGTTATGAGTTATCTGCATTGATACAAGGGGGTTGGGAACAGCATAGGCACGCAGTCACGAATGTAACCGGATGGAGAGACTCAGGCAAGGTCTCTGGGAACATTGGTTGTAGAACGTGACTGGTGGTGCTGCCTAGCAGGGGGATCTATTGAGATCTGTGCTAGAGCGGAGAGAGAAACCATAAAAAAGGACAGTCCGGACTGGTGGAGTCCCTGGTGGTGCCTAGTGAAAGGCAGTAGCCACGAGCAGGTAGGAACCTGACAGGGAGAGCCAGGGAAGGGCGTCACATTGCTCTCCCCTGGAAGGAGCAGATCCGCAGCTTGTGGATACTCCTGGATCCAACAGGAGGCTCATGTGGCCTCAGTGTCTAGGACTGCCTTTTTCCATAATGCATATAATCTGCCAGTACAAGAATCATATATTTAACAATCTCATACAATACAACAATCAAACAACATGAAAACACAAACACAACATGTACATAAAACATAACAACGAAGTATAAATGCAGTAGTCAATTATTAGCAGTTATTATTATTAGCAGCGGTAACGCAGCCGAAGCTCTGCTCGCGGCCGGAGTTTGATTCCAACAGAAGGAGGAAGTCGAATTTCCAGTAAAAGGGGTCGAGGTCCACTCAGCCTTCCATCCATCCGTGGTCAGTAAAATGAGTACCCGGCATATGCTGGGGGGTAAAGAAAGGCCGGGGAAGGAACTGGCAATCCCACCCCATATATACGGTCTGCCTAGTAAACGTTGCTAGACATCACCCTAAGAGTCGGAAACGACTCGCACTACAAGTGAGGGGACACTTTTACCTTTACCTTTTTTAAAGACTTCCTGGAAAATAAAAGACCTTACCAACTATTAGAATGACAGAAGGAAAGAGGGCTTACAGGCATCTTTTGTAAGGGACTTCCAGGGCTGCTACTGATGGAAGTTAACCTGATTTTTGGATGGGGGGCAAATGTGGGGATATAGGAGGGCTCATACAACATAAAACAGTGTTTATTCAGGAACATAATCCAAAACATCTGGGCATGCAACATATTTTTTCCACTACAGAATTTATATCTGTCTTGAAGAGCAATTGTGAGATTAGGAATTTTTGTTTTGGCTATTTCTATGCAAGAACTGCAAGCATACCCATATTCTTGAAGTCTAACAGCACAATCACATGCACAACTACTCAGAAATGAGTTCACTGGGGCTTACTCCAACAAGCAGGTGCACACAGCAGTCCTATAGCAAAATCCTAAGCATATTTACACAGAAGTAAGTCCTTCTATCAAATACGTTTAAGGATTGCATCCTTTGGATACTTATCTGAGTAAGCACTATGTGCAAAGAATTGGGCTGTCATCACCCCAAACTTTCCAAAGCAAGGGTAAAATGTTTACAGGAAAGAACAATGTTCTACATGACATGGAAAATAAATGTTCACGCTGTCTTGTCCAGAATTTAAATAATTCTCAGTGACATAATAATTAATACATAACCTATTATGTCATATTTATACTGAGTGAACTGAAATAATCACATTCTTGCTCCCAGTTTATTCTTTTATACAGAGAAGCAGGCACTAACAGTTTGATAGAGAATCATTAATTATATGTTAAGAGATTGTGAGCATAGAGTTTAATATGTTTGGATTGCACGTATCATTTTAAACCAGAGTTGTAAAAATACTTCATACAACAGTTTTTTAAAACCAGTTTTAAAAAAAAATATTTGATATATCTATCAAATATTTTAAAAGTCACTGATTTTTATCCATCCTGGCATAGACAGTGAAGAATGAAGCATACTTACAGCCTAATTCTATACAGAATTTAATAGGCTTAAGCTTATCTCTGCTAAAATCAAACCGTTAACCTCCCAATGACTTTATTGGGCAAGTTATACAGGTTTATGGTATGATGGACAACAGGGTATCAAAGCACATCTAGAAATAGTATTCACTAATAGGTAAAAAAAACCTTGCAGTTGAAGAATATACATATAGCCAACAGATGGCTCTATCAAACTTTAAAAAGCAGGGAAATTGGGCAGCTATAGTGAATGCACCAGGGGAGCAGGAGACCTGAACTCCTCTCTGAGATATTGGACTACCCTACAAATTTGTCAAAATGCAAACACAATTTGGGTTGGTCTTTCACAGTCCAATCCACTTCCTGTGTAGCTTGGAAGAATTTGGTAACATGTGCTTCTGAACATATGGTGAGTGGTGGCAACACCTGCAATCAGCCCAAATAACAGAAACAAGACATGTGCTGTGTTGATCTTGTTTTAGCAGGGAGGAAGCAACGATATTAAGATAGTTGATACAGTTCAGATAGTCACTTTAAATATGTTTAATTTACTTTGCAATTTTAGTGAACTTTCCTTATGGTAAATCATTTTCTTTTGCTTCTGTTGCTGTGAATATGTGACACCACTCTAGACTTAAATCACATGTGCATTTCCACGGCTTTGTTCAGAGATCTCCACCCCCTATTCCACTTTATGTGCACCACCAGCTTTAAATGCTCTAAATGTCACCACACCCTAATCCAGCTAGTGCAGAGTGGCACTTTACATAAATCAATACACTTAGCTTATCTCTGTTTCCCCATACATGAGTGTCATAAACATAACCGTGGTGGCTAGTGGGTCTGGTAGCATATAACCCTCCTGTCTGCATTACCTATCTGCCTGTTGTGCCTGTTATCATTTCCTTTACTACCCTCTGCAATCTACAGAGAAATGCAGGAAGGCTGGAATGTCATAGCAAATTCATTTTCTTGCACAAGGTTATTATCCTTAATTTCTGCAAAGCCATAAAATGGTGATTACTCTAAATGGCTTGGGTCCAGGATACCTGAGGGATCACCTCCTCCCATATTGTCCAAACCACTCCCCTAAGATCAGGAGAGGCCCTTCTCTGTTTCCCACCTAGCATGGAGACATGGTCGATGCTGACAAGATAGGGCCTTTTCAGTAGCTGCATTGTGAATTACCTTGCCCTGTGAAGCACAGAACTCCAGTAGACATTGCCTACTAAGGTCATTTTTTCCTGTGATCACTGCCGTTGTTGCTTTTAAATTGATTTTTAATAGTTTGTATTTCATTTGATATATATTTCATATATTTTAATTGTTGTATTTAAATATATTTATTGTGTTTTTAATTTGTTGTAAGCTGCCCTGAGTGGGGCATGACCACCAGAAAAGCAGGACAGAAATGTTTATGTAAATAAATAAAAATAAGTAAGCTGATCAAGCACTTTATACAGGAGCTTTTAAAACCGCATTTTTGTCTTTCACGCTGCTTCTGGTACACTTTCCATTGTAGAATTTACCAGAGCTTGGAAGTTACTTTTTTGAACTACAACTCCCATCAGCCCTACGCAACATGGCCACTGGATTAGGCTGATGGGAGCTGTAGTTCAAAAAAGTAACTTTTCCAAGCTCTGGAATTTACATAGAAGCAGACGTTCAACACAGTATTTCTATAATATTGTCACCTGCACCATAGTAAACAGCGTCCCCAATTTCAGCCACTTAGAATTGAGAGTTTTCTTTTTGTACACAAAAAACACCTGGGGCAAAAAATATCTCAGTACAGTCTAATGATATTTTTGTCCCACCGGTATCAACATATGGGGGTAAAAAACGTGTCCCATACGTTTTTTCAAACAACAAAGCAGACTTTAGTGTCCAGCTTCTGACACAACTTTTTTAAAAAAATTACTGGCAGATGCATTGGCATTTGGCTTGAAGAGGTAAAATGTCCCCCCCCCCATAAATCAATATAAGTTTTACTCTCCCTGTTCAAGTGGTCAAAGTCTTCCATATTACCACCTACTGTACTACCAGCCTCAACGCCCACAATATCAGGCATCTCGAGGCTTTCTGTCGCTCCCCCCACCTCCCGTGTTTTCCTTCCCGCCCAGTTTTCTGCCTCCGCCGTTCTCCCCGAAGGAAGGACCCCACTACTAGCGAGACCAGAGATTGGAAAAAACCGCCGGAGGCGCTTTAGGCGTCCTATACAGTGCCTGCTGCTATTTTTGAGAGGAGAAGGGTCCTAGCTTGGTAGCTGCCCTTGTTGTGTGCCTAAGTGATTCTTTCCATTGTTTTCCGGTTCCGGTGAGTTAGTGTGTGTCTGATAGACAGAGAGTCCGCGTTTGGCTCCGTGTGGGAGACTCCCGGGTGGACGTGACCCACCATGGCGGACGGTGATACGGAGCGGGCCGATGGCCGTATTGTGAAAATGGAAGTGGATTACAGCGCCACGGTGGACCAGCGCTTGCCCGAGTGCGAGCAGATGGCCCGGGTAAGACACTGGGCCCCGCTGAGGGGCTGAGTCATGGCGCGGCCCAACCTAGGCCGCGTCGCTCAGAACGTGTAGCAGCTGTTAAGCCCAGGCTGGCCTAAGGCGTAGGCAACCTGGGGGGTGGTACTTAAAGGTGTATCGGTGACGCTGCCTTGGCCCAGGATGACCCAATTACTAGGGAGGGCCGTATCGTCGCGGGCCCAGTTCTTCCCCTTCTTAGGTGGCTGGGACCGGGGGAGCGGTTGGGAGGCTCTTTTTCCTAAAGCGTTGCCGAGTATGCGTATGCGATGAAGCGGGGCCGCAGAAAGCGATCCTCTAGTAGAGCGATCTGCGATTGAAAATCGGGATGAAACTTTTCGGGCTTTGTTACCTTCTGGAGAAGGGTTGCTTCCAGATCTGAAGCTAAGGGGCCTTACTCGTCACGCTAGATAGCAGCATAAATGCTTTGTCCTTTCTTAAATTTTTGGCATCATCTGAACGGCCCCTTGTACCAAAAATGTTGGACTGGGTAAAGTGACTGGCGAAAACTATGAGTAGGGTTACTCCTCAGATAATAATCAGACTAAGGTTACAATCTGGTGTGAAAGTAAGCCCTATTGAACTCAACGAAACATCTAAGCTTAAATTCTGCTTGGACTGCAGAAGTAATTAGATCTGCTTTTGGGCTGCAGTGTTGTTTTTAAACTTGAGTGTATATCTGAAAATATGCACTATTGTTGCAGATATTTGCTGCATTTTGTAAATCTGTGCTGGTGTACTGTGAATTGCTTTATCTTGCCTTAAACCATGATCAAAACTGCACCAAGCAGTATATAGGATCAATATTAAGCCACAAACCAAGTACAGTATACTTTAAGCATACTACCCAGTTGTGCCTATTTCTGAACGTTGCTCTTTTTAACCATCTGTCAAACAGACTTATTCCTTGATTATCAGTATTTCTGAAGGTTCAGAGCTCCACAGTGTACTGCACTGTTTAGAATGGTTCCTTAATTTCGTTGCACGTCTGCATTGACAACACATACCGATGAAGAAGCAAATGCATTTCTCATTTATGTAGGAGAGTTATGTTTTCCCCCCTGTTCATTTTCTAATTAATAACAGTTGGATTATTATGGCAGTAGCTTAGGGAACAACTCACCAGGTTTACTTTATATAGTAGCAATAGCTAATTCAGAATTCCTAATGATATATCTATAGTTTAGTCCCCAGTGTATTGCTGCAGTACACAACTCTGCTGGGATGAGTTGCTTCCGCCTTCCTAGTAGTTGGAACTGGCAGACAAGTTTAAAAACTGGTTCCTACTACTGTTTTTCTTGGCTGGGATACAAAAAATCTGCTGTCTCCTCCCAAGTAGCAATTGCACTGGTTCTTGTTTTTACATCTCTCTGGAAGAGACAGTTGCTGTGATAAGATTCTGGCTGCTGGTCCTCGTGAGGTGGGTGAAAGATAGAATGTCCTTCCATTATCAGTCCAAGTTAGGATGAGGGATCTGATTGTTGCTCTGCCATGTTGCATAGGTACCCCAAAGGCTTCAATTGAGCAATTGTAGAGCTTAATTATCACCACCTGCTAAACACAGGGAAAAGGACAGGAGTGACAGGACTCTCTCATAGCAATCTCTTCCCCTTTTGCCATGAGAACAGATAAGCCTGGATAAGAGCATCCTGCTGGATCAGGCCAAAGGCCCCTCTAGTCCAGCATTCTGTTCTCTCAGTGGCTAACCAGATCTATGTCGGTAGCCCGCAGGCAGGACTTGAGGACAATAGCACCATGCCACCTACAATTCCCAGCTACTGGCACTTGGAGACATGCCCCCTTTGACAGTGGAGGCAGAATCTACCCATCATGGCTAATAGGCAATGGCAGCCTTGTCTTCCGTGATTTGTCTAATCCTTTTTTTAAAGCCATCCAAGTTGGAATCCATCACTGCATATTGTGGGAGCGAATTCCATAGTTTTAACTATGCACTGTGTGAAGAAGTGCTCTCCCTTTGTCTGTCCTGAGTCTTCAAGCATTCAGCTTCATTGAGTGGTTCCAGCTTCTAATGTTATGAGTTAGTATTATGATAAGTTTGTTGTAAGAATATATGGGATGCTTTTTATTACAAATCTAGACAGTCAGAAATGGTAGCATAGAGACCATTAACTTCTGAGTAAAATCCTCTTTATTTCTTCCAATGGATCATCTGCTAAGTTTACTGTAGAAAGTATTATTATTATTATTATTATTATTATTTAAGCCGCTTAATATATATAAACCACTAAATACTGCTTAATATATATAAAAATCTCTAAGCGGTGTACAGAAGATAACACAGCAAATATTATAAAAATATACAATAAAACCACAATACAAATGCATACATAATACAAATTAACCAATAAATATTAAAACAATTGCCTTGCACTTCTCCATTCAACATCTCTCAACCTCCTGGCTGTCACCCATGGACCCCACCCATCCACCCTGGCTCTCACCCAGGGTCCAACACACACAAATCGCCCTCAGAATCTCACAAGCTTCCCAGGGGATCCCAAAAATGGTGAACAGAAGGATGCAGGGGTAGCTGGAAGCCTGGGCCGCCCCTGCGCTGGAAGGCGCCATCAACAAGGATGCCATTCTTGCTGAGGCAGCAAAGGTAGAAGTGCGGGGCACGGAAGGCGAGCTTCAGGTGGTGGCGCGACATGAAGCTGGAGTGGCCCATGTTGAAGTCCACCGAGTCCTGCGACATCCCCACATCTGTCCTGCACTCCTTCATCTGGGTGGCTCCTACTCAGGCTGCTTCTTCCCTCAACAACTTAGCACATGTTTTTCCCTTTTTAGGTTACACTTGCATGTTCTGTTCAGTAAAATGCTTTCCCAGAGTGCTTTAAATTACCAGGAAAGTTCCATCAGGGCCCAAAGTGCTCAGGTATACCCAAGAAAACCGATTTGAATATGATCATGTTAAAACTTGAATTTGAGCTGACAGTTTTTAGTACAGTTTTGACCATGGTTGATGGCAACTTTTATTGCAAGAAAATTCAACATTTATAGGCACTGCTGTTAAAAAAAACTTCAGGCAGTCTGTTGCAACTTGACAGACATGAGGTGCTGTATTTTGATGTTTCTTAAATGGAGACATGGGCCTCACACCTAGAGGCACAATTTGTCATTTTCTCCTGCTCGCTGTTTACAACATGAGATATTATTGCAAGATAATATGTTTAGTCAAAGTTTTCATAGAGCTGTTCAGCCTCTAGATTTAGGAATGAAATGAAGCTACTCCATTATCCAATCATTTGTTTATATCTTTAAAAAAAATTCTACCCAACTTTCAACAACAAGGTCTTCTAAGACAGTAAACAAGCCAAATGTCAGGCAGATTGGCAATGTCTTCACTGCTCTTCTGAAGGTCAAAAGAGAGGGAACCCACTTGCATCTGGCAAAAAGGGTTGCAGAGCATCAGTTGTGTCCATAATTTTCCCTTGGTATAATACCATACAAATAATTCATGAGAGAGCTTTTGATAACACTTACCAAGCTAAATGATTTCTAAAGGCTTCAGTAGTCTCTTACTACTTCTGTAAGTCTAGGCCTTTAGAAGAAAGAAACACACTTAAATCTTGCTACAGTCAGTCATGACTAAAAGTGCAATCCTAACCATATCTACTCAGAAGTGTTGTTGCATTCAATGGTGCTTACTCTCCAGTAAGTGGGGTAGATTACAGCATAAATCCATGGGTGATGCCACCCCAATTTCAGTGATTACGGGCAGAGGGAAATATAGCCATGGGGATGTGAATTACCATAGAAAATGAGGGCAACGCTATCTGCGCCTTGTTCCTTGCTACCACTCCTCGTATGAATGGGTTCCTCGTTCATCTGCTGTGCCCACTGGCCTGTGTGTGTTGTTGTTTAATGCCAGATCGGTACACAGTAAGACCACTCTCATCTATGATTTGATTGTGGATGAAGGTGCCGATTTGGTGTGCATTACCGAGACCTGGGTGGGTGAGCCTGGAGGAGTTGATCTGACCCACCTTTGTCCACCTGGATACTCATTGCAACACTAGCACAGGCTGCAGGGATGGGGAGGGTGAGGAGTTGCTTTGTTCTACAGAACTTCTGTCTTGGTTCGGGATTTGAGATCTTCAGGTGAGGCCCTTCTTGTGTTCCCCACACCTTCGCAAGCACATATGACGCGGACACGAGATAGGGCCTTTTCGGTGGCCGCCCCTAGGCTGTGGAACTCCCTTCCGAGTGAGGTGCGATCAGCTCCCTCCTTGCCGTCTTTCTGGCGACAAGTAAAGACTGTTTTATTTCAACGGGCATTTGGGATAGAGAACGACCAGGATTAAGCATCATAGGTCTGGTGACTACATTATATGATTTTATTATTTTAAATTGTCCGCTGTTTTTAACCTATATTTTATGGTTTTAATTTTTCTCATAGTTTAATTCTTTTTTAATTGTATACTTCTGTATGTTTTAATTGGTGTTGTTTTTAGTTGTAAGCCGCTCTGAGTCCTATTGGAAAACGGGCGGGGTAGAAATAAAGTTTATTATTATTATATTGGTCACCAGGAAGCCACTCTGTCTTGGAGCTGGCTGTGAGGGCCTGCACCTGGTGTTGGGCTGAGGAGACCGTAAACTAGGGTTGCTGCTGGTGTATCATCCACCCTGCTGCCCGGCAGCTTCTCTGAACAAGCTGGCGGAGGCTGTCTCGGCTGTGGTGTTGGAGGAGCCCAGAACGATAGTGCTGGGTGATTTCAATGTCCATGCTGAGGCTGCCTCTAGTATTCCGGCTCGTGACTTCATGTCCTCCATGACGACCATGGGGCTGTCTCAAGTTCTCACTGGCCCAACACATAGGTCAGGGCACACCCTCAACTTGGTTTTTGCTCCAGATGGAGGAAGGGGTGGTCTGGAGATGGGGGGGGTGAATGTCACCCCATTGTCATGGTCAGATCACTTCCTGATGAAGTTTAGAGTTACGGCTGCGATCCTTCCCTGCAGGGGTGGTGGACCGATTAAGATGGTCTGCCCCTGAGCCTAATGAAATCCAGTGGATTCCTGAATGCCCTGGGGTAGTTCCCAGTAGATAGAGCAGGTGACCCTGTTGAAGCCCTTGTCACGCTGTGGAACAGCGAAGTGCATTGGACTCTTGACATGGTTGCCCCCGAGCGCCCTCTCCGGCATTGTGGAGCCCGGCTTGCACCTTGGTACACAAGTGAGCTAAGGACAATGAAACAGGCTGGACAGCAGCTGGAGCTCAAGTGGCAAAAGATGTGCTGTGAGGCTGATTGGGCATGAGTAAAACATCATAACCGTGCCTACTGTGTGGCAGTGAGGGCAGCAAAGAAGGCCTACTTGTCTGCCTCCATTGCATCCTCAAGTAACTGTCCAGTGGAGCTTTTCCGTATTGTCAGGGGTCTGTTGACATCAACTGCAGGAAATGAAGTTTTAGACCCTTCGGAGGCCCACTGTGAATTGTTTGCAAGGCATTTTGAGGGTAAAGTTGCTTGCCTCCGTAGCAGTCTTGATGCCCCCTCCACATCTACTGTAGTCCCCAATGAGGTGTCCAGTGCAACGTCTGCTGCAACCTCTTGGGAACGGTTTCAGTTGATGCGGCCTGATGACGTAGACTAGGTGCTTGTGATGATGCGGCCAGCAACGTGTCCTCTTGATCCTTGCCCTTCTTGGCTTATTAAAGCTTGCCAAAGGGGTCTGACCGAATGGATCCAGGGTGTGGTCAACACATCATTGTGGGAGGGAGTGGTTTCAGCCGCCTTGAAAGAGATGGTGATCCGACCACTCCTGAAAAAGCCCAGCCTGGATCCATTGGTTTGTGACAACTACCGACCGGTTGCAAATACTCCCTTTTTAGGGAAGGTGATTGAGAGGGTTGTGGCCCAGCAATTGCAAGTACTCTTGGATGAAACAGATTATCTTGACCCATCGCAGTCTGGGTTCAGGTCTGGTTATGGCACTGAATCAGCCTTGGTTGCCCTGATGGATACCCTTTATCGGGAGAAGGACAGGGGGAGTGCGCCCCTGTTATTCTTACTTGATCTCTCAGCGGCTTTTGATACCATTGACCATGGTACCCTTCTGGCCCGACTTGGTGAGCTGGGTATTGGAGGCACTGTTTTACAGTGGTTCCGATTCTATCTCCAAGGTCGCTCTCAGAGAATACCATTGGGTGGCTGTCTTTCAGTCCCCTGGCAGTTGTGCTGTGGCGTGCTGAATGGTACCATCTTGTCCCCCATGCTGTTTAACATCTATACGAAGCCCTTGAGAGCAGTCATCAGGAGTTTTGGGGCGAGGTGTCAGCAGTATGCTGATGATACCCAGCTCTATTTCTCCGTAACATCTGAATCAGGAGAGGCCGTGCAAGCCCTGGACCGCTGCCTGGACTCGGTGGTGGGCTGGATGAGGGCCAATAAACTGAATCTGAATCCTAGCAAGACAGAGGCGCTGTGGGTTGGTGGTTCCTGAGTTCGGATAATTGGTCAGTTGCCTGCTTTGGATGGGGTCATAATCCGTCTGAAAGAGCAGGTCCATAGTCTGGGAGTGCTCTTGGATCCATCTTTGTTGCTAGAAGCCCAGGTGACCTCTGTGGCTAGGATTGCCTTTTACCAGCTTCGGCTAGTAAGACAGCTGTAGCTGTTTCTGGACCAGGATAGCCTGACCACTGTTGTGCACGCACTGGTAACCTCCAGGCTGGATTATTGTAATGCGCTCTATGTGGGACTGCCCTTGAGGTTGGTCAGGAAGCTGCAGCTGGTGCAAAATGTGGCGACAAGACTGCTCACTGGGACAGGGTATCGCCAGCATGTCACCTGCTGGTGAAATAATTGCACACGCTGCCCATTTGCTGCCGGACCAAGTTCAAGGTTTTCGTTTTGGTGTACAAAGCCCTATGCAGCTTGGGATCAGGATACCTGAAAGGCTGTCTTACCCCTTATATACCCAGTTGATCACTGCACTCTGCAGGTGAGGGCCTCCTGCACATACCATCTTATCAGGAGGTTCATTCTGCACAATATAGGAAACGGATCTTTAGTGTGGCGGCACCTGTTGTTCAGTAAAGCAAGCTATGAGTCTCTAGAATTTCCTACTTGTATGATCTCTATATGCACACACCGACAGCACCTACCCTGTGGAATTCCCTCCGCTTAAATATTAGACAGGTGCCATCTCTGCTATCTTTTCGGCGCCTTTTGAAGACTTTCCTCTTTCAACAAGCCTTTTAAGTTGAGAGCTATCCTAGTCTGCGTCTGTGTTAGAATTGCTTTTTAATATGTTTTTTAATGCTTAATATATTTTTAATGCTTTTTTAAAAGATGTTTTTAAAGCTTTTTAAAAAATGTTTTTAACCTTGTTTTGTTTTAATGTATTTTAAGGTCTGTTTTTATGATGTTTTAAAGTGTTTTTAGCATTTCTGTTTGCCGCCCAAGGCTCCTGCTGGGAGCAAGGGTTGGATATAAATCAAATAATAAATAAATAAATAAATAATAAATCCAGCTGAAATCAATAAAACAATAAAACAAGGTTTTGCAATTTATTTAAATCCTGTTTTTAATTTACATGGGAAACTTGTCACATATGATATAGTTCCATTGAATCTTGCCAGGAAGATAAGGGTGGACTTTAAAAAAGATCATTTTATAGTAACTTTAGTAGGTAAAACAATTAATGGTGAAAACCTTTTTATATTCCCAGGCATTTTAATGTGTACTATTAATATTTATTGATGTATTTTGCTGCTGCTTTGATTATTTTTGTTTACGTCTGTTTGGTTTGATTCCATTGTATTATTGTATTTATATATTTTCGGATTGTTTTATTGTTATGTACACCGCCCAGAGAGCCCTTGGGCTTAGGGCGGTATATAAATTAAATTAAATAAATAAATAAATAAATGATTGACTGTAGCTGGATTGGGTCCTGTTACCTTCAATTCAAAATGTAGTTTTCTAACCCGTGCAGCAGATATAACCTATTTTAACTTGCCTTTGTTAAATGTCATGTAGTACATTTTGAGAACTATGTCTTGTATTTTAGGATGGAAGGCTTCAAGAAGCAATTGAGACTTTGCTTTCCTTGGAAAAACAGACTCGAACTGTAAGTACAGCACACTAACACTTCTTTTTTTAAAAAAGGAGTTTTAAACTGTTACCTTCTATTCCTAAGATGTTTTACATGGTCATTTAACATTAATTAGTCACTCCATAATTTGCTTTAAGCATCCCCTTGTACTTGGTAGGTAGCAGCTTTATTACAGATGTTAAAATGTTGATTCTTTTCCCAAATTTTCAATTCATACTTATGAACAGTGGGGAGTCTCATTCATTCCAATAACCATGATCACAGAAACAGAGGGTGCAAAAGAGTTCTACATTAACACAAGAATACAGGACCAGGGGTTGTATCTAGTGCTAATGCCAGCAGGATTCCACTAGCGCAACAGGAATTCTGTTTCCTCTCTTTCCCCCACACACACCCAAAATTTGCTCCAGAGGGTCCACCAATCCTCTGCAGTTGATTCTGAGGGTGCATGGGTGGCTGGAGAGGACAGTAGAGGAAGTTCCATTGCGTGCATGAAAATCCCTTGTGCCAGTGGAGCTGCAGCATTGGATATGGAGGCTTGTGCAAATGGTGCAAGTGGCTCTCTTGTAGAGGTCAAAACTTCCTATCTGCAAAAAAGAATAAGTGGGTGGGAACAGGAAAAGGAAGGGAAGGGATATCCCTTGTTCTGTAGCATGCTGGCACTATTTCTCTGGGGTAAATTTACTTGATGTGAGTAGTAGAACAATAAACTGATCTTTAACTTTGGCTTGTTGTAACCCAGAATGCCCTCCTACTGTGGGCCTCCCTTTGTGTTATGGGTTTGGAGACAAATTGCTGTTTGTATATAGTGACTTTTTTGTCAGGGGTGCTCTGTTGGAAGTGCTAGAAAGTTTTCTTCATACTAACCTGTAGAAACAATATTAGTATCTCTGTGCTTAGGTCTATAGTTAACTAAATTTTGTCTTTTAGGCTTCTGATATGGTATCCACATCTCGTATTTTGGTTGCTGTAGTGAAAATGTGTTATGATGCTAAAGACTGGGATGCTCTTAATGAAAATATTATTATTCTGTCGAAGAGGAGAAGTCAATTAAAACAGGTAAGTTTTCACTAAGCAGTAAGAAGTGTTGAGTGCACAAAACCTTGTGTCCACATATTTTTTCTAGGCTTTGGTAATCAGTCATTGTTTCTTGTAGCCACCAACAGGATGCACTTAGTCTTCCTGCAAAATAAATGTGCCCTCCTTATACCTGCTACCTAATGAGAAGGATTACAGGGGGAAAGCGGTGGGTGAAAGGTGTGTGTGTGTGTTTGCAGCAGTCACTCTGCTCTATGACGCTGGTGCTGCTTACCAGAAGATGCGGTCTGTTGTCACTTTGAAAAAAAACTCTTGTATCTCCATGTTGCTTTTTAACAAATTGCTATTCCGGTGACAAGAATGCTGGAGGTTTCCCCTGATGGTCATGAGAATTAAACTTTGGTTGTCACAAACATCCTGCCAACTACATTTGTGATCATATCCAAAACCGTGACCAGAAGAGATGTCCTACTGTGTATTTTATTCCCACTTGAATGAACATCTAAACATACTTCTGTGTTGATTTGGGTTCTTAAATCACGATATATATTTTTAAAGCAGGCTTGAAAACACAACACATTGTTACCTACATTATTATTGCCAACCAGTGCAGTTCCTTTAGGAGCAGTATAACATGTGATAAGGCACTCCACCAAAGAACCTTGCTGCGCATTCTGCACCAGCTGCACCTTCCAGACAACTTCAAGGGATCCCCAGAGAGTGCACAATATAGTCACCAATCTGGAGTTTACCAATGTGTGGGTAACACTGGCTAGGGTTAGGGTTAGGGTTAGGCTAGGCTATCCCAGTCCAGGAACAGACACAGGTGATGCACCAACAGAACCTGCTATAAAATACTCTTAGCCACTTGCACTTCTGCTTGCGAAGATGCAGGAAGAAGGACTCCAAAACTGCATACGTATTCCTTTATTTATTAAACGTGTATCCCACCCTACCTCCCAAAGGAGCCCAAGATGGCAAACATCATAATGTTAAAACAGTACAATTTACAATAAAATAAAAACATCTCTAAAAAAAATTAGAGCATCCAAAACCATTTAGAAGCGATCACATATCCTCAGTTACTAGTGTCAAGGTTGCCATTGTCAGTATCTCTCAGCCATCAAACACTGGGTAAACAGGAACATTTTAAAATTTCTCCTGAAAATCAATGAGGGAGACAGGCACACCTCACTAGGAAGGGCATTCGACAAACTGTGTGTGTGTGTGTGTGAGAGAGAAAGAGAGAGAGACGAACAGTAGCCAGAGTCACTCCTTTAGGTACTTGAGTCCAAAGCTGTTGAGGACTTTTAACTCTAGTACTAGTATCTTGAATTGGCCTTGGTGGCAGCCACTGCAGGGCTTTCAGGACCAGTGATGCATTCTTTTATTTATTTATTATTTGATTTCTGTCCCGCCCTTCCTCCCAGCAGGACTTCATTGGGCTGCTTACCAGCCTAACAGCCACATTCTATGCTTGCTGCAGCCTCTGCACCATTTTCAAGGGTAGCCCCACATAGAGTGCATTTAGTCATTCAAGTGGGAAATCACTAGAACATGGAAAACTGAAGCCAGGCTATCTTGGTCCAGGAATGGTCATAGTTTGCAAACTAGCCTAAGCTACACATAAGCATCCTAGCCACAGAGGCCACTCGAGATTCCAGTGACAAGTTGGAATCCAGAAGTACTCTCAGACTACGAACCTTCAGGAGGGCTGCATCCTCTCCCTGGACATGACAACCACTTGCCTACAGCACCTCTGTCTTATCGGGCACAATAGGGCATGTTAGCCTACTCCCAGACCCAGGATTCAATTTCAGTTTATTAGCCCTTGTCCAGCTGCACTGAGACACTAGTTCAGGGCCTGCACAGTCTCACCTGATTCAGATGTACTGAAGAAATAGAGTTGTATATCATCGGCATGTTGCTGGCGCCATGCTCTAAATTTCCTAATGGCCAATTCCAACAGCTTCGTATGGACGTTAAATAATATTGGGGGTAGTGTGGTCCATGTAGCAACCCATAATGCAACTGCCAGGGTGATCAGATGCTGTCACCCAATGCTACAATCTGATACTGGTCCTACTGATAGGAGTCAAACCGCTACAACAAAGTGCCCTTAACTCGCATCTAACAGAGCTGGCTCGGGGATAGCATGGTTGAAGGCATCAAATACTGCAGAGAAGTCCAGCAAGAATAACAGGGTTGTACTCCCTCTATATCTCTCCAGGTAAAAGTCATCCAGTTGAGCAATCTGGCCGATTAAGTCCCCAAACCAGGCCTGAACCCAGATTGAAATGGGCCTAGATCAGGTATAGGGAACCTTTAGCCCTCCCGATGTTGCTGAACTACAACTTTCGTCCCTAGCAAGCATGGCCAATGGCCAGGGATTATGGGAGTTGTAGTTCAGCAACATTGGGAGAGCCAAAGGTTCCCCACATCTGGTCTAGATAATCCTGTTCCTCCAAGTGTGGAACTGGGCCACCACCATCCTCTTGAACACCTTGCCCAGGTGCTTTTTTCCTCTGCATGTTAAGACTCGTCCAAGAGAGATCAGCCTAATAATACTTTTACCTTACTTTTCCATTTCTCAATCTGATACTGATGCAAGTTGTTTTCGTTTTGCGTACTAAGCGTTTTTGAAGATTGTTCACTTAATTTAATTTGTTCACTTAGTAGTTATCAAATCTGATCTGCAGTTTAGTTAAGCCAAAGTGATAGGATTTCAGCTGATTTAACTCATAAATCAGCAATGCATCTTACTTTGGATGCCTCATATGTGGGTTCTAGAGGGAACCTGGAAACAAGTTTTCCAAATGGCCTAATAATGCAGTATGTATTTTGGAGGTAGACATTAAGAGCTTTTGTGTTTCTCAGAAATCCTTTATAAGGCATATGTCTGGAGTGAGCACTGTGATGCGTCCTTCCCTGGCTCTCCCTGTCAGGTTCCTACCTGCTCGTGGTTACTGCCTGTCTCTAGGCACCACCAGGGACTCCACCAGTCCTGACCGCACTCTCTTATGGTTTACCTATCCGCTCTAGCACAGATCTCAACAGATCCCCCTGCTAGGCAACCACCAGTAACGTCCCAATACTAGTATTCCCAGAGACTCTGAATGCTGGTATTGTTATTCTCTTCACCGCTGCCACCATTTGTTACAGTTCCCCTTCAGCCTTGGTCATTACCTTACCCTCCCTTCTGGTCTTTGAAACCCCAGCCAAGGATCAGGCCTTTGGTAAACCAAATTAAGTATTTATTACAGATAACAAAGCTAACAAGATTAACAAGATTTCTTCTTAAGGCATATAAGCATATGGTTTTACTCAATACTAATCCGAACTCCACCTCCCTCCTGGTAAACAACTCTCTAAACCCCACCAAGCAATCCACTCTTTCTCTTCTCCCCCCAGATTCCACTCTCACTCTTCCTTTTATACGTTCAGCCATTTTAAACACTCAGCCAATCATCTTGCATTCTACTGCCCATTCACTCCCCCTCCTCTTTCACTCCACTTACCATGTATCTTCTAAAACAACAACACTTACCATATATACATTAATATAGGAACATCACAAGCACTTTTTTGGGCAACATTCAACAATGTACCTGCTGCAGAAACCCTTCTGCAGAAGCCCCTTTGTGTGAGCAAATGCCCACTTGTGCTTTGTTGGATCTCACTCTTTGTACAAGGCATCTAATTAAGTGAATCCTGACTACATAGATGTCCTAAAATGGTAAAGTTCAACTATATCTTCGTTGAAGATGTGCACTTGACTAGTTTATTCATTCAACAGTTGTGGCATAATGCCAAGAGTATTTCAGTGTTTCTGTTGTTTAGCTGCCCCCTGTTCTTAGGAGGTCTTGCTTCCAGTTTTGAGGGGAAGAATAATTCATTCCATTTAATAAAATTGCTCTTTTATAAGATAAATAGCTGAATTGTGTATTTCTAACTTGATAGAGGTTGACTTTCTTAACCCACCATGCATTTATTGTAAGCTTTGCTTACAATCAACTTATACTTATATGTAATATCATAATGTATTTAAAGTAAAATATAATGAGGCATTACTGACACGAAACTGAAAGATGTTTACCACGTGGAAGGTCCAAAGAAGGGTAGCAATGTGGCTCTCTACTCTTCATAGTGTAAAAAAACCTACAAATCTTCCTAGAAAAGTTCTAGTTTTTCTTGGTTCTTACATTGTTTATTAACTGGCATTAAGGTCTAAAAAGGTTTCTCTCCATTGCCTCTGATGGTATAGAGAGCAAATCTAGTTCTCAGTAACTGTCGGTGGTGACTTTGTGCTGGGAGCAACACCATAGGGATAGAGGCCACAGTTAGTATGGAAAATGTGTTCAGTATATATGCATCTGCATATCTGGGACACTGGCACGAAGAAATTGTTACTGTTGAATTAAATTGTCAAACACCTTAAAAATCTCTACAGGTATATGTTGAGAGTGATGTGTAGGCAACTTTTGTCAGCCTCTAGTATGAATGAGGACTGTCATCCTGGGGTGGAGGAGGCAGGGGGTGATTGGCTAATACATATGATCTACAGAAATAAAACTGTTGTTTTCTCATATTTTTTAAGCTTCTTTCAAAATGTGCTGTTGCCTTCTGTGTATTAAAACTTGTTCCAGTTGGGTTTTTTTAGTGTGTTTTTGCAGGAAGGTGAATTAATTCATCTTATGAGTCATAAATAAATGATGTACAAAAGATATGGAACATTTCCCTGGCCAAAAGTGTTGTATACCCTTTTCACTTCAGATAAATACGTCTAACCATTTTTATTTGCAAAGGTTTTCTATTTTGACAGATACTACTTTTGAAATGAAAGGCTGTGTTGGCACAAGATTACAGGTTTTCTTGTTATTCTTATTAGGCTGTTGCTAAAATGGTCCAGCAGTGCTGTACTTACGTTGAAGAGATCACCGACCTACCAATCAAACTGCGATTAATTGACACATTACGTATGGTTACGGAAGGAAAGGTAAGAGATTTTTCCCTTTCAAGAGCTGTGAGCTTATTCTACGATTCTCCTGTGTATACACTTGTATCGTAAACACTTCCTTTTGACTCTCTAGAGCAGATGTGGGGTGGGGGGACCTGCAGGGGGAAACGGAGAAGTTGAAGCCCTTTTACACAAGCAGAAGTCTGCTCATGTGATGTTAGATTTCACCCTATGAGTTGCACCTGACTAAATCACACTCTAAGTAGACCCATTGAAATCAATGGACAAGATGAGCTAGGGTCTATTCTGGTCGGCTCCAGCCATTAATTTTTCCTACTTGTATTCTGACAAGTCCTGTGGCCCTGCTTTAACAGGGATCCTATCTGTGCCCCCATATGGTGTTGTGCAGAGAGAGGGCTGGCCTGGTTATTGGGTGGGAGTGCAGCTGGTGGCTCGCTAGCAGTAGTGCTGCACTGTCATCTTGAAGGGTCCATCTGCAGGAGCCTCTTGTGCTGGCAGGCTGTGGTGGAATTATGCCAAGGACTGAACCAGGGAGCAATCCATAAGTAAGGGCCCAACTCTGCTGGCTATGGCAGCACCATCATTGGCTTCCACATCAGCCCTCCCTATAGTTTGTGATTGTTACTTTGCAATGCACAGAGGTTAGCAGCTGGTTGACAGGGCAGATCATGCATTGTTTGCTTACTAAGCCTAATTCATAAATGCTTTCTGTTTTATTTTTAGATTTATGTGGAAATAGAAAGGGCTCGACTGACCAATACTCTTGCAACAATAAAAGAACAGAATGGTGAAGTGAAAGAAGCTGCTTCAATTCTGCAAGAACTTCAGGTGGATATGCTTAGCTTAGAATGAATAACAATTTTTGCTACAACTTTAACCTTTTACATCCATTTGACACAATAGTAGAAATGAGAAAATTAACAAACCAGGAATTTCTCTTGTGGATACCCTTTTCATTGTAATGTCTTGAAATATATTGGGTAGGATCCAGACAAGAGGAAGTGAAACTGCTCACACAATGGGGCTCTCCTGGCTTCTGCTCTACACAACAGCCCCCTGGCTGTGCTCTGGTCAGTAGGTGAAGGATCTGTCTAGAAACGTGATGTGTGGCTGCAGTGGGACTGGGAAATTGGGAGGATTTGGTGGGATTGCCTTTCACACATTGTAGAAATTGTTGCAAAGCTTAGCTGTTACCACTGTGGAGATTGCCAGCTTTCTAATAATATTATTATGACACCATCTAATAAGTTTTCTGAGCAGATGCTCCAGACTGATTTCTGGCGAGAGTCAGAACTGATAAGGTTTCTTTCTAGCTTGCTCATGAGCCGAGCTTAAATTGATAAGAATTTGATTTAGTTATTGAATTCCATTTATTACAAAGGGTTATTTTTTGGTATCCTGAAACAGTTTGGAAAAGATTTCACCCTTCGGGTCTTATTCACTTCATTTTTAGTCTCCAGTTGTATTTTAAGAGTTACAGTGTGCTTGATTATTATGGGCAGGGGTATATTTTTCTTGTGAACAGCTATAACTACAAGGCTGGTAAAACATCTTCAGGTTCCTGAAGGCTGACATCAGTTTTCATAAGGCTGAAAAAATTAACTGCTAGGAGCAAATTTTCCTAGCACATGAATGAATGTGTCTAGTGGTAGAAATGTGTATATTTGGAATACAAAACTTGATATCTCTGCGGCTTTTGATACCATTGATCATTCTGGGCCGACTTGGTGAGATGGGTATCAGAGGCACTGTTTTACAGTGGTTCCGATCCTATCCCCAGGGTCATTTTCAGAGAATAGCATTGGGTGATTGTATTTCAGCCCCCTGGCAGTTGTGCTGTGGGGTGCAGCAGGATACCATCTTGTACCCCATGCTTTTAACATCTATATGAAGCCCTTGGGAGTGGTCATCAGGAGATTTGGGGCGAGGTGTCAGTAGTACGCTGATGATACCCAGCTCTATTTCTCTGTAACATCTGAATCGGGAGAGGCTGTGCAAGCCCTGGACCGGTGCCTGGGCTGGATGAGGGCCAGTAAACTGAGTCTGAATCCTAACAAGACGGAGGCACTGTGGGTTGGTGGTTCCCGAGTTTGGATAATTGGTCAGTTGCCTGCCTTGGATGGAGTCATACTCCCTCTGGAAGAGCAGGTCCATAGTCTGGGCGTGCTCCTAGATCCATCTTTGTCCCTAGAGGCCCAGGTGACCTCCATGGCTAGGAGTGCCTGACCACTGTTGTGCACGCACTGGTAACCTCCAGGTTGGATTACTGTAATGCGCTCTATGTGGGGCTGCCCTTGAGGTTGGTCTGGAAGCTGCAGCTGGTGCAAAATGCGATGGTGAGGCTGCTCACTGGGACAAGGTATCGCCAGCATGTCACCTCGCTGCTGAAAGAATTGTACTGGCTGCTCATTTGCTACCAGGCCAAATTCAAAGTTCTAGTTTTGGTGTACAAAGCCCTATACAGCTTGGGACCAGGATACCTGAAAGACCGTCTTATCCCTTATATACCCAGTCGATCACTGCGCTCTGCAAGTGAGGGCCTCCTGCAGATACCATCTTAACAGGAGGTCCATTCCCCACAACATAGGAAATGGACCTTTAGTGTGGCAGCACCTACCCTGTGGAATTCCCTCCCCGTAAATACTAGTCAGGCATCATCTCTGTTATCTTTTTGGCTCCTATTGAAGACTTTCCTCTTTCAACAAGCCTTTTAAGTTGAGACCTTATTCTAGTCTGCTTCTGTGTTGGAATTGCTTTTTAATACATTTTTAAACCTTTTTTTAAAGATGTCTTCAGAGCTTTTTTAAAGAATGTTTTTAAAGTTGTTTTGTTTTAATGTATTTTAAAGTCTGTTTTTATGATGTTTTAAAGTGTTTTTAGTGCTTTTGTCCTGGGCTCCTGCTGGGAGGAAGGGTGGGATATAAATCAAATAATAAATAAATAAATAAGTAAATAAAATTATCTGGAGATCAACAACAGATGCAACTCAAGGTTTTAATTCCAAAGCTGCTTTAAGGCACAAATGGATTGTCATTTTTTGAGAACAGCAATGCATGAAGTTTAAAAACAACCTAAGAAATATAGATTACTAAAACCAATGCTGACTTTATGTAAACTAAATTTAGTTGGGAATTGTTTCTATGCATGCAGATGTCATCTTTCTGCACGTTTCTGATTTAGTAATAAGATGTTTTTCTATATTGCACATTGCAGTCTTTATTTTGCACAATAGTTTCTAAGATATTAATATTTTCTGAATTTTAGGTAGAAACGTATGGATCAATGGAAAAGAAGGAGCGTGTGGAATTCATCTTGGAACAAATGAGGCTTTGTCTGGCTGTGAAAGACTATATCCGAACCCAAATTATTAGCAAAAAAATTAACACCAAATTTTTCCAGGAAGAAAACACAGAAGTAAGTTTGGCTGAGTAAGATTTATACTATGCTGGTTTATGGGATGTTATAGACATGCTTTAAATAGATTTCTCAGTAGTATTGAGGAAAGTGTAAAACTGTTTCTGTGTTAACCTGACATTATTTAACATTTCAGAAATTAAAACTGAAATACTACAATTTAATGATTCAGCTGGATCAACATGAAGGTTCCTACCTTTCCATCTGTAAGCACTACAGAGCCATTTATGATACACCTTGCATCCAAGCTGAAGGTGAAAAATGGCAACAGGTAAAAAAAAGAGAGAGAAAGTAGTAAATATACTATAACCTGTTAAACTTGTCTATGCAGTCAACTATTACATGAAAATAATCTTACTGCTTTTTTGAGGGAACATGTTTCCTTTTCAATCATTGGCTATTCTTTTGAGGAGGATTGTTGTCAGAAGCTGTCATTTCTGCACTGTGCTCAAGATTTCAACTGGTTCACATTCTGTTTGAATTTCTTCTTGTGGTTTAATTTTGCTTGCATGAACAGCCCCCCAAATCAGTTGATCATAGCCATGACATTATTTTCTGTCAAAGACATTGTGGCTGAAGTGGTGTGAGTATAGTAGTTTCTGTTCGGACTACATATAAACGTATGTTAGGATAGTTCACAGGCTGGCATCACAGTTCCAGAAGGAGCAGGCCAGTAGCCCACCCCAGTCCCAATCATCCATGAACTGAATATATTATGCAGGTGTTCTTTGCCTGCTTGTGATACCTGATTCATGTAATGAGTGGGCAGGATCTCTCAGGTGGAGCCTTCCTGCATGCTGGCCTTTCCCTGGCTCACACCATGTTTCATTATATACACGAACATAAATTGCATTGCCATTGATCTGAAATCAGCCTGATTCTCATATATGCGGGATGTAGAAAGCAGCTAAGGAGGCAGTCGCGCTCCTTGAAATCTGCTCTCACTTGACCTGTACTTGTATTAAGAACCCAGCATCGTCTGAATTCTCTTTCATGCTTTGTTTGCATTTCTTCTTTTGATTTGCCTTCCAAGAGGTTTGGGATCAAAGCATGCAGAACAAGGAAATAATATAGTATTTTCTGTGCTACTTCAGATTGTGGGTAAGAGTCTGAGCATAATGCCTTGCTAGCTGACATTACAGCTTTCCAAATAAAGGGATTTGTGTAAAGATAGAATTGCATTTTATTTTTGTTTGCGCTTAAATTATATTGTTCAAAAACTAATAACTACTTCTGTTTCAAAAAAATCCATGGGATTACATTTCAGTATATGATCCCTCTGCTTGAAGCCTAAAGTGTTAGGTTCTGCCCTAGGTTCTTTGCTATTGAACATAATCATTCATTATTTTTGGGGAGAGTGCATCTAAAAGAAAAAAAACTGGTCTCAAATTGGGAAGGATAGCACAAATAGAAAATCCTGCACTCTCGTAGAAGCCACCAAAGGCACATGCACTGCTTGAGGAATGAGTGTATAGCCTGTAGCAGAGAGAAAAAAGTTAAGAGTTTTTAAACCAGCAGATAGCAGTCAGCAATGTAACAGCATTGCCAAGAATACTGTGTGTGGGCTGTATTAGCAGAGCAATGATGAAGAAGGTACAGAAAGTCCTACTCTCCACTGATGTGGTCTTCACAGCAGTCTGTTTAATTTTGGTTGCCACATTGAAAGACATAAGAGAACTTGAAAGAATCTAAAGAGCAGTAAACAGTTAAAGACTGAGGGATGGTGTGTGAAGAATTCAGTAGCTTAGATTTGTTTTCTTGGAGAAGACAAGACCACCTCTTGGTTTCAAAGGACTGTCTGTAAAACAATTGGAATCAGATCCTTGTCTACCATTGACAGGAAATTAGTGCAAAATGCAGTAAAAAAAAAAGTCGTATCAGCTGTGGGGGTTATGTGAAATAAAGATGCTGGCTGTAAGAGTTAAGTACTGGAAGCAGCTTTAAGCCGGGAATGGGTAGTCTGTGGAGCCCAGATGTTGTTGAACTACAACTCGCATCATCCCAGACCTTTGGCCATGCTAGCTGAGGTTGATGGGAGTTGGAATCCAACGTCATTTGGAAGGCCATAGGTTCCTCAGCTCTTATGACCTTTACAACCAGGTAATGCAAGGGTGACAGCCGGTTTGTTTAGGTGGCAATAGAACTAATCAACATTTAAGGTTATTTCAATCTCTATATAGCCAAGGATAATTCTCTTCCTTTCGCCTTGCACAACTATTGGCTATAACCCTCAATAAGTTACAAGATAGATGGATAGGTTGTTTTCGGTTCCAAATGGTAATTGCAGCTTTGTTTACTTTATTACATACATGTATCCTGTTGTTCACCTGCAAAATCAAGTTTCTTCTCTTCTTCTCTGCAACAGGCACTGAAGAGTGTTGTTCTTTATGTTATCCTATCACCTTATGACAGTGAACAGTCTGACCTGGTACATAGAATAAGCAGTGATAAAAAACTAGAAGACATTCCTAAGTATAAGTATGTAGCTTTCCTGATACAAGTAGTATTTGTTGGCATGATAATAAACTGGGAAACATTCCCTGTATAATTTATTGTGATGTTTAAAATGTTACATTCTTGGTGGCAGTTAAAGATACCTGGTGAAGATCTTTATTTCAATCAGGGATAGAGAACCTGTCTCCCTCTAGATGTTGTTAGAGTAACTCCCATCATTGTTGACCATTGGCTATGTGACTGGGGCTGATCTGGAGGGCGATAGGTTCATCATATGTGACTTACAGTATGTAAAATGGTTCTTGAATTTGTGCCTATCCATTACATATACAAGTAGGGATTTGCATTTACAACTTTTTGGATAAGTTTATATTAAACCAAAACAGAATTGGCATCCTTGAAATACGTGTTGTATTGAATGTGTACATACATGTCTATATACTTAGTCAGTGTACTTCTCTGAACTAGGACTTGTGTCTGTTTTCTAATATATTGATAATCAAAAGGAAACTGCTGTATTAATACCCTAGTGTTGCTGGCAGAATTCTTAAAAGCAAAACCTACTATCTTAAGGTGAAGCAGGATAACTTTGTCAGTCAACCATTTACAGAGGCTTTTATTTTTTTTAACAGAGATCTTTTAAAACTATTTACCACTATGGAATTGATGCGTTGGACTGCCCTGGTTGAGGAATATGGAAAAGAATTGAGGGAAGGTTCTCTAGAAAGCCCTGCAACAGATGTATTTGGTTATACAGAGGAAGGTGAAAAGAGATGGAAAGATTTAAAAAACAGAGTTGTGGAACATGTAAGTACAATCTGCTTTCTGGCTGCAAGTTAGGACTATGGGGAATGCTACTTCTGTCAGTCTTCATCCTATTTATAAAATGGTGTTTTATAAATAAGATCTGATTTGTGTTGCCAAATTAAGCTATTTTGGGGAATATATTAATGACAAACATCACACCACTTCTGCTCAAGTCAGACTGTAGTTAACACTTTTCATGAAGTGTAAGACCCATTTTAATTTGCAGTACTCTCTCTCCAGTTTTCCATATAAATTCTTAGATTTTAGAAAACTTAAATCCACTGAGGATTCAGGCAAGTTTGCTAGTATATTTAAAATTTTGTTTTACAGTCCCTTCCATTAAGCTGTTTGCTCTGTGTTAGTATGTGTAATTTGAGAATGTCTTGTACACTTCTTGGAATACCAAAATTAAATAATTGCTTGACTTGTGCTAGATAAGCCTAGATTTTCAGTTGCTTCTTGATAATAACCTTCTGTTTTGATTTTTTTTTATTTCAGAATATTAGAATAATGGCAAAGTATTATACCAGAATTACCATGAAGAGAATGGCACAACTTCTGGATTTATCAGTTGATGTAAGTGATTCTCAGAATTGCTGGGTGCTTTTGCATTGGAGAAAAAGTATAGTTGAAAAATGATGGACCAGAAAAGTGCTTTTTGAGTCTTTGGTGGCCAATCGCAGCAAGTAGTGCTCTTCTAGCACACCTCAATTTCATATAGAACCAATAAATCCTATTCCCCTCAGCTCCCTTCCTTTATCTTGATATCTAAGGCATCACTAGCTGTGGCTGGGATATTTCCTAAACAAGTGTTTCGGGATGAGGGTATTCTCCCCTTGTTTCGCAATTGTGCCACCTCCCTAAGCAAGTCCAAATCTGCAAATTGTTTTCATCAGAATTCTACCTGAAAGCATGAACCTTTATATAAGTTACAAAAAGATAATGGGCTGCCATCTCACCCAGTGGGAGGTTTAAGCAGTTTTGAGGTTTCTGTGCCCTACATGAGAGAGTTTCTAGGGTATCTAGGGCCTGCTGAGGAGGATCTTTTGAACTTCTTTCAAAATATAATGAAAAGCAGGAGGTATTTATTTATATATTTATATATATATTTATCCCACCCTTCCTCCCAGAAGGAGCCCAGGGCGGCAAACAAAAGCACTAAAAACACTGTAGAACATCATGAAAACAGACTTTAAAATATATTAAAACAAAACATCTTTAAAAACATTTTTAAAAAGATTTCAAGACATCTTTAAAAAAGAGGTTAAAAACATTGTTTTTTTTAAAAAAAGGTTTAAAAACATATTAAAAAGCAATCCAACACAGTCTGGGATAAGGTCTCAACTTAACTGGGAATTTTAGGTAGGCTTGAATCCTGAAAAGTTACACTAGTCTCTGTAAAGGAATTAAATCTACAAAATACTTTCCTCAGTCTGAGTTATCCTCTCCAGCTGGAAACATTAAACAAGCTACTCCTTCAGTCAATCCATCTTTACACCCCATTTCAATTGGGGGGGGGATAACCTTACCATCTGTTCCTACAGTTAGTAACTCTAACCACTTTCCTTCAAACACCCATCCACCTGAGATAGACTGGACTGGGACACCTTTGAATTCACCAGTTACTAGAAATTGGATGGCTATGCGATATGTGGAACCACACAAACTTGGTTCACCCAATTCTGATGGGGCTGTTAATCCAGCTGTGCCTGACTTACAATTGTCAGAGTTGCCAAAGGACAACTGTTGCATTTTTGTTGACTCAGAGCTGGCTCTTGATTGTATTGTTCCCAACTCATGACTAAACCTTTTATCTTGGAATGTGGCAGGCTGGCATCGTAAGTGCAATGATACTGATTTTTTAACCTTTTTAACTAAGTTTAAAATCATTTGTTTACAACAAACATGTCCATTGGAGAATTTCCCCTAGGTTCATGGCTGTAGATCCTTTTTCTATCCTGCCACTAAGAGACACAATTTTGGACGAGGTATGGGTGGGCTAGCTACTTCGATATCTGTTGATATCAGAGGTTCTATATCAGTATTACCCAGTTCTTACTGCAGAAATGCTTTTCTTCCAGTCTTGATAAAACTTGCCAATAGGACAACATTTGTTTGCCATGATACTTATTTTTCTCCCTCCAATTTACCTAACTTTCTAGATTTATGGGCTCAGTTTAATAATCTCTTGAGCTTCATTAGCTTCAGTCACCCTACAGCAAGCCTTATTATGGGTGACTTGAATGCAAGGATTGGGCATGGTTCCATCAAGGTTCAATTAGTAGGACAAATGGACTAGGAAGATATCTCTAGGGATAGATGCCTGAATCATTGAGGGAAGCGCCTACTTAAGTTTATCTACAACCATAATCTTGTTATAATTAATGGCAACTTCCAGGACAAGTCTAGAGGGCATTTTACTTACGTTAGTAACTTAGGGGCAAGCACTATTGATTATTTTATTGTTAGCCCTTCTCTCCTTGTCTCTATAAAAGAAATGGATATTCTAGACCGCACAGATAGTGACCATTATCCTCTTACACTTTGGTTAGATTTTAATGTTGCTGGTCCTCGCCCAGCACCCCATCATAATTGGAATGGAAAGGTTCTGGGCTCTAGAAGACTGAGGTGGTCTCAGTCTCTGACTAATCTTTTGAGAGCCAAGGAGGAGGAGTTGTTTCATTCTCATTGCCTTTTGGGAGAATCTACTCCCTTAAGTATGTACCAACAGATTGTAGACTACCTACAACCTTTTTTTAAACTTCATCTGGTCCTTCATACCAGAATTTCAAGTCATTCTCATGGTTTGAGAAGGATTGTCAAAGTGCTAAGAAAACTCTGGTCAAACTTTCTAGACACCTAAACCTGAAAACAGAAGTAGCTACTCAACAACTAATTGAATTTAGATTATTTTATAAACACCTCATATATACAAAAAAGCATGAACCGAACAGAATGCAATGGGAGGCCTTGGGCCAAGCTGCTGTAGAAAATAATGAGCTTAAGGTGTGGAATATTGTTATCCATGGCCTGGCAGAGGCAAGAGGGATTATTGAGGCCCAGATATAACTCTTCTTCAGCTCCCTTCCCTTTCTCCCTAATTGGGATCCTGTAACCCCTTACATGGTTAAACCTTTGATTGATTTTATTAAGCTCATTAAGACTCCGGGTGAAGACTTTTTGCCACCAGAACTGTTTAAAACATTTTCTAACTGGTGAGCTCCTGTTATTGCTAAATTGTTTACTGAGATTAATTTGATTGGTCTAATCCTTCCAGGTTGAAAACTATCTATAGTTTATCCTATTTTTAAAAAGGGTAACCCTTCTTTGCTAGAATTACAAACCGATTAGTTTGTTGGATATCTCATCTAAAATATATGCCTCCTTTTTACTTAACAAGCTACAGAAGTGGGTCTCCTCCAATTCTTTTTTGTGGAAGAGCAAGCTGGTCTTAGGAACACTTACTCCACCATTGATCATTGCTATACTTTGTTCCATGTTACTGAGAAAACCTTTAAAAACAATTCAAGACTCTATGCAGTGTTTGTTGACCTTTCATCAGTTTTTGACTCAATTGATAGAAATTGCTTGTGAATAAATCCTATACATGTCTGTCTTCTGAGAAGATATGCCATACAATAGTGCTTCAAGTTACCTATGGATAAATGTTTGCCTATGCAATCTTGTTTTCCTGGGGTGTGAACATGTCACATGGGTAGTTACTACCACCTGGCATTCCAAGGCAGGAAATGAATGAAATTAGGAATACCATGCTCCTTCTGGTCCTCACCCCAGTCCATTTCCTGCCTTCAAAGTGGTTTTCTTCTTCTGCAGCTCCTGCTTTAGCCTTGTCTTGTTTCCATGCCGTGAGTCTTCTCTTTCCCTTTGTCAGGCTCTATTTCCCTGTGCTTGTTCCTTTTGTTCTAATTAAAAAAAAAAACCCTTCAATCATATGCTCTTTGTGTGTCTCTGGCGTTTTTGCTGCAACCCTTCCCACTTCTGAGTTTTCATTAGTTCTGTCATTTGGCCCTTGCGTGTGTGCTTTTTTTCAGCTGCTGAGTCTTCCAACCCGATCACTGTTTTCCCCCCGCTTTTGATTTATGCCTGCAATTTTGTTTCCCCTGTCTTATTACTTGGTGTGCCATTTTTGTCCTGGTTTTCCTGCCTTTCTCTTATGTCTGCCATTTTGTCTACCGTTTCTTGTCTACTGGTCAGCCATTTTTATTGTGGTTTTTACCAGTGCGCTTCATAAGGCCCATGATGCGTCAGCTGATACTGTTAGAGAACTGCCTGTGTGGCTTCTCTGTTTGTCTGTGCTGCCTTGGCCTGGTTGGATGATTTGTTAGACAACCCCAGTCCAAGTTCTGATCAGTTGAGAAAGTCGCTATTGAAGCTTGGACATGAGATTGCCTTTGTGGCAGATGCCACCCTCTGCACTGCACCATTTGTCTGCTATGTCTGCTGATATTGTTGTCCATCAAGCCCTTGGGCTCAGGCATTAGGATGCGGACAATACAGCACAAGCATATTTGGCAACCGCCCCTTATGTTGGCAGCAAACGGGTTGGCGACAATGCCTTGAAGAATATGCTAGTTGATCCTTGTGAGAAATGCAAACCCTTTCTGGCCATGATTCAGAGGGACAGTAGACAGCCTTTAGATGTTTTATTCCTTATCACCAAGCTCAGTCTTTTCATCTGTTTCATCTGGGTGCTCCTTTGGGAGGGGCTAAGACTATAGATCAAACTGACAACCCTGGCACAAGCCACATCACTTCAACAAGGTTATGCAATAGTATTTCAGACTGTGCCACCAAACAGATTCCTTCCTGTTTCAGTTTCCCAGTCCCCTCTGAAATGCTGCATAGTTTGGGAGGTGATTCAACATTTGCTCAATATCAACACAATAGAGCAGGTGCCTCTTGGCAAGTGTTACTGTGTCATTTATTTCATCTTGTTTTAACAAAATGGAACAAGTTGTAGCAGGCTGTACTAGACCAAAAGTTCTTAAGCTTGCTTGTGAGGTATCTCAAATTTAAAATTGAGTCCCTGCAGTCTATTTGTGAGATGCTTCAGACTGGTCACTGTCTTGCTTCCATTGATATTTATGTCCCTATCCTTCCTCTGCATCAGAGGTTTCTCAGATTCATGCATGACAATGATTTTAGTACAGGGCCCTCCCCTTTGGCCTTTAATTGGCTGCAAGGGTGTTTACGAAGATAATGGTTGCCCTGGTGGCTTCTCTTCACCACCAGGGCATTCATGTGTACCCCTGTCTAGATGATCTTCTGGTCAGGACGGACTCCTCGTACCAGGCTTGGCTGCATGTACAGATAACCCACAATATTTTGAGATAGCGAGGTTTCCTGATCAACCAAGAAAAGAGCTACTTGGTTCCATCACAGAGGCTCCAGCACCTGGGGGTGATATTGGACACTGTTTGCAGGCTTACCACTCTTTCTTCAGAACTAATCGATACAGTCCTTCAGATGGCAGAGTGTCAGTGAGGCCTTCAGTCTACAGATCTGATGCCACTGGCCAGGGCTCTAGGAATTTTTTGTGTTTACAATTCAGATCATCCAATGGTCGAGATACCATACTTGGCTACTTCAGTGGATTCTTCTTCCATTTCAGGTGGACATTGCGAGGGTCAGCTATTGGCCTGTTCAGATCTTGGAGGCTCTCATTACTCTCTGGTCTGGTGGGCCTGTAGTACTCCCTTTCGAGATCCTCCATGGACATCAGTAACCTCTGACACTAGTCTGCCCGGCTGGGGCCCCCATTGCTATGGTTAGTTGTGTAGGAGAGTTGGTCTCTGGAAGAAGTTGCGCACAACATAAACTGGTTGGATCTGTGTGTGTCTCGTTTAGCACTCCTGCACTTTCACAGTCTTTTCACGTTGGTGCATGTCCTTCTGCAGACAGACAACATGTGTGTGAAAGTCCATGTGAACCATCAGGAGTACCCGTTCTTGGAGTTTGTAGGCAGATTCAACACCTCTGTTCAGCTGGATAGAGGCCAGTCTGCTCTCGCTTCTTGCGGAGCACCTGAGCAGGGAACTAAATGTTCAAGCAAATTGGCTGAGTCGGCAGCAAGTGGCTCCCTGGGAGTGGAAGTTGCATCCCAATGTTTTCCTGCAAGTTCAGCACAGGTATGAACCAGCCCAGATTCACTTGTTTGCTTCCCAGATGAATTTTCATTGCCCACGGTATTTCTCAAGGTTTCAGGACAGCAGGGCAGTGGCGATGGATGCTCTGGCAGTACCCTGGCTGTTGGGTGGTCTTTATGCATTCTCGCCAGTGCCACTGATCTCCAAGTTTCTCTGACAGCTACTTTTGAAATGGCCTCAACTGCTCCTGATGGCTCCCCACATGGTTTTCTGACCTTCAGTGCCTTGCTGTAGAACCTCCTTAGGAGCTGCCTGTTCGACCAGACCTGCTGCCTCAGGGTCTCATCTGGCATCTGAGTTGAGTGGTTCCATCTGTGATTCATACCATTTTGGCTTCACTTACTCTTTCTACCAGTTGCATCTACCAGTTGCATCTGAGTACTTGGAAGGCTTTTGCTGTTCGGTATGCAAGGCATAATGTTAGATCTTTGAAAGCTTTGGTTCAACATGTTCTTGGTTTTCTGCATTCTGGTTTATGGTTGGAACTGAGATCTATTACCTAGTGCTGCAAGGCTTCAGAAAATTCATCTATTCTGTCATTGAAGAGTCTTTTCACTTGGTTCTCATCTGCTTATCGAGTATTTCCTAAGAGAGGTGATTCAGTGTTGCTCACCTGTTGTCCACTGATTTCCTACGTGGCGTTTTCAGTGGGTTCTGCAGGCACTACATAGGCCAGCTTTTGAACCCTTACACTCTGTTCCTCTCATCTGATGTCATCCAGGTTCTTTTCTTGGTAGCCATCACCTCAGCACAGACAGTTTCCGAACTTGGAGCTCTTTCAATGGGCAAGAATTCCTGCATCTTCTGGAAGGACTCATGCTACGGATGAATCCTACCTTTGTCCAAAAGGTGGATACCACCTATCATGGGAGCCTGGGCTTGATACTGTCTTCTTTTTGTTTGAACCTGGTACATCCACAGGAAAAGGTCTGGCATTTGTTGAATGTTTGGCATGCACTGAAGGTCTTCATTGCTCAGACAAAGGACTTTAAGTTGACAAAGTACAGTAGGGCCCCTCTTTACGGTGCTTCGCTTTACGGCGCTTTGCTAATGTGACGGTCTCAATTAGATGCAATTAGACTAAAGCCCCACTCATATGGCGCTTGTTCTGCTTTTATAGTGGTTTTTGGGTGTTGTGCACCATTCTGTTCAATGAGTTCCGCTTTTCGGGGTTTTTTGCTTTTCAGCGGGGGTCCGGAATGTAACCTGCTGTATGAGTGGGGCCCTACTGTATTTGTTTCTTTTCATAATTCACTGGGAAAGAAGTTGTCTGCATGTACTTTTAGCTCATTGGCTGCCCGCCTGTATAGCTACTGCTTATAATGCTCTGAACTTACCTGTGCTACAAGGCATTTCTGCGCATTCCACTAGGTGTGCTTCAGCAATGGTGGCTTTTGCTGCTAATGCTCCTTGCTGGATATTTGTTGGTATGGTCTACTCCTAGTTCTTTATTAGGCATTATAAAATTGAAACACATACTTCTGCTGATACATCATTTGGATGGTGTGCCGTACAGCAAGTGGTTCCTTAGACTTAGGGGGCAGTCTGGGCTCTCCCTTCTTTTGGGACTGCTTGGGTACATCCCGCATGATGGGCTCAGACCCTGGGAGACTGGGCTATTGGTCTTACCTGAAAGGTGGTTTTCCAGGCTCAGAGACCATCACACACCACCCTGTATTTTGTTTGGTTGCCTGTGTCTGATTTGAACTTATATTTCCATTGTCTTGGTACTCCAATGTCTTTTTAATTCTACTGTTTTGCCAATAAATTGTTTAATTTTGGCTCCGTGTTGGTGGTCTTCTCTTTCTGTCTCTCTATCATTGTTTTCATGTCATTTGAGTCCTCCATTGGTCTTGTCATGAAATGGACTGGAATGAGGGCCAGAAGGGATGTGGTATTCCTTTCATTTCCTGTCTTCGGACACTAGGTAGCTGTAACTACCCACGTGATGGTCATAGCCACCTTTCAGGTAAGACCAATGGTCCGTTCCAAACTGGGTCTTAGAAATCACGTATTTACAGTATTTAAGTATCACATTTTAAATGCACATTCCCATTTAAATGCACATTGTCATAGTGTAGATATAGAATCCTAAAATTATGCAGAATTGAAAGATTTTAAGTAAGTAAGCATCTCATTGCATCTTAGCCTCCGCCTCTGAAATTTGAACAGCTAATGATAACTAATTTCATTTTCTGTATTAGGGCAATACATTTATTAGACTGACTAAAATATCACAAAACTGTGTGTAAGCTTTTGAGTTCTACAGAACCCTTCATCAGGCTAGATTAGGCATCCCCAGTCTTTTTCAAATGGGGAAACATTTGGAAATCTGGAACTGTTGGCGCCATGAAACCCCATTTCACAGAAGAAAAACTGGTGCAACTCAGAAATGACCCCTAAACAGGCAAAACACCTGTCCCCCCTAAAAAACCCCAAATAAGCCAGCCCCAAAAAGCAGATGACACCCTCCCCAAAACACCCCAACTAAATAATATATCCCCCAAAGCCAAACAATCTCAATTTAAACATAAATATATAATGGGGAGTCTGAGGCCGCCAAGGTGCCTACAGGGCTAGATGATAAAAGAGCAAGGGGGAAGGAAACCTTGGCTGGTGGCTATGCTATGAGACTTAAAACAGAATGTGGAGGGAAGTAACAAACATGGCACTCTTAGGTGCTAGGAAACACAACAGTGGCTGACTTCCCCATCCTTGAAAAAATAATGTGCTGTTATCTGGGTCTGTAGATACCATCCCTAGGCAAAACATGCTTGATAGATGGAAAATGGAAATAAAGAGAAACTAAGCAGTCATAACAAAGGTGAAATTTAATTTTAGGTGGTGTGTTAGATGAAAAGGAGACAAATCAGGTAGCTTTACCTAGCAATTTATTTATTTATTTATTAAATTTATATACCGCCCGACTAGCAATAGCTCTCTGGGCGGTGAACATAAATAACATAAAAATACAATGAATAACAAAATAATTGGAACAATTGGAAGGAGTGTTCCCTCAGAGAATATAATCCCATCTCCAAATGGGTAACTTTATTTTGATTTTCAGTATCTTAGCAATTGTAAAATGCCACAAGTTGAACATCAAAATACAGAAAATATAGTAATTTTCATTACTGCTATTTCTGGGCTTGTTTTATAACCAATTAATAATCACTTAAACATTTTCTTGCTTAGGTTAAACAGATGAAGGATGAAAGCTATGGAAGCTCCTTCTTACTTGATTATGACCTATACAAAAATACTTTAAAACTTTAATCTGTATTCTTTTGTGTGTCATTTGATGTAGCAAGGTGGAGCAATGGGTAGACCTCATACTTTGTAGGTGCAGCTCTGTAATATTTTGGTTTGGCATGCCAAATCTTATTACTTGCCTCACTTGTATGTGGGCAAGTCCCTCTCCCATGCTGGCCTTTCTGAAATGAAAGGCTTGAGGGCAGAGGAACCTGCTGGCTTGGGCACTGTACTTGAACAGCACCTTTTAGTCAGTGGTGTATATAACGTGTACACCCCTCCACCCCACACACCCCCATGTGTGCCTTTTCTGCTCCAGCGTGTAGAACTACACTTGCTGTGGCGAGTGAAATTGTTAATGTTTGTTTATAGTTTCCTCACACCTTCATCTTCGGGAGCGTAATCTTTCATACACTATTTCCTGCCTAGCTCCCATATTTACTGTTTGCGTTCTTTGTAATCTTTATCCAGTTCTACTAATAGCTATTTTCCCTAACGTACCTGTTCCTCCCCTTGTTCCTAATGGCATTCAGAAATGTGGAGATTAGAGTACAGGAAGGTCCTACTGTATTTACTTTGAAGTGTTTAATTAAACATGTTTTGCACACCTCCTTTCTAGTCACTACAGAAGTTACATGACACATGATCTATAAACACTCGTAACAGTGCTGCAGAAAGTGTAGCTGGTTTTCAAATATAAGTTTGACCTGCATCATACAAGATTTTCTTGACATGCAATATTACTTAGGTAATGTGTTGGCTACTGGTTTGATAACGCCAATATAGTTGCATTGCTGGAGACAGTTTTTACAAAACACTATCTTATATAAGAACAAGATACATATGGTGGCTGGTGCCTATTGGGATTGATAATGCAGAAGGCAGGGAGCCAGTGACAGGCAGAGCCAACTCAGTCTAGTTTTGTCCACCATCCTCTTCCCTGCTGAGGTCTGCAAGGGCAACACTGAGTCTGAGGAGGAAGAGGAAGCTGACAGGCAGGGCCAGCCCCTGGAATGGTTATAAGTAAGAAGGCAGGGAGGTGTGGGCTGGCTAAGGGCAGACAGGTTGATGGGATAGAATGCCACTAGCCCACTTAGCACAACTAAGCTGAAATGTTGAATCATGATTAAGTCCTATTTATTTCAGTGGAACTAAATCAGCTTTCATAAGGCACATTTGGTTTTCAAAGTCTGGATGTCTTTGTCACATTATTACTAAAAGATAATAGAATTTCACTCA
Organism: Rhineura floridana; assembly: GCF_030035675.1. Taxonomy (NCBI): domain Eukaryota; kingdom Metazoa; phylum Chordata; class Lepidosauria; order Squamata; family Rhineuridae; genus Rhineura; species Rhineura floridana. Next base: position 42,312,833 of record NC_084482.1, read on the forward strand.
AAGCCATTTTTTAAAAAATGATCATCTAATTCAGTGCTTTATTTTTGCTTTACAGGAATCTGAAGAGTTTTTGTCCAACTTAGTGGTGAATAAGACCATCTTTGCAAAAGTCGATAGGCTGGCAGGAATTATCAACTTTCAGAGGCCCAAGGACCCAAATAACTTACTCAATGACTGGTCTCACAAGCTGAATTCGCTGATGGCTCTAGTTAATAAAACTACACATCTCATTGCCAAAGAGGAGATGATACATAACCTGCAGTAAGGTGCCTTGGTCGCCTTAATGCTTTAGGGAGGCATTGCGTTGGTCATAGAGACTTTATCCCACTGTATATTTGTTTTTTCATTTCTCCCTTCCCGGTGAAGTTTAGAACATAATCACTCTTGAAGAATTGTTGACAATTAAGCTCCTTTGATTATTCATTTGGTTTATAACATTTTTTGCTGCAATTGATGAAAAAACACAATAAAATTGTATTGTTGGTGTAATGGAAATGGCCTTTGATTTATCCCAGTTTGTCTACATCAGCAAATGCTTTTGCATTCTCTATCTTGATCTTTTTGCCTTTCCAGATGTATGGGTGTGTTTTAATATATTTTATAATGAAATGTAACAGGTGATTTTTTAATGTTAACTTTAAGTACACAGTGTCTCTTAAGAACTTCAAGCATGGAACCTAATTTCCATTTTTATTCCATGCTGTAGAATGAGTTTTATAGCAGAACATAATCCAGCAAAGACAGTGTGGAGTCAGCCGTAACTGATTTTCAGTTTCCATTGGATAAATGTATTTCATTTGACTTGTATTTTGCTACAATAACGCTCGAGTAATTTTACAAAAAGCAAACCATAGCATTGAAGACGGCTTGTCTTGATAAAGAAACTAACTAGGTGGTTTCAGTTGTTAAGATTTTTAAATGGAAAAAGAATGTAAATAAGTGAAGCTGGTGTTTAAATATCCTGTTCTAGACTTCCATCTCAAAAATGGCTATATATGGATTATGGTGTCAGAAGTAGTGTCCAGTTTAAAATGTTCAACATGTTAGTAGGATATGTTGTTTTTAATTAAACTAGATAACCCACGTTTGGATGTAAAATGGATTATTTCCAAGTTAGTTTTTGAAAATTCTTAGGATGGCACTTCTAAGAATGATGCTTTAGCATGTATCTGTTAAGTGCCTTGCATACTTGGGCTGAGATCTTAGGAGCCATACCAGTTTCTGCTCAAAGAAGGAGCCTCTGTCCAATTTTAGGTTATTTCCCCCTCAGCTCCTTGCGTTACAGGTCATCTCATTCAGAAGGGTTCCTCAATTCTTGGAAGAAGCTTTTGAGGGGGCTGCCATTGGGTGGAAGGGACAGGAAAAATCCCTTCTGCTCAACTCATTCCAGAACTTCTCTGGATTCAAGACAATATCAGTTGCTTTCAGAGGTTCTCTTACCTGTCTTTCACCATAAGGTCTTAGGGTAGGTTACAACAATATAATATTATATTAAAATCAGTTAAAATAATGTACATCGGAATATTAAATATTAACATAAGTTAAAAAAAAATTTACATCAAATAAAAAGGGTGGATCCAATCCTAAAAAATACCTTGGCTGTCAAAAGCCAGGACAAATGACAAAAGCTGTACAAGTAAAGGTGCAGGACACATTTCTGTGTAGAAGGAATTCCGCAGCTCTGTGTATTTCACAATGGAAAATATGCAGATTATTGATCTATAGTGTGCAAAATTACATTTACTAGGGTTTTTTGTAATTTTTCTGCCTTGCATATACCATAGCAGCATTTCAAGAGTGTGCTTTACATCTCTTCTTTTAGGTAGTTCATTTGTACCATCACTGATTCAGCCTACTGGATAAGTATCTCTTATTGTCAGGCTCACATCAGGAACAGTCCTATTTATTTAAACTGCACTTTGTTACTCTTTTTAAGTTCTCACTATATTTTCCAGTCCCTCTGAACTTGCCTTCAGCTGTTTAATGTGGGGAGTAGTCTTTGGACTACAATTCCTAACATCCCTAGCTATTGTACACTGGCTGGGGCTAATGGGGGTTGTATAATCTAGATGGCACCACATTGGCTAGCCCTGGTCTAATGGCTGCTAGAGACCACAATTTTAGTCGTTAGCAGAGATGGCAAAGAAGATATCCCCACCTTTCTCCAGCAGGTGCTTCTGCTGGATCCTAGAACATTCTACTCATGGAAGGAGCCCTTATGTTCATGGAAGATCCTCCGGCCCTCTGCAGCGGATTTAGTGAGGAGGGAATTGTTGAGCACTGCTGCTCTCCCAGTTCTGCTTTTTTTTATAAGTAGAGTGTAGGTTTACTGTAGAAAAAATTAAGGTGGCCTTGTCCTGTATTAAGCATATTATGGGTTGTATCCATATGTGAGAAGAACAGACTGGTTAGTGCAATGGGACTTCACCTTTCCCTACATCCCTCTGCGCACCCTTAAAATCTATGGTGGTTTGGGGATCCTCCAAAGCACATTTTGGGGGAGCATAGAAAAGAAGCTTAAGTTCTGCTGAGCAAGCAGACATTCACTCACAACTGCATGTTCATGCCATTGATAGAATGATGTATTGGATGTCATGTTCATTCAGAAACACTGCATTTTTACAAACAAAAAAAGCAAGAGTTGGATCCAAAGAACTGTGACCGGAAGGAAAATAGGCATTAGTGACCTGCACACGCTTAACTGTTTGTGGAGTGTTATAAAATGTATGTTTTGTAGCAATTTTCATGCTTTTGCTTGTACAAGAGGCTGAAAAAGCTGAATAGTGTCTTTATTGCAGTTTTCTTACACAACAAAACAACTTGCTTGAGCGAAAGGGAATGTTCCGATTTAGCCTGTGGCCTTGGCAAAATATGTGGTAATGCTTGATTAAAATTTGAAGTCAAAGTGAGGCTAAACATGATTTCCCATGATGAGGGGCAGGGCTTCAATGTCTTGCTTAAGTCCATTATCTTCCCCATAATAAGTGGAAACCAATTTAAAGATAAGCCATTTAGTGCAACCTGTTAGATTGAAAAAGTAGTAGTTATCCTTTTGCAAGCTAGGGAAGTGCTGCTTGTATAAGCAGCCTTGGTAAATTAGTGGGACCTTTTCCCATCTTGGGTGGTTCAACATGCTTGCTGTGACTAAGAATTAACAAATTTGCCTTTGGTAAACTCAGCCTGCGCTTACCTTTTTAGTACCCGTATGTGATAACTTAATTTCTGTATGAGTCAGACTGGAATGGTATTAATATGCAAATTCTTTTTCTTCAAGAACTGAAGAAACCTGTCTCAAGTTAGCATCTCCCACCAGTACAATTAAACTCATCCCCATTTCTGATGCAATCAGTCAAAATTCTGAAGAAAAGGGTAGTGTATTAAATACTATAAGATGGGAAATCAGACAAAAAAGCTACTTTGAAATCTGAGTTGATTTGGATAGAATGGACCTATTGCAACAGAAACAGAATTTCTCTTTAGGTGGTTGATTTGATGCCCTCAAATGTTCAGTGACTGTGATACCAGCTCCCCCCTTTTATAAGGACAAAATTATAGAGCATGAACTGCAGCCTCTTCAGAGGACAGCAAGGGATGCCAGATTGCCTGAAGAGGGGGATCTGCCTCTCCAGCCTAGGCAACAGCCTCTTCTCCCCCCCCCCTTCCAGTGCTGCAAAAGTGGCTGGGGCGATTGGAGGACAGTGTGTTGTAGCAGGGAACCCAGCAGAGCCAGTGGTAAACTTGGGTACAGGAGGGAGGGGAAGGCCTAGGGTCCCTAACCTCCATTCCTTCCAAAGCCGTTTTGATTATGCCAGAGGTGTTTAGATGGCTCCAGGTTGTGTCCTTACACCCAGCTCCAGCGTCAGGCAGACAACCCCCTCCTGAACTTTGGCAAAGACGACTGCATCACTGCAGCAGCCTAGCTGCGGCCTAAGATGGGGGGCGCAGGGTGCATGGCCCTGGCCGCACATGTGACCAAACTGATCACAGATTGCCACAGCTGCCATCTTAGAAGGGGGAGAAGGTGAGAATATCTCCCTCTTCTGTCTCTTTCAGGACTTCCAGAGAATCAACAGGCAGGCTCTGCTGCCACAGAGTGCGGAAGTGCAGCTGACTGGCTATCCCTTCTTGGGACAGCTTCCTTTTTTCTGATGAGGGAAACCAGCTGAGGGGGAGAGAGATGAGGAGGAATACTCTGGATCCCCCAAATCATTTACACTGTGGGACTTTACACCCATTTTTAGGGCTTGCATCTGCAGGGAGGGGGATCCTCCACACCTTTCCCAAAACACAGGCCTCGCAAGAGGAGTTTTTCTTTTCCACTGGACTTTGAAGAGACCTTTATATCTGAGTGGAAGAAACCAGGGTAGCTAGGTCCTCTGGAAAGCCCTTGAAGCATTTATATATATATTTGAGAAAGAATAAATTGATTTAGGGGTGGGGTCCACTGCTGGATGCACCAGTGGCCTCTTTGGATCCATGAGATGGGGTGTATTACCCAGAGGACAGGAAGGCAGTGGCCATGTTGTACAAGGTGCATGAGGCCTCTGCCCTTGCCATCAGGGCCTCAGCAGCAGCCTCCTTCAAGGCTAAGGCTTCTTTCATGTGGGCACAATCCATATTGCAGGAGGTGGCACAAACCGGTCCCCACATGTGACAGACTAAGCAAGCTAGTCAAGGTCTCTGCCTATGTGGCAGATGCCTCAGCAGATGTGATTCAGTTCTTAGCCAGAACGATTGCCGCTGCTGCTGCAGGAAGTTCTGGCTCAAGTACTGACATGCAGACATAAAGGTGCAGGCCAGCCTGCCCAGTAATCCCTTCAATAGGGGAAATATGTTTGTAGAACATTTGGAGTGTGTCCTGGTTCATTCAGGCAGTCCTATCCTTCCAGAGAGGGCAGAGGAACAAGGCCATCTTGGGGGAGCCAAGGCTTTACCCAGCAACAGACTGCAAGGGCCCAGCCCTCCTTCCACAAGCTGACCCCTTCAGACGGTCACAGAGGGGGGAGGCAACAGCATCCCCAGCAGGCCTGACCAGGTCTGCATCCTGGGTGGGGGGCAGACTCCAAGTGTTTGAACATCCACCACTGGGGATCAATGGATCCTGGACACAATCAGGGAGGGATAAAGGCTGGAATTTGTGGGGCTTCCACCACCATATTTCATTCAGTACCTCAGGTCATGGAAACACCAGAAACATCTGTTAGTGCTCCAGGCCATTGAGCATCTGTCTTAGATCAGGGCCATAAAGCCAGGGCCTTCCTGCCAGGCTTGATTGGGATGCTACTCCATTCTGTTCACCCCCTGAAGCAAGTGAACCAATATCAGAGAAACTGGAAATTCTTAAGACAATTCTAGAGGTTCTCAGAGCAGAGGATTTTATGACATCACTGGACTCATTGAGGCCTACCTTTATATCCCATTTCACCCACTCCATCACCAGTATTTATGGTTTGCATATCCGGGCAGGCACTTCCAAAGTCGGGCACAGCCCTTTGGCTTGTCATCAGCTCCAAGAGTCTTGGTAACTATAGTGGCACATCTGAGACAGCAGTCTAGCCATACTTTCCCCTATCTTGATGACCTTCTAATAAGGTCAAGATCCATGACCCAAGCCCCAAAGGATCTTGCTCTCATAATGGCTTGCCTTTAGTAACATGGCTTTCTCATAAATGTGAAAAAGCCAGTTGGCCCCAGCACACAAGATGCAGCACCTGGGAGCAACAACCAACACCAAAACGGGCATTGTGAGCCTCCCAGAGGAATGTACCACTAAAATCCACAGGGTAGCATATGCTATCCTGCAGGAGTCTCACCCTGACATCTGGCTCAACTTCAGGGGGCAATGATTACCTCCATAGATTGTATCCCCTACAGTGCAGTGGACCCACCTCTCACATCAGCGGGCTATCATAAAGTGCAGACATTTCAGGGTCCAGATTAGGGTTGCCAGGTTCATGGCCTGAGACTGATCCAAGAGGTATTCTGTATCTTTAAAAGTTGTGCAGGGGGAAAGGAGAATCCCACCTTGTGGGTTTTCTCATTAAAGTGTTGCACTTGGCTGACTTTCTCTTCTCCTAAAGATACAGGATCAGTCTCAGGCCATGAACCTGGCAACACTAGTGCAGATGGAAGAGACAACAAGACAGCATTTAGCTTGGTGGCTATTCACAGCCTTACATGGGGATATCTTTCAGGGAGAGGCCTCAAATTCAGATTACCACAGATTCCAGCCTATCTGGGTGGGGGGCTCACATAGGAACCCAGTTCACCCAGGGCACCAGAAGTTCAGAGGAGGCCAAGAGGCCCACCAACTGTCTGGAAAATCAGGCTAGCACTGCTACACTTCCTCCCAACCATCCACAACGGTCATGTCCTAGTCTGCACCAACAACATGGCAGCCAAAGCCCATGGAGGTGTCAAAATTAGGGGCCCTCATGGACAAGGCGAACCTTCTGCTATCTTGTGCAGAGGATCATCTTGCATTCCTATCTGCAGAGCATGTCTTGGGGGGAGAAAACATTCAGGCAGGTTGGCTCAGCCACCAACAAATCTCAAGTGCCAAAAGGAGCCTTCACCAGGAGGTGTTCAAGCAAATAGTACACAAATTTGGGATGCTGGTGTTGGATCTATTTGCCAGTCCAGCAAACAGAAAGGTGACCCTGCTCTTCTCACAATTCAGGAGCCAGGGGCCAATTGCATGGACACTCTAACAGCAAGGTGGCCTCAGGGCCTGCTATATCCCTTCCCACCCATTGCCCTGCTCCAAAGGGTTCTAACCAGGGGTGTAGTCATCCAGGCTCTTGGACAGGGAGCTTACACACCTTACTTTTTTGGGAGGCAGGTCCCAGCAGGGTCCCTGTATCTCCAGTGTCCTTTGAGTCGATCAGCATGAAAGGGGAGTGTGTTGGCCATTGAGAAGAGTCTTCTAACATTCTTCCTTATCCTTTCCTGCTGATTGGAGCCAATCAGAGTGAAAGGAGGTGAGTCAGCCACTGACAAGTCTTTTCTCAGTAGCTAACATACCCCTCTTTCATACTGATTGGTTCCGAGGGAGATAAACATGTAGACACTGATTTCAGTAATTCAAGCAATATTTCTGAAAGTGAGAAAAGAAAAGAAGCTGCAACATGCAGATTTACCAGATTTGAGAAATTAATATTAGCATATTCAGAGGATTCAAAGGGCCTGACATCCAATACATATAAAATCTTAGCAGATTACATAGGAGGAGATACATCAGAATTAAAATTGTGGCGGGAAAGGGAACTTGGAATTGAAATAGATAGGGAAGAGTGGGTAACACAATGGAATAAGTGACTACACCAAAAAAATATTAGCTAAACACAGAGTATTGTTTTTGAAAATTATATATCATTGGTATCTGATACCTAGAAAAACAGCATTGATGAATCCAGGAACATATTCAATTTGCTGGAGGGAGTGTCAAATAATTGGTACGTATATACATATGTGGTGGGAGTGTCAAAAAATTCACAGATTTTGGGTAACTATGATTAAGGAGATTGAACAGATCACCCAACAAAAATTACACTGACAACACAATTAGCAATATAGAATTTATTTCTGAATGAAGATCTTGATATTAAAAATAAGAAGTTAGTAAGTTTTTTGTTAGCAGCAGCAAGGATTACTATTGTACAATCTTGGAAAGACCTTAAAGGAGCAAATATAGATTCTTGGTATAAAACAGTTTGGGACATAGCTCTACTCAAAAATCTAACAGATATTTAAAGAGCAAGAGGACAAAGTAAAGAGACTAATTTCATTTCAGTATGGTATGATTTTATCAATTATATAAATCTACAAGATATAAGGATGCCCCTGCCAATGGCATTCACATGGATATGGCACTATTATTAAATGGTCCAATAAATGAAAGGATAGGAATGATATTCAAAAATCCTGCAGGAAAGGAAAAGAAAGGGAACAGTATTAATGTATGAATTAAAATTGTGTTACTAATTCACTATGGATAATCAAAACGTAATATTTACAAGCAATATGATTGTGATCTATATAATGTAATATTTTTTGTTTATTTTGTTGGTTATGTTTATATTTTATTTTGAAAAGAAAAAAAGACAGTCAAATTATGACAGTGATAGAGAAGCAGAAAGCAGTATCCAAGCCTGGCCAGATTATTCCATAATCTTAGAAGGTTGTATAATCTTAGAAAGGTGGTGGCTGTTGAGAGGGCGTGGCTGTGACTATCATGAAGGGACCCTGAACTTCTAGTTCTAAGAAAGATAAAGGACTCAGGACTAGAAGTTATTGTTGTGGCTCACTCTTGGTCTTGGAGGGAGTGGTTCGCTGAACTAGTGACCATGGCCATAGGGGGCTCTGGCCACTTCCCAGCAGGGTAGATCTGAGTCAAGGCGGAGTTCTTCATCCTGACTCAGATTGGCTATAACGTCATGTGTGGCTCTTGAGAAGGGATATCTAAGAGGTTGCACCGACAAAGTAGCCTCGACCATTCTGGCTTCAGCTCAATCCCCTTAAATCCACTGATGATGCACCTTGTTATTTGTATGATGGTTTGTTTCTTGCCCAATAGTGGTAAAAGAGAATTCACATACTGGGCAGCATTGCTACAATTGTTCTTGTTCCCAAGCTGCTGCCTATGAAGGTAGACCAAATCGTGTGCTTTCTCTCTTTCAGTTATATTCACTGGAATTGGGTTGGCTGATAAAGTGAGTTTATAGCAGCCCACAGGGGAGACAGAAAAGGGTAGAGAATCTTCTTACTCATTACTCAGACCTCTTTCTGAAGAGAAGGGTCAAATCTGTAAAGAAATTTGGATGTTAAAAGGTAGGGACAGGGCATTCCAGGCAGGGCGTTGCTAACCCTACTTGGATATGGATATCTTTGCTTTATCAACAACACAATCCAAACCATATCTACTGAGAAGGAAGTCCTATTGAGTTCTATGAGGCTTAGTCCCTTAGTAAGCGTGTTTAGAATTGCAGCTCTTTGGGCATCCATCTTTACTCCTGAGTGCTCCCATCTAACATCTCCACAACACTAGGCTTCTTTCTTCCTACAGTGGCCTTCTGGTGACTGGCCTGGCCTGGCCTGAGGGCACTTGAACCCTTTTTGCCAGAAGCAAATTGGCTAGATTAAATGTTCCCTACCTAGGCTCCATCTTTTAGCTAAGATTTCTATCTTAATTTCCAATCAGATAAATGTTTTTGTATGAATTGTATGCACCAAGCAACGGTGGTTGATGCTTAATGACATCACTTGGACCCGCTCCATGATGACACTTGGACCTACCCTGTGATATCACTTGGACCCGCCCCATGATGTCACTTGGGCTCACCCCATGACAACAGTTAGGCCCACCCCCAAAATCTCAGGGTTTGGGATGCTTCTGACCTGGCAACCCTAGCAGTGGGGAGTATGAGCCCTTTAGACAGAGCTGGCGCCAAGGGGCCAGGTCGGGCCCCGACCGAGGGCCCCACGGCACACAGGGCCCCCTGAAGGGCCCCTCATTAGGGTGGGGGAGTAGCGCTCCAGCCGTGGATTACAGGGACGGAGCTTCCAGGCTGCCAGCCCATTCGCTCGCTTCACGTACCTCTCTCTCCTGCTCTGTTGCTGTGCGTGCAGAACTACCATCAACCAAGATGGTGGTGGAGGCTTCTTTAAGGGGCTGATGCACCTACCGCCATCTTGGCTGATGGCAGGCATGTGCGCACAGATGTGCATAGTGTACCATGCATGCGTGCCATCAAGATGGCGGCAGGGGTATCAGCCCCTTAGAGAAGCCTCTGCCACCATCTTGGTTGATGGCAGCCCTGTGTGCGCAGCACACGCAGCAGCAGGATGCAGGAGAGAGGTAGGTGGAATAGGCAGGAGCCAGGCACCTGTAGCAGGCTGGGGCCCAAGGACCCAGTCATGCCTGGCTGTGTGCATGTGTGTGCTGGGGCCCGGGGCAGGATGGGGCACAACGGCCCCGGCATGCCTGCCACCAGCCCTGCCCTTAGAAAAGCCTCCGTCGCCATCTTGGTTGATGGCAGCAACCTATGCGCCCAGTACGCAGGGCTCTCACAGAATGAGAGAAGAGGTAGATGGAGCGGTCCTGCATGGTATGGGGGGGAGGCACTGGGAGCGAAGGGCCCAGTGACACCTGGCACCGGCCCTGATCCTTCTGGTAAGTGTATATATAGAAGGAATGTTAGATTAAGATATTTTCCTTTTGATAAATGTGTATTATAATAAAAGAAACATATATGATAGTTTCTAATAAATTTTTATCAATATCTATCTAAAATACTAACAGGAAAAAGGTTAAAGAAAAGGAGAACATTAATGGGTTTAAGTACACTTTGTGTTATAGTCCATAAAAATTAAGATGCATATTTTGAATATTAACATTTTAATTAACATGCTTATTCAGCTGTGTTTTATCATCAGACATGTTTAACTTAAAATACTTTTTAGAATGTCTAGTTCTGCATTTCTAAATGCAGTTAACATCAGATCGTCAACCTATTTATATCTAAATAATTCCAGTGACTTCAGCATTTTGAAGCCTGCAGTAGCAGACACTCTACTTTTCCCCGCACTGGCATAGCATTTTTTGTTTGTTTTGGAATAAGAAGTATCTGTTATAAGCCTTTAATCTTAAACCATAAACAGAACAATCATGAAATGCTTAAGAGGCTGATTTTGCAAAAACTGAGAGGCCAAATGAGACCAGATATAGATTGCCGATCGTGTGACATCTTGTGACTTTCAGCTAATGAGAAAGTGGTTTATATGAAAATAAAAAACCCTGTGTAAGTTTGAAGATATCTGGCAGGGCTTCTTTGACCTTTTTTGGGATGAGATGTGTGGAATCTCTTGATTACCTAGGGTAGCTGTTGAAAGATCTCAGAAAATATCCCCTTACAGCCAGGATGTGACTTGGACATGCCACTGGAACCTTCCACTATAACAGAGTGGTTAAAAAAATATGGGAAGTTACTCATCTTAACAAACTTATGTATCATTTTAGGGCTAGTCAACATACACATATTCAACAAACATAAGACAACAGGTTTATTGAAACATGGGGTTTATTTATAAACTATTGGAACACTGAAATGCAAGGTAATACAAAGTCATAATGTATTCTTTCCTCTACTTTAAACTATCTGCCTTCTTTTTTGTAATTTAACATTTCTCTTTATTGTTCTTTTTTGTCATATATTAATTTATTGTAACGTTTTCTCTGAAATGAGCTTATTTATTTATTTATTTATTTATTATGAAAGTATTTATATACCGCCATCTCACAAAACATCAGGTGGTGTACAGCAACACTTTTTTAAAAGCGGTACAGAGCAACCATTAAAAAGACTGGCTACTCAAAAACATGTTAAACATCTGCATAGTACTGTTGGCACAAAAAAGACTTCAAGAGATGTCTGAAAGGCAAAAGTGAGGATGCCTGCTGAACACTGGAAGAGTGTTCCACAGCATGTAAATGCCCAACTTCCAGTTGACACCTGTAGGGGCTCTGCAATATGGGGGATAACTAACAGCGCATCTCTGGGTTATCTCAATGATTGGGCAGTCCTTAAGGTATCCTGGACCTAAGTTGTTCGGGGCTTTGTATATCAACACAAGAGCCTTGAACCCTGCCCAGTAGCATATGGGCAACCAGTGCAGATGTTTTTGCAGAGGTGTCATATGCTATTGGCTGTCTGCCCTCATCAGCAGTATATTCTGGACCAGCTGGAACTTCCAGTTCAGGTCCAAGGGCAACCCCACATAGAGCACATTGCAGTAATCCAGTTTTGAGATTTCTGATGCATAGACTATAGTGGCCAAGTTATCCCGATGCAGATATAGCCATAGCTGGCATACCAGATGAGACTGGTAAAAGGCACTCCTATCCACTATGGTCACTTAAGTGTATACAATTATGCATGGTGTGGAGAAAATGGACAGAAGTTTTTCTCATAATACTTGACCTCAGGGCCATCCAGTGAAACTGAATGTTCCAAGACTCAGTAGAGAAACATAAAGTACTTCAAAGCACATAGTTAAAACTATGGAATTTGCTCCCACGAGAGATAGGGATGGCTACCAACTTGGATGGCTTTAAAAGATTAGACAAATTCATGGAGGATAAAGGCGATGCTCACCTTCCACTATCAGAAGCAGTGTTTTTCAATACCAGCTGCTATGAATAACAATTGGGGAAAGTGCCATGGCACTCAGGTCCTGCACGTGGGCTTCTCGTAGGTATCTGTTGTGGCCACTGTACGAACAGGACTGGACTAGATGGGCCTTTGGCCTGATCCAGCAGGACTTTTCCTATATTCTTAACATTGCATGTCATTGAGTTATGATGGAACTATTGTTGGGGGGGGGGGTTCCTCAGCAGACTTTTTGTACTTGAGCTTACCTTGATGTTACCCCATGTCTGCCAGTACCTCTGTCTTGTGAGTGGTGTGGTTTTGGCTACGTAAGCACAAGCACAGGAAGGCTTAAATTGGCAGTGGTAGTATATAGATTATTAGAGTGACCAGACGTTTAATTATGATGCACACAATTAAATTTACCAGAATTCTTCTGGTAAATTTGTCTACATTTTTACCTCATGAAGAGTTTTGTGACAGTGGCTTGTACCATCTTTAAACTATTGGCTAGGCCAATAAAAGACAATCATATTGCTGGCTATTAAAGGGAAAGAGGAAGAAATAATAAATCTTTTTAAAATAACTGCTGTCCAAGAAGTGGTAGTGGAGAACAGCTTTGCTACCCATAAAAGTCTACAACATTCTTTATTCATGTTCCCATTTCATAATTAAATGTTATATCCCAATCCATAACCATTGCACTCAAGCCCCAAATAAACCAATAGGGTTTACTGAAATCAATCAGTTTGAGGACTGTAGCCAAGCAGTGGGCATGACCTTACATGCTGATATACCTCAATCCCAAATACATTTAGTTGAATGAAATCTTATTGATTTCAGTTGTACTAAATAAGGGTCCTTTTAAGATTTCGGCCTCTTGTTGGCTCATGCAGAGGTCTTTAAACCCAGGTCTTTCTTAATTACCACTGAAATCTAGTATCTGAAACAGAGCTTGGAAAAGTTACTTTTTTTGAACTACAACTCCCATCAGCCCCAGCCAGCATGGCCACTGGATTGGGCTGATGGGAGTTGCAGTTGAAAAAAAGTACCTTTTCCAAGCTCTTATCTGAAACTGCCATTCTAAATCTGGGGGGCTCATATCCATAGCTCAGTGGTGCAGCAAACACCTTACATGTACAGTGCTGTTCCAGACAGGTTCTCCACTTAGAAGAATCAAAGTTTAACTGAGGAAATAACTCCTGCCTGCATTGTTAGAGCAGGAATGGGAATGCTGTCTGGGGCTCATGGGAGCTCTACTTTGGAGGGCCTCTGGTTCCACATCCCTTCCCGAGATGGCCACTGCTAGTCATAGGAAGTTGCCTTATACTGAGTGAGACTGTTTGTCCATTTAGCTCAGTATTGTGAACACTGATTAGCAATGGCTCTCTGGAATGTTAGGCAGCAGTCTTTCCCTGCCCTACCTGATAGGGTTGCCAGGTTCTTGGCCTGAGACTGATCCTGTATCTTTAGAAGAAGAGAAAGTCAGCCAAGTGCAGGTGTTCTTGCAACTCTGTAATGAGAAAACCCACAAGGTGGAATTCTCCCTTCCCCCTGCACAACTTTTAAAGATACAGGAGACCTCTTGGTTGCCAGGCCCGGATTGGAGGGAGAAATATCAATAATTTAAGATATGCAGACGATACCATACTGATAGCAGAAACCAGTAATGATTTGAAATGAAAGTTAAAGAGGAAAGCACAAAAGCAGGACTACAGCTGAACATCAAAAAGACTAACGTAATAACAGAAGATTTATGTAACTTTAAAGCTGACAATGAGGACATTGAACTTGTCAAGGATTATCAATAACTTGGCACAGTCATTAACCAAAATGGAGACAATAGTCAAGAAATCAGAAGAAGGCTAGGACTGGGGAGGGCAGCTATGAGAGAATTAGAAAAGGCCCTCAAATGCAAAGATGTATCACTGAACACTAAAGTCAGGATCATTCAGACCATGGTATTCCCGATTTCTATGTATGGATGTGAAAGCTGGACAGTGAAAAAAGCCGGTAAGAGAAAAATCAACTCATTTGAAATGTGGTGTTGGAGGAGGGCATCGCAGATACCATGGAGTGTGAAAAAGACAAATGGGTGTTGGAACAAATTAAACCAGAACTATCACTAGAAGCTAAAATGATGAAACTGAGGTTATCATACTTTGGACACATCATGAGAAGACAGGATTCACTAGAAAAGACAGTAATGCTGGGAAAAACAGAAGGGAGTAGAAAAAGAGGAAGGCCAAACAAGAGATGGATTGGTTCCATAAAGGAAGCCACAGACCTGAACTTACAAGATCTGAACAGGGTGGTTTATGGCAGATGTTACTGGAGGTCGCTGATTCATAGGGTCGCCATAAGTCGTAATTTATTTATTTTATTTATTTAATTTGTATCCCACCCTTCCTCCCAGCAGGAGCCCAGGGCGGCAAACAAAGCACTAAAACACTTTAAAACATCATAAAAACAAATCTTAAAATACATTAAAACAAGACAGCATTAAAAACATGTTAAAAACAACTTTAAAAAGGGTTAAAACATTATTAAAAAACATATTAAACAATTCTGACACAGATGCAGACTGGGATAAGTCTCAACTTAAAAGTCTTGTTGAAAGAGGAAGGTCTTCAAAAGGCGCTGAAAAGATAGCAGAGATGGCGTCTACCTAATATTCAAAGGGAGGGAATTCCACAGGGTAGGTGCCGCCACACTAAAGGTCGGTTTCCTATATTGACCTCCTGATAAGATGGTATCTGAAGGCACATAACAACAAAGCACAGTACGGCAATACCTGTATTAGGACCAACCAAATTATCACACACAGAGGTATCTTCAATTTTTGAAAAAGAAAAAAGTGCTGCCAAAACAGAATGAAGTCTCCGGTTTTGTCAGTTATTTATTTTCGTTATCTATGTTTGGCCCCACAGTCATTGCTCTTTCCAGTCTCTTGTTTTGCTCAACAAGGCTGCTTATGGGATGGGGTGGCGCCGACCCAATTATTTTACTTTTCTTCCAACAGCAACAAAAAAAAGTCATTTAAAAAACCTTGCAAGAGCTAGGCACCTCAGTATTCCCAGAGCTATACAGTGCCAACCATCTTGCCTTCTCTCTCATGCCTCCTACAGCTCTTCCTCCGGTTGGGCGAGCAAATGGGTCTCTGCAGAAGGACAACTACCCTCTGCCGGCTGGTTCAACTTTCTTCGCTCTCTGTCCGGAGAGGCGGGGGGGGGGTGGAGGAAGAGAAGGGAGAAGAGACTTTTTACCCATAATGCTTTGTAAGGACGTTGACAAGTGGATCCAAGATGGCGTAGAAAGTAATGACAGGTAAGTGAGGACTTCCCCATTTCCTCACTAGGAGGACGAAGGGTGAGGGGGCCTGGCCGGAGTAGGGGCAGCAGAGGGGATCGGTGGGGCCGCGGTGCAGTGTAACGTCTCTTCTGGTTGAGCTGAAGCTTCTAGCGCGGGGAGAGGTTGAGCAGTGCCGGTTGGAGAGGGCCCTGTGTCTGCGGAGGGCCTGTAGAAGCAGCAGCTCCGGGGCTGTTTACAAGCAGGCTCCGTCGGAGTCCTGGTGCCTGATGAGCTTCTCCGGGGACTAAACTGCTCGCGCGGTAGAGTAGGCATTACGGCTGAGAGTCAGGACGGATTCAGTCCTTAGTTTTGGGAGCTAAGGAGACGCCTTAAACGGTTTAGAGGGAGGAAACAAAACCCACACTAAAGGGTGGGGTGTGCGTTTCTATTTTTTTAAATGTCTAAAACATGCGCATGTAAATCTCAGATCCTCGAATGAAGAAGCGTTTAAAGGGTAGGGGTAGTAAAACAAACCAAAATATTCCTCGAGGGTCGTGCGGATCAAGTCTTCGTGAAACTGAGAAAGGCAAACAACAACTCCAAAATTCAAACGGAAGGTTCCCTTCCCCCTCTCCGCTGTGAAGCAGGCTCCTGCAAATATGCACGCCAGCTCCACCAAGCACCACTGTTTCCATTATCAAAGTTGGAAATAAATACTAGCTTAAAAAAAATACATGAGAGGTTTTAAGGAGTTGAGTATTTTAGCGATGATTCATTCGTAATAGCGGGATTGTGACGGACAATGCTGATATCGGTGATTATAATTGCAAGAAAATATCAGTTCTTTTGTAGGATGTGAACATACTTTAAAATGTTAATGTGTAAAAGTAATTGCATGGCTAGTAAGTGAAAGCTGTGTTAAAATTAATTGCATGGTGAATAAGGAAAATTTGTGACCTTGTACCTTTTCCCGTGCACTAGAAATGTGATCATAACTGAAAATATTGATGGAAACAGAGGGAGAAAATGAATAATAATAAATTCCTGGGTTGGGATATCTCATAGAAAGAATTATTAAAGAATTAGAAAAACAGACTATGCCAGTGCACTGTGACTTGCTTTTCTAGGGTCGTTTGAATACTGTTAATTTTTAGCATTTTGATGCACCTTAAAGGTAGATTTTTTTTTTTTGGCAATACAGCTCCCCCTTACAACCAGGAATTTTTGCACAATATTAGACATACTCAGAGTAGACCCATGGAAATTGATGGACTTCTAACTAAAGTCCATTATTTTATTCTCTGTGTTGACAGAGAATTAAGCTTTGTAAAACTATGTTAAAAAAAGTTAATTGTAACTTCCTGGATTGAGATAGCTCACAGAAAGGAATTTTCTTTCCAGTGGGAAGTGATCTAGGAAGTTGGTTGTTGTTATTACATTTGTATGTGACTCAATGGCCCTCAGAGTGGCTTTCAGCTGCTGGTTAATAAAATTAAAAATTCCTGGTGTATACTCCCCCCCCTCCCGTCAGCCATGCATTTACAAGGGCAGCCTTTGTCAACCTAGTGTTCACCAGATGTTTTGGGCTACAACTCCCATTAGCCCTAGATAGCACTTGGCCCATCTGCATTATGGATATAGTGGTACTGATCTCTTTTACAAGATTGTTCAAATAATGTGTGCATAGAGTTCTGAACACTCTAAAGTGCTTTATAAATGCTAAGTATTATTAATATTTTATTATCTTTTTTTCCAGTGTAAGAAAGTATTCCATCTGTGCCATAGAAATAGGATTATCAGACAGATCTCACGTTGGCTGCTTTGTAGTGACAGAATAAATGTCTGAATGCAGCTCAAGAAAGAATGAACGAAAAGAAAAAGAATCCAAAAGAAGAGATGCAGGCTTCAAACTGGTGTTTGGTAGGATTTAAAAAATTTTTTTGGCAGAGTAAAAACTATGAATTGCTCCAAGTATTTCAATTTGTAAACTTCACAGGGAAAATGGAATCTGATATCCTTTTTTTCAAAGAAGGATCCCTTTAGAGTGAGGTACCTAAAACTGCAATACACTAAATGGGGAGTAACACTGCAATCCTATGCTCACTTACATGGGAGAAGCCCTAACTGAAATCAGTGGGACTTATTTCTCAATAGATATTCCTAGGATTGTGCCATAAGTGTCATCGAACACAGTGGGACTTACTTCTGAGTAAACATGTATAGGGTTGCACTGTAAGGGGATAATCTTTGTCGGAAAACAATATCTGATCTCATTGCCCCTGATTATTTCTGATCAAAATCCTTTGGGCAGACTATGCTTTTTACTCTGCTGCAGTACGATTTTTCTACCAAGCACCAATCTGAAGCTTGCCTGTCATCTTTTGAATACAGTTTAAGACAACTATGTTACACATTTTTTCTCTAATGTGAACAACTTAATATTTGGCATCATGGGCAGAATTTATTTCTGAACTAAATATTGTTATAGAATCAGAGTTGGAAGAGTAATCAAAGGTCATCTAGTCCAACCCCTTGCTGGTGCAGGAAGCCTATCCTTGATAGATGGACATCCAGCCTCTGATTAAAAACCTGTAATGAAGGAGAAACCACCACCTTCTGAAGCAATCTGTTCCACTGTGAAACAGCTCATACTATCAAGAAGTTTTTTCTAATGTTTAGTCTAAATCCTTTTCCTTATAATTTGAACCAATTGGTTTGGGGCCTATCCTTCACAAAGGTTCGTCCTGCAAGACAGGGAACTGTTATATCCAGTTTTCTAAAAGGTAAAATTGAAGCAAAGTCTTTTCTACACAAAATATTGTACATGTAGCAGCCAGTAGGTGTTTCATTGTAGAGCTTACCCTTTGCTATATGGCTGCTGATATTCACTAGGTTTCAAGTGACTATTTGTGTACTGCAACTGCAGACTAGTTGGTATGCTGCTCCCTGGCAAATATATGCTGCAAAGGGTGTATTAGCTTGCATAGGGTATATTTTGGCCTCCCATTTTGAATTAGTTCAGTTAGTAATCCTGTGAATAGTATAACAAAATGTTTGGATGTTGTAAAGCTCATTCAGTTAATTTTATTTATTTATGCAATTTTTAAACTGCTTAATATAATAAAAATATCTAACCACTTTACGTAAAATTGATAAAAATACAGTCAATAAAATTACCTAGAAACTAAATAGAAACGAACCAAAACTATGTATCACAGATAAAAGTAATCAGTGTACAGAACAGAAAATTGAGTCTAGGAAAGCTTGAGTAAACATTTAAGTGTTTTAAGAGGCATTTAAAGGTCATTACTGTCTCCACATCATGAATTATCAGATGGAGAATATTCCAGAGAATGGATGCTATCGCAAGAAGGCCCAGTTCCACATTGTCACTATAATTTGCTGGTCTTAGAATGACCAGCAGAGTCTCCTCAGAAGATTGTAAAGATTGGCTTGGTCTTTGATCTTGGTCTGCTAGATATCCTGGCCCAACGTTGTTTATGGCTTCTGCCAGTTCAGCATCTTGGCCCTCTCTGAATGGCTCCTATTCACATTATCTTTTTCAGTTATTTGTAAACTGAACAGCAAGATAAAAACATTCTTTAAATAAAAACAATATTCTGGTCTGACCTAGCAGTCTTTCTGCCTGTACTAGGCATGTGGTAGTGACTATGCTATACTGCCATGGTTGCAATTTTTTTTATCCCCAGACAATATCTCCCTACACATGTTTCTTTGAAGTTACACCCTTCAGCACGCAATAGTAGAAACACATCTACCTTTTCTGGCAGGAAGATAGGGACTGTATTGTCATACCTTCAGTGTATTCTCTGAGATGGGATGGAGAAAATGCACAGCTAGTTCATCACTGTTACACCCCCAGGAAGCTCTTTGAATTACAAAGTAAACTGGCATTAATAATTTGCTTACATTTGATTCCTGACCATGGTATGCGAATTCTTAAATGGTCTTCCCTGCTCTTCCATGTAGGTGTTCCTGCTCATTCACATTGTGCTAAACCATGACGTAGTGTGATCTCTGAACATGGCCAATGTATGGAGGGAATGTGAACTTGATGAGCCATGTCTTGACTAAGTTTTGTGTAAAAAAACAAAAACCATTAAATAGCTTCTGGTGTTATCTCAGAAGGGCTATAGTTACTGCTGAGAATTAATCCTGGGTTTGTAAAATTCTTGACAAATGTTGCTGGCTAACGCATCTGGTCTTTTAAAAAATTGCAGCCTCTCTCTATTTTAGTTTAAATAGAGTTAAAATAGACCTGCTACTGCTTTACATTGAGCTTAGTTATATTTGTATTCCAGACTATGTTTACTAAACCTATCTATCTAAGAATTAAATAGGTTCAGCATCTCTGAACAATTATTGTGAACAAGTGGATGGCAATACAGTCACATCCTAATATATTCTGACAGTTTTTTCCTATTCTGGAGATGTGATAATGAAAGCACCCTGTATTTTCATTGAAGTTCTGGTTTCATTTGAGCCATTGCAGCCGGTTCAGGGATTCCATGCACAAAACACATGGAATTCTTGTTGTTATATGCCTTCAAGTCGATTATGACTTATGGGGACCCTATGAATCAGCGACCTCCAATAGCATCTGTTATAAATTACCTTGTTCAGAACTTGTAAGTTCAGGTCTGTAGCTTCCTTTATGGAATCAATCCATCTCTTGTTTGGTCTTCCTCTTTATGTGTCCAAAGTATGATAACCTCAGTTTCATCATTTTAGCTTCCAGTGATAGTTCTGGTTTAATTAGTTCTAACACCCAACTATTTGTCTTTTTCACAGTCCATGGTATGTGCAAAGCTCTCCTCCAACACCACATTTCAAATGAGTTGATTTTTCTCTTACCCGCTTTTTTCACTGTCCAACTTTCACATCCATACATAGAAATTGGGAATACCATGGTCTGAATGATCCTGACTTTAGTGTTCAGTGATACATCTTTGCATTTGAGGACCTTTTCTAGTTCTCTCATAGCTGCCAGTCCTAGCCTTCTTCAGATTTCTTGACTATTGTCTCCATTTTGGTTAATGACTGTGCTGAGGTATTGATAATCCTTGACAAGTTCAGTGTCCTCATTGTCAACTTTAAAGTTACATAAATCTTCTGTTGTCATTACTTTAGTCTTCTTGATGTTCAGCTGTAGTCCTGCTTTTGTGCTTTCCTCTTTAACTTTCATCAGCATTCGTTTCAAATCATTACTGGTTTCTGCTATCAGTATGGTATCATCTGCCTATCTTAAATTATTGATATTTCTCCTTCCAATTTTCACACCTCCTTCATCTTGGTCCAATCCCACTTTCTGTATGATATCTTCTGCATATAGATTAAACAAATAGGGTGATAAAATACACCCCTGTCTCACACCCTTTGCAATTGGGAACCAATCGGTTTCTCCATATTCTGTCCTTATAGTAGCTTCTTGTCCAGAGTATAGGTTGCGCATCAGGACAATCAAATGCTGTGGCACCCCCATTTCTTTTAAAGCATTCCATAGTTTTTCATGATCTACACAGTCAAAGGCTTTACTGTAAAGCACATGGTGATTTCCTTCTGAAATTCCTTGGTCCGTTCAAATTCAAAGGCCCTTCTCTGCATGCCTACTCTGAGGGAAGCTGGGAGGCTGGCAACAAGGGAGAGGGCCTTCTCAGTGGTGGCCCCCAAATTATGTAATGATTTCTGTGACAAAGTGCACCTGGCGCCAACACTGTTATCTTTTTGGTGCCAGGTGAAGACTTTCCTCTTCTCCTAGGCATTTTAGCATGTGTTTTTAAATTGCTTTTTTAAAATGTGTTTTTAAATTTGTATATTTGTTTTTAATGTTTTAATTGTTGTAAACCGCCCAGAGAGCTTCGGCTATGGAGCGGTATACAAATGCAACCAATCAACATATGTTTGCGATGTGATTTCGGGTGCCTCTTCCCTTTCTTAATCCACTTTGGACAAATTCAGTCTCAGTAGCTTGTAGCAACTCTGTTGGTATGCCATCTGTTCCTGGTGATTTGTTTCTTCCAAGTATTTTAAGAGCAGCTTTCACCTAGCATTCTAAAATTTCTGGTTCTTCATCATATGGTTCCTCCATGAATGAATCTGTCATCCTTGCATCTCTTTTACAGAGTTCTTCAATGTATTGCTTCCATCCTCCTTTTATCTCAGTCAGTTAGTGTGCCCCCCTGTTGATTATTCAACATCCCCACTCTTGGTTTAAATTTCCCTTTCATTTCTCTAATCTTTTGGAATAGGGCTCTTGTTCTACCCTTGTTGTTGTCCTCTTCTATTTCTATACAATAATTACTGTAATAGTTCTCTTTGTCCCTATGTTCTAGTTGCTGTATAGTTGCATTTAGGGTTCTAACTGTGTTTCTATCTCCTTTTGCTTTTCTTCTCTCTTTAACCATGTTAAGAGTTTCTTCAGTCATGCATTGAGGTCTTTCTCTCTTTTTAACTAGAGGTATTGTCTTTTTGCATTATTCCCTGAGAAGGTCTCTGACTTCATTCCATAGTTCTTCTGGTTCTCTGTCAACTAAGTTTAAAGCCTCATATCTGTTCCTTATGTGATCTTTATATTCTTCTGGGATGTTATTCAAATTGTATTTTGGCATTATGTTTGTTTTGTTGTTTTCTGTAGCTTTCCTCTGATTTTCAGTATTATCAGCATGATCTGTACTGCAGTCTGCTCCTGGTCTTGTTTTTGCAGAAAGTATGGAACTTCTCCATCTTCTGCTACCAATTATATAATCAATTTTATTCCTGTATTGACCATCTGGTGATGTCCACGTGCACAGTTGTCTTTTCGGGCGCTCATAAAATGTGTTTGCAAGAAACAAATTATTGGCTTCACAGAATTCATTTCCCCACAATTCCTAGTTCTTCTCTGTTCCCTTCTTTTGCATTCCAGTCCCCCCTGATTATCAGCACATCTTGTTTTGGTGTGTGATCAATTTCTTCCTGTACTTCTGCATAATATCTTTCCAATTCCTCTTCTTCTACATTTGCCGTTGGAGCGTAGACTTGGATGATGGTTATAATAGGTTTCCTGTTAAATCTCATTGATATCACTCACTCAGACCTTGCATTATAGCTCCTAATTGCTTTTGCTATATCACTTCTCACTATTAAAGCAATCCCATTTCTTCTTAATTTCTCATTTCCTGCATAAAATATTTTGTTTTGTAGTTGCCTGATTGAAAGTGTCCCATTCCCATCCATTTTAATTCACTCACGCCAAGTATTGTAATGTTGATGCGTTCCATTTCTTGCTTGATAATTTCTAACTTTCCCTGGTTCACGCTTCTCACATTCCATGTTCCTATTGTGTGTGTTGCACAACTCCAGACTCTCCTTTTGCATCTGTGTGCATCAGCCTCTGAGTGGCTTCTGACCTGGGGGTCTCATCTTCCAGCACTATCTCGTGTTGCATTTTGGATACTCTGTTCATAGGGGTTTTGTGGTAAGAGGTATTCAGAGGTGGTTTACCATTGCCTTCCTCTGAGTTTGGATGCATCTTAGTCTGGTGTCTCAGCTTTGACCATTCCACCTTGGGTGCCCCTGCTAGGAGTCTAGCCTCTTGGTCTAGACTCCTGACGGCATTGCTTGCAGCTTTTTTGACACTCAAACCCCCTCACCACATTAAGGTGTGCATCCTAGAGGGGGATGGAATTCTTAGCTTTTCCTTTTCCCCACCCTTTTGGGTCCTTCATGACACATTGCTCACTTACCCTTCTTGGTATATTTGCTGATGAAAGGCCTGATTTAATTTATTTATAGTTCTAGACATTACTGCATTCTTAAACTTATTCACAAAATAGTAAGTTCCCATAATTTCAGGGAGATCTGGGCCAAAATCACATGTGCTGTTTAAAATTCATTATACTCAGAAATCATTCCACACTTCAGTAAATCCACATTACAACCATTCACGAGTTATCCTTCCTTGCTTTAAATGATACTAGCACATTCTGTAGCTAGTGCGGAAGAAGGCTTAGATGTAGTCCCACAGTTTAACCTCCTGATCTGCACCACTGCCTTTCGCTTCACTATCTCCCCTCCCTGTTCTCTGTATACACCGACAGTGGGACAGAGGCTCAAAAGTGCTTTAAGTAGCTGATGTGAAATCCTTTAAGTGGCACAAGTAAAAATGCTTTTCATTGCAGCTTATGTGGCCTATGTCAGGCAGATGTGGGATATCTCTTGGTAGGCTCTGACTCATTGTTTGGGGTTGGGAAGTGGTATCTCTCTATTCAATTTCCAAAAGCTGAAAGATAATTAAATATGACACATGCAATTTCTGTTTACATGTGTGTGAGAAAGTGAGTGCCATAGAAATATGCATGCCCTCTTGTTATGCCTACATAGACAGACATATCAGCATGTTTCAGTATGTGTTTACTTGTGGTATTAGTAATCAGCAGTAATCAGTAGTATGGCATCTGAATAAAGAAGCTTGCCTACAGTTCTGCTAATTCGTTAAAGTTCACCTCATCTGTTGCCTTCATCAGCAAGGTGGGCTTGTTTATTTATTTATTTTATTTATTGTACTTTTAGACCGCCCTTTAGCGACAAGCTCTCAGGGCGGTGTACAACAGAATAAAACCACATTAAAATACAGGTGAGTGAGGGTACAATACAACAATAAA
Source organism: Rhineura floridana (assembly GCF_030035675.1). Classification (NCBI taxonomy): domain Eukaryota; kingdom Metazoa; phylum Chordata; class Lepidosauria; order Squamata; family Rhineuridae; genus Rhineura; species Rhineura floridana. The sequence continues at coordinate 42,336,933 of NC_084482.1, forward strand.
AACATTTTAAAAGCAAGGTGAAGACAAAGATTAAAATAAGATTACAATTAAAATTAAGATTAAAATTAAAATGCCTGGGCAAAGAGGTAGGTCTTTACCTGGCGCCGAAAAGACAACAAAGAAGGCGCCAGGCGTATCTCGTCAGGGAGGGCGTTCCATAATTCGGGGGCCACCACTGAGAAGCTTGCAGCTATCAAGCTTGCCACAGTGTAGTATTTATTATTGTTTTATTTATAATATTTATAGGCATGGATCCTTAGAACTGCAATTGACAGGAATCTTGTGGAAAATGCTTCCATCTGACTCTGGCTGATTCTCTCCTAGTATTTTATTTATTTATTTATTTATTAGATTTTTATACCGCCTGACTAGCATAGCTCTCTGGGCGGTGTACAGCAAAAATACAAATACATACAATAAAACCCATCATAATAAAACAAGAACACATATGAAAAAAAAATGAAAATCTAAAATCAGTTATAACAAGTTTAAAACTAAATTAAGATTAAAATTAGATTAAAATGCCTTAGAAAAGAGGAAGGTTTTAACTTGGCGCAGAAAAGATAGCAAAGTCGGCGCCAAGCGAACCTCATCGGGGAGACTATTCCACAGTTCAGGGGCCACCACCGAGAAGGCCCTAGTTCTTGTTACCACCCTCCGAGCCTCTCTCTGAGTCGGAACTCGGAGGAGGGCCTTCGATGTGGAGCGTAGTGTACGAGCAGGTTCATATCATAGCCCCTACACCACATCCCATGCCTCTCAGAAGTGTCTGATGACTCTCTGGAGAATCTTTTCAAGGGGTGCAGGTGATACAGGGGAAGGGGTTCTTTGGCAAGCTCTCTTCTACTCATGATTCTCAGAATCTAAAGCATAAACATTTCTAACAGCATGTAAAAATAAACCAAACAGCTTTAGTGAATCATTGGGCAGTATGCAGAGCTGTGTGTGTGCAATTGGGACTTGCGCATGCATTGCCCTCCTCCCTTGCAGCTCCTGTGTGTGCCCTCAAAATCTGCTCCAGAGGGTTTGCAAACCCCTCCAGACTAGATTTTGGGAATGTGTGTGGGGCTGCTGGAGGAAGGATAAATCTCACTGTATTAGTGGAAGTTTGCACATGCAGTGTTGCATTGACTTTATAGAATCCTACTTCTTTAGGAGTCAGAATTTCAGCTTGCATTTTAATTTTTTATCCTTTATATTTCAGTTAAAATTTTAAAATGCCTTTTAATAGAATCATGCAAACCTGCGTGGCATAGTTTAATCCAAGGATTTTAATTTTCTGGCAGCAGAATTAATGAGTAGCGATTAGTGTAAAATTTAGGCTAGCCTATCTGTGAGTGAGTGTTGAGTCTTGAGCTCCATCCTGGATATAGGATGGAATTTTACATATGGAATTTTAATAAATGGAACTCGTTTCTCAGTCAATGGATTGGTCCATACTTGCTCTTTCACCTCAGGGCGTGCTCTAGTTGGCTTCTCTCCTCCCTCAGGATGATCTACCACTAATTATCCTTTGGGCAGGATTCCCATAGAGAAAGGGATAGAGCAGATGGAGATAATCTAAGGCCTGCTGGAGCTGGACTTACCCCTGACTCCATGCCAAGATGATCTGCTCCCAGCTGCCCTGTGGGAAGGATCCTGATGTGTTTTTAATATGTTAGAATTGTTGATTGTACTTTTAGAGTTTATAATTGCATATTACTTGTAAGCTGTCTTGATAACATTTACATCCTGATAGATGAGATATAAATAATTATAATAAATAAACAATAAACAAGTAATAGGAAGTTCCTGGTGGTGGAATGGAGTGGAAGGGTGATTTCCCCCCCCCGATGTTCCCTTTCCCCTTCAGCCCCCCCCCACCTCCCACAATATTACAGAGGTCCCAGAACCCTTTGAAAATTTTCAAGAGGGGATGCAGCTGCAGAGGGAAGGGGTTATCAGTGAAAATCACTTTCCCCCACTTTCACCAGTGGGAGCATCCATAAGCGTAACTCCATTTATAGGGATTTCTGAATGTATTTAGAATGGTAAAGTCAGAGATCAAGGTAGCATTAAGGGTTGCATGCAGGGATAGGTTGTTAATCTGTCAGTCTCATACCTTCAAAAGAAATAGCTGTTCCTGTGTTGATATAGAAGTCCTTTGCTGACTTCCGGGAAGGGTGACTTCGCTTGTGCCTGCTTTTGAGACGGGCTCCCGCCTCAAAAGAAGCTTATTCAGATATAAATCAGTCAGAACATTTTTTTTTGACTGATGAAATTTCTCCCGGGCAGGGAGAAACGTAGAGATCAACCTCAAAAGCCTGTTTTTGTTGGGAGGACTGGATTTCATTAATTTATGAGAAAAGGTCCAGCCAGCAATGCCGGACGGACTTCCGAACAAGCTCTATCTGATTAATGCGATACGTTTATCTTTTCTTCAAAGAGAAAACGGACTAACAAGCACCCTTCTTTCTATTATTTTTTTTACTTGGTTTAAATTCAAAAAGAGATTTGTCAAATGAATCAGCTTTAAAGAACTTCTGGGTGAGCTATAACTCTTCTCTGTTATTCACGAAATTAACAGCTTATCTCTGTTTCTATTGCAAAAAGCTGTCCTGGAAGTGCATTCTAAAGATATAAACAGAAGAGGGATTTCTATTCCGAGGAACATTATATTGTCTGGGACTATTCTCTTTTTGGTCTATTTTATTTTGATGAATCTGCTTCTTCACGACGCCACTAACTGTTTTGATGCTGGGAACTAAATTTGTTTTGTATTCTTGAACATAGAGAGATAAGGCAGGCTGCTCTGTTTATACTGTGATGTCATCAAGCCTGGAATATTAACCCAATTGTTGCTGAAATAAGAAGTGGTTCTTTATTTTTGTTTTGTTTTGTTTTGGTGGTTTTAAAAATGGCAATCAAGAAAGTGGCTGAGAATCTGGAAGTAATTATGTTTCAGAAAATAATGGATGAGATTGAGATAACGAAACAAACCCTGCGACAGGGCAGTAAGGAGCTGAAAATTGAACTGAGCAAAATGACGCAGGAGCTTAAAGAAATAGGGGATCCTGTGAGAGAGGAGAATGAGATCAGAGATGAGAAAAGAAAAAATAAAGGGAAGATACAAGCCCTGGAGATTGGAACAAATGTGGAATTGGAAAAAGATCTGGAGTTTATGGATATTAGAAATAAAATCTACTGTTTGGAATTTAACGTTATCTCTGAAGAAATTAATGAAGATATTAGAGATAAAGTTATCAATGGCTTGGATAATCTTCTGGACTGGAATGATGTGATGGAGCTTGATATAGAGAAAATCTATGGAATTAACTGCAGCCATGTGACAATGGAAAAACTCTCAAGAGATGAACCAGTGCATTTTGTAAAAAAGAAGAACAGAGATATGACTTTACAACAATATTTCAGCAACTTATTCAGAATTGATGGCAAGAAAATATTTGGGATAGAGGAAATTCCCATCAGACTCTTATTATATGACTATGGCTATGACAGCAAGATTATTATGGAATACTGATAATGGAAGATTGGACACTGAAATTACTGGACTTAACAGGACTATTGAAGATGGAAGATGGAATTAATATGGATAATGGAATAATGGCTATTGAAATTATTGGACCTAACAGATTTTGATGAGATGGATTAATCGATATGTTTATTTGGACTATGGTTATGACAATAAGTATTATTATTATTAACGAGATGGATTAATCGACATGTTTATTTGGAGAAAAATTGATAGATATATTTCTTAAAGAATTGAAACCTCTCTTTGACTTTTTGTGGAAAGAATAAAGTAATGTTTATGAGATTTGATGATTAATTAAGATAACTACTGGAGGAAAGTGATTTTATAATATAATTTAAGAGACAGGATTGTTATATATTGTAGACCTACAACTGATTTGATCTGTGACAAATGGGAAGTCAACATTTTATTTTTTTGTTTAATCATTTTTGTTTTGTTTTGTTTTTTGTCTTTGAATGTTTTATGATTTTGTTTTGTATGTTTTATGAAAATTTGAATAAAAATTATTGTAAAAAAAAAAGAAGAAGTCCTTTGCTGAGTCACAAAAGATGTCTGACTACTAAAGTGATCCAAGTTTATATATATATATATAAACTTAATATATATATTAACAGTCTGAATTAGATGAATGTTATGTAATCTATAGGTTTGTAATGCCCAGGGACTACATCTTTTGATCTTGCCTGTTTATAAAGGAATCATACTTTCAAAATACTTAGTGGTAAACAGTGAAAGGATAAGGCAAGCAGAATAGTTGATCTGAATGTTTGTATATGTTCAAGTTTCCAGAGGTATTAAGCAGAAGTTCGAATTTGCTAGTTTTGGAGCAGCTTACTTCAGACTTAACACTATATGTATTGAGATGAAATAGCATGATTTTAAGTTTTGCAGATATTCATTTATTTAAAATATTTATGGGCCTTTTATCAGAAAACTCATATAAGGCGGTTTATACCAGGGCTGTGGAGTCGGAGTCGTGGAGTCGGAGTCGGAAGCAATTTTGGGTGGAGTTGGAGTCGGTAGAAATGTACCGACTCCGACTCCGGCTTCTAAATAAATTTTGATTGACAAATTTTTAAAATATAAATTCAAAATGTCAAAGAAGCTTCCCATGAAGTCAGCTGTAGTTGAGCATTTCACCATAACTCAAGATGAAAAACATTTTGTGTGTCAGTGTATGACAGGACCCAGATGAAGACAAATGCTGTGATGCCAAGATCAGCGCATATTCAGGCAGCGATAAAAATGCTCCTATGAGAGCTTCCAATTTAAAAAGACATTTACAGTGCTTTCCAGGGCTGTGGAGTTGGAAGCAATTTTGGGTGGAGTCGGAGTCAGACAGTAGAAAAATAGAGGAGTCGGAGTCGAAGGTTTGGCGTACTGACTCCACAGCCCTGGTTTATATGATAACCAAGATAAAACACATTTTTTTACAAGATCATCAGTACAAAGAAATTCAATAGCAGCATAGAGAATCACTCCTAAGTCAGTGAAAACAAGTGGACCTTCAAGGCCTTTCTGAAGATCTAAAGCATAGCAGTTTTACAGAGGCCAGCTGGCTATGAGGCCCCCATGGAGAAAGCATTCTCCCTTGTGCCCACCATTTTCACTGAACTTAGTGGTTTTGATTTTAAAGTGCAGGGAGGTGCAAGTGGTCGTTCAGATAACGCATACCCAAAAGGTTTAAGACTTTAAAGGTTTAAATTAGAACTTTATATTGTGCTCAAAAATGCAGTGGCAACCAGTGCAACTGGTACAATAATGACATCACATAATCTGACTGGCTAACCCCCATCAGGATTCAGGCGGCTATATTCTGATTTGGCTACTTTTCTAAACTATCTTTAAAGGCAGCCATATATACAGCATACTGTATTAGTCAACCCTGGACACGATAAGGGTGTTGATTACTGTGGACAGGTGTTACCTGTCCAGATACAGCTGCAGTTGGTGCACCAGCCAAAGCTGATGGAACACTTTTTGTGACTACTGCCACCTGAGCTTTCCAAGTTAGCCTGAAATCTAGGAGCACCCACGAACTGTGCACTTGGTCTTTCAGGGGAGTGCAATTCCATCTGAGACTAGTTATGAACCTCTTTCTTGAGCAGGTGATTTTCCCACCTGCAACACTTTGTTGTCTGGATTTAACCTCAGCTTGTTTGCCCTCATCTACCCCAGAACTGCTTACCAGTATGCACTTCTGCAGCCTTCTTGGGATCAAAGGACGGAATGAGAGGTTGAACTGAATGTCATCTGTGTGTTGATGACACTGCAGCGCAAATCTTTGAATTACTTGACAGTATTTACTTTTTCTGAACAGAGACACATTTGATGTATGGTGGCCTTCTTATATGTTAAAAGAAGACTGGTTACTGCAGAAGTTGAGTATATATTCACTAATACGCAAAAAACCTTGCGGTTTAAGAATGTACCTATAGCCCACAGATATTTCTACCAAACTTTAAAAAGCAGGGAAATTGGGCAGCTATAGTGAATGCACCAGGGGAGCAGGAGACCTGACCTCCTCCCTGAGATATTGGACTGCCCTACAAAGTTGTCAAAATGCAAACACAATTTGGGTTGGTCTTTCACAGTCCAATCCACTTGCTGTGTAGCTTGGAAGAATTTGGTAACATGTGCCTCTGAGCATATGGTGAGTGGTGGCAACACCTGCCATCTCCAAAGATGGAGAATTATATTGTTGTATGTTTTTGGTGTTCTTCTTACTTTGCTTCTTTCCTGCGTTACTAATGTTTCTACAGAGAATCTAAAGTAGAAAATTTTATTTCTCTCATTATTCATCCTAGAAATCTGTGTCAAATTTATTTTTATTAATTTCAAAGCCTTTTTATTGGTCAATGTCATATGATGATGAAGATAGCCTTTTTTGTTTCAAACTGGAGGTTATGGTCTATTTCTATTTTGGGTGCATTAACACTTGGACCTGAAACTGCAGTTTAATGTAAAATCAGACTGATTACAATATGCTGCTACTTTAGCAATGACTCTAGTTGTTGGAAAAAAGAGGATGCATGTTTTCAGCCTGCTATGTTTAAACCACTTTATTTAAGGCAAGGTGTTCACGATCAATTAAAAACATAGAGCACACCTAGAATTTTGCTAGAATATATTTCACCTCCCACTGTTTTATCTTGTGCAAATTGAGATACTTCTGAGGTCCACTGGAGACTATTTTGCAGAAGTCAGTGCCATTATTCCACAATTATGTTTGGAGTTTTTTTAGTATAAATTTTGCAAAGTGTTGCTGTACTTCACATATTCATTGAAACAAAAGCAAAAGAAAATGATTTCCTATAGAAAACTTCACTAAAATTGCGAAGTAAATCAGACATATTTAAAGTGACCATCTGAACTGTATCAACTGTCTTAATAATGTTTGCTTCCTCCCGGCTAAAACAAGATCAGCACAGGACATATCTTCTTTCTATTATTTGGGCTGATTACAGGTGTTGCCACCACTCACCATATGCTCAGAGGCACATGTTACCAAATTCTTCCAAGCTACACAGCAAGTGGATTGGACTGTGAAAGACCAACCCAAATTGTGTTTGCATTTTGACAACTTTGTAGGGCAGTCCAATATCTCAGAGAGGAGTTCAGGTCTCCTGCTCCCCTGGTGCATTCACTATAGCTGCCCAATTTCCCTGCTTTTTAAAGTTTGGTAGAAATATCTGTGGGCTATAGGTACATTCTTAAACCGCAAGGTTTTTTGCGTATTAGTGAATTTCCCTGCTTTTTAATACGGGAGGTAAGAAATGGGATCCTGTGCAAGTTTGCTGAGAATTGATTGATCATTTGCATGCTTATTGAGTTCAGTGGGATTTACACACACACAGCAATCATGCTTAGGATAGGTGAAACTGACCATAGGGGATGGGGAAGGGAGGAGGGAAGGGTGGAAAGGCAGAGGGGAGGACTGGGATGGGAGCAGGCAGGAGGGGGAGGGGAGAAGAAGGACAGATGTGGTTGTTTGCATGTTTATTGAGTTCAGAGGGATTTACTCTCATGCAGTCATGCTTAGGATAGGTAAAACTGACTGGGGGGGAGGGACAGAGGGCTGGAGTGGGCAGGGAAGGCGGAAGAAGGAAGAGGGTAGGAGAAAGGGAGAGGAAAGCGGAAGGAGGGAGAAGGCAGGTCTGATCATTTGTATGATTATTGAGTTGAATCGGATATACTCCTATGCAATCATGATTAGGATAGGTAAAACTGACCAGGCTGGGCCTGCCAACCAAGACGTCTTCTGTATCTTTCACAGTTGGGCAGGGGGAAGGGAGAATTCTACGTTGTGGTTTTTCCCATTACAATGTTGCAAGAACACCAGCACTTGGCTGACTTTCTCTTCTCCTAAAGATACAGGATCAGTCTCAGGCCCTGAACCTGGCAACCCTACCTCCCACCCAAATTTAAAACAAAGCTGTCCCTGGCCACACCTACACCAGGCCTGTATTAAACTTTGGACAATCATTATTTATTTATCTATTTATTTAGTGTATTTATATACCGCCCCATAGCTGAAGCTCTCTGGGCGGTTTACAATAACTATAAACATTAAAAACAAATATACAAATTTAAAAACACATCTTTTAAAAACAATTTAAAACAATTTATCATAGCTTCTCTCAAAGCCATGGCTCAAAGCCAATCATGGCTTCTCTCAAAGAATCTTGGGAAGTGTAGTTAGTGAAGGGTGCTGAGAGTTGCTAGGACACGCCCTGTTTCTCTCACAGACCTTTAATCAGAGTGGCTGACTGTTAACCATTCTCTCAGAGGAATAGGAGTCTCCTCTCAGCACCCTTCACAAACTACACTTCCCAGGATTCTTTGAGGGAAACCATGACTGTCTCAAGTGAAATCAAGTCTGGTGTGGGTGTGGCCCTCTGATTAGCCAAGCCCAGCAGCTGTGAGGCTTTTAGAACACTGACAGTTGGTCCTTACTGAGCATGCCCCGTGTTATAATAGGCTTCCAGCCAAAATTTCTTAAATTAATTAAAAATCAACCAGGCATTTTTTTAACTTTTAAACTGCAGTAGATGAAGGTCAGAGTATGGGGCAAGGTCAGTATTAGGATTACAGGTACTCTGTGAACATGGCTGTTTTTTAATGAATTTCAACAGATTATGAGAACTCGCAGAAAAAAGTCCAAAAGGGCTCTGAGTTTTTTTCTCTCTTTTTACACTTTGAACTCTCGATTCTCTCTGACTGTTTTGTGTATCGCCATGAAAATTGACAGGGTTGTTAAGCAAGCGTTTCTGCGTTCAGAACTATAAGTTTTGTAAGGTTTTGTTTTGAAATGAGCTTATGGGAAGCCTCAGAATGGCATGGGGGGATATTTTCCATTTAACATTGCGGAATGTGAAAAATCCCCGCTGACTATAATATACAGCCACTCTCGTGGCTGTATAATATTTTTGTAATTTTAATACTACCTTAAGTGAATATACAAATGGTTAACTGAAAATTACTTTTTCATTGAACTGTTTGTTCAGTAATACAAAAAACTATGAAGACTTTGGGTGGTGTTCAGCTAACACGTCCCGTCAGTGCAAGGATTTCCACTTGCACAGTGGGACTTCTGTCTCCTATTCCTGTGCTTGCCCCACGTTGTCCACAAATCTGCGCCAGAGGGCTGGGGGAACCCCTAGAACAGATTTAGGGTTTGTGCAGGGGGAGGAGAAGGGAGGAAGTCCCATTGTGCAAGGAGAAATCCTTGTATTGATGGGGCAGTGACTTCATGCTATGTTGGCTACAACCCTTTAGTAACAAAACAATGTAGAAAGTTTTACCATAGAAACAATGTACTTAGGTCACTATGTACCTCTTAAACTGTGGTCTGCAGTACATTTTCAGGTGGTGTCTGAGTGAACAAGAAAATATTTGGAGGAATATGCTAAATGACCTTTTTAATTCCTTGTACACACTGATGTACGGGGGGGGGAAGGAAACAGGAAGCTTTGGTAAGTAACAGACAGGTGTTGCTAGGTTTGTGCATGTTATGTGACATGCAGAACACTGGGGTCAATTCTTTCAGTTGGAGTATGTAATACAGCGTTGCTGAATACAGTGGAGTTTTGATTTGGAAACCTTTTACCACCGTATCTGGTGGCCATAATATACAAGTAAACTTGCTAAAGAATACACAAACCAGACTAATTGTCTGCAATGTGACCCCATTTAAAAAATACTGTTCTTGGAGTAAAAGTCTAGCTCTTTGCTGGCTGCTTTATTTGCTTATACTATATTATAAAAATTCAAACTTGTAATTCTGCAATGGAGATATATTCCTTTGATGCAAGAATCTATTCCAAATCCCTAACCAGATTTTTCCCAACATTCTCATAGCATTTTGAACACATGGCCAGCGTACGGTTTTGTAGGTTTAGCTCTTAAATGCTCATAATTGGAAATAAGCTATGATTATGCAGTGGGACTGTTGAGAGGTAGTTCGTATGATCTGATATAGTAAATTAGTGTAATACATCTTGTTAATATAAAAAGAAACCTTAACAGAAAGCAGCTTGCCTATATATGTTACAGGTAATTTAATAAGTGCTACCCTGATCAATTAGCAGTGTAACCGACATCTTGATAAGAGGTTTGTACTTTGTATGTGTTCTTATAGGGCAGCAGGGAAGCCTGGGATTCCTTGGAAGCTTATCAGGGGAAAATAGAAGTAATGAAGGACAATATTCCCTGAGACACATCTTGCTTAGCATTGCTGTGCAGCTGTAGGAGCATATTGGGTATGTTCATACAGGACAAAAGCAAGGCCCAACAGGCCTGGCATGCACCATCACTAATAGCGCACCTTATGACATGTCTCAGAATCCTCTAATAATGGGTTCCTCATGAGAAAAGCCAATGTGGAGTGCGTTACCTGAAGGTAGAGTCTTTCAAAATCACTATGTTGGGTGATTGTACTTGTTTTGAGAGTGATGAAATAGTCATTTTGTAACACATTAACCAGAAACTGGGGAAGTGTGATATAAGATAATGTGGTTACTGAATAAACAGTTATGTTGTCCAAATATTATGCTACTCCTACTCCTTTTCAAAATTGGACTGTGATTTCTTTGGGGGCTAATGGATCCCACTCCCCACCCCCCCAAATTTTAAAAGATAGATTTTATAAAATCCTTTTCAGATTTTTGGATTTAAATGCAAAGATAATGAAGAATAATCCTGTTTTAGGGGACAAATTGCTTGGTACAGTAAATCTGTTGGTTCTGAAGTATATCTTCTAAGTATTGTTCTAGAGTTTGAATCTGGAATGTTTGATGGAGAATTTAAGCAAAACAGCAAACGATTGCTCATTCCTTTATGCATCATCCACAAATATCAAGCTTTAGTTTTGAATTTTGTAGTATTTCCAAGCTGCTTGTATTGAAATGTCTCCACAAGTTTGCTTGTAATGAAAATTAGTAGTTAATTACGGCTACAATCCAGAATTGTAGCAAATATATAGAAGATAAGAGATGCTTGTAATGTGAATTTAATTTTTGGGAGGGTTTTTTGTTGGTTTGCACTGCACTTTTTGGGGTGGGGGATTAGTAGGCTGCTAGTACACTATTAAAATAGTTGGTCCTTGTTATGGAGAACATGCCTTTGTAATCTTGTGAACACTTAGCCACTTCTGTTCATGTCTACTGCCTTGTAGTTCTATAAAGCATTATGGAAATAAAAACCTAGCATTATAGGACAGACTCTTGTGGGAAGAAATACAGATATTTTTGTTGCATTGAATATGTTTCACTGCTCAGCTTCGAATATGCTTTTTAAAAATGGGTCAGGAGAATATACCTATTGGTTTTCAAAGGAATTTTTTCATGGTGTTTTGAAAGTGGTTCTGGGAATGAGGATCTCAGAATGCTAGCTTATTTGTTTTAAGTTTGGACAGATATGAACAATTCATGTTTGGTAAAATTAATTGTTACAGTTGGAATCCTAAGGTGGATGTAATTAATTTTAAGCGTGAGATGCAGTGGTGAATGAAGCCCACTTCCTTGCATCCATCATGTATGCAGACACGCACCTCTGCATGGGTTCTCCTTGTATCCCACGGGCAGCTGTGTGTGTGACTGCACCTATCACTCCAATCTTGTTATGGCCCTAATTCTCACTTTAGAGTACGTGGGGGGAACCTGTGGTCTTCCATTGTTGTTGGACTTCAACTCCTATCAGCCCTAGCCAGTATGGCCAATGACCAGAGATTATGGGGAAGTCCAACAACATCTGGAGGGTCACAGGTTCCTCACCCTTCCTTTAGAGTCTTGCATTAATATACAGCTGAAGGTACTTAAATTTATTTGGAAGTGCATAGCATGTTATGTTATGGAAACTTGACGAAATGAATCTTTGCAACTGGGTTCTGTAGAAGGTAAAGTCCTAAACCTGATTTATATTGAAATGATCCAAGCCTCCCTGCGCATTCCTTGCCCTTTCCACTGCAATATGTGAAGCAATAACAAAAGAAAGAACTCCTCTCAGTATTTATTGAGTTGGGTGCATTTTCCCTGCCAATATGTTACACTAAGTACTTTTTGAAGACATTTCCAATCTATGGGAAAGCTATTTATGTTGGATCCTTGCTGCTATGTATTGGGTCCATTTAAAATCCTGGCTAGTCTATTGCTTTGCTAAGGAGGGCAGTTCAAATGCTGCTTATATCTTCTTCATGGTTCAGTATGTTCAGCAGAGGAAAATATAAAACAAGATATGTCAATAATCACTGTGACATTTACCAGTTGGCTTGAATGATTGCAGGTGGAACAAGGTGTGCTTCTTGCTAAACAATTGGGTAGAATATTTCCTTCCATTTTTTCTAATATCTCTGGAATGACAGAGACTAGAAAATTTTAAAAAGTTAGGAATCCAGGTCACTGGTTTCCTATATGGGTAATGGGTTGTATGCCTAGAATTAGTTAAAACTTGATTAATTAGGGCAGGGGTGGCCAATTTGGTACCCTTCAGATGTTGTTGGACTCCAACTCACTTGAGCCCCAGCCAGCATGGCCAATGGACAGGGATGCTGGGAGTTGTGGTCCAACAACAACTGAATGGTGCCACATTGGTTACATCTGAATTATATGATATACTCCAGGCTTGTGAGGCTTGTGAGTGTTTGTGATGTCACCATGCCAGTTACTTGCAAAAGCACTACAATAGCTTGAAAAAGTCAGTCAGCAAGTGTCCTAAGGCGGGAGCAGGAGTGCTAACTTGCATTACCTACCCCTTTGCAAATTATGCATGAGAAGCAGATGAACACTGGCCACTTCTCACACTTGCATAGAATATTGCAATTATAGGGGGGTATTCAACTAATGTATCCAGTCGGTGCAAGGATTTTGGCTTGCACAACTGGACTTTCTCTCCTCTCCTTCCCCTTTGTGTGCCATCTCCAAATCTGCTCCAGAGGGTTGGGGGAACCCTTAGAATATATTTAGGGGGAGCACAGGGGGAGGAGAGGGAAAGAACATTCTGTTGCGCTAGCAGAAACTGATGAAACACTACATTTGATACACCCCATATTTTCCAAATACAAACGTCCATCTTACTCAGAGTGCATCGTTTGACTAAGCAAACGGAATTTGTCCACCCTTCTTACCCTTGCTAAGGAATAATTATGTGACTAATAATTAACAATGGGATAGATCACATGTGATTGGAGAATAGGAGAAAAGGAGATGATACTGTATGATGCAGGAGTTAGCTCTCAATATTGTGCTTCCTTAACATTTTGTAGCATTGAATTGAGAAAGTTGCCCATAAGTGCTTACTGGAATATTTTGGGTTTAAAGTATTAGTGGTGTTGTTATGTGGGACTTTTATATAATGTATTCAGGCACTATTTGCATCTATAGTGTTCTGCCCCACCCTCACCAGCCACTGTGAGTACATCAAAATATTCTGGCTGTGTGGGTGGGACATGAGTCTCAAATGTATGAAGCCAGCAGCTGAGAAATTTCCAGGGTTGGGCTACATGTTTGGGGGAAGCAGGGCTGTGGAGTCGGAGTCGGAGTCGGGAGCAATTTTAGGAGGAGTCGGAGACGGAGTCGATAAAAATGTACTGACTCTGACTTCCAAATAAATTTTGATTGACAAGAAGCAATTTTGAGTGGAGTCAGAGTCTGAGTCGGACAGTAGAAAAATAGAGGAGTTGGAGTCTGGGGGAAGCTTAAAAAATCACTGGGCTATAACCAGACTGTTGCTTAGGATAACGTGAAGTAGCTCTTCAAGCATTTTCCATATGTCCTTTGTAAAATATTTCCTTCTACTTCCTTGTAAAAATGTAAATTGCTAAGGGAATTGGCTATGTATTTTAAATAAATTTTAAATAAAGGGTAATTACCCTACTGAGACACTAATTGAAATATCTGAAAAATGTTATTTTCATATTCTGTATACTTTGTACATAAATTTTATTGGTAATGCCTATGCAAATGCCTAATTTCCTACCAATTCCAAAGAAAAAAAGGTTTTTTTTAAATAATTGGTATGTTATGTGCTCTAATATCAACTATTAGATACCAATATCAGATATCAATAATATCTAATATTATATTATCAATATAATAATAATTGATATCTAATATCAATATTAGAATGAAAAATATCCCAAGTGCTATGAAACTGGTCTGTTATTTTATTCTTTATACAAGCTAAGTAACTCGAGGCTTCAGTTACTTACCTTGTATAAATAATACTAGAAATGGCAGTTTGGGGATGTTTTGAAGCTCTGTAGACTGGATGTACTGTTACAATTGGCCAGGTTTTGCCATCATGTGTGATCAATATCTTTAAAGATTGATAAGGAATTGTCAACTGCAGTATCTTTCCCAGGGTTGCAGAAGATAGCTCTTGCCACGTATTTAGAAATAGTTCTCTCTGTGCATCTGAAAGTGACTTCTGACCATATAATGCACCAGATCACAAGTCTGATTATGTTACAAGTGTGTGTGAACATGTCACTGGCAAGTTGCGTTTTGTTTTTCTTTTTTGGTAGTGTATTTTTCCTGTGACGTATGCACGGTGGTGGCAAAAGTCACCTTCATATGTATAGAGAAAACTGTGGATGTGTCAATGCGGATGATAAAGGGACAAGTCTGTATGACACAGCCTTCAGTTTCCACTTGCTGAACATTCACAATGAAAGCAATACAGAGTATAGCCCTGAGCTGCAGGCCTCTGGACCGCCTATCACCCCCAAAGGTGCCTAAAGGTGTCACCTAGCTGCCCTTTCCCTGCACTTTTTTTGCCATCAAAGGGGGACAAGCCTCTGCTTAGTCTCCCTTTACCCCCCACCCGATGAGAATATTGTGTAAGCCCCTCTGCAGGTCCATCAGGAAGATATTGTTGCCCCCGTCCATCAAATGCACACCATCTGGCCGAAACAGCTCCAACCTATTGTGCCCTGTCTCTGGGTGGTGAATGATAGAACCCCCCAAGTCCCTGAGGGCCTTCTGAATTTGCCTATTAACCTTTTTCTGAGTCCTGTCCATCCCTTTGGGTCACCAGTACAGTTCCATTGCCTTCATGGCAGGATGTCTGACCACACCAAGTGCACCCCCGGCCAGCAACGTGCAAAGGCCTGGAGGTCACTACACGCCTGCTCGATTAGGGCCTTGCCCTTCAACAGACCCAAGTCATTACCCCCAAGGTGAATGATCAGAAACTGGGGCACCGCCTGTTCCACAGCCGGCTGAAACAATGCTGTTAGGACCCCGTCCCAACGTATCCCCCAGCGGCCGAGCCACCGCACTGAGGCCCATTGACTGAGTCCCAGCTGCGTACCAAAGCAAGACTTCGCCGCCCTGTGGCCTGCCCAGAAAACCATGCTGTGGCCACAGAGGAGGATGTGCACCTGCTCCGATCTTTCCCAGCAGCCTGTCAAAACAACCAACGACACGACATCAGGATAAAGGGCAACAATTAACCACTGGCCTCGTGCATCTCAGCTAGTGGTCTAATATAAGCCTTGTACGTGTCCGAGGACCACCTGCCTACTGCCTGTAGCCTTTCCTTGGAGAAACCCAGGTAGGCAGGGGTGGAGGCCGTGCCTATCCTGAAGGAGTGTGTCCCGAACTTACGGGGGTCCACACCTAAGTTGTGCAGCAAGGCCTTTGCCACCGTCCAAAACTGATACCTGGTAAGGGGCTGGGAATCTCTATGTATGAATAGGTACCCTGACTGTGGCCCCTGCACCACCGCAAAGTGGTACAGGGCTGTCACCGGACATAATTCCTCCTGCTGGTGGGCTAATACAATCAGACGTCCCTTACGATGTTGGTCCGTTTTGGACCATCTGAGTCGCAGGAGCGCCACTCTGCCTTCCAGCTGAGGTCGGAAACCAGAAGGGCCCAGAGAGAGTTGTCTGTCTTATAACCCGCCACCACTTCCCCGATTCGGAAGGTCCTGAAAAATAGGGTGAGGGCCGCTGCATGATATAGCAGTGACTCAAAAGGGGAAGCAGATAAGTCCTTCCACTGTCCCTGCAGGCCGAACAGTAGTTCTGGGGAAAAGGGGAGGCGGGCATCTGGGGGGCATGGGCACTTGCTGGACCCAACCTTCTAGCATACGGCAGATCCTAAAGTCGCCCGAGTAGTCCTGAAAGCCCCGTGCCTTCGCTAGGAAAGAGAGACCTGAGAGCTTACATCTGATGGTCCTGACTGAAAGGCCCCTCAGTTTTCCCTCCGTGCAGAACTCCATAAGATGCTCCACAGGGATGGGCCACCAAAAGTGGACTGAGGAATTACCCAGCTTGTCGGACCAGAGGTGTATGGCCACGACAATGGGGAAGAACTCCAAGGAAGTAAGGTCTCTGGTTAGCCCAGACTGTGCCCAGTTCTGTGGCCAGCTGCCATGGCACCATCAGTCATGGAAAATGACCCCAAAACCGAAGGAACCTGAGGCATCAGAGTTCACCTGTAGCTCAGCCTCCAACAGGCAATTCCTTCTCCATAGGGAGACCCCATTAAATTCCTGCAAAAAGGTAGACCACACTGCCAGGTCAGCTCTAAGAGTGGCCGTAACCTGTGTGTGGTGGTGGGGTCGTGACAGGCCAGACATGGCGTCATATACGTGCCACAGGAATGCGCGCCCGGGCGCTATAACCCTGCATGTGAAGTTCATATGGCCCGCCAGCTCCTGGAGCATGGACAATGTCACCTTCTTAGACCCAATTATCTCTGAGATTTTCCCCCTAAGGGCAACCAGCTTATCTTGAGGGAGCCTACAGCATTGGGCCATGGTTTTGATCTCGATGCCCAGAAAAGTGAGAGCGGTGGACAGGCCGTCAGTTTTCTCGGCTGCGAGGGGGACACAGAGTTCCCCTCAGCACTGTGAAATGAGCCATAAGTGCCTTACTGGTGCCAGCGTCACAGGGCCCGCAAACAGGAAGTCATCCAAATAGTGCACCACTGATTGCAGGCCTGCCCGTCTCCTGACTGCCCATTCCAAGAAAGAGCTGAAGTGCTCAAAAACTGAACATGAGATAGAGCAGCCCATAGCCCTATCCACATAATATTCACCCTTGAAAGCAAAGCCCAATAGCTTGAAGTCCTGTGGGTGAACAGGGAGGAGACAGAAAGCTGACTTGATGTCACATTTCCCCATAAGAGCCCCAACTCCGCAGTCCCTAACCATCCGTACTGCGCTGTCACATGATATGTAGCAGACAGAACACAGGTCTGATGGGATGAAGTCATAGACCGACTCGCCCCGAGGAAAGGACAGGTGGTGTATGAGGCGAAATTCACCTGGTGCCTTCTTGGGAATGAGGCCCAGTGGGGAAACTCTGAGTGGGAGGATGGGTGGTGCCGGGAAGGGGCCCAACACTCAGTCTGCCTTCACTTCTTTCCCAATTTTTCCCCGCACAACTGATTCCATGCCCACCACCGACTTAAGGTTGCGGGACATGAAAGGCCGCCTGGGACCTGAATAGGGGATCTAAAAACCCACTGTAAAGCTTTGAGCAAAAACTGGGCGTCTTGGACTAGGGGGTAAAGACAGAGCAAGTGTTGGAGCTCAGCGAACTTAACTGGGCTGGGGCCCCTTTCCCCGAGCTGCACCTGCAGCTACTGGCTTTCTTGGGCCAGCTGAGTCCCTGTTCCCACCCCTGAAGGGTCGGCCCCTGGGGCAGCTAGTGCAGGCACGGGGGCCCCACACTCATGTCTGAACCTGCAGAGGCTCCTACCACAGGAGCCGCGGGAGCTGAAGTCCCAGCAAATCAGGCGGGGTTGAACCCCCTGCCCTGCAGGCCCGTGGGAAGGAGTTGCTGCAACCTGCCGCGCTAAGAGGTGGCTGCTGTCTGTCCTGTCACCGGCCACGGGCTTGGAGTGTGACATAAATTGCAGGATAGGTCAGCCTCCTTTTCGTCCCAGGGAAGGGAAGTGTCAAATGCCGCCCTCATACGGAACGCCTCATCATAGTTGAGCCATGCTGCCCCTTGGAACTCGGAGTAGCCTCGATATATGATATCGAGGTATTTAATAAGTACTGAGCCCTTCTGTGTCTGCTTCTGCATCTCCATCCTCATGTGTGTTAGTAATGTGGGCAACCAGTTAGCCCAAGTGTGCTCTATGCGTCGCCGCTTGGGTTTCTCTGGTTCTGCATCATCACCCTTATCCTTATCTTTTTTAACTGGCTCTCTGTATAGAAGTGAGAATAGGTCAACATACTCCCCTCTCCATATTTTTTCTTTGGTGGCGGGCAGCAGGTAGAAACCTAGTGGGGCTGATGTCTCCCCAAAAGGTATAGCCCCGTCTCTAACAGAGCCAGCGGCCTCTGCAGGGGTGGTGGTGGCAGACAAGGAGGGTGGAGTCCCCCCTTCCATCGCCGTCCCATCAGTGGAGTGCCAGACCTGCTCACAGGCCTCCGTTGGGGGAGGCTGTTGCTGTGGCATACCATCCCCGCCCCTTGTGGAAGTCCCAGATTGCCCATACCCCTCGGTTCCAGCTGGCGGAGAAAAGGGCCAGTAGGGAAACCCCCACGGGGGCCAGCTCCACTGTGGCTGCCCCTCCTGGTGTGCTGCTATGGGAGACTCACCCAGTGCGCCGTCTGCTGAAGGCCCCTGCATGGACTGCAGCGCCAAAGCTGCTTGCGAAGTGGGAGCTGCTTCTGCGCTGGGCGTCCCCGCCTCAGCCCTGCTGGGCTCAGCCTCGAACGCATCCAGCCGAGCTAGGATGGAAGCGATAGCCACCTTGTTAGCCCCACTCACCGGATGCTGCGTTTTCCTGTGGGAACGTTTAGGAGGTGGCTCCTTTGCTCTCCCAGGCGCAGGTTGGGCCTGAGGCGCACCAGGCTGGCGCGAGCCATGCTCTAGGGCTTCCAACTTAGCCAGTATGGCTGCCTGTGGTGGCCCATCCTCCTTCCCCCCATCCACCACTGCTGGGGGTGGGTGCCTACCCTCTGCTTTGGGGGCCCTGCCTTTCCCTTTCGGCCCACCTTGCCCTTTTTTGGGTGGCATCCCTAGCTGCCTTGAGCACGCAGCTGGTAATTCCTGGGCACGGAACAGGATTCTTTTATAGGAGCCATATTTTTAATTGTGCAAGAGGTGAAATGTCAGCAGCATTAGTCCTGGCATTGAACACAATGGCATGAACCAAAATGTAGACAAAGGGCTTTTTCAGAGTAAAAAACAGAGACTTTGGTATTCCCCTTATGCTGTTTAGCTTCTTATTTCATTGATTGGATAAAGCTCTTTTTAACACCTCACCCTGTCACTGTGTAACTGACTAACAATAGTGTTCCTCTCTATCTTATCTTTGAATCCTGGTTGCTTGAAGTACATGAGCAATGATTTTTACCAGCGCCTCAGCTGCTCTTCACACTGGTGTGTGCATGTATTGAAGAATTTTGATTGTATCTTGGTTCATGTGGTGGGAAATGGCTACAATGCATAATAAATTATAGTTCTGGGTCAAAAGTTCTCAAAAGATAACTTTCTTTGTGATCGGGGATTCGGAGAATGGACCTGATGTCAAACGGTGGATGAAGCTGCCTTCCCTCTTCTGCCTTTTTTTTTTAAGTGGGGGCAACATTCAATGGTGCTTCTGTGGACTCCGTTCAGTTGTTTCCAATAATGCTCTGTTTTTTAATGTTGCATTTTAAATTGTTGTAACCTGCCCTGGGACCTTATGGTGAATGGCAGGTGATAAACAACAGTAACAATAATAAATAATGGGTTGTGCCAGTGTGGTGTAGTGGTTAAGGTGCTGGACTATGACCTGGGAGACCAGGGTTCAAATCAGTGTGGCATGATTAGAGTGTTGGATTATGACCTGGAAGACCAGGGTTTGAATCCCCACACAGTCATGAAGCTCATTGGGTGACCTTGGGCCAGTCACTGCCTCTCAGCCTCAGAGGAAGGCAATGGTAAGCCACCTCTGAATACCGCTTACCATGCAAAACCTGTTTGTGGGGTTGCAATAAGTTGGGATCGACTTGAAGGCAGTCCATTTCCATTTCCTATTTGAGAGCCAGTGTGGAGTAGTGGCTAGAGTGATGGACCTGGGAGACAAGGGTTCAAATCCCCACACAGCCATGAAGCTCACTGGGTGACTGTGGGCCAGTCACTGCCTCTCAGCCTCAGAGGAAGGCAATGGTAAAACCACCTCTGAATAGCACTTACCATGAACACCCTATTCATAGGGTCGCCATAAGTCAGAATTGACTTGAAGGCAGTCCATTTCCATTTTGTGCCATAGGGTCATTCTGAGTGGTGTTCTGGTTGGGAGAGGGAAGATAGTGGTCCTTGAGTGTGACCACCATTTTAATGGTGATCACCGGAGACGACATTTTCCCCTTAGCATGCCACATGAAATGAAGCTCCATCACAACACATAGGAAGCTGCCTTACACCATACAGGCACCAGTGGGCAGCCAGGTTGGGCACTGGCCAATGGTCCCTGTGGCTGAGAGGGGTCCTTGCTGCTGGGGTTGGGCGGGTGTAGTTCTCACTCCGTGATCTTTGCTAGCATGCTGTTGCCCAGGACCCAATGCTGACGCTATTACAGAGTGAGGGCCACCCTCCTAGGCAGCACCTTCCCATTGCCAGCATGGGGTAGTGGTGCCACTTCCCATGTCGCCACATCAGCAGCTGCGTGTATCTGTTTGTCATCTTGGATGATGGTGTGCGTGTGTGAGCAGCAGACTAGCACACTGATGTAACCGGGTCTATTTAAGCCCCTGGTAGCGTCTGTGCCACTGCATCACCACCCCCTTTTGAGGACCCGCTGCAATCTGGAACCCAAGGGCCTGCTGCAGTCTGGTGTTGGCCCTGAAACCATTGGTCCATCTGGTTCAGTATTGTCGACATTGACTAGCAGCAGCTCTTCAGGATTTCAGGCCTTTCCCAGCCTCCAACACTACATGGATACACTAGGGTTTGAACCAGGGACTTTTTGCATGCGAAACATGTACTCTACCACAGAGCTATGACCCTTCTCATAGTCATTCTGGGTTGTTATTGAAAAATAAAAATACTTCCCATCAGCCCAGGGAGCTAGCAAGATGATGGTGAATTTTGTGTCCCCCTCCCTGCCCTCACCCAGTCAAAATTTGCTCCTGTCCCTGAAAGCAGTGCCATCATCTCTGAAGGGGGCTGTGAAAGTGTGTGTCTGTGGGATTTTTTCACTCCCAATAATCTCCAGAAGGTGGGAGGGAGAATCTACAAAAATTTTGTCCCCTTTCCAGAGACTAAAGCTTCTGCTGGATCCAAGAACCTTCTGTCAGTATGAGGGACACCTTGGGATACAACCCATTGTATTTCTCATTAACTTTTATTACCCACTGGAGAGCTTTGGAGATAATAGTAGCTGGTCATTTATTTTCCTAACAAGCTATAACTACTGTTCAGCCAGTATTTTCAAGATTTGGGGGTATTCACTATGCTTTGCTTTGCCAGGAGCTCAGTTTTAAAGTCTTATTTCTTATTTCAACAAGTGGCTTGCTTCTAATTCTCTGTTGTTAATATCTTTTAAGTAATGGGTCATTCAGTCATCCATAATGATGTATACTCCAGTGGTGTCTTTAAATTAAAAGTGGAAATGTCTGTGTTCTTTAACGTGAATGCAGAAGAACCATTTTTACTTTAAGACCTTTCTCTGGCCCATATGGTGCTCCGATGGTGGTGCCTGATCTTTCACTCAAAGAACTAAATTGGATATTTTGAAAAAATTTGATGGATCAGTAAGGATCAATATGTATTACCTTAGGTTCAAGCAGAACTAGTCAATCTTCATCCATATCTTTTCTGGGATTCTCTTAGATTGGAAAGGCAGTAATGAAGCAAAAATTGCTCAATTTGTTTTTCCTTTCTACAACCAGGAACAGTCTGCAGTGCCAATAAGAAGTTGCAGGAAGCAAGGATCAAGCAGGGGATGTAATTGCAAAATGTAGGGTCTATAAGTATTGTATATTAGTAAGAAAACATGCTTCTTTTAAAGACCTGTCTGTGACTCATTGCATCATTTTCTGTTGAGAAAAGAAAGACAGAACATGCTTCATTCTAAACATCATATTAGAATAATGCAAAAATGGTAATATAGAAGAGCAAAACGATATCCTTTTGTTTCTTAACTGACAGCGTAGTGTTGCAGGACCAGAAAGATTGCAGGGTACATTCATAATGATATTTATCATTTATATAGCACTACGGAGTGCTCCATGCACTTCACATTTATCATCTAATCTTTACAACAGCTAAATTATTTTTGTTTTTCTGCTGTGACTTGTTTTATTATGGCATTGTATTTAAGTCCTTGTGAACTTGAGTATATCTTAATACAGAAAAGTATGATACAAAGTATAGTAGTAATAATAACTCTGAAATATAGGTCAGTATTATTATCTTTCTTGTGTCAATAGGGGTCCAAGGCTGAGAGAGAGAGAGAGAGAGAGAGAGAGAGAGAGAGAGAGAGAGAGAGAGACTTTACTAACACATATGAGACTTATGTGGGTGTGTATAGGACTGCAGCTTTGGTCAGGAAGTTCTGAAAGCTTGGTTAGGTACCAAAAACTGCTGAGGCAGCCATTCTCTCTGGGCTAAAAGCCCAAGAAGGGCCCCCAGTCTGGTTCCTGAAGGATAACCATACAGGAATCAAATCACATTAAACATGCTAAACTGAAGTAACCCTTCATCGTAACATCTCTCAGGTAGTGGACCATGCTCAGTGCCCTTAATGTACATTTCCCTTCGAGCTTGATTTGTTCCTGTAAATTGGAAAAGGGAGCTTTGGCTATGGGGCTGGATATAAATACAGTAAATAAATAAATGAAACTATTTACTTCAGTGGCTTTGCTTTCACTTGATCTGTTTTATATTCTTTGTAAATGGAGTTTTTGAATGCATCAAAGCAACCATGGCTATGATATGTTGTAGTGCATAATAGTGGACTATTTCCCAAATGATGCATGTTCATTTTGGTTCCAATCTACACATGCTCCTTTTTGCATGTTTATATTTGGCTTGTTGCTGAGCTATTTTTTCAGCTATGAAATTATTTTTTCACAGCTTCTTGTGTGTCAAGAGGATGTGATATTTATATTATACTAAGTGTGCTAGGTACCTTTTGTTCATGTGTCTCTTTATCTTCAGTCAACAACTCCTTTCATTCCCAGTACCCTCTGTGACTCCTGTGAAGTGACACAAACAAGTTTATTTTTCCTTCTCTTCCCCATCCCCTCTCGCCAATTTACTTTTTGTTTACTGGTTGTAATACCATTGTAACTGAAAGACTTGAAAGATTACGCTAGGTACAGACCTTCAGATGGCTTCTACCTCTAACTGCTTGTCAAAAAGGTCTTGCTTGGGATCTTAGAGGGGTTGTTCCTTCTCTCTGTCATTGGTTTTCTTCTAGCAACAGTGGGAGGTTTATCAATTGCCTTGAATGGGCTGCCATGCATCGTTTTCCTAGGCTATTTTCAAACTGGAGTTTTGCAACTTCTGCAGAAAGTACTCTGTTATTGTTCTAACTACCCTGTTGAAATGTAGCTCTTATGGGATAATTAGAAGGTAATATAGATGCAGAATTCTCTGTACAGTAGCCTTATTTCAGTGTTTTAATTAGGGCTTGAGGCAAGTAACAAAGGGAAAAATGCACAACTATCAGAATAAAATATCCAATTAAAAACATATGATATAAAACCAGATTAAAATTGCTGTCCCTAGTATATGGTTGTCAAGGATTATCAATAACTTGGCACAGTCATTAACCAAAATGGAGACAATAGTCAAGAAATCAGAAGAAGGCTAGGACTGTGGAGGGCAGCTATGAGAGAACTAGAAAAGGTCCTCAAATGCAAAGATGTATCACTGAAACTAAAGTCAGGATCATTCAGACCATGGTATTCCCGATCTCTATGTATGGATGGATATGAAAGTTGGACAGTGAGAAAGTGGACAAGAGAAAAATCAACTCATTTGAAATGTGATGTTGGAGATCTTTGCGGATACCATGGACTGTGAAAAAGACAAATTGGGTGTTAGAACAAACTAAACTAGAACTATCACTAGAAGCTAAAATGATGAAACTGAGGCTATCATACTTTGGACACATAATGAGAAGACATGATTCACTAGAATCATGGGCTCCTGCTGGGAGGAAGGGCAGGATATAGATAGATAGATAGATAGATAGATAGATAGATAGATAGATAGATAGATAGATAGATAGATAGATAGATAGATAGATAGATAGATAGATAGATAGATAGATAATGCTAGGAAAAACAGAAGGGAGTAGGAAAAGAGGAAGGCCAAACAAGATGGATTGATTCCATAAAGGAAGCTGCAGCCCTGAACTTACAAGATCTGAATGGGGTGATTTATAACAGATGCTATTGGAGGTCACTGATTCATAGGGTTGGCATAAGTTGTAATCGACTTGAAGGCACATAACAAGTATATGGTTGCACTGGGTCATATTAGTTGATGGCAGAGATGTGCGCACGTAGCACGCACGCGTGCCATCAACAAAGGTGGCGGTGGAGGCGTCATCCCCTTAGGGAAAGCATGGCTGCCATCTTCGTTAAGGGCAATGGTTAAGGGCAAGGGCCCTGGCATTCCTGGAACCGGCCCTGTAGTTAGTAGTTAATAAATGGGACCCTAAGGGTTGATATATATACATATGTCATGCATATGGATTGAGCCTTGGACTCTCATACCTTCACCCACTGTATGCAAAATATTCCATGTGAATTGGGGCTTTCACAAATAAGCCCTTGTTCCTAGGATTCATACATCCCTTTTCCAACTACTTTTTTCATACTGTTCAAACCTACTTTCATAGGCATTTATATACATAAGTCATTGATTCACCCTGAAGGTTACGTGTTCCTTGCTGTGTGTGAATCAGTCCTGGGTTGCGGCCTATTGCCGAAATAAAACACAAACACCATTCATTGGGTTAAATCATGGGCCACTTTATTAAACGGAATCAATTGGAATAATGAACCTGCAGAGGGGAAATCAAGTGCGGGAGCATTCTGATGATCCAGGCAAAGCCTGCTTGCAGCCATAGGGCGATCAAACCTTGCCTGAGCCCGGGGCTGCCCTGTGCCAGACCCCCAGCTCAGGCCACACCCAGAAGATGTGTAGGGGGTCCAACCCGCATCACCGCCCCCCGGAGCCGTGAAACTCCGAGCGGATGAGGCACGTTGGCCCCAAAGGCGGCCCGTGTTCTGCCCCCCGGGCCGTATAGCCCTGAGCTGCAGGCCCCCGGACCGCCAATCGCCCCCAAAGGTGCCTAAAGGTGTCACCTAGCTGCCCTTTCCCTTTAAACCTTTTCCCGCACTTCTTTGCCACAAAAGGGGGACAAGCCTCTGCTTAGTCTCCCTTTACCCCACACCCGATAAGAATCTCATGCAGACCCCTCTGCAGGTCCCTCAGGAGGATGGCATCGTTGCCTCCCGAACTGCATGTCCAAGCATGTCTGCCACTGAGTGCCTTGCCCTCCATGTCCGACCACAGCAGACAACCCAAGGCTACCGAGGCCTCGACTGCATGTCCTCACATGCCTGCCACTGAGGGCCTTGCCCTCCATGTCTGACCACAGCAGACGACCCAAGGCTACCGTGGCCTCAACTGCATGTCGTCCTCACATGCCTGCCACTGAGGGCCTTGCCCTCCATGTCTGACCACAGCAGACGACCCGAGGCTACCAAGGCCTCAGCTGCATGTCCTCACATGCCTGCCACTGAGGGCCTTGCCCTTCCTGTCTGACCATAGCAGACGACCAGAGGCTATTGTGGCCTCAACTGCATGTTCTCACATGTCTTGCCCTTCAGTAACCTTCTGCCCAGAACCTGCTGGAACGACATGGGTAGGAGACCATTCCAGCGCATACTCTGTCGACCCAGTCACCAAACCATGGCCCACCATCAGAGGCCCAGCTGTGAACCAATGTGCGTTTGCGGCCCCAAGGCCAGCCTATGAGCTCATGCCATGGCTGCAGAGTAGACTGCGCGTCTGCTCCATCCCCGTCCAGCAACCTGCCAAAAACAGAAACAATCGTGAACAGTTGGGTCCCAGACCTTCAGACTCGCCCCTGCGGTGAATGTATTCCATGCGCCCCCTACTTCCACCTCCTAACGGCCTGCACCTGCATATACAAAACCAAATAGACCGTCCCAGGTAGGCAATTCCACTGCCAGGTAGGCAACCCCAATTCCGGAGGGGCATGGCCCTCAAACCCCCATGGGTCCGCTCCCAGGCATCGCGACACTAGACCGAAACTTTATGAGGGAAGATCGCTCCCCCTGAATATCAGGCAACCAGGCCTATAGCTTCCGGCCAAAAACACTATGTCGCCGTCATGGGGAAGTGTCCAGTCCAGGGGAGGGTAAAATAATGTGGAATGACTCTTGTACCCCTGGTCTGCCTGGAAACAAACCTTGGACCCCAGGATGGCTCGAAGGGAAGTCTGACCTGGCCCCAAACACCCCCACCCCCCATCCGGAAGGCTCCAAAATTAAGTGTGAGGGGTGCTACATGTAACCGCTGAGCTTTGAAGCATGATGGTCACAGGGCACCTCCCTGATCAACAATCCCTGGCGGGTCAGGTGAACATGGAGGGTGAGGATAAGGGGTATGGGGGTGTGCATGGGCCAGCTGGCCAGCACATGACATATCCCAAGACATGTGAATGGTCCTAAAGGCCCCCTGCAAGCCTACCTTGCGACACACTGGCAGACAAGCTTTACTCCTACCATCTGTGATGAATTCCAGGACGTGATTCCTAGGAATAGGCCACGCTTTGCATAGCCCCTGCCATCCCCCAACTCCCAGGAATCCCCTCCTGCCCTGACCATCTCTGACTCCCCTCCTCCATCTCCCAGTATGCGGTATGGGACTAGCAGAGTCGGTCCTTCCTCTAACTGAAACACCATTGACGCACTGCAGGAACGGAGGGGGCCACACCGCAGGTTGGCGCATAAGGCAGCCAAAACCCTGAACCTGTGGTAAGGCTGTGAAATCCCTGTTATGGCACTATAAACCCCACCGCAGAAGGCCCCCAATACCTGAAGGGCAGAAAGCAAACACTTTCCCAGCCCCTGAAAACTTCAGGATCTTGATCTGCAACAATTCAAGCTTTTCCCAGGCAGCCTACAGCCCTGGGTCCAAAAGTCGATTTTAATATCCTGGAAGGTGAACACTGGGGCAGGATCCTCCACTTCCCCAGCTGCCAAAAGAACTCCCCAGTTCATAGCTACGCTATAAACTGTGCCATCAAGCGCTAACATGCACCCAAAGTCTGCCCTACCCGAGAACTGGACATCATGAAAATAGTGCCCCACCGCTTCTGGGGCCTCTCGTCTCCTGGCTGTCCCTTCCAAGAAGGGGCTGAAGTGCTCCATGCAAGAATACAGCAGCCCATAGGTAATGCTCTGCTGCATAGTTGACCTAAAAAGCAAAACTCAGCAGCTCAAAATCCACCATGTGTAACAGCTGGCAACGCAGGCAGATTAGCTGCCACACTTGCCCATAAGGCATCTCTGCCACAGGTGCGCACTATATTGAATGAAGTGTAGTGCACTGTGCATAGACTATCTGGTATGAAGCCATCACTGACTGACCCCACTTGTATGACGGATGGTGAATCAGGTAGACTTTGCCCACTGCCACTTTGGGCACTATACGGGGGGGGGCACTGAGAGAGCAGAGGTAGGGGATGATGGGAAGGGGCCAATAACCCTGCCCAACTGTATGTCTTCATCAATTGTCCCCTGGACCAGTGCGTCCATAGGATCCGGAAAACCGCATAATAAAGAAAAACCACATCATAAAATGAGTCTCCCCATAACTGGGCAGTCTGCAAGCAAGGTCCATAGCCCTCGAGCGTAGCTGGGAAGGGACACTTTTCTCAAGCAGCCTCTGCTGGGGGCTGCTTCCCACTCCTTTGGGGGGCCCTGGCCCCACATATCCTTCTGGCTTGTTGTTGTGCCTTTAATAGCAGGTTCGTATTCAGCAGTTATTAGATGGCATGGAGTTAAGCAATGTCATCTTCTAATGTCTGCAGATCAAATGACTCTTAAAAGCACAGGACTAGAGGCCTGTAAAAAAGGTGGGCACCTTATCTACAGACCAGTTTGTAAACTAGCTAAAGAGAAGATGCAAGCAAATGTGCAGCCTGCACGTGATTAATTCCATTATGTTTAAATAATTTACTCAGAGAAATATGAATTGGACCAATTCTATGCATACTTACTTATGAGAAAATCCCCGAGTGTATCGTTACTTCTTCCCCCGGAAGGGGGCATGTGATTGCACACATACAGCAGAATCCTATGTGTGTTTACTCAGAATACCACAGATTAAATGGGTCTTAGGACAGAGGTTTATGGGACTTAACTGATGGAAAGGTTCATATATTTTTACCTGGGTTTTGAAGAACGTATTTGGGGGGGGGAGAAGCTTGACAGTGAAAAAAGGGGGGGATGAGTTCCCTTTGCATTTGGAGTTGAAGTAGTTTTGGAGGTGAGGTTGCAGCACTAACTGGGGGTCCCTACTGGCTCCTGCAGCCTCCTTTCTGTCTCCAGCTGCCCCCCACCCTCATCAAAAAGCCTCTGCTCTTTGTAATTACATTGCATTGCTCCAATCCAAATGGCCGCTACGTTATGACAGAGCATCTTTCTAGGTTATTCTGCAAAAGAAGTGGCGGCCACAGGCAGCAGGAGGGTGTGGGAGTGCAGGCAATTTTTGGGGGGGCCCTCTCATCTCAAGTTCTCCCTAATTGACTAACCCCTTCTCTGAACTTTCCTGGTTTGCAAAACAGTGAGGAAGTGGGATGGCCTTCTCAGTACATCCCTTAATAAAAGCATCCCCTCTCCAGCTGCCCCTGGAATGCCCCCAGTGTCAGATAGCCCACTACCTCTCTAGGTAATTGGTAACTGAAAAGTAACATTTAGTTTAAACTAAAAATACACTTCAGTATCAAGAAAAGGAGTCTATTCCTATTTTGCTTTCTGTAATGGGAAGGGGACCCCAATAGAAGTATCTCCTGGCCCTAACTGGAGGTTTGCCACCCATTACAGCATTGTGAGAGACATGTAGTGAGCAAGCGGCAATGTCAATTGCCACATAAAGTGTGGAACTGGACCTAAATACATAGAAGAGTAGAGAGACAGCTCTTCGTCTATGCATCATCCCTTTACCTGCTGCATTACTATGCTTAGAGAAACAGACAGGAGCTCTCCCTGAATACTTGCCTCTATGTTCTGCACAGAAGCCTGCCTGCATAAATATTTTGTTTAGTTTAAATAGAAAATCCTTAAAATAACCTTTTCCCCTACTGTTCTTTTCAAATTATATTTAATCCATAAAAATGCTGACTGTGATTCACCTTCAGCTAAAGTAAACATTTCTCTCTGCATACTTAAAACACAGACACACATGCCCTGGGTTGCAAGACATATTTGGCCTTTCAATCTCTCTTTTACTATCAGCATAGAATTAAATTTTAAACATTGTCTCTCCCCCTACTCCACATATTCCAGGTTTATGATAGAAAGTCTAGGGTACTATTTAACTAGAAGTAGGTTGTTGTGTTTCCCTTAATCCCAAACATTATTTCTATGATAAATGATGGAATCAGAAGGTGATAGTTTGAAGGAAAGAAACAGGAGAGAGCAGAAGAGCATCAAAGGTGGCCCCATAGCAGTGCAGTTTGTTTAGGCCTGACATGTTCTGAATTAAAGATTCTTCCTCAGGGGTAACTGAAACTGAAACTGTAACTGGAAAGCCACCCGTGCCCCGCTGCGGCTGAAAGTCCTCACGCGTCTCGTCGCAGCCGCAAGGCCGGCCCATCAGAGGCCTCACCGCGGCTGAAAGTCCTCCCGTGCCTCGCCGCCGCTGGAAGTCCCCATGTGCCTCGTCGCAGCCGCGAGGCCGGCCCATCAAAGGCCTCGCCGTGGCCGGAAGGCCTCCCGAGCCTCGCCACGGCCCGAAGGCCCCTCGCGTCCCGCTGCCGCCGCTGCCCCCACTAGGCCAGCGCACCAAAGGGCCCGCCGCGGCCGGAAGGCTCCCCGCGGCGCGCAGCAGCCGCCGCCACAAGGCCTCCGCCGCCAAAATTCAAAGGAGGGCGGGAGGCCAAAGGGCCCGCCGCGGCCGGAAGGCTCCCCGCGGCGCGCAGCAGCCGCCGCCACAAGGCCTCCGCCGCCAAAATTCAAAGGAGGGCGGGAGGCTGGTGGAGTGGCCTTAAATGGCCTTCAGCTGCCCCGCCTCCTTACTGTGCGTCACGACGGCGCGCTGGCGCGCCACGTGCGCACGGACACACCCTTGATGGCGGCCTGGCTTCGGCAGCAGCCGCAAACACGCCCCTTTGCCCGGCAGGTACCGGGCACGGAACGGGATAATTTTAAAGCCAGAACCAAAAGGTGTGTTCCTTGAGTAGTCTTTAGTTGTAAACAGATTTCATTCTTATGACACTAGCATGAATAAGCTACAGAATTAGCTTGTTTGGGAGCAATCCTAAAGTATGGTTTAGTGTAGTGGTTCTCAGCCTGGGGTCTGTGAGCCCCAGAGGGGCCAGGAAGTCATCCTAAGGGGTTGCCAAGAGGAATGATTTATTATTTTTTTTAAAAAAAAGTCTTCAGGACCGCTGACACTAACTGAGCAATGTGAGCGACTTTCATTCATGGCTCCTCACCCTGTGCCCCCAAGGAAAACAGCTGCTGATTGCTGTTCTTGGGCTCCTAGCTCCTTAACCCTTTATGGGGAAGGGTAGTCCCAGCCTTTGCTTGCTGTCCAGAGAGAGAGAGAGAGAGAGAGAGAGTGAGAGTGTGTGTGTAGGGGGGTCCTTTGGTCTTCTTGCAACCCCTTCCCACAACCCACCAAACTCCTGCAATGCAAAGGACACAGAAAGAGGCATGTGGCAGTGGCACACTCTTCCTTCCCCGTGCACTTTCATGTTGTGTTGCCACAAAGGCCATTAGCAGGTTAAGGGGAAGGTGGAGATGGGGGAGGGGAAGAGAAAAGCAGATGGGGAGCTCACTCCTCACCCCTTGGTCTCAGAAGAGAGAAAGAGTTGGCAGTTGAGGAGGATTCCACCTTTACGCTCACTGTCTACTTCCCTCTTCTCCCTCCTGCGGGACACCCTCCCTTTGGTGTAAGGCGACAGCAGGGGGGGAGTGAAGGAAAGAAGAGGAGTGGGACTATGGGCGTTTGTTTTGAGGTCTCACTGCCACCACAGGGCACTCTCAGAAAGGAAGCACCTATAAAATACAAATAGAGTGAACATGTTTTAAAATCCAGTTTCAAGTCTGACATAAGCGGAATTCTTGTCCATCCCTACTCTCAAGTAAGTATATGTAGAATTGCAGCCTTTGTTATGTTTTATGGTTTTAAACTAGTTAATAAAGAAGGCTGAGATGTAAAGAGGCCCATGGGCTTGAGTTAAAGGGTGTTCATGCACCTGGGAGCCAAATTTTCCTTTTTTACTACAGCCCCTTTTGGCACAGTGAATGCTACTGTGGAGACTCCCCCGATCTTAAGGTGGGCTTTTCAGATTGTTGTAGGAATCAGGCTCTGAAAAGCCTCTCTCTCTGTACCATTAGAGTTAATAGTAATGTACTACAGTATTCCAAAAGTCTGAATTGACCATTTATATTTGCATTTGTTCTTCTCAGACAGTATGTTGCCATAGGACAACCTATCCAGTTGCTGTGTGTGATTTAACACCTTTTGGCTAAAGTTCTTGAAAGTTTCTGAGCTTAATTTTTTTAACATGACACACAGCTGTACGCTGTCTATAATAATCCTTGAGAAAAAATTCAGTCCTAAACTGCTTTTATAGCTACATATGGTTACTCTTCGCAGGAGAAGTCTTCCACAGTCTGCCAAAGAGCTGCATTTACAAAGGAAATTCTTTGCATCCCTGGCTTGAATTTAAGCCAAGTGTCCAAGATAAGAATTGGAAGTGCACTTAAGAGTATACCAATTATTCATTCTCTTAGCTGCATTTTGAACTTTCCTGTGCTGACATCAGATATGACATCAGGACTGGGGAAGGTGGGTATAGTTTGCCCAGAATGATTTGGTGAGCCAACGTCTGAGACATGACAAACTTAATTAGGTCCATGAGGCAGGGGTTCCCCAACACCAGTCTATTTCCTCACCGATCCACATAGAACTTAGTGTATGAGGCAAGTAGACAGTAGGGTCTGTACCTTATAGAACTCCCCCAGAGTGTTGAGAACCAACATGTCAAAGAGTAAGCTTTAGAGATGTGGTCAAAGGCAGGTTTTGTCTTTTGATGGTGTGTGTGTGTGCTCCACAATACAAACTGTTGACCAGATGTGAATGCTTTCCTTTTAGTTTAGTTGTGGGATTGGGATGACATCTGATATTTAAAAGAAGATGAATGATGATCCCCTTGTTTCAGCTATGTTTTTTCCAAAGGTTTTCCAATTTAATATAGAAAAACTGGTGTTGTTTTGAACTCTGTCAGAACTGTTATAGGACACAACTTGAGTGAACCAAAGATTGGGGGCTATGGATAATGTGATTTCCCAACTGCTACCACTCTTCTTCCACAAACTGTACTTAAATCAAGGAGATAATAATTTGGCAAACCATGAGTTAATAGTAAATAGTCACATTAATGCCTTTGAATTGTAGACCTACAGTACATGAAAGGCAGACAGGCTGCAGAAAGGCATTGTTAAACTTTAATGTAATGAAAATCAATGATTTCCTTTAACTCTTTTCCTAAAAGTTTTTCTCTTCGGTAGAGGTTCATTTACAAGCATTGATACAAAGCAAATTCTTTGGTGCTTCACTCAAAAATGAAATTCAACAGGAGTTTAGGCACTGATTTCAGTTCTTTTTGGGTTGTAAATATTTGTGCTAACATGCATTTTATTTAGTCTTTGCTAGAAAGATTCTGATGGCTATTTTTTAAAGCTGGCTGTAAATAAATACAGTTAAAACAGGGCTCAGAATGTTATAAACTAACTTAATCATTATACTACAGGAACTGCTTTGACATACAAAGTGTGCATTCAACATAATCAGATAAATACTTTTAGAAATGTGAGTGCCTTTTAATAGGGCTTTGCTGCCCTGGGCTCCTTTGGGAGGAAGAGTGGGATACAAATTTAATTAATAAATTTATGGCATTGACATAGGACTTAAAAATAACCATGATCTTCAGAGAATTGGTATTTGCAACTGTTTTAAATGAGGCTGAAAGGAATTATTAGAAGTACATTTTCCAGCTGTTAACCATCTGTCAGCCTTTGATTGTAATAAAAAGGCAGTTATTTGAAGCCAGATGGGAGAGTATGCGTAAGAAAATGCATCCTATTATTATTATTTATTAAATTTCTGTCTTGCATTTCCTCAGTGACTGGAAAGGCTTTTCATTATTATTATTTTTCAAAATTAGAATTATCATAGGATAGTAGCATACCAAATAATAACAACCACAATATTATGGTGTTATAATGCTATACCTTTTAGTTGAAAAACAACTGCCAGCCAGCAAAGCATTTTAGTGCTAATTAAAACATCAATAAAAAATAAGTTCATAAAATGGTGCCCAGTGCAAATGTTAGAATGAAGATGTGCTGAGCTTCACATGCCCCCCCACAGCAGTCACGCCCACTAGTGTGGGCAGAACTAGGGATGGGGGAGAATATTCGCTAAAACAGGCTTAATACCAGATTCTGATTGAATTCGACAGTCCACTGACCAGCACTGACTTCTTGCAGCAGGCCATAGCTGTAATTGGCATGGATCTTGCGGCTGAGGTTGCAATCAGCAAGAATTTTTTTCTGAATTCCCCCCCATTTCATGTAATTATCTTCGTAAGCAAAGCTGCTGCATTTGTAACTGTAGGTGTGATAACGGTCACGATTTATCCATTATATATTATGAAAAAAATTATTATCGCCATACAGTGCAAAACATTTTGGCTGCCTGGCCTGCTCTAGGCTATACATGTTCTCAATGTCAAATCATCCTCCAGTTTCGTGTTTTTAATACCAGACAGCGCATTCTGAATCTCCATCCCCTTGTGTGGGAAACATCATGATGAGACTGACCTATGCTACTTCCCCTGCCCCCACCCTGTTTTTTATCATTCTCCCGCCATTACACAGTGACTGTAGACAGTACACCAGCCACACTTGGACAGGATCGCCTCACCTCCCCAGGCTTTTGAATCTGTACTGCTGATGTGTGTGTGTACAAAAATACAAGGTAGTATTAGTGGTGGTGGTGATGCTGCTGCAGTGCTGCTGACAAACTAATTCAAGAATAGTGAATAGTGAAAGAGAGGGGAATCATTAAGCAGCACATCAGTTAGCCCGAAGCAAGAGACAGATTTAAAGACGATTATCTGCCTCATTGATATGTAAATAGGAAAAAAACCATGTGGAACACTGTGATCATTTACATAAACATTTATGCTGAAAATTACACATCTTTTCCCACCACTGAAAAAACCCACGTGGAACAGTGATAGTTTATATTTATATTAACAATTACCCATTTTTCCCCATCACTGATTAAATCAATAAAAAAACACACACAGCAGATTGAATTGGCAAGTGGCAGAGCAAGCGGGAACAAAAAAAGGGATTGAGTGATGGACTATTGGAATACAAGCAGATTGGAATTAGGCAGTAAACCCCATCCCTAGGCAGAACATAATGGGATGTACAATTAGAAAAAAGTGCAATACAATAGCATGGAAAGTCAATTGCAACTCTGCTTGTAGCTTGCAGTTCAAGATAGTGGTTTAGTGATTAGGAGTCACCCATTTGGAAGCAGCCATAGTAATTGTAACCTGTCACTGACATAAACATTAGTGACAAATGTCTACATATTTTTATATTGAAAACAGCATTTGTAGAATTATTTCAAAAACTATCAGTTACACACAAGGGGCAGTATCCAGCTAACATGTCATGTTACTGTAAGGATTTTGGCTTGCTCAACATGCCTTCCCCCCTCTCTCCCCATGTGTGCCCTGTGCTCTACCCAGATCTGCTGTGAATGGTTGAGAGAATCTCTAAAATAGATTTAGGGGGAGGGTGGGAAAAGGAGAGGGAGGGAGTCCTGTTGCACACACAGAAATCCTTGCACCGATGGGACTAAGCCCCATTGAACTTAGTGGGACAATTCTAGTAAACATGCATAGGATTCCTTTGTAAGGCTGATGAGGGCAGAGTGAGAATGGGAGAGACAACATGTGGCCTGGTCCTGATTTCTTAACAGTGATTGAGATCACGAACCATGAAGTCTTGCGTGGGCCCCCCTATTCTATAGAGGTCAGATTTTCAAATATATTGTGGTTTGAGATGAATTATGTGTTAAAATTAATATATTTTAAATTAAACTAGAATTTGTAAGATTAATGTTAAGGGGGTTTCTACCAATTAAAGAAGCAAGCATAGGGTACAAAGTTTAATGAGTAGATGAGTGAACTTAAAGCTTTACTTGATAAGTAATTTGGACCCAGTTTTAACACGTGAAGATGAGAATGAAGAACAGACACAGGGTTGGTTCTGACATTAGGCACAGTGAGGCAGCTGCCTCAGCAGATTTTGGGTGTCATCAAAGGGCAGCAGATAATTAGTTATTTAATTTGTAATTACTTTATTCTATTGCCAGGGAGGGAAAGGGGTGCTTCAGGGATTTTCAGCCTCGGGTGCCAAAATGACTTGGCTGGTTTTGAGTACCATGCACCTTGCCTTGGTGGGGATATGGCATCCCATTTGCTGCTCTACCTCAGACAGCAAAAAGTATTTGGCGAGCCAAAAAAGCATCTGTGTTGAAATGTGGGTAAAAAAATTAATTGATAAATCACTGTGAAGACAATCTGTTCAAAGCCCTGAAAATACGTTCCTTGCAATATAGATTCCTTATAAAATATTCTTATGACTGATAAAAAGTGTGAGAGAAAAAGTTTGTGTGCGGGTGTGTGTGTAATATAACAACACTGAATGCAAGTAGGTTTTTTTTTCCTTTTGTCAAACTAGTTGCTATAGTGGAGGTTGCCTTAAACAAATATCGGAGTGGGTTAGATGAAGAAAATTCTGCCCTTGCAAGGGGAACATCTAATTAAGTCTGGATTGCACTTCAGACTAATGTAAATAATACCTTGGTGAGGTAACTTTGTTGTTTGTAGTAAAAGGGCAAATGAATGGTCCCTGCTCATCCTAGAGGTTTTGGGATAGATAGCAGTATTTTAAAATGAAAACAAGTGCAAAGTGCAAGTAGAAAAAGGGCAGCAATTTAACATGCAACCAGAGGCTCATGTAGAATGTAAGAGCAATGGGAGACCAATGGGGGCCAGGTGGTAGCACTTAGAAAATGTAGGTGTGTTTTGAAAGACAATATTTGTGTTAAGGCTAACCTGCATTTGAAACCCCTCCTGATTCATATTAGGATTTCTGTCGCTGAGTCATGGCAGACAGAAGACCAGAGAAGTCATGTGAACAAGCATGTGAATCACTCAGACAGCAGGATTACGAAGTGGCGGTGAAGCACTGCACGGAGGCCCTCTTTTCCCTCAGCCGGTACCCTCCCACTCACTTCCCGGAAGCTTGTCAGGCTGAAATCAACCGCATCAAAATTGAGAGTCTTCTCTATAGAATCGCTTCTTCTTTACAACTTGTGAGTGTGATGTTTACACTGGAATCAAGTGAAAAAAAATTAATGTTATTGTATGAATAAAAAGGAAATCTAAAGCCTTTCTTGACATCACACGATCCTGCTACTCTGAGCTAGCAGTTCTTTGTGGATTCACATCTTTACCTACTTCGTCATATAACTGAAGTGGGAGCTGTCTTTGCTCCCCATGCTCTTACCTTTCATGGGAGGCAGGGATACCCTTCTAATGTGGTCTTGTTTGAGAGAATAAAATAAAAGATACTCTGATTTGTGTTCTGCCTTATTTAAAATAATGCCTGTGTTGTGCCGTCGCTAGAGAGAGACTACCTCAGGAGACAAAGTTGGATAAAGTGGATTAATTAATTTGTATTGCCTGAGTAGAGATAGTGAGAAGGTTGCCAAACAGTGTAGATGTGCTATGGATTTCGCATGGAGGCAATAGGTGATTGTGTGCTTAACATCTGGGACAAAATTAATTCCAAGACTGCTTGTTTTCAAGACAGTTTTCAAGATTAGGTCTAAGTGCAGTTTTAGATCTGAACCATTAATGAGGGGAAATATTTCAAACATCCAGTGGTTATATATTAAATTGTAGCAAATATTTAAAAATCTTTGGTTTACAAGATAGTTTCTTAATAAAATTGTAATCCTAGAAACATTTCTTAAAGTGAGAGCCAATCTATCAGCGGATTAAGAGGGATAACAAAAGCAACAATGGGAGATGTTTGCTAAATACTCTCTCAGTGGAGGATACGATTTGAAATTATTTAGACTCTCTTTTATTATTGGTGTCCACACATCTTACATTAAATATTTAAAATACTGTTTTAGTGATGGTATTTGCTGAAAATGGCTTTACTTAATTCTTGCACTGATGTCATTTAGTCTAAATTTGAACCCGTTCTTCTAGATTTTGGCTTCAATATATGAGTGCAAATTAATTTGCACATTGGACAGATATCAGTGTGAACATTAAGCAAGGCTGGATAACAAGTAATATATTCTATTCTGAGTATTGTAGGGACACATGCACATGTCTAATGGATGGCAGTCAGACTTCACCTGTGGATGGAAAGGTTTCTTCTCAATATGAAAGGCTTTTGACCTAGCAGAAGAATCCCATTGGTGAAGCAGGGAAAGTGACTTGTCAATTCCTCCCTCCCTCTGTAGCTCAAGCGCCACCTCTGTACTATTCTGGAGCCCCTCCATGACAGTGTGGGAGATGGCAGCCTGCGGACTGAGGAGGGGATAGGCAAAAGTTGCTTCCCCTTCTGCTGGTGGACCATCAAAGGAACTTCTTGGATGCTCCTGCCAGAGGGAGAAAAGTCTGGATCCAAACTTTTGTTTCTAACACATACTAGGTGTTTTTACTTGAGCAAAAGATGGGTTTCTGTTTTTATGGAAAGTGGAACCTGCAACAAAATGTTTTGGTGTGGAGTACAGACAGTACTGTTCAGTCAGCCAGCCATGCCCTCCTTCACAATATTCCATTTAATTCCCCCTCCTACCTGCTTTTCCATTACCCACCCCATCAATCAAGTCTGCATTCCATGGCCACAAAGCATTCTCAGTCTTCATTGGGCTGTTTTGAAAGCTTCCCTGCCCCCCCATCCCTTGGGGTTTTTCCCCCCTAAAGATTTTTGTCCTTCTGTAAATCTTGGGATTTCCCAAGTCTGCTCATATCTTCCTCTGTGTGTGTTTGTATGGTGCCATTTTGGCTAAATAAGGATCCATAAGTAGAGAATGAGTTTACTATTAGTATTTAGGATTAAGACTTCAGTTTTAATTACCAGCTGTGGTCGGGTGCATCGATAGATGTGTATACGTTTCATTGAAATCAGGGAGGCTTGCACACTCTTCTGTGGTTGTGATTACAGGCTGCATGGTGTTAAATCATATTTTCTGTTTAGAATAGTTTTAAACAAATTTGTATGCAAATTTAAACTTATTGTGGCTGTTGTGTCTAACTGTTATTGTTTTCTTTTTTGCAGAAAAATTATGGAAAGGCAGATGAAGACTGCAGGCATGGTATGAAGATGCAATTATTTCTTACAGTTTATAGCACTGCGGTTAATTTTTTGGAGTTTTAAGAATTAAAAAATGACTTCAAATCTCTTTCTCCAGTGAAACAAATTTGTCCAACATGGAAGTATTGCTGTGGGTTTTAAAAACACTTTTTTAAAATTTTAATTGCGGGTGGGGGGGGGGATCATGCAATACATCACAGAGTATGTTCAGTAAGCACCAGTAATTTTAAAGCACTTTTTGTGCAGAGGTGAAAGAGTCATCTTCATAAT
Organism: Rhineura floridana; assembly: GCF_030035675.1. Taxonomy (NCBI): domain Eukaryota; kingdom Metazoa; phylum Chordata; class Lepidosauria; order Squamata; family Rhineuridae; genus Rhineura; species Rhineura floridana. Next base: position 42,375,898 of record NC_084482.1, read on the forward strand.
TGCAAGAAGTTGATTTGTTGTTGTTATGTGCCTTCAAGTCGATTACGACTTATGGCGACCCTATGAATCAGTGACCTCCAAGAGCATCTGTCATGAACCACCCTGTTCAGATCTTGCAAGTTCAGGTCTGTGGCTTCCTTTATGGAATCAATCCATCTCTTGTTTGGCCTTCCTCTTTTTCTACTTCCTTCTGTTTTTCCCAGCATTATTATCTTTTCTAGTGAATCATGTCTTCTCATTATGTGTCCAAAGTATGATAACCTTAGTTTCAACATTTTAGCTTCAAGTAATAGCTCTGGTTTAATTTGATCTAACACCCAATTATTTGTCTTTTTCGCAGTCCTTGGTATGCGCAAAGCTCTCCTCCAGCACCACATTTCAAATGAGTTGATTTTTCTCTTATCTGCCTTTTTCACTGTCCAACTTTCACATCCATATATAGAGATCGGAAATACCATGGTCTGAATGATCCTGACTTTGGTGTTCAGTGATACATCTTTGCATTTGAGGATCTTTTCTAGTTCTCTCATAGCTGCCCTCCCCAGTCCTAGCCTTTTTCTGATTTCTTGACTATTGTCTCCATTTTGGTTAATGACTGTGCCGAGGTATTGATAATCCTTGACAAGTTCAATGTCCTCATTGTCAACTGTAAAGTTACATAAATCTTCTGTTGTCATTACTTCAGTCTTCTTGACGTTCAGCTGTAGTCCTGCTTTTGTGCTTTCCTCTTTAACTTTCATCAACATTCGTTTCAAATCATTACTGGTTTCTGCTAAGAGTATGGTATCATCTGCATATCTTAAATTATTGATGTTTCTCCCTCCAGTTTTCACACCATCTTGGTCCAATCCCGCTTTCCATATGATATGTTCTGCGTATAGATTAAACAAATAGGGTGATAAAATACACCCCTGTCTCACACCCTTTCCAATGGGGAACCAATCGGTTTCTCCATATTCTGTCCTTACAATAGCCTCTTGTCCAGAGTATAGGTTACGCATCAGGACAGTCAGATGCTGTGGCACCCCCATTTCTTTTAAAGCATTCCATAGTTTTTCACGATCTACACAGTCAAAGGCTTTGCTGTAGTCTATAAAGCACAGGGTGATTTTCTTCTGAAATTCCTTGCTCCGTTCCATTATCCAACGTGTTTGCAATATGATATCTGGTGCCTCTTCACTTTCTAAATCCAGCTTGGACGTCGGGCATTTCTCACTCCATATATGGTAAGAGCCTTTGTTGTAGAATCTTGAGCATTACTTTACTTGCATGGGATATTAAGGCAATAGTTCAATAATTACTGCATTCTCTGGGATCCCCTTTTTTTGGAAGTGGGATATATATCGAACGCTTCCAGTCTGTGGGCCATTGTTTAGTTTTCCATATTTCTTGACAGATCCTTGTCAATATTTGGACAGATTCAGTCTCAGTAGCTTGTAGCAACTCTATTGGTATGCCGTCTATTCCTGGTGATTTGTTTCTTCCAAGTTGGTAGTAGTTGAAAATAGACTCTGTTGTTGAGTCTCCCTGCTCTGTTCCAAGGTTGAATAATACCATTGTTAACTCATAACCTGATACAACAAAATATTGGAGTCAGTGGAATTTAGGTATGTATTTAGAAACTCTATGCTCTCCAGGCCAAAGAAGGGGAGCCTGTGGCCCTCCATATCTTGCTGGGCTAGACTCCCATCATTCTTGACCATTGACTGTGCTGACTGCAGAGTTGTCCAACAACATCCGTAGGATCATGGGTTCCCTCCCCCTATTCTAGACTGCACAGAGTAGTACTAGTTCTGTGTTGCTCATGTTTAGCACTGGGAATTACTTTGGAAGCATGACACGGCAGCAGATGAATGCTATATAATTTTCATATTCAGGTGCCTGCATTTGGACTTAATTTGCATTTTTGATGATCCTTGCCATGCTTATACTACAATATTCTGATTCTGAAATGGTTAAAAATTATTTCTTTTTAAATGACTCTCCTCATCAGATAATTATGCTGTAGGCTTTAATTGGTTTGGTTGCTAGATTAATTAACACTCAAGCATTAAACAACTAAAGCTAAATTGGGGGAGGAATTTTAATTTGTTGTGAATGAGGTGTTGTTTTGGTTGTCGTATATTACTATAATTTCAAATGAAAAAGAAAATAATTCCTTTCCTAGCAAAAGGGGGCAGCTTTTGCTATTCTCTCTTTGTTATCAAAAAGGCACCTTTTTGAGGTTAATAATGTACAATTTATTTAAATTTGATTGGTTACAAGATAAATCAACAAATATTTTTGGCTGATAGCTCTACAGATAATAAAGCATAGAACTGGAAGGAGATATTATAGGAAGCTGTCTTGTTCTGAGTCAGACCATTGGTCCATCTAGCTCAGTGCTGTCTACACTGAATGGCAGTAGCTCTCCAGGGTTTCAGGCGGGGTCATTCCAATACCTACCTGGAGATACCAGGGATTGAACCTGGGATCTTCTGATTGCAAAGCATGTGCTTTACTCAATTGTAATCCAGGAATTCTGGATCATTCAGAGGTCCACAAGCTGGTGAAGAATGCTGCTGCCCAGCAGTGAGGTGGAATCATATTACACCATTCCTGATTTCCCCCCACGCCTGTCACTTTTAACCAATTTTGATATAAGGTTCACAGTGTTAACACTAGTGCACAAAGCCCTGAATGGCTTAATACCCAAGTACTAGGAGTGTCTTCATCAGTACCAAGCAACCCAGATTTTGAGATCTGCACAGGAGGAGGTTGGAATTGTCGGTCACAAGCTGAATATGAGCCAACAGTGCGATGTGGCTGCAAAAAAGGCAAATGTTATATTAGGCTGCATTAACAGAACTATAGTTTCCAAATCACATGAAGTATTAGTTCTCCTCTATTCAGCACTGGTTAGGTCTCATATTGAGTACTGCATCCAGTTCTGGTCTCTGCACTTCAAGAAGGATGCAGACAAACTGGAACAGGTTCAGAGGAGGGCAACAAGGATGATCAGGGGACTGGAAACAAAACCCTCTGAGGAGAGAACTGGGCATGTTTATCCTGGAGAAGGGAAGACTGAGGGGGAGATATGATAGCACTCTTCAAGTACATGAAAGGTTGTCACACAGAGGAGGGCTGGGATCTCTTCTCGATCATCCCAGAGTGTGGGACACAGAATAATGGGCTCAAGTTGCAGGAAGCCAGATTTCGAATGGACATCAGGAAAAACTTCCTAACTGTTAGAGCCATATGACAATGGACAAATTACCTAGAGAGGTAGTGGGCTGTCTGACACGGGAGGCATTCAAGAGGCAACTGGACAGCCATCTGTCGGGAATGCTTTGATTTGGATGCCTGCATTAAGCAGGGGGTTGGACTTGATGGCCTTCTAGGCCCCTTCCAACTCTACTATTCAATGATTCTATGAGGCCCTAGGTTGTACCAAATGTAGCACTGGGCCAGCGTTCTATCAGTGCAAGGGTTACTGCTAGTGTAATGAGACTTCCCTCCTCCTTCCTTCTTCCACACCCCCTAAATCTGTTCTAGGGGTTCCCTCAACCCTCTAGAGGAGGGCCCAGTTGACGGAGAGGGGGGAAGTCTTTTTTCACTAGTGATAATCCTTGTGCTGATGGGACAAGCTAGTTGAATACTGCCCCCCTGCTTGTGATACCCTGGTGTAGTATGGACTGTGGAGCCACTTTCTCAATAGCAGCAGCCTGTCTGTGGATCTCCTCCCCAGTACAGACTTGGCTGTCCCCTACTTTATATTAATTTAGACAAGCAAAGTCCAACCTATTTTTGCAGGCCTTTGAAACGTAGTGGGAGTGGCACTATTTGTGCAAGTGTATTCCTGATTCTCATAGTCTGTATTTTATGTTTTTTAATTTTGTTTTTAATGGGCACTATATAAGGAACAGTGGGGTACAACAAATTAATATACATATAGTATATAACAACACAAAAGCACCTCATTACTGTTTTAGCTGCAAAAAAAGTGTGTCCTCACCCCACCCCCAATGATGAGTAGCCAAGATGGGTATTTGAGGGTGCCATGTTAGAGGTCCCATACTTAACTGATTTAAGTTCCAAACAATAACAAGAACTGCCTGTCTAATCCAATACCAGGCTTTACACAAAGGGCATCACAGAACAAATGCAATATCTCTGCTAGTTCCAATGTGGTGCTGTCCTTATTGACAGTATTTATATATATATATATTTGTGGAAATTTTAGAGATGATCCAGCACTAAATTCTTGACTGTTTTGAATCACACATTAATTGGAGAGTTGTGTACATCCATGTTGATTAGATGATATTCTGTGTTTATAATAAAAATAGGTTATGATATTAATGAAAGCTTTGTAATTCCACCTTGTCCTGCAATTGTGGCTTTTGTGTCCATATAGCCATTGGAAGCACAATGTTTATGTCCTGAATTAATTTTGTATTATTAAAATTAAGCCAGTATAGGCATAAAAGAAATCCCCATAACATTGATTTGACTAGGACTGCTTCTGGGATAAATAGGTTGATGATGATTGCCTTCAGATTCATTTCACTGGAAATGTATTCTGTGATTTCTGTATTGAAAGTTACAGAAGAGCATGCAGAATTGCAGTAGAATTTTAGAAGTCCTCTTCATTGTGACAAGACTTGTGCAGAACAAATTCCTAAGATGAGGATGTTGGCAATGATGTTGGCCCCCCCAGATGAACAATGGCCATGCTGGCTGGGGCTGATGGGAAGTAGAGTGCAACAACATCTGGAGAGCCACAGGTTGTCCACCCCATCCCCTTAGGTATAGCACAAGGTTTAAGTTCAGAGCAGAGCTAGAAAGTGTGATACAAATTGTGAAAACAAAAATTTGAGTAAAAGGAGAAACAAGAGCGGGGAGGATATTTTAAAACGATATTTCAAAAAAAGCACTTGATTTTTTTCTAACGTGATTCAAACTGGGGGACTTGAGTTAAATATTTCTGTATGGTGACAAATAATTGAATCTGGTTTTCATTCTAGTATTGGGAGAAGGACTGGACAAGGAAGATGACACTTTCCGTGCAGTGCTTTGCTGCATGCATCTTAAAGGGAAGCTGCAGATTGTATCGAATGCCCTTTCTAAATCACTGATGGGTGAATCACTGGTAAGTGGCAATTTATTATCTATTTAGCTTTTAGAACTGATACATTTTAGATTAGTAACAAGATGGCTATGTCAGCAACTTTCAGCACTATACTGATTGGTGGTGAGCCCTAGTAAATACGTTAATATATTTAATACATTAATGTTTATAGATGAAGAGGAACATGAGTCCCAGCTATATCCATGACTCTGAGACAGTAACAAATACTTTGGGTTGGATTCAGACTTGCAGGAAGTAGAACTTCACAAACTGGTCATTCCCATGGGTGGACGTGGGGTGCTGATTTTCGGTAGTTCCTCCTTTCCCCTGCAGACCCCTATGTCCCCTGAAAAACTGCTTTGGGGAGTTGGTGGACCCTCCGGAATAGCATGGATGTTGATGCAGGGAGCTGAAGGGGAAAGGAGAATTTGGCAAAAATTGTGTGTCGTCCCCCCCCCGCCTTTTATAGCGAGTTATTCTGCTGAGTCAGATGGAACCCAACCCATGGATGAAACACACGGATTTTAAACATTATTTATCTGAATTAAATCTTCAAGGAATACTTTTTGAGCAGATTAACAGAGCAGAAACATGTGTTTGCATTTTTATCCTTGTTTTTAGCATCTGAGTGAGTGTGCTCTTATTGAAAGATGTTGAGTGTTTATAGCACAGGAGGGGACCACCTGCATTTTTTGAGGGAAAATGCCTTCACTTCCCATTTTTCCTTATTCTGGCTGGAGGAAGAGTTGATTTATTTATTTTATTTATAAAAATATTTGTATACTGCAATTTCATAAAAAATATCAAAGCGATTTACAACATAAGTGTAACGACATAATACAATAAAAAAACCACAAAAATAGATCAGTTTTAATACAATAAAAACACGCACACAAAATAATACAGATTTCTAACACTCATGTAGGAGCAGCAGCAGCTGCACCAGTTGCCTCTGCCCACTGCTGTTGCCAGACAGCTCCAGACTAGCACTTTTCAGGATTGTTTGCAGAGGTCAAATTCCCTTTTCCACCTTCCATTAGGGAGTCTCCAAAACTCTCCTCTTGCTGGCTATTTTATTTCTGCCATCTGAGCTTCATCTACTAGTCTGCCAAGAAGGGTAGACTCTCAGACCAGACTGGCCACAGCCTTAGCTTTTTTGGGTTTGAACTGCATTCCACAGAGCAATGGCTCTTTCTTACGCACAGGCTTCCCTTGGAATTCTTACGTAGTGGTACGTTCATAGAATGTTATGTTAATAGGATTAATATTTCTAAAAGTGATCCAAAGAATAGGTTAATTAACATCAAATTAACTCAAGGTAGGAAAACATAAAAATGGAACTGCCTTCAAGTTGATCCCAACTTATGGCGACCCTATGAATAGGTTTTGTATGGTAAGCGGTATTCAGAGGTGGTTTACCATTGCCTTCCTCTGAGACTGAGAGGCAATGACTGGCCCAAGGTCACCCAGTGAGCTTCATGACTGTGTGGGGATTCAAACCCTGGTCTTCCAGGTCATAATCCAACACTCTAACCATGCCACACTGGCTGTCTAAAGAAGGTTTAAACAGATAGCTAAAAATCATTGCTTGTTTAATTCTCTTTCAAAATTCAAGGGTTCTCTTTTCTTTTGCAGCTACTGATTCATAAACAAAAGATAAATTCGCACTCATAAACTTTAAACTTCTAACGTAAAAAAAATTCAGAATTTGAATAAAACCATATATGTGATTTATATTATTTTTTTGGGTTGTTATATTTGAAAGATTAGGAAACTTCTGCAGCTGTCCGTCTTCTACCATTGGTGCTCCGAAAGTAGAGACAGTAAAAAGAAGAGGTTTTCCAGGGGTGTTTTGGGACAGATCAGGGGAAGCCCTCCCATTCCCCTCATGCACCCCCTGGAATAGGCTAAAAAGTACATCTGCTCTGGACTTGGCACATTGGGATCAATTGAGGGGGGGATTTTTTTTTCAGCTGATGGAAAACCACTTTTTTAAAAAAGGAAAAACATGCTCCTACTTCCCTGACAGCACAAGGCTGGCAGGGCTTTGGAGTCGGTGCTCTGTCTGCCTTTGATTCTTCCCCTCGTACTCCCTGCCTCTTTTTGGATTGCTCTGTATAGATTATTTTTTTAAAATAGGGAAATTGTTTTGACCTCAATGGCATACATGAATTGTCTTTTGGTATCTGGCATGCTTCCTTTGCTAGGGAAGGGTCTGGCAACTCATTTGGGCTGGGGCTCACATTTAACAATATCAGGCATTACATTCTACTGCAGAGGAAAAGAAAGGGGGGTAGAAAGGGCAGGGTGAAATTGCATATGAACTTAAGACTCGGTTCTTCTCGTATCAGGTTCACCAAGTAATGCTGGCCAGACTCGCCTCCAGGTCTGAGGTTCTGAGCTGTCCTTTAGTGTTATCAAGAGTGTCATTGCAGACGTGTTTACGCTTGGAAAAGAAGCATTTTATCAGGAATTTAAAAAACCTTCTGCCAAATAGAAATACTGTAGTAAAAGCTATAGGTAATAAATGCTGCCCATATAAATTTCTCACATTTTTAAGTTGTAAAAAGTTTTCCATGCTCTTAAAAGTTTTCTGTCGATTTAAAAAAAGTCTGTCGGCACTTTCAGTGTGTTTTCATTCAATTTTAAACTGTTCTGTAGTGATCCCAAATATGGGAGATAAGCATTCAGCCAAACACTATGTTGTAAAAAATGCCACTGAGAATGGGGGTATGTGTTTGAATACCAGTTGCTGGAAACCACTGCTGCACTCGGGTCCTGCATGAAGGTTTTCCATTGAGGCATCTGGTTGGCCACGGTGAAAACAGGATGCTGGACTAGTTGACCCTTTACCCTAATCCAGCAGGGTCCTTCTTACGAACTTTTGTTCTTTTGGTCCAGTGTGTCTCAGAGCTACAGTTTTATTAACCTTGTAAAACATTGATAGAAAAAAGGTTTTATCGTATTTAATATTGTAGAAGACAAATTGGCAACATGTGATAACATTGTTTTTTGGCAGAACGGGATGGTAACTAAAGATCTGACGAGGCTGAAAACACTTCTAATTGAAACAGAGGTAAGGCTACAATACTGGAAGAAAAATATTTCTTGTGTACAGCTTTGGAGTTTCTAAGCTGAGTTTTATTAGCACAGTTTAACCAGCATTTTTAAAAAGCTTTCCACATGTTTGCTGATTTTCTTACTTTTTTTAGGTTTGCTTTCTATTTAAAAAAGACAGACATAAGAAAGATGAGAGATTGCTTTTTTTCTGGTTTGTAATACAAAAGAGAATATTTTGATGTTTTCTTCTGTAGCAAATGATTCTTTTATCTAATATTAATTATCCACTGTAGGCCTATTTTTAGTCAGAGCCAGCTCAAGGTTTCTGTGATCCCTTGGCAACAGTGTATTGCCTGTGTTTTGGTGCATTGCCCCTCCTCCTCAAAACATATACTTTCCCACTTTGGTCCCATCTCTTCTTTTTCTAACCATGCTCCCCCCCGCCCCTCATTCAAGTAAAACTCTTCAGAGATTTCATATCACCTCAAACATGATGCTTTGCAACTGAGTCAGTTAACACAATAATCAAGTGCAATCAAATGTAGAGAAATAGTGTGATAGCTTTCGTATTTGTGAAAGAGTCTCAAAGGCCCATTTCCCACATTCATTTAACATCAGAAGTGATTTTCTTTTTTCCTTTGCCACTACTGCATGGTGAGTATTTCTAATGAATGCAGTCCTTGGTGGTAAATCTTACTTATTATGCCAGGAAACTGGTTCTTCTCAGGCTTTTAACTTGACATAGTCCCCAAGGAGGGGCGCACGTCCCCTTAAGGAGTGGGTTTTTCAAGAAGAGATTTTGCTAGGAATCAGGCTCTAAAAAGCATTAATGTGCGTGTGGATCCTGTACCGTGTTTAGAGAAATAATTATCAGGGTTTTTTTAGCAGAGAGCAGTGCTTAAATTATCTGAAGGAGTACATTCTCCTATGTGAACCTACCTGTGCACTAAGGTAATCATTGGAGGATGTTCTTCAGGTCTTCCTGCCATCTAAGATTAGGGGGATGGCAACCAGGGAGAGGGCCTTTTTGGGTTGTTGCTTCTTACCTTTGGAATACCCATTCCAAGGAGGCTCGTCTGACACCTACTCTTTTTATGTGTGCACCAGCCAAAGACTTTTTAAATTTTTCCAGGCCTTTTAAATTTGGATTAAATTTGTTTTTACTCTGCTGCTCAGATTTTCATGTTTTTAGTGTTCTGTTGCTTTTATTTGTTTGTTTTGCACTCATTTTTTTGTTTGTTAAATGCTTAAAAAATATTTTACAGCCTTATTAGCTGTCCTGGAAACAGTAGTGTTGAAGATGCAGGGTTGGCATCTATTACCTGTTACAAGCTAAAATTTATATTTGTTTTGTCCTGTGAAAAATTGAAGTGGAGCATATTTAACACACTATTTACACTTTTTTGCAGTTATCATTCAGAATAATATTTGAAATCTGTTTTAAAATCTTTTTTGTTTGACTTGTGTGCTCAACAAATTCTGTATGATTTCAGGCAGCAGCTGGTAAAGTACCTTCAGTATACCATGTAGAAGAATTGGAAGAAGGTAAATAGAAATAGATTTTTCAACTATTGAATAAAAGGTTGCAATTGTCTAACAATACGTGGCTAAACCCTGGTTATCTCACAATTTGGTGTCAATGGAACACAAAACAATGATAATAAGGAATAACTTGGAAGTTTATAACTGACATTTTTTGAAGTGTCTCCATAACACCTGAGAACTAACAGGATGTGCTAATTACTTGTTTGCTAATTTTTATGTATTTAATTAAAAATGTAAAGCCTGGCTTATAAAACTCATAAAAACAATCATACTCAATAAAAACAGTTTATATTTATTTATTTATTTATTATTTGATTTATATCCTGCCCTTCCTCCCAGCAGGAGTCCCGGGCTGCAAATTACTAAAACATAGTTGATATGCCAGAGCATGAGTCTCTTTCCTGAGATTAATTTAGCTGATTTATAGATTATCTCATGTAATATAGTAGCGGTCAATGTTTAATGCCTTTACAGAATGTCTAAACTAGATCCTAGTGTAGCATCTGTGCTGATAGGAAACAGTTGTGCAGTTTTTAATATGCACTCCATTCCACTGAGCTTGGACTCCTAGGTTGGTGCCTTTCCCTGCTTCTGGCACTGGTTTCTTAGACACAGTGGGTTGCATTTGGTGCAGTTGCTCTATCCACGGAAGGATGTCTTCTGTGAGTCATCTTTCCCTTGAAAAGAAGCTCCTCCTATTTATGGAATTACTGCATTGAATACATCCAAAAGCTTAGAGCTCTATGATGTCCAGGTAGTATAGCTAATGTGTCAGGCTCCCTGCCTCTTTTATGCTTTTTTTATTAGCATTGGACAGTAATCAGGTGGTTCTGATTGTAATGGGTTGCCTGCCAGAGGGGAAAATCGGATGCTGATTTACCTGTCCCTTCTTCATCAGCCCAAGAATCTCCAGGAAATGCTCCCCGAGGGCCTGCTAAATGGGTTGGACTGTGGTGCGAGGGGCTAGGGAGAAGGAGATGACAAAAATGTTTTTTTGTGTGTGGGACACTTAATTTCCCACAATGTCCCCTTTATCCCTCAGGCCCCGTGCTACAGCCCACTCAGCATGGTCCCCTGGGCCCTCTGAGGAGCATTTGGGGGCAAGGTCTGGGAGCTAGAGAGCAAAAGAGGCAGCAGGAAAGTCAGAGATCCTTCTGTGGAAGGGGGCAGGTGGAAGCTAGATCCAACCCAGTAGCTGTTAGAAACTTCCTCAGAGCCACCCTCCACTAGATCCTACATGAAAAGATTGTTGCTATTGAGCCAGGGAGCATGGCCTCTCCATGCTTGAAAAAGAGTAACGATTGGATTGGATTAGCCTGTCTGTTGTTTGTCTCAACACAAAATCAATTATGTGGCCCATATCTTAATAGCCAAAGTGTATTTCCTGATACAACCAAAAAACCACATTCATATTATAATTATGTGACAGGATCTCAGGATGGCTGGCAATTTCGGCCCCCACCAAGGGGAGTCACAAGTAGTGAGGAGTACACGTTATGCAGAAGGTAAAGTAATATTTTTTCAATATTTGTCAGTGTTTATAAGTTTGTTCCAAGGGCGTCAAAACCAGAGAGAAACAGAGAGCAGTAATATATGTAGTAGTGGAAAACATAAATAATGTTTATAAATAATATCTAAAATGATCCAAAAAAGATTTTCACAAATATTTTTCATTTTATTGTTTGCTTTCTCAAAACATTTCTATCCCATTCTTCATTGCAACAGCAATTCCAGAGCACATTCATAATCTCTTCCTGTGATACTTAGTAAGCAATCAACCTGTTAGTGTGTGCATAATAAAAGACTAAGTATAACATGATTATCAACTCCTACATACATCTCCGTAGAGAGTATAAAAATTTTCTGCATTCTAAAAAGGATAAGCGCATACACCAGTTGTGGATGGAGTTAGGTTTGACAACCTTGGAAAAGAACTCAACTAGATTTTGGACCTTGGTGACAAAAGGGGGTAATGGTTCCATTGATAATCAAATTACTTTATCACAATGGTACATACATTTTTCTTCCCTTTTCATTCAGTCTATCACCAAGTTAACTTTAAATATTCCCTATAATGTAGGTTCTTTACTGCTCTCCTCCTGCCCTGAATGGGACCCTGTAATCCCAGATGAAATATATATCTTGACTAACTCTCTGCCTGCATAAAAAGCTCCAGGAGAGGATATGCTTCCTGCAGAATTGCTTAGATCAAATCCTGCCTGGTGGTGCCCAGTTTTTGCTAAAATGTTCACCTATATGAACCATCATGGGAAAACTCTTCAGGGTTGGGAAGTAAGTATAGTTGTGCCCATTCTTAAAAGAGGTTCTAAGGCAGATCCAAAATGTTTTAGACCAATTAGCCTGCTCAGTGTCATTGCAAAATTGTATTCTAAATACTTGCTATGCAAATTGGAATTTGAGGCTACTAAGAACTCAGTCATAGCCAAAGAGCAGGCAGGGTTTATAAAAGGAAAGTCCACAATAGATCAGTGCTTTATTCTACATCACCTGATCCAGAAATACTACCAAAATGGCAGAAAAGAGCTTTTCATTGCCTTTGTGGATTTTACTTCTGCTTTGATCTCATTGACAGAGGCCGGTTATGGCAAACGTTATCTGCCACTAATATTGACAGAAGGTTATTGTATTTAATACAAATGCTGCCCTCTAATACTTCTCTCAGGGCAAGGCTCGGGGCAAATGTATTACTATCAGAAAATATACCAACCATCAGAGGAGTACGCCAGGGATGCGTCTTGGCTCCCTTCCTTGTTAATTTTTATATCAATGGCATTGTTCGTGATTTGAGTGGTTCAGAATATTTCCCAGTTTCAGTTTTAGATTCCAAGCTCTCTGTCTTCTTGTATGCTGATGACATAGCTATGATTTCCACTACATTAATTGGGATGTGAAGGTTGTCAAAGAATTGTCCCCCTGGTGTCCCTTGCCCTCAGCCCCCCAAGGGGAGTTTTTTGCTTCCAAGAACAGTCCCAGCACCTTTGGGTCTCTGCTTTTCTGGCAAACTATCCCTCCTTCAGGATTAAACCAATGGTAGAACTGCCATCACCCCTTTTTCCTGTTTCCTTCTCTGAGCAAGGGGATCTCAGAGAGCTACGTGAGTTCTAAGGGTATTAACCCACATTAATTTTCAGTAATCAGTAGCGTTCAGCGATCAGGGACTAGATTTAGAACAATTAGTTTCAAGCCAATACACACCATTGATAAAAGAGTAGTTTATTTAAAAGAAAGAAAGGTATATACAAAAAGAGAGCAGCAATTGTTTCCTTAAAGCTAATCACCCTCAGCCAGGCTACACGAGATACATTGGCATAACAAAGGTGAGAGGTTCAATACAGTCAAAGAACATAACAAAGAACTTTCTAAACTTAAGATCCTATACTCACAGTAGAATAGCCTGGTTCCCAAACGGCTTTTCTTTTCTGTAAAGCTTCAAGCGAGTCAAGTAGATGGAAATAGGGAACAACTGAAGGAATATCGTTCATTTTTATGGAGTTTCTCGGTCCATAGGGAGGGGGGAGGCAAATAGCCATATTCTGCCCCTGCCGTGATCCATTCCTTTGAAGCCTTTGAAGATAAGGGGACTAGACAGCATTACCCAGGGGTCCTGATCTACAACACCCCCTCTTCCTGACTTTTGATCCCAGGAAGCCGATAAGGGATAACAGCTAAGGTTCAGTTGCATCTTCTTGCAAGGTTGCAAATTGTCCATCTGACACTGAGCCATGGATCTCCCCCCAGTAGGGTGTCCCAGGGAACCACAGGTTCCCAGAATTCTCTCTGTTTGACCCATTTCAGCTTGACCAAAGTTAGCTATTCTTGACAAAGGTTATTTAGAAGTTTGAGTACGTTTTGTTCAAAGGAGCATCTATTTATCAATCATGCCAAAACAAAATGGTGGTTTTGGGGAGGAAGAAAAAAACCCATGTTTGAAAGTTGGATGATAAACCCATGAACAACAACGTAATTTCAGATACTTGGGACTTGGGTTTAATGCCCAACTTTCATGGAAGTCACATTTGGATACAGTTAAGTTGAAATACTCCCATTCCATATAATCACTGATGCATTTCTCTAAGTTCCAAGGGAGGAGCTTGGTTGCACCTGCAGTTGAGGAGTTGTGGAAGAAGATAGTCCCACAACTGCTGTATGGCACAGAGCTTTGGGGGTATACAAATGTCTCTGCTCTTGAGGTTGTGCAGAATTCCTTCATGAGATCCCTGTTAGCTGTCCCTCAAAGTACACCTGCATTTCTTTCGAGGGCAGAACAGGACTATATTCTATAGAATCCTGTGTTCATGATTCACTTGCCTTGTATTGGCTGAAGTTGGCTTATATGAATGATTTGTGCCTGCCAAAGAAATGCCTTGTAGAACAACTGCAAACTCCATCCCAAAGCTGGTGGGTAAATTCTGTTAAATCTACTCTGTCTGCTTATGGGATCAACACAGAAGTTTTACCTACCTTCGCTTCTGCTACAGTTAAACAGCTGTTCAAAGAAAGAATCCAACTTTATTCTAAACAGTGGGACCTCTATTCAGTTACCCAAATGTCATATTCTATTTGATACCCACTATAGAAAACATTTGGCATGGAGCAATACTTCACATTTCTGACAGTGGCACCCCTGAGAAAATCATTCACAGCTTTGTGACTTCAGACTGTGCCCTCTGCTTTTCTGGATGGGAGGTTTTCTAATATTCCAACCCAACAAAGAGTTTGTATCTGTGTATCTGGTGAAGTTGAGGACTGTCAGACCCCTATTCAGGGTCTGGTCTTGTAATGGATCTCTCACACTGGCCCCAGCACAGGTCTCTCACAATCCCACTACTAAGCGCCACCATGTGACACTCTGTAATGCAATACTGCTCTGAGACTGTGCCTTAGTCTCCTCTTGACCAATTGCTACGTAGTGTCTGGGTGCACTTACAAGCCACAACTCCCCTGTATCTTTCTGCCTTTAAAGATTACAGCCCTGGGTTGCCTTGGGTACCTGCTATTGTTACACTATCTCTTCACTGCTGTCACCATTGATACTGTTCCCAGCTTTGGTATTTGCTCTGCCCACCCTTCTGGTCTGTGATATCCCAGCCAAGGATCAGACATGTTGTTAAACCAAAACTATTTATTTATTAACACAAGGAATAAACAAGATTACTTAAGTTCAGTCAATATGCGTGTGGTTACATATAATAGTTTTCTCTTTATCTTAGTCCTAAAACCTGCCTCACTACTGCCTAAACACAAATCCACCCCTCCAAAACCCAGAACCAACCACCAACAACAACCAACCGTCATTCTCTCATTTATACCTTCAACCACCCAGACGCTCAGCCAGTCACAACTCAGCATTCTTCAATATTCCAACCCATTTACTCCCCCATCTCACTCACTCTACTTACTACATTTACACTACAAAACCTACACTTACCATAATTACTGTACAACATTTACAGGGGCATCACAAGGACACTGTACATTATTTACTAAGCTGCTCCTTATATAAGTCCCCAAGGTTAAAATTTCTTTCCTACATCCTTCGCTCCTTGTCAAATAGACTTTCCCTGGAGCAGATATGAATTTTGCTAGCACGCAATGATATGTTTATAACTACTCAGCTGGCAAAATTTGCTCTAACTGTGGGAAAAGTAAGAGTTAGATATCAAAAACACCTTGTGGGGTGAGTGGGATGTGCCCTGGAGCTGTTATGACTGTAGTATTTATACAGCCACGAGAGTGGCTGTATACTATAGTCAGCATGGATTTTTTGCATTCCGCAATGTTAAATTGAAAATACCCCCCCATTCTGATGCTTCCCATAAGCTGATTTCAAAACAAAACCTTACAAAACATGTAGTCCTGAGTTCAGAATCTTCTAAGTTTTCAGGGTGATACACAAAACAGAGAGAATCGAGAGTCCAAAGTGTAAAAAGAGAGAGAAACCATGCCCATGTTGGACTTTTTTCTTGTCAGAGTTCTCTTAATCTGTTGAAATTCATTAAAAATCATCAATGTTCACAGAGTACCTGTAATCCTATTACTGACCTTGCCCCATACTCTGATCTTCATCGTCTGCAGTTTAAAAGTTAAAAAAATGCCTGGCTGATTTTTAATTTATTTAAGAAATTTTGCATTGAATTCAATGATAATGTTGGGCATGCTCAGTAAGAACCAACTGTTAGTGTTCTAAAACCCAGACTCACAGCTGCTTGGCTTGCCTAATCAGGGGGCCACACCCACACCAGACCTTTATTTCACTTTAGAAAGTCATGGCTTTCACCAGAGAATCCTGGGAAGTATAGTTTGTGAAGGGTCCTAAGAGGAGACTCCTATTTCCGTGACAGAGCTCCAGTGGCCAGAGTGGTTTAACAGTCAGCCGCTCTGATTGAAGCTCTGTGAGGGGAACAGGGCATCTCCTAGCAACTCTCAGCACCCTTCACAAACTACACTTCCTAGGATTCTTTGGTAGAAGCCATGACTGTCTAAAGTGAAGTTAAGGTCTGGTGTGAATGTGGCCAGAGACAGCTTTGGTTTAAATTTGGGTGGGAGGCTACATGTGCCTGCTGTAGAATAAAAAGGTGGGGGAAACCCTGAAAAAGAATGATACTGTTCACAATGTTTTCCTTTTGGAAAAGAAAGGGTCTCTGCCCAGTGCCCACCCACCCAATCTCCTCCCCACCCTCTCCTCCCCTCCTCCTTCCCCCATCCCTCCCCCAGATCAGTTTCACCTATCCTAAGCATGATTGCACAGGAGTAAATCCCACTGAACTCAAAAAGCATGCCAATGATCAAACCTGCCCCCTCCCCCATCCCCTCCCTCTTGCCCCTTCTCCCTTCCTTCATCCCTCCCTTTCGCCCCTCCAATCCTCCTTCCCCTCCCCTCCGCCCTCCCCCTCATCCTCCTCCATGGTCAGTTTTACCTATCCTAGGGCTATGACCTAGGAGACCAGGGTTCAAATCCCCACACAGCCATGAAGCTCACTGGGTGACCTTGGGCAGTGCCTCTCAGCCTCAGAGGAAGGCAATGGGTAAACCACCTCTGAATACCACTTACCATGAAAATCCTATTCATAGGGTCACCATAAGTTGGAATGGACTTGAAGGCAGTCCATTTCATTTTCAAGCATGATTGCATGGGAGTAAATCCCATTGAACTCAATATGTATGCAAATGGTGTTGCAGCACGTGTTGGTACGGTCCAGGAAGCCGGTACCGAAGCAGGTTCGATCAGAAATAATCCAGGCCAAGCAAAGTACTTTGTAAGAGTCTTTTACTGACATTAGGTTTCTCAAACGCAGTCCTCCTTCCATACAACATACAACATTCCCCCACACCAGAGCTGCCGTGAGTCCTGTTCTTATCAGAGCTGTTGCCCTTGCCAACCAGCTGCTGGCCTTGACAGACCTGGCATTCTCCCTTGCTCTGGTTAACCCTTTTCCTTCAGGTTTTCAGAACCTCTTTCTGTGAGACACACAGATAGCACAACAGGCCAACAGCCCCCATCTGTGACTCACAGAAAGCAAAATACATTTATCTTATTTCATTTTTACAATACAATTTCAATTCATTTCAACAAACATATATACATATCATTTTTGTTATTCATTACTTTGATACAGTCTCTATTTCCATTTCATTTCTTGTTTTTGTTTCTTTATTCATACAATTCATACAGCATGTTTGTTGATTTTTATTTTTCTCATTTCATTCTTCAATACAGTACTTCCACATTAAATCCATTGTTTCTGTGTCTATTGGCCCTTCTTTTACCCATTCTGTAGGATATTCATCTGTCTCATCTTCCTTGTGTTGTGTTACATTAAATGTGAATCTATGTGGCGGTTTTCCTTTTGTTGTTCTTTCAGAACGTCTGACACTGTCAATTTCCATTGTTTCTTCACTCTCATCTTTTATTGTTCCTGCACCTGAGCCTGCACTTGTTCCTGGCACTTCTGTATCCTGCATCACTTTGTCCTCACTCCTCAGTCTTTTAATGTTATGTTTTCCACCCTTAATCAAATCAGTTAACGCATCTCTTAATGGTATTTGAGGACCAAAAGGAATATTTGCTGCACCCTGTTTGCTTGCATCATCAAGCACAATTGTTTGACTATTTTTCCATGGCTGATCTACTACTTTTATGCTTCTGCTAAGTACTACTTGTTGCGTTTCAGGTACCCATATTCTATAAAACGCATTCTGCCTGAGCTCTTGGGGCCATTTTTCCATGTCTTTTCTGTCTAGCAACATGCACCCAGCACTTTGCTCCAAAATGCTCAATATGTGTTAGCCTGGGCTTTCTCCCTGTCAACTTTTCGTAGGGAGACATTCCAATCATTCTGTGTACAAGACGGTTTTGTATGTATACAGTATATAAAATACATTCACCCCAATAAGTATTATTCAATTCTGCATCTGCTAGCATTGCTCTCATTGAATCCTGCAGAGACCTGTTCCTTCTCTCTGCTGTCCCGTTGGAAAATGGGGAGAAGGGAGCAGTGAGACTTTGGGTTATTCCCTTCTTTTCCAGATATGTTTTCAATGCATTACTTGTAAATTCGCCCCCCTGGTCTGATTTAATATTTTTAATAATAACCCCATATTGTGTCTCTGTTCTCTGTATAAATGTGCGTAATTTATCCTCCGCTTCACTTTTCTTTTTCAATAAATACACATGTGTAAATCTAGAAAAATCATCAACAATCACTAAGTAGAATCTTGCCCCTCCTTTTGAACACTGTAGAGGTCCTGCTAAGTCTACATGAATGAGCTGATAAGGTTCCGTGGTAGTGCTTTCAACGCTCTTATTTATGGGTGCCACTGTCATTTTTGCTTTATAGCATGCATCACACTCCTCTACATGCTCACAACTTGTTAGCTTTAAGTCTTTACTATGCTTTGGGGTGTTTTTAATTTTCTCGAAGTTGGCGTGCCCTAATCTTCTCTGCCACTCATGAATACAATTATCGTGTACGTTTTTATTAACTCTTAACCAGGCACATGTTGGTTCAGCATGCTCACTCTGTACTATAAACATTGAGTCCTGCAACGTCCCCTGCATACATATTTCATTGCCTTTCTGCACAATGCATCTATTTCCTTCAAAAGACACTTTACAACCGAGTTGAGTTAATTTTCTCACTGAAAGAATATTATATTTTAAATTAGGAACTAAGAGTACATCCGTCAATATTGTTCTAAGATTACTCAACCTGATAGTGCCTCTGGCAATCACGTCTCTTGTCAATCCGTCGGCTAGATAAATCTTCTCTTGAACAGGCTTTGAAGTGTAAAACAAACTTGCGTCAGTAATCAGGCAATTAGACGCCCTGCTATCCAGAAGCCATTTAGAGCTAAGTGTTTTGTTGTCCTCCTCAGTAATAAAGTTTACACTTGGTTTCTGCCATCCATAGTCCCTGTTTCTTCTTTTCTTACCCAAACAATGTCTCCGTATATGTCCCTGGGACCCACAAAAATAACATGTTTTATTTTCTTGCCTGTTTCTTGAATAATTCTGTTGTGCTGCTGTAGCCTCTTTAGACTCAGTCCTTTTACTCTCCTGTCTTCTGTTCCATTCCTGTTGCAGCTTTTGCTCTACAAAGTCCAAATTTAAAGTCCCATCAGGTAAAGTTTCCATACTTGTCACCAAATTGTCCCATTTTTGATCAAATGAAGATAAAATGATATAAACCATTTGAATGTCACTGTGATTCACTCCTCTATCTTGAAGATCTGCAAACAATCGATGAAATTCAGCCAGATGCTCACTCATAGTCAATGCATCTGATAAAGTTTCCGCGCTAAACAAAGCCGGCTCCCTGCTGTTTGTTGCACATGGGCAGCCCTCAACGTTTCCCACATTGCATGTGCTGTCGGCTCATTTCTTACGTGTAGCAGTTGAGAATCAGACAGCCCTAGAGTAATAAATGCTTTCGCTTTCTCGTCTTTCTTCGTCCACACTGCTGATGGAGCGGCCGGAGGGGGATTTTCCACTACGTCATATAAATCTTCTTTGACCAGAACTGCTTTCATTCTCCACTTCCAACTGGCATAATTAACGGCACTCAATCTTTCCATCAGCATCCCGGTTGACAGGTTTATCTCCATGTTGCTCACTCTTTTACTTGCCTCTCTTTTGCTGCTTACTTTCTCTTCAGCAACGGATCAGAACAGCTCCAGAACCTCCTTCTTTGGACCGTATGCTGGGCCCATAACCCGTGTTGTAGCGCGTGTTGGTACGGTCCAGGAAGCCGGTACCGAAGCAGGTTTGATCAGAAATAATCCAGGCCAAGCAAAGTACTTTGTAACAAATGACCCCCTCCCATCACCTCCCTTTTTCCCCTTCCCTCCCCCTTCCTTCACCCACTCCCCTTCCAATTTCCTCCTTCCCCCTCCTACTCCTTCTGCTACCCTCTCCCCCTTCTTCCTTCCCTCTACTCTCCCCTCCCCCACCTCCTCCCCCATGGTCAGTTTTACCTATCCTAGCTATGATTGCACAGGAGTAAATCCCATTGAACTCAATAAGGATGCAAATGATCAGACCTGCCTTTCCCTTCTTCTCTCCCTTCTTCCTCCTCTCCCCTCTTCCTTCTTTCTCCTCCCATGCTTACTCCAGGCTTCCCTCCCCATGGTCAGTTTTACCTATCCTAAGCATGATTGCCCAGGAGTAAATCCCACTGAACTCAATAAACATGCAAATGATCAAACCTTCCCTCCTGCCTCCTCCCCTCCTCCCCTCCCCATCCCCTGTGGTCAGTTTCACCTATCCTAAGCATGATTGCACGAGAGTAAATCCTACTAAACTCAATAAACATGCAAATAATCAAACCTCCCCTCCTCTTCCCCCTCCTGCCTGCTCCCCTTCCCCTCCTCCCCTCCTCATCCCTTGTGGTCAGTTTCACCTATCCTAAGTATGATTGCAGGGAAGTAAATCCCACTGAACTCAATAAGCATGCAAATGATCAATCCATTCTCAGCAAACTTACACAGGATCCTGTTTCTTACCTCGCGGACTAAAAAGCAGAGAAATTCACTAATAGGCAAAAAACCTTGCTGTTTAAGAATATACCTATAGCCAACAGATATTGCTATCAGACTTTAAAAAACACCATATGCTCAGAGGCACTTGTTACCAAATTCTTCCAAGCTACACAGGAAGTGGATTGGACTGTGAAAGACCAACCCAAATTGTGTTTGCATTTTGACAAATTTGTAGGGCAGTCCAATATCTCAGGGAGGAGGTCAGGTCTCCAGCTCCCCTGGTGCATTTAGTATAGCTGCCCAATTTCCCCGCTTTTTAAGTTTGATAGAGATATCTGTTGGCTATAGGTACATTCTTAAACTGCATGCTTTTTTGCCTATTAGTGAATTATACACTAAGTAATGGGGTGGGTCAGGGTACCTTTCGCTTGGGAGAGGAAATTTTATTTGAAATATTGTTGTTACTTTACTGTATGTTGCTGAACTGTGTTTTGTTGAAATATGACTTGTATTTTAATATGCAGCATATTTTGAGATACTTATCATACCTTGGCTTGGATCCAGAGCCCTGTGAGTGGAACTCTGCTCAAAGGACACTCCCATGAGAGGAAGCAGAGAGGCAGATTTCTTTGATTCCTCATTTCACTTGTGGCCCAATGAAAAGCTGCTCCAAGGGTTTTTGGACCCTCAAAATAGTATGAAGAGTGGCACAGGGGGCTACGGGTGGAAGGGGGAAATAGCTGAAAGTTGCCTCCTTGTTCTTCCTGCAGTGGAAGCTTCTGCTGGACTGTCTCTTCTCTGAACAGAAGGACCCCTTTTGTGTGTGGAAAGGACACTCTTCCCTTTTATTCATGTCCAAGAAGGTAGAAGGGGGTAGTTTAGAGTTGCTTCCATGCTATAGTCATAAGACTTGGGCGTATTCCTAGTATTCTTCTATCTGTCTCAAAACATCTTATCAGACCACATACTTAGAGGTAGTATACACAGCAAATGAGGCTTTGTAGACAGGTGTGAAATCCTATTCAGTTTGAAAACATGCCTTATTACAATTATGTAGGAAAAGCTATGCAAAAAAGCATAAGTACCCAATCAAACGATGTCTCCATTGACTTTAACTTAAAATTAAGCTCCCTCCTGAGCTCATGGGATGTAGCTGGATATAAATATAAATATATAAATAATCAATCTCTTAAAGTATTGCCTTTTATACAGTGCATTCTGTCGTATACCACATTTGCATTATGTCAGAGATTAGAGTAATGATTCCCTGGTGAATGAAATTAATTTTTAAAGACTTGGAAGAATAATGGAATCATGCTTCTGGCATTACACATATGGCTGTTATGAGGATGGTTGTAATACATTTTGCATGTTAAGGATATGTTGGGTTCGTGCATACATGTACATGGTGCACAGCTGAATATGTGAATTTCTTGAAAAGCAATGCATTCAAAGTGATAGCAAATATCTATTTTCTTTGTTAATCTGATAGCTTTGCAGATGCAAATAATGTTGCAGTCAAGTGATAAACATGCAAAGTGAACCTCCTATACCCTAAGAATTATCCATTCATTAGCATGCCAATTTGGGGTCTGATTCTTTTGTTTGTTTTACTTTCTCACTTGGGACAAATTATGCTGTCCTTGTGTTACTTATTGCAATGCATTGTGTTAATTGTCATCATTAAAGTCAGTGTTTTATTTATTTATGTTGACAATAAACCACCCATCATATTCCACCCATTAACCATGTTCTCTATGATTTTTAAAATTAGTAAAATATAAGTTACAATCAAAAGGCTAAAATCAATCAATATAACAGGTATACAACACAAAAAGTAACATAAAAGCATAAACAGTAGCTTCAAATCAATATGAAACATAATTAAAATCAAGCTGGGGAGAGTTAGTTTACAAAATAAGTTAGTTTACAAAAATATATAAAATGTAGTTTTGATAGGCTTGGAAGAATATGGTCTTTTAGTGCCAATTGTGCTGAAAAGATCCTAATGTATGTGCTAAGGGTGCTTTTCTGGAGAGAGCACTGTATAGTATACCTGGAGGAGGTCAGTTTTTCCATGTTTATCTCTCTTTCCCAGCACAAACCTTCATTGGTACAAGACAGGAAAGTTCAGCAGAGTGAAGTCTTTGTCTATTCTCTTGTCTATGGGCCACTTTCTATATGCATTAGGGAATCTCTTTACATTGCTGTCTGTTGTTACATGGCAAAGCACTAGGCACACAAATAATGACACATGATACTATACAGTGCTATATATGTTTGCCCTAACATCTGGATGTGTATTTGTGTAGGTATCCAGCTGTGGCATGGATCTATGAAGTGCCTTTTTGTTGGTACTAGAAGCTGTCAGCACCAAAATATATGGCTTGAATCCAAAGTCTCTCACAAGGGGGGGGTCCCTAATTTACTGATTCTTCCTTACTACTGCAGGCCCCTGTGGTACTTCCTATCCCATCCCAGAGGACCCCCTGTCCCCAAGAGCAGAGTTTTGAGAAGCACAGGGGGCTGCAGCAAGAAGGCGAAGCAAAAAAACCTCATTCTGTGAGCCAAGTTCTGCTCATGGAAGTTAGGCCCCAAACCTATGTATTAGAATAGCCCCAGTAATTCCTTGATTATGAAAATGGTGTGCAAATTGGGAATTGGGCATAGACATTCCCCACTGCAGCCAAATATTTGAGCTGTCCCCATTTTAAATATCAAGGAAACACAAAGTATTACAGGAAGTGTTTGTGGGGATATGTAAAATCACTGAGTTAAACTAAACACATAAATAAGTTAACTGATTGAATTTATTGAATGGATGGCTACATTTCAATCAGATTTTTAATTTGTATTTTTCTCAGCTGCTAAATTGTTATACTTCTTAAAATGCTTTCAGATTTCATGAAACTGGCTTTAGCTAGCTGTGTACTCTCTAAATGTGGAGCAGCTTCGGCCGGGATTCTTATGTACTTTTACATTTGGCTCAGCCTGCTTTGACACTGGTTTTCCAGCACGACATTACATAAAAGGCACAGAAGAAGATGAATGGGTGTCTGAAAGTGGTATTAGATGAAGAACTTCAATATTATAAGCATTTTAATACTATGAAAAATATAAAATTTACTTAGTCAAATGATAATTCCTTTATTTGTCTTGCTGCTTAAAGAACAGAGTATTCATGTTTTTCTATTCTATTTATTAATGTTGGTTTATAGTGATAGGTACATATTGAGAGAACCATTTGATATATACAGTAGTGTTATAGATGCAAACATTTGATTTGTGCCCCACAAGATGTTTCCTTTATACTGGCATGAACCTGATGTAGACAGAAAGGACCACATGGTGTCACTATCACTCCAGAAAACTGGAAAGATAATGTACTGAAATATATGTCCTTTAGAGAAATATCTATAGGGCTATTTGTTTACCATGTATTTATTTGAACTTTAAATGTGCTTTGGTGATGTTGGATAGTTCTTTGCAATTTGTGAGAGAGCAGATGCAAAATAGTATCTGTCTTGTTTAAAACGCTCCTTAAGTGTCCAGAACAGATTTGAGCAGAAATGGCACTGTTGCTAGGATCCAAAGACCTACTTTAGGTATGCTCATGGGTTTGGCCACGCTCACATTTTCTTTGACAAGCAGACTCTCAAGCTGTACCACAAATTACTTTTAAAAATCCCTGTTTCAAAAGCTATGAAGCATTGGAGGGGAGCGCTATTCAAGAAGCCCAAGTTCAAACCACTTTGGGCACACTATATTAGTTGTGCATTAAAGAAAAACCTCTCCATACTTTTGGATAATTCAGTACTCAAATTCTTCAAAGAAACTTTGCAGTTGGAAATTTGAAGAGATAATTGTCTTTCCTGTTTTGTGTAGATTTTTAGAGCAAGGAATCTGCAGGTATAGTGCACAGTGTACTTCAGCACATTCCCAGGAAGAGCTAACAGAATGGCAGAAACGCTATGCATGTCGCTTGATAAGGTTAAAGCAGCAGAAGGAAAACAAACAATGTTTGGGAAGTTACATGGAATCCTTGATTGAAAAATGGATGAATTCATTATCACCTGAGAAAGTGGTAAGAGAGAATTTGCTTGCTTGCTTATTTATTTAACTAAAGCATTTTATAAACTGCTTAATATTTTTAAAAAATCTCTGAGTGATGTACATCATAAGAACAATAAACCATGCCATTAAAACAAAAATACAACATAAAATAATATAAAAGAATATAAAAACAGGAAAAGCCTGGCCAAAAAGATATGTCTTTACAAGACATCTGAAGCAACTGATGGTTGCTGCTTCACATATGGAACGGCATTCCATAATACAGGAGCAGGAGCGGAAAATACCCATTTTCAGGTCACCACCCTCTGATACACTACAGAGTGTGGTACCAAAAGTAGAATTTCGCCAGATTATCTAAGTGAATTTACAGATCTATGCAGGGGCAGGCAGTCTTATTAGGTAACCTGATCCCAAGTTGTGGAGAGCTTTATATGTTATGAACAAGTAACTTATGAACAGCCAGTGCAGTTCCCTTAGCACAGGTGTAATGTGTGTGTGCAGGTGCTCCACTGAATAACCTGGATGCAGTGTTCTGCACCAGTGGCAGCTTCTAGACTAATCCTAAGGGAAGCCACACACACAACAGTAGTCCAATCATGACTTTACTAGCACATGAATCACAGTGGCCAAACGATCCCTGTCCAGGAAAGGGCATACTTGGCATATCAACCTAACCTGATGATTGGTACTCCTTGCCACAGAGATTAGTTGAGCCTTCAGTGATAAAGATGGAGCACTGGAGCTACATACCTGTTCCTTCAAAGGGAGTGCAACCCTGTCCAGAACTGATGAACTACCCAACTCCCAGACCTGGGAACCGCTCATCCACAGATTCTCCCATCTTAACAGGATTCAGTCTCATATAGTCCACCACTGCATTCAGGCATTGGTCAAAACAACCACAGTCTCTCCTGATTCAGATGTAAGAAAGAAATACTGATGACACCATTCCTCAAATCTAATGAAAACTCTTTGTGATAGATAAAGATATTAAACAGCATTGAGGATAAAATAGTGCCCTGTGACATCCTACAGCACAGCTGCCAGAGGGCTGACTCATAATATCTCCATGCTGTTTTCTGAACCTGGCTCCATAGATAGGAGTGGAACCACTGCAATACAAAGCCCCCAACTCACAGAGACAAGCCAGGAGGATACCATGGTTAAGGGTTTCAAAAACCACTGAGACATCAAACAAGAGTAATAAGGTTGTACTTGCACTGTCTGTCTCCTGAAGAAGATCATACATCAGGGCGACCAAAGCCAGATCTATCCCAAAATGGGGCCTGAACTCAGTCTGAAATGGGTCAAGATGATCAGCTTCCTTCAAGGGTGTCTGCAGCTGGATTTCCACCACCCTGTCAAGAACCTTACCCCCCGAAAAGGGTAGTTGTGACTGTGTTAACTGGCAAGTACATTGGAGTCCAGGAAGAGTTTCTTTGGGAGTGGCCGCATTACTGACTCGTTCAAGGCGTGTGGACATGTTAATCAGTCTCTGAATCCACCTAGCAACCTCCCCTTGGCTAGCTCGAATAAGCTGTAATGGGCAGGAGTTGAGAGAGCATGCTCTAGGCTGAACCACTCCAAGCACTTTGTCCATACCCTCAGACCTCATCAGCTGAAACCAAGCCCACAAGATCAGGCAAAATGTTATGTTGAACACCTCACCTCACTCTATAATAGTGGTATTATTCAACTCAACATCGAGACGAATGCCAGGCAAACTTGACACAGTAATCTCTCTCTGTGTGTTTATATTTCAAACTAACAGAAGAGTCTGATTCTGGCACTCTCTACTAGACCTGGTTGAAAATATGCAACTCTATTTTTTCTGTTAATATTCACCAAAGAATCTGATTTCTGCAAGTGTCATGGAGAACCTCAAGATTTGGGATTGGGCAGATTTCACCCTGACATTGAGCCCCTATCAAGGTTGTGCAAAATGACTCAATTCTTCACAGATAGCTCCTTCTTCCAGGTTCTATAACAGGACAGAATTGTATTAGGAGAATAAATACTTGGCGAAAATACTGTATTATTGTTCCTGCCAACTTCTTGGTTGACAGCTTTAGGGTTTTATAGGCACCGTCCATCCACTCTTTTGTATGATTGTTCATTAATACCAAATAGCAGTTAGGGAGAACATTATGAAGCTCAAAAGCTTCAGATGTTTGGCAAATAGCATTCAACTAGTTCTTACCACTGACATAGGAGTTTTTAATCCATCTGTTGCTGAGTAAGTTTAAACCTAGGAAAACTGAAATATGACTTAAATGTTTAATTGATTAAAATACAGTTTCTGCACTACAGAGGAATTATTCTAAAGGGTATAATGGGTGTTCTGACAAGTAGGTATGGGAACTTTTTATTATTTTAGACCCCTGCTTAATTACAGTAATTTCATTCTGTTGAGTTTCAACCTGGTTATATTACACATTTCGCTTCTGTCAATCTTTTTGCTATTTATTCAACATGTGACTATTTGCTGAGTTCCATGTTCTTGGTAAAGCAATGTAAACTAGGTCCTGTAGGTATTTGCTGTATTGCAGGGTGTCATGAATATAGAAGTTGATTGTTTATGAACAAGATGACAAAATGGAGCGGGTATGGCACAGACATATGGTTCTCATAACCAGTCAGTAATGTTCAGTTGAAATCAGTCAGTGTAGGTAAGGTTTAGTGATGGTGGTAACTTAACATCCTCGTACTTGTTAGGCTGGCTTAAGTAGTTAGACCTTTAAATGCGCTGCAGCACAGAACTGCACATATGTGTTTAAAATGATAGTGAGCTTTGAGGTTCAGAGTAGACATGTATAGGTTTGTTTTGTAAGCTTGTATAAGGTCCTGGGTGATACTGTTTCATATTCATGGTGATGAGGACAAAGTTCTTCCTGATGTGTGTGTGTGTGTGTGTGTGCATGTGTGTGCACGCACACATGCCCGTGCATGCGGGTGTGTTTAAGTATAAACAGAGCAATAGATATTACAATTTATGACTGAATTGGCTCCTTAGTACATATTGTAGTTGATTTATTTAAAATAGGCATTCAGTAGTATTTGACTTGTTAGAATGGTCCATCATTAGTGAGTTATGTTTTCAGCCCTGTTGTTGACTTGTTACCCTATAGAATATTCAACTTTTTCTTTCTCTAGCTTAGTGAATGCCTAGATGGTGTGGGAATTGAACATAACCCTGAACTGTCAGTTACTGTCACCACCAAAAAATCACAACAGATGTGGACATTTGCTCTCACATGTAAGGTAGGATCTTTGTTTGTTTGTTTTTACTTTACAGGTATTGTTTTCACTCAATAAGTTTGCATTTGAAATTTTCAGCACCTAATTTTGAAGGTGGTATTCCACATTAATGAGCAGAATATCCACATTTGTTGATTGCTGTAACCTTAGAAAGTGTGCAGGTGTGCAAATATGCACATAATTACAGAATTTCCCATGCTTTGTATTGGTTGCAAAATGTGCTGCTCCCACCTTTCATACAGACTTCATATTTACAGGCTTGTTGTTTTTGCTGGGGAAGAAAAGTTAGTTTCTTTGAAATAATGGGACTCTGTAGCTAGTACAGGAACATAGCAGAGATGAGAGTTGAAAGCTGGTGCAATGCTGTGCCTGAGAGTGAGCCCCAGTTCAAACCTCACTTTGGCCATGAACTCACAAAGTGGCCTCAGGCGAACCTGTTTCTTAGCCTCTGTCCCATATTTCTAATACAGAGATGATAATACTGGCCCATAGCCCATTGCTGTAAGGTTTACTTGACTATTGAAGGTGAAGCATTCAGAACACTATAAATCATTCTGCAAATGTGATGTATTATTAAATGCAGAAGTTCCAAACCTCTCTCCCCTACCCCGCAATAAATAAATATATAATTGAAAGTCCAAACTTCTAGCCTTTTGATCTTTAATGGTAACTTCTTACATAATGCTATGTTTATTTGACCAAAATACGCTACAAACTTCTGCCTTTTTAGAAATGGGAGCTGACATTTTTGAAGTTTGTAGAAGTGATGGTTTTCTGCTTTAGGATGTGATATTCTGGCCTGTGTACTGTAAAGCTCATCTTCAGATTTAAAAAAGCACACACACCACAATTATTTACACAGTTTTGTTGTTCTTCCATAGCCTGCAAGAATGCTGTATCGGGTAGCATTGCTTTATGATGCACATCGTCCTCATTTTAGTATCACAACAATATCTGCAGGAGATAGTACTACCCAGGTGTCACAAGAAGTCCCAGAAAACTGCCAGGAGTGGATAGGAGGAAATATGACCCAGAATGGAATAGATCACTCGGTGTACAAAATCAGCATAGCCTTTAGCACAGAAATCTTTGGGACATTTCGCCAAACTGTGGTATTTGATTTTGGGACTGAACCAGTTTTGATGCAGCGAGTGATGATTGATGCTGCTTCAACAGAAGGTATTGTTTGCATGGTTTTGTTAACAAATGCGTTTGTTGGAAAGTCTGTGTTACTTTTTTTGTTATAAGCTGCCTGTGTGAGTTTCTGATACTAACGACAATAGGATTGTTGTATTTGTGCTTCTAACTCTGAAAACTCTCAGAACCTTCCTCTTTCTAATCTCTTCTTTCAGCTACCTGAGACAGCCGCATAGAAAAATTGAAATAATGATCTTTATTTATTTATTTAAGCATTTAAAAAGCGTTGGTGTCATAACGGCACTAAAACAGTGTACAAAATGTAATGTCCACTCAATAGCTGCTTCTCCACTATAAAATGTCTTTGAAAAGGCATTGTTTTATTGGAGAAGATTTTTGTGTTTGTGTGTGTTTAATGTGTTCTCCACTTGCTGCTTTTCTGCTGAAAGCCCTCCTCACCCTGTGGTATTCCATACCTGTTTTTGTGAGATAAACATAGGCCTGAGACACAGGTAAAAGTGGCTGGAGGGAGGAGAGCTTCAAGGGAACACTGATGGGGAGGGAAAGGTTGTGACCTTCTTTCCCTCACTATTTCTCTGTTACAAATCACCGTTCCTTGAGTACACAACATTCTCCTCCTCCTCTAGGCTGTTTACAATAAAATTTGCAATACTAAAGTCACCACTGGGGTAACATTTCATATGGCTGCACTGTCATTTATTTTTTATTTATTTATTTATTTTTTATTTTATTTATACCCCGCCCTTCCTTCCAGCAGGAGCCCAGGGCGGCAAATAGAAACACTAAAAACACTTTAAAACATCATAAAAAGACCTTAAAATACATTAAAACAAAACAATGTTAAAAACATTAAAAAAACCCTCCTTCATCACCAGTCTTGGTAGTAGTTACAGAAGGCTCATGTAGCACAAGGCCTTTCCAGATTATCTTAGGCCACAGAGCGAGAACGTGCACACAAGAGCCTGCATTCTCTGGTATACAGTTAGGCTTTATGCTGCTTATAGGCCTAGTCTTTCTGCTGTAAAACTCTAAAAATTGTTGGAGTGTAGTAGTCTATCTTAGAGTGGAATAACTTGCCTACTGAGAAGGTAGAAAGTTAATGAAATTAATTAAGTACTTTCTGGTCACTTATTTTTGACAGATATATAGAGAAGGTCCCAGTAACTCTAATGTTGATGATCTTTTGAAGCATAATTCCATCATGCCATTCAAAGAACTCCTTTGACTTCAGTGACATGTGAATCATGCCTTGAACACACTTATCTTGCTACACAGAAAAAAGGTTTAAAAGTATAAGGATGTCTAAAAATCCATAGGCTTATCCATGTAACTCAGGAAGTATTAATTACTTTGGAAGATGTATTGTCAGAAGCCATCTGTTGCTGGTAAAGTTGAGGCAACAGACAAAACAGAAGGCTCAGGTCTGAACCAGTCACCAATAGTGCAACAAAATGCAAAAATAGAGGTCATTATTAGTTTCCCATGTCATGTTACAGTTAAATTGCATGTTGCCATGGATATAGTGTTTTTTGTAGAATGTGGGTCTGTGCGCCTTGGTTGCAAAGGGCAAAGGAAGTCTTCAAGTTTTCCTTTGCTATAAGAAGGATATCAACAAATTTACACGCCCACAGGAAAAAGGAGAAAATGAGTGAGGACTGTTTGATTTGTGATGAAAGATGAACATAATTATCTGTCTCCTGCTTAGTAAAAAGCTGCCACCAAAGGTGGGAGAGGGTATGTTATTGTTAAAGATCTAAAAAATATTAATGCCATGCAGGCAGACACAGGCAGAAACAATTCTGTAGTTTGAGCAGTGTGATGTAAAAGAGAAACTAACAGGATCAATTGCTAGGATCATTGTATCAATGTAGTACCTTGAGTCAAGGAGTTGCACTGCTACAGCCATTCTGGTACAGCTATACTGTACAAGGACTTGCATGAGTCAGATATGGAAAAAGAAAGTGCATGGCATGACAACACCAGTTGCAATTGTTTTCATGTTAGCAGGATTAGACATTTCCTTCTCCTTTGTGAATACGCATGCTTAGTATTTATTAACTCAAAAACATTTCAGTCAAATATCAGGTTCTGTTGGCTAGATATCCCCCATAGGACATAGACACAAAAGTGACAGTATTCGCACGCATGCACACGTTATTGATCTCATCCCCAGATCTCACTCTGTCAGTGACTACCGACTACAAAGGAAAAAGGAGGTAGTGAGGACAGCGAGTAAGAGAAACACTGAATGGAATGATTAAAAAGTAAATACCGGGTTGTTATAAATGAAGAATGCTGACTGTCTCGAACTGATGAAGCTGCAACCGTTTGCAACCATGTCCTAAGGTTGCCCTATGAATTTTAGAAAGTAAGATCTCATTAAAGTAGTGTCTTAGGCTGCAATCCTAACTCCGCCTACCTGGGAGTAAGCCCCATTGAATTCAGTAGGGCTTACTTTTGAATAGACATAAGATCGTGCTGTTAGTCTTCTTTGCTTGGGAAAAGTTTCTTCTCCGTATACATTTCTTTATATCTCCTAGCAGCTCAATTTTCACAGAGCCATGCTGATGCCAAATCTATTTAAACAACTAGTGTTTATGCTACAGAGTGGCTTGAAGGTTTCTTTCCTTTTATTATTGTATTTATTAGATTTAATAAAACTTCCAAACAGCAAACAATATGATAAAACGATAAAAACATATTAAAACCGATATGGTAGTGCTTATTGGGGAGAAGCCAGTTACAGACTTCTCTCCCTAAAGAGGCCTTATTTATTGGGCAGTCAGTTTTTGAATTAATTGTGTAAACAAAAGCAACACACTTGGTGGACAAGATTGCAGGAACTGAGAGGGAACCAGCATCTCTAGATTCAGTTGCTGGACTCAGAGAGGCATTCAAAAGACCTTCCTCCTTGGCATGCACGTGGTTGAAATTGGTCTCCCAGCTTCTTGATCAGTTTAACCTCTTTAATGTAATGAATCTCCAGAAGTCACACAAATGGGGATCTATATGCCAGGAAGCCATTTGGCAAGTCCAGCAGAGCCTGGTTCACACTCTTCTCCAGCTGAAGTACAACCTCCATGGCAGCTTTGTACTCTGATAAAAGAGATTAGGATACTGCAACAAATGTTTTCCAGATACGGGGAATTTTAATTTTAATTTTTAATTTTAATTTTTTTAACTTGCATATTATTTTACCTTTACAGTGTCTTTCTGTCCATATCATACTGTCTTAATTCTTTTTATTTAGTTCTTTCCCCTCCAACTTATTTACAAGTATTTATTAATTACTTTCTTTATTACATTTATATCCCACCTTTCCTCCAAGGAGCTCAAGGTGGCTTACAAACATGGTCCCCCTCCTCCAATCTTGATTTTATCCTCATAACAATCCTGTTGGGTAGGTTAGGCTGAGAGACAGTGACTAGCACAAGGTCAGTCAGGCCAAGCAGGGATCTGAACCCTGGTCTCCCAGGTTCCAGTCTGACACTCTAACCACTACACCCACACTGGCTCTCTAAAATAAAGGAAATGGCCAGAGTTGGGGGTAGATACTGAGAAATACATTATTTCCATGTTGTAGACAAATGAGATCAGCAGTTCTTTATGTTGAGTGGTATCCAACTAAACAGTTCTGAACACAAGGAGTTTGAGTTGCGCAATGGAACTTTCCTGCCCTCTCCTCTCCCTGTGTGCCCCCTAAATCTGTTCTGGGTTTTCCCCAAGCTTCCAAAACAGATTTACAGGGTGTGCAGGGGGCTTGTGGGGAGGGGAGAGGAAGTCCCTTTGTGCAGAGAAAAGTCCTCACGCTAGCAGAATTGTTTAGCTGGAACTGCCTGTTACGTTGAATCCAGGCATCAGGAGTGCTTAAGCCCCCACCCCCCAAGTAGCTTGGTAGTAAATAAAAACTTCAGTTATTTAGAGAATTCCTGGAACTCGAAGTAGAAGAGAAATGGAACAACAATCCTTGTTTTATAGACTTAATCTGGTATGTTTCTCAGGATAGCTCAGGTTAATTTTAGATACTTTCAGGGCTTCACAGCTGACTAATCTTACTATGGAACATAGAATAGAAAGATGAAGGAAAATAAAAGCTATACACAATATTTATTGTATGCTTGATTTTGTTTGTGAATATTGTGCTTAGAGCACATATGTGTTTGGTTCTTGTCATCTTGTTCATGGCTTATGTACTATGATTTTGTGGCATGTTAAACTATCCTTGGCCTGCGCTAAGGCATGTCTTTTAAAATAATTGTAATGAGCCGTACTAATTATGCAGATAAGTGAAACTTTTGAATATTTTGAAACTGGGTTGGCTAGAGCTGCAGGTGCTTTCTTGCTCACCCTATTCTTTATGTACAGTAGAATTACATTTCCACCATCGATGGAGCAAAGATGTAAAGCAAATGCCATAGTTCACATATTGCTATTTCCAAATTATCTGAATACTTATAGTCCAAAGTAGAAAGACTGCATTAGTTGTATAGCTGTTGCAATGGAAATAACTATTCAGTGTGAACTGGAAACTATTCTCAGGATGGATCACTGTGGTCTTTTAGGAATTGTTATTTGATCTTCATGTGAAAAGGTGGCAAATCAAAGCCATCATGTCAGTAAACTGTGCAGTGAACTTTCAGAGACCTGGCACATTTGCCTTTATGGTGTTTAAACAAACAAAACAAAATTCCCAAACACATAAAAGTAACCCAGAATTTATTCCCAAGGTTGAATAGATTAGCTTAAAAAAAAGCCCATGTCCTCTTTAATTTCAGCTGCCAGGAATTCTCATTATTAGTTAATTAAAACAGCACAGGGCATAGTAATTTATGGGGAACAGCTGCAGCACTAGGGGACTGAAGAGGACATACACTGGGAGTAAGTAGCTGAGTATCTGGCTGCTTGCTGCTTGCTCCTTTGGGTTGCTGTCTCTCAAGACAGCTGAAGTCCCTGGTAAGTGCTGCAAGGACTGGGTCCTCCTGCCTTTCCCTGGCTCCAGAGAGAGGCTGCAGTTAATCTTGCAGCCTCTTGCATCAGCTGCTGGCTGGGTCAGGAGGCATAAAAGCCCAGCTGCCCTTGGGGAGCCCCTTAGGGAGTCCTGAGGGAGAGCGTACTACCTCCCTTCTATTACCTTTTTTAAAAACTTTGTTTTCTGTTAAACCAATCTAGAGGAGATTGGTGGTGGGGAGGGCGTGTGGTGCATTTCTAGTTCCTGCACAGGGTGGGAGCCTGTGCAGTGAACTGAATGGTAGGAGAAAGTTGCCAGATGCCTTCAGAGTGAGAGTCTGTAACTGGCAGAAGGCTGGCCCTCCCTGGGTGTGAGACAGGAGGGGGAGTAGAAAGGCCCTGTGTGAAAAAGTTTGAATGGATATGACTGTTCCCAATTCCTGCAGGGGCCTACTGGGATAATTGGGTCCAGCAGGTTTTATTGGTGGGCTTGTGTTGGGTCCATATCAGGTGTTTAGGAGGAGTCTTAGTATGGAGGAACATGGGTGATGCCACCCCAATTTCAGTGATCACAGGTAGAGGGAAATATAGCCATGGGGATGTGGTGAATTTCCATAGAACATGAGGGCAACGCTATCTGTGCCTTGTTCCTTGCTGCCAATCCTCTCATGGATGAGTTCCTTGTTGCTCATCTGCTATGCCCACTGGCCTGTGTGTGTTGTTGTTCAGCACCAGATTGGTACACAATAAGATGACTCACATCCATGGTTTGATTGTGGATGAAGGTGTCGATTAGGTGTGCATTACCGAGACCTGTGTGGGTGAGCTGGGAGGAGTTGATCTGACCCATTTTGCCCACCTGGATACTTGGTGCAACACCAGCACAGGCTGCAGGGACGGCGGGGAGGAGTTGCTGTGGTCTACAGAACTTCCATCTCTGTCACCAGGAAACAACTCTGTCTTGGAGCGGCTGTGAGGACCTGTACCTGTTGTTGGGCCAAGGAGATAGTAAACTAGGGTTGCTGCTGGTGTACCGTCCACCCTGCTGCCTGGCAGCTTCTCTGACTGAGCTGGTGGGGGCCATATCGGTTGTGGTGTCGGAGGAGCCCAGAACAATAGTGCTGGGTGATTTCAGTGTGCACTCTGAGGGTGCCTTTAGTGTTCCGGCTTGGGACCTCATGGCCTCCATGACAACCATGGGGCTGTCTCAAGTTGTCACTGGCCCAACTCATAGGGCAGGACACACCCTCGACTTGGTGTTTGCTCCAGATGGAGGAAGGGGTCATCTGGAGATGGAGGGGAGGTGGATGTCACCCCATTGTCATGGTCAGATCACTTCCTGGTGAAGGTTAGAGTTATGGCTCCGATCCTTCTCTGCAGGGGTGGTGGACAGATTAAGATGGTCCGCCCCTGAAGCCTAATGGAATCCAGTGGATTCCTGAATGCCCTGGGGGAGTTCCCAGTGGATAGAGCAGGTGACCCTGTTGAAGCCCTTGTCACACTGTGGAGCAGCGAGGTGCATCGGGCTCTTGACACGGTTGCTCCCGAGCGTCCTCTCCGGCATTGTGGAGTCTGGCTTGCACCTTGGTCCACCAGTGAGCTAAGGGCAATGAAACAGGCTGGACGGCGGCTAGAGCGCAAGTAGCTGTGAGGCTGATCGGACACAAGTAAAACATCATAACCGTGCCTACTGTGTGGCAGTGAGGGCGGCGAAGAAGGCCCACTTCTTTGCCTCCATCGCATCCTCAAGTAGCCGTCCGGTGGAGCTTTTCCGTATTGTCAGGGATCTGTTGACATCAGCTCCAGGAAATGGAGTTTTAGACGCTGTGAATTGTTTGCAAGGCACTTTGAGGGTAAAGTTGCTTGCCTCAGTAGCGGTCTTGATGCCCCATCCACATCTACTGTAGTCCCCAATGAGGTGTCCAGTGCAATGTCTGCTGCAACTTCTTGGGAACAGTTTCAGTTGATGTGGCCTGATGATGTAGACAAGGTACTTGTGATGATGCAGCCAGCAACGTGTCTTCTCGACCCTTGCCCTTCTTGGCTTATTAAAGCTTGCCGAGGGGGTTTGACTGAGTGGATCCAGGGTGTGGTCAACGCATCATTGTGGGCGGGAGTGGTTCCAGCCACCTTGAAAGAGGCAGTGATCCGACTGTCATGAACCTGTAACGGTCATGAGTTATTAAAGATCTGATAACAAGACTTTGGCTCCAGTAAGGGACTCTGGGAGAGGGTTACAGTTAGAAAAGACAAGCCTTTGCTAATTTGTAAAGTTGAGTTTCATTTTCCAGCTGAAGACGGTTAGAAGAAGCCTTAACAAGCTGCACCTGGTTATCTTTGCTGATTAGCAAGTGCCTGGCACCCAAGGTCATCCTTGGCCTATGCAGTTGGAAAACACCGTTGGGAGGGGGGCCTGAAGGCGCGAAAATGTGAGAAACATCGAGAAGAAAGTTACATCAGTCAATTCCTGATTGGTCCATTAATCTTGGACCGTTAGGATCCTTTTCCCTTAAGTATAGGGCTAGGGACCTATAGCCTTTGTTCTCTGTTCTCTGCCTATGCTGACTGGCACCAGAGTTCCAAACCTTTTCTGCCTTATGGTTCCTGGGGTTGCTTATGGGAAGGCAACCTATGTCTGGTTCCATTGCTTTATGTTGAACATCCATCTCTCTTAGGAGGGGTGCCACGCAACCAACTACCTCGTATGTAAGTAGTTAGGTGAGATAGTTTGTTATTTTCTTGTTGTGTGTATGAATTCTCTTGTAAGAACCTAAACCCCTGTTGGGTGAATGGTCTTAAAGGATTACTTGCTGCTATATGATATGTGCACTTATATATTTTAATAAAGCTACTTCTATTTAACCTGGTGTGTTCATTTGAGAGAAGGGGTGGTTCTGAATTCAGTGTTTTGACCCAATCTCAGTCACTCACTACCAAAGAGGGTTAAGAAGTTAAAAGCTTGGATTTTAAGTGTTAAACCAGAGGTGCCTGGCAAGGAGTGTAACTGTGACTCTTGCCTTTTTGGACCTTGGTTTTATATACCATCTGGGCTCAGAGATCCCCTGGCTCTGAGTGGACCAGTATACAGGGGTGGTGGCAGCCTACCTTCTACCTTGCAGGGTTGTTGTGAGCGTACACAGCCTTGGCAAGGGTGAAGTAATAGCTTTTGGTTCCAGTCTCATTTCCCTAAGGGTGGGGGTCTGAGCCTGATGCATGATCCCGGGACCCTGAGGGTCGGGCGGGCTTGACACCGACCACTCCTGAAAAAGCCCACCCTGGATCCATTGGTTTGTGACAACTACCGACCGGTTGCAAATACCCCCTTTTTAGGGAAGGTGATTGTGAGGGTTGTGGCACAGTAATTGCAAATACTCTTGGATGAAACAGATAATCTTGACCCATCGCAGTCTGGGTTCAGGTCTGGTTATGGCACTGAATCGACCTTGGTTGCCCTGATGGATGACCTTCATCGGGAGAAGGACAGGGGGAGTGCGACCGTGTTGTTCTTACTTTATCTCTCAGCTGCTTTTGATACCATTGACCATGGTATCCTTCTGGCCTGACTTGGTGAATTGGGTATTGGAGGCACTGATTTACAGTGGTTCCAGTCGTGTCTCCAAGGTCGCTCTCAGAGAATAGCATTGGGTGACTGTCTTTTGGCCCTCTGGCACTTGTGCTGTGGAGTGCCGCATAGTACCATCTTGTCCCCTATGCTGTTTAACATCTATGTGAAGCCCTTGGGGGCGGTCATCAGGAGCTTTGGGGCGAGGTGTCAGCAGTATGCTGATGATACCCAGCTCTATTTCTCCATAACATCTGAATCGGGAGGGGACGTGCAAGCTCTGGACCGCTGTCTGGACTCCGTGGTGGGCTGGATGAGGGCGAGTAAACTGAGTCTGAATCCTAGCAAGACGGAGGCACTGTGGGTTGGTGGTTCCCAAGTTCAGATAATTGGTCAGTTGCCTGCTTTGGATGGGGTCGTACTCCCTCTGAAAGAGAAGGTTCGTAGTCTGGGGGTGCTCCTGGATCCATCTTTGTTGCTAGAGGCCCAGGTGACCTCTGTGGCTAGGAGTGCCTTTTACCAGCTTCGGCTGATAAGACAGCTACAGCTGTTTCTGGACCGGGATAGCCTGGCCACTATTGTGCACGCACTGGTAACCTCCAGGCTGGATTACTGTAATGCACTGTATGTGGGGCTGCCCTTGAGGTTGGTCTGGAAGTTGCAGCTGGTGCAAAATGTGGTGGTGAGACTACTTGTTGGGGCAGGGTATCGCCAACATGTCACCCCGCTGCTGACAGAATTGCACTGGCTGCCCATTTGCTACTGGGTGACGTTCAAGGTTTTCGTTTTGGTGTACAAAGCCCTATACAGCTCGGGACCAGGATACCTGAAAGACCGCCTTACCCCTTATATACCTAGTCGATCACTGTGCTCTGCAGGTGAGGGCAGATACCATCTTATCAGGAGGTCCATTCTGCACAACATAGGAAACGGACCTTTAGTGTGGTGGCACCTACCCTGTGGAATTCCCTCCCTTTGAATATTAGGCAGGCGCCATC
Source organism: Rhineura floridana (assembly GCF_030035675.1). Classification (NCBI taxonomy): domain Eukaryota; kingdom Metazoa; phylum Chordata; class Lepidosauria; order Squamata; family Rhineuridae; genus Rhineura; species Rhineura floridana. Next base: position 42,414,608 of record NC_084482.1, read on the forward strand.
TCTGCTATCTTTTCGGCGCCTATTGAAGCCTTTCCTCTTTCAACAAGCCTTTTAAGTTGAGACCTATCCCAGTCTGCATCTGTGTTGGAATTGCTTTTTAATGTTTTTTTTTAAAAAAAACCCTTTTTCCCCCTAAACAATATGGTTTTTTAACCCTTTTTATTTAAGATGTTTTTAAAGCTTTAAAAAAATGTTTTTATTTATTTATTAAATTTATTAGTTGCCCATCTGACTGGCTGTCCAGCTACTCTGGGCGACGTACAAAATAAAAACATACAAATACATGAAAACATTAAAAATCTCAACAATAATAATAAAACCTTAAAGTTGTTTTGTTTTAATATAGTTTAAGGTCTGTTTTTATGATGTTTTAAAGTGTTTTTAGTGCTTTGCTGCCCTGGGCTCTTGCTGGGAAGAGGGGCGGGGTATAAATCAAGTAATGAATAATGAATGAATGAATGAATAAATTAATAATATATGACTAAAGCAGTCCACAGTCCTGACCCAAAATAGGTACATTGACTTTGGCAGTGATGTGAGATTCGCTTTTATCTGAAGGAAGATGTAAGAGATTAAAGCAGAAATGGGTACATACATACAGTTATGGGCTTGCCTTTTCTGCTACTCCTCTGGTGCTGTCTGGATATGTCTTATTGATTGTCCAAATGACAGTAAACTTCTCTCCCAAAAGAACATGAACTTTTCTGACAAGCTCTATTTTTGAAAGCTCATATTAAAGAATGACACTTGTCCTACATTAGTTGCATTCTCCTTTAATAAACCAATAGCATCCATTGCCATTCATTTATAGTCTAAGGCATGAATGGTATTACCAGTTATTTTAGTAAGGTGCTCTTGTCTCCCTTTGAAAGGGATGAGCTTGAACCTTTTTAGAAAATGTGAGACAAGCACTTGGTTTACTCACAGCAGGATATTGTCTCTGGCATCCATTGTTTCTCAAGGGATGATTGATAGCTGAATTATAGGTGTTACTTGCAGGTGTGTAGTCGTCCAAGGTCTTGGGGGTCTTAGACCCCTTACTGTTTGGGGAGCAGCATCCCAGCAGGGTCCCTATGTCTCCAGCATCCTATGGGCCAATCAGCTTGGAAGGGGAATGTGTTAGCCACTGAGAAGAGTCTTCTAACATGTTTCCTTGCCTTTTCCTGCTGATTGTAGCCAATCAGAGTGAAAGAAGGTGAGTCAGCCATGAAAAGACTCAGTAGTTAACACTTTCCCCTTTCATGCTGATTGGCTCCTGGGGGCATCTGTTGTTGTGAGAGAAGGCATTAACAAGGATCTCATCCTCAACCCAGCAGCAACAGAAGGTGGAGGGACATGGCTGTGACTATCATGAAGGGACCCTGCACTTCTGAATTTGCCGCTACACTCCTGGTTACTTGCATTAGATATGGTAGTAGATTCTGGGGATCAATTGGGAAATCAGAACCTCCTTCCTGTGACTGATACATGCTGGGATCAGTGTGGGCTTACACCATAAGGGCTTTTAAGACAATGATAATTGCATTGCTCAGAGCAAAGCCAAATTACACATACAGTCTCAGGACATGTACAGATTTCCTGCTGAACTGAGCTATTCAATAGCTATGGGCATGATTACTGCAAAAGTTATTCGAGCAACTACCCTTTTTTATAATATGCTAGGTGCCAAAAACTGTTCTCAAGACCAGTAATTAACTTTAATGATAGCTGAAACGTATGTATTTCCTGTAAAAGGGCCTGGGATTCAGAATACCTCATGAACTGCTCCCTTCCCCTCTGTCAGTCTTAGAACTATGTCTGACAGTGGAGCCCACCTTGAGGTTCACTCATCACTAGATGTATGGTGTGGATACCTGAGAGCCCTTTTCATTCATGGCACCCAAAATGTGGTATGCTTGGCCCCAACACTGCCTGCTTTTAAACTAGAAACGGGGGGGGGGCAGAAGCTTCTTAAAACAAAATCACTATTTAGAATGGTAGTACTTGTAGAATGTTATTTGCACTTGTATAGTATCTGTTTGATCCTTTGACATAGTTCAGCGACGGTGAACTATTGCAGCTTTAGCAGCTGAGAGAGCATCTTCAAGGAACAAACCATGTACCATGTCACTTAGCATCTAGGAGAAATAATGTATATGGCTTCTACTATTTTACTGTGTATGTTTTTATGACATCTTCAAGCAGTGTCACAAACCTAATTATAGTAATTTCTCGTTATATATGAGACAAACGTTTCCATTTATTATCTTTTTGTATTTCTCTTGTTTGCAAATAGATCTTGAATATCGGATGAATGCACGACAACAGTTATTAACTACAGCCAAACGTTGGGATTCAACCTCTAAGACTATTGTAGAATTTGAGCCAAATGAGACTACTGAATTGGATAAGAGCCTTCTGATCAGATACCAAATTCCTCTATCTGCTGACCAGTTATTTACACAGTCTGTCTTGGATAAATCATTGACCAAGAGCAACTACCAGTCACGACTGCATGATCTCCTTTATATTGAAGAAATAGCACAATATAAAGAAGTCAGCAAGTAAGTAATGTTTTTGCTAAAATTATTATTATTATTGCAGCAAACATCAACAAAACAATTAAAAATCATCCTAAAAACAGTTAAAACATTCTAAAAACTGTTACAGTTAAAAACATCCTTTTATCCAGTGATCTCCAGGTTGCAGGAACAGTCTTCTTCAGTCATCAGATGCCTGGATAAAAAGGAATGTTTTCATGTTCTTCCTAAAGGTCAATAATGATGGAGACAGATGCACCTCACTAGAGAGGGCACTCCATAAACTGGGAGCCACCACTGAAAAGGATCTGTCACAGGTCAATTCCAGTTGGGCAGCCCCTGACAGCATCACCAACAAGGCCTCACCTGCTCGTTGTAGGGTCTCAGAAGGTTGATACTGGGGAAGCTCTCCTTTAGGTACTTGGGTCCCAAGCCACTTAGGGCTTTATATGCTAATACTAACATCTGGAATTGGGCCAGGTAGCTTCCTATCAGGCTGCCCCACTTACCAGCTGTATTCTTAATTGCCTTGACCAATACTACTCTTGTATATGAAATTATAGACCATTTACTCCTGCTAACCACGGAGTATTGGAGCTTGAGGAATTCTCCCATAAACTGGAGAATTGCCCATTATATAGTCAGCCAGTCATTCATTATTCATCACACTTACAGCAAATGACTGTAATATCATGTGATATTTCCAGTTATGAATATCTTTGGCAGATATGTTGTTCTCACTCAGTAGCTGACTCAAAATATCTGAGGAATGCATTGGACTTTCAGGAGGAGAGGAGAATGTGATGATTTATGGTGATTTACTTATTACCAGACCTTAACAAAATCATATTTCATAATGCTTGTTTTAAATGCTATTCTTATATTATTTGAAATGAATTATCTGAGGAAGCTCCATTTGTAGAAATCATGGCCTAAGATAAACACGGGGATCAAAAATTTAAAAGATCTTGGCCCAAACCACAGAGAATAGCTTGCAACAAGCCTGGAATTATGATTAGCATTCAGTTGTCCATGTTAATTCAAAGGAAATGGTCCTAATTTTTTTGCTTGGGAAAGCAAAATGTCCTTAGATTTTATTATCTCCATTATTGTTGTTGATTTGTATTCATCTATTGTGACTGGCAAGGGAAGAGAGGTAGATGAATAAAACTGTGTGTTCATTTTGGGGTTTGAGTCCTAGATGATTATATTGTTGAACAGCTTGCCAGAAAGTGACACCAGGTGAATGGAGTATTGCAAAACACCATTTAGATCTAAGATATTTAAAAGATACTTGGCATTAACAGTGTCTTTAAAATAATTGAATGGTGGTTTTTAAACAGAACAATTTTAATATGTTTGTGCAGTATTGTTAATGTAACTATTGTAACAAATGGATACTGATTGTGTATTTCATGTAACATGCTAGTGGCACTTGGTTTCGACTCTAGTGTGATCGTGTGCAGTATTCACTTTCGTGCTTCCCTAGTTGATCATTGTATTTAATATTTATCTATAAAGAGAGAACTACTACTGTTCTAAAAATGTCAAAATTATATGTTTATAGCTTACAGCAACTTTCATTCACTCAGGCAGACAAATCTAAGATTTTTAAAAACCATTTCTCCTCCACCCATTTTCCTGATTTTTATTGCTACATTCCTGAGTTGCTATCTGCACTGTAAGGGAAACCTACAGGATTTGTCCCTATAAGTGTCCCCCTTGGGCAAAAGAGTAGCTTTGGATGTAGAGCTGGCCCTACCAGTAGGCAGAATGAGGTGGTCACCTCAGGTGGCAGATGCTGGGGTTGGTGGTGGTGAGATGTGGTGTTAAGTTGTTGGAGGATAGAGTTGTGTGTGCTACACAGCCTGCCCTGCACCCCCAAGATGGTCTGTTGCTCTCAGGTGTGATGGAATATCTGTCTTAATTGATCAGGGCATATAGCACTCTGGCAGACAGCACTCTTAGAGAAACTGATGGACAAAAAGGGAAATAGCGGCAGCATACAAAAAAAGAGACTATTTTGTTCCAATTACCTAGAGAGGTAGTGGGCTGTCCGACACTGGAGGCATTCAAGAGGCAGCTGGACAGCCACCTGTCGGGAATGCTTTGATTTGGATTCCTGCATTGAGCAGGGGGTTGGACTTGATGGCCTTATAGGCCCCTTCCATCTCTACTATTCTATGATTCTATGTTCCTGTGTGGTATGATTTTATTAAGTACATGAGTGAACAACAAAATGTTAGATTTCTGCCTTCATGTTATGTCCATATAAGGACACCCTTCACACCTGTGAAAACAAGAATACAATAAGCTTTTAGTTAAAATATTTGTGTTCACTAATAGGCAAAAACCCCTTGCAGTTTAACAACATGCCTATAGCCAACAAAGCTATCAAACTTGAAAAAGCAGGGAAATTGGGCAGCTATAGTGAATGCACCAGGGGAGCAGGAAACCTGACCTCATCTGAGATATTCTACTGCCCTACAAATTTGTCAAAATGCAAACACAATTTGGGTTGGTCCTTCACAGTCCAATCCACTTGCAGTGTAGCTTGGATTTGGTAAAATGTGCCTCTGAGCATATGGTGAGCGGTGGCAACACCTGCAATCAGCCCAAATAACAGAAACAAAATGTATGCTGTGCTGATCTTGTTTTAGCAGGGAGGAAGCAACAGTATCAAGACAGTTGATATAGTTCAGATAGTCACTTTAAATATGTTTGATTTACTTTGCAATTTTAGTGACGTTTCCTATAGTAAATTATTTTCTTTTGCTTCTGCTTCTGTGAATATGTGAAGTTCAGTAACACTGCATAATTTACACTAAAAAACCTCCAAAACAATTGTGGAATAATGGCACTGACTATTCTGCAGAATAGCCTCCAGTGGACACGAGGGGTGTCTCAGTTTGCACAAGATAAAATAGTGGGAGGTGACATATATTCTAGCAAATTTCTAGGTGTGCTTTATGTTTTTAATTGAGCATGTCCACCCTTCCTTCAGTGGAGTGGCTTAAACATAGCAGGCTGAACACATGCATCTTCAACTGTTAATGCACCCCAAATGGAAATAGAACATAACCTCCAGTTTGAAACACAAAAGGCTGTCTTCACCATCCTATGACACTGACCAATAAAAAGGCTTTGAAATTAATAAAAATAAATTTGACACAGATTTCTAGGATGAATGATGAGAGAAATATAATATTCTAGGTTAGATTCTTTGTAGAAACAGTAGTAACACAGGAAAGAAACAAAGTAAGAACAACACCAACAAACATACATGTAATTCTCTATCTTTGGAGATGCAGTCCTGATTACAGGTGTTGCCACCACTCACCATATGGAGGAGGAGGGTGGGCTCTGGGCAGAGGGAAAGCCCCTTTTCTTTCCAAAAGGAAAACATTGTGAACAGTATCATTGTTTTTCAGGATTTCCCCCTCCTTTTTATTCTACAGCAGGCACATTTAGTTTCCCACCCAAATTTAAACCAAATCTGTTACTGGCCACATCCACACCAGACCTTTAATCCACTTTAAACAATCATGGTATCCACCAAAGAATCCTGCGAAGTGTAGTTTGTGAAGGGTGCTGATAGCTGCTAAGAGACACCCTATTCCCCTCACAGAGCTACAGTCCCCAGAAGAGGGGCTGACTGTTAAACCACTCTGGCCACTGGAGCTCTGTCACGGAAATAGGAGTCACCTAACAACTCTCAGCACCCTTCACAAACTACACTTCCCATAATTATTTGGGAGAAGCCATGACTGTTTAAAGTGGAATGAATGTCTGGCATGGGTGTGGCCACCTGATTAGGCAAGCCAAACAGTTGTGAATTTGACTTTTAGAACACTGACAGTTGGTTCTTACTGAGCATGCCTGTGCTATCATGGAGTCTAATGTTAAATTTCTTAAATTAATTAAAAATCAGCCAGGCATTTTTTTAACTTTTAAACTACAGATGATGAAGGTCAGAGTATGGGGCAAGGTCAGTAATAGGATTACAGGTACTCTGTGAACATGGCTGATTTTTAATTAATTTCAACAAATTATGAGACCACTGACGGAAAAAAGCCGAACAGGGATCTGGATTTGTTTTCTCTTGTTTTACATGTTGAACTCTCGATTCTCTCTGAGTGTTTTGTGTATCACCATGAAAACTTAAAAGGTAAAGGTGTCCCCGCACTTATAGCGTGAGTCGCTTCCGACTCTTAGGGTGACGTCTTGCGACGTTTACTAGGCAGACCGTATATATGGGGTGGGATTGCCAGTTCCTTCCCCGGCCTTTCTTTAACCCCCAGCATATGCCGGGTACTCATTTTACCGACCACGGATGGATGGAAGGCTGAGTGGACCTCGACCCCTTTTACTGGAAATTTGACTTCCTCCTTCCGTTGGAATCGAACTCCGGCCGTGAGCAGAGCTTTGGCTGCGTTACCGCCGCTTACCACTCTGCGCCACAGAGGATCTTTGCGCCACGGAGGATCTTGAAAACTTAGGGGGGTTGTTAAGGAAGGGTTTCTGAGTTCAGGACTATAAATTTTGTAAGGTTTTGTTTTGAAATAAATTTATGAGAAGCAGCGGAATGGCATGGGGGGATTTTCAATTTAACATGACAGAATGTGAAAAATCCATGCTGGCTATAGTATACAGCTACTCTCGTAGCTATATAATTATAAGTCAGTCCCAATACTGTACAACACTTTTATGTGGTATGGGTAAATAACGGCGAAGTGCTGGAGACTCAAATAGAATTATGAAGTATATTGTTTTTAGTTGTACTGTTTAATTCTTTTTCTTTAAAGGATGATGCATTTAATTACAGTGTTTGTACCTGGAAACCTAGGCAGACTATTTGGTTTAAGTTTTATTTCACTTTGATAGTATGTAATTTACGTCATTGTTCTGGAAATATATAACTATAATAAAAGGTTTTTAAAAAGGGATGGGAGAGGTATCATCTTGTCCTACACCTCAAACAACAAAGCATCTTGGGGTGGCTGTATTGGGATATATGCATGATTTCAATCAAGAAAATGGCATATAGGATAGGGCAGAGCTTGGAAATAATTCGTTACAAGTAACAAATTACCCGCAATTCATTACTTTTTTGAGGAACAAGTGGGTAATTCCTTTATATTTTAATTGTAATAGAACTAGGAGTAATTTTATTACTTTTGTGGAATAATTGTAATGTTTCCAGCATTACGTTTGGGCATTACTTGGGGGGGGGACAGGGGAAGTCTTCTGCTTCTCTGATTTGTGGATGAAAATCATGTGCCTCAGACTGAGCTTCTGTACAGTGTTGCGCTTCCCTCACGTTCTGTGGGTGGGTAGGAGGTGACGAGGGGGAGAGTGAGATGGGGTGGAGTGGAGAAAACAATTGTTTAAAAATATGGATGGTGGTGGTGAAGAATGGAGTGGAGGGAAAAAGGAGCCGGAGGGCAAGAAGATGGATAAAGGAGGAGAAGGAGGCAGCAGCAGAATGGAGATAAAGAACTGTGGAAATGAAAGATGTGTGTGTTTATTTTTAATTTTGTTTTAGGCTACTTAGGTGTGCAGCAGCCAAGGCCAGCACCTTGTAGGCGTTTTTTAAAAAAAGTACCTGAAATGTAATTGTAGTGACTACTTTTGAGAAAAAGTAATCAGTTACTTTCAGTGCAATTGTAACGGGAATTACTACTTTTTGAGCCATGCAATTGCAACTGTAATTTATTACTTTTTAAAAGTAATCTTCCAAGCTCTGGGATAGCGTTGTTTTCTTCCCCCTCAGTGCTATACCCCCATTTGGCATCCTCCACCCTGTGGTTGTTAATTACTATCTTTTCAAGTTTGTGGGAGATCCTGAGCATCGTTTGACCTTCAATTTTTGCCTTATTGCCTTTGCTGGGTATATCCCGCCCCGCCCCCCAAACTAACTGTATGTTTTTTGGTTTAGGTTCAACATAAAAGTGCAATTGCAGATTGTAGCAAGCTTCATGCTCACTGGTGTTTCTGGAGGTGCAAAGTATGCCCAAAATGGACAGCTTTTTGGACGATTTAAACTCACTGAATCACTTTCTGAAGATACTTTGGCAGGACGACTGGTGATGACCAAAGTCAATGCTGTTTATTTATTGCCAGTCACTAAAGAGAAGTCAATACTGACCCAAGGAACCAAAGAAAAAGTGTATGAAGCAGCTATTGAAGAAAAAACAAAGGAGTATATCTTTTTGAGAATATCCAGGGAATGCTGTGAAGAACTTAATCTTCGAGGAGATTGTGAAATGCAGGTATGTTTGACTGAAAATTTCTTACATCTCCTTTCAGTTGCTTTTGGTTCTCATCACTGTCATCTCAGCAACCTCAATCATAACATATCTGACTGAGATTAATTTTTTTAAACAGCAGAACTGATGAGCAAGTAAATGTGTTGTCTAACATTGCACCAGGAATTTCTGGCAGAAAAAGGAATTACATTTCTGTGGTTGCATGCCTTAGGGCTTACTCTATGCATTGGGGGAAGAAATTTACAGGTTCAGACTCCATGGTTCTTCTTGCTGGTGCAATTAAGCATTACAGAATGGGATGCAAGAACCATTGCCATTAATTACACTTGGTGTGCAGTACAGTAGGAGCTGTCAGGGGATCTTTGAAAGCCATTTCTGCAGTTTCTGTGGTCAGGAATAGAGAGCAAGGCAGAGCTACCAATATGAGGGTTAATCTGTGAGGGTTAACACAACTGTCTTCCAGGTTTAGCTGAAGGTGCCTGGTTGTGGGCACACTGGGAAGACTCTATTCTGCTTAACTGGGGTGTGATGTTGTAACAACTGTGGTAGTACCAGCCATTATAAACATGCTCCATTTTCTTCAGCTCATTGGGACTGGACTGCCAGAAATATATGAATTTTAAAATTATCTTGCTATACCGGGAATAATTTAATAATTTAATAAAATATTTATGTCTGTATTGAACACAATGTAATGTTTTAAACTAGTCATCAAGGTCTACATTATGCATTTTATTGAGTCTTATTTCATAATTAAAACCTATTCTATTTATAAGTGTGTAGACTGGTGTCAGGTGTCTCTGTTTCCTCAAGATTTCAGCATCAGTAGTTGCCAACAAAATGCAGAGGTTTTAAAATTCCCTTTGAATTCATTATGCTCATAGAAGAATGCTTATGGACTATGGAGCCACCAGCTACTTTGTTTTTAGATATACATCTGTGAAGAAGCATGTATTCTGGGCTCTTGTTAAAGCCAAACTCTTTCTGTTTCCCTCTTTCCTTTTTATTTCCCAAATCACTAAACATGCTGTCTGTTCCTGTGGCTGTGACCTATCCTCACCAACTCTTTTTGACCCCCACAAATCTGGCTTCAGTCATCTCCACTGATTGAAACTGCTCTAACCAATGTGTCTAACAACCTCTTCTATGCTAAGGGTGAGTTCACTGGAGGGCATTTATCACACCATAACTAAAGGGAGCATTCAACATTATCTCCCTAATTATTGCATCATAACTTCCACCACAACTTGAAAAGGTGGACATTATTGTGCAATGATGGGATGGTAGTGTGAAAACTTTGCACATGCTAAAAATAGATAGCATAGTCAGAGAGACTCCAGTCACCTGTAGCCAGTGGTGCAGTTCCTTTGAGAAATACCTTTCATTGTCACAGCTGCAGGACTTGTAACCCACACTCAGAGTTGTGAACACTCACTGTGGTTATCTCATGCTCACAATACAAAATATCACTATTTTTCTATCTTAAATGTTTCCTGAGTTTAAAAGGGAAGTATCACATCCATGTCTTTCGGCTTAGCTTCTGAAGTGGCTATACATATCTTATGCTAATTATATTAATGATGTAAAATTGAGAGTATGCAAAGTAGCTGGGGCCCTGTGATTTATGGTATAGCCCATAGTTCTAGGCAGTTTGATCTTTGTTGCGTTACAAAACACCTTTTATAAGAACATAGACTAAAATTATTTTTCACAAAATGAAGACTTTGATATTCTTCTCAGGGATTATCTGTCTATAGACATGTCTGAATGTAGATTGAGAGCTGAATTACTACTGACAGGGTTGTATCCAATGATGTCATTGAAGAACATGAGAAGAGCCTGCCCATCTAGTCCTGTCCTCACAGTGGCCAACCAAATACCTATGAGAAGCCCAAAAGCAGGACCTGAGTGCAACTACACTCTACCTAGTTGTGATTGCTAGTAATTGGCATTCAGAGGCACATTGCCTCTGATAGTGGAGGTAGAACATAGCCATCATGGCTAGTAGGTGTTGATAGTCTTGTATTCCATGAATTTGCCTGTAAGAAGTATAGTGGTATACTATACCACTATAAGGCTTCTATCAGTGGAATGGGGCGGGGGAAGCAATTTCCACCAATTCCCCCTTACCCCTGCAGCTCTCTGGCTCCCCATTTCCTCTGGAGGGGAGTGGGGGTGTTCCTGGTTCCATTGACAGAACATTTAACATCAGCTGAGTGGCACTGTTGGATACAAATTATAAAAAAATCCTATATTAATGGACTCGCTTGATCAAGCTGGATATTGTATTGAGCTCTTAAGGTTTATCCATGTGGGAATTTAATATGGATTTGAAGCTGCTTGTTGTGTCGATTTTTTTGGCATCATCTACTTGATATCCTCCTCATCCAACTGGTAGCCCACATTTCCCCCCTAATTAATTTGGATTTTTCCAATCTGCAAATAATTTGATAAAGAATATCAGAATATCCAATATAAAATCACATGCTATCTGACTGTGGATGCACTGAAGCCCATTGTGTGAGTGAAGAGTTTTTAACCGGTGTGGTGACATTTGGCTCTTTGCGGTCTGTTGCCACACCCACTTCCATGTGCTCCTCACCTGAGCACAACTTAGCCAGTTTGTTTCCATCCGCCTAAAGGAAAGGATGCAGCATACTGAAGGCACTTTTGCAATATTTTAAATTTTTCAAACCAGAATTGACTACTAAACAAAACATGAATTAAGAGTGAAGGGACATGGGAATGGAGGTGTGTTTGTAGATCATAAATTGGTCTTTTAATTGTTTTTTAATTAATACAGAGTTTTAACAAGAGCAGCCTTACTCAAAACCTCTGTATTAAATTTTAAAAAATAAACAGGAATTGACAGCTACAATATATAAACATGAATTAGGAGTGAAGGGAATTAGGAATGTGGAGGTAATGATATTTGGGAGCATCCAGCACTGCCTGAGCTATCTGAAATTGACTATAATTTCATCTGTTTCATATTTGAGTGGTGAGAAGGTTTTTTTGGTAGCTTTCACCATGTTTTTAAATATTAGCAAAACACTTGGGTTACTTCATAGGTTATTTAGGAAGCCATTTTCTTCTGAAAGAGGGGACACATTGGGGGAGGGAGGGAGGAAAGCAAAAGGAATCTGCTTTCACCACAAAAAGAGATATTATTTGTGTGTGAGTGTATACCTCCCCAATTCACAACTCTTCATTTTGTCCATTATAAAATATGCTGATAACTTTTGCTGTTCCTGAGGATATACTAAAAAAGTTGTGTTTGCATTGGTAAAGTATTAGCTGCGCACATGACCACTTTGAAAAAATAGTAATGAAGGGTGGGTATGTAATAACTGAGAGGAGGAAATATGCACATACCACACATATACATCCTGTCAAGGACCATTCATTAGTGTGGATGGGAAACATTGGTTTAGGAATCAGAGGAAGAAATTTAAGCTGCTCGTCTGTGGAGACCCTTGCATCAATGCAGATATGGACAAATCAAAACTGAGCTACCCATTGTATGAGATAACACCCCCATATGAACATAGCCCTAGTCCAGGACTGAAATATAGAACTGATTTGGGAAGTTTACCCAATAAATTTGAGACACCGTCTCCCATGTGCTACATGTATCAATACTGTAATATTCCAGGGAGTTGTAAGTGATGAAGCATCAGGAGCAAAGGCTTGAATTATGGTGGCAGAAATCTGACCAAGCAATTGAAGACGTACTCTGTGATGGTGGCAAAAAGAACTTATTTCAGCACCATCATTGCATGTGCATGGTTCCATCCAGCCATGTTGTGTCCAATAGAGCCTATTTCAACCTGACAATGATAATAAGATTTAACATATGGTAGCCCCCTGTGACATTTTTAATGTTTTTAATTGTTATAAACCGCCCAGAGGGCTTCAGCTATGGGACGGTATACAAATGTAATAATAATAATAGTAGTAGTAGTAGTAGTAGTAGTAGTAGCTGGGCATCTGCATACCTTATTAAGTGTTGTTCTGATACAGGAGGTGTTCACAGCCTCCATCACAGAATCATTCCAGTGATTTCATCTGAGAACATGGATGAGTTCTTGAAATCATCCAATCAACAGTGTGTGCACTCAACCCTTGCCCTTCCTCGCTGACTGTAACCAGCTTGGCTAGGTTAGCTGATTTGGTCCAGGATGGGAGTAATGTCTGTTTTCAGGAAGAAATAGTTCCTACTCATTTGAAGGAGGCAGTTCCCAGACCTTTGCTGAAAAAAATTACCTTTGATTCACTGGATCTGAATAATTACTAGCCTGTTTCTAATCTACTTTTTTGGTCAAAGTGATCAAACAAGTCATAGCAACACAAGTCAAAAGACTTCTGGATTAAACAGATTATCTAGACCCATATGAGTCTGACTCCAGGGCTGTTTTTGGAAAAGAAATTGCCTTGCTTGTCGTTGTGGGCAACCTCTGATGGAAGATCCACAGAGTGAGTGTGACCCTGTTGATTCTCCAGGAATTCTCAAATTGCAGTCCTTGGCATGTATAGTCAGAAGTAGGCCCCTTTGAGTTCAGTGAGACTTCCAGAATAATATAGGATAGCAGCCTCAGTGGCTTTCAACACCATCAACTGTAATATCTTCCTGGACCACCTGCCTAGGATGTGACAGTAGGATGCCGTGCACTAAAGTTATTCTGTTGTACCTGTCGTTTCGGGTTCTGTAGGATTCCATTTTGTCCCCTATGGAACATCTACATAAAACTGCCAGTTGCTTACTGGCACACACTCCATGTGAGAATGCCTTTGAAGTATATCTGGAAACTTCAGTTAACTCAAAACCAGGGCATTAATTTAATTTTGAGAATGAGCTGAATGGAATATGTTATCCTGGCCCTAGAATAATTATACTGGTTCCCAATCTGTTTCTGAGCACAACTTACACTGCTGGTTCTGTCCTTTAAAACCCTGAATGGTCTTGACCCAGGTTACACAAGAGGATGCCTTTTCCTCTATCTTCCTCTCTGTATGCTATGAGGAGCAGAAGAAGTCTTTCTCCATTGCCTCTATTTGAGTGAGGGGGAATTGATGGAAACAAAAAGCAGACACTTTCAGTTACAGCACCTCTCTTGGGAACTTCTTCCTTTTTTGCCCTTTTTTGCCATTTCCATCCTAGCTCTGTCCTCACCTTTCAGAAATAACTGAAGATCTTATTCTAGCAGGCTCTTGAAGGATAAGCTGGTTGCTATTTATCTCTTTGTAGTTTTTTTTTAAAAAGCTTTTGATCTTTCTGCTTTGTGGCTTTTATTGTTTTATTGTTCTAATGACTATTTTCCCACTACTGATTTTTTTTTAACCCTGCCTGAGGTTCTTTTGTAGGTGTGTGCTAGAAAATTAAATTGATTCAATAAATAAGTAGGTGATTTTTAAAAATTAGTTAAAGCTGTAGCCTTAGATATTATATTCCATAATGAACATTTCAATAAAAGCTACCACTTATTATTTGCCTGTTAATCAAAAAGCTGATTTGTTTAAAAAAAGTTGCTGGGTGATGAAATTGGGGTAGCATACTTCTCTTAGTACAAAAATCATTTATTTAATTGGCTATAATAAACTAGAGAATGCACAGAAGATAGAACTGTGGTCTGGGTAAAATGTGTTGGCTAAATATGCCCCTCCAGATGTTGCTGAGTGACAGTTGCTATTACCCCCCAGCAAGCATGGCCAATGATCAGCAGCATCTGGAGGGCCACACTTTAGGCACCTCTGGAGTCAAAGGAACTCTGAAAATTTATGTAAATTAATCTTCTCATAGAATGGCAGAGTGTTGATGGACACTAGCTGGTGATCAGGAAACACTGGGAATATGATATATGGTAAGCTATTTGTACATTTTACTGTCAGTCTGACATTGGTCGAAGTAAAAGCCATGGCTTTATGTCATTTTATGGTTTTCAGACAGAGATAGTTCCATTAGATACCTTTAATTTAATATATTCTGTGGTCAACCATTAAATAATTAGTTTCAGTCAACTGAACTAAATGTTTATCTTCTGTAGGCATAAAGTGGCCTAGTCTGGCTATCTAGCAGAAATAATTTCAAATGAAGGTCACAAACTAAGAGATACCATCAATGTCAATTTTCAATCAGTCTTCTGAAAAATTATGCAAGAATCTTAATGTTTTCATTTAACATGCATAATTGGTCTAGATGCTGATTACCCCACTGGGTACTTGGGTTGTGTTTATTTTCTAAAAACAATAATCAAGACCACTAATTGACTCTATCCGGAAATGCTACTGGCATACAAAATGAGATGGGCCATTAGCAGAGTAACTAGATTTTCCATTGCGAGTTATTGTGAAGCTTAACTTCTTCATAGCATTTTGCATTGCATTTTGTTAGAAAGGCACCAACATATTTCAATGAGCATTATGTTTTACAGCATGGATGGGTAAACTTCAGGGGGCCAAATATGGCTTCTTACATATATTTCCCTTGGTCCTCATTGGGAAGACTATCCTACATGTGTCCAAGGCTTCTTATTTATTCCTCTCTGTTTAGAGGTTTGTTTAAAGCTGCTCTTAAAATACTTGGAAGAAACAAATCACCAGGAATAGATGGCATACCAATAGAGTTGCTACAAGCTACTGAGACTGAATCTGTAAAGATTTTGACAAAAATCTGTCAAGAAATATGGAAGACTAAACAATGGCCCACAGACTGGAAACGTTCCATATACATCCTAATTCCAAAGGAAGGGGATCCCAGGGAATGCAGTAATTGTTGAACGATTGCCTTAATATCCCATGCAAGTAAAGTAATGCTCAAGATTCTACAACAAAGGCTCTTACCATATATGGAGCGAGAAATGCCCGACGTCCAAGCTGGATTTAGAAAGGGAAGAGGCACCAGAGATCATATCGCAAACATACGTTGGATAATGGAACGGACCAAGGAATTTCAGAAGAAAATCACCCTGTGCTTTATAGATTACAGCAAAGGCTTTGACTGTGTAGATCATGAAAAACTATGGAATGCTTTAAAAGAAATGGGGGTGCCAGAGCATCTGATTGTCCTGATACACAACCTATACTGTGGACAAGAGGCTACTGTCAGGACAGAATATGGAGAAACCGATTGGTTCCCCATCGGAAAGGGTGTGAGACAGGGGTGTATTTTATCACCCTATTTATTTAATCTATACACAGAACGTATCATACAGAAAGCAGGATTGGACCAAGATGAAGGAGGTGTGAAAATTGGAGGGAGAAATATCAATAATATAAGATATGCAGGCAATATCATACTACTAGCAGAAACCAGTAATGATTTGAAACGAATGCTGATGAAAGTTAAAGAGGAAAGCACAAAAGCAGGACTACAGCTGAACATCAAAAAGACTAAAGTAATGACAACAGAAGATTTGTGTAACTTTAAAGCTGACAATGAGGACGTTGAACTTGTCAAGGATTATCAATACCTCGGCACAGTCATTAACCAAAATAGAGACAATAGTCAAGAAATAAGAAGAAGGCTAGGATTGGGGAGGGCAGCTGTGAGAGAACTAGAAAAGGTCCTCAAATGCAAAGATGTATCACTGAACACTAAAATCAGGATCATTCAGACCATGGTATTTCTGATCTCTATGTATGGATGTGAAAGTTGGACAGTGAAAAAAGCGGGTAAGAGAAAAATAAACTCATTTGAAATGTGGTGTTGGAGAAGAGCTTTGCGAATACCATGGACTGCGAACACGACAAATAATTGGGTGTTAGAACAAATTAAACAGAACTGTCACTAGAAGCCAAATGAGGTTATCATACTTTGGACACATAATGAGAAGACATGATTCACTAGAAAAGACAATAATGCTGGGAAAAACAGAAGGGAGTAGACAAAGAGGAAGACCAAACAAGAGATGGATTGATTCCATAAAGGAAGCCACAGACCTGAACTTACAAGATCTGAACAGGGTGGTTCATGACAGATGCTCTTGGAGGTTGCTGACTCATTGGGTGGCCATAAGTCGTAGTCGACTTGGAGGCACATAACAGCAACTGTTTAGAGGTCATGTTGAGACTATTTAGAGGCAGGCAGAACTTTGCAAAGGAAATAGAAGTGATTGGGAAAAAAATAAAGTAAAAGAATAAAAAAGTCAGATGGACATTTTGAAGCTATGCCTTCTCTTTTGGAGACAAATTGTTTATGCCTGGGGGTGTCTCCATATGCATAGTTTGGAAAGATTTCTCTTTTTTAATGTTAGGACAATACTTCTGAAAGTAAAAAAAGGATTTCTTTTGTAACAAACTCAAGGCTTTTATTTGGAATATTCTATTACTTTGGTTATATTTCTTGGGAATTGTGGATAGCATATTCTTTTTATTTTTGCTAAGTATATTGTGTGGTTTGACAAGTTCAAATATTGCCTTTCTATTATATCTTTTCAATATTCATAGTTTACTTCATTACAGTATTGTGTTGTGCTTGTTAATGACTGGTTTAGTGTACAGTTAAGAGAATATTTAGATCTTACTGACTGTTGACAACATCCTTGACTCCTGTAGATTAATAAAACACAGATATCTATTTCTTGGTTCCTTAAATTTTTTTTTTTACCCTAAAATGAACAGTAGCTTAATTGTTGGCATTGTGACAGTTGTGGGTAAACCTTTGAGATTAGACAGGAAGGCATTAATTAACAGACTTAGAAAAGATTAGCCCACAAATAAATAATGAACTAGATGCAGGCATGTTTCTTTGATTCACAATCTCCTTGCACACTGATTCTTAAATGGAGGACCAGTGAAGAAAAACTATGCTATCATGATGCAGATGAGAAATGGTGTGAGAAGATATGAAAAGGAACTTTGTTTTAGTTAAGTGGTTCTCAGCCCCCACCCTCCCATGAACCACTTTAAAATTATAGACCACTTAAACATTTCATTCGTTCAATGCTGGCATTGTATAACCATCATCATATTATGCTGGCTTTAGGGTCCTATAAGTAGATTGCACCATTAAGCCAGGATCTTGTTTGTTGTTCAGTAAATCTGGCCCTAGTCAAACACCCTGTATCTCTGTGATCAGATTAAATAAGTCAAGTGGAGGGCTAAATAGGGATATACTGGCCTGTTTTGTGAACCACCTGAAGGGAGACTGTAGACCACCAGTTGTCTGCAGTGTACTAGTTTGAGAACCTCTTCTAAATCAGATGTTATCACCTCTTACTGGTGGTGTAAATGGTCACTGTGCTTGTTGTGTTTACATTTAAACTTTGCATAAAATGGTCAGACTGTATCTCTTGTGTGTCATGGCCATTTGGCCCTAGTATTTGTATTATTTCTTCTTTATACTCTCTCTCTCTCTCTCTCTCTCAAATCTAATCTGTGATAAAGTAAATATTGGTACATAAAACCTGTGCCACAATATATTTGTTAGTCCTGTGACATCTTAAAGACTTCCTTGTTTTTGTTGTAGCTAAAATGGCTTATCTGTCTAGAACACTGATTAGAGTTCTCACTGTAATTTTTTGACAATTGCAGTATGGTTGCTGTATATTGAAGTCTTTTGACCATATCAATGAATAAGTAACTACAGAGGTTATTCACACTCTCTTTAAACTGTGGTGCTGGGCATCAATTTATATAGATTTCTGTGTAAGACTCCACATTTCTTTCAATACTTTGATTTGGAATAATTGTTTTTGCACAGAAGCAAAAATATAGAATTAAAGCTGTGTCCATGTCTAGTTTTCATATATAACCTTCATGATTTCCCCCATCCCCTTTGACCTGCATTTATCCATTATTTCAAAGAAATGTGTACTTTTCTGTACTTCTATTTGCTTAGCAAGTAATATAATTGTCTGAACTAATTTTATTCATTTTCAGATTTGGGTTCTGGTAAAGATGTTAATATTGGTGTGGCAGCCTTTTTTGAAAGTGTACCATTATTTTTGGGGACCCTTGTTATTTGTAATGAGTAAGCAGTAATTGAGAAGAGAATAAATTATTACAGTTAGCACTCATCTAGACATCACTTTTATGGTTTTGGATTCAAACAATTAATTCACTCTGTTCCCAACCTTTCTATAGCATTTCCACCACTTATTTCTGACTTGCCTTTTTTTGACGGTTTGTTGAGTGTACGATGGGTTATGTTGGAGTTTTGCTACTAATCGATGATGCTGTATTCTGTATCATGTTATTTTTTCTTTCTCTTTTTAAAAGAATATTCTGACACTATCAGTAGTCAGTGCTTGATTCTATAAAATGGAGGTGGCATTCCTCAGGGTTAGTCTATCAGGGATGGGGGACAGAGCTAAAGGTGGACAATATTGCCCCTTTTCTCACACTTTCTGCAACGCCTTTCTGTCTTTCTCTTCCCTCTTTCCCCATTTGCCCCTCCTTATTACCTGAAAGAAATTAGATTGTGGGCTACAGGTTGCTCACCCCTGCTGTAGACCTTCTGAATGTCTTCTATGAGAATCCTACATTTTGTCTACTCATAGGTATTATTGAGTTCTTGAAAAAGCAATAGTAAAATTATGTATACATAATAGTTGTCAAAAGCACAAATTGTGTTACTGTTACAAAAATGTTTCCGTAGGGCTTTCCATTTTTCAAAATTTACATAAAACAGTAAAGATTTTGACCTAATTTGCAGCTTTTCCTCATAGGGTTTATGAATTTGTTGGACTATGTGATTGCAATAGTTCTGTTTAGCCAAGCATTAAACCACTTCTTTTAATTGCCTATTTCCTGGCATACTTTTTCATTAATTAATTTTGTATGCACTATAGGTTGAACTTCAGTTTCAGTTAAACCGCTTACCCCTCTGTGAAATGCATTATGCCTTGGACAGGATCAAGGACAACAGTATTCTCTTTCCAGATGTCAGCATGACTCCCACAATACCTTGGAGTCCCAACAGGTACAAAAAGAAAAACCTTTGATATTGGTAGCGGAATATTCTTATAGTATTGTATTCAGTGCTGGATTTAGGCATAAGCTAAACAAGCTACAGCTTAGGGCCTCACAATCCGCAGGGGCCTCAAAAAATTTCAGATTTTTGTTTGGGTTTTAAATTTTTTTTATGTGTACTAAATATATATATATGGTGTAATTTTTTAACAAAGGGCCTCCAAGCTTTATATAGCTTAGGGCCTCACCAAGTCTAAATCCGGCACTGATTGTATTCTTTATAGCAGGTGGCTCAGACATGCCCTCACCGTAGAAGTGCTTCTTATGTAGGGTGCAGAAATGGAACATGAAATAGCAGTAAATAGAAAAGCAAACTTATCCTAGAAACCTTAGAAACATGAGATTAGCTTTCTTTGTTCCATCTAATATCAAAAGTCAATTGTAACAAATCACATCCTTATGGTAAAAGTGGCTTTAAAAAACAAAGTATTATTTCCATATCAGTTGCAAATAATACGCATACAAAAAATTAGATTTATAGCTTACTGTATCCCAAGGGTGCATGTTGGTTTATTACAAGCTGTCAGAAGCTGCTGGGTCCTGTCCCTGAAGATTTAAAGTGACTGACAAGATTGGGAATTATCATGCAGTTGGTTTGGGCACCCATCCTCAGTTGACGTGGTGGAAACTGCAGCATTACTCTGTTCTTTCCCCATGCCATTGTATACTTCTTCTGTAACATTGGATACTAATCATTGGTGGAGGCAGAGTACTCAGATGGTTTTCTTTTTGGCTGATCTGCTAGACCAGCAGATTATAGAATTGCAAGTTTACCAAACTACTGAGATGTTTTATGGTGCCTGTAAATTTGAAGTGTATATATTGGGTTGGATCCAGATTTAGGGTGCAGAATCCTGCCAACTTCAAGAGGCAGAAGAGGGGAGGCTATTTTTGCCAGTTCTACCTTTCTCCTGCAACTCCCAGTGCTTTCCAAAAATATGCTCTTGGGGGCTTGGAGAACCCTCTGGAGCGGTATGGGAAATGGTGCTGGGGACTACAAAGGAAAGGGGAAATTGGTGAAACTTGTCTCCCTCACCCTTCCTCCAGTAGGAGCTTCCATTGGATCGGAGTCCCATTTGTGATCAGAAGGAACCCTTCTGTTTGCAGAAAGGAAAATCCATCCATTGTGTGTGTAAACTAAAGCAAATATTTCTTGGATCTAAGTAATTTGTTTTAGTATTAGCATGTTTGCTGCCATGGGCTCCTTTGGATGAAGGTGCAGGATATAAATTTAACATAAGTAAAGATAAATAAAATAATTAAAACGGAGTACATTTCAAGGTAGCAAAAAAAAAGTAATGCAGGAAAAAATGGATCGTTTTGATATTTCACATGCCATCCCCCTATCCCTCCCAAGTTTGGCATGTACAAAGGCCACTCTGAGTTTGAATTTGGTTAGATCCATGATCACATTTTTGCTGTGTGAAATAAGATGAGATAAAGTAAGGCTATGTAATCTAGAACAATATTATAGCAAGGAAGCAAGTGAGAAAAGGCATAAAATAGTTCCAGTTAAAAGGGACATATACCTTAAATATTCCTCCTTGTGAGTGATCTCATGTTTTGTAAAGTCTTACCTGCTCTTCAAATGTTGAGAGGTTTGCGGAGATAGAACTTTGCAAAGTCAGAGGATTCTCAAATATTTAAAAGTGAAAACAAGGGTGATGCTTTCAGCAAAGAGTACTTGAATTATGTAGACTGGATTGGAATGCACAGGTTGACAGAACTGAAAGAAATAATTTTATTCATACATACTGGAGTGATGCCACCTCATCAGATTTGTTTGTGAGACAGGGATTAATAAGGGAGCACCCTGGTGGGGTGTTTACTCATGAATAATTCCTTTGCTGTTCTTTGTGCTAGTGGTCTGCACATACCTAAAGGGTAGTATGGGTCAAGGAATGGCCAGTTTGAGAGAGCTTGTCCCAAGAACAAATAGTCTGGTATGAATAGAGCATCAGAGATTGAAATTACCGTCTTGGGAAAGACATTTTTAGAACAAGCATTTACAGTGTGGAAGTAGTAATTATTTTTCCTTGGGAAGTTGGTTGGCTTTTGGTTGGGAAAATAGGAGTCATTTCCCCAGTCTTCTTATCCTGAAGTCCTCAGTGGCCAGAATATGAATAGGATATTCCATATTAGTGTGTCTCTCATGTTTAGGAAAAGGATCTTGGAGAACCCAAAAGAGAGTTTGGAAACAAAGCTGAAATGATAAGTTACCCAACCATAAAAAAACTTTCCATTTTATTGATGGATGGATAGATTAATGAGTGGCCTTGTCATCTTCCACAGACGAGTAGAACATAGTGAGCCTTGTTCTGCAAACGGAAGATGAAACTTTTTGAGCTAGTGCTTCTGATAAGTTCCTTAGTTTTTTTCACTGGCATTCCTGAATACCAGCACTTAGGGATCTTCTTCACAGTAGTGAAGTAGTTCAGTGTAGTTTGTTCTTCAGAGGATTTACAGTTGTTAATGGTGGCTCATTCTTCTGGAATGGTTCATTCTGTCTCCTTAACCACTGGCATAGCATTTTGTCCTCTCAGCCTTTCTCCCAATTGTATGGGGTTTTCAGGTTTCTCACAAGGCAGTTCGTCAAAGAACCTAGACACCTCCTGTCTTCTAGTCATGATGTCTCCCAGGGAAACTAATGGGGGGAAATTAGCATTCACAATAGCAGAGGAAGGCTTTTTTCCTTAAAGCAATAAACTTATTACACAATACAATATGCCATTCTATGTGCTCTGGGTTTTAAGTAGGATATCCTATATCCAGAGTTGATCAGTCTGCACAGAAGTTGAAGGTTTGGGCTGGAGAGGGTCTCTCCCTACATATAGTAAAACCTACATTTACTTAAAAATAGGAGGGCCACATAGATTGCTCCAATTTCCCCTTAACTCTAGGATGCCTAGGAAGTTTTAAAGCTTTTAAAAATGTTTTTGAAGTTGTATTGTTTTAATGTATTTTTAAGGTCTGTTTTTAAGATACTTTAAAGTGTTTTTAGTGCTTTTGTTTGCTGCCCTGAGCTCCTGCTGGGAGGAAGGGCGGGATATAAATAAAATAAAATAATAAATAAATAAAGTACATGCTCCTCTCTTTTTTTTTTTTTAAGGCAAAGCCAAGGCTCTAAATCAGTGTTGTCTTTTGGGCTGTGATTAGCTCAGTGGCTTTAGGTTTAGGTCAGGGGTGGGGAATCTTTGGCCCTCCAGATGTTGCTGAACTACAACTCCCATCAGCCCCGGAAACCATGGCCAATGGCCAGGGATGATGGGAGTTATAGTTCAACATCTGGAGGGCCAAAGGTTCCTCACCCCAGGTTTAGGGGAAGTATGCTGCCTGTGGTATTTTTCCTATCAGTCCAAGGTAAAATCCTATGGTGGAGATTGTCTCTGACTCTCAGATCCACAGAGAGAGTTTTCACTCCCGTTTTCACTCCCCTGGCTATCCCACTAAAGAGGAAAGAAGATTCACTATGTGAATGGTTGAGTATTTGGCTTTGAAGATGACTAAAGAGAGCCCTAAGGGATTTAACTTGAGATTTAGATGTCGTGGTGGCATAGTTCTACAAGATCAGCCCTTATGAAATAATTTCTATATATGCTGAACTTTGGAAGTGATCATAGTACTGAAATATTCTTATTCATTTTCTCCATGTGCAATCACTGAAACTAGCTTCTTCTCAGTGAACTATGATAGTGGTCCACAGTGCATATACACTGGAATTTCTCAGTCAGTTGGCCTGTAGTGAATGGGCCACTTTTATATTAGCTAGTTTGCATTTGTTGTTTCTTGGATTGTTAATTTTACACCAACTTTAACTGCTCAGGGCATGTTTAGTATAAAGGCTACTGAACAGAAAGTCCATGCTTTTGCAGATCTTACCTTTATGGATCACAGACATTGCCATTTGTTTTTGTTTTTCTTGCACTGTCACAGAAGAACTATGAGACCATTTAAAAATGACATAATTAAAAAGATTGATGAAGGAAGTAAAGATTTTACCTTTATTTCAACAGTCATCTCTCCAAACAGGTGACTAATGCTGTTAAAGGTGATACAGCCTCTTGTGCCATGCACACATCCCATGTTCCATTGGTGGAGAATAAAGAATATCATTGCAGGCACTAGATGTAGAGATCCACAATAATAAACTAAACATGCAGCAGCATTTCTTTCTTTTTCTTTTTGCAGTTCTTGATCTTGCAGAAGATGCATTTGCAGAAGCCTGCTGTCTGCACAAGCATCATCTTCACTGCTCAGTATGGAATCTCCAAAGCAGGATGCAAGTGTAGTACCTCTGGCAGATGTTTCCCCAACCTCTCCTTCAATACCTCCAGAGGCAGTTGTTTCATTGTTGAACAGCTCTTACTTCTAGGAAGTTTCTCCTACTGTTTAGGATGTAGAATGAGGATTTGCAACTGAATTATTTCTATTTTCTGTATTAAGTACCACTATAAGTCAGTTGTGTATCATTATTTTACAAATGTTGGGTTGTATTCAGTGTAGCACTAACATGACTGTTCCGCCAGCACAATAGGATGTTCTCCCCCTCTCTTCCTCCCCACGTGCCCCCTAAATATGTTCTGGAGTTTCCCCCAACCTTCCAGAGCAGATTTGGGAATGGTGCAGGGTAAGAAAAGGTGGCATCCTGTTGCGCTAATCCTTGCGCTAGCATTAATTATTGTGCTAGCACAACAATTTAGTTTAATACTGCCAGTGATTTTAGTCCAATAGTATGAAGTGAATATTCCAATTCTTTATTTTGGCAGAATTTTTCTCCCCAAATGTTAAGCCTATTGAATTTCTGCTATATTGTCCTTAGCTGGACTGTTTCACTAATGATTAATACGTTGTCAACCTAATAAAGTTATAACTGTTTCTGTCTAACAGTAAAGTCCTAACGTTTATGAATGTATGGGCAAAGAAAGATTACATAAAAACTAATGTTTTTAAACTAAAGAGGTCTGCTGTCAGCCTGTACAACTGATATATGTGAAACTTGATTTACTTATTTTTATTTGTCATTTATCCTGAATATTAGTTGAGAGTAAAGAATAGTACAAGAATGTGGTGTTGATACAACTTTTGTTTCAGACATTTTTTTGAGTTGTTACAAGTAGTTTCATTCTAATTCATGATGTTTTGGTGATGCTAAATGTTCTGCTTTCTGTTGTACAGACAGTGGGATGAGCAGTTGGATCCTAGGCTCAATGCAAAGCAGAAGGAGGCTGTTCTGGCTATCACAACTCCACTGTCAATACAATTGCCTCCTGTACTAATCATCGGTCCCTATGGGACAGGCAAAACCTTCACGTTGGCTCAGGCAGTCAAGCACATACTCCAACAGCAGGATACTAGGTGAGATGGGCTGGTATATAGATATTTAATTAGAATGCAGATACCAAACTTTAAGGCGAAGTTAGTAGTATAGAATCTCCATCCAGCTTAAAAAATCCATTCATCACTGTTTTGTATAAATATTCAGGAAAGAATTCAACAGTTTAAAACTCTAGTCTCAGAGCAATAAATTAAAATTGGCAACATATGGAACAAATACATTGCATTATATTTAGAAAGTTATGCATTGGGTAGAATTTTATAGCTGTCTTTGTTTTAAAACTACATTAGGGTTGTGTAGAATGATTTTAAAAGCTATGTTGAAAGTTTTAAATCTTCCCACAGAAATAAGTTAGACACATCATTGAGCCATAAAATTTGCAGACTAATTTGAATGAAAGAAATGTATTGGGAAGATGGCCACTATTTTGTGTATTTTTACTGCTTTTGAATGATTTTCTGTTTCTTCATTGCTTTTTTATTTGCACCATTTATTCCGGCAGGATTCTCATTTGCACCCATTCTAATAGTGCTGCTGATCTCTACATAAAGGATTATTTACATCCATATGTAGAAGCAGGCAATCCCCAGGCGAGACCTCTCAGGTATTTTTTAAAGCTTATTATGTATCTATACAATATCTTAAGAAAAGGTGTCTGTCCCAAATAGTTTTGAAAAACTTCAATGCCTTTAAGCTTATTGGCATTTAAAAACAATGCTTTTGCCTAACTAAACAGTAACTGAAATGCAAACTGGAGCAATGTCAACGTGAGTTTGTTTCATTAAAGAGAAAGACATCCTTTCTTAAGCCTCTCTTATGTGGATATATGTGCTTTTCTCACTGAACAAATTTTGGTAAGGGCTTCTGTAAAGCTACTAAAAGTGTTGTTTTTAAAGAAAAATGGATGCTAATTGGTTTTGTTTGGGGTAAATTGTGTTTTTTAAAATCAGATCAATATCTGTTGTTTTGGACCAAATGTTTGACGAAAGAAGTTATATATTTGGAAGGCCATACAAAATTAGTTCAGTATCGAGCAGTTTGTGTATTTAAATGAACTTGACATGGATAGTAGGAGATTTTGCAAAACAAAAAGAAAAACAACAGAGGAGAATTGTATTCCTTCCCGTGGACTTAAAAATGATCCCTTGGAAGATATTGTGTATATTTGTATCTAGAATTTGTAGAAATTTCTTAATACTAGACATACATTTAATTGAAGCTGAGAGTTCATTTAGCTGCATATCCTGCTATTAAAATTTGATTGACCACTGCATGCCGCAGTCCTGAAGTCAGGGCAGTATTCAGTCATGCAAGCAGTCTTTCTGCAAGCAAGTTTCATATATTTAAAATGAGACAAAAATGGCAACATTGCTCTAGTGCTGTATATAACAAAGGTTGCTACTTTACTCGTAGCCCTAGATGTCTGGCAGTTTTCTCTCTCCTGCTTTGACATTACTTTGGAATCAGGATGCCTTCCTTCCTCTACAACCCCATAAGGGAAATGGAGCAGGCAAATGTGAGCCTTTGGGGAGTTTGGGGGTTGAAAACAGTATAGGCATCTGGATTGGAATTTTTGGTGTTTTATCCTCTCCTCCTGTCCAAAGACAAGATATTGGGTTGCTTGAGTTGCGTTCTTAAAGTTATCCCTAGGACAGGGGCTCCCAAACCATGGGCCTCAGATCACCAGTGGTTTGCGAGCTTTATTCAGGTAGCCTGAGCATGTCTGTGGATTTGTGGCTAAGACAGGAGATGGCACATCTATCATGTTAAATATTCATATTGATTTTTAAATGTTTTTAATTGCTTCTTTTATTTCTTATAAAATTACAATTTGAATTTATTTATTTATTTATTATTTGATTTATATCCCGCCCTTCCTCCCAGCAGGAGCCCAGGGTAGCAATTCTATAGAATATAATAAAATACAATATATTAGAAATGAAAGAAGCAGTACAAACACAATTAAAAATCTTGCAGCACCCAGCATAACACATTATAATTGCTACAACAGGCAAAAAAAAAAAATCTTTTAAGTGCTGTGCCATGACCTTCAGCAATTTTTATGTGGTTCATGGGGAAAAAAGTTTGGAAACCACTGCCCTAGGAAAAAAGTTTGGAAACCACTGGAAAAATAGTGGTTTCATACTCAACTGAATTTGGGGTCAGGAAAGTGTTTTCCATGAAATCATATCACTCTTGGGATTTTTTGTTCTTTTCATTTCCTCAGTAGCATGTGGTTTGCCTCACTTGTTTTATCACGTGGGGCTATTTGATGCATGCCTGTCCTCAGATAGCAGTGGTGGCTGGTGCCTACTAGACTGGTAGGGCTGCTAAGAGGTCACAGGATCGTGGCCAACATGGGGGCATGACCAATGAGAGGGCATGGGGGTGTGGCCAAGTGATGGTTTTCCAGATTTGGTGAACACATGACCTGGTGGGTTACACTGCCTTCTTGTGGCCAGAGACAGGAAACAAAGTTTGAAAGCTTTTTTTATAAGAAACATTTTTAAAGATGTTTTGTTTTAATGTGTTTTCAAGTTTGTTTTTATGATGTTTTCAAGTTTTTAGGGCTTTTGTTTGCTGCCCTGGGCTCCTGCTGGGAGGAAGGGTGAGATATCAATCAATCAATAAAATAAAATAAACACAAACTGGTCTTTGTCCATTGAATGTAAAACTAAATGTCTTACTTTGGTTCGGAACGAGTCCCTGCTGTCTCAGTTGCTTCTACGCTAAGAGAAAAGTTGTGTAGCATCCACCTGTTCTGGTTATCTCCCTATGCTCTTCCTTTGCAAAGAAACAGCGGACACTTAAACATTGCAGTTTTATTAATAATTAGCATCTACGTTTTGGTGCAGAAGGGGCCCCTGCTGTCACAATTCCTAGTATGGATTTTTGTCAGAATAAATGTATATTACACAGAAGTAAGCCCACAAGTATGGACAGGATTGCAGCCTGACTTGGTTAATCTTAAAGTTGCCACACAGGACTGTTAGCAAGGGACCCCATACATTTCCAGACCTGTTGAAAATATTATTTCCCCCACCCCCAGCTTACTCATATCCACAACTTTTTTTGAGAATGTGGAAAAAATTCAAGAAAATTAAGTGGGCTAGGACCTGGGAGACTACAATTAAAATCACCTGACAGCCATGAAACGGACTGTGGGGCCTTGGGCTGGTCATTACCTCTCAGCCTAACCTACCTCACAGAGTTGTTGTGAGGATAACATGGAGAAAAGGAGACTTATGAATGCCACATTGAGTTCCTTGGAGGAAAGATGAAATAGATGTAAATGTAATACTGATAAATAAGGAATACTCAAAATAAAAAAAAGATCCATCTCCAGTCTGCCTGTCCCTGGTTTTGAGTTGTGGAAGGTTTGAGAGTGCAGGTTTGGAATCATGAAAAAAACAACCTAAAATAAAAAGGAAAAAATCTGGAAGACAATCAGGATATTCAGACCTACAAACATTGGACTTTACATATCAATCCTCAGAAATCCAATGGGTGTCAGCCTACTGGGACAGAGTTGTAGGTGGGTGGGATATTGTTCAGGCAGGGTGTAATTCATGCTCCCATACTGCATATAGGCTCTGCACACTGCATTCTGATCTGAACCATCCCCTGCAGCTTCCTAATTTTTGTAATGTCATTTCAAATTTGCCAAAGTGTTTTATAGATTTTTTTCTTACAACAACCCTGTAAAGTAGGTCACAGTACAGTTTTAGTAAAACAACAGTACTACCACCTTAAAGACTAAAAAAAGTATTATGGCATAAGCTTTCTTGGGCTGCAATCCACTTCATCAGATGCACCATTCTTGGTAATCCATGAAGTTTATATGACAATCAAGGCAAGATTAGTGTGTTTTCGGGTTCTGGTGCACTTTCCAAAATGGGGACCCCTTCTAGAAAGGACCATCAAATAAGGTACCACAAAACAAGTACAATCTTCAGGACTAATAAATGTATTATGTCATAAGCTTTTGTGGGGCCTACAGCCATACAGTAGGGTCCGCTTATACGGCGGGTTCCGTTCCGGACCCCTGCCGTAAAGTGGAAAACGCCGTAAAGTGGAACCCCATTGACTTTAATGGGCTGCGTTGCGTGAAAATGGCACAAAAGAGAAAAAAATAGCTTTTAAATTAAAAACGAAAGCTGCCGTATCAGCGGAACGCCTTAAAACGGAACGCCGTAAAGCAGGGCCCTACTGTACTACCCTGAATACTCCCAATCTTGTCTGATCTTGGAAGCTAAGCAGGGTCAGGCTTGGTTAGTACTTGGATGGGAGACCGCCTGGGAATACTGGGTGCTGTAGGCTTAGAGGAAGGCAATGGTAAACCACCTCTGAATACCTCTTACCATGAAAACCCTATGAATATATCAAAAAAAGATTCATAGGGTCATCATAAGTTGTAATCGTCTTGAAGACATATAAAAACAACAAAAGCTTCTGTGGACTACACAAATAGTGTATGTGCAGTTTCATAACTCAGCAAAATACAAATACATTTTGTCACACTTGATCAACAGAAAGAAAATACTCTAGTATGTGCAGTTCCATATTTTAAACTCGTTTAACAACATTTTTGTTCATTTCTTGCCTTGCTTAGTTATTTATTACATGTATATTCCACCTTTTCTCCAAAGAGCTCAAGGTGGTACACATGGTTCTCCCCCTTCCCATTGTATCCTCACAACAACCTTATGAGGTAGGTTAGATTGACAACCTGCAATAGGCCCAAGATCACTCAGTGAGCTTCATGGCTGCGTGGGGGTTTGAACCCTGGTCTGCTAGGTCCTCACTGGTTCTCACACTGACCTTAGTGTCCTTAGTGTCCCTCACCTGGCTATTGTGGAGATATAGGAGGAGGAATAAAATGCAAAAGAGGACTTAGTGCTCACTGTGTATCATAGGCATCGAAGTTTGGTTCCTTTTACCAGAGTGAAGTATCTTTGTATAATAAAGGTCCATGTTTTTCTACCCACCCCCTGCAAATTAGTGCAGCTCCAAGCTGCAGCCAATCTTAATTTGGCTTGATTATTGCATGTTTTAGATGCATAAATCCCACTTGCGTTCAATGGATTTTACTCCCAAATTAGTGTGCATAGGGGTTGATTCCTAAGACGAGGAAGGCCTGCAGCTACTGGGGGTGGGGGACTGTGGAAACCAGAGTGATTTGCTTTCATTTTTAAAATGATAAAAAAACCCGTGCACTATTTTACTTTTATTTATTTATTTTATTTATTTTATTAAGCTTATATACCGCCTGACTAGCAAACAGCTCTCTGGGTGGTGAACATAAAAACATATACAATAATAAAATTACAGGATCTAATACAACAAGTATATAAAAGTACACCATCTAAAATAAAATTACAACATTTACTCAAATTAACTTAGATTAAAATGCCTCAGAGAAGAGAAAGGTTTTAACCTGGCGCCGAAAGGATAATAGTGTCGGCGCCAGGCGTACCTCCTCGGGGAGACTATTCCACAATTCGGGGGCCACCACTGAGAAGGCCCTAGATCTTTACAGGTAAAATAGCAAGGAAAAGCTTTTAGAAGAAAGGTAGATGGGACATTTGGGGAATACTGTAATACATTACTGTAATCTCCTGCTCCCAATTTTCCAAAAGCCTTTGGGAGCAAACATACAGAAGAGGACAACTACCAAGCACATGAAGGATGGGCATGTGGGGAAACTGGAAAATAACTCATCTTCACCAGTGACCCCCCTCTCTCAATAGTCCATCAAGTGTAGGGGCACAGACTACAGTTCCCCATTTCTCCTTCCAATACTCCAATAATATTCCCTACCCTACTCACAAAAATAAATGCAAATAGTTTTAAAAGTAAAAAAATACACAAATGTGTATTATATAGAGACTCACACTGTCCACTGTTGCTCTCTCACTCTCTACTGTTAACAAATGCTAATAAGAAAAAACCCAAGCTGCTCA
The DNA here is from genome assembly GCF_030035675.1 of Rhineura floridana. NCBI lineage: Eukaryota > Metazoa > Chordata > Lepidosauria > Squamata > Rhineuridae > Rhineura > Rhineura floridana. Next base: position 42,445,665 of record NC_084482.1, read on the forward strand.
AACTGATAACCACTCCTGCTCACCCGCCTGCCTACTCAGAGCCTGCTTTGAGGTGTGGCCTTGAAGGTAACAACTCTGAGCATGCTCAGAACAGCTCCTGGGTCTACTAAAAAATTAGCCTAGTTAAGCCAAGATACTGACAACAGAAGAGATAATGACAACAGGAAGGAGGAGGAAACTGCACAGGGCAAATAAACAAGTAACACTGGTAATATTTTTAAAAATACCATCATAGAGTTTTTTTGCCTGGAGACAAATGGTTGGGACCTCCTGACCATAGCAATCCTTTTGGATTGAGATTGCTGAGTGATGCAGAGATCTGATTGGCCAGAGAACAGGCAATTGACATGAAAGTATCCAGGACACTCTACATTGAAACAGACTGTAGAAGAATGTGTGAGACAGGAAATAGTGTGGCTTTGAGATCTTGGGGGAAACTTTTTTTAAAAAAAATGCTGATGGTTCAGTTTCTGGTTGTTCCAGTTGAAATGATCTCATATAGCAGAGCTAGAGAGACCTCCACTTGAGAGTCTGGAGAGCTGCTGTCAGTTGAAATAGACAGCACTGGGCAAGGTGGTCCAACGTAGCTTTCTGTATTCATCTCTCTCTCTCTCTCTCTCTCTCTCTCTCTCTCTCTCTCTCTCCCTCTCTCTCTCTCTCTCTCTCTCTCCCTCCACTGCCTCCATCAGAACCAATAATTGCAGCCACCTTGCTGGTGTGCCCGCCTCCAAGTGTAGTCTTCCTGTGCAGGGCAAGAGTCCCGCAAGTGAGCTTGCCATGCGCAGCTCTTTTAAACCTAGGCAGGAAGGGTGTGGAGTGTGGAGACTTGTCGGGATATCTTCACTGCTACCATCTAGGCTTGTACTCCAGACCCTGCTGTTAGCCAACCCTAGTAATCTGAACTGACCGCGGAACATGTATCATACTTTCCTGCATAAATCTCTCTCTCTGTTACTTGAAAGAAAAACCTAGTTGTGATGTTTCTGGAACAGGAGCCAGGACAGTGGGATGTAGAGGACTGTAGGATGCTGTTTAGTGCTACATGTAAAGTGCAGGGCCCACATGCTCTCCCTTTCCTCTTCTCCTCCCACTCATCCCAGGAAGAGGAATAAATCAGGATTCGGTTTTCCTTTGATTGATTCCTGACTTGTCAATACACATGGATCAGGAATTGTATGTTATGACAAACCAGGAACTGAGGAAAGTGAACCTCTCTTTCCAGCCATGTGGGAGGAGGATTAAGGGTGTGTGTGCTCAAGCCTGAGGCCTTGCTAGAGTTCACAGAGGCTCATGCATATTGACCCTAAATGAGGCAGGAGTTTCAGAGCTGAAATGCCCAGCCAGTTACATGTGAGGCTGGGAGGAGCAGGAAACACATGGAAGCACTTGCCTAGATCAGGCCAGGTTGAGAGCTAGGAAGGAGTGGAGTCTCCAGTTCCTATAGACGTTCCCACTCTGAGTTGCTTCAGTGCTGAAGTGACAGCTCTCTTCCACGCTCTAGCTTTTCTGAATGGGTGATGTAGTTATAAAATACTGAGGTTTAGGGCTCTTGGCCATGAAGCACTATACAGCACAGTACGTGAAGGTCTTGAGATTGGGAAATAAAAATGTCCTTAATTCTTTACCCACTCCTGGACTGCCTCTTCCTGGTGAATCTTTAACAGAACTAAAAAGTTCCTGTTCCTGTTCCAAGCGTCTGGAGTCCTGATCAACATTTTGTTGCATGTTCCACTTTTTGGGTTGTCTTAACACTGTGTCATGATCCCTATCTAATCTGATATAACTGTTTTCAGGAATTTATAAGGAAAAGGTCCTTATGAATCCAGATTGTATGTAACTTCTTCCACATTATAAGCTTCCTTCCTTGACAGGTGAGACACCTGTCCATAACGTCTTGTTCCCCAACAATTTTAAGGAAGTAGGTCCAAGAAGCAGAATGCCGAAATGATCAAGAATAGATTTTTTATTTAATTTAGATATATTTACATGTGTACCTGCGAATACTTTGTTCTCCAGTGCCCAAACAATATTGAAAAAAATTACAAGATTGTATCCAACATAGCATTAAGTCAGGGTCCCATCAGTGCAAGGATTACTGCTAGCACAACAGGACTTCTCCCCTCTCCTCCTCCCACATGTCCCTTAAATCTCTTTTAAGGGTTCCCTGAACTCTGGAGCAGATTTGTATAGGGTGCAGGTGGAGGAGGAGGAAAAGTCCCATGGTGCCAGCAGTAATTGTTACGCTGATGGGGTGTGTTAGTAGAATACCTCCCTTTAAAATAATTGCCCTGTTTGATGACCTATGTCGGGAGAGAGACAGAGGGAGTGTAACTCTGTTGATTCTCCTTGGCCTCTCAGCGGCTTTTGATACCATCGACCATGGTATCCTTCTGGAGAGGCTTGCGGAGTTGGGAGTTGGAGGCACTGCTTGGCAGTGGTTCCACTCCTACTTAGCGGGTCGCCTCCAGAAGATAGTGCTTGGGGAACATTGCTCGACACCGTGGGTTCTCCAATGTGGGGTCCCGCAGGGTTCGGTTCTGTCTCCCATGCTTTTTAACATTTATATGAAGCCGCTGGGGGTGGTCATCAGGAGTTTTGGAGTGCGTTGTCATCAGTATGCTGATGACACGCAGCTCTACTTCTCCTTTACATCTTCCTCAGGTGAGGCAGTTGACGTGCTGAACCATTGCCTGGCTGCGACAATGGACTGGATGAGAACTAACAAACTGAGACTCAATCCTGACAAGACTGAGATGCTGTTGGTGGATGGTTTCTCTGATCGGATGGTGGATATATACCCTGTCCTGGATGGGGTTACACTCCCCCTAAAGGAACAGGTGCATAGTCTGGGAGTCATCTTAGACTCTTCCCTCACACTTGAGGCCCATGTAGCCTCGGTGGCCCGGAATGCATTCTACCAACTTCGGTTGGTAGCCCAGCTACGTCCCTATCTGAGTAAGGAGGACCTCACATCAGTGGTACATGCTATGGTAACCTCGCGTCTGGACTACTGCAATGCGCTTTACGTAGGGCTACCTTTGAAGACGATTCGGAAGCTACAGCTAGTGCAAAATGCGGCGGCCAGACTGCTAACAAGAACTAAGCGGTCTGAGCATATAACACCTGTGCTAGCCCGTTTGCACTGGCTTCCAATATGCTTCCGGGCCAGATTCAAAGTGTTGGTACTTACCTATAAAGCCTTATATGGCGTGGGACCATGATATCTGTCGGAACGCCTCTCCCGATATGAACCGGCCCGTACACTACGGTCTACTACGAAGGCCCTCCTCCGGGTTCCGACTCATAGGGAAGCCCGGAGGTTGGTGACAAGATCTAGGGCCTTCTCAGTGGTGGCCCCCGAACTATGGAATGGTCTCCCCAAGGAGGTGCGCCTGGCGCCGACACTATCATCTTTTCGGCGCCAGGTTAAAACCTTTCTCTTCTCTGAGGCATTTTAATTCCTGTTAATTCTAAATTATTATATTTTGATTTTAGACTGCACAGTTTTTTGTACAGTTTTGTATTGTGATATACTGTATTGTGTTATTTTTATTGTATTTTTAATGTTCACCGCCCAGAGAGCTGTTGCTAGTCGGGCGGTATATAAGCTTAATAAAATAAATAAATAAATAAATAAAATAAATACAGCCTGCCTTATATTTTATGTGTTCAGGAATACAAAACAAACTTAGTTCCCAACATCAAAACAATTAGTGGCGTCATGAACAAGCAGATTCGTCAAAATGAAATAGACTCAAAAAAAAATATTTTTTTTCCCCTCCTCGAAATAGAAATCCCTCTTCCGTTGGTATCTTTAGAATGCACCTCCAGGACAGCTTTTTGCAATAAAAACAAATATAAGCTTTTTTGATTTCTTTCCTCCTTAATTTCGTGAGTGAAAGAGAAAAGCCATAACTCACCCAGAAGTTCTTCACAGCTGATTCATTGACAAATCTCTTTTTTGCTGCAACAATTTAAACCAAGTGAAAAAAGAAAATAGAGAGAAGGATGCTTATCTGCCTGTTAAAGTCCGTTTTTCTTTGAAGAAAAGATAAACGTGTCGCTGTAATCAGCTAGAGCTTGATGAAAGTCCGTCCGGCATTGCAGTTTGAACCTTCTCTCATAAATAAATGAAATCCAGTCCTCCCCACAAAAACAGGCTTTGTGGTTAATCTCTACGTTTCTCCCTGTCCGGGAGAAAATCTTTACCAGTCAAAAAGAACGTTTTGACTGATTTTAAAGCTGAAAAAGCTTCTTCTGAGACGAGAGCTTGACTCAGAGGCAGCACAGGCAAAGCATCCCTTCCCGGAAGTCCAATCATTGTTAGTTTCCTATGCAATAAAAGCAGTGACACCTAAGTAAGCCCTGCCTAATTGCTTTAAAAATGGGATTGAAGGGGGAAAGATTTACATGACAAACACAATCCTTTGCTATGTTCACTCAAAAGTCCTAATAATTTACAGCAGAATCCTAACCATGTCTACTCCAGTATGTGGGACTAGCATTGTAGCTTTACTCCCAGAAAGGTTTTCAAAACAGACTATGAATTAGACAAATGAACTGTCCTCTTCAACAGCCCAGGAAAATTTAAACTTATTTCACTCCTCATAATTATAATATCATACAGCACACTGTAATGACATTTAATTCTGCGCACAAGAGAAAGAGACTTTTGCTGTTGCTGAAAGCTTATTCAGTTTATGAGATTTTCAGACAAGCAGGAAAAAACAAGTTTTCTGGCCTTCCAATGGGTTCTAGCTATTGCCTGGAGGTAAAAAAATCCACTGACAATCACAACCCTGCCTTCAGTTATTGGCTACAAACTTGAAAGGGTGGGGTTAGAGGAGCCAACTACAAGCTTATTTAACAGAAGTTGCAAGGGGGGTAGCTGACGTTTTGGTGTATATCTCTTGAACTAGACCACCTAGGAACTTACGTTTTTTAAAAAGGAAAGCTAAGAATCCAGATATTGGGGTGACTAATCTGGAGACCCAGAGAGGATCCCAAAAATCTGGAGTCTTGGCAACCTGGCAACCCTAAGGGTACATAATATATTCACATTCACAAGCAAGTTAAGCTGTCTGAGTTTAAACATGAAATATTTCCTGCAGCAGGAATTATTCTTATGTGTAAGTATTCTGTCTTTTGGCACTTTAAAAGGGCCTTGAACTTCATATCTCTAGAACTTTTTACAGGAGAGCCATAGCTCATTTGCGGAGTACAAGCTTTGTATGAAGAAGGTTCCAGCTTCAATCAATGGAACTCCTAATTAAGAAGACCTTGGGCAGCAGGACTAGACACTGCCTGAGACCTTGAAAAGCCACTGCTCATCAGCATAAAGGGATAGGTGGACAAGGGATCTGACTTAGCTTTGTTCATATTTACAAAATTGTAATGTGAAATATTGTTTATATTTGAAATATCAGCCAACTTTAGTATTCAGACCTGAGTAAAATAACAAAAAGACAAAAGAAAAAGGCTGTTTCAGCTACTAGTTTTCTTATTCGTTGATCTGTTCTCTATGACTAAAGCAGGTGGATAGCATTTGTTGTGCTGTCGTAGGCTCATCTTGTTCCCTCTATGTCTTACTCTCTTGATGTCTACTTGTGTCTTATGCTCTCTGCTTGCTGCCCTGTCAGCTCTGTGCTTCTCCCTCTTAGACCTTTGCTTGCATTCCCATCTATCTTGTGCCAGCAACTTGTATATTCCGTAAGAATACACTGCATCCTGCATATATATGTGTAATATGTCCCTGGAACTGTAGTCTGTAACTGGAGTAATTTTCTTGATTTAAGTGCTTAACATGTGTTTAGATTTCTCTGCCATGGATTCACTGCTGCTCATGGGACTGATCTCAATCTTGATGTATTTCATCTGTAAAAAGCTTACTGAAAAGCATAGACTAAAATGCTGCATATGTGTGTGATACACATGTGACTTGATTTGCAGTATGTGATTGGGCTCCACCTGTGTGAGTTATCTGTTGTACATGAGTTTTTAGTTCTTGCTTTGGGCTTGTGACACAGTTTAAGTTATAGGGTGGATTATGTTAGGTTGATATGTGGTGACCTGATGAAATGTGTGGGTGTGTTGTGGTTATATTGCCTTAAGGGATGCCTGCACCCATATCAGTCTGCCCACACTTTTAAAGATCTCTTTTGGAGTCATTGTTGAGATTCTCACCAGTAAAAGCAATTAAGTTGATGAGCATAAGGAACAGGACCTTCTTGGTGGTGGCTCCACAATTGTGGAATACATTTGTGTGTGTGATCAGGCAGGCCCCATCCCTCCATAATTTTAAACCTTAAAGACTCATTTGTTCACTGTGACATTTGAGGGCTAATGATGACCTAGGCTGTAGATGGTATTGTGATGGTCAAAGTTCGATGGGTTATTGCTATTATCGTTATATGGTTTATGCTTGCTTTTGGTTGAAGGGAATTGATGTTAATGTTTTAAATGGTTTTAATGTTAGATTTTTATTTTTTTAAAAAGCATGCTTATATAGTTGTAAACCACCTTACGGGGCATTTTTACCTGAAAGGCAGTCTATATGTTTGTTAAATAAATAAAATAAGAAATAGTACTGGGTGTTAAAGGACTTATGAACACATGCAATAACTGGACATCTTAGATTCGCAAAGCGTTTTCTGTAGACTCCACACTGTGACCCATCATTATTTAAGAACATAAGAACATAAGAAGAGCCTGCTGGATCAGGCCAGTGGCCCATCTAGTCCAGCATCCTGTTCTCACAGTGGCCAACCAGGTGCCTGGGGGAAGCCCGCAAGCAGGACCCGAGTGCAAGAACACTCTCCCCTCCTGAGGCTTCCGGCAACTGGTTTTCAGAAGCATGCTGCCTCTGACTAGGGTGGCACAGCACAGCCATCACGGCTAGTAGCCATTGATAGCCCTGTCCTCCATGAATTTGTCTAATCTTCTTTTAAAGCCGTCCAAGCTGGTGGCCATTACTGCATCTTGTGGGAGCAAATTCCATAGTTTAACTATGCGCTGAGTAAAGAAGTACTTCCTTTTGTCTGTCCTGAATCTTCCAACATTCAGCTTCTTTGAATGTCCACGAGTTCTAGTATTATGAGAGAGGGAGAAGAACTTTTCTCTGTCCACTTTCTCAATGCCATGCATAATTTTATACACTTCTATCATGTCTCCTCTGACCTGCCTTTTCTCTAAACTAAAAAGCCCCAAATGCTGCAACCTTTCCTCGTAAGGGAGTCACTCCATTCCCTTGATCATTCTGGTTGCCCTCTTCTGAACGTTTTCCAACTCTATAATATCCTTTTTGAGATGAGGCGACCAGAACTGTACACAGTATTCATAGTTGATCTTTTTCAGTTATGTGGTCAGGCCAAGGCTTTCAGTGGGGGAGGAGACAAAATATTAGAAGGCAAGCTGAAGTTGATCTCCAAATATAATATAGAAGCATAGGGCAAATGCAGAGAGAGCAATAGAAAAGAACAGCTGGCAGAGCTGAGGCCCCAGGAAAGATTTGCAGGGCCAGGGAAAGAAGTAGGAACTGGCAAGGGCAAAGCAAAGAGTGGAGTCTGTGAGCTGCATGTGATAGGTTGTTTGTTGCACAAAGTTTATTTATGGGAAGGGAAAGTTCATTTAGGGACAGAAAAGGGCAGTTACCATTTTGAGTGGCAAAGGAGTGTGCAAAACAAAAATCTTGGGAAATTATGTATCTGCAGAGGTGTAGCAGCTCGAAGATCTCTAGCCCAGCGCACTGAAAGTTGGCAGTTACAAGTCTGAGCATGGCCCTGACATTGTGGAATTTTACATATAAAACTGAGTGTAGTTCTTACGTGGCTGGCAATTTTTTTATTTCAGACATGTATTCTTGCAGATATCACCCCCACTAGTGGCTTTCTAATAGGAATATAGTACAACATCATTTAAACTAACTGCTGGAAGGGGTTGCTTTGTGTAACATAACATAATAGAAGCAGACAAGAATTCATTACAACTGTGTTTGGACAAAAAATAAGATCTTTTCCTCTTTTCCAGGGTGTACTTCAGAAATCGCTGGGTAAAGACTGTCCACCCAGTTGTGCATCAATACTGTTTGATTTCAAGCACGCATTCCACCTTTCAGATGCCTCAGAAAGAAGATATTCTTAAACAACGGGTAGTAGTGGTTACTTTGAGTACTTCACAATATTTATGTCAACTGGATCTTAAACCTGGTGAGGAAATGTGCATGAGAAATGTTTTACTATTCCTTTCTTTGGGATTTAAAAATCTCATTAGTTTTTTACCATTAGTGACTCCTCCACATTTTCTTTGCGCGATTTTCTGTTCAGATTGGAGGTAGTGGGAAGGTAATACTGTTCTCATACTCCTGAGTGTCTTTTATCTATATAAAGCCATGTGCATATTAACCTTGTATTCATCCTGAGACTTTCTTTAAACAATGTAGATTATAAAGAAAAGGTACTGGCGATCTGATATTTTTTATTTTATTTTAACAGTCAGGAACAGAAAAATAGTTAAAGACTTTAACATCAGGTTCCTTTATGTCTCTCATTGTTTAGGCAAGACACTCTACACTTAAACCCATAGCATGTTATAATCTCATTCATCAAGATTATATTTAAACAAATAGGAGAATCTGAAAAGCAAAAGCCTTAAAAGCAAAGATCATTTCCTTTTTTAAAAAAATTAAAAGGGAAATAGTTTTCTTTCAGACCTGGTTTGTCAGTGTGCTTAAGAATGTATCATTGTTTGACAAACTGCATACACACGTCTGGGTATGTAAATAATATCTTTATTTTTTTAAAGGTGGGGACAGCAGAATTCTGTATTACTTCATATGTCCAAATTATTAACAATTTCAGTGTGTTAAAGCTTCTAATAAATACCTTCAGATGCAGTGATTTCCTATATGAGTATTGCTACCCTAACCACATATGAACTAAGTTTAAGTGGATTTGTTTCATCATATATATGCAAAGTGGGATGCTACAATTTGCAGTGGCTTCCCAGTATATTTCCAGTATCTGTTCATGACAGATAAGTGTATGGTGCTTCAGTTCAAAATATTAGTTCACCAAATTTGCTCAGTATTAATTATCCAAAGGTCATTGTATAATCATCAATGATCAAACACTGAATAGAAACCTATGCTACTTTACTCATCCCTGTTGTGAGATTTCTCAAAAATCAAATATTTAGTTGTTCCTGAACCATCACTTTCTTCACAGGTAAAAGGGATTTTCCCCCTACTTAAAAGTCCTTTGTTGGACTGGGTCTTTCTGCTAGAAAAGATGAGCAGCTTTAACCATAGATAAAGATCAATGGTTTAATATGGAAAACATATTCCAGCAGGGCCAGGGAAATCTTCATGGATAAAACTCTGCCAGGAGATTTGATTGTCTAAAGTATTCTTCTCCTTTACCTTTGTTGATTTCAACTTTGGTAGGATGGCACGAGGGAGAAGATTTGTGTTTACTGAAAATAACTTGCCAAAATCAGCCATCTTACAAGATACATTATTGTGTTGATTAGGTTTTAGTCGTTCACAGTACTGAATCTAAATGTTTTGATAGGATTATCACCATTTTTATCACTTGCTACTTAACATTTTGTCTGTTTCTGTTTTGTAGGGTTTTTTACACATATTCTGTTAGATGAAGCTGCGCAGGCAATGGAGTGCGAGACTATCATGCCTCTAGCATTAGCAAATAAAAATACAAGAATTGTCTTGGCTGGAGATCATATGCAAGTAAGACTGTGTATTATTGAACTTACCTCATATAAACATTTTCTTCAGGGAAATAAAAATTACCAACAGAGTACAAGATGAATTTGCAAAGTACAATGCAACGTTTGCATCAAACCCACAAACAGGTAGTGTGGTGAAGTAAAAAGAACAAAACATGAGCCAGAAAATCTCATTTTCAAACTTTACCTTGCCCTGCAATTCACTGGTTGGCCTTAGGCAAGCCACTGCCTTTCAGCCTCAGCTTCTCTGTGTGCTAGGATGTAACAATACTAGATAGCATATAGATAGAGGTGATCCACTTGACATAGTGTACTTAGACTTTCAAAAAGCTTTCAACAAGGTATGTCTCCAAAAACTCCTGAGTAAGCTTTGCAGTCATGGAATAAGAGGAAAGGTCCCCTTATGGATCAAGAGCTGGGTAGGAAATAGGAAGCAGAGAGCAGGAATCAATGGACAGTTCTCTCAATGGAGGGCTGTAGAAAGTGGAGCCCCCCAAAGACCAATGTTGGGATCTGTACTTTTTAACTTATTCATAAATTATCTAGAGTTGGGTTGAGCAGTAAGGTGGTCAGGTTTGCTGATGATACTAAATTGTTCAGGGTCATTAAAACAAAATGAGATTGTGAAGAGCTCCAAAAGAACCTCTCCAAATTGAATGAATGGGTGGTAAAATGGCAAATGCAATTCAGTGTAAACGAATATAAAGTGATGCATGTTGGGACAAAAAAATCTTAATTTCACATATACGCCCATGGGGTGTGAACAGGTGGTGACTGACCAGGACGAAACCTTGGGCTTGTAGTGGATAGCTCGATGAAGATGTTGACTCATTGTGCGGCAGCTGTGAAAAAGGAAAACTCCATGCCAGGGGTCATTACGAAAGGAATTGAAACTGCCAATATCATTATGCCATTATACAAATCTATGGTGTGACCACATTTGGAATACTGTGTACAGGTCTGCTCGCCTTACCCCAAAAAGGATATTGTACATTTGGAAAAGGTTCAGAAAAGGGCATCCAGATTGATCAAGGGGGATGGAGCAACTCCCCTGTGAGGAAAATTTATAACATTTGGGGCTTTTTAATTTAGAGAAAAGGCGAGTAAAAAGTGACATGATAAAAATTATGCATGGCATGGAGAAAATGGATAAAGAACAGTTTTTCTCCTTCTTTCCTGATGCTAGAACTCATGGGCTTCCAATGAAGCTGAATGTTGGAAGATTCAGGACAGTCATAAGAAAGTACTTCCTCACGCAGCACGTAGTTAAGCTATGATATTCTGTCCAACAAGAGGCAGTGCTGGCCACCAACCTGGGTGGGTTTAAAAGAAGATTAGACAAATTTATGGAGGGTAAGGCCATAAGTGGCTACTAGCCACAATGGCTATGCTCTCCCTCCATAGCTGGAGGCAGTATGCTTTTGTATACCAGTTTCTGGAAACCATAGGAGGAGAAGAGTGCTCTTGCACTCAGGTCCTGCTTGTGGGTTTCTCAGAGGCATCTGGTTGGCCACTGTGAGAATTCTAAATAGAACATATACACACTTGTAATTACAAATTTACTGTTGACTGGTTAAAGTTCATTCATCATTAAAACAAGACAGAATTGAGAAAATTATCAAAGTTGACATAATTGCAGATGTAAAAAGAAGTTATATTTATTACTTGTGTTTCCACTGATAAGGAAACTTAAACACTTGACAGGGAGAGATGATGAAAAAGGAGGAGTGGGTCAAAGAAGTGAACTATAAAAGGAAAAACAAGATTTCAAGAAACAAGCATGAATCGAAGAGGAAAAAGAATGATCTTTAGGAGAAGATAAAGCAAGAAAGCTGCATACATCTGTGCTTGTTAGTGAGAAGATCAAAATCAAGGTTTTGGATTTGCAGGACAAAAAGAGTGAAAATAAATGAGGACAGAAACTATATCATCAGCAGAGTCAACTGACTGGAAGGAAAGAATAGAAAACAAAAGAGAGGAAAGGAAGAAAAAATGACCTGGGATTTGTGGAAAGACAATAATCAAGAATTGTAATAGAAAACTGTTGAACTGAGACAGAATAAGCCACATGGAAAGGAGAGCTTGAAGGGTGCAGTGTAACCAGTGTTTTTTGTCCCTCACAGTGTGCCTCAGTACTCTGTACTGGTACTTTAAAAAAAATAGAGTGATGTTCATATCAAGAAAAAAAGACCTGCAACTCCAATCTGGTAGGAAAGGAAAGGAAGGAGTGGCTCACTTTCTTCCTACCTACAGCCAGGGGGAGCTTCCTTTGCCCCATATAGCGGCTTGTTTAAAAAGGGGGGGAGAGGTGTGTGGGGATATCCCTGCACATTCAGTCCATTGCTGCCCACCAGCTAGGTGGAGCTGGCTGTGGACACATCCATTGACCTATGTAGGGACTGGTTTAAAAAAAGGGGGGGGGAGGAAGGAAGATGTGGCGGGGATTGTCCTGTTCAGTTGACTGTTAGTTGCTTCCTAATTGGGGGTGGGAGGTTCACTTAATATGATGTCTGTGTGTGGTGTTAAGAGAAAGAGAGAAATGAAGAGATGTATACATTGAGTGTGTGCATACATATGAGAGAAAGAGAAGGCTATGTATGTATGTGCAGTCTGTGTGTGAAACAGAGGGGGTATGTATATTATGTGTGATTGTGTGTGAGAGAGAGAGGGGTAAGAACATAAGAAGACCCTGCTGGATCAGGCCAGTGGTCCATCTAGTCCAGCATCCTGTTCTCACAGTGGCCAACCAGGTGCCTGGGGGAAGCCCGCAAGCAGGACCCGAGTGCAAGAACGCTGTCCCCTCCTGAGGCTTCCGGCAACTGGTTTTCAGAAGCATGCTGCCTCTGACTAGGGTGGCAGAGCACAGCCATCATGGCTAGTAGCCATTGATAAGAACTGTTTTATTTAATTGGATAGAATAAAAGAGAAGAAATGGTAACAAATAGACAATTACCAGACAAAAATGATCAGGGAAGAAAATGTGGAGCACAAACTTCAAATGAAAAAAGAATTAGATGTGAAAGCCAATGTGTGAAAATAACAAAAGGACAAAAACATAAAATTAATTCAGTGGTATGGTCCTCTAGGCAGGTGGAATGAGGAATTAATTGTGAAATTACCAAAAGAAGAAATCACAAGAATCTCAGAATTGGGAAAGAGTAGCCTAATTTCAATAAAAGTCAAAGAGTGAAATGTTCAGAGAGAAAAATATGGATAAGAGCAATTGTATCACACATAGAATAACAAATTGAAACAGAAAAGGAAATGAAAAGAGGGCAGTTTGAATTGTGAAAGCAATTATGATAGACTGAGAAGGGTTCAGAAAAATAGCCCTGTGTCACCACGTAACGTGGGGCCTTGTGTGTGCTGGTTGTAATAGAAATGTGCCTCTGTGGCATGCAGTGAGCAGATGCATGAACTTGGCGGCTGTCTGCCTTTTCTGCAGGCTGGGATTCACCCAGAGGGTCAATCAGTTGCACTGGCTGACTTTCATGAGTGGAGCCTTGGGGCAGATGTGGGAAGAAGTATTTCCTCTGGTCTGCTCCTAGGGTATAAATGGAGATCCCAATACACATATTTTCAACTATCCAATACTCTCTTGACCACAGAAATTGTGGAAGTCCAGGTTTTTTTAATGGGAGTTTAAAGAAATAGTGTGTAATTGTGGAGTGTGTGTGTGTAGAAAGAGCTTGCCCTCTTGCAGCTTTAGGATTGTGCTGCCCTGTCTTTTTTTGAATCATATGCAGTAACCAAATGCAAGAGCTGGATTTTTGGATTCTTAGTTTTGGGCTGAGGCAGGATTTTGCTTTAGAGCTACTGGAGCTTCACACATTGATAATCATGTCATTTTGCTGCCTGTGGGAACAGGAAGCAAGCTCTGAATAAAGTGTCATTCTGTTTGTTTTTTCATTTTAGGTTAAGACATTTAATGTCATTTCTATGGATTTACTATTAGTATTTTCTGAACTTTTACGACACAGCATGAGCTCATTTTGTGCACAGACAATATAATTCAATTATAAAGCTCATAAATAACATTTTCCCTTCATTTTCTTGGTTACAGCTTAGTCCTTTTGTCTACAGTGAATTTGCCAGAGAGAGAAATCTTCATGTCTCGCTACTTGACCGTCTCTATGAACACTACCCTGCAGAATTTCCATGCAGGATCTTGCTGTGTGAGAATTATCGCTCCCATGAAGCTATCATCAAGTAGGTGTGAACTTTTTCACTGTATCACACTTTTGCGTGGCTGGTGCAAGTGTCTAACATAAAACATTTTTAAAAGTCCTTTAAAAGGATCTACCCTTTTCTCCCTCCATGTGCTGTACAGAGGGTTCTACTTACCCTCCAGAGCAGATTTGGGGAGGGCACAGTGGTGCATGAAGGGAGGAGAGGGGAAGAGTCCCATTACTCTAGCAGGGATACTTGTGCTGGCTTCCGCTAGCTTAATGAGTTAATTGAATACAGCTCTAGGCTTCCAGAAAAAATCAGACTTGGTTGGCAGAGTATCATTTAATCGATGTGTGGAGGAAATTTAATCAAGACATTTAAAAATGTTTATTTGGCTTGACCTTGGTCATATTTTCAAGTTAATTATGTATTTATTTTGAATAAATTAATTTGGAGGGTTAGGTCAGTAAAGTTTGATTCAATTATAGTGTCAGATCATATACCACTTGAAATAATTCTCAATGGGATTATTAATCATGGTAGAGCTAATTGATGCATCATCAAATAAACTGTACATATAATAAGCAAATTGTAATAACAAAGAAAGAAATAGGAGAATATTTAATAATATAGATATGGAAATATTGACATTGTGTAGGATAAATTAAATGCTCATTTAAGAGGCCTATGTATTAAAGCAGAATTGAAATCTAAGGAATTTATGAAAGAAAATTTTAACATTTTAATCTGTTAGCAAACAATGATTATTAGCAGAATGGTAATCTGTTAAGGGTACTAGGAATTGTAGCTTTGTAAGGGTTAACATATGGTCCTCAGGATTCTTTGGGGGAATTAATGTGCTTTAAATGTATGCAGCCTGTATTTGTGCAAACAGAATGTCTGTCTTGAAATAACTATGCTAAAAAGGAAAAGACATGGTTAGGTTTAAAGAATCCTTCATTCCTATCTATCCAGCTGTAGTCTACAAAAAGCTTGTCTTGAATTGGCACTTTAAAGGTTCTGAAGAAGATGATATCAAGACTCTTTGAACAGGCTTCTGAACACTGCAGAGAAGAAATGTCTTTATTCAGCTTTCAGAAAAGCAGCTGGGAGACCAAGTAATCAGTCCCTAAAACTGGCTTGGTACTACTTTGGGAGCAAGTAATACTACCATTCAGTTGGAGTATTCAGCTTGCCAATATATGTGTGACATAGCCCTGGAGTTGATTATAACTAACAATATTTAAAATTGTAGTTAGGATTGGTGAGTTGGTGAGTTAAATAATAATAACAATAAATAAAATTTTATTTGTTAGTCGCCTATCTGTCCGAGTTAACGGACACTCTAGGCGACTTACAGCAACACATTAAAATACACTATGCAACAAGAACACAATCATCATGACTTCTTTGATGCACAATGTATCCAGCTTACAATTGGCATGCATCAGTGAGACTATGTTTATAATCCACTATTTGTGCTGCACTTGTTCTTTGGATAAAGTGAAGACATTAAGGCTACAGTCCTATGCTCACTTACCTGGAAGTAAGCCCCATTGAGCTCAACAGGTCTTACTTGTGAGTAGACATGCATAGGACATTGCATGGCACTCTAAAGTAGTTACTTTAATTATTTCCATGAATTCTAATGACGTGTCACAGAGACATTTGTTTCTCATGTAAAATATGAACAGAAAAATGGTTCAGCAATTAAACAAGTGGGGGAAATGTCCTCAGCAATTATAACCAGCTTTAAGATTTTTTGATGGTACAATGCCATATAGAATCCAGAAAGCTTCAGAGAATTCTGAACAAAATTTGTGGTATGCTTGAAAGCTGAAAGCAGTTTTTTATAAAAATATTTGTATACCGCTATTTTGTTAGAAACATCAAAGCAGTTTACAACATGTTAAAAACAACCACCACCACCATAGAATAAAAACATTAAAAATACAATAAAAACAAAAGTCAACTGTCGTGAAAAGAGCATCTTATTAATTGCCTGCATAAACCTGGTGGAACAGAAAGGTTTTCAGCAGATGCTTAAAAGTTAAAACAGCAGGCACCTGCTGAATCTCTGTTAGCAGAGCATTCCAGCGAACTGGGCGGATAGCACCGAAGGCTCAATTTCATGTCGATGTTAAATGAGCCTTGCCAACTCGGGATGACCAGAGCTGCTCCTGTAGATGATCTCAATGATCGAGCTGGGATATCAGGGTTCAGGCAGTCTCTAAGATACCTTGGACCTAAGTTGTTCAGGGCTTTGTAAATTAATACAAGGACCTTGAACCTGGCTCAGTAGTGGATGGGCAGTCAGTGCAGATGTTTTAAAAGAGTGTCATGTGTTGTTGGTCATGTGCTCCCATCTGTAAACTGTCCACTGCATTTTGCACCAACTGGAGCTTACGAACCAGGGCCAAGGGCAGCTCCACACCAAACATTGCAGTAATCCAGCCTTGAGGCTACCAGTGCATGGACTATAGAGGTCAGGCTATCCACATTTCACCTGTCCCATTTGATCTTTCTTATTTTGAATATAATAAAATAAAAAGTGCCTCCTTTACTGTAAATGTTTTAAGTATCCTTTAATACACATTTTGTTACCAGTGGGGTTTTTTTGTCTCTTATGTTTGTAATATGTCAACTCTGTTCTTAACTGCTCTACAAAATATGCTTGAATATTGAACATTGTATCATAGACACTAGTAGAATTCCTTCTGCATAGAGATAAATTATCCATCATAATTTATATGTATAAACACCACTGAAGTTAAATCAACCCTTGGGAAAAAATCTACACTCCTCAGCCTTGATCAGCAGCTAGTATTGCAGAAATCACACCTTCTTGCTCTTATTTTTGTGTTCCATGACAGGAAAAGGAAATGATGTTCCCTTTCAATGGCACTGCATGCTTTACTTCTGCTTCCATAAATAGCTAAGCTGTTGCCTAGCAACAGCACTCCCCCCTTCTGGATAGGAGAAAGAAGGAAGAGGGTTCTCTCCCTCCCACAGGGACAGAGAGAGAGGAGTTCAAGCTGGGAAACAGGTCTTCCTCCTCTTTCAGTCTTACTGTGGGAGAGGCATGTAAGTGCACAACTGCACATCTTCTATCCATGTCCCGTTCTGAGGATCAGCTTGAATTGTGTTGCACTGTAAACATTGTTGTTTATCCTTTCATTTGGCACTGAGTTTCTAAAGTAACACATAGTTTCCATATTTTACTTTGTGTTTTACTTCATTGCAGTTATACATCTGAACTTTTCTATGAGGGCAAATTGATGGCAAGTGGAAAACAACCAGCACACAAAGATTTCTACCCTCTGACTTTCTTCACAGCACGAGGAGAAGATGTGCAAGAAAAAAACAGTACTGCTTTTTACAACAATGCAGAGGTAGCACTTTGGTTTCATCTCTGATAGCATTCTTGATAATCATACTTGAATCTTATCTGTTCCAGAAAGTATTTTTAAATGTCTTTTTTGTTGTTTTAGTCTAATACCTTGAGAAATAAGAAATCACTGCGACTTTGCTTCTAAGCAAGGGCCTGACTCTCAAGCCACACTGTGTTACATTTCAGCTGCATCTGCCCAGGATCGAGATGATGGCAAGCACACCACAAGGATGTGCAGATTTCAGCACAGATTGGCCTTGTGCATGCCAGTACAAAAGTGCTTTCTGGCTGTCTGGCTTTTTCCCCATGGTTACCCCAAATTGAAACATTTGCGTGAAGGGGCCAGGGATGTTGTTAGATCTTTGCCTCTAGGAATTTTATGTAGCCAGGACCTATGAATTATTCCAGTTTGTTTGGTTCTACATAGAAATGGAGCCTAAAGCAGAGAAAAGTAGATGATACTTTAAATTGATTCACAATAGAAATCCTCTGCAAGCCCCTAGAATCATGTTACCGATTTGCTTTTTATTAGTAATCTGGAACAAAAACAAAACAATTATCCTTAAAAAACTAAAACTGTAAATAAAACCCTAAATCTCATTGTGCAATTAGAATAATGTGCAAATTCAGTAAATTTTTCTCATTTGCACACTTTCCTTCCAAAAATTGCCTCCTCTCCAAAAATTGCCATGGCTAGCTACTATGGTTACAGTAGGGCCCCACTCATACGGCGGGTTATGTTCCAGACCCACGCTGTAAAGCAAAAACTGCTGTAAAGTGGAACTCATTGAATAAAATGGCTCAAGATGCCCGAAAACTGCTGTAAAAGCGGAACAAGCACCGTTTGAGTGGGGTTTTAGTCTAATTGCGTCTAACTGAGACCGCCTTATTAGCGAAGCACCTTAAAACTAAGCACTGTAAAGCGGGGCCGTACTGTACTTAATTGTCATAAATTCTGCAATCTCGCAATCCTTTTTCTTCGAACAATTTCCTCCAGCAATTTTAGTAGTCAACCACATTTTCTACGGGCTACATATAAAATGTTTCCAGTGCCACTTCAGATGCCTGTGCTTCTACAGATCATTAAAGTAGGTAGACTTGTCAAAAAACTAGATGCTGTCTTTAGGAGTACCATGTCCCCTCTTTATCTTCTGCGTCAGCGGGAATTGAGTAGGCTTTTTGAAGCGAACATCAAGATCTGATCTGAGGTCCATCTTTGAAGTGTTGTGGAACCATAATCCAAGCGTTTAAAAGACAGAATGAATGATGAACTTGGTTCTGTTCTTGAGAATACCTTGCGACTCAGTAGTCCTCCCATGGCCACCATTTTACAGTGCTTTGGGGCTTATCACCCCCAAATTTTCCCACCAGAGTACCCATTTTTCATGGCTGCCATTCCTTGCTGCTTCCAAGATATGGTGCCAGCTGCCTTACCATCATTGTGCCTGACGTAGTGAATAAAAGTTTGCCTTTATCAAAATTCCAGTAAGACATCAATACTTCATATGCACAAAGTTAAAAGCACAATAATGTTGCACATATAGGCTCCTGCTCGGAGGAAGGGCAGGATATACATCAAATAATCAATCAATCAATCAATCAATATACCAACATGCAGCAAACAGTGTGACTCTTGTGAATCAAAATAAACTTTTAAAATTGCTATAACACTTTTATCAGTTCTCCCCTCCCCCTCTGATTTGGGCCAGTTATGCTCCTCACTGTTTAGATTCTTCACAACAAATTTCATACTGGTAGGACAGGTTATTTTGATTTTATAATTAATAGAATGTTAGGGTAGAACAACAAAACATTATTTATTTAAAGCCATTTTTACCCCACTCCTTAGCCAAAAAGGCTCCCAGAGTGGCTTACAAAATATTAATAAAAACGACAAACAAGAGACTCCCTGCCCGCAGGCTTACAGTCTAAAGAACATGACTGGGAAGAAAAAGGCATTGTCTACTCCAGCCTTTCCCTAAACTGGCACCTTCCAGATGTTTTGCTGTCGGGGCTGATGGGAGTTGCAGTCCAAAGCATCTGGAGGGCACCAGGTTGGGAAAGGCTGGTCTGCCTCACCTGGTAGTAGCTCTCCAGGGCCTCAGGACAAAGAAAGGCTTTTGCTATCACCTGTTACCTGATTCCTTTGACCTGGAGATGCTGGGGGTCCAGCCAGGGCAGGGGCCTTTTGTGTCCAGAGCAGGGGCTCCAACACAGCTATGGGGCACTCCCCATATGCGATATCATTAAGTGCTGAACTCCATCTTGACTGAAACGAGAGGGTGGCCTTCCAAGCACAGAGCAACGCAAAGGGCAGAGTGTGCCTGGAAAAGCACCTCCATGTGGTTAGGAAGGCCCAAAGAAACCCACGCCCTACTAAGTGGAAAAGGGGCTCTGCTCTCCGGGCTTCGGACAAGGTTCTGTCCCTTGTTTTGGGCATTCTCCTTGGCTGAGCCCTCCTGGATTTTATTGTGCTTTTTTGGAAGCATGTGCTGATCAATGCTATACATTTAAAAGGAGAGGGGTGCTGTGGCCTTGGAATGATCCTAATAAAGAATGGTCCTTCTCATCCCCCATCTTTTATAACATTGCTGTCTGAATAGTCTCAGATTATGTGCAAAGGGCAGTAATTCAGAAATGCCAGCAACAGTCTTGTCAGGTCATTCATTCCAAGAGGCAAATGAGAACCAAAAATGTTTTGTTGTATTATTCTCTGCTTAGCCATCTGTTTGGCGAGGAAAGCGGGGAAAATTCTATGGATGTTGTGTTACTGGTCAGTTACGTTTCTAAGCTTGGGGTGATATGACAGAACATTGATATCACTGCACATCAGAGCATTCTCTGTCACTACATCAAGACTCTAAACCAGTGGTTCCCAACCTGGGGGCCGGGACCCCTAGGGGGGGCGCGAAGTAATCCAGAGGGGGCCGTGAACAGTAAAGAAATGAATTATTTATTATTTTTTTTAAAAAAGTCTTCACTCCCTCTACACTGTCTGCTTTCCACTGTTGCTGCAGATGACACCTCCCCCTTGCTCCAAACAAGAAGGGAGGCCTTTTCTGAAGCTCCAGAACGTCTTTCAGGCGCACTAAGGGCAGGCATCTGCCTATAAAATACATGGCAGATGCCAAAGGAGGCTGAGGGTGGAGCTACCAGGAAGAAGAGGGGATTACTATCACTGATTCCAGTCTCCTTGCACTGCTGCTACTGGCAACGCCCTTACTTAGAATGAGAGGAGAGGGCTTCTTGTGAAGCAAAAAGAAGCAAGCCTGCAAAGAAAGGCTGCTTTCCCCCCTCCTTCCTGGCAGCCAGCCTGCCTCCCTGGAGGGAGGGGGGGTCACAATTTTTTTTCAGCTTATAAAGGGGGTCCCATGCTCATAAAGGTTGGGAACCACTGCTCTAAACATTTGTTTTTGATTTGCTTGGCTACATGGGAACTAGTGTATCAACTTGTAATAATCTGTTGTGGAATCTTGTGCATGTCTGCTCAGAAGCAAGTCCCACTGAATTCAGTGGGGCTTACTCCTAGGAAAGTGTGCATAGGACTGAAGCCTTAAAGAACATCTTTATAAAGACATAAATGGAGCACATTTCTTGGCAATCTGTTTCATGAAAATTATTTATTGTAATTCTTTATATAGATAGCATTGACCATACATGATCTATGTATGGGCTCCTGCTGGGAGGAAGGGAAGGATATAAATCTAATAAATAAAATATATAAGATTTAGTGGATATACAATTAGTTACATTGATCAAGGCAGTTTTACAATATGTAGTAATCTTACTCCAAGCCAAACAATTTATTTCTGAATAAGAATTTCAGTGTTTGCCATCCTGTGTAAAATGTTATATTTTTGTTTCCCAGTTGCAGTAGCATGTGCTAGCTGATCATTAAAACTTTAAATGTTCAAAAACATTTGTCTACAGGCTGTAAGATTTCCAGCCTACTAATTTGAAGACTTGCAGGATTCAAATTCTTGAAGCTAGTGAAAATTATTGTTAACAGTCCCCTAAAGAATATGTTCTGGACAGAATAGAAGACAATCCGGGATACAACAGCTGAAATTGGGCAGCCTGTATGTTGCGTTCCTGTAAAAGAAAAGGTTTTAGTGTGACGCATATAAATGGGCTAAACATTAATTCTGGGGAGGAGGGGAGGATCAAGTTGAGGTTTGTATCTATTGGTGTCTCTTGTGCTGATGAAAAGTTTCTTTGATCCACCAGAGGCTTCCATCACTGGAATGGGGAGGAAGGCAATTTTTGCCAGTTTTCCCTGCAGCTCCATCTGCACCCCTCCAAATCTGTTCCAGAGAGTTGGGGAACCCTTTGAAACAGCAAAGGAAGTGGCATGGGAGGGGAAATTGGCAAAAATTGCCTCCCTTCCAGTTCTGCTCGCAGAAACCTGCACTGTATCATAAAGCCTTCTGTCAGTGTGAGAGACACCATTGGATACAAACCTGAGTGTGGACCAAATTCGGATCTTCTATAGAGTACATTCTATCATGTGCTACTTGCCTGCATCTTTATTTTAACGGAGGCTGCAACACATGGACATTAACCCTGAGATAAATGATACCACTTAAATAATACTACTTTTGGTACCAAGACTGCTGTTGCGTAACAGGTGGTTACAAAGTTTTTGTATAATATTCAATAGTGGAAATGCTGTCTAGATTTTACAAGAAGCATTTGAACTACTCACTTGATTGCCTGCCCTAAAATGAGTTTAATTCATGCTTGTGACCAAGTGGAACAGCAAAGGATGTTTTTTTTATAGCTAGTTATTACTTAATCTATATCTGTCATTGATCCTATTTTAGAGTAAATATGGATGATGTGTTTACAAGGTGATTATGTTTTCTCCAGATTGAGTCCACAAGATGGGTGTTTTTTTCAGCAGGCAGTATGCCAGTATTTATTAGAGATTGGCTTTGCAGACATCACACCCCCTCCAGTGGTATCCAGACATTTTCTGCCTTGGGGGCAGGCTGTGGTTTATCTCAGCAAGCCTAATGGCCTTGCAACAAAATTGCACATAGGGACAGGGAGACGAACAATTCACTTCAGAAGCACTTTGGAAGATCAAGGTCTCCTTCGAGCCAGTGCCTAGAGGGATAGCAGCTCTGTGCAGCCTTCCTGTAGTTGTCTTTTCTCCATCATATATTGCAGACTTTCCCAACCAGTGTGCCTCCAGATGTTGTTGGACCACAATTCCCATCTTTCATGACCATTGGCAATGCTGGCTGAGGCTGATGGGAGTTGTGGTCCAACAGCTGGAGGCACACTGGTTGGGAAAGGCTGATATATTGCATACAGATAATTGTCTCTACCATCATGCTATGGGACTGATGTAGAAGAATCAGCACAGAACACCAAGCCAATCTCTGTGGTTGAATGACTTCTCAGGCAGCTCCTTCCCTGCAGCTCCCTCAGTCTGTTATCTTTCCCCAAAGAAGCCTTAGACCAGTGGTCCCCAAACTTTTCCCCTCACAGACCACTTGAAAATTGCAGAGCGTCTTGGTGGACCACTGTTGTAGCAATTGAAATATACTGTGCCAGGTGCTGTATGATTTTTAATTATATTTTTACAGACATGCAGCCTCAGTGGAGCTTGTGGACCAGTGGTGGTATGTGGACCATAGTTTGGGAATCCCTGCCTTAGACTGCATAGGCACTGTGGCATGGGCAGCAGTTAGACTTGGACAAGGTAGAGAGGTGGCAGATTATGAGACATAGAGATTATTTTTGGACATTCTAAACAAATCCATGTTTATGTGACACAGATTCTGGTTCAGTTAGATGCTCCCCCTTTAGACCTGCCATCAGCAGCTGCTATTTCAGGGCTTTGAGTATATCAGTACATTATGAGGCCTTGACACTGTATGTTCCACAAAAAATCAACAATTTTCATTTATCTTGCAGAGACTACAAAACATATGTAAAACAGATTTCACATGATTTCAGGTCCTAGCCAAATAAACATTCTAACAATAGCATGTCATCAAGACTTGATTGCAGCCTAAAGAGGCAGTGGACCCAGAGAAGAGCATTGCTCCTCCAGTAATTCCAACACTTCCAGAAAAATCATCCCTCCCCTCCCCTGGATCAAGTAGAAGTGAAGCTTTCTCAGTTGTGGAGAACATTGTCCAAGGACTAATCAGTAGAATATACTGCATTGTATTCAATTTAGTCCTACTTAGAAATTAATGAACCTAAGTTAGTCATGTCTATTAACTTCAATGGATCTACTGTGAGTAGGACTAGCATTGAATACTCGCCCACTATTTCCTCAGATTTTATGGTGAAACCTTTGAACATTGGAAGTTGCTTTATAGGAAGTCAGACTATTGGTTCATCTACCTTGGTAATGTCTATGTGCTGACTGACAATAGTTCTCCAGGGTTCCAGGCAGGATTCTTTCCCACTCCTTATCAGGCTTGGAGGTGGCAGGTATTGAACATAAGGCAGTCTGCATGGAACACATATGCTGTACCACTGAGCTCTACCTTTTGTAGGATTTCCTAAAGAAAAATTCTTAGTATCTGTTTGACAAAGAAGACTTAACAAAAAGAGGCCTAATATTGGAAGCTATCACACAGCTCTTGCACCCATGGGCTGTAGAGACAATCCTACTAGTGGAGAGAAGCATTGGGATGCATTCTTTATTATTAATTGTCAAGAAGGATATAGGTTCCAGACTTAGTCAAGACTGAAAAGTTTAGACAAGTATGTGGATCAAATGCTTTTGCAAAGAGATCCTAATCTCCTCATTGGCTGCAACAGAACTTGGTGATTTCATGGTTGGAATAGATCTGAATGATACTTATCTCCATGATAAGATTATCATATAAGAATTTTCTTCTGTTTGTGTCAATAAACCGCATTATCAGTATCTGGTCCTGCTCTTCACCTCACCTTGGACATTCACAAAGTGATGATTACTGTGATACATATGGCTGCTCCTGCAGTTGAGGCATTTATCCTTATCTAGGTGGTGTCATTGAAGAAAAACATAATTAACACATCCATGATAATAGACACAACCACTTCAACCAGTCCAGTTTAAACAACACTTGTACTCAGTGGTTCTAAAGATTTTTTTTCCCAGTTGGGGAATGCAGGCTGCTATTCTTCATCAATAATCAAAACAACTGTGAAAAATCAGGATCAGAATATTCCAGCCTTTCAGTATTCATGATTTCATTCATCAGGATCATATAACATGGGTGAATTTCATGATAACAGAAAACCTATGTCAGAAAATGGTATCCACCTTATCATCTTGACCTGGTGCAGAGACAGTGTCTAGCTAGAAGAGAAACATCAGTGATGGAATGATTTGGACTACAGGCACCAGTTGTGTGTGCAGGACAACCCTAGAACTCAGGTTCTGACAATATCCAACAGATAATAAAGCAAGAATATCATTGACTTGAGTTACAATACTTCAGAACTCCAGTAATAGACTTCTTTGTCTCAATGTAAAACAGAAATACAGATAAATTCTTCTGCAAGCACAGGATTCTACTGGCTGTGGTAGCAATTCCTTATCTCAAGAAGACTCCTTTGCATTTTTTATTTCTCTGCCATTTCTAGGAAAGGTATTCAGCAAGATACAATGAAAAGAGCACAGGTAATCATCACAGCTCTTTGATGGCCTTACAAACCTTTCTCAAACCACAAAATATGAAGTAAAGATACCTATAAAACTTGAGTCATTTCTGGAACTTTTTGCTGCAGGGACTGGCACTATCCTAATCTATATGTTGCAGTTGATCATTCAGCATTTCAGCAAAGTGCATATGCGTGTTTAGGCTATCTGAACATTTTTTGAGTTAAATCCAAAAATAGATTTTATGCTACAAAATGAAGAAGTTCTACAGGATTGTGAGAGGACTGTAAATTGCCTTCAACTGATGAAGATAGTTTGGTAGATAGTTTGTTTTGCAAGCTGACTGTGAGAAGCCTTAAACCCAGCATACTCTAGAGGTCAATGACTGCACTGGCGAGTGTCTTATCACATCAGTGAGCATGAAAAGTATCAGTGTAATTGTGTGTGTTTCACTTCTTGGAGCTGAATACTCTGTTTCCTATTGTGGTTCTTCTGGGATTGGAATTTGTTCATAAAAGCTCTTTCTAAACCACCTTTCAGCCACCTTGCTCATTAATCCACTATTTTCTGCATGTTAACTTTGCTTTTCTCATTGCTGTTATAATTGCTAGAAGGGTATTGGAGTTGCTTTATCACTTAAGTCCATTCTCCAGTGGGCACCAGGACACCCCCAAGTGGGTATTGTCTTCCTCTCCTGTTGCTTGAGGCAGGAAATAATTAACACTCCAAAGGACTCGCACCTCGGCCCCTCCCACAGAGTGTTAGTTTGTTTTCCTGCCTTGTTTGAGCAGTACTGTTTTTGCCTTGCTTTTCAGTCTGGCTAGCTTATATCCTTCAAAGTCGCTTTGTCACTTCAGTCCAATCTGTGCATAATTCATAAGGATAAGTTTCTCCTTCACCTGCTTTGAGCCCAAGGTTATTTCTGATTCATCATTCTCAAGATTTTTGCCATCATTCTGTGCTTACTTCTAGCACCCAGAGAAGAAAATGTGGAACATAAGATGTCAGGAAAGAAGTTCAGATTTTCAGGACAGATTGTTTTGGGATAGGCACTGCATTATTTGTTGACAATTACAGAGTAAATACAGACAGAGACATTGACAACAACTGTATCAAGGTGGGAAAAAGGCCTCTGGGGCTTCTCTTCAGCACAGGTTAAAGTCCAGTCTACTAGGGGTAGGGGACTCAGCAACAAAATTGATTTGTTGGTGTCAGGCCCAGGATGTGACTCAGGAACCAGACCAACGGCTGTAGTTAATTCGTGTTTTATTAGGGTAATGTCCAAACAAAGACTGCGTTTTCTCATGAAGCAATACAGGGATACAGGTCCTGCGGCATTGGGAGAAAGTTGACAGAGCAAGGGACTTCTTCCCGCCTGTTCTTTAAGAAGGGGCCAAACGGGCGCGCAATCTTTCGCTCCTCCTTAACTGCCCCTCAGGTACTGCCCGCCTTCCCTCCCTTCTCTCCTGTCTTTTCAGCTGTCTGCGTGTGCGCGGTGAGGGGGGAAGCATCACCCCCTCCTCTTCTGAAGTTTCCGATTCCAGGATGGGGGATAGGGGAGGGGCTGATGGTAAACTGCCTCCCTGCTTTTCAGCTGTGAGCAGCCCTCCCTCTTTCCCCTCTTGCTCTGAGCCTGAAAGAGGGGGAGGCGTGAGAATGTCCAGGGAGGGCTCAGGCTCCCCGTTGCTAAGCGACCTTATCACTGGCAGTTCCTCTGTTTCGTCTTTGCTCCAAAGGGGGGAAGTTCCTCCCCCTTCCCTCTGCCATCCATCCGAATACTCTTCTCCCAACTCTCCGGGATCCAGCTCCCCGGGATTGGGACCCCAGCTCTGCCTTCCGACAGTTGGACTCTTGCCATTTCTTCAATGCAGTTTGACCAGTGGTCACAGGTGTGTACAAGTTTTGTGTGACTCATCTTGTGGAGTTTGAGACAACCTGGAAAATGGTCAACTGGGTATTCACCTCTGAATTGGCCTGAGATTTCTCAGGTGTCACTCTAGCCACCTATTTGCAGCAATACCTTGGGGGTGGGGGACACACACAAATAACGTGGACTATGGGGTGAAGGGTTTTAATTTGTTCTGACCTCATTGAGTGCAACCTGAACAAAATACCTTTATCAGCATTGTGCCTCTTGGACTTAAATTTGTTTTCTGGATTCTCTGGAAGAAGGAAAGTCTTGTCCATAATACCTCCAGTCCTCTTCCTCTCATTATAAAAAGTTTGTTTTGGTTTTTTCAAGTTACATTTATTGACAATTAACACAGGATGTTTGCTGTTTTGGTAGAATTGATCTAGAGGGTACCTGGTCTAAACACTACAGATAAGGGAGTGGTGTCCTTAGAGGCAGCCTCCAATCAATATTATACATATACAGTCTGTTGACAGAGAAGAGTAGAACTGAACTTATGGAGGGGCACCAGAGAGAATCTGAGAATTTGCTGGTGGATATTCAGTTGGCTGGTCACAATATTGTTAGAAATCAACATGTGACAAAATTGTGCATCTTAACTAATCTGAGCGTTTATATAATGTAGAAATGCAGTTTAAATGTTTTTCAAATACATAGATACAGTTGTATTGATCCATAGAGAGG
The DNA here is from genome assembly GCF_030035675.1 of Rhineura floridana. Lineage (NCBI taxonomy): Eukaryota > Metazoa > Chordata > Lepidosauria > Squamata > Rhineuridae > Rhineura > Rhineura floridana. Next base: position 42,473,178 of record NC_084482.1, read on the forward strand.
AGAGCTGTAGTGTTCTATGACCCACAAGTATGCAGCACGTGCTATTTGAAGTTTCAAGGTACTGAATAAAGAAAACAAATTTGTAGTGAAAAATTAGAAATCCATAAATAGGCATTAGCATTATCTAATTCAACAAGTTTAGGTTTGAGCAGTTTTAGGTAGCTTAGGTTCCTTACTAATTTCATGAACCCTTTTGATAGCTTATGTAAGGCAATTATGGATTCAGTGATAGTATCAATCATTGAGGTGACAAGCCTACAGACTATAGTGTTAAGATCACCAGGGAGAAAACTACAGTTTTAATTAATATATTTTTATATTTTTTTAAATGGCTCATATAATATGTTGCTGTTAGAACCTGTTTTGAATCTGTTTTGAAGTATTACTTTTTATCCACATGAATTATACCAGACCAGAAAAGCCAGTGCTTATTATGATATTTCCCCCCCTTCAAGGTGTTTGAAGTAGTAGAACGTGTTGAAGAACTAAGGAGAAAGTGGCCGGTAGCCTGGGGAAAATTGGATGACGGCAGCATAGGTGTTGTAACACCATATGCTGATCAAGTATTCCGAATTCGGGCAGAGCTTCGGAAAAAAAGATTATCTGATGTCAGTGTTGAAAGAGTGCTAAATGTTCAGGGTAAGTAGCACCTAAATATCTAAGGATCTGTGAACCTGGCATAGAATTTGAAATTAACTCAAAGTATCAGCAGTTTACATTATCTGATATTTTATTTAAGATACAATCCAAATAGCTGATATATATAAAACAGTTTTTACCTTGTGTTTGTACTTGGTGGTGATAGAATAATTTATGTAATTTAGATATAATTATAGTGGTACATATAGTAGCTACAGTTACAATGTATACATAGCTAAATATATAGAAAATACTATTCCTGAATGGTGCACAAGTAGTGATTGCTGTATAGTGTTATTGTTCAGCAGGGTCTGCAGTTATATTGAATGATTATCTATCACTGAATGCCAAAAGCAGTAACCCATGTCTTTGTGTAAATGCGTGGGACATGATCCACAGCCGTCTCTCTACAGGGCCTTTCTGCACATGTCACCTTGATATTTTATATGAGTGGGTGGTTTATAAATATTTTTTATAAATAGTTTAATTAATTAAATGGTTGGAGCTGATGGGAGTTGTAATTCAGCAACATCTGGAGGGCTACAGATTAGCAACCCCTGATATTCCTCGGGCTCCAGCTTTGTCATCTTAAAGTATTTTCCTGAAAATGGATTCACAGACTTAGTCCTGTATTCCTATATGGAGTCCTATGGTTGAACTCTAAATTACTATATTCCTTTACAACTTCACAGACTAACTGCTTATTGAGAAGATTAATTGATAGGGCAATAGAAATTAATGACCATTGCCAAATTATCACTGTTAACTGCCTATTAAGGCGTGTCTTTTATCAATTTAGAGGGCTTTAACAGCTAAGAGTAATGATGGGGAAGTTTTAAAAGATCTGTGACCTTAATGTCACACACGTCCTACAAACGTTACTGGTGAAACAAAATGGGTATAGTTCTGAAGAAGCCAAAAAAGATCAAGCACGATTAATGCTAAAGTAAAAGACTTTAACCTGTAAATGGTTCTGGCTATTTCTAACACATTTTCAAATTGTTTTAACTTTTATTTTAGAACAAGTCTCTTTAGATGAGCACTAATTATCCAGTTGCCAGAATTACATGGTTGTATTCCTAGCAAAGAAATTGGCTAAAATTATCTCAGACTTTTCCCTCTTCTTCAGGAAAGCAGTTTCGAGTATTGTTTCTCAGCACAGTACGAACACGGCACACATGCAAACACAAGCAAACACCAATAAAACGGAAGGAGCATTTATTGGAAGATTCAACTGAAGACTTGGATTATGGGTTTTTATCCAATTACAAGCTTCTCAACACAGCCATAACAAGAGCACAGTCCTTAGTAGCTGTGGTGGGAGACCCTATTGCTTTGTGTTCCATTGGAAGATGCAGGTACACCAAATGTGCGGTGTGAGCAAACAGTAAATAGTACTGATGAAAAGTTTACTGTGTATTTGGTAATTGGTAGTTGGCCTATAGTTAGAAAATAAATCCATTGGCGTGTGTATATGCTTGCTGTCCACCACCTGGTATCTACTGACTTCGCAATAATACAGAGATAAATTTGGAAGCTTAGAGAAAGCAATGTCCATGGCTCCCTATCTCACGTAGCCTATAGTTAAGGGCCTAATGTTAATACCTAAGCCTTTGCCATCTCTTGTTCTACCAGGCTATATGAAAATTATGCTCTAGCAGCAGAATCTAGCCCTAATGTAGGAATACATATTCCTGGCAATGAGATCTAAGTTAGTAGCATTTTGCAGATGTATTTTATTAGTGGGGGTAAGTGGAAGACAGAGCTGATCTACACACTTGTAGCAAATTCATGAAGCTTTTCCTGAACTGTACCACTTCATACTTCAGGTGGGGATAAAATAGTTTGAAGCTAGTTAATTGTCTGGCTTGTGCTCAGTAACCCTAATTTCCCAGATTTAAAATAACATAAAAGGGCCATAGTTGATAATTTGAATAGCTAGACTGAGTTAAACCCCATCTTTTTACTTTCTTATTTCCCTAAACTAGAACAGGAACAAAAGTACCCAAATGGCATCAGAGAAACTGAAGACCTTTGGATCTGTTAATTCATGGTAGGCTGCAAGGGATCTGGTGCTGTTTCGTCCTAAAAGGATGAAGTCCAGTGCCTGGGAATGAATCTGCAAACAAACTATTGGCTTGCAGATTTTTCTCTCCTCTGTCACGAATAGGAGAAAGTAGCTAGTAGTAACACTTTCTAGTAACAGTTTCACAAACGCATCATAGGCAGGGATATGTGCCCCTTTTAAAAAGAAGAATCCGTGCTCTATCTTCGTTTCCTTCTCCCCCCAACTGAATGGCCCAGTTTGGACTATCATGTCTCATTTTATTAAGCTGAGATATGCATGAGCCATTTACATTCATATGAAGCCTTGTACCTCCTCCCTTGTATGGACTGCAGAACAGCATGTGTGAGCAAAAGACTCGTGCATTTGTCAGTTGAATAAATACTGTTTCAAAGCTGTGACATTTGTGAGGGGAGATCATGAGCTGTGAAACACGACGATTTCTTGTGTGAAAAGCAGGGGATCCAAAGAGCCTTTTCTTGGTCTCGAAGGCAAGAATAGGTTTGGAGATATTTGCAGTTTTGTTTCATATTTTTACCTTTTTATTTTTTTTATAAAATAGCCTAAGGATTTGGTTGTGGTAGAAATTTAAAATAACCATCATCGTCTTTAGGAAGCTGCTATTTACCTTGAAGGAATAAACTGTGGTCAGTGAGATCTTCCTGAGAGAATGCAGATGGGGGGAAATTTAGCACTCTCTCTTTCCTCGTGCTAGATCGTCCTTGTAGGATAAAAATTGGGAATGTACTTTCATTTCATACCAAATACATTTGCAAAATGGCATCGTAAAAGAGAGGTTTTATGTTTTTCAAAGTGGTCCATCATTTTCCATTCAAACGGTCCTTTTTACCGAAATAATACAGTTTATATACGTTGTGTATATAACAAGCATATATTGTAAGTGACCCTCAATTTTAAATTATTTCTCCATCATATATTTTGAAAATTGTTTCTACCATGCCATTGTTTTCTTTCTGTTAATTGTTGATCATACCTTGTTTAAAAATACTGCTGGAGGCATACTTTAGGCATACGTTTTAAAGAGTTAAACAGGATTATAGGAATATACAGAAAATTGCATTTTATGTTCTAAAAGAATTAGCTGTCAGAGAGAGGCAAGAAGAACCTGTTGCAATAACTATAGAAATCTGAAATATGCCCATATAGTCATTAGGCTTTTTAAAAATGTTCAAAACATACTAGACTGGTCAGTTTAGCAGATACTTCTTTTAAAATCAGGAGCACATTTCACAGCAGAGATTGCAGGATTTTATTAATTGTTTTTACAGTCCCAGTACGTGTGCCATGTGTGAAGAATCTGTTTCGGGCATTTTAAAACCAAAAACACATGGACCGTATAGGAGTTCTGGCACTAAGTCTGATTATACATTAATACATTTTAGGAAGCTCTGCCAGTAAAGTTTCCTAATGGCTGAATGCTGATGATGATTATTTTAGAAGCATTCAGTGTTAGTTTGTCTCATAATAAAATAGTACTGGACTCAAAGGGACTTATGGAAGCGTTCAAGGTTTTATTTGTAAAATGTGTATGTAGCAAGCCAATAACTTAGAATTGTTTTTCTATTGGCTTCTTTAGGAAATTTTGGGAAAGGTTTATTGCCCTGTGCCATGAAAATGAAAGTCTTCATGGTATCACATTTGATCAGATCAAGGCTCAGTTGGAAGCTTTGGAATTAAAGAAAACCTATGTATTGAATCCATTGGCTCCTGAATTTATTCCACGAGCTCTGCGACAACAGCATCCATCAAACATGAACAAACCACAGCAGTCACCACCAAAGGTAAAGTTTCATGTGTGACAAAGTTATTAAAAGCTTGGAAGGCTTGATAGGAGTACCTGCCAAGAAGTCATGTGAAGATAGTTCTGTTTCCTCAAGTGAACATAGAGTAGATATAATACTCTATTCTACTCTACATAGAGTAGATATAATACTGGACTGAGGCGGCTCTGCTATGATTGGGCATATTGGAATATAGTTAAGTAATAGTTTTTTGTTCCAGACAAAAGCGGCTATCTAAAAGGTGTGGCAGGAACCTAGAAGCTGCTAGAATTGATGTGATACTCATTGTCTTGCATTTTGCAGGAGGAGATGATAACTGTTACTTGTAGCCAAGAAAACTGTTGCAGTGCAGAGTGTATTTACCATTTACTCTTTATTGCACTGTCATTGTGTTCATCAGGAAGCCAAAAATATTTATATAAAATACTGTAACAATAAAATGCTTCTGTGAGAATTGATAACGGCAGGAATTGTGAAAAGCTTACAATGGCCCTTCCTTGGTTTTATGAAGAATAATATTCTACATTTATTTGTCAAGGGACATTAATAAATAAGATGTATTGCTTTAATTGGCCCTGTTTGCTGGCATAATTAAAATGGGCTGTATTGGATCCTTAAAAAATAATCTCATTTTATAATAAGGCTTCTCAAAATCTTATGTTTTTGGTGCAAGTTAACATCTACATGAAATTTTGAAATTAATGCTGTTTTTCATTTACATTTTTTCAAATTTTATTTGATAGCACAGAAAGGGAGAGTTATTTTGTTGGCAAACCTTTCAGAAAGAGCTATTGTAATTGGAAAATCTGTTATCAAAATTCATTATCTTCTGCAATACAATGAAGCTTTTAAAAATTCTTAATAATGCACTGAAATGTTAGGTTTCTAGGAAACTACATGCCCAAAGACTGCTTTTCATTTTCAAGATCCACATTATTACAGTTGCCATTTCTGCAGTTTCAGTATGGCTTGCAGATAGATTGGGGTCAGAATTTTGTCATGTTGTTTTTTAACTAGCAGTTACAATCTCATAATATTTCTGACATGCATTGTAATGTAATAAGAATTGGTTTTCTAAGACACAAAAATCTTATTTTAAAGGGTACAATTAGTCATGAAATTACTGCTAAAACCTATAATCTTCCCACAGATCTATTTTCTTTCTTCTCTCAGTGACATGGCAACAGTACATGATAAGTACATGCTAAAAAACTGTCAAGCTACTAGTACTCCTGAATTTCAGCTTAGGATCTGAAGGTCAAATGTGGATGTTGTCTAGGCAAAAATGTGGGTTCAGTTCCATCTTTCCTGAAAGCAGGGTGGGGGTGAGGGAGGATTGCCAAGAGGAATGATCCTCAGATCATCCACAAATCCCCCCTCCCATCTCTGCACTTGTGTTTCAAGGGGGAAACAGGGTTGAGAGCCCTGTTTTTCTTACAACATGTTTCTCTAGTGTGGCTCTGTTTTTCTAGCTTTAGGCTAGGAAAAAATTGTGACTTCCATACTTTCACTCATGATTGCAAGTGTACTTCACCCTCTAGCGAATGTGATGAGCCGCAGCCTTCTTCCCAGCCTTGGAGGTGAGAGGTGGATGGGGAATGCTTTGGCAGTTGTGTGGTGATCCCCTCTCTCTCCTCACCTTCTGGGGTCAGAGAAAGGCTGACGGTTGTTTCACCATTGTGTATGGCCAAGCTGACAATCTCCCCACCACTCTTTCGTGATTCAGCACACAGGTAAGGGTGGCAAGCTTTCTTGACCATGTGTTGCCAAATCAGCAAGCTCTTCATATCCCTTTCCTACAGGAAATGGGGGTGGGCTTCCTTGAATGTTGTACAGCCAAGATGCCCAGACACCTTAGTCCTCTTAATCAAACTGGCAAGCCCTTCCCCCCACACTCCTTTTCCTGTTCTGGAGCAGGAAAGGTTAGCGAAGGACTTGCTTGGTTACTGGCTAACTGAAGCACCTGAGTCATATGTGTGCAAACCAGCAAGCCTTCCCACCCTTTGCAGTTCCAAACTTGAGCTGGAGTGTAGGGCAGGGGAAGCACAGGGCAAGGTCAGTGACAAGGGAAGGAATTGGGTACTTGCAATCACAGTGTTTTTCCCCAGGTAACATGCCATCAAGTGGGCTATAGCACTGCCTAGTGTCTGAAGGCAGAGATGCAGAGAAGTCAAGACAGGCTGCTCCTTCCGGTCCTCCTCAGTCCATTCCTGCCTTCGTCCATAGGCATTTCTTACAGCCTTAGCTCAGCTAATCTACTGTCGCCTAGCGTGTTACAGTAAGTCAGTTAACACTGTAGGAATTATAAGATAACTGTTTGTATTAGGTCAGACAATCCAATTAACTAGCCTTCTAGGCTTCTGTAAAAGCAATGCTGTTAGTATGGAAATGAGATATTGAAATATTTTTATTTTTGAAGGAGCAGGAAGAAAAGCACCAAGACCGAGCTGTAATGGAATAGTGAAGTACACATAATCTATTATCCTAAATACATGTAATCTATCATCAGAAAAGACTGTCCTGGCCAAGTAGTAGTGACCTATTTATATATTTATAACAAGGCTGAACACAGTAAAATTGTTCTAGTATGAATTGTAAAAGAATTTATCTTAGAGCAACCTTCTTAGCTGCGTTCAGCAAGTCAGAATGAATCAAACTGAATGTAGACAACTGAAAGTTTCATGGGTTGGAGATAAAAACAACACCTTTATTCACGTTTAAAATAAATCTGTTTGGTCCAAAATTCACTGAATGACCACAGGCATAGAACTCTGCAAGGCTATTTTAAAGAGCAAAACTGCATTTTTTTTAAAAAACAGTAAGTGGTACAGTGTTAGAGCCAGATAAAACAATGAAACAAGACAGCCTTTCAAATCCATTTGTTCACAGACTTGCTGTTTACATTTGAAAATAAGGTTATTTTAAAGTGACTGTGATAAACCTGGCAAAACAAGTGTCAAAGTCTCTCTTATGGGATCAGTTGTTAAGTAAATCATGATAAAGGAGTCATGATACTGGATTCAATAACATTTGTGTTCAGCATTTGAAAATATAATTTGTTTTCTTTGTTTATGAACTTTAACAAACCATTGTCTTTATGTAATAACTAGTGAAATAGTGGGTCATCTCTTCTTCATCCTCTTTTATTCATAGGTCAATATTTCCATAGTCCACCTGTCTATAAACAGGCAACTGTTTCATTTGTCAGACTGCTGGAAAACTGCTTAGACCTTTCCCCTGGGGCAGTCATGTTCTTAAGCATCAGTGAGTTTTAAAACTTGATGCTTGGCAACATATTGATAAACTGGCATCAGGAAAACCTGTATCTTACTGACTTCCCCAGTTACTGGCATTATGATGATAAAAATGAAATGTAGGGTGTTGATAGGGAGACATGGTGTCCTAAGGCAATCACCGGCAGACAGTGGCAGTCCTCCAGCCAGATGGGAGAGAGGGATGGCTGGATGGCATGAAGGGTGCTGGAGAAAATGAAAGGCAGCTTGGGACATAAATATATATTGGCTGTTTAATAAATAAATATATATTGGCTGTTGCTCTTGCTATCACACTGCATTCCCAGGTGTATGTGCATCTCTTCCCTGTCCTTTCCCCGGGGAGACTGTAACCAGGGATGCAACTCTAGTATGTAAATTGTGCTTTTCCACTAAGCTATGACCCTTTCGATTCAAATCTGGGCAATGCAAGTGGGAGCCATACCACCATGGGGGTGTGGTTCCTGGGTAGCTGCAAGACCCTTCTTCCGCCTGTCTGCTCCAGTGTCTGTGTGGTTAAAGTGTTGGTCGGTGGAATGGGAGGTCCTGGTCCCTCTACCTTTTCCTTTCCCCATTTGAAGTTATTAATGCCAGAATGTGTCCTTTGAAGACCCTCGAGACCTGCGTCACCCTTTTTCACTGAGCTCCTGGGGAGCTCACAGTGCTCTCTCAATAGCTTCATCTTGTAGCTTCTGTTCTTCCATGTATATGTGGCTTCTACTTCTCTCCCCTGAAAAATTCTGTAATGGCATGCTGGCCTTTGCAGGCAGAGATGCTGTGGACTTTTTCTGGCTACCTGGTTGCGTATGGAGGGAGTGTGTGATCTCATAAGACTGTGCACTGACTGATGCCATTCTGTAATGGCTGATGTGGGGGCATCATCAATGTGCAATACTGTGATTAGTGGATAATGGTGATGTTTCCAGGGATCCACTGTGGGAATGGCTGTTGATGTTACTATATTTTTGTTTCTGCAGCTACTATACTGTTTATTGCTGTAGAATGAGTGTGGGATTGCAACTATTTAATGCTGGTATTAACCGTGGCTCTTAAGAACTGCCTGCCATACTTGTGCCATACTAGAGCTTTAATGCTTGGTTTTTAGAAATTGTGTTATTTTTATCAACTCTGGAGGAAATGTTCTACCTATAGCCACCCCTTTTGAATGACCCCCCCACACACCATATGGATGCCCTGAGTGCAAATATGTGTTTTTCTGTAAAGGTGATTTTTCAACTGTGTTTAAGGGAAGCCTGAATTTCTCAGAAGCTTATTGGAAGTTTCCCGAGGATAAGATTAGAATTGTTGGACAGCCTTCTCTGAAAGAGAATCCCATCCTGCCGTTCCCTGTGTTATGGAACAAGAAAGAATTCTTGGATGTGTTTTAGGTTGCACTCTCTTTGTTCATGCATGGCAACTGTGTGAACACACTCTAGACCAGGAGTGAGGAACCTGTGGCCCATGGACCAAACTTTGTCCCCGGCCACTTTGGGGAAGCCACACCCATCTGCCCTCCACCTGAAGTTATACATGGTCAGATATGGAGTGGGTAAGCGTGGATCTTTAAAGGAACAATTGGGAGTTTAAATTGGGCTCCCAGTTGTTCCTTTGCTAGAAACCACTTCTCACTCCCAGCGCTCCTCTTTGAAGCCATCCTGTGCAGCTCCTTTCTAAGTTAGCCTGCAGGGTCTTTATCTGGCCCCTGGAGTCAAAAACATTCCCCACCGTGCTCTAGACCATAGAATATGCTCTGGAATGTTTTATTTTTTATTTTTGTTTTGTACTCTGGAATTCTTAAGTGTATAATGATTCCACAGCAGTTATGTCAGTGTAGAAAGTTTGAAAATCATTGCTCTAGTATCTTCTGTACCAGCCTTTCCCAACCAGTGTGCCTCCAGATGTTGTTGGACCACAACTCCCATCAGCCTCAGCCAGCATTGCCAATGGTCAGGAAAGATGGGAATTGTGGTCCAACAACATCTGGAGGCACACTGATTGGGAAAGGCTGTCTATACCATTGCCTCTGAGCAGCAGCTGTATTGCTGATGTAGAAGATGCTCATGGATCTGAGGTTAGTTGCATTCAAGGTCTCTATCTTTATGCTTAAGCCATCTCTCGCATTGGCCCCCTAGTTTATAAAGGTATTCTTTGGCCATTGCACATATTCAGCTGTGTGTAAAAGCTCAGAACACTAATAACATTTGATATGTCTGACTTGACACAATCCTCTAATAAAATAGAGAGAATGTTTTACTACACAGTGTTCAGTTTTATATGTAATATTCTTCTTTCATGTATTATCTGAGTGATTAGGCTGGCTTTGCTTTCTGCTGCGTTCGAGATGTTAACCTGATCACATGGGACTTTCTGTTCAGTTTCTAAAATGATTGCATGAGTTTGTACTATTTACTTATTTTATTATTTTATGATATTTTTGTATGATCTTGTATCTTCAGGACAGTGTACAAGTTTACCCCCTTTGAATCTTCACAACACTCCTGTGAAATAAGTTAGGCTGATTGAACCGGGATCACCCAACAAGCATTGTGGCATAGCAAGAATTTGAACCAAACTGCAACATACAAGGGCTATAAATAAATAAAATATTATACTGTTATCTCTACTTTTGACCCCTTAGCATATGCAAATATTCATCAGGAATTAGAGACGTTTATCTTTTAAGATTCTTCCTAAATAATATAATCCTCTCTCTTAATTAAATAATAAAATCTAATGCATTCAGTTTGGAGGAAAGCCCAAGTCCATGTTGATTATTTTTTGTATAGTGCTATAACTATCTAGTTCTTACTGAAACAGAACTAACCATTTCATGGTTATCAGTCATACCATCTAGTTAGCTTAACCAAAGGTACACTCATAAGTGGCTTAATTTTCTAAATTATCAGACTTCTTTATTCTACTTTATTTAGAAAATACCAGTTTTTCATTTGCAAGTTTGGAAACGTGTGGCACATTTTATTGCTGTTTTTGCGTTTTAAAGTAGTATGTCCAGCTTCTATCTTATATATCAGCTTCTACATGCTTCATACAGATTAATAATGATATCTGAAGCTTTTATATTTTGGGTTGTATCCAATTGCGTCCCTTCACTCATGGAGGAAGGAGGGGAAGGCAATTTTTGTAAATTCCCCCTTTCTCCTGCAGCCTCCCTGGAGCAGGTGGTGGTGGTGGTGGTCATAGAGAACTACAGAGGAAAGAGGAAATTAGTGATTATTGCCTCCCCAACTCTGTTCATGGAAACTTTCATTGGATTGGACAGCTTGACATGAGCAGGGGGACACAATTGGATACAATCTTTTAAACTCATTGTATAGTAAGCATATTGATAAAATGACTTTACTGCTTTTTTTAAGGTGAAAGGCCATCATCATAACCAGAATGACCATTTTCAAAGTGATGGAATTGGTAAGTGCCTAGCACAGTAGTGTTGGTGGGAATCAGTGCTAATGATTAAATTAAAATCTGCTTATTTTCTCAATGATGTTTTTTAAGAGTGGGAGGGATCTCAGAATAAGGATCCATGGACCTGTTTGGATTGCTTCCATGGATTGTCATAAGGAAGAATTATGCTTCCATACTACGTTCCTGCTAACATCAGTGTGAGGATAAGGAATTAATGACCAAGTGAAAGATCCCACAGCATTTGTGGCATCTCCCCTGAATCTGGGAAATAAAACTAAATAAATTTTAATTTCCCAGTAATGAAGGTGGAGAAGATCCTAAAGAAAGATAGAGGAATTTCCCAATTTGTTTACTTTTGCAGTTTGTTTATAGAGAAGCTTAGGGGATGGGTGGGAGCAAGCATGTATATGCAAGTCCCTTTTTGTTTATACAGTAGGGCCTCGCTTTTCAGCGCCCTGCTTTTCAGCATTCCGCTAATACGGTGGCACCAGCGGAGCGATCAGCTGTAGCACGGGGAGTTCCGGCCACAGCGCTCCAGCTGACAACGATCAGCTGGAGTGCACGAGCTGCCCTCACTACAGCTGATCGCTGTCAGGTGGAGCGCGGCAGCTGGAGCTCTCCGCACGACAGCTGATCGTTGTCAGCTGGAGTTTGGCGGCTGGAATACAGTAGGGCCCCACTTTCCGGCGGTTTTCACTTTTCGACAGGGACCTGGAACGTAACCTGCCGTATGAATGGGGCCCTACTGTATTCTATATGACTTCATACACGTGAAAAGACAAAGACTTCACTGCGGTGTATCTCAGATGGAAACCCACTTTTAATGTTCCCTACTCTACAAAGTATTGGGCAATAAATCTGCATTTAAGAATCGTACTGGGGGGGAACTTACTGTCCACACCTTCACATCCATATTGGGTTTCTTGTTTGTTTTCCAGTTCAGCCCAATCCTTCGGTTTTAATTGGAAATCCTATCAGAGCATATACTCCTCCACCACCACCACCCCCTCCTCCTCCTGGGCCACATTCCAACCTTGGGAAATCACCTAGTCCTGTTCAAAGGATAGATCCTCACACTGGGACAAGTATTCTTTATGTACCTGCTGTTTATGGAGGAAATATGGTCATGTCTGTGCCTTTGCCAGTAAGTATACACTTTCATGTTGAAGATGAACTCTTCAGTTTGAAAATGGTTGGCTGGGGGAGGAATATATTGGGAAATATTAGTGCATTTGTGTCTTCATAAGAAGACTTCTTTAATTGGGCATAGTAAGATATTTTTACATTTCTTCAAAGTTAGGACTATTGAGGCAGTGCCCAAGGCACCTTAAAAATGAGGTTGCAGGCTGCAAAAGGAGATGATCGGTTTTCAGTTTATGGCAGTATTCATACCAAACCTCTTCTAGGGATAATTTTTGACCTGTAAAAATTAATGTATTTGCTATATCAGTAATTGAAAACATTTAGGGACTCATTCTATTCAGAAAGTCAAACTGGATAATCCTTTATGATTTTTTTGTTAACAAAAACAGTACTATACTAACTTTTTATTATGCAGTATTTAAAGACTTTAAAGGCTCTGTGTGTGTGTGTGTGTGTGTGTGTGTGTTTAAGAGAGAGTAAGACAGGAAGAGAGAGATACATGGTTGTATATTTATACAATTTTCAAAAACTAATTGTGCCAGCAGGTGAAGATCTCTTGCCACTGCCATTCTTCCATCCCAGAAGGACATCCTTCAGAGAGGCTTTCTGGGAGCCTGTAGCAGAGCCAGCAGCGTTTAATGTTAAAAAAAAGGAAGGGAAAAAAGAAAGATATGAAGTCTCGGCCATTGTGAGCCCCTTTCAGGGGTCAAAAAGTGGCACCAGAATGGCTACTTCTGGTTTGCCATCTGAGAACTTTTGAGAACTTGCTTACATCCTAGGGTTTCTTTCTACTTTTACTTGTGAAATAGAAACCCATTATCCTTCTCTGACCCATTACAGATGTAATGGTGCTGCACTTTATTGCAGAGTAGCAAAATTAGATATTTGAGCATCTGTGTGAGCTTTGTGTATTTGAATCTTTATTAAAGATTACACCTGCATTGTGAATTAGTAAGACAAAGACTTTAAGCTTTAAAACAAGAAATAAATACTTTATTCTGGAAGTACATACTTGATAGGAAAGAGTTCCACATCTAGTTAACTAGCTAAGTTGGAGATGCAAACACTAAGCCTAGTGTTTGCCCTCATGCTTGGAGGAGAGAGAAAGACAAAGAGAAGAAGGAAGGAGACTGGAAGATGTGGTCAACATCCTAAGTCTAGCAGGAAGGGAGAGTCAGCAGAACGTCAAAGGACAGGTATTAGCCTACCAATCAGGAGGTCTCCTCTCTAGCTACCCTTTTTAACCCCATGCAGCCTCAACCCACCAGTTCAAGTTGAACCACATATTCTAACACCCCTTCTCAATGAGAACTTGGTTCATTCTACAAGGTTTATCTTGCCTCATAGCTTCTGGTGTCAGACTTTGCCCAACGGCTTGGTCAATGCATCAGCTGTCATCTCTTCTGTTGGACAGTAGATCATCTCCAGAAGTCCTCTCTCCCTTATGTCCTTCAGGTAGTGGAACTTCACATCAATGTGCTTCATGCAAGAACTTTGTCCTTCTGATTCCGTGAGTCTTATGCCAGCTTGATTGTCCTCAAGTATTCTGATAGGCTCCGGTTCAGATATTCCTAAGTCTCCTAGAGCTTGTGTAGCCACATCATTTCCTTGCATGCTTCATCAGCTGATACATACTCTGCTTCTGTAGATGAATGTGCTACAGTCTCTTGCTTTCAACTCACCCAGCAGATAAGTGACTGCACATAGTAGAACAGGTTTCCACTGGTTGACTTGCAATTTTTGGTGTCTCTAGCCCAGTCAGCATCAGCATATCCCAGAAGCTTGGGATTTTGAGTAGCTGATAGCTTTAGTTTTAGGTTTGCAATGCCTTTCAGATATCTTGCCGCTCTTTTGACTGCTTCCCAGTCTTTCTTGGTTGGCAAGCTGGTTTTTCTGCATGGGTATCCCACTTTCGCCACCACGTCTGGTTTGGTTATTGTGCTGATGTATAGGAGTTTTCCTATAGCTTGTCTGTAGCTTTTGTTGTCTTCCCATGGTTGATTGTTCTGGTCTGGTTTCAGGTATCCTACTTCCATTGGTGTAGGTGCTCGATGTGATCCTTCAGTCCTAGACTCTCAAGTAGGTCTTAAATCTTTTGTTTTTGGTTCAGTAGAAAGGATCCATCTTCCTCTCTTTCAATTTGTATTCCAAGAGTATGTGATGTCACCTAGACATTTCACTTCAACTTCCTTGTTTAGATTATTTACTTTGCTTGTCTTGTGGACTCTCATAAGCCAGTAGTAAATCATCTACATAAATCAAAATATAAGTCCATTTGTTGTTCTTGAATCTGCTGTACAGGCATTTGTCTGCTTTGCCTCTTTTAAAGCCTTCTTTCAAGAGCATCTGGCTCAGTCTGTCGTTCCATGCTCTTGCAGCCTTTATTTCTAGATGCTCTACTTGCATCTTCCTGTTGGCAGCGACATTCAGGAGTGTCCTGATTGTTGTATGCATGACTACAGTTTCAATCTCTTTCCAGGTCTCTGGCTCTGAAAGTTCATCAGCTCTTGCAAGGTAGGACAGTCTCAGTGGAGGTACACCTCTGTTGGTTGCTGTAATCTGCATTACTGTATGGTATTTCCAGAGCTTGGAAAAGTTACTTTTTTGAACTACAACTCCCATCAGCCCCAGGCAACATGGCCACTGGATTAGACTGATGGGAGCTGTAGTTCAAAAAAGTAACTTTTCCAAGCTCTGGGTATTTCCACTTTATCTTCACTGTTGTGGTCTTGGGATGGTGCCCTTTCTGGTTGAAATGCACCTTGACCTTCATCAAAGCAGACAGCTCTTTGGATTTCAATCCTTTCTGTTTTGGGATTTAGGATTCTGTATCCTTTTTGTTTTGTAGAATATCCAACAAAGATTCCTTCTTTTGTACTGTTGTCCAATTTGGTCCTCTTCTGGTGTGGTATGTGACTTACATTTTTGATCCGAACACCTTTACATGAGCCAAACTGGGTATGCGTCCATGCCATAATTCGAATGGAGTCTTGTTGCCATTCGCTTTTGTTGGCAAACAATTCTGTAGATAGATGGCGGTACACACTGCCTCTCCCCAATGTTTCTTTGGGAGATTGGCATCTTCTGATCCCACCATCTCAATAAGAGTTCTGAATTTTCTCTCCGAGATGCCATTTTGTTCCAGGTTGTGAAGTACAGTGGTCTGATGCTTAATCCCATGTTCACACAGAAACTCCTGTGTAGCATGAGACATGTATTCTCCTCCATTGTCAGAATGTAGTATTTGTGGCTTTCTCTGGAATTTAGTGGTCACCATTGCAATATATCCTTTGAGTTTCTGAAGCATCTGCTCCGTCTTTTTCAGTATATAGATTACAGTGAATCTTGAATAGTCATCAATAAAACTAACAATTTATTGATTTCCACCATTTGAAAGTATTGGCATTTCACAAATGTCACTGTGAATCAACTCTAGGGGGCGCGTAGTCTTCCTTTCACTGTGCTTAGGAAAATTTGGTCTTGTCTCCTTAGCTTTAACACAGCATATACATCTTCCCTTTTCTTGGCAGGGTTCAATTTTCATTTCCTTTACTAAATTCTCTTTTTGAAGGGTATTAATCTTTGCAATATCTCCATGTGCAAGCTTTCTATGCCATAAATGCAAACATGGTTTGTTACAGCAGTCCTTCACAATATTAGCCTCTGGACTTTGCTGATCAATTTCATACATTCCTTTTCTCTTAGTAGCTGTGCATATAATCACACCATCTTGAGAAATTGTGCAGAAATTTCCTTCAAATAGTATTGAACACCCTTTATTGGTTGCCTCACTGACAGATATCAGATTATTAGAAATCCCTGGAGTCCAGAGTGCATTTCTAAGATAAATCTTTTTGGCACCACTTGGTGTCTGGCAAACCAACATTCCAGTCCCTTCCCCCTTTATCGGCACTTCTCATGAGTCAGCAATTTTAACGGAGCCTCCACTTGGGGTTAGACTTTCAAATAGGGTTTTTGAATTTAGCATATGAGTGGTTGCTCCACAGTCTACATAGACTTTATTATTATTGCATTTTTCAACATGAGTAATTTGTAAACTGTTGAAATCTTTCTTGTCTGTCTTTTAAAATCCTTTATTTTATCCTTCAGATTTGCCTTTCTGTAATTTGTAAACTGTTGAAATCTTTCTTGTCTGTCTTTTAAAATCCTTTATTTTGTCCTTCAGACTTGCCTTTCTTGTCGCACTGATCTTTACAGTGAGTCTTTGAATCACATAGAAAACAACCTTTGGCTTTAACACCTTTTGATTGCCTCTTTTGTTCACCAAATTTGCATGCGACTGACATTCTCCAGCTGTCGGTTAGCTTGCTAAGAAAGAAGCATTACGTTTCCCTGCAGCACCTTTTTCATTTAGCTGAAAGAATTGTTTCCTAACTTCTGATACAATTTCATTCAGTGTGCTTTGCTGCTGTTGTAAGATGAGGCAGAAAGTACCCATCGATTCTGAGAGGGAATCTAGAAACAGAGCAATTTTCGTTGGCTCATCAAGCTTAGTCCTACATTCTTCACTTCCCTGATTCAACACTATAAACTTAGTGAGATGATCTTCAAATGAGTCATCCTTCATTTGCAAGTTAATAAGATTTCTTAACGTCGAAATTAAATGGCCTTGGCTTTTAGGCTGGTGGTTTGACTCCAGTGCAATCCACATTTCTCTGGCATTTTTAGAGTTAATGATCAAAGGGATTTGCAAGTTACCCACACATTTCACTATGAGGTCCTGAGCTTTTTCATCTTTCTCCGTCCAAACTCTCCTTGTCTCCTCCAAGGCTTCTGGTCCCGGTTCTGGGCCTTTGATCACTTCTATTAGCTTCTGTTGCTTTAAGTGACATCCCATCCAAAATGACCACAGTTTCCAGGTGAGAGTTTGTCAATGCTCAACCTTCTTCCATGGTAGCCATCCTTAAGAAAAAGGCTTAACTCTTTACTGACTAAACTCTGAAGTTCTCCTTGCTAGCTTCCTTGATTCACAACACAAAAGATCCTTTGATTACTCAGATCTGAACTCCATTAATCTTTTTGCATAGCTGGTGCCTGTAACCTGTTGCAGAGTAGCAAAATTAGATATTTGAGTATCTGAGTGAGCTTTATGTATTTGAATCTTTGTTAAAGATTACACCCCTGCAAATTAGTCAGACAAAGACTTTAAGCTTTAAAATAAGAAATAACTACTTTATTCTGGAAGTACATACTTGATAGAAAAGAGTTGTACATCTAGCTAACTAGCTAAGTTGGAGATGCAAACACTAAGCCTAGTGTTTGCCTTCATGCTTGGAGGAGAGGGAGAGACAAAGAAAAGATGTCTGCTCTCCCTCTCTAGAGAAAGAAGAAGGAAGGAGACTGGAACATGTGGTCAACATCCTATGCTTATCAGTCTAGCAGGAAGGGAGAGTCAGCAGGACATCAAAGGATAGGTATTAGCCTAGGAGGTCTCCTCTCTGTTGTTGTTATGTGCCTCCAAGTCGACTACGACTTATAGCGACCCTATGAATAAGCAACCTCCAATAGCATCTGTCATGAACCACCCTGTTCAGATCTTGTAAGTTCAGGTCTGTGGCTTCCTTTATGGAATCAATCCATCTCTTGTTTGGCCTTCCTCTTTTTCTACTCCCTTCTGTTTTTCCCAGCATTATTATCTTTTCTAATGAATCATGTCTTCTCATTATGTGTCCAAAATATGATAACCTCAGTTTCCTCATTTTAGCTTCTAGTGAGAGTTCTGGTTTAATTTGTTCTAACACCCAATTATTTGTCTTTTTCACAGTCCATGGTATCTGCAAAGCTCTCCTCCAACACCACATTTTAAATGAGTTGATTTTTCTCTTATCCACTTTTTTCACTGTCCAGCTTTCACATCCATAGATAGAGATCGGAAATACCATGGTCTGAATGATCCTGACTTTAGTGTTCAGTGATACATCTTTGCATTTGAGGACCTTTTCTAGTTCTCTCATAGCTGCCCTCCCCATTCCTAGCCTTCTTCTGATTTCTTGACTATTGTCTCCATTTTGGTTAATGACTGTGCCAAGGTATTGATCATCCTTGACAAGTCCAATGTCATTGTCAACTGTAAAGTTACATAAACCTTCTGTTGTCATTACTTCAGTCTTTTTGACGTTCAGCTGTAGTCCTGCTTTTGTGCTTTCCTCTTGAACTTTCATCAGTATTTGTTTCAAATCATTACTGGTTTCTGCTAGTAGTATGATATTGTCTGCATATCATATTATTGATATTTCTCTCTCCAATTTTCACACCTTCATCTTGGTCCAATCCTGCTTTCCATATGATATGTTCTGCGTATAGATTAAATAAATAGGGTGATAAAATACACCCCTGTCTCACACCGTTTCCGATGGGGAACCAATTGGTTTCTTCATATTCTGTCCTTACAATAGCCTCTTGTCCAGAGTATAGGTCGTGCATCAGGACAGTCAGATGCTGTGGCACCCCCATTTCTTTTAAAGCATTCCATAGTTTTTCATGATCTACACAGTGAAAGGCTTTGCTGTAATCTATAAAGCACAGGGTGATTTTCTTCTGAAATTCCTTGTTCCGTTCCATTAACCAACATATGTTTGCTATATGATCTCTGGTGCCTCTTCCCTTTCTAAATCCAGCTTGGACGTCTGGCATTTCTCACTCCATATATGGTAAGAGCCTTTGTTGTAGAATCTTGAGCACTACTTTACCTGCATGGGATATTAAGGCAATCGTTCGATAATTACTGCATTCCCTGGGGTCCCCTTCTTTGGAATTAGGATGTATATGGAACGCTTCCAGTCTGTGGGCCATTGTTTAGTTTTCCATATTTCTTGACAGATTTTTGTCAAAATCTTTACAGATTCAGTCTCAGTAGCTTGTAGCAACTCTATTGGTATGCCATCTGTTCCTGGTGATTTGTTTCTTCCAAGTATTTTAAGAGCAGCTTTCACCTCACATTCTAAAATTTCTGGTTCTTCATCATATGGTTCCTCCATGAATGAATCTGTCATCCTGGCATCTCTTTTATAGAGTTCTTCAGTGTATTGCTTCCATCTTCCTTTTATTTCATCTCGGTCAGTCAGTGTGTTCTCCTGTTGATTATTCAACATCCCTACTCTTGGTTTAAATTTTCCTTTCATTTCTCTAATCTTTTGGAATAGGGCTCTTGTTCTTTCCTTTTTGTTGTCCTCTTCTATTTCTATACAGTTACTATTGTAATAGTTCTCTTTGTCCCTACGTACTAGTCGCTGTATTGTTGCATTTAGGGTTCTGACTGTGTTTCTATCTCCTTTTGCTTTTGGTTTCCTTCTTTCTTTAACCATTTTAAGAGTTTCTTCAGTCATCCATTGAGGTCTTTCTCTCTTTTTAACTAGAGCTATTGTCTTTTTGCCTTCTTCCCTGATATCATCTCTGACTTCATTCAATAGTTCTTCTGGTTCCCTGTCAACTAAATTTAAAGCCTCAAATATGTTCTTTATTTGATCTTTATATGCTTCTGGGATGTTATTCAAATTGTATTTTGTCATTATGATTGCTTTGTTGGTCGTCTTTAGCTTTACTCTGATTTTCGATACGAGCAGTTCATGATCTGTACCGCAGTCTGCTCCTGGTCTTGTTTTTACAGAAAGTATGGAACTTCTCCATCTTCTGCTACCAATTATATAATCAATTTGATTCCTATATTGACCATTTGGTGGTGTCCATGTGTACAGTTGTCTTTTCGGTTGCTGAAAAAATGTGTTTGCAAGAAACAAATTATTTGCTTCACAGAATTCAATAAGTCTTTCTCCTGCTTCATTTCTGTCTCCTAGGCCCCATTTCCCCACAATTCCTAATTCTTCTCTGTTCCCTACTTTTGCATTCCAGTCCCCCATGATTATCAGCACATCTTGTTTTGATGTGTGATCAATTTCTTCCTGTATGTCTGTGTAAAATCTCTCCAATTCCTCTTCTTCTGCATTTGTCATTGGAGCATAGACTTGGATGATGGTTATGTTAATAGGTTTCCTATTTAATCTCATTGATATAACTCGCTCAGACCTTGCGTTGTAGCTCCTAATTGCTCTTGCTACATCACTTCTCACTATTAAAGCAACCCCATTTCTTCTTAATCTCTCGTTTCCTGAATAAAATATTTTGTAGTTGCCTGATTGAAAATGTCCCATTCCTGTCCATTTTAGTTCGCTCACACCAAGTACTGTAATGTTGATGTATTCCATTTCTTGCTTGACAATTTCTAACTTTCCCTGGTTCATGCTTCTCACATTCCATGTTCCTATTGTGTGCATCGTACAACTCTGGACTCTCCTTTCCCTAGCTACCCTTTTTAACCCCATGCAGCCTCAACCCACCAGTTCCAGTTGAACCAGATATTCCAACACTCTTTACCATGCTTAATAGATTTGAAACAGGCTTCAGACGGACATATTCCCTCCCCATCTTTGGACAAGACTAGCATGTGGCACAATATGCTTAATTGCCATAGTGCTGTAAACTTTCAAATGTTGGTGTATGTTTTAGTATATCCAAAAGACCACCTCCTTTGCTACAGACACTCTCGGGTGTTAAGATCAGCAGAAGGGGCCCTTTTGGTAGGAACACTGCCTTCAGAAGCTTAGGGCATGGGGGGGTGGCACTGGAGAGGGCATTCTCCATGGCAGCCCTAAGTTGGGGAACTCCCTTTCCTCAGATGTGTGACAGGCACCAATTCTATAGAGTTTTCAGCAAATGCTGAAGACGCACCTCTACCCTGGCTTTTGATGTTTGACATGTATATAATTGGTTTTAAACTGCTTTTAATGTTGTATTTTAAATTGTTGCCCTGGGGCCTTAGGGTGATGGGTGGGTAATAAATTAAATTATTATTAGTCATCTTCATCATGGTCTTGGTAAAAGTAGGACAAATGTGAAGCCAAAGAATAGCTGCTTTTTGATCCACGTAAGAGTCTGGGTGGTGCTAACTTAGGTCACTTAAAAATGGGGATTGAACAAAATCCTTTAATATCCCTGTTGCCAGGTTAGCCATCTGAATTAGTTATGTGTGAGTTGACTGAATGTCCACCAATGGCACTCAACTTTGCCGCAGTTGATTCCTTAACTGGTTGGGTCTGATGGGTGACGGCATATGTTTGGCAAAGGTTGCCTTAAACATTTCTATTCCTGTTCCATCTGTATACTTCAGGGATAAGACCAAGCACCTGTAATATTTTCCTACTTCTTCACTTGCTTTGTGCCTCTATGTCACTCCACTTTTCAAAGCACTAAGCTCAGTTAGGATCAGTACATCAGGGTTGCTCTGTGCTTATATAAAATGTGCATACCACGTTCTCTCTGTGTGTGTAGTGACTTCTGTTTTGGGTCTTGCTATGAATGTATATTTGGAGATATGCCTGCTCAGTTCATCTGGTGCCACTTTTCATGGCCACATTTCATGGTTATGGTTAAATGAAACATGAAGCTTAGCAGCTGTATCTTTGTAATGCAAGCGTGCTTTCTATTAATATCAAACCAAAATAATGTAAAGATTTGTTTTTCTATTTAAATCTAACGTAAGAAAAGCTTAGTATTTTTATCGCTGTGGCTTATACATCATTAGTACCTGGATCTTTATACTTAATGAGATGTCAATACAAAGAAGTATATTCATGATTGTTTGTGATTCTACTGATTTTAATTTCAAGGAACAGAAGGTTCAAAGCTAAAGCCCGTCAATGAAGGTTTCAAAATATTTTTAAATCATCATTTAATAAAACTAAAAGAATATCTTTGAGCCAATCTTCACTGGAAGTTGTTGTGCTAAGGTAGATGTAGTTTGCTAACCCTGGTTAGAAAACAGCGAGCCACCCTTTGGAATGTAACCCCCTTCCCCATAGTTACTGTTCTCCCTGGAACAATTCCCCTTTCAACTGAGTAGTTTCTATTCACCAATATGAACCATGGTTAAGGCTAAATAAAATAATCCTTCAACCAGGATCCGAAACTCATTTTAGACTGTGGGGAACCCTGGTTAGCCATAACTGTATGTTGATGCCAATGAACTGCCTAACCCTATGCAATGGGGCAATTTGGGAGGAGACAGCAT
Organism: Rhineura floridana; assembly: GCF_030035675.1. NCBI lineage: Eukaryota > Metazoa > Chordata > Lepidosauria > Squamata > Rhineuridae > Rhineura > Rhineura floridana. Next base: position 42,495,606 of record NC_084482.1, read on the forward strand.
GCATTCCAAGTGCTGATTTCCTATATGTTAACCACAATTAACAAGCAGACATTTTTTATGTCTGCACTCCCTCACCACCACCCACACACCCCACACACGGGGTTTCTCCCCTGTGTGCTTTGTGTGGCAACCACACACAAACACACACACATACACAGGCAACTCAAAAAAGGCCTCCCCACCCCCAGGCAACTCCCCAAAGCTCCACCCCACTCCCAGGCCATTCACAAAAGCCTACCCTCACCCCCAGGCACTCACCACTGCTCCATTTAGGTGGCTTATCGGCCTCACACCTGGCCAGGCTGCTGCCACTGCCCTGCCTCAACCACTTACCTGCCTCCTGCATTGTCAGTTCTGTCTGCTCGCCCACCCAGCCCAACACCCACTCATCCACCTACTGGCCCTGACACCTGCTCACCCCTGATGGTTGCCCGCCTGTTAGCTTGCTTACCTGCACAAGCAGTCGCTTGCCCCCCGACACTTGCACACTTGCCCAGCTGCCATCCTTGCTTACCTCACTCCCTCGCCTTGGTTGCCTGCTGTGCTGCGGCCACTCCCCTGCATGACAGCATGATGGCTTTAAAAATATTAGATACATATATACACATCTCATACTTCATCTGGTTCAGAAGTTGATAATTTGGCCTCTTGGTCACATATGGCCCATAGGTTCCTGTTAAAAGGTAAGAATGTAAGCTTTTATTTTTGTTTAGATTATAAACTGGAGTGCAGGGACTGTCTTGTTTTTATTGATATGTAAGCTGCCCTGGGAGCCTTTGTTTGGCTGAGTAGTGGGGTAAAATTATTTAAATAAATTAAATAAACGTGTTATTTGGATTCCGTCAGGGACTGGGCCACTTGTGATATGACTAACCTAGCCATAAGTAAAACAACTGTGATGAAAGGGATGCAGTCCTATAAAATCTCCTTTGAGGATAACCAAAAGCCATATGTGTAGAAAAGGAAAGGCTATAGCTGAGTGGCTGAGCACATGATTTGCATGCTGGAGGTGCTAGGGCCAGTCCCTGACATCTCCAGGTAGGCCTGGACAAGATTCCTGCCTGAAGCCTTGGAAAGCCACTGTGGGTCATTGTAGACAAAACTGGGCTAGATGGACCAGTGGACTGACTCAGTATATGGTAGCTTCCTGAGGGTGGACACTTGGGAAGCATGGGCAGCGAAGGCCAGTGAAACAAGGATATCTCTCCCAGTTGCCTGGAGAGTGATCAAGAGATCCCAGTGAGGGAATGAGTCTCTTAAACTGCCTTGCTGGAAACCATTGGTATGAACATTTGAGTGGCGACTAGACTGGGATGAATGCCCTCTGAGGCATTTGGGTTGGTCAGGACCTCTAGACTTGCCACACATCCTCCATTTTTTAAATTAAAATTACATTACTTAGGTACAGCTGAAATATGCACATCAACTCTTTCTCCCTTGTTCTTGACCTTTTCCTGTGTGACCTTCAGTGCTTACACACCAATGACTTAATCTAATCCCCTACCTCAAAGTAGGATTCTTTATTCATTATTTATTTGCTAACGTAAGCCTTGAGTTAATGTGAAACTTTCCAGGTGTTAGAAGAGAAATGAAAATATTTCCAGAGCCTTCGTTTTTCTCTCTTTAGGCATTCAAGGTGAATTTTATGTCTGAACGATAAGTAGTCTATGCGGGAAAAACATTTGTAACTAAGATATAGAACCTTTACCATAGTCTTATAAGCATATGCCTTACTGTATCTGCTTGGCTACCTCTGTGTCAGTCGTAGCTTTCAAGGGTTTAATGTCAAGACTTTCCTTAAATATTTAACCTGTGGGTGATTTCACCTATCCAAGTACTGTTCTCTGTTAGCTTTTAGCTCAGTAGACTGCCATAGAATTGAAACATCAAAGCCAGGAAAACCTTTGTGGCAACATCTATTTCTCTTCCTCTTGCACTTTACATTGTTCCCATTGACACACATGCTGTTCTTTGGTTTCTGCTGTAGAAGGATTCCTTACTGTTTTTTAAAAACATTTTCATTTGCCTTCTTCTCTTTACCAGAAGGCAGCATTATGACATCTCAGGATGAACTTTCTGTTTTGATTCACCTGCTTATACAAATGGTTTTATGTATGCTCTGTATTTTTAAATCTATGTAATCTGTCTCAGGACCCGCGTAATGGGTGAGAGGCGGGTAACATAATAATAATAATAATAATAATAATAATAATAATTCATTCTGATACATTTCCACTGTTCGTTATTAACCTCCCTGTTTTTAAAATCTGCCCTGTTATTGGGTGATATGTGATAGGTTTGATACGACTCTGCTTCACACCTCTTCTCATTTGTTTATTTTCACAACAATCCAGTGAGGTATGTTAAATTGAAGGATGTTGACTTTTGCTAGGTTACCAAGTGAGTTTGGCATTTCAAAATCTTACCGTATACTGGCCCTTTTACTCTTGAAAGTTGTTGTTAAAATGTACATACCACTGTTCCTCCCAAAGGAGCCCACGGTGGCAGTGCCATAATCCCCCCCCAGTTCTTTTGTACTATTGGAGGGATTAAATAGATATTCTGTTTTCATTGGTACTGTATTTTTAAAGTATATATGCTTACAAAAATGGAAACAATAATGTTCATATTTGTTTATCACATAGGTACCATGGACAGGTTATCAGAGTAGGTTTGCAGTTGACCCTCGAATCATTACTCATCAAGCAGCCATGGCATATAATGTGAATCTTTTACAAGCACATGGCCGTGGGTCCCCTATACCCTATGGTCTTGGACATCATTCACCAGTTAGCATAGGACAGCAGCAGCTTCAACATTCAGATAAAGAGCAACTTGAACAAAATCGAAACAGTAAGTAATTTTATCTTTTTTTCTTCCAAATTCTTAAACAGGACAACTTGTATCCACCTTAGGTACGCTTTGCTTTCAAATACTGTACTAATTCTGGGGGATGTGGTGTTGACATTATCAGCCTTCCTAAGAAATCTTTCTATGAAGACTGGTGTTTTTTACACTGGCATATCTTATAGTGTATGTGAAGCTCTAGCCTAAGTAAAGAGGTTAAAAGGCTGCCAACAACTTAATCTCAGTAGGCGTGGCCAAGTTGACTTCAGCTTCTTCATCCAAAAGCCCAGATATTTCCAGGGAACAGATATTACTCATGTCTTAGATCATAGCTAGAAGTCTTTGGCTGCCTGGGTTCTGGATCCATCTGGATAGTAGACTCTCGGGGTTACTCCTTCCCAAAAGGAGCTGTTGGTGGCTGTTGGTGAAATCAGTTTGTTTTATTATGTATGAAATATATTTTCTCAGTTCCCATAATTTATGATGAATATTTATTATTTGTATTATTTGTTCTGTTTACAACACTGTTTCAAATCATACCATATTAATGTGTACATAGTAACCATTTCATCAGTTTTGTTTTGATTCCAATCCAAAATAAACAATGTGCAATTATTTTGAAAGGTCTTAAGCACTGAATTCTTCCCTCTCATAGTTGTTTATAATTGATGGTTTTATTAGTTACAATAATGTCCTATATCTTCCCTAGCCAATGATCAGTGTTGGAACCAGAGCACTTCTCTAAGTTTTGGCAATCATAATCTGAGGTTCTATTCATATATGGGATACCAAAACAATCCTATCTCTCCTGTAACGGCACTTCATATACTCTAGAACAGTGGTTACTAAAGTGTTGGACTACAACCTGGGAGACCAGGGTTCAAATCCCCACACAGCCATGAAGCTCACTGGGTGACCTTGGGCCAGTCACTGCCTCTCAGCCTCAGAGGAAGGCAATGGTAAACCCTCTCTGAATACTGCTTACCATGAAAACCCTATTCATAGGGTCGCCATAAGTCAGAATCGACTTGAAGGCAGTACATTTACATTGTAAGCTCAAAAAATTTCATGACCCCCTCCCCATAATTTTAGTCTCCATTTATAGAAAAAATTGTGTGTTGCAAAATCATACCTACAAATATTCCTTTCCATTTAAAGTTCCCTGCAGATGGGGAGGTGTTGCTTTCTTTTCTTAATGCAAAGATCCAACCAAATTGGGATCACACTCCCCTCCCCACCCACAGTCTGAAGATATACAGTCCTGTCTCCCAACACCAGTAGGTTACAGTACTGGACTAAGAACCAGGTTCAAATCCCCACCCAACCATGAAGCCCACTGGGTGACCTTGGACCAAACATAATCTCTCAGCCTGACCTATCTCACAGGGTTGGTGTAAGGATAAAGTGGAAAGGGGGGGAACCATGTGCACCACCTTGAGCAACTTGGAGGAAAGGTGGGATATAAATGCAATAATAATTAAATAAATAAATACATTTCTGCTGCAATACCAGGATCCCAGCCTAAGCCAACCTGCTGAGCTTTTAAAAAAAAAAAATAATCAGGAAGCAGCAATGTGTTGGTGATGGAGATGCTAAATTGTCCACTGCAGACAACATGGTGGACAGATAGAGGAGGGGGGGTGCTTTTAGGCCTTGGGATGATCATCAGACCTGATGACTTGGTCGGCATACACTTGGGAAATGAAAGCGGAGCAGAAGACAGATCAGCACACGCAGATGCACAAAGACACCTGCCCCTACTGCGAGCATCCACAGGCGTGCATGCATTCGGGCACGTGGGAGGGGGGAAGCCCTCAACTGCTGCAGCATCTTGGAGAGAGAGATTGGGGGGTGGAATGTAGGTGGAAGAAAGGAAGGATGCTGGGACACACACTTAGCCTCAGAAATGGAGGGTGAGCAAGTCCTGAGCTTCCTCACTGCTTCTTAGCTCTGTCTGGACTGAAGGCAAGATCTGGGTGGCCTCACAAATAATATTTTTTTTAAAAGGGGGTGCTTCTGTAGCGAAGCAGGAGCCAAGAAAGGCAGGCAGGCTGGCTGCCAGGAAGTAAGGGGGGAAACAGCCTTTCCTTGCAGCCCTGCTTCTTTTTGCCTCACAAAAAGCCCTCTCCTCTTGTTCTGAGTAAGGGCGTCAGCAGTGACAGTTGCGAGGAGACAGGAGTCGGTGATAGTAATCCCCTCTTCTTCCTGGTAGCTCCACCCTCAACCTCCTTCAGCATCTGCCACGTGTTTTATAGGCAGACACCTGCCCTCAGCATGCCTGAAAGACACTCTGCTGCTTTAGCAAGTCCTCCCCTCTTGTCTGGAGCAAGGGGGAGGTGTTGTCTGGAGCTGCAGTGGGGAGCAGACAACATCCAGGGAGGGAAGACTTTTTAAAATAAATAAATAATTCATTTCTTTACTGTTCGCAGTCTCCCCCCCCCAACGGATTACTTCACTGCCCCTCTGAGGGTCACGGCCCCCTAGGTTGGGAACCACTGCTCTAGAAGTATAGTAACAGGGTACACTTATAGGTCACATCCCCAATACCTCTCTAATGATATAGTTATCCCCCCATCCCTTAATTTTATTACATTCCCACCATTTATGGGCAAAAGTACATTTTGCTTTGTTGCATGTCCAATTTAATTTAGACACTGATGAAAACATTTGTGATAATCTATCTGGGATATAATATAATGTTTTCAATAATGCATTTATCATGTTTTGTCCCATTTTCACATACCTGATTCCATTTTACATTCTATTATTTCAGTTAAATTCTAATAGAATTTAATATATTTTGGAAAGCTGATCCTTTTGCTGTTTTGATAGTAACAACAAATCTAGTGAGATTTCTTCCCATATCTATTCCTCTCATCATGTTAAGAATATAGTACCTAATTTGCAAATACTGGTAAAACAAGTTGACTTCTGGAGTCTTTGCACTATTGGATTATATACATTATGAACCCATGAGTGATCAAACCGTTAAATCTCATAGTGTCTCCTTGCCTCCAGCTAGAATAATCATCCATGTCTCTTGCTTCACAATGACTGTTACTCACTGGCACCAGTAGGAGATGTTGGGAGTCAAAACTGGTCTATATTTCCCCCCCCGCTTTAATAATTACGTTTCTGTGTCATTTGTTATGAATATTTATAGAGTAGTAAATTTATGAACCTACAGAATCTGTGTGGAAGTGGAGTTTTCTTTTAAGGGAGAGAATCTGGATTTGTAAGCACTTTCCAAAAAATTGATCTCTAGCACAAAGTTCACACACTGATTCATCTTAACAAAGCATTAACAGCTGAATAGACCTGTCAGCATAAAAAGGTCTTCATCTGGAAGTTAGTAGTGAGGATGCCTGCAGAGTCTCTGCTGGAAGAATATTTCACATCATGGGACCAGCAACACTAAAAACGTGACTTCTCATTGAAGCCAGTTGGGCCTCTGAAACATTGGGGAATACTAAAGTGCTCCTCCAGATGATTTCAGTTATCAAGGTGAGATATAAGGGCTCAGGTGGTCCTTAAGGTGTCCTGAACCTAAGCAGTTCAGGGCTTTGTATATCATTACAAGAACAGGTAGCATATGGACAGCCAGTGCAGATGTTTTAGCAGACTGTCACAGACTGTTTGCAATCTGCCCCCATCAGCAGTCTATAAGCTGCATTTGGCACTACCTGGAGCTTCCAGACCAGACCCAAGGGCAGCCCCACATAAAGTGCATTGTAGTACTCTAATTTAGAGGTTACCAAAGCATAGACTACAGTGGCCAGGCTATCCCAATCCAAATGCAACCATACAAAATATGGCTGTACAAAGCTGATAAAAGCCACTTCTCGACACAGAGGTCACTTAGCCAATGAAAAAGGTGTATCCAGAAGTTCCCCAAGCTATGTACCTGTCCTTTCAGAAGGATCTTTCCTTTCAGAACAGGCAATTGGCCTATCTTCTAGACACGGGAACCCCCTACCCACAGAGCCTCCATATTCCCAGGGTTCAGACTCAGTTTTCTGGTCTTCAGGCACTGCTCTAGGGCTTGCAAAGCCTCTCCTGATTCAGGTATTATGGAGAAATACTGATGACACCATGCTCCGAAACTCCTGCTGAGTGCTCCAGACGGCTGCACGTGGATGTTAAATAGCACTGAGGACAGAATCATGCCCTTCAGAACCCTATAGGACAAGCACCGGCAAGGTGAGGAACACTTCCCAAATGCTTGTCAATGAACTGCACAGATAGGAAAGCAGCCACTCTAATACAGTGTCCGTGATACCCATCCTGAACAGTCAGGCCAGGTAGATACCATGATTAAAGGATTAGACAAATTCCTGGAGGATAAAAGCAAGCATGACTGTTATGTTGTACTCCATTGTTGGAGGTGATATACCTCTAATACCAGTTTCTTGGAATCACTCATGGGGAGACAGCATGGTTGCATTCACTTCCTTCTTGCGGGCTTGCCATAGACATCCGGTAGGCCACTGTCAAAACAGAATTCTAACTAAATGGGCCTTTGACCTAAACAAGTAGTATTCTTGAGTTTCTTGCACCAGATCTTCTTGTAGAAAAAGGAGGTGCAGATTCACACTTTGTACAACATCAAAGCCCTTTTTCCTTTCAGCTGCTCCCCACTAGAGGGGATCCAGAGGGTCAGTTGAAATCCATCTGTGGTCTGTGGACCATGGGGTCCCCATCCCTGCTCAAGTTGAAGCAACTGCTGTTCTTTTGTCCAGAAAGAGCAATACCCTTTACAGCAGTAAGGAGATATCACATTGCATGAGATGGGTAATCTTTTTATTTTCCACGCTGCCATTGTGAGAGAAATTTACTGGATCTACATTATTTTCAAATAACACAGCAGGGAAAGGAGAATCAGAGAAGGGAGGCCCATCACAGGAAGATGTCCAGTGATATACAGGGTGAGCCAAGAAAGCCTATAGCAGGGTTTTGCCAGAAGTATTGCTGTAGTGATATAAGCCTTAAGCTTGTTTTCCAGACAGGATCCATCAGCACAGTTAGATCAGTAAATATATGCATATCATTGTTAGAATTGTAATCTAAATATCTTTTTGGGGTGTTTAAAAAAGAAAAGATGATATTAAATCGACTCCAAATGCAGATAATGACCATGATCACTGGGGCTATGATGTGCATGTAGAGATCTCTGTGCACAGGAGCAGCCCTGTTCTGTGTGTTGGAGAATGCACCACATGAGGATTGGGATTCTCATCCATGCAGAATGTTTCCTGATCTTCCTTGCATGTGCAGCAGCCCCTGCACATACAGACATCCATTGGGATATCAGAAGTACCATGTGCACACCAGCACCACTGGATTACAGTAGATACATTGTTGTGAAAGTTACATAAAGCAACCACTTTTAAATACAAATGACAAATTGTGTTTGCTGTGCTCATGTTGGCCTTCCAAGATGCAGGCTTTGGCTCAAATTGGAAAACAAATCTGACAGATTCATTATGAAACAATAAACACAGAACTCCATAATATCATTAGCATAAAATCTATTTCAGAGTAAGACAGCTTTTTAACGCTGAAGGACTGAGCACTATATCAAAATTGAAATTGCTCTGATTCCATTTGTGCTGTTAGGATGACTTCCCTTAAAGCTATGCAGTTCAAAAATCTGCTTCATTAAATCTCTGAAAAGCAGAATTATCCATGTGTTGAGAAGTCAGGGTGCTGAGGTGCATAACTGAGAAGTTTCCTGTAATTCCCAATATTGTAGACGTGTAAGCTGTCACAGTGCTATACTGGATGATGATGTTGTTCAAAAGTTAATTGAACACTGACTAGTTCATGGATATAGTCATGAGAAGAAACTTATTTAAATTCATGAAAGCTAGGGTAATTCCAGAAGCAGATATGACGTGCCATCCTTAATTTCTGCCATGGTAATCTCAGTAGCGGAAAAGTACAGAATATACTGAAAAAATAAATTTGGTTAGGGAAGTTGAATTTCCTGAACATTTAATAGTGGGGGAGGATAAAAGAAATCATGTGAAAATCACTTAACACAATCTTTTCTCTCTCCAAAGAAAATCCTTCCATATCCAAAACTTGATTGGGGTTTGTCCATGAAAGGTGTTAAATACCGTTAATTTATTATAAATTAAGAAACACTAGAGGCCTTTAAACTATTTTCACACAAGCCAGATGTAATTCTTTATTTCCTTAATACGTCACCAAGGACCAGAGAATCAGCTATTAAGCTTCAAAGCCAGCTATTCCTGCAGATGAAACTTGCCATTGTGAACTTTTAAAATTAATGAGTGATGTTTTGAATCAAAGATAAGAAGCTAGTTTAAAAGAGTAAACGACTTTAGAAGCAAAGACTCTAGGGACTGTTGCACTCAGGTCCTGCTTGTAGGCCTTCCATATGGATATGTTTGGCCACTATGATTAAAGGATGCTGACTAGATGGGTCTCTGGCCTGATCCAGCAGTGTTCTTATGACCTTCTTGCGGAGAAAGGAGGTGCAGTTGCACACTTTATATACAACATCAGAATTTTCCCTCTCAGCTGCTCCTCAGTGAACAGCTGATGGGCTGGCAGGGAGCTAATCCAACAGGGCTCTTGTGCTGTATATATTTAGTGTTCTCTGGTTTTTTCCTTGAAATGTATGGTGTATTATATCCTGCCGTATCCCTACCTACCCAGCTTGTTCTAGCCAATCCCAGCCATCCTAAGGCTGAGAAGTTAGACCAACATTTTGCTGTTGGGCAGTACTATACACGGACATTGCTACTGCATCCTAACTCATTCAGTACAGGCAGAAAAGGTCCCTAGTCCTTGCCTTTGCAGGAGTTGTTTAAACATTTTGGGAAATTTACCAGCTATACATATTTAGAAAACAGTTAAATTGGCTCAATTGTTTGTTTTTGTTTATTTATAAAAGTATTTCTATGTCCCCAATGCATGTAAAACATCAAGGCAGTGTACAGTTTATACAGTAAAACATAAAACACCAAAATGAAATAGAAAATAATCATTAAAATGACTTGCTAATCAAGAAATTTTAAACAGGTGCATTGGCCTATCAATGTAAAAAGGTCTTCAAGAGATGCCTGGAAGTCAAACGCCTGCCAAATGTCTGCTGGAAGGGTATTCCACAGCATGAGACTGGCAACACTAAATGCCCAGCGTTTAGTATTGTTGCAGTCTTTGTGTCAGTCTCTTCCTCAACAGCACTAGTCCCATGCCAACAATTCAGGTACATGAGAGCATTGCCCCTGTCTGTCCACGTCACATCAGCCTCGCCATGACCAATCTCGTTTCCTCCCAGTGTAATTTATATTACATGTAATTTGATTAAGAACTGAATATAAATCTCTCAGCATAAAGAAAACAGACTTTTAAAACATCTGAAGCCTTGCTCTTCAACACAGAGTTCCCAGGACACTTTCCATTACAAAAATATAAAACCACAATAAGTTAAAATTTACAGCAGTTATGACAAACAGCGGCAACCTAACTAAATAAAATTCAAGTTAGACATGTTACATGGTTACTAATTTAACTGCAAAGATCAGTTGGCTTGGAGAGGTTTTTACCTTGTCTTGTGTTAGAAACCCTAATTGAAGTAACACCCTGGACTCTGTATCTATTATAAAAAGACTCTGGATAAGTTAGTAATGTCCAGTTTGATGTCATACCAAGGGCTGTACTTTTTAAAAGCAGTCACATCAGCATTGCCACTTACGTAACAGCTAGTCATGTATGTATATTTTCTGGAGCTGTGAACAGAAGCCTTCAGTGTGTAGAAAATTTCAATGTAACATTCCATATGAAATAGCTTACATGATGGCTTTTAAATGTCTATCACTGAGCACAGAAAATTATGCTGACAACAGTAGCAAATATGGAATGATATCTAGCAGGCCACTCTTGGATAAGACCGATCCATTTCATTCAGGTTTCAGGCCTGGTTTTGGCACGGAAACAGCCTTGGTCGCCCTGTATGATGACCTCTGTCGGGAGAGAGACAGGGGTGAGTGACTCTGTTGATTCTCCATGATCTCTCAGCGGCTTTCAATACCATTGACCATGGTATCCTCTGGGAAGACTGGCTGAGTTGGGAGTGGAAGGGACTGCATGGCGGTGGTTCCCCTACTACTTGGTGGGTCAGTTCCAGATGGTGGCACTTGGGGAACGTTGCTCGGCATCCTGGACTCTCCAGTATGGGGTTCCACAGGGGTCACTTCTATCCCCCATGCTGTTTAGCATCTACATGAAACCGTTGGGTGCGGTCATCCGGAGTTTTGGAGTGCGTTGTCATCAGTATGCTGATGACACACAGCTCTATTTCTCCTTCTCATCCTCTTCAGGTGAGGCTGTCAATGTGCTGAACCAGTGCCTGGCTGCAACAATGGACTGGATGAGGGCTAATAAACTGAGGCTCAATCCAGACAAGACTGAGATGCTGCTAGTGGGTGGTTCTTCTGACCGGATGGTGGATGTCCAACCTGTCCTGGATGGGGTTGCCCTCCCCCTGAAGGAGCAGGTTCGTAGCTTGGGGGCTCTCCTAAAAACATCTCTGTCACTTGAGGCTCAGGTAGCCTCGGTGGCACGGAGTGCCTTCTATCAACTTCGGTTGGTGGCCCAGCTATGCCCCTATCTGGACAGGGATAACTTGGCTTCTGTTGTCCATGCTCTGGTAACCTCCAAGTTAGATTACTGCAATGCGCTCTATGTGGGGCTGCCTCTAAAGACGGTTTGGAAACTGCAGCTTGTGCAAAATGCAGTGGCCAGATTGGTAACAGGGACCAGACGGTTCAAACATATAAAACCGATTCTGGCCTGCTTGCATTGGCTGCCTGTATGTTTCCGAGCTCGATTCAAGGTGTTGGTTTTAACCTAAAAAGCCTTACACGGCTTAGGACCACAATACCTGATGGAACGCCTCTCCCGACACGAACCCACCCATACACTACGCTCAACATCCAAGGCCCTCCTCCGGGTGGCTACTTGGAGGGATGCTGGGAGTCTGGCAACAAGGGAGAGGGCCTTCGCAGTGGTGGCCCCCAAATTATGGAATGATCTCCCTGACGAGGTGTGCCTGGCGCCAACACTGTTATCTTTTCGGCACCAAGTGAAGACTTTCCTCTTCTCCCAGGCATTTTAGCATGTGTTTTTAAATTGCTTTTTAAAAATGTGTTTTTAAATTTGTATATTTGTTTTTAATGTTTTTAATTGTTGTAAACCGCCCAGAGAGCTTTGGCTATGGGGCGGTATACAAACGAAATAAATAAATAAAATATCTATGACCTGTGAAAGGTTTGTTTGTTTGCAGTAGACCTTCAATGCGTGAATTGTAGAGGAAGACAATCAGTAATCCAAATTTAATCCCTGATTATGATGGATCTACACAAAAGGTGTCAATTGGCCACTATGCACTGAAGAAAAGTTAAGGTCAATGTTGTTTCCCATTTCTCCAAGGAGTTGGACCAGAGATGAATATCTCATCCTCGTAATTAAATAAATTAAGTAATTTATGCATACAAATAAAGCAATAATAATTATATCATAATTAAAGCAACTTGGATGGCTTTCAAAGAGGATTAGACAAATTCATGGAGGATAAGTCTATCGGTGGCTACAAGCCATGATATCTGTGCTCTGCCTCCATAGTCGGAGGCAGTATACGTGCGATAGCACTTGCTGGAAACTGCAGGAGGGGAAAGTGCACTTGCATAAAGGTCCTGCTTGCAGGCTTCCCATGGGCAATTAGCTGGCCACTGTTAGAACATGATGCTGGAAATATGTTTTTATGTATTAGCAGTTACTCATTAACTTAAGCCTCTGACTCCTGCAACTTACTGAGAGATAGGAAAGACAAAATGTTTTCACATTCACTTACTGCTTGAAAATTTTTGTGCTTTGTAATATAATAATAAATGTAAATGTACTGCCTTCAAGTCGATTCTGACTTATGGCGACCCTATGAATAGGGTTTTCATGGTAAGTGGTATTCAGAGGGGGCTTTCCATTGCCTTCCTCTGAGGCTGAGAGGCAGTGACTGGCCCAAGGTCACCCAGTGAGCTTCATGGCTGTGTGGGGATTCGAACCCTGGTCTCCCAGATCGTAGTCCAACACCTTAACCACTACACCACACTGGCTCTCTGTAATATAATATGTGAAAACAATTAATTTCCTAGAGTGGTTCCTTTGCTTTGAAATTAGGAAGCCGAAATTCTGTGCACAGACTTATGAGCAAGAAACAAATGTTACTAGTATGAGTTGTTCAAGGCAAGGCGAGTTTTTGTAGATGCTTTCTTTACAAAATGTTTTGCTTTTAAGATTTTCCGAGATCCTTTTATCAGTGAGCTGTCAATTTTCTACCACCTCCTTGACAGGCAACACTTTAAACTTACCTGTATTCTATTAGAAATTGGCCAATTGCCTGCCATGCATGGAATTGCACTCCCATATGAAGGAGCCAGGTACGCAGTCTTGTTGGGGTTTATGGGTTAAAACAATCATGTGGTTCTATTTCTAGCCGAGTAAAATTGGCAAAAAAGGAATGAGCAATAACCAACCAGCCCCACTTGTACCCTCACAAAGTCTAGCAGAATAAAGCAAACGAGCTTTCTCCAGTAAAATATGTACAGTTAGTTTACTCATGACCTTTTCACGCATACAGAGATACAGGCAAAGCTGAGGAAATCAGAAAGAAGAAATGTAGGTTACTTTATTCTTTACTTTTCATCTTCTGGCAGTTAGCCTCATGCTTGCATGCTCATGTGGTAATGAGGAATTCAGAAAGGCAGCACAGCAAGAAGAAGGGGGATGTGGAGGGCTAAACATCAATCAAATGGGAAGCTACATCACAGCAAATTATAATTTCCCATCTCAGCTGTACTAAATAAAGCATGTATAACCCTGCCCCTTAGTTGCAGCATGCGAGGTTGCCTCTTCCCAATAAATAGTCTGGGGGTGCTTCTGGATCCAACTTCATCACTGGAGTCCCAGGTGGTTCAGTGGCCAGAAGCATGTTTTATCAACTTCAGCTGATACAATAGCTGCAGCCATTCCCAGACTAGGATAGCTTGACTACAGTAGTCCAGGCATTGGTCACTTCAGGACTGGATTACTGCAGTGCACTTTATGTGAGGCTTCCCTTTGCACTTGGTATAGAAACTGCAGTTAGTGCAGCATGCTGACAGGAGTGAAATTGTGTCATAACATTTCACCTGTGTTCAAATGTCTGCCGTGGCTGCCTGTTTGTTACCAGGCCAGATTCAATGTATTACTATTAGTATATTCATTAATAGGCAAAAAAACCTTGCAGTTTAAGAACGTACCTATAGCCAACAGATATTTCTATCAAACGTTGAAAAGCAGGGAAATTAGGCAGCTATAGTTAATGCACCAAGGGAGCAGGATACCTGTCTTCTCTGAGATAATTGTATTGCCCTACAAATTTGTCAAAATGAAAACAGTTTGGGTTGGTGTTTCACAATCCAATCCCCTTCCTGTGTAGCTTGGAAGAATTTGGTAACATGAGAGCTTACTGTTAAACCACTCTGGCCACTGGAGCTCATTCAGGGGAATAGGAGACTCCTTTCAGCACCCTTCACAGACTCCACTTCCCAGGATTCTTTGGGGGAAGCCATGACTATCTAAACTGAAATAATGTCTGGCATGGGTGTGGCCCCCCGATTAGCCTAGCCAAGCCAAGCAGCTGTGAGTCTGGCTTTTAGAACACTGACAGTTGGTGTTTACTGAGCGTGCCCAGCCTTATCATTGAGTTTAGTGTTAAATTTATTAAATTAATTAAAAATCAGCCATGCATTTTTTTAACATTTAAACTGCAGAAGATGAAGGTCAGAGTATGGGGCAAGGTCAGTAATAGGTTTACATTTATTCTGTGAACATGGCTGATTTTTAATTAATTTCAACAAATTATGAGAACTCTGACAGGAAAAAGCCCAACAGGGATCTGGTGTTTTTTCTCTCTTTTTACATTTTGAACTCTCGATTCTCTCTGACTGTTTTGTGTATTGCCATGGAAATTAAAGGATTGTTAAGCAAGCATTTCTCGGTTCAGGAGTATAAGTTTTGTAAGGTTTTGTTTTGAAATGAGCTTATGGGAAGCAGAGAGTGGTGTGGGGGGTATTTTCAATTTACCATTGCAGATGTGAAAAATCCATATTTGCTATAGTATACAGCCACGCTTGTGGCTGTATAATAAAGGTCTCAACAGCTTGTGGCCAGTTTATTTGAAGGATTGCCTTACCCTGTACTTGACTGCTTTGGACTCATACTTGCCATATAATGTTAGCTTTTTTTAGTAAGGCACCCTCATGCTCTGGAATTCTCTGCCTTCGTTGTACTGTTTCTAACATCTGCTAAAAACGTTTTTGTTTTGGCAAGCCTACACAGACATGTAATGTTATCATGTATACTTGTAAAATTCTGTTGATTTTATCTATATTTTGATAATTGTATTATGTCTACTTGGGTTGTATTCATAGTGCTGTCAGAGTCCCCTCAGTACAAGGATTACTGCTAATGCAATGGGACTCTCCCCCCTCTTCCCCCATGTGCCCCCTAAAACAGTTGTAGGGGTTCCCCCAGCCCTCTGGAGGGCACAGATCACAGAGAGGCGGATAAGTCCCATTATGCTAGTGGTAATCCTTGCGCTGATGGGATGTGTCAGTAGAATACTACTACTTGTTTTTAAAGTTTGCTGATTTTATCAGTATTTTTATACACATTTTATACTGTTTTATGTATTTTTTGTTTTAAAAATAGTGGTTTAAACATTATGTTAAACAAATGTTAGATCTACTGAGGGTTACTTCCTAAATTATGTTTCCCTACTCATATCAGGTAAAGGCTAGGAAATAACTACAGGTACATATCTTTGAAATGGCAGAATGATTGGAAAGCAGGGTGAACCCCATGCCCGATGAAGCCTCAGGATCCTTTGCCATGTGTACATCTTTGCGTCATGATAAAAACCAGCATCTGTTGTCATTTTCTAGATACACCTCTGCAACTAATTCCTCTTCGGGGTTTGAGTATGAAACAGTAGCACTGGAAATGGCCTTTTGGGTTTCTTAGATTTGCTCTTTTGTTTTCTTATGTAGCTCTTTTAACACTAGGATCCTATTGATTAGAATATTATTTTGTATTATCCAAAAGCTCCTATCTGCTAACTAACCAGCAAAAATTATTTTCCTTCTTGGTCAGCTATGTAATTTTATATGAGGATCAAAGAACACATCAGTGCCCTGGCTTTAGGTTAGCTTCTGTATTTTAACTATAATTTCATATAAGCAAGAACTGTTGGAATCAACATCAAAAAAGTTTGGGGTTGGACCACAGTTTAATAGACCTATGAGTAGACTAACAAATACTATTATTTCAACAGGTCTGTTCTAAGCATGACTAGTTTTGGATATAACTCACAGGATCCAGATTTACTCAAATGTATCTATTATGTGAGCATCGCTGTCAGAGCCATTAATTTTGCTTACTGCTCCAGTTGCTGAATACAGAACAATAAGAATATGAAATAGCACCATTCCTTAATTCTTTAATGATTAGCAACTGCAGCAACAGGACAAGATAAAATACCATCATTCTTTAATCTGGCCATGGGTGGATATGATCTTAGCTAAGCTGTGATAATGCTTTTGTTTTGTTGTCTGCAAGTAAATATCTTATATATTTAGGCAAAAATGAAGCTGGTGCTGGACCTGAAATCAATAAAATTCGGACACCTGAGAAAAAACCTTTGGAAGCCAAACAGGTGTGTGTTCTTTATTTGTCTTTATTCTCTTACCAGTCATTCTCCATAATGCATGAATTGACAGAAATAAGGTCATCCCTCATGAATCAAGACATAGAAGAAATGATGAGGCTCTAGAGATAACAAATAATGAAAATGTAATGGGTTGTATGTAGATTTCACTTTCCATGGCCCTAAGACTCCTTTCATCCACGGAAGGCTTTTGTTCCAGCAGAGGGATTCTGCTGGTGCAGGGTAGATGATTCTGAGTGATTCCTCCCTCCCCCTGCAGCCCACAGTGACACCTTCCACACTATTTTGGAGGGTCACCTTACTGTCCAGAAACGAATAGAAGGTGGTGCTGAGTTGCAGTCAGAAGGGAGAATTAGCAAAAGTCACCTCCCTATTTGTCAGTTGGAGCAAAGTCTGGGTCCAACCCAGTAGACATACAAAGATAATCAAAGATCACAGCGTACTGCAATAGCATAGAATGCAAATAGTGACACCCCCACCCCCACACATGCACACACACTCCAAAAAACGTAATTGATGAAATGCAAGTTGCATTGCACAACTACTTTAGTCAAGGGCTCAAATTCTACAGCTGTCTGAAAGTAAGTCTACAGGAGTTGAACGCATGACCTGGGAAGTACACGGGCTGACTGGTAACTGGTCACTTGATCTGTTTTGGGAAGTCTCCATTAAGAACAAACTTCTAAGTAGAATTTCAGCAATCTATATAATATAATAGTTCATTGGTTGAGACATGCTAGAAAAAGCAGAATGTGGCAGGACTCCTATTTTGTGACTCCCTGCTTTACAGAATGAGTGCTGACTGTAAAGACTTGGTAGGCTGCCTTTTAGAACTTGCTAACATTAAAAAAAAAATATCGAGAATTTTGACTATTGCTGTTCTTGAACCTTTCTGTGCTATCGTTTTTTATCTATGATTCTAGTTCCCTGTTAGATGGTGATTTTTTTGTTTCTTTTAAATTAAATCATTATGTCTGCAAGTTTTGCTTTTGCCCAACTGTGATAGGTATGCACAGAATGGTAACATCTCCTTACTGATTTTAGTTGTAATTGATGAATGCTGCTGCAGGGAGTGGTGGGAAAAGGTGATTTTTACCAGTTCTCTTCCCCCCCTCCCCCGAAAATTTTATCTGAAGGTTTGAGAGATTGTTCAGAATAGTGTGGGGGGAGCTTCTGGGGACTGCAGGGGGGAGAGAGAATCAGCAAAAATTGCTTGCCATCCCCAGGAATATCCAATTTGCTGAACAGGAGGAGCCTCTTCTGAATCCAACTCACTTTCCACAAAGGATTTGTGAAACAGCTGGTCTAGATCCAGCTCAGTATATTTGAATATTTTAATTAACCTTTCACTATGTATAGCAAGTAAATACCCACACTTACAATAATTAAAATAAGTGTCAACGTTTTTTCTTAAGAAAAATATTGTCAGATGGAAATGATGGGAAAATTCACTCTTAAGAATAGAGGTTGAGTGGATGACCCCAAAGCAAACTGTTTAAGCCTTGCAAATAAAGAATGGCCTTTTGATTATACATTTGATTATATATTTGGTGCTTTTGTCTAGAAGTGCAAATAAAAAGCTTGGAACCTGACAGTTGTTTGTCTTTAACTAAATTAGGATCTTAAAGAAGCAGCTGGTCATTCCTGTCATAATAGTAGTTGCTGGAATGGATTTCAGTGATGAGAAGGTCTGGATATTAAGTTTAAAAATAGAAATATAAGGGCACAACTGTCTCTGGTCTTTGTAGTTTATAACTACCACAGTAGCTATAATTTGTTTATAGAAGAATGTTCACATTCACAAAATTAATATAAAAGATTAAAAGTCAAGTAGAATAAACAGTGAAATATGTTTTCAGTTATACAATAAAGAGGATAATATACAAGTTTATATATATATATATCTGGGTGGTTTACAATAATTAAAAACATTAAAAACAAATATACAAATTTAAAAACACATATTTTAAAAACAATTTAAAACACAATTTAAAACAATTTAGAACACATGCTAAAATGCCTGGGAGAAAAGGAAATTCTTGTGGCGCACCTCGTCAGGGAGATCATTCCATAATTAATAAGTTTTACAGTGCCTTTTCTTCACTTATGACTTTGTTCTTCCCACCTTCTTTAGAGTTCACATCTTTGATTAAGTGTTAATGTAATTAAAGTGTTAAAGTAATTTGCTTGGTACACTCATATAGCTTATGGGAATTTTTTTGGCTTTGTTTTCTTAAATGATTTTTAACTCAAGGTAATTTGTGTAATTTCCTCTAGGTTGACTTAGAAGCAAATTCCCAAAACAGAAGTCCGGAGTTGCGTTCCAGCACTGCTTATCCCAATTCTAAATTTCCCCGCAAAGATAATCTTAACCCCAGGCAGCTGAATCTTCACCTCACCCCTCCCCATGCTCAATATGCTGTTCCTAATCGCCACTTCCAGAACTTGTCTCATATTCCAAGGCAGCCATACCCTGTACAACAACAGCAAAACCCCTTAAGTCAACAGCAAAATCATTTGTCTGATCAGCAAAGTCAAATGGATCCACAACAAAACCAGATAGTCCAGCAGCATAATCATTTAAATCAGCAGCCACCACAGCCACCTTCACAGCTTTCCCCAGCCTATCAGTCCGGCCCCAACCACTCCTTCTTTAAAAACCCAGTTCCACACAGACCTCATTCCCCTGGTGTAGATGCTGTGCTTTCAGAGCAGCATCCTCCCTCTCTATTACAAGAAGTCACTAACCCTCTGAGACCCATTGCACAGCACAACCCCATGATGCCACTCCACTTGAACCACTTCCTTGAAGAAAATCCTCCAGGAATGCCTGTTGGAGAGCAATTAGGTAGGTATCATTGCTCCATTTCACAGATAGGAGTGTGAGGCAAACTCTGCTTATATAAGGTGTTTTTTGTAAGACTGGACTTCAGTATTGTTCAGTGTTATCTCCCTTTCCGTCAAGAGGAAAAACTATTAGCTTGCGGGAGTCCAGCAGTGTGTACTTCTGAAATTCCTGATGCCATTTCCCTGTTATGCTAGGTACATTGATGCAAAGCCATGAAGAGCAGATAGCACTGGCGAGTGAGCCTTTTAAGCAGCCCGTGCTCAGGCTCTGGAACTCCTTCCTGAGGGAGGATTATCTTACCCCTCTCTATAGCAGGGTCAGAACCTTCCTTTCTAAGAAGGCTTTTGGGCCATAAATGATTGCTCTCATTTCGAAGGGCTTAAATTGCGGCGGTTACATTATGTTTGATGGGTTTGAAAAATCGTAGCTGTCTTAGTTTTTTATGTGTACTTTGTTATAGCTATTGTTGCTATGCTATTGTTTTTTAAAATTGCTGAGTCATTGTTTGAAGTTAGTTGGTTAGCTGCCTTAAGCTCACTGAGGAAAGGTGGGGTATAAATGGTTTAAATCATGAGTGAGGAACCTCTGGCCCTTCTCCAGCCACCCCCACTGGCCCTGTTTGCATCCTCCTTGACTGTTTTTGCCTGGCTGGAATGTGCCCTTGAACTCTGATAATGCCTCTTGAATGCCTGGATGGAGAGGGGTCAGTGAGTGGGTGCAGAAAGTAGCCTACTGTACAAAGGTAAAGTTTACATTTGTTGTTTCACCCACTTTTGCCTCTGCCCCCACCTACCCCTGGCATGTGGCCCTCAGAAAGTTGCCCAGAAGGTAATGTGGCCCTCAGGCTGAGAGGGGTTCCACAGCCCTGGTTTAAATCAGTATAAAGTTGCCTGAGTCACTGCTGTCGGGTAAATGGTAGCTGTGTCCTCTTAGCATTATTCATAGAAGTGTAGGACTAGGAAATACAGTAGGGCCCTGCTTACCGACGCTTCGCTTACCAGCGTTCCGCTAATGCAGCAGCTTTCATTCCAGGTTTTAAAGCCGCTTTTGCGGCATTCTTGTGTGACGCGCCCCATTATACTCAATGGGGTTCCGCGTTACGACGATTTCCGCTTTACAGCGGGGGTCCAGAACGGAACCTGCTGTATAAGCAGGGCCTACCTGTAACGTATAGGTCTTTTTGTCCGCTGCTTTCAGTAATCCTCCATTTGCAAGTATTTCTTGTAAAGCAGACCATTCCCACATTATGTGCTAGTTTGGACGTCATGATCCTATCTTCCAGCACCATGATTTAGGTATCTAGGAATGAGTGACAGATCTGTGCTATAGCTTTGGGGCTGTGATCTTGATTAAATTAAACCACAATTCCTTGTTACATTCAAAACAGGGCACTGCGATTTAGTGTCAATTTACTAACCATGATCTTCAACCAGGACCAAACCATGGTTTAAGGTTCTGGTTAGTAAATCAACATTAATTAAACCACAGTTCCCCATTTCAGATATAGCATAGGTTAAAGATTTACTGCTTAGAGATTTTTAAAATATTGAGAGGTTTGTAAATGCTTTAAATAAATAAATAAGCTACAATCAAAGTGTGTAAGCTGACACACATCAGGAGAAGGGCTGGGGAGAGGATGCAGATCCACTGCTCATTCCAACCAGGCCCTATGAGAGGTTACAGTAAAATATAAAAGATGCTGAGACCACTTCTGTGCAGTATCTTTGAAATTACTATTGTGTATCAAGTGTGTAGGACTTCATTTATGTAAACAGGCCTATGGCTGCTGAGATGTCTTTTAGTGTCAAAGGTACAACAAAAAATAAATGTAGTAAGAAAGGTGCTTTAATGTTGTTTATACACTTACTGTATGATATTGTGAAATGCAGTTTTCTGACTTAAACATCTGAAGTACAGAAGCTGGGTAATTCCCCCCCCCAATGTTTTACAGATCGTCTTCATGGAAATTTAGCTTTGGAAACCTTAAGGCAACAGCAAGCAAGACTACAACAGTGGAATGAGCATAGCGCCTATCTCAGTCAGGGCAATATTCCTTATTCTCACCATCACCACCTTCACTTATCCCACCTTTCTCAGCAGCCAATTGGATTGCATCAGCAGCCAGTTAGGGCAAACTGGAAACTTGCCAACAATGTAGAAGATGAAACTGAGGCAACTTATTCAAGGTAATTGTGGAATGAATTCTCAAGGTATAGCGCTTGGGTAGAAACAGGTCATATGCCACTTATTGTAATGTTTGTTTGTTTGATTGATTGATTGCATTTGTATACCACCCCATAGCCAAAGCTCTCTGGGCGGTTTACAACAATTAAAAACATTAAAAACAAATATACAAATTTAAAAACACATTTTTAAAAAGCAATTTAAAAATACATGCTAAAATGCCTGGGAGAAGAGGAAAGTCTTGACCTGGTGCCGAAAAGATAACAGTGTTGGCGCCAGGCACACCTCGTCAGAGAGATCATTCTATAATTTGGGGGCTACCACTGCGAAGGCCCTCTCCTTTGTTGCCAGCCTCCCAGCATCCCTCGGAGTAGGCACCCGGAGGAGGGCCTTGGATGTTGAGCATAGTGTATGGGTGGGTTCATGCTGGGAGAGGCGTTCCATCAGGTATTGTGGTCCTATGCCGTGTAAGGCTTTATAGGTTAAAACCAGCACCTTGAATCAAGCTTGGAAACATACAGGCAGCCAATGCAAGCGGGCCAGAATCGGTTTTATATGTTCGAACCGTCTGGTCCCTGTTACCAATCTGGCCACTGCATTTTGCACAAGCTGCAGTTTCCAAACCGTCTTTAGAGGCAGCCCCACATAGAGCGCATTGCAGTAATCTAACTTGGAGGTTACCAGAGCATGGACAACTGAAGCCAGGTTATCCCTGTCCAGATAGGGGTGTAGCTGGGCCACCAACCAAAGTTGGTAGAAGGCACTCCGTGCCACCGAGGCTACCTGAGCCTCAAGTGACAGAGATGTTTCTAGGAGAACCCCCAAGCTATGAACCTGCTCCTTCAGGGGGAGGGCAACCCCATCTAGGACAGGTTGGACATCCACCATCCGGTCAGAAGAACCACCCACTTGTTATAGAGGTAAAAGGGTTCAAAAAACCATCTGGCCCTTCCCTTGGTACAAAGGGCACCATCAAAACTGTTACCAGAATCCAGAAGTCCCAATTCTGAGAGTCCTGGCAGGCTCATTTCAGGTTCCCAGCTTGAATGGATGGACATCCAAAATGGGCAACAAAAAGGCTGAGAAAGTGTAGGTCTTTCCAGAGTGCTCTAGATTTCATCACCTACACATAATGGCCATGAGAATTTGGGGAGGGGAGAGGATTAATTAAGAGGAGAGTTATAGCTCTCTGAATGCACAGCATCAGCCTACCATTCTTTATACCAGCACCCCAAATAGTCAATTTAAGAATAATAGTAATTATCTTATGATGGTTGGTACTACAATAGTTAACAATTTAAAGTCTGCTGGCAGTGAAAGCAGTACATTGCTGAGATATATCAAAGTTGCTACTGTTTGCACATTATAAATAGTATATAAAACTAAGATAAATGTGCGTGTAATGAAAGAAAGCATCAACTTGATTTGTCCTGTGAAGGCAGCATTATTGAAATTTGCTGTATTTTAATTCATAGCCTTTCTATCCCAGGAGCTAGACCAGGTAACATCAAACAGATAGGTTGACAATTCCTAGAGGGTTTATCAACGGAACACAAAAGAAGGAAAAAGAAAGAGAAAGTGAATACTTGTTTGTATATGTATAAAGATAGCCAATCTCTTTCTATTCACACTTAGCCATATTCTATATCTAGATTACCATTCTAGATTTTTGCACTGTTCTTTCCCATAAAACAGTTGAACTATGTCCTCACCCCATTTTTTTAAAACCATTATGGATCTAATTTTGGTTTCTTTAAAGTCCTCAGGAATTTTCACACAGTGAGTAATTTGGATGTTTCATGCTTCATGTGAAAATCACATATTACCTCAGATAAATGGCTAAATTAGAAACCTGATATGTTTTTAAATGGGCAGAATTGTGGGAGCACTTTCAAACAAGTAACCTTTCAGGTGAAAGTGGAGGTTGGGCAGCTGCATAGAATGATTATATAATCTCAGTATGGAATGTTTGCATTGGCCTAAATACATTGCTGTTTTTCAATTGGACAAGGAAATTCCTTGCAAGTTCTTGTCTTGATTTCTAATGATTTGTGCAATGCTTTACAACTGCAGTCCAGAGGTACAAATGTGTCCTGGAATGGTCTGTCTGTCTCTGTCTGTCTGTCTCTCTCTCTTTCTTTAGTTTTTCTTTCAGCAGCACCAACTGCTAGATGGTATTGGTATAGTTTAAAAGGCAGGACAAAGACTCCTTTGTTCTGAATTTCTGAACATAAAGCTTTAAAAAATAAATCTGGTATTGTGTGCCCCCGAACATTTCAAGATAACTACATTTAAATGTGTGTTTTATGTTTCTTGTAACATTACCATTTTTTTCTTGAATGGGATAACATTTTATACCCCTTTTGTTTCTCATCTGAGCAATAATTATCTTTTTAATATAGGTTCCAGGATTTGCTCCGAGAACTATCACACCGTGATCAAAATGAAAACAGGGACTTAGTTGAAATGCCACCACCTCAGTCAAGACTTTTGCAATACAGACAAGTGCAACCCAGAAGCCCACCAGCACTCTCCTCTCCTTCATGCAATTCAAACCACAGTGGCCACTTCCCAAACTTCTCCGAGAACAGAGACATTGAAATATCCAGCAACCCAGCATTTCAGCAGCATCTGCCTCAAATGTACAATCCCCCTTTCTCAATGCCATCTGAACACATAACTCCACCTTCTTTGAAATATCTGCAACCTGATGGATCATGGACTTATGCTAATCTACACCAGAATCATCTAATGGGGCAAGGTTTTCATTATGGTATACCTCCGTTGCCTCACAGATCACAACAAAACCCTTTTATCCAAATACAGACCCATCAGCACACAGTTGGTCAGGAACCATTTCACACCCTTACTTCGCGAGCAGTATCTGCTTCTTCATCTTCACTGCACAGCCTAGAAGAGGTATGTGGGTTGCAGTGTTTGAATACTTGTTTGCTGTTCAGATGTCTGTTTAGAGTAAACAGTTATGTAGTGACAATATATTTTATAGTAGCAAATGCAAGCTGAAAAAAAGGAGGGTCACCATAATTCAGGCACGGTCTTGTATAATTTTGTGGGTTTCACTGTTGATGCATTTACACCAGCTACTATCACTTTAATCCTATTTTGAACAGTGACTATCATCATCATTATTATTATTTATGTTTTCATCCTGCCCTTGAACTTGAAAGTTCCCAGGACTACTGGCTGGTGGTTCTCATTTTCAGGAGGTGAAAAACCACCCTTGTATATATAATTCTCTTTCTTTTCACAATGCTGATTTTGGTCATGCTTCTGGATGAATGAAACCTGTAGTAATCAGCAAAGTTAATATTACACTTAGTTTTATATGATTTATACATGATTTCAGAGCGATTTCAAAATAATATCTACATAATTAAGTAAAAAAACAAATAATGAAAAAAACAACATCAAGACATCCTACATGAGTCAATATCTTATTAACAAGAGAATTGGCTCCCAAGTGGACCCATAAAAATGCATCCCTTTGATGCTCTTATGTATTGAGTTCAAACATCAAAGGTAAGTTGAGAGGTGTTTTTGGTAGCTACTGCACATAATGAAAACTGTACCAGGATGTTCCCCAAGCCCAACATGTGGTTGGACATGTGGTCCTGGCAGCAGTATAAAATGTTTTTGTTTGGGTAGTTCATGATTAAAAGATAAAGAGATGTTAGATTTAAAGATGCACTTCTGCATGTGTTAGGGCTGTTTTATACTTCATGCTAGGGCACTGTACAGAAAAGTGAAACTAAACTTCAGTATATTCTTCTGGTCATGCAGGGCTTGCAGAAGCGTGAGAACTGGCAGACCTTGCCTATAGCACTAAGCTGCTAGTGTCTGCATAAGCATTTGCACGAATACCTTTATTATTATTATTTATTTATTTGATTTATATCCTGCCCTCCCTCCCAGTAGGAGTCCATCTAGTATCCTTTGGATCCCTCCCTCCCCCAGTGTAGTTATTTATTATGCTCAAATTACAGAGGATCCATTTTCCCAACATATTTAGTTAATGGGGTTTTTTTGGTAGACTACAGAGGAAGGCACAATCCCTGTATTGAAGGGTTCTCCATTGCTCCTGTTGGGTTTGGAGAGTGACAGCTTGCGTTGTTGGGTTTGGACCTAACACTCCCTTGCCTGGATCTTTCCAACCTTCTCTCTGTGTCTTGTGTGCTAGACTGAGAAAGGCATCCTGGTTTCCAGCTCTGCATTATTTTATTTACATAGGCTGACTGTCCATATCTACCCATATGCTTTCCCAGGCAGGCATTAGCTGTCTGCCTGCCTGCCTGTTCCCCTGCAAGGTGCTTGATTTGGTCACTCCCTCCTGTAAATCAGAGTCTGCTGTCCCACCCCAAGAGTCCCAGCTGCTTTAGAGTCTATGTCGGCTGGCTGAGGGAACATTCTAATCAAGTCAACCAGTGTTAACTACTTTAAAAGTTGTCTTATGCCTAGTGCAAGGTCAGAATCCAAAAGAACCCTTGCTCTAAAATGAGCACATTCTTTATCAGAAGAATGAGCAGAAGAGAGTTGGGTGGTGGAGGAATCCATCTCAAATGCCCATCAGAAATCCAGGAGTACTGGATCCTCTCTTTGGGCTGTAAGCCCTACTGGAGCAGGAGCAGTACTTCTGCTGCAGAAAAATGATGTGTAGGCCATCACGGACTTGAAAGCAGTGAACAAATTCCTGAAAATTTCCTCCTAGAATTAAGGGAGTGGTAGATGTTCTTTTTGCAGGGGGGACGTGGCAGAAGAGTCCCTGCTTCCTTAGTAACTGTTCTGAGAACGCTACAAGGAAGAGCATGACTGGCTAACTCAGGGAGTGATCAGAGGTCTGGGGGATTTCTTTTGGGCCCGCCTACCTTTCCCATGATAATTCAAGCACTGTTGTTTTATTTTAAATGAGATGATGTTGATCCAAACGTACGCAAGCAGCGTGTGTTCTTGGAAGAAGTCTTCAATGAATGCAAATGAATGCATCCTTCTGTGAGGGGAACTCTCCTGTGAATGGAAGCACCTTTTGTTCTTTCTGTGAATGAAGCATACATTTGGATCCACCTCATAGTTTCTGTTCGCTTGGATAAGAGCAAAATACAATGTTGACTAATCCAAGTTAAGCCAATGATGAGCAGTTTCAACTAGATTCCTCAATATCTTTATTGCAGATATATTCAGAAAAATTAAGGAACTAGTTCTATTCATTGATATTGCTCCCAGTCACTGGAGGATTATGGGAACCTTCAGTACTCTGTACTTTTCTCAGTGTCTCTGCTTGACTTGAGGTTGATGATATGAATTGTGGCAAGACATGCCTGTGAGCATTTTAGCATATGCGTTTTTCCTGGACTTGGGATACACTGTAGCATGCAATGCAGTGCCATTACGATGGTCTGAAGGTGCATGAGACCACCGCCTTGCTGAAGCTAAGCAGGGTCAGGTCTGGGCAGTGCCTGGATGGGAGACCGCCTGGGATCATGTATGCCACCTTGGGTTCCATGGGGAAAGAAAGGCGGGGTATAAATGTAATAAATAAATAAATAAAATAACAAGTGCTGATTAGAACTAAAGAAAATTGTCAGGGCCACAACTTTTAAAGCCCTGAATACTGAGTCATACCTCTTTACATTTTGGATGCTAAGTTATTATTATAATAATAACTTTAAATCTCTGTTTTGCACCTTAGTTGGGGACCCAGCATTAGCATTTAAGGTCATTCTGATCGGGGCAAACTGGGAAAATAACTACTATAAGCCCTAATAATTTCAGACTCTGTCAGAAACGCAGTTGGAGATCAGGAAATTGCTGGTTGACAGACATAGGAACAAACATTCAGCAAATAAATCTTTGTGTTATGTTTGGCATAGGGCTCTTCTAAATAAAAAAAGATACTATAGTTCTGTTTTTGTTTTTAAAGTGTAGGTATTTTTTAATATATTCTTGTTAAAAGATCACTTTTCACAGAGACTGAAGTCAAATTAGAAGGGTTGGCCCAAAATATTTTGCTGCCGGTGATGGAAAAGCACATGGCACCCCCCCCCAGCCCAAGTCAAGGGACAGAATGTACAGGTGGCCAATGTGTGGGCCACATGCAGCCTACCCCCTCACCCTGTGGAGCCCATTGGTTTTCCCCCAGGTGCCCATTGCCATCAGACTTATACCCACCTCTGCTGTTGCTGCCATGATTTTGCTTGTGCCCTGCCTCCCGTTTTTTAAAAAATCTCTGTTACGTTTCTGTGCTCTGCACTGGTACTCCCACCTATTTCTTTTCCCTATTGTTTCCTGCTTCTCCAGAGGATTCTGGAGGGCATTAGTCACCTTTTGAGATGGTGTATCCTACTAGATCATGCAGGCAGAGCCACAACTTGACTTCCTCCTGGAGGAGGACCCACCGTTCACTCTCCAGACCAACTTGGCTTCATGAGCTAGCAGGTCGTGCCTGGTTAGTGCTCCTAAGGGCTTCCTCAGGCAACAATCTTTTTTAAAAATTCTGTCTCTCTTTTGTCTGTTTCACCCCTATCCTTGTTCCGCCTTCCCTCCCCACCCGTAGCCTGCCTTCTCCTAATCACAGATGGACCAGGTAGAGCATCTGCTTTGTGCTCTACCTTGTGTGCTCTGTGGTGGACCAGAGAAGACAACAGCAAGGTCCGTATTGAGCTCAGTACCACAGTGGAGAAAGGCAAACTGAAGTGAGAGCATCAGCTGCAGCTCTTTAGTGACAGCAGAGGAATTTGGTTTGGGAAAGCAAAAGATACCAGGAGCTGAGAAGAGTAAAATAATGTTCCAGTCATGTGGCACCCTGCATGCTGATATGGGAGGGAGAGGAAGGGGGGAAGAAGGTGCGTGTACACACTCATGCATGAGTGTGCAGCACCAGACCCACTGCTCGCCACTGTGTGCCCCCCCTTGGACCATAACATAATGTGTGTAGCTTGACTCACATGCTCAACCCCCTTGGATGCGTTTTGCTCAGCATGTCCATTTCCTCAGGAACTGCCAGGTTGATCCATGGGAAGAGAGATGGTGGGTGAATTTTGGGGTTGGAACAAGTGGGTTTTTTCCTCCATCTGCCTCTAGCAGACTGATTTTATGGAATCAAAAACGGCCCCATATAGAAATGACACAAATCCTGACCTCCCGTCATCTTAAGAGACAGAGGGGGTTCGGTGGAGAGAGCAAGAGATATCAGGATCTGAGAAGAGTAAAAGGGCTCCTTTTGGGAGCAAGAGCGGGATATACATTTATTGTTATCATCAACAACAACTAAATGTTCCACCCATTCAGTGGTCAGTTACAGCTTTGGAAAAGACTCCCTCTAACTTCCTCTTTCCTCTCACACTCTGCTTTGGGACTCATTGCCATGCAGTGCCCCCCCCCAAACAAAATATGTGCCTGACTTCCCTTCTCAGATACTGACCTGATTCAGGGTGGGGCCATACTTGGACAGCAGGGCAAAAGGAATGTGGGGACACGGCATTTGTCACTCCCTTCCTTGTCCTTCAGCACTCATTGGAGAAGGAAGAACTTGGTTTTCCCTCCACTCATCTGGTGGCGTGCATTAGGGATGGGCGAGAAATTTGATTCAGTTTGCATTTCAAGTCAAATCAATCAAATTTTCCAAAACAATATGAAAGCTGCCATACCACCATCCTTCAAAATTCATACTTATTTAAAGTTTGCAATGCAGTTCACCAACCAACGTTTACAAAAATGCATATGTTGGGGAAAGCGGGCATAAAAATGAATATACGAGTGAACATAACATATAAAAATGCATTATATGATGTGAAATTGCAAAAATGTGTGCATTAGGAGAAATTTGCACTAAAATGCTGGAGAATTTACATGAGGATTTTTTTTTAATCACATATTCAAGCAGAAATGTGGAGACCTGAATTTAAGACTGGAAAAATGAGCAACAGAGTGAACCAAAATTGACATATCTTTCCATCCCTGCGCATGCACATGCTTCAATGCCTCACAGTTCCACCTCTGTCATTAAAAAGGAATTGGTGGAGCAGCTCTGCAGGTTCTGTCCACTCTATTCTCTCCTCTAGCAGCGTGCTGAATGGATGGAGAACGCAACTGTGACCTTCCAGTGCCTGACAAAAGAAGGGGAGATCTGGCTTTTTCAGGCAGGGCAGGGGCCGGTGGGGATTGGCAAACAAGCCTGTTAAATGATATTCTTCAAGAAAAAAACAGGGAAAGCTAAGGAGAAGGGGGAGGGGGGAAGAGAGAGAGAGAGAGAAAGAGAAAGGAAGCATCCATATTGTAAAAAACAAATGTGAGTCCCATGTAGTAAGTTGTGATTAAATATGGGACCCAGGCCTGGAAAGATCAAAAACGTTGGTGGCTCCAGTCACATAATGCCGTGGGACAAGGTGAATGACCTAGAAATGGTTACCTCTGTATATAGAATCAGTGAGATCCTTCAAAGGTATCCTGTTTCTTCTGTAAGGTACTCAGTGAGGAACTGTTTTCTTGCCCTTAATTTTCACCTGTGAGTTGGTACTTCACACCATATTGGAATGTAGAGAAATACTCCTTATCTTAGGAATTAGGGGTTTGGAAGGTCTTTTCCTTTCTACTAAAGTTATCTTCTTTCCTTTGGGCATTGTCACTTGTGGAGTAGGGAGGGCTTGGAATTTCAGTGGAGATATTGTTAGATATGAAAATCCTATGTCCCTTCACTTCTTGAGATACTCAAACGTGTGTACATTTTTACAGAACACTTTATTAATGTAACTATTAAATAGACTTTTGGCAAAATGGAAATGGACTGCTTTCAAGTTGATCCTGACTTATGGCGACCCTATGAATAGGGTTTTCATGGTAAGCGGTATTCAGAGGGGGTTTACCATTGCCTCCCTCTGAGGCTAGTCTTCCCCAGCTGGCTAGGGCCTGCTCAGCTTGCCACAGCTGCACAAGCCAGCCCCTTCCTTGTCTGCAACAGCCAGCTGGGGGCAACTGGGCTCTTTGGGACTATGCATCTTGCCCACAGCTGCACAGGTGGCAGGGCACGTAACCCCTGAGCCACTCCCTGTGGGGGTGATCTTTAGCTGGCCCTTGACACCCAGGAGACACGAGAGGGGATTTGAACTCACAGACTCTGGACTCCCAGCCAGGCTCTCCTCCCCACTGTGCTATACCAGCTGGTTTTAGCAAAATAGGTCTGTAGAAATCATTGTTGTAAATGCTTTGATACTGAAATCCTAGCTGCTTGGCACTTATTATGAAACTTTTTAGCTGAAGGCTTTTAGTCACATTCTAACTTATTTTAACAGATTAAGGTGCAGATCTCACATAGTTTGCAGTGGAAAGACTCTTTGAAGAAAAGACGCTAATTTTACATTTGCACATTGCAAGTTGTAAGTGTGATGCCCTTGAACGAAGTTTGGGGAACTACTAGTGTCCCTGCTAGCTTTTCAGATTTTACATAACAGGTCTCAGTTAACTAAATTTCCATGAAAAGGGTTGCAGTATTAAAAAAAAACTTTTATATTGTGTTTTTCCTGTGTTTTTGGTTTAGTATGAGAGTAACCAAGATTCGAACAGGGTTTTTTACAACAGATACTATTGGAGGTCGCTGATTCATAGGGTCGCCATAAGTTGTAATCGACTTGAAGGCACATAATACACACACCTGAGAGTAACTTTAAATGTAAGAGTTTCCATGTCATTGTAGCTTTGCTAGAAATATAACCAACACCCTCTCCACCAGTTTACATAGCTGTTTTAGAAATAAGGCTTTAAAATGTACTTTAGATAGGTGGAACTGAATACAGTATCAGGCTTTCTGCATAGTTTCCAAAGTACCTACAGTAATACTTAAACTGTTAAGGGGCAAACTAAACAAATGCGTTAAATGCATGTATGTGCTTAACTTGTCTTGTTTTTGCGTTAAAAATAACAGCTGCAGAGGGATCCAGATTGGGACTGCCATGCATGGGGAGGGTTTTAAAACCCTTTCCCCCTGTACTTCAGTTTCCATGGTTTGCCCTGGAATCCAGCATAGCACTATGTCCTGCACTGATTCCTGCACCCCTTCCCTCTGGACTTCGCCAGAGCTTAATTTCACTTTTAAAGGATCTTGATTTAGTGTTATGTTCAAATCAAGGACCCTGGTTTAAAACAAGAAATTGGTAGTTTAACAAGGCAGCTGCAAGCCATTTATGAAACTTACCAGAGTTGTTGTTTTTAAACCAGGATCCCTTGTTTGAATGTAATAGTAAGCCGAAATTCCTTAATGCTGAAACCAGA
Organism: Rhineura floridana; assembly: GCF_030035675.1. Classification (NCBI taxonomy): domain Eukaryota; kingdom Metazoa; phylum Chordata; class Lepidosauria; order Squamata; family Rhineuridae; genus Rhineura; species Rhineura floridana. The sequence goes on from NC_084482.1 coordinate 42,527,558, forward strand.
CTCTGGCAAAGTCCTCCTCCTGTTTGTGCCGGAGGCAGGAGTGTGCAAATCTGCTATTTCACTTGAGGCTCATCCACATAACAGAAAACTGTAGTTTAGCACTGCATGCAAATATGGCTTGTGTAAGTCAAACCTTTTCTCGACCTCTCTCTATAAAGAACCTTTAACTGGAGTCTTGATAGAATTTATATTTAAACATTTTTTCCATTTTGTATGAATTGAAGAACTTATAAAATGCAACACTTCAATAATCCCAAACACTTTTATACATGCAAACACCCAGATCTTGGGTCGTGACTTAACTGAATAGCTTATCAATAATGTGACAATGTCACAGAATGTTAAAACCCTGTGTGCAGCAGTTTCCTTTTTCAAATTTAATTCTATTCAGCAGGAAGACACTTTAAACAAAACCAGATCATGTGGTTTCTTCCCATGCATTGAAGTTTGAGAGAGATGCATGCTTCTCACTGCCATTAAAGGCTTATTTATACAATTTAAAAATAACTATCAAGACTAACAATAAAACAATGCCCCCTTCAAAAACACAAAACAAAGAAACAGCAATAAGGGATTATAAAAGCCTGGGAAAAGAGGTACATCTGAACCTAGTGCCCAAATGATGTTAATGCTGATGTCAGGCAGGCCTCACTGTGGACAGAAATCCATAGATGGGACCACAATCAAAAAGGCCTTCCTCTTTCTCACCACCTTCCAAAACTTTCTCAGAGGGGAAACCTCCCATCTGGATTACTACAATGTGCTCTATGTGAGGCTGCCTTTGAAGATGGTATGTAGGCTACAGCTTATGTAGAATGTGGCTGCTAGGCTTGTAAATGGGGCAGCTGGATGGGACCATGTGTCACCAGTCCTAACAGCTGTGTATTGGCTGATGATGACCTACCAGACCCAATTCAAGGTGTATAGCATACAAAATCTTGAACTGCTTGGAACCCAAGTACCTAAAAGAATGTCTTTCCCAATATCAACCATCAGCAGGTGAGGCCTTGATGGTGGTGATGCTTCTGGGGGCTGCCCAGCTGGTGTTGACCCATGACAAGGCCTTCTCAGTAGTAGTTTCCCGGTTGTGGAATGCTCTCCCTAGTGAGGTGTGTCTCTCATTATAGACTCTCTAGAGGAATTTAAAAACTGTTTACCCAGGCACTTGATGACTTAAAGATATTGTTCCTGGCAACTCAGAAACCATTGGCTGAGAGAATACGATTGGCCCTTTTAAATGTTTTTAGAACGTTTTTAATGATATTGTTATTGATATGTTTGCTGTCCTGGGTTCCTTTGGGAGGAGGGGCAGGATATAAATTGAATTTTTAAAAAATGATTTCCCCCCCTTAAAATTGGAGAAAGACCTCAGTTCATGAGTGCAGGGTCCAGGCATGTATGAGTCGGGAGAGGAATTACTGTAGATGTTAGGGTCCTGAGCCATATAGGGCTTTGTAGGTTAAACCTACACATTGAATTGGGCTCAAAAACATAAAGACAGCCAGTGAATTTATATGGATTTATACTCTGCCCTCTAGAATTTTTTTTCTCACAAGGAGGCCCACCTAGATATAAAATGATACAGATATTTAACATGGTTTTCCTTCCATTTAATGGACACTGGAGCTGGCCAATGTTGGATTGGGATCATGTTGGTGTCCCATTGGTTAGTATCAATTTTTGAGCAATATATGTAATGAATGAACGACCCGAGAACTTTAGTTGTGTATCAACTGACTAACTCATAAAATGTGTTAATCACTTTTTTCTTAAAAAGCACCCAAGGTGATATACAATCAGTTAAAAATTGACTAACCCATTCAATAGAAAAACAGTAGCAATGAGAAACAGAATGCAACAGATGGCAGGAAAAATAATCTTGACTCACAAAGATTAGCAATATATTAGAAAAAATATTGATTACCTGCAGGTTTGTTGGTCAAACATTATATGTTAATAGTCAGTTGCTTTCAGCCCAAACTTCACAGTTCTCTTTAACCTTATCAAGCCTCTTGGTTCATTTGGCATGATCAACATTTAGGGAACTCATGCAGCCTTACATATCTTTTACAAATATTGAAGGAATTACCCTTTCCCTAAATATTTATTTATTGCATTTATATACCGCCCAAATTAAAAATATTAAAATACAAATACAATCAAGTAACACCTAAAACAATCAATTAAAAAGTTGTACCAGCACAAAATTAGCAGCATAACATCAATAAAAACAACACTAAAACCCAACAAGGAAGGGTAGATAATTCTGAAAACTAAAAAGCAAGATCCTAACATAAACACCAGGCTAGCCTGTCTCCATAGTGTTCCATAACCAGGACTAATGAAAAGACAGTCTTTCTATTAACCTTTTGGCTCAACTAATTTGGTGGAGAACCTGGAGGAAGCCTCCAGTGAAGATAATAAGGGCTGGGCAGGTATATATGAGAGGAAATTATCCTTCAGTTATCCTACCCCCAATTTAAAGGTTAACACCAGCGCCAGTGTGGCGTAGTAGTTAAGGTGTTGGACTACAACCTGGGAGACCGCGGTTTGAATCCCCACACAGCCATGAAGCACAGTGGGTGACCTTGGGCCAGTCACTGCCTCTCAGCCTCATGAAAACCCTATTCATAGGGTTGCCATAAGTCGGAATCGACTTGAAGGCAGTACTTCGTTCACCAGCATTTTGAAGTGGGTCTGGGAAATGGACTGGAAGCCAGTGCAGATAAGAAAGCACTGGTTTAATGTGCTGATATCTACCAGTTTCCATTAATAATTCACAGCTTTGGGCCATCTGAAGTTTTTGGACCATTTTCCAATGGCAGCCACACGTGTAACACACTCTAGGACTTTCATGTCTCTAAGAGTAAACTATGGGACATATTTGAAAAATGGAAGTATTGTCTTTTATCCTAAGATAAATTAACGTAAACAAGCTCATGAAAGGAAAGTTTTCCATCACTTTCTCATCCCTGCTGCACCCAGAAAAGGCCACTCTGGAGTGTAGGAAGCCTTCTTGAACAATGTGGGATGGGGTGCAGTGGGCTGCTGATAAGGGGAAAAGCACCCCAAGTTGGAAAGAGCCAGAAGCATATGGTGAGTAAAATTTACAAGTTGGCATTAAAGCTGGACACTAGACCTAATAATTGTCACCTTTGCTTCCTATTACCTCCTTTGGGATGGATGCTCCTGATACACAACTAATGACCAACAGAGATGAGCGACTTGTGCTGGGCAAGCTATGTGCCACTTGCACTAGATGCAGAGCTGGATCTCACTGGAACTTTCAGTAACAGCCTGAAGCTAGGATTTATACAGTCATGAGAGTGACTGTATACTATATCCAGCATGGATTTTTCACATTCTGCCATGTTAAATTGAAAATACCCCCATGCCATTCTGCTGCTTCCCATAAGCTCATTTCAAAACAAAATCATACAAAACTGTAGTCCTGAACTCAGAAACACTTGCTTAACAACCTTCTAAGTTTTCATGCTGATACACATAACACTCGGAGAGAATCCAGATTTTAAAGTCTGAAACAAGAGTAAAAAAATCCAGACCCCTGTTGGACTTTTTTCTGTCCATGATCTCATCATTTGTTGAAATTAATTAGAAATCAGCCATGTTCGCAGAGTACCTGTAATCCTATTACTGACCTTGCCCCATATTCCGACCTTCATCTTCTGCAGTTTAAAAGTTTAAAAAATGCATGGCTGACTTTTAATTAATTTAAGAAAATTAACATTGGAGTATATGATAGTGCAGGCAGACTCAGTAAGTGCCAACTGTCAGTGTTGTAAAAGCCAGACTAACAGCTGTTTGGCTTGGCTAATCGGGGCCACACCCATGCCAGATATTTATTCCACTTTAAACAGTTATTGCTTCCCCCAAAGAATCCTGGGAAGTGTAGTTTGTGAATGATGCTGAGAGTTGTTAGGGGACTCTTATTCCCCTGACAGAGCTCCAGTGGCCAGAGTGGTTTAACGGTCAGCCCCTCTTTCCAGAATATTCTGGTGACTGTAGCTCTGTGAGGGGAATAGGGTGTCTCCTAATAACTCTCAGCACTTAAACAATGAATCTAGTTGTTGGAAAGAACAAACTTGGCCTGCCCAAGATGCATGTGTTCAGTCTGCTGTGCTTAAATCACTCCACTTAAGGAAGGTTGAGCATGGTCAAATAAAAACATAGAGCATACCTAGAAATTTGCTAGAATATATTTCACTCCAACTGTTTTATCTTGTGCAAACTGAGATACCCTTTGTGTCCACTGGAGACTATTCTGCAGAATAATCAGTGCCATTATTCCACAATTGTTTTTGGTCTTTTTTAGTGTAAATTATGCAAAGTGTTGCTGTACTTCTGTATTCACAGAAACAGAAGCAAAAGAGAATGATTTACTATAGGAAACTTCACTAAAATTGCAAAGTAAATCAAACATATTTAAAGTGAATATTTGAACTGCCTCAACTGTCTTAATATTGTTGCTTCCTCCCTGCTAAAACAAGATCAGCACAGTGCAGCACATGTCTTGTTTCTATTATTTAGGCTGATTGCAGGTGTTGCCACCACTCCTCATATGAAGGCACATGTTACCAAGTTCTTGCAAGCTACACAGGAAGTGGATTGGACTGTGAAAGACCAACTCAAATTGTGTTTGCATTTTGACAGATTTGTAAGGCAGTACAATATTTCAGAGGAGGTCAGGTCTCCTACTCCCCTGGTGCATTCACTATAGCTGCCCAGTTTCCCTGCTTTTTAAAGTTGGATAGAAATATCTGTTGGCTATATGTACGTTCTTAAACCGTAAGGGTTGTTTTGCCTATTAGCGAATTGTTCTATAAGAACATAAGAACATAAGAAGAGCCTGCTGGATCAGGCCAGTGGCCCATCTAGTCCAGCATCCTGTTCTCACAGTGGCCAACCAGGTGCCTGGGGGAAGCCCGCAAGCAGGACCCGAGTGCAAGAACACTCTCCCCTCCTGAGGCTTCCGGCAACTGGTTTTCAGAAGCATGCTGCCTCTGACTAGGGTGGCAGAGCACAGCCATCATGGCTAGTAGCCATTGATAGCCCTGTCCTCCATGAATTTGTCTAATCTTCTTTTAAAGCCGTCCAAGCTGGCGGCCATTACTGCATCTTGTGGGAGCAAATTCCATAGTTTAACTATGCGCTGAGTCAAGAAGTACTTCCTTTTGTCTGTCCTGAATCTTCCAACATTCAGCTTCTTTGAATGTCCACGAGTTCTAGTATTATGAGAGAGGGAGAAGAACTTTTCTCTATCCACTTTCTCAATGCCATGCATAATTTTATACACTTCTATCATGTCTCCTCTGACCCGCCTTTTCTCTAAACTAAAAAGCCCCAAATGCTGCAACCTTTCCTCGTAAGGGAGTCGCTCCATCCCCTTGATCATTCTGGTTGCCCTCTTCTGAACTTTTTCCAACTCTATAATCCCCTTTTTCAACAGAGAAGCATGCTGTTATGATATATTCTTCCCACAGGAAAGCCTACCAAGCTAATGCAGAGTGCACTTTTTGTTCTTTGTAAACCTGAGGAGTAAACTTAAAGGATGCAAAACCATAATGGTTTTTCTTTTTCTTAAAAGCCATAACCGTTGCTTTGATGTTGTGTGTGGAGGAGATAGCAACTGAGGGCACAAAGGGAAATTTTATTCACAATATAGTTAACTAATTTTCAGTGACATTTCATGAACATATGCCACTTGCTTTTCCAAGTAACATGGATTGATGTACTTGATTGTTTAGCATTTTCATCCCCTTTGTGCTTTTGTCAGCATGGAGTAGCATGAAAAATCATTTTTAATAATTTCTCTTTTAAGGGTTAACTGAGGAATGATAGTTTTATTAATTACTGGTTTCATTGACTAAAGTTTGAACCGCATTCTAAGAATGTATGGGGATATTTGTGATCCTGGATTTGAATCCAACTTTACTATTTTATTTCTATGTTCTCTTTGATTTCTTTATCTTCTGTACTTTGCCTCCTGTAGAACAGAGCAATAGCAGGAAAAAGTCTCAATGTGAAAATGAAAAGTGTTTGCAAAACAAAATAATATGTTTTGTTATGTTGCGTGCTATGTGCTACCTAGAAATTATTTTTATGGGATAAATTAAACCAGTATGGATGAGCCATAACTGCCAAGGAAGTAGAAGGAAATTACCATTTGAAAATATTTCCACACAATTGCACTAGGAGGAAAGTTGTAAAAAGCAAGCATGAAAGTAGCAAAGAATAAAGATTTCAAGACAAAGTGAGAAATTAGGAGCCAATAAGTCATTGTCAGGAGGAAAAGAGAAATATTGTGATGTAATAAATTCACTGCCATTTAAAGAAGTGCTTTAGTGGTCTTTCATCATTAATATTTAAAGTTGAGACGTTTGAGTGGTATTTCCTTACATTCTGCCTACTTCTCTACTGGCACAGTACAAAATGTTCAGACCGGCACTCTCCTTAGAAACATCAGGTTAATAAAAATTTACCTGTTCTTTTTAAGGTCATTTCAAAACAGAAGTACTGAGTAAATGTGGGGTATTTGCCACAGATTCCGTGCAAGTGATTTCTTTTCTTGTCTTTACTTTTTTTCTGTGCAGTATGAACCAAGAGGGCCAGGCAGGCCGTTGTACCAAAGAAGAATTTCATCTAGTTCAACCCAGGCTTGTTCTGAAGATTTAAACGCTCCTCAAGATAGCCTTGGACAGAGTAAAGAGCTTCAGGGCCGTAGTAATCCATCTTCTTTCAATTATTCATCCCCCGAATTGTGGGTAAACTCCACCTCATCAGCCCCATATCAGAACATTCCATGCAATGGATCCAATAGAGCAGTCCCACCAAGAGAACTCTTAGGTAAGCGATGCTTTCTCATCATCTTTAAAACCACCCACATGACTTAAGGAGGTTCTGTACCATTTCCAAGTGACAAAATATATTTTCAAAATGAAATTCATTAACCTTCACTGCCTTCAAAGCTTACAGATTTTTTTTTTTGGACCAATTTCATGGACCAATTTCAGTCAAGCTGGGTGATCATTTAGTTTTCTCACAGTCTGTAGTAGTTTCCTGCTACCAAAATTGCCATGCTCACAAAGAAACCAGCATTCAAATAAAACATTGTGAACGTTTGGCACTTGTGCAGAGATATCAATGCATGCAGAAGAATTTTAACTTTATTTTGGACACAGTTTGCTTCCTTCACCAGTTCATGAAATCCATATGGCACATTTTTAGCTGCTGTTTAAATTTTCCAAAGTTTAAACAGAAGTCTGGGATGTGGTGTGTTGTTATATGCGTTCAAGTCGATTATGACTTATGGCGGCCCTCTGAATCAGTGACCTCCAATAGCATCTGTTATAAACTACCCTGTTCAGATCTTGTAAGTTTGGATGCGGTGTGAGGGGGTAATAAAGAAAGGGAACCTTTAATGCAAAGATGGGAGCTTGTTTTGGATTACTTCAAACTAATCAATTTAAAGTCAATTAGACAGCAACAGAGATTGCAGTATAGGATCCAAAGAGGTATGTGTGTACTATATTCATTCACAGAGGTATTTAAGCTTCCCCTCTCAAGCTGCTGACCCCTTTGTACCCAAGAATCTCCCCCTCAAGGTTGTGGGGGGCACTGGAAGTGGCAACCCATAAATCACGATGGGCTGATATCTGAAGTAAAGTTTGCACTTACATTGCAATTTCTGCACATACATGATAGAATCTCACCGTTGTATTTGTTTTATTACCACCACCTCTGAAGCCATTCTGTTAATTGCCTCATAATGAGTTTCAAGATACTTTCAAGGTAGTCTCAGCCTTTCGCAAAAACATATTGAACTTTGAAGATATGAGGCTCATACAACAATGAAAATGCTTGGCTAATTCTGGAGCCTTTTATTAATTATTAACCATTTCACACACAGTTTAGAGAAGGTGACCTGGGTAGATACTTGTGATGTTTCCTTTGTGAAAATCATTGCGTTAAAATGGCTGCCTTTTTTTGTTCTCTCTTTTCAGTTCCATCAAAGAGTGTCAAACCGCCTGAGGAACAGATGAAAGTTGAAAACATCCAGTTGTCCAGTTCTTTTAATTACAATGTGCTCCAGCATCTTGGCCAGTTCCCTCCCCTCATGCCCAACAAGCAGATAATTGAATCCAACAGCAGCAGCCAGCCAAGTACTGGTGTGAATAAGCCTGCCATGTCCTACGCAAGTGCTCTGAGGGCTCCACCAAAGCCCAAAGCCCCTCCTGAGCAGGCAAAAAAGAATAGTGATCCCTTGTCTTTGTTTCAGGAACTTAGTCTAGGTAGTTCATCAGGTAGCAATGGCTTTTACTCCTATTTTAAATAATCAGAATATTTTTGTAGAGAAATTTTAATTTCTATTTGTGTCAGCAGATTAAAACTAGTTGGGGCTTCCTATGCAGTTGCCACCATTTCTCTTTGTTTATATTAGTAAATATATCTCAGTTTAATTGCTTTGCTGCTAGACTTGAAGCTAACCTTTTTAAATTATATTCCATTTTTTTAAATGTGGGTCAGACGTTTGACATTTTTTCCCTAGAAAACACACACTTAAAAAAAAGAAAAAATATGTCACATTATGTGTGTTGCATTAAAGCTAGCAGCTGAAAAGTTAACTGTGCGACTTTAAAAAATATATAATTTTTTTAAAAAAACTTGTCTAAATTGTATTTAAAAAAAATTGTAAGTAGCATTTACATTTATTCAATAACATTTAGCATACTATGCTGGGTTTCTGTACCAGAAATGGCCAGTTAATGTACAAATGTATGTTATGTCTGCTTAAATTGTTTATTTTTTTTTAAATAAAGGTGCAGCATCTTCTAATTACTTTCAGTTTTATCAACTTTCTGTGAAGGGATGCTGCATTGTAAAACTTTTATAGTTTTAGAACCTGTATGATGTTGAATAGTAATCTTTGACTGTAGAATAAAGTGAAGACCTTTGCAGACCCACATACCACTGTTTTTAACATTTCAGAGTAAAACAAAAAGCAGTGGTCAATATAAAAATTTTAAAGATTGCACATTTTATTTTTGGACAGGCTGCTAAATTTGGCTTGTTGGAAAGATTAATTTGATAGGTTTTTTTAAAAAAAGAATCATGAATTTTTTTCTCTATGTTGGGTGCTTCGTAGTTTAATAACTATTTAAAAAAACTGAGTGAATTTAGTAAACTATTTGGGTCCCCTCCCAACTATGCATGTGTAAATGCTTGTAATCTGGTTTCTCCTCCTCTGGCTTCTCTAGTGGTATTAAAAATTGTGCCGCTTTAAGTCCCCTCCCCTCCCAGTAACACCTTTTGGTACATTTTTTGATGTTTACATTAAATGTGACATTATACACGGATATTCAAATATTTTGCTAACTGTTTTGTTTGAGGAACATCATTAAAAAGATTTTTATGTTTGTCAAAGGTGTATCCAAATTAATCCAAATTTTGGGGGGAGTCAAGTTGTAGGGGAGGGAGGGGGAGGAGATGTGATCTACATGGTTGTTTTTATCTTTGTATGTTCTGCTGAGGTTTTCCACAATCTTGGTCTTTTACCACTATATATTGAAAGTGAAATCTGTAAAGAATTATACAGCAATATGTAACAAAATTTTGAAAAAAGATTTTTTAGGGTAATGCTTACCTTTCAGGTTGTGGTCTTGTACACTGTTCATACTTTTGAAGTAAGGGGTGTATCTTTTATAGCTTCTATGGAGGCACTTGTCCTCCTTTACACTTGAAAAGATCTCTGATCGGAGACATTAATTTTTATTGATAGTTTAATTTATTTTAATTCCCCATTGTAAGACATGAGTAATATTTTCAGTAGTGTCATTTTAAAAATGTGCTTCTCTTTGAGGTGGCACAGCTTCCCACCGCTTTGAAAACACTGGGATCTGTCCACAGCCTTTTGCTGAGCTACTGTATTTGCTGCTGTATTCAATCTGATATGCGCTCTTGTTACAATCCATTTGTTCCTGTTGGGTTTTTGTAAATTGTGGAAGTGAAATCTCAGCTTGGGTGAAATCAATATCACCTTTCTTACTGATTTCAGATAAGTCAGGATTTCACTGAAGCGTTTTATATACTAGATCTGCATACTAATTTAATGCATTGCAATATTTGAATGGTTATCAGATTCAAGGTTCAGAAATGCAGGGCAAAGCTGCGTGTCTATGTAACTATTTCTTAATGTTATAAAATCAAACAAAAAGTGAAGGAGAATGTTCCTGCTCAATTTTACTTCTCAGTTTGAGCACGCAGTATCATATCAGGACAGCCTTTCCCAACCAGTGTGCCTCCAGATGTTGTTGGACCGCAACTCCCATCAGCCTCAGCCAGCATTGCCAGTGGTCAGGAAAGATGGGAATTGTGGTCCAACAACATCTGAAGGCACACTGGTTGGGAAGGGCTGTATCAGGAAGTTCCAAAGGCTAGGTTCTCTGAATCTTCTGAATCTTAAACAGAGCTCTCATTATTGTCATTAGTATTTTTGGCCAGCTGAGTACTGCAGACAATGGACTGATGAAATTAAATTGATATCTTAGCCGGTATAAACATGGTTAGCCCCATTGAAATGTGAAGCTGTTTCTGACTGTCATCTCCTAATGTTCTGAGTTGAAATCCTGTCTCTAGTTACTCATGACAAATTCTACTGAAGACATTGAAACTTACCTACCCATAACCTATGGCATGTAGTCTTTGTCCACTTTATGTGGGCATGATGAAGACTTATTGGTGATATGTACAAAACTAGGGGTAGGCGACTCCAGATGTTCTGAACTCCCATCATCTCTCAGCTTTGGCCATGCTAGCTGAGTCTGAAGGGAGTTGTAATCTAGAACATCTGGAGGTTACCAGGTTGCCCACCCCTCAACTGTGATAGCAGATTAGTTAGAGCTCAAATGCACTTGCTCAAGTCACTATAACATCATGGGTTTCAAAATCACACATTATTTATATAGTCTTACAATTCTGTTCACCTTGCCTGAAATATTAAACTAATAAATATTGCTTGTTCCTTTACTTTGATCTGTGAGTTAGTTGAGGAACAAGTTCAAATCAGACTGCATCATTTTAAACTGTCATACATTGGTATTCTCATTACAAGAACTTTCTAAAAACACTTAAAGCATGTTTTCTTTTCTTTTGTTCCCTCTACCTCCAACCCCACCCTGGCCTTACTGTTGTTAAACATGTTTCTGATAGTTTTTGTAAACTATGTCAGAAGCATATGCCTACATGTGGGAGACTGATTGTTTTACCTTTTCAGACTCCAGAAATTTAAAAAAAATTTCAATGAATTAGTTTATAGCATAGATTTTAACAGACTGTGGATTACAGTAAGACTTGGCATATATGTGGATCCTGGTGAGACTGATTTTTCTGAGTTTTTAAATGAATAGTTTTATCCAGAGATTCAGAGCTATAGCAGTTTCAAAAACAGAATTAGCTTTGCAAATGCTGAAAAGTTCCACACTATTGCAGCTTGTTTGTTCCCAATTCATACTGGATCATAAATAGGTCCTGATGCTCTATTATGTTCAGACTGCTGATGTTTAGTTTTATCACTGGAAAAATTCTGCATAAAAGCATTCTTACTGATTTCGGTCATCATAGAATTGCCATCCGTTTATCAGTAGATTATGCCATTACTAAAGGCATACACTTTGTTAATTACTGTAAAATAATAATTCTGATGATACTGTTCTTTTAAAAAACTTTTAGAGCTATTGTGTACTTAGGCCTGTGGGCCTACTTTATTCAAATATCTAATTTTCATAGTCCCTCCTCCTCCTCCCTAAAGGAGTAGGGCTTTTCACCATTATTTCATTTCACATATTCAGGAACAAAATATACTAGTGTCATGGGAACAAGCATCTTTATTTTAATAGGAGCATGTCATGTATCACTGTACTTAAAGAGAGTTTTAGAATACATTAGTGGAACTAGAAAATATATCTCACTTATGCTTAGTAATATTTAAAAGAAAAAGCTGCTGGTCGACATATTTGATATGTTAGGTAGAATAAGTATTTTTCTTCTTGCTGAAGGATTCATTTTGAAGGAAGCATTCAACCTTGTAAATTCAGAAAAATGAAACTTAAAACTTCTGCTTACTATGACATAAATCTAGAAAACTGAATGGTTCCTGATGTTATGACAATTTAACTTGTCAACCTCATTTAATTGTATTAAGGTGTTGGATAAACACTGGATTCTCAAGTTTCTATTTTTTCCCCATTTCTGTTTCCCTGCCCAGAAGTCATTTTACTTCTCAGTTAATATAATCTTCCCTTTGTTCATCTGATGGGCCAAATATCCTAATCCTACCAACTACGCTGTACCAATCAACCTGCTGCTCTTCCAATCTTAACATGCAACTAGATCATTTTTATCACTGATTGAGAACCCCCATCCAGGATCTACCTGTGATGGTTGATTTCCATATTGAATGCCCATCATATATCTCCTGTTCTTTATGAATAGATATCCCAAATGTAGCAAAGGGTCCACCTCTTACTTGATTATTTTTGCTAAATAAGTGCATGCTTTCAAGTACAGAGACACCTCCACAATATGATAGGGGATCCCAATCTCTGTCCCTGTAAGTGCATAAGATTATTTAGCCTTAAATGTAGTGGCATCACATATTGGGGGGGAGCACACCCAGGGCTTCCCAACATTATAGACAGATGTATTTCATTACTCATTTGTGTAGAAGTGGACCTAGGTTTTAAGGGGTCCAAAGTAAGAGACAGGAAGACTTTAGAAAGCTAATATCCCACACTGAAGACAATATGATAGGTCTGAGGTCTTCTTGTTTCTAGAATTCATTCTGGGAAAATATACTTGTCCAAACTGCTTGTCTAAGAAATCCGAGCTTCCAAAATTGAATCTGAAGTGTTCCATTAAAGATTTAATGATCACGGGATCCAAAAACTCCTGCCACCTGCTTCTTCAGCATTTTTCTTCACCATTTGTTCATGTATTACCATTCCTTTAGGCAAATTATCAGTGTTCAAACATCCCTGCACAGGACTCTTCTCTCTGTGCCTCTCTCCCAGCTCATGTTATGCACAACTCCACCAGACTGAGTTACTGCACCAAAGCCTCAAATCTTGAATCTTTTTTTCACCTCCTGATCCTTTGAGGATGGAGCTGGTGTGGCTTGTTTTAGTTGGTCAGAATCTGATTCATAGTGAATTGCAGCATTTACTAAACAACTACGAACTAGACAAGTTACATTTGGGAACATTTATTTTGTTTGTAGACTTGCAGCCCAAGTATTTTGTACTAAAGTTTTCTGGCACTGGAGCTATAGTAGAGTCACTTGTCTGATTATCCAAGATAATACAATAATGGTTTCTATTAGGATTCAGCTTTAAATGAATTATGAATGTTAAATAAATAAGAGTAGACTGTGTGGTAAAGATAAGGGGTTGTATCCAATGAAATCCTATTAACCTTAGGACTTCTATCTGTGCAATGGGACTTCCTCTCCCCATCCCCAAAAAACTGCTCTGGGGGGTTGTAGGACTACCCAGAACAAATTTGGGGGGGTACAGGGAGAAGAGAGGTAGAGATAGTCCCATTATGCAGGCTTGAAATCCTTGTGCTAATGGGATGACGTGGTTGGATGCAACCCATGATGAATTCTGGATCTGCTTCATGTCCCATCCATATCAGTAGAAATGTTCCGATTCAGTCAGGTCATCCTCTCTGGTTGGGCATTGTATTTCTCTTCCCAGGTAAGATTGAATATCCTTCCACTTTTATTTTATTAGTCTTTGCTGCAGGTATTTACCATCTTCTCTGTTGCAGTATGCATACCAGCTACTTAGCTATCCACATTGATTTTGACAGCAGCCATTACTCATCTAAGATGTGGAGTTGTTCATATATCAAGGGGTTTTTTTGCTCATTCTCTGATACACTGTGGTATAGCACCATATGGTATCATCATAAATCTATTTCAAACTATTGTTTATTATATATTTTTCTAAATAACCCCCATGCCCTCATCTGCAGTATGTCACTGCTGATTGCCCTGGTCTATTCTAATAAGTGTATTCTTTGTTTTGCTTCAGTGCACTCTGGGCTTTTTAACCAAGTATTAAATGTAATAATAAACCCTCAGTAATCTACACTCTAACAAATGTTCTACCTTCAGCACTGGCTTTAGCTAAAAGTGAGGTAATGTTTAATGACCTATAGAAATTGAGAGCGGAGGCAGATAAAAAGTGTCCACACAGCTTTTGGAAGCAAATACTTCATATTGTCTCATCGTTTAGGCTGCCTTTAGTATGAATACAATCACCATATAAAAGCCATTTGAGAATTAACAAATTAAGTAACTTGAGACTCATTTGCAAGGCAATAGACCAGTTTAAGCAACTGGTAAGCTTTAATAGATACACCTAAAGGAGTGCATAGGGCTGCTGAAGGATTTAGTCACTTAGCATAGATAAAGTGGAGGTGCTGTATGGGGCCTATGCACATGCCCATTGTGATTTGCACTATTGTGGCTCAAAAGGGGGCAAACTGGTTGTAGCATGACATGAATAGGACCCCTATGGAAGCACCACTTTATGCAACTGGTGCCACCATACATTCCTCACCAGGTTGTGAGCTCACCACTGACTTCACGTGTTCCTGCAGGTGAGACCCAAGCACAAAATGGGAAACAAAACTCTGGGTGTATGTGTCTTCATCCTGTTGGAAACGGTGGATGCAAATATTGGCATATGTATCTCTCAAAGCTCCTGAAGCACATCTGCAAGTTGCACGTGTCTGGGCCTATCCAGATGACAATGTCCACCATGACTTGGACATGGGAGGGAAATTACTACAGAAGAGATACCAACTAGCTCAGGTTTTTTTGTGTAACAGTCTGGATTGGGTTGTTCCACAAATGCAGACCCTGCTCATTGTTGGGGACTAGTATTTTTAGAGTAGCAGGGAACACCCTCATGTTAATTATAGGGATCAGTTGTGCTGTAGCAGCACAACTAACTGTAAAACCTCAATGTGGAAGCAGCCATTTTTGTGTTAGGTCTTCTGTGCATTTCTTGACAGAAATACATTGTATATGTTGCCTGACCCCATGGCGTATGGAAGGTAGTTATCCTTTATCCCATCCATTGCAGTAGCCCTCCTATTCATATCATCTCTGTTTGGGTCCCTGACTCCTTTGCCCTCGCAATATGCACCAGATAACAAGTGCTGATGCTCACTACCCATAGGCAAAATGCTGCCACCCACAACGCTATTACTACAGCCCAGGGATGGGGAACCGGTGTTGGGTCAAGCTCTTATCAGCCCCAGCCAGCACGGCCGGTGATCAGGGATGACTGTGGTCAAGGATGATTGGAGTTGGAATCCAACATCATCTGGAGGGTCACAGGTTCACAATTCCTATTATAACCAGATATCTAGGACCAGTTAGTGCCAAGGTTGGGCCTGATTTTTCTCATTCTTGCATTGTGTAGCCACAATGTACAATTATGCAAACTTAAACCCCATGGATTTTTCATGAGATAACAGTGTTGCATTGGTGTTGGGAAGGAGGACTGAACCTCTCTAATTAGGATACAGATGTGATTCTGTGGATAAATTAACCTTTAATGTGGATCTGTCAATAACATTGGAAGTTGGAAAAATGATCTATTTTCAACTATATATATAAAATTATAATATAATCCCATTCTCTGAGAGGCATGAAAATATCCACAATAAAATGAGCTTGTTATGTTGCAAATGATACTCATCATGACTTGCTTTAGCAAAGAAAATGGCCTTATATTAAAAACTTAGTACTTCTAGAATTAGTGGAAATATCTGATGTAGCTCAGAAGAGTTGCAAAGCACCAAGAATGGTCTAAACCCTTCAGAACTCAAATTGCATTAACTGTTCACTATTGGTTAAGACTGCTAAATCCAGAAGGTGCTTTTAAAATGGTTTCAAGTTTTTGTGATTCCTTGTAAACTGCGTTGAGGACTGGGTCTTACAGTATCTATCTTCAAGTGTAATGATTGTCTTGGTGCACTCTTTTATTTTTAAAGATTAATGGTAACACAAAAATGTATTTTACTGCTACATTTAAAATGTATTTATAATAAAAATGCCTTTTTAATAAATAATATTGAAATTTAACAGTGCATCATGTTTGCTCTGCATGCTGACAGATTGCCTTAAAAATACCTCTGAATCACAACGGATGTGCGTGTACAGCGGTTCTTTGATTCACAACCTTAAGGTTTGTGGGGAAATATTTTTATTTTTCCTTTAGGTGGAACAAGAGGCTAAGCTACATTTGCAAGTTGTCAGTTCAGTTGTTCTTAGTTAAGATAGCTCCATCACCAGAAATTAAACCAATTTCATGTATTTGCACTGACATGCACTTTAAGAACTATGCCTTAAAATCTGCACTGGGCTTAATAATGACACAAGTAGCTGTTTCACTGCCAAGGCATGTCAGTGCATATATACACTCCCAAATAGCATTGGCACAAATCATACAGAGGCCTCTGAACACATTGCTTTTTCTTCCCTGATTCAGGAGGGCATCTGCTTCACTCATCATTGCTTGTCTAACTATGGGTCAGCCTGATAGGAAGAGTAATATTTTAGCTGTGCTGTGCCTTGTGCTGCCCTTTTCTGTATCCCCGTCTATGACAGGCCTAGGAGCAAAATAACCATACAGTGAGCAATGGGAGCAGTGACAATGGCATCAAGAAGTGATGGTGACCGGTGCCTGTTGGTTCTGGTAGGGTGGAAGCAGTGGTGGCCAGGTGTGGGGAATCTTTGGCTCTCCAGGTGTTGCTGAACTTCAACTCTGGACAGGTTAAGAACATAAGAAGAGCCTGCTGGATCAGGCCAGTGGCCCATCTAGTCCAGCATCCTGTTCTCACAGTGGCCAACCAGGTGCCTGGGGGAAGCCCGGAAGCAGGACCCGAGTGCAAGAACACTCTCCCCTCCTGAGGCTTCCGGCAACTGGTTTTCAGAAGCATGCTGCCTCTGACTAGGGTGGCAGAGCACAGCCATCATGGCTAGTAGCCATTGATAGCCCTGTCCTCCATGAATTTGTCTAATCTTCTTTTAAAGCCATCCAAGCTGGTGGCCATTACTGCATCTTGTGGGAGCAAATTCCGTAGTTTATGCGCTGAGTAAAGAAGTACTTCCTTTTGTCTGTCCTGAATCTTCCAACATTCAGCTTCTTTGAATGTCCACGAGTTCTAGTATTATGAGAGAGGGAGAAGAACTTTTCTCTATCCACTTTCTCAATGCCATGCATAATTTTATACACTTCTATCATGTCTCCTCTGACCCGCCTTTTCTCTAAACTAAAAAGCCCCAAATGCTGCAACCTTTCCTCGTAAGGGAGTCGCTCCATCCCCTTGATCATTCTGGTTGCCCTCTTCTGAACCTTTTCCAACTCTATAATATCCTTTCTGAGATGAGGCGACCAGAACTGTACACAGTATTCCAAATGCGGCCGCACCATAGATTTATACAACGGCATTATGATATCGGCTGTTTTATTTTCACTACCTTTCCTAATTATTGCTAGCATGGAATTTGCCTTTTTCACAGCTGCCGCACACTGGGTCGACATTTTCATCGTGCTGTCCACCACAACCCCGAGGTCTCTCTCCTGGTCGGTCACCGCCAGTTCAGACCCCATGAGCGTATATGTGAAATTAAGATTTTTTGCTCCAATATGCATAATTTACACTTGTTTATATTGAATTGCATTTGCCATTTTTCCGCCCATTCACTCAGTTTGGAGAGATCTTTTTGGAGCTCTTCGCAATCCCTTTTTCTTTTAACAACCCTGAACAATTTAGTGTTGTCAGCAAACTTGGCCACTTCACTGCTCACTCCTAATTCTAGGTCATTAATGAACAAGTTGAAAAGTACAGGTCCCAATACCGATCCTTGAGGGACTCCACTTTCTACAGCCCTCCATTGGGAGAACTGTCCGTTTATTCCTACTCTCTGCTTTCTGCTTCTTAACCAATTCCTTATCCACAAGAGGGCCTCTCCTCTTATTCCATGACTGCTAAGCTTCCTCAGAAGCCTTTGGTGAGGTACCTTGTCAAACGCTTTTTGAAAGTCTAAGTACACTATGTCCACTGGATCACCTCTATCTATATGCTTGTTGACACTCTCAAAGAATTCTAATAGGTTACTGAGACAGGACTTTCCCTTGCAGAAGCCATGCTGGCTCTGCTTCAGCAAGGCTTGTTCTTCTATGTGCTTAGTTAATCTAGCTTTAATAATACTTTCTACCAGTTTTCCAGGGACAGAAGTTAAGCTAACTGGCCTGTAATTTCCGGGATCCCCTCTGGATCCCTTTTTGAAGATTGGCGTTACATTTGCCACTTTCCAGTCCTCAGGCACGGAGGACGACCCGAGGGACAAGTTACATATTTTAGTTAGCAGATCAGCAATTTCACCTTCTGTGCTGGATCCTTGCCCCTCTTGGCTAATAAAAGCTAGCAGGGATGGAACAGCGGGCTGGGCCAGGGAAGTGATTAATGCCTCTCTGCAAGAGGGGATGGTCCCTGGCTGCCTGAAAGAGGCAGTAGTGAGACCACTCCTGAAGAGATCCTCCCTGGACCCAGAAAATCTGAATAACTATAGGCCGGTAGCAAATGTTCCATTCCTGGGCAAGGTCCTGGAACGAGTGGTGGCAGGCCAGCTCCAGACGCTCTTGAATGAGACCGATTATCTGGATCCATTTCAGTCAGGTTTCAGGCCTGGTTTTGGCACGGAAACAGCCTTGGTCGCCCTGTAAGATGACCTTTCTTGGGAGAGAGACAGGGGGAGTGTGTCTCTGTTGATTCTCCTTGATCTCTCAGCGGCTTTCGATACCATCCACCATGGTATCCTTCTGGGCAGACTAGCTGAGTTGGTAGTGGGAGGTACTGCATTGCAGTGGTTCCACTCCTACTTGGCAGGTCGCCTCCAGAAGGTGGTGCTTGGGGAACATTGCTCGGCACCCTGGACTCTCCAATATGGGGTTCTGCAGGGGTCAGTTCTGTCCCCCATGCTGTTCAACATCTACATGAAACTGTTGGGTGCAGTCATCCGGAGCTTTGGAGTGTGTTGCCATCAGTATGCTGATGACACACAGCTCTGTTTCTCCTTTTCATCTTCTTCAGGTGAGGCTGTCAATGTGCTGAACCGGTGCCTGGCTGCGACAATGGACTGGATGAGGGCTAATAAACTGAGGCTCAATCCAGACAAGACTGAGATGCTGCTAGTGGGTGGTTCTTCTGACCAGATGGTGGATGTCCAACCTGTCCTGGATGGGGTTGCACTCCCCCTGAAGGAGCAGGTTCGTAGTTTGGGGGTTCTCCTAGAACCATCTGTGTCACTTGAGGCTCAGGTAGCCTCGGTGGCACAGAGGGCCTTCTACCAACTTCGGTTGGTGGCCCAACTATGTCCCTATCTGGACAGGGATAACCTGGCTTCAGTTGTCCATGCTCTGGTAACCTCCAAATTAGATAACTGCAATGCACTCTACGTGGGGCTGCCTTTGAAGACGGTTCGGAAACTGCAGCTTGTGCAAAATGCAGTGGCCAGATCGGTAACAGGGACCAGACGGTCTGAACATATAAAACTGATTCTGGCCCGCTTGCATTGGCTGCCTGTATGTTTCTGAGCTCAATTCAAGGTGCTGGTTTTAACCTATAAAGCCTTACATGGCTTGGGACCACAATACCTGATGGAACGCCTCTCCCGATACAAACCCACCAGTATACTATGGTCAAGATTAAAGGCCCTCCTCCGGGTGCCTACTCCAAAGGAAGCTCTGAGGGTGGCAACAAGGGAGAGGGCCTTCTCAGAGGTGCCCCCCAAATTATGGAATGATGTTTGTGTTGAGGTGCGCCTGGCGCCAACACTTTTATCTTTTTGGTGCCAGGTCAATACTTTCCTCTTCTCCCAGACATTTTAGCATGTGTTTTAAATTGTTTTTATATGGTTTAAAATTTTAAAATTGTGTTTTAAATTGTTTTTAAAATATGTGTTTTAAATTGTATATTTGTTTTAATGTTTTTGATTGCTGTAAACCGCCCAGAGAGCTTCGGCTATGGGGCGGTATACAAGTGCAAGTGCAATAAATTTATCAGCCCCAGCAAGCATGGCCAATGGTTAGGGGCGATGGAAGTTGTAGTTCAGCAACATCTGGAGGGCCAAAGGCTCCTCACACTTGAGCTAGGCAGTCATTAGGAATATCCATAAATCAGCTGCACTGCAGTTCTCTTCTGTAGACCTGTGTGTGTCGGAGATGAGCACGGCTGAACTTCTCAATAAGATACTGTTTTAGGTAGGCCTAACTCCCATTTATTTGTAGGAAATCCTCTCCCCCTTTCCCCCACTTGGTCATTTGGAATGATATGTATTCCTTCTCAAAGGCATCCTTAATGGATTGTCCTAACATTCTGAGTGCAAACTTTCACTGTTCAAGATGGCCACCTTTAGCTTAGATGGTGAGAGATGGGGGAAACAAGGAAGAACGAGGAAGTGTGAATTTTTGTTTGTCTTTGTCCTGAGATAGAATTGTGCCTTGATAATGAGGCAAGCCTGAACTTCTTTTCTTTATTTTAGGTCTGATGCAGAGCAATAAAAAAATGTAATAACACAGCAAATGCATGCACTACGTTGCCATTGGCAGAAGAGCAACAGTAACTGGTCTGTGGATGGCCAGGTGCAAGTAGACCAATTTGTGGCATATGTAGTTAAGGTTATTGCCTGCTGGACTGAGATGAGAGGCACTGAGGGCCACTTCACATGTTTCCATTTTCAAAGTGCATCATGATCAAATGTTTTGTGTACACATGAAAACCATAAATGTATTAACATTACAACTGTGTTTGCCAACGTACATTTTACAGATTCTCTCACAAGTTGGGATCAGCTGGGGCTTCCTAATGAGTGTACATTTGGTGGCAAAAGCAGGTTTGCTGTTATATAAAGTGTGAAGTGGCCCTAATACATTACTGTGATGGTTCCATGTACCTCCCTGGAGGGACAAAGTATCACATCCACCAAAAGTTAAATTGGCCAACTGATCACATGATGGAAGCAGTCATTAAAAAAACTACATTGGTAGTGCATTATAAAGCCAACTATTACACATTGATATATACTAATGGGTGTGTGTGTCAGGATTTATGCAGGATACAATTCAAGTTCATAACATCCTCCAAGATGTCACCATATTGCCATTAGAATACCTCTCCATTCCCCTGTAAACAGCTTTGCTTAAGGAAATGAACTGTGCACAAGTGGTTTTCAAGTTAGATGCAACCCCTCTCAAAGGGATGCCAGGCTGCATCCATATTAAGTCAACATGTTCATTAGAGCTTATTTCTAGTCTGTTGCGTGCCTTGAGAGTACAAACAAGTCTTATCTTTTGAGATATCAAGTAGGCAGTGGATAGGCTTGTCTGTCAGATACAAAGAGTTGCTTTCCTATAAAGTGCTGTAATTGAGCTAGTTGAGACAAAGCTTAATTCATTCTCAAGGAAGCCAAGTCCCCTATGGCATTTTAGTACACAATTGTTGGCTGAGGCAAATCACCGATGAGGCACACCTTGATCGACCCCAAGAGGGACTTGTAATGGAGCAGATATACATATGGCAGGCCATGGGATCTTGCTTTTCACCATTATCCAACCCATGCATAACAATAGATGCTTGCTCAATTCCCATCATTTCTGAGCCACTGCTCCCTTCTTGTTGGCGTCTTCTTTGGTAGTCCTAGCTATGTTCCCAGCTGTCATTTCCTTGCTATCTCCTCCAAATTTTATTAACAATTTTTCCATCTCTAGCAATTTAAGTATTATTTTGAGGATTTTGAAGGCTGACTTCCTCATTCTCTTTTCCCACCTTATCTCTCTTCAGTAATTTCCCTTAAACTTTGAAATGAGAGAAATAGTATCCCTTCTTCTGATCTAACCAGAGAACAGAGGATTTTAGAGTATTGTGTGAGATAAGAACTTTCTTTCTACATCAGAGGTGTGGAACCTCTATTCCACAGGCCAAATGTACTTCACCAGGCCCTCCCCATTTAACTTGTGATGCCATTTCCCCCAAACCACACCCACATCATATGTGTCATCAGGTGTGGTTGATAGAGACATGGCCGGACCCTACGGCTGGAAAACAGGATTGAATTCACCATGCATTAACTTAGTCTGGGTGTCTCTTTAGTCTGGATGTCTGAGCAAGTTCCCTGGAGGGAACTGGCTGGTGCACCCAAACCCTGTAGAAAGCAGGATTGAGCTCCCTGCGCATCAGCTGATGCATGGGGAGTTTCATCTTGCTTGGTCACTATCTTCCCCAATCCAATGGGGGACCACCCACCTGTCAACCGTCTGACATTATCATGCAGACTCTACATCAAGCTATTTTAAAGTCCTAAATCCAAGAGAGGTGAGTTGCTTAGGAAATCACAGGAAGGGAAGAAAAAACACACAACTTTTTTTTTTGCCTTAACTGACAAGGAAAAGCATTTGAAATGATACTAATGAAGAGGAAGAGAGGCGCGATTTGAGCTTGGGCAGAGATGCAGGAGAGTAATGATTATATGCATACATTGGCTATGTCAGAAACTCTGATTTTCTGTCAGTGCAAGGGGGAGAGGGACATTAAGGAATCTATTTTCAACTGCGTTTCATATTGCAGACACCTATTGAGCTTCTAGCTCAAGATGTTTACCTTTTAGGAAAATGCTTCTTGTTTCAGTCATCAGGATAAATGTTCAGCTGCCATATAATTAGATATAGCAGCAATTAACTTTAATTTGAAACAGTTGAAATAGATGCGAGGAAAAAATACATTTACGAATTGTGACAGGCAGTTTCATTTCATTATGTCTTGAGGAAGCCTTCCGGGAAAAATAGAGACAGCAGAAAAGTCTTCCTGATGTATGGATGCTTCAGTATTGCACTTTGTAAAGGTCATGCAAACCAGCAGGACATGTGTAGGTCTCGGAGTTAGAAACCCCTTTACTCTTGTCCCAACTTTTCCATTTATTTAGTTATTTTAAATTATTTCCATACTACCTTTCATGGAACCATCACAAGGTGGAGGACAAAAAATATTTAAAATTACCTGAAAATTTATTGTTACAGAATAAATAAAAGAGCAGCCAACTTTAGGCCAGAGCAGACACATTAATTATTTGGTTCCATCAGTGCCCAGCATAGGCCAGAGAGAATAGTCTTTTAGGAGACACTGAAATACCATCAGTATTGGTGCCTTCCTTAATTCAGAGGAGCAGTGGTTCTGAGGAGAAGGGCACCACTATTGAAAAGGCCCTTCTCCCGGGTTGCCACCAAACAGATGTCTACAAGCTGCAGCACAACCAGGAAGACCTTATCAGACAATCTTAGTGATTGGGCAGATCAGTATGGAGAAAGCTGCTGCCTCAGGTAGCTTGGTACGAAGTTGTTTGGAACTGTATAAGTCAAAACGGAACCTTAAACCTGGCCCAATTGGCAACAAGTAGAGAGCAGCTCTGTAATGTGTGGTAGAATGCCCCACTTGCCAACCTAACAATCATATTTTGCACGAGTTCCAGCTTCCAGACCAAAAGGGCAGCGCCACATAGAGTGCATTACAGTAACCCAGTCCTGAGGTTACCAATGCATTAGTCATATTGTTGAAACTATCCCTGTCCAGGAATATCCAGTGGCTGTGGCCACTTGTACCTCCCGTGACAAAGATAGATCAAGGACCCTCAAACTATCCCGTCCAGAACAGAGAATTGTCTGAATTCTGGGACCCAGGAACCACCCACCCACAGGACTTCCATCTTGTCAGGATCCAGCTTCAGCTTATTGGGTCCTCAACCAGCCCATCACTGCATCTGGACACCTTTTTAGACCTTGCACGGCGACATCTGATTTGGATGTAACAGAGTACTCGGGCTGGGCATTATCAGCTCCAGATCCCCAAATGACTGCTCCCAATTGTTTCATATAATGTTAAATAGCCCTGGGGACAAGCTGGTATACTGCAGCAACCCACAGCACACTTGCCACGAGGCAGATGTATAGTCACCCAATGGCACTCTCTGAAACTGGCCCTGTAAGCAGGAGCAGAAGCACTGGAAAAAAGCAGTGCCTTCAACTCCCAATTCCCAGAGTTGGTCCCAGAGGATACCATGGTTGATTGTAGCCACTGAGAATCTGAGCAACAGCAACAGGTGTATTCTCCCCCCCCCCCCCCGTAGGTTAATCCATCAGGGTGAACAAGGCCAAGTCAATCCCCAAACCAGGTGTGAACCCAGATGAGAATGGGTCTAGATAATCAGTTTCTTCCAAGTGTGCCCTCCCTGCTGCTCCCACTTCTCTTCCTCCTGCTGCCACCACCATCCTCAGCCTGGGGACATCCTTAACTGCTATGCTCAGAGTGAGGCACCCCCACCACTTTGCTGTTTATTTGTGTATTTGATACTGTTGTGGTAAAGTGGTGGCAGCACAGGCACTCTATGTGGCCATAAATCACAATGTTTCACTGAGGAAGGACCCCTTCCTCAGAGTGAGGCGTGATAAATGCAAGGAGGCTTTTTAGGGTGCCACCAGACACACTCCTGCAGTCGCAGTGCTCCAAAGCAAGCAGGTGGGAAGTGGTGGAGCAGGCAGCAGCCACCACAGCAGAGACACAGCTTACAGACAGCCAGGGAGTAGATAGCAGCAGTGAGGCCGGCCGGCCCATGGGCAGCGGATGGAAGGGAATCTGCCCTCCTTTGTGATCCACTGCCTGAGGCATTTGTCTCACTGTGACTCTTTAGAGGGCCAGCCTGCCTCATAAAGAACACTTTCCTGTGGCTGTATGATTTGGAGTGGCCCAAAGTTTATTGTGGGGTGCAAAGCCTCAGTTAAAACAGGGAGACCTTTGGGAAGGTCATCTGTCCCTAATTTTATTTAATTGAAGGTGAAGAAAACTCCAAAATGGAAAAATAAAAAGTGCCAAACCTATCAATTCTTCTTTTTCTCTAAAGAATCCACCCCACACCATTCCTGAAGTAAAAATAATTTTAACATCCCATGCAGATGGAACAATTTTTTGGGAGGGATAACAAGTTCCCTCCAATTCCCAGCATGGTGTAGTTGAATGTCTTTCATAGCCTAATCAAATATGGGTGGGGCATAAATCTGAAAGTCATCTGGGAAACACAGAATGTTGCCCTGAATGTACACACCAGTTTCCATTCCTATCTCTTGGTACTGAGTTGTATCAATTGGTGTATTGAGATATATTCAGATGTGAAATGTAGACTCATGCCCGGAACATGCATATAAAATTTTGTTCTAAGGATGTTCAAGGAAGATATTGTTAGAACCCAGAGATGGGAAATCTTATTGGCTCTACAGGCCAGATCCTTATCAGGATCTGCTTCACAGGCTGAATATGACTGGTGGGTGGGGCCTCCCACCTGTCAAAATCTCCTGTGCTTTTATTTGAAATCTCTAAAAGGAGATGGGGAAGGCTTGCAAAAGGCTTTAAGGCAGCCTCTGTACTCCCATTTGAGCAAACAGGTGCTCGGGAGCTGGCTTAAAGTCTTTGCAAAAGTCTCTTTGAAGTAGCTCGTGTGCACAAAATGTCTCAAAGGGTGCTTTTGGATAGGACTTGAATCCCCGCTCAGCTGATGAGTGGGGATTAAACCCTGCTGCCTTGGCTACATGAAATTGTTCCCTGGTGGGAGCAAAATCATGCAGCTAATGCAGGATTAAAACCTGTCCTCCTGCCCATCAGCTGACGTCACTATTGATGTCAGTTGACGGGCAGGTGGACATCGTTTGGAGAATATGGCCTCAAAGGCCAAATTAAACCCCTGTGGGGCTATAATTGGCCCTAAGGTTGGAGGTTCCCCGTCCTGTGTGCATGTATATGTCTGTTTGTCCAAGCAAGTGTGCATGTGTGTGTGTGCATATGCACACACACACACACAGTAGTTAGCATACAAATGGTAGTGTCCTAAAAGAGGACATCTGTTTTTCTTGTTGAAAAGTTTCTTTCTTCACAGCCTGCCTTATTGGTGGCACCTCTGCCTTAGTGAAACATGGCTGCTCTCACTTCTTTAAGATGTAGATGTTACGTGGAAGCCTGTTAGAAGAACGTTACTTGGAAGAGGTCCCCTGCAGCCCTCCAACTCTATGAATACAATTTGCTTTTTAAAAGTGATTTCACAATTTTTGCCATTTCACCAGTCATGTTTATACATAATGAGCTGAAACGAGAGCTAAAATAAAATCATGAAAGTTGATATTACACAGCAATGTGGTCGTGTTTAGGAAGACTTTTCCATCCTAACATTATCCAAAATCTTTTTTATTATAATGAGCTTAATGATGTCATATATTCTACAAATTAGTTGCAGCATTATTTACAGTCATTCACCATTCACGTCTTCCTCCAGTTATATAGATGGAGAATAAGGTTTACCCACAAAAGCAAGAATGTGCTTTGTTATCTCTTGCTTCTGACCCCCAAACCTTACAAAAGAGGAATTGGGTAAAAAATTGGATGAAATTGATATCTCTCTTCAGCGCACATTGCCATTCAACTAGATTAATACCATCCACTCTTCAACTACATTGGGCAGTATTACAAATTGGTAGTGTAGTTGAGCACAATTATTTGCACATGTTGCCAGAGCCAGTAATCTTAACACTTTTTGTTATTTATTTTTTAAATTAATGATACTTTGTGTTTAAACTATCCTTTGATTCCATAAATGGGGGTTATCCAAAGATTATTCTGACATCCTACACTGTCTCCCAGAGTTCTCTTATAATATCTATATATAGCTGACCTTTTTGTATGCATGTTCAGATAGGATGTTACTTATGTGGCAATATGAGCTGGTGTGGCTTAATGCTCTGGCTCAGCATCCATACAAGTCTCCCACGGATTCTGGGGCATACGGGGCAAGGAGATGAGCAGAAGAGCAATCCCACAGATGAAGAGCAGGACAAAAGAAGCGCAGGCACAGGAGAAAGACCACGAGTAGTAGTACTCTATCCAGACAGTATAATCACTGTCAATCATCCTTTTGACAGATTGCCTCATGACTTCCACAGATATGATAATGCACAAGCCTGGAGGGAGGGAAAAATGAAAGCTGTGAGCAGCTGGATAGAATTTACAGTCATGACCTTAACCCTTATTCACTTAATCAGATTTAACTGAATCCAACATCTTCTTTCCCATTGCGTAGCATTGCTGGAACATAAAACAGGAAGATCCCTGCTAGATCAGACCAAAAGCTTGTCTACATTCAGCATCCAGCAACCCCCATTTCCCACAATGGCCAACCAGATGCCCATCGGAAGCCCATAAGCAGGACATCGAGACAATAGCACAATCTTGTCGTTCTCCAGCATCTGGTATTGTAGGGAATGCTGCCTCTGATCCTGGAGTCAGGGTATAGCCATTGGGTTGTATCCAAAGCAGCATCAGCAGAGTTCCTCTGGTGCAGGAGGCCTTCTATTTCTTCTCCTCTCGCCCTGTCTCCCCCCAATCTTCTTTGGAGGGTCCCTTAAACCTCCAGAGCTGATTTTGAGGGCACACAGGGGGCTGCAGAGGAGAAGAGAGGAAAGTCCCACTCTGTCAGTGAAAGTCTCTTATGCTAGTGGAATAAGAGTGTTGGGAACCATCTGTTATGATTAGTTGCCTTTGATAAGTTAAACTGCATGTGTTGTACATGTATGTGTGTGTGTGTGTAAACACCCAACCACAGTTGTGAATGCTGACCTGGCCATATCTTTTGTCGGGCAAATTACTTTTTTAGGGTCTACGATGGCCCAGGGAAATATATCTTTATTGGACAGGAACCATTAAGAGGATGGCATGAAACCCATCAGAGGAATTAGGTAAGAGTAGGGGGGAGGTGATAGAAGATCCGTGCGCGAGAGAAAAAGGAATAAAAGAAACTGCCGTTAAAGGGGGCCAGAGGGGAAAGAGAGGGGCAGAGAGCTAGCTGAAGCCTGGAAGCTCTCTTGGGATGCTGGAGGGCCTCTCTGGGGATCTGATCCAGGTGAGTGCATCTGCTGCTTGTAGAAGTGCTTGAGCTCTTTGCCTCTACCTGTGCTCCACTGGTATATTTGTAAATAAATAAAATACAACAACATTATCAGGAGCCTGCCCTCCAAAGAAGAAACCGAACCTTGTCCCTGAAACTTTTAGGTGCTGAGGGGACAACACATATATGCAAGAATTACTCCTCCTGGGCTCCTGCTGGGAGGAAGGGTGGAATATAATTCTCATAAATAAATACGAACTAATAACTTCAAAAGACTAGAATAAACAATTACAGCATATCCTGGTAAATCTAGGCATTCCTTATAACACCAACACACAGTGATAAGGTAGATTTACAAATGGTGCCTAATATGTGGTCTGTTATTATGAGGAATGACCCTACTGTGTATGTTTCTTTCCCAGGTGAAAGTAATTGTTTCCTTTTCACCCAAGTTTTTTCTCCTCTCCATTCTTTGAATCTTCAATCATGTTTTATGCATGCAGTCCCTAAATTTGATCCACACCAGGAAATTTACATCTATTGACCCCTCATGTGATGCTCTACCTGAAAAGGTGTAAAACATAGAAGCTGGCTTCAGGAGATAATCCATCTTTTTCCTGAAGGATAAGAGGACACAAATTGTTCCAATGATGGAAAAGACAACACTGAAGATGGCAATGGCAGCTGCAGAAATGCTGTATTCTGTCAAGACAAAACACAGATGGAAAGGGTGATGCAAACAAATCAACAAATTGTTCCAGCCACATTGGGGCTACAGCATTCACTGGAAGCAAATTAAAACCATTAACCTTTTTTTGTGATAAGATAATACAGCTTTAAAAAGAGGGTGGGCTTATGGGGTGTCCAAGGCTTTCCTTGTGCAGTTGTTTATTTTCTAATTTCATTTATATCATACCTTGCCTCAAGGAGTACAAGGCGGTGTACATGTTTCTCTACCTCTGCAGTGAGGTTCCTGTGAGGTAGTTCAGGCTGCGAAACAATGACTGGCCCCAGGTCACCCAGTAAGCTTCATGGCTGAGTGGGGGGTTGAATCCTGGTCTGCTAGGTTCTAAGTCAACACTCTAACCATTACACCATACTGACATAGTAATGTGTAGGACTGGGAATAGTAGAAATATGTTTGATATGGGGCTGAATTCAACATAGTGCTAAAGGATTTCTCCTTCTCCCTCCTTCCCCGCACCCCATGAATCTGTTCTGAAGGTTCCCCCCCCAATCCTCTGGTACAGATTTGGGGACAGTGCAGGGCACATGTGGGGGAAGGAGGGGGGAAATCCTATTGTGCAAGCCAAAATCCTTGTACTTGCACCATTATTTAGTTTAATACCATCCTATGCCTTTAATTGAGAGCCAGTGTGGTGTAGTGGTTAGAGTGTTGGACTACGACCTGGGAGACCAGGGTTCGAATCCCCACACAGCCATGAAGCTCCCTGGGTGACCTTGGGCCAGTCGCTGCTGCTCAGCCTCAGAGGAAGGCAATGGCAAAACCACCCCTGAATACCGTTTACCATGAAAACCCTATTTGTAGGGTTGCCATAAATCGGAATCGACTTGAAGGCAGTCCATTTTCCATGCCTTTAATTGGCTGTTCATATCTTATTTTGAGGATCAAAACAGAGATTTGAAGTATTTTTAGAATGATCTAAAGATGAACTAAGATCTCATCTAGAGCATGGCTTATCAGATGAGACAAAATTAAATCTGCTTGAACTGTGTGAAACAATCCAACCACTTTACCTGGAACAACACCAGTAGTGTAGTGGCAAATTCAGAAGTGCAGGGTCCCTTCATGATAGTCACAGCCACGCCCCTCCCTGTTTTTGTGCTGCTAAGTTGAGAATGAGATCCTTGTTAATGCTTTCTACCACAATAAGAGATATCCCTAGGAGCCAATAAGCATGAAAGGGGAGAGTGTTAGCTACTGGATAGAGTCTTCTCAGTGGCTGAGTCACTCCCCTTTCATGCTGATTGGTTCCAATCATCAGGAAAGGGCAAGGAAGTATGTTAGAAGACTCTTCTCAGTGGCTAACACACTCCCCTTTCATGCTGACTGGCTCATAGGATTCTGGAGACATTGGGACCCTGCTCCCCAAAAAGTAAGGGGTATAAGACCATCTGCTACCCTGGACGACTACACCCCTGAACAACACACTACCATAAGAAATCATTGAATTAAGGTACGTGCAAGCAAAATCTATTTCCCAAGCTTCCTCTGCAGTACAATGTGAGTGTGTTTATTGGTTTGCAGCCCAACAGTCTCATACTATGTTTTGTTACCAGGTGCCCTGCTAATGCAGGACTACAAATAACAGCACTGCATCATACATGCCATAATAACAGGAGCAGGGATTGGTGCACAGGTCCGAGAAAGGGGATTGTCAACAACCCATTTGGTTTTTTGTCAGATGTTATACCATCTGTTGAAAGTGTCACACCTTGATAGCATAAGAGATAACACTCTCTTTCCCTGAGAGATTGGAAGCCAGGTACTTTCGAAATAGGACGGTTGAGAAGCTCACATTGCTCAGGACTAGTAATGGGCAAGGAATTCAATTCAGTCTACATTTCAAGCCGAATCGATCAAATTCACACTGTCCGAAACAATACGAGAATAGAAACACAGCCATCCTTCAAAATTCTCTTATTCATATTTTGGAATGCAGTTTGCCAACCAAACAATGTTTTTTAAAAATGCATATGTTAGGGGGAAGTGTGCATAAAAACAAATATTTGAGTGAAAATAACATGCAAAAATGCATTATATTGTGAGAAATTGGTTACAAAATGTGTACATTAGTCAAAACTGCCCACAAAAATATATTTATTAGGAGAAATTCACACCAAAATGCTTAAGAATATTCATGAGGATTTTAAAAAAAACATCCACAAATTGCTGCAGAAATGTGGAGAACTGCATTTAAGATTGGAAAAATTAGAAACTGAGAGAACCAAACTTGACAGATCTTTCCACCCCTGGAATACTTTCTTCTGGCTTACTAACAGCTTTGTGTAAAATCTATTTTCTTTGGGCTGATACTTCAGAGACGTTAACTTCTGTGTAGTTAAGCTATGTACGTGGCAAGTTATGGAGCCAAACATACAAGCCAATGTCTGGACAGGGAGGGGATTCATATGCTAACTGAATAATTCAGGGTTTTGTTTACATATTGCATTAGTTTGCAGATATATTTAATATTAAATATGCACAGTCAGGCATTAATATTATAGTGACTGATATTTGCCTTCTACAGTGTTGGGTTTTTCTAAGTGTTAAAATGTGTTTTCTCCTCCCTATTTGTTCTTCTAGGAGAAACCATGATGGTTCTTTTCTGCTATTTCTGCTAATTGGCTCCAGTATAAGTGCACTGATTTTTGCAAGAGGGTAAACATGTTTCATTTTAATCTTTTCAGATTACACATTTTTCTTCATATTTTTTTCTATGCCAAATGACATAGAAAGGAAGGGTGATGTCCAACTTTAGCTGCAAAACTGACACACTGGTAAAGAGGACACAACCCACTCATCCGCCTGCAGTTTACACTCCCAGTTTCTCTCTCAAGACTTTTATGCTTTAGCCGAAGTTGAGTTTCCACTTTTTCCTCTAACATACACATTTTTAGTGAATTTGTTGGGCAGGTTTTGCATAGCTCATGGGATAGCTATGCTTAGATTTATTAACTTATTTATTTACTTTCTACCCCCACCCTTCCTCCCAAAGATCCCAAGACAGCAAACACATCGGTAATAAAAATACAGTTCAAAACAAAATAAGAACGTATTTAAAACATTTAAAAACTATTAAAATGTCTAAAAACAGTGAAACACAATGAAACCTGGAACCAATTGTGTGTCTGAATAGACTGGCCGAAACAAAGATGTTTTCAGCAAGTGTCTAAAAGGATACAATGATGGTGCCTGGATAATCTCAGTAGGCTGGGAGTTCCAAAGAACAGGTGCTGCCATACTAAAGGCCCGACTCCTTACAAATACATGTGTGTCAATTAAAATGCAAACGGAACAAATTTCTCCTCCATCCCTAGTTTAAACTGCTGCTATCACATCACATTTGGCCCTAATATAGGTTGATTCCACTTGGGATAGTCTGACATGTATTTAGAATGCTTTGGAGCATCTTTAAAAAATGAATTTGAGATGGTTCATGCACTTTCTTCTTTTTTGCAGTGCACTCCAAGTATTTCCTCTGCAGTACAGGAATACCCCGCATTAACGTACGCAATGGGTCCAGAGCGAGTACGTAAACCGAAAATGTACTTAAAGTGCAGCACTACCTTTTTTCACTTATCGATGCATACACTGCACTGCAATTGTCATATACGGGCATAACTGATGTAAATAACGCATTTTTAACTAAAACAAACACAGTAGGCCTTATTTTAAGAAAAAGTTTGTGGTTGGAAACCGATCGGGCGGTGGCGTCCTGCCATTAAGCGTCCGTTCTTGTGAAGCAAGCGTACGTAAACAGGGGAATGGCGCTACTGTAAATATGTCTGTACTCGCGAGTGTCTGTAAAGTGAAGGTCTGTATAGCAGGGTATTCCTGTAAATAATGATGGGA
Source organism: Rhineura floridana (assembly GCF_030035675.1). Lineage (NCBI taxonomy): Eukaryota > Metazoa > Chordata > Lepidosauria > Squamata > Rhineuridae > Rhineura > Rhineura floridana. Next base: position 42,560,221 of record NC_084482.1, read on the forward strand.
TAGACCTGTTTTTAAGCTCAAATTGATGAGTCTAATAGTAAGCAAACACATAATAAATGTAAAAAGTAAAAATCTTTTATAAACAGAATGTGTGGAGGCATTTTATTCATCAAAGGCTTTCCAACATGAGAAGGAATTCCTCAGATATGAGGTTTGTGGGAAAAGATTGTTTTATTATGTTCATAACACTGAAAAGTTGTTCTTGCTTGGTGTTGTTACGTTACTGTTTTATTTGTTATTAGGAAATGGTTTTTATAATTGTTTTTTAGATGTATTTCTGTTCACCTTGTTGTAAGCCACCTTGAGCACAATCTTTTGTGGAAAGGCGGCATACAAATAAAATGATGAATGAATGAATGAATGAAATCTATGGACAGTAATCATAATAATTCCACAGGGTGTAAAACACATTGTTTTGGTATGTAAATTGCAAGTGGCTTATTGCTTGCCTTGTGCTAATATATATGCCATTGATGAATGCATAAATATGAAGGCATTCATCGTATTTGAAATGTGTTTCAAATGAGAGAATCAAACAACTGAGAATGGTATCCATTATATTTCTAATTCTGCCAAAGGTTTGTACGTCATCCTCCTGCTCTAGAGGTTAGCAACAGTGCCAAAGAGGCCAATGGAAGGAAAGAGTCAGAATAATATTTTTTCAAGGGTTATCCTACCACGGGAATGTTGTTGGGCTTCAACGCCCCTCATCCCTGACCTTTGGCAATGCTGGCTAGGGCTGATGGGAGCTGGAGTCCAATGACATCTGGAGGGCACTGTGTTGTTAGGCAGTGTGACAGCTGCTTCAGGTGGTGGATGATGGAGGCAGGGCAATCTCTGCCAGTCCAGTCTTACCCTCCAGAGCTGGTATCCTGGAGGCAGCTTCTTGCTGGCTTTGCCAGGCCTGGCCTGTCTGTCCTTATCAGCTTCTCCCAGCCCATCACAGACGGTGCCATCGGGAAAGGAAAAAAGGCAACTAGCCTTGGCCATGTACTTGCACATAACACTGCATGCGCACGTGCATTGCTCTGGTGCTTTTGCTGCTGCACTGCAGTGTTTGTCTGCGCATTTGCAACAAGCAAGTGGCAGGTGGAGTAATGAGCAAACAGCTGTGAGATATTGGAAGACAGAGCTGCATGCTTCATGCCATCTGCCCTGCAACCTCAAAGCTAGCCTGCTACTTTCAAGTGCGGTGGAGAGTGTTGTTCCTAGTACCGAAGGAAGATTCAGCTGCCAGTCTGATTGGCTTCTGTATGTGGAATGGGAAGCGCCATTTTGTTGTGTGCCTCAAGCAGGAAAAAGTCTTACACTGGTCCTGACTCTGGTCAGGATGAGTCCTTCCCTCTGGCAAGAAACGTCGTGTGCTGAGGGGTTCAGAAGCAACTAGTGGGGTTCTCTCTTCAGGCAAAACATCATTTGAAATGCAGATGATCCAAGTTGGGAAATTGACTTGTCTTTTCGTTTCCTAGATCAAGCATATTTATCCTTCGCTCCCTCCCTGCAAATAAATAAGAGTTTGCATTCTGTACACATTCTTGGCTACTACTGCAAAATTTGCCAAGATATTATGAAATGCGGGTGGGACTCTTATTGCACCTTGTCTCTCTCACATGTGGCTTGGCTTGTTCTGTTTGGAGTTGCAGCCCCTATTCTCATGGCAGTTTATTATTCGATGTAAAAATGTCTCCTTTCTGTGTGTTTCTAGTAGTCAGGGGTCAGTTTTAGCTTTAAAGAGGGAAAAGCTACAATTGTCCTATTTCAGTCTTTTGTAGTCTTCAATGTGTCTTATATAAGACATCTCAGTAGTGTGACGTGTGGAAGTAGTTCATCATTGTCACCTGTTTTAAAGAAGTGTTCTGTTTTTCCCCACTTTATAATTACCAGAATGTCCTTAATGATACATTTATCAAATTTCTAGGTGGTGTTTTGCTAGCTGCTTAAGTAAGTGAGTGAGGGCAGAACTACATTTTATGTTGGCAAATGCACATTTCCAAGCCTGCATTTCCTGAGATAACAAAAAACATGGATGTGCATCAAAAGGAAATTTAAGAGTTTAATTTCATTTTAATGTAGATTCTGTATGTTTTAATTACAGGAATACCCCGCATTAACATACGCAATGGGACCGGAGCATGTATGTAAAGTGAAAATGTACTTAAAGTGAAGCAATTATCTATGCATGTACTGCACTGCAATCGCCACTAGATGGCAGCGGCGTCATGCCATTAAGTGTCCGTAATTGCAAAGCGCGCGTACATTAAGTGGGGTATGGTGGCGTATGGAGCATGTCCATTATCGCAAGGATCTGTTAAACGAAGGTACGTAAATCGGGGTATTCCTGGATATGTGCTTTTATCTGGAAGCCGCCGCGAGTTCCAGTATTGGAAGGATGGCGGGATATAAATAAAGAATAACTAACTAACTAAAAGGAAAAGGAGGGAGAGTGTGGTTATCCCTTATAGTGCCCATCAACTTCCTGCTGCAGTTGGAGAAAAAGAACAGGACAGTAATGGCTGGCAGGCATCTGGAGGAGAGAACAGCAGGCAGGGGAATGGTTCATCATCTGCCTGCTGATTCTCCTTTGCAAATTTCCCTCTTTCCTGACCTTATAACGATGAGGCAAATACTGGGCCATATTGTGCAGCTCCACTCTAAGTCAGCCAGTGGCTTTACAATTTCTATATCAAACGACTTTACGGTGTAACTGATGCCTTTTTTTCCTGTGCAGTTTGCAAAGGATCACCTGTCTTCTTGTCAGGCATATGTCAGGTTGTTTCAGAAGGATGCTTTTGTACATACAGAAAACAACTTTGGTTACATGTAGCATTAAGAGAGAAAAAATAATGACAACAGGAAAGCTTGTATCTACATATAGACAGGTCTGAGAGATTAAGCAGGACTAAATGGTAGATCCATTTCAATATATGACAGTCCCATTTTAAAAAATCTGATTTTCTGAAAAATGTGGGTTGTGTGTTCTGAAAACAGCAGGATAGACTGAGATATTCCTAGTTGAAATCAATAACTATGGAATGAGGATATTGGAGGAATCCATACAAGCAGATTTCATTTCGTCAGCCTATTCAACCTCCATCATGGCACACACTCTTGCTATTAGTTCTCTACAACAAAAGCATTTTTAAAATGCAAATATTATATGTAAATAGATAAATACATATATGTAAATTGCTTTGCATATATGCTATTTACAGTATGTATCTGTTAATCTATAATTGTTGCTGTCTTGGCAGATGCCTCATTGCTTTTTTTTTTTAAGTGTTATGTGTTGACTTTGTGTAAATTGTTGAATGCTAGAGCATTCAGCCTATACCCATTAAGGTTATAATGCTAACCATGTGTATTCAGAAATAAATCCCACTGAATTCAATGGGCTTACTCCCAAGTGTGTGGGGTTAAGACTGCAGCCTTAGGCTGCAATCCAATACACACTCACTTGGGAGTAAATCCCATTTAACCCAACAGAGCTGAATAGACATGTACTGAGTAGACAATCTGCTTACTACTGTGCATTTTAATGTGTTCTTTTCTCATGGAAAGAAGTAATCTCTTTTGTCACCTTTTGATTCAAAATATTTGTTTGTTTGTTTTAGAAGTGCTCTTGCCCAACTCCCAGCCAAATCTCAACTGAATTTAAACACCCATGGAGCATTATTCTTTCACTCCAATCATTCATTATTGTTCTTTTTCACATGCCATTTTCTGTATAAAATACTAATTTATGAACTAAAATGTGCAATAAAAAGACTTATATGCAGTTGTCAGCAATATTGCAGCTTATCTGGGAGTAAGCCCCATTGAATTCAATGGGACATACTTCTGATAACATGGTGAGATGGCTTTGTGATACGACAGTAGCCATTTCATTAACTTTGTCTCTGAGGTGCCACAAGTCTCTGTTGTTTTAGCTGCAAACAACTAACCCCTCTAGAAATTCATTAACTTTGAAAGGGAATACACAGGAAAGGTAACTGATGTGTCAATATCTGTTGATGGCCAAGATGTACATGTCTATTGTGCAGAGCTTGGAAAAGTTACTTTTTTGAACTACATCTCCCATCAGCCCTAGCCAGCATGGCCACTGGATTGGGCTGATGGGAGTTGTAGTTCAAAAAAGTAACTTTTCCAAGCTCTGCGTGTGTGCTGATAAACATTCGTATCAGCAGATGATAAAACTGAAGAAAGACTTATGCAAAGTACTTCTTTACTCAGCGCATAGTTAAACTATGGGATTTGCTTCCACAAGACACAGTAATGGCCACCAGCTTGGATGGCTTTAAAAGAAGATTGGACAACTTCATGGAGGACAGGGCTATCAATGGCTACTAGCTGTGATGGCTGTGCTCTGAGTCAGAGGCAGTATGCTTCTGAAAACCAGCAGCCGGAAGCCTCAGGAGGGGAGAGTGTTCTTGCACTCAGGTCCTGCTTGCGGGCTTCCCCCAGGCACCTGGTTGGCCACTGTGAGAACAGGATGCTGGACTAGATGAGCCACTGGCCTGATCCAGCAGGCTCTTCTTATGTTCTTAAAATAAAACAAAATACCAGATGAAAGTGCAAATGAATGTTGGAATGCACTGAGACATGTTCATAAATCCCTACTATGGAAAGATTCTGGACAAAATGGTGCTTCCCAACCTGTGGTGGGGAGGGAAGCCCCCAAATTACATCTATCACCTTGGATAAAGTTTGAGTCAGGAGACTGGCCTTGGCTTGGCCAATCAAGGGTGAATGCTGTTGCACTGTTTAAAGCAGCCACACCTCCCTCAATCTGCAGTTCTAGACAGAAACAATATCCTGTCCAGTCATCTGACTTCTGGCAGTGCAGGATCAACCGGTTGCCAGTGGGGCCAAGCAGGAATTCTTGGTTTCCATCCCATACAGGTTGAAGAAAAGGACCTTTTTCACCTACACTCCATTGTCGCATCAACTGGATTGAGCTGAGTTGTCTTGAGGCTTTTCCAATCTAAATAACTCATAATTGGCATAATTGGCAAATTCAATGCAGGTTGGAGGGAGATACACTGGACATTGGTGATCACCGTGGAATGACTGCTCAAACTGATCTCTCATAGCTTACCATCCCTAGAATAGGGAGCCCCCATTTGGCCTTCATCTCCTTGGCCCCAATGTTCAGTTCAAGAACTGATGATGCTGACAGGGCTGCCCCTGAAAATATTTCAGGTGTGTGGGCAATGAAGAGCAAAGAACAATTATATTATAATTGACATTTGGAGACAAGTAGACCGGTAGGAATGGTAGTCAAATTTATCCACATTAAATAGCTCCCCATAGCTCAAAGGGAGAATACCTGTTTTGTATACAAAACATCCTAGGTTCACTCCTGGCATTTTCAGGTTGGGATGGGAAAAAAGTGTAGGCATTACTGAGCTAGACAGAACACTGGCCTGATCTGGTATAAGGCAGTTTCCTGTGTTCTTAACTAAAGTAGATTATTCATTTACACTTCTGATCTACAGTATTTTATTAAACGATGTTGCAGATGTTGTAAATTGGCTAGCCAACATAGTGCCCTCCAGATGTTTTTGGACTGCAACTCTCATCAGCTCTAGCCAGTATGGCCTATACTCAGGGATGAAAAGAGCTGTAGTCCATAAACATCTGGAGAGCACCATGTCGGCTACTCTTGCTGTACAATAATTAAAATAAACTAATTAATATGTGGCCCATACTACTCATTTCTTAATTCCGGAGGTGTCGGAGTAACATATACTTGTGCAATAGAACAACATTGTTATTGGACTAACAATCTTCTGCATTCATGAGATGATTTCATGCTTTAGCTGTATATCTTATCTACGAGTAAGTCTCTTTGATTTACTGGATCCTCAAAGGGGTCATCAAATCATTATAAACAAATTAAATAATTAAATCAAATTAACAATGAGTGGACAAGGAAGGATATTAAAAGTTATCCATGTGAATATAGTTAAGGCAGCTTTATTGCACAGCTGCAGTAAAATTACTTGAACTTAGTGGTGTTATAATGACTCATTCTGCCATAAATCATTACTACTGAAAAAGATAACAAGGGTCAACAGGTTGGTTCTCATCCACAAACAGTGAATTGGAGGTTCCCCTCCTCATTCTCAAGACTGAGTCTGCAGACAGGGCTGGGTGTCCATCATCCATTTGTTCTGAGGACAGGAGGGAACATGTTGGTGTGTTCCCTGTACTAGCTCCTACTGTTAGAAAACTGTTGGAAACTTCTTAAATTGTTATTTTTAAGAATTTTATTTCAAGAAAACAATAAAAAATCAAAAGAACAAACACAACATTAGGACAAAACACAATACATAGTATAGTAAGTTCACAAGTATAGGTGAGGAAAGATTTCCATTAATAGTAAGAACAGAAACATGCCTAAATGTACCCTGTGACTATAAACCCCAGCCCTGGTCCTAGAAAGTCTGCCTAGCAACTCGGGATGGCCAAAGTCTGTCCATTTTGGTTTCTCCTTTTTCCCATCTTAAGTTCCGTTCTCCACATTTCCACATCACTTTTTTAAAGTCCTCATGAAATTCCATTAGCATTTTATTGCACATTTCTCCTAATATATTCATTTTTCTATGCAAGTTTGCCTAACATACACATATTTGCAAAGCAATTTCCCCTAAGATGATGCATTTTTGTATGTTATTTTCACAAATATATGTATTAAATATGCACATTTTACCCTGGTGTATGTATATATATATATATATATATCACCTGCTGGGTATGCTTTAATTTGGATTCCTGCACTGAGCAGGGGGTTGGACTTGATGGCCTATAGGCCCCTTCCAACTCTACGATTCTATGATTCTATTATTTTTGTGCACATTACTGGAGTATTACATTGTAAAATCTGGAGATGTGTAAATTTCAAAAGGTGGCTGTGTTTCAGTTCACATATTGTTTTGGAAAGTGTGAATTAGATAAGTTCACTTCTAAATGTGAACTGAACTGAATTTTTCCCCAACCCCACTAGCAGTGCAATTCAACGTATGCCTGCTTAAGTGGAAATCCCACTGAGTTGCCAGGCAAGTGTGCATAGGATTGCTGCTCAAATCTTTCTGTAGATATGCCATATGATTTTCATCTAATTCCATAGAAGCCTCCTCCAATTATATTCCTGGAAAGGCTCCCTTTACTCCCTGTTTTACTTTCCCATTGTTGGGAGTCATGTCCATGCCTGCTGGCTTGCTTATTGTATCAGGTGCATGGCAGCAACAATAAAGAGACTGCCTTCTTACCAGTTTCTCTTACCTCTTTGTGTTGATACTTCAAATATCTCTGTGCTCTCTCCTGAGACAAAGTGTGTGAAATACGAACAGTTGCGTTCTGAAGGAAAACAAAAGAAAAGAAATATGGCTAAAGGCACATTTTTAGTCCGTTTCCCTTATTATTTTAATTCCCATTGAATGCTGAGACAGACTAGGGATTTAAAGAGCACACAGTGCAGTCCTGTGATGCATGTTTTCTCAGAAGTAAGATCCTCGGAGTTCAATGGGAGTCACTCTCAGGTAAGCGTGTACAGGGCTGCAGCTTCTTTTGCTCACTTACACGTTTTATTTTTCTTCTTGTAAAAGGTCATCTTTTAATGAGTCAAGCCACTGAGTCATCAAAGTACTTCCCCACCTACTCTGACTGACAGCAGCTCTCCTCAGCACAGGGGTAGCCAATGTGATGTCTTCCAGCTGTTTTGGATTCCAACTCCCATCACCCCCAGCCAGAATGGCTAATGGTCAGGGCTGATGGGAGCTGTAGTCCAAAACAGCTGGAAGGTGCCAAGTTGCCTGCCTCTGTTCTAACATTTCAGGTAGAGGTCTTTCCCAGAGCTTCTCTATCTGAGACCCTCGATGGCAGGAATTTAATCTGAGGCTTTATATGTGCCTAGCATACGTGATGAACCCTTCCACCCCTGAAGCATAGCAAGCAATTACAGTTGTTTTTTTCCTGGACTCTTTCACTCCTTACATATATTGATCACCTCTAACTTTGCACTTTTCATGTAAGGCCGGAAGACTACAGCAAGCAGAAGGTGACTGATACTACCACTCCCCTAAGTATAATTATGAATGCTGGCCAAGCCATGCCAGCCATATCCTTTGTTAGCAGAATTTGGGAAGGGTGGATGAGGTTTTCTCAGCAGAAGCGAATGGCTGAAAGATCACCCTGGAATGCGAGAGTCTTTTGAGGAAGGGGACTCTTCTTTCCTGCTGCCCCGCCTTGAGGAGCCTATCATTTGTGTGCAGAAGGACCTGCTGTTTCTAGAGAGGGGGGCAGGGATGGAGAGAGCTTACAGCAAAGAGGCCCATGGGGCTGCAAATGCCTCCCTCTAGGGATCTGATGTGGGGAAGCAGGTCTGTTGTTCGCTAGAACTGCTCATGCTGCTTGCCTCCAGCTAATCTCAACTTGTATATTTGCAAGTACACAAAATGTTACAAAATTTCATAATCCTTAAATAACCTCTCCTTCAAAAGGAAGCCAGATCTGAGTAGTACCACCCCTGGAGCTTCTCATCATTCAGAGAAGTGGGGGGATATTTAACAATATTTTTTAATGTAATGGTATTATATACTGCTTAAGAGGCTGCGGTAGAAAACATAAAGATAAAACACAGCACATTTAATAAGTAAAGTATTTTAAAGCCCTGCTCTTCTTCATCTTTGAAAAAGCTTTACAATGCAGAGCACTGCCCCCATTTTACAGATGAGAAAGCTGAGTACAACAATAACTTGTCTAAGGCACTTTGGAGAACTCTATAGGTAAGTACAAATTTATGAAGATGGATTTTTCATGGAAGCAGTTGCAGAAGAATTATTTTTTTATTCCCACACGCTGGAATGCCTCTCCCACTCTAAGTATGGTTAGCTATTTGGTATGTAGCATCACTGGTGAAATAACACCTGTGAAAAATGGGCTCTGCTTAGTGTACCTGTGATGCCACTGTTTTCCTGCTAGTGTTATGTAGACGCACGGAAATATCCTTTCTTGCACAATAGTCACTTAATATAGAATTGTTTCAAATATAACTCCTTCCCTTTCTTCTTTCTGAGAAATCTGACTTGAGTTCTGCTGATGTAAAACCATGCAGAAATGTTTGGATTCACATCACAATTAAGCACACTCACATGTGCATTACTGTGATTACAGTATTAAGAATTTGTATGAGGCCATCTTATACGTAGTATGTGTGTGTGGGTAGGATTGCCACCTTTTTGACTGGCCTTGCTCCTGTGGAGAAATGGCCTTAGAGATTTTGGTGCCTGAGACAAGGAATTTAAATGTTGCCCATCCCATGAAGGTTAATATAATAATTAACTGGGCACTGCCCTAGAAGGGCATCTCAAAGCCTATTTGCTTTTGTACATTTAACAGAAGCCTAACAGATAGAAATTAAAAACTTTACTGGCATGAAAGCATGTGGCAAAAAGAACTTCCTCTGCTTAACCTCTGCTGTCAAGCTGCTGTTAAAAACATGTAAACCCGTAAAAGAAACAGAAAACAAAGATGGTAACCTATATTATGGAGGTTGTCTTTGCTTAATAACTATTTTGTACAGTTATGATACTGTGTCAATACTTTCTTCTCCTGTGCCCATTAAACCCCTTCTCCCTGCAAATCACTTCTCAAAACCAATTTATTTTGAAATATAATTCTCCCCCCTTCCTAGGCCAGCACCACGTTAACTTTACCCACCTTTCCGCTTTATCAAGCTCTTAACTTCTACCTTGGCTTTGCATTCTAACTGATGGTAAAACACTCTGAAATGGGGACTGTGCCACTCTTTTGTCTTGTGTTGAGCAGTATACAGATACCACTGAATGTGTGTTGTTAGAGACCTATTAAACACAGTCCTTGTGACGTCAAAGCTATGTCACTGGACTGGCATTACATTGCAGGAGAACAGGGCTATTGCACCTCTATAGGACTGCAAGGTGATTTAGCATATTCTCACATGCTCCCACTGTAGGTATCCAGTTCTAGGTAACAGGTCTGCCCTACTGGCCAGAAATTCTTTCGAGGAAGGAAGGAGAAGGGAGATTAGTGCCACTTAATTGGATTTTGAACAGGCCACAACTTTATTGAACATGAATAATACACAAATTGGGTCAGTGGGATCAACGCAAATATTGCCATCAGGCCACTCTTTAATCATGCCTCTTTGTAAATGGAGGCATTCCTTGGATAGTCACAAGACAGCAAGAGGGCAAGCATAACACAATCTAATTGGCTGCTCCCAGTCTGGGTGAGAGGATGTGGAATTTAGCCGACTTAAATATTGTCAGCTCACCATTACGTAAGAATAAACTACAGTGCATCACAGGAGTTAAAACAACCTCCCTTGGAGTTGTTCTAAGCCTATCTGGAACCTGAATCTGCTTAAATCACAGAGGTAAGCCCCATTTCAATTTCAGTCTCACTATCACCCCTCACTGAACCCAGGCCCAAAGTTACGATAATGAAAAAAAAAATAAACAACTATTAATCCTGTTTTTAAATATGCTTCTAAATATACTCCACCACACCCCCGTCCCATAAAGTTCATAGAGGCAAGAAGACACCTAATGAGGAAGGCAAAGTCAAACACCAATAAATGATAGGGTATCCACAAGAACTGTGGGAGGGGACCCCTTGCTTTGTGGGGACCTCGGGCAAATTGCCCCAGTTTCCTGCCTGCTCTCTGGGCAGCCTTGCAGTTTTGTATTGTTACCAGGTTATTAAAGCTAGATTAACTAAGCACATAGAAGAACAAGCCTTGCTGAAGCAGAGCCAGCATGACTTCTGCAAGGGAAAGTCCTGTCTCAGTAACCTATTAGAATTCTTTGAGAGTGTCAACAAGCATATAGATAGAGGTGATCCAGTGGACATAGTGTACTTAGACTTTCAAAAAGCGTTTGACAAGGTACCTCACCAAAGGCTTCTGAGGAAGCTTAGCAGTCATGGAATAAGAGGAGAGGCCCTCTTGTGGATAAGAAATTGGTTAAGAAGCAGAAAGCAGAGAGTAGGAATGAATGGACAGTTCTCCCAATGGAGGGCTGTAGAAAGTGGAGTCCCTCAAGGATCGGTATTGGGACCTGTACTTTTCAACTTGTTCATTAATGACCTAGAATTAGGAGTGAGCAGTGAAGTGGCCAAGTTTGCTGACGACACTAAATTGTTCAGGGTTGTTAAAACAAAAAGGGATTGCGAAGAGCTCCAAAAAGACTTCTCCAAACTGAGTGAATGGGCGGAAAAATGGCAAATGCAATTCAATATAAACAAGTGTAAAATTATGCATATTGGAGCAAAAAATCTGAATTTCACATATACGCTCATGGGGTCTGAACTGGCGGTGACTGACCATGAGAGAGACCTCAGGGTTGTAGTGGACAGCACGATGAAAATGTCGACCCAGTGTGCGGCAGCTGTGAAAAAGGCAAATTCCATGCTAGCGATAATTAGGAAAGGTATTGAAAATAAAGCAGTCGATATCATAATGCCATTGTATAAATCTATGGTGCGGCTGCATTTGGAATACTGTGTACGGTTCTGGTCACCTCATCTCAAAAAGGATATTATAGAGTTGGAAAAGGTTCAGAAGAGGGCAACCAGAATGATCAAGGGGATGGAGGAAAGGTTGCAGCATTTGGGGCTTTTTAGTTTAGAGAAAGGGCAGGTCAGAGGAGACATGATAGAAGTGTATAAAATTATGCATGGCATTGAGAAAGTGGATAGAGAAAAGTTCTTCTCCCTCTCTCATAGTACTAGAACTCGTGGACATTCAAAGAAGCTGAATGTTGGAAGATTCAGGACAGACAAAAGGAAGTACTTCTTTACTCAGCGCACAGTTAAACTATGGAATTTGCTCCCACAAGACGCAGTAATGGCCACCAGCTTGGATGGCTTTAAAAGAAGATTAGACAAATTCATGGAGGACAGGGCTATCAATGGCTACTAGCCATGATGGCTGTGCTCTGCCACCCTAGTCAGAGGCAGCATGCTTCTGAAAACCAGTTGCTGGAAGCCTCAGGAAGGGAGAGTGTTCTTGCACTCGGGTCCTGCTTGCGGGCTTCCCCCAGGCACCTGGTTGGCCACTGTGAGAACAGGATGCTGGACTAGATGGGCCACTGGCCTGATCCAGCAGGCTCTTATGTTCTTATGTCAGGAAGAATACGAAGTGGAACAGATTTTGGACTCGCAAAAGCTCTGGGGGCAACTCCAGTATTTGATTCACTGGAAGGGCTACAATCCATCGGAATGCTCTTGGGAAGCAGTGGATGACATGTATGTGCCAGACTTGGTGAGGGAATTCCATGACATCTACCCAGACAAGCCCAAACTCAGGGGGTGGAGGGGAATGGTGCATGGAGGGGGGATGATGTTGAGCCCCAGTTACTCCAAATGCCTCAGAGCAAGTGGGCAGAGGAGGATGAGACTTCTGAGAGCCTTGAGGGAGGGGGGAGCTTTAGCAACCCTTCAAGCTCTCTGAACACTCCCCCGGGTGGCTTAGAGATGGTTCCACCTGATAGCATCTTGCCACCTGCAAGCACGCTGCCAGAGCCATTGGGGTGCGATCTCTCTCGCGCCAACTCAACCCCCCCAGGATGCCCCGCTTGGACCTTCAAACATTTCCCCGCCAACTCGCTCCCCGCCTCCTGAAGTTGAGCCGGCACCTAGTGAGCCTGTAGTGTCCAATGAGCAGGCGGAGGCTTGCCTCCTTCACCCTGCGCGAGATGATGCAAGACGTGGTTTGGTCAGAGGAAGAGTCTTTGAAGGAGTCAGAGATTATGAGTGATTGGGGTGCTGAGTCTACTTACTCCATACGCTGCAGAGGATGCCTAGGTAGCTTAGTTAGGGCCAGTAGTGAGTCAGCATAGTCAGAACTATGAAATGCACTGCTTTTGATATTGCTGTTACTCTTATTAAACAAGAATTGCTTCCAGTCTTGTCTCCGTCTTGTGTTTTGCACTCTGGGCAGGACACTAAATGATTTCAAAGCTGTTTTTGATAAAGGTCTTGGGAAATATAAGGGGCCTCTTATTTCGTTGTTCTTGGATCGTATTGTGGCCCCCATCTGTATGAAACCCCGTTGTGTTCTGTTCGCACTGTGAGGAAAGATTGATGCTGAACTTGATTGCCTCATAGAGCAAGGCATCTTGGAGCCAGTGACACACCCTACTTGGGAGACACCCATTGTCACTCCATTGAAGGCCAATGGTGACATCCGCATTTCTGGTGACTACAAGTGCACTATCATTAAAGCCCTGCATCAGCATCCATATCCAAACCCAGTGGAGAGTCATCTTTTGGCATCACTTTCACAAGGAAAAGTTTTTGCGAAGTTTGACCTGGCACAGGCCTATCAGCAACTGTCTGTGGATGATGCTACTGCCGATGCTTAGACTATTACCACTCATCGTAGAGGATTCAGAGTAAAACGCCTCCAGTTTGGTGTTTCTGTGGCCCCTGGAATTTTTCAGAGCTTAATGGAGGACATTCTCAAAGGAGTACCAGGTGCCATACCATATTTTGATGATGTCTTGGCTGCCGGCAACTCCATTGCTGAACTTGCCTCATGGGTGCGGGATGTACTGCACTGTTTTGCTGTTGCTGATCTCCGGGTCAAGCATGAGAAGTGTGTATTTAGTGTTTCCCAAACTGAATTCCTTGGCTACAGTACTGATGCTGCTGGCATTTGGCCTGGAAAAATGTAAAGCAATTCAACAAACTCCAGTGCCCCGTAATAAACAGGAACTGCAAACCTTCTTGGGACTCTTGAATTTCTATCATGCCTTCTTGAAACATAAGGCTACAGTGGCAGAACCATTGCATCGCCTTCTTGACAAGCATGCTGCATGGCAGTGGACAGCCCGGCATGATAAGGCTTTCCGTGATGTAAAACACGTGTTATTGTCTGACAGTGTCTTGGTGCACTATGATGAACGGAAGCCCTTGATTCGCATGTGTGATGCATCTCCATATGGTATTGGAGCTGTCCTGAGCCATCAACTTGAGGACTCTTGTGAGGTGCCTATCGCTTTCTACTCCAGAACAATGTCTTCAACAGAACGGAATTATGCCCAAATTGATAAGAAGGCCCTGGGTATTGTGGCTAGAGTAAAAAAATTCCATGACTATGTCTATGGTCGACCATTCACTATTGCTACTGACAAGCCATTGGAATTGTTTGCCCCTAACCAGCAGACACCTCAAATATTATCTGCACGCATGTTGTGGTGGGTGATTTTCCTGAACTCATACGATTACACATTGCAACATTGGCCTGGCAGGAGCATTGCCCATGCTGATGCTTTGAGCTGCCTCCCTCTCCCTTCTGCTGGGGTTGATGAAACCCCTCTGCTGGACGTGCTATTATTAGACTCATTACTGGAACCACCCCTCCATGCTGAGAATATTGTCACAGCATCATCCAAGGACCCAGTTCTTGCCCATGTTCTGAACTGAGTGTGGAGGGGATGGCCATTAGGGAAGCTTGAGGAGAAATTCAGACCATTTGTATCCAAACAACATGAACGGTCAGTGCACAAGGGATGCCTCCTGTGGGGAAATAGAGTTGTCATTCATACTGTATTGAGACATCAGGTGTTGGAGACCCTACATGTGGGACACCCTGGTATAGTGCGAATGAAGGCTCTGGGGCACAGTTAGGTATGGTGGCCTAAGATGGACAGCGAGATCGAAGAATGTGTCAAGAGATCTGATAAGTGTCAGGTTTTAAGACCAGCTCCACCACATGCCCCAGTGCACCCATGGGAATCGACAAAAACGCCATGGTCATGGCTTCATATCAACTTTGCAGGCCCCCTCCAGGGACAAACTGTCTTGATTGTTGTTGATTCATACTCCAAATGGTTAGAAGTGGTTCCTGTATCATCAATGACATCCCGTCTTGTTATCAAGACCTTACGCAGGCTTTTCACAACACATGGGTTGCCAAACACCATTGTCTTAGACAATGGGGCCCAGTTCACATCTGCAGATTCCTGGATAATGGACTGATTCGGCATGTCACTTCAGCCCCTTTTCATCAAGCAACCAATGGCCAGGCTGAGAGGATGGTCAGGACAACAAAGGATGCATTGAAACGAAAATTGTAGAAGGTGACTGGGACTGACGCCTTGCATGTTTTCTCCTGACACAACACATCACACCTTGTGCCACAATGAGAAGGAGCCCAGCTGAGCTATTAATGAATAGACGACTAACGACTCTGCTTGATTGGTTGCATCCTGACTTGACCGAGGACCGACCAAGGGAGTCCGTTGCAGTTAAAGAACCTGTATGGGTGTTCACCCCAGGTGACCTGGTGTATGTCAGGAACTATGGTACTGGTGAAACGTGGATTCCTGCCACTGTGACCCAAGCCATGGGCCCATTGTCCCACAGGGCTCAAACACTAGATGGCCATGTGTTACGTTGACATGTGGACCAGATGAGAGGACGAAGCCCAGCTCCATCAGTTCTCTCTGAGGGTGCTGGAAATACTCAGGTGGAAAGAGAAAACGAGCCAGTGGCTGCTCCTGATGTCAGACAAGAGCAGTTGCGCCTGGACCCTGAAGTGGACCAGCATGAACCAGAGCCAAATGGGGAACTAGGGGATGCACTATCAGCTTCCATGCAAAACTGTTGTTGATTGACCCGCACCAGGACTTGTCCCAAGTATCTTCAGGACTCTCAGAGCTAGGGGGGAGGGGTGTAGTGTATTGGCCTTCCAAGCTTGCCATACCAGGAACTGCGGAGTCAGCCCCAGGCTGTGGTAGTTTTATTTCCAGGCCTGCCTTACAAGCAGCACCATGCTGTGTGCCTTGTTCCCTGTATATGATTAGTTATAGTAAAGTTCTTGATATTGTTTAGATCATCTGTGTGGCCTCTTCCTTCATGATATATTTCACATAAGTACAAAAAAAATAGCATTAATCACACTGTGGATTTAATAGCACAATTAGAAATAAATTTCCTTTGCTTAAGGGCTTAGTTGAAATAGCATTTTGTTTATTTCTGAATTTATTACTGGTCTGTTGACTGTAATAATCAGATGTTGATGATGATGAATATCATTTAGTTATCAGACTAAGCAATCAATCAATCAATCTTTATTGTTACAGTCATAGACCCACAGTATAAAATTTAACAAATAATACAGCATCTATAAAAACACTACGTATTTATACAAGTATACTCATGTTAAAAAAGCTTTAAAACAAGGAAGACTTTCTTAATGTATGGGCTAGATTAAGAAACTTAGCAACGGATTGTGTCGTCATCTTATCATCGTCTGACATGAAGTATTGCAAGTACCAGTTAGAAGATCTACCAGGATAACGATTGAGTATGGGGAGGATAAATCTAGAGCGTTCAGCGTTATACAAATTGCATCGAAGCAAGGTGTGAGCCAGGGATTCAGCCTCAGTGAGAGTACAGGGACAAAGTCGCTTCGCTAGGGGGATGCCTTGAAAGCGACCTTCAAGGATTGCCGAGGGAAGACAATTAAATCTTGCTTTAGAGAATACCATACAGTATTTCGAGATGGACAGGTTTGACAGATAGGCGGCATGATTGGGGAAAACAAAGTTCAGGCCTAACGACATAGGAGAAAAAGTAGTATTGGCCCTTGATCTTGAGTATTGGAGATCAATACCTTTAATACGTTGTTCTATGATGTATTTGGCTAAGACCGGATCCATAGCAGATAGAAAGTCTAATGAAAGGCCAAGCAACTTTAACTTGTTCTGAAAATTCTTTGCCCAGGAGCTAGTAAAGGGGTCTTTCCATATAAGATGTAAATAACCCTTAGAGGGATCAGCATAGATCACTTTGATCCAAAATCTAAAGGCCATAAGCTACACCGTGCATTCAGTGGAATAAAGCCCAGCCTCAAGACAGAGACCAGCAGCGGATACACAGCGGGGCATACCAAAGATAGTTCTCAAAAAGTGAGATAAAACTGCTTCAACCTTGGCATTAAAACCCTGGGCCCAAATTGGGGCCCTGTATAGAAGTTGAGAAAGGATTTTGTATTTGAAAACTTGAATCTCTGCAGGAATGTATTGCCCTCCCGTGGTAAAAAAGAAACGAAGTATGGCTTTGGCGGTATTCAAGGCAGATTGAACCGCAGAAGAAATATGAGCAGACCAAGAGAGTGTTGCCTGGAATATAACCCCCAGGTATTTAAACTGTCCAGTTATCAGACTAAGCAAAGTATTGTCACATATATTTTCACCAGCATTTAAAAACTCCAAAGTGGCCTTCTACAGCCTCGACGACAGAGATTGTCCAGAAATTAGTACCATAATTAGAATGTTATTAAGTGGTAGGTAAGTTGCCAATTTCATGTTGGAAAAACCAACCTAGGTGCAATCCTATATGTGTCTACTCAGTGCAATCCTATACATATCTACTCAGAATTAATCCCCATTGAGTTCAATAATGCTTCTCTAACAGAATATAAAATTGCACCCTTAATTACTGTCTTGTACCAAGCTTACTGATCCTTGGACCGAAGTTGTTATAAAGGAGAAAGGTATCTGGAATATTTAGTGTACAAAGCTTCTGAGTGGAGGACATACTTAAATTAGGGTTCAGTCTCTTAATCTTGCCAGTCAAGACTTTTATGGTTCACTAGAAGCTGGGAGAAAGGCTCATTTTAAGGAGCAATGTAATCAATATCAGGTTCCTACATTCCTAAGTTAAACAGTAAATCCTACAATTTAAGAGTAGGACAGGTAAGCACTGGTGCATCCATGAGTGTCAATAGAGTTCTTAAGAACTGGAATTCATTCTGGGGAAATGCACAGAATAATCCTGAACGCCTGAGTGATTAGAAAAATAGTCTTAGAATAAACCTGCATTTGCTATGAAGACAGTTTCAGCGTGACTCACTGCACTTGGGAATATCTTCTTGAACAGAATCCCTTATTGCTCATCAGAATGAAGGGATCTCTGTTTCTGCCAGAGATAAAAATGATGTTTAAAAAAATCCCTTGTGTTACATTCCCATTAGACAATATATTTCTAAATGGATGAAAACTTCCCATACACTGTTGCTATTCATTACCACTTAGAATACTATCCATGTTTACATAGCTAAGTCCAGAGCTGGCCCAACACTGTACAGATCTTATTTTGTGCAGTGAATAATCAGAGAGTGGAAGACAGCGTACAATCTCTCAATAATTATCTGAACCGGTTGTGCATACCCTTTTATACTAGGTTTCTACCTTGTCATATGTTTTACCACATACTCAGTGAATATATTTGACTATAATATAGAGTTGTACAGAGCCTTGGTGAACAGTCAACAGTGGAAATCCTTCCCCATTCTTCTCAATCTTGAGGATGCTCCATATGTGCAGGACACTTGCAGATCAGTCATCAATACTGAGATAACTTATATCTGTGGATGGGTAGGTGTGTGTGTGTGTGTGTGTACTTGCATGTGTATACTGAAGCCTTAGGATGGACCATGAACTTAACATGGTTCAAGAAAGCCACACAGTTGATGACCCCAGAGGTGATTTCAGCCCTGTAAAAAGTCCAGTTTCCCAACTGAGCTAATACAAAATTTTGTTCAAGCCATGGAGTTCCTAAGAACCACCAACACCCAATCGCTATCATTATGGCATGGATGGATCTTGACTCAGAGTACTCCTTAATGCTTAACATTTTCAGGAAGGGGACTGTTCCTGGTGACGTGAAGATCACTGATGGTGAAGAATGTTTTTAACTGTGGTTGTGTTTTAGAATATTTTAAACTATTTTTAGAATGCTTTTTTGTTGTTGTTCAGTTGTTTTGGTTGATATATTTGCCATCCTGAGCTCCTTTGGGAGGAAGGGTGGGATATAAATTGAGTAAATAATAGGAACATTGCAGCATGTGAACAAACTATTGGAGACCAAACTAAGAAACACCACGACTGGTTTGATGAGAATGATAGTGAGATTGAACATATCACTGACAAGAAAAGGAAAGCCTTCCAGATATGGCAAAAAGACAGTTAATGTGCTGCTAAGAAAAAAATCTGTGCCAGTGCAAAGGCTGAGGTCCAAAGAAGAACTAGAGAACTTAAGAACGCCTGGTAGATAAAGAAAGCTCAAGAAATCCAGCATTTTGCAGATGCTCATGAAGCACGGGGCTTTTTTAATGCCACAAACGCCATCTACAGACCAACAAATTATGGTACAAATCCCTTATGTTCAATAGATGGTACCAAACTTCTAAAGGACAAAGAGTCAATTGCACTGCATTGGAAAGAGCATTACCACGACCTCCTTAATTGTAACTCTATTGTGGCTGGTGAGATCTTCTCGCAAATCCCACAACAACAAATTAGAGATGAGCTTGCAGTATCCCTTGATTTGGATGAAATCAGTAAAGCCATTAATCAAATAAAGAATAACAAAGCTAGTGGACCTGATGGGATTCCAGCTGAAGTCTTTAAAGAAGGTGGGCCTGAACTTACACAACAACTTCATAGGCTCATCAAAAAAATCTGGATGAGGGAGGAGATCCCGGAAAACTTTAGGGATGCCATAATTATCACCCTTTTCAAGAAGGGTGATAGAACAGATTGTGGGAACTACCGAGGCATCTCTCTTCTTGCTACTGCAGGTAAAATCCTTGCAACAATCCTCGCAAATCGCCTCCTACTTATCTCAGAAGACATCTTCCCTGAATCCCAAAATGGTTTCCGCCCTTCCAGGGGGACAGTGGACATGATCTTCACTGCACGACAGCTTCAAGAAAAATGCAGGGAGCAAAACTGACCTCTGTATATGGTGTTTATTGATCTGACTAAGACCTTTGATACTGTAAATCGAACTGCTTTCTGGACCATCCTTCTGAAAATTGGATGCCCTGATAAATTTGTGAATATTTTGCGACTCCTCCATGACAACATGACGGCAACAATTTTGGATAACAATGGCTCTCAAAGTGATCCATTCAAAGTGGGATCAGGCGTGAAACAGTGATGTGTCATTGCTCCGACCTTATTTGCTATTTTCATCGCCATGGTTCTACACCTTGTTGAGGGGAAACTTCCCACTGGCGTGGAAATCACGTATCGAACAGATGGAAAGCTTTTTAATCTCAGTAGGCTGAAAGCAAAAAGTAAGGTAATTACAAACTCTGTCATAGAACTTCAATATGCCTATGATAATGTAGTCTCCGCACATTCAGAGAAAGATCTTCAAACTATCCTAAATGTCTTTGCAGAAGCACATGAAAAGCTTGGCCTCTCGCTTAACATCAAAAAAACCAAAGTGTTTCATCAACAGGTGCGAACCAATCCCTCTGTAGCACCATCAATCCAGCTTAATGGTGCGACGTTGGAGAATGTCGATCACTTTTGTTATCTTGGCAGCCATCTCTCTGTAAAAGCTGACATCGACGCTGAAATTCAGCATTGTCTGAGCTCTGCGAGTGTTGCATTCTCCCGAATGAAGCGTAGAGTGTTCAAGGATCGGGATATTCGCAGGGAGACCAAAATGCTTATTTACAAAGGCATTGTACTATCAACCTTACTGTACGCCTGTGAAACATGGACCATCTCTAAACGCCACTCCCAATTTCTTGAAAGATTCCACCAATGCTGCCTCCGGAAAATTCTACAAATTACTTGGGGAGACAGGCGGACTAATGTTAGCATATTGGAAGAAGCAAAGACCACCAGTGTTGAAGCAATGATCCTCCAACGTCAACTTTGCTGGCCCGGCCATGTTGTTCGAATGCCTGATTACCATCTTCCAAAGCAGCTACTTTACTCCCAACTTAAGGATGGAAAACGGAATATCAGTGGACAGCAATAGAGGTTTAAAGATGTTCTTAAAGCTAATCTAAAAAAATGTAACATAAGCATCGAGAACTGAGAAGCCTTGGCCCATGAGCTTCCCAATTGGAGGTCAGCCATTATCAAAGGTGCCATGGACTTTGAAGAAGCACGAGTACAGGGCGAAAGGGACAAACGAGCTAAGTGGAAGGCACGTCAAGCAAATCCTCATCGTGACCATCTTCCATCCGGAAACCTATGTCCTCACTGTGGGAGGCTGTGTGGATCCAGAACTGGCCTCCACAGTCACTTACGGACCCAACGTTAAAGACCTTATCTTGGAAGACAATCTTACTTGGCCACGAGTGATCGCCAATGAATGAATGAATGAATGAATAGCATTTTCAAGTGATCAAACAATTCACATGCATTATCTGGTTGTAATTCTCACAACAATCCATATTATTATCACCCTTATTGGGGGGGAGGATTGAGGCTGAGATAGAATGGCTTGTTGAAGGCCACATAATGAGCTGACAACAGAGGTGAGATTTGAACTGAGGACTTACTGAATTCTAGCTTAGCCTCTTAGTCACTATGTTATACCAGCTCCAGGCCACCAGGTCTAAGTGAAGCCAGGGGCCTGTACATATTCTTCAGTGGTAGTATTCGATGCTAGCCCTACTCACAGTAGACCCATTGAAGTTTATAAACATGACTAACTTAGGTTCATTCGCTGCAGTGGGTTTAATCTGAGCAGGACTTAGTTGAATACAACCCCACTACTTTTGCACGATTTTTTCCTATTACTTTCTTTACTTGCCACACCATAAACTATTTTTTGAACTTTGGATGGGCAGAGGGGACTGCTGTTTGAAAAACAAGAAGTCCAGTTGGAATTAGGTGTATAAAATTCCCCAAGACATGCACATGGAGTCATGGGCTCTTCCATTTCGTCTCATAATTCACTACTGTGTCGTAGCCACACAGTAGGGATGGAAGGATCTGCCAGTTTCAGTTCTCGCAGATTTTCATTTTTCCAGTCTTAAATTGTGTTCCCTACCACATGGGGACCTTTTTCGCATTTCTCTATGAGCAAATGTTATTTATTAATTGATTTCAGAGCACATCTAGTTTGCCCATTTTCCACCGATCTCAGGACAGGCTACAAAATTTTAAAAATCATAGCACATCCACATTAAATAAATAAGGGCAGGTAAAAATGCAGAGTGGAAACTACACCTTGACTTCCTGTTGCTGGGACTCATCCTATTAAAGCTTCTCCACAGTGCATGTTGAGACTGTGTCCGCTGCTGCTGACACAAAGGCCAGGGCTGTTTCTTAACAACGTTACTGTGTTGGAATGCAAATTACTATATTGCTAGAAACAAAGAGGAAGAAAGGGTATCATTTGAAAAGAGCACCACTTAATATGCTGAAAGGAGCTTCCAGACTGGCTGGCTGTTGAGCATTCATGCTGATACGTTCGCACAGAGGTTATATGACATTGGCAGCTAGTGATTGTTATCCTGCATTTTCCAGTGCAGTTTTCTGTCAGTTTTCATATTGGACTTTTTGCACTAGAAAGTCTGGGATAACAATGCAGTTTTGTGAAAGAAAACAGCCTGTTGGAAAATGCCCTGATATTCCACCAGCTAACTTCGGAGTGAAAGGGGAAGGCTGGATTCCGTGTTCAGATAAATTAGGTTCTGTCCAACTCTAGTACACTTGTTACTTGAGTAGGGAGCAGGAACATGTGGATCCAAAGGGTTTACTAGGTTGAGATTTCTTCTTCAAAAATAAATAACCAGAGCTGTAGTTGCTTGTTTTTCTTTCACAATAATAGAAAAGTTCACAAATAGTAACTCAGTAGCAATGAGTTATTTAGAGTCAGTGTGGCAAAGTGGTTAGACTGTTAGACCGGAGTTCAAATCCCCACTTGGCCATGAAGCTCACTGGGTGGCCTTGGGCCAGTCACTGTCTTTCAGCCTAACCTACCTCATAGGGTTGTTGTGAGGATAAAATGGTGGTGGTAGAACCATGTGCACCAATTTGAGCTGCTTGGAGGAAAGGCAGGATATAAATACAATAATAAATAAATAAATACCACATTAATGAAAAGGTGATAGTAAAGGAACATTTGTCAGGTCCATAGATCTGTGAAAATAGGGCAAAGTAATTTCAAAATGACAAACTGTATTGTTTCCTAATTAAGGATCTGTATGAAAAGGATTATTTTATTCTTAACAGATGCCCTGTTCCATGTTAAAGTCGCTTGCTTCGCTATTAGTGTATGGAACTAGCTCCCTTTGTTTAGTTATTGTCAGATAATCTCCACAGTGTACAGTTATTAATATAAAGCTAATCTGTCATCAAATTTCAGCATAAAGGTTTACTTAATTAATGTGTATCTGAAATATATGTTCTTTTTCCCTTCCAGCAAAAGTGAGTTTGGGTAAAATGCACAAATCTACCTCCACTGCTCATTGCTGGATAAATTTAAAGCCCATAAATAACCAGCTGTCTTAATAAAGCAGATTCATAACCAGTGCAGCCCAAGTGTATTTGCTGCGTTTGATGGATGTCAGCATATGCCTGCACGGATAAAACATAGCTGAGTTATACACACCCCTCTGCTGCCTTTCAAATGTGCACAGTAAACAAATAGGCAATTATAGAGATCGTGAGTTAAGTCAGAGCAGTGTGACTAGAATTTATGGTGCCTATCCTAGACTGGGGTTGGGAGCATGTCCATAGAGAGGTTTGAGATTCTTGGGATTTTACTAAACTGGGTTGTAAATAACCCCAATGGGTTTTTTTCTTAGTTTCCTGCCATCTGAGACTCTCAGAAATCCTCACATTTCTTCTGAATGGCAGATGCAGTAATTTATTACTCCCAATGATTATCTTTTATTATTTTATAGTGCTATCAAGGCATCTACTGTTTTGCAAAATTAAATTAAAGTGCTGAAAGCTTTGCAATCATCTGCTAGCTCTCCAGCCAGTAAATTGCAAGATTTCAATTTGTCTTTTGACTAGCTTTTTCTTCCTAATCAGAGGCACACAAACAATGGAAAAGACAATGTTAAAACATGAATAGGAAACTGCAATTATCTCAACAGTTATGTTTGAAACATTTTATAGCAACCTGTAGTCACACTAGATGTCACGTAATTCCAGGAAAAAGGTTGGGTGGGGTTTTTCTAACTCTCCAAAGGTTGGGTGTTTTGTTCTTGTTGTTGCTAGGTTATTAGACTAGAGTGAAATAGTTGTCTCCACTTTGATTTATGTATTAATGCAATGCCAGCTCTAGTGGTTTGCTCAGCTTTGACGAAATATGTTTTACTGGAGCTATGTTTCCCCTCCATGGAACTAACAATTAAAATAGTGTGAATGGTTTGGTGTATCCTTATCTGTCAAGATCTTTGTGTCTGGAATTGCTGCCACATCTTTGTAACTGTGAAATAATAACAATATTTAAAAAAAAAAAACCCATTGCATTACAATACCATGCACTTGTAGTATTCCAGAATAACATAAGGAAGGGATCTAGTTATTAAATGAGGGATATTAGCTGTGGCAACTGTTGGCTCCATGTCAGTGGGGCAGTGGGGTCCTTGAAAGTTCAGATTAAAACCTGGAGCAGATTCCAGTGCCCCACTGACGTGGAGCCACTAGCCACCACTGGCTATTAGACCAGGTGAGATTTAAGCCTCTGCTCTGCACAGGTTGATGAGTGGTATGAATGAGTATAGTCCGCAGGTCAGTGGGTAACATGGGCAACTTGTAAGGGGTGGTTTTGTTTGACTGTCAGTTTCTGTATTTTCTGTTCTTGGAGGCCAGCTGTACTGTCTCCATTAGGGTGATGGAGGAAGAAAGAGATGGTGTGGGGTAGTCCTTGAGCCATCTCTGATACTTGCATGAGTAGGCCAATAAAACCAGCATCTCTAGCTCAGTCTCAGACATAGATTTCTAGGCCTCAGAAATCAGTCACACTCACAGGACTAGACCTTAAGTCAGAGGGTCAGTAATGGGGATGATAAGGAAGTCAAACCAGTTCTAACTGGTGAGACCATAAAATGCTAGCACCAGATGCAGGCTGGGGGAGGAGGGGGTGTCTGTTGATGGACCAGGAAGATGGGCCAGAAGTTTCAAATCAGCTGAGTATGCTGCACTAATAGTGAAAGAGGCTGCACAGTCTGCTGAAAAGCAGAGGATGCGATTAGCTCCACTCCTGGGAAAGAGAGAAGGAAGATGCTCACAAGAAAGGCATTACAGGGCTGAAAGCTCCCTAACTATTGATTATACACTTTAAGGGAGGTTGAATTCCCTTATTCCCAGTTGTGATGTAAGAAGTGTATAAACTCACACCCTTTGCAATAGCTTGATGGAGGCATTTTAGCTTCTTTGGAGGGGAAAATGGATCTGGTGTCTGAAGTGTGGGGACAGATGGTGGGTACTGTGACCCTTCCTCTATGGTTCCTGTCCCAAGCATATTAGGTGGAAAAACCAGTACCGCTTGCTGCATAAATAAGATGAGCAGGTAGGGTAATAGGTACTACTGGGGATCATTGAACTGGCTGCTCCCTAGAGCCATTTAGTGACTGGTGGCCTGGGCAAAGTGCTTCTTTTGACCAATGAATGGACCAACTCTATTGCTGTGTTGAGGGCCTTGTAGTCTGGCCGTTCTCCTGAATCAGGAGAGGCATTGCAAATGCTGAACTGGTAGGTGCATGGAGGCAGTAACAGACTGAATGTGAGCCAAGAAGCTGAAGCTGAATCCAGACAAAATAGAGGTGCTGTGGGTGGTGGGTTCTCAGGTCTGGGAATTGGAAAGGTGAAATATTCAAGACAAGGTGGCACCCCTCTTGAAAGAGAGGTGTACAATTTGGGGAGCTCCTAGAGCCAACACTTTCATTAGAAGCCCAGGTGGCTTCAGTTGGTAGAAGTGCCAGTTTTCTGCTATGTTTGGTTTGCCAGCTACCGCCTTTCTGGATGGAGATAGCTTGGTCACAGTTATTCATGCTCTGGTAACTTCCAAATTGGACTATTGTAATGTACTCTACATGGGACTGCCATTGAAAACAGCCCAGAGGGTGCACAAAGCAGCGGCATTGGTTGCAAATTATCTTCTGAGTCTGTGCATATAAGACCCTAGATGACTTGGGGCCTAAATATTTGGAGCCCAGGCATTAAGATCAACAGAGGACATCACCCTGCCACTGAGTGTGGTCCTGGGGTGTGAGAGGACCTTCTCTGTGTGGCCCCATGTCTGTGGAATTGCCTGCCCTCTGAGGTACATTTTGCCACCAATATTACTGGCATTTGGTCAACACGTGAAAGTACATCTCTTTGCTCAGGCTTTTGGGAGGGCTGAGGTGTAATGTTGAAATGGAAGCATTGGCTTTACTTGCTCATTTGCAGACACAGTTTGCTATTGATGTCTTATCTTACTGTATTATATTTTTGTAAGCCTCATGCCTACACTGAAACAATCACAGGTAGCATGACACTTGCAGGCAAGGAAGGCAAGAGAGGCAAACCTTGTCTGTGATGGCAGCGGCAAGGAGGAGAAGAAAGTAATTATGATGAGAGGGGCGGCAGGGAGGCCTAGTGGTCGGGACCTAGTGAGCGAGGCAGCAGCAGCAGAGCAGCAGCAGCAATGCCATTAAGTAAGTGGGGAGTGGGGGGAGGTTTGGAGACCCATGGAGGGGCAGGGGAAGGTTTGGAGACTCATGGGAGGGCGGGGGAGACTTGGAGACCCATAGACAGGGAGGGGGAGGTTTGGAGAGCGATGGGGTAGTTTTAGGGGCCCTTGGAGGGAGAGGAGTGAGGTTTGGAGACACTTAGAGGAGGCAGGGGAGATTTGGAGACCCTTGGAGGGGAAGGGGGGGAGCTTCAGCAACCAGGGTGTGCATGGGGGAGTTCTGGTGATCTGAGTGTGGTGGGGTTAGGGTGGGGTTGGTGAGAGGTGGGGGGAAGGCTAGAGGCACTTGGCTGACATGGTGAGGGAAGTTGTAGGGGGCAGCATGGTAGAAGGGATAGAGAGATGGCTAGGGGGCACCTGGCAGAGAGGGGAGACCTTGGGGGTGCTGTGGGGTGGGGTGTAGGTGAGGTTGGCGAGCGAAGCAAGCAGGGTGGCAGACTCTAGTTTATATATATATATATTACATGTTTTTGCCTTTAGAGATATTGTTAATTATTGTCTTAATGTTATATCTGTCTGTCTGTCTGTCTTCCTGCACTGGGACCATTTGGCGAAGGGTGGGTTATAAATATAGTAAATAATAAACAAAATTTCAAAAAACGAATGACATAACATTTAAAAGTGTCACATAGATGTTTTAGATCTATATACGTTGCCAGAATGAGAGCCATTTCACTGTGATAAGGTGCACGTGACTCCTTTTTTTTTTTTCAATAATTTTTATTCAGATTTTCATAAAACATACAAGACGAAATCATAAAACATTCAAAGACAAAAAACAAAATCAAAAATAGTTAAACAAAAAGAAAAAAAGAAAAAAAAATAAAAAATAAAGAGTAAAATATTGACTTCCCATTTGTCAAAGATCAAATCAGTTATAAGTCTATAATATATAACAATCCTGTCTCTTAAGTCATATTATAAAATCACTTTCCTCCAGTAGTTATCTTACTTAATCATCAAATCTCATAAACATTACTTTATTCTTTCCACAAAAAGTCAAAGAGAGGTTTCAATTCTTTAAGAAATATATCTATCAATTTTTTTTTCCAGATAAGCATATCGATTAATCCATCTCATTACTAATTATGATAATCTTATTGTCATAACCATAGTCAAAATAAACATTTCAATTAATCCATCACATCAGAATCTGTTAGGTTCAGTAATTTCAGTAGCCATTGTTCTATTATCCCTATTAGTTCCATTTTCCATCTTCCATCTTCAGTAGTCTTGTTAAGTCCAGTAATTTCAGTATCCAATCTTCCATTATCAGTATTCCATAATAATCTTGCTGTCAAAGCCATAGTCATATAGTAAGAGTCTGATGGGAATTACCTCTATCCCAAATATTTTCTTGCCATCCATTCTGAATAGGTTGCTGAAATACTGCTGTAAAATCATATCTCTGTTCTTTTTTCCAAAATACACTGGGTCATCTCTTGAAAGTTTTTCCATTGTCACATGGCTGCAGTTAATTCCATAGATTTTCTCTATATTGGGCTCCATCACATCATTCCAGTCCAGAAGATTATCCATGCCATTGATAACTTTATCTCTAGAATCTTCATTAATTTCTTCAGAGATAACATTGAGTTCCAAACAATTGATTTTATTTCTAAAGTCCATAGACTCCAAATCTTGTTCCTGTTCCACGTTTGTTCCAATCTCCGGGATCTCCTCTCTCACAGGGACCCCTGTTCCAGTCTCCAGGGTCTCCTCTCTCACAGGGACCCCTTTAATCTCCTGTGTCTCCAAACAATAGATTTTGTTTCTAAAGTCCATAGACTCCAAATCTTTTTCCTGTTCCACGTTTGTTCCAATCTCCGGGGTCTCCTCTCTCACAGGGACCCCTTCCAGGGTCACCTCTCTCACAGGGACCCCTATATCTTTAATCTCCTGCTTCATTTTACTCAATTCAATTTTCAGCTCCTTACAACCCTGTCGCAGGTTTTGTTTCGTTATCTCAATCTCATCCATTATTTTCTGAAACATAGTTATTTCCAGATTCTCAGCCACTTTCTTAATTGCCATTTTAAAAGAAAAATATAGGAAAACCACTTCTTATTTCAGCAACAATTGGGTTAATACTCCAAACTTGGTGACATCACAGTATAAACAGAGCAGACAGCCTTATCTCTCCATGCTTAAGTAAACAAAATGCAGTTCCCAGGATCGAAACAATTAATGGCGGTCGTCAGGAAACAGATTCGTCAAAATAAAATAGACCAAAAAGAGAGTAGTCTCAGACAATATAATATTCTTCAAAATAAAAATCTGGAATAGAAATCCCTCTTCTGTGTATATCTTTAGAATGCAAATCCAGGACAGCTTTTTGCAACAAAAACAGAGATAAGCTATTAATTAGTGAGTAGCAGAGAGAAGTTATGGCTCCCCAGTGAGATGTCAAAAACCGATCAATCTGGCAAATCTCTTTTAAACAGCAACAATTTAAGTCAAGTAAAAGAAAAATATAGAAAGAAGGGTGCTTGCCTGTTAGTGCGTTCTCTCTTAGAAGATAAGATGAACGTTCGCTTTATCAGATAGAGCTTGTTGTTGAAAATCCGTCCCACCTTCGTCGGCTGGACCTCGTCCCATAAATTAATGAGATCTGGTCGTCCCAACAAAAATAGGCTTTGAGGTTAATCTCTTCGTTTCTCCCTACCCGGGAGAAGTTTAATCAGTCAAAAAAAAAAAAAAAAAACTGACTGATATATCTGAATAAGCTTCTTTTGAGGCAGGAGCCCGTCTCAAAAGCAGGCACAGGCTAAGTCACCCTTCCCGGAAGTCGGTGCACGTGACTCCTTAGGTAATGCAAACCTTGGATTAGTCAGAATTATTCAATGAAACAAGATCATCAGGAAATCTATGCTTGTATTCAACTAAGTCTGACTCGGAGAAAGCCCACTGAAATTAATGAACCTCAGTGAGTTATGTCTATTAACTTCAATGGGTCTGCTCTGAGTAGGACCAGCACTGAATACCACCCTGTGTAATTATGGTTATTTTGCTAAAAAGAGATACCAGTTATGATGGCTGGGCTCCAAGGAAAGCAGGTGGGGGGGGGAGAGAGGAGAGCTGTGAATGCTGCCAGAGCTTTGCTTCTTGTTTTTGCCACAGCTATCCCCACAAGGTGCTGCTCAGTTTCAAGAGGAGCACAAGTCACATGTTCTGGATTTAAAGAGGCTAAGTAAGGGCCTGCCTCTCCGTTGTCATGGCCCTGAGCAAAACACTTTATAATCCCAGATGCAAAAGGAAGGCAGGGTTTTGGTACTTTTTTTAGTTCTGTAGAAGAGGGAATCTTGGCAGGTGCAGCAACTTGTAATGTTTGGGTAAAGAAATGTGCACCTGCTAAAATTATCTTTTTTATACCACCATGAAAGGAACAGGAACCTTGCCCTTTGCATCCCATCATCCTACACAGTGCTTGTAAATCCCACTTCCTGTCTCACTCCCAAATCTTCAGACAATTCTCTAATATTTTTCCCTTGCATGGTATTGTTTCCCATCATGTCCAGGCTCCCCCAGGGATAATCCTTCATTGACCCCAGTTTCCAGAAAGCATGGCACCTTTATTCATCCTGCTTTGATACCTCTGCACAGATCAAGCTGAATGTGAGAGCCCTTAAGTCTTTTCAAACAGCAAACTGGGAGCACGAATGCACAGAGGTGCACAGAGGGAAGGGAGTGGCAGTGTCATTTATTTATGGCAGGTGTATGCTACCCGATTAAGGGCTCCTTCAGATATCCTTTTTATTGTGCATTCATTATGATTTGAGCTCACGATGCTATTGGGGCAGTCTCATACAACCCTGCTTGCAATACTGTTTGTGCCTGGAAAGATTTTGGGATAGTCACACTGCTTCATTTCCAGTCAGTGTATATCCCATAACTCCCTGCTAAAATCCCACAACTTTTTATACCACAAACATCCTGGTTTATTTTTGTCCCACTTTTGTTGCACTATAGTCCCTCCAGACAGCAGTAGCTTTGAGGGAGCGTCGCATAACAAATTAAAGCAGAATAAATCCACCACCAATGCACGATGACTGTTCCAAGCAGAATACATTTGCAATAAAATGTCAGTCTGGAGGGGCCCATTAGTTCTCTGGATGGCTTACAATAAATAAGTAAAACACAAAATATAAAATAAAACATAAAACCATTAAAAAGGGGAGGGGCTACATAAACAAAACAGAATTCACTATACACCCATAATAAAAGGGACACAGATTACAAAGTTATTTAAAAAGGTGTGGGTGAACAGGAAGGTGATATTTACCTCATGCTGAAAAACTACAAAATTGGCCTAGATGAGCCTCCCTACAAGGGCTATTCCATAACTAGGTGATACTTCAGAAATGTCTCTTTCCCCGGTGGTTGCCCACCTCACAACTCGGTGGGGACACCTAGGGCAGGGCATTCAAAGAAGATATTAAGGTTCAGGTAGTGACATATGAGAGAGCCAGTGTGGTGTAGTGGTTAGAGTGTTGGACTACAACCTGGGAGACTAGGGTTCGAATCCCCACACAGCCATGAAGCTCACTGGTGACCTTGGGCCAGTCACTACCTCTCAGCCTCAGAGCAAGGCAATGGTAAAACCACCTCTGAATACCGTTTACCATGAAAACCCTATTCATAGGGTTGCCATAAGTTGGAATCGACTTGGAGGCAGTCCATTTCCATTTCAGTTACATATGTGAGAAGGCATCTTTCAGGTCACCTGGCCTCAAACCAACATTTAGGGCTTTCAAAGATAAAACCAGCATTTTAAATTGGGTCCAGAAACGGACTGTGAGACAGCACAGCTGATGAAGCACAAGTGTACTGTGATCAAAGTTCAAACCTTTGCACCCCTCTTTTGGACCAACTGCAGTTTCCAGACCATTTTTAAAGACAGCCACATGTCGCAATATTCTATTGCAATAGTCTAAAAGAATGGTCACCAGAGCATGGATAACTGTGACCAAGTTGTTTCTATCCAGGTGCGGTTGCAGCTGGCATATTAGCTGGTGCTGATGAAAGCACTGGGCCACAGAGGTCACTTGGGCCTATAATGACAATGTTAAATCAGAAGCACTCACACTGAGAATGTTAACCTTTAGTGGAAGTGCAGTCCCTTCTAGAACAGGCTGAACACCATTCATCTGGATAGAACCAACAGTACTTCTGTCTTGTCTGGACTGAGTCTGTTTGTTTGCCCTCATCCAGTCATTATCATGCCCAAGAACTGGTTCCAGACAGCCACATCTAATGAAAAAAGAGAGATAAAGCTGGGTGTCATCCGCTCACTGGTGACACCTAGACCAAATCTCTGGATAATACCTCCCTGTGGTTTTTTGTCAGTGTTAAACAATAGGGGAGAAAGAGAAGAACCCTGAAGAACTCCAAAGCATGGCTGCTGACGAGTCAAGCAGTAATCTCCCAGCAACATTTTCTGGAAATGACCAAGCAGTGCCTCCCACGCCTAACCTGGACAGCCTATCCAAAAGGATGGTATCAAAAGCAGTTGACAGGTCCAGGAGAATGAACAGGTTTGCACTCCCTCTTTCTTTCAGCAAAGGCCATTCCACAGGGTGTCCACAACTAGGCCTGAACCACAACTGAAATGGCTCCATCTTTGACATAAGTCTTTTGTAAAAACTTGAATAAAACCTACACAACAAATCTATCCAGACAGGGACTTCTCTGTGTGACCGCACACCCTTCCTATGCACAAAACACTTGTCTCTGTGTAAGATCTATTCTGAAGATGGACAAATGTATGTGGGGGTGGGGAGAAGAGCCTGTGGCAGCTATTCCCCTCCCACACACACATTCATGGGCCCAGTTTGTTGTCTGAATAGGGCTCTTGAGAAGAGTGCTGAAAGTAAATGAGAATCATGAGTAGCAATATATGAGCTTTGCGACTGTCCATTTTTGTATCTGTCTATATAGGACTAGATGATACTATACACCTTGTTGCTATATCTGTTCATGTGCGTGCCTATTAAGTTTTGCATCCATGATACTCTGTACTGTCATGCATTCTGATGCATATATGAAGGGGTTAACTGCAGTTATTTCTAGCAATGCAACTATGATTTGTTTGTTGAATTGCATGGTTACATTGCAGTGAAATGATCCATGGCCTATGGTCTTGTGTTTTCCTAAGTAATCAAACTTGTTGATAGTAGCTTCCAGGCATAAGCTAGCTTTGTATCTCCAACATAGTTCTTTTCTTACATAATTATCCAAATCAATTCATTTAATGAATATGCCGCCAGTAACGGGCTTGATACTACAGTGCTTGTGGAGGTCAAACTTTAGTTATTATTTTTCCCTGAATAAAGAGTTATGTCAACTCTGTTCGACTAGATTCATTGAACTCATACTAACAAAGAATCAGGAGGAAATATCCTTCATCTTCTGTCTTTGCTTTGCTTTCTGCCTCCCCTACTGATTTCCCTTTATACTTCCCTGTAAAGGACAGCTGGTGAGCTTTCTGGAGTAAATAGTCACACAATATATGCCAAGGCAGCAAATAAAGCTTCAAGGAAGTAAGAAAAAATGCACTGGGCTAATTTGAAAACAAAATCCATGGTGGTCATTCCATTTTCCCAGAATGCCATCTAACTTTCTCAAACATATCTGTCTTGAAGTTGTAATATATTCTACAATGTATTGTCAAGATGGTAATATAGGCAACAGAGACACATACCTCCTGGTAGGCTTATTGGCCCACAACCCTTCTCCTTGTCCGTCTTATTTTCTTGCATGAAGATCCGTTTTGTACAGATCCGCCACAGCCCAAAATGAGCTGCCTCGCAGGTAGCATTGTACTCCTCTACCTTAGGACTCAGCACAGCCCAATGATCTGTCACCACTGCTGTAAACATTAAAGCGACGCCAATCAAAATAATAGCAAAAGTCACCCGGACTTTGCAAGTCTTGCCTTCAGACATGCTTGGAAAGCTTATGCCAAGATACCTATGCTGTGGCTACTGCTGGTTCTGGATTGAGCTGCTTGTGGCAAGGAGCACTGTGAAATATATCTGAGTGGTATTCTAAAGTCTTGGTGTATGAAAGCATTTTCAAATCTCAGCCCTGCAATGCCAAAGTGAAGCAGGTTGGGGGCTGGGGAAGATGACCAGCCAGCCGCAGGTACAGCTGTTGAGATATATCAGGAGGCGAGATGACTAGACTGGCTGGTGTGAGTGAGACTTCTATTAATGCACAGAATGGGTGAAGTAATTGGGCCTGCTCAGATTACAGCCCCCACGCCTGCTAGGATTTGTGCCTGAAATTCCAGAGGCTGACTTGAAGCAAAACTGTTTTGGTGTAATGAATAATCACTGCTATAGCACTGTGCTCAAATGCACACACACACACACACACACACACACACACACACACACACACAGGCTTCTGTACTAGGGTAATCCATATTTAGCACTAGGAAAAACCATATTCTGCAACCTGCACTCCAACTGAGTGTGTGTTGTGTGTGTGCGTGCTAATTTTTGCACAACTTCTTGTGCTTCTGCTGTTAATGTGGAGGAGCCATGAGCCATGAAGGGCACTGGAAAGCCCCTGGCCACTGCTAGTCTGCATAGCTCTTTGCCCATCCCCAATATATTGTGGGGAAAGGATTTAGCGTCTCTGATTTGTATTATTTAAATAAAAAGTATGTGTGTAGGAGGGGGTTAACTCTCTCATCCCATGCCCTAGTCCTGATGAAAACTAACTCTTCCTCAACCTTCAGGAGGGAATCCACGATTGCCACCAATGGGGTAATCCTTTAACACCTCTTCCCCACATGGTCCCCATCCTGATCCCCTTCCTGGTTGCTATTTAAATAACAAAACCCACTTATATTGGGCTGAGTTACCCCTAAGCCTGTGTAAGGAAGGATTCTATATGTTTCTTTAAAAATCTTAGCTGCATATTATACAGCCACGAGAGTGGCTGTATACTGGATTTTTCACATTCCGCAATGTTAAATTGAAAATACCTCCCAAGCCATTCTGATGCTTCCCATACGCTCATTTCAAAACAAAACCTTACAAATCTTATAGTCCTGAACTCAGAAACCTTCAAAACAAAACCACCCACTAGCAGCATCTCAGTCTTGTCTTTGGGGGTTGGGTAAAAATCCACAATCACAAAACCTTACGTATATTATACAGCCACAAGAGTGGCTGTATACTATAGCCAGCGTGGATTTTTCACATTCCGCAATGTTAAATGGAAAATATCCTCCCATGCCATTCTGATGCTTCCCATAAGCTCATTTCAAAACAAAACCTTACAAATCTTATAGTCCTGAACTCAGAAACGCTTGCTTACAACCCTCTCAATTTTCATGGTGATACACAAAACAGTCAGAGAGAACAGACAGTTCAAAGTGTAAAGAGAGAGAGAGAGAGAAAACCCTAGAGCCCTTTTGGACTTTTTTCTCTGAGTTCTCATAATCTGTTGAAATTCATTAAAAATCAGCCATGTTCACAAAGTACCTGTAATCCTAATACTGACCTTGCCCCATACTCTGACCATCTTCTGCAGTTTAAAAGTTAAAAAAATGCCTGGCTGATTTTTAATTAATTTAAGAAAGTTTGGCTGGCAGCCTATGCTAACGCGGGGCATGCTCAGTAAGACCCAACTGTCAGTGTTCCAAAAACCAGACTCCCAGCTGCTTGGCTTGCCTAATCAGGGGGCCACACCCACACCAGTCTTTGATTTCACATGAGACAGTCATGGCTTCCCTCAGAGAATCCGGGAAGTGTCATTTGGGAAGTGTAGTTTGAGAGTGCTTCAGTGGCCAGACTGGTTTAACAGTCAGCCACTCTGACTGAATGTCTGTGAGGGAAACAGAGTGTCTCCTAGCAACTATCAGCACCCTTCACTAACTACACTTCCCAGGAATCTTTGAGAGAAGCCATGACTGCCCAAAGTGAAATACAGGCCTGGTGTGGATGTGGCCAGGGACAGCTTTGGTTTAAATTTGGATGGGAGCTACATGCGCCTGCTGTAGAATAAAAAGGTGGGGGAAATGCTGAAAAACAATGATACTGTCCACAATGTTTTCCTTTTGGAAAGGGGCTTCCCTCATGCCCAGTGCCCACCCACCCAATCTCCTCCCCTCCCCTCCCTGCCCCTCCCCCAGGTCAGTGTTGGATTATGACCTTGGAGACCAGGGTTCAAATCCCCACACAGCCATGAAGCTCCCTGGGTCACCTTGGGCCAGTCACTGCCTCTCAGCCTCAGAGGAAGGCAATGGTAAAACCACCTCTGAATACTGTTTACCATGAAAACCCTATTCATAGGGTCAACATAAGTCGGGTTTGACTTGAAGGCAGTCCATTTCCATTTTCAAACATGATTGCACAGAAATAAATCCCATTGAACTCAAAAAGTATGCAAACGATCAAACCCATCCTCCCTTCTCCCTCCTATCCCCTCCCTCTTGCCCCTTCCCTCCCCCTTCCTTTGCCCCTCCCTCCCCCTCCCCCTCCCCTTCCAATACCCCCTTCCCCCTCCTCCCCCTCCTCCCCCTCCCCTTCCTCTTCCCCATGGTCAGTTTTACCTATCTTAAGGATGATTGCATGGAAGTAACTACCATTGAACTCAATAAGCATGCAAATGATCAATCCATTCTCAATAAACCTGCACAGGATCCCATTTCTTACCTCCCGGATTAAAAAGCAGAGAAATTCACTAATAGGCAAAAACCCTTGCGGTTTAAGAACATACCTATAGCCCACAGAGTATTATATCAAACTTTAAAAAGCAGGGAAATTGGGCAGCTATAGTGAATGCACCAGGGGAGCAGGAGACCTGACCTCCTCTCTGAGATACTGGACTGCCCTACAAATTTGTCAAAATGCAAACACAATTTGGGTTGGTCTTTCACAGTCCAATCCACTTCCTGTGTAGCTTGGAAGAATTTGGTAACGTGCTGCTGAGCATATGGTGAGTGGTGGCAACACCTGCTCAGCCCAAATAATAGAAAGAAGACATGTGCTGTGCTGATCTTGTTTTAGCCAGGAGGAAGCAACATTACCACGATAGTTGATATAGTTCAGATGGTCATTTTAAATATGTCTGATTTCCTTTGCAATTTTAGTGAAGTTTCCTATAGGAAATCATTTGCTTTTGTTTCTTTTTCTGTGAGTACGTGAAGTACCTCAACACTGCAAAATTTACACTAAAAAAACTCCAAAAACACTGACTTCTCCAGAATAGTCTCCAGTGGACCCCAGGAGTGTCTCAATTTGCACAATTTGCCACCACTCACCATATGCTCAGAGGTACATGTTACTAAATTCTTGCAAGGTACACAACAAGTGGATTGGACTGTGTAAGACAAATCCAAATGGTGTTTGCATTTTGACAAATTTGTAGGGCAGTCCATTATCTCAGAGAGGAGGTCAGGTGTCCTGCTCCCCTGGTGCATTCACTATATCTGCCCAATTTCCCTGCTTTTTAAAGTTTGATAAAATATCTGTGGGCTATAGCTACATTCTTAAACCACAAGGTTTTTTTGCCTATTAGTGAATCCTAAATGAATTCAGGAGGACTTAGGTTTGAGTAGACGTGGGGCTTATCCACACATCAATTTACTCTGTGTCTGGTGCTACTTGCATCCCCTTTTAATTCGCATGGTTGACATGATGTTACTGGCAAACAGAACCTATCACAGTTTCCCCCCTGTAAATCTGTACTAACCCAATCCTCTGATAATCTGAAAAGGGAAGGGAAAAAGTCTTCACTCTGTATCTCTAGGGCTTGCAGACGTTTGCTCTGATGCTTTTAGGTGGGTGTGTCAATCGTTCCCTCCTCCACACCTCCCTCCTCCTCCCTTTGTGCATTTTATTTCCTGCAACTCGCAGCTGCTCTCCCCCATTCTGCAATGCTTTTATTTTCTTTTACCCCCTAACTTGTGCACAAAATCATAAAACTGCTCAAAGATTTGTATTTCAGCTGTATTGTCCCAGTGAAAATACAAATAATTGCAATTCTGGGTTGGTTTTTTTAAGAATGAAACTTACCGGTAGAACAAACTGAGATGCTCAGTTGCCAGGTAACAAAAGGGAGTGGGAATGTTAAATTAGAGGGCGTGGTCTTTAGGAAACTGTGTGACTGATGCTTCCCCTCAAGTGTGACTAGAAAACACCGTGTTTGCAGCTGGCATCGATCCCTTACTGTAAATGGTGCAAACAGAAAACAGAGGTAAAAACAGGAAAGGCAGAAGAGGCAAAACCCAGCCCAGGGACTGTATACCCTCAACAAAGGAACACTCTTTGCCTATAGCTTGTACTGTTTGTATGTTTGTTTTCGTAGTACAACCCTGGACACCTTGGCAGAAAGGTGGCACATGAATGCAGTAAGTAAATAAAATAGATAAATAAAATGTAAGCCAGTTCATTTCCATCTCCATCAAGTGAGGGAGAAATAGTAAAGGGGGGGGGGGAAACACCTTGTCATTCCCACATCACCAAGCTTGCTGTAGAAAGCAACGATGCCTATGACTCAGCTCTTTCATTTCAATTGTATTATGCTTTCTGTACACAGAAGAAAGCATGAAGTGTCAGCTGAGGTGACTGGGGTTTTAGATAAAAGGAAGGAAAAGATACAAAGAAGAGAAAAGGCTCACTTGCAGCAAACAACTCTCCCCCCCCTGCAAACATATCACTCACAGAAAAGATGTCCTGCAAATCGTGTGATCTAAGAGCTTTGCACACGGCAGGAAAAATATGTCCCCATTTCAAAACTCAAAACTCCTGTGTCCCTCATTATTCATCCTAGAAATCTGTGTCAAATTTATTTTCATTAATTTCAAAGTCTTTTTATTCGTCAATTTCATATGATGGTGAAGACAGCCTTTTGTGTGTCAAATTGGAGGTTATGTTCTATTTCTATTTTGGGTGCATTAACAGTTGAATCTGAAACTGCATTTTGATGTAAAATCAGACTGATTACAATATGTTGCTACTTCAGCAATGACTGTTAGCTGTTGGAAAAAAGAGGATGCATGTTTTGAGCCTGCTATGTTTAAACCACTTTATTTAAGGCAAGGTGGGCATGGCCAATTAAAAACATAGAGCACACCTAGAATTTTGCTAGAATATATTTCACATCCCATTGTTTTATCTTATGCAAATTGAGACACTTCTGAGGTCCACTGGAGACTATTCTGCAGAATAGTCAGTGCAATTATTCCACAATTATTTTTGGAGTTTTTTTAGTGTAAACTTTGCAAAGTGTTGCTGTACTTCACATATTCACAGAAATAGAAGCAAAAGCAAATGATTTCCTATAGAAAACTTCACTAAAATTGCAAAGGAAATCAGACATATTTAAAATGACCATCTGAACTATGTCAGCTGTCTTAATAATGTTGCTTCCTTCCTGCTAAAAGAAGATCAGCACAGCACATGTCTTCTTTCTATTATTTGGGCTGAGCAGGTGTTGCCACCACTCACCATATGCTCAGCAGCACGTTACCAAATTCTTCCAAGCTACACAGGAAGTGGATTGGACTGTGAAAGACCAACCCAAATTGTGTTTGCATTTTGACAAATTTGTAGGGCAGTACAATATCTCAGAGAGGAGGTCAGGTGTCCTGCTCCCCTGGTGCATTCACTATAGCTGCCCAATTTCCCTGCTTTTTAAAGTTTGATAGAAATATCTGTGGGCTATAAGTATGTTCTTAAACCGCAAGTTTTTTTTGCCTACTAGTGAATTTCCCTGCTTTTTAATCTTGGAGGTAAGAAATGGGATCCTGTGCAAGTTTGCTGAGAATGGATTGATCATTTGCATGCTTGTTGAGTTCAGTGGGATTTACTACCCTGCAATCATGCTTAGGATAGGTGAAACTGACCACAGGGGATGGGGAAGGGAGGAGGGAAGGGAATGAATGAATGAATGAATAAGTTTATTACGGTACATAGAGCAGCATGAAAATACAATGTATAAAATTCAGCAAAATAAAAATATTCAACCAGACATTTTCAGAATTTGACAGTTAAAACGAGAATGCTGCTACAAGTGAATTCAAGTTAAAATCAATACTGTATTATTGGCCTGTAATCAAATTCCTTCTGCAGTGTATGGCAGCGGCACAAAAGCTTGCTACCTAGGTGGTTACTTGCGAGGTAGAGTCCGATAAAAGGAATTCCACATAAAAAGCCTTGTCCCGACCAGGAATATTTTAAAGGATGGGAATAATTAAGACAGAACGTAAATCGCGATAAAAAGTACAATGCAGTAGGACATGGCCCACTGTCTCAAGTGCTCCTTTGCCACAAGGACAGAGCCGCTCCTTATATGGGATTTTTTTGAACTTACCATCTAGGTAAGCCAAAGGTAAGATATTATATTTGGCCGGCGTGAAAGCTTTCCTAAATTTTGGAATGGTCAAGGTGGTTAAATAGTGAGGAGCGGCAAATGGTCTTGAGTTGAACCTAAGATAAGAGTAAAGTGCAGCTAACGTTACATGATTTTGAAAATCAGTATCCAGGATTCGTTGGAGTATAAGAGCTTTTGCTTTAGGATGTTCTAAAGTAGAAATTGACGTGATGGAGAAGCCTAAGCTAAGCAATTTCACGTTTAATGACCGTTTCCAACTGGACTGGAAAGGATCAGACAACGTAAGTGGGGCCAGGCCTACAGGGGCAAAAATCATTTTTAACCAGAATTTTATCCTGCTCATCCAAATACGAGTTTCTATTTTAGGAAACCCAGCTTCTAAGCGCAAAATGGAATTAAGTACGCAGCCTGGGATACCCAGAAGGGAATGTAAGAATCTAGTCTGGACGGATTCTAAGGGGGCATGGTTGACATAAGTGCATATTTGTGATCCATAAAGCATCTGAGCAGTGACTTTGGCTACAAAGATGCGAATCGCTGAAGGCACATGTTGCCCCCCTTTAGAGTAAAAAAAGGACAGGAGGGCCCTTGTGCTTTTGGGGGCATTTGAGATTACTCTCCTTGCTTGATGTCGCCACGTTCCAGATGAGTGTAACATTACCCCAAGATATCTAAAAGTGGTCACCTGTTCTATTAAGTGGCCATTAATCTGCCAGCGATGGGAAGCCCTTTTTCTAGAAAAGACTAGTATCTTCGATTTAGCATAATTAATTGTCAAAAGTTCCTTTTTGCAATAGGAAGCAAGCGCACTTAGTAGGCGTCTTAGACCAATGCATATTAATGATAAAAGGACTACGTCGTCGGCATACAAGAGGATGGAAAGAGGCCTCTGAGACAGTCTTGGCTGATGAGAACAGTACGGGGTTAGGCTATCAATCAGGGAGTTGATATACAAATTAAAAAGGGTGGGGGCTAGAATACACCCTTGTTTGACTCCCTTAGAGGTAGAGATAGGCTTAGATAGCTGGCCAGCACTATTGCATCTTACTCGCACATAGGAGTTGTCGTATAGGCAGCATATGAGTAGCAAGAGGTGCCTGTCGATATTCATAGACTCCAGTTTCGCCCAAAGCCTGTCTCTAGGAACCAGATCAAATGCAGATTTAAAATTAATAAAAGCCGAGTATAAGGCTCCCCCAGACTTGGCCATATAGTTTTCTGCCAGGTGTTGAAGGACTAAGCAATAGTCCATAGTGGAGCAATCCGCTCTGAAGCCTGCCTGTTCTTTGGCTAGGATATGATCTTGATCCAGCCAGTCTTGTAATTTCTCGAATAGGTGGCGTGCATATAGCTTGCTAACAATGTTGAGGAGGCTGATTGGTCTATAGTTGGAGGGATCATATCGGGAACCTTTTTTGTAGGTTGGTATAATTATAGCAAGGCCCCAGTCCTCCGGAATACAGGCCGATCGGTCAATGGTGGTAAATAAATACCTCAGCGGGGATATTATCAGGGCCAGGGGCTCTGCCTAATTTCAGATTATGTATAGGGTTGGAGACTTCCCTAGCAGTAACTGGTGGCCATTCAGGGTACTCGTGTAACTCAGACATGGGCAATTGATGACATAATTGTTCGCAGGCACATATCTCGGTAAAGTGAGCTTCCCAAGTGCTCGCTGAGATATGATAGTCCAAATTAGTTGAGGATTTAGGCCAACCCCTAGCGACCAGCTTCCAGAAAGAGCTCGAGTCCTTTAATTTAGAGGCTTTTAGCAGAGACTGCCAGCTTTCTTTTTGGGCTAGATCCTTTTTGCATACAATTAGGCGCTTGTAAGATTTCTTCAGTTTCAAACAGTCGGTGAGCGAAGACTGAGAGTTGTTGGCTCTGTATAGAGTGTATTTAGCCAATAACCTTTTTTTCAGAGCCAAACATTCGTTATCAAACCAAGGTTTGGATTTGCCTGTAAAGAAAAGACCTTTAATCCGAGGTTTGGGAGTTAAGTCGTTCTGTAACATCAGGATCAGTTGATGAAAGGAGTCAAGGACAGTTTTTGAAGATCCCGCTGAGGATATGGCTTCACAGAGGGCAAGGGATCTAGCCGAATTTAGTATCTCTTTCAGGTCCTTATCAAACGTGACCGACCAATTAATACAATTTGGACGTAGTTCGAACTCTTCATTCAGAGTTGGTTCCTGTTTAAGTTATACAGGCATACCCTGCTTAAAGTCACTTCACTTAAAGTCGCCTCGCTATAACGTACATGCTCCATACTCCGCCATACCCCACTTTAATGTATGCGCTTCGCAATTACGGACACTTAATGGCATGACACCACTGCCATCTAGTGGCGATTGCAGTGCAGTACATGCATAGATAATTGCTTCACTTTAAGTACATTTTCACTTTACATACACGCTCTGGTCCCATTGCGTATGTTAAAGCGGAGTATGCTTGTATAGGGTGATTGCCGCAATGCAAAATAAGGGCTAGAAGAAGATGGTCACTTTTGGAACGGTTGTCCACTTGACATGACAGAACAGCGTGATA
Source organism: Rhineura floridana (assembly GCF_030035675.1). NCBI lineage: Eukaryota > Metazoa > Chordata > Lepidosauria > Squamata > Rhineuridae > Rhineura > Rhineura floridana. Next base: position 42,602,617 of record NC_084482.1, read on the forward strand.
TAAATCATAAGACAGTGCGAAATAGTCAATGGTGGATGTTCTCATACCAGATAAGAAGGTAAATTCGCCGCTGCTGTCTCCCATTGCATGGCCATTAGCCAGGACTAAATTTAGGTTGTTCAGCATCTGTATGAGGTATAATCCAGGATAGTTAAATCCATTATCATTCGAGTGTCTGTCCGGTATGCCCAAGAACTGATCTGGTGGCGGCGATGCCTCTTGGAAATGAGAGAAAAGGGCCTTGTCACTCGGACCAATTCTGGTGTTAAAATCCCCGGCAAGAACCACCAGGGCTTTGGGGTATAAGGTGGATAATTTGTTGATATAAACTTCTAGTTTTAGCATGGCAGCCTTAGCTAGAGTCTTTAGACGGCAGGGGGGGAGGTAAACATTGAGAAGTAGTAAGCAAGCCCAATCGAATTTGATGACGAGATATTGCAAGCTTCTCTAGGGGTCAGGTCTTATAATAGAGATTTGCAGCTTGGTAGAAACGAGTATAGTCGAACCACCCTTAGAACGACCCCCCTTGGAGCTTGTGGTAGCTTCGAGTGTAAAGGTTGTAAATCCATTTAGTTCTGGCCCCTCTGCAAGCCAAGTCTCTTGTAGAAGAATGATGTCATACTGTTTTAGATACTCCAAGAAAGACAGGTTTAACACTTTGTTCTTCCACCCTGAGATGTTCCACGAAAGGATTGAGAGTTGAGAGTTAGAGTAGACTGCTGATTGTCAAATTGAGGCTGAGTGAGCAAGGGGTAAGTATTGCCTAGCAGATGGAAAAGGTGCTGGGCTGTGATCTGTCTCGTAAGAGTTGATTACATCGAGAATTGGGTCTAGCTTGCTGACGTTCGATAGAATTGGCTTGTGAAGATAGGCTGTGTGAGTCAAGTAGACGCCAGCTTTCTGTGGAGATCCTTCTTCATTTGGATCAAGCCACCTCATAGATGTCCAGGACGAAGATGCGGGGAAGGCTCGAGCCTTGTGCGAGGCGGATTCTAGGTCATTTGTAATGTTGGCACATGTTGCCTCGAGGGGTGTAAGGTTCATTCCATCAGTAGTCTGCGTGCGGCTGAGATCTTTGTTAAAATCAGACAAGCCCTGGAGGACACTCTTTGGGTTTCTAGGCTGAGCATTGGGTACTGTCTCGGTATCTTTTCTGCTTTACGACTTTCTTTCGATGTGGACTGCAGAATTGGAAGTTGAGAGCCTCATTTCTAGATGTGATCTTAATGTGTGAAGTCGTGAGAGAATTTCGGCTTGAGCCGGGAGAGATAAAGCAGAGAAGGATTCAAGTAAAATCTTTCCCTCTTCTATAAGTGAATCAGTTGCTTTGATGCGCGTAAGGTTGCTTGCTATCGTGTTAAGCCAAGGCTCCATTTCCTGGAAAAACCTTTTGGATGGGACGTTTGTCACCTTAGATATCTGGGTTTGATTGGGAGAGATCTGGCTGGAATTTAGTCCCATATCTGGGTGATCAACTGGATCAGAGTATTGACTTAGAGACCGTTCAAGCTGGTCATCTTTATCACAGTTCAGTAACATTTTGGCTGACTCAAAAGGGGACATGTCCTCCGCCCATGCTATTTCCTGTGCTAGATTTAAAGGGGACGGGTTGCAAGTGTTGTAAACATTAGGTTGCAAGTCTTCAATATGGTTCAACGACCAGTCCCCTACTGAAGTAAAAGGGGGAGTGCTTTTAGCCCCTTGTTCCTTGGCTTGATTTCCGTTAGTTTTTTGGTTCTTGAGAGAGTAAAAATGGGTTATTTTAGATTGTCGAACCCGGCCGCTATGGGGAGATAGCTCGAGAGAGGGGGCGATTCCCAAGTTTTTATAATCCTTCCTGTTAAAAACCATCATTCAGGGTTGCTTCAGGACTGTCTCTTTAAAAAATAAACAGGAGTCAATTCAGCAGACACACAAAGAGTAAAAAATAGAACGGATTGAAACAGATTAAAATAACCCATAAAGTGGGGGTTGCGTGTAGCCAGCCATAAAAGTTGTTAGATGATAAAGGGAGTTGGTCTTTCCCATAGATTGAATTAGTAACTTACTGGGCGTATCGTTGGGTGCTGGCCAAATCAGATCAAATCAAAGGGAGGTAAGAGAGAGAGTCATCTTAGGCGAAACTGCTTTCAAAGTCAGAATCTTAATGTAGCTCTGAGTCTAGCCAGGCCAAGGCAGTGAAGGGCGGAGAGGATGGTAAAGCACTATCTTAGAGAAAGCAGTCTTCCAAGGTCAGCTAGTAGAAACTGGCAAGGCATTCGCAACCAGTTCATATAGGGTTGTTATAAAGCCCTTCAGCACTGATAAAATATTAGGCGTTTGGTCCTAAGTTAGCAGTCCTTGAGAGATGAAAAGCGGAGCTCCTAACATAACGTCTTTCTAAATCGCCATCTTGCCCCCACACTGAGGAGGGAAGGGTGGAAAGGCAGAGGAGAGGACTGGGATGGTAGCAGGCAGGAGGGGGAGGGGAGAAGGACAGATGTGATCATTTGCATGTTTGAGTTCAGTGGGATTTACTCCCGTGCAATCATGCTTAGGATAGGTAAAACTGACCGGGGGAGAGGGAGGGAGGACTGAAGTGGGCAGGGGAGGAGGAAGAAGGAAGAGGGGAGGGGAGGAGGGAGAAAAAAGGAGAAGGAGAGGAAAGGCAGGTCTGATCATTTGCATGATTATTGAGTTCAATCAGATTTACTCCTATGCAATCATGATTAGGATAGGTAGAACTGACCATGGGGGAGGGGGAGAGAGAGGGGGAAGGGGAAGGAGCATATTGGAGGGGGCAAAGGAAGGGGGAGGGGAAGGGAGGCTTTATCATTTGCATGCTTATAGAGTTCAATGGTATTTACTTCTGTGCAATCATGCTTAAGATAGGTAAAACTGACCATGAGGAGGAGGAAGGGGAGGGGGGAAGGGGAAGGAGGGGATTGGAAGGGGAGGGGGAGGGAGGGGCAAAGGAAGGGGATGGAAAGGGCAAGAGGGAGGGGATAGGAGGGAGGAAAAGGGAGGGTGGGTTTGGTCATTTGCATACTTTTGAGTTCAATGGGATTTATTTCTGTGCAATCATGTTTGAAAATGGAAATGAACTGCCTTCAAGTCAACCGGACTTATGGTGACCCTTTGAATAGGGTTTTCGTGGTAAATGGTATTCAGAGGTGGTTTTACCATTGCCTTCCTCTGAGGCTGAGAGGCAGTGACTGGCCCAAGGTCACCCAGTGAGCTTCATGGCTATGTGGGGATTTGAACCCTGGTCTCCCAGTCGTAGTCCAACACTGACCTGGGGGAGGGGCAGGAAGCTGGGGAGGGGAGGCGATTGGGTGGGTGGGCACTGGGCAGAAGGGAAGCCCCTTTTCTTTCCAAAAGGAAAACATTGTGGACAGTATTATTGCTTTTCAGCATTTCCCTCACCTTTTTATTCTACAGAAGGCACATGTAGCCTCCCACTAGGGTTGCCAGGTTCAGGGCTTGAGACTGATCCTGTATCTTGAGGAGAAGAGAAAGTCAGCCAAGTGCAGGTGTTCTTGCAACACTGTAATGGGAAAAACCACAAGGTGGAATTCTCCCTTCCCCCTGCGCAACTTTTAAAGACACAGAAGACCTCTTGGAGGCTGGGCCTGGGTTTTTCCCCTCTCTTTTTAGACTTTCAACTCTTGATTCTCTCTGACTGTTTTGTGTATCACCATGAAAAGAGGGTTGTTAAGCAAGCGTTTCTGAGTTCAGGACTATAAGATCTGTAAGGTTTTGTTTTGAAATGAGCTTATGGGAAGCATCAGAATGGCATGGGGGTATTTTCAATTTAATATTGCGGAATGTGAAAAATCCATGCTGGCTATAGTATACAACCACTCTTGTGGCTGTATAATATACGTAAGGTTTTGTGATTGTGGATTTTTCCTTTTTACCCAACCCCCAAAGACAAGACTGAGATGCTGCTAGTGGGTGGTTCTTCTGACCAGATGGTGGATGTCCAACCTGTCCTGGATGGGGTTGCACTCCCCCTGAAAGAGCAGGTTCGTAGCTTGGGGGTTCTCCTAGAATCATCTCTGTCACTTGAGGCTCAGGTAGCCTCGGTGGCACGGAGTGCCTTCTACTAACTTCGGTTGATGGCCCAACTACGTCCCTATCTGGACAGGGATAACTTGGCTTCAGTTGTCCATGCTCTGGTAACCTCCAAATTAGATTACTGAAATGCACTCTACGTGGGGCTGCCTTTGAAGACAGTTCGGAAACTGCAGCTTGTGCAAAATGCAGCAGCCAGATTGGTAACAGTGACCAGACGGTCCAAACATATAAAACCGATTCTGGCCTGCTTGCACTGGCTGCCTGTATGTTTCCGAGCTCGATTCAAGGTGCTGGTTTTGACCTATAAAGCCTTACACGGCTTAGGACCACAATACCTGATGGAACACCTCTCCCGATACAAACCCACCCATACACTATGCTCAAGATCAAAGGCCCTCCTCCGGGTGCCTACTCCAAGGGAAGCTCAGAGAATGGCAACAAGGGAGAGGGCCTTCTCAGTGGTGGCTCCCAAATTATGGAATGATCTCCCTGACGAAGTGTGCCTGGCGCCAACACTGTTATCTTTTTGGTGCCAGGTCAAGACTTTCCTCTTCTCCCAGGCATTTTAGCATGTGTTTTATACTGTTTAAATTTTTAAATTGTGTTGTAAATTGTTTTTATAATATCTGTTTTAAATTGTATTTGTTTTAATGTTTTTAGTTACTGTAAACTGCCCAGAGAGCTTCAGCTATGGGGTGGTATACTAGTATAATATAATAAATAAATAATAAAACTTCCTGTTGAAGGCTCAGTGGGTGGGTTTTGGAATTCAGCATTCAAATCTGATGCACACTGCTATTATAAAGGGCATCTTGATCTTCCGTATTTGTGAAATCAGGTACATGCATGAAGCTTAATATGAGGTGCCACAAAGAACTATTCAGTTTGTCTCAAATTATTCTTTCTACAGTGTATTGTCCAGAGGTTAGCACAAGTTTTCAGTTGGGAGAACAGTCCTTTTCTTATGCACCTCAAAGGACAACACCTCCAGCCATCCATTGATCTGTCAGTGTGTCACTTTTCTGACAGTGACCCTAGCAGCACTTTCTTTGCATGGTTGAGCTGGCACATCTTTTCATCAAACCTAATTTTTCTAGAGATTAAATCATTTAGACATATTCCATTCCCCTTGGCTGAAATCTGATTTCCAGGTTCCCTACCACTCCAGACAGGTTTGTTTAATATTTTAAGCCCACTTGTTAAACGTAATGAGTCTGGCTTCATTTAACAACCAGGATTTTTTTTTTTAATTAAAGGGACCCCTGCAAATGTCTGCAAAAATAACATTAACAACCAGAGGGGATGCATGCACACTTTGTTTCTGAGACTTCTTCCGGAACTAGGATAATATAAAGTCTGTTTTTAATAAGTACATTATCTTTAATGACTATCCTATCATTATTAAAATCATAGCCACTTATTAATAATCTCAACACAAATTTATACTAAAAATGTGCTACATTTATTTATTTTATGTTAACATTTATAGCCCATTTTCCTCATGGAAGTCAAGGCAGTGTACATATAATATCAGTGTACATGTAATGTGATGTGATTCCCAGGTGTTCTCCCATCCAGCCACTGACCAGACACAGACTTATTCAACAACATGTAATATCAATTGATGCATGATTTTTATTGTTCCAGTATTCTATAAAGTCAATTTTTAAAAAGAAAAGAAATTGTTCTGCTGCCTTCCAGTTTACACTGAAAAAACTAGGTAGTAAATTTTGCCAGTGAGGCATATTAATACGTTTTCCCATTCCATTGCAATTGGACTAGTTGGTTTCTATACTTCAGAAATAACCAATTCAGTTGCTGTTAAAAGAACAGATAACTCTTAATAAAGAACAGACATAAAGGTTCAAGAGTTTCAGAACATTTTCTTAAACTGTGTGTGCTACACGCTGAAAGGAGTGGTTTTCCAGAAGCACTGTATGGCTTTGTATTGGAAAGCTGGTATGGTATAAGTTGTGTCACCTGTCACTAATATGAGCGAATCTAACTCAAAAATAAGTGCTGTATACACATGATGGCCTTCAGTGGGCCCCAAGTCACACTGGGGTTTTGAGAAACCCAAACTGGAGACTAAGCAGTCTTGAGATCACCAAGGGGAAATGAAACGATCAGTTTCAAATGTCAGAGGATCGTTCGTATTATTGTCAAAATATCTTGCAGAGTTTGGCAGAGGGTACTCATTCCCATGCATCACAGTCAGCAGGGATGGGAATACCAGCTCTTGAATGATTCTGGAAAACACCCTGATTCATGTAACTCTTCCCTCCTCATTAACATTTCAAATGGAAACCAGAATGGAAGAGAGGCGGAAATTTCATGTGGAACAGAAGGGAAGATGCTATTTACATAATATTTGTTATGGCCTCAGAAAATACACTGTAGTCCCTCTCTCACCCATCTGATATCTGAGTTGAAGATACATTTTTAGCATTTCTTCCTCTGAATAGGGATGGACTGGGCAGCCCAATCTCATCCTGTTTCAGCTTTGTTGCAGAATTAATTCCATCCTGTTTTGTGTAGATTTTTTTTAAAGAATGCAGAAAAAGTCCGGATTAAAATGGTATGCACTTTTAATGTAAAATACACATTTTTTCAATCTTTACAATGCATCTTTGCATAAAATACATATTTCTGGTGCACTTTTTATGTGCTGGAACTGCATCAAAAATCTAGAAAAATGCACAGCTTGTTGGGAGTTGTCTTCTGATACCCAAGCAAGCTCAGGAGTGTCGGATTTGGTTAGTCTGCCTCAAAAAGTGGACCAAACAAATTTTCCATCCAGCCCTACTTGTGAAAAGCATTTCATATCCTTTTGTTTAGCTTTCTGTCAAACTTGAACTTTTTTCTACAAAAACTAACACAAACTGATATTATACTGAGTGTTGCATTGCCATAACTCTAAACACTGCAGTAGTAACACATGCTGATGTGCCCTTTTGTTGATGTGCCCTTTAATATAAAGACATATATAGACTAGTGAAATGTTCAGGGTTAAGTGGGATGTGTGTAGAGGGACTTGCATGGGTAAAATAAGGATCTCAGTGTAGGAGTCAAAAGTAGGATTGCGGGGGAGGTTGCCTTTGTTGCAACACTGTTCCAAGTGCAGAATGTTTCTTCTTGACATAGGGAAAAAATTGGACCTGGTCTTTGCGGCATAGGCATGCAGCTAATGAAAATGGTTTCTTCTGCCTTTCACCACACAAGTTCCTGCATTAGTTCGACCATTGTATTTTATATGTGGTTCCCCAGGCAAAATGTTTATTCGCTAGCTATCTTATTCTCCATTTGCAAATTAGGATCATAGTTTTATCCTATTTTTAGGGCAAAGTGAATTTTTCCTGCGTTCTTATGATCCTAGGCTCAAAGGCCCAACTGAGTTGTCATGTGACTTATCCTGTAATCCAATAACCCTGATCCCAATTAGTGCTTGGTGCAATGGACCTTGCCCAAGTTTGTTGTAGTGAAGTGCCAGCTTTGCCAGAAGCTGGAAGAGCCTATATTATATCCAATTTAGGCCTTTCTCTGGATAGCCATGAATGCATATACGATCCATTACCCCCTAGCTAAAAGAAATGATGTTCCAGTGGCTGAACAGCCCTATGCCTTTTGAGGCATAAAAATGGAATTATTATTAGATACACACAGAGAGAGATTAGAGGAGTTTACATTTCTGTTATTCTTCTTCTTAACTACAGTTAACAGTTTTCATGAATGCTGAAGGGGGGAAAGCCCCTAAAGGAGTAGAGTCTGAAACAGAATAGGAATGCATTAACGATTTAATAAGGTTTCCTTCTGAAGTAGCCTCTTGTTAATTTTTTCTAGACATCAGTCGATTTTATGATACACATTTCTGCTCCCCATTTCACTTTTACTACCCTCAGTGCTGGAAATGCCACAGGTTCCTTGCAAGTCAGGAGAACTAACATTAACATGTGTTTGCAATTGCAGGCACAGCATCTGCTCTCAAGCACGCTTTCAGCATTTGAGAAATAGACTGCCAGTGAGTCTGCTTTTAGTTTAATTGCATCTTACCAGTTAAATCACAGGTTATTTCTTCCAGCTGTGGTTGGTGTCAGCAATTCTCCATTACTGGCAAACAATCATGCTAGCAGTTCCTGATCAGCTCTTGCCGTCTCAATTGGTTTGACAGCATCATTTGGTGAAGCAGAATGAACATCCCAAACAATACAGGAATCCTGACAAACATCTCTCTCTGTTTTTTGGGGTCCTTTCTGTGTCTCCAGGTGAGTCACCCCAATCTCTGGACTCTCAGCTTTCATTTAAAAAAAAAATTCTTGGTGTCTGGTTCAAGAGATATATACCAAAACATCAGCCACCCCCCACAACTTCTGTTAAATGAGCTCGTAACCAGCTGCTCTAACTCTGCCCTTTCAGGTTCGTAGTCAATAAGTGAAGTCAGAGTTGTGATTGACAAGGGATTTGTTGACCTCCAAGCAATAGCTAGAATCCATTGCAAGAGAGAAAATAGTTGTATTTTCCTGGTTTATAGCTTTCAGCAGTAGCAAAAATCCCTGTCTCTGTGTGGGCAGGTCAGGAGATGTAGAACAACAACAACAAAAATCGCAGCAGGATCTTGGTAGGCAATTGTTTACTGTAAACAAATTCAGGTATGATTATAATAAAAATATACAGAAAGGGTTTTTTAAATTACTTGCAAAAATAGCATATTATACATTTTATCTTTCAAATAATTTTTGAACAGAAATTTAAAGGAAGTATCTGCAACTTGCTTAAATTTTCCTGTTGAAGAGGGCAGTTTATTTGTCTAATTCATGGACTGTTTTGAAAACCTTCTCAATATGAAGCTTTAATCCTATACTCACTTTTCTGGGAGTAAAGCTGCAATGCTAATCCCATATACTGGGAGTAAACCCCATTGAATTCATTATGACTTACTTTTGAGTAGACATGGTTAGGATTGTGCTGTAAATGAATTGGACTTTTGAGTGAACATAGCAAAGGATTGTGTTTGTGTTGTAAATAAGAACATAAGAAAATCTTTTTCTCCCCCTCCAATCCTATTTTTAAAGCAATTAGGCAGAGTTTACCTAGTTGCCACTGCTTTGTTTTAAACATAGTCTGCCTCATCTCACTCCCTGACTGGATTATTGCATCCAGTGAGGTCACCACTTAGCGGTTGCAAAAGAATTTTGGAACATGGAATATACAGACATTGCTGGACAATACAGATAGTGAATATCCTGAACGCAGGACTGCCATCATCGCGAGGGAGTTGAGACATTTTAATATTGATATAACAGCACTCCAAGAAACTCAAAGAGCAGGAGAAGAACAACTGTAGGAAGAAAAAGGAGGTTATACCTTCTTCTGGAAAGGACTGCCTGAACAACAACAATGAATACATGGAGTAGGCTTTGCTATTAAAAATAATCTTGTGAAGCTCTTGTCAGAAGTTCCTATTGGCATTAATGAATGACTCTCAACTCTCTGGTTAAAACTTGCCAAAAATCAGCAGGCAACTATTCTAAGTGCTTATGCACCAACATTAGATGCTGATGAAGACATCAAGGAAATTTTTTATAACCAGCTGGACACCACCTTATCAGAGATACCTAAGGAGGATAAAATTATCCTCTTGGGTGATTTCAATGCAAGAGCTGGGCGTGATTTCGATTTATGGCCAGAAACCATTGGGAAAGAAGGAATTGGCAATACCAACCTGAATGGAATTCTACTTCTGACTAAATGTGCAGAGCATAATCTTGTTGTTACAAACACACTCTTTCACCAGAAAAATAAATTTAAAACATCATGGAAGCACCCTCGGTCAAAACACTGGCATCTCCTGGATTACGTAATTGTCTGTGCCAGAGATCATCATGATGCTGCCCTGGGCTCCTGCTGGGAGGAAGGGCAGGATATAAATCAAATAATAAATAAATGAAATGTACTCCTCACTAGGGCCATGACAAGTGTTGATGACTGCTGGACAGATCACAGATTAATTCGATCCTCCGTGGTGCAGAATGGTAAGCGGCGGTAATGCAGCTAAAGCTCTGCTCATGGCCAGAGTTCGATTCCAATGAAAGGAGGAAGTCGAATCTCCAGTAAAAGGGGTCGAGGTCCACTCAACCTTCCAACCATCTGTGGTCGGTAAAATGAGTACCCGGCATATGCTGGGGGTAAAGAAAGGCCAGGGACGGAACTGACAATCCTACCCATATGGTCTGCCTAGTAAACGTCGCACTACAAGTGCGGGGGCACCTTTACCTTTTATGGCCATTAATATTGTTCCTAAACGTAGGCTCCAAGGAAGAAAACCAAGGAATAAAATGAACAGCCATGCACTTCAAGATCCTATTAAGCGAGCCTGCTTTCAAACAACTCTCAAGAAACATCTACCAACGGAACTCCCTGAAAATGTCTAGGAACACTGGATTAAACTGAAGACATCCATTATTGCAGCATGTGAACAAACTATTGGATACCAAACTAAGAAACATCAGGATTGGTTTGATGAGAATGATAGTGAGATTGAACATGTCATCAACAGGAAAAGGGAAGCCTTCCAGATATGGCAGAAAGACATTAATTGTGCTGCTAAGAAAAAAAAAACTATGCCAGTGCAAAGGCTGAAGTCCAAAGAAGAACTAGAGAACTTAAAAACGCCTGGTGGATAAAGAAAACTCAAGAAATCCAGCTCTTTGCAGATTCTCATGATGCATGGGGCTTTTTTAATGCCATAAAGGCCATCTATGGACCAACATATTACGGTACAAATCCGTTATGTTCAATGGATGATACCAGACTTCTTAAGGATAAAGAGTCTATTGCACTGTGTTGGAAAGAGCATTACCACGACCTCCTTAATCATAACTCTGTTGTGGCTGATGAGGTCTTCTTGCAAATTCCACAACAACAAACTAGAAATGAGCTTGCAGTATCCCCTAATTTGGATGAAGTCAGTAAAGCCATCAATGAAATGAAGAACAACAAAGCTAGTGGACCTGATGGGATTCCTGCTGAAGTCTTTAAAGAAGGTGAGCCTGAACTTACACAACAACTTCATAACTCATCAAAAAAATCTGGATGAGGGAGGAGATCCCAGAAGACTTTAGGGACGCCATAATTATCACCCTTTTTAAGAACAGATCATAGAATCATAGAATAGTAGAGTTGGAAGGGGCCTATAAGGCCATCAAATCCAACCCCCTGCTCAATGCAGGAATCCAAATCAAAGCATTCCCGAGAGATGGGTGTCCAGCTGCCTCTTGAATGCCTCCAGTGGGAACTATCTAGGCATCTCCCTTCTTGCTACCGCAGATAAAATCCTTGCAAGGATTCTCACAAATCACCTCCTGACGATATCAGAGGATGTCCTCCCCAAATCTCAAAATAGTTTCTGCCCTTCCAGGGGGACAGTGGACATGATATTCACTGCATGACAGCTTCAAGAAAAATGCCGGGAGCAGAATCAACCTTTATATATGGAGTTTATTGATCTGACTAACTCCTTTGATACTGTGAATTGAACCGCCCTCTGGACCATCCTTCTGAAAACTGGATGCCCTGATAAATTTGTGAATATTTTGCAACTCCTTCATGACAACACGACAGCAACAATTTTGGACAACAATGGCTTTCAGAGCGATCCATTCAGAGTCAGTTCAGGCATAAAACAGGCATGTGTCATTGCTCCTACCTTATTTGCTATAATAATAATAAAATAATAATAATAAAATAATAATAATAATAATAATAATAAAATTTAATTTATGTGTCGCCTATCTGGCCAGTGGCCACTCTAGGCGACGTACATACAATAAATTACAACAAAATAGAATACAAAAATACAGTGTAACAGTATAAATTATGCTAACAAACAATATATGGTAGGCATATATCTTCATTGCTATGATTCTATACCTTATTGAGGGGAAACTTCCTACTGGTATGGAAATCATATACTGAACAGATGGAAAGCTTTTTAACCTCAGTAGGCTGAAAGCAAAAAGTAAGGTAATGTCACCCGCTGTCATAGAACTTCAATACGCCGATGATAATGTAGTCTCTGCACATTCAGAGAAAGATCTTCAAACTATCCTAAATATCTTTGCAGAAGCATATGGAAAGCTTGGGCTCTCACTTAATATTAAAAAAACCAAAGTGCTTCATCAACAGGTGCGAACTAGTCCCTCTGTAGCACTATCAATCCAGCTTAATAGTGTGACGCTGGAGAACGTTGATCACTTCCCCTATCTTGGCAGCCATCTCTTAGTAAAAGCTGGCATCGATGCTGAAATTCAACATTTATTTATTCATTTCATTTATATACCACCCCATAGCCAAAGCTCTCTGGGCGGTTTACAGCATCTTCTGACCTCTGCGAGTGCCATATTCTCCTGAATGAAGCATAGAATGTTTGAGGATTAGGATATTAGCAGGGAGACTAAAACGCTTATTTACAAAGCCATTGTACTACCTACCTTACTGTACGCCTGTGAAACATGGACCATTTATAAACGCCACTCCCAACTTCTTGAAAGATTCCACCGGTGCTGCCTCCGGAAAATTCTACAAATTACTTGGGAAGACAGACGGACTAATGTTAGCCAGTGGCATTCCAAGGGTGGAGCGGTGGGAGCAGTCCACCCTGGGTACAGGCAATAAGGGGGTGCAAGAAAAAAGGGATTGCCCAGAGAATGACTGGGCAGGGGGAAGCCAGGATGAGAAAGGGCAGAATCGCAGCAGAAGGCGGTGGGGAGGCGCTCCCTTAGGGTGGACCCCCTCCTCCCTCGGGAGAGCCGCCGGGGAGCTGTGAAAAAGTGCCCCCGGCTGGGAGAGAGAGCCCTGCCAGCTCCTGCTATGACTGGATCGCCAGCCTCCACCTCCGCTTCCTCGGTGGTGTTGGGGCTTCTTTCATCCTGGCTTCTGCTGCCCTTGGGAAGGCAGGGGCACGGGAGGGCGAGGAGAGGAGACCCCGATGTTCTTCAGAGCACTAAAGGTTAATTAAGTGCAGCAGGGGAGAGGGGGTTGCGGAGAGTGAGAGTGATCCTAAGCGAAGAAGGAGGGAGTGGAGCAGGCGGGAGGGAGGGGGAGAAGAGGTTTTCTGTCACATACCCCTGACGAACCTCGTGGGGGGTAAACTTATTGTGGGGGGAAGAGAGAGAAAGACTTTCTCTTCCCCCAAAGAAAGGCAGGCACTGGAAGGAGGCAGGCCCCCTCCCCATAGAAAGAGGTCTTTTGCCTTTAGGGATGGAGGTGGGGGGCTTCCCTCTCCCCCCAGAACTCCCTTGCAAGAGGTTTGCTGCTATCTATCCACTTTCTCCATGCGCCAGGCATCATTTTATACACGTCTATCATGTCACCTCTAACCCAGCATTCTGTTCTCACAGTGGAGAACCAGATGTCCGTTATGGGAAGTCTGCAAGCTGGACCTGAGTGCAAAAGCACTCTCCCCTCCTGCAGTTCCCAGCAACTGGTATTCGGAAGCATGCTGCCTCTGACCATGGAAGCAGAGCATAGCCACCGTGATTTGTAGCCAATTATAGCCTTATGATCCTCCATCAATTTGTCTAATCCTCTGTTGAAGCCATCCAAGTCGGTGGCTATCACTGCCTTCAGTGAGAATGAGTTCCACAGTTTAACTATGCGCTGCATGATGAAGTACTTTCTTCTGTGTGTCATGAATCTTCCAACATGCAGTTTCATTGGATTTTAGCGTTATGCAAGAGGGAGAACCACCTTTATCAACATGGAGAGAAATGTTCATTAAAATAAAATTTAGGGCCACCTAACAAGGTGGAATGTAAGAAGATTTAGGATAGACAAAAGGTAGAACTTTTTCACATGGCATGTAACTCATTTACGATAGCTGCCGTGGTTGCTTTTAAATTGATTTTTTTAATGTGATGTCACTTATGTGTTTTTATTCTCGCATTCATTGTATTATATTATTGTTTTGTGATTTCAAATTGTTGTAAGCTGCTCTGAGAGGTTCTTCATGGGCAGTATAAGGGTGGGCTAGACCTTTTCATAAGGATTAAAATAATTCATGTAGCCTGCTTTCCAAGATGTGATGAGGACTACTAGCTCAAATGGCTTTAAAAAAGAGTCAGGCAAATGCCTTGAGGAGGGCGGCTTTATGGAACCTCCAGTTTTAGAGGTAGTCTACCACTAAATACCAGTGGCAGCAATGGGGAGGGGGCTGTTGCCTTCCTGCCCTCCTTGTGGGTCTTCTCGCTTTCCAGTGTGGAAGGCAGAATGCCAGACTTTTGCCAACCGGTTCTGGTCAGACTCCAAAGAGCAGAAGTGAAGGCAAATGGTTCTCTACAGAACAGCTCCTAAAGGCCCTTGAACGAGTGGTTGTGGGCCAGCTCCAGACACTCTTGGATGAGACCGATTATTTGGATCCATTTCAGTCGGGTTTCAGGCCTGGTTTTGGCACGGAAACAGCCTTGGTCTCCCTGTATGATGATCTCTGTCGGGAGAGAGACAGGGGGAGTGTGACTCTGTTGATTCTCCTTGATCTCTTAGCGGCTTTTGATACCATCAACCATGGTATCCTTCTGGGACAGCTGGCTGATTTGGGAGTGGGAGGTATTGCATGGCAGTGGTTCCGCTCCTACTTGGCAGGTCGGCTCCAGAAGGTGGTGCTTGGGGAGCATTGCTTGGCACCCTGGACTCTCCATTATGGGGTTCCGCATGGTCAGTTCTGTCCCCCATGCTGTTCAACATCTACATGAAACCATTGGGTGCGGTCATCCGGAGCTTTGGAGTGTGTTGCCATCAGTATGCTGATGACACGCAGCTCTATTTCTCCTTTTCATCTTCATCAGGTCAGGCTGTCAATGTGCAGAACCAGTGCCTGGCTGCAACAATGGACTGGATGAGGGCTAATAAACTGAGGCTCAATCCAGGCAAGACTGAGATGCTGCTAGTGGGTGGTTGTTCTGACCAGATGGTGGATGTTCAACCTATCCTAGATGGGGTTGCACTCCCCCTGAAGGAGCAGGTTCGTAGCTTAGGGGTTCTCCTAGAACCATCTCTGTCACTTGAGGCTCAGGTAGTCTCGGTGGCACGGAGCACCTTCTACCAACTTCGGCTGGTGGCCCAGGTACGCCCCTATCTAGACAGGGATAACCTGGCTTCAGTTGTCCATGCTCTGGTAACCTCCAAGTTAGATTACTGTAATGCACTCTACGTGGGGCTGCCTTTGAAGATGGTTTGGAAACTGCAGCTTGTGCAAAATGCAGTGGCCAGATTGGTAACGGGGACCAGACGGTTCAAACATATAAAACCAATTCTGGCCTGCTTGCATTGGCTGCCTGTATGTTTCTGAGCTCGATTCAAAGTGCTGGTTTTAACCTATAGAGCCTTAGATGGCTTAGGACCACAATACCTGATGGAATGCCTATCCCAACATGAACCCACCCATACAGTATGCTCAGCATCCAAGGCCCTCCTCAGGGTGCCTACTCGGAGGAAAGCTGGGAGGCTGGCAACAAGGGAGAGGGCTTTCTCAGTGGTGGCCCCCAAATTATGGCATGATCTCCCTGACAAGGTGTGCTTGACGCCAACACTGTTATCTTTTTGGCGCCAGGTCAAGACTTTCCTCTTCTCCCAGCCATTTTAGCATGTGTTCTTAAATTGTTTTTTAAAAAAGGGTTTTTTAATTTGTATATTTCTATATTTGTTTTTAATGTTTTTAATTGTTGTAAACCGCCCAGAGAGCTTCAGCTATGGGGCGGTATACAAATGTAATAAATAATAATAATAAAAAATAAAGAAATCCATCATGCTTTGGGCAACCAGTTTTTTTGTATTAATCCATTACTTTTTTCCTTTTTTGTACAGTAGGGCCCCACTCATATGGCGGGTTATGTTCCAGACCCCCGCCTAAAAGTGAAACCCACCGAAAAGTGGAACTCGGTCAGTAAAATGGCGTCTGACGCCTGAAAAATGCCGTAAAAGCAGAACAAGTGCTGTATAAGCGGTGCCTTACTCTAATTGAAAACTGCTGTATTAGTGGAACACTGAAAAGCCATCCGCTGAAAAGCAGGGCCCTACTGTACTGTAATATTTTTTATTTTTTTAATGGCATGATTATATATGAGAAGTTCAATAAAAGAAAATTTTCACTATTTGCATTTCTTTCCTGGCCATTATTATTATTTGTTTTATGTCATGATTATTACTGAAAATAATTATGTCATATAGAGGAGTGGGGTGTTAAAAAATGATCCACTCCGGGTGTCAAATACACTAGGTACGCCACTTACGTTAGCGGTTTGAAAGAAGCAAAGACTACCAGTGTTGAAACAATGATCCTTCAACATCAACTTCGCTGGACCAGCCATGTTGTTCGAATGCCTGACCACTGTCTTCCAAAGCAGCTACTTTACTCCCAACTTAAGGGTGGGAAACGGAATATCGGTGGACAGCAAAAGAGGTTTAAAGATGTTCTTAAAGCAAATCTAAAAAATGTAACATGAACATCGAGAACTGGGAAGTCTTGGCTCATGAATGTCGGCTATTATCAAAGGTGCCGTGGACTTTGAAGAAGCACGAATACAGGGCGAACGGGACAAACGAGCTAAGCGGAAGGCATGTCAAACAAATCCTCATTGCGACCATCTTCCATCTGGAAACCTATGTCCTCACTGTGGGAGGCTGTGTGGATCCAGAACTGGCCTCCACAGTCACTTACGGACCCATTGCTAAAGACCTTACCTTGGAAGACAATCTTACCCAGCCATGAGTGATCGCCAATGAAATGAATGAATGAATCTTTTTATTTTAGGAAACTAATACTGATTTAATTTAATTTTTTTAAAAAAATGTTGTGCAATGGCCAACTGGTTTTAACAATAAACTATTATATGGGTATATTTATTTCTACATCTCCATTGTGTGTTTTTATATTTGCTTTGCCATACGGCCACCCCGTGCTTTTCCGTGTTTATATATGGAATCGCTCCAACAACCCTGTAAGGTAGGGTTGGAAACTAAGACAGCTTACAACAAGAACTAAACCCATTTAAAATCCAATAACAATAAAAGAAGTATGAAACAGTTGCAAAACAGCTTAAAGTGGCATGATTCTGAATTTTGGGTTGGGTGAGTGAAGTTCTTATCACTTGAGGTCACAGTTCTGTGCAAGCTTCCCTGTTTTAGTAAGCCCCATTGAATATATTGGTACTTGCTTCTGAGTAAACCTGCATAGGATTGCACTATAAATATCTTTACATATTGTGTAAATAATAAATATCTTTGATAGTCATGCTTATATAAATATTTCTTAATACTATGACCTGACAAGTATATGATTTCACACTATGGTTGTACATTATTATTTCTTCTACATTTTAAGTGTGCCCTTCTTCCTTGGGGTGGTCATGGTCCCTCTCTGTTGTTTTCACTCTGAGGGACTGATTAGGCTGAGAGATGGTGAGTAGCCCATGGTTGCCCAGTAAACTTTGTAGCTGATTTCCATTTTAAAAAATTAATTAACAGGATTTATATGCAGGCAAAGTTTATGCAGTAGATCCACACAATATATTTAAAGCACACCCAACTCGCATTTAAAGTGCATGATTCCCCCCCACAAATACGGGGAAGTATAGTTTCCCCCTCACAGTTATAGTTCCCATGATTCTGTGGTGGGATTCACGTGCTTCAGATGTGTGTAATTTAGACTCCAAAATGGAAATGGACTGCCTTCAAGTCGATCCCGACTTATGGCGACCCTATGAATAGGGTTTTCATGGTAAGATGGCACAAAACAAGGATGTCCTTTATCCACATTACCCTTTACCCTCTCCTTGGAACCACTGGCTATGAAACAAGGATCTCATCGGGCCACTGGGGTGAGGGCACAGAAGAACACCCAATAAATCTATATGCGGATGATATGACTTCAATGTTGGGGAATCCATCTCAAGCAGCCCTGGATCTTAAATTAGTATTGGATAAATTTGCATCAATATTGGGGCTTAAGATCAATTATGACAAATCTACTATAATGTTTTTTCACTGTCACCTGGCGGACCAATTATCGGTTCGCAAATCAATATACATATATATAAATATACATACATATATTGGTTTGTAAATCAAGTCAATATATGCAACACTGCCTTCAGATATTTTGGGATCTTAATACCAAAAGAATTTTCAAAATTATTTTCAATTAATTATCATCCATTAATCTGTAAAATGAATAAAGATGTAAAAAAATAGGAAGAAAACATCCATTCTAGGTCATATAGCTTCAATATGTATGAAAATATACCCAGATTTCTTTATTTATTTCAAGTCAACTATATCACCATTGTGTTGGAGAGGCTGTACCCAAAAAGGAACATATTTTCATCTTTGGTGCACATGCCCAAATATCAACTCATTTTGGAACATGATTCGTAATGAACTTAATAAAATCACAAAGGAAGACATTCACTTAATCCCAGAACTGTTTTTATTATCTTTTATTATCTGAAGGTAGACCAAACGATGTGTGTTTTGCGGCCTATTGCCGAAATAAAACACAAACACAATTCATTGGGTTAAATCATGGGCCACTTTATTAAACAGAATCAATTAGAATAATGAACCTGCAGAGGGGAAATCAAGTGCGGGAGCATTCTGATGATCCAGGCAAAGCCTGCTTGCAGCCGTAGGGTGACCAAACCTTGCCTGAGCCCGGGGCTGCCCTGTGCCAGACCCCCAGCTCAGGCCACACCCAGAAGATGTATAGGGGGTCCAACCCGCATCACCGCCCCCCGGAGCCGTGAAACTACGAGCGGATGAGGCACGTTGGCCCCAAAGGTGGCCCGTGTTCTGCCCCCTGGGCCGTATAGCCCTGAGCTGCAGGCCCCCGGACCGCCAATCGCCCCCAAAGGTGCCTAAAGGTGTCACCTAGCTGCCCTTTCCCTTTAAACCTTTTCCTGCACTTCTTTGCCACAAGTGACCGTTGACATATTGAAGCTAAAAACACACCAATCAGCCTATTAATCCCAAAGGCACCCGTGCTAACCCTTGACCCGTCCCCCCAACCACAGTGTGGAGTAGGCAAAAGAAACCTGCCAGCAAAGCGAGGCAGGCAGGCCAAAAATTCCTAGTTGGCCCCGTAGCGACCAAATGAATCACACTGCAGTAGAGGGAGGGTCGAGCGGGCGCCGCCAAAATTCAAAGGAGGGCGGGAGGCTGGTGGAGTGGCCTTAAATGGCCTTCAGCCGCCCCGCCTCCTTACTGTGCGTCACGACGGCGCGCCACATGCGCCCACACACGCCCTTGATGGCGGCCTGGCTTCGGCAGCAGCCGCAAACACGCCCCTTTGCCCAGCAGGTACCGGGCACGGAATGGGATTGCGGCCTATTGCCGAAATAAAACACAAACACAATTCATTGGGTTAAATCATGGGCCACTTTATTAAACAGAATCAATTAGAATAATGAACCTGCAGAGGGGAAATCAAGTGCGGGAGCATTCTGATGATCCAGGCAAAGCCTGCTTGCAGCCATAGGGCGACCAAACCTTGCCTGAGCCTGGGGCTGCCCTGTGCCAGACCCCCAGCTCAGGCCACACCCAGAAGATGTGTAGGGGGTCCAACCCGCATCACTGCCCCCCGGAGCCGTGAAACTCCGAGCGGATGAGGCACGTTGGCCCCAAAGGCGGCCCGTGTTCTGCCCCCTGGGCCGTATAGCCCTGAGCTGCAGGCCCCCGGACCGCCAATCGCCCCCAAAGGTGCCTAAAGGTGTCACCTAGCTGCCCTTTCCCTTTAAACCTTTTCCTGCACTTCTTTGCCACAAAAGGGGGACAAGCCTCTGCTTAGTCTCCCTTTACCCCACACCCGATAAGAATCTCATGCAGACCCCTCTGCAGGTCCATCAGGAGGATGGCATCGTTGCCTCCCGAACTGCATGTCCAAGCATGTCTGCCACTGAGGGCCTTGCCCTCAATGTCTGACCACAGCAGACAACCCAAGGCTACCGAGGCCTCACTGCATGTCCTCACATGCCTGCCACTGAGGGCCTTGCCCTCCATGTCTGACCACAGCAGACGACCCAAGGCTACCGTGGCCTCAACTGCATGTCCTCACATGCCTGCCACTGAGGGCCTTGCCCTCCATGTCTGACCACAGCAGACGACCCGAGGCTACCGAGACCTCAGCTGCATGTCCTCACATGCCTGCCACTGAGGGCCTTGCCCTTCCTGTCTGACCACAGCAGACGACCAAAGGCTATTGTGGCCTCAACTGCATGTCCTCACATGTCTTGCCCTTCAGTAACCTTCTGCCCTGAACCCTGCTGGAACGACATGGGTAGGAGACCATTCCAGCGCATACTCTGTCAACCCAGCCACCAAACCGTGGCCCACCATCAGAGGCCCAGCTGTGAACCAATGTGCGTTTGCGGCCCCAAGGCCAGCCTATGAGCTCATGCCATGGCTGCAGAGTAGACTGCGCATCTGCTCCATCCCCGTTCAGCAACCTGCCAAAAACAGAAACAATCGTGAACAGTTGGGTCCCGGACCTTCAGACTCGCCCCTGGGGTGAATGTATTCCATGCGCCCCCTACTTCCACCTCCTAACGGCCTGCACCTGCATATACAAAAACCAAATAGACCGTCCCAGGTAGGCAATTCCACTGCCGGGTAGGCAACCCCAACTCCGGAGGGGCATGACCCTCAAACCCCCATGGGTCCGCTCCCAGGCATCGTGACACTAGACCAAAACTTTATGAGGGAAGATCCCTCCTCCTGAATATCAGGCAACCAGGCCTATAGCTTCCGGCCAAAAACACTATGACGCCGTCATGGGGAAGTGTCCAGTCCAGGGGAGGGTAAAATAATGTGGAATGACTCTTGTACCCCTGGTCTGCCTGGAAACAAACCTTGGACCCCAGGATGGCTCGAAGGGAAGTCTGACCTGGCCCCAAACACCCCCACCCCCCATCCGGAAGGCTCCAAAATTAAGTGTGAGGGCCGCTACATGCAACTGCTGAGCTTTGAAGCATGATGGTCACAGGGCACCTCCCTGATCAACAATCCCTGGCGGGTCAGGTGAACATGGAGGATGAGGATAAGGGGTATGGGGGTGTGCATGGGCCAGCTGGCCAGCACATGACATATCCCAAGACATGTGAATGGTCCTAAAGGCCCCCTGCCAGCCTACCTTGCGACACACTGACAGACAAGCTTTACTCCTACCATCTGTGATGAATTCCAGGACGTGATTCCTAGGAATAGGCCACACTTTGCATAGCCCCTGCCATCCCCTAACTCCCAGGAATCCCCTCCTGCCCTGGCCATCTCTGACTCCCCTCCCCCATCTCCCAGTATGCGGTATGGGACTAGCAGAGTCGGTCCTTCCTCTAACTGAAACACCATTGACGCACTGCAGGAACGGAGGGGGCCACACCGCAGGTTGGCGCATAAGGCAGCCAAAACCCTGAACCTGTGGTAAGGCTGTGAAATCCCTGTTATGGCACTATAAACCCCACCGCAGAAGGCCCCCAATACCTGAAGGGCAGAAAGCAAACACTTTCCCAGCCCCTGAAAACTCCAGGATCTTGATCTGCAACAATTCAAGCTTTTCCCAGGCAGCCTGCAGCCCTGAGTCCAGAAGTCAATTTTAATACCCTGGAAGGTGAACACTGGGGCAGGATCCTCCACTTTCCCAGCTGCCAAAAGAACTCCCCAGTTAATAGCTACGCTATAAACTGTGCCATCAAACGCTAACATGCACCCAAAGTCTGCCCTACCCGAGAACTGTAAATCATGAAAATAGTGCCCCACTGCTTCTGGGGCCTCTCGTCTCCTGGCTGTCCCTTCCAAGAAGGGGCTGAAGTGCTCCATGCAAGAATACAGCAGCCCATAGGTAATGCTCTGCTGCATAGTTGACCTAAAAGGCAAAACTCAGCAGCTCAAAATCCACCATGTGTAACAGCTGGCAATGCAGGCAGATTAGCTGCCACACTTGCCCATAAGGCATCTCTGCCACAGGTGCGCACTATATTGAATGAAGTGTAGTGCACTGTGCATAGACTATCTGGTATGAAGCCATCACTGACTGACCCCACTTGTATGACGGATGGTGAATCAGGTAGACTTTGCCCACTGCCACTTTGGGCACTATACGGGGGGGCACTGAGAGAGCAGAGGTAGGGGATGATGGGAAGGGGCCAATAACCCTGCCCAACTGTATGTCTTCATCAATTGTGCCCTGGACCAGTGCGTCCATAGGATCCGGAAAACCGCATAATAAAGAAAAACCACATCATAAAATGAGTATCCTTCTGGCTTGTTGTGCCTTTAATAGCAGGTACGTATTCAGCAGTTATTAGATGGCATGGAGTTAAGCAATGTCATCTTCTAATGTCTGCAGATCAAATGACTCTTAAAAGCACAGGACTAGAGGCCTGTAAAAAAGGTGGGCACCTTATCTACAGACCAGTTTGTAAACTAGCTAAAGAGAAGATGCAAGCAAATGTGCAGCCTGCACGTGATTAATTCCATTATGTTTAAATAATTTACTCAGAGAAATATGAATTGAACCAATTCTATGCATACTTACTTATGAGAAAATCCCCGAGTGTATCGTTACTTCTTCCCCCGGAAGGGTGCACGTGATTGCACGCATACAGCAGAATCCTATGTGTGTTTACTCAGAATATCACAGATTAAATGGGTCTTAGGACAGAGGTTTATGGGACTTAACTGATGGAAAGGTTCATATATTTTTACCTGGGTTTTGAAGAACATATTTGGGGGGGGGAGAAGCTTGACAGTGAAAAAAGGGGGGATGAGTTCCCTTTGCATTTGGAGTTGAGGTAGTTTTGGAGGTGCGGTTGCAGCACTAACTGTGGTCCCTACTGGCTCCTGCAGCCTCCTTTCTGTCTCCAGCTGCCCCCCACCCTCCTCAAAAAGCCTCTGCTCTTTGTAATTACATTGCATTGCTCCAATCCAAATGGCCGCTACGTTATGACAGAGCATCTTTCTAGGTTATTCTGCAAAAGAAGTGGCGGCCACAGGCAGCAGGAGGGTGTGGGAGTGCAGGCAAATTTTTTGGCCCTCTCATCTCAAGTTCTCCCTAATTGACTAACCCCTTCTCTGAACTTTCCTGGTTTGCAAAACAGTGAGGAAGTGGAATGGCCTTCTCAGTACATCCCTTAATAAAAGCATCCCCTCTCCAGCTGCCCCTGGAATGCCCCCAGTGTCAGATAGCCCATTACCTCTCTAGGTAATTGGTAACTGAAAAGTAACATTTAGTTTAAACTAAAAATACACTTCAGTATCAAGAAAAGGAGTCTATTCCTATTTTGCTTTCTGTAATGGGAAGGGGACCCCAATAGAAGTATCTCCTGGCCCTAACTGGAGGTTTGCCACCCATTACAGCATTGTGAGAGACATGTAGTGAGCAAGCGGCAATGTCAATTGCCACATAAAGTGTGGAACTGGACCTAAATAAATAGAAGAGGAGAGAGACAGCTCTTCGTCTATGCATCATCCCTTTACCTGCTGCATTACTATGCTTAGAGAAACAGACAGGAACTCTCCATGAATACTTGCCTCTATGTTCTGCGCAGAAGCCTGCCTGCATAAGTATTTTGTTTAAATAGAAAATCCTTAAAATAACCTTTTCCCCTACTGTTCTTTTCAAATTATATTTAATCCATAAAAATGCTGACTGTAATTCACCTTCAGCTAAAGTAAACATTTCTCTCTGCATACTTAAAACACACACACACATGCCCTGGGTATTGCCACACTGACATTGCAAGACATATTTGGCCTTTTCAATCTCTCTTTTACTATCAGCATATAATTAAATTTTAAACATTGTCTCTCCCCCTACTCCACATATTCCAGGTTTATGATAGAAAGTCTAGGGTACTATTTAACTAGAAGTAGGTTGTTGTGTTTCCCTTAATCCCAAACATTATTTCTATGATAAATGATGGAATCAGAAGGTGATAGTTTGAAGGAAAGAAACAGGAGAGAGCAGAAGAGAATCAAAGGTGCCCCCACAGCAGTGCAGTTTGTTTAGGCCTGACATGTTCTGAATTAAAGATTCTTCCTCAGGGGTAACTGAAACTGAAACTGTAACTGGAAAGCCACCCATGCCCCGCCGTGGCTGAAAGTCCTCATGCGTCTCGTCGCAGCCGCAAGGCCGGCCCATCAAAGGCCTCGCTGCGGCTGAAAGTCCTCCCGTGCCTCGCCGCCGCTGGAATTCCCCATGTGCATCGTCGCAGCCGCAAGGCCGGCCCATCAAAAGCCTCGCCGCGGCCCGAAGGCCCCTTGCGGCCTGCCGCCGCCGCTGCCTCCGCTAGGCCGGTGCATCAAAGGGCCCGCCGCGGTCGGAAGGCTCCCCACGGCGCGCAGCAGCCGCCGCCACAAGGCCTCCGCCGCCAAAATTCAAAGGAGGGCGGGAGGCCCTCGCCTCCCGCCGCCGCCGCTGCCCCCGCAAGGCCGGCGCACCAAAGGGCCCGCCGCGGCCGGAAGGCCCTGCCGCGGCCGGAAGGCTCCCCGCGGCGTGCAGCAGCCGCCGCCACAAGGCCTCCGCCGCCAAAATTCAAAGGAGGGCGGGAGGCTGGTGGAGTGGCCTTAAATGGCCTTCAGCCGCCCCGCCTCCTTACTGTGCATCATGACGGCACGCCGGCGTGCCACGTGCGCCCACACACGCCCTTGATGGCGGCCTGGCTTCGACAGCAGCCGCAAACACGCCCCTTTGCCCAGCAGGTACTGGGCACGGAACGGGATTCTTTCTGTTAATTATTACTCACTGGAATTGGGTTGGCTGTCAAAGTGAGTTTATAACATGGTACAGAATGTTCTTAACTCTTACTCATTTCTCAAACCTTTCTCTGCAGTGAAGGGTCAAGTCTGTAAAGAAGTTTGGAGCAGCCACGTTAAAAGGCAAGCAGGGCATTCTAGGCAGGGGGTTGCCAACCTTGCTTTGATATGGATACCTTTGCAGAGGATCCCTAGTCAAGCCTTTCCAACAGCACAGTCCTAACCATAGCTACTCAGAAGTAAGTCCTGTTGAGTTCTATGGGGCTTAGTCTCTTAGTAAATGTGTTTAGAATTGCAGCCTTCAGAAGCATCCATCTTTACTCCTGAGTGCTCCCATCTAACATCTCCACAACACTAGGCTCCCTTTTTGCTACCATGGCCTTCCTACTGGCGTCACCAGTAGGCTAGATTAAATGTTCTGTACCCAGGCTCCTGAAGCAGGTGAGAAGGAATGATCCCATCACTTCAGCTGGACCTGGGAACACCCTCATTTAGCTAAGATTTCTATCTTAATTTCCAGTCGAATGTTTTTTTAGAGTGGTATGCTCCAAGCAACTGTGGTTGGTGCTTAATGACATCACTAGGGCCCAACCCTGTGACATCATTAGGGCCCGCCCCATGATATCGTAGGGACTGCCCCTGAAATCTCAGGGCTTGGGATGCTTCTGACCTGGCAACCCTACCCCCTGTATCAGAATAAATGTACGTGTGAAATTAATTCAATTTCAGCTTCACTGAGTTTTTACTGTTGCTTTCTGGAATTTCCCATCTTTTGAAATTAATGTAAACTGATATAATACTGTGCTTTGTACTGCCACAGTTCTAAGCCACAGAGTACTTTTGTCTTCTGCTGATGTGTTCTTTAGTGGGTGTCACTTGTTCTTAACATAAAGAAATGCTTTCCCCAAAATGATGTATCAAGAAATGCTTTCTCCCAAATGAGTCATCCTCATTATGTACATAGTTAGGCAGTAACATCCAGAGATCTCACCCCCATTAAAGAGACAATTGGTGTGAGGTGAGAAGAGGAGTTTCCATGCTGGCTGCCGTTCTTCTGTACTGCCCAGCAGTCTCCCTAGCTAAGTTGGTGGAGAGGGACTTTGATGGGTTGTTAAGGATTCTCAGATAGCTGGTTGTGTGTGTGTGTGTGTGTGTGGATGTTGGCATTCATGTGGAGACTACCTTGTCTGGAGCAGTTCAGGACTTCATGGCTGCCATGACAGCTATGGGGCTGTCCCAACATGTCATTAGCGCACTCTGGTAGGGCACACTGTGGTGGATCTGGTTTTCTCAGCTAGGCAGGACGAGGGGTGAGGGACTTTGCACTGGTTCCTTTGTCATGGTCAGATCACCTTCTGGTGAGTTTTAGGCTAAAAGTCATATGTCCTCTCTGCAGGGCAGGGGACCTGTTAAGATGGTCCACCTGTGGAGGCTAATGGATGGCTTTGGGGTTTTTTACCCAGCACATATGGCTGGCTCTTCTGTGGTTGATCTGTGGAATGCAGAGCTGACTCAAGCGGTTGACATGATTGCTCCTGAGTGCCCTCTCCTGCTTAACAGAGCTCTGTGATACACTCTTGAACTGAGAGCAATGAAGCAGGATGGGTGCAGGTGGCAAGAAACAACTTGAATGCAACTGAACTGGGGGGCATAGCTAATACCTTGGAAGACAGAAACACAATTCAAAGGGAACTTGATAGGCTGGAGCATAGGCTGAAAACAACAGAATGAAATTCAACAGGGATAAATGCAAAGTTCTACACTTAGGAAAAAGAAACCAAATGCACAGTTATAATTTATTTATTTATTATTTATTTATTATTATGATTTATTTAGTTGCATTTCTAAACCGCCCTATAGCTAGCAGCTCCCAGGGCGGTGTACAACATGATAAAACCACAATATTTAAAATACAGCAAGTGTGTATTGCGCAGACAATATAAACATTATATAAACAAAGTGAAAGAAAACTAAAAAAATAAGATTAAAAGCTTAAATACTTTAAAATGCCTGGGTGAAGAGGTGGGTTTTTACCTGGCGCCGAAAAGATGACAGAGAAGGCGCCAGGCGTATCTCATCTGGGAGGGCATTCCATAATTTGGGGGCCACCACCGAAAAGGCCCTAGATCTTGTTACTGTTCTCCGGGCCTCTGTATGGGTTGGGACCCGGAGAAGGGCCTTAGACGTCGAGCGGAGTGAACGGGTAGGAACATAGCGGGAGAGGCGTTCCATCAGATATTGCAGTCCAGTGCCATTAAGGGCTTTATAGGTAAGGACCAACACTTTGAATCTGGCCCGGAAACATATTGGAAGCCAGTGCAGTTGGGCCAGAATAGGTGTTATGTGGTCGAATTTCTTCATCCCAGTAAGAACTCTGGCCGCAGCATTCTGCACTAGCTGAAGTTTCCGAATCGTTTTCAAAGGTAACCCTACGTAGAGAGCATTACAGTAATCCAATCTAGAGGTTACCAGAGCGTGAATAACTGAGGCTAGGTTCTCCCTGTCCAGATAGGGTCGTAGTTGGGCTACCAGCCGAAGCTGGTAGAATGCATTTCGTGCCACCGAGGCTACCTGGGCCTCAAGTGACAGAAGCGGATCTAATAAGATCCCCAAACTACGGACCTGTTCCTTTAGGGGGAGTGTAACCCCATCTAGGACAGGTCTGACATCAACCATCTGAGCAGAGGGCCCCCCAACTAGCAGCATCTCAGTCTTGTCAGGATTGAGCTTCAGTTTGTTTGCTCTCATCCAGTCCATTATCGCGGCCAGGCAGCAGTTCAGTACAGCAACAGCCTCACCTGAAGAAGATGAAAAGGAGAAATAGAGCTGCGTATCATCAGCATATTGCTGGAAACGCACTCCATAACTCCTGATGACCTCACCCAGCGGCTTCATATAGATATTAAAAAGCATGGGGGACAGAACTGAGCCCTGCGGGACCCCATACTGGAGCACCCAGGGACTCGAGTAGTGTTCCCCAAGCATCACCTTCTGGAGACGACTCTCAAGATAGGAGCACAGCCACCGCCAAGCAGTGCCTCCAACTCCTAACTCCGCGAGTCGCCCCAGAAGGATACCATGGTCGATGGTATCAAAAGCCGCTGAGAGATCAAGGAGAACCAACAGAGTTACACTCCCTCTGTCTTTCTCCCAACAGAGGTCATCATACAGGGCGACCAAGGCTGTTTCTGTACCAAACCCCGGCCGAAAGCCGGATTGAAATGGATCCAGATAATCAGTTTCATCCAAGAGGGCCTGGAGTTGGCGAGCGACCATGCGCTCTAGAACCTTGCCCAGAAATGGAACATTTGCTACCGGCCTATAGTTGTTAAAGTTATCAGGGTCCAAGGAGGACTTTTTTAGGAGCGGTTGCACTACCGCCTGTTTCAGGCAAGGTGGGACCACTCCCTCTCGTAACGAGGCATTAATTACCTCCTTGGCCCAGCCGGCCGTTCCATTTCTGCTAGCTTTTATTAGCCACGAGGGGCAAGGGTCCAGAGCAGAAGTAGTCGCCCATATCTGTCCAAGCACCTTGTCCACATCCTCGAGCTGTACCAACTGAAACTCATCCAATAAAACAGGACAAGATGGGGGATACTTGGCTCAGCCATACGACATGTGAGAAGGATCTTGGAATTGTCGTTGATCACAAGCTGAATATGAGCCAACAGTGTGATGTGGCTGCAAAAAAGGCAAATGCTATATTAGGCTGCATTAACAGAAGTATAGTTTCCAAATCGCGTGAAGTATTAGTTCCCCTCTATTCAGCACTGGTTAGGCCTCATCTTGAGTACTGTGTCCAGTTCTGGTCTCTGCGCTTCAAGAAGGATGCCGACAAACTGGAACAGGTTCAGAGGAGGGCAACAAGGATGATCAGGAGACTGGAAACAAAGCCCTATGAGGAGAGACTGAAATAACTGGTAATGTTTAGCCTGGAGAAGAGAAGACCGAGGGGAGATATGATAGCACTCTTCAAGTACATGAAAGGTTGTCACATAGAGGAGGGCCAGGACCTCTTCTCTGTCGTCCCAGAGTGCAGGACATGGAATAATGGGCTCAAGTTGCAGGAAGCCAGATTTCGACTGGACATCAGGAAAAACTTTCTAAATGTTAGAGCCCATACGACAATGGAATCAGTTGCCTAGAGAGGTAGTGGGCTCTCCGACACTGGAGGGATTCAAGAGGCAGCTGGACAGCCATCTGTCGGGAATGCTTTGATTTGGATTCCTGCATTGCGCAGGGGGTTGGGCTTGATGGCTTTATAGGCCCCTTCCAACTCTGCTATTCTATGATTCTATGAACCTTTCATTCTTAGCAAACTTTGCAGCAAGTTTGACTTCCAACAAATATAAGGGTAGCTGATGTCTTCCAATACTGTTATGTCATTCCATTTTGAAAGTTTAGAAATCTGATCTAGGAAAGTATTGGCCAAGTCTTCTGCTTGGATTGGCAGTCTGTAGTAGATTGCCACAATTATATTGCTATTATTTCCCTCTCCTTTTATTTTTACCAAAACTATATTTTTATTTTTACCCCAAAGTTAATCAGCTTTCCAGGTTCAGATTCATAGATTTCCTTGTGTGTGTATATATAATCCTTCCTTCCTTCCTATTTGGTCTATTCCTTTTGAATAAGTTACACCTTTCAGTCCTTACATTCCAATAATGAATATCGTTCCACCAGGGTTCAATAATGCATTTTGTTTAAGATTTCAAGTTTATACTCTTTGTTTCCTATAGTCCCTGTGTTGGAGTGCAGACATCAGAAGCCATGGGTATTCACTCTTGCTGTTTTCCCCCCTTGCATATTAATGGGACCTGAACGAGCATCTTACTTTCACTCATACTCCTGTCTCAGTACTTGATGTTATGCTCTCTTCTGGAATTCCTAGCAAACATGTACTTCCCAACTCTCATGAGATGCAATCCACCTCTTGCACTATGGAAGCATAGATCAAAACATCAGACCATCTGCATAGTCATTCACTTCTAGCATTGTCATCTCTCTTCCTAGGCCATGATTTTCAACAGGAAGGAGTGATGAAAATACCACCTGTGCTCCAAGGTCCTTTTCCTTCTTACTCAGAGCCTCATGGTCATGTGCAATACATTCAAAGCTGTGTCTGGCAGTATTATTTGTTCCCATGTGAATCAGCAGGAAGGAATCATTGGGCTTGATGAGTCTTGACATGCATCCTGTCACATCCCACATAAGTGCACTAGGATCCTGACTACATGGCAAGATGCTACATTGCTCCCTATGCCTCTCTCAGTAAAGAGTTGACAATTGCTACTGCATATCTTCTCCTTGGAGCAGCAGCAGTTTTCTTTCAATCCAGCAAGAAGTTAGTCCTTTTGAATGCAGTGGGTAATGTTTAGCACTAGACTATTTATCTAATATTTTACTTGTTTTATCACAACTGGGTGGATTAGAGCCAGTGTGATGTGGTGGTTAGAGTATCAGACTGGAACCTGGGAAACCAGAGTTCAAATCCCCACTTGGCCATGAAGCTTAGTGTGTGACCTTGGTCCAGTCACTGTCTTTCAGACTAATCTACCTCACAGGGTTGTTGTGAGGATAAAATATTTATATGCAACGTTGAGCTCTTTAGGGGAAAGGTGGGCAATAAATGTATTGATACATAATAATGAGTTATTGCTAAATTTCATATTTTATAAATAATTGTAAGCTGTGTTGAGTCAGTCTCTGAGATAACCAGGGTAGAATTCTGTAAATGAGAAGCTAAATACATTGGCTTGTATTCAGTGTAGTGCTAAGGCAAACATTTAATCAGCTGAAGGATTTCTCCTTGTGCAATTGAATGTTCTCTCCCTCTCCTCCGCCCCATGTGCCCCCTAAATCTGTTCTGGGGATTCCCCCAACTCTTCTGCTCTTCAGAGCACATTTGGGGAGGGGGAGGGCTGTGTGTGGGGAGGAGGTGTAAAGTCTCTTTGTGCTTGTGGCAATCCTTGTGCGCACACAACTGTTTCATTGGATTCTGCCCATCATCCACCCACGCACCCACCCTCCCTCCCACCCACCCATCCATCCATCCATCCATCCATCCATCCAATGGTTGCTGTTGTACTTGTTTGATAAGCATTACTTCAGCTACCAATCAGTGCATGTTACAAATTCAGTTGTCATGGGGATTAGGGCTGTTACCTTTAACTTGGCAAATTACGAACAATTCTGCCACTTATGACTTCAGCAGAGCAAAAAGAATATGATATGAAGGCCTTATGAGCATGAGTATCCTTTTTTGTTCTAATTATTAAATAAGGACTTGGAAAACAGTTCATGATGCTGAATTTCCCCATTTTATTCTACATAGCAATTTACAAGCAAAATAAGAAAGCACTATGCATTGTGTTTCCTTTTGACCAAACAATTTGTCATTGTTACTATTATTTAAGCATAGAGGTGCTTGCACTTTGTTGCTTCCAGAAATCTTCCCTTCCCAACATAGAATTTTGAAATGAAAAGCAGGACTTTGTGTTGTTTCACAATTCTGCATTTTTTTTCAAAAAATAAATTGTGGCCAAAGCCAATGTTTATAACAAGCCACAGGAGGGGCACTGCTGAGAGAGAAGCACCTGCTTGCCATACAGAGGTTCTGAGGTTCAATCCTGATATCGCCACTTAAAATATCTCATGTAGCTTTGCTGCAAAATACCTTTTCTTGAGACCCTTAAAGCTGCTCCATTCAGAACAGACAATGCTGGGCTGGATGGTCTGTGTTCATATGATTTCTACTTATGATGGACAAATATTTTGTAACATAAAGCAGGTGGCAATCCTCATGGGTGGATAATGAAAAATGGGTGGATAATGAAACCCCCCGATAGGTTTTCCATCAACTGTAACATTTTGCCACATGGATAGCCACCATCACATTCCTGGTGGAGGATTCCTGCAGTAGTTTGAAGCCTATCCTTACGACAGCCAGTTGCACAATAGGACATTCTATACACTAAAGCTGGAAGGTGGCAAACTTGCCTCATAGAAAGCAATTTTTCCTCTAGCCGACCTTCATTTTTGTGCCATTTGAACTCCTCACATAATAGGGATGGGCAACCTCTGGCCCTGGAGCTGTATGTGGCTAATTTCATGCAGCCCTCTGCATATTGCGAGATAAGAACTCAGGCAAGAATAAGCTGCCCCCCACCCGTCCCAGTGCATGTGAGAGGAGGGGGAGGAGAAAGAAGGGGGTGTCAAAAAGAGAGCTGTGTACATACCATACATTTACCGCACATCCCTAAAGAATTCTGGGCACTGCAGCGTATCCTGCCCAGTGCTATAATTATGGTTCCCAGGATTCTTTGGGAGGGGTGCTTTAAATATATGGTCTGTATGCAGTCAAAAGGGCCTGGCCCCTCCACCTTCGACTTTGGTCCCACCAACTGCAGGCTTTTGCCTCAACAGATTCCCCCTGAGGGAATGCTGCCCTCAACTGGGAGGTGGGGAGGGAAAGGTTCCCCACCCTGTAATAGAAACAAAAGCTTCACTGTTCTAGAGTGCAAAAAACAAAGAGAAGGGTGAAAATGACAGCAGCTGATCTCCTGCAAGGCTTTTGCAAGCAAAACTGTTAAAAGTTCCAAATATTGCCTTTCTCCTGTTCATAAGTGCCTGCACTTAAAAATCAATACCTCATCAACTATAAACATACAATTAATGAGAACCTGCTGGGAAGCACTTTAGGGTAGAATTAGTTGAACTTTAACAGCTGTGCGCGTGTGACATGCAATTATGCTTCTCTCCTGGAGAAAAGGCTCAATGAGATGTCGTAGGCCATGTCCCTGCCCTTTGCTCTGTCGCACAGTAAATTAATGACCTGCGGTGCATTCTCTCAGTATTTGCAAATATTCTTCTCGACAAGCCCAGTTCATTAGATGACTTAATCCCATGCTGAAAGAGAAGCGGATGTCCAAGAGGGCAATCAGCAACCCACTTACTCTGGAATAGTTCCACTCCCATTGACTTCAAGTCTGGAGAAAATAATTTAGAGGCTGCAAAATATAGTTACAATCCTAACCATATTTACCTGGGATTAATTCCCACTGAATTTACTGACTTTCATTTGGAAAGAGGGGTGGTGATTAGATTAGAATCTAAGCAAGCTGATATTAGCTATGTGCAACACATGATCTGGAAGGACAGTTAGAGGTGGGGTAGGTGGGGTTAAGATGGGGTGTTTGATTGCCCTGCGTGACAGCAAAGCGCTGAGACTCAATTACCTTTGACTTTTCCACCTCTGTGATTTCTTCTGTGAATTAACTGTGGCAGACTACTCAAGGAGGGAAATAAGTGGAATAAAAAGGAGCCCTCTGGTTTCATGTGGACAGGGAGTGCCACAGGCTAACTCTCCTGTCCTCTCATAGCCACATGCTGAAACTAAAAATAGTCAAAACAACAAACTGTGAGCACAAGGGCGGGTGCTGAGATATGGAAATACTTCATCTTAATTTTCATGACCTGACAAGCTGAAAATCCTATTCGTTCTGGACAGCCATTCTGACTGGAACTGATCAGATAAGAGTGAAGGTTATGCTGGGGTGAAAATAAACTTCTAGTTCAAAATATTCCTTCTTAAAGGGGCCCTGGAAAAACTAAATGAGGAAAAAATCAACACTTTTGTTGCCAGAAATTTGCCACATGTGATTGTCCAGCTTCAAACAACATTGCTATTTAACTATTTGGTGTTTCATGTACACACAGACAAAAATACATTTTAAAAGATGTTTATTTACAAAACGAATACAGTATAACATTGTGATTATATTGGGGGGGGGGGGACTGAAGCACATTTAAAACAACATGCCAGAACTTGGACAGGAACGTGTAGCTTTTGGGGAAGAAGTAGATTAGCCCTTGTGGATAACATGACAGAGGAATCTCCCAAAGAATCTGATGCAAAGAAAATTGTGGAACATTATGCAGCTGGCTTATTCTCCTGGGCTACACACACCTCAGTGGGTGCCCTTGTTTGCTGTGTGGCACAGACTGGAATGTGGGCTGTTTCCCTAGGCAAGGCACGTACCCTTTCTCCTGGGACATCTTGGGGGTAAAAGCAGAAAGGTGTGCCCAGCCTTTCTCCACTGGTGCTGCAGGTGTCCCCATCACCTTGGTATCACATGTGCTGAATGAGTGCATTGGGTCCACAAAACAAAACATGGGACAAAGGTCCTTAGGGCTGATTCACACATGACATTTCTACACTGAGGGAATATTCTGCTTAGGAAAATGCATATATATCATACAGCCTCAATAATAGCATGTTTTCATAGTGGATGATCCTCCAGGCCTTGTGGTAAATATGCATTCATATGCAGAAATTGCCTTTATTGTTTTGGCCAGGCTAATTTAGTCACAGTTAGGTCCCACCAAAACCAATGGGGCTTAAGATAGTTATGATTATATCCCACTTTTCTACTAAGGAGTTGTGCACCACCATTTTCTCCTCACTACAATCCTGTGAGGTAGGCTAGGCTGAGAGAGGTGATTGGCCCAAGGTCATCCAGTGAAGTTCATAACTGAGTGAGGATTTGAACCTGGGTCACATCAGTCCTAGCCCAACATTTTAACCACTATACCACACTTTTCACAACATTTTTTAGGAGAACCTAAGTATGACTTACTTCCCATGCCTCCCTGCACTGCCTAGAATGAGAGGCAATGGGTGATCAAACCCTAGAGTTTTCTTTCATACTATGATCTTACCTACAAATAATAGCAAATAACACGTTTGTTTTACAACAGTTCATAGCAATAATAGACAATAATTTCTAAAATGCAGTGTGCCTAAAACTCTGTATAAAATTTCATGTGTCCAACCCACACACTGCCCTTCTAATTTCACCTCAAAAGGAAAGGGCCAACCAACTGCAAACCTTTAATAGTCTGACCCTAAAGGTTCATGCTGGCTGGCATTCCTATCTGCTGCCAAGAGTAACATCCCTACAGTGCTGATATATCAATATGGTGTAAGATCTTGCAGTAAATAAAAAGTAGTTTATCCAATCATTTCTCTGCTGGTGGGGTAAATGAATAAGAGGATTTGGCCAGCAGACAAGATGTTATCCTGCTTTTAATGAAATGCACATCTAAAGACTGAAATTAAATTATTCAGGGTGTTTAACCAAGATCAGAGTTTCTCGTTGACTATCTAACATGGGCTACAACAGGGGTAGCTAATCTGTGGCCCTGCCAGATGTTGCTGAAATATAACTGCCATCATCCTTAATGATTGGCCATGCTGACTAAAGCTGATGGAGTTGAAGTTCAGCAACATCTGGAGGGCCACAAGTTAGCTACCCCTAGGTAACAGTCTCACAGATGCTGTTTCAGACTTCTTAACTGGGGCTAGCATTACATTGCACAGAAGAAAGAAATATTGAGTTCCCCAGCCCCAAGCAAATTTACCTGACAAACAGGTAGAGAACTGTTCAGTAGGGAGGGGCTGCTGCAGGCAGGAGATCCGGCCATGTAGGCCTGCTCCTTAAGGGCAGGTGGGAGGCAAACAAGACAACATCTCCCTGTTGGAAATTTCACTTCAATCAATGCATTGTCTCACTGTGTGCTCTGAATCTATTGACCATTAGGGGTAATAGATAGAGTTAGTCAGTTGAAAGGGCCCCTGCTTGAATACTCTCCTTGTTACTTTCCTCAAGTTTAAGCATGTCACTGGTTGGCTAGACTGATATTCTCAGGGCTATCATGACTTCCAGTTCCTCCTCCTCCTTCCCACAATTCTCTCTCTCCCTACCTTTTTGAATTCAGCTAGTGCAGATGATGAGGCTTTCCTATCCATGTGCACTTTCTTCAAGTTTCTTTTGTTTAAGGTAATCACCACTCTCTTTCATATTCCTTTATATTTTCAATGAACTCTGCTGCATAAAGCAACTCTCTTCACTCTCTCCAGTAACATGCATGGAGGCAGCTGGCTTGTCAATGGAACTTGAGTTTAACACTAGCAACAGTGTCCTCTATTTCACCTGAAGGTGGTAGGTTACCTTGGAGGGCAAAGGACAGGTCATGCATGGCACACACAGCTCTGTCCTCCAACACCTCATTGCCACTCCACTTTGTTGCCTGAGATGGCCACTCCACTCTGCCTAACGATAGGGTTGTTCCAGCATAAGACTTGGATGCTTCTGAGCATCCTGAGGAGTGGTATTTTCTGCCAGAGTGCATGGGACTTGTAGGTTTTTTTTCTGTCCCTGGAGCCAATTTACTGAACTGGGAAACATAGGAAGTTGTTGTTTGGATCCCTAATGCTGGATTGAGGAAATTACTTTAGGTGTATTCAAGGGTTGAGACCCAGTGTGGTGTAGTGGTTAAGGTGCTGGACTATGACCTGGAAGACCAGGGTTTGAATCCCTGCATAGCCATGAAGCTCGCTGGGTGACCTTGGGCCAGTCACTGCCTCTCAGCCTCAGAGGAAGGCAATGGTAAACCCCCTCTGAATACTGCTTACCATGAAAACCCTATTTGTAGGGTTGCCATAAGTCGGAATCGACTTGAAGGCAGTCCATTTCCATTTTTTCATTCAAGGGTTAGAAATACCCCATGGAATTTTTGACTTGTTTCCTTTGGACAGCACTTGTCATCTCACAAATTGCTTTTGAATCTCCTTATGGTCTCAGAAATAGTTTGCTATGTGGTATTAGGTGATTTCCACATCAGAGGCAGGGGGGTAGTGTTCCTGTCACTGCAAATTACATCAAAAGTTTATTTGAGCACATTATTTATTTAACAAAATTGATATACTGCTTGATAGTAATAAAACCTCAAAGTGTTTTACAAGAATAAAATAAAATATTAAAATTATCAATAAAAAGATAGCTTTAAAAAGTGATTTGAAAACATTCGAAACCTAATTAAAATTAACAAGCTAAAAACAGATCAAATCAGGGTAACTTCTCCATGTCTGGATAGCCTTGCCTAAACAAAAATGTTTGAAGCAGATGCTGAAAAGAAGACCAGGAAGGTGCCTGCCCGAAGTGACCTGGAACTCGTTGTGCTGGGTTTTGTTTTGCATTGAAGCCATTATCTTGAAGAGCTTGCTTGAATCAAAATCTCTACAAAGATGTGTTGCAGCAGTAGCAGGCTCATTCCTTTAAAGGGGAGCAATACCTTTAAAATCTTGCCTGAACCAATATATCTAACACAGGTTTTTTTTTCAACAGCAGCAGAACACTCTGTCAAAGGGGATCAATTCCATTAAAATCTGGTTACAACAAAAATATGGAGTAATCATTGTGGCAGTTAATCTGATGTCAGTCCTGATATTGCACTGTCTTGCAGTGGTTCCGTTCCTATCTCTCGGATAGGCAGCAACGGGTGGCATTGGGAGATGAGGTTTCAGACCCTTGGCCTCTTCATTGTGGAGTGCCACAGGGTTCTATCCTCTCTCCCATGCTATTCAACATCTATGTGAAACCGCTGGGAGCAATCATCAGGAGTTTTGGGTTGCAGTGCCATCAGTATGCAGATGACACTCAGCTCTATCTCTCCTTTAAGTCCTCACTGGAGTTGGCTGTGAATACCATGTCCAAGTGCCTAGAATCCGTAAGTGGATGGATGGGAGAGAATAGGCTGAAGCTGAACCCTGACAAGACTAAGGTATTACTTGTGGGAGATAAAAGGAAGTTAGGAATTACTGACCTGATGCTTGATGGGGTAAGTTTACCCCTGAAGGACCAGGTCCGCAGTCTTGGGGTCATACTTGACTCCCAGCTGTCCACGGAGGCTCAGATTACAGCAGTGAGCCGGGCAGCTTTGTATCAATTACATCTGATACGGAGACTGCGTCCCTATCTTCCTGTTCACCTGCTCCCTCAGGTGATAGATGCCCTGGTCTCCTCTCGCTTAGACTACTGCAATGCGCTCTACGTGGGGTTACCCTTGAAAACGGTCCGGAAATTACAGCTGGTACAGAATGCGGCGGCACGCTTGATTACGCATAGTCGTCGCTGGGATCATATCACTCCAGTGTTATTAGATCTTCACTGGCTACCAGTTGTTTACCGGGCCCAATTCAAGGTGGTATTGACCTTTAAAACCCTATATGGTTTCGGCCCAGTATATCTGAAGGAACGCCTCCAGAATCACCGATTGTGCCGCCTGACGAGATCAGCCTCGCAAGACCTTCTCTCGGTCCCACCGGTGAGAACAGCTAGGCTGGTACGGACCAGAGAGAGGGCATTCTCTGTTGTGGCCCCCACCCTCTGGAACTCCCTCCCTTTTGATCTCAGACATGCTCCCTCCCTGTCCAGCTATCGCCGAGCCTTGAAGACCTGGCTGTTCAGGCAGGCCTACAAGACTGGGACAGATTAATTTATGTTATAATTGAATTAACGGATGGTTTCTTTAGCTTAAAATTTGATTATGTTGATCTATATGTATTGTTTTTATTCTTGTTGTTCGTCGCCTAGAGTGTCCCTAACCCAGACAGATAGGTGGTTGAAAAATAAAAATTTATTATTATTATTATTATTTAATGCAAATAATATACTACAGTCCTCAGATACTCAAAGTTAATAAGGCTCAGCAATTACAAGAGAAGAGTAAAAAAATCCTAACGTAAAACAAATCAAATCATGATTATCATACATTAGCTGTATGTGCATGTGCTGTAGAGTTAATGCCTGTTTTCTAGAGTGTCTGGCACTTCGAGACATGTTGCTTACATGGCGGAAGGATGCTGTTTACTGTGGAGCTGTGAGGGGAGGATCACTTTAGCTCTCATATACATTGTTTTTGCAGCAGGGATATAGGTCCTGGTTCAGCTTTAACTTTGCCATGACCAATTCCCTTTCAAACCCATGGAACAAGCAAATCATCATGCTTAAGTTAAGCTCCATTGTTTTCAATTGAGTCACAACTAATGCTAATTGGATTGGAAACACAGGCTGTTGAGCAAAGGATAACATTTTTGACTAGTGATGAGTGAGCTCCCCCAGGGTTTCCTGATAATGAATTCTGGGTTCCTGAGTTTTCTCACAGAATTCTTTTAAAGGCTTGAGTCTTTCCACATGAGATATTTTCTTGCCAGCAGTAAGAAGCTTTGAAGAATGCACAGGCTGCACTGGGCTCTATTGAGCCACTAGGTGCATCATAGGGGATCAGCCTAGGCTGGATGTTCATATGGATGCCCTGCCTGCAGGAGCACATCTAATCCCCCCAAAATAGGTGTTCATAAATTAATCTGCCTCTGAAAGTCTGACTACTGTTTGGCTTATATATACTTCTGTTTGGATCCCACTGAGGTATTGGGCCAGAGAAGGTCTCAAAATACTCTGCCCTATTTTGTATTTCCATCAGCAGTATGAAGATACTTCAGCGCACCAAAGGACTGCCCTGTGGGATTATTGTCTTGTACACCAATTAGCATTTGTTTATTCGGATACAATCACACCTGGTGGTTCCTTACCCCTTTTGAAAGTGTTTGTAAAATCAACTCAAGTAATCAAGAAAAGATTATCAATGAAAGACTTGAGACTCAAGGAAGTCCCATTTATACCTTCCCTTCCATTTGGAAGATCTGATCACAGCCAAATATTGCATGCTGGGCTGAATGTTTTAAAGAAAAAGAATACCAACTTCAAATATACCTTACAAACATACATGATATTTTACGACAATTAAAGGAATCAATTCATCACAAGACAAAGTGGGGAAAAGGGAAATACTCAATCTTCTTCAAAGTATCACATACCAGAGGTTTAGAAATGTCATTGCCTATCACTTCAGGTGCAATCCAAGGACCATGGGATTCACTTGAGGCCAATCAATTATCAAACAAAACCTTAAAAGAGCTGCACTTTCCTCAAACAACTGTGGAGGAGCACTTGGCAGCGACAGTGTCAAAACCATGCTATATGCCAGGTGTTGTCATAGTGCTGACAATCTTCAGCAACAGCATTACTATAAAAGCTTCGAGTCCTCTAGTCACAGACAGAAAATTCAATCAGAAGTCCTTTGATCAAATTTCAAATCATACATCCATAGTCTGTCCAAATGAGATATCTTTCCCCTAAAATGGATGGAATTTATCAATTTTGGAGAGTCTTGCAGCTTAACTCAGATGACTCTTCCTGCTATCTTTCTTTCTTTTGATATTGGTCAGTTCCTGACTTCACAACACTGAGGGCCTTCAACAATACACTTCCTATGTTGGAAAAGTCACTTCCCACAGGTTAAAGTTTACCTTTAACAAGTGACAATTGCTCTTCTCACTTTAAATATTGTGACCTTCCTTGTATGCATTAATAAACAGTCAAAATACTGTTAAGAACAGAAAATGCCATCCCAGAAAGTAAAGCAAAGATGTGTCTAGGAGCCAAATTTTCACATGACTTAATTCTCATACATCCAACATAAATAACGAGTTTTAGATGGAAGCGAAACTACTTATTTAAAGCCCCTCTGGCTGACCAGATTTGGCTGTACCAAATGGCTCTTATTTCAAGTATTGGATTGGAAAGGCACACTTGCAAATTGTGTATTAAAATGAAACAAGAGAGGTTACAGTTATACAATTTCCTCCCAAAGAGAAGTGCTGTACCTACCAAATCTTTAGCATCTCTGAAATGATAGCATTCAGTCAGACATGATGTTTGCTCAAACTTTGAGAATTGTAGTCTTGGGGATGCACAAGGAATGCACAAATGTATTCAACTAAATGTTGTAAGCAGCCATGAGGGTTCACTTTTAGGGCTAAAAAATGACAAAAAAGTGAAATGAACCTCTGTTCATATTAATGATCTGCTAGTAAAACTAGATAATGCAACAGTGGTTTTGGGTGGCTGTATCTCATGTCTGCATGACATTTTTTGAATGTTTGGGATGAAAATCTTTGGAAATTAATAATGGTATTGAATTTGTTGTTGGGATTTAGACATCAGCTAAAGATATTTCTGTTTTCTCACACCTTTTCAGTCTGATATGGTAATGTTTGCCTTGACTAGCAATCTGGATTGTGTTTTTAATTACTGCTACTTTATTAATGTTTTAGATTTGCATTTGTTTTAATCACTGGTGTAATTTTGTAGTTTATCTTTTCTTGTACATCACCCTAGTCTCTGTTTGAGGAAGGGAGAATCATAAATACAATAAATAGTAACAACATAGACAAATAACTGCTCATGTCGGACTCGCAGTGATCAAGAAATGAATTTGAGAGTACTTACACAAGATTTCACTAGGCACCAGAGAAAAATAAATGGTACAGATATAAATAAATATGTGCAATTTTGCAGATTTTACTAAAATGTTAACAGAAACACTGCCACTGGAAGAATATGGTTTGTATATTTCTTTTTTTAAAAACCCAGCAATGTCAAATTTCACACAGCTTTCATTTCAATGCAGAAAATTCTTAGAAATATAACCCTACATAAATCTTTTGCCTTGAAAGGAAATAATACCTATTTCTATGGATATTTTAATTACAGCAGATACAAATTAGAACTAAATTCTACTCGTTAGTTTATTAACACAGTAAGAAAAAAATCAGGAAAATCGCACTTGAAAATACAGTGACTAGAAGAGGTATAAAGTAGTAAGCACACTTAAATATGGCACATGAATGACACAGATTGTTTCTTTACGTACTTGTCTACCCCTTAATTATAGTTTTATTTTAATTTTTATAGAAGCCTCCCAAAGAAAGTAATAATTTATCATTTAAAAGCATAGACATGTATACAAACAAATCTCTAGCATTTTTAACAAATTTTAAAACACATTTCTCCCCTCCTGCAAAAAGACTTTTTATTTTAAACATGAAAATAGATAAGAGATAACACTTTTTGACATAAAGGATAATTAATGTAGGGAATCCATGTCCACAAAATGTGGTGCTGGCAGCTAGTTTAGATGTCTTCTATAAAGAATTAGATAAATTCATGAAGGATCAGCCTATCAATGACTAAGGCATGATACCTAAATGGAATCTCCATGATCAGAGACAGTATATCTTTGATTATCAGATGCTGAGGACAAGCAGGAGGGGATAGCTTTATTATGCCTTAGTTTTGGCATTGCCAACCAGTGATAAAGATAGAAGACAATGGACCTTAGCCTTATCCAGTGAGGTTTATGTTCTTAAGATGTGCCACCACCCTGACATCCATTTCAGTCATAGTTTCTTTCTTTTTAAGGACACCTCTGAATTGTCAAAGTAGCTCAGTATAGAAAAACAAGAATAGCTGTGTGAATGTTTCTAAAACTGCCTCTTTTCAAGTCAGCTCATATTACTACAAAGTAGAAACTTAACTCAGCACAAAAGGATTCAACAGTGAACTTAAAAGAATGTTAGGCCTTTCATGGGAGACCAATAACTAAATGTGGAAGGTCCTAGTTTAAAAAAAAAATTTTTTTGATTTATTAGTAGCTTGCTACTTGAAAGTCTCCAAGCGACTTACAACTTAATTAAAAGCCAAAATAATATACATAAAACTAAACTAAACTAAAACAATAACCACCCACATACAGCCACAGAAAGCTCTGGCAGCACACTAATACAACAACATCATCTCATTCTATCAAATGTCTGGGTAAAAAAGGTAAGTCTTTACCTGGCACTGAAAAGATGTCAGTGAAGGTGCCAGGCAAACCTCATTATTCCACAGATGGGGAGCTGCAACTGAAAAGGCCCTCTCCCTTGTCACCACCATCCAAGGGGGGATCTGGACAGGGGCCTCAGAAGAAGATCTGTCTGGGTTGGTTCATATGGGTAGAGGCAATCCAAAAGATATTGGGGTTCTGAGCCATAAAGAGCTTTATAGGTCAAAACCAGCTCTTTGAATTGGGCTCAGAAGCATATAGGCAGCCAGCGTAACTGGAACAGGATTGGTGTTACATGCTGTGTTTGCCTTGAGCTCATCAACAGTTGGGGAGCTGCATTCTGCACCAACTGAAGCTTCCAAACCATTTTCAAAGCCAGCCAAATATAAAGCTCATTGCAATAATCCAACCTCAGGGTTACCAGAGCACCAATTACTGTAGCCAGGATATCCCTGTCCAGATACGGCTGCAGTTGGACCACCAGCCTAAGCTGATGGAAGGCACTCCACGCCACTGAGGCCACCTGTGCCT
The DNA here is from genome assembly GCF_030035675.1 of Rhineura floridana. Classification (NCBI taxonomy): domain Eukaryota; kingdom Metazoa; phylum Chordata; class Lepidosauria; order Squamata; family Rhineuridae; genus Rhineura; species Rhineura floridana. Next base: position 42,645,571 of record NC_084482.1, read on the forward strand.
CAAGTGACAGCAATGAATCCAGGAGAACCCCAAATGCCCTCCTTCTACAGCAGGCCGTATACCACTCAGTCGGTGAGAGGAACCACCCACAACAGCATCTCAGTCTTGTCTGGATTAAGCTTCAGTTTATTGTCCCTCATCTAGTCCATTATCGCAACCAAGCCACCGATTCAGCACATCCACTGCCTCACCTGCAGAAGATGAAAAGGAGAAATAGAGCGGTGTGTCATCAGCATACTAATGACAATGCACTCCAAAACTCCGTGTGAACCCACTCAGTGGTTTCATGTAGCTGTTAAACAACATGGGGGACAGAACCAACCCCTGTGGGACCCCATACTGGAGAACACACAGAGCCGAGCAATGCTCCCCAAGAACCACCTTCTGGACCCGGCGATCCAAGTAAAAACAGAACCACTGCAATGCAGTGTCCCCAACACCCACTCAGACAGTTGCCCCAGAAAGAGACCATGGTTGAATGTATCGAAAGCTGCTGAAAGATCAAGGAGGATCAACAGAGCCACACTCCCCCTGTCTCTCTCTCACGACACAGGGCATCGTACAGGGAGACCAAGGCAGTTTCCGTACCAAACTCAGGCCTAAATCCTGATTGAAATGGATCTAGAAAATCTGTCTCCTCCAAGAGTACCTGCATCTGGCTGGCAAACAAATTCTCAAGAACCTTGATCAGAAAAGAAACATTTGCCACTGGGCTAAAATTATTATGATCTTCTGGGTCCAGGGAAGATTTCTTCAGGAATGGTTTTCTTCAACAAGACTGCAATTGTACTAGCCTCTGCTACTAAACTCAAACAGTACCTAAGCCATCAATATAATTTCTGAAGGATTTTTCTGATGGTGCTGTAAGCACTATGCTGATAACCGAAGTTGAGCTAGATAGATCACATGCCTTGCATGATACATCTTCTAGCAGCTAACAGTTTTATGAAGCTTATCTTGGAAAAAAAATCTGCCAAAGACCCTAGAACAGCCTTTCCCAATCTTTGGGTCCCCGGATGTTGCTGGACTACAACTCCCATCAGCCACAGCCAGCATGGCCAATGGTCAGGAATTATGGAAACTGTAGTCCAGCAACATCTGGGGATCCAATGGTTGGAAAAGGCTGCCCTAGAAAGTACTAGGCTGGATAAGTCAGTGATCTGATTCAGCAAAGGCAGCTTTTTACACTTAATTCCATTGACTTTATGGGATTCTAGTTTCACCCTCCTTTACATATTTGAAACTTAGAATGACGCATTGGATAGGCTTGTTTATGAAGCTGGATTTAGCGATATGTAGCATCCGTTTCTACACTCTCATCTCCAACTTTTTCTTTTTGACTTCAGAAGTCAAGTTTTCTCTTCCCTGGTTCTTAGAGAAGGGAAACATATACATTAACTGATGGGGTGGGTGATAGTTTAAAAAAGAGATTCCTCATCTAAAAATAGTATTTAAAGTGTGTATAGGCCAAAAAGTCACACAAAATCCAAAAGGATGCTGAACAGTCTGGTGGGCAGGGAAAAGGGAAGGACTATAATATTCATTTTAGCAGGTCAATTGAGGCAAATCTTACTTCATTCTCTTTCCACAGGGGGTTTATACTGAGAGAAACAGCTTAATTAATAATCCGAGACTATTTCCCCCAAAGGGTCAATAGTGGAACCATGATTCGAACGACTTCTGTGCCATCAGTCCTGCAACATATGAGCCTTCCAGAACAAAATGATACATGACAGTTCCATAGTTTGTGCTGGTTTCAGATAGATTGCCCTTTTCTCTAAGAGAGTGAGAGAAAAAATAACTCTAGGCAGCATTTGATTGGTTTGGGTTTGTACCAAGAGACAGCATTATGGGGGGGGGCACACTGAAAAATTCAGAACTTTACAATAGCTAAAATATTTTCCATTTCACAAGTTACACTACACATACTACAAAAGTGCAGGAATAGGGGCTGCTGAATTTAATTTCTTTTTGTTTCTTTTGGCGACACTGAGAATTTTAAACAAATTTTGAAAGAGCTTATAAAATCAGCTAGAAATGTATAGTTCTGTATCTTCAGGTCGTTTCAGCATTTCAGTGCCTATCTGCAACCTCTTCATGTGATTTTATCTTGAGGTATGCAAGCGCTTTTTAAAAAATACACGCTTTTGACATATAAAAACATCTGGATTTTGCTTTGTCTGATTTTGTTGTTGTTGTAGGAAAAGCAAGCAATCCTTTCAAACAGGGGTTGTTCTCCGGTTGACCATGTTGATATGAAGTCCTTCTTTGTATTCCTTTTGAAGGAAATTGTGAACTTGAAGAAAACCAGCATCTTGTTCCATATTGTAGCTTGCGGCTGTGTTGATCTTCAAGGGCTCCCTGGAGAGCGTATACATGGAGATTTCATTCATGGGAATAGAGCCTGCCATTTTCATGCCGACTGGAGAAACCTCCCTGGATGGAGAAGGCTCTGTAGATCGAGAACTTGACCTGGACCTCCTTCTCCGGTATCTATAGCTTGGCATCCTGGCATAAGGGGAAGAAGAAGTCTTAAGAAACTCCCTCTTGGTCTTGAATCTCAGTTCTTTGTTTTTTTCAATATAAATGTTCACAGCTAGAACTCCAACTGTCTCTGCTACAATGAAAGACAAGGCTCCAAAATAAAAAGACCATCCGTAATTGTATTGGTTCTTTTTGTCCTCATCTCGCTTGTCACTAGGATCACCTGCATTACTGGATATGTAGACGATAATTCCTATTATGTTACTTAATCCTGGAAAGAAACAAAGAAAAAACAATTAGCCTGGTTAGGGGAATACCTCCATAATGAAATGATTCTGATCAAAATCCCTAGGCTTGCTTGTATGATATGATTTAACCATTGTGAACCAATATAGGACTAGCCATCTGCTGCAGGGCTGGCCCAAGACATTGTGCTGCTTGAGGCAAAAATGTATGGGGAAGAATCATAGCTCAGTGGTACAGCACATGCTTTCGGTCACAGGTATCTCTTCAGGTAGGCGTGGGAGAGACCCCAGCCTGAAACCCTGTTGAGCCACTGCCAGTCAGTGCAGACAATGCTGAGCTACATAGACTAATTGGTCAGACTCGGTATACAGCAGCTTCTGTTGTTCCTGTATTGCTCCCACTCCAATTCTATGCACAGAACACAGCACCCTCCACTGCACCTCAGGCCAGGACAAGGTGAATAATACCAACGTGTCTGTTCTACGACAGAGGAGAATGGCTGTAGAATGGCCAGGAGGGATGCCACTTCTGCCTACCCCCAGCATCTGCTGCTTGCTTTATGAATAGACTGGCCCTCAATATCCTTATCTACATAACCTGACCCAAGCTATAGGGTGTCTTTAAATGAGGATGTATCCGGATAAAATCTCTGATGCTGGCTGAGAAGATCTCCTTTGGTTGCTCAGGGCTGACAGCGCTGCTATTACGGGCACTTCTGGATTAACTTCAGAGGTTGTGCATTGGTTTAGGCATTTATATTTATTTATTAAATTTATATCCTGCCCTTCCTCCAGAGGAGACCAGGACAGCAAACATATCCATACTAAAATAATACAATTAAAATGTCTAAAAACAGTTAAAAACAACATTCTAAAAACAGTTAAGAACTCCTAAAAGCAATCACCTACTCTCAACACAAATAATTTCAGGATGGTCAGGGACAGGTATTTCAGCCATCAAATGCCTGGGTAAATAGGAATGTTAATGAATTTCTCCTAAAAGTTAATATTGAGGGAGACTGATGCACCTTGCTAGGGAGGGCATTCCATAGAAAGGAACCACCACTGGGAAAGCCCCTTTTTGGGTCACCACCAACAGGAAACTATAACCAAGATAATACCAAGAACAAAACTCTCATTTAGATTTAACATCTTAGAAATAACCTTTTGTCTAAATTAATCTCCGAGATTCCTTTGATGATGCTCCCTTGCAGGCAGGGCAAGATAAGCTTGTATGATTGCTGGAACTGTCACATGATAGCTTGGTCATTTTCAGTTTTGCAGCACAAGCTAGCTATGACGGATGAAATATTACTCATCATGTGGGGATAGTGCTGTTGCATTCATATTCTGTATCTCATTGGTCACCAGGGGAACATAATGTTAGGCCAGACAGGACTTTGGCTTGATCTCCTAGGTCTCTTCTTAAGCTCTTTACCAGTGTGTTTCCTCCATACCAACTGACAGCAGTGTGTGTGTGTGTGTGTGTGTTAATCCTGTGTGTTGCTGCAAAGGTTCTTGAGAACCTTGTGAGGAAGGCTCTTGAGAAGCGGCACCCTGCAGCGTGCAAGATTGAATCCTCTGCTCAACAGCTAGATTGATGCAGTCCTGCTGGGATCTGCTTCCCCAGTGTATTCTGTGTGAGGAACACACTGGAGAAGCAGACCCCTACTGGCTGATGCCCTGCCCTCTGACTGCCCCAGATTGCTCTGGATGGCCCTACCCGGGCTGATCTGAGGCTGGCTTGACCTGACTCAGCTGGGGCCCAGATCCTCTGAATTGGTCCAATAAAGTTCGGGCTTCAGCCAGATCTGGTGCACAGCTCTAATAGCCCCCCTCACATATTCACACCCACTCATCCTCCCATAATAGTGTGTGTGTGAGATTTAAATCTCCCCTCCCTGTGCTTTGAGATCCCACTGTAGAGCTGATTGGTGATGAGGAGCATCAGTCAACTGGGCATTGAGAGAGGTACATATGATCGGATCTCAGTGATGGAATCTCATGGCTCCCCCCCTCACTGCCCATTGATGAACAGGGTGGGGACCCGCAAGCTGCACAGAAATTGGTGGAGGATCACGTGCAATTTGTGGGCCACAGATTGCCCCAATGCAGCCCATACCCTGTATGTGTTATATCTGACATTAATTGCACTTCTCAGTTTTTCCTGAGAGAAGGTGCTGCTTTATAGAGGGGAAACTCTCAACTGCTTGGCCTCTCTGCATGTGGTACAAGAGCTATGTTCTCTTCACCCTCTCCATCTGCAAGAGAATGGCCTGGGGAAGGACGGATAAAAATTTGGCTCCCAGAGAAGGCTGCCCAATAGAAACTTTGCAAACCCATGCGATACCCTTCCACGGTAAATACAATGCAGAAAGGCATCCCGCACTGCCCATGCCACCACAAGAAGCAAATCCATAAAACAGAGGCAGTCAGTCTGTCTGATAAACAGTGAACCATCTGCTGCATTAGGAAAGTGTGTCACGTGGCAAATCACAGAGAAGAAAGCCAAGCCCAGATGCGCAGGCCCCTTGTTGGGGATGACGAGGAGTAACATCCTCTTTTTATGTGTGTCAGTAACGGCTCTTACGTAATTATCCAGGGAAATTTCTCAATCCCCTGGTAATTGGAGACGCAGCTCATACACCCATGCTACGTATGTTTAAAGTCCTGTGCTTTGAACTAATATGTTCCTAGAGTAATAAGCACCGTGATATGTAGGGTCACTTCTAGCTCAAGCAGGTTATGTTTTAATTTCGGATCTCTCTCGTAACAAGGAGTTGTGGTGGTCTGCTTGTTAAAACAAAGGGGTCAGTGTTTCGAGACTTGGCATTCAAATCTCATGGGGACTTTCTGAATAACAATGGATGTTGTCGGTAGGAAAGAAAAAAGATAGGTAATTTTTACATTGATATGATATTTGTTATTGGTCTTTTCCTCCAAGGTCTCTTCTCCAACTCCTTTGATTACAAGGAAAGCAAAGGGATGTAGGGACTGGAAGTCGAAAGTGGGATAGGGTTAGACCAAGGATGGGGAACTCCCTCACTCTGCAGCCTATTTTTGACAGGTGGGCACGGCCACCCACCTGCGAATTACCTGACTTTACAATGTCATGAGATGTCCCTTTTTCCTTTGCTTGCATGGTTTGAAATCAATTTCAGCATATAACACTGAGTTGCATTGTGCTATCCGTATGTGGAAGCATCTTAAGATCTTACAACCAAGTTGGCTTATTCAGAAGCACCTAAGAGTGAAAACACACTGCTGAAGCAAGATGGATTCTTTAAAATATAGACGGTTTACACCTTCACTTTCTTTTGGAGGTTGCAGCACACCCCAGATTTTTCACACAGCTTTGTAGTTTCAGGAAAATGGAAAGTAGTAAAAAAAGTGCATGATAAAGGTGCTGATGTGTTAAAACAGGCCAGATCTATGGAGTGTAACTGTATAGATATGTCATTTCTCCTTTTGCTGTGATATACCATTTGGCACTCCAGTGCCAAAAGATGGAGTTAATCTTCTTAGTCATCACTTCTGTCAACATACTGATCAATGTAAGCAGTCATCATCTGCTCCTTAGCAGGAAAGGGCAAATGTTTCTTCATCTTTTCCATGACTTCCACTGTGACTGATTTTGCAGAACTGGATCAGAAACTCCTTGGCCCATTTTCCAAAGCTGGGCTTGCCACAGGGCTCTAAGGAGAATCCTTTCCATTTTCACCTTATCCACTTGGAAGCAACAGTAGAAGTACAGCCATTTTCTCTTGCTTTGTACTGGACAGAAACTCGTATTGGGGAGACTTGGGTTCTGTTTTCTGTTTAGCTGTGAAGCTCACACTAAAAAAATATTCAGAAAAACTAGTCCTGGGTTTCGTCTCTACTTTTTCTTGCCTTTAGAATCACAAGGGTGTTGAGGTTACACTGAAGCAAACCTTTCAATCCAAGCCCATTCAGCAACTCAATGGCCACCACAACGGATACTTACTGGCACCCTGAGTGCCCCCAAGGAAACACAAACAGTGGGGGAAATGATGCTTTAAGACTGCTTTGTTTATCCCAATCACATTTTTGCTTCTCATTGTTAATCTGGGTATAAACTCTTTTTAAAAAAGCAATCCATTCAGGCTCTTGAATAAGATGGCCATATAAAATTAAAATATTTTATTTTAGAGAAGAAACATAGAATCTAGCACAAAATATCATCACAGAAGGGCTACTTAAACCAGGGATCCCCATCCCAGTGTGAGGAGCCACACCCTGTGCATGGCAGAAACAAACACAACACCCATGCATACCCTGTAGGACTGTTTGCTAGTCTGTCTCTCAAAATGGAGTCTTGCTCTTTTAAAACAGAAAGTTGTGAGCATAAAATGTTGGGAGGAGATGAATTACCCATATATGGTGGCTTGAGCTTCTTGGAGAAGGGCATGAGAAAAATGTAAGTAATAAATATAATTGCTGATACTTTTTATATCTGGAGTGGCTAAGATGTGGTCTTCCAGATGTTTTTTGGACTCCAAATTCCATGGCCAATGGTCAGTAACAAAGGGAATTGTAGCCCAGGAACGTTTGGAGAGCCATAGGTTGGCCACTCTGGGTGTATATATTTCTGGCTCATCAGCTTCTCTGCCCGCCCCCCCATCAGTTTAAAAAACTAGACATGAAATTTACAACAAGTCAAAAAGGTGAATATATGAGATGATGACCAAGAGACCAGAGAAAGAGACATCTTGTGGCCTTTTGGCTGGATCAGGGCTATAAAAGCCTGGCACTGAGTGGTGGGACTCATCTCTTTGGGAGTCCTGAGGGTGAGGACATCATCCCCCTTTTTATCTTGGTTTTGACCAGCAGGCCAGTCACTGCCTCTCAGCCTCAGAGGAAGGCAATGGTAAACCCTCTCTGAATACCGCTTACCATGAAAACCCTATTCACAGGGGCGCCATAAGTCAGAATTGACTTGAAGGCAGTCCAGTTGCTCTCATCTCCCCTGTAGCGCAGTCCCTGGTTGCTCAGCTAGTGTCCACCAGCCTGTGCATGTTGCTATTTAACACCAAATGAGTAGATAATAAAACCCTGCTCATCCATGACTTGATCATGGATGAAGATGCTGATCTGTTGTACAGGCATACGCCGCTTAAAGTCACTTCACTTAAAGTCACCTCGCTATAACGTACATGCTCCATACTCCACCATACCCCACTTTAACGTACGTGCTTCACAATAATGGACACTTAATGGCATGATGCCGCTGCCATCTAGTGGCGATTGCAGTGCAGTACATGCATAGATAATTGCTTCACTTTAAGTACATTTTCACTTTACATGCACGCTCTGGTCCCATTGCGTATGTTAAAGCGGGGTATGCTTGTATATTACTGAGACATGGGTAGGCAGGCTGGGAGTAGCAGATTTGTGTCCGCCTGAGTACTCAGTGCAGTATTTGCACAGACTGTGGTGGGGGGAGTCGCTGTCTCCATCCCTAGAAAATTCTGGCCTGCACCTGGTGTTGGTCCAAGGAGACAGTAAATAAACTTGGGTTTCTGCTGGTGTATCATCCACGCTGCTGCCCAGTGGCTTCTCTGACTGAGCAGGTAGAGGCAGTCTTGGGTTTGGAGGAATGCGGAACAGTAGACCAAGTGATATCAACATCCATACATCTAGACTGCATCTAGGACTGCATGGCCTCCATGACAACCACATTGTCTCAAGTTGTCATCAGTCTGATACATAAGGCAGAGCACACCCTCGATTTGGTTTTTGTTTTAGATGGAGGAAGGGGTGGTCTGGAAATGGGAGTCAAATAATTTCCTGGTGGTGGCAGGTGGTGCCCATTAGACCCACTGGGGTGGCTTGGCATGAAGGTCAGGTTTTCTCCCCATCCTCCCTCCTTGTAAAGACACTGTGGACACTTAAGCATTGCTGTTGTACAGATGGCAAACTTAAAGTGGGAGTAAGCTCCACAGCACATGGTGACAGTGGAGCCCGCTTCAGAATAAAATGCAGAGGAGTGCATTAGTAATCACAGCTAAGTCATTCATGTAAGCTAATTAGGAACACTACAAAGTAAGAATTTGTTTCTTTCACTTACTTAAAAGCCAGTCATGTTAAGGCTACCTTCCTATCCATTAAGGCTACATTAGTAATGGTGATGATGATAATAATCATAATGATAATAATCATCTTTGATCATAATGATGATGATAACAAGAAAAAAACATTTATTCCAATGACAAGAATGAACACATTTTTGTGCCATTACCTTATATGAGCGGGAGTGGGTGGCCACAAAAACGATATAGTCCTAACCATGTCTACTTAGAAGTAAGTGCCACTGTTCAGTGGCATTTACTCCCAAGTAAGTGGTCCTATGATAGCAGCATAAACTGCAATCCTGATATGTTTCCCCCGTTTAAATCCTGTGAACGCTGCTGAGTAAGGTCCTAAGTCCATAAAATAAACTCTCAGATAGAAGGAAACCTGGCAGATAGAAGGTACTCTGCAAATGTTTAGAGACACAATCTTCTTCAGCTTCTTAGAAGTGAAGAAAAACTATTTTTAATCAGGGATAAACCTGTGGCCCTCCAGACACTGCAGAAAGCATGAGCCTCAGCCAGGAGGGTCAATGATCAGGAATTATGGGAGTTGTAGTTCAGCAGCATCTGGAGAGCCAAAGGTCAGCCCCCTCTGTTTTGAAGTATCATAGGTTTTAGTGGAAGAACTAAGCACATACCATTTATCTCACTGAAACCCATGGTTTTTAAAAGTACTTGATTATTGTATCATTTTTGTTTATTTTAAAATGTTATAGACTATAGAAAAGAGACCCAAATCCTATAACTACTTACACGGGAGTAAGTCCCACAAAACTGGTCTCTATCCTGAGGAAACACTAACACTTTTTTTGCGGTGGGGGGAGAGAAATCTCAGACCTGAACCTTTCTGCCATATTTTCTGCTTGCAAGGGGAGATGACTGGTCACTTTCTCTTAGGGGTCCTTTCTCAGGGATTCCCTTGCTGCAGTAGAGAGTTCCACCTCTCCAGTTTGGGGCAAGGTGGGAAAGAGAATTTTTGCACTCAAGAAAGAGGGGAAGGAAATCTTCACTATAGATTCTGGCAAAGGAAATCTCACTTTCCCCCCTTTCCATAGCAAAATTGAAATGGTTTTATAAAAGGCTTTTGCCTTACAGAAGGCCAATAAACAGCATTTGGGCATGCAGAACGCCTTGCAAATTCTCAGATAAAGAGATTGTGGGGGAGATATGCATGTACACCAGTCTTATACAAAGAATGCTTCCTCCAAAAGCCCTTGATCTCATAATCAAGCATTATTTGCCATCGCTCCCTGCCATCGCTCCCTGCTTCTTTTAAGCAAACACCTACTGATAGGGAGCAGGTGAACGGGATGAGAGCACCCACCATTTTTGCAAGCTTTCCCCATATCTCTCTAACCATGTCCCCATTTTTCTCTCCTAGCTCTCCGTCCATCACAAACTATAAAGTTTATAAACTATGAAATGAGTACTGAGTCTCTCTGCTTGTGTGCGGCAGGCAAGTTTTCTCAGTCCATCCATAAATCCTAAAAATCAATAATGGCTATCTGGCTAGTGCTGTCTCTCTCACTCTCTCTCTTCCCCACCCCCTATCAAAGTGCGAGGGGGGAAAACGTAGGAAAATCACTCCATAGCAGACTACCAAGCAATAAGGGGAAAAAAATAAACCCATTTCTGTCCCTTCTGCCTCCTCTAAGCCCTCAATGCCATTGCCACAAGGTCTTTCTTCCTCCCCTCTCCAATAGCATTCTGTTATTTGACTCACACAACAAGTTGACTCCTCATTTGTCTCTTTGCCTTCTGTGCCACACACTAATGCCAGCTGACTGACTGGAATACACAAACACACATACACTCAGCAACCAGTCAACCAGTTTAATACAGTTAAAGCAGCAAGGCTGCTCTCTGCTCTAAACTCAGTGTACTATAGCTGCCAAGGGAAAAGATGGCTGCACAGGCTCAGAAGGCATGCATGATTCTGATTGGCTTTCTAGGGCTTCACAGCCAATGCCCCAACTCCTTAGGTAATGTTTTGTTGTGCTGCATGCTAATTCCTGTACTCTGATTGGCTAGATTGCCTATCAGGATGCAAACAAAAGAAAAAAAGCACAGCCAAAGTGCCTGGGGACACCCTCGGGGTTAGTGACAATATGTATTTTTCTGTCTGGAGATGGGTGGGAGGAATCACTTGACCAAAGCAAGAACTATAGCTGAACAGTTCAAAGAGCAGTCAATCTCCCAGTCTCTGGTTAATGTCTGCAAGAGTTCAAATGGAAGGCTAATGAGCATATGGAAAACAGAAAATAGTGTGGCTTTGTGATTTTTTTTTAATTTGGAGGAAAACTTTGCATTTTTTTTTGCTTTAAATTCCATGTGGTAGAGCAGTGCCCCAGTTGCTCTAATAAATCAGCCACCACTGCTTCCTGGTGAACTTTGGGCATATGGTGCCAATTCTTTTCCGTCTGCTTTGCATGCAGAATATCTCAGGTCCAATCCCTGACATTTCCAGGTAGGGCTGGTACTGCCTCTTACCTGAAACCCTATAGAGCTGCTGCCAGTCAGTGTAGACAATACTGAGCTGTATAGGCCAATGGTCTGACTCACCAGCACTCCCTATATACCCAGTCAGTCACTGTGCTCTGCTGGAAAGGGCATCCTGCAGATACCATCTTATCAGGTAGCCCATTCTATATGACGCAGGAAGTGAATGTTTAGTGAGATGGCACCTACCCTTTGGAACTCCCTCCCATTATATATCTCACACAGGTGCCATTGTTATTGTCTTTTTGGCGCCTATTGAAGACCTTCCTCAGCCAACAAGCCTTTTAGAGTGGAAATTTTAATTCTAGTTTTTAATTGGCATTGGTTTAGAGACTGTATTTGTATACGTTTATTGTTGATGCGTTTATTGTTATATCACTTCAGAGTGTTTCATGGGAAACGATTCATGAACAAAATAAATAAATGATGACCTTACCTGCTGCCACAAAAAGAATCCCAGCGCTGAGGATAATGTTGTTCTTGCTGCTGTAAATCCTTCCAGCTCCAATGCAGAGCCCTCCCAGCAGCAGTAATATTGTGCTTAGAATCGGAAATACACTGGAGGCACGGACAATACCTGAGACACAGGGAGAAGAAAAATGCAAATCACAAGAGATGATTTATCAGTTTTGCTGCCGCTTTACAGAAAAAAAGTGCTTCTGTTGCAATTAGAAACGTTAACCGCCATCCCTGGTGACCATTTATTATTAAGGTTTATATCCCACCCTTCCAACATATTGTCAGGGCAGCTAACAATAAAATATTACTCAATGCATGCATAAAATAAAGAATACCTTAAAATATGTTGAGCACATCTAGAGAAGCAGCATGCAAATAACATCAAAATAATCCACGTAAAACGTATCAACAAAAGTTTCAATGCCTGATAACAGTGCATTTGGATAAATGTTTCTTTTGAGAGGAGGGTGACCCTCAAATAACTGGTGTAACAAAAAGAGAGCCTCCACAAAAGCAATATGCCTTCCATTTGGTTTTCTAATGTGTTTTGCAATTTCTGCTGGAAAATTTGGAGTTATTATTATAATCAGCTTTCCAAAGCCACTGTGGAGGGAAACATATTCTGACAAGCTACCTGCTAAAGGGGTTATAAAGAATAACCCACAAATTAATGCAGGGAAGAGCAATGAAAAATGTATGAGCAAGCTACTGATGGTGTAATGCAACACAGGTAGCATTATGAACAGCCACTTGATAATGTGAATCTGAATAATTAAGCTCACGGACTATATGGCAGCTGTCCTAGAATCTGCCTCACCCCTCCTATTCGTTTCCTCGGCAAAATCAACAAAGCCAGAGCACTTTTGGTCTTTCAGAGGGAAGAAGAGCATACGGTCCTCCAGCCTCTCTGTTCCTTTCTGAACAGTAGCTAGGACTGTTGGTTATGAATTCATTTGCTGGGTTTGTTTATGTACTTATACAGTTTTTTTCAGTTCTTTACTGCATAATTCTAGCCAGTCTCTCTCTTTCTCTCTCTGTTTTGAAGGCCAGAGTCTTTCTGCCTCGGTGAATTCTACAATGGAATTGTTGGGGCTGTGTCTGTGTGGGAAAGCCAAAAGTATGAAAGCAAAACAGAACAAAGATGACCAAAGAAGAGGAGAGCGGGAGGATATAGACAAATATAAAGATAAACAGAGAGAAAGAAAATGAATTGCAGTGAGGATTGCTGATAATGGAAATGGTGGTAGAGGGCAGGGCATCAGCCTTTGAGGAATGAGAGAAAATATATTTGAATCCCAGGAATGGGACCATAACAAGAGGGCTCAATGCTCTTGAGGATATTCTGCCGCTTGTTCGCACATTTCTTTTTGGCATATTTTACTAGAGTAATTGGAACCTTCCTCTCTATTATCCTAAAGGGTAAACTCCAATTATACCAGTAAATGCTTACTGATTCTCAGGTGACAAATGCCAGGCCAGCCCTTAGCGGGAGACTCCCAACTACCTAGAGGCTGAGCAACAGTTACATCTTGGTTCAGTAACTTGGAGTAAAATGCATTACATATACAAGGCCCAAGGGCAATTTTAAAATGACTGAAAATTGCCTTTGGCTAGCTTCATAAAGGGACTATTTTATGCTTTGTTTATGTAGAAAGATGGTAATTGCTGTGCGTGATAATGCTGGTTCGCCAAAAAGCCAAAGTGGACTTTGCATACCTGCTCATCAACATCTTCCCACATGGTAATAGAATATGATATGGTTGGTAGGTAGGTAGATTAGGGATTTTCACAGGGAAGCTACCTTATACCAAGTAAAAACATTGGTCTGTGTAGCTCCCTATTGTCTGCATAGGGGTGGAGAACCTGTGGCCCTCCCAGAGGTTACTGGACTGTTAACTCCCATCATCCCTGACCACTGGTTATGCTGGATGGGGCTGATGGGAGCTGCAGCTGGAGTCCAACAACTTATAGAAGTCCAGTGGTTTACCATTCCTGGGCATGCAGTGATTCTCTCTTTTTTTATTAATAATTTTTATTCAAATTTTTCAAAAAACAAACAAAACAAAGTAAAAAAAACATAACAATACCACAACAAAAAATAAAAAATAAAATAGTTGACTTCCGATTTGTCGCAGATCAGCTATAAGTATACAATATACATCAAACCTGTCCCTTAATATAGACATACAGAATCCCTTTTCTCCATAGGCTGTCTTAATTAATCGTCAAATCCCAATATCATCATTTTATTTTGATCTTTCAACAAAAAGTCTAAGAGAGGCTTCCATTCCTTAAGAAATGTATCTGTCGATTTTTCTCTAAGTAAACATGTCAATTTATCCATTTCTACTAAGTCCATTAATTTCAATAGCCATTCTTCCATTGTTGGTGTTGATTCCATTTTCCACTTTTGTGCATATAATAATCTTGCTGCCGTAATCATATATAATATTATTCTTCCATATTTCTTTTCTATTTGTTTATCCATAAAACCCAATAAAAAAAATTCTGGTTTTGATTGAATATTTATCTTTAGAATTTTTTGCATCTTCCTACCTATCTGTGCCCAAAATGATTTTGCCTTTTTACACAGCCACCACATATGATAAAATGATCCTTCTTGTTGTTTACATTTCCAACAAACATTAGAAACATTACTATACATTTTTGACAACTTTTCTGGAGTCATATACCAACGGTACATCATTTTATAAAAATTTTCTTTAAGATTATAGCATAGTGTAAATTTCAAGCCTTTTTTCCACATACTTTCCCATTGATCCATTTGTATGTTATAACCAAAAATTTTTGCCCACTTTACCATACACTCTTTTACTTGTTCTTCCTCCATATCCATTTTCAATAAGAGTTTATACATTTTCGCAATTATATTTTCATCATTTGTACACAATCCTATTTCAAAATCAGATTTACTTATTTCAAACCCATACATTTTCTTATCTATTTTATATCTTTCTAACAATTGTAAATAGGCAAACCATTGAAAACTATATCCTTCCTTTGTCAGTTGTTCTCTCTCTTTCATTATATATTCTCCATGTACATTTTCTAATAGTTCTTGATAAGTTAACCATTTCTCTTTTCCAGCCATTTCTCTTCTGTAAAACGCTTCTTGACTTGAGACACATAATGGTATTTTCGAATAAAACCTTGGTTTATATCTATTCCATATTTTCAACAGAGGACGTCTTATAAAATGATTGTTAAAGTCTACATTTACTTTTGCTTTGTCATACCATAGATATCCATGCCATCCCCACTTCAAATTATGGCCCTCCAAATCCAATAGTCTTTTATTCCTCAATAAGATCCATTCCTTTATCCAGACTAGACAGCAGGCAGCAAAATAAAGTCTCAGATTTGGTAATCCCAGTCCTCCTCTTTCTTTGGCATCTTGTAGTAGTTTAAATTTAACTCTTGGTTTTTTTCCTTGCCATACAAATTTAGAGATATCTTTTTGCCATTGTTTAAAAGGTAAATCAGAGGATATTACAGGTATTGTTTGAAACAGAAACATCATTCTCGGTAATACATTCATTTTTATCACAGATATTCTACCCATTAATGACAGTTGTAGTTTATCCCATCTTAGCAAGTCTTTCTTAATCTCTGTCCATAATTTTTCATAATTATTATGAAACAACTTTGAATTTTTATTTGTCATAATGATACCTAAATATTTCAACTTTTTCTCTATTGTAAAATCTGTCTTGTCCATTAACTCTTTCTGTTCCCTTAAAGTTAAATTTTTCACCAACATCTTTGTTTTTTGATTGTTGATCTTAAATCCTGCTAACGATCCAAATTCTTTTAATTTGTCCATCAATACGTTAATTCCTTCCAAAGGGTTTTCTAGTACAGTTATCAAATCATCAGCAAATGCTCTCAATTTATATTCTTCTTTTTTTATCTTTAATCCCGAAATTCTTTTATCTTGCCTTATATCTCTAAGCAGCACTTCTAAGACCAGAATAAATAAAAGGGGAGATAAAGGACATCCCTGTCTTGTACCCTTTTGTATTTCACATGAATCCGTTAAATCTCCATTAACAATTATCTGAGCCTTCTGAGATGTATAAATCGATCTAATCCATTTTATAAAATTATCTCCAAAATCCATTTGCTCCAAAACCTGAAACATAAATTTCCAATTCAAATTATCAAATGCTTTTTAGCATCTAAAAAAATCAAAGCTGCTTGTTTATCATTTCGTTGTTCTAAATATTCCAAGACATTCAAGACATTCCTGACGTTGTCACGTAATTGTCTTTTAGGTAAAAACCCTGATTGATCTTCCTGAATAAATTGTTGCATGCAGTGATTCTCAAGGGATTCAGAGTCTTTCACAGCCTTACCTGGAGAGGCCAACTGGGATGACCTGTATACAAAGCAGGTGTCCTTCCACTACGCTACAGCCCCCTCGGTCTTTTATTGTGGAGATGCATTCATGCCATATTGCACCATGCATAAGAGGATTGCTCCAGCAGTTCCCCTTGAAGTTTCCATTAGGGCCATGTATAAAGCTTTTTTCTTGCATCAGACGGGCCAGGTCTCATCAGTTCCAAAGGTCTACCAAGGATGGAGAAGCCGATTCCTGAACTGAATTTGGCTATGGGAAAATGCTTCAATTCAAACAAACTTGATGGCTGGAAGGATGAACTATTATGAGCCAAACGAAGTGAGTGCTTTTTGAGAAAAATAATTCATCTCAAGTACACAAAGAAAAAGAGGGAATTAAAATCCTGTTTGTCTCAAGAGCGTATTGCCAAGTATGTGTGATTGAGATGCATGTAATATGCTTAAAATGAAGCTGAAAGCCTAGACTAACTGAACTCCGACTTAAGTAATTTTATTATTATTATTACTATTATTATATCCCACCCCTCCCCCCAGAAGGAGCCCAGGGTGTCTAGTTCTGACTAGTGCACTAGTCAGGGATAATCCTAGGGTCTCTCTGGTAGCAACACAATGGGCTCAGTTTGTGGAGGAATATCATGGATATTTAGTTATAGCTGTAGTAGTGAGAAACAGAAAGACGTCTGTAAAGGGACACCTGTGTAGCTAGCAAGATTCTATTGGGGATATATTTTCTTCTGGGTGCAGTGTGGATGCACGGCTGTATTTAAGTACTCTCAAAAGCCAAACAAAGAAAAGAAACAGCCTAGTGTTTTATCTGATGTCTGTCCACCTGAGATCCCTTGGGCCTTATATTCATGGCCCAAAGCAAGTCACCCATGTTACCTTTTGTGTCACTTGCATAAAGGATTAAAAATGATGATTTCAGTCATCTGCAACGAGTCTGCTGGAGCTGCATCCCCAGTTATCACCCATGCTATTACAAAATGTCCCTCGGGAAGAGACATAACTCAGTGACAGAGCATCTGCTTTGCATGGAGAAGGTCTCAGATTCAATCCCCAGCATTTCCAGTTAGGGAGAATATCCTGCCTGAAACCCTGGAGAGCCACTGCCAGTCAGTGTAGACAATATTGAGCTAGATGGACCAGTGGTCTGCCTCCTAAAACTGTGTTGGCTGGGGAAAGTCTACCTATGGATGAAGTGAGAGATACATCATAGCTTTCTATTACTAATACCTGTCTGGATGTTCAACCATGTTTAACACTCCTGACATATCAAAATTATCCTGAAGGATGGAGTTAATGGCCCCAAAAGTATTATAACTGCTGTCAAAATGTTTGTGCAAGAGATGGAAATCAAGACTGTGAGCCTCTGGGCAATCCTGTCTTACTGTTTTAATCTTTGTATAGCACCTAGACATTTTAGGTACTTTAACAATAGAAGATCCTCCATGGCGCAGAGTGGTAAGCGGCGGTAACGCAGCTGAAGCTCTGCTCACGGCCGGAGTTCGATTCCAATGGAAGGAGGAAGTTGAATCTCTGGTAAAAGGGGTCGAGGTCCACTCAGCCTTCCATCCATCCGTGGTGAGTAAAATGAGTACCCGGCATATGCTGGGGGGTAAAGAAAGGCCGGGGAAGGAACTGGCAAACCCACCCCATATATACGGTCTGCCTAGTAAACGTTGCAAGATGTCATCCTAAGAGTTGGAAACAACTCGCACTACAAGTGCGGGGACACCTTTACCTTAACAATAGAAAATGGTTTCTGATTGTGATTCTGTGTGCAGTACATTCGTAATTACAACCAAAAATTAGTCCAGGGTGCAGCAGGAGTATGTCCAGGTCCCAGAGTTGGGGGTGGGGAGTAAGTATGAGCAGAGGGTCTGTGAGCCCCATCCCTACATTCTAAACCCCAATCTAGTCTGATTCTTTTAGTAACTTGATAGTTTGAGTCTGCCTACATCAGTTCATAAGTAGCTGCTATTCCTTGCGCTTACGTGTTTCTCCTTAGTAGTTATAAAATCACAACACATCAGAAGACATGAAGAGAGTCCTTCCTCCTTCATTCTTTATTTTTACAAACATTTTAGAATCACTTGCTTATTGTGCCTCAAGTGAAAAGGGTACAGTGACATTGAGTCATGTTCCTTCTTTGCAAGTGATCCATGGATCCCAGAATTTAAAAGCTCAAATTCTCCATGGGGATGTTGAGAGCCATGATCATCACTACCAGGAGCTCACTCAAAACTTAAATGGATTCCATAAAGATTGTGGTTCTGACTTGTACACCCTCGGGGATGCATTCTACCAGCCAGCTTCTTCTAAAAACAGCTGCAGGACAAGAGTTTTATTATGGATGGATGGCAAATGAAGCAGTGTGGGCAAATTACACTCTAGCAAAGGTCCCAATAAAGTTTGTGGTGTGCATTACACATCTGTGGCAGAATGTGGCAGCTGCACATTCCGCTCTGCTTCCTTCCAGGCTATAACAAAAAGTCAAGATTACTGATCAAGGCTTGCTAAGGTAGCTCTTTAAGCTAGCGATACTGAGAACTAAATGTTTTCAGGCAACATCACAATTGAAAGAAGATTGTTTCCAGTAGAGTTGCACCTGCTATAAATCAAAAGAATGAATTGGTCTCACTCTTCATGATGTCCACTATCCGCCCTTCCACTCAGGTTCCTTCAGAAATCATATTGCCGTCTAATAAATACATTGGAACACTGCAATAGTGTTGATTAAGTCTTTTTGCAGGCAAGGGAATGGAGCCTTTCGCTTGGAAACAAACATATCACCAGATATATTTTTGGCATGAAAGATGGAATATACTATCCTTATGCCCCTGTGCACATACTGTACATACCATGACTGCACCTGCCACTTGTGTTTTTATTTAGCTAGAAGCATAGATGGCAAATAAGAAAATGAAAAACTAGTTGAAGCTCTTCCCGGAGCATTTTTGGACTCCTGATACAAGTTTCTAGCACTAGGTATGGCATTACAACAAGAATAGACTGAAGCACACTGATTAATGTCTGGAGCCAATGGAAGCTTTTTTTCCCTCACTATCACAAACAACAAGTGCATGGAAAGGATCATTCTGACTGGGACCATGGGGAGAGCACGGGTTAAGAATGGTCCTGATCCAGCTCACCTCATGTCCCGTCCAGAGCCGAAACCACGAGGCTGAGACGTGGGTACAATTAAATCTCTTTTTATTAAAGTAATGGATACATCAAAGGCATTGCGCTTCATAGAAAATCCTGCACTAACTCACTAAAAGTCCCTAACTACACTCTAGACATGCTCTGCGGCGTATGAAGGAAGTTGACTCAGCAACTCCCCACTGTGAGTTGCAAGCTGAAGTAGGGAACGTTTTTGATCATAATCTCTGACTCCTTCGCAAGTCCTGTCTCTGCCCTCTCTGTTTCTCGCGGCAGCGGGAGCGAGGTGACGGGGTGTGTGTTTCCAACGGCTCATCAGAGGACACCTGCTCCTGAGTAGCAGGCTCAAGGTCAGGAGGCTGCGTCACGCTGGTGGCATCCTGGGAACTGCTTGGCAAGGGAGGAGTTGGCAAGTTCTCCAGAGCTTCCCCCAACAAGTCCTCTGCAACAACAGGGGGCAGCACGCTATCTGTGGGAATTGGCTCAAATTCAGGCTCGCTCCCCCCCCCAAGGTCCTGCTGAGACTCAACAACTCCTGGGTCTTCCGCGCCTTCTGGCAGCTGAGGCGCCTGAAACCCATGCCTCCCCCCTCCCTGCCCCTCCAGGGAGAGCTGGGGCTCAATACCTCACCTCACCAGCGATTTAGGTTGGTCTGGAAGATGCAGCTGGTGCAAAATGAGGCCACGAGACTGCTCACTGGGGCAGGGTATCGCCAACATGTCACCCCACTGCTGAAAGAATTGCACTTGCTGTCCATTTGCTACTGGGCCAAGTTCAAGGTTCTAGTTTTGGTGTACAAAGCCCTATACAGTTTGGAACCAAGATACCTGAAAGACCGTCTTATCCCTTATGTACCTAGTCGATCACTGTGCTCTGCAGGTGAGGGCCTCCTGCAGATACCATCTTATCAGGAGATCTGTTCTGCACAACATAGGAAACGGACCTTTAGCATGGCGGCACCTACCCTGTGGAATTCCCTACCCTTAAATAATAGACAGGCACCATCTCTGTTATCTTTTCGGAGCCTATTGAAGACCTTCCCCTTTCAACAAGCCTTTTAAGTTGAGACCTCATCTCTCTGCGTCTGTGTTGGAATTGCTTTTTAATATGTTTTAAAACCTTTTTTAACAATATGTTTTTAACATTTTTTTAAAAAAAGATCTCTTGAAAGCTTTTAAAAATGTTTTTAAAGATGTTTGTTTTAATGTATTTTAAAGTCTGTTTTTATTTATGATATTTTAAAGTGTTTTTACTGCTTTTGTTTGCCACCCTGGGTCCTGCTGGGAGGAAGGGTGGAATATAAATCAAATAATAAACGAATGAATGAATGAATAAATTTAGCTTTTTTTAAAAAAAAAACCACAGCTATGCAATGTCAAATTATTTGATAGACATCAAACTATGTGTCAGGTGTCATGTCCAGTTTAGCCCTCAGAGATAACAGTGGAACGACTGTACATAGACTACATCACTAATGCCTCTATCTTACCACTTCCAGCTTTCTGAATAAACTCCTGTCTTTCTCTAGCATGTATCAGAACTTGATGATTTGACTCTTCAGCTTTTTGTTACTAAAATAAACGTACTCTCAGCTGACTTGGTATCAATTTGACTTTAGTCTGGATGCTTAGTATGCAAGGGAAATGTTCTTCCATTGTGTAACATGAGCACTTAAAAAATGTAAATGTACTGCCTTCAAGTCGATTCCGACCTTTGGCGACCCTAAGAATAGGGTTTTCATGAGGCTGAGAGGCAGCGACTGGCCCAAGGTCACCCAGTGAGCTTCATGACTAAATGGGGATTCAAACCCTGGTCTCCCAGGTTGTAGTCCAACACCTTAACCACTACACCATGCTATTAGACGTACGCATAAGTCCAATATCCCTTCATTTCCACCACCAGCCCAATTGCCAATTGAGAAAGTACATGAGCACTTTATCAATTGGCAATTGGGCTGCTGGTGGAAATGAAGGGATATTGGACTTATGTGTAAGTCTAATTCTCAAAATGTTTTTTCTACTTTAAAAGAACAGTCTCTTCAGTGGTGCGTAAGTGGCAGATTCATTCTTCAATTTTTACTGCAGTTATATAACGGAATATGTGGAACTTAATATGATATCAGCAGGCAGGAGAGTTTGTTCTTTTTTCCACTTTAGTTTTTGTCCTTTCCCTTCATCTTCAATTCTGAAGACTCGAGTGGCTCAAAAGCATAATGAAAGTACACGGTTCTATTTTTCAGCCTTTATAAGGACTAGTGGCCTAAGGCCAAACTGGTTGTTGATATGTGTGCTGTATGTCTTGTCACCTCAATATGCTCAATATTATGACACAGCATGTTATTGTCTACATGTCATTGCCTTCCCTTAAATCACCTAAGCCAATATATAAAATGATTTTTATAATAAAAATGGTTAATTAGCACCTTATCATTATTATACTTGAATGATAAGAGAGAAGGTAAATAGCATTGCATTCCACCATTCCTATAAGTTTAAGCAGCTCAGAAGATGGAATACATTGTTTGCCATTATTACTCACAGAATGTGTCTGCAACTGTCCTAAATTTGGTACACAATTAGGGTTATCCTCATTTATCCAAACATCTTGCAGTTTCACTGTTTTTTCTTCCCCTCCTTCCAAGTGCTTTTGTTGGTCTCTTGGAGCATGAGTATCATGCAACTTTGCAAGTAGCTGTAGCTATCTTACACAATTAACTTGAACACTGAGATTTCTGAACCCCACCTCCTTCCCCCCCCCTTGCAGAAAAAGCTAAACTACTGGGATGCTATGGGATGTTCAAAAACATTCTAATTCCTTAGACAGAAACTGTCAGCAACAGAATTCTGAAAACTATTTAGCAAATCTGTGAGGGAAGCAAAAGGTCAGTTTGGCTGGGAAATAAGTTGCCATGTGAAAACAGGGAACTGAGGGAAAGCTGGATGGTGGAAGCAGAAACTTGAGGCAGAACCATAAAGATGAAGAATAATACTGAGAAATCAGAGAGAAATTTGGGGAAAAACTTCATACAAGGGCAGGAGATATATGTAAGAGAAATTTTGGGGCCAGGTATCAATGGGTTAGCACCAAAGGGCAGCGAGACCAAATAAAGTAGCAGTTGTGGAGGGGCAGAGAAGTGATGGGTAAATGTTGTATATTGTTCTGAACCAGAGCTTGGAAAAGTTACTTTTTTGAACTACAGCTCCCATCAGCCCAATCCAGTGGCCATGCTGGCTGGGGCTGATGGGAGTTATAGTTTAAAAAAGTAACTTTTCCAATTTCTGTTCTGAACTAGCCAGACAAATATTTGGTTGCATAACTATAGGTTATTGAAATCATATTACCCATTAGTATATAAGCGTGTATGAATCCCCATTCAGTATTGTGGGCATCTGAGGAAAATCCAGCATTTCAGGAAAAACCAGCATTTTAGATCTATTGCTTTACACATGTTCAGTGCATAGCACTGAATTCAGATTAGGTTACGATGTCAATAATGAAGATTCTGGATATTTCACTTACGGAGAAGGTATTCAGAGCTGTCATGATCATAGTCATTGTCTTCAGGGAAGTGGTTGATTTGAAAACAGTGTCCTTTATATATCCCTGGAAAAAGAAGAAAAACACCAGAGAAACAATTGGTGCATTCTTGGAAGAGGCCTGCCTGTGGATTCCCTATTAACTCATACAAAATGACCAGGATTTGGCTGGCAATCTTCTCATCCTCAACACCCCCCTAAACAAAACAAAACAAGGTGAGTCAAAGCTTGCACAACATGGTGACTGTGAGACTGGGATCTTGGATTTCTAGAGATATTAAAATAGTCTAAGCCACATTTCTTGCTGAGAACTGAGTTATAACCTTTCCCACCATGATTAGTTCTATTTTGAAAAATCCTTTGATAACAGGGAAATTCCAGTGGAAAACTTGAACTGACACTCATCAAGAAGTTCAGTTCTATCACTTGCTGCATAAACCAAGACAATGGGTTTTACTCCCACTGTAGGCGTTAAGTAGTTTACCAAACAGTACCAGGATGTTTATACTATAATCAACGCTGCTTTGTGAATGATCACGCTGTGATTATTTTACATACAGTGTAACTTTAATGCAGTTATCACAGTCATCATGTATTCCTTGCATTTCATTTCCCTCTGATCTCACTACGCCCATCAAATTAACACAGGTACCCCTCTGGAAAATGAAACTAACAGTTCTCTATGCACAAAGCTATACATCTCATCTTTCTGTTGCATCTTCAATCCTCGCCTCATCAGCATGGCCAATGATCCAGGACTTTATCCCCTGCATACCAGAGATACAACAAGAACCCCAAACCACTATTGACCCAAATTAGTAAGAGAATTTCATGGGCCATGTGGAAATAGTAATGGGCTCGGCTTGAGGGCAAGGGTATTTGTTTCCTGAGACTTAGCTCAAATCCTTGAACTTTTAAACCCTGCCTTTCCATTGGGGGGAGAAGCAATAGCTTAGTGGCAGAGCACATACTTCATATGCAGAAGGTCCCAGGTTAGCAACCTTCTGGATTGGGCAGCAGGTGATGGGTGATGCCTCTGCCTGAGGCTCTGGAAAGCTGACACCAGTCAGAGTAAACCACACTGGGACAGATGGACAAATCAGCCTTGCTCAGGTGCGACTGCCTGACCCCATGTATGAAAGAGCAGGGCCACGTATACTAAAGCTCACCCCAAACATCCCTGCATGTGCTGCTGCCTCCACCAACAACCTTCCTCCATTGAGCAAGAAGATGTGAATTGGTGTTCTTTGTGTGTTCAGCTGAATGTACATCCACATAAACAGAAATTCTGAACTACCAGCGTTTCTAACTGCAGGAACTATTATTCACATGTTCAGCCAAGCACAAAGAATCCCCTTCCAGACCTTCCCATTCAACACAGGGAGGACAAGGGGGAGCTGGTGCACACAGGGACACTGGGAGCGGTCTGCATGGCCCCATTCTTCCCCTAGATGGGTTCAGGCAATAATACTCCAACAGGGCTATAGTCTTATGGCATGAGGCAGCTCCCATGTTCCCTATACTTCTACATAAAGGCTCCAAGGCTACTTACAAAAAGTAAAACACAATAAAACAAGCACATTTGGAGTGAAATAACAAACAGTCTAAGAAGATTGACCAAAATCAGCAGCCTCAACAAAATAATAATGAAACCTGAACAAATGAAAAAGACTAGGTTTCATTAAAAGTCGAGGAAAAAAACCACCTTTCACCTGGCCCAGAAAAGACAATTCAGCAAGCTTCAGGTGAAGGAAGGAGCACATTTTATAGGTGGGACAGCTCAATTCAGAAGGCTCTGCAATGGCAGTGTAAAGCAGAGATGACTAGCACCTGTATTCCTTGAAGTCCACGGGCCAGAAGTATATTTTTCAACAAAAAGCACAGGTGGGGTCATAGTGTAACATAAATTCAGCACTGCCTCTAAGGACTCCACAATCACAGGTGACCTATCCTTTAGCATGCCTATGACGTCACATATTAAACCCAACATTGAGCTAACATTCAAGTGTGGAATATGTCTATCTGGTGTAACTTTTTTAAAAAAAGACACAGACAGTGAGTGAAACTGTCAGTATACTTTTAACCACTCCTTGATCAACATTTTGGAAGGTTGTCAGGGGCCATATAACATGACTTCAGGGGATGTACCCAGCTTGCAGGTCACTGGCCCTGATCTACAAGTTTATCCATAAGAAAGTATAACTTAGGATGAACATCCAATGTTGCAATCCAATCTTACCTATTTCCACGTGAGAACTGCTTCCCTGGCAGTCTTGCAAGTTGCCACCATGAATATATTTTATTCAAGTTGAATTATTGTGCGAATACATGTTTAAGAACACTTGAAATCTATTGAAGTTCGGATCGTATTTGATGACTCTTGGGTGCACGTGGCCAGCATATAGCTTTGGATTTTATTTATTTATTTTAAATCCCACCTTTTCTCCCGAATGAGCCCAGGGCAGCATTCATAAACAAAACAATTTAACAACAAGAAGAAAAACATACTAAAAACAGTGAAAACCCTTCCAAAACACAGTTACAATTATACATGGTGACTGTGGAGCTGCCAGAGATTATTCGCCGGGTGTTTCAGGTACCCTATACAAGATGTAATAAAGATAATCAGTCAAGTAGCACGAACAGTGTGTGTAGAATGATGCATTAGGGATTGTTTGTAAATGGGAAGAATTAAGGTCTGATTCACTTGATTCCTAGGCTGCTTGCTCCCCACCCACCCAACCAACCTATCTTCAAATGTGGCACGATCTACAATTCAGTATATCAACACCCAATTAAATTTGAGGTTGTGTTGTAGTAGGAACCAGAATCAGGATTTCTGCTTGTGACTTGGTGACAATTTGGCACAAGCACATCTGGGCTATTAAGAACCCCCCACTTAAGAGTCATGTTAATAGAGCTAAACTTTTGCTGAGTCGGTTCTTTTGTTCTGCAGTTCTCTGTTCTCTCAGGCCTCCCCCCAGTCTGTTTTACTTTTTTTAAAATCCAAAGAATAGTTTAAACTGTTTTGCTGCTTCTTTCAAATAGTAATTCCTGAGAAAATTTTGCCAGGCAATAGTTTCTGAGCATTTGGAATAGCAACTTACGAAGCAACTTTTGCAATAGCAACAAAGAAGAAGAGCCAAAGATGCAAGTCCAATGCACTGAAGAAAATCTTCTTATAGATTCAAAATTTATTCACAGAAAACCCCAAAGTGTTTTGAGGCAATGGCTCTTCATTGGCAGGGAAGCGGCGGAGGCAAGGGAAGCTCTGCTTCTGAGGAATAAATTTTGTGTTTTTCCCCCAAGAAAGAAAGACACATCAGCTCAAAACATATCGGGATATCTGAGGTTTATGACCAGATAATTAAATTAGATACATGGATAATTGGATTTCCATCAGTACATTGGACTTGTACCTTTTGACTTTGCATCCCCGCAGGGAGAAATCTGTGTGCTGAGAAAGATGATACTGACAGGGTCCTCCTTTCCACGCAGCTTTCCGTTTCTTCAGAGGTGACTTTGCTGACTGGTGACAGGGGAGAGAGTCCAGGAAGAGGCACTAGCCTAAGCCTCCTCTGATCTCTAGATGCTAGAAGGGGAGCAGGTGCTTCTACCCCTGTCCCTCATGTTGTATCCTCCAACTGGCTCTATCCCTCAGGGTCCCAGACTTGTGGCATGTTTATACATGTGCATACATGTCCCTTTTGCAGGTGTCTATGCTAAACATGTAGACTGCAAGTGAGTGTGGCTAGCAGGCAGGGGACTTGATGTCAGTCAGGAGCAGGGCCAGTGGTGGGGACTCATTTAGATTTGACTCCTGGAGCCCCGTCACCTATAGAATGCATGAAGGGGGCTCTAGTCTAGCAGAAAGACAAATGAAACTTGCCCCTGTACCAAAGAGCAGCTTGGGAGGGGCAATTTCCTATAGTACATGGTGCAGGTGGAAAGGATCACCCACCCATGGTTGCTATCATGCAGAGGGAGGGGCAAACATGTCAATTTTAGTTTATCTCAGTTTCTCATGTTTTAAGTTTTTAGTTTGACTCTCCACATTTTCACATCAGTTATATTTATAAAAAATCATGAAAATTAATCTGGACTTTTGTATGCAATTTCCTCTAACATACAGATTTTTGTACAGCAATATCCCCAAATATAATGCATGTTGGTGTGTTATTTTCACTAATATATGCATATTTATGCACCCTTTGCCCTCGTGTATGTGTTTTTGTACACATTCCTTGACCGGAGAACTGCACTCCTGGAACAATGCTGGAACAATTGAACCGAGTGCCTCCCAATTCATGCCACCAGTTCAATAGAGCATGGAATATACTGGGCAGCATGTGAGATATGTGACCACTGAGAGGTTTTTTGAAATCTAAAGTGGTGTATGAATTAAATAAATGAAATGGATAAATAAAATGTCTAGTTGTGTGATGTGAAAATGAAGGCACGATTTATAAAGGAGTACTGCAGGAACCTGTCTGCTAATCATATCGAGTAGGTGGAAATCTCGGGGGGGGGCACATCCCTTTCTCCATTTCTTTTTGGTTGTTGTTCCATCTTCCTTCTGGTTCTGTCCTGGTTAGTCTATCCTATCTCCTGGTTAGCTGCTTGGTTGGGAGCTCATGTACACAGTGTTAAAAGGGTATGGCAAGACAAGAAGGGGCAATCAGTGAAGGGGTGAGGGCGTAGGTTTGGGGATGAAGAGTAGGCATGGTATCATTGGAGCTGTTGTTGTTTGCAGAAGTTCTGTGCAATACTTGAAAGTTCCAAAACGAATATGACATTTATGTATATGCAGAGGGGGAACTGTGAATTGTTTGCTTGTATACCAAAAATAAAAATTAAAACATTTCAACAAAGCATTAACAAGTCTTGCTTTTCTGCCCCAGTCACTTAAAATACTGTAGTAACCTTTACTTGTTGTTTTAGTTTTATTGCTGTTTTGATGTTGTGATACTTATATATTATGACTTTGTACATCTCTCAGAGTGGCTTGGTTTCCAGCCAGATGGGCGATAAATAAATCGCAGAAATAAATAAAAATAAATAAATAAAATATTCTGAGGCTTTAAGTCACAACTTTTGAGTTGGTGTTTCTGGCCATCGAGCTGTTCACGACCGCCTTTCTCCCTTCTGTCCTAAAAAAAAAGCAATTTGTTTTTTTTATTTGCTGCTTCTCGCGGGATTTCTTTAGGTGCTATCCATCTTATTATTTCCAAATATCATTTAGTGCCTTCTTGCATGTCCATGTTCACTGACATGCTAATAGCTTTATTTGGTTAAAAGAATTCCATATCACCGCATAATTCATTTCCTAATAACCCCTAGCATGGAATTTGCCCTTTGCACAGCTGCTACACCCACTTGATAAATTCAAATACAATGCAATGCATCCACTGTATTGGGCTTCAGATGTGATTCTCAACACATATGCAGTGAACAACCATATTGTAGGTTTAATTCCAGAAAAATCCTCTGGCAGTATCTTCCCGTTTCAGCTGTAGAAAACCAGGATTATCTATGCCTACATTCTCCATGAAATACATTCAGCCAACCTGTTTTGTAAATTCTGTATTCAAAACTCTGCTATGGGAACTCTGTGTACTATTCTAAAAACCTTCGCTTTAGTAAAGGACAGAGCTGTAAAACTCACCATTTGATCTCATTATTGTACTTTAGATGCTATGGCACAAATAGCAGATAGCGTGAGGCTACATAAAAGCAGTGTATTATGTTTGCCAAATCGGCAAAGATGAGCAACAGTGTCCTAGTCTCAACCCTGTTTTGCTCTGGGTGAGGAAGGGGGATATTCTTCAACTGGTCCCTGTCGATCTCTGGGAATAGGGTATGCAGAAGCATTTTTATGATGCTGGTGGGATTATTTTAGGAATGCAATGTAGCAATAACGAACATGCATGTTATAGAGAGCAGGTAGGTAATGGTAGCTTGGTGGAGCTGGTTCAGAACTGGAAGTAAGTGCTCTTTGGGGAAGGGCTGTAGCTCAGTAGTAGTGCATCTGCTTTGTATGCAGAAGGTCCCTAGTTCAATCTCTGACAGTTCTAGGAAGGGTGGGAAAGATTCCCTGTCTGAAAGCGTAGACAGATGCATTAAGTGGTGGTCCAAATGGGAAGAGATGGGCTCTGGTGCTATGTATATGATTTACAGTATTTGAGAGCTTTGAGCTTCCTCCGGAGCTAAAAATGCCAACATTCAAACAGACAGAATTGACATCTTGGAGAAAACACAGTGGTCATTGATATGAACATAACATTTTACAGATCACATGTAATGTTACAACTGATCTTTTTTTTAAAAAAAGTTTACTTTTATTAAGTGGTTGCACCCATAATCACATGACATCAAAATAAAACTTACTTTCATATGAGAATTCGTTTACTATTCATGATAACTGTATACGTGCGTTATTGGCTGTAAGTTTTAGCAGGATCAGTAGAGTTCACAAGTGTAGTCACACAGCTGAGTTATTTGAATCCAAAACACTGGGGATGAATATCAGCAGGTTAGATTGTGTTTGATGCTTTTGGAATTGTGTTCAGTGTGGGGCTTTGGTAAAAATTTTTTAATACTTTGGACAGAACAATGGAAATATGCAGCTCCACAGGTCAGTATAGGGCAGTGTATGTTTGCATTTGGGGGTATGGATTTTTCAAGTATCTATGTAGTGGTGAAATAAGGCGATTATTTATTTAGCTAAATGCTAGGGCATAGTAATATTTTATTTTGATGTCATGTCATTATGGGTGCAACCACTTATAATCAAAATAAAAGTGTTTATTTAAAAAGTTCAGTTTTGACATTAAAAGTGGCCTGTAAAATGTTATGTTCATATCAATTATCACTGTGCTGTCTCCAAGACACTAATTTTGTCTGTTTGAATGTTTGCATTTTTAGCTCCTGAGGAAGGAGATATATTCTCCAAAATGGATCGAGCACTCAATAGCACCAGAGCCCATCTCTTCTCTTTTGGATCAGTCAATGTAGACTACAGTTGGACAGACTAATGGTCTGATTCAGTATAAGGCAATTTCCTATATCCCTATGTTAGTGGAGAGTTACATACAGCCTATTCATAATCAATATTACATTATGTATTATTGAATGTCCAATGCAGAATGACAGACTCAGTCTTCAAAGTTCTCATTCGCGATGTTTCCTCAGTAATCTTGTGCTACAATTGGGTATTCACAGCTCATAACAAAGCAGATCTGTTTTGGGTTGCTTCCCTCCTTGCTGATCTCACACAGACACAGACTGTTCCTTTCCTGCTGTTCTTTAAGATGAGCTTTAATTTAAGTGTCTAGATTGACTGCCAGTTTTGTGAGACTCTGTCAGAAGATGTTTAATGCTGTTACAACGTAAGTCATGCACCAGCTGATGCAAGTTGTCTACAGAATGTGCCATGCACAAATTGGACACATCACACGGCTGCTCTAATGAGGGCTGTGGTCAGAGGGAAGGCAGCTGCCAGAGGTGGAAAGCGGGGGTGGGGGGAAGGTGACATCAGGAGGTAAAACACACATTGATTTGGTCCTGAGGCTTTGAAGCAGGTGGTTACTGCATAAGTTAGGAAATGAAGTTTTCTTGAGGAAACATACACAGAGATAAGCAGCTGAATCAACCAGTTGCTGTCTGGCACCCCTGACTCAAGTGCCTGTCTGCATGCTGCGCATGTTCTGTCTTTGAGGGTTAGCTTTACTAAAAGTAGCATTTACCAGAAAGTTACACTGATTGAATTTGGATGTAACGAGAAATTATGCTTTGACATTGATGTGTGCTCCCACAGCCTGTTTTTTTCACTATTTTGTTCCAGGCTTTCACATCTCTAAGCCTCGGAGGCTTGTTCATGTAACAGTAAACCATAGCTTATCATTATGTCTAAATGCAGCCCCTTGCTCTGATTAAACCATTTAAGCACATTGGGTTTAATCCAATAGCTGTACAAGCAGAAGGCAGCTTGCAGAATTCATATTTGTCTTTCCCTCTTCTCACTATGCAGCTCCTGGAAAAGAGGGGAAGCCCCTAGTAAAGGCTATCCAGAGGAATGGGACTCCTCCTGAACACTGTGGGCTGTCTTGTAGGGGCTGCAGTGGGAGAGGGACAATCACCTAAAACTGGGCAAAGGAATCTTGTGCCAGCTCTGCTTGTGCAAGATTTTTCTACCTGATCTCAAGTGATTCCCCCTTTCCACTGTACCCCATACAACACACCCCACACTGTTCAGAAGGGCCTCCTCCAACTTCCTGGAGAGGCTTTTCAGGGCTGCAATGGCTGCAGAGGGGGAGGACAGGAAGAGAAAGGTTGGTTGTGCAAGCTGCCTTCCATTCGTGCAACCGTTAGATACAGGCCATTAATTTTTTTCTTTGTTTTTCTGTCCCTATGCCGGATCCTGTACAAGCTTAAGTTTAAAATGTAGCATGTATCTTCACTGTGGCAATTTGCTAAGACTAATTGTGAACTGAAAGGGGTCTCTTTTTTTGCAGGTACAAAAATGCTTGGATTCCTTTGCACTTAAACCTCACAAGGCAGGAAATGCAGAGAACAGTCATGTGTTGTAAACTCCCTTGTTACTCCCCAGTCAGCTCATCCCCTAGGCTCTGAGATTAGTAGGTTGATCAATAGGTGCTGAAGGAAGAGAGGTGGAGGAGAGTGTACACACAGCCCGCAGATGCTGGGGACATAATTATGGAAATGGTTGGGGGGGGGGCGGGAAATCGCAGTGAGAAGAATGGCAAGCATTTGGGAATCACAACCAGACTCCACTCTTGTTGTGCTTGTAATTCTGGTATTTGACTGTATTTCAAATAAGCACAGCCTTGAAGTTGCCGCTTCTAATTTTGATTGTGTAAGCTGGTATAGCACAGTGGGGAGGAGAGCCTGGCTGGGAGTCCAGAGTCTGTGAGTTCAGATCCCTGCTCGTGTCTCCTGGGTGTCAAGGGCCAGCTAAAGATCACCCCCACAGGGAGTGGCTCAGGGGTTACGTGCCCTGCCACCTGTGCAGCTGTGGGCAAGCCGCATAGTCCCAAGGAGCCCAGTTGCCCCCCAGCTGGCAGTTGCGGACAAGGAAGGGGCTGGCTTGTGCAGCTGTGGCAAGCTGAGCTAGCCAGCTGGGGAGGACTAGCCTCAGAGGGAGGCAATGGTAAACCCCCTCTGAATACCACTTACCATGAAATCCCTATTCATAGGGTAGCCATAAGTAGGGATCGACTTGAAGGCAGTCCATTTTCACTGTAATGTGAGCTGTTTGTGGAAAAACAATACTATACCCCAGCACCTACTCTCGACAGACCTATCCTATATGTGTTTCTGCTGTGGCTCCTTCCTGTGGTGCTGGGATTCTTTCAAACTCCCTGAGTGCAAGCAGGAGTACCTTCCCTTGGGTTGGCTGACAGCCCACTATGTGACATTCTTAGACCCGTTTCCCTAGTGCCAAAGAAAACTTGGACTGGATGATGGGAATTACTAAAGGCACTTGGGGCATTGCTCCTCCCCATTTGTCTACTTCTGGATGCTACTTTTACTGCAGTGGCATTGGCCCAAGACTTTGCTTGTACAACTCAGCCCATGATTCAGCTGTACTGTCAGCCACTGTACTGCAGCCAGGGTACATTTGGGGATCCACCATAAGCCCATGTGAAACTGGGGGGGGGAGCCCAATAAATGTAAAGTTATTTATTGCATTGCTTTAATTCAGAAAGGGAGCCTGATATATGCCTAAGAGGAATAGACCCCCCCCACACACAAACCTGCCTTCTGCCCATTCATAGCAGTACTACAGATGTACCTAACAAAGAACCAGATCTTGTTAATGTTTCACAGCTTATACTAAGGGCTCTAATTGACAGTGCTGGCAGTTAGGGATTCACACCTTTGATATTGCAATAAAACATGAAGAGTGCCAAACTCTTATTGCCTTTAAGGCTGCAACTGGATGCACATATATGTGTAATATGTAAGTCTCACTGAATTCAGTAGGTCTTGGAAATAACATGCACTGGATTGGGTGACATGCCTCAAAACAAAAGTTATTTACATAATAAACCAAGAGGTTGTCATCCTCCTGATGTTTGACTCTAACTCCCATCAGGCCCAGTCAGCACAGTTAAAGGTCAGGGTTGATTTGGGTTGTAGTTCAGCAACAGCTGGAGTGCCACAGGTACCAAGAGGTCCATCCCCCCCAAGATGGTGGTGAGAATCCATATTAAAAGATGCATAGCAGTTCTAAGTGCTTCTAAAAATATATCATACAATTTCCAAGCAGGTGGGCTTTGCATCTTCTCTGAAGCATGAAGCAAGGTATCTGCTAGTAAGTTTTTTGCCTAATTATAATGAAGCAGGGTTTTCATGGTAAGCAGTATTCAGAGGTGGTTTACCATTGCCTTCCTCTGAGGTTGAGAGGCAGTGACTGGCCCAAGGTCACCCAGTGAGCTTCATGGCTGTGTGGGGATTCGAACCCTGGTCTCCCAAGTCGTAGTCCAACACTCTAACCACTGCGCCACACTGGTTCTCTTTCATAATGAAGCAGACTGCCACTGGGTATCAGCAGCAGCAACAGATAATATACTGGCAGACACCAGATACAACATTGTGGGCCTTTACT
Source organism: Rhineura floridana (assembly GCF_030035675.1). Classification (NCBI taxonomy): domain Eukaryota; kingdom Metazoa; phylum Chordata; class Lepidosauria; order Squamata; family Rhineuridae; genus Rhineura; species Rhineura floridana. Next base: position 42,679,058 of record NC_084482.1, read on the forward strand.
GCTTGAGGTAGAAACCGATAGTGGCTCATCACTCTGCCTCCACAGTCGGAAGCTATATACTTCTAAATATCAGTTGCTGGAAATGACAGGAGGAGAAAATGCTGTTGTGTTCAGGACCTACTTGTGTGCTTTCCATTGAGGCATCTGATTGGCCTCTGAGAGACCAGGAAGCTGGACTAGATGGGCCACTGGCCTGGTCCAGCATTCTTTTATTATGATCTTATGCAAATCTCTGATATGCACACAGAGGCTTGAATATAATCCCCCCTCAACTCATTGTACAATGAAAAAATATAATCATTTTTAGCCTATGACATCTTTTTTGCTGCTTCTATCAGATCTGAGCTTTTGTGATCCATCTTTGTTAGTGCTTACGTTTTTGTGGCTATTTCCTTAACCAAGAATAACATCATTTAAACAACTACCACAGTGTTGTAATAGGAATGGACAAATCTGTCAATTCTAGTTTATCTATTTCTCATTTTTGCAATCTTACATTCAGTTCAACATATTTCAGCATCAGTTTGCAATTTTTTAAAATAGTCCCCATGAAAATTCATCAGCATTTTAGTGTGCATTTTCCTAATATACATGTTCTTTATGCATTTTCCCTAATATAATGCATTTTTGTGTGTTATTATTACTAATATATGCCTTTTTGCACACATTTTGGGGTTAAAGAACTGCATCACAAAATTTGAAAAAATGAGAATTTCAAAGGATAGCAGCATTTCAGTTCATAAATTGTTTCAGGAAGCTTAAATTAGGTAGATTCACATTAAAATACAATCCTAATTGAATTTCTCCCTCATCCCTAATTCTATGTAATACTTTTTCATAATGTTGCCAATGCACTATGTTCCTGTCACAAACCACTGTATTTTTTCCAGGTACACAAATGTACTATATCCTACATCCATAGTTAAGGTGTCTGGCAACTCCTAATACACATCCTCAATATTTCTACCTCATCATCTCTTTGAAAAAGCATATGGTTCTCCAACCCGTTTAGCTTATATTGTTCATGTGGGCATGAACACACACATACACAAATACCTTTTGCACAGTAAACCTGTTGCACTTTTTCTTTCCCTGCCTCCTGCAGTTAGACTGTAGAGGTGGTATAATACATCCACACTGCCCTGACCTCATGTAGTGGTGCATATATTTTCATAAACTGATGAATGCTGAAAACTGCTAAATGTTATCACAACAAGAAACATTTTACTCTTACAAAATCAAATATAGCTCTTTTTGGTGAAAGCAAAATAGTTCCACATCCCCCAAAAGTGCATCAGAAACAACTTCAAAACTCCTAAAGAATTAATCTAACAAGTGGGACCTGCAATAAAATGTTGCAGTGTGGAGTGTTCCTGTTTGCTGTTCTAGTCAGCCATGCCCTGTTCCATTATACCTCATTCTATTTCCTCTCCCACTTGGTTTCTGTACTCTTTTCCCTTCCACAGTCAGCAATCTAAAGCTACTGAGCACAGTCAATCCTCACTAAATTGTTTTGAGATTTCCCCTCCCTTATGAATTCCCCCCAAATATATATATATATATATATATATATATATATATTTAAAATGTCCAATTCCCTGAGCCTCCAGTGGTCCCTCTTGTGTGTGGATGGTGCCATTTTGGCTAAATATCCATCACAATAACCTCTCGGTATTGCAAATAAAGGGAGTTATGCCTTTCAAGTGATGCTCTTCATCTTCCTGACAACTAAGTATACAACATGTACACCCATTAACTCACAGGATCCAGAATCTTCAATAATACCTGTTTTAATTGAGTCATATTATGGGTTAAAACTATATGAAGATTTACTTTAAGTACTGGGTGGAGGCCATCCACCCAACAGCTCTTCTAATATTATAACAGATACTGGGTAAGGCACTGTGCCTGTTGGTTATCATGAGGTATTAACAGTCCTTTGTGTTCTTTCACTAGTCTTCTCCCAGGCATTTTAGCATGTGTTTTTAAATTGCTTTTCAAAAAATGTGTTTTTAAATTTGTATATTTCTTGTTAATGTTTTTAATTGTTGTAAACCGCCCAGAGAGCTTCTGCTATGGGGCGGTATACAAATGCAATAAATTAATAAATAAATAATACAGCTGGTAATGTCCTCCTGCACAGTGTTACTATTTCTTTGCATCTGAAAAGGGCAAAGGATCATTTTATCCATCCAGCATTTGCTCATCTTAAAGTTCTCACATTGAGGGTATGATTTATTATATGAACTAAAAAAAATGTATATGTGACCTACTTCATTTGGTATTCATCACTGGTTGATCCCAATAGATGTGCAAAGCGGGGTCTTTTTGAAACCTTTATTATCTTTCTTGGAACTTTTTAAATGCAATAAAGTTTATTCTTGGTGTTTGCAGGGGATGCTTCATTCTCCAGGTAGCATGTTAGTACCCTGCTTTCCTTTTACTGAATGCCCATCAAGAAATTGTTGGAATCAGTCAAGGCTCATTGCATGTAATGAGATTATTGACTTTAGCCTCAATCTACAAGGGAGCACACGCACAATGATTTTTCTGTTATAATTCCTTTCAGCATCTTCCTTGTTAACCCTCCCAATGGCTTTTAAAACTCCCTTGTACACTTAACAAAAGAAGGAGCAATGGGGGAGGGTGATGAAATGATATTGCTGAAAGGAAAATTATTGAATTTAGGCTTATAGAGGTTACCAAAACAGGTACAGGTATTCATGCCACTTTCCAGCCCTCTCCACACCACCACACAGAGGAAAGAGGGAGTTGCTCTCATTCACTCTCTCATCTGCCCTCATGGCAATAGAGCCTTGCTGTTATTTTGCTAGAACGGGGATAGGGAACTGGATCTGGATAGTTATCTTCCCTCACCTCTTGCGGGCCACCCACCTGTCAATCACCTGACACAGGGCTCTTGCAGAGTGCTTTGCAAGGGCTTAGTGAGACCCTCTTGCAAGGCAGGATCCTTGCAAGACCCTACAATCCTCTTGAAAAGCTCTCTGCAAGCTCTTGTAGCCAGCTTTGCACAAGTCTTTGCAGGTGCTGCCAATCATTTGATCAGCAGTGCCTGCAAACCCCCTTTCGGCTGAGCCAGGTGCTCCACCTCCGATGTCATATCAGATGTCAGATACAGGGCAGGTGGGTGTGGCTGAACACTGGTAATACTACTCTAAACCAGATTTGCTGTTGTATAAACAAGCTCAGAATTAGCCATACGTCAACTCTTCCCTTGTCCCATTTCTCAGAAATACATTCCATGTTGGAATTCTGACCCCAAACTGCCTGACCTGCCTTGTATATCCATGTCTAATTCTGATACATTCCACCCCAAGTTCATCTTTTATTGGTTGATCTAGCATGTCTTTGAGGAGAAGCTGAGAAGGTTTTCTCCTCTCATTTAGGTTGAATGTTTCCTTGTGAGCCTTTTCTGCCACCAAGCCTCGCTGACAGAAACCGCTTTTTCTTTTTCTTTCTTTCTTTCTAAAAAAGTATGCCTGTACTTCAAACAATCTTTAACACCTCGTGTTGACCTTGTCCATTCTGGCTGCATTGCAGCATGACGGAAAGCAACTTCAAGACATCTCTTGCTCCTTGTACAGGTTATGGCTGCTTGCCGTTTTCAACTCTCAAAGTTGTAAATTGGCTGATGCTGACAGGGAAAATAATCTCTTTTATATATGGACATCTCCCTCTTCGTAAGCCCTTGTGTCCTTCCCTAGGAACGCTTTTCTGCCAGTCTACTTGCTCTGTTGAAATGTATTGTTTGCCTCCACTAGTTTTCCTTCCCACAAACATAACTTGCCTTCCTCTAGCTGGGTCCAATGTGAGCCATCTCACTGTGTGTGAACACGGATGATTCGCCGAATGGTAACTTGTCGCAGTGGATACACAGAGGTGCGGTCAGCTGCCTGTCTGTACTGACCGCTGGTTGTTCCCAGCTTGTGGTCTCAGCCAAAAATGCTTTCGAGAGAGTATTAGTAATCAATATCACGATCATCGGATAATAAGCGATTTGTGATATTGATTACTAATACTCTCTCGAAAGCATTTTTGGCTGAGACCACCGCACGTGTCCAGACATTCAGTAATTGCCCCTGATGAAGGCTGTATATTGTTAGCCGAAACGCGTTGGGCTTTTTACAAGAATTTTTTAAAAAATACATGCTCCTAAATAAACTTTTGGTAATTTCCAACCTACGTTTTCCCCTTTTTTCTTCTGTCATTCTGGGGCAACCCCCCTCCCTTCTGTTTTATTGGATGACACCCACTCCTTCATTGTTTGTTCCCAGCTTGTGTCAGATGGGCTTGGAAATAAGCTCAGCTATTTCCTAAAAGCTCAGGAGTGCAATGGCAGCAGCCCTTGGGAAAACTACTTACCCAAGGGCCACTGGGGCTTTTCATTCTGGTGCACTGTATCAAAGAGGGGAATGTGAGATCTCCCCTCTCCCTGTGGCTAGAGCACCTTCACCAGCTGATAAGTGTTGTTTAAAGGGAAAGGTGAGAGTTTGGGGGATCAGGGGCTGGGAGGGGTTAAAATAAAACAGTTTCTCTGACTTGAACTAAAATATGAGCTGCTGAATAATTTGGGGTGCCTAATGCAGTAATTATCAAACTATTGCCTTAATATCCCATGCAAGTAAAGTAATGCTCAAGATTCTACAACAAAGGCTCTAACCATATATGGAGTGAGAAATGCCAGACAATAATGCTGGGGAAAACAGAAGGGAGTAGAAAAAGAGGAAGGCCAAACAAGAGATAGATTGATAAATGAAGCCACAGACCTGAACTTACAAGATCTGAACAGGGTGGTTCATGACAGATGCTCTTGGAGGTCACTGATTCATAGGGTCGCCATAAGTCATAATCGACTTGAAGGCACATAACAACAACAACAATGCTTGCCCATTCTTTTAAGTGTGCATTACAAGCTTCTGCTGGAACCTCCAGTCTAGTACCATCTTCCAGTGTGAGAAACAAATTTACTATACATTCACATCCTGTTTTAAATCTGTGAAGAAAGTGGATGATGGTGGTGGACTAGGTAATCCAGGCATGCAGTATAGGGGACCTGGATACCCATTCACTAAACACCCTCCAAGTACCCCACACAGTGCAATGCTTCCAGGACTGACCTCTTAAGGATAGCTGATGGCACTTCAGTGAGATGGTGAAGAGTGCACTTGAGTGGCAGCACATGATCTATCTCTTTGCAACTGTTCATTATATTTCTAAAATGCATAAATCATTTATTGATTCAGAAATACTCAAAGTGGTGAATAAGTTAAAAGAAAAAATGTTATGACAAGCCTTATGTAAGAGCAAGTAATAACAGCAGGACAAGAAACTCAAATAATCTTCCAAAATCAGTATAAGGAATTCCCCACACACCCTAAAAATTTTTGATGATGGTGGAGAAAGTCTTGACAGACTCAAAGTGATGTGGCCAGGCACCATCTCTTGGAAGCAAATTTCAAATATGTATTGCCGTAACAGAGGAGGTACACCCACAAGCCATTTCCTTTAGATACAGAATTTAAGCAAGGCCTCTCAAAATTTTAATAAGGGGAGAGGTGTTCTCTAAGGTATATTGGAGTAGACCCAAGTTGCTTAGGAGTATTATTTGCATTGTTTGGATGCAAATACTTATTCACTGGTTTCCTACGCTTCCATAGCATGAAGTGTAAAAGTCTGCTCACCAAGCATCACCAGCTAGCTTCATCAACTAGCACCCAACTAAGTTATTTCTCAGAAAGTAGTTATCTTACTCAGGCTTTGACATCCTGGTAAGGTTAATTCCACCTTTTAATGTAAATAAATTTAAATTTAATTAATTATATTTATATCCTTTTCTTCCATGGAGCTCCAGGTGTCATACATAGTTTTCCCCATTCTATCCTCAGAAAAACCCTGTGGGGTAGGCTTGGCTGAGATATGATGACTGGCCCAAGGCCATCCGGTGACCTTTGTGACTGAGTGACAATTTGAACCCTGGTCTTTCAGGACCTAGTCTCACACTCTAACCACTACAGCTCACTGGCTTACATATTTCAGTTTAGGGATCTAAGGCTGGTGGTGCTGCTAAAAGTAACTTCCAGTTTATAGTCCAAAAATATTTTTTTAAAAACTTTAGCTGTGAATTCTGAAAAACTCAGTTACTAATGTTATTTTGTTGTCTTTGCCTGGACTAAGTTCGTAACTCCACATTTCACAAGTGTTGCTCCTGCTATCTTGAAGGCACCATTGTCACTGTCATATATAGCAATAGACGATGGGTTGAAATCCTAGGCTTTCTTGGAAATAATTTCCATAGAAGTAGCCATGTTAGTCTGTGGCAGCAAAACAATGAAGAGGCTTGTAGCATCTTCAAGACGAACAGATTTATTATGACATCAGGTTGAAATCTGATGCCGCAATAAATCTGTTAGTCTTTAAATTGCCAGAAGCCTGTTATTTTTATTTGGGAAAAGTCCAACTGAAGCAAACGGGAGCAATTTCTACGTAAACTTGCATAGCACTGGGTCACAAATCCATAATTTATTTAAACTACCCAATAGCCAAATAGATCCCAAGGCAGTAATGAAAACAACAACAACAATCAAAAACAGTAAAAACAAAACATAATTCATCATCTTCCTGAATATCTTGTCTCCTTTAATGTTCTTTCACCTTATGTTGGTGAAACATGTAATCATCCCCAGTCGCTGCTGGCTTCTTTCTGTTCCCACATAGGCTTCAAGACAAAAAAAGAGTCGCATTCAAATAAAAATGAATACTAAATGATTTGATTGACACTAAGCAATAGCCACTGATACAGTGCAAAAACAAATATGTCTGTCATCCTGTGCATACCAGCCTGCAAGGAAGAGCCAGTTTACACTTTGAATTTTGATTCTGGATAAATACTTCAGTTTAAGCAGGTAAACATGAATTGCGCATCAATTGTAAGTAACACATGCATGTCTAAATTGTCAGTTTTCTCAGTAATAAACACCAAGTGAGATATCCGATCCTTTTCTTGATTGTCACTTTCATGTTTTTTGTGGGGAATCCTGGCCATTTAAACGCATTGCCTGCAACTGATTATGAGAGTATTATTTTATTATTTAAAGCTGCGGTCTTTTGTCCCATTGACTTCAATGGGGTCAGTTTCCAAGTAATCAGGCTCATGATTATGCAGTAAAGTCATTCTCTTAGTAAACACGGAACTGCTTTGGGCTGATTTGTACTTGCTGCTTTAACTTAAAAGCATAGATCAAATCAAATTGCTGATCCACGTTTATCAAGAGACTATTCTTCCTGTAATTATGCCATGGGCAACATTGCTTCAGAGTTGAGCCAATGTTGCCATGAGCATCATCACAGAAAAACAGCCTCTTAATAAACATGGGTTGGCAGTGTAATTGCAGTATGTTCCTTTTTTGTTGGTATTTCCTCCCCTCTGACTTAACTTCCCTTTGTGCTTGCTACACTTCTATAACTTGATGGGAACTGTTGATAAAGCAGTGGCTCTTTGTTGATGGAGGAAAGTACTATTTTCCCTAAAATCTTGTCACTTGATCTTCCTGGTAAGTATAGGAAGGGACCTGTACCTCTTCACTGCCTGAATGGAAAGGCCACATGTATGTTCTAAGACCCAGGAATGGATTGATCTTTATGAATTGCCACTCTGGGCTCCTTTGAAAGGAAAGGTGGGATGTAAATTTAATAAAAATATTGCAGTTTCACCTTTTGGCACTAAACAGAGCCTTATGCCTGCATAGTTTCCACTACTTGATCAAGCAGACGAAGGATGAACATATCCTTGCTTCAGAATATTGGAGGTGCCTGCTGTGGCTTCACCTGCCTTCTGAAAAATACTTTCAGAACAATTAAGGAATGTTTTTTTAAAAAAAATAGTATATTTAGGTATACAGAGAAAAAGGACAGTGCTTTCTGTAAAAAGAAAGCTGTACGCTCTCTGACAATTCTATGAAAAGCATAAATGTATATAAGCTAAGCACACAGACAATTCACAGAGGCAGCAATAATATAACACATTATTCATAGCCTTGTTATCCTGATTTAACAGGTGTTATTGGGGTAGAACAACATGATTGCTGATGGGAGAGTGGTGTTGCATTCGGATCCTGCTTTGGGGCTTCCCATAAGCACCTGGTTGGTCACTGTGAAAAGAGGATATAGGTTAGAAGGGCTTTTGGGCTGATCCAGCTGGGCTCTTCTTATGTTATTAGGTCTGCAACAGAGAGTCCTGGGAGACTGAAATATTCTTCCATTGAATGTTCTCAATGTTGACATTTTTGATGTTTGTGTCCAATTATTCTTTTGCATAGAAACTGCAGCTTCTTTGAGTCTATTAGATATTTTTTAAATCCTGAAATATCAAACTTGGATGAAATGAGAGTGGCTAGTCACCCTGCTTGATGAAGTATTCATATGCTTTAGTGACAAACTTTTACATTCTGGCCCTCGGGATATTATGGATTCATCTGTAGCCCGCTGTGATGAGTTCGCGAGGCACTTCCAGGATAAGATCGCATGCATTCGCCGGGACTTAGACTCCAATGTTTTGACAGTGAGTTCCAACGAAGCATCCAGAACACGGTCTTGTCCTTATTTATTGGATGAGTTTCAGTCTGTACAGCTTGAGGATGTTGACAAGATCCTTGGACTGGTGCGGGCGACCACATCTGTTCTGGACCCTTGCCCCTCTTGGCTGGTGAAAGCTGGCAGGACCGGAACTGCCAGCTGGGCCAAGGAGATAATAAACGCCTCTTTGAGAGAGGGAGTGGTCCCTGACTGCCTAAAAGAGGCGGTAGTGAGACCACTCCTGAAGAAATCCTCTTTGGACCCAGATAACCTGAACAACTATAGACCTGTGGCGAATGTTCCGTTCTTGGGCAAGGTACTGGAACGGGTGGTTGCCGGCCAGCTCCAGGGGCTCTTGGATGACACTGATTATCTTGATCCATTTCAATCCGGTTTTAGGCCCGGTTTTGGCACCGAAACAGCCTTGGTCACCCTGTACGATGACCTTTGTCGGGAGAGGGACAGGGGGAGTGTGACTCTGTTGATTCTCCTTGATCTCTCACCTGCTTTTGATACCATCGACCATGGTATCCTTCTGGGAAGACTCACGGAGTTGGGAGTTGGGGGTACTGCTTGGCAGTGGCTCCGCTCCTACTTGGTGGGTCGCCACCAGAAGGTAGTGCTTGGGGAACATTGCTCGATACCCTGGACTCTCCATTGTGGAGTCCCGCAGGGATCGGTACTGTCCCCCATGCTTTTCAACATCTACATGAAGCCGCTGGGTGCGGTCATCAGGAGTTTTGGGCTGCGTTGTCATCAGTACGCTGATGACACGCAGCTCTATTTCTCCTTTTCATCCTCCTCAGGTGAGGCTGTTAACGTGCTAAACCGTTGCCTGACCGCGATAATGGACTGGATGGGAGCTAACAGACTGAAGCTCAATCCAGACAAGACTGAGACGCTGTTGGTGAGTGCCTTCTCTGCTCAGATGGTGGATGTTCATCCTGTTCTTGATGGGGTTACACTCCTGTTGAAGGAACAGGTTCGTAGCTTGGGAGTTCTTTTCGATCCTTCCCTGTCTCTTGAGGCCCAGGTGGCCTCGGTGGCACGGAATGCTTTTTACCATCTTTGATTGGTAGCCCAGCTATGTCCCTATCTGGACAGTGACGACCTCGCTTCAGTTGTTTATGCTCTGGTAACTTCTAGATTGGACTATTGCAACGCGCTCTACGTGGGGCTGCCCTTGAAGACTGTTCGGAAACTACAGCTAGTCCAGAATGCAGCGGCCAGATTGTTGACGCGGATCAGAAGGTCCGCTCATATAACACCTGTTCTGGCCCGTCTGCACTGGCTTCCTATTTGTTTCCGGGCTAGATTCAAAGTGCTGGTTTTGACCTATAAAGCCCTACACGGCATGGGACCGCAATACCTGGTGGAACGCCTCTCCCAATATGAACCTACCCGTACACTACGCTCAACATCTAAGGCCCTCCTCCGAGTACCATCCCATCGAGAGGCTCGGAGGGTGATGACTAGAACCAGGGCCTTTTCAGTAGTGGCCCCCGAACTGTGGAACAGTCTCCCTGATGAGGTGCGCCTGGCGCCGACGCTACTATCTTTTCGGCGCCAGGTGAAAACCTTTTTATACTCCCAGGCATTTTAAAGTGTATTTTAAACAGCATTTCCGTATTTTGGATGTTGTTTGGTTCGTTATTGTTTTTTTATTATTATTATTATTTATTGTATTTATTGTATTTATATATTGTGCTTGTTTTTATCTTTTTGTACACCGCCCAGAGAGCCTTTGGGCTTAGGGCGGTATATAAATTAAACTAAATAAAATAAATAAATAAATAAAACCATGTTTATTTTCATGTTGTCAAACCGTGTCCCAAGCCCACCGAGACATCCCTTTGGGATGACTGTAATCCATTTGGTTTTATACCCTCCAGACTATCAGCCATTCTCTCTCATTAATGTGGTGATCACCCATGATGTGATGGGCTCTTTGCAGCTTGCATCGAGGCCCATCATTTCTTTGGGAGAAAAGATGAATGAATTGACAGTTATGTCATTCCAGAAGTCCTTGCTGCTTTTTATTTTCTATGTTCAGGCTAGAGGCATGATTTGCCACTTTCTAAAATGGATAGAACATGCTTTTACTTTCATGTTTCCTTGTTGTTTTTTATTTTCATGCATGTCTTAAAGCCATCTGTCATTACCTCCTGATTTCCAACTAAGAGGCAAGCAACATGTCGCTTTCAGTTCATGGCTGCCTCCAGAAAATACTCGGTCCACCCTGACTTCTTGCCCAACAGCACATTCCGAGTGGGATCATGTGACTGCTGCCTGCCAGCATGTATTAAAAATGGAAATGGACTGCCTTCAAGCCAGCCCCTTCCTGGTCCGCAACTGCCAGCTGGGGGGCAACTGGGCTCCTTGGGACTATGCAGCTTGCCCACGGCTGCACAGGTGGCAGGGCACGTAACCCCTGAGCCACTCCCTGTGGGGGTGATCTTTAGCTGGCCCTTGACACCCAGGAGACACAAGCGGGGATTTGAACTCACAGACTCTGGCCTCCCAGCCACGCTCTCCTCCCCACTGTGCTACACCAGCTGTTAGCATGTACTAAAGTGACATGCTGTTTGAGCATGTACTAGTCATACATCATAACAATTGGAAGCAACAGCTTACCTGTGCGGAACTCACTATGCAATGGGAGGCAGTAGTCAATGGACTCCCCTCTGTCTATGCTGCAAAGCTAAAACTCTCATTTCTTTTGAATAATTAGTTCCTTTTCCCAGAACCATTCCCTAAAATCCTAGAGGTTCAGTACTAATGTGTCTTCTTATGAAATCTTTGGTAGTTTTTGCTAATGAGGTAATTGTGGGACATAAGAACAGAAATAAGAACAGTCCTGCTGGATCAGGCAAGTGGTCCATCTAATCCAGCATCCCTCTCACAGTGGCCAACCAGATGCCCCAATGGGAAGCCCGCAAGCAGGACCTGAGTGCAAGAGCACTCTCCCCTTCTGCAGTTTCCAGCAACTGGTATCTGGAAGCATACTGCTTTTGACGTACTGCCTCCTGAAAAAGACAGATCCTATGTAGAACTAGGTGTGCCTGGGCTCACTGAAAACAATGCATGTCAGAGCTCCATTTCTGTACTTACTCATGAGTCAATGTGAGGGAGGATGGGCTGTTTAAAACTGGCTTTTGATGAAGGAGACGTCTGGCCCTAATCAAGGAAACAGCGAGGGTGCTGGCGGTGCTTCAAACAGAGACAGGTGACGGGTGGGTGGGGCTACAGAGGGACATTCCGTGTTCTTCCCCAGGGGAGACGTCAAACAGGAGACTCAGGAGCAGCAGCTGCAGGGGGCAACACGAGAGCCTTGAAGACCGAAGTGGCTGGTATGGTGAGGGCAGAGGTGCTCTCCCAATGCCACCATCATTACAGCTTAGGTGGATGGGCTGGGGCAGGGTAGTGACGAGGTTAAGGCTGTGCAGATGCACTAGTGTGAGCTCTGGATTTGCTTTGCTGGTGCACTTGTGCAACCTGACCTCGCCACCACCCTGCCTTGTGCAAGTAAGTTGTACTAGCACAGGTGTTGGGAGGGTGGCTCTATTCTAGCCCACCGGCTGCTACCGCCTCAAGACAGCAACAGGAAGGGGGCAGTACTACTCCCACCTTGTTTGCCCTGATGCCTCTGCTGCCTTTTTGCTGCTCTCCCCTACAGCTGAAAGAACTTGCTCCATGAATTGCCAGACAGGCTAGATTTATGTATTTATTTCCTTTCTTCTCCCTGTGCTGGTTAAGTAAGTGGCACAAGTGTATTTCTGTTATACTTACTTACCCGGGTGAAACCTACATTAAAAATAATAGAAGATAAACTTAGTAACTCCTAGCAATATGCAGAGACTAGGCACACGTGAAAGCTAATAATGGGTATTTAAATCTGCATAGCTTCCAGTTGTAAAGCATGAGAGAACCTCCCTCTTGCAATGAACATCCTTTAAGAAAGATTATACGTGTAAGGGCTAGGGACTTTGATGAATGAACAAAACCGCTTCAGGCTTCTCAATTGCCACCGAAGTCACAGTGAAACTAAGTGCAAAGCTTATTCCATAGAAGTGGTTATGTGGGCACGTGGCAGAGAGCCTGGAACATCCAGCATTATATTCCAAGCAAGCACTACTAGCAGAACAAGCAAAGAGCACAAAAGAATCAGGGGATGTGTTATTTCAATATCCTTTCCCCAAAGCACTGTGAATGGAGAGCCCAGGCAAATAATTTCCTCTCGTTAGAAGCTAGACCTGCCAGTCACAAAAGCACACCCGGACTCTTCTCCCTTCCTGGTGTTTTCCTTATGACAAGCCTGGGAATAATTGCTTAAATTTTTGCAGACATTTTTTAAACATCAAGACGTCTGTGAATCATCCCAAATTGCTTCAGAGGCTTCTGAGTCAGTTCAGGGTGATTTGGAGGGATTGTGCTTCAGCTAGGACAAATGTCAAATCTTTCTAAATTTACCCATTCTGGCTAGGATTCATCCAAATCTCATGCCTAAAGGTGCCTAAAATATGCCACAAGGTGTCTTGCCTGCAGTATTGATGCCAAGATCATGATATTGACCTGTGTTCTATTTATTGCCTAGCTTTTTGTCATCTATTATTTTATGCACACCACATAAGAGGGTTTTTTTTAATTAAGCTGTTTTAATTTCCCCCCCTAAATAAAGAGTTTTTGAACCTTTAGACTAGGGGAAGTGCATTGCCAGGAATTATCAGTGCTAGAACCGGGAACCTTTGGAAGGGTTCTCTTTTGTTCGGTGTGGTCTGCCACCAAGGGCTACAATGTGGAAGGTTTGCCCAGCTAAGGTATCTTCTCTGTTTCCATAGCCCATATACAGTTAACAAGGCTTCCAGCTCAAGCCTGACCTTTGCTTGTCAGCCTTTGCATGCTTGTATGGACTTGCTGCATTCTCTGCTTATTTACTAGCTAGATTTTTCCCCGTACCCTGGTCCTAGGGCCATGTGTCTCCTGCTTTCCAAGGCTAACAAATATCCAGAATCATGGCATGCAGTGAGGATAAGGAAACTGCAAGTTTTTAAAATATGCGAGGAAAATTGAAAAAAGCTATTTAATATATTCAACAGAACTCTAGTAAATGAGGCTTTAAAAATGCGTGACCTACTGAAAGAGTTGGTTACAGTTTCAAGTTACAATGATAGCATTTTCTGGCAAAAATGCAAATATATATGCTTGCAGTTTGTAATATAGTACTGTGGGGGTACTAAATTTAAGAATATGCAGGAGGACATTCATCATCAGATTAGGAAGGGGTTGGATACTCCTGCATTCCTATAAAACTTCTCTAGTCCTAAGCAATCCATCACAAGATGCCAGCCCTTTTTGAAAGGTTTGTTTCATTAAGAAGTTAGAGGAAGCTGTCATACCATACATCATTTTAAGTGAAGGGAATGCCTCCAAAGGCTGTCTGGATTCATAATGCAATGACCTTGATTTGGGGTCCCAATCATTCTAGACCAAGTTCATTGCCTTAGTTTCTCTTGGCACAATCCCTGGGCATAATGATGGTGACAGGTGAGTGAAAGGTGAGAGGAAGAGGGAATAAGGTAATTGTTCCAGGTTTAGAGCTTGATGTTGATGGTCAGAGTTAAGGAACTGAAAGCTTACAAACCCTTGTAGAGCTGTGATAAAGCACAAAAACAACCAAACATGATAACCACGTATAGAGGTTCACCAGTCCTTTTTCTGTATTGGGGTACACAATATGGCTTAAATAAAAATCAAAGTAATACACAAGAAAATATGTTGTTGCCAAATGGAGACATAATCTTAGAATTGCATAAGATACTCTGCTACGGAAAATAAATGGAGTGAGACAGCTCCAACCAATCAACGTGGCAGCCTGGGATTTAAATCTTACATCACTTCTTATTGGCCTAGCTCATGGGAGTTTGTGCAAAATCTCTTCTGCCTTCCACTCTACAAGCAGCAGCAATGGGATTACTTTTGTGCAGAAGAAGAAAACAGGGATCAAATGTCTTATTATTATTATTTATTTATTTATTTAATTTATTAGTCGCCCATCTGGCTGGTTGTCCAGCCACTCTGGGTGACGTACAAGATAAAAGGATACATTAAAACATTAAAATTTAAAACCATAACAGTAAGAAACCTAACCCACCCCAAACGCCTGCCTGAAGAGCTAGGTCTTCAAGGCCTGGCGGAAGCTTATCATAGAAGGGGCATGGCGGAGATAATTTGGGAGAGAGTTCCACAGGGTGGGGGCCACTATTGAAAAAGCCCTCTCTCTAGTCCTCACCAGTCTAGCTGTTTTAACCGGTGGGATCGAGAGAAGGTCTTCTGAGGCTGATCTTGTTGAGCGGCATCCCTGACGATGCTGGAGGCGCTCCTTCAGATAGACTGGGCTAAAACCGTATAGGGTTTTAAAGGTCAAAACCAACACCTTGAATTGGGCCTGGTAAACAACCGGTAGCCAGTACAACTCCTTCAGCACTGGAGTGATGTGATCTTGCCGGCGGCTGCCTTTAATCAGACGAGCCGCCGCATTCTGTACCAGTTGCAGCTTCCGGACCATTTTCAAGGGTAACCCCACATAGAGCGCATTACAGTAGTCTAGGCGAGAGGTGACCAGGGCATGTACTACCGGAGGGAGCAGATGGTTGGGAAGGTAGGGGCGCAGCCTCCGTATCAGATGGAGTTAATACAGCGCCACCCGGCTCACAGCCGAGACTTGAGCCTCCATCGTCAGCTGGGAGTCAAGAATGACCCCCAGGCTGCGGACCTGGTCTTTCAGGGGCAAACGTACCCCATTGAGCACCAGGTCCACATCCCCCAGCCTTCCCTTGTTTCCCACAAACAGTACCTCGGTTTTGTCAGGGTTCAGCTTCAGCTTATTCCTTCCCATCCAGCTACTCACCGACTCCAGGCACTTGGACAGGATTTCTACAGCCAACCTCGGTGAAGATTTAAATGAGAGATAGAGCTGCGTGTCATCCACATACTGATGACATTGCAGCCCAAATCTCCTGATGATTGCCCCCAGCGGCTTTATATAGATGTTGAACACCATCGGGGAGAGGATGGAACCCTGTGGCACCCCACAAGTGAGAGGCCAAGTATCCGAAACCTCATCCTCCAATGCCACTCTTTGGTACCTACCAGAGAGAAAGGAATGGAACCACTGCAATACAGTGGCCCCCATGCCTAACCTCTTCAGGCGGTCCAGGAAGATAACGTGGTCAACGGTATCGAAAGCCGCTGAGAGATCAAGGAGGACAAGGAAGGTGCATTCGCCCCTATCCCACGCCCTCCTCATATCATCTACCAAGGCGACCAAGGCTGTTTCAGTCCCATGTCCAGGCCTGAAGCCCGATTGAAATGGATCCAGATAGTCTGCTTCCTCCAAGTACGCTTGCAACTGTTTTGCCACCACCCGCTCAATCGCCTTGCCTAAGAATGGCAAATTTGAGACTGGGCGAAAGTTGTTCAGATCTTGGGGATCCAAGGAGGGCTTCTTTAAGATTGGTTTTATTACTGCCTCCTTGAGCGATGATGGCATTACTCCCTCTTCGAGAGATGTATTTACCACCATCTTGATCCCCTCACCCAGTCTATCTTTGCAGCTCATAATGAGTCTTCTGAAGGCTTACTGCATATACAAGTATTAAAATGGACCTTGAAAGAGAGGAAGATGTAAAACTATTCTCTGATTTGTCATAGGATTACAGTTAATACAGATAGTGACATGACATAGGAGAATGATTGATTGACCTTTGACACTGATTAATTCTTGAGAGGAGCAGACTTCTTTCATCCATTTTTCTCCTGTATGTGGCTTGCAATGACAGGATGCACTGAAAAAGCACACCCCAAAAATGACCTGTCCAGAGTCACATGCTCCAAGGTACAGACAGCTTCCACAAAACAACAGGCAGGATGACCTGCTATCTCACACTCAAATGCCTTTCTCTTCTAACTGCTTTCCTTAGCAAGTGCTAGGAATTTCATTTCTAGAACCCACCCTACAGAATGTGGCACCTTCCAGATGTTGTTGGACTACAGCTACAATCTTAATAATATTTACCTGGGAGTTAAGGTCCATTGAATTCGATGGGAGGTAGAGATGGTCAGAATTGCAGCCAACAACACCCATCAGCACCATCCAGCATGGCCAGTGGCCGTGGATGATGAGAGTTGTAGTCCAACCACATTTGAAAGCACCATGTTGGCCACCCCGTTACACAACATCTAAAATGCTGGCTTCTGATTCTCAAAGATTAATTATATTTGAAATGCAACAAAAGCACTAGGTTCTTAGCAGGATTTATTTATCCTAAGTATATACATGCCACCCTAAAACAAAATTCTCAGGGTGGCTTAACAAGAATAAACAGATTTAGAAATACCTTTATAACTGGATTGTTCTAAACTTCCTTCTAGTTAGGAATTCTGCATGCTGAAATATTATCCAGGGATGTTAGATACAGGTGGAGCTGTGACAATAGATGCATCTACCAGGTTATGAAATCCATGCCAGTCATTTAACCGAAGCTTGGGGGAAAGGAGGAAGATGTTTATAGCTATAAGAAAGAGAAAGGCTCAAGCCAGAGACAATGTAGGGAGAGGAGACAATGTGACAGATTGGCAGTGCCTATGGAGAGGGAGAGCACCAGATGGCAGTCTTTGATCTTTGGTTTTCTTTTCATTGGGCCTCCTCTTGGGATATGCACATGTGTAGGTGACTATGCCATTTCCCACTGTATTGCGACGATCCCCCTCTGTGCTTTTGATAGCACCATGAATCACTAGGTATAACTGAATGTATACTATGCTAATTAACAATCTGCAACTGAAGCATTTAATTCCCCAAGCCTGACAGTTAAATTAAACCATTAAAGCTAACAAGTGAAACAACAGTTGACCACACATTGCCAAGAAGTCCTTTTTTTTTTTTTAAGGAACAGCATTTACTAAAGTCGTCATTGCCTTTTAATGCAAAGTCTGATGCTCAAACTATGAACAAAAGACATCAAAAAGACAGTATGTGCCCTTTTAGCTTTAATTATTCATTGGATGCATGTGTTTTTTCTTTTACGGATTCAGAGCAATGCTTTTAAGCATGCTGCTTCTGGTCTGCATATTGGTTCAAACTAACCAACTAAGAAATGCAAGAGTACACAATTATTAATTTATCTGAAGCACCCTTTCCGATCATCATAAATGCCTCTGAAATGAGAAGTTAGTGTAGATCATTCTAGAGAATCTATATTATTAGATGACAAATAAATATAAATAATAACTAAAATCAGTCTTACTTAGCCGCATATAAATAATACCTGAAAAGTGTAATGTGCTACATTGCAGATTCAAAATAATGTATTGATAGAGTTCCTCGTCTTGCATTATTTTGTGCCAGAATTTTGTCACATTTGAAAAGAGAAAAGTAACTAGGGTTATGTATTACTGAGATACTTTGAATAAAAATTATAGCCTAGGAGCTCTAATCTTCTTTACTATGTTCTTCACCCATCAGATAAAATAACACTCTATTTTATCCTAGTCAAAAAGAAAACAAAATAAAGGCTTTTGTAGTCACCAGTTGGCTGTGACATTCTCCACATTATCAATCACTAGAAAGTATTCCAATTTAGAGTTCAGTAAAAAGAGCTGTTGAATACGGCTATTAGTCTATCTTCACTTTTTTTACTGGCTGCCCTGACTGATGGGGATTCTCCAGAATACCAGGAAAAAGATTTTTGCCTCAATCTGGTAATCTGATTTGAAGTTTTAATTTTAATATATTTAGAAACCAATGGTTTCAAGGAGACCTGCTTCCAAATAACACATTTTGGATCAATGCGCCATACATTTTGGAAGATAAGACACCATTTGGGGGTGGGGTGTTTATACATTTCATTTATAGGCCACTGGGACAGCACAGTCTGTAAGAGGGAAGGAAGGCAAGTAAGCCAGCCAAACTAACCCATCTTCTTAACTTCACCCCTGCCACCGAGTGGACATCTTTATTTTTCTTTGGCTGCCTCCATTAAACAACACTTTAACCTTCTGGATTTTAACTGGCTCATCCAATACTGGGTAGAGTGGTATGGCACTTAGGCATAGGGTAAATATCAAGGCCACAGGCCATTTTCCCCAAAAACAAATTAAACTTTTAGTGAGGCAACAAATTAATTTGAGAAAATAATTTTATAGTCGGAGCAGCTTTCCATAAAAAGCAAATGAAAAAGCAAATGATAAATGCAGCCAGCTATACCTATTCTAGACTGCTTCCATAACCAGTCAATATTTATCAATTTACATCCTTCAGCTTTTGGGTCCCTTTGTGGCTTTTTCTTGTCTCATTTCTGTTGCAATGCCTCTTAAAGTGTTTCAGCCCTTTTCCAGCTGTTGAAGTTTCCAATTCTGCAGCTCTTTCCCACTCCAATTCTGTTACTGCAACTCCAACTAGCCCTCCTATTGTCCAACTCAACCTTTATTTTCACTCCCCCTCCCATCCTTTCAGCCAATCAGAACTAGACTCCTAGTTGAAAAAAATGGAAATGGACTGCCTTCAAGTCGATTCCGACTTATGGCAACCCTATGAATAGGGTTTTCATGGTAAGCAGTATTCAGAGGGAGTTTACCATTGCCCCCCTTTGAGGCTGAGAGGCAGTGACTGGCCTAAGGTCACCCAGTGAGCTTCATGGCTGTGTGGGGATTTGAACCTTGGTCTCCCAGGTCATAGTCCAACACCTTAACCACTACACTACACTGGCTCTCAGACTCCTACTTACATTTCTATTTTTTCTTAATTGCTGGGATCCTAGGCTGAACCTTTGGTTTTCCTGTGCAGAACTTCTGAGCAAAACTTTTAGCCTTTTTATGCTGGAGACCTTCCTATGCAGGAGAAAGCAAAAAGCAACCATTTTACAGCCCATGTTCTGCAACCCAAACCAAACACAAAATTATTGAAAATCAATGTCCACTTTTCGTCTAAGGAAATCAAAGCAGCATACTTGGTTACTCCGTTTTATCCTGATAATAATCACATGATGTAGGTTAGCCTGAGAGAGTAACTGTACCCTTTCCATTAATTTAACACATCTGTATACCAGCCTTTAAAAACGTTTGCCACCGGGTTTTGTCTGTGTTTTGATTAGAGCCACAACATTGTAAATTACAATACAATCCTATGCTTGTCTACTCCGATGCAAGTTCACTGAATTCAATGGGACTTACAGGACTGTAGCCTTAATCAATTAATTGATTAACTAAAACCTTCTTGATTGCTTTCTTCTTATGACCAAAAAAAATAGGTGATTGATCTATTACAGGGTCACCAGCCCAGTGCCCATAGGTGCCAAGGTTCCCATTAAGGAATTCACTGGTGCCTTTAGGCAGATTCCCTAGACTCTGAGCTTTCTTTAAAAAAAAAAAGTCTCTAGCCCTCTGAAAAAGAAAATTATGAAGCAAAATATGCAGTTACCCTTCTAAACGATTTATGTGAAATGAACCAGCCTGGCTGCTCCTGCCTGTCAGTCTTCTCTTCACAATGAGTGAAGTCAGAGCTGTGATTTACAGTATAAGGGATGCAATGGAATAGGAATCCCTAGTGTTCTAAACAGCTTCTGTTTTATCCTCACCTGTAATACACTTTTCCTGCTTCTCTCTTATTTTCTAGTAGTCCTTGGAATCTCCATTGTTTGCCCTTCCTTTTTTCCTAACAACCAGGATGCAACTTTCCTGTGGTGGGTTCATCCAAGATCAGGTACTCCCTAGAAGTTATTTTCTGCAAACATTACTACACAATAAGTAATATTTATTGTGCTGGTGGATGTTAAAGAATTCCCTCCCCAAATGGCAAATGCAAATTGTGAACACTTTGCAAAGAGGCTTAGACATGTCTCCTACTGTGCAGGAGCAGATGTTCATGCACTCATTAAGAATTTGCTGTATAATTAACTTACAGTACAATGATATATATGTCTACTTCAAAAGGAAGTCTGTTTGTGTTTACAAAGTGGGTGCAGCCTAGACTTTGGTTTAGGATTGGCACTGAGGAAAACAAGGTTCTTGTGCCTTTCAACAACTGTATCTCTACAATCAGGACCAGCAGGACATAGATGACTTCCATTGTAAAATTAGGTTGTCTGAGGGCTGGGGGAGAGAAGCAGCCATGACAGTACTTTCTCTAATTTTGTGTTATTCCATGTTCCCATGGTAGTCATTTTGTGACTGGCACCCTCAACATCCCCTCAAATTTTGAAATGTGCCCCCTGGTCCAAAAAGGTTGGAGAGCCCTGATCTGTTATATTTGCATACATTTTCTTAAAACTCAAATTGTGAGTTGACTCAGGTTTCTTAAATTATGTGATGTCCCTTTTGTGTGATCATGGTGTTTGAAGAGTGGTAAGAATATGGATCCCGCCCCCAATCATTTTGCAGTGATCGGAGTCCATTAAAGCAATTGCCTGAACAGAGTCAGAATAGTAGTTATTCCTGGTGGATTAATTCAGAATAACAAGATTCCATCTTGTATATTACCCATGAATTTGGGAAAGAAAAGTATACTTTCATACAATTGAAATCAACCTAGTTCTTAGTGGTCACAGCCTGGCTTCATGCTATGTGCATTTACTGATCCCATGCAAATATGCAACATAATGGCTATGGGACATTGGACAACTGTTCCAGATTTCTCCATAGCAAGTGCTCAACAACTTGCCATCATGTTGTTCTTTTGCCACTGAGTTTAATGAATAGAGAGTATGCTCTGCTCTCTGGGACAGAGCAATACATTTTTTGAACGTAATTCCCAGTCAAAAGGGGGGAGACATTATTATGGACAGTTTTCCTATTAAGACAGTTTGTGGCCCACTTTAATTTGTGCAGAATGTCATTTTTAAATCAATACTCTTCCCTCTTCAAGCTTGCTCAGACCATGCACTCCATTGCATTTTCTCAGATAAATCTTCTGTAGTTTGCCTCTAGTTAGTAAGAGATGGCCCGGTAGACCAGAGGTGGGGCAAGCATACAAAGACAGTTATATGCAGGATGTAGAGGTGATAATTCTTCATGCAAGCTTTCTTCCAAGTTTACAGCAACTCTAGTTTCAATGTACAACACATTTGTCTTACTCTACACACAGGTGGCACATAGGATGTTCAGTTTTCCACATGCTGAGACTAACAGCGGCATGCATGCTCTTCCAGGGCTCACTCTATTGCTGTGTAATTGTCTTGACAGACAGTCTGACTGGAACAGCCAGTAGAAGGGCAGGCTTCCAAATTTCCAGCCCAATCAAAGAAGGCATATTCTTCAGGCGTTCAAATCATGTGAGTTTTTTGACACAGGTTTAAGGCAAAAGGTGTTCTTTTGCCTCTTTCAAAAGATTCTTTGAGATAATCCTTTGCATGTATTTGGTAAGTGGATGTACAGAACTAATTCATTTGTAAGAATATAATATTGCATAAAAGATAACAAAAAGAACCTTGCTGGGTCATGCCAAGGTCCATCTTGTCCAGTACTGTGTTTTCAACAGTAACCTACCAGGTCTCTGAGGACCTTAGTCCATGACGCTGGTCTAGCCTGATTTATGGTAGCCTTCCCCAATCAGATGTGTTGGACTACAACTCCCGTCTGCCCCAGCCAGCGTGGTCAATGGTCAGGGATGATGGGAGTTGTAATCCAAAATACTTGGAGGGCATCAGGTTGAGGAAGGCTGATCTATCGGGGCACTTGTTATGTACTTACAAGGAGGGCATGAAGGCGGCCACCCACCCAAGTGGTAGAAGTATGTTATTGCCTACAAATGTTTGTTACATAAGAGTTGTGGCTACTACAGCAGAATAAGGAACTAGTATTGTAAATTATTTCAGTTCTTAAAAAAGTAAAGCCCGTTTTCATAGACACGGGGTACCCAGTCTTAGCATTCAAGTGAGAGAGAGATGGTGAGAGAAAAGAAAAAGACAGTATTCTACCCCCAAGCTTCTGAGAAACATGCTGATTCTATGTTCAGTGGGGCTATTGTTGAGTTGGAATACAGAGCAATATTCATCCAGGTATGATAAAATGTTTGGATCACACTTTCACTCATACAGAAAATAAAAATGTTGTGTGAAAGATACTCCATACTGAAAGGTTGCATCCTTCTTTGCATTCTGTATTTGGTATGTAACTGTATGTAAAGTGATTCAGCTTCTGAGCATGTGTGTTCCTTATGCAGGCATGTCCTTCCTGCTAGATGGTTCTAGCATTATTATGGAGCATGGACATTTGTGAGGGAGTTAAATTGTGTGATAAACACTTTCAGCCTGGAGATCCCTGTCTAGAGAATACAATACCCCCACCCTGGCTACAGGAGTTGTTATCCCCAATTTTAAAAATGAGAGAAATTATCTTATAAATTGTGGGAATTTGATATTATGGAGAGGTTCTGCAAAATGTTTGCTTCAAAGTATCATCTATGCTGGAAAAATAATGCACTCTATAAATAATCACTCAAATTTTCCTAGCTCCATGTTGAGTTGTGAGCCTTAACATAAGGCTACTTTTAGTAGACAGAGAAAGCATTTGGAAGTATTTTTCTCTCTCCTCTCTGCACCTTCAAAGCCTTTTCTACCACATGTAGAAACCCAGATATCAAATGAGGAGAACAACAACAACAAAATCGAGGTCTAAAGGTCAGTGAAAATGCAAGTTTTAAAAAACTCATCCTACATCATAGGGTGGCTTTAAAAATGTTGGGCTATAAAGAAATATAAACTTGTTTAAGCCACAAAGGGCTCTCTGCCACATCACCTACTGAGCTATAAAGGCCTCCATCTCTTGTCTCTGAAGAACAAGCTTGTGAAAAATCTTTCCTACTCATCCTAGGGTCTCTAATACTTTTCAGGTCAGAATCTTCCAGGAGACAGATAAAGCAAGTGAATGTAGTTACACATTCTTAGATCTCCTTCTGTAGGTAACATAAGTAGCTCATCGAGTGGATGAACCCAGTCTTAGGAGTGAAGATTCCTTGGGGATACAAACTGTGCACCACTGGCAGGGTCTTCTGATAGAATCCAGGATCCTGCCTTATTTTATTTTTAAAGACACAGCTGCATATTTGCGAGTCACACCTCATTATGAATATACAGCAAAGTTTAACATGAGAACCAGAATACATTACATACTTCTTTCTCTGAGGGCTGTGTTACTGGTAACTCTACCAGTTGTGGTAAAATGCTTTTGTGTGGTCCCTTATCCCGCTGTAACATAGCTAAATCTGAACTGTTGACATTTTCTGGAGGGTTCTTCAGGACCATCTAGGACTGGCAAGAAAATTCTTCACATAGCTGAGAGGATGCATGTGGCATGCTGGCAGGTACAGCAGTGTAAGGAGAGCCACGATGATGAAGTAGGTTGCCATGTCGGATTGGGTAATATGAACAATGGCCTTTGGGAAGACCTGTAAGTACCAGAGTCCCATCCAAATGTTGTCATAGGGGTCTTTTAGAATCATAGAATCGTAGAGTTGGAAGGGGCCTGTAAGGACATCAAGTCCAACCCCTGCTCAATGCAGGAATCCAAATTAAAGCATACCCGACAGGTGGCTGTCCAGCTGCCTCTTGAAGGCCTCCAGTATTGGAGAGACCACCACCTCCCTAGGTCATTGGTTCCATCGTTATACTGCTAGAACAGTTAGGAAGTTTTGATGTTCAGTCAAAATCTCGCTTCCTGCAACCTTAGCCCATTATTCCATGTCCTGCACTCTGGGATGATCGAGAAGAGTTTGTTAACATCCCTTTTTAAAAGACCAACTTGATTACACATACCAGAGAACAAAGTAAGCATGGTAGTGTACCAGTTATAAAAGGCAGCATTTCCCTTTAAAATACATATAGGCGGCAAGGAAGAGAGGATCATCCCCAATATCATTTATTTATTTGATTTATATCCTGCCCTTCTTCCCAGTAGGAGCCCGGGGTCCTTCATATATCCAAAGGAGAACTATACACACCTGCATCCTTCAGATGTGACATGCTCCATGTGCATTTAATTTATACTTGGGAAACAATAGCCAAAAAGGAAAAACATCACACAAAGTGGTCCTCACAGTCTTGTGTAATCTGGTTCCCGCATTATATTTTCATATATAATTAGGTATTGCTATGACCTGGATCCACATTTTTGCTCTTTCCCTGACTTGACGAGGAGAAGAGACTTGAACCTTCATGTTGACCTGTGTGTGGAAACACACTGAAAGTATCAAAACTTGGTGCTTAAGAGGGATTTCTTCACAACACAAATAGCAGCTTTAGAGGAATATATTTTTCCTTAGGAGAGCAGCTAGGAGGGAATAAGTCAAATTTCTTGTTCACTCCTGCTGTGATTCTGATCCTTATCAATCCTATTTGCATTTTTTTTAATGTGCACAATAAATGGAAAGAAATAAACAACATCACATCTAGTTTGATGCTCTGCAAGTGGTCTCATTGCTTTTCAAATGTCTTTGAGGCCCTGTATGATGCCTCAATGTGATCTCCTAAGCCTGAGATATAGTAGGGTTTTTCCCAGGTCTTCCTGATCTGGCTTCTTTTGCTAAACTAAAAAGTGCACACACCAGTGGTGAGCATTTGTTAATGTCTAGTCGTAATTCCCAACACTACCTCTCTGTGTATAAAAGTGAGGAATAGGCCTGACCTTGACTCTAATAAAAATCTTCCTAATATTCAAGACTATCCAACTCTTCTAAAGACAGATGCCTTTTCTAAAGTTGCGGCCAGAGGTTTTGGTGGGATACGTTGTGTGGCCACTTACTGCAGTGTCTCACAGAGGCTGTAACTCTCGCCACAGGGCCCAGCATCAATATAAGGAAAATTTGCCTTTTGAACATGGTTGCTGCTAGTATGGTCTGTCATCTTTTCCCAGAATAACACAGGTATTTACAGGAATAGATGCTAGCCAGACTATGTGACTGATCACCTCCTCCCCATGAGATGGTTTGCAGTATGATTGAAAGCATAGATATAAATGAAGCTGTGCTGAGAATAACGCTTTCCTATCAAGTATTCAAATTATACATATGAAACTGGCCATTATGTAGGCAAAAGAAAGGCAGAGTTTCTGCTGGAACTTATGACTCTCAAACCACTGCAGAGGGCATGTATTCATGAATAAGTAACTATTCTTCAATAGAAGAGGTAAAAACACACTAGGCTAAAATTTTGCATATTCTTCCAAGTATAATTCTGTTCTGCGGTGACAATCTTTTTCTTTCTTTCTTTTTCTGTAAAGATTTTAATTTTAAAGCTCAGAAACTAGCTGCTATTTTTCTGTGTACCACAGTATATAGTGGCTGGATTTTCATCTCTTGCAGTGACAATCTTAACATGACAACAAATAATTAAATGTGTCTGATTTGGTTGGGATTAGTTTTCTTGGAATTCTACCTTGAAAGTTGTGTCTTTATCCACAAATTTATAAAGGTTATTTTACTGACATACTTTCCTCCTTTTTCTCATCAGTGAACATAAGCGGCTAGACACAGCTGAAGAAAGATTCAGACTAATTGATTTTTTAAAAAAACACGGGAGCAAAACAAGTGAAGATTCTGCATTAAGAACTAATATGGTAGAAGATGTTGTAGCAAAGAAGCCTGAGCAAGAGGCAGGACCTGAATGCTTCCTTGGAAATGGAAAGGCAGAATATAAGTTTCCTAACAAAGTACATAAAATACACGTATATAGTACATCCCCAGGATCAGAACAATTATTAACCAGGAGTCAAATGATTCCCTAAAAAATAGCATTTTCCTTTATTAATCCTGGTTCTAAAGAATGGTTCCTTTGTTATTGTTCTAGTAACAAATGACAACTTATCTCAGTTCAATGGATGGAGTTGTGACCACACAGCTCTAAGTAGCCACTACTTCCTGACTCCTAACTCTCTGGAAAACAGTGTTGATTTGATTTAAATCAAATCCATTTAAATTATTATTTAAATAATAATTTAAATTGCTTCTCTGAAGGAGACAATTTTAATGATTTAAATCACAGTTTAAATCACTAGTGAGGAAGATTCTATTTAATCATCATTTTTAGAAGTATATTATTGCTTAATATAATCTTAATACATATTCAGAGATGTAGGTTTCATTAGAAGCAATCACACTAAGCAATCATTCTGAATTGTTTTCAGATTAATTTTCATCAAAAAATGGAATGATAATTTGGTCATTTTAGCACTAAAGCAGAATGAACTTGTGAAGTCATTCAGGAGATGAATCAGCTCCAACTGTTCAATTAATCATGATATTTTGGTCATGATGTGCCAGAATCACCACCACCAAACAGGCTTTTAAATTGTACTAATAAGATTGTTTATACTTCTGGTTAGTTTTCTTCTTCAACAAACAACATTAACAAAACACGCACATAGGTATTTGAATGGTTAACTATTTCAGTTTTTAGATAAATGTCAAGCTCTTTAAAAAATAAAATTTAGGCAATTTCAACCAACTCAACATAAAATATTGGGTGGTAAACTCAGTCTTCTTCCCCTTTGTCTTCCTTGTTCATTGTCTGGAAAAGAAATATAAGCTTTCCTGCTTTTTCAGTTCCCAAATTATTTCTCTATTTAGAGTGAATTAGTCCAAAGGAAGAAAAAATATCTCTACACTTGCAGAAGAAGCTACTGCTGTTAAGAGCTGGATTACCACTTCAGTGGTCTCCTCCTTGTTCAGATTTATTCCATCTCCCCAAATTCTCTATTCATTGACCTTCTCTGTCTTTGCACAGAGAGAGAGAGAGAGAGAGAGAGAGAGAGAGAGAGAGAGAGAGAGAGAGAGAGAGAGAGAGAGCTCTTCATGGACACAAATTGCAGAATAGTACTGATCAGGTCCTGTCTCCATAAACTGCTGTTAACATATTCATAGAATATAATTAGAAGTAGTATAATTAGTATTCATGATGATATCTTTGACCTAGGCTCTTTTTTTACTAATTGTTTTCAGAAAAATTTGAAATCTGATTTAAATTTAAAAAATCCATTTTTCATTTTTTAAAAGCAATAGTTGATTTTCATCAACACTGCTGGAAAAAACAGTAAGATTAGCACCTCCAATTCTTTTTTAAAAGCAGTATTTATTACATGATGCCCTTTTGTGCAGAGCTCCCACTAGTCTCCCATCCAGCTTGCTGACCAGATCCATACCTGCTTATATTTAGTAAAGCTACAGCTTTTGCCAATGTGGTGACCTTTGGATGTTTGGGGCTACAACTCCCATCAACCCCAGCCAACACAGTCAGAGAGCACTAGGTTGGCAAAGATGAGCTGCAGCATCTGGTATTCTAAGACTATTCAACTGAGACTAAAGATCCTTAGTTGTAAAATTTTTGGACTAATATATCTGGATGAGGCTTCACAGTAATTTCCAAGTATCATCCTTTGTGGCGGCAACATGCTCACATATCAGTGAACATATCCCTTTTCAATATGCACTCACAAGCAGAGCTTGGAAAAGTTACTTTTTTGAACTACAACTCCCATCAGCCCCAGCCAGCATGGTCACTGGGTTGGGCTGATGGGAGTTGTAGTTCAAAAAAGTAACTTTTCCAAGCTCTGCTCACAAGAATGCAGTGTTATGCTGTGCCTTCTTAAGGTGCAGCTCAGCCCTATGAAGCCCAGCCATCTTTCATATCCACTCTGTACTATATGTGCATCTCTGCAGATTTGCCCCTTGCTAGTTACAACAGGGCTTAGGAACATTCTGTGATGCTTCTTTACCTCCAGCAACAGAGTCAACTCTGTAGACAGCACCACACTCACATTACAAGCTTGGACAGTTTACCACACTCATTTTGATTAAAAGTCCTTACACCTTTGCATTAGACACATAGCCCAATTCCCCCTTTGAATCCAATGAAATGAATCAAACTGACACTGTTATTTCTGAACCAGTCAATAGACAGGAAATACTGCATGTGTCAAGACTTTTCTCTAAAGTTATAGTCTCTGTCCTTGTAGTCTCCAAACATAAAAGGTTTGTTGTACTTAATATTCAGTTGGTCTCATTCCCCTGTTCAACACCAGGCTCTGCTCCAGTCAGTATCTCTCAGTATCCCATAAAATTTGCTCAATTCCTATCAGGATTTAATCTTTCAGTTTACCAAGCCAGAAGATTGTGATACATGAGACTATTTAAAATTGAGGCTTCAACTATTATACAGCCACAAGAGTGGCACTATAGCCAGCGTGGATTTCCACAATGTTAAATTGAAAATATCCCCCATGCCATTCTGATGCTTCCCATAAGCTCATTTAAAAACAAAACCTTACAAAATTTATAGTCCTGAACTCAGAAACACTTGCTTAACAACCCTGTAAATTTTCATGGTGATACACAAAGCAGTCAGAGAGAATAGAGAGTTCAAAGTCTAAACAGAGAGGGGAAAACCCCAGAGATCTTTTGGAATTTTTTCTGTCAGAGTTCTCATAATCTGTTGAAATCAATTAAAAATCAGCCATGTTCACAGACTACCTGTAATCCTGATACTGACCTTGCCCCATACTCTGACCTTCATCTACTGCAGTTTAAAAGTTAAAAAATGCCTGGCTGATTTTTAATTAATTTAAGAAATTTTGGCTTGAACTCAGTGATAATGTCAGGCATGCTCAGTAAGAACCAACTGTCATAAGAACATAAGAAGAGCCTGCTGGATCAGGCCAGTGGCCCATCTAGTCCAGCATCCCGTTCTCACAGTGGCCAACCAGGTGCCTGGGGGAAGCCCGCAAGCAGGACCCGAGTGCAAGAACACTCTCCCCTCCTGAGGCTTCCGGCAATTGGTTTTCAGAAGCATGCTGCCTCTGACTAGGGTGGCAGAGCACAGCCATCATGGCTAGTAGCCATTGATAGCCCTGTCCTCCATGAATTTGTCTAATCTTCTTTTAAAGCCATCCAAGCTGGTGGCCATTACTGCATCTTGTGGGAGCAAATTCCATAGTTTAACTATGCGCTGAGTAAAGAAGTACTTCCTTTTGTCTGTCCTGAATCTTCCAACATTCAGCTTCTTTGAATGTCCACGAGTTCTAGTATTATGAGAGAGGGAGAAGAACTTTTCTCTATCCACTTTCTCAATGCCATGCATAATTTTATACACTTCTATCATGTCTCCTCTGACCCGCCTTTTCTCTAAACTAAAAAGCCCCAAATGCTGCAACCTTTCCTCGTAACGGAGTCGCTCCATCCCCTTGATCATTCTGGTTGCCCTCTTCTGAACCTTTTCCAACTCTAGAATATCCTTTCTGAGATGAGGCGACCAGAACTGTACACAGTATTCCAAATGCGGCCGCACCATAGATTTATACAACGGCATTATGATATCGGCTGTTATATTTTCAATACCTTTCCTAATTATTGCTAGCATGGAATTTGTCTTTTTCACAGCTGCCGCACACTGGGTCGACATTTTCATCGTGCTGTCCACCACAACCCCGAGGTCTCTCTCCTGGTTGGTCACCGCCAGTTCAGACCCCATGAGCGTATATGTGAAATTCAGATTTTTTGCTCCAATATGCATAATTTTACACTTGTTTATATTGAATTGCATTTGCCATTTTTCCGCCCATTCACTCAGTTTGGAGAGGTCTTTTTGGAGCTCTTCGCAATCCCTTTTTCTTTTAACAACCCTGAACAATTTAGTGTCGTCAGCAAACTTGGCCACTTCACTGCTCACTCCTAATTCTAGGTCATTAATGAACAAGTTGAAAAGTACAGGTCCCAATACCGATCCTTGAGGGACTCCACTTTCTACAGCCCTCCATTGGGAGAACTATCCGTTTATTCCTACTCTCTGCTTTCTGCTACTCAACCAATTCCTTATCCACAAGAGGACCTCTCCTCTTATTCCATGACTGCTAAGCTTCCTCAGAAGCCTTTGGTGAGGTACCTTGTCAAACGCTTTTTGAAAGTCTAAGTACACTATGTCCACTGGATCACTGGTCAGTGTTCTAAAAGCCAGACTTGCAGCTGCTGGGCTTGCCTAATCAGGGGGGCACACCCACACCAGACTGATTTCACGTGAGACAGTCATGGCTTCCCCCAAAGAATCCTGGGAAGTGTAGTTTCTGAAGGGTGCTGAGAAAAGACTCCTATTCCCCTGACAGAGTTCCAGTGGCCAGAGTGGTTTAACAGTAAGCCACTCTAACTGAAGGTCTGTGAGGGGAACAGGGCATCTCCTAGCACTCTCAGCACCTTTCACTAACTACACTTCCCAGGATTCTTTAAGAGAAGCCATGACTGTCTAAAAAGAAATAAAGGCCTGGTGTGGATGTGGCCAGGGACAGCTTTGGTTTAAATTAGGGTGGGAGGCTACATGTGCCTGCTGTAGAATAAAAAGGTGGGGGAAAGCCTGAAAAGCAATGATACTGTTCACAATGTTTTCCTTTTGGAAAGGAAAGGGGCTCCCACTCTGCCCAGTGCCCATCCACCCAATCTCCTCTCCTCCCTGCATCTCCCCCGGGTCAGTGTTGGATTACGACCTGGGAGACCAGGGTTCGAATCCCCACACAGCCATGAAGCTCCCTGAGTGACCTTGGGCCAGCCCCTGCCTCTCAGCCTCAGAAGAAGGCAATGGTAAATCCCCTCTGAATACCGTTTACCATGAAAACCCAATTCATAGGGTCGCCATAAGTCGGGATCAACTTGAAGGCAGTCCATCTCCATTTTCAAACATGATTGCACAGAAATAAATCCCAATGAACTCAAAAAGTATGCAAAGGATCAAACCCACCCTTCCTTCTCCTCCCTCCTATCCCTTCCCTCTTGCCCCTTCCCTCCCCCTTCCTTTGCCCCTCCCTCCCCCTCCCCATCCCCTTCTTCCCCTTCCCCTTCCCCCTCCTCCCTTTCCTCCTCCCCATGGCCAGTTTTACCTATCTTAAGCATGATTGCATGGGATTAAATACCATTGAACTCTATAAGCATGCAAATGATCAAACCTGCCCTCCCCTCCCCCTTCCTTTGCCTCCCTCCACTCCTTCCCCTTCCCCCTCCTTTTCCCCCATGGTCAGTTTTACCTATCCTTGTCATGAATCCCTACCGTCAAGGCACAGGGATCATGCGTCAGACTCAGACCCCCACCCTTATGGAAATGAGATTGGAACCAAAAAACTATTACTTCACCCTTGCCAAGGCTGTGTACGCTCACAACAACCCTGCAAGGTAGAAGGTAGGCTGCCACCACCCCTGTTTACTGGTCCACTGAGAGCCAGGGGATCTCTGAGCCCAGAAGATAGGTAAAACCAAGGTGCTATGGGGCAAGAGTCACAGTTACACTCCTTGCCTGGCACCTCTGGTTCTTACTTCAAATTCAAGCTTTTAACTTCTTAACCCTCTTTGGTAGTTAGGGACTGAGAATGGTCAAGGTACTGAATCCAGAACCACCCCTTCTCTCAATGAACACACCAGGTTAAATAGAAGTAGCTTTATTAAGATATATAAGTGCACATCAAATATAGCAGCAAGTAATCCTTTAAGACCATACACCCAAACAGGGGGTTTAGGTACTCATAAGAGAATTCATACACACAACAAGAAAATAACAAACTAGCTTACCTAACTACTTACACATGAGGTAGTTGGTTGCAGTGGCATCTCTCCTAAGAGAGATGGATGTTCAACATAAAGCAATGGAACCAGGCATAGGTTACCTTCCCATAAGCAACCCCTTGGAA
This sequence comes from Rhineura floridana, assembly GCF_030035675.1. Classification (NCBI taxonomy): domain Eukaryota; kingdom Metazoa; phylum Chordata; class Lepidosauria; order Squamata; family Rhineuridae; genus Rhineura; species Rhineura floridana. Next base: position 42,711,353 of record NC_084482.1, read on the forward strand.
CCATAAAAGGTAGAAGGCTTTGGAACTCTGGTGCCAAGTCAGCATAGATCAGAGAACAAAGGCTATGGGTCTCTAGCCCTATACTTAAGGGAAAAGGATCCTAACGGTCCAAGATTACTTGGCCAATCAGGAATTGGCTGATGTAACTTTCTTCTCGATGTTTCTCACATTTTCGCGCCTTGCAGGCCCCCCTCCCAGCTGTGTTTCCAACTGTACAGGCCAAGGATGACCTTGGGTACCAGGCACTTGCTAATCAGCAAAGATAACCAGGTGCAGCTTGTTAAGGCTTCTTCTAACCGTCTTCAGCTGGAAAATGAAACTCAAGATTGTACATTGGCAGAGGCCTGTCTTTTCCTAACTGCAAAATCTCCCAGAGCCCCTTGCTTGAGCCAAAGTGTTGCTTTTAAGATTTTTAATAACTCATGAACATTACAGGTTCATGACAATCCTAACTTGCTGGGAGGAAGGGTGGGATATAAATTAAATAATGCTGGGAGGAAGGGCAGGATAGAAAACAAATAATAAATAAATAATACACCATGCTTGCATAGGAGTAAATCCCATTGAACTCAATAAGTATGCAAATAATCAGACCTGCCTTTCCCTCCTTCCCTTCTTCTCTCCCTTCCTCCTCCCTTCCCCTCTTCCTTCTCACTGAACTCAATAAACATGCAAATGATCAAATCTGTCCTTTTCCCCTTCCCCTACTGCCTGCTCCCATCCCCCTTCTCCCCTCCTCCTCCTCCTCCGCTCCCCATCCCCTGTGGTCAGTTTCATCTATCCTAAGCATGATTGCAGGGGAGTAAATCCCCCTGAACTCAATAAGCATGCAAATGCTCAATCCATTCTCAGCAAACTTGCACAGGATCCCATTTCTTACCTCCAGGATTAAAAAGCATATGCTCAGAGGCACATGTTACCAAATTCTTCCAAGCTACACAACAAGTGGATTGGACTGTGAAAGACCAACCTAAATTGTGTTTGCATTTTAACAAATTTGTAAGGCAGTACAATATATCAGAGAGGAGGTGAGGTCTCTTGCTCCCCTGGTGCATTCACTATAGCTGCCCAATTTCCCTGCTTTTTAAAGTTGAATAGAAATATCTGTGGGCTATAGGTACGTTCTTAAACCGCAAACTTTTTTTGCCTATTAGTGAATAAATATATTTCACTGGGAGCTTTCCCAAAGAAATTCCAACCTGTAGGAGACAATTGTGTGTGTGTGTATCTCTCAGTGGTATTGTCTTTCTGCATGCACACAAATTGAGCTCTGTTCTTAGGAAAGTAAACATAATATAAAAGGTAGAAGGGGAAATGAAACCTGCAGTTTAAGTCTTGCGGCACAGAAACAGGAGACAGGAACTACAGAAATGATAAATGGATGAATATATTCTAGGTTGCTGCTCAGCTTTAGCATTCATTTTATTCTATTTTGATGTCATGTTTTTGACAACTGTGAGTAGCTTGCTGTTTACATTTGCATGTGTAAAGGTAAAGGTGTCCCCGCACTTGTAGTGCGAGTCGTTTCCGACTCTTAGGGTGACATCTTGCGACGTTTACTGGGCAGACCATATATATGGGGTGGGATTGCCAGTTCCTTCCTCGGCCTTTCTTTACCCCCCAGCATATGCCGGGTACTCATTTTACCGACCACGGATGGACGGAAGGCTGAGTGGACCTCGACCCCTTTTACCGGAGATTCGACTTCCTCCTTTCGTTGGAATCGAACTCCGGCAGTGAGCAGAGCATCGGCTGCGTTACCGCCGCTTACCACTCTGCGCCATGGACATGTGTAAAGACATGTGTAAAGGCAGGTAAATGCATTCTTCACGAGTGTAGGACAGGATGGCTTCTTGAAACCCAAGAAGCTGGTTTGAATTTGCACCAACAAGAGAGAACATACATTAGCTCATTCTCCTGCCACAGAGTCTTTTCCTTGTTGTTTACAATCTTAAATTGTCAGACAAAGAATAATACAGAATAGGGGGTAGTGAATAAAAATTAAAATCTGCAGACCAGGTTTCAAAATGGCCTTGACTTTTAAACCCCACTGATTTCAACAGGAAAGATTTTAATACATGAGTAAATGTTCCTATTGAAATGAACAAAGCCCAACTGTAGTTAACTTCTGTTGAATTGCGCTTGGGATTTTAAATTGGGACTGTCATTTAGAAATCCTTTGTAGTGTTACTATGGACCAGTTTCCAAAAAGTACTTGTGGATAATTGAGAACAGAGATCTTTGGAAGATCTGACATCTGATGGAGATTATGTGCTCAGTGCTCTCCTAGCTGTTGGATGGCCATTCATTTGTTAAACAGATTACCAGCCTAAAACAGGATTAATAGTCCAGGACAATCTGTTGTTGATGTGTTATCAGTGGGGGTGAATAGCAGTAGGTTTTCCTGATAGTCAGGAATTGCTCTGTGGTACTGGAAGGACCATTACTCAGTGGCAGAGCCCATGCAGAAGTTCCCAGGTTCAATCCTTGGTATCTCCAGGTAGGGCAAGGAAAGACTCCTCTATGAAACTGTAGATGTGGGGAGAGGGGAGCTGTCCAAGATATGGTCTGTGGGATCTTCTGCTTTAGAGGCATGGCTGTTTGCTCCCACTTATTCTCTGTACATTGGTAAACACAGAAAATTTTACAAAAAGACACTTAATAGTACAAGTGTCATCTGGGAAGTGCTCCAATGAGTTCAGTCAGATTTTCTCCCAGGTAAGTGAGTTCAGGACTGCAGCTTAAGTCTCCAGTGCTCTCGTACCCAGAACATGGCTCAGTGGTAAAGCACATACTTTGCATGCAAAAGGTCCCAGGTTCAGTCCCCAGCATCTCCAGATCTCACTGAGAGGGACTTCTGTCTGTAACCCTGGAGAGCCATTGCCAGTCAGGGATGCCAGAACTGAGCTGGATGGACTGAGGGTCTGATTCTGTAAGCTGCCTTATACAGTGTCCCTATGAAAAGTAGCTTCAGTAGCACTGCCCCTGGAATGTGCCGCTGCCCAAGGAAGTGGAAAGTTTGTAGCACTGGTGTCAGAATAGGAGAAAAAGTGTGAGCAAAATGGATCACTTAATGCAAGAAATCCTGAGATCAGAATTTCATCAAATAACCTTCCTCCAACTGTGAACAGGTTTCTAATCTAAACATCTCTGTTTTTAAAAAGTGAAATAAATGGAAACAACTCATGACTCTTAAAATATGCATACAATCTGTGTCGATAAAGCTACCCAGCAGATGTAAAAAATATACCAAAAAATGCATCTACCCACAGGAGTCACAAATAATAATTTACATGCAAGTTATCAGGCAGGATTCCTTTTTAGGTCTTCTCTGCAGCAGCTTAATGCAAGCCATTACAAAAAATTGGACAATGACTAAAGTAAATATCAACATAAATAAATAAATAAATAAAATATGCAATGCTACTACTACTTTGGCATACAGTCAGTAACTTCATATTGGGGGAAAAATCTAACCAGCAAACATTCAGTCTGCCACAACTATATTACTTTTATAAATTTATTGTTAGCCACCTTGAACTCTATATTTTTAGTGCAATAGTAGGGTATAAATTATCTTATTGAATGAACACATGCAAACATGTGGAAGGGACTTTTTTTTACATAATACATTATTGTGGGATAAAACCTCCCAGCTCACTTTCACTCTCTGAATATGTAAACAATGCAGGAGTTCATCTGAAGCACAAAGTCCAAGCCCCAGGCAAAATCAAGGTCTTCTTAGGTATCCCACTTTATCCCGGCATAACAAACCATGGAAGCAGCTTTTTATGCGACCTTTAAGAAACCAAAGGCAGAGTGAACATAAAACATGCTGAAATATGGTGATGTGGGATCGGTTCCAGCTTCTTCCTTCTGATGAAGTGGACAAGGTGCTTTCAACCTTAAGGCCAACCCCCTGCTTACTCGATCCTTGCCCATCGTGGCTCATTATGAGCTGCAAGAATAGACTGGGCGAGGGGATCAAGGCGGTGGTAAATGCGTCCTTGGAAGAGGGCGTGATGCCATCAGCTCTCAAGGAGGCAGTAATAAAACTAATTTTGAAGAAGCCCTCCTTGGATCCCCAAGATCTGAACAACTTTCGCCCAATCTCAAACTTACCATTCTTGGACAAGGCAGTCGAGTGAGTGGTGGCGAAGCAGTTGCAAGCACACTTGGAGGAAGCAGATTATCTGGATCCATTTCAGTTGGGCTTCAGGCCTGGATATGGGACTGAAACAGCCTTGGTCGCCTTGGTGGATGATATGAGGAGAGTGTTGGATAGGGGTGAATGTACCTTCCTTGTCCTCCTGGATCTCTCAGTGGCTTTTGATACCATTGACCACGGTACCCTGTTGGACCGCCTGGAAGGATTAGGCATAGGAGGCACTGTACTGCAGTGGTTCCGTTCCTTCCTCTCTGATAGGCACCAAAGAGTAGCATTGGGGGATGAGGTTTCGGATCCTTGGCCTCTCACCTGTGGGGTGCCGCAGGGCTCCATCCTCTTCCCGATGCTATTTAACATCTATATGAAGCCGCTGGGAGCTATCATTAGGAGATTTGGGCTGCAGTGTCACCAATATGCGGATGACATGCAGCTCTATCTCTCATTTAAATCTTCACTGAGGTTGGCTGCAGAAATCCTGTATAAGTGCCTGGAGTCGGTAAGTGGCTGGATGGGAAGGAATAAGCTGAAACTGAACCCTGCCAAAACCGAGGTGCTGTTCGTGGAAGACAAGGGAAGGTTAGGGGATTTGGACCTGGTGTTCAATGGGATACAATTGTCCCTGAAAGACCAGGTCCGCAGCCTGGGGATCATTCTTGACTCCCAACTGTCCATGAAAGCTCAGGTCTCGGCTGTGAGCCGGACAGCACTATGAACTCCATCTGATACGGAGGCTGCGCCCTTACCTTCCCAATCATCTACTCCCATTGGTGGTACATGCCCTGGTCTCCTCTCGCCTAGACTACTGTAATGTGCTCTACGTGGGGCTACCCTTGAAAATGGTCCGGAAGCTGCAACTGGTACAGAATGCAGCGGTGCACCTGATTAAAGGCAGCTGCCGGCGAGATCACATAACTCCAGTGCTAAAAGAGTGCACTGGTTACCAGTTGCTTGCCAGGCCCAATTCAAGGTGTTGGTTTTGACCTTTAAATCTCTATACGGTCTCGGCCCAGTCTATCTGAAGGAGTGCTTCCAGTATCATCAGTTATGCCGCCCAACAAGATCAGCCTCAAAAGACCTTCTCTCTATCCCATCAGTCAAAACAGCCAGACTGGTGAGGACTAGAGAGAGGGCTTTTTCAATTGTGGCCCCCACCCTGTGGAACTCCCTCCCAAATGATCTCCGCCATGCCCCCTTTATACTGTAATGAGTTTCTGCCGGGCCGTGAAGACCTGACTCTTCAGGCAGGCTTTTGGGGTGGGCTAGATTTTATCGGTATTGTTTTCAGATTTTAATGTTTATTATATTTGTATGCCTATTTTGTATGTCGCCCAGAGTGGCTGGCTATCCAGCCAGATGGGCGACTAAGAAATTCAATCAATCAATCAATCAATCGTATGGAGATGTAATAAATGCATCCCAAACATCTGGGGTAAGTACCCTATGACAACAACCTATTGTTGAAAAGATGTGACAAAGTGTGATTAAGAGGATGTTTTCTTCACCTACAAGGTTATTTCTCTCTCTCTCTCTCTCTCAAATTGCCAAAATGTTCCAAAATATAAACAACATGGGATGGGAAGCCATCAGTTTTGAAAACTGCTCATCTCATGTTGGTACCTGCTGATGCCCTAGTTCCATCAGGATCTCACTGGGAGGACTATGGAAAAAGCATTGCCTCACAGTGACAGAGTGGCTCTCTCTCTCTCTCTCTCTCTCACACACACACACACACACACACACACATACAGAAATGGTGCAAGGATATTGGAAACATAGTCCTATTTTTTCTTAGATCCTTTCCTTGTTTCAAATATTAAAACAAAAATGATTCCATTTCTCAAATATGGTGCCTTAGGAAACATTTTTGTTCTTATAAGTTGAACAGCAAATAAACATGTCCATGGGTTTCAGTTAATCAGGAAACTAAATGTAAAGTTAATTGATCCCATAGATCCGATTCTGCTGGTGAGACTTTAGCAAGTATCTATGATTCACACTCTAATGAAGTGAAGTTGAACTAATGAGATTTGTGGGCCCCACAGACCATTAGGAAAGATGTAGAGTAAATAAATGAGATGAGGTAAATACAGGTAGGATGTCTGTCTGGTTTTCTGAAGAAAGACTTCTATGTCATCTTTCTATGCAACATTGAAAAATTTGTTGTTAGACCTTGGGAGCTTCATGTGCACAGCTATCAAATGACATCCAGTGCTATGGCCACCTCTTCTCTGTATCCATGACCAAAATTAGAGATGATGGTTGATTTCTTGTTTTGAATCAGCTGTCCAGAGGAATTTGTACTGAGAAGCAAAATCAAGCTCGTTTTGAGCATCCTGAAGGATCATTCACTAACTAGCAGTTTTGACAAGGAAAGGGAAAATCTTAAGACCTAATCCTCACAGAGGTACTAAACCTGTGTCATATTGGTGGAGCTTACATGATTAAATTCTCTTTTATACCATATAAAAGCATATATACATACATATATCAATGGTGGATGGTGCCCATTGAGATTTGTAGGTGGAAGGCAGGGTGTTCAACAGTCAGTGGAACCAGAGCCAATTAATTCTATTTTGTCCCTGTCCTCCTTCCTGTTGAGTTCTACAAGGGCAACATTGAGAATGAGGAAGAGGAAGCTGACACCCACAGCCACCCCTTGGACTAGTTGTACGTAAGAAGAAGACAAGCAGATGAGAGCAGACTGATAATGGTAGAGCAGTGCCTCATTCACCCTAATGGACCTGTCTCCACTGACATCTTACATATAATATTGTTCTAAGGCTCTTGTCACGCTGTGGTGCTGTGAAGCGACCAAGGGTGAGGAGGAGGAAAGAGGTGGGAGAGCCAGGCCGCTGCTACTACCAGCCTCACCACCCACTTTACCTTGCTTCTCTGGTTCCCTCCTCCTTGCAGGAGATCTAAAGGGGGTGAGGGGGCAGTGGCTTGGCAACATGTAGAGGAGGGGAGGAAGCCTGGCAACCTGCGGGGGGGGGAAGAAGGCAGCCTGGTGACCTGCAGAGGTGGCAGGTCTCAAAGGAGGGGGTTGGCAAGACCTGGGGTGTTTGGTGAGGGGAGGGGGGTTGGTATTTCTCTGTATCTTCAGCATTGGGTTGGGAAGGAGAAGCAAGGAGAGGATTGTAAAAGCTTTCTGCAATCTCTAAGGGGACGAGGGTGGTTTGTGTGAGAGTTAGGTGGCATGGTGAGCAAGCAAAGCATGCAGGAATGGCAACCCCTAGCATATTATATTTGTCTCTCTCTCTCTCTCTCTCTCTCTCTTATATAAAAAATAAGATGTCAAGCTTATAAGCCACCATTGCTGTCTGAAGTGGCACAGTTTAGCTGCAGGTTTACCACCTCACTGAGAACTAGGCACAGTCCAACTGTGGAGGCAGCAACTGCCAAGCTACTGATCTTTATCTGCACAGATGACAAGGGAATCCACCACCAGTTTGCTGCCTTCTTAAATGGAAATTGCAGTTCAAGGAGAGGAGAAATGCTACAGCAGAAGAATAAAAACAAAAACAGTATGTGCAACACAGATGGCATGTTGCACTTCTATGATGAGACATCACTCCTGCGTTATCTCAGCTACAGCTTTATTGTTGATGGTGAGAAGAATCCTAATACAAACAGAAAGCAGTAGTAGTCTGTACTAGAAGTCGTCATGAAGATATTTAATTATATGGCTGTTGGGATTTTCTGCCTGTTGCAGCAATTGAAATGCTCTGTGCTAGATGCTGTATGATTTTTAATTGTATTTTTATTGCATCTTTTCTTTATACTGTAATACAATATAAAAGAAGCAATAAAATACCATTAAAATCAATATGAATATTTAGTGGAACAGAAATGGGAGGAATTTACTGAGGGATTTGTGTGTGTAGATGGGATTGGCTGGACAAGGCAAGTCATTTGTGCAAGGGGTGGGAAAGGGCTGAAAAAGGCTTGTATCCAAAGCACTCCTCAGATGTGATCTCAGTTATCTACAAAACCCCCAATCCGATGCACGTTTACTCAGAGGTAAGCCCCACCAAGCTCATTATTAAATATGCATAGGACTGCAGCCTTTGAAGCTTGAGCCTATACCCTTTTACTCAAAAGGAAGCTTACCTGTGTGCTATGGTGCTTACTCACAAGTAAACATCATGGTTCACAGCCTTGAAATCTCTTGGTTTTACCCCTCCTTACCTGATGTCTCTCAATGCAGAAGATACCAAGTGCCATGGCAGATTAAAGAGGGCTACAAATTGGGGGGAGGGGGAAAAGGAAGGGTGGTGGGCCTGAGAGGGGAACAACAGTTGTGTTAGGAATGCAGTGCTGTTTGTCAAGTCCTCCTTCTCTGACTGACTTGTGACTACTAGGCCTTTGGCACGCACACATGCACAAACTCCACAAGAGAGAAAGGATGGGCAGGGCCAACAAGACGACCCGCCTTCTGCAGATAGGGCAGCTAGGATTGGAGGGCTGGATGAACGACATTGCTACCACTCCCCCCCCTCCGTCCTCGTGGAGACTTTTCACACCCAGTAATCCACCCCTCCAAAATGAAGTAGATTTAGAAGGAAGAGAAGAGAACGAGACAAGGGGAATGTGAATTGCTCTGCCGGCTGCAGGGGAGGGAAGCTGCAAAGGAGTTCCACTTTGCAATAACAGACAGCGCAAAGCATTAGAACGACGGAGCAGCTGCTGCTCCTGCTGTTCTTCACCAACACGCTGCAGACCACCAGCATGAAGCTTGCGGACCACTGGTGGTCTATGGACCAGTTTGGGAAGCCCTGTTTATTTATTTATTTGATTTATATCCCGCCCTTCCTCCCAGCAGGAGCCCAGGGTGGTTTTAGGCCACACTAGACAACAGGTGCTGCTGCACGTCTTTTCTTAAACATTACAGAGAAGCACTACAGAGAAAGTCAGGGGTAGGGAACCTGTGGTTCTGAAGATGGTGTTGAACTCCAGCTCCCATCAGCTTCAGCCAGCATGGCCAATGTTTGTGGATGATGGAAGCTGTAGTCCAACAACATCCATAAGGCCAGAGGTTCCCCACCCCTATTTTAAGTGATGTGACACCGAAATATCGAGAATTTCACTGCCATTGAAGTGCAAGGGAGGGAGGCCCTTAGGGAAAACTTGCAACACATCAATATTCTATGGTAACTTTGCATTACTAAGGCCACAGTCTTATGCACACTTACCTGGGAGTAAGCCCAAACTGAACTCCAACTGGTTGCACTGTAATTGTTATAGGGGAAGAAAGGAAGAAAAGGATGCCCCTGCTTTCAGTGCCACCCACCACGCTGACCATGACAATCGGGCCCCATCAGAAAATAGGTCCAGCCACATTCTCCCATAGGGACAGTCAATCATCTTCCTTGCTTTTCTTGCCTTACTTGTCATTCAAACAAAGTTAAAAAAGAATTACATCCAGCTGAGTTTAGCTAGAGATAAACGCATAGCTCAGGGAAGTGTATAGGTATCCCTAGAGTCTCAGAACAGCTTCAGATGTAGTAAGAGAAATGCAGCCAACCTGATAAAACAGCCGCATGCATATCAGGCTGCCATTAGCGGTTCATTAGTGAAGATGTATGGAGACCACACAGGCCAGAGAGCAAATTCCTCTCTGCATGAGATGACCAAGCTCTGCCAGCCCAGTGCAGAAGTGATCATGCTTATTGTTGCCGTTCTTTTTGCCTTGTCCAAAGCTGCCTTCAGTAAAATGGGAACTGGTGCTGTGCTTAATATAAACATCACACAGAGACATAAAACTGCAGCTGGATTATGGCGTTCTGCTGGATCCTGCACCTCATTTCCATTTGTTGCTTTTTCTAGAGATGTCTAATATTGGAGAATGGTAGCCAAGCAAAAAGTGGGCTAGGGAGCCAGTGAGAATGTACATGCCATTGACAAGAAAACCAAACTGAGGTAATTACAGTCTGTGAAATGAAGAGAAGCCATGGCTCGATGACAGAACACATACCTCAGAAGTTTGTGTGGTGGTGGCCCGGAAGAGGTCATTCTCTGTGGCAGTTCCTAAGTTGTGGAATTCCCTCCCCAAAGACGTCCATCTGGCACCTTCATTACATTAGCCTGCAGAAGATCCTAGGTTCAATAACCGACATCTCTAGGTAGGCTTGGGAAAGACTCCTGTCTGAAATCCTGGACAGCCTGAACTAGATGGACAAATGGTCTGATTCAGTTCAAGGCAGCTTTCTGAAGAGATGCGAGTAAACGTTTAAAAATTTAATACACCAGTATGCCATCATTAACATACTTTCAGTGCCAGGCATTTAACAGATTATGATGCATGTTCTGCTGTTTATTGCTAACTGGTTTTTTGCTGCTGAAGTTTTGCAGGGTCTGTATATAGTTCATTGTAATATAACTTTTTTATGCTTTTGTCTCTTAATTTTTTTGTAAGGTACTTAGAGACTTTTTTGGAGTGATTAATGTAATATAAATAATAATACTTGTATAGGGTCCACGTGAAGAGGCATATTCTGAGCTTCTAACAATTCATGTTCCCTTTCATGGCTTAAGCCATATCTCTTTATAGAAAGACCCAGTACGCACTGGTGATTTTTCTACATAAGCACGTTATGGTTCTATACAAGCACATAACAATCTAATGACAAGAGATCTATGGCAAATTCAGGGATTTGCCCATTGTGCACCAAATGCTGATCTCACAACATCAGCGTGCAGCTGCTTTGAAACCTTTACTACGATGTGGATGGAGTGGTGCCCAGAGCTTATTATTAGAAGAATACAGTGTTAATATTTAGAAGTACAACAAGGCAACAGTTTAAATGGCAGCCTTAATTATGCATTTACAAGATTTTATAGGCTCACTTCAAAGCTCAGTAGGACATTGATCATTTTGAAATACTGAGAAAAATAAGGATATATAAAACATAATTATGACAGGATGACAATCCCAGTCCCATTCCCTTCCTGTTTTGCATATTAAAAACCTTGAGCACCATCACCCCTAGCAAAGAGTGGTGAGTAGCCTATTGATTGATTGATTGAGAAAATTATAATGTGAGCTCTGAAGTGAGGCCTTTTAAACACTGCAATTTACTAGTTCGTTTGGTTAAAAAGATGACATTTGCTTAAAGCTAGGAAACAGAGCAGACCCACAAATGGGAGAAGAAGAAACTGTCTAGCGTGCTTGACTTCTTGGAGAGGAAAGAAATGTACTGTTCTGCTCATCATGTATTGTTCTGCAGAGTTTATGGAGTTGAAGAGTAAAAAATAATACAGCTATGCCAAATATTCTTCAGTTCATTCTCAGTGCAACATCTGTGCCCTTCATCAGTAGCATGGGAGGAATAAGGAAACACCCCAAGGATGAACAGTATGAGTCTGGGCAGGGAGGCTGCCTCCTGACATGGATAAATGTCTTCTGCTGATTTGATGAAAATTCCTCCTTTCATTGTCAGTTGACATCTGGGAATGCCTCACAGCTGGCTCTCTGGAGGTCAAGAAGCCAGCAATAACCTCAAGCTACAAGGCTCCCTGAACCCTAATTCACAATTTTTTTTTACAATGCACGGGGACACAGAAATTCTCCCCCCTTCACTGTTAAGATTTTATGTGGAAAAAATAGAGCCCACACCATCCTCTGGGCTAGTGAATCTCAAATGTTAAGGATCAATTTCAAAACAGTGTAAAAAAATCCCTTTATAATCTATTGCCTCTCTCCTCTGCTTTTTTAAAAAATCAAGACATGCTTTAAGGCTTGCTTTGTGCCCTATACAAAATGTATTGTGTATAAAAGCACCCCTCCTCCATCTTTTCCCTGGAAAATGGTGCATTGGACATTTTTCAGATAAATAATGCAAGAAAGGCCTTTTAAAATCGGTTTTTAAAAGGTTGGAATGGTTACTTATTCTTTTTCCATCCTCTCCACCCCTACTATCTCTCTCTGTCTCCCTTAGGGTTACATTTCAAAAACATTCCAGATATGAGAAAAGTTTTGTTATCTCACAACCAGGATATTAAGAGTAAACAAAAAAAATCTATACAAGCAGACAAAAATGATACGTTTCATTGTTAATACATTTTTAATATGTGTATTAAAAATACATATCTTCTTGCAGGAATGTTACTGGATCTATGTGTTCATCACAGCTGCAGCACTAGGGGGACTGAAAAAGACCTGCCCTGGGAGTGAGTATCTGAGTGCTTGTTGCTTGCTCCTCTGGGTTGCTGTCTTCTGAGACAGCTGAAGTTCCCAGTAAGTGCTGAAAGGACTGGGACCCCTGCCTGACCCTGGCTCCAGAGAGTGTCTTGCATCCTCTTGCATCAGCTCCTGGCTGGGTCAGGAGGCATAAAGGCACAGGTGTCCTTGGGTGGCGGGTCTGCTGGCGGCGGGGTCACCACCAAAGGGGTGACACGAAAGGGAATCACAGCTTGGGGGGGCCTTAGGGAGTCCCTAGGGCGAGGGCACTATCCTCATCTATTTCTTTCTTTTTTCTAACCAATCTGGAGGAGATTGGTAGTGCAGAGGGTGTATGGTTCATGTGTAGTTCCTGTGCAGGGTGAGAGCCTGTGCAGTGAACTGAATGATAGGAGAAAGTCACCAGATGCCTTCAGAGTGACAGTCTGTAACTGGCAGAAGGCTGGCCCTCCCTGGGTGTGAGACGGGGGGAGTACATGTGCCCATTGTGAAAAAAATATTGGGTGAGTCTGACTGTTCCTAATTCTCACAGAGGCATACTGGGATAATTGGCTCAGGTAGGTTTTGTTGGTGGGCTCTTGTTGGGTCCATATCATGTGTTTAGGAGAAGTCTTAGTAAGGAGGAACATGGGAGATGCCACCCCAATTTCAGTGATCATGGGTACAGGGAAGTATAGCCATGGGGAGGTGGTGAATAACTATAGAAGATGAGGGTGAGGCTATCAATGCTTTGTTCCTTGCTGCCACTCCTCTCATGGATGAGTTCCTCGTTGCTCATCTGCTGTGCCCACTGGCCTGTGTGTGTTATTCTTTAATGCCAAATTGGTACACAGTAAGACGACACTCATCCATTATTTGATTGTGGATGAAGGTGCCGATTTGGTGTGCGTTGCTGAGACTTAGATGGGTGAGCTGGGAGGCGTTGATCGGACCCAGCTTTGCCCACCTGGATACTCATTGCAATACCAGCACAGGCTGCAGGGACAGGGAGGGTGAGGAGTTGCTGTGGTCTACAGAACTTCTATCTCTGTCACCAGGAAACCACTCTGTCTTGGAGCTGGCTGTGAGGGCCAGCACCTGGTGTCAGGCCAAGTAGACAGTAAACTAGGGTTGCTGCTGGTGTACCGTCCACCCTGCTGCCCGGCACCTTCTCTGACCGAGCTGGTGGAGGTCATCTCAGCTGTGGCGTTGGAGGAGCCCAGAACAATAGTGCTGGGTGATTACAATGTCCATGCTGAGGCTGCCTCTAGTGTTCCGGCTTGGGACTTCATGGCCTCCATGATGACCATGGGGCTGTCTCAAGTTGTCACTGGCCCAACACATAAGGCAGGGCACGCCCTTGACGTGGTTTTGCTCCAGATGGAGGAAGGTGTGGTCTGGAGATGGGGGTGGTTGGATGTCACCCCATAGTCATGGTCAGACCACTTCCTGGTGAAGTTTAGACTTATGGCTCCGATCCTTCCCTGCAGGGGTGGTGGACAGATTAAGATGGTCCGCCCCCAGAGACTAATAGAATCCACAGGATTTCAGAATGCCCTGGGGGAGTTCCTAGTAGATAGAGCAGGTAACCCTGTTGAAGCCTTTGTCATGCCATGGAACAGCATGGCACATCGGGCTCTTGACACGGTTGCCCCTGAACACCCTCTTCGGCATTGTGGAGCCTGGTCTGCACCTTGGTACACCAGTTAGCTAAGGGCAATGAAATAGGCTGGACGATGGCTAGGGCGCAAGTGGAGAAAGACATCCTGTGAGGCTGAACGGGCATGAGTAAAACATCATAACCGTGCCTACTGTGTGCCGGTGGGGGCGGTGAAGAAGGCCCACTTCTCTGCCTCCATTGCATCCTCAAGTAGCCGTCCAGTGGAGCTTTTCCGTATTGTCAGGAGTCTGTTGACATCAATTCCAGGAAATGGAGTTTTAGACCCTTCGGCCCACTGTGAATTGTTATCTAGGCACTTTGTGGGTAAAGTTGCTCGCCTCCATAGCAATCTTGATGCCACATCCACATCTACTGTAGTCCCCAATGAGGTGTCCAGTACATCTGCTGCGACTTCTTGGGAATGGTTTCAGTTGATGCGGCCTGATGACATAGACAAGGTGCTTGTGATATGTGGCCTGCAATGTGTCCTCTTGACCTTTGCCCTTCTTGGCTTATTAAATCTTGAGGAGGGGGTCTGACCGGGTGGATTCAAGGTGTAGTCAATGCCTGATTGCAGGAGGGAGTGGTTCCAGCCACCCTGAAAGAGGGGGATTTGACCACTCCTGAAAAAGCCCACCCTGGACCCATTGGTCTGCAACAATTACCAACCAGTCACAAATACCCCCTACTTAGGGAAGGTGATTGAGAATTGAAAGTACTCTTAGATGAAACCGATTATCTTGACCCATCCCAGTCTGGGTTCAGGCCTGGTTATGGCACTGAATCGGCCTTGGTCACCCTGATGGATGACCTTTATCGGGAGAAGGACAGGGGGAGTGCGATCCTGTTATTCTTACTTGATCTCTCAGCTGCTTTTGATACCATTGACCATGTTATCCTTCTGGGCCGACTTGGTGAGATGGGTATTGGAGGCACTGTTTTACAGTGGTTCCGATCCTATCTCCAAGGTCGCTCTTAGAGAATAGCATTGGGGGACTGTCTTTCAGCCCCCTGGCAGCTGTGCTGTGGGGTGCTGCAGGGTACCATCTTGTCCCCATGCTGTTTTACATCTATATGAATCCTGTGGGAGCAGTCATGAGGCAATATATGGTAAGGTGTCAGCAGTACACTGACAATACCCAGCTCTGTTTCTCTGTAACATCTGAATAGGGAGAGGACGTGCAAGCCCTGGACTGCTGCCTGGACTCAGCAGTCTGCCTGGATGAGGGCCAGTAAACTGAGTCTGAATCCTAGCAAGATGGAGACACTGTGGGTTGATGGTTCCCGAGTTCAGATAAGTGGTCAGTTGCCTGCTTTGGATGGGGTTGTACTCCCTCTGAAAGGTCTGGTCCATAGTCTGGGGGTGCTCCTTGATCCATCTTTGTCACTAGAGGCCCAGGTGACCTCAGTGGCTAGGAGTGCCTTTTACCAGCTTTGGCTGGTAAGACAGCTGTGGCCATTTTTGGACTGGGATAGCCTCACCACTGTTGTCCATGCACTGGTAACCCCCAGGCTGGATTACTGTAATGTACTGCATGTGGGACTGCCCTTGAGGTTGGTCCGGAAGCTGTAGATGGTGCAAAATGCGGTGGCAAGACTACTCACTAGGGCAGAGTATCACCAACATGTCACCCTGCTGCTGAAAGAATTGCACTGGCTGCCCATTTGCTACCGGGCCAAGTTCAAGGTTCTAGTTTTGGTGTACAAAGCCCTATACAGCTGGGGACCAGGATACCTGAAAGACCGTCTTATCCCTTATATACCTAGTTGATCACTGCACCCTGCAGGTGAGGACCTCCTGCAGATACCATCTTATCAGGAGGTCCATTCTGTACAATACATGAAATGGACCTTTGGCGTGGCAGCACCTACACTGTGGAATTCCCTCTCCTTAAATATTAGACAGACGCCATCCCTGTTATCTTTTTGGTGCCTGCTGAAGTCCTTCTTCTTTCAACAAACCTTTTAAACTGAGACCTTATCCCAGTCTGTGTCTGTGTTGGAATTGCTTTTTAATATGTTGTTAACCTTTTTAAAAAAAAGATGTCTTGAAAGTTTTTTCCCCCCAAAAGATGTTTTTAAGAATGTTTTGTTTTAATGTATTTTAAAGTCTGTTTTTATGATGTTTTAAAGTGTTTTTAGTGCTTTTGTTTGCCACCCTGGGCTCCTGCTATAGGAAGGGAGGGGTATATATCAAATAATTATAAAAAGAAATCTCAAATCAGTGCAACCATGGATGCTAAATTAACATTATTATTCTGGATTAATCTACATGAGCACCCTTTTAGTGCTTCTTTTCATAATAACTATCCTGAGTGAGAATCTTTAGTCCACAGTGTTCATTCCGATTTCCATACATACTCCAGCCTAGAAAATATGAACCATTATTAAATAAATTAATAGCATAGGCCTTTCTGATGCCCCGATACAGTGACAAGGTATATTAAGAGAGACTGGGGGGGGTGTCCTTTAATCCTGTTGGTTGCTATAAAAGCACAATGCACTATTGAGTGCATTTCCTCCATAGCAACACCAATGATGTTTCAAGAATTAGATTCCCTGAGCATCGTTTGACATCTTCATTGTTCCATATTATTAAAAAAGTTCACTAGATAGCATAAATATGGAATAGATGATATGAGGCAATACAGGAAGGAAAATAAATATTATTCTTTGCAATAACAGAAAGGTATGATTAGAAATGTACTAATACGTTGCCAACACTGATGAAGTATAAATATTTATTGACCATCGTACAGTGCTATCACTGCGTTTCAGACTGCATATGAAAATGTAAAATAAATATCTTGCTTTTTTTCAGGCAGATTATTTTAGACCACCTGCTGGGCATCCACATAAGAAGGAAGGAAGGAAGGAAGGAAGGGCTTCCGGGTGAGTTCTCTCTTGTGTATAATTTTATCAGTGTCAATGGGGTTAAGCCAAGGATGAATATGGCTTTTTCAGTAAAGTGTAATTTTCTCCATGGTTAGTTATTAAATGCAATCAAGAGGAATGGCTGCTGCTTGGCATGTGCTGTAGAGGTCATTTCCCCATCCTTTGCAAAGATAACATCAAATGAAACCCAGCATATCTATAGCTTTAACCCACCCCGTTCAACACTCAATGAACCAAAAACGAGGACACAAGTCAATTTTTTAGTTTAAATCTTAAAGGTCGGAGTGACTTCACCTGTCCCCTGCTGTAAAGAGCAGTCTGCAGCTTTAAAAACTAGACATAGGGTCATTTGGGTTGAAAATCAAGGTTCCAGCAACTGGTATTTGGAAGCATACCACCTCTGATTATGGAAGCAGAGCATAGCTATCATGGCTAGTAGCCCCTGTTAGTCTTATCCTTAGCCTTAAGCCTCTTGTGCTGAAATTGTGCATTCAGGTTTCCCATAGGCATCTGTTGGCCACTGTGAGAACAAGATGCTAGACTAGATGGGCCGCTGGACTGATTCAGCAGGCTCTTCTTATGTTCTTAAAAGAAACAGTAGCAATTTGAAATCCTGACTGATTTTAACCATCTAGAGTTAGAATAAACCACACTCCACGTAGACACGTAATGGGAAATGGTGGCTTAGTCAAAACAGAAGCTTCCAATCTTTTCCTTGTACTCACAGAGGAGAGGGAAAGGGAGAGTACAGAGATCCCTGTGGTTCATAATAATCTAAACCAGCCTTCCTTAACTTGGATCCCAAGATGTTGGACTACAGTTCCCATCATCCCTGACTACTGGCAATACTGGCTAGGGCTGATAGGAACTAGAGTCCAACGTTTGGAGAGCACCAGTTTGGGAAGGCTGGTTTAGATGGTAATCTGAACCAAGCCTATTAAAACAGATGGTTGACTCTCAACTTCCAGCCCTGAGCAGATTGTCCAAGACCAAAATTACTCCAATTTGGGCCACTTAAGGCTTTCCCTGAAGCTGTGCACACAATGCCTGGCCTGCATAGCCAACAAAATTATTTGCTTGTCCCTGAATGAACAAAGCAAATTGCTAGGAAAGTCTTTATGGCACTCACATTTTGTTTGTTTTTTACATAGTAACTTTATGCTGGTGTAACCATTATGCTATAGTAGCATAAATCTTTGACACAGACAAATCTTCAAGAACTGCTGTTGTTATTTTATTTATTTTAAATATTTCTATTCTGCTTTATCTTGTCAAGAGAAAATTCAAGGCACCTAATAAAAACAATCAAATCAAAACACATAAATACAGCAGAAAAACACACACACCTAGCAAAAGTCCAAAAGAATAACTAAAAATTCAAAACACCTAACTAATAGCAGGGCCAAAATCAACAACAATGACATCAGTTCAACCCAAACACCATTTAAACAGTCACAGTTTAGCCTGCCCTACACACTGTACAATGCCTGACCCTGTCAGATTTCAATAATCCAGGGTCATTCCATAATGTTGGTACCACAACTGACATTCACTGCTCCTGGTGACATTCCCAGACTTCTAGTGACATTCCCAGATTTGGTGGGAGCAAGGTCTCTGATGCTTGAATGCATGGGGCAGCAAATATAGGTGATGGTAATCTCTTAGATACTCATAAAATCGAGTAATGTGTTCCGACCTGCCAATTCCAGCCAGTAAACAGAGGGCAGCATTCTGTACCTCTGACATTTCCAAATATTTTTTAGGAAGTCCAAGGTAGAGAATTTTACAGTAGTCAAGCCTGCACATAACTAGAGCACAGATAACTGTAAAGAGATCAGACTGATCCAGCATAGTTGGAGAAAATCACTCCTTGTTACAACTGTCTGAATTCTTAAAGGCGCTGCCGGATTAAATATTTTCATAGGATTTACAGTACAGTCCTAACTATGTCTCCTCAGAACTACATCCTACTGAATTCAATGGACTATTCCCAGGTAAACTGAGTTTAGAACTCCAGCCTTAGTTGATGTACTATACCCCTTTAGCTAGGATAAATAGAATATAGGATTGTAACTAACTTTAGCTGGATTTCCTCCATTTATGCTATTCAAACAAGAACTATTAACATAAATGAAGGCTGGATGTTATTAATCCATTAAAACAAACATTTCAACACATAGATACTGATAGATAACCCTAATAAAACCACTGGGTCACAGTAATGAAGAGATTGAACTTGAAGATGATATTGAATCTAGGTTTAAAACTAGAAGAAAAATGAAATATTGGTATTAAGAATTAACCAATATTCATAATCTCCTGCATTTTCAGAGTTCAGGCTGTAAGTGAATTTGTTAATGTACCCAGTATAGCATTGCCCAAGCAAAAGATAGAAGCCCCAGGGTCTGTAGAGGTACAAAAATCTTTTAGAAAGAAACCTTAAAGGTGGACAAGTGTGCTCAGTGGGTATGGACTGACTGTTGTGGGTTTGGTGTGGAGAATGGAAAACGAGTGGGAGGAACTGGAATAGAATGGGTGAAATCCTGAACAGCACTGCAACACTTTGTTGCAGACTCCACTTGTTCTTCTCTGCTAACAAAATGGTGGAATGAAAGCACTTTGCAGAGGATTTCCTCATATTTTGACAAAAGTCTCCTTCATATTACAGGTATCTTCTATCTTTGTTCTATATCTTCTGTCTAACTTTTATAACCTAATGCCCAGTTTGGTAAGAAACCCCTGGTTATTAGACTGAAATAAAAACAGTTAATGACCCATTTAGTGTTTGGATAACCCATGCACCTGGGTACTGAATGAATATGCCTGTATAGTGAAACAGAAATCATTTTCATGTTAGAGGAGGTGAACATCACTAAAAATCAGAGGAGCCTTTGTATGGCATGCCAAACTGCTGAAGCGAAAAAATGTCTTCAGTAAAAGGGCTCAGATGTGAGCATGTTTCAGTGCACTGCTCAAGGGGGGGAAATTCACTCTGATAATAAATGTGAGCCTGTTATCATTGCTTTTCAGTGGGAAGTAAAGCCGGAAGCAGGGTCGTGCTGGCTAATTGAAGCTTACAATACATTCAAATTCAAGCACTACATTTTAATTATAAACTGGTGACACACAACAGTCTTGCTTAGTTCTTAGTCCATTTCAAACAAGACTATGTGTAAAAAAATTATTAGCTTACTATTGAGAGCCATTGTGTTCATTATCCTGTATTACATCTGCCAGGCAGGTGCTTAATAGCATGTTTGATGTATGCTAAATCTAATGCCTATTTTAACAGAGGGCTTTTTTTAATTAAAACAAACTCTTCTGGGTTATATTCTTTGCCAGCTGGCTGCCAAAACAGGTGCACATCACTGTTTGAAAAGCAGCAGCAGCTAAACACACACACACACACACTTCAGTGTGTGCCCTTATTCTGGTCAGTAGCTGTGTGTATTTCCTGTTAAAGCCAAGATCAAAAATGATGGGCAAGTGTAAATTGTGCTGAAAACCGCTCTGATTGTTATGTGCACATTTTCTCTGCACTTCCAGCTGCAGAACAGGCGCAGAACAGTATGCACTCTTACATATGCTCTTTTTCAGGGAGAGTGACGGACAGAGCTTGGCATCTATTATTATGGTGTTGTCTTTTCTGCCAATGTCATCTGGTGCCAAACAGGGTTGATTTGATTTAAAACAAATTGATTTAAATCATGATTTAAATTGCTTCTCTGAAGGAGTAAATTTTTAATGATTTAAATCACAGCTTAAATTACTAGTGAGGAAGATTCTATCTAATCATCATTTTTGGTAAAGTACATTATTGGTTAATATAACCTTAATACATAAAATGGAATGATAATTTGGTCATTTTAGTACTAAAGCAGAATGAATTTGTGAAGTCATTCAGGAGATGAACCGGCTCCAACTGTTCAATTAATTGTGATATTTTGGTCATGATGTGCCAGAATCACCACCACCAAACAGGCTTTAAAATTGTACTAAGAAGGTTGTTTATACTTCTGGTTAGTTTTCTTCTTCAACAAACAACATTAACAAAACACGCACATAGGTATTTGAATGGTTAACTATTTCAGTTTTTAGATAAATGTCAAGTTCTTCAAAAAATAAAATTTAGGCAATTTCAACCAACTCAACATGAGACATTAAAAATATTGGGTGGTAGAGTTAACTCAGTCTTCTTTCCCTTTGTCTTCCTTGTTCATTGTCTGGAAAAGAAATAAAAGCTTTCCTGCTTTTTCAGTTCCTAAATTATTTCTCAATTTAGAATGAATTAGGTCCAAAGGAAGAAAAAAATCTCTCTAAATCTGCAGAAGAGGGTAGTGCTGTTAAGAACTGGATTACCACTTCAGTGGTCTCCTCCTTGTTCAGATCTATTCCATCTCCCCAAATTCCCTATTCATTGACCTTCTCTGTCTTTGTACTTAGAGAGAGAGAGAGAGAGGGAGAGGGAGGGAGCACTTCATGAACGCCACTTGCAGAATAGGCCTGACCAGGTTATCTCCTGTCTCCATAAACTTCTATTAACATACTCATAAAATATAAATAGAAGTTGTATAATTAGTATTCATAATGATATCTTTGACCTAGGCTCTATTTTTACTAATTGTTTTCAGAAAATTTTGAAATCTGATTCATATTTAAAAAATAAAAAAAATGATTTTTTATATGTTTTATTTTATCAACCCTGGTACTAAAGCTAACCACCTGCAAATCTTTCATGGAATTATTTGCATGCTTAACGATTAAACATATTGCCCAAAACCTTGCCAGAAAAGCAACCACAGAGGAGTCTAAAAACCAGGCAGCTTGTGTTCACTTGGCTCTAAATGTTCTGCTTAAATGTACAGGATTTCATTGTATTTCTTATTTGTATGCACATTAATTCCCACAAAGATAAATACAAGGCCCAATATCTGAAAACCATATTCATGCCAGAAGGCATTTTAACAGCAGGATTCCATAAGAATGAACCATACAAGAATCGTGGTTCTGTCCCAAGCTATGGTTGCCACAGAGACGTGAAAACAGCTGTCAGTCAATCAATGCATATGTTGTCACAAATACCCTCTTACCTCACAAATAAAATCAATAGGAGAAAGAGACAAGCCTGACTTGAGCTGATTTTTATCTATCATAGTCATCCTATCACTTTGGCCAAATGTGGGAATTCAGCCAAAGAACTTCACGTATTATCAAATCCCTAGGTAGATGCATTTCTGAAGAGGAATCTGTGGAAACACTATGTGAAGCCATATGTCTGTAGCATTCCATGTTTACCTGAAGCAAGAAAACTGTGTGTTGAATTCTCACAGATTACAACCTATACAAATGGGTAAGCATTTAATAATATTTAAAGCAAGTCAAGCTAGAAAAAAGCCTGGTTGCCCAGGTTAAAGTATATGAAATTTTCACAGCTATTTTAGAATCTTTGACACCAGATTAACTTGTATCTACTTTATACTAGTTAACCATCATGGCTTCCCACACAGAATTGTAGTTGAATGATGGTGTTGAGAATTCTCTGTCAGAAATCCTCAGTCCTCGTAGCTATGTTTCCTATATTATTTTTAGAGACAATTCAGACATAATGACTTAACAAATTCTGGCTATTTCTTCTTCCCTTCCACCCCACCCCCAATGCTGTAAGAGGAGATGACAAGGTTCTGGTTCTAATTTGTGGCAAACTATAGTTCACTATTTTATAAAAATACAGCAAAATATTGTTTGAGAAAATCATGGTTTGTAATCAGACTAGCATCCCAAACCAGTGACGCCAAGCTATGGTTTGTGCAAACCATAATTTACCATATTTTGACGAAATAGTCAATTATGGTTTGCAGTAAATTAAAAACTAAAACTAAAAGGAGGGGGTAAGGGAGGACACAAAGCTCAATGCAGCTCAATGTCTTGTGTGGACAAATTATGGATTCTTATTACATCTGAATGTAGCCAAAAGAGTGTTATAAAAACAGTGTACATTAAAGCTGGGCTGATGATACCCAGCTCTATTTCTCCGTAACATCTGAATCGGGAGAGGTCATGCAAGCCCTATACTGTTGCTTGGACTCAGTGGTGGGCTGGATGAGGGCCAATAAACTGAGTCTGAATCCTAGCAAGACGGAGGCACTGTGGGTTGGTGGTTCTTGAGTTTGGATAATTGGTCAGTTGCCTGATTTGGATGGGGTCGTGCTCCCTCTGAAAGAGCAGGTCCGTAGTCTGGGGGTGCTCCTGGATCCATCTTTGTCGCTAGCGGCCCAGGTGACCTCAGTGGCTAGGAGTGCCTTTTACCAGCTTTGGCTGGTGAGACAGCTGCAGCCGTTTCTGGACCGGGATAGCCTCACCACTGTTATCCACGCACTGGTAATCTCTAGGCTGGATTACTGTAATGCACTGTATGTGGGGCTGCCCTTGAGGTTGGTCTGGAAGCTGTAGATGCTGCAAAATGCGGCAGCGAGACTGCTCACTGGGGCAGGGTATTGCCAACATGTCACCCTGCTGCTGAAAGAATTGCACTGGCTGCCCATTTGCTATCAGGCCAAGTTCAAGGTTCTAGTTTTGGTGTACAAAGCCCTATACAGCTCGGGACCAGGATACCTGAAAGACCATCTTACCCCTTATATACCCAGTCGATCACAGCGCTCTGCAGGTGGGGGCCTCCTGCAGATACCATCTTATTGGGAGGTTCGTTCTGCACAATATAGGAAACGGACCTTTAGTGTGGCAGCACCTACCCTGTGGAATTCCCTCCCTTTGAATATTAGGCAGGTGCCATCTCTGCTATCTTTTCAGCACGTTTTGAAGACTTTCCTCTTTCAACAAGCCTTTTAGGTTAAAACCTATCCCAGTCTGCGTCTGTGTTAGAATTGCTTAATATGTTTTTTAATGATGTTTTTAACCCTTTTTAAAAGTTGTTTTTTTAAAAATGTTTTTAACGCTGTTTTGTTTTAATGTATTTTAAGATCTGTGTTTATGATGTTTTAAAGTGTTTTTAGCCCTTTGTTTGCTGCCATGGGCTCCTTCTGGGAGGAAGGGTTGGATACAAATTAAATAATAAATAAATAAATAAATGTTCGCTTTAGTCTCCAGTGAGTTTTCCAGCACAACATTTGCTGCAACACCACTGGATTAGTTTCATCTGATGTGGCCTGATGGTATGGACATTGTGTCCTGATGATATGTCCTGATGATGTGGACAAGATGCTTGTGACAATGTGGCCAACCTTGTGATGGTCACCACATCTTTGCAGGAAGAAGTGGTCCTGGCAGCTGTGCTGAGGGTTGCCACAGGGTACCATCCTGTCCCTAATGCTATTTAACATTTACATGAAACTGTTCACTAGGAGATTTGGGATAAGGTGTCATTAGTATGAGGATGATATCCAATTCTATTTCTCTGTAACATCCGAATCAGGAGAGGCATGCAAGCCCTGGACTGGTGCCTGGTCTCAGTGATGGGCTGGATACAGGCCAACGAATTGACTCTGAAACTTGGCAAGTTGCACTGGGAGTAGGTGTTCTGAGACCAGATAATTGGTCAGTTTCCTGCTTTGGATAGGGTCATACTCCCTCTGAAAGAGCAGGTCCATGGTCTGGGGGTGCTCCTGGATCTATCTTTGTCGCTAGTGGCCCAGGAGACCTCAGTAGCTAGGAGTGCCTTTTACCAGCTTCGACTGGTAAGATAGCTGCGGCCATTTCTGGATCAGGATAGCCTAATCACTATCGTCCATGCATTGGTAACTTGCAGATTGTTATTACTGCAATCCATTCTACATAGTGCTGCCCTTGAGCCTGACTCATACGCTGCAGCTAGGGCAAAATTCAGTGGCCTGCTTGCTCACTGGATTGGAATATCACCATCATATGAAAAAACTGCACTGGCTGCCAATTAGCTAACAAGCTAGGTTCAAGATTCTGGTATTGGTGTATAAAGCCCTGTACAGCTTGGGACTAAAAGATCATCTCATCCCCAACAAACCCGATCGATCACTGTGTGCCACAGGAGTGGGCATCTTGCAAATACCCTCCTATCAGGAGGTCTCTTTCATACAGTATCAAATCTGAGCCTTTAGTATGGCAGTATGAACTGTTCAGAACTGTTTCCCACTTAGGGTTGCTAAGTGTCCGGTTTTCACCTGGAGACTCCAGTTTTTTGGGGTCCTTTCTGGTTTTGTCCTTAATCTCCGGACTCTTAGCTTTCATTTTTTAAAAAAATTAAGTTTCTAGGTGGTTTGGTTCAAAAGATATAAACCAAAATGTCAGCCCCCCCAACTTCTGTTACTTCCAGCTACTCTAATCCCTGCTGTTTCAGGTTTTTAGCTAATAAGTGAAGTCAGGGTTCTGACTGACAAGATTTGTTGACCCCAGACAACAGCTAAACTCACCATTTCCTTTTCCTGCTTGTCTCACCTCAGGAATTCAGTAAATATATAGCTTTCAGCAGCATAAAGAATACTTTCTCTGTACAGGATTGGGACTTGCTTCTGAGTAAACATGCATAGGATTGCACTACAACAGAAGATCACAGCACAATCTTGGTAGGCATAAAAGTGTACATGCAGGGATTTTTTAAATTACTTGCAAAAATGGCATATTATACATTTTATCTTTCAAATAATTTTTGAACAGAAGTTTTAAGAAGTGTACATCCTGCAGTGTTATACTTTTCTAATTAAGGAGTCAAACAAGTTTAAATTTTACTGAAAAAGGGTACTTTGTTTTTCTTATTCATAACCTGTTTTGAAAACCTTCCCAGTATGAAGCTTTTCTGGAAGTAAAGCTGCAATGCTAATTCCACATACCTGGGAGCTAACCCCATTGAATTCAGTAGGACTTACTTTTGAGTAGACGTGGTTAGGATTTTGCGGAAAATCAATGGGACTTTTGAGTGAACATAGAAAAGGATTGTGTTGTAAATCTTTCTCTCCCCCTCTGATCCTTTTTTTAAGCAGTTAGGCAGGGCTTACTTAGGTGTCACTGCTTTTATTTGGCAGGAAACTAATACTTATTTTTAAAAAAAAATGTTCTGCAATGGTCAACTGGTTTTGACAATAAACTATTATATGGAGTGTATGTATTTTTACATCTCCAGTGTGTGTGTGTGTATGGAGTCTTTCCAACAACTCTGTGAGGTAGGGTTAGAAACCAAGGCAGCTCACAAGAAATAAAGCCATTTAAAATCCAGTAACCATAAAACAAGTATAAAACAGTTGCAAAGCAGCGTAACATGGCATGATTCTGAATATTGGATTGGGTGAGTGAAGTCTCTTATCACTAAACTGCAGTCCTGTGCAGGCTTCCTGTCTGAGTAGGCCCCACTGAATACATTGGGAGTTGATTCTGAGTAAACATACATAGGATTGCACCTTGGCATGGTCATGGTCCCCCTCTGTTTTTTTCACCCTGAGGGGCAGATTAGGCTGAGAGATGGTGCATAGCCCATGGTCACCCAATAACCTTTGTATCTTATTTCCATTTTAAAATTTAATTAAAATTATCCATATGCAGGCAGATCCACATAATACATAATACATCCAGACAATGCAGATCCAAATAATACATTTAAAGCACATCCAACCTGCATATAAAGTGCATGACCTCCCCCAAAGAATCCTGGGAAGTGCAATTTCCCCCTTACAGTTATAGTTCCCATCACCCTTAACAATCTACAGTTCCCAGAATTCGGTGGTGGGATTCATGTGCTTTAAATGTATTATGTGGATCTGCCCTAGTATGCTGTGCATTCATTAGTGAAATGAAAAAAATAATTTTAAAAGATACTTTTTTAAACAGGGCTGTAGCTCAGTGGTAGGACACATGCTTTGCATATCCAAAATTCAATATCTGAAAGGTTCGAAATTCAGTATCTGGAAGAAACTATTGCCTGGAATCCTGGAGAGTCAATGACCCATGTTAGCAGTACTGAGCTAGATGGTACCAAATGGCATGACTCCGTACAAAAGAGGAAAGGGACCCAAGGGCCACAGTGACTCAGAAATGTATTTTTATATTTATTTACAACATTTATATATTACTTGGTGGACGCCATTGCTCTCATCTCTGTTTACACAGATAAATTGGACTGGGAATATTCCAAAAATGTGGTTAGAGGCGGTAGTCATACCAATCTATAAAAAAGGTGACAGAAGCGACACCGCAAATTATAGGCCCATTAGCCTCTTATCAGTTGTAGGCAAAGTCTATGCGAGCCTTCTAAAAGCTAAGCTACAACGTTGGTTGGAGGAAGAGGAAATATTAGGACAAGAACAAGCTGGTTTTAGAAAAAACAAATCTACCAACGACCACTGCCTGGTATTAAGGTACCTGGCAGAAAAGTACACAAATGTATTTGTTTTTAATGTTTTTATTTGCTGTAAACTGCCCAGAGAGCTTCGGCTATGGGGCGGTGTATAAATGTAATAAATAAATATAAAGGATGAAACTCATTTGGCTCTGAGGATACATGCTCCAAATCAAATTCCTACTCCTACAACCCAAACCTATGCAAATATCCTCAGAAGTTAGCTTGATGGGACTTACTCTTAGATATATGTGCATAGGATTTTGTCTTAATTATTTCACCTGTGGGGAATCATACTCATTAACAAGATTAGAATAATAGTCCTTCTCTTTCACACCCTCTCTCAAGATAATGACCATCAGATAATGCAGGGTGTTTTTTTTTTTTTTAAACTGTTCTTTGGAATGATGTCTTCATTCCCATAAATCCTTGGGAACTGGTTCTGGTGAAGCAGTTGTGGCTGATGTCTATTGTCTATTGGGACTGGTACGGCAAAGGGCAGGGAGGCTAAGAGTAGGCAGAGGCAGAGCCAACTACAGGCAGAGCCAACTAATTCTCATTTAGTCCCCATTCTTCTCTCTGCAAAGTTCTAGAAATGCAACACTGAGGCTAAGGAGGAGGAAGCTGAAAGTGCCACCCCCTGGATTGGTTGTAAAGTAAGAAGGCAAGCAGGTGGGAGATGACCGAGGGCAGATTGAGGTTGGTGGGGCGGTGTCCTATTTGCCCTAATGGACCAGCCTCCATTAGTACAATGTTGATGCCTTTAAACTGAAATATGCATAAAGCACAACTAGAATGCCTAGAGGAGAAGCTGGCTCTGTCATCCCTCCCCCCCAAACTTCAGGCTTAGTGAGTAACTGAGACTTTTGTGCCCATGCCCTAACGTGGGGGAAGCGTGTCATTGGCACCTTGTGAGAATGCTCCAGGGCTCCACCAACCCTCACCACCAGACATCTGTCAGTTTGGCACAAAAATAATGGAAACTATCAATGGCTACAAGCCACAATAGCTATGTATTGCCTCCAGTGTGGGAATACCAGTTGCTGGGGAACATAAGTGAGGAGGAGTGCTGTTGTGCCTGAGTCCTGCTTGTAGGCTTTCCATAGGCATCTGTTGATCATGTGACTACAGGAGGCTGAACTAGACAGGCCTTTGGACTGATCCAGCAGGACTCTTCTTCTTCTGAGCTGCCTCCTCCTTTCCTGCCGATGTATTCAACTGTTCTGAGAGGACAGATTTCATATGAGGGATTTTAGGGTATGGTGGTCCTGTGATTACTATATTAACTGGTTGTAGCTACATTTTCTCTTAGCTTTTGATTGGTCATCTTTAATATTAAACTTCAGTGGTTTTATATATTGGCTGCTGGTGTGGGGTTTTTGTTGTTGTTATGTCCCTTCAAGTCGATTGCAACTTATGGCGACTCTATGAATCAGCGACCTCCAATAGCATCTGTTATAAACCACTCTGTTCAGATCTTGTAAGTTCAGGTCTGTGGCTTCCTTTATGGAATCAATCCATCTCTTGTTTGGCCTTCCTCTTTTTCTACTCCCTTCTGTTTTTCCAAGCATTATCTTTTCTAATGAATCATGTCTTCTCATTATGTGTCCAAAGTATGATAACCTTTTTTCACTGTCCAGCTTTCACATCCACACAGAGATCGGGAATACCATGGTGTGAATGACCCTGACTTTAGTGTTCAGTGATACATCTTTACATTTGAGGACCTTTTCTAGTTCTCTCATAGCTGCCCTCCCCAGTCCTGGCCTTCTTCTGATTTCTTGACTATTGTCTCCATTTTGGTTAATGACTGTGTCAAGGCATTGATAATACTGGACAAGTTCAATGTCCTCGTTGTTAACTTTAAAGTTACATAAATCTTCTGTTGTCATTACTTTATTCTTCTTGATGTTCAGCTGTAGTCCTGCTTTTGTGCTTTCCTCTTTAACTTTCATCAGCATTCGTTTCAAATCATTACTGCTTTCTGCTAGTAGTATGATATTGTCTGCATACCTTAAAATATTGATATTTCTCCCTCCAATTTTCACACCTCCTTCATCTTGGTCAAATCCCGTTTTACGTATGATATGTTCTCAATACAGATTAAACAAATAGTGTGATAAAATACACCCCTGTCTAATACCCTTTCCTGAGGGGAACCAATCAGTTTCTCCATATTCTGTCCTTACAGTAATGTCTTATCCAGAGTATAGGTTGCGCATCAGGACAATCAGATGCTGTGGCACCCCCATTTCTTTTAAAGCATTCCATAGTTTTTCATGATCTACACAATCAAAGTCTTTGCTGTAATCTAT
The DNA here is from genome assembly GCF_030035675.1 of Rhineura floridana. NCBI lineage: Eukaryota > Metazoa > Chordata > Lepidosauria > Squamata > Rhineuridae > Rhineura > Rhineura floridana. The sequence continues at coordinate 42,740,864 of NC_084482.1, forward strand.
AAAGCACAGGGTGATTTTCTTATAAAATCCCTTGCTCCGTTCCATTATCCAACATTTATTTTATTTATTTATTATTTTATTTATACCCCGCCCTTCCTTCCAGCAGGAGCCCAGGGCGGCAAACAGAAACACTAAAAACACTTCAAAACATCATATAAAGACCTTAAAATACATCTTTTAAACATCTTTTAAAAAAGGGTTAAAGATATTAAAAGACATATTAAAAGCAATTCTAACACAGACGCAGACTGAGATAGGTCTCAACTTAAAAGGCTTGTTGGAAGAGGAAAGTCTTCAAAAGGCGCCGAAAAGATAGCAGAGATGGCACCTGCCTAATATTCAAGAGGAGGAAATTCCACAGGGTAGGTGCCGCCACACTAAAGGTTCATTTCCTATACTGTACAGAACGAACCTCCTGATAAGATGGTATCTGTAGGAGGTCCTCACCCGCAGAGCGCACTGATTGACTGGGTATATAAGGAGTAAGACGGTCTTTCAGGTATCCTGGTCCCCAGCTGTATAGGGCTTTGTACACCAAAACTAGAACCTTGAACTTGGCCCGGTAGCAAATGGGCAGCCAGTGCAGTTCTTTCAGCAGCGGGGTGACATGTTGGTGATACCCTGCCCCAGTGAGCAGTCTCGCCACCGCATTTTGCAGCATCTACAGCTTCGGACCAACCTCAAGGGCAGTCCCACATAGAGCGCATTACAGTAATCCAGCCTAGAGGTTACCAGTGCGTGGACAACAGTGGTGAGGCTATCCTGGTCCAGAAACAGCTGCAGCTGTCTTACCAGCCGAAGCTGGTAAAAGGCAATCCTAGCCACAGAGGTCACCTGGGCCTCTAGCGACAAAGATGGATCCAGGAGCACCCCCAGGCTATGGACCTGCTCTTTCAGAGGGAGTACAATCCCATCCAAATCAGGCAACTGACCAATTATCCAAACTCAGGAACCACCAACCCACAGCGCCTCCGTCTTGCTAGGATTCAGACTCAGTTTATTGGCCCTCATCCAGCCCACCACGGAGTCCAAGGACTGGTCCAGGGCTTGCATGGCCTCTCCTGATTCAGATGTTATGGAGAAATAGAGCTGGGTGTCGTCAGCATACTGCTGACACCTCACCCCAAATCTCCTGATGACTGCTCCCAAGGGCTTCATATAGATGCAAAACAGCATGGGGGACAAGATGGTACCCTGCGGCACCCCACAGCACAACTGCCAGGGGGTGGAAAGACAGTCACCCAATGCTATTATCTGAGACCAACCTTGGAGATAGGATCGGAACCACTGTAAAACAGTGCCTCCAGTACCCATCTCACCAAGTTGGCCCAGAAGGATAACATGGTCAATGGTATCAAAAGCAGCTGAGAGATCAAGTAAGAATAAGAGGGTCACACTCCCCCTGTCCTTCTCCTGATAAAGGTCATCCATCAGGGCAACCAAGGCCGATTCAGTGCAATAACCAGGCATGAACCCTGAGTGGGATGGGTCAAGATAATCTGTTTTATCCAAGAGTACTTGCAATTGCTGTGCCACAACCCTCTCAAGCACCTTCCCCAAAAAGGGGGTATTTGCAACTGGTTGGTAGTTGTCATAAACCAATGGGTCCAGGTTGGGCGCTTTCAGGAGTAGTCAGATCACCACCTCCTTCAAGGCGCCCAGAACAGCTCCCTCCCGCAATGATGCATTGACCACACTCTGGATCCACTCGGTCAACCCCCCTCGGCAAGCTTTAATAAGCCAAGAAGGGCAAGGGTCGAGAGGACACGTTGCTGGCCACATAATCACAAACACCTTGGCCACATCATCAGGCCGCATCAACTGAAACTGTTCCCAAGAAGTTGCTGCAGACTTTGCACTGGACACCTCATTGGGGACTACAGTAGATGTGGATGGGGCATCAAGACTGCTACGAAGGCTAGCAACTTTACCCTCAAAGTGCCTAGCAAACAATTCATATTGGGCCTCCAAAGGGTCTAAAACTCCATTTCCTGGAGTTGATGTCAACAGACTCCTGACAATATGGAAAAGCTCCACTGGATGGCTACTTGAGAATGCGATGGAGGCAGAGAAGTGAGCCTTCTTCGCTGCCCTCACCGCCATGCAGTAGGCACGGTTATGATGTTTTACTCGTGCCTGTTCAGCCTCACAGCACGTCTTTCGCCACTTGCGCTCTAGCTGTTGTCCAGCCTGTTTCATTGCCCTTAGTTCACTGGTGTACCAAGGTGCAGACCGGGCTCCACAATGCCGGAGAGGGCACTCATGGGCAACCGTGTCAAGAGCTCGACGTGCCTCACTGTTCCACAGTGTGACAAGGGCTTCAACAGGGTCACCTATCTACTGGGACCTCCCCCAGGGCATTTAGGAATCCAGTGGCTTCCATTAGGCTCCGGAGGCGGACTATCTTAATCTTTCCACCACCCCTGCAGGGAAGGATCGGAGCTATAAGTCTGAACTTCACCAGGAAGTGATCTGACCATGACAATGGGGTGACATCCACCCCCCCATCTCCAGACCACCCTTCCTCCATCTGGAGCAAAATCAAGTCGAGGGTGTGTCCTGCCCTATGCATCGGGCCAGTGACAACTTGAGACAACCACATGGTCTTCATGGAGGCCATGAAGTCCTGAGCTGGAACACTAGAGGCAGCCTCAGCATGGACACTGAAGTCACCCAGCACTATAGTTCTGGGCTCCTCCAACACCACAGCTGAGACAGCCTCCACCAGCTCGGTCAGAGAAGTTGTTGGGCAGCAGGGTGGACGATACACCAGCAGCAACCCTAGTTTACTGTCTCCTTGGCCCAACACCAGGTGCAGGCCCTTACAGCCAGCTCCAAGACAGAGTGGTTTCCTGGTGACAGAGATAGAAGTTCTGTAGAACACAGCAACTCCTCCCCCCCCGTCTCTGCAGCCTGTGCTGGTGTTGCACAGAGTATCCAGGTGGGCAAAGTTGGGTCAGATCAACTCCTCCAAGCTCACCCACCCAGGTCTCGGTAATGCATACCAAATCGGCACCTTCATCCACAATCAAATCATGGATGAGAGTGGTCTTATTGTGTACCAATCTGGCATTAAACAACAACACACACAGGCCAGTGGGCACAGCAGATGAGCAATGAGGAACCGATTAATACGAGGAGTGGCAGCAAGGAACAAGGTGCAGATAGCATTGCCCTCATCTTCTACGGTAATTCACCACATCCCCATATGTTTGCGATATGATCTCTGGTGCCTCTTCCCTTTATAAATCCAGCATGGACGTCTGGCATTTCTCGCTCCATATATGTTAAGAGCCTTTGTTGTAAAATCTTGAGCATTACTTTACTTGCATGGGATATTAAGGCAATAGTTCAATAATTCCTGCATTCCCTGGGATCCCCTTTCTTTGGAATTGGGAAGTATATCCAGTCTGTGGGCCATTGTTTAGTTTTCCATATTTGTTGCCAAATTTTTGTCAACATTTGGACAGATTCAGTCTCAGTAGCTTGTAGCAACTCTATTGGTATGCCATCTGTTCCTGGTGATTTGTTTCTTCCAAGTATTTTAAGTGCAGCTTTCACCTCGCATTCTAAAATTTCTAGTTCTTCATCAAATGGTTCCTCCATGAATGAATCTGTCATCCTTGCATCTCTTTTATAGAGTTCTTCAATGTATTGCTTCCATCTTCCTTTTCTTTCATCTCGGTCAGTCAGTGTGTTCCCCTGTTGATTATTCAACATCCCTACTCTTGGTTTAAATTTTCCTTTAATTTCTCTAATCTTTTGGAATAGGGCTCTTGTTCTATATATTGTACATATCTTGTATATACATTGTTCTTGTTCTTGTGTGGGGTTATAAACTTGCATTTTTGGCTAAAATATGGGTGGCTTTATTATCCTCTTGTTCTTTGTTGATATATTTGTTTGTGGATGTTGTATTGATTAACTAAAATACCAAGCAATGCTTTATTTTGTTTACATTTTTCTGTTGTATTTGTTTTGGTATTATGTTAATCATTTTGGGTTTCCTTATAGAGGGAAACACAGGGTGCAAATAAAATGACAGTGACAGTGATTATGATGATGCAAACCTGAAAAGTGCATTTTATGGGCAAAAATAGAAAAATGTGGTTCACCTAGCTTAGATGAAATTAGGTTAAGAACTCAGGATACAACTTCATTGCACAAAAACATCTGGAAGGACAGAGTTGTTATTAAGATTAAAGACAATACAAGGCCATGGCCATTAGCAAATGCAGGCTAAATATCAGATAATGCAGGGGTTCTCAAACTTTCTACCCCCAGGGTTCACTTAAGGCACCTGAAAATTACTGAGGCCAACCATTCACAGAATGGTAGTTCATGGGCAGAGCCAGTCACAAAATCATAGCAGGTAGTGACAGAGTTTGGCATAATCATAATCTTCATGCATGTAACTTTCCATGAGTAGTCAGGAGGCAGAGAGATTGGTGCCACTACTGACTATAGCCCCAACTTGTCCATTCTGTCTGGTCTATACACACTGAGAACACAGTATAAGTGGTGTTTTTGTGTGAATAGTCATTGCACAGAAGGCAAACTCACCCCCTACCCTCACCCCCTCACTTTGCCAGGTACATGCACACTGCACAGTGATCTCACATTAATTTCCATGAAACTAGCATTGGCGCTGGATACATTGCTGTTATGTATATATTCTGAGCCCCTTAGTTGTGGTCAGGAAGCATTTTTTTCTCCCCTAAGATGAGGAGATTATGGGCATACTACCCTGAACACGTCCAATCTCGTCTGATCTGAGAAGCTAAGCAGGGTGAGGCCTGGTTAGTACTTGGATGGGAGATCGCCTGGGAATACCAGATGCCGTAGGCTTAGAGGAAGGCAATGGTAAACCACCTCTGAAATACCTCTTACAATGAAAACCCTATGAATACATCCAAAAAGAGATTCATAGGGTCGCCATAAGTCGTAACTGACCTGAAGGCATATAACAACAAGAAGATGAGGCGAAGACTTCCCCTTTTGGAATATCAAGAACTGCTAAACCCTAGCAAACTGGAATTGTGGCCGCAGGTGAATAGCTTTATTTACTTAAGAGCAAAAGGCAAACACGCAACATATTACTTTCACTTTTGTAACTGGCATTGCCCTTTCAAATAAGCTGTTAGGCCCAAGCAAAAGGAATGTGGCATCACCAACTGATCAACATGTTTCACAATGTGGGTTGACATGTTTCACAGACAATGTGTCAGTAACAGCCACCGTTACCATATGTGAATGATGCACTGGTAGTGACCGAAGCCTAATAATGAGCAGAGTTTGTACAGCACAGTAATTGGGGGTGGGATGATAAAAGGAGGCAATGAATGTATACACCATCCTAAAACTCTTTGGCCATAGTGGAGACAGCTGTGTAGATGCAACCCTAAGACTACAGTTTAAAAAATAAAAATCTTGCTGCTGAAGCAGGGGAGGGGCAGGAATCATGTCAACAAGGAGCAACAAGAAAAAATGCAAAGCTGGTTTGCTCATTCTAATAACTTGATGTAAGGAAATAAGGGCCAAATTAAGTTACAGAAATTATGTGCAACTTCACTAACTTCAGTTAATTTGATCCAAAGGCTGCTACAGCTGCCATATTTGGAAGGAACAAAACACTTCTATGCATAGACCCCCAGGTCCAATGTTGACCAGCAATAGTAACTGGATACAATTGAGAATGGTGTGCTTCGTATTCTTTTGTCAAACAGAAACAAACAGGTGTATTTTGGGAAAACAGGACCAAATACTGGACAACATATGTGACAGTTCAGGAGGCTAGGGAAATCAGTACACCAGGCTACATAAACTACTTAGGACAAACAAAAATACTCATTAAACATGACCAATCAGAGAGTGTGAAGAATTGTGATCTGATGAAAGACAAATGTGAAATAGCTCATATGAGTAAGCAGATTGGCTGGCAATAGCACACCTACCCATGGATTTCTGGGGGGGAAAGCCTGAGGCTCCCACCCCACCCTCAGCAGTGTGTGTGTGTGTGTGTGTGTGTGTGTGTGTGCACATCACCATCACCGTCACATAGTTTAGAAAGTACTACATGACTATATTTCTGTATGAAATGACTAAATATTAAAAGTAAAAATCAGCAACAGCCTAGCAATCCTGCTAATAGCTATTAAAAATGGAATAACATAGAAAATGAGTAACTGCAACCATAACACAGGTCAGGACATGGCATTACTTGGAACATGGTATTACTTGGGCAGCAGCGAATTACAGTTATGTTGGATTATGGGGAAAACACTCTGTACTCACTTAGAGGCAAAATTAAGGGATGAAGGTCACAATGTTTATGATTGCCCAAATGGGGGTGGGATAGAACCAGACAATGAAAGTGCAGGGGAACATGATAATCATTCAGAGAGGCCAAGACACCATAGGGAAAAACAGACATGTCATGGACATTTGGAAAGAGACACCAAAACCTTTAAGCTAAGATGAACTGGAGCCAGGGAAATTCTAGAATTCTGCTCAGTTTGGATTTGGTACTGAATTTTCCATTAATTTGCTTATTCTCTAGTGCTGCAGATCAGATTTTTATGTACTGATTTTCTGTGGCTATCTTTGAAAACAGATTATTTTTTTAAAAAAGATCCATCTCTAAAATAGTATTAAGAATGATAATTTCATTGATATTTCCTTTCGTTTTAAAATATTTATCAATATTAAGATCAATTTTTTTGCGAAGGTAAGTACAGATTGGTAAAAGCAGCTGCTAGCACACAAAGAACAAACTTAAATCAATACTGGCCTGTTAGGTCAATGGAATGCTTTTGAACCAGCACCAACCAACAGATCCCATCCCTAGCTAGAGTGCTGAGTTTTAAAAGAGAGCATGGATATCGTAGGCATAACAGAAGCCTGGTGAAATGAAGAGAACCAGTGAGGTATGGTAATCTCTGGATGCAAGTTGTATAGGAAAGGTCAAGGAAGGGTATACTGGAGGTGGTGTTGCTGTATATGTCAAAGAGGACACAGAGTCCAACAAGCTAGAAATTTCCAAAAGGAAAGACACCTCCACAGAATCCCTGTGAGTGGCGATTCCAGGACCCAAAAGTAATTTTGTATTGGGAATGTACTGTCACTCTCCTGAACAAAATGTTCAGGGTGATCTTGAGAAGGGTTTATTTATTTATAAAATAAAATCAGTGGAATTCACAAACATTCCCCCCCCCCATGGACCCCTTTGCTGATGGTCTTGGTGTACCACTAACTGATTTTTCTGCCTATTGAAGCATTTGTACTGTAGGGGCTGTATGATTGTTAAATGTATTTTTATTGCTTCTTTTATTTCTTAAATATTGTATTTTATTGTATTTAATATGAGAAATACAATATAAGAAATACAATTAAAAATAAATATGAATATTTGATGGATGCAGTCTTCAACCACAAATCCACACATACACTATGGACCACATGAATGAAGCTCATGGACCACTGGTGATCCATGGATCACAGTTTGGGAACAACTGGTTTAGATCATTTCTGTACCACTCTACATTCTGGGGTAGGGATAGGGGTCTCTAAGTGCTTCAAAGCATATTTTAAAACATCAGAAATACAACACCATAAAATGTCAGCACAGAATATGCCAAATGAAATGCAAAATACAAAAATAAAAATGCAAATTTTAAAGTAGCATAATGAGCAGCAAAACAAAACATTCCCTTAAACTTTGGGAAAAATATTACAAGTAAAAATCAAATACAAAAATATGATAGAAATAATAATAATAATAAAATTTTATTTGTTAGTCGCCTATCTGTCCGAATTAACGGACACTCTAGGCGACTTACAGCAGCATAATAAAATACAATACACAATTCAACCACATTCATCAATTAAGCTATTTATTTATTTATTTATTATTTCAATTTATATACCGCCCTTAGCAGAATAGCTCTCAGGGCGGTGAACAAACAAGATAAAATACAATATATCATAATAAAAATCATAAAAACATATACAAACAAACAACAAAAAAAACTACAAAAACACAATACGACAAAAATTAAAAATACGGATTAAAAGATTAAAATGGTTAAGAAAATTAAAATGCCTGGGAGCATAAAAAGGTCTTTACCTGGCGCCGAAAAGATAAAAGTGTAGGCGCCAGGCGTACCTCTTCGGGGAGGCTGTTCCACAACTCAGGGGCCACCACAGAAAAGGCCCTAGATCTAGTAACCACCCTCCGGGCTTCCCGATGGGTTGGTACCCGGAGGAGGGCCTTAGATTCTGAACGAAGTGAACGGGTAGGTTTGTATCGAGAGAGGCGTTCCACAAGGTATTGAGGTCCCACGCCGTGTAAGGCTTTATAGGTAAGAACCAGCACCTTGAATCTCGCCCGGAAGCAAATAGGAAGCCAGTGCAGACGCGCCAAGACAGGTGTTATATGCGAAGACCGACTGGTCCTCGTCAGTAGTCTGGCAGCTGTGTTCTGCACCAGCTGAAGCTTCCGAATTGTCTTCAGGGGCAGCCCTACGTAGAGCGCATTACAGTAATCCAATCTTGAAGTTACCAGAGCGTGAACAACGGAGGCGAGGTCGTCCCTGTCCAGATAGGGGCGTAGTTGGGCTACCAGACGAAGATGGTAAAACGCATTCCGTGCCACCGAGGCCACTTGGGCCTCGAGAGACAGGGAAGAGTCGAGAAGAACCCCCAAACTACGTACCTGTTCCTTCAGGGGGAGTGTAACCCCATCCAGAACAGGGTTAACATCCACCATCTGAGCAGGGAAGGCATTCACCAACAATGTCTCGGTCTTGTCTGGATTGAGTCTCAGTTTATTAGCTCTCATCCAGTCCATTATCGCGGTCAGGCAACGGTTCAGCACATCAACAGACTCACCTGAAGAAGATGAAAAGGAGAAATAGAGCTGCGTGTCATCAGCATACTGATGGCAACGCACTCCAAAACTCCTGATGACTGCACCCAGCGGCTGCATGTAGATGTTGAAAAGCATGGGGGACAAAACCGACCCCTGAGGGACTCTGCAATGGAGAGTCCATGGTGTCGAGTGATGTTCCCCAAGCACTACCTTCTGGTGACGATCCGCGAAGTAGGAGCGGAACCACTGCCAAGCAGTGCCCCCGACACCCAACTCCGCGAGTCTCCTCAGAAGGATACCATGGTCGATGGTATCAAACGCCGCTGAGAGATCAAGGAGAATCAACAGAGTCACACTCCCCCTGTCCCTCTCCCAACACAGGTCATCATACAGGGCGACCAAGGCTGTTTCGGTGCCAAAACCGGGCCTGAAACCGGATTGAAACGGATCTAGATAAGCTAACATCAAAAACATCACTTAATACATCAAAAACTAATCTAGCTCGAAATTCCTGTAGGCCTGCCTGAATAGCCAGGTCTTTAAAGCTCGGCAAAAACTCATCAGGGAGGAGGCATGTCAGAGGTCGTAGGGGAGAGAATTCCAGAGGGTGGGAGCCACTACCGAGAACGCCCTCTCTCTGGTCCGCACCAGCCGAGCTGTTTTGACCGGTGGGACTGAGAGGAGTTCCTGCGTGGCTGATCTTGTAAGGCGGCTTAATTGGTGATACTGGAGGCGGTCCTTTAGATAAACCAGGCCAAAACCGTATAGGGTTTTAAAGGTCAATACCAACACCTTGAATTGGGCCCGGTAAACCACTGGTAGCCAGTGAAGATCTATCAACACCGGGGTGATATGTTCCCAGCGACGGCTACACGTAATCAAGCGTGCCGCCGCATTCTGTACCAGCTGGAGTGACACATATTACAGCAGAGGTGAGCAATATCTGGCCTTACAGATGTTTTTGGACTCCAACTCCCATCAGCCCCATCCCAGTCATCATGGCCAATGATCAGGGATAATGGGAGGTGCTGTTCAGCAACATCTGGAGGGCCACAGATTCCACAATCCTGTGTGAAAGCATCATTAGCAGCTAAACAAAATATCTAAAGTAATAGTTAAAGAAAATCACCAAAGTAGAAGCTGCACCTACATTTCCCTCCATAGCAATGTTTCCCAAACACATCCTTAGTACTCTCCCACATACAAACCTCGCTCTCAGCCATTCCTACCAACCATCCCCAGCCAACCACTTCTCAGAAGGCGAAGGTTTGGTTTGGACCCTAAACATAATTTACAACCAGAAACTTCATCCACCTCCATTTAGAGCATTACACAAACAGCAATAAGTTTATGGTTCCAGGATATGGTCTGAAAGCATATGAGGTCACCACCTGGCTAAAATGAAGCAGGCCTGGGTCTGGTCAGTGCCTGGATGAGAGACCACTTGGGAACCACATGTATGCCACCTTGGGTTCCTTGATGAAAGAAGGTGGGGTATAAATATAAATAAATAAGTAAATCTCCCTCCCTGTCTCCTACCCAGAGCAGACTTTATATCAGTTTAGTCTGTCCCACTGAGTGGGATTAAGCACAAACACACAAAAGCTTTACAACCCAGACTCTCACTCTGGGCAGCAAAACACACAATTTTACTTACTGCCAAATAAAGAATAATCCACTTTCTGCTCACTTTCTCCTACTGGATAATAATTCTACCATGCAAAATTAAAGTGGGTTACACCCTCGTAGTAACCGTGAAGGGGTGACCCTTCCCTACAGGAGCGCTGTTATCTAGTCTGTGGGCAGGGATGCAAGTCAATTAGCTGTGTCTGTTTCCACTCTCCTCCTCCTCTGGAATCTGCTCTGACTCAGCTATAGCCTCTCCGAGGACAAGGTTGGTTAAGAGATGGAATGGCCTCTCCCCTGTCTTTGTGCTGCTTACCTCTGGCCAAAATCAGAGCAGGTCAGTGTCTTGAAATAAAGGAAACATCCAAAGGAGGAAGTGTCGTAGTAATGGGTGACTTCAATTACCCTCACATAGACTGCGTAAATGTCTACTTACCCTAAATGACTGGCATAGAACAGTGGGTCACAGAATCAATTAGAGAAGAGGTGACTCTGGACTTAATCCTAACTGGCACCCAGGACCTTGTGCAAGAGGTAAGTGTTGTTGAATCAATTGGAGATAGTAACCACAGTGCTGTCAAATTCAAATATATATATATGTATGTGGACAATTGCCAAGAAAGTCTGACAGAGTTACATTTGGCTTCAAAAGAGGAAACGTCTCAAAAATGAGGGAATTGGTAAAAGAAAGTTGAAAAGGAAAGTCAAGACGGGCAACAATAGATGCTCAGGTAGGATGTATACCGCAGGCTAGGAAAGGCCAGGAGGATACCAGCATGGTTACAAGTAGAGTTAAGGATTCTATTAGAGACAAGAATTCTTCTTTCAGAAAGTGGGTTTTGCCCAAATGAAAACAAAAAGAAGCACAAACATTGGCAAAAGAAATGCAAGCAGACAATGAGATGGTAAAAAATCCAAAGAACATATAGCTAAAAACATCAAGACCTACAATAAAATACATTAGAAGTAGGAAACAAGCTAGGGAGATATTTGGACCTTTGGACAATAAGGGAGTCAAGGAGGTGCTAAAGGCGGAAAAGGATATTGCAAAGAAGCAGAATAAATTATTTGCATCTATCTTCATTGCAAAATATGTAGGTCAGCTGGCTGTGCCTGAACTAGGTCTCTAAAGAAGGGAGTCCAAGGAACTGATGAAAATAGTGGTGACAAGAGACTAAGTCCTAGAACCTACTGACAATTAAAAACAAACAAATTGGACAGTCCAGATGGAATCCACCCAAGAGTTTCAAGAGAACTCAGATGTGAAGCTGCTGATCTTCTTACAAAAACATGTAACATTCCTAAGATCATTGTAACACCAGTTTTTAGAAAGGAATATAAAGGCTCTGGGAAATTATAGACCAATTAGCTTAACATTTGTTCTGGGAAAACTGGTGGAAAACATTTTTATTGCAAATTAATTATGAAAAGGGGAAAAACAGGAAAGGAAAAAAGAAAGGAAAAACCCATCAATGGAAAACATTGTAAAAGAGCATACAGATGAACAAGTCTTGCTGAAGAAGAACCAGCATGGTTTATGCAAAGGTAAGTCCTATATAACTAACCTTTTAGAGTTCTTTGAGAATGTCCATGTGGCACATGGATAGGGGTGATGTGCACTTAAGACTTCCAAAAAGCTTTTAATAAAGTCCCTCATCAAAGACTCCTGAATAAGCTTAGTTGTCTTGGGATAGGGCAGATCCTCTTATGAACCAGAAACTGGTTAAAGAACAGGAAGTAGAGAGTTGGAATAAACTGACAGTTCTGACAATGGAGAGAAGTTAGAAGTACCCAAAGCTGTGAATTGAAGTTGGTGCTTTTAAACTTCTTTATACATTATCTGGAGCTAGGGGAGAGCAGTGAGGTGGTCAAGTTTGCTAACGTCACAAAATTGTTAAGAACAGAAAAGCAGTTGTGAGGAGCTCCAATAGGGTATATCCAGATTGGACATTAAATTAATGAACATTAAATTAATGAACATTAAAATGGCAAATGCGCTTCAATGCAAGCAACTGTAAATGATGCATGTTGGGGCAAAAAGTCCTAACTTCACATATACGCGGTAACTGACCAGGAAAGAGGTCTTAGGACCATGGTGAACAATGAAAATGCCAACCCAGCGTGAAAAAGGTGAATTCCATGTTAGGGATTGAAAATAAAACTGCCAATATCATAATGCTGCTGTACAAATCTACAGTATGACCTTAAGAGCAATACTATGTACAATTTGGTCACCACGCCACAAAAAGGATATTGCAGAACTAGAAAAAGTGCAGAAAAGGACAACCAAGATTATCAAAAGGCTGGAACAATTCCCCTGTGAGGGTTCTTAGTTTAGAAGAAATGACAAGGGTGTACAAAATTATGCATGGTGTGGAGAAAGTGGATAGTGAAAAGCTTTTCTCCCGCTCTCATAATACTAGAACCTGGGGTCATCCAATAAAGCTGACTGTTGAAACATTCAAGACAGGGAAAAGGAAATAACTGCATACACCACAAGCTATAGTGAATGCTGCCAACTTGGATGGGTTTAAAAGGGGATTAGACAAATTCATGGAGAAATGGGCTATCAATGGCTAGTACTCATGAGGGCTATGTACTACTTCTAGTACTGGAGGCAGCAAACCTCTGAATACCAGTTGCTGGGCAGCACAACTGGAGATACTGCTGTTGCATTAATGTCCTGCTTGCAGGCTTCCCATAGGCATCTGGATGGCCATTGTGAGAACAGGATTCTGGGTTAGATGGGCTTTTGGTCTGTTCCAATTGGGCTGATACATTTTTATTATGTAGATGTAGCCTAGTGGGATGCCTTGCAGTAGAACCTGGGAAGGAAACAACAATAGTACACAATGTATGGCACCACTCTAGGTGTTTAGAAAATTAACACACCTTGCATCTGAGACAAGTTCTAGGAGCCCTAATCACCATTACATGTTCAAAGGAGCTGCCCATAAACCTACAACTAGTCTTTGCTGCTATTTCAATATGAGGCAGCTGCATTTTCCCAACAGTTTTCAGCTCTGCTATGTTTATAGACAGCAGCAGAACAATTGGGACATTTTCCTTTACTACCAATATCATCTTGCCTAGATTTAGAGCTATGGTTCAGATGCAAAATGATAATTCTCAGACACAACAGGAATGTTTTGCTTCTTTTGATTACTGCATTGGTTCCTTGTATCACTCCTTGGCACCTGTTGCCCAGGCTGAATGATGGAGCACTACTGAACAGCACAATAAAAAATGAGCAAGATATTAAAGAAGATGAAATACTGGTGTTTTGTTTTTTTAAAAAATGGCCAGTATTTTCATGTGACAGAAGCAGAGAAACAAAACTTCAGGCACCCAGTAGATACTTGCACCTAAAAAATGAGCCTAGAAACTGGCACCAGAGTTGCTGAAAAGAGCAGGATGCCACTTTCTCCATCTCCCATGTGTCTTATTGGGTTTAACAGGGGGTTGATTTTTCGTCTGCACTATTATAATATATTCCTCCCAAATCTGATGTGTGTGAGATTAAATCATTAGCAGCATACAGCCATATCATTCAATTGCCACTAGGTAATTTGGGTATTTAAAACTTCTGCCATTTAATAACCTTTGTATATTTCTGTGACATATAGCAGATTTGTGCTGTTGGTGTTTTCAGACTTTTAAGTCTCAAAACTTTCTCAATGAAAAGAGCAAGGTCAGTAACAGTGAAGAAGCTATCCACAAGACAACTTGTTCAGCATTAGTGAATTGATTCTTCCTTTGCAATATACAATTGCAACTGAGTGCTGGGTATGTTTCAAGACACATGCTTTAGTTTGAAGACCAAGAGCAATGAACAACAGTCCAAACCTTCCACCCCCACCCATGTCAACTTAGAATGCACCCAAGAACATGCACCATAATTCTTTGCAATCTGCAGGAATTCTAAAACATACGTCCAGGAGTTCTTTGCCAGGCAGCTTGACATGTTACATTCTATATCCATCACACTAATTCCTGATCCACACATGATCACAACAACAATTCCCCTATAATGTATTTCCACATCAAAGCTGGCAATGTTTTAGGTAGGTAATATGCTGGCAAAGTAACCTTGTTATGCACTACATGCATGAGGTTTCTCCATCTAGACATTGTATCCAACATTAGTCATACCAGTGTAGAACTGAGTTAGTTACAACCCATTACCATAAGACAACAAATCATTTCAACCAAGGCTACTATGAATCAGATGGGTGTTAGCTGCTCCTATTGTAATATCATCACTCAACCCATTGTGCTGTATCATGAAGATGCTACATCAACACAACAGTCAGGGTGCCAACCGCTCACAGATTTGTTTCCATATTTAAAGCAGACATACCAAGCAAAGGAACAGATGTCCCCACAGTTCCAGCTCTATGTTGCTGCTTTTAAAAAGTATTATGATGTCTACATCTTCCGCTTTGGTATTTTCACTGCTTTTTCTGCTATAATGTTTTGAGGACTAATGTGAAATAATAATTAGGTCCATAGAGCTTGGAGGGCATTAAAGCAAAGGCGGTATAAAGCTTGACAGACAAGGGTTGAGGGATATTCCTTTCTTCACTTCTGAAAGGTGGAAAGTTTCCTACATCTTCAGCTTTATCCTTTCATATGGGCTTGGGGTTCTCGAGACCTGGTAAAGTAAGGCCTAGGGGAAGGGGATTAAAATAAGTGGTTTTATTTAGAACTGTAGCTCACATGGATGCATGCAAAATGCTTTCCTGTGACTTTCAGATTTTACATTTTGTCATATTAGCATTTTTCTTATGATATATAGCTTAGACTAGCACAGCTGGCATGAACAGCAATATGTATACAAAAAGCAGAAACTGTGGAATACCCACTGCAAGTCTGCTTTGCATTTGGCTGACTTCTGCAGATTCTGCTTGTGACTCTCACAGAATTAGGGCAGAATCACACGTTATGCTGGGCACGAGGCTGCCCTTGAAAACAGAATCCCCAGGTAGTAGCTCTTGTCATGATGTCACTATGCTGTGCACTTCCCTGCCATCTTCTTTGCGTCATTTGCTGTTTATGTGTCAGTTTTATTCATGCTTTTGGGAACCAGTTTCTACTTTTTTGCATTCTTTCTGGCTTCTGTGCCTCCCTTCTCACTTTTTTTGATATTGCCCTAGCCTTTGCAAAATGTTTCTCCCATGGCTATAGACTGCAGAGGGAAAGTGGTAATGGCAGATTAATGGGTTTTTTAGGCAGCCCATCTGCCATCACTCTGGTTGCATTTCTGGGCCCAATTTAAAGCACTGGTTGTTATCTTTAAAGCTCGAAATAGTTTGGAACGGGTTATTTGAAGGGTCATCTGTGCCTGTATTAACCTGCCCAGGCCCTAAGATCAGCCACAGAGGCCACACTCACAGTCCTACCAGTAAGGTCAATAAGATTGGTGGGCACAAGAAACAGTCTTTTCAGTGGTGGTCCTTGTGAGGCGTCCTTCCCTGGCTCTCCCTGTCAGGTTCCTACCTGCGCGTGGCTACTGCCTGTCACTAGGCACCACCAGGGACTCCACCAGTCCGGACTGTCCTCTCTCTTATGGTTTCTCTCCCTGCTCTAGCACAGATCTCAACAGATCCCCCTGCTAGGCAACCACTAGTAACGTCCCAATACTAGTATTCCCAGAGACTCTGAATACTGGTATTGTTATTCTCTTCACCGCTGCCACCATTTGTTACAGTTCCCCTTCAGCCTTGGTCATTACCTTACCCTCCCTTCTGGTCTGTGAAACCCCAGCCAAGGATCAGGCCTTTGGTAAACCAAATTAAGTATTTATTACAGATAACAAAGCTAACAAGATTAACAAGATTTCTTCTTAAGGCACATAAGCATATGGTTTTACTCAATACTAATCCGAACTCCACCTCCCTCCTGGCAAACAACTCTCTAAACCCCACCAAGCAACCCACTCAGTTCTCTTCTCCCCCCCAGATTCCACTCTCACTCTTCCTTTTATACATTCAGCCATTTTAAACACTCAGCCAATCATCTCGCATTCTACTGCCCATTCACTCCCCCTCTTTCACTCCACTTACCATGTATCTTCTAAACAACCAACACTTACCATATATACATTAATATAGGAACATCACATTGCCCCCCCCCTTAAAACAACGGCAGAGTATTATTCCTGTTCCAGGATTTATACGTCGCGTTAACAAATAAAAGTCTCTATGGGGAAAATGTCTTTCTTTGTTCCTCCGTCTGGTCACGTCACTGCAGTCCCAGCCACTTGCCTGGAAAGTCCATCAGCCAGTACATTGTCCTTGCCTTTTATGAACTGGAAGCCCACTTGATAGTCCTGTAGGGCCCAGGACCACCTCTGCAGCATAGTGTTATGGTTTTTCATAGTCTGCAACCATAACAAGGCCCGATGATCCATAGTCACTGTGAATCTTCGTCCCCACACGTATGGGCGCAACTTGTTCAGTCCCCACACAACCGCTAGGCACTCCTTCTGGACCAACGAATAGTTTTTCTCCCTCGGTGTCAGCTTGCGACTCAGATACGCCACTGGATGTCTGGTGCCTTCTCTCTCCTGTAGCAAGACGACTCCCAGCGCCAGGTCCGACGCATCTGTAGCCACGATGAATGGTTTCTCATAGTCTGGTGCTATTAATATGGGTCCTTGGCACAAGGCTTGCTTCAGTAGATCAAAAGCCTTCTGACATTCATCCGTCCATACCACACGCTCAGAACACTTCTTCTTTGTTAATTCATGCAAGGGGGTTGCTATTTCCCCAAAATTTCTCACAAATTTCCTATAAAATCCAGCCACACCCAGAAATGCCCTTACTCGTTTTTTGGTTAAGGGGATCGGCCACGCTTGTATTGCCTCCACCTTGCTCCATAAGGGGGTGATTTTCCCACTCCCCACCTTATGTCCTAAATAGATTACTTCCTTTAGTCCAAACTGGCATTTCTTAGCTTTTATTGTGAGGCCTGCTTTTCTTAAGCCTCCAATACTGTTGTCAGGTGTTGGACATGCTCAGGCACCGACTTGCTAAAAATGGCCACGTCATCGATATAGGCCACTGCAAAATCTGACATGCCTCGCAACACAGTATTGATTAGCCTCTGAAATGAACTTGGTGAGTTCCTTAGTCCCATGGGTAAGGTCACAAACTCATATAACCCATCTGGTGTACTGAAGGCAGTTTTGGCTCTGGATTGCTCGTCTAGTTCCATTTGCCAAAATCCTTTACAGAGATCTAGTGTAGAGATAATGGTTGCTGCCCCCAATAACTCTAACATTGCGTCTACCCTAGGCATAGGATACGCATCTGGGACAGTAATTTTATTGATTAGCCGATAATCAATGCAAAACCTGGTCGTTCCATCTTTTTTCGGAACCAGGACAATACTTGAGGCCCAGGGACTGATGGATTCCCTGATCACTCCTAATTCCAGCATATCTTCCACCTCCCTTTTGATCTCATTCAAAACTTTCCCATTCACACGGTACGGAACAGATCTGATTGGGGCATGATCTCCAGTATCAATGGAATGTATAACTATACTGGTTCGGCCAGGTTTGTTGCTAAAGAGATTCCTATAGGTTTTCAAAACTCTCAGAATCTCTTCTTTTACTTCCTCCTTCACCTCCTCTGACCATTCCACTTGATCTACCCCTCCTTTGTCTTTGCTTTCCTGTACCAAATCTGGAAGTTCAGGCCCACTTCCCTCAGGGAATAAGGTAACTTGCAACACCTGTGCATCCCTGGTATGGTAAGGCTTCAACATATTTACATGAACCACTTTGCTTTTGTTTAATTGGTCTGTGGTAATTACATACGTCACTGTGTCAAGCCTTTCTCTGATGGTATATGGTCCTTCCCAGTTAGCCTATAATTTGTCATGTTTCCTGGGTATGAACGCCATAACCATATCTCCCACATCATACACACGTTCCCTGGCTGTTCTGTCATACCAGTAACGTTGCTTCTCCTGTGCTTGACTCAAATTCTTTTCCACCACCTCCATCATTGATGTTAATTTATTGCGGAATTCCAATACAAAATCTACTACAGATGTTTTGTACTCTCCCAGGGTTCCTTCCCATGAATTTTTTAATAGTTCCAAAGGTCCCCTCACTTTTCTAGTGAACATGAGTTCAAAGGGTGAGAAGCCTGTTGACTCCTGAGGGACTTCTCTGTATGCAAATAAGAAGCATCCCAACTGTTCATCCCAGTCTTGTGGGTGATCTTGAACATAGCTTCTGATCATGCCCTTCAAAACGCCATTGAATCTCTCTGTTAACCCATTAGTGGCTGGATGGTAAGTAGTGGTCTTTAGATGTTTTAGACCACAACATTTCCACATACATTGCATCACTTCTCCCATGAATACACTGCCTTGATCCGTCAGCACTTCATGAGGGAAACCCAGCCTCATAAAGATTTTTAATAAAGCCTCTGCCACTACAGGGGCTTCCACGGATCTTAGTGCTTCTGCGTCTGGGTACCTGGTGGCAAAATCCACCACCACCAATAGATATTTCTTGCCATGCCTTGTGGGTTTGGAAAAAGGGCCCACCAAATCTATTCCCACTCTATAAAAGGGTTGTCCAATTATAGGAAGGGGCTTTAAGGGTGCCTTAGTCTTTACTCCACTTTTTCCCACCTTTTGGCATATTCCACAAGATAGACAATGTTGTTTTACATCTTTGGAGATGTTTGACCAATAATAGTGTGCAGCCAATCTCCTCTTGGTCTTTTTTATTCCCAGATGTCCTGCACATGGGACATCGTGGGCTACCTCTAGCAATCTGGTTCTGTATTTGCTAGGTACTATCAATTGCTTCACTGGTTCACATTCATCCTTTCTCTCAGCAGGCATCCACAGTCTATATAAAATCCCATTCTCACACACAACTTGATTCCTCAGTTTGTCAGTGAAAGGAATCTGTTGGGTCAGAGCTTGTTCCTTTATCTGCTTCAAACTTATATCTTTTTGCAGCTCTTCCCTGAATTGATCTGCCTCATCATTATCAGAGACCACTTGATACAGTTTGTCTCCTTCAGCAGGCCTGCTAGTGGTTGCTATGGTGACCTGAGGCTGGTTAACAGATTCCACCCTGTTTGTTTCAGCCCCCCTTAATATGGCTTCTTTTTCTCTGCCAATTTGCTGTCTGGTCACTACATAGATCTTTCCTTGGGCGCCCATTAATCCCTTCCCAGTATTACTGGTTCTTGTTGCTGGGCATTAATGCCTACTTTATATCGGCCCTCTCGGCCTCTCCAAGTCATATCCACCAGGGCCACAGGCAAACTTTCTGGTTGACCCCTCACTCCTTGGATAGTCACAGTTTTCTGAGGTAATATTACCTCAGATTTTATTAAATCTGGCCTCAGTAATGTCTGAGCGGCACCAGTATCAAGCAATGCCCAATAATTTGCCCCTTGTACACTCACTTCCTCTCTCAGACTTGAATCAAGGTCTGTTACTTCTGTCCAGTTTATCTGGCAGAACTGAACCTTTTTCGCTGTTTCCAAAGCCTTGGGCTCTGTTTTCACTGTCCTTGTCTGAGCAGGATTAATAATGGGGTTGGCAACCTCACATTGAAAACGTAGGTGCCCCGGTCTACCACATTTGTAGCATAATTTCTCCTCACTTTTAGGGTACACAGATCCACTCTGGGGTGTCCTGTGCCCTTCAGATTTTAATGGAGGACTCACTCGCTGTGGTACCACATCCCTTCTGCCAGCATTATATGGTCTGGGTTTAAAATCTCTGGATGTTTTCCCCACCCAGCCAGTTCTGTTGGAGGCGAAGTGATCCTCCATCTCTGCGGCCTCCTGCACCGATGTAGGGGAACGGTCTTTGACCAGGAGCCTTATTTCTGGTGGTAACTGATGGTATAATTGATCCAATATCATGAGGTTTTTCACCTCCTCCACAGACTGAGCTTTTGCACTTGTCAGCCATTTCCCAAATATGTCCATCAGTTTTGCCCCCAGCTCCACGAAAGACCTCCCTGTCTGTATCTGGCAGTTTCTGAAAAGCTTTCTAAAATAATCAGGCCCCAGTCTGAATCTTTTAAACACTGCTTCTTTGAATTCAGCATAGGTGACGGGCCTGTCTGAGGGGAAATATTGGTATACCTCAGCCAATTCCCCTTTAATCAGGTTTGATAAATACTGCATGTATTTATCTTCAGGTAGCCCCCACAACTGAGCTGCTTTTTCAAAGGTGCTGAGGTAAATTTGAGGATCTTGACCAGGCTCATAGACAGCAAAGTCCTTTGGAGTAATTTTTATTTTTGCTCCATCTCTGTCCTTTCTTGTTTCATCAGAATGAAACTTCTCTCTTTCAAATTTTAACTTTTCTACTTGTAATTCGGCATCCACTGCTCGTTGCTTCTCCCTCTCCTCAAACCCCATTCTCATTCTCTCAGTTTCCATCTTCAACTTCTCAGTTTCCAACTCCCTCTGCTTGTCTTTCCCATCAGCTTCCATCCTCAATCTCTCAGCTTCCAACTCCCTCTGCTTGTCTTTTTCCTCAGCCTCCCATCTTAACTTCTCTCTCAAATACTCTATATAAGCGGGATTGCTTAAGTATCCTTCTGGGGTCTCTTCCCTGACAGGTTGTTTTTGCTGGGCAGTTGCAAATCCTGTAAGTGCTACCCTCAATTCATCTACCCCTTTACCCTCGTGAGGTAAATTGAATGTTATGCACTTCTCCACCAGCTCCTCTCTTTTCATTTTTATGTATTCAGCCATGGTGTTTGAGTTCACTCACTCTTTGCCATACACTCTTTGCCAGTCACTCTCACAAGGTTCGTATCTGGATTCTCTGTTGTTCGTATCCCACCTCTACCACCACGTGTGAGGCGTCCTTCCCTGGCTCTCCCTGTCAGGTTCCTACCTGCGCGTGGCTACTGCCTGTCACTAGGCACCACCAGGGACTCCACCAGTCCGGACTGTCCTCTCTCTTATGGTTTCTCTCCCCGCTCTAGCACAGATCTCAACAGATCCCCCTGCTAGGCAACCACCAGTAACGTCCCAATACTAGTATTCCCAGAGACTCTGAATACTGGTATTGTTATTCTCTTCACCGCTGCCACCATTTGTTACAGTTCCCCTTCAGCCTTGGTCATTACCTTACCCTCCCTTCTGGTCTGTGAAACCCCAGCCAAGGATCAGGCCTTTGGTAAACCAAATTAAGTATTTATTACAGATAACAAAGCTAACAAGATTAACAAGATTTCTTCTTAAGGCACATAAGCATATGGTTTTACTCAATACTAATCCGAACTCCACCTCCCTCCTGGCAAACAACTCTCTAAACCCCACCAAACAACCCACTCAGTTCTCTTCTCCCCCCCAGATTCCACTCTCACTCTTCCTTTTATACATTCAGCCATTTTAAACACTCAGCCAATCATCTCGCATTCTACTGCCCATTCACTCCCCCTCTTTCACTCCACTTACCATGTATCTTCTAAACAACTAACACTTACCATATATACATTAATATAGGAACATCACAGTCCTATCACATCCTCCACCTCTTTAGTCACTTTTAAACAGGCCTTACTTTTCCCCCAGTCTATTTTATTTGCTGCTGGTGGTCTTGACTCCAGGCTGCAATCCTACACAGACTTACCTGGATGCAAGCCTCTTTGAACACAACGTGGCTTACTTCTGAGTAGTCATGTATGTGATTGCACTGTTAAAATTGTTATCACTCTGCTCACCTGGGCAGGGATGTTTTTATGCTGCCTTTGCAACCCCAAGGCCCTACACTGGTCTGAGTCAAAGGGGATCTTGCCCAAAGTGCACCAAGGTAATCTGACTACCTATCCAAAGCACCAACGCAATTCCCCCCCTTTGCATACCTCTACCATAAACCTCACTTGGTGTCCCTGACGCAATCACCATCTCTCAACCTAGCCTACCTCATAGCGCTGTTGTGAGGATATAACGGGGGGAGGGAGAACACCACCTTAAACTTCTTAGAGGAATGGTGGGATATAAATGCAATAAATAAATAATAGTTAATGACCAATGTGTGTCTGTAATTTAGCCAACAACAACAGAAAGTGGCTAGCATGTAAAACCAAGGGAATAGGAGGTAGGAAAACCAAAATGCTAGAAAAATAAGTATTTATTTGTAATCCAAGCACAACGCATTTCAGCCTTTGTATATTTAGGCTTTCATCAGGCTGGCAAGAAGTATCTTCCTATAAGCAAACTGCTTTCACCAATGCAAAGCAGACTTTCATTGGTGCTGCTCTTGCAATATTGTTGTGGGCACCTATGGCTTTATAACTGTTGCTGAGTAAATACTGCAGTAGCTCTCCAGGATATATTTGGCTAAGCAAATCTACAGGCATACTTAGATGGCATCACCTTTACTGCTAATTCCATTTCATTAACTTGTCACAAACATTTGTTCAAGCAATTACTTTTAGTTAACTTGAACATCTGTGAAAACAGAATGTTATCCCTGCTTTACTATCTCATAGCATAATTACTCATAAGTGCATAAGAACTGCCATACCCTATCAAGCCAAACACACACCTGAGCCTGGGAGTAAGCCCATTGATCTCACTGGGGTTTATTCTGAAGAGATGCATAGAATTGCATTGTAAAGGTGTTATTTGCTAGCATTACCAACATGGAGTACTATGTGAAGCATTGCACTGGCATATCAGCTTTGTGATGCCTCATGGAAAGTGGTTCATAAATAAAATAAAATAAATGATGATGATGTCAGTGTGAACTCATGAGTGCAAGTGTGGTGAAAATGGTTAGAGATTACCCACGTTCAAAGCCCACTCAGCCATGAAGCTCACTGTGTGCTCTTGGGCCAATTATTCTGTCACCCTAATGTATCACACAGGGCTGTTGTAAGCATGCATTATGGGGCAAACCACTGATACTGCCTTCAGCTTCTAAGACTTTGGTGTCCATCATGGTCACCACTCGCCACATGGTGAAACAGATGTTGACCTGTGATGAACTGATGCTTTACTTCTACTACTTTTTAAAATTTATTTTTAAAATAAAATTCTTTTATACATGCACCAGTTCAAAAAAGTGTCCACCATCTGCCCTTAACAATCACAGATTCATCCTTGGGTCCTATACGGTGCAAAATGCACTTTGACATCCACATTTCTCAACTGTCTCAAGAATTTGTGAGGTTTCTTCCTCTGGAGAGGCACTTTTTTGAGATAGATGTGATCTTACTTTAAAACTCTCAACATTTGAAAGAGGATTCAATTGATACAATGTGGACTCCTATTTTAAACTGAAATGAGTTTGCAGTTCTAAATACAGTTATT
The DNA here is from genome assembly GCF_030035675.1 of Rhineura floridana. Taxonomy (NCBI): domain Eukaryota; kingdom Metazoa; phylum Chordata; class Lepidosauria; order Squamata; family Rhineuridae; genus Rhineura; species Rhineura floridana. Next base: position 42,764,681 of record NC_084482.1, read on the forward strand.
CCAAAACTGTTTTCAATTTTGGTTCAATGTGGTTCTGTGGATCAACATTTTCTGCAGTAAAAATGGTGAAATCAAAATACAGGTCACAGATACTGGATGAAAATTTGGAGGTGGAGTTGAGATGTAGTCTAACATTTTATACCTGATTTCTCTGCACTACTGAATGAAAAGATATGTCAGATTTCTCACCAAATTTATCAATAAATAATTCAAAACATTTTCTACCTTCAAAAACACAGTTATTTTTTTTTTGTCATGTGGCAAAAATGTTAACACATTCACCACAATTTTGGCAAGTATGAAAAAACTGTTGTAAGAGGAAAGGCAGGGTATATATGAAATACATAAATAACAGCTTTGCACATTAAGTACATCTGCTAACAATGACAATATTGATGTAGTGCTGTACTGGAAAACCCATGGCCCTCCAGATGTTGCTGGACTATCACTCCCATCATCATTTCAATACTGCGAATTGATATAAAAATATACCTACACAGTGTACAAAATCTCAGTTAAAACCAAAACAACAAACAACATGAAAACAAAATATCATGAAGAAACAGAAGTATGGAATGGGTCATGTGACAAGAAGGTTACAGAAACAGTAAACCATTTTCAGAAGAAAGCTTGCTGGAATAACCAGTCCTTAGGTTGGCACCTAAAACTCATTACAGCTTGATTTCACTAGGAAGAGAGTTTCATAACTCTGCTACCATCACACTAAATGCACAATTTCTTTTTGAGGACAGTCTGACACTGCCAAGCACCGTCAGATGCATCTCAGTGGCAGATTATTTATTTATTATTTATTTATTATATTTATATACCGCCCCATAGTCGACGCTCTCTGGGTGGTTTACAGCAATTAAAAACATTAAAAACAAATATACAAATTTTAAAACACAAAATCAATTTAAAAACACAATTAAAAAAATTAAAAACAATTTAAAGACACATGCTAAAATGCCTGGAAGAAGAGGAAAGTCTTGACCTGGCGCCGAAAATATAAGTGTTGATGCCAGGCGCACCACATCACAAAGATTATTCCATAATTTGGGGGCCACCAGAGTAGGCACCCAGAGGAGGGCCTTAGATGTTGAGCGTAGTGTACGGGTGGGTTCATGTCAGAAGAGGTGTTCCATCAGGTATTGTGGTCCTAAGCCGTGTAAGATCTCAAAGAACGGGCAGGGGTTCTAGATGGGGTCACACTCCCCTTGAAGGAACAGGTTCGTAGTCTGGGAGTTCTTTTCGATCCTTCCTTGTCTCTTGAGGCGCAAGTGGCCTCGGTGGCAAGGAATGCGTTCTACCACCTTCGGTTGGTAGCCCAGCTACGCCCCTATCTGGACAGGGATGACCTCGCCTCAGTTGTTCATGCTCTGGTAACTTCTAGGCTGGATTACTGTAATGCGCTCTACGTAGGGCTGCCCTTGAAGACAGTTCGGAAGCTTCAGCTAGTGCAAAACGCAGCAGCCAGACTGCTGACGAGGACCAGCCGGTCAGCACATATAACACCTGTTCTGGCCCGTTTGCACTGGCTACCTATTTGTTTCCGAGCCAGATTCAAGGTGCTGGTTTTGACCTATAAAGCCTTACACGGCGTGGGACCGCAATATCTTGTGGAACGCCTCTCTCTCTATGAACCTACCCGGTCACTTCGCTCAGCATCTAAGGCCCTCCTCCGGGTACCAACCCATCGAGAAGCCCGGAGGACAGTTACTCGATCTAGGGCCTTTTCTGTAGTGGCCCCCAAACTGTGGAACAGCCTCCCCGAAGAAGTACGCCTGGCGCCTACGCTTCTATCTTTTCGGCGCCAGGTTAAGACCTGGCTATGCTCCCAGGCATTTTAAGCATTTATGTTATAATTTAATTTTTTTATTTTTTATTTTTTTCTTTAGTTGCTGATTGTGTTTACTGTTTGTTGTCTGATTTTATTGTTGATATTTTGTATTTTAACCTTTTTGTACACCGCCCAGAGAGCCACTCGCTATGGGCGGTCTATAAATGAAACAAACAAACAAATAAATAAATAAATAAGAAATAAACCAATATTTTAAGGACACGGGCCCCAGATTGTTTAGGACTTTACAAAGCAATCCAACCCTCCTTTGTGCCTGGCTGGAGGCAGGGGTTGGATTGGGCACAGGTGACCCTCTGCCTCTGCCCATTTCTGCCAGCTAAACTGGCCCTGAAATGGGCCATTCAAGAGATAGGGAGGAGCTGAACTGGCCTGGGATTGAGATTGCCCCCTCATATACTAATAGTAAGACCTTGAAGATAGCTCTGTAGAGTACTGGTAGCCAGCACAGCTCCTTCAACATAGGTGTCATATTATGTAGTTGGTAGCCAATGCCCAATAGCAACCAGGTAGCAGACATTGAAGTCCAACAACATCTGGAGGGCCAGAGGTTCCACACCCTTGTTAGGGTTACATTAACTTACATTGTCAACACTTGCTTTGTGAGTTACTGCTGTGAACTACATTTTCACGGCTTTTAGTAAGAGATGTATTTTATTTTATTTATTTATTTAATTACATTTCTAGACCGCCCTATAGCAGAAAGCTCTCAGGGCGGTGTACAACAAATAAAATCACTACTAAGTAGCAGATACTTTCACAAAAAGATTATTTCAGCTCTGGCTAATAAAAATGCCAGGCTAGGAGCACAGTTTATACATGAGCTACTTTTCAACTGTAGATGTCTGTTAGGTGCTTGACATAAAATGTGAAGGAGGAAAGTAGGAGCAACTGTTTAGTAGAACAAAATCTCAATATGAAAGAATTTAATTTCTCATCCAATCCAGTCTTCAGACACACAGTTAATATTAGGGAGGAATCAAAATTGAAGATTTTTCTTTTTAGATTTTACAGTATGATTCAAGAATGGATGCAGCAGTTAAATTTAAACAACACATTCTTAAACATATTTCTGTTAGTGGAGTCACACTGATTTAGGCTGCAATCCAGTGCCCACTTACCTGGGAGTAAGCCCTATTGAACCCAATGGAGTTTACTTCTGAGTAGGCAAGTACTGGATTGCGGCCTTAGTGAGGAGGGCCCCAAATAAGGCTGACTGCACCCGTATTTGGCCCACTAGAGGGGTTTTACATGATTCCTTTCTCACCCACCCCCAAACTAAAACAGCCACCCTTGTGGGAAAACCAGCTTGAAATTTGACAGTATCATGCTCTCTGAAAAGATGGCTATGACTGCAAATTTCATCCGATTCTGTCCCAAAATAAAAAAGTTAAGAGATGGTTTCTTTTTTAAAAAAAATAAAAATGTAAAGGTGTCCATCACAAAAGCTCCTGAATTTATTTGTATGTAATTTGGAAGGCATCATCCACTCTGGAGGGGCTCCTGTGCCTGCATATTTCATTCACTTCTCTCAAAAGGAAAAAAAGTTATAGCCTTTTTAAAATTTCCCAAATGAACAGTGAATGGGTGTGGAAAAACAAAGTAACAGCTGTAATGGCGGTCCTTGCAGGAAAACCCCTGCAGCTATCCCTCCAAAGTTTCACAGGATTCATATCCTTAGAGGGAGCCCTATTTCCCTGTAATTTGACAGTCTTTGTCTGCTCTGGAGGAGCTACTGTGGCTGAAAATGTCATCCATTTCTGTCAAAAGGAAGGAAAATGAATTACAGCTTTTTGAATTTCCCAATAATGCACTATGGGGGGGGGGGAATAGTACATTCAGACAGACTGCAAGTGAAAGTAGGCAACCTACACAGCACCTTGGACTAAGACAGGCTGTTTTCCAAAGTGCTGAACTGAGGTCTAAATCAAATCTTGTGGTCAGTGCACACCACTAACAAAAAGTGCATGTATGTGGGGGGTGATTTCATACAGAGAAGAGGCATTGGGAGAGGATAATAAACCCCTCACTTGCTGATCCTTTTCTCCCTTCCCTAGCTGCCTTTTTCCTAGCCAGACTTTGAGATAAGTTAGCCCCACTGGGAGGAAAGCATCATGTTGAGATGGTGGGGAATGCATAAGCAGGGTAAATGTTTACCACTCCTTTCCATTTGCTGCTTCTCCACATGACATCACCCACTGACCCACATTCTAACTCATGGAATGTGTCTTGCTAGACCCTCTTTCACATCAGCATATGCATTCTTGAGAAGCTTTCCAAGGTTGTGCAGAACCTGTGTGATGCTGCTTCTCTAGAACTTGCACCATTGGTCTCTATAATCTGTTATCTGCTACTGAATGACTGAGCTGAAGTTTAAAACTGGCTTAGTGCTCTGTCCCTTTACAGCCTGGCAACACCAGTACAAAGCTGATTTCCATTGGATGACTGCTAATTTTATCATTTAGGCTTTTGGAAAAACTGGTTAATCAATTCCAATTACAGGGATTTGCTTAAATACAATAACAAACTGACAGAGCTTGGAAAAGTTACTTTTTTGAACTACAACTTCCATCAACCCCAGCCAGCATGGCACTGGCTGGGGCTGATGGGAGTTGTAGTTCAAAAAAAGTAACTTTTCCAAGCTCTGCAAACTGAAGGGGAGACCTTATATTATAATTCCACAAGAAAGTCATGACTTGAGTCTGTTACTACTGTGAGTTTACTGAAGAAATGTGTTTCTGGAAATTAGCTCAGTAACTCACAAAAATCAACTCCACATTTTCCAGAAGTAATTTAACACCCAAAAGTCTGGGACCTTGAGATTCAATCATATCCATTCAATTTTAAATATATATAGCTAAATTGGAATTTCAGTTATCCTTTAACTGGGTGATAGCACTGCTGTTTGGGACTGAAGGGTTCTGAAATGAAATCCCTCAGTTCTGAAATGAATGTGCCATCAGGAGCCATGTCCAAAGTCTCTTAAGTCTGGATGTGGTACACAATGACTCGCCCCAGCACCAGCATTCCTTGTCACCAGATGGTCTTTCCTGCCACTGGTTCTCCCCTTGCACAAAACCTATCCCAGCAAAAGAGATGTGGCAGCAGGAAGGCTGGTGTAGAGGTTTCTGTAAAGGCAAAGGCTCCTTTCAAAGCTTCGATGCTCCTTTGGAGCATCCATTGCTGCTGTGGATGCTGGGGAATGGAGTTCCCTATGCCTCCCAGGGGCACCAGAAACTTCTAAGTTCCCAAACTGCAACTGATGCACCACAAGTGTGTCATGCTCTTACAGGTGATTCTCTCTCCACTGCTAAATCCCTCCACACCACCCTCCCTCTCTGCTGTCAGGGTAAGTGAGAGTAAATGAGGGTGTTGGCAGGGAGGGTTGGGGATAAATTCCTTTGGGTTCAGTCTTCCTAAATTTTCTCCAAGAAGAGTTCTCCAAGAATGCTTGGGAAACCTGAGCTAATTATGAGGTAAGCCAAGGGAAATGCACCCATTTCTACTTTTAAAGCAGAACACTTACATAGCATTCTTGAATAAATCACAGGCTTTCAGTTTTCTACAACCAGAATAATTTCTCCTGTGGACTAAGGCTACTGTCCTATACACGCTTGCATATAAGTTCAAACGAAATAAATGTCACTTATTTCTGAATGAATAAGCTTAAGCCTAAGATTTGGCTGTGCCTCTAAATCATAGTAGAAAAAGACAAAATGAGAGCATTTTCAAAGCCAGTTCTGAAATGCTATAACCTCCTCCTGAAATGCATGAGAGTCTCTGAACTCTTCCTGGGTTTGTTTGTGCTACGGTGCCATCTGTCATTTAGAATAAGCTGGAAAACCTGGTTTGCAAAGTTTGTACGTGCTAAGTTGCAATGATTGAATTAGGAGCACTGATTCTCATTAGTGCAGAAAGAAAAGCTGCCCCCCTCCACTCCAGGAACGAAAGTTAAGTAAAAAGTCAACAGCTTTCCCCTCTATGCTTCTTGCTGTTATCTGTCATCATCACTGAGTTTCTATTGACAGTGGAGAAATATTAACCAGTGAAGTAGGGACAATGCCTGCTGGGGTGTGGTGACTCTTTAAGAAAGAACTCTTGCAAATGATAGGGATGTGTGTGGCATTTCCTGAGATTCAGGGTTTTGGTTTGTGCATTTGGCTAGCAGATGCCGCTTCTGTGAGACTTGCCTGGTTTGACATGTTGTGTTTTCTCAACATCCCACGTGCTTCCTTGAAAGAAGCACCTCCTGACCATTCTAGCTTATCTCGGTGTAAGCAAACTTGGAGACTCTTGTTGGAGGTGGGGGAAGTAGTTGAGATTTTAGACTTCTTAAATGTATGTTAAGTCAATGGTATCAGAGGTAGGTACTGCTGGGCAGCTGCTAGGGCCCCAGCACCTCAGCAGGGCCCACTTGTGCTGGCCACTGACCAGCTGCAACAGTCCCTGAGAGGTATGGGCTCCAGAGGAAGGGGGCAGGATCCCTGTGCCATGCAGAGCAGAAGTAACAGCAACAAATCCTCCTTCCCATTCCCTTCTCCTCCTGTTCAGATTCAGGAGGCAGGTTTCTGTTCCTCATGTGCCTGTAAAAGAGGGCAAGTAAGTGATAGTTGCAAGGAAGAGCAATTGTTGCCTTCTATTGCTCACCTGCTCTCTCACTCTGGGTGGTGCAAGGGTGTGGATTGGCTCTGCCTCACTGCCCAGAGGGAGAGGGCACAGGTGAGCAAATGATCAGGAGGAGGAGGAGGGCTGCTTCTGCCACTGCTCGCCTCTCTCTGGATGGTGCACCACAGACAACTGGGGCTCCTGGGCCCAATTCCCAGTCCCTCCCCACTGCCGTACCTAGAGAGAGAGCGCAGGCATAAATGTAAGAGGAGCTGTTCATGCAAGCAATAGTTGTCTTCAAACTCTCGTCGGTTCATCTTCACTCTCTTTCACACACTCTCTCTGGGTGGCACAGCAATGGGGGCTGGTCCACCAAACCTAACCCTTCCTACTGTGTCACCCAGAAAGTGAAGGGAGGTGAGCATGCTGTGGACTACCAATGGCTTCCACTCCCTCTCTCCCTCATTTGCTCTGGGCAGCTCTCTTGCTCACTTCACCTGCAGTCTCCCTCTGGGCAAAGAGAGGGATGGAGGCACCGAAGCCCAAGCCACACACCTCTACTGTTGCTGCAGAGAGAGAGAGAGAATGTGGCAAACAAGCAGGACCAAGCAGGACAGCTTCTGCCCAGTCCTCCCCAGGGTGACAGGATATTAGCCCCTGGCAAGAGGCAGCTGCTCCCTCCTTTCACTCGCCTGCAATCTGCATCTGGGTGAGGCAGCAATGGGCCCATTCCCCACTGCTGCACTTTCCAGAGGGATTGCTCCTCTGTCAAGTGATGCTGCCTCCCCTTGCTCGCTTGTCCCATCTCCCTGGGCAACCTGGTAGGGAGGACTGGCTTGCAGGGCCCAGCTCCATCAATGTGCCACCCAGAGGAAGAGCACAGGTGAGTGAGGGACTGGGGGTAGCTGATCTCTGCATGGGCATCTGCTTCTGCCCATTGACATGTCTGCTCTCTCTCTCTCTCTCTCTCTCTCTCTCTCTCTCTGGGTTTTGTAATGGTGGGTGTTGTTGCACTGCCCAGACAGAGGGTGAGTGAGTGGGCAGAAGCAGCAACTTCCACTCTACCTCCTTCTCTCTCTGGACAGTGCCACGGGCGCAATCCTCTCCTCTCCACCATGCCAACCAGAGAGAGAACATACAAATGGTCCAGCACTTCTGCCCACTTGCGCCTTTTCTCCCCTCTTGGCAGCAAGGTGGGGAGATGTACGCTGACTGAGGGGAAAAGGAGGATGGGGGACCCCTGAAAGGCATGTTGCCAAAGGGACCCCCATAACTTGGAACTGGCCCCATGTTAAGTTAAAATTATTGTTTTATATTTATTTACTCTTATAATTAAAACATCAACCTGTTTAAAGACAGCAAGCATCACAACGGGGAATGACAAGCAACCCCACTGTAAGTCCCAGATATGTCAGCCTACCGAAGAAGAAAACAAAAACTGTTCTCCTTCCCTCTCCTTCACGCAGAAATAAAGTGACCGTTCAGCTTTCACAGCCTCAGACAATAGTGCAGCCGGAATACTTTTTTCTCTCTGCCCAACCTTTCCCTCAAAGAATCCAATCTTCCTCTTCTGCCTTTCTTCCACTCCCTGTGTGAGCCAAGGCACCCAGGGGAAAGGGGAAGGACTCAGCTGCACGGAGGGGGGGAGAGAGAAGCAGACACCCTGGGCTAAGCATCACCTCCCTATGTCCGGTTCCCATAGCAATCAGAGAGACACCGGTTGCCAAGGCAACAACATCCTCCCTCCTAGACAGTATCAGATCAGAGGTACCAACTCGGCTGCGGCCGGCTGCATCTGGAGGGGAGGGCGTGTATGGGGGGCGGGAGGAGATGGATGTGGCTGGGGAACTGCCGCCACAAATCCTGGCCAGGCAAAAGACAGACGCTCCCAGGAACCGTCCCCAGCCTCCTGTTTCAAGTGAAAGTCTTCCATTGTCCCTCACCAGCCACTCCAGCCGAGGAAGTTGGACACTTTTTCTGAATTTCTTTCTTTCTCTCCGCCTGCTCTTTTACAGACACAGGCGCGCACCCAGACAGACAGAGGCGACTCCTCCACCTCCGTTCCCGCCCCACAACACGCCCTTCCCGCCTGTACCTTCAATACAGCAGATTCTCCAGAGCCCGGAGTGGGTGAGGTCTCCTTTCACCTTCTTGGACTGGCTTTGCGAGGTGTCGTCCGTGGTGATGTTAGTCCCGTTGCAGATGTTGGCGCTCGAGTAGAGCCAGTAGTCGGTGCCGATGGCGATAGCCATGAGGCTGAAGGCAGCGAAGGCACCCACCGTGGTCAGCAGCATCTGGACCCCACGGTCGCACCACACCATGGTGCTTCATGCTCCACCCGACGGGCTCAGGGGGCAGCAAGAGACAGACGCAGCCGAGCACTGCCTTTCCCCCACCGCGCCCGAGAGCCGGCTTCCCCTCCTTCCCCCTCCTCTTTCTCCCCCTCTCCTCCCTCCTTCCATCTACGCAGATCACAGCGAGGAAGCCAAGACATGGGCTGAGGGGAGGGGGCGAAAAGGGAGAGGAAAGGCGCGCTGAGGGGCAAAATAAAAAAAGAAAGGGAAGAAGGAAGGTCTCCGCCTCGGGGGCGAGAGGTACAGCAAATCCTCCGGCCAGTCCCCCCTACTAGCCACTTGGACTGGGTTGTGTTGGGGCCCTCCCTCGCCTGGCCGCCGGCGCTCTCTCCAGCACGCTGCGCGCACGGTGGCACACGCCACAAATTGCCTCTTCCCGCCGCCTGAACTCGGGGAAGGAGGAGGTGGGGCGTCTGAGAGGGCTCTCGGGAGCAGCCCCCGCCTCAGGCTCCACCTCTCCCGCCACGCCGCTGGACAAAAAGCCCCACACGCTCGACTAGAGAAAGTGTGTGTGAGAGAGTTTGGCCACGCAAGCGCGCAAAGCTCTCCAAAGAGTAGCCCTCGAGGCGCTTGCGAGTAGCGTGAAGAGACGGAAGAAAACCTCTCTTGGTTTAGGTGGCAACGGTGGGGGGGGGCGTGGAGAGAGAAAGAGAGATGAAGGCATTTTTTCTGAAAGGGAGGGAGTTTCTCAGGGAAGAAGAAAGAGGTACCTGTCTAGTTCTGGGAGTTTCAAGGCAACTGTTTCCGTCCTCTACGCTGTGACTCCATAATGTCTTCTGAAATGAACGGTACAGTACTCTCAGGCACAGGACAGTCCTCTTCCATGCTTAGCTTTAGGTGTGGGGAACTTTTGGCTCTCCAGATGTTGCTGAACTACAGCTCCCATTGTCTTTAGCCATTGGCCATGCTTCCTGTAGTTAAGAAACATCTGGAGGGTCAAAGGTTCTTGACACCTGCTTTAGATACCTCCATCCCCTGCCTGGGCACTGCTCATTTTAGACTGAAAAACTCTGGGGCTAAAAGCTTGAGAGCAAGCAAATGCGCTTAGCTGATGGCCCTTGGTAAGGAGGATGGTGCTAGTCAATATTGTGCCTGGTGTGCACTTTTTTTAACAGTACATGCATACAGATACCAATTTCAAAATGAACTTAATTTGGAGGCAAGTCCTCTTACCAAAAGGGAAAGCCTTACACGGCGCGGGTCCGCAATACCTGATGGAACGCCTCTCCCGATATGAATCTACCCGTACACTGCGTGCAACATGGAAGGCCCTCCTCCGGGTACCGACTCATAGAGAGGCTCGGAGGATGACGACAAGATCTAGGGCCTTCTCCGTGGTGGCCCCCGAACTATGGAATACTGTACCTGACGAGGTGCGCCTGGCGCCAACATTGCTTTCTTTTCGGCACCAGGTTAAAACTTACCTCTTTTCACAGGCATTTTAATACATTTTAATATATTTTAGTATATTTATAACACTCTGGTATACTAAATTAATTGTGTAATATGTTTTAGCTTTTGGGTATTTCTGTTATGTGTGCGGTAGTTATTACGTGGTTTTATCATATTGTATTTTATATTCATGTTGTTCACCGCCCAGAGAGCCGTTGGCTGTGGGCGGTATAGAAACAGAATAAAATAAATAAATAAATAAAATAATAAATTCTTACATTCATGTAAGGAAATGTGTTTTTAAAAAATCTAGGAATACTGCTAGTTTGAAATCAGGAAGTGTTTTGAAAAGTGACAGCTCCATAGCGGGCTGTGCCTCCCTCTGTCTCAGCTTTTTAGGGCCAGGGCTTGCAAGGAAGGCTCCTTAGAGAAGGAGGTGAATGTGCTTCACATCTAAGGGCAGATGCCATACTCCACATTTGAACATGATGTGTGACACTGGAAGACCATTACATAGCACACTCCTTTCCCTGCCTGTTTCTGGTCTTCCTGTGCAAACCTCTGTGTACTGAATGCTTCCCACGTATGCTGTCCTCTTTATTGAGGTGAGGGTATCTTGCATGTGGTGAGGTTGGATAGCTTCATTCACATTTGCCAAAGGCCTGCTTCCCCCTTCCCCTCAACAGACAGCACCTTATCATAGCAACTGGAGATGTAGGTCAGGTGTAGAAAAAAAGTGGGAATAATAGGATGCTTGCTTCCCACATGTAACTGTAATTGAGAGAGGGATATGAAAATCTACCCAGAAGAAGACCTCCACTTGTTCATTCCTGGAAAGAAAGGGATGAAAAGTGGAGGAAGTCTAACCTGGTGAAATTTCTTTTAGTAGAGAAGCAGGAAGGAAGGGGCAATCATGCCAATCAGCATGAAAGGGGAGCATGTTAGTCACTGAAAAGAGTCTTGTAACATGCTTCCTTGTCCTTTTCTGCTGATTGGCGCCAATCAGAATGAAAGGAAGTGCGTCAGTCACTGAGAAGACGCTTCTCAAAAGCCAACGCTATCCTCTTTCATGATTTCTCATTCTCAACCCCGCAGCAAAAAAGGGGGAGAGAGGGTCTGGCTGTGACTAACATGAAGGGACCCTGCACTTCTGAATTTGCCACTATACTACTACATAGGAACAGAGGAAGCTGCCTTATACTGAGTAAGACCTTTGGTCCATCTAGTTCAGTATTGTCTACACTGACTGGCAGCAGCTCCAGGGTTTCAGGCATTGTGTATGTGTGTGTGTAAAACTATATGTATATATGCATGAATGGATGAATAGAGGTGAGTGGACTAAAGTGACAAGTTATAACAGTGGCAGTTTGAAGGGGTATTTAAACAAACTGTGTGCACTTTTAAAAGCCCATATTTTATGGATAAACCCAATGAACACTTTACATGTAACATCATTTGGGGAGAAAGAAGCTGGATAGGAACTTCATGTTACTAGATGTTACTAAATGTTACTAGACATTTTGTGATGAGGGGACCTAAGGAACTTGGGAATCATTTTCAGAACAGCTAGAACATAAAAAATAGCCTAATATCTATAATGTTATTTAATTACTTTAAATACTAAGGGTGAAATTCAGCATCACTTGACTGAATTTCTGCTCATACAACAGGGCTTCCCCTTCCTCTCTTCCCCACTGCAGTTTCTATGTTGTATTATGTTAACTCTATGTTTGTGTTAAGAACTTTGTCCTGAGCAGGACCCAGTAGTCGAGGGAGGTGGTGGAAGGGCAAGGACAAAAACAGGAGTTTGGAAAGTAGGTTGAGAATGTGATTGGAGGTGATAAATAAAGATCTCAGTAAGAATCACTATCAGTCAGCTGGGCCAGGGTTTTTCCAAAACTAGACACCTACTATGAAGTCTGGATTCCCTTTCCCCTCTTCATTAATGAATCCGCTATAGGTAAACATCCCTCTGTAGCCCACAAGCAATTCTGGAGGGGCTTCCTTCATTAAATGCTATGTTGGTATCTTGTTGGTGTTTTTTGCTCACCCCTTTCCCTCTGTTTCCTCTAATGCTGTAATTGTGAGATCTTGTTTTCATGTTTGTATATTGTTCTTTTGTATCATAAAATTCTAATAATTTTTTTTTAGAAAAAGAATCACTAACATCTGTGTCTTATGGATAAAGTGGTAAATACACCAAAACATACTTCCCAGTCCATCCCAGATTGTCCCTAACCATCAGAAGATATTTAGGGCATGCAGGGGGAGGGGTAGAAGGGGGACATCCTGTTGCACAAGTTGAAGTCTGTTCTGCTTGCATGCAGACACCACTGGATGTCACCCTAATTTTTAAAAAATTAACTGTAACACTTATAAATAAGGGTCTAGTGCCTGCTGGTTATTCTAGTGCCTCTGCTCTCAATGGCCAGAACACTGGAAGACAGGAACAAGCTTACTTCTCAGTGTGTCTTTGGGTAGAATCCTGCCTACATGCTTTTCCCTATCTCTATGAGCAAAGAGGCTAGAGGCTTACTTAAAAAAAGAAAAAAATCAAATCCTGTGAGGGGCTTGGGATGTCCCTGAAGGTCTCCTGTAGCTGGCTGCAGACCTGTGTATTGAAAGAAAAGATAAACTGCACAACCCTCTGTATGCTTACTCAGGGTTCCATTGTCTTCAGTGGGCCTTCCTCCCAGGTATGTGTGTTTTGAATTCTACCCTAAGTCCAGGATGAAGGGGGGGGGGCATTGCTTGCTGATTTTGCTCATCCAGTGAGGAATGTGCCGCTTTTGCAGTGGACTAAACATTTGGCAGGCAATAATTGGAATTCAATAAGAGACAGCAATGATGCCTATAGTTCATATTGCTAGTCATAAGAATTCAGCTGAACAGCAATTTGGTAACGAACATTTTAGACTTGCCTTGTCTTTCTAGACTTGTGAAGTGAGTTAATGCTCACTTGTCGGTAATGGCTTGCTTGTTAGTTTGGGACTTGTATGGTTGTTCAGTGTGTGTGTGAGTGTGAGTGAGTGAGTGAGTGAGTGAGTGAGTGAGTGAGAGAGAGAGAGAGAGAGAGAGAGAGCGCACTTCTATACTAGTGAGAAGTGGAGCTGAGGATTCTGCTGGCAACAAATAAGAGAAAGCTCAATGAGCATGTTAAGTCAGTCTGAAGACATGTTTTCCTGATCTCTGGCAAGAATTTCTCCAAGTTTTATCTACCTTGAATGGCAAAATATTTAGATGACGACATTTTATATGCATTTATGGCTTTCAATCTAGTGTCCTGTGTGTTTTTCATATTAATCCCGGAACCTTGATTATAAAACATTTCAGAATCTTCACAGCTGGCTTTTAAATAGTAAAATCCTGATCGATAAACATAATTGTGCACAAGCATTCTGATATTTAGTATATTTGGGGGAAAGTCAGGAAAAGGTCTATGATGAGACAGTGCCCAGTGGAAGAAATTTCCAAGTGTTGCTTCAGCTTCCTTTTCGGAGGTCTGAATACAGTGAATTAACAAATCAGTCAGGGTTTTCCTCTGAGTTACAAATAATACGAATGAACAGCATTGTAGATCGGCAATGTATTTGGACTGAGTGACTATGGCAACTTGCCGGTTCTGCATCTGAATCAGAGAGTAGGAGGGTTAGCACTGTAGTGCTTTTAGAAATTATAATGATGCTGTCTGTGTAGAACAGGCAGAATCTTTAACAGGTTTTTAAAAACACAGATATTCCAGCTTTCAGCTTGATAATTTCTTTACTTTTGTTAAAGTGGTTGACCTTTGAATAACATTTATCCAGTTTAATGCGGGTCACTTTTTACTCTAAATATGCCTTTGAATTGCCTCGTTTCTCTATGTCATCTCATATGTGGCAACTTACAGATAATCACAGAGAAATATGCAGATAAACACAAAGGCTGTGTTCACACATAATGATAAACCATGGTTTAGTGCTGCTTGGATGAGCCTTCATAAGCTCAAGCAAAGTGTCAATGTCCCAGGTTCACATAAAACACACTAATAGAATCTTAACATAATTTGTTTTATTTATTTAAAAATATTTATAGGCTACCTGTATGAGTAAAACTTTATTTCAAGGCTGTTTGCACAATAAGAAACAAAAATACAATGTCCAACAATAATAAAATAGAATACAAGGCAGAAAACTCCAGTAAAACACAAAACATTACCAAAGTTTAATAAATGCACCCTCAATCCAGAAGCAAAGCATATTTTTTCACAAGTCCATTGACATAAAAGAGCACAATAACAAGATATCACTTATGAATATGTCATCAAGACCAAGTTAGTCAGCAAGGACATTTTGAAAACCTGAACTTTGTAACCTGCATATGATCCCCATGACAGCTGGCCCAGACTCCAACATCAGCTGATGAGGTCTTGCTCACAGTCCCATCAATGAGTATTGAGATGGGGATGTGTGGCAGGGCCTTCTCAACTATTGTGCTCTGACTCTGGAATTTTCTCCCCCTAGGTGTTCAGACAGCATTGTCACTGATGGCTTTCCACCATTCAGTTAAAACTTGTATTTTCTCCCAGGCCTTCAGAGGATCTGGTTAGTCTGTTCTGGAGTTTTAGAGTGACCTACTGTTGTACTGTTTTATTTGTATTTATTTTAACAACTGCATCTTGTAATACTGATGGAAACCGCTTTGGGACCATCTGGTCAAATGAACAGGGTTTTCATGGTAAGCGGTATTCATAGGGGTTTACCATTGCCTTCCTCTGAGGCTGAGAGGCAGTGACTGGCCCAAGGCCACCCAGTGAGCTTCATCGCTGGGTGGGGATTTGAACTCTGGTCTCCCAGGTTGTAGTCTTACCAGCGTTGAAATAAGATTCCGTTGCCAGTCTTACCAGGTTCTGTATGTTTGGAATGAAGGGTGCCGTCTTAACCTTCACCTCAGACAGCAGCAAGTCTTGGTGCAGCCCCAGTGAACAGAAACAGTGAAATAATTATTAGAATTATAAACATGAAAGCAAACCAAAAGCTAAGACGTAAAGTGGAGAACAACCACTAGAATGAGTAGATAGCTTAACCAGCCTTGTGAAGTAACCAGCCTTGTGAAGTGGCCAGCCAGGAATCTTAATAACATAGGAAGCTTCCTTACACTGAGTCAGACATACCAGTGGTTCAACCTCCCTCAGTACTGTCTGCACTAACCGGCAGTGGCTCTCCAAGGTTTCAGGCAGGGAGTTTCTCTCAGCTCTACCTGGAGGTGCCAGGGACTGAACTCGAGACCTTCTGCATGCAAAGGAGAAGATTTACCACTGTTCCACAGTCAGGGGTGTAGTCGTCTGGGGTTTTGGGGGGTCTTAGACCCTTTACTTTTTTGGAAACTGGGTCCCAGCAGGATCCCTATGTCTCCAGCATCCTGCGAGGCAATCAGCATGAAAGGGGAACGTGTTAGCCACTGAGGAAAGTCTTCTAACATGCTTCCTTGTCCTTTCCTGGTGACTGGAGCCAATCAGAGTGAAAGGAGATGAGTCAGCCACTGAGAAGACTCTTCTCAATACCTAACACTCTCCCCTTTCATGCTGATTGGCTCCTCCGTTGTTGTGGGGAAGCCATTAATAAGGGTCTTATTCTCAACTCAGAAGCAAAAAGGGAGGAGAGGCATGGCTGTGACTAACATAAAGGGACCCTGCACTTCTGAATTTGCCACTACAGTACTGGCTACGGCCCTTCCCCTAAAAGCTTGCTCTTAAGTAGACCCATTGCCAGACAATGTTCCACTTCACTACTTTAAATCTATAGATAGCATACCAATAACTAGAAACATCTATTAATATCCTTCTGGAAATGTGCTGAAATCGTTAATGTGCTAACTAAAAAAGACTTTCCTGATTGGGAAAAGCTTCCTTCTGTCAATTCAGAAGTAAAAAGTAGTCTAGTTACTACTGTAGAATATGTAGTGTGTGAGATATAAAACATTTTTCATCTCATTATACTCAGTATAATTAGAATAAAGTGTTTAAGGATTATTTATTTCCTAATAACTGGCATAAAATTAGATGGCAAAGATATCAAAGCCCATGGGAGATGACAATAATCAATTACACTGGTGCACTTACAGCTTCAGGCCATTCTTAGATATTTAATTCACACATGCACACAGCAGGCACATACAGCTAAAAGCTTGGAAAGGGCACAGTAGGAGGGAGACAAGAGGGGAAAATACAATCTTAGCCTTTGATGATGGCCAGACTGTATCTACATCAAAAGCTTTATTTGAGGAAGCAGAGATTTCTATTCAGTGCAGGATGGGGGGGGACAAGTTTCTTTATTCTAATACCATGCACAAAGTATATTTAAGGAATTTTTCTAGAAATATCCTTTTTCAGCACTAGGAGAAGAAAAGCTGCAAGCAATATCCTGTTGGGGAAAAAATAAATCTATAAATGTGTGACAAATACTTGAAAGAGGAAGACATCTATTCTGAATATTTTAAAAGTATTTTTTGCTCTCCTTTCAATACCATTGCCATCACGTGACCCACACAAAAACAAAACACTCAACTGAACAACAGCTTGTTTAATAAAGATGAGGCAGTCTGGAAGCCCACAATAAAGCTAGCCAGTGATCCCATGTCATGGCTTATTGTGCTCAAATGTCTCGCATCTGCTTCATGCCTTCCCTCTCCTCCTTGCTAGCACTGGGAGGAAACAAACCACAGCCCCTGAGTTAGTATTATGTCCAAACCAGGGACTGTAGTTAGTTTCATTGTAAGCACATAAGCCAAGGTTTTCCTTGGCTCTTACCAATCTTGATTTGCTTTCTAAAATGAAAAAAAAATAATGATCCCTGATCCCAGACTAAGCTAGGAATCATGATTTGTTTCCAGCCAGTGTGAGTGGGAAAGAGTGAAGTAGGTGCACTTTGCCTGTGCATGGTAAGCCATTGTTTATGGCTTAATGTGATATATGGAGGTGGCCAAAGTAATGGAGCATTTGGATGCTCATAATTTGAGGTTCCATTGGGAACTCTTTTATACATAGAGACCTAGAAGGTCAGCCTCCTTCTGGGTGGGCCAGTAAAGGTGTTTGAGTGTGGCCTACATAATACAAAATAGTCTCCCGCTGTCTGCCACCAACCCCACCCTTTGCTGTCGACGTGTTGGGGGGCATGTCTTTAGAGGGTAACCTACTTTACCCATATAGCCCCCCCCATGGGATGGAATCCTGTACAATCAAATCACAGGGAGAACCTTCACATGTACAGCAGGCTTCCCTGTTACAGATGTTCAACCAACATGTGGACAATGGAGCCAGCAGATGGATGTTTGGAACAATTCCTGAATAGGGCCTATATGTTTAACAATTCTAGCAACCATTGTGCCTTCCACCAACCTGGGAAAGCATTAGCCCATCAAGCTTGTAATTCCACAGCTCCTCCTAGATCCTTTCAAAATGATATAACATAGGCTACCTTCCACTCCTCTGGGACACATGCTGATTTTAGTGACAAGTTGCATGTTTTCATTTAAATATCAGCAATTTCATTTTTAAATTCCTTCAGAATTTTCAGTTATGTACTGCCAGGACCTGGTGAGTTGTTCATTTTCAATTTGTCGATTTGCCTTAGAACTTCATCTCCAATCACTTCTATTTAACAGCTTCTTTCAATGCCTTCTAAGAAAGAAAGAAAGAAAGAAAGAAAGCCATTGAGGCATAAGTATATGCCCAATATTTTCTACTGCAAAGCCTGTCACAAAGAATTCATTCACCTTTGCAACTTCCCTTCAGTAATTGTTTCACTCATTTGTCATCTAATGGTCCAACAGCCTCCCTAGCTAGTTCTCTGCTTCTGAGGTAGTTAAAGAAGTTTTTATTGTCTGTCTTAATGTTTCTTGCCAAATGCTCCTTGAAACCTTATTCATTATTATTTATTTTATTTATTAGATTTATATCCCGCCCTTCCTCCCAGTAGGAGCCCAGGCCTTGTTTTGCTTGCCTTATTACTAACATCTGTTTTACCAGTTTCATGTTCTTTCATATATTCCTCATTTGGTGAGGACTTTTTTTAAAAAGAGGCCTAATTCTGCTTTATAGCTTCCTTGACTCTGTTCATTAACCACATCAGTATCTCTTTGACATTTATTGCACATTGCCTAATCTGAGGCATACATTCTACCCTGAACTTCTGTTAACAAGGTTTTAAATAACCTCCATACATCCTGAAGAGATTTGACCCTCTTGGCTCTCCTGCTTAACTTTTATTTTAACAAATCTGCTCATCTTTGAAAAAATTCCTCCCTCAAAAGTAATGTGACCCTGTTGTACCTTTTGACAACTTAACTGAAAAATGGAAATGGACTGCTTTCAAGTCATTTCCAACTTATGGCGACCCTATGAATAGGGTATTCATGGTAAGCGATTTTCAGAGATGGCTTACCATTGCCTTCCTCTGAGGCTGAGAGGCAGTGACTGGCCCAAGGTCACCCAGTGACCTTCATGGCTGTGTGGGGATTCGAACCCTGGTCTCCCATGTCATAGTCCAACGCTCTAACCACTACCCCATGCTGTCTGTCTGACAACTTAACTATTCACACATATATGTTGCAACTTGTAGTCCCTATTCCTGAGAGGCTTAATAACACTTTCATCACACACCATGGTACCAAGCAATATTAAGTTGAGAATCGCCTCTCCTCTAGTTAGCTTCATTACAAATTGTTTTTAGGGTACAGTCATTTTTCATATCTAGAAAGTGTGTTTCTGTTATAGAGGCATAGTTATATGCCCTCAGGCTTGTTCAATTAAATTTCTTAATTTACTAATTTCCACAGTATTTGTGGAACTGAAATACAATGGCATCTCTCTCTCTCTCGCTCTCTCTCTCTCTCGCTCGCTCTCTCGCTCGCTCTCTCGCTCGCTCTCTCGCTCGCTCTCTCGCTCGCTCTCTCGCTCGCTCTCTCGCTCGCTCTCTCGCTCGCTCTCTCGCTCGCTCTCTCGCTCGCTCTCTCGCTCGCTCTCTCGCTCGCTCACCCTTCCTCCCAGTAGGAGCCCAGGGCGGCAAACAAAAGCACTAAAAACACTTTAAAACATCATAAAAACCGAATTCAAAATATATTAAAACAAAACATATTTAAAAACATTTTAATGAAAAGCTTTAAAAATATTTAAAATAAACTTTAAAAAGTCTATTTTTAAAAAAAGAAGGTTTAAAAACATATTAAAAAGCAATTCCAACACAGGCACAGTTTGGGATAAGGGCTCAACTTAAAAGGCTTGTTGAAAGAGGAAGATGTTCAGTAGGCACCAAAAAGATAACAGAGATGACGCCTGTCTAATATTTAAGGGGAGGGAATTCCAAAAGGTAGGTGCTACTACACTAAAGGTCCACTTCCTAAATTGTGCAGAACTGACCTCCTGATAAGATGGTATCTGCAGGAGGCCCTCACCTGCAAAGCATACTGATCAACTGGGTATATAAGGGGTAAGATGATCTTTCAGGTATCCTGGTCCCAAGCTGTGTAGGGCTTTGTATACCAAAACTAGAACCTTGCTTAGCCCGGTAGCAAATGGGTAGCCAGTGCACTTCTTTCAGCAGTGGTGTGACATATTGGTGATACCCTCCCCAGTGAGCAGTCTCGCCGCCGCATTTTGCACCAGCTGCAGCTTCCAGACCAACCTCAAGGGTAGCCCCACATAGAGCACATTACAATAATCCAGCCTGGAGGTTACCAGTGCATAGATAACAGTGGTCAGGCTATCGCAGTCCAGAAACGGCCGCAGCTGTCTTACCAGCCGAAGCTGGTAAAAGGCACTCCTACCACTGAGGTCATCTGGGCCTCTAGCAACAAAGATGGATCCAGGAACACCCCCAGACTACAGACCTGTTGTTCCAGAGCGAGTGCGACCCCTTCCAAAGCAGGCAACTGACCACTTATCTGAACTCAGGAACCATCAACCCACAATGTCTCCATCTTGCTAGAACTCAGAATCAGTTTATTGGCCCTCATCCAACCCACCACTGAGTCCAGGCAACAGTCTAGGGCTTGCATGACCTCTCCCGATTCAGATGTTACAGAGAAATAGAGCTGGGTATCATCAGCGTGCTGACACCTCACCTCAAATCTCCCGATGACTGCTCCCAAGGGCTTCATATAGATGTTAAACAGTATCGGGGACAAGATGGTACCCTATGGCACTCCACAGCACAACTGCCAGGGGGCCGAAATACAATCACCCAATGCTATTATCTGAAAAACACCTTGGAGATAGAATCAGAACCACTCTAAAACAGTGCCTCCAATAGCCATCTCACCAAGTTGGCCCAGAAGGATACTATGGGCAATGGTATCAAAAGCCGCTGAGAGATCAATAAGAGTAACAGGATCACACTCTCCCTGTCCTTCTCCCGATAAAGGTCATCCATCAGGGCGACCAAAGCCAATAAACAGGCCTGAACCCAGACTGGAATGGGTCAAGATAATCTGTTTCATCCAAGAGTACTTGCGATTGCTGCACCACAACCCTGTCAATCACCTTCCCTAACAGAATGGCTGGAACCACTCCCTCCTGCAACAATGCATTGACCACACCCTGGATCCACTCGGTCATATCTGCTCAGCAAGGTTTAATAAGCCAAGAAGGGCAAGGGTCGAGAGGACATGTTGCTGGCTGCATCATTGCAAGCACTTTGTCCACGTGATCAGGCCCCATCGACTGAAACCATTCCCAAGAAGTTGTAGCAAACGTTGCACTGGAGACCTCACTTTGGGACTACAGTAGATGTGGATGGGGCATCAAGACTGCTATGGAGGTGAACAACTTTACCCTTAAAGTGTCTTGCAAACAATTCACAGTGGGCCTCTGAAAGGTCCATTTCCTGGAATTGATGTCAATAGACCCCTGACAATACAGAAAAGCTCCACTGGACGGCTACTTGAGGATGTGATGGTGGCAGAGAAGTGGGCCTCTTTCACCACTCTCACCGCCACACAGTAGGCACTGTTATGATGTTTTACTCATGCACGATCAGCCTCAGAGCCAGCTGCAAGACAGTTTCCTGGTGACAGAGATGGAAGTTCTGTAGACCACAGCAACTCCTCCCCCCCGTCCCTGCAGCCTGTTCTGGTGTTGCACCGAGTATCCAGGTGGGCAAAGCTGGGTCCAATCAACTCCTCCCAGCTCACCCACCCAGGTCTCAGTAATGCACACCAAATTGGCACCTCCATCCATGATCAAAACATGGATGGGTGTGGTCTTATTGTGTGCCAATCTGGCATTAAAGAACAATACACACAGCCCAGTGGGCACAGCAGATGAGCAACAAGGAACCCATCCATGAGAGGAGTGGCAGCAAGGATCAAGGCGTAGATAGCCTTGCCCTCGTCTTCTATGGTAATTCACCACCTCCCCATGGCTATACCTCCCTGTACCCATGATCACTGAAATTGGGGTAGCATCACCCATGAATCCATACTAAGACTCCTCCTAAACACATGATATGGACCCAACAAGAGCCCACCAACAAAACCTACCTGAGCCAATTATTCCAGTAGGCCTCTGCGAGAATTAGGAACAGTCAGACCCATTCAATATTGTTGCGCGCCACCCCAGTCTCCGAGCGGTGAGATTTCTGGGGGTCCCTGCGTTCGGCCTGGGTTTGGTTTCCTTGGGAAGAAGGTCAGCAGAGTGGTGTCTTTCTGAAATATGGTTAATTTATTTACACACATTCCAACCTGAGCTTCGGATGGAGGGATTCAAGGCATCAGCAGTCCAATATCCAGCTTTTCAATCAGGGTTACAGGAGGTATCCTAAAGCCATGGTGCAGAGCGCCAGTCTCTCTGCCTGCCTCCAGTTCCAGCCTTTCTCTAACACAACTAACTACTCAAGCCTCTCCTAGGCACCAGGAAGGGGGGGGGGAAGGCTCTCCTGAAGAGTTTCAATGACAAAAGGTTTTCCCTGGCCCGTTCACCAGTTGATGGGCACGTGATACATCAACCCATCTGGCCACTCTATTATCTTAACAAAAGGAACTCATCTGACCAGCTGAGCGAGTTTCTCACCCCAAGGCACAGGATTCCAAATCAGAGGCTGGAAGGGGGCTCATAGGAATTATCCATCTCATCCCCCCAAACTCACAACAATATTTTTCACACAGGACACATCTGTCCCCCCCCCCCCGTCTCACACCCAGGGTGGGCCAGCCTTCTGCCAGTTGAAGACTGTCACTCTGAAGGCATCTGGTGACTTTCTCCTATCATTCAGTTCACTGCACAGGCTCTCATCCTGTGCAGGAACTACACATGCACCATATGCCCTCC
Source organism: Rhineura floridana (assembly GCF_030035675.1). NCBI lineage: Eukaryota > Metazoa > Chordata > Lepidosauria > Squamata > Rhineuridae > Rhineura > Rhineura floridana. Next base: position 42,787,191 of record NC_084482.1, read on the forward strand.
CTACTACCAATCTCCTCTAGATTGGTTTTAAAAAAAGAAATAGAAGGGGTAGCACCCTCGCCTTCAGGACTCCCTAAGGGGCCCCTCAAGGAGGCAGACCTGCCGCTCAAGGGCAGCCGGGCTTTTATGTCCCCTGACCCAGCCAGGAGCTGATGTAAGAGGCTGCAAGATTGACTACAGCCTCTCTCTGGAGCAAGGGAAATGCAGGGGGTCCCAGTCCTTGCAGCACTTACCAGGGACTTCAGCTGTCTCAAGAGGCAGCAACCCAGAGAAGCGAGCAAGGAAGCACCCAGATGCTCAGATACTCACTCCCAGGGCAGGTCTTCTCCAGTCCCCCAGTGCTGCAGCTGTTCATATGCCTTTTCATCCATTCACAAATACTGCTGAATGCATCTGTTTAAAATGGGGGTCAGGAATCGCAGCCTGGGAACTGAATCTGACCCTTGAGGTCTCTCTGTCTGTCCCTCGGAACTCTCACCATTCCAACCCCCTCTCTCCAGGCCACTGGCCGTCTTTGCACTCTGAGTGTGTTTGTCTGGCTGGAATGTGTCCTTGAAATATGATAATGCCTCTTGCTTGTCTAGATGGAAGACAGAGAGGGGTGTGTGAATGTTAGAAACTAGCCTACTGCACAGAGGTAACATTTGCATGTGTTGCTCCACCCATTTTTGCCTCTGGCCCTGCCCACCACTGGCATGTAGCCCTCACAAGGTTGCCCAGAATGCGGCTCTTGGGCTGAAAAAAGGTTCCTCACCTTTGTTTGAAAGCAAGGAGAGAAACAAAAATGACCAGAAAAAATATTGTCTCCATTGCTTTTGTGCACAATATTATGCAAGTTCAGAAATTTTCCCTATGTTGAAAAAGAGATATTTATATTTCACACGAATCAGATGAAACACTAAAACAGCCTTCTTCAACCTGGTGCCCTCCAGCTGTTGTTGGATTCTAACATTCATCATGCCTGACCATTGTCCATGTTGGCTAATGCTTATGACAGGTGGAGTCCAAAAAGATCCAGAAAGCACCCAGTTGGGGAAGTCTGTGTTAAACTGGTTTAACAGTATAAGCAGGGCCAAGCCTCAGGCTCATTTATTTCCTCCTATCCTTCCCCACCTCCCCTCATGTGTGGGGACTGAAAAGTTTGTTCCTGGTTTTGAGGCAAACAATAGTATTTCATTTGTGCAAACCTGACAGGCTATTGTTTGCTGTAAAGCCAGAAATAGAAGTTTCCAATCATAACACATGAAGTGGGGGGATGGGAGGGAGTGTGTGAACTGAAGATTATTTTTAAAAAGTAATAAATTACAGTTACAGTTACATGGCCCAAAAAGTAGTAATTACCGTTACAATTACAATTGCTCTGAATGTAACTGATTACTATACTTTTTCTCAAAAGTAATCACTACAGTTACATTTCAATTACTTTTTTAAAAAACTGCCTACAAGGTGCTGGCCTTGGCTGCTGCACATCTAAGTAACCTAAAACAACATTAAAAATAAACACATGCATACAGAGGTAGTAGAATAATAGCAATGGTGGTCTCTCCGCTGGTAAGGGAGATGGGGAGGGAGGCAGAGGCCACTACTCAGATCTTTGCACATCAAACCAAGTGCAACTCCCCCCCCAGCCACCAAGCATAATCTCTCTCACTTAACCACCTCCCAGACCCTGCCCTGCCACCAACTAAGGGACACTCACCCACGCAAACATTTTACCCTGAGATGCAAAGAAGTTAAAATACTGCAAATGCAGCATGGTAGCCAGAGAGGTGGTGGAGGCCACTTTGTGTGCCAAGTGCAAACACAGTATTCACACACACAGCACACATTGTCATCTTTCACCTCCACAGTTCTTTATCTCTATTCTGCTGCTGCCTCCTTCTCCTCCTTTATCAGTCTTCTTGCCCTCCTACTCCTTTTCCCCTCCACTCCATTCTTCACCACCACCATCCATTTTTTAAACAATTGTTTTCTCCACTCCACCCCGTCTCACTCTCCACCTCCTCTCTTGTCGCCTCCTACCCACCCACAGAACATGAGAGAAGAGTGATGCTGCACAGAAGCCCAGTTTGAGGCACATGATTTTCATCCACAAATCAGAGGAGCAGAAGCCTTACCCTGCTCCCCCCCCCAAGTAATGCCGAAAAGTAATGCTGGAAACATTACAATTACTCCACAAAAGTAATAAAATTACTCCTAGTTCTATTACAATCAAAATGTAAAGGAATTACCCACTCGTTCCTCAAACAGTAATGAATTACTTCCAAGCATTGGAACCTGAGGCTTATGCTTGCAACACTAAACCAATGCCTATTCATATGAAAATTATGTACATTTCTCTGTCTAACTATAGTGGTTTCACTTTGACTTTGTGATTGTGTTAAGATTTTAAGGTGATAAATGGAATTCATATTTTTAAAAGAGATTTATAGAATTTTTAAATGAAAACATATAGAATATTTCTGAATATTGGACAAAGTGGTATAACCTGTTATCTCCAATATGCAGAGGTCTGAGGTAAAATATCCATTTATTTACTTGTTTGTCATTGGAAACATGATGGATGAAGTTAGTTGGCCTGTCAATTAACATATTATATATAGAGGGTGCCTTTAAAAACCACTAAATTGCATACATTTCACAAGTCAGTGAGTTTCAGATTCTTGGTGTCTTTTACCCATTATGCATAATTGCTTTTCTTCCTAACTCTAATGACTGCACTTAAAAGAATCTCACTCTTTATTTAAGCCTCTGTTTGATCCAGCTTACTAATGACTGAAAAAGCATATTGTAATGATGAAGATAAAAATTATCAGGTTAAAAGGAAAGCTAAATGCATTGAATGAAGAAATTGTACTTATGTCAGCACTGAGTAAGAACTTGCATGGGCAAATAAGCAATTAGACACATACGCAATACACCATTCACATTGCCTCAAATACCGTTAGCTTGATTCAGTCAGGGGGCATGATACATGCATGAAAGAAGGGTTTTGACTGCAGCCCCTACCTGGCTGAGAAGATGCATTTTCATTCATTGGCGATCACTTGTGGCTGAGTAAGATTGTCTTCCAAGATAAGGTCTTTAACAGTGTAAGTGACTGTGGAGGCCAATTCTGGATCCACACAGCCTCCCACAGTGAGGACATAGGTTTCCAGATGGAAGATGGTCGCGATGAGGATTTGTTTGATGTGCCTTCCGCTTAGCTCATTTGTCCCGTTCGCCCTGTATTCGTGCTTCTTCAAAGTCCACAGCACCTTTGATAATAGCCGACCTCCATTTGGGATGTTCATGGGCCAAGACTTCCCAGTTCTCAGTGTTCATGTTACATTTTTTTAGATTCACATTAAGAACATCTTTAAATATGTGTTGCATATTGCACAGTACCTGGTGTGATGCAGTTGCCATGGGTAGACAAACATAGCCCCAGTCAGGAAATTATATACAGCACTTATCAGCTGTTTGAGAAGGTGAGGGGCATGTGCTCTAGTGTTAGATCCCTTCTAAGAACCTCCCCACAAAAGATTATCAGTACTGTTGCTGATAATTAGTACTATTGTTTTTATAGTATGTTTTAAATCACCTTGAGACATATGTAAAAAGCAATTAATGAGGTGATAATGATAAGCGGCAGCAGCAATTTGTAGCTATAGCTAAATGGAATCTCCAGGGGGCATTATACCGTCAAATACTAGTTGCTGGGATCAAATAATTCTGGAGATAAATTTCCAATGTGACCTGGCTGTTTGCTTCTCAGGGGCAACTGTGTGGACATGGATGGAGATAGGATGCTGGACTACATATGCCCTTGGGTGCAAATACAAAGGAACGCCTCTCCCTATATTAGCCTCCCTATGTGTTAAGATCATCAGGGGGCTCTCCTTCGTACTCCACTACCATGAAATCCATTATGTGCCAGCATGGGAGATGGCTTTCCCTGTGGTGGTGCCCCAGTTAAGGAATGACCTCCCCTCTGAGCTATGTCTCGTTTTGCTTTTCGACCCCAGTTGAAACATGGTTGCCACTCAGACATTTACAGGATGCTAGTGTCTAGCCAGGAGCTAATATATAGTAAACTGTGTTTTCTAAGCAGTTGTCCTACTTTTTTTTTAATTTACCCTATTTTTGTTGTATTATTGTATTTATTAATATTTGTTGTGGTTTTTAATTGCTTAGTCTACTCTGCCCTGGGATCGCTTGTGATGACGAGTGGGCTAGAAATATTTCATGTAATTAAATAAATTGTTTTCTGACAAGGGCTCCTAAGCTAACTCTTAAGCCGGAGTGGGGGCTAGTGAGCCTCAAACCTTGATGGAACTTGGCAGGAGTAATGGGATTACAAAGCAGCTCATTAACCCACTCCTAGTTCCAGCTCCATCCCGAGCCAAGCCCCTTATGCAATCAAGGCCAACAAGCTGGAAATGTCCAAAAAAATGTCAAGCTTCCCATACACTGGAGACATGTTATTTGTACGCAAAGGGTTGAACAAATGTATTTATCAGCACTTTGAGACTTGTGGATGACTAGCATGTTGTACAGCCAGAAACCAGTGATCTTAACAACCTTCCTAAAACACATACACACAAACAGAGGTGAGATTCTACATTCATCTGCTAAAGTGTTTATATTGCAGAATGAACACCTTTAGTCAATCTTCTTTCCTCTTTTTAATGTATTTTAAATTTTGTATCATGTATGCTTTTATAGAGAGCCAGTGTGGTATAGTTAAGAGTGTTGGACTACAACTTGGGAGACCAGGGTTCGAATCCCCACACAGCTATGAAGCTCCCTGGGTGACCTTGGGCCAGTCACTGCCTCTCAGCCTCAGAGGAAGACAATGGTAAAACCCCTCTGAATACTGTTTACCATGAAAACCCTATTCATAGGGTCGTCATGAGTCTGAATCAACTTGAAGGCAGTCTATTTCCATTTTCCATTTCATGCTTTTATAATTGTAAGTTGATTTGAGACATTTTTTGTGGGAAGAGACAAATACATGCAGATGATGATGATGGTCCCACAACATCTGGAGGGGCATAGGTTCCCCAACCTTGACTTAATAACAACTCTCATCATCCCTGACCATTAGCCATGTTGGTTGGGGCTGATGAGAGTTAGAGTCCATAACATCTGGAGGGCTACAGGTTTTCCATTCCTGCATTAAGCAATGAGAAATTAAAAGCACAATGAGGTAAGTGAATATAGGAGTGCAGCCTGTACCTAGGAGTAAGCACCACTGAACTCAATGAGACTTACTTCTGAGAAGGCCTATATAGGATTGCTCTGTAAAGTGATGCATCTCCACATGTGAACTAAACTTTAGCTCAAACAAAATCTATTCAATGAACAAGGCAACTTTAATAAAAGAATGAAAAGAATAGAATAACCATTTCTTTAAATGGGATTGTTTATTTTCATGAATTCTTAGGGCCAAACAGGACCCTCCGTGGCGCAGAGTGGTAAGCGGCGGTAACGCAGCCGAAGCTCTGCTCACGGCCAGAGTTTGATTCCAACGGAAGGAGGAAGTCGAATCTCCTTCCATCCATCCATCCATCCATGGTCGGTAAAATGAGTACCCGGCATATGCTGGGGGGTAAAGAAAGGCCGGGGACGGAACTGGCAATCCCACCCCATATACATGGTCTGCCTAGTAAACGTCGCAAGACGTCACCCTAAGAGTTGGAAATGACTTGCACTATAAGTGCGGGGACACCTTTACCTTTTTTTTAGGGCCAAATAGTGTGACTTCTTTAAATCTATTTACAAAAAAATTAATATCAAATAGCTCACATCTGCTGTATATGTTGCTTATACAGGGCAGTTAATATAATCAGCATGTATCACTTATAACTCTGCCCCCTTTTAACTGAAAATCTGGGATTTCTCAGATAAGTGCATTTTCCATTCAAGCCAGCTTCACACAGACTTCAAAACTGTTTGGTCAGTCAACCTGTTGCAACTGTGAGGTGTGTCCAGTAGAAACACTTTGCTGGGGACAGTCCTAAAAGGTATGACATCAGCAGAGGACCTGGGTGTATTCCAATCAAATGAAGTTTTGGCAAGATGGCAACATGTTAACAGCAACGTTTGGTCGGAGCTCTGAATTTTTATGTGACTGCACCACTACACTATTCTTATTATACTTTCCAGTTTGTGTTAGGCGTGAGATTAATTACAATTTATTTAAGGAGCAAGAAAAAGAGGAAAGAAAGCCTTGAAAAAGCTTTGGAGCACAGCTGGAACACTGATAAGAGAGAGAGAAGTAAACTTGATACAGCATGCAATCTAAGCAGTAAGTGCAAATATGGACGATATACTTCCTTAGCATGCAAAGGCTGGCTGCATTTGTATTTGTTTAAATTGGGTTCTGAACAGAAAGATTACCCTTAATTTGACTACTAATCTGCTGTATAAAGAAATAGTGCTAACAAGAAATGCACAGAGAGCTTTGAGGATCACACCAACCTTTCAGAGTATTCCTTTGAAGGGGAATAGAGACAGGAGAGAGCACCCAAAAGGAACTGCTTCCACTGTTGAGAATACCCCCAAGGGGGCTGAAGAATCAAACTAAAATTACTCACTTCTTTACTCCCATAGTGGCAAATAATGAAGTTGATGATGAGTCTTTACATACTTTGGACTTTCCCCTCGACTGGTCCTTGGACCTAAAGGGAAATATCCAAGCCCTTGATGAGGAGTATACTTCTTTAAATCTTGCAACAGAGATAGCACTTGCCAAGAATCCAACACCTGCAGGGTTAACTCAACCACCTGGCAAAGATACTCAAATAAATGAGCTGATGCTGAAACAACTCTTGGAGCTGGCTAGCAATGATGTTCAAGCAAAAAAGAAAGAGACCTCTGTGCAGCATGAGAATTAATTGGGAATAGTTTACCAACTGAAGGATGGCTCTATATGCTGACAAGGGACTTTGATCGTGTCCAGTGGCGTACCAGGGGTGGGGCGGTTGGTAGGTAATAAGGGGTGCATGCCCATCCCGGCTCTGGATTGGCTACCTGGGAAGCTGCACTCATTAAGAAAAAAAAAGTATGTATCACACACTTGCATTGAGAAGCCACTCGCTGGCTAACTGACTTGCAGGCGGGTGTGGATGACGCGGCTCGCTCCCCCCTCAACCCACCCCTGGGGCTAAAAAGGTCCGAGCTTAGTGGGTGCGATAGAGAGTGTGCGCGGGTGTGGGGGAGGACGCAGCTGCCTGTGGGAGGGCTTGTGGCAGGACACAAAATGTGCCTCGTCCAACGCATCCTGTATCATAATGGGGCAGGGCATAGTGAGTGCTAAATCAAAGGCTTGGGTGTGTGTGTGTTGCTAATTGACCTTTTTAATATTTAAAAGAATCTCGAGAATACCAGAACCCGATAGCCCCAGAAAGGATGCGATGGGGGATTCTCATATTCCAATTTCTAACCTTCTTGCATAGAATCTCATCAAATTGTCTTTTTTGGGTGGTGGATATTTCCCAGATTCCCCCCACCCCTCCCTGTCCCCTAGTATCTTTACTTTGTTGAAAACCAACCCCTTACTCTTTCTGGGTTTTGCCTGTAATCTCGTTCTGGGCTCCTCCACTGAAAAGTGTGGCATTATTTATTTGTGGTGGGGGTGTCGTGATGATCTCCTGACTGGCTTTGCAGGGGAAGAAAGGCAAGAAATAGAAAGCCAAGGCCCTGGGGGGAAATCGGGCTCCACAACAACCTGATGCAGGAAGGAGGCAGCTTTCTGGCCAAGCATTGCTTACTTCCAAGGAACCCTGCCTGCCCCAGTTGTGCATAGCCCAGCTCTCCCCTCCCCTCTTAAATGGTCCCAGGCAAGCCTAAGGAAAACTGCAGGCTGAATTGTAGGCCAAATTTCTGCTGTGATTTATTTGAACCAAAATTTAGCTCAATTTTCCAAAAAAGCCCCCACCCCTCACTGCCAGGGCTTTCCTTTGGAATGTGAGAATGAAAAGGGTGCATTGAGCATGTCCAGAGTGTATTTCTCTCAGCACTGAGCAACCATAACCATTTCCTGAGCCCCTGGGATGCCCTCAGGGAGGACCCGCTGCCTCCCTCCCCTCCCTGCCACAGGCACCTGCTCCTCGCGTCCTTCGTGCAGCAGGCGGGAATCTCCCATCGCCTGGCTCTTGGGCTACAGCAGGCCAGCTCTTCCATCCTAGGCATGGACTAGAGGTAGATCCCTCACTGGAGAGGGAGTGCCCCCGCCAGCAGAAACCCACAGGAGGCTCCTGGAGGCCAGGCAACCCCTGAGATCCCCTGGCAGGTGATTCCCATACCCTGTGCAAAGGGCAGGAGCCGGGTGGCAGGGAGGTGCACGGCGATGCTGGGTGGTGGTGGCGGACGACGGAGGCAGAATTTTCAGGAGCAGCTGCTAGAGGCAGGCAGGCAGCGGGCGGGTGGAAGTGGTCACCTCCTTGCTTTGGGGCCAGGAGGACCCATCCCTGCAGCCAGCCAGAAGGAGGGATGGAGGGAGGCAGCTGCGGCTGCAGCGTGGCTTTTGCCCACTCCGGGGCTGAAACACCCCCTACCCTGCCCTCCTCTGGCTGTGTTCCTCAGCGTGAGAGAATGGGATTTTTATGAATCTCTGCCAAACTTATCCTTATCCTTATTATTAATATTATTAATTTCATTTCATGATTATTATTGAAAATAATAATAATTTTGTCGTATAGAGGAGGGGGGTGTTAAAAAATGATCCGCTCCGGGTGTCAAATACACTAGGTACGCCACTGATCACGTCAAATCATTTTTGGCGGAACGTAATCTGTTAACTATTTTAGTGGAAATACATAAAAAAGATGTTGGTGGACGGGTTCTCTGATCGGATGGTGGATATATACCCTGTCCTGGACGGGGTTACACTCCCCCTAAAGGACCGGGTTCGTAGTCTGGGAGTCTTTTTAGACTCTTCCCTCTCACTTGAGGCTCAAGTAGCCTCGGTGGTTAGGAATGCATTTTACCAACTTCGGTTGGTAGCCCAGCTACGTCCCTATTTGAGTAAAGAGGACCTTACATCAGTGGTACATGCTCTGGTAACCTCACGTTTGGATTACTGTAATGTGCTTTATGTAGGGCTACCTTTGAAGACAGTTCGGAAGCTACAACTAGTGCAAAATGCGGCGGCCAGATTGCTGACAAGGACCAAGCGGTCCGAGCATATAACACCTGTTCTGGCCAGCTTGCACTGGTTGCCAATATGTTTCCGGGCTAGATTCAAAGTGTTGGTATTAACCTATAAAGCCTTATATGGTGCGGGACCACGATACCTTGCGGAACGCCTCTTCCGATATGAACCGGCCCGTGCACTACGTTCTGCTACGAAGGCCCTCCTCCGGGTTCCAACTCACAGGGAGGCCCGGAGGGTGATGACAAGATCTAGGGCCTTCTCAGTGGTGGCCCCTGAACTATGGAACAGTCTCCCCGAGGAAGTACGCCTGGCGCCGACTCTGCTCTCCTTCCAGCGCCAGGTCAAAACCTTCCTATTCTCTGAAGCATTTTAAGTTACACTGATTTACTTTTAAAAATGTTTATTGTATTGGATTGTTGATTGTATTTTAGTATTATTTTGTTATTCATTGTATTTTTATGCTATTTTATGTTCACCGCCCAGAGAGCTATTGCTAGTCAGGCGGTATATAAATTTAATAAATAATAATAAATAATAAATAATGAATCAGACTTAGCTGGTGGGAACCCTCAAAGAAAGCCAAATAATGCTAGTGCTTTAATAAACAAACCTCCCAAACCTAAAAGCAGGGTAAGTAAGAATGGGAACAAGAAGAAGGGGACTAATAACAAAAAGAAGACCAAGAACCTTAAAAATGCAAAGGCCAAAAGGTACAAGAAAATGGACTTTGAGAAACTTTTTAAACTATTAGGAAAAAAGTCCCAAGCAAAAAGGAGAGCAGGAAACCAGGATAAGGTCTAAAAATAAGGTAAATAGTGATGACAATATCAGATCCCATCCTGAAATTACATCTGATCTTGCCCTCCAACCCACTTTACTTACACCAGCTCAGGACCTAGGCTCTGCTTTACAAGATCCATGATCAGATATGCAGAGCTTGGAAAAGTTACTTTTTTGAACTACAACTCCCATCAGCCCAATCCAGTGGCCATGTTGGCTGGGGCTGATGAGAGTTGTAGTTTAAAAAAAGTAACTTTTCCAAGCTCTGCAGATGTGCTGATGAGTAGGAAAACAAATCAGAAGAAAATTGCAATAGCGAATGATATTAAATGGAAATTAGTATTGAATAGTCAAAAGCTGGTTTTAGCTAACTATCCCAAACCTAGAGGCATACTGACACAAGATGAATGCAAATTTTAAGATCTGTTTTTATGATGTTTTAAAGTCTTTTTAGCGCTTTGTTTGCCGCCCTGGGCTCCTGCTGGGAGGAAGGGCAGGATACAAATTAAATAATAAATAAATAAATAAATAAAATTGCATCTACTGGAAATTCTGGAGGGAACTCTGCCGGGTTTGATTACCACAGCCGACATAAACCATGTGGATTATTTATATTATAATGGAATTAATACATGTACTGTTGTCTCTTTTGGCTCATGGTGTTGCAGCAGTTTTTGATCCCAGAGATGCCTTGTTAAAGAATGACATCTTAATTTCAAGATTCTTTGAGAATACAGCTCCTCCTTTGGCTCTAGCTGCCTGCAGCATGCCAAGATGAAAATGCTCCTTGGAAGAGTTGACTAAGTGCCCAAAAAATCTAATTGAACTTGATACTGCTCCGAAACCCGACACTAATCATCAAGTCCCATATATATATGAATGTGAGGGTCTTCTAAGTCTCTCGCCACAAGCACAAAGGCAAATAAAATATAATCCCCTGTTATGAATAAAGGGTTTTTTGACATCAAAGAGAAAATATTATTTGATTCCTTCTGCATCTTGCCTTTACAAGCACAAAATGAAATTATAACAAGACTAGAGCACCTTAAGATCCATTTAGTAAACACCCAGGTCAAGCAAAAAGGATCTACAGTAGGTGATAATGTTAACCTACTGACTCCTGATTCTATTCACCTCAACAGTAAGCCAAAGAGTGTGGCACAGATCAACTGGCATACATCCAACCAGAATGATATGGATCTACAACTAATATGGGGAACATGTGTGAATCTAGAGTCTTTAGCCTGCACCCATCTGGGAAACAGTCCAAAGGGAACTGAGAATTCAGGGCAACTCTTCTCTGTGGTGCAGAATTGCCTCCCAACTTACCAGGTTATTGCAGAAATTAACCCATTAATAACTAATACTGATCTAAGATCCCCTAAGAAGGATCTAGCTCATAGTACACTCACGGAAAATTTTGCGTCGCCTAAGCCCAATTACTGGCTGAATATGAGATATCTAGAAATTGGATCCTTGGAGAGGATATCTGTTTCTGTAGATCTCCCAACAATTATTCCAAGACCAGTTACCTCAAATGTCAGTAGACTAAGTCCAATGATAGAGGCAATTTATTTTTATTTTTATTTATTTAATTATGCTTTTAAACCGCCCTATAGCAACGAGCTCTCAGGGCGGTGTACAGCAAAATAAAACCACATTTAAAAAACGAACAAGTGTGGATTAAAACATACAATATAAAACATATATAAAAACAAAATTAAAATGCGAATAAAATAAAAATACAATTACAGTTAAGTTTAAAATAAAATTAAATTTAAGTTTAAAAGTTTAAAATGCCTGGGCGAAGAGGTAGGTTTTTACCTGGCGCCGAAAAGATAACAAAGAAGGCGCCAGGCGTATCTCATCATTTAGAGGAAGAACCAGATAATTCAAGGAAGCGCATACTGAAAAATTATAAGCAAATAGGTCATTTGGGCACTCCTTCAGCTAATTTGATTCAACAAGGTGTATCCCATAAGGAATTTGCAAATGTAGTGCAGTCATCCCCCTGCATGAAGGAGCTGGCTATCTCTCAGAACTCTATTCAAGGAAAGATACCCACTAATTCAGGATGACAAAAATGCATCCAATCAAATAGTCAGCCAACACTTCTTTCATGGAATATCATTGGTTGGTCAAATAACACTTCAGACTCCAATTTTGGGGATTTTATTAATAATCGGATCGCCTTTTCTGAGTGCTCTGGGGGATGTTCCCAGCATGGCTGGTGATACTACCAAAACCCTGGTCAATCTCTGAAATATGGATGTGACCTGGGCAGTGGACACTATTGCTCCAAAGCGCCCTCTCCCACCAGGGAAGGCCCATAATACACTCAACTCTATCTCTCCCTACCATCTGATTGCAGGGAGGGAGTCCTCATCCTAAACTGGTGCCTAGAGGCTGTGAAGGGCTGCATGTGGGCTAACAAATTGAAACTTAATCCAGACAAGATGGAAGTGTTGCTGACGAAGGGGGAAACTGCCAGGGATAGGGTTGCAACCTATTCTGGATGGGGTTGTACTCCCCTTGAAGGAGCAGGTTCTCAGTTTGGGAGTTCTCTTGGATGCTACCCTGCTGCTTGAGGTGGCTGCAGTAGCCAGGAGTGCTTTTGGCCAACTCAAAATGGTCTACCAGCTGTGGCCGTTCCTGGAAGCAGTTGACTTGGCCACAGTGATACATGTATTGGTGACATCGAGGCTTGACTACTGTAACACACTCTATGTGGGGCTGCTTTTGAAAATGGTTTGGAAATTACAGTTGATTCAAAATGCAGCAGCCAGAATGTTATCTGGAGCACAGCGCAGGGAGCATATCACATCTGTGCTTTACCAACTCCACTGGCTCCCAATTTGTTTCCGGGCCCAATTCAAAGTGCTGGTTTTGACATTTACAGCCCTAAACGGCCTTGGACCAGTGTACCTGAGGGACCGCTTACACCCATATGTTCCTACCCTGGATTTAAGATCATTTGCCTCTGGTTTCCTCAGCGTGCCTGGAGTGAAAGATGTTAGACTGACAGGCATACGGGAGAGAGCCTTTTCAGTTGTGGCTCCCAGGCTTTGGAATTCCCTGCCTCAAGAAGCCCACTCTGCTCCCTCCCTGATGGTTTTCCAGAAACTTTTGAAAACTATCTTGTTCTGGAGAGCCTTTGGAAGGAACTGACGGGTGAGTCTGACACTGTTTTTACACTATTTTTAATTTTTATCTTTTTAGTCCTTTTAGTATCACTCCCCCATGTATGTATGTATGTATGTAATGTACTTTGGTTGTATATTATGTATTTTAATTTACTGTAATGTTTTGTGTTTTTATTGTGTATAATTGTATTATGTATGTGTATTGTAAGTCACCCTGAGTGCCCTATTATAGGATAGAAGGGCAGGATAGGAATATTTTAAATAAAATAAATAAATAAATAAAAGGTGTGTTAAAAGAGGAAGGTCTTCAGTAGATGCCAGTAGCTAATAGGTAGCCAGTGCAATTCTTTCAGCAGTGGGGTGACATGTTGGCAGTATCCTGCTCCAATGAGCAGTCTCACCACTGCATTTTGCACCAGCTGCAGCTTCCAGACCAACCTCAAGGGTAGTCCCACACAGAGTGCATTACAGTAATCCAGCCTGGAGGTTACCAGTGCATGGACAACAGTGGTCAGGCTATCCTGGTCCAGAAATGGCTGTAGCTGTCTTATCTATGTCTTATGTATATTGTATTTCTGATGCTGTTCTTGTTCTTGTAAACCGCCCAGAGAGCTTCGGCTATCGGGCGGTCTATAAGTTTAATGAAATAAATAAATAAATAAATAAATCAGCTGAAGCTGGTAAAAGGCACTCCTAGCCACTGAGGTCACCTGGGCCTCTAGTGACAAAGATGCATCCAGGAGCACTCCCAGACTATGGACCTGCTGTTTCAGAGGGAGTAAAACCCCATCCAAAGCAGGCAACTGACCAATTATCTGAACTCGGGAACCACCAACCCACAGCGTCTCCGTCTTGCTAGGACAGAGACTCATATATGGAGTCTTTCCAACAACCCTGTGAGGTAGGGTTGCAGACTGGAAACCAAGGCAGCTCACAATAAGAAATAAATCCCTTAAAAATCCAATAACCATAAAACAAGTATAAACAGTTGCAAAACAGCTTAAAGAGGCATGATTCTAAATTTTGTGTTGGGTGAGTGATGTTCCTTATCATTTGAGGTTGCAGTCCTGTGCTCACTTTCCTGTTTGAGTAAGTGCAATTGAATACATTGGGACTTACTTCTAAGTAAACATGTCTAGGCTTGCACTATAAATATCTTTACAGGTTGTGTAAATAATAAATATCTTTGACAGTCATGCTTATATAAATATTTCTTCTTACTATGTCCTGGTAAGTATCTGATTTCACACTATGGCTGTACATTCTTTCCTCTACATTTTAAGTGTGCCCTTCTTCCTTGGAGTGGTATGGTTCCCCTCTGTTGTTTTCATCCTGAGGGGCAGATGAGGCTGAGAGATGGTGAGTAGCCCAGGGTCACCCATTAAAAAAATTAATTAAAATGATTTACATGCAGGCAAAATTTATTAAGTAGATCCACACAATACGTTTAAAGTACATCGAACTCACATTTAACGCACATGACTTCCACCAAAGAATTGTGGGAAGTGTAGTTTCCCCCTCACAGTTATAGTTCCCACCACCCTTAACAAACTAAAGTTTCCCTGATTCTGTGATGGGATTCATGTGCTTCAAATGTGCTTTAAAAAAATGGTGTGGATATGCCCTAGGTATGATGTGCATTCATTAGTGAATTGAAAAGAACCATTTTAAAATAAACATTTTTAAACAGGGGAAGGGTTGTAGCTCAGTGATAGGACATATGCTTTGCATGCAAAGGTCCAAAATTCAATTTCTGGAAAAGACTATTGCCTGGAATACTGGAGAGCCAAAGCTAGTCAGTACTGAGCTAGATGGCACCAAATGGCCTGAGTCAGTATAAGGCAGATTCCTTTGTTCCTAAAAATGGAGAGACCCAAGGGCTTATATGTATTTTATTTACAACATTTATATACCGCTTTATTGTAAAAAAATCTCAGAGCAGTTTACAGGAGAAATTAAAACAATAAAGTTATTGGCAAAAACAGTTAATGACAGGTATTTTAAAGCATTCAAAATAATAAAACCAACAATAATTTAATTTAATTTAATTTATTGGATTTCTTAGTCGCCCATCTGGCTGGCCATTCAGAGTTAAAGAAAAGGGAGGAGCCCAGAATGCCAGAAAATGGGAAAGTCAAAAACTGTATCTTCAAAATAATATTTATTGTATAAACAATATTAGAATATGCCCAACGTGTTTCTGCCCAATCAGGGCTTTCATCAGGGGCTATAAATGTAATAATAAAAGACAAGAATCAGGACAGACATATTTCAATTGCTCATTGTAATTATGATCTATTAATCTTAAATATAATATCCCAAAATATTCTTTAACAATGAATTTCTTATACAGAACCATAACTTTATGTATAAAAGATAAATTTAAAAGACATAGTTTATATTTGTATACAGATTAAATAGAAAAAAAATTATATTAAAACAAAGTGATTATATTAGTTAAATAATTAAATAACATAAGCCAAATAATTTCAAATTGCTTAATAAATGTATGACATTCATAAATTCATTATAAAAACCTTTTTTGTTTATACTTACATATTGATTAGTTCTGGAAGATTTTTCTTATATTAAAGCAAATTAACTGCAAACACTTATGAGAACCAACATAGATAAAGTATTTGTATATTGATTCCTGAAGGGAGAGTGTATGATATATATAAGTTGATTTGAAATTATACAACACTGTAACAGAGGAAAAAAATTTTTTGTTGATTGATTTGACCTTTAAATGTGAGATTAACTACACCTGGACCACCTCTTATATAAAAAATCAGATTGTAAGGGTTACATAAATAGTTTATAAATTGTTATAAAAGAGGAACAAATGAAAAATCTTCATTTAGCCCATTAGGTATTACTGTTCTTAATCTCAAAATCCATTCTATTTCCTTCTTATTAAGCAAAAACAGGGGAGATGAACTTTGTATTTTTTGCAAAACCCAAAATTTTAACCCTGTGCTGACATAATGAGAACAATGAAGACAATGTGACACCATTGGTGCCCCTATTCTTTTGATCTTGATATTACTTAAATGTTCCCCAATGCGTATTTTTATTTTCCTGGAAGTTTGTCCCACATACAATTTCAGACAACCACATTGAATCGCATAAATCACATGATCAGTATTACAGTTTGAAAAATGATATAATGTGTATTTTTTCTGATCAATAGGATTAATAAAATAAAAGGTTTTTGAGGTGTGTTTACACATTGTGCAATGGCCACAAGGGTGATGACCCACTGGTGGATTGATATTTGGAAAAATATGAACAGAAGAAGGAGTGTGTTCTCTAAAATCACTCCTAATCAAAATATCTTTCAAATTTCTGGTTCTTTTATGTGAAAAAAGAGGTAAATGTTGACAGCCTGGAACATGTTGCACTATGTGCCAATTATTCTTTATACTATTTTGTATTTTGTTTGTTATATGGTTGTATGTTAGATTACAATGCATTCTAGAAATTGGTGTTCTTATAGTTTTCTGCAACACATCAGATCGTTTTTTGTGTATTGCTTTTTGTGAGTTTTGTTCTACTACTGAAGAAGGATATCCTCTGTTAATTAATTGTTGTTTTAAAGTGTTTGAATGTGAGAGGAAATCTTTCTCTAAAGTGCAATTTCTCTTAATTCTCAAAAATTGTCCATGGGTTAAATTATATCTAAGAGAAGGGGGATGGAAACTATCAAAACTAAGGTAAGTATTTTTATCTGTGGACTTCTTATAAATAGTAGTATGAAGATAATTATCTTTTTTACTAACTAATAAATCTAGAAAGTTGATTTCTGTTTTATCCCATTGGTAATCTAATTGAATATTAGTATCCTTAGTATTTACCCATTCTATAAATTCTTTAAAAGATTCCATTGAGCCTTTCCAAATGCAAAAAATATCATCTATAAACCTCCACCAGCAGGATAAATATTGTGCAAATCTATTAGAAGAATCATAAACATCCTTTTCAAAAGATTGCATAAACAAGTTAGCAATTTCTGGAGCCATTGGACATCCCATGGCCACCCCCTTTATTTGCCAATAATAATTTTGGCCAAATCTAAAATAGTTCTTACACATGGCTATATCAGCTAATTCACATAAAAAATGAGTGGGGGGGGGTGAGTAATGTTACGTTTATCCAGAGTAGATCGAATCACATCAAGAGCTTCTTGCTGTGGTATACTTGTATATAAAGATCTCACATCCATAGTGACTAACAGGTCAGAGGAATGTACCTGAATGGATTTAATCTTGTTAATGAAATCAGTGGAATATCTTATGTAAGATGGTATTTGGGGTACAAAAGGTTTCAAAAAGTGATCTATATATTGTGATAAAGGTTCCAAAACTAAGCCACAACCTGAAACAATAGGTCGTCCTGGAGGGGGGAGGATCTTTTTATGTATTTTGGGTAAAACATAAAAGACAGGGGTTCTGGGATTTTCTTTATACAAAAAACGTTGTTCTTCCTGAGTAATATATCCCAAACAAACTCCTTCCTCCAAAGTATTCTTAATATCCCTTACAATTGAAAAAACGGGGTTACTAAGACACGCCCTATATGCAGTTCTATCTGTCAATTGTCATTGAACCTCTTTTTTATACATGTCTGTATCTTGTATAACAATAGCACCCCGTTTGTCTGCTGGTTTTATGACGATGGAAGTGTCTTCGGACATGATTTTTAAAGCCCGTTGCTCCTCATTACTAAGATTGTGATAGCGATGATGGGATGTCGTCTCATGCTTCTCAAGATCTCGAGTGACTAGTTTTTCGAAAGTCTGTATTATAGGATCTACAGGTCCCGGTGGCATGAATTTTGATGGAGGTCTAAATGAACTTTTAGAGTCTATATAATGGGAAGTGGTATCTCCAAAATATTGTCGAAGTCTGATATTTCTAAAAAAATGAAACAAATCTAACCTGGTTTGAACTGGATCATAACGTGGAGTTGGAACAAACGTGAGTCCTTTATTTAATACACATGTCTCTGTAGCCGTGAGTCTTCGTTGAGAAAGATTGACAATCAACGTTTCTTCCTGAACCTGTAAGGGGGTGACGATACATTGTCCCTGCGTCTTTTTAGGTTCCCTCTGCGGTATTGAGTTCTCTGATGTTTGCCTCGATCTGTTAAAAAAGAGGAGGAAGACGACTCGAAAGTAGAAACTTCCGTCTCACTACTATCTGCAGTGGTTGATTCCCAGTCCGTATGTGATCCCAGGGACATCTCGTGTGTAGAAAAAGTAACCTTCTTGGTTTTTTTATATAGCCAAGGATAGACTCTATTTGCCTTGTAATCATTTTCATCTCGGGTGAATTTTTTATATTTGTAGGTTTTAAGGTTATTATAATATTCTTTAAGTTCTGAATCTAAAGTAGCTAATTTATCCTCTATATTCCCAGTGCTGTCCTTCTTATATGTATCCCTTTTTAAACTTAATGACTCTTTTAGTATTTTAGTCTGTTCTGTAGAAGTATCCATCAGTAGTATCATCAAATCTTGAGAACATTTATTGAGAATAGCGTACCATTTGTTCATAAATTCTGGATTGTCTAAAAACATCCCTGGTGCCTTTAATATTCTCAAACCTCTTGGTATTCTTTGTACTCTGCAGTATTCCAAAAGAGTAGATGCATGTAATTCACATCTAATCAAGTTTTTATGTTCTTGTTTAAACTGCTCCCATGTGGAAAGAACATCATCTTGATGGTGAGAAAAAATAGATGGTTGTAGCAATAGTCTGTCCAAATGTTCTTTAGAATAACTATGGATATTATCCCAAGTCATATTGATCCCAAAGTAAATCACACAAGAAGTGAAAAAAAGAAAACAAAGTGATGGGCATTCAAAAACATGTATGAAAAAGAAAAGGGAGGAGCCCAGAATGCCAGAAAATGGGAAAGTCAAAAACTGTATCTTCAAAATAATATTTATTGTATAAACAATATTAGAATATGCCCAACGCGTTTCAGCCCAATCAGGGCTTTCATCAGGGGCTATAAATGTAATAATAAAAGACAAGAATCAGGACAGACATATTTCAATTGCTCATTGTAATTATGATCTATTAATCTTAAATATAATATCCCAAAATATTCTTTAACAATGAATTTCTTATACAGAACCATAACTTTATGTATAAAAGATAAATTTAAAAGACATAGTTTATATTTGTATACAGATTAAATAGAAAAAAAATTATATTAAAACAAAGTGATTATATTAGTTAAATAATTAAATAACATAAGCCAAATAATTTCAAATTGCTTAATAAATGTATGACATTCATAAATTCATTATAAAAAACTTTTTTGTTTATACTTACATATTGATTAGTTCTGGCTTCATCTATATGGGGGTAGTGATCCAGTGCCAGCCTATGGGGGCTGTGGCCTTCAAAAAAACCCCATATCTTTGGCGCAACATGGCCACGCACGCCTGTTGCGTACGGCGTGGAGCAGGGTGGCTATTTAAGCCCTGCTCCATCTCCCCTTGGCCTCTTTTCGGCCTCACGCAACACAGAGCAGGTACCCACTTACTTTGACGGCTGTTCCCTCAAAGCATGGGGGGGGCAAAGGAGGTTGATCAGCGGGGAGCTGAGAGCGATCAGCTGGAGCGCGGCACTTCAAGGAGCTGATCACGATCAGCTATTGAGGGAACTGAGTGTGATCATTTGGAGCGTGGCACTTATAGGGGCTGGGTGTGATCAGCTGTTGAGGGGGGAGCTTGGCTGATCGTGATCAGCTGTAGCACTGCGCGAGGCTGGGCGGTGGAGGCGAAGCAGCATGGGCTGGAGCACGGTGCGAGGCTGTGCGGTGGCAGCACAGCAGCTCGGGGTGCGTGTGGAGCGGCATTGTGGAGGTGGCAATGACAACCCAGGATGGCTGTGATTTGACACCTGCAGCTGCAGGCCCTGTGCAGGGCAGGGCAGAGTTGTGGCGGCGGCAGGCCCTGTGCAGAGTGGAGCTGAGTTGCAGTGAGGATTCGGCACGGGACTCCTGGCAGACCTTAGGGCCTGAGTGGTTTGACGGGCTACATTTGGGCCTCTCCCCGGGCGGGCTGCTGAGGGTGGCTAGGGATGGTATTTTTTCCCCTTCCTGCCAAGTTGGGGCTACTGCTCCCTGGCTATTTTGGTTGGGAATTTTCTGCTGTTCTTGGGGGGTGGCTGGTAGCTAGTTTGGGGTGGTAGCCATTTTGGGGCAGCCAGTTTTGGTGTCAGCTATTTAAGCCTCTGGTTCCATTGAATTGCCTGGGTGGCCATTTTGGATTACATTGTGCTTCTTTGGGTGAGCAGCCATTTTGAGCACATTTTACCGCCTTGTGGTCAGTAGCCATTTTGGATGCATTTGGAGCACATTTTGCTCCTTTATGCAAGTGGCCATTTTGCACAAGGTGCTGAGTGGTGGCCATTTTGAGAGCACATTTTGCTTCTTCATGTGGGCAGCATTTGATTTAACTGTTATGCCTCCCAAGAAGGATGCAGCGGGCTTGAAAGGAAAGGGGAAGGCTGTGAAGCGGCTGGCTCCGAGGCCGCCAACGTCATCTCAGGGATCCTCATCCTCAGAGGATGAGGGCCCTGATATGGCTTCTGTATGGGCTCACATGGAGTCGCTGGAGAGGTGGAATAGACAGCCTCAGGACGTTAGTGGGGCAGGAGTTAAAGCAGCTAAGGGACCAGATAAGAAAAGTCAGAATGGCACTGATTGGGATTCTATTTTAGGCCAATTGGTGGCACTGAAGGACTCCTCAGGTCGGTTCTCATCTCCTTGTTCAGCACCTGTGATGGAGGCAGTGACTCCCGAGAGTCCTGCGGTGGAGAAGGCTGTGGTTCATCCGGGTTATGGTGAGTCTACACCTGCAGGTAATGTGTGGGCAATGCCTGGGTGACTTGGGATGGGGCCTGGGGGCCTGCCTTGGGGAACGCATCAAGGGTAGCCTTATTCTCCTTCTGTAGGTGCGGTGCCTTCTGGATATGGAAGGGGGATTTCTCATCTGGTCCAGGTTTGGACTTCTGGGAGCGGCCCTACCATGGGGCCGCCTCAGGTGCCTGCTGATCGTTTGGCTTATGTTCAGGCTGGCGCTTTGCCGTATGGGGAGACATCTGCTCCCCGGGGCGCTCATTTGTTGCTGGCAACGAAGGAGCGTATGTGGAAAGGGGAATACATTGATGTGTTTTCCTTATTATACCGAGAGCCCGAGCAGAAGGAGAAGAATAGGCAGGAGGAATGGGATAATGAGAAATTTAAACAGAAAAAAGTAGATAGGACATGGGGCAATTGGTTGGCAGGGTTTCTGATCTATATGGGGGTAGTGATCCAGTGCCAGCCTATGGGGGCTGTGGCCTTGGTGAAGTACCTTGATATAGTTTTTAGAGCACATACGGAATTCATGGGGTCAGCATGGCTGGCCTATGATGAATCCTTTAGGATGTGGGCGGCAGTGGATTGTTACCTGCCGTGGGACAGGAAGGACCCAGGGGCTGGAGGACAGCCTTCAGGAAAGGGGCCCCTCACTGATTAAAATTCCGCAGCTTATGCGTTTGCTCTGGTATTATCCTAGAAGGGCAGATGCAGCTTATTTAAGGGAAGGTTTTTGTGGTGGTTTTAGAATTCCGGTTGTGAAACAGACAAAAAACACAATAGTTTTTGCCTGGGTAGGGTAAACAAACATGTTAGCAGATGCTGAAAAGAGTACAATGAAGGCGTCTGTCTAATGTCAATAGGCAGGGAGTTCCAAAGCGTAGGTGGTGCCTACACAAAAGGATTGATTTCTTACAAGAGCAGAACATGTACTATGTGGCACCCGTAACATGGAAAGCACACCTTGAACTTGGCCTGGTAGCAAATCAGCAACCAGTGCAGATTTCAGAGCAGAGGTATTATGTGCTGATAGGTTCTCACTCATGTCAGCAATTGTGCCACAGCATTCTGCATTAACTGCAGGCCCCGGGTCAGGTTGTGCTGCATGGGGATTTCTGTGACCTTGACTGACAGGATTTTTTTAGTTTTGGTTTTCGGTTAAGAATCCTGACTGGTTGTGCAATGCTGAGTTTTCTGCCTTACTCAGGAATCTTGTGGTTGATATGGTATTGTATTTAAGAAATCATCACTATCTTTTCATTTTCTTTTCCTATTTGCATTTCATTTACATTTAACCTCCCTTTCATCCATAGAAGCAACAACAATGGTTCCATGTGCGCTGCTCAACTCCCATAAACCCATTAACGATGCACCTTGTTGTTTGCATGATGGTTTGTTTCTTAACCAATAGAGGTAAAAGAGAATTCACATACTGGGTAGAGTGGCTGCAATTGTTGTTCCCAAGCTGCTGCCTATAAAGGTAGACCAAACCATGTGTATTTTCTGTCTGTTAATTATTACTCACTGGAATTGTATTGGCTGTCAAAGTGAGTTTATAGCCGCCCACAGGGTAGATAGAAAAGAATAGAGAAACTTCTTACTCTTACTCATTTCTCAGACCTCTTTCTGAGGGGTCAAATCTGAAATTTGGAGCAGTCATGTTAAAAGGTAGGGGCAGGGCGTTCCAGGCAGGGGGTTGCCAACCCTGCTTGGATATGGATATCTTTGCAGAGGATCCCTAGTCTTTACCAACAGCACAATCCAAACCATATCTACTGAGAAGTCAGTCCTATTGAGTTCTATGGGGCTTAGTCAGTGTGTCTAGAATTGCAGCCTTCAGGGGCATCCATTTTTACTCCTGTGTGCTCCTATCTAACATCTCCACAACATTAGGCTCCTTTCTTCCTACAGTGGCCTTCTGATGACTGGCCTGGCCTGAGGGCACTTATATCCTTTTTGTCAGAGGCAAGTAGGCTAGATTAAATGTTCCCTACCCAGGCTCCATCTTTTAGCTAAGATTTCTATCTTAATTTCCAATCAGAGAAATGTTTTTGTTTGAATTGTATGCGCCAAGCAACTGTGGTTGATGCTTAATGTATCATGCTTAATGACATCACTTGGGCCCACCCTGTGACATCACTCGGGCCCACTCCTGTGACATTGCTAGGGCCTGCCCCCATGAAATATCGGGGTTTGGGATGCTTCTGACCTGGCAACCCTACTCAAGGAGGAGCTAACAAACACACCCTAAAGTATTTCTCCCTGCCCTTCCCTAAACTTCTAGTATGGATAAGTTGGTTTTTCAGGTGGAATTTAAAACTGGGATACCTAATGCAGCATCGAAGCCAAGCTCAGGAACTCATTGTCTTTACCAAAGTAGTCCAGTTCATGAAGAATCAGAACACAGGGACAGACCATGGATGAAAGGGGACTGCAGCTATAGGCAAAGTAAAGTTTTTGAGTTTGGTTTTCCTGGGCATCTCTCAAGAAAGGGTCAAACAAGTCAACAGATTAAACTTCATTCATGTAAGTTAACACTGGATGAAGGAGGAATGAGTCACTGCCTTTCCTTTCCCCTGGCCTGGCCCTCACATCCTCTCCAACAGTGAGTGCAGGCAGGGGATTGGGTGGCACTATGCCCCTCCCCCGCAAAATGTCCCACCTAGAAATGTGGCTGCCCCACTTAACAAGGAAGGGTAGCTACAGGGCTGCCCCAATGCAGTGAGGTGCTATATGTGCATAGAGAGAATTGCACATTAACATCACTGCATTTCTACCCATTAGTTCCCTATTCTGAACTTCTCTCTCAGGGAAGTGTAAGAGACTGGCCGTAAAAATGCCTCTGTGTGCATACAAGATCTTCAGCATATGCTGGGCTGGGAACTGGGAAGGGTCCGTGGATGTGTATTACAACCAATTTTTACTCCTGATCTGAGAAAGAAAGGTGGGGGCTGGGAGTGAATTGTTTATTTCCAAAACCGCAAGCATCCCACTGATCACTGTCTTGGGTCAAATGAATTTTCTTTTATAAGTGTGAACAAAGCAGCATTAGTGTCTTTAATGTACTTTCATGTTTTTTTTTAAAAAAAAACTGTTAAAAAGCAAAGTTTTTCTTCCTTAGACCTAAGGGAAATATTTTTGCAGCTTGGCAAAGGGTTGCCTACCTAGTGTAAAATTAACTAGTTTGCTGAACAGGTTCACAGCTTTAAAAAGCAACCAGTGTATCACTGGCCTGGAGAGAGAATTAACCTAACTTTATGCTGCAGTGTTATGTTTTTTGTACGCTGCATGTTAACTGACATTTGTTTGAAAAGCACGCTAAACTCTATGTGCTGGCAAGGGGCTGAAAGATGAGTATCTAAGATGTGTCTTAAATAATTAAATTGTTCATGATATTTGATATGACTATCTAATTATCCATATGTAATCCCAATGAAATAAATGAACATGATTCTAGACCATTTTTTAATCTTTTAATCTTCTTTAAAGTAATCCCCCAACAGTGAGAGGGGGTAACTTGTGCACAGGGGTCAGGGGGAGGCAATTTTTGAATTGTCATTTTGCTGCAATTTCAGAGAAGCAAAGGTATGTGAGATTAGAACTTCCACCTGCTTCCTTTTCCAGCAGCAATATGTTATCTAAAAGGCACTCCCTTATCTATTCTCTCTGAAAAGTGGTATAAACTCTTTCCCCATTAATTCAAAAAATAGAAAGCAGGCTACCAAGGAACTATTAATTATGCATGTACTTACTAAATGGTAATGCAGAGAGGTTCAGAATATGGGGATGGGGGGTAAACAAACCTATTGAAGAAGGGTTACTTCTATCCACAATAACCTCAAACTCTGACTGGTTTGAAATTATCCTTAAGCATTCCTGAGAAAATCCAGAATCTCCTTCTGTATTGTGAGATGATCTCGCCATAGTTATGTGTCTGGCCGTGTAATCGTATATGTGTCTACTCAAAAGTAAGTCTCAGTGAGCTCAATAAGGCTTACTCCCAGGTACGTGGGCATGGGATTGCAGCCTACATCCCTTTGAAACCAACAGAAAAAAAATAGTTGTGACTAGGAATGCGGGAGAAATTCAATTCAGTTTGCATTTAAAGGTGAGCCTCCCTAATTCACACTTTCCAAAACAATATGAGAATGAAAGCAAAGCCATCCTTTGACACTTTTCTGAATTTTGCAGTGCAATTCTCCAGCCAAGAAATGCATACAAAAATGCATACATTAAGGTAAAGTGTGCATTAAAATGCATATATTAGTGAAAATAAAATAGGAAAATGCATTATATTAGGGGAAATTGTTTTGCAAAAATGTGTGTATTAGTCAAAATTGCATACAAAAATGTGTATAATAGGATAAATTCATGCAAAAAAGCTGATAAATCTTCATCAAGGAGTTATTTCAAAAAATTGCAAACTGAAGTGGAAATGTGGGGAACCGAACTTAAGAGTGAAAAAATGAGAAACTGAGAGGAACTGAAATTGACGGATTTGCCCATCCATCAAATGACTATTTATTTATTTATTTAAAACATTTCTGTGCCGCTCTATCTTCCTGGAAAGCTCAGAGCGGCGAACAACTCTATAATAAAAGAACATAGACAAAAAATACCTTATAAAAACAAGACATACAACCATAAATACAAACTTATAAGATAAGGTTAAAATAGTAAAACTATATACAGTAAAATAAACAACATCATTACTCCATAGTCTCTCATGGTCAAGAGATTTCCTATTCCTCAGTCCAGGTTAAATGCAACTAACTGAAGTCTCATTGGTTTCAGTGGGTCTTAGTCATGCCTTACTTTTGCTGAATTGGGGCTCAGTATTACAGTGACATTTTTAAAAGATCTGGCACATTTGTGGAGAACATGTCTACAAATGGTTCTTAACCGACACTGTCCAAGATATAACATACTTACAGAAGAGTGTCAGTATCTGAGGGTGAACGGCTCTGGATGGATCACTCTAAAATTGTTTTCAAATATTCAAGAGTAGCCTATCTTACACAATCAGAACAGTAATTATCAGAAAAGACAACAACAGGGCAGAAAGAAAGAGGAAAAACAGATTGAATAGGGTGTACCTATATGTATTCCACAATACAGAAAGAGACAGTCTAAATGTAAGAACTTCTTGTTGTAAAAAGAAGCTTTAAAAAAAATGGGAGGGGGAGTGAGGACCTAAACAGGCATTTGCTGCCCTGGGCTCCTTCTGGGAGGAAGGGTGGGATATTTAAATAAACAAAGAAACAAACAAATAAAGATGATGATGATGATGATGATGATGATATTTTCAAGCTTCCACCATAAAATTAACTCACATTATCCTGATTATACATGAGGAAGAAAATCTGTGCTCTCTCCTTGCTGAAAATTATAAACTGGTGATTAAATAACCTATTTCTAGTTACAAAAATGTTTGTTACATTATCATAAACAGAGGGATACTTTTTCTCATTTCATGTACTTTTTGTACATTCATAAAAAGCAGCTGCATACCTTTTCCACAGAAAGATGCTACTCAGATTAATCCCTGGGTCATAGCATATATCAGTTTATAAAAGTACTTCCAAAGTCATTGAGGATTACAGGGACAGCACACGTTTTGTCATGAATTTTAACAAAGCATGGCAAAGCAGAACCCACAACTCAGTTATCTGAGGGTGTCATTCTAAAGCTGGTGGAAGGACAGCAGAAGGCCCACTGGTTGCTACATAAGTGCTGGTCCATGACTGGAGAGGCTCACTGACAGAATGGGTCTCATGCTGCTGCCCCCGCCCCCCAGCACCCTGTGGAAAACTGCACCGATTGTGGTATCCTGTCAGTGATGAAGGAAGAAACAGTGTGTTTCTTGGGAGGGGTGGTCAAGAGTGGCCAAGGAGCCACAAGGATCATAAGCGCTTTTGTTCCACAGATATGCTCCTGAATGATGCCAGTCACGGAGCTTTGACTGTAGTGGGAGAGAAAAAGGAAGAAAAGGGCACAAGGGGCAAAAACAAAGAAAAGGCCACTTCCCACTCTGGCCACAGTGAATTGGCAAGGCTTTGAAGCTGGTGGTAGCACCGCCATGGAATCCCCCCACCCCCACCACTGGGTCACTCTGTCAAAATGCTGCTTGGCCTAATTGACAGTGGGTGCCACATGTACCATTGGCTGGGTTTGGTCACCTACCCAGTGATGACAGCCTTCACATGGTAGAGTAGACAGATGCTCCTCCTCTGCACCTTGCACCTAAAACTATGTGTGATGCTGATGCTTGCCTTTGTATGGAGCACCAGCTTCACCTGTAACATTTATCTGTATGGTGGAGGAGAGGGGATGCAGCAGGTTTTCTACCACACAAAGATCGTTGCCACCTGGGTATGTAAGTATGCAGATATTTTATTTGACTATCTGGTTATTCATATGCAATCCCAATGAAATAAACGAACATGATTAATTGGTTAATTCCATATGTAAACATGGTTTCTGAATAGTATAATTATTATATTACCACCTTGCAGCATGCAGCAGTAAAAGCATACTGGGTGAAAACAAAACTGAAATTACTCATTCTGTGTTACACAGGAACCTTGCAAAATTACAGCAACTGAACTGACCAGCAGAGTAAAAATGGATGTGCTTCATGGACTTGAAACTCCTTCATCATTTCCTGTGACTTGCATCAGGAAAAGGTACATTCCTGAATAAAGTTCCTACCAGAGTCCTTAGGTCCATGAAGAACAATATATTGGAAGAAACTCTGCATTGCAAACAGTGTGCGGTAAGAATGAACTGCAACACAGTCTATACAAATACAAAAAGTCTTATACTTTGCAATGTTTTGAGAATTCTTCTGGGAACACAGCCCCAAAGAAAAGATGCCTTAAAATGATTTTCTTCTTTTTATACATGAATAGACTTGCAGTGGAAAAGAATGAGGAAGATACACATTCAAAAAACAGCATTCTGTCACACTATACATTGCTAAGAAAAACATCATCAGTAACATTTTCATGAAAGAAACAGATGCTTTCACTAAAGGCTCAGGAACCCACAAACGATATGCACTATCCAGGTCAGGAGGGAGCAGTCCTGCTTTGCAGAAAGCAAAGTGAGTGCTCAGCAGAGCAAGCAAAATGCATATTAATGTGCTGAGTCATGAAGCATAAATGAATGAACTAGCTTTTGATTTTATTTTTTTTAAGGACATAGTATCTCTGAGCATGTGCACAATGTTATTTGTCATCCCCCCCTCTGAATGTCTTACACCAGAACATGGAAATACTTCCGTTTTGGTAGACTTTTAATATGTAGTTTTAAACTACTTGCTATTTTGATGTTGATTATTTGAGGCCAAGGGCTAAAATAAGGAGACTGACACATTCAGCTGGGTTGAAACCATGGACCACTATTTTTTAACTAAGAAACTGGAAGAGAAAAACTAGTAGTGTGGGAACTGTCTAATGGTAAACCAGGCAACACTTGCAGATATAAGTGCAACCAACCCTTGCTGGGGCAAGGGCAAGCCATTCTGCCTACCCCAGATAAGGCAAGTTGAGGCAAGTTGACCCCAAAGGGAGCCCGTATCCTGCCCCTGGCTCCTACAGCCCTGAGCTGCAGGACTCAGGAGCCGCCAGTCACCCTCAAAGGTGCCTAAGGGGGTTGCCTAGCAGACCTAATCTGCTCACCTTCCTGTACCTTCCTGCCATAATGATCATATTAACCTATTATAAAAAAAGCACCCAAACTATCTGCCTCCATCCCTGACAAACACAGTGATCGATTAAAGCTGATTTGGAGCTCTTTTGCAAAAACCAAACCTGTTTTCCTAAAAGATTGGACTTTTCACAATAAGGACTACAGGAAAATGCACTGGAAAGTGGTGGATAACGATGCAACATCGTCTAATCTCCCCACAAATCAGGATGAATGGTCATTTAATCAACGTCATCTAATATCTGGAAACAAATCAGGATGAATGCTCATTAAACCAGTAATCTGGATGTGACCAACATCACAAAGGTCAGCTGCAAATGTGAAGGAGATAGAGGTACAATTTCCTTGACAAGCTTGGTTGGTCAGTCTGCTTTGCATATGATGGGGGTAACTATATCTACTTAATATGGTATGGAAGGAACAAAGATTGTTTATAAGTCTGTGAGTTCAAATCCCCGCTCGTGTCTCCTGAGTGTCAAGGGCCAGCTAAAGATCACCCCCACAGTGAGTGGCTCAGGGGTTACATGCCCTGCTACCTGTGCAGCTGTGGGCAAGAGCCATAGTCCCAAGGAGCCCAGTTGCCCCCTGGCTGGCAGTTGCAGACAAGGAAAGGCTGGCTTGTGCAGCTGTGGCAAGCTGAGCAGGCCCTAGCCAGCTGGGGAGGATTAGCCTCAGAGGGAGGCACTGGTAAACCCCCTCTGAATACCGCTTACCATGAAAATCCTATTCATAAGTCGGGATCAACTTGAAGGCATTCCATTTCCATTTTCAAAGTAAACATGTTATAGGAATTATAAAGTAATTGTAATGATCCTTTAATTCAGGTGATACTTTTGGTGTATTTTCAGATTGAGAAGATCAGTGTTTTCTTCTCTCTAGAGTTTGCCAACATTGGCACAAATATAGGCCAAGAATGCTTATGGATAACAACAATGAATAGCACTGTAACTTTTTCACTACTAGCATTGTAACTCTTTCACTACTCATTGGTTGTTTCTTACTAGGCCAATGCTCGTTCACATTTCGCAAGCATTACAGCATTACTTAAATATGAATGGTTGTTGTGGTGCTCTGAAAACTACACAAAATGGATTAAAATCCTTTAACAAGGGCAAATTCCAAAACTAATGAGAACACACTCAAGCTTTTCAGTCCCCAGTATCATGGAACACAAGTTTAATTAGTTAGGCAAACCAAATACGGCTGGATAGGTAGGAAAACGTATTTTAATGAGTGTTGGCTGAAGCAGTGAATCTACACTTACAGAGCTGTAGGTTTGCTAAGATTGCCAGAAACTGTTTTTTTTCTGAAAGACACTAATTATGCGTGGGTTTTGTGTTTAGACAAACTGTGCTATTTTATTTACAACATTTTGTATGTGTGAGACTGTCTACAGGCAGAAATGGGCACCTCATCACAACAAATTGCAAAACTTTGTAGTATAAAACAACACTTAGCTAGCAGTTGCTTCTGACTCCTATACAGCATTGCTGTTAACAGAGGACTAAAATGCTAAGAGTTTATGGTAATGGGTTAAAGATTCATGATTACATGCTGCTCTGAAACTAGGCATTAGTGCAGAACACAGAGCCTTAAAAACACTGAATGAAAGAATGCTTGAGAAGTCTTAGAATGTCTTGGAAAGCTGAGGCTGGACATAGACAATACTTTGAACAGTTGGAGGTAATATGAGTAAGATAAGAAGACAATTGACAATTGGATTATTGTAATTCCATTTGCCCGAGTGGCTGCAGCTGCCCAGGGCACTCCCTAAACCAGCACACCTTGTAGTGGTGGTGTGGGAGGGCAGATATAAGCCAAGCCTGCCAGGGGTGGCAGGCAGCATCGCTGGCAGGCATGATCCCGAAGGGGTGACAGCAAAGTGGGTCTCCTCTTTGGGTCGCATCTTCAGGGTGTGACGAGGGCAAGGACTCATTCCCTTTTAATTAGTTTTATAGGGCAAGGTTTTAGGCCATTTCCAGGATGAGAGGCTGGAGGTGGTCTGGAGTGGTGTGTGTTAGTGGAAGTAGTTTCATGCCTCTGGAGTGAATGTCCAATCCAGCATGAAACCGTGTCCTTCCAGGGTGGGAGACAGGGAGGACTTATAAGTTGCTATCCCAGGTGAGAGCTGGGGTGTGAGCCACGTGGACCAATAAACTGAGGCTGAATCCTGAAAAGACAGGTGTTATGTGTCCCGAGTTCTCATGTGCAAGAGGTGTCCTAGAAGGATCAGGTCCCTAATCTGGGTGTTCTCCTGGATCCACCCTTGTCACTGGAAGCTCAGGTGGCCTCAGTGGCTAGGAGTACCTTTTTCCAGCTCTGATTGGTTCACCAGCTTTGGCCCTTTTGGACAGAGATGACTTGGCTCTGAACTCCATGCTCTGATAACTTCCACTTTGGATTATTGCAGTGCACTCCACATGGGGCTGCCATTAAAGACAACTTGGAAACTTGAACTGGTGCAATACCTAGCAGCCAGATTACTGGCTGGGGTTCCATTTCGATTTCATGTAACCCCTGTTTTAAAACAGCTGCATTGGTTGCCAGTGTATTTCAGGGCCAATTCAAAGTGCTCACATTTAGGGCTTTAAAGACAAACGACTTAAGCTTCAAATATGTGAAAGACTGTCCTCTTCCCTACAGACCCTTTTGGGTGTTGATATCAGCAAAAGGGGCTCTCTTGATAGTTCTGCCACTCTCAGAGGTTCAGGGGCTGGTAGCCCGGAATACAGCTTTCTGCGGCAGCCCCAAAGTTGTGGAATTCCTTCCCCATAGAGGTGTGTCCGGTACCTTCACTGTACAGCTGCTCTGTACAGAGGCACCTTTTCACCTTGGATTTTGACCCTTGAGACATATATTTTTAGTACTCTCTCTAGTTGTAATTTGTTTTAAACTGTTTTTAATAATATATTTTATGTTGTGACCCACCCTGAAACCTAGGTGAAGGGCGAGTATTATTATTATTATTAGTAGTAGTAGTAGTAGTACTAATTTGGGCACCTAATTCTCTTTTCTTAGTTCGGCATTCCCTATTGAACCATGTTTTAGGGCCGCATGGGATCCTGACTGGGGCTATTTGGGTTACCAGCGGTTTGAGCACATTGATGGTGTTCTCATATATCCTGAAAATGTTGGCTGGGGTGTCTAAGGCCGACTGACGAAGCTCTAACAAAGTGGTTGACTCTAATAATCGTCTTACAGCCAACCCAATTTCTATTGACCATTTAAGGCGCTTTGACCCTTGCAGACTGTCCAGCATCGGGGCAGATGTAGATAAATGTGAATGGCGAGAAAAGCCACTGAGGACAAGTCTCAGGGGGAGGTGGTCGCTGTCCGGCCTGGCTTCGACAGAAAATTCTTTAACAAAAGCAACTAAGGGAGGCGACCCAAGGATATAGTCCACTACGGCTTGAAATTAAAAAAATAAAAATTTGACACAGATTTGTAGGATGAATAATGAAGGAAATAAAATTTTCTGGTTTAGATTCTCTCTAGAAACATTAGTAACACAGGAAAGAAGCAAAGTAAGAACACCAACAAACATACAAAAATATAATTCTCTATCTTTGGAGATGGCAGGTGTTGCCACCACTCACCATGTGCTCAGAGGCACATGTTACCAAATTCTTCCAAGCTACACAGCAAGCGGATTGGACTGTGAAAGACCAACCCAAATGGTCTTTGTATTTTGACCTATTTGTAGGGCAGTCCAATATCTCAGAGAGGAGTTCAGGTCTCCTGCTCCCCTGGTGCATTTACTATAGCTGCCCAATTTCCCTGCTTTTTAAAGTTTGATAAAAATATCTGTTGGCTATAGGTACGTTCTTAAATCGTAAGGTTTTTTGCCTATTCGTTAATGTGTCTTCAAGTCGATTACGACTTATGGCGACCCTATGAATCAGCGAGCTCCGATAGCATCTGTCATGGACCACCCTGTTCAGATCTTGTAAGTTTAGGTCTGTGGCTTCCTTTATGGAATCAATCCATCTCTTCTTTGGCCTTCCTCTTTTTTCTACTCCCTTCTGTTTTTCCAAGCATTATTATCTTTTCTAGTGAATCATGTCTTCTCATTATGTGTCCAAACTATGATAACCTCAGTTCCATCATTTTAGCTTCTAGTGACAGTTCTGGTTTAATTTGTTCTAACACCCAATTATTTGTCTTTTTTGCAGTCCATGGTATGCACAAAGCTCTCCTCCAACACCACCTTTCAAATGAGTTGATTTTTCTCTTATCCACTTCTTTCACTGTCCAACTTTCACATCCATACATAGAAATCGGGAATACCATGGTTTGCATGATCCTGACTTTGGTGTTCAGTGATACATCTTTGTATTTGAGGGCCTTTTCTAGTTCTCTCATAGCTGCCCTCCCCAGTCCTAGCCTTCTTCTGATTTCTTGACTATTGTCTCCATTTTGGTTAATGACTGTGCCAAGGTATTGATAATCCTTGACAAGTTCAATGTCCTCATTGTCAGCTTTAAAGTTACATAAATCTTCAGTTGTCATTACTTTGGTCTTCTTGACATTCAGCTGTAGTCCTGCTTTTCTGCTTTCCTCTTTAACTTTCATCAGCATTCGTTTCACATCATTACTGGTTTCTGCTAGTAGTATGGAATCGTCTCCTTATCTTAAATTATTGATATTTCTCCCTCCAGTTTTCACACCTCCTTCATCTTGGTCCAGTCCTGCTTTCTGTATGATATGTTCTGCGTATAGATTAAACAAATAGGGTGATAAAATGCACCCCTGTCTCACATCCTTTCCGATGGGAACCAATCGGTTTCTCCATATGCTGTCCTTAAAGTAGCCTCTTGTCCAGAGTATAGGTTGTGCATCAGGACAATCAGATGCTGTGGTACCCCCATTTCTTTTAAAGCATTCAATAGTTTTTCATGATCTCCACAGTCAAAGGCTTCTGAAATTCCTTAGTCTATTCCACTATCCAATGTATGTTTGTGATATGATCTCTGGTGCCTCTTCCCTTTCTAAATCCAGCTTGGACATCTGGCATTTCTTGCTTCATATATGGTAAGAGCCTTTGTTGTAGATTCTTGAGCATTACTTTACTTGCATGGGATATTAAGGCAATAGTTTGATAATTACTGCATTCCCTGGGATCCCCTTTCTTTGGAATTGGGTTATATATTGAATGCTTCCAGTCTGTGGGCCATTGTTTAGTTTTCCATATTTCTTGACAAATTTTTGTTAAAATTTGGACAGATTCCTATTGTAATAGGAACAGATCTAACTTCTCTTAAAATAGTTGTATTGTGTCCCACTGTCTTTCTGAGCTCATTTCAAGGTTCTGGTTTCTACTTTTAAAACCTGTGTATAACTTGGGGCTAGACTATCAGAAGGATCACCTTCTTCCATACAAATTAGCCCAGTTACTAAGATTTTTCTCTCAAGCACTGATTTAAATCCCTCGCTCCCTGAAGTAAGGAGAGTGGTGACAGGTCCTTTTTGGTTCTGGTAACCTGACTGGAAACTTGAAACGGTTTGTTTGGCACTGAGGTTGATGTCTTTTTAGATCCAGATAGAAACCTTTTTATCTGTCCACACTTTTTAAGATGTAGAGCTCTACTTTTTGTTTCTTTTATATGCTGCTACAGTTTTTTAAACCCTGTTTTATATTATTTTATGTGTTTAATACATATTTATTTATTTATTGTGTGTTTCATTGCATTGGGCCATATTCAATTAAACTGTTGTGCTAGCAAAAGCCAGTGCAAGAATTCCCCTTAGCGCAATGGGATTTCCCAAATATGCTCTGGAGGGTCAGGTGAACCCCCAGAACAGTGCATGGGGGAGGAGAGGGGCAAGCTGAAATCCTTGCACTGGTGAACAATCTCCTTAGCGCTCTGCTGAATACAACCCATTTCTTTATTAAATTGTCTCACAGTGATATTTAGGGTACATTTGGACCCCAGGTGGACTTTTCATTGTGTAATTTACACATAAGTAGACCTACAGGGATGTCCTCCTACGACATTGTCACAAATTTTAACATGTAGAACATTCCTAAATTATCTCTTTCTGTTTTCCTTCTGGATACAAAAAACACCTTGGGTTCAAATATACCCCGACAAAAACCCCAGGGGCAAATTTCTGCTTCAGATGCACTTTTATTGTGTAATTTACACATGAGTAGATCTACAGGGTTGTTGTTCTAGGACATTGTCACAAAACTGTTACCCATACAATGTCACCAAATGTCAGCTGGTTACCCTTTACAGTTTTCTTTCTGGAAACAAAAACCTACTGGGGTTCAAATATGCTCCAGAATTTGTGTTGTACTCAACATGCATGGAGAAAGGGCCAACGTATAATGCTCAGAAAAAGTGTACCTCCTCTTAATAAGTGTTTTTTGGCTCAAGGTGGTTTGGCAATGTTTAGCACACACTGTGGGACAAAGTTACCCCATCCTTCCATTCAGGGGTGTAGTCATCCAGGGACTTCAGGGGGTCTGAGACCCCTTACTTTTTTGGGAGCAGGGTCCCAGCAGGGGCCCTACATCTCCAGCATCCTATGAGCCAATGAGCATGAAAGAAGAGTGTGTTAGTCACCGATAAGAGTCTTCTAACATGCTACCTTGTCCTTTCCTGCTGCTGATTTGCAACCAATCAGAATGAAAAGAGGTGAGTCAGCCACTGAGAAGACCTTTTTCAGTAGCTAACACTGCATTAACAAGGATCTCATTCTCAATCCAGCAGGAAAAAAATGGATAGGAAAGGGCTTGACTATCATGAAGGGACCCTGCACTTCTGAATTTGCCACTACACTACTGCTCTTGGGCATCTTAGTGTTATTTTGGGATTGTTATATGCCCACACTGCATAGTCTGTACTGTATCTTTTAAAACAAATAACTTTATAGTGCTAAACAATTATCTTCATTGCTCTGTGTTATGGTGACTTTTTATGGACCGCTATCAATATCTATTGTGCCTTAAGAAATTAAGCTACCATGCAAGCCATTATGTTGTTATTTAATGCTCCCCCCCCACCATGCAGTCATATATTGGCTCTGTGACATGTTTTGATATTAAAGGCTTATAGATTAATCCTTGCAAAAACCTGAATATAATTCCAATTGTAAATTTATTGGTTTTAATATTTAGGGTATGATGGCACTGCCACAGCTAAGGCCATGGTCCTAAACAGTCTCACATGGGAACAAGTCATTAAAATCAATATGTTTAAGACTGGGATTTGTGTTGTATTTCTGGGAGTTCAGAAAGGATGTCCTTCCCCAGATGCAAAAAGAACTGAGAAATCTGTAACTGTCTTGTGAACTCGTAGGGAAAACTTTGGGTGCTTCCAGATGGCTGGGGTCACTCATGCAAGCGTTTTGCAGCATCCACATGACAATGCTGCCATCAAATTGCCAGCCCATATTTCCTCCTACATTTAATCCAGATTTACCCTCTCTGGGGAAAATCTAAGTTGCAAAAACAGACCTGTTGCCAGTGACCCATTTGCAATACTTCGACCAACCATTTGCAAATTAAGCCCCCATGTAGAAGCACCCTTAATTTGCTAATCAAAGTCATGTTTATAAACGTGGCCCAGCAGTAAAGTGTTTGTTTTTTAGATGAGGTCAATAAGCTCGCCTAAGCAAATATCAAAGTCAGGAAAGAATATAGGACATTTATTTTGATTATGACTTTAATAATATATTAATGTATTATTATTTCCACTTGAAAAGGCTCAAGGCCATTCACAATGTTTTAAAAAAATGAGGTCAGAATCGTAGAGTTGGAAGGGGCCTATAAGGAGACCATCTATCTGTGTGAGTTTCTGCAAGACCTGCTCCCTGCATTTCTGGCTGATTTCCACCTGGCCTGGAAGGGCGGGGCCCTGTCTCTCTCCAGCTACAAAAGCAGCAACTGCTGAAGGGGCCAGAGACCATCTACCTGTGTGAGTTTCTACAAGACCTGCTCCCTGCATTTCTGGCTGATTTCCACCTGGCCTGGAAGGGCGGGGCCCTGTCTCTCTCCAGCTACAAAAGCAGCAACTGCTGAAGGGGCCAGAGACCATCTACCTGTGTGAGTTTCTGCAAGACCTGCTCCCTGCATTTCTGGCTGATTTCCACCTGGCCTGGAAGGGCGGGGCCCTGTCTCTCTCCAGCTACAAAAGCAGCAACTGCTGAAGGGGCCAGAGACCGTGTGTGTGTATGTGTGCGTGAACCTGCTGCTTGGGATGTCTATAGACTACTGGGGTTTTGTTTTGTATTATATGTTATATTTTACTCTATGTTATATTTTAGTCTATGTACGCCGCCTAGAGTGGCCGTTAATTCGGCCAGATAGGCAGCCTAGAAATAAAATTTTATTATTATTATTATTGAGTCCAACCCCCTGCTCAATGCAGGAATCCAAATTAAAGCATACCCAACAAATGCCTGTCCAGCTGCCTCTTGAATGCCTCCAGTGTTGGAGAGCCCGCCACCTCCCTAGGTCATTGGTTCCATTGTTGTACAGCTCTAACAGTTAGGAAGTTTTTCCTGATATTCAGCTGAAATCTGGCTTCCTGCAATTTAAGCCCATTATTCTGTGTCCTGCACTCTGCGATGATCGAGAAAAGATCCTGGCCCTCCTCTTTGTGGCAACCTTTCAAATACTTAAAGAGTATCTCTCCTCAGTCTTCTTGAAGCAAAACATGCCTGGTTCTTTCAGTTTCTCCACATAGGGCATAGTTTCCAGTTCCCTGATCATCCTTTTGCCCTCCTTGTTGTTGTTGTATGGAACAGGAACAATGATGGTGGCAGAGGAACCATGTGGCTGTCAAGGTCAAGTTCTAGCAACGCAAGGAAAGTTAAGATAGTCCTGATGGCTCTTAAGACATGGAGCCTTTTGGCTTTGTGCAGAACATGGTGTCTCTTCTTCGCTGTGTAATCTTTGAGCACACAAATGCCCATCTCTTTTAAAGCCTTAACCAACTCTGACACACCCGACCTTTTCCTGTGAGGTAAGATGGTGAGATGGAAAGTAAATAAATCCCCTGCAGATCATGGCATTAGCCAGAAGAAATCCTCTGACTAGCTTTTCCCGTTCCTGACAATACTGACGTGGAAGGAATTAGAATGCAGAACACTCTCTCTGTCTTCTCAGAAAAGGAGAGCAGGGGAGAGTTACCCTATAGGTTCCAGATGAGAGTTTATCTTTTACTTTGACAATTAGATTTTAATGTTAATTTATTATACTTTTGTGAGATAGGGATAAATTGAGATTTTAAGTCTATATAATATGTACAGTCTCAGAAAGACACAGTGAGTGATTAATCTGACAATATGATGCATGGGTTTTCATAACTCTTGATTAGAATATTTTTTTATATATATTGTGAATGTTAAATGTTATATAATGTGAATGGATCGATTTCTTTAATATATTTACCTGTTAATATCCTGATCCTGCAAGCACTTTATGGGCATGGTTTTTCCTTACCAAAGTGGGGGCTTTTGGTGGTGGGAGGTAAGGCCCATTATAAATTATCCATGCATCACATGTTCATGTCTATTGATTTATGGCATGATCCAGTCAAAGTTAAGATCTATTCAGCCTCACTGATCTCACTGGGGAAGATTTCACTCCCCCATTGAAATCAGTAGAATGGAAGGGCTTATCCAAATGGAGCAGGATAATCCACGGTTTCCATATTCAGTTTTTCATCTGATAGTCCGCACTTTGCCTTTTAGTTCGCTCCTTCACAATTAAAAAAAACTTTTTGCACCCGCACCCGCAGCAGTAAGACCCCTACATTCTTTTCGCTTTTTCCAAGCTCCGCCTCTAAAACCTCCCCCTATCAACCAATTGGTCAGCAAAAAAATTACGTATGCTCCTCTTCCCCTTTGCAACGAAGCACAATATGGCTGTAAAGCAGTTCTCACCTCGGAAGGAAAGGCTGCTGGTCAGTTTCATGCCTGCCTTGTTTGTATTTGCGATATTATGCTTAAATGAATGTATGCTTTTCTGCCTTTATTGATATTTAAGGAGATACACACGCTGGCAATTGCACTTATTTCTCCAAAAAAGCAAGAAACGTGTCACCCCCCCTCCTTCTCCCTTTCCTTCCCATGGAGAATGAAATTGACAAAGCTTTCTGGAGCAGGCTTGAAACCGACCAGCAGCCCTTTTCTTGTCTGTATTTGCGATATTACACTAAACGAATGTATGCTTTTCTGCCTTTACTGATATTTAAGGAGATACACACACTGGCAATTGCACTTTTTTCTCCAAAAAAGCAAGAAACGTGTTACCCCCCTCCTTTTCCCTTTCCTTCCCGCGGAGAATGAAATTGACAAAGCTTTCTGGAGCAGGCGTGAAACCGACCAGCAGCCCTTTTCTTGTTTGTATTTGCGATATTACACTTAAACAAATGTATGCTTTTCTGATTTGAAGCAAACCCCTCAGCAAGTAGAATGAAATTGACAAAGCTTTCCGGAGGCAGGCTGAAACCGACCACCACCCCTTTCTCGCTTGCTGTGCATTGCAGATCTCACCCAGAGTGGCCGCCCAGTTTGCAGGCTGGCAAAAAATAAAATGCATCTGCGCAGTAGTTGCAGACCCTCCCCAACACCGCACCATTGGGATGATTGGTTCAATTTTCCCGGGCTTATTCTCACACATGTGCAAAAGTGCAGATATGTGATTGGCTGGAATGAGGAGAAGGGGCAAGGGGAAACACCCAAGAACCGCCCATCAGCTGTAAAGTCTGCGGTATTGCATCCTAACTCCTGAAGGCACAGTGGATGATTCCTGGTTTTAAACAGCAAATCGCATTTTTGCCGGTATTGCAAGGAGCGGATTTAACCCGTGAAAATGCGTCATTTGGAAAATAATGAACACACATAGCGGGCATGTCACACATTTTGCAGTCGTCTGGATGAGCCCTAAGTATGCTTCACTGTACCTGGGTTGCGCCTGCATGTTTGTCAAATATGTTTCCTGCGTTCCTTCTTCAGGGTAGAACAAAAATACAGGATTTAGACATTTCATATTCTGTAGGAATATATCTTCCTGAGTTGTTATGTTTCCACTAGCAGCTAGAACCCACCAAAAATGTTTTGCTACCTGAAGTATATTCCAGGCTGGGGCATTTGCCCACAAGAGGAAGGCCAAACAAGAGATGGATTGATTCCATAAAGGAAGCCACAGACCTGAACTTACAAGATCTGAACAGGGTGGTTCTCGACAGATAATAATAATAATAATAATAATAATAATAATAATAATAATAATAATAAATCTTTATTTTTACCCCGCCCTTTTTCCAAAACTGGAACTCAGGGCGGCTTACAAATAAAAAACTACACATAGGTAAAAAAAAATACAAAAATATACAATTAAAATAGAATTAAACTATTCGTAACATTAAAACCATGAAACATACACTTAAGATACTAAGACAATTTAAAACATTAAGAATAGTACCATAGAACAATACAACAGACCTTATGAGGCCCTATCTTAAACATCTTCTAGTCCAAAAGCCTGTCGGAATAAAAAAGTCTTTGCCTCCCGACGGAAGGATAGCAAGGAAGGGGCCATTCGTGCTTCCATAGGAAGAGAGTTCCAGAACCTGGGGGCAGCCACTGAGAAGGCCCTATCTCGCGTCCCCACCAATCGCACTTACAAAGGTGTTGGGACTGAGAGAAGAGCCTCTCCTGAGGATCTCAACACCCGGGCAGGCTCATATGGGGAGATACGGTCTGACAAATAGCCTGGACCTGGGCCATATAGAGCTTTATAGGTCAAAACCAGCACTTTGAATTGTGACCGGAAACAAACTGGCAGCCAGTGGAGCTGTCGTAACAAGGGGGTTGTATGGTCCCTGTAACCAGCCCCAGTTAGCACTCTGGCTGCAGCTCTTTGTACCAGTTTAAGTTTCCGAACAATCTTCAAAGGCAGCCCCACGTAGAGCGCGTTACAGTAATCTAAACAGGATGTAACTAAGGCATGCATCAAGATGCTGTTGGAGGTCGCTGATTCATAGGGTCGCCATAAGTCGCAATCGACTTGAAGGCACATAACAACAACACACTTCTGTGCTGCTTTTTTCATATGTAGACTGAAAATATGCAAAGACTGGTACAGGACCAGATAAGACAAAGAAGGAGCAAGCTGCAAAGAAATTAGGGCGGGGGAGGCAAAAATGAAATCAGGAGCTCAGTTGTGGACATACCTGTAGCTGTAGAACCAAACCACAGATGATGAAGATCTCCTGAAGTTATTGTT
Source organism: Rhineura floridana (assembly GCF_030035675.1). Taxonomy (NCBI): domain Eukaryota; kingdom Metazoa; phylum Chordata; class Lepidosauria; order Squamata; family Rhineuridae; genus Rhineura; species Rhineura floridana. Next base: position 42,828,084 of record NC_084482.1, read on the forward strand.
TTTACTTAAAAGCAGCAGCTATTTGGGTTTTGAATCAGATTGGAGCAGCAGTGCTTAGGGAGAAGGTTTTTTCCTGATTTAAATATCCCCAAAGTCGCTATTAATCCAACCATGTAAAAATACAGGTACCTGTATTTGCAAGACAAATAGCAGCTTTGAGTGGATGGATGTAGATTAGGGGGTTGGGAGTGGTGCGGTGAATGTGTTAATCACCTGCTCCCTCAGCTCCACAGTTCCAATCCAATTGTAACGCCACCCCCCACTGCTTTTAACATTGGTAGTGCCCATCTTTGACTTCCTGTACAGCATGTGGTTTGGTATTTAGATTGGCTGCAGGCTACAGCACACTGCATGCCAAATTACACTGGAGTTTGCCCTCCATACCTTCTACTCTGCACTGCAAATATAAAAGGAGCTGGAGGGGCTGGTTCAAGGTGTGCCTTGCCCTAGAAGCCTTTGGTATTAACTAGGGATGGAAGGATTTGTCCATTTTGGTTCTCTCTGGTCCTTGTTCTTCTAATCTTAAATTCAGTTCTTCACATTTCTGCAGTAATTTGCTGGGTTTTTTTTGGAAAAATCCTCATGAAAATTCTTTAGCATTTTAGTGTGAATTTCTCCTTATATGCAGTTTTGACTAATATTCCCCTTTTTGCAAGCAATTTATCCTAATATAATGCACTTTTGTCTGTTATTTTCACCAATATTCATTTTGTGCACACTGTCCCCTAATATATGCATTTTTGTAAACATTGCTTGGTTAGAGAACTGCATTGCAAAATTTGAATAAGTGTGAACTTTGAAGGATGGGTGAATTGTGGTTATTGTTATTATTGTTGTTATTGTTATTATTAAAATTTCTATCCTGCTTTTCCTCCTAGAAGGAGCCCAGGTTGGCAAACGAGACAAAACACTAAAAACATCTTAAAAACAAAATGTTTTAGAAAGCAATTCTGACACAGATACAGACTCATATTGTTTTGAATCTCATATTATTTTGGAGAGTACAAATTGGATAAATTTGGCTTTAAGTGCGAACTGAATCAAATTTCTCCCCCATCCTTAGCTTTAGCATCTTTGTCCTTCTAAAGGCATTAGCACTGAAAATATTTGAATATTTGAATTTTGTGGTGGGGTAATGCAGACTATAACAGCTGGTATAGCACAGTGGGGAGGAGAGCCTGCTGGGAGTCCAGAGTCTGTGAGTTCAAATCCCGCTCATGTCTCCTGGGTGTAAAGGGCCAGCTAAAGATCACTCCCACAGTGAATGGCTCAGGGGTTACGTGCCCTGCCACCTGTGCAGCCGTGGGCAAGCTGCATAGTCCCAAGAAGCCCAGTTGCCCCCCATCTGGCAGCTGCGGACAAGGAAGGGGCTGGCTTGTGCAGCTGTGGCAAGCTGAGCAGGCCCTAGCCAGCTGGGGAGGACTAGCCTCAGAGGGAGGCAATGGGTAAGCCCCCTCTGAATACCGCTTACCATGAAATCCCTATTCATAGGGTTGCCATAACTCAGGATCGACTTGAAGGCAGTCCATTTCCATTTTTTTAAGTAGCAGGATTAGAAGAGAGAGGCAGTTTCTCTTGTGTTTCAGCTTTCTGTTGAAAATGGCTTGGGCTCTATGTGCTTCAGTGACCACTACCAACTTTATTTCCCTTTTGTGGTCTCATGATCAGCCCAAACTACTTTGTAAGAGCCTCTTTCAGATAGTATACCCCCCAATACAATAAGAAACCATAGAGAACCATTCCTGGTACCTGCTCCATAATGGTAAGAGTGGCTTAGATCTGCCCAAGCCATGGGCATTATGCAGCAACCTTCCGGTTTGGTCTAGCTTTCGGTGGCTGGAATAAGCCTGTATAGGGCAGCCTTGGCCCATGATACTTAACCCTTCAGTAGCATCCTTTTCACACTATTTAGCAATCTCTTATTGTATCTGAGAGCCAGTGTGGTGTAGTGGTTAAGGAGCTGGACTACAACCTGGGAGACCAGGGTTCGAATCCCCACACAGTCATGAAGTTCACTGGGTGACCTTGGGCCAGTCACTGCCTCTCAGCCTCAGAGGAAGGCAATGGTAAGCCCCCTCTGATTACCGCTTTCTATGAAAACCCTATTCATAGGGTCCCATAAGTAGGGATCGACTTGAAGGCAGTCCATTTCCATTTTCAATGCAGACTATGCTGGGCACCTCAAGAGGACCTGGTAAGGCTGCAGGATCTTCTGTTCAGCACTCCCACTTTACAATATTATTATGTCTAAGCTATTCTACTGTGCTTCTCTGTAAAATGTTGCAATAGCCGTGCAGGGGAAAGGATGATTAATTCAGGGGCTGACTGATCAGGGGCAATCTGACGATTGCATATGAGGCCACTGTGTCCCTGCTGGAGAGGTTATGAGACCATCACAGTGAAGTGCAAAGGCTGATGGGGAACAGAGAGCATTAGGATTATAATCAAGTTCACAGACTATTCTCAATGTCTTTGCTTTAAGAACATTATGGAGATGAGGGGATAATTTCTCTGTGTCTATTAAATTATTTCATGATATATAGAAATTAATGTCCTCTAAGAATATATATGCTGGCAATCAAATCATTTCTGTATATCAGTCACAGATAAATTACTGCCCCTCCCCCACCTCCCTAATGTTCTACACTGAGAAATTTTGATTTGTTTTCCAGATGACTTCTTTGTTAAATATACATGTTTACAAGTTGTGAAAATTCACATTGTTGCTATTGTGCTTCAGTCATGCATACGTGTTGGCATTTCTACAATATCAAAACAGGAGAAAACATACCAAAAAGACTATTCCATTTTGTGTCTTATTTTATCACACAGTTGGCCATCTCAGTTTAATGTGGTGTATCTGTTACAACCCACTAATTGGTGCTAGCTGTCACGCTGTTGCTAAGCAAGTTGCTAAGTAAGTTAGTCAATATTAATTAAAGACTGAGCCCCCTTCTTCAAACACACGAACAGACTTGGGTGGTGGAAATGCTGATGTGGAAGAACACAAATAATAGCAGTCATTTGTAAATTGGCTATGGCTGCTCTGTAACAGAAATGCGTAAACAGAAAATTTCTGAGCCAGCTGGAACCTGTTTAATTGGCTTCTCTGAGAGATGCTGGCAAATTAAAGTATGAAATGCCAAAATTGTGGATGTTTATTCATAGGAAAGCAACTTCATTCATAGACTAAGGCAGATGCCTCCATCTTCCCCTCTGATTCTCTCTTCCCTTTCCTGGTTTGCTGTACCATTGTTTGCCATGTTGGCTGAACTATGGTTACCGGTAACCAAAAAATCCACCAAATAATGATGTGCAAACTGAATTTAAACCATGTTTTAAAATCCTGGTTTGGAGACAATTCCTGAATAGCAGTAGCCATAGTTCCTCCACTTGTTTAAACAAAGCCTCCACAAGTCCAGCTCTTTGGGTGAACAGCTCTGTCCACGCGATTGACAACAGTTTCACACGCAGGGGCTCTGAACACAGGCACAGTGTATTCCACAGAAACTCACTGGATTTCCTTGACACAAGTCTGTTCATCATGACAGATGTACATTTGAAGATCAAACGGCACATTATATGCAAATGTAACTTTAGCAGCAACATGTCTCTCTCACATGCATACCCTGGAAAAGCCACTGCAGGATGGAGAGAGTGTGGAAAAAATCCTTTCTCTGCTTGTTCGTTTCATGCTTCTATTGCATCCTCCCATACGTAACTGGGCAAAGAGACATTTGAAACAACATATCATAGAATCATAGAAACATAGAACAGCAGAGTTGGAAGGGGCCTACAAGGCCATCGAGTCCAACCCTCTGCTCAATGCAAGAATCCAAATCAAAGCATTCCCGACAGATGGCTGTCCAGCTGCCTCTTGAATGCCTCCAGTGTCGGAGAGCCCACTACCTATCTAGGTAATTGGTTCCATTGTCGTATGGCCCTAACAGTTAGGAAGTTTTTCCTGATGTCCATTTGAAATCTGGCTTCCTGCAACTTGAGCCCATTATTCCTGCACTCTGGGACAATCGAGAAGAGATCCTGGCCCTCCTCTATGTGACAACCTTTCATGTACTTGAAGAGTGCTATCATATCTCCCCTCCTCTTCTCCAGACTAAACATGCCCAGTTCTTTCAGTCTGTCCTCATAGGCTTTGTTTCCAGTCCCCTGATCATCTTTGATACCCTCCTCTGAACCTGTTCCAGTTTGTCTGCATCCTTCTTGAAGTACGGAGACCAGAACTGGACACAGTATTCAAGATGAGGCCTAACCAGTGCTGAATAGAGGGGAACTAGTACTTCACGCAATTTGGAAAATATACTTCTGTTAATGCAGCCTAATATAGCATTTGCTTTTTTTGCAGCCACATCACACTGTTGGCTCATATTCAGCTTGTGATCAACAACAATTCCAAGATCCTTCTCAGATGTTGTACTGCTGAGCCAAGTATCCCCCATCTTATAACTGTGCATTTGGTTTCTTTTTCCTAAGTGTAGAACTTTGCATTTATCCCTGTTGAATTTCATTCTGTTGTTTTCAGCCCAATGCTCCAGCCTATCAAGGTCCCTTTGAATTTTCTTTCTGTCTTCCACGGTATTAGCTATGCCCCCCCCATTTTTTTATCATCTGCAAATCTGATAAGCATGCTTTGTACGTCCTCATCCAAGTCGTTAATAAAAATGTTAAAGAGCACTGGGCCCAGGACCGAGCCCTGTGGTACCCCACTTGTTCCTTCTACCCAGTTTGAGAAGGAACCATTGATAAGCACTCTTTGAGTACAATTCTGGAGCCAACTGTGGATCCACCTGATAGTTGTTCCATCCAGCCCACATTTAGCTAGCTTGCTAATCAGAATATCATGGGGCACTTTGTCAAAAGCTTTGCTGAAGTCGAGATATATTATGTCCACAGCATTCCCACCATCTACAAGGGAGGTTACCTGATCAAAAAATGAGATGAGATTAGTTTGACAGGATTTGTTCTTCATAAATCCATGTTGGCTCCTAGTAATCACTGCATTGCTTTCAAGGTGTTTACAGATTGACTGCTTTATAATCTGCTCCAGAATTTTTCCAGGGATTGATGTTAGGCTGACTGGTCTGTAGTTCCCCAGTTCCTCCTTCTTGACCTTTTTGAAGATAGGGACAACATTAGCTCTCTTCCAGTCATCCGGCACTTCACCGGATAGAGAGCGGTTCTGAGAGTTCTTCAGCCAGTTCCTTCAATACTCTAGGATGCAGTTTATCGGGCCCTGGAGATTTGAACTCATTCAAAGTGATTAGGTATTCCTTGACCATTTGTCTATCAAGCTCAAGCTCCAATCCTGCCCCCTCTACTTCATGTTCCCTGGGAGGGTCATAGGCCCTTTTTTGGGAGAAGACTGAGCCAAATTAGGAATTGAGGACTTCTGCCTTTTCTTTGTCATCTGTTATCATTTTGCCATCCTCATTGAGTAGCTGTGCCACCATTTCTTTTCTCTGTCTTTTACTATGGACATACCTGAAGAAAGCTTTTTTGTTGCTTTTAGCATCCCTCGCTAGCCTCAGCTCATTCTCAGCTTTAGCCTTCCTGACACCATCCCTGCAATTCCATGATACCTGCCTGTTCTCTTCCTTTGTGGCCTGGCCTTCTTTCCACTTCCTGTATGTATCCTTTTTTGTTTTCAGGTAATCTCTAAGCTTTTTGTGAAGCCACATTGGCTTCTTCTGCTGTTTCCCCCCTTTTTTCCTTGTTGGAATTGCTTGCCATTGCGCTTTTAGAATTTCCTTTTTTAGAAACTCCCACCCACCTTCGACTCCTTTTCTCATTAGGGTTGCTTGCATGGAACTGTACTTACAATTGTTCTGAGTTTATTAAAATCAGCTTTCCTGAAGTCCAGGGTGCGCGTATGGCTACTCTCAGCTTTCGCTTCTGTTAAAATCAAGAATTCAAGTATGGTGTGGTCACTTTCCCCCAGAGTTCCCGTAACTGCCACTTCATGAACCAAATCATCTCTATTGGTTAGGATCAAGTCCAGGATAGCTGATCCTCTGGTTGCATCCTCCACTTTATGTAGGAGAAAGTTATTTGCAACACAGGTCAGAAATTTCTTGGAGGGGCCATGTTTGGCAGAATTTGTCTCCCAACAGATATTGGGATAATTGAAATCCCCCATTACTACTACATCATGCCTCCTCGAAACATTGGCAATTTGCTTTTCAAAAGTTATGTTCTCATCTTCTCCTTGATTGGGTGGTCGGTAGTAGACTCCAAGCACCACATTCCTTTTATTACTTTCCCCATTAATTTTAATCCAGATACTCTCGGTGGAGCTACCAAGCTCATCTTCCTGTCTTTCTGTGCAGGGATATATATTTTTAACATACAGCACAACTCCACCTCCCTTTTTATTCCTTCTGTTCTTCTTGAACAAGTTGTATCCTTCAATTGCTGTATTCCACCAAGTTTCAGTTATACCTATCAAGTTGTAATTGCCCTCCTGTATTAAGAGTTCAAGTTCATCCTGCTTGTTTCCCATGCTCTGCACATTAGTATACAGACATCGAAGACCATGTGATTTATGGCTTGGCTTCCTTGCTACATTTTTCTGAGGACTGTTACTGGGCCCTATTAGAGCCGATCTCTCTGGTCCCGCTACTGTTCATAAGCCTTCATCAGTCGTTACCACCAAGTTTACGTCTCCCTCCCCTTTAGGATTCAGTTTAAAGCCCTCCTGATGAACTTCTCCATGCTGTGGCCAAACACATTCTTCCCAGTCCTTGTGAGATGCAACCCATCACTTGCCAGCAGTCCATCTTCCAGGAACCATAGCCCATAGTCCTAGAAAAGAAAAAAAGGAAAAAAAGAGGAGCAGCTTGGCTACAATTACACACATTTGTGTATAATGTGTGTGGTTTGTCCCTCTGTTTTTACAGAGTGATGGTTAAGCCCAGAGCTATGGTTAAGTTGGCTTACAAGAATCCTGAACCTGCTGGGACTGTAAAATATATAGATCTATCTAGATATCTATAAACCTATATAGATCTTTAAAAGCAATAGAATGTATAGCTCTGTAGGTCGGGGCAGTTCATTTTGGGTAGTTAAACATGGCAGGCAGCTACCATAGATGGGACCTCAGCTTGGCTCCCATACAAAAGCAGCAGCAGGCTGCCCTGCCAGCACTGACATGGCTCAGGGGGCCTGACAGGCAGGGTGGTGAATGGGAGTCCAAAGGGAGGAGGAGTGATGGTGAAGCCACCCTCGTGCATGGCGGCAAGCAGGACAGGTTCCTGCTCTGGTTGGAGATGTGTGTTGGGGGTGCGGTCTGGGGAGAAGCGCATGAGCAGGCATGGATTCTGCCCTGGTTGAGGGGTGGGGGCCCCCTTAGCAGCTCTATGCCGAGGGCCTCCTAACATCTGGCCCTGGCCCTGTATATTCTACATCTCTTTTTCCATTAAAAACTTTGTCCAGGTCCTATCCCTTTTGCTCTTGTGCTTGACCAGTAGCCCTCAATAGTAAGTCTGAATCAAGCCTACAGTGAGATCACAGAAGCCTGAAGCCTGAGCAAAAAGGTGTGTGTGTGATGTGTACAGTTGACATTTTACTAAACTAGTTAAGCTTAGAAGAAGTAACAAGTATGGTTGCAATCTCTGTTGTTGGGGATTGACCAATATCTTCCTGGTTGTCAGTGGCCTCGGGCAAGAATGGACCCAAAAGATCAGGTTTGATGATGCTGGTCAGGGTAGCACAGAAGAAAAAGCCCAAACAGAACTGGCTGGTTTTGGATACCAGGGATTGCAATACGGCAGGGATGGGAACCTGTAGCCCTCCAGATGTTGTTGGACTACAACTTCTGTCATCCCTGGCCATTGGCCATGCTGCCTGGGAATGATGGACGTTGGAGTCCACAAGTTCCCCATCTTTGCTATGGGGCAATAAATTGAATGACTTCTGAGTGCCCAAAACCTTCTCATCTCCCAAACTTCTCGTCTCCCAAACTATAATTCCTATTCTTGGAAGCATCCATAGTGATTAATGAGCCAAATGACAAATGGTTTATTATTTTAAATTCACATTTCTAATATGATGCATTAGCCTCTGTCATAGCATGTCAGTTGATCTAACACAATGTGGCAGAATATACTCCAATTCAAATATGAATCCGGCATGGTGGGGAGAGTATTAGTAGGAGATTTGGAACTTGGCTGCTCCTTCTTTGTGCTTAATAGCTAATCTCTGGCAGTGAGGAACATCCTGAAATTAATATAAAAGGCATGTGTCTGTTGCTTCTCTACATCTGTCTAATCTTTATAGTATTTCATGCGCCCTGTTTGATGACATGAAAATGAAATGGACTGCCTTCAAGTTGATCCCAACTTATGGTGACCCTATGAATAGGGTTTTCATGGTGAGTGGTATTCAGAGGGGATTTACCATTGCCTTCCTCTGAGGCTGAGCAGCAGTGACTGGCCCAAGGTCACCCAGGAGCTTCATGGCTGTGTGGGGATTTGAATCCTGGTCTCCCAGGTCATAGTCCAACACTGTTTGATGACATAGTCGGTATAAATGAAACTTGCAAATATTTCTAATGAGCAGTATGTGGGGTTATATTGATTACTTTCTGAAAGCCTTACAGTGCAGAACGAAGATCCTCATTTTTTTATACTAACAGGGTCTATGGAGACCATCAGGAAAAATGCACAATTCTGTATATTTGTTGATGGCTCTGATTCATCTCTCATTGCAGAGATGTCTAGGTGCATGTTAACAACTGCTAGCCCTGGAGAGGCATGCAAGTCCAATCATATGCACACCAAAAGATGAATCCAACCAGTTTAGTGGAGCCCAGGTGAGCACTGTTCCAGATGGGGATGTACCACCAAAGGCACATCTGCATTCCCTTCCATTACACATTCAGAATCCTGCTTCCAGGTGCAGCTCTTCCTTGCTTGATCAGAGGAGACAACTCCTGGCCAAAGTACAGCTATTATGTGCAATGTAAGTGTAATGCTTCTCATGGTGTAAATTTTAGTGTAATATTACATCATGCTAGAGCTAAAGATTAAACTTACAATCTGAGGATTTCTTCGTACATTATATTTGTAGTAAGGTATATACTAATCAGCTGTGAAATGTGTGTGAATATATTTCCATTTCAAATACACCCCAGCTGAATGTAGAAATGGACTAGACTTCTGTGTGGTAGTATTTTGAAACTGTGTTTGCCAACCCTGCCCCTTAAAAAAATCCCTGCCCTTTCATATGTAGTGGTTCAACAGCACATCATGGTTGAACAATATAAGTTGCTATGAACCTGGTGGTATATTACTTATTAATATTCAGAGTTTTTTTATGGAAAGGCTCACATTTTTCATGTTCTGTGACTAGTTCTTAGAAAATGGAGTTTGCTATAGTACTCCAGTAAGTGTATGTGGATATGATAGCTCAGTGAGATAAGCTGCATGATAAACACTCATCTGGATTTATAGTCTATCATTTTCAAAAAGGGTTTATCACATAAGGAGGGAACTTACACTTTCTTACTTCTTAAAAACCAATACATGTGGTCTTTTCCACACCAAACCTCCAGCTTTAATTTAAGCTGTTTTGCATCTTCTCTCTCCTTTTTGCTCTCTCAAAATTCATATGGTTTTTCTGTTGGTCTAATCGGCTGTTTATGTAATGGGATGCATGAGAAAATATATTACTTTGCTGTGTGTAAGTTCTGTATGAATTTCATAACATGAGGATTTTTGCATTCATTTTTATGTTGAAATGAAGATGTGGTAATGAGTCTGACTTTCTCTGCCATGTATATTACCTTGGTTGCAGATATATGGTATGAAATGTAAGATGCACAATTGTGTGTATCAGTCATACAAATCATATAGCAGTTCTCCTTTTTTTAATTTTAAAAACCCTGTTCCTAAAAAACAAAATAAAAACAATTCCCATTTCATCTTGTAAAAAGTCAACAGAACTTGTACTCTTGGCTCTTTACTGCTCCAGAAATACCATCTTGTTGCTTATTAGTTCAGCACAGACTATTGCAGAGTAAATTAAAAGGAGGCTATTAAGTTGTTTCACATGTGCTTTTCTATGCAAAAGGTCAAAGGTTTATTCCCTGATATTTCCAGTTAAATGGCTTAGGTGATGTGAAAGAATCCCTCTGGGTTGTCTGCTAATCAGAGCAGGTAATATTGGGTTCAACAGACAGTCTGACCTGGTATAAGGAAGCTTCCTATGTACAACAGGCATAGTAGAGCTTTCAACGACGTGTCATAATGGGGAGGGGAGGAGAGGTCCACGCTGCAGTGGTGCTTGGTATGAGAGTAAGGATATCACAAGTATACCAGAATGTTCTTCTTTTCATCTGTAAAATGGTGTCCGGAGTTTTAAGTGCCCTATTTTGTGAAGCCAGATGAGTGAACTGGATACTGGTAAAAAAAAAACCCCAATCATGTGAAGAAGGAAATATTCTTTTCCCTCCAGCAAAACAAAACAAGAAGCCAGAACCCACAATGTAGGCACAGTTAGCTGAGTAGGAGGTCATTAGCTGTTTTGCAAGAAGAATGAAGATGGGATGGTGAAGTATGGAACTGCCCTCTATCTGCTGATAGGGAAGCTAAGCCTCTCTGAACAGTTTGTGACCCTCCTGCTTGCCAGCAGAGGAGGCACAGTTGGCAAAAAGCTTAGCATCTTCTACTCCAATAAATAGTTTAGTAAAAAAAAAATTGCATTATCAGCTTAGTTTTTGTTTTGTTTTAGTGAAGAGCAATTGCAGGTTTGTACAAAAATAATAAAATCAACATTAGGCATTTTTAATGCAGGTTCATAGGTTTTTCTCAGCAAGCTTCAAAATCAGCCAGCATGTGAATAATTAGCAGCAGCTAGGCAAGGGCCAAAATCTGTTATTTAAAAAGGATGCAAAATTTGCTCACAGAAGTGAAAGGGTCTATTAAAAATCCACAGTATCTGTAAATGTCAAGGGATGCATGTTTTCAATGTTGCATCTAGATGTGGGAAATTTGCATTAATGTCATGGTTAGTGGTGATCAAAACAGATTCAAGTTGGCCCAGTGTACAATAGAAGCAATGGTCTGAAATCAGTGGTACATCACAGCATCATTTATTACCTGAATGCCCTAGAGAAGGCACCCAGTAAGCATGGCTTACAAATCCGAATCACTGAGAATGCTGCACAGAAATGTTGCTAAGGTGTTATTCTTTATGGGGCAAAACACAGGAATGGTAAATATAACAGCGTCTCCCTCAGCCCACTTTCGAAAGGACTGGCATACAGAAGCTGGAGCCACTGATTAAATAAGAGTATTTTCATCAACCAAATATTTATGTGTTTATTATTTCTTTAACATATTTGTACTCCACATTTCTATGACAATGATCGAGGTGGCTCACAAAAGAATTGAGCACAATAAAATCATATATAAATGATAGCCTTTTCTTCACAGGTTTACTGTCAACGTTGGTCCAGTGTGAAGGCAGATGTTCTGTATTGCAATGCAGCCTTTTGATATTGTTGCGTGCCACCCCAATCTCCGAGTAGTGAGAGATCTCCAGGAGTCCCTGCATTTACCCAGGGTTTGGTTTCCTTGGAAAGAAGGCCAGTGGAGACTGTGATGTCTTTATGAAATATGGTTTATTTATTTACACACATTCCAACCAGAGCTTAAGATGGAGAGGTTCCAAGCGTCAGCAGTCCAATAGTTCTTGCATTTTCCATCAGGCTTACAGGAGGCTGTGACGTCCTTCCCCAGCACCACCTGTGAAGCTCTCACTTGTGGCTACCAGCAGACAGGAACGTCAGGTTTTCTTCTTACCCTTACAGCTCTAGCACAGATTTCACCAAATTTCACTGCTAGGCAGCACCACCAGTCACTTTCTGTAACCCAAACTCCCAGAGACTTTGCCTAAGTCTCTCTATAGCTTGTTACTTTGTGACTGTGTGCCTATGCTGTTCCCAACCCCCTGGTATCGTTATATTTAAAGCATACAACTCTGGGTTGCTCTGGAAACTTGACTTGTTACAATATCTCCCTTCACCGCTGCCACCATTAGATACAGTTTCTGTTCAGCCTTGGTAATTACCTTGCCCTCTCTTCTGGTCTGTATATTCCCCAGCCAAGGATCAGGCCTTTGGTAAACCAAATAAGTATTTATTTAATATTAGAAATAACAAGATTACTGAAGGAATGTTTCACAATCGTATGGTTTCATCTATATTCTGTTAGGTACTTGACTTCTTACTAATTGCCTCAGAACTCCGACTCACTCTCAACAACAACACCTCCAAACACCACCTCCTTACACCTTCTAAACACCACCTCAACCTTCCTCTCCACCCTTCAATTCACCACCTCTCAGATTCAACTGTCATTCTTCCATTTATACTCCCAGCCATTCAAACACTCAGCCAATCATCCAGCATTCTACTGCTCATGTACTCCCCCCTCCTCTTTCACTCCACTTACCATATGTCTTCTATATAAACAGCACTTACCATATTTACAATATAAGCAGGAACATCACATTCCCCTCCCCTAAAATAACAGCAAAGTATTATTCCTACTCTAGGATTCATACAACGCATTAATAAAAAAAACAAGTCTCATGGGAAAATGTCTTTTCGCACCCACGTCTGGGTCACGTCACTGCAGTCCCGGCCATCTGTCTTGAAAGTCCATCGGATAATACATTGTCCTTGCCTTTTATGAACTTAAAGTCCACCTGGTATTCTTGTAAAGCCCAGGACCACCTCTGCAGCATGGTGTTATTATTTCTCATGGTCTCTAACCATAGCAATGCTTGATGATCCGTTGTCACTGTAAATCTTCATCCCCACATGTATGGGTGCAACTTGCTCAGTCCCCACACGACCGCTAGGCACTCCTTTTGGACCGACGAATAATTATTCTCCCTCGATGTCAGCTTGCTACTAAGATACGCAACTGGATGTCTGGTGCCTCCCCTCTCTTGCAGCAAGACGACTCCCAGCGCTAGGTCTGATGCATCCGTGGCCACGATAAATGGTTGCTCGAAATCTGGTGCTATCAATACAGGCCCTTGGCACAAGGCTTGCTTTAGAAGGTCAAAAGCCTTTTGACATTCATCCGTCCACACCACACACTCAGCACACTTTTTCCTTGTTAGCTCATGCAAAGGGGTTGCTATTTTCCCAAAATCTTTTATAAATTTACAGTAGAAACCAGCCACACCTAAAAATGCTCTCCCTTGTTTCCTGATTTCCTCAAGCACTCTTTCATTCTGACTCACTCGTTTGTGTAATGAGAAAGAAATAATCGGGCTTGACTCCTTTAAACTACTGGGATGCTTGGGTAAGGTACATGTTATGTCTGCACCATGAGGCTTTTTAACCACATGATCTAGAGTCATTAGGATTTTTACTTCTGTAGACAGACTAGTGAAGAAATCCTTCAAGAACCCCAGGGTATCCCGATCAATATTGAGACGAAGTGGCACTAATGACACTCGTAAACAACACTCTTGTGATCTGCCCGACTCAGGACACACCTGCAATGCTTTGACTGTCAACATATTAGAATGTGCCTTTCTAAACATTTCTTTACTACAGTAAAGGTATAGAAATTTATTCATCTGAGATGTATCCAAATGATCTCTGTTCTCAAGATCTTGAACCACAACCACTTGACAAGAAACTGGTTGCTTTAACAAGTTGACCTCACATTCTGATTTGCCAGATGGATATACTTCAGGCTTGAATCTCACCCTGCTTAATTGTATTTCCATCAAGAAATCTGGGTTCCTTCCTCTTTCCCCACAGGATGTATTATACCCATGCCTCGTGGATGTATGAGAAGGAAAACTCTGAAGACTAATGTAGTTTTTAACCAAAGATGTAGGTGGTGCATTTCCAAAGTCCTTCCCCCCATAAAAGTACCAAATGGGTGAGGTTTCTTTCACAACATAGTGCACCAATGGAATAGGAAATCTCAGTGGAGCTTTTGTTTTTACCCCACTTTTTCCCACTTTATGACATACCATACTTGATGAACAATATTGCTTGACATCTTCAGAAATGTTTGGCCAATAATAGTGTGCAGCCAATCTTTTCTTGGTCTTCTTTATTCCAAGATGCCCTGAACACGGGACATCATGGGCTACCTCTAGCAATCTGGCTCTGTGTTTGCTAGGTACCACCAGTTGTTTCACTGGTTCACATTCATTCTCTCTCTCAGCAGGCATCCACAGTCTGTACAGCACACCATTCTCCCACACAGTTTGATCCCTCAGAGTCTCTGTAAAGGGGATTCTGTGTTGGAGGGCCTTTCCCTTCATTATACTCAAACTGCTATCATTTTTCAGCTCCTCCCTGAATTGTTGGGTCTCTGTGTCAGAGACCATTCGAAACCAACTTTAAAGTTACATAATTCTTCTGTTGTCATTACTTTAGTCTTCTTGACGTTCAGCTGTAGTCCTGCTTTCATGTTCCTCTTTAACTTTCATCAGCATTTGTTTCAAATCATCACTGGTTTCTGCTAGTAGTATGGAATCATCTGCATATCTTAAATTATTGATATTTCTCCCTCCAATTTTCACACCTCCTTCATCTTGGTCCAGTCCTGCTTTCCATATGATATGTTCTGCATATAGATTAAACAAATAGGGTGATAAAATACACCCCTGTCTCATACCCTTTCTAATGGGGAACCAGTCAGTTTCTCCATATTCTGTCCTTACAGTAGCCTCTTGTCCAGAGTATAGGTTGCGCATCAGGACAATCAGATGCTGTGGCACCCCTATTTCTTTTAAAGAATTCCATAGTTTTTCATGATCTCCACAGTCAAAGGCTTTGCTATAATCTATAAAGCACAGGCTGATTTTCTTCTGAAATTCCTTAGTCCATTCCATTATCCAACATATGTTTGCGATATGATCTCTGGTACCTCTTCCCTTTCTAAATCCAGCTTGGACGTCTGGCATTTCTTGCTTCATATATGGTAAGAGCCTTTGTTGTAGAATCTTAGCATTACTTTACTTGCATGGGATATTAAGGCAATAGTTCTATAATTACTGCATTCCCTGGGATCCCCTTTCTTTGGAACTGTGATGTATATTGAACGCTGTGGGTCATTGTTTAGTTTTCCATATTTGTTGACAAATTTTTGTCAACATTTGTACAGATTCATTCTCAGTAGTTTGTAGCAACTCTATTGGTATGCCATCTGTCCCTGGAGACTTGTTTCTTCTAAGTATTTTAAGAGCTGCTTTCACCTTGCATTCTAACATTTCTGGTTCTTCATCATATGGTTCTTCCATGAATGAATCTGTTATCCTGGCATCTCTTTTATAGAGTTCTTTAGTGTATTCCTTCTATCGTTCTGTTATTTCATCTTGGTCAGTCAGTGTGTTCCCCTGTTGATTATTCAACATCCCTACCCTTGGTTTAAATTTCCCTTTCATTTCTTTAATATTTTGGAATAGGGCTCTTGTTCGTCCCTTTTTGCTGTCCTCTTCTATTTCTATACAATAACTATTGTAATAGTTCTCTTTGTCCCTATGTAGTAGTCGCTGTATTGTTGCATTTAGGGTTCTAACCGTGTTTCTATCTCCTTTTGCTTTTGCTTTCCTTCTCTCTTTAACCATTTGAAGAGTTTCTTCAGTCATCCACTGAGGTCTTTCTATCTTTTTAACTAGACGTATTGTCTTTTTGCATTCTTCCCTGATAATGTCTCTGACTTCACTCCATAGTTCTTTGGTTCTCTGTCAGCTAAGTTTAAAGCCTCAAATCTGTTCCTTATTTGATCTTTATATTCTTCTGAGATGTTATTTAAATTGTATTTTGGCATTATGATTGTTTTCTTGTTCTTCTTTAGCTTTACTCTGATTTTTGATACGAGCAGTTCTTGATCTGTACTGCAGTCTGCTCCTGGTCTTGTTTTCGCAGAAAGTATGGAACTTCTCCATCTTCTGTTTCCAATTATATAATCAATTTGATTCCTATATTGACCATTTGGTGATGTCCACATGTACAGTCGCCTTTTTGGTTGCTCAAAAATTGTGTTTGCAAGAAACAGATTATTGGCTTCACAGAATTCAGTAAGTCTTTCTCCTGCTTCATTTCTATCTCCTAAGCCCCATTTCCCCACAATTCCTAATTCTTCTCTGTTCCCTACTTTTGCATTCTGGTCCCCCATGATTATCAGAACACCCCAAAAGATGGGAAATAATTCATGCCTAGCATTGCTTCTTTGTGTCCATGTAGTTCACACAGAAGTAGGATAGCCAGTTATGCATTGCCAAAAAAGAGGATTTCCATCATGAACAAAAAGGATAATTTGCATAAGATTTGCAAATAGTAATTTATATATTATAGACATACATTTAGAAATAATTACGCTAATTTGAATGGAAATACTATACATCTCATCATAGTGGATAAGACCCCAAGTTACTTGTATGCCTGCTCAGTCTGCTGACCAGGTGCTGCTAACTGTTGATGGGCAATTTCAAGGTTCTTGCTCTCCCTTTGTGTGATCTATCTTTAAAAAAAAATACATGGAATGGACAGACCTTCAAGTAGATGACTGTCCTCTGTGAAGAACACATGGCCATTCTGTACAGAAGGTACTGTCTGTTCCCTGTTGTAGCCATTGGCCATGCCACAAGAAGATCTGTCCTCTGATCCCATGATTACTATGTTTACTTAGGGCCCTTTTGTAAGGGTATATGTAAAAAGCTTTTTAGTTGATCAAATATATAATTTCTTCTGTATCATGCAAATGTTTGTTGTCACTCTAAAAAGTTGGTGAAACAGCACATCCTTTGCACTGAGACAGTTGTGATCATGGTAAAATAGTTGGGCTCATATTCTCTTCCCAAATGAAACAGCAGTGATTTCAGTGGAGCCAGCAGCATAAGCAGTAACTAATGGAAAAAGAAAATAAATTCATCATGATATTGGCCAGTGTAATGAGGTCAAATTTCCGTATGTCACAGAATCAACCTCAGTGGAGTTCCACATGGATCTATTTTTCTTCTTCTTTAGTTTAGAAGGAGAAGGAGAAAGAGAAGGACTAATAATCATGGCTGAAAATTAACTTCAACTCACCCCAACAATACTACATACAATATCCATAACATAGGATGCTAAGAAGGTCAGCATGATTCTGCTTTTGCACCATGTGGAAACAACTTAAAGTGACAGTTCTAGCTTCACTCCCCAAAGTATTCACACAGGCAATGCTACTTCAACTGCCCTAAATGGGAAAATTGTATTCATTTTCTAGCGAACCCCTTCAGTAAGCAACCTTCCCTGCTGGGTGTGCTGAGCCCTACAGAATGTTATTTATGTTCCCATTTCTAAACTGGCTTTTAGTTTTGGGAAGCACTTGGATACAAATTGTACTTGTTCAGTGCAGCAAAGTCTGAGGGCTGCAATATTAATAACACCAGAATAGCTCTTGAAAAGAATTGGGAGTTGTAAGATCCAGTGGTTACTTGTATAAGCATTTTGTGAATGCTATGCTAAACATAGAGTCACCACCGTTTGGCTCCAGGCATTTCTGAACATCAACAAAAAAGCCCACAGCAACTTTGCAGACATGATCCAGGTTCCCCATTACCTCTGCACGTGCTAGGTGAACATGGGAGCATGGGAAAGTGACTGGGTGTGGAGGGAAATGGTTCTAAGTAAGTGTTTACAATCAGAAGCCTGTAAGGGGCAAAGCAGCTGGGGTGTATTTTGAAGTGGGGAAAATGGTCAACGGGGAAAAGGTTAAACACCCTTTCCTTTCCTGCTATTGCTCTTCTCTCAAAATTCTTCTTGACAGTGCCCACCTGGAATGTTTTACAGCATTGAAAGGAATCTGAAGTTGGTTCTTTACATTAATGGTACACTTATTTATTTGGGCGGTTTATAGCAATTTAAAACATTAAAGATAAATATACAAATTTTAAAACACACAAAAAAAATTAAAAACACAATTTAAAAATAAATAAAAACAACTTAAAAACACATGCTAAAATGCCTGGGAGAAGAGGGAAGTCTTGACCTGGCGCCAAAAAGATAACAGTGTTGGTGCCAGGTGCACCTCATCAGAATGTATGTGATGTGGCAACATTAAAAAAAATAGCCCATGAATTAGATGAATTAGCCCATGGAATTAAAGTTGTCCAGAAATACGAGCAAACCTGATGCCTTCTCTACATCATGGTGAATTCTTGAATTCTTAGACCACTGTAAGGTCTAATGTTGTTCTGAAAAGACATAGGAGCAAAATCCTATGGACATTATTACTGTGAAATTACTAAATCCCACAAAACAGGAGACATGACAAAAATGGACCATCTCAACTTTCTACCCTGCTGGTTTTTTTATTCTGTCATTGGTAGCCTAAATATTTTGTATGAAAATGCATGCAGTTATTTTTCTAGTCAGCAGCAGCAACAAATTGTTCTGTTTCAACCCGATTGTCACTTCCATTCATTTCATCTTTTAAATAAAAACTCCATTGTAAAATGTAATTTAGGCTGCAATCCTATCATCCCTGGGAGGGTGTTCTAGGGGCCAATGGAGCCATAGATCACTTTCTCCAAGTAGAGAGAGAGTGATCTACCCTCAGAGGTGGGGATCCAATGCCAGATGCATCCACCATAAGGCTGCAGAAAAGTATACAGCTGGTTCTTCTCTCTGATATCAGAGAGGGTGAAGAAGAGGTGTTCTGGGAGCATTCGTGCCGCTGAAATGGTGGACACAATATGTCAGCCATGGAGCTGGTGTAGTTTGTTTCCTTACCACTGATCCCATGGGAAGGAAACTGTTTTTTAAGGGGGAACAAAACCACATTAGAATGGGAAGAGGAGGAAGAGGGGAAAGGTACTAGATTGGGGAAGGCTGGTCTAGAAGATGGATAAAGGGTCTTCAGGTGAGTTGTCTTGTCCTTATCTCACTTCAGTGCACACTCTGACTTCTACCCTTTCTGTAGATCTCAGTTGTTTTCTCAGCTGCTTCTTCATTTGCCCCATCTGGCAACTGTTGTCCATCACTGGTACACTGATATTGGCTCCCAAACGTCTTTGCAGTTGTAATATCCTGACCCAGCTGCCTTTGCATCCAGTCTCATATATGTATCTGCTAGCACATTGGCTCCTAGTAATGGGATGCATATTTGTTCCGCTTTTGGGGTCCATAAAAATAAAGAGATGAGAATCAAGCATGTTGGAAATGGGGCAAGAGCAACTCCTGTTTTGTTCTTTTGTTTATGTTCCAGAAGGGAGATAGAGTTAGGGTCTTCCAGATGGATAGGCTTGATTACCTTTACCTGTGATGCTCTGATTGACTTCCTTCCGGCTGTTAGACTGATACGTCTTAAGGGAAGCTTACCGGCCCCTCCTCCTTCCTCCCTTTCCTCTCTTCTCTTCTCCAACTGTCTGGGAGAGAGGAGACACCTTTGTCTCTGCTCTCTCTCTCCTGGCCATGAGGGCAATTCCCAAACCTGGGCACTGCGCCTCCAACTTAGCTAGTTAGTTAGAACTAGGTATGCCTTTCTATCTACTATGTATTTCTATAAATAAACTAGCTTTTCTTATTTTACTAAGTCAGTGATCTCAATGCAGGGTAAAAGTCTGCTTTCTTAGGTAAAAGAACACACACACTGGCACACACGCATTTCAGACCGCTGTTACTCTCTGCTTAACAAAAATACAAATTTACACCACAACAAGGGTTATGGGCCCAGCAAACTAAGTTGAATGCAAGTTGTGCCTAGAAGCTATAAAAGGCTAAGTGCTGTGTGTGTTTACAAAGGAGAGTTTAAGTTAGAAAGAAAAGCAGAACAAAAGATAGGAAAGGATGGCTGAAATATCAACACTAAAGACTGACATCCTGAGGCTTGAAAAGGACAACTATGTGGTGTGGAATCTTCAGTTCACTGCGATCCTTGAAGGAGAAGATTTAAATGGAATACTGACTGATCCTGAGCCCTTGGGAGAGGATGAAACTGCTACAGCATCCTGGAGACGTAAGCATGCAAAAGTGAAGTTTCTGCTTATTTCTGCATTATCAGATGAGGTACTAAATGTTTCGTACGATGTAACAATGTAAAAGAGATGTGGCAGAAACTACAAGAAATATATGACAGGAAGTCAAAGAACCACATCATGTACCTTTACAAGGATTTATTTTCTCTGAAGGAGACTGCTGAGAGAGGCAGCCTGAATGCGCATATTCAAAAGTTTATAGATCTGCTCACTAAATTTGAGAGATGTGGGAAAGATCTAGCTGATGATGAAATGAAAAGGGCACTACTCTTGAGCTCTCTCCATCAGCATCATAAATTAATTTGCTGTGTGCTAGAAAATTCTGACCAAAACATGAGTCAGATTATATCATATTTAAAAGACCAAGATTTTAAGGAGAGGCAGGAACTAGAAATTCTGTCGGAGCAAGCACTTACTACGAGCAGGAACAAACAAACAAAGGGTAGCGACATGAGTCATCGCCCGAATCCAGAAAAGGGCATAGACAAACACAGACGGAAGTTCTGTTTTAAATGCAGCTCTCCAAATCATCTTCAAAGGAATTGTGATAGGTGGCAGACAGCAGCCTGACTTTGAACAAAGGCAAACTGAAGTGAGAGAAGCTGCTGTGCAGAGAAAGCCGAAAACAAAGGCTTCTAATTACCACGTATCTGGTGAAAGGACAGATGATTATAAAAACAGTTTTTTAATTGATTCAGGATGTACAAGCTACCTAATAAAAGATAAAAATTTGTTTAAGTATTTTAAAGACTTTACTCAAGAAATAAAGACTGAATCCGGAGATATTTTTTATTGTAAAGGAATAGGCTCAGTCCAATTGCTGTGCAAAACGTCAGATGGCCAAAGACAGCTTGAACTTAAAAACTGCCTATATGTTCTAAATTTTAAAGACAACTTAATAAGCGCTACTAAAATAATGGAATTAGGAGGTGAACTTCATATGAGTGGAGAATTTTGCCAAGTTCTAGATGAAGGAGAAATTTGTTGCACTGCAAAATTGAAAGATGGACGTTTACATTTAGAATACCTTGAAGCTATGCGTGCAAATGTGGTCAAGGAAACCTGTAATTCTGAATGTTTGCATATTTGGCATAGAAGAATGGGACATGCCAGCTTTGCCAGAGTTACTGCTCTAGAGAAAGAGAATTTGGCAAGAGACATTAAAATGGGACAGTGCAAATGTACACAGACATGTGAGTGCTGTATTAAGACCAAGAGTGTGAAACCAAAATTTCCTAAGAAAAGTGAGAGGAAAACAAAAAGGCCTCTAGAATTAATTCACACTGATCTTTCTGGGCCAATGAAAGTGCCATCCCAGGGTGGAAATTTATACATGCTGACATTTATAGCTGACTACTCCAGCCAGGTATACTACAATGTACCTGCTAAAAGAGAAAGGTAAAGTACTTCAAAAACTGAAGGACTATGTTAGGATTGTGTCCAACAAATTTGGCAGAAAGCCACAGATCATAAGATCTGACAATGGAGCAGAATATATGTCTAGAGCTATGCAAGACTTTCTCCATGAAGAAGGCATAGAGCATCAGACTACAGTTGTCTACAACCCAGAACAAAATGGGGTTGCGGGACACATGAACTGGACTCTTAGAGAAATGATTCATTCCTTGTTGGAAGATGTACAGTTACCAAAGAAATACTGGGGAGAAGCTGCAGTTACTGCCACCTACCTGCAGAACCTACTTCCTGCATCTGCAACCAACAAAACATCATTTGAACTATGGCATGATAGGACACCAAATGTGTCTCATCTTCGTGTATTTGGGTGCAAGGCCTTTGTGCACATCTCAAAACAAAAGAGGTCAAACCTTGACAACACTGCCAGGGAAGTAATATTCATTGGATATTCTTCAACACAGAAGGGATACAGAGTAACAGATCCCAAACCTGGCAAAGTTGAAGTATGCAGAGCTGTCGACTTTGATGAAGGAAAGTGCACACACCGACCAGAAGAGGCGCCACACCAAACAGATGACAGCGAAATGGAAGAAGATGAGTTATTCTTCTACCACAGAAGGTATAACAATAATACACCTGCAGAGGAAGGCAAGGAGTCTGAGCCACAAGAGGCAACAGAGTCAGAAGAGGCATCAGAGCCAGAAGGGGCAGCTGAAGCACCAGCACCCAGATGCTCTGAATGCACCAACAGAGGTGTACCACCAGAAAGACTTGCTTACGTCGTGAGAGATGAACTTCCAGAACCAGAGACCTGGAAAGAGAATGAAGCCTTACCCAAAGCTGAAGGTGAGAGGTGGAGGCAGCCAGCCAAGGAAGAGCTGGAAGCTCTACACAAAAGTAAAAGTTGGACACTGACCAAGCTTCCTCGAGAAAGGAAGGCTGTAGGCTACAAGAGGAAATTCAAGAAAAAGCCAAATGCTAAAGGAAATGCTGAGAGATACAAGACAAGACATCAGAAAACGTCTGTATATCAGTACTGTTACCAAGCCAGATGTAGTGGTAGCAGTGGGATAACCAAAAGGGACTGGGAAGCAATCAAGGATGCAACAGACTCTTGGAGTCAGAAGGGATGAGTTCATGCACGAAGCACATAGACGTGAAGCACCTACCTACCGCAGAGGACTACTCAAGAAGGAGTATTGTTCTCTTCCGGGAAGGGTGACTTCGCTTGTGCCTGCTTTTGGGACGGGCTCCCGCCTCAAAAGAAGCTTATTCAGATATAAATCAGTCAGAACATTTTTTTTTTTGACTGATGAAATTTCTCCCGGGCAGGGAGAAACGTAGAGATCAACCTCAAAGCCTGTTTTTGTTGGGAGGACTGGATTTCATTAATTTATGAGATAAGGTCCAGCCAACAATGCCGGACGGACTTCCTAACAAGCTCTATCTGCTTAAGCGATACGTTTATCTTTTCTTGAAAGAGAGAACGGACTAACAGGCAAGCACCCTTCTTTCTATTATTTTTTTTACTTGGTTTAAATTGTTGCAGCAAAAGGAGATTTGTCAGATTGATCGGCTTTGGACAACTTCTGGGTGAGATATAGCTCTTCTCTGTTATTCACGAAATTAACAGCTTATCTCTGTTTCTGTCGCAAAAAGCTGTCCTGGAAGTGCATTCTAAAGATAATAAACAGAAGAGGGATTTCTATTCCTGATTTCTATTCCGAGGAATATTACATTGTCTGGGACTATTCTCTTTTTGGTCTATTTTATTTTGACGAATCTGCTTCTTCACGACGCCACTAACTGTTTTGATGCTGGGAACTAAATTTATTTTGCATTCTTGAACATAGAGAGATAAGGCAGGTTGCTCTGTTTATACTGTGATGTCATCAAGCCTGGAATATTAACCCAATTGTTGCTGAAATAAGAAGTGGTTCTTCTTTATTTTTGTTTTGCTTTGTTTTCGTGGTTTTAAAAATGGCAATCAAGAAAGTGGCTGAGAATCTGTAAGTAATTATGTTTCAGAAAATAATGGATGAGATTGAGATAACGAAACAAACCCTGCGACAGGGTAGTAAGGAGCTGAAAATTGAACTGAGCAAAATGACGCAGGAGTTTAAAGAAATAGGGGACCCTGTGAGAGAGGAGAATGAGATCAGAGATGAGAAAAGAAAAAATAAAGGGAAGATACAAGCCCTGGAGATTGGAACAAATGTGGAATTGGAAAAAGATCTGGAGTTTATGGATTTTAGAAATAAAATCTACTGTTTGGAATTTAACGTTATCTCTGAAGAAATTAATGAAGATATTAGAGATAAAGTTATCAATGGCTTGGATAATCTTCTGGACTGGAATGATGTGATGGAGCTTGATATAGAGAAAATCTATGGAATTAACTGCAGTCATGTGACAATGGAAAAACTCTTAAGAGATGAGCCAGTGCATTTTCTAAAAAAGAAGAACACAGATATGAATTTACAACAATGTTTCAGCAACTTATTCAGAATGGATGGCAAGAAAATATTTGGGATAGAGGAAATTCCCATCAGACTCTTATTATATGACTATGGCTACAACAGCAAGATTATTATGGAATACTGATAATGGAAGATTGGACACTGAAATTACTGGACTTAACAGGACTATTGAAGATGGAAGATGGAACTAATAGGGATAATGGAATAATGGCTATTGAAATTATTGGACCTAACAGATTCTGATGAGATGGATTAATCGAAATGTTTATTTGGACTATGATTATGACAATAAGATTATTATAATTATTAACGAGATGGATTAATTGACATGTTTATTTGGAGAAAAATTGATAGATATATTTCTTAAAGAATTGAAACCTCTCTTTGACTTTTTGTGGAAAGAATAAAGTAATGTTTATGAGATTTGATGATTAATTAAGATAACTACTGGAGGAAAGTGATTTTATAATATGATTTAAGAGACAGGATTGTTATATATTGTAGACCTATAACTGATTTGATATGTGACAAATGGGAAGTCAACATTTTATTTTTTTTTGTTTAATCATTTTTGTTTTGTTTTGTTTTTTGTCTTTGAATGTTTTATGATTTTGTTTTCTATGTTTTATGAAAATTTGAATAAAAATTATTGTAAAAAAAAAAAAAAAAAAAAGAAGGAGTATTGTCCAACAGAAGACATGACTGCAGACGCTGTCACGAAGGCGTTGGGCAAAGTCAGACATTGCAAGCTGTGAGACAAGATGAACCTTGTGGGCTTAACCAAACACTCGTTGAGAAGGGGTGTTGGAAGTGGGGCAAGAGCAACTCCTGTTTTGTTCTTTTGTTTATGTTCCAGAAGGGAGATAGAGCTTGGGTCCTCCAGATGGATAGGCTTGTTTACCTTTACCTGTGATGCTCTGACTGACTTCCTTCCGGCTGTTAGACTGATACGTCTTAAGGGAAGCTTACCGGCCCCTCCTCCTTCCTCCCTTTCCTCTCTTCTCTTCTCCAACTGTTTGGGAGAGAGGAGACACCTTTGTCTCTGCTCTCTCTCTTCTAGGCGTGAGGGCAACTCCCAAGCCTGGGCTTTGCACCTCCAACTTAGTTAGTTAGTTAGAACTAGGTATGCCTTTCTATCGACTATGTATTTCTATAAATAAACTAGCTTTTCTTATTTTACTAAGTCAGTGATCTCAATGCAGGGTAAAAGCCTTTCTTAGGTAAACGAGCACACTCACTGGCACACACGCATTTCAGACCGCTGTTACTCTCTGCTTAACAAATATACAAATTTACACCTTAACAAAGCACGGAGTGGAATTTACTATTACAAGATTTTACAGGTTAGTTTTTTTTAAGGGATTAGACAATTTTAGGGAATATGGGTATTTCAGTGCCTATTAGCTCTGACAGCTAAATGGAAACTCCATGGGCAGAAGCAATATATCTCTGCGTAGCAGATGCTAGGAACAATCAACATGATAGACCATTCAATGCTGGACTAGATGAGCCTTAGCATGACCTAGCAGGCAGTTCTTCTGTCCTCTTGTGATTTTTGGCAAGTACATATTGAAATGCAGAATTACAAAACATTTTAATGTCTTGTAAAACAAAGTTTTCTTAAAATGACATACGGAGGGATGTACAGTCAGGCAGTATGGCAAAAAAAGGTTATTTGGAGGCAAATTTTGCTGGCGGAAGTGCAGGAAGTTTGATTCAATAATGAACATGCAGCATACTGGATCTTCCTGAGACTTGACCTGATAGTGTCAAAAGGGGGTAAAAACCTGCCTCTGGTGCTCTATTTACTGAAAAGGGGCAAATTATCTGTTCATATTAAGAAAAAGCAATCACACTCAGACACACCAGACAAGCGTATGAAAAGAAAAAAGGATCTTTGATGCTTTTCCTGATGTGCCCAGACAGGTCATGAAGGAGGAAATATATATATAATTTATATATATATATATATAATTTATATTTATATATATATAATTTATATATATATATATATATAATTTATATTTATATATATATAATTTATATATATATATATAATTTATATATATATATATATATAATTTATATATATATATATATATATATATATAATTTATATATATATAAAATCATAGAGCAGAAAAGTCTATTGAAATGATGGCATGATTGCCAGTTCTGTTTCTTTTGTTGCGTAACATCTTTTAAACTTTGAAAGCACTATAATGAAGCAAGGCAGAATTTTTTCTCACTGTGCTTGCAGCCTGCAATTTCCTGATATAAATACACATCAGTTGGATGTCAGCTAGCAGAATAAAGGTAGGAGAAGCAAACCTTTTCACTTGAATAAGACCAGGCTTTGGGGGGTGTCATTTAGCCTATATGTCTAACCATGTGGTAAAACAGTGAAAATGGGACGCTAATCTCAGTAGCTTTTTATTTGTTTGCCTTTTAAAATAACAACAACCTGGGATAGAGTGAAGGAGAAATTGGGGAGCGTTTGATCCTTCATTCACAATGGACTAGGCGAGGTGGTTTTCTTTGTTTGTATGTTTGAAATACATTTAGATTGCTTTTGTATTAAAATATTGAAAGTGGTTCCCAACAGATTTATCCTCAAACAAGTCTAGATCATGTTTCAAAAGCCAGCAGCAAATCAAATAAAACAGAGCCAGGCAATAAAAGAAACGGCCCCTATTAAAAGGCTTGAAGAATAAAAGCTATCTAAAGTGGCCCAAGGGGTTTAATTAAGTGCCCATAGGCGTTGGCTGTTCCTTTTGCTGCTGTCTATATTTAATGTAATTATGGCAACAAAGTGGAAAGGATGCAGAAAATGGGCCTTGCTTCTCCCTAGGAGAGGAACAGTGCAGTTCATCTGAGTGTACCACGGCCGTGTTGCTTTCCTCCCGTACAGTCAGGGCCGGTGCTATCATAAGGCCAACTAGGCAGCCGCCTAGGGCGCAGACCTCAGAGGGGCGCAGTACTGACCTTTGAGGGGCATAGTTTTATACAGATTAGTTTTTTTAACTCTTGGAAAAAATGCAACTAAAATGAATTTAGCAGTTTCAAGTTTTGTGCTTTTCATTTTTTGCACAAGACACCTGTTTTTGAAAATTGAAGTCAGCAATTTTTTGGAGGGGGGGGCAAGTAGTTAGCCTTGCCTAGGGTGCAAAATAGCCTGGCACCGGCACTGCGTACAGTTGGCAGATCCCCAGTACAAACAGGGTCCAAGACTGCATCAAGTGTCCCCTCCTGAGACAGAGATAGCCTGGCTGCCATTGTACTAACACCCTGCTTGAATAACTGCAATGTCTCTTGCGTGGAGCTGCCTCTAAAAGCTGCATGGAAATGGCAGTTGTTTCAAAATGCAACAGGTTGATTCCCAACTGGGACAGGGCATGCGAAACATGTCTCGCTACTTTTGAAATGGCTAGACAGGGTGACAGTCTATTTCTAAGCACAATTCAAAATAATGGTTTTACATTTTAAAAGCCCTAAATGGCTTGACTTTCCAATAGACCCATCTTCTCCTACATGAACTTTCCTGGGTATTATGCCTTTTCTTTGGGTCCTCCACTTGAGACAGGTGGTCTAGTTGAAGCACTCAAACTTGGGAATATTGACTGGAAATATGGATTATTGTAAAAAAAAAAAAAAGAGAGAGAAAAGAATACCTAACCATTAATCATTCAGAATCCCAAGTTAAAAAATAAGGTCCTGGATAATCTGAAACTTGACCAGGTTAATATGTATAAATATTTGGTTTCAGGGATATGAAAATCCAGGAGAAACTGCAAGGGCCAAGGTGGTGCAGATTGATCAATTGACTGAGTATAATTGATCATATATATATTTTTGGTACAAAGGGTAGAAAATTTGTTCCAGTGATCATTATGTTTTTAAAGCCAAAAATGTATCCCAAATTCTTTTTGGTGCACCTTATTTGCCGCCCTGGGCTTCTAGTGGGAGGAAGGGCAGGATATAAATCTAATAACTAACTAACTAAATAATTGTTTTCCATGCCTTAAAATCTTTCTAGAAGGAGTTGAGTCCTGTTTTCCTATATCACAGTTTGCCAATGTGATGCCCATGGTCACCATAGTGCCCTTAATGTCTTCCCTTCCTGGCTGGAGCTGATGGGCAGAGCTGTCCCTAGGCACTGGGAAGCGGGGCAGTTGCCCTGGGCCCCACACTTTGGGGGCACGTGCTTGGCGATCCAAGTGCGCTGCCTCCGCCAGCAGAGAGCCAGCCCAGCAAACAGCCCTGCAATCCCCAAAAATAAAGCGGGACAAAAAAGAACAGAAACAAGGGGGGGGAATCTAACAAGTGCCCAACCAGCTCAAAACTATCTCAAAAGAAAATTCAAAGGGAAAAAAGGAGGGGAAAACAACTGGAAGCAAAACCCAACGAACCCCCCAGTCACGCTCTCACAGCAACAGAAGTTAAACAGTAAACTGTAAGGAAAACAGAAAATGCAAGGTGAAGGAAGAAGGGGGGGAAACTGGACTCAAAACCAAATGAACCCCCCTGTCGACACACTCGCACACACAACTTTCACAAGTTAAACACTAAAACCTTCACAGAATGTGCTGAGATAACAGCCTCGAACGAAGGCAAGAATGAATAAGAAATGGATATGGAACAGGTTGACTAGAGGCCTATTCCCTGAATTGAAGGTAATCATATTTGTATTTAATAGGTTGTGGGGGGCTGTGATGCCCTTCCCTGGCTCTCCCTGTCAGGTTCCTACCTGCTCGTGGTTACTGCCTGTCACTAGGCACCACCAGGGACTCCACCAGTCCGGACTGTCCTTTTTTATGGTTTCTCTCCCTGCTCTAGCATAGACCTCACCAGATCCCCCTGCTAGGCAGCACCACCAGTCACGTCCTATAACCCGTATGCCCAGAGACTCTGCCTGAGTCTCTCTATCAGGTTACCTCTGTGACTGCGTGCTTAAACTGTCCCAATCCCTTTGTATCAATGCAGATAATCCTGGTTTGCTCTGAATACTTGTGGTGTTATTCTCTTCACCGCTGCCACCATTTGTTACCCTTCAGCCTTGGTATTTACCTTACCCTCCCTTCTGGTCTGTGGAACCCCAGCCAAGGATCAGGCCTTTGGTAAACCAAATATATTTATTAAATAACAGAGATAACAAGATTACTTTATAAAGGCACTTAAGCATATGGTTTCATCTATTCCTGAGGTACTGGTCTTAGTAATAATCCGAACTCCACACTCTCCTCACATCCACCAACTCTCCACCCAATCTCCTCTCAAAAACCCACCAAAACAACCCACTCACGTTCACCGTTCACCCAGATTTAACTGTCATCCTTCCATTTATACTCTCAGCCATTCTAAACACTCAGCCAATCATCCGGCATTCTACTGCCCATTCACTCCCCCCTCCTCTTTCATTCCACTTACCATGTATCTCCTATACAAACAGCACTTACCATATATACACTAATACATGAACATCACAGGGGCCTCCAACTATGCTTTTGCCCCGGGTCCCGCACATGCTAAGGGCGGGCCTGCTGTTGGGAACTGGAGTCCAAAAGATCTGGAAGGCATTAATTTAGGAAAGGCCAACTATCTCAAAATAGTGTGCAAACTTTCAAGTTTCAGGCTTGATAGTAAACAGAGCAATGGCAGAGGGGAGGGGAGGGGGAGGCCCCTTTTTTTTGGCTGGTGCCAGAGCCATGAAATTTGCATCTGGTCGCAGCCTTAGTTAAAATGAGGAAGGAGATAGCAGACATTCAAATGAGGCTGTTTGGGTGCTATGCTGGAACCAGGTTGCAGCACAGCCTGCTGGGAACAACGTCTCTGAAAACATAAGCATTGGCTGTTACTAGGGATGGGGTCTGCTGCCTTGTTCCAATCTGCTTGTATTCTGATAGTCTGTCATTCGATCCCTTTTTTTGCTCCCGCTTGCTCTGCTACTTGCCAATTAAATGCGCTGTGGTCATTTTTGGGGGTGGGGTGATTCGAGCCACAGGTTTTGGGTTTTCTTGGTGGCAAAAAATGCGTAATTTTTAACGTAAATACTTAAGTAAATGATCACAGTATTCCACATGGGTTTTTTCCTATTTACACAGCAGAGGCAGATAATCGCCTCTGAGTCTGTCTCTTGCCTTGGGCTAATTGATGTACTGCTTAATGATTCTCCTCCCTTTCACTATTCTTGTTTTGTTTGCAGTACTATTTTAATGTCTTTTTTGGACTAAATGTTAAGCTTTCTTAATGCAAAAACAGTGTTATGAATGCTGCAACTTAGAGGAATTTATGAAGATAATTGCATACAATAGGGAAAAATTGGAGGGGGTGAAATCCATGAAGATTGCAGCCACAGCTAGAAAAAATCCATGCTGATTACAGTTGCAGCCCGCTGCACAAAATCAGTGCCGGTCTGAAAAGATAGTGGACTGTTGAATTCGGTCAATATCCGGTACTAAATCCAATTTAGTGGATATTCTCCCCCATCCCTAGCTGTTACCCAGATTTGTTTCCATCTTTAGGTGAAATATACAGATTATTTGATAGGTGGAAAACAGGAATCAATAGTAGGTTGGTGTGCTTGGCAGAAAGTGAACAGAAACCAAGTTAGGTAGCTCCTAACAGCTGGGGGGAATGTTCCCTCAGAGAATAAAGTCCTATCTTCAGGTTGTGTGAAATCATCCTCCAGTTTAGGATCCTGCTGTTGAATGTCTAAATTTGGTATATCTGCTATCGCCTCCTCCATTCCATCTTAGGAATGGAGTCTCCATGGCTTCATGTTAGCCAAAACATTTGCTTGCACACTGTTTTGTGATATTTTGTTTGGCCTAATAAAGAAATTACTCTAATAAAGAGCAGGATATTTGCTATCCTGAATAAGTAAATACATTAATGGAATGAACTCATGAAAAAGTGCCCCTGTAATAATTTGAAGGACACATCAAGTCACTGGAGAAGTTTTGGTAATTTTAGCGCAATCAGTACAAGGTAATTAATTAATATTTCTGTACTGCTTTTTCTTTTTAGAAAGTTCCAAGAGACTTTTCTGAAATTCCCCATGGTCTTCCATCGTGGCACTAATCAGATTCACACCTGCTTAGCCACACCATCACTGTAATTTAGAACAGAATGGACCTTTAGTAAAGATAGGCTGTTTAGACAGAAAGGTTTGCTTTGTTTTACTTTTCCTAATGCACAACCTGTGGTCTATAATTTGTATTATTATATCCTCGGGTATAACTTCCATCTTATGATAATAAAAAAGAAGGGACTAAATCTGTCTTGTGTTGTTATACTCAGGAATGCTCTGTCACATTTTGGGAGTCAGGATTGTGAGACAATGTCCAAAAATCCGTCTGATTCAAACTTAAATTGCAAAACAAGAAGCATATTTCAAGTATGCTTATTGCAATTATATTCTTTTTTATCTCATAATATCCATAGCAATGTTATCAACAGAGGGGAAAAACATTTTCTTAAGGAAAACTTTTTATTTATTTATTATATTTTACTGTATTTATATCCCATTTCTTCCATCATGAAACTCATGTCTATGTCATTCCCAGACAGTCACTCATCCAAGGTACTGAGCAGACCAAGATCTGCCTAGCTTCACCAACGTGATGGACTGTGTCCCTTCAGATTACACCCTCAGATAGCTATAAGCAATATCAAGAAAGAAATCTTGTACCTTCAGCAGGCCTACCTAGGACATAGCCTATTGAATTTGTTTATAATAGTCATTCAGCGTATGGAACTGGTGAGCTGGCCAGATATGTAAATATTTTTGAGGAATAGGGATGGGAAGATGTCAGTTTCAGTTCCGCACATTTTAGTGCAAATTTTTCCTAATAAACACATTTTGTAGGCAGTTTTGACTAATGTACACATTTTTGCAAGCCATTTCTCATCATATAATGCATTTTAGTATGCTGTTTTCACTCATATATTCATTTTTATGCATACTTTCCCATAACATTTTTGTAAACATAGTTGGTGAACTGCATTGCAAATTCAAATAAGTGCAAATTTTGAAGGATGGCTCTGTTCAGTTCTCATATTGTTTAGCAAGTGTGAATTGGACAGATTCAGCTTGAAATGTGAACTGAATTGAATTTCTTGCCCATCCTACTGAGGAATAACAAAATGTCATCTGAAATGTGAGTCGTGGGGTGGTGACGTTTCCACTGCCCTCCTCAGATAGGACTGGCCTCAACATGTAAGCCTGGACGAAGAATTCCACTGCTTGAATAGTGTTGATCCACGATCCAGTAAACCTGCTTAATCAGTTGCTTCACATGCTGCAAGAACTTTGGAATATTCTATACAGAAGGGCTGTGCGTCAATTGCCTAGATGATCTTTCCGCTGTTACTGGTGGAGACAACAGAATAAAAACCTCATAAACCCCAGAGATTAGTGCTTTCTGAACAGAAAGCACTGAACTGTCAGTACAAAGATACTACATGCATTGAGGGTGTGTGTGTATGTTTTAAAACCTTAGAAACTGGCTTGCCCGTAGTTGAGTCTTTCAGTTACAACTCTTCTGCCACCTTATGTTCATGAGGAGTTATTGCCATTCAGAAAATATACTCTCCCCTCCCCCCCTCTCTCTCACACACAAGAATGTGTGACTGTTTACTATGAATTAGGGCATGAGGAATAGGTTCGATTTCCAGCTTCATTTCCTCTTGCAAACCAGCGAGGCCCACAGTTAGAGGAATCTGTTTGCTATGAAGTGGAAAGCCTTCACGTTTCAGCTGTAATTTAAAAACCCAACTAGGCAGATAAGTGATCTGCTTTGTGGCATGCCATTTCAAGTGCACAAACAAGCCGTGAATGTGCTAAGAATGATTATACTTTTAGTCTGTTGACAAAAAAAAAAAAGGCATTTCCCCCAGGGGAAAAAATTGAGAGAATTGTGTACAGCACACCCATCGCAGCAATAGAAAATGACATGCATGTCGCTATATGACTAGGAGACTGTCTTGCTCTTGGCTAAATGGATGAATCACAATGTTTGTTTCACATTGGACAGAGTTGTTCATCCAGACACAGGCATACCATTAAAAGATAAACAATGCGGCATTTAAAAAGGCTTTGTATGGGTTATTTTACTAAGCCAGTAGATAAGTAGACAACCCCACCCTTTTGGGGACCAGACCTCTTAGCAAAGGTTGGAAAGCTAAGAGGTCCAAAGGAGGTCTAGTATGAGGAAGCTGGCCATAAGTTGATGTTTTCCAGGTCATAGCAAACTCTCTGTAGGGATGGACAAATCTCTCAATTTCAGTTTCTCTTAGTTTCTCTTTTTTCCAGTCTTAAAATCAGTTCTCCACATTTCCACAGCACTTTGTTTTGTTTTTAAAAAAAATCTCATGACCATTCATCAGCATTTTAAAGTGCATTTCTCCTAATATAAATGTTTTGAATGCAATTTTACCTAATGTACACATTTCTGCAAGCACATTTTCCTAATGTAATGCATTTTGTATGCTATTTTCAGTAACATATGCATTTTTATTTTCACCTAATATCCACATTTTTCACACATTATTTGGTTAAAGAACTGCATTGCAAAATTCAGAGGGCTGTGGATAGCTGGATTTTGGCCATGTATTGTTTTGAAAAGTGCAAATTAGGTAGGTTTACATTAAAATGGGAACCAAATGGAATTTGTCCACCATTTCCACCATTTGTCCATCTTTCTGTCCTAGCATCCACCATA
The DNA here is from genome assembly GCF_030035675.1 of Rhineura floridana. Classification (NCBI taxonomy): domain Eukaryota; kingdom Metazoa; phylum Chordata; class Lepidosauria; order Squamata; family Rhineuridae; genus Rhineura; species Rhineura floridana. Next base: position 42,861,721 of record NC_084482.1, read on the forward strand.
ACTGAAAAACTGAGGAGCAGTTGCATGTACAGTTCCTTGTATTTCTGAAACTTGAGAACATAAATGAGTCTTTCATAGCTGGAGCAATCAGTTGTGCAATTTTCTTTGAAAGAAGCCCTGTACTTCTAAGCAGGCTATTGGAAATAATCCATTGGATTGTGTTCAAGTAAGTCCTACTCAGAGTAAATCCATTGAAATTAATGAACCTCAGTTAGTCATGTCTATTAACTTAAATGGGTCTAGTCTAACTAGCATTGAATACCACCCAATGTATTTATTTATTTTTATTTAGAGAGGTTTTTGGAGACTGATAGTTCTATCTGATTGGAAAGTTGTGCTAAATTTGATGTGTGAATGTTTACTGGCTATGTTAGATTGAACTGCATCTTGAAAGTGGAAAGCATATATAATAAATCATCTCTCTCTCCCTCTCCCTCTCCCTCTCCCTCTCCCTCTCCCTCCCTCCCTCTCCCTCTCCCTCCCTCCCTCCCTCCCTCTCTCTCTCTCTCTCTCTCTCTCTGTGTGTGTGTGTGTGCAACCAGAGCTGAGGGGAATGGGAGCAATTCCAGCCTCTATAAAAACACAATTCTTTAAAATATACAATCCTTTGACCACCCCTAAAGTAACCTTTCCTGGACCCAAAAGATGTTAACAATTATAGTCTGGTGGCCAACATTCCCTCCTTGGACAAAGTGCTTGAGTGTGTAGTGACTTGTCAGCTCCAATCACCCTTGAATGAAATTGATTTGGATCCATTTTGATTGGACTTCAGGGCTGGTTTGGGAATGAAAACTGCTTTGGTTGGACAATGCTGATGATGATTAATTAAAATGAGTAATGATAAAAATAAATAATGATCAGTAGAATTCTGAGGCACATATAAACAATTGTTGGACTTGACCACTGCTGTTACATCTATTTGGACTATCCCCATACTCCACTCTGGGTCATCACCTGGCAGATGAGATACACAATGTGATATTAGCTATATGAACACCAGGGCCATTAGGCGAAGCTAGACAAGGAGAACGGGAAGGGGGGGGGAAGTTAGCTTTCAGTTTCAGCACAACAAGCTTTCTCTTAACTCCACAAGTAGTCTTTAGCCCTATCCAGGTATTAAGAGAAAGACTTGTGGGCTTAAAGTGGAGATATCTCAAACATCCCTGTGTGCACCTGGCTCAGCTTCTAACCTTCATGTCTAAAAGGTCTGAAGGGAGATTAACTGGCTCTCCCAGTGGAGAGTAACAAGCTCAAACTTTCAATGTGCTAACTCAACAAACTCTACAAAGTTTTTCTGGGGCGGGGTGTAATGAGTTGCAATCTCACCATATGTTGGAGCACTCTGGAGATCATTCTACCATGCCAAAATTGTCCTGAAAGGTCAATTGCTTCACTGCAGCAAGAATTATTTTGATTGTGGGGACTGGCTATATGGTCTTGGTCAAACATTAGATTTGTGATGGGCAGGGTCACCTTCATCCTCAAATAAATGTTATGGCTAAACAGGAGAGAAAACACCCCCCTCCAAAAAAAGAAGCCTTAAAACAAAGACCAGGTCTTTGTTGACCCAGTGCAATGCTGCATCTGAATGGAATAAAAATAGGATTCTTGAAACATGGGTGTCACGGTCCAATGGAGCCCGAAGTAATAGCATTTGACAGCAAGACTCCAACTCCTGCAATCAAAATGCCACGAGGAGTTTCCCATTGCACTGTGTATTCATGGTTCATGATGAGTGGAGATAAGGTGCATGCTGAATTATTCACCTTTTTAACAGCTCCCAGCAAAATACAAAACAGGAGGAGGCAAGGTAGATTTACACTAATTTGGAATGGGTATATTTATCTGGATCCCTTTTGTTCATTTTTACTCCTGTATGGTTAACCTTTCATTAAAAGTGTCCTGATAGGTATTTTCCCCTCTTGTGACCATTCCACGGTGACATATTCCTTCATATTTTTTGTAATGGTGTATAACAATTACCACTATCATTTGACCTTTTGGAATGTCTGTCTGATTGCGATTTATTTCTTATGCTGGCTGTGAAATTAGGCTTGCAATGTGCTGCCTGGAACATGTTGAATCCTTTGCAATGCACTTTAGTTTAACCATTTTATACTGTGTTTTACCATTGTTATAGGGGAAATGTTTCCCAGAAGTATAGCAATCTCTGCATTTCAAGAATATATCTTCTTATACTTCTGAACCTTACTATATTTATTGCAGTGAAACTTCCAGTATACTTGGGATGGCATTTAAGGAAACTTACAATAAGTAGAAAATAACATTCTAAACTATGGGGGTGAAGCAGTGTGGATGGATAGTGCAGATGTTGCCTTTTGATCATCAGATAATTAGTATAGCAGCATACTCAGTGATGCCATCAGGGTGAGACTCAGCAGAATGAGCAGGAAAATGGAAATGGACTGCCTTCGATCCCGACTTACGGTGACACAGTGAATAGGGTTTTCATGGTAAACAGTATATGGAGGTGGTTTTACCATTGCCTTCCTCTGAGGCTGAGAGGCAGTGACTGGCCCAAGGTCACCCAGTGAGCTTCATGGCTGTGTGGGGATTCAGACCCTGGTCTCCCAGGTCATAGTCCAACACTCTAGCCACTACGCCACACCGGCTGTCAGAATGAGCAGGAGGGGCCCCAAATACGGAAGTGGTGCTGTCAGGTCAGGATTTTGAGGCAGATGTCCAGAGCCTCACTCAGTAGAATGAGCAGGGGGTTCTCCAAACACAGCAGGGCTGGTTCACCACACTTGGAAGTTTGTGAAGTAATGCACTTTGCCATCTAAAGAGTGCCTCCACCCCATAAGTTCATTATGTCCGGAGTCTAAAATGATCTAAATACAGTGCTGAGTGTATCCCTAAGACAGACATATTCTCTCAACTTCATTGTGGCCTGAGGGTCACATTACTTTCCCCATGTCACTATAACAGACTTAAGTAAAAAATTAACTGGGAGAACCAGTTAATCTCCCTTCAGACTTCAGTATGTTTTCAGTGCCCACCCTATTCCTATGATTGTAATTTGTTTTAATTGTTTTTAATATTCAATTTTAAACTGTTGTAACCTGCCCTGGGACCTGCTGGTGAAGGGTGGGTAATTACTTTCATAATAATAATAACAGCAGCAGCAGCAACTATTACACGATTCAGGGCAGGAACCTGTCTTTTTGTTTATGTAACTCTCCCTCTCTGTGTGTGTGTGTGTTTGTGTGGTACACTATAAATAATATAAAAGGGATTGCTTCATTGAAAGTGAGTTATATTGAAATATATTGAGAAAGAAAGAGAGAGAGAGAGGGGGAGGGAAGGGAGGGAGGGAGAGGAGTTCAAGTGAAGAGTATATTGTTATCAATTTATATGCCATATTAATATGTGCATATTATCAATTTTTGTAATGAGCTGCTTGTATTCTGGAGATGTGGATAGCTGTTGGGGCATTTATGGAAACAGAGTGAGACCTTTTCAGAAGAACATCCAGTATTAAGAACATTTTTGAGCTAGAGAAAGCATTTCTTGTCATTATTTCTTTTTTTTTTTTGGCTTCAGGTCCAAAACTTTAAGTACTTGGTTACTTTATTTCACAACAACTGTCTTTGGAGAAATCCTATAATGGCAGCAAAGTTGGCAATTCTGTACGGGCAATTATTCCATTCTTAGTGGAGGGAAGGATAGGAATCTTAGTTATTCCAATTATTAAAATAATACCTGGTAAAATTGTCTTCCAAGTATTGTATGGCACAGAAATATGGCAGCAAATGGCAAAATCTCCCTGAAAACTGCTACACCAAAGGAAAATACTTTTAGAACAAATGGCTATTCATGATTGGGTCATGCAATAGGAGGGATGATATTAAAATATAATCAGGGGTGTGTGCATCAGTTTCATGTGTACCCCCAAAATCAATACATTGTCTGTTTTACTGCATATTATGCAAAGATCTGAAAGGTAGATTTTTAGCAGATCTTTTCCTTGTCATGATGTGTAACTGTAATGCAATCTTAATTATTTTATTCATAATTTAAGTGGAAATATGGGTTTCTATAAAGTCTTGCATTCTTTCTAAGTGGTCTCTTAACTGATTCTCTACCCTGCTATTCCCCCAAATGTGTGCCTATTAGAAAACAATTTGAAACTCTTCTTCATTTGTTAAGCAGCAGAAGTGCCTGAGGGCCTTGGAAGGCCATCTGTTCTCTCGTGTTATGTATGACCTCCAATCCTGTGCATGCTTACCTGGGAATAAGTCCCACTGAACACAGAGGGCTTACTTCTAAGTAAATATGCACAGGATTGCACTGTTAAAGTAGCACAGCTGTGGGAATAGACAAATATTTCTAGAACTCAGCTTTTCGGATGAATTTCAGAGCCTTGCATGTGCTATTTCTCTTCTGGCACATGTGGGGGTGCTATAAAACAAGCACTAGCAAAGCTGCTTCCAAGATATTCTTAAAAGAAATAGAAAGACATTGTACATGGAAAAGGATAATCTTCTAAAGAAAAAGAAAAGGATTGTGTCATTTAAGATAATTGCTTTCCCTCTGTGCCCTTCACAGATTGCTGCACAACTTGCCTTTTACAGCCACTTCTGCTATCCATACAAATAAAAGGGGAATATAAATGAGTGAAATTAGTGGAGTATTACCTTTTGTGTGTTAAGAAAGTATTTAATCTATTTTTCTCCCCAAACATGCTGGTCCTGTGTCAGTAGTGACTAGTCAAGTAACTGCTGAGCAAAATACTCCACATTAAAATGGGAAGAATTGGAGATTCCTGGGTCACTGTTAGACCTTTTGTATACAATTCTATCTGGCAAGTTGAGAGATCTGACTCCATGCAATGTAGGGCTAGGCACTGAAGATGGATGATGCATGAGCTCTAAACGTAATAGTCCACTCATAGTTGGACAACACCGTATGAAGCCAAGGTCCTGAGTCTTGGGTCTTCTCTGTGCTTGGCCCCCAATCTCTTAGCCGTTTCTCCCTTAAAAAAGAAACTTTAAAAGTGTTTTTCAGAAGTTGCTTACAGTGCAGTTGGACATGTTGCAAAGTGCAGTGCTGGTGAAACCCCACCCACTCACCATGCTCCAGATCATTCTTGGACATTTAAGTGGTAACTTAATTAGAGTGCTGTTGTTGGCCACTGTTGCTACCACCACCAGATAATTCCACCGGGAAGGCCCACCAAGGTTGGAAAGGGCTGATCAGTGGACATTTTAACAAGGACCACCTCAAACATGGCCCTGGCCCTGAGACGGGCCATGAACATTTCTCCCCGTGGGAGAAATCTGTTGAGGACTCCCAAATTGTGGAGGTTAGCAGCTAAAGGTCCATTTGCCAGCTCTTTTATATTACTAATGAATTTTGGACAAAATATATTAAAACGTTTGTCTAGAGTTTCACTAATAAGAAAAAAAACACCAATATTTTCAAGTTGTAATAAATAAAGATGTTCTATATTTGTCATGACCACGGTATCCAGCAGCAATCAAGACTCGGAGTCACAGGATGTAGAATCTCCAGCTAAGAAGGCAGTCCAGGTGCAGAGCTCTGAGCTTACTGCTGGAATTCGGAGACCATTGAGCCTGAGGCTGATGGAAACGTGTTCTCAGAAGAACCTCCTGTACCTTTAAGGCTAGAGCTCAGCACCTTCCCCTCAGCCTGAGGAATCAAATGCGTACCACGGGACCTCATATTCCAGCAGTGCAGGGAGCATAGAAGGCCAGAGGCGATGGTATCGAGGAGTACCCATCTTCAGGCCAGAGGGCTGGCCCTTTAAGAATCTAAAGTCATCCAATAGGGGGTGAAGCCTGGGAGTGGTATAGTCTGGGGACAGAAGTTGCAGAAGGCTCAGTTGCTCTCAACTTTTATTGGAGCAAGTTGCTCACTTAGAGCTATCTGTGGTCCTGCAACCTCTCTTCTGCCTTGTCCCACAGGTTCCGACATCAGACCTGAAGATGACAATTGTCTGATATTACACTCCTCTTTTCATAGGATCATAGAATAGTAGAGTTGGAAGGGGCCTATAAGGCCATCAAGTCTAACCCCCTGCTCAATGCAGGAATCCAAATCAAAGCATTCCCAACAGATGGCTGTCCAGCTGCCTCTTGAATGCCTCCAGTGTTGGAGAGCCCACTACCTCTCTAGGTAATTGATTCCATTGTCATATGGCTCTAACAGTTAGGACGTTTTTCCTGATGTCCAGTCGAAATCTGGCTTCCTGCAACTTGAGCCCATTATTCCGTGTCCTGCACTCTGGGACAACTGAGAAGAGATCCTGGCCCTCCTCTATGTGACAACCTTTCATGTACTTGAAGAGTGCTACCATATCTCCCCTCAGTCTTCTCTTCTCCAGGCTAAACATGCCTAGTTCTTTCAGTCTCTCCTCATAGGGCTTTGTTTCCAGTCCCCTGATCATCCTTGTTGCCCTCCTCTGAACCTGTTCCAGTTTGTCGGCATCCTTCTTGAAGTGCGGAGACCAGAACTGGACACAGTATTCAAGATGAGGCTTAACCAGGCATGTGATGTGGCATCATCCAATTAAAGGTTTATCTATAAAGAAATTGGAGCAATGATGATTGGGGGGGAAGGTTACACCATGAGTGGCACAGTAAAGAACATAGGAAGCTGCCTTATATGTAGTGAGTCAGACCACTGATCCATCTAGTTCAGTATTGTCTACTGACCAGCAGTGGCTCTTCAGGGTTTCAGAGCAGGATCTTTCCCAGCCTGACTGGAGATGCCAGGATTAAAAGTGAGACCTTCTGCATGCAAAGCAAATGTTCTACCACCGAGCTACACTCCTTCCCTTAGCTGCATGCTCTTAAAAGTAACAACACAACTGCATCTGACACATGCTGAAGCTTCAGACAATCCCAAGGTAAACAAGACCTCATTGCCATACCTATCTTCTCGGGAAAGCAAGATTCTCTCCCACAGCATGCCTAACTAATACTTAGCTCAGTCTGCTTTTAATTGAGTGAGTGATTTGGTCTTTAATTGCTCATCCCTGCACTCTCCCCTCCCAGTTATTCCAAGACTACCAAGGAGGTCTTGATTCATAAATGTCACCTCTTGGCAATATAACAAACCAATCTTTTGAAGAACAGACAGGACTTTGCAATCTATTGAGATCATGAATATTTTATCCAAAACCTTTGCTGCAGACCAACAGCACAGCTGGAGCACAGGAGAGATGAGTAATCTCCTTATTCAGAAGTCTGCCAAGGCTTCGGAATTTCCATTACATCATAATTGTGAGAATCCCTAGAAAGTCAGGTTGTTGACAAGAGACAGTGGTTGCAGCTAAAAATGGATGTTATTCTCCCCCTCTCCAAGGGAGAAGGAGGACATAGAGGAGTGACCAGTGTGTTTAGGGGGTGAAGGTGGGGCTGTCATTTTTTGTCATTATATAGAAATATTTTATATTTTTAAAAATAAATGAAGTTAAGCAGGGTTCCCAACGTGCTTTATCATCAACCTTGCGTGCGTCCATATTTAACTCTGGCGCATTAATATTGTCTTAGCTTAGAGAGGTTAGCAAGATCAAATAGTTGTGAAGTATGATGGAGAGGTTTGTCTGTGTACCAAACTGGTTTTTATGTGATTTGTTTTGGTCACTCCTGTGAGGAAAAGCAACTAATAAATATAGTAAACAACAAATATAACTGACTAAACTCTTAAAATGGTTAAAGAAAGAAGGAAAGCAAAAGCAAAAGGAGACAGAAACATGGTCAGAACCCTAAATGCAACAATACAGCGACTAGTACATAGGAACAAATAGAACTATTACAATAGTTATTGTATAGAAATAGAAGAGGACAACAAAAGGGTAGAACAAGAGCCCTATTCCAAAAGTTTAGAGAAATTAAAGGGAAATTTAAACCAAGAGTAGGGATGTTGAATAATCAACAGGGGAACACGCTGACTGACCGAGATGAAATAACAGGACGATGGAAGCAATACACTAAAGAACTCTATAAAAGAGATGCAAGGTTGACAGATTCATTCATGGAGGAACCATATGATGAAGAATCAGAAATTTTAGAATGTGAGGTGAAGCTATTCTTAAAATTCTTGGAAGAAACAAATTGCCAGGGACAGATGTCATACCAATAGAGTTGCTACAAATTACTGAGATTGAATCTGTCCAAATGTTGACAAAATTTTAGTAACTGGGCTAATTTGTATGGAAGAAGGTGATCCTTATGATAGTCTAGCCCCAAGTTATACACAGGTTTTAAAAGTAGAAACCAGAACCTTGAAATGAGCTCAGAAAGACAGTGGGACACGATACAACTATTTTAAGAGAAGTTAGATCTGTTCCTATTACAATAGGAATCTGTCCAAATTTTAACAAAAATTTGTCAAGAAATATGGAAAACTAAACAATGGCCCACACACTGGAAGCATTTAATATATAACCCAATTCCAAAGAAAGGGGATCCCAGGGAATGCAGTAATTATCGAACTATTGCCTTAATATCCCATGCAAGTAAAGTAATGCTCAAGAATCTACAACAAAGGTTTTTACTATATATGGAGCGAGAAATGCCAGATGTCCAAGCTGGATTTAGAAAGGGAAGACGTACCAGAGATTATAATGCGAACATACGTTTGACAATGGAACAGACAAAGGAGTTTCAGAAGAAAATCACCCTGTGCTTTATAGATTACAGGAAAGCCTTTCATTGTGTAGATCATGAAAAACTATCAAAGCTTTAAAATAAATGCGGGTGCCACAGCATCTGATTGTCCTATCCTCTCTAGACAAGAGGCTACTGTAAGGACAGAATATGAAGAAACCGATTGGTTCCCAATCGAAAAGGGTGTGAGACAGGGGTGTATTTTATCACCCTATTTGTTTAATCTATATTGAGAACATATCATATGGAAAGCGGGATTGGACCAAGATGAAGGAGGTGTGAAAACTGGAGGGAGAAATATCCATAATTTAAGGAGACGATACCATACTACTAGCAGAAACCAGTAATGATTTGAAATGAGTGCTGTTGAAAGCGGAAAGCACAAAAGGACTACAGCTGAATGTCAAGAAAACTAAATTACAACAGGGACTTCCGGGAAGGGTGACTTAGCCTGTGCCTGCTTTTGAGACGGGCTCCTGCCTCAAAAGAAGCTTATTCAGATATATCAGTCAGATTTTTTCTTTTTTTGACTGATTAAACTTCTCCCGGGTAGGGAGAAACGAAGAGATTAACCTCAAAGCCTATTTTTGTTGGGACGACCAGATCTCATTAATTTATGGGACGAGGTCCAGCCGACGAAGGTGGGACGGATTTTTAACAACAAGCTCTATCTGGAAAAGCGAACGTTCATCTTATCTTCTAAGAGAGAATGCACTAACAGGCAAGCACCCTTCTTTCTATATTTTTCTTTTACTTGACTTAAATTGTTGCTGTTTAAAAGAGATTTGCCAGATTGATCGGTTTTTGACATCTCACTGGGGAGCCATAACTTCTCTCTGCTACTCACTAATTAATAGCTTATCTCTGTTTTTGTTGCAAAAAGCTGTCCTGGATTTGCATTCTAAAGATATACACAGAAGAGGGATTTCTATTCCAGATTTTTATTTTGAAGAATATTATATTGTCTGAGACTACTCTCTTTTCGGTCTATTTTATTTTGACGAATCTGTTTTCTGACGACCGCCATTAATTGTTTCGATCCTGGGAACTGCATTTTGTTTACTTAAGCATGGAGAGATAAGGCTGTCTGCTCTGTTTATACTGTGATGTCACCAAGTTTGGAGTATTAACCCAATTGTTGCTGAAATAAGAAGTGGTTTTCCTATATTTTTCTTTTAAAATGGCAATTAAGAAAGTGGCTGAGAAGCTGGAAATAACTATGTTTCAGAAAATAATGGATGAGATTGAGATAACGAAACAAAACCTGCGACAGGGTTGTAAGGAGCTGAAAATTGAATTGAGTAAAATGAAGCAGGAGATTAAAGATATAGGGGTCCCTGTGAGAGAGGTGACCCTGGAAGGGGTCCCTGTGAGAGAGGAGACCCCGGAGATTGGAACAAACGTGGAACAGGAAAAAGATTTGGAGTCTATGGACTTTAGAAACAAAATTTATTGTTTGGAGACACAGGAGATTAAAGACATAGGGGTCCTTGTGAGAGAGGAGACCCTGGAGACTGGAACAGGGGTCCCTGTGAGAGAGGAGACCCTGGAGACTGGAACAGGGGTCCCTGTGAGAGAGGAGATCCCGGAGATTGGAACAAACGTGGAACAGGAACAAGATTTGGAGTCTATGGACTTTAGAAATAAAATCTATTGTTTGGAACTCAATGTTATCTCTGAAGAAATTAATGAAGATTCTAGAGATAAAGTTATCAATGGCATGGATAATCTTCTGGACTGGAATGATGTGATGGAGCCCAATATAGAGAAAATCTATGGAATTAACTGCAGCCATGTGACAATGGAAAAACTTTCAAGAGATGACCCAGTGTATTTTGAAAAAAAGAACAGAGATATGATTTTACAGCAGTATTTCAGCAACCTATTCAGAATGGATGGCAAGAAAATATTTGGGATAGAGGTAATTCCCATCAGACTCTTACTATATGACTATGGCTTTGACAGCAAGATTATTATGGAATACTGATAATGGAAGATTGGATACTGAAATTACTGGACTTAACAAGACTACTGAAGATGGAAGATGGAAAATGGAACTAATAGGGATAATAGAACAATGGCTACTGAAATTACTGAACCTAACAGATTCTGATGTGATGGATTAATTGAAATGTTTATTTTGACTATGGTTATGACAACAAGATTATCATAATTAGTAATGAGATGGATTAATCGATATGCTTATCTGGAAAAAAAAATTGATAGATATATTTCTTAAAGAATTGAAACCTCTCTTTGACTTTTTGTGGAAAGAATAAAGTAATGTTTATGAGATTTGATGATTAAGTAAGATAACTACTGGAGGAAAGTGATTTTATAATATGACTTAAGAGACAGGATTGTTATATATTATAGACTTATAACTGATTTGATCTTTGACAAATGGGAAGTCAATATTTTACTCTTTATTTTTTATTTTTGTTTTTTTTTTCTTTTTTTCTTTTTGTTTAACTATTTTTGATTTTGTTTTTTGTCTTTGAATGTTTTATGATTTTGTCTTGTATGTTTTATGAAAATCTGAATAAAAATTATTGAAAAAAAAAAAAGAAAAGAAAACTAAATTACAACAGAAGATTTATGTAACTTTAAAGTTGACAACAAGGACACTTGGCACATAATGGAGACAACAGTCAAGAAATTAGAAGAAGGCTGGGTCTGGGAAGGGCAGCTATGAGAGAACTAGAAAAGATCCTCAAATGCAAAGATATATCACTGAACACTAAAGTCAGAATCTTTCAGACCATGGTATTCCAGATCTCTGTGTATGGATGTGAAAGTTGGACAGTGAAAGAAGTGGATAAGAGAAAAATCAACTCCTTTGAAAGGTGGTGTTGGAGGAGAGCTTTGTGCATACCATGGACTGCGAAAAAGACCAATAATTGGGTGTTAGAACAAATTAAACCAGAACTGTCACTAGAAGCTAAAATTATGAAACTGAGGTTATCATACTTTGGACACATAATGAGAAGGCAATAATGCTGGGAAAAACAGAAGGGAGTAGAAAAAGAGGAAGACCAAACAAGAGATGGGTTGATTCCATAAAGGAAGCCACAGACCTGAATTTACAAGATCTGAACAGGATGGTTTATATCAAATGCTGTTGGAGGTCACTGATTCATAGGGTCACCATAAGTGTTAATCAACTTGAAGGCACATAACAACAACAAATAGATACTAATGCCAAAGAGGAGAGACCCAATGCTCAGTTTGTACAACTGCTTTCAGAGTGATTTAGGCAGGGGTCACTACTCTTTTTGTCCCAGTCGGTACAGTTGGGATTTTGAGAAAGTGCCACGGGTGTCAGTCACAACATAGCTGCCATGTGGCCACCGAATGTAAGATAAAAAAGAGTCAGGAGCATAAAATGGTACATGTACGCCACCCCTAAGCCACCTGGGGAAAAGTCATCTATATCACCCACCACACTTGCTCACAGAGCACAGCACAGATTGGAGGGTGGGTGACCAATCCTGACATCCAGCAAAATGTGGGCATATTTAAGGATGTGTGTTCAGTGTTGGAAAGGCTGAGCCAGGGGAAACAGGAGCTGAGCTGGAAGATCAAACAGACTCTCATGTATTGTGGGTTTTTGAGGGCAGATATTTACTGAGAACTTTTACCGGCAGGTGCACTGGCACCCATGGAGGCTTCATGGGCAATCCCTGCAGTAAAGTATTGGAGGTTTTTTTTAAGAAAAAGATACTTAAAGATAGTAGATGGGTTCTTATGAATGCAACAGAAAAGTTTTCAAATTCCAGGAAACACCCCCCAAAAATATTGCTAGCAGGAGCCGTCACCCATCTGCCCTGAGACGCTTTCCTACTGAAGGGCAACAACTAGACTGAGTGACAGTAAGGTGAGGGAGAAAAGTTCATCGGAGTCCTAAGGTGATCTCCTGCTCCGCTGATATGGTTTTGGCTGGGAAAATTGCATTAAATGACAAGTATCATTCTATCACGGCACTATGTAAGGTTACCTAAGCAAATCAGAAACCCCTGTCCCAGTGTGCTTATGATCTAAAGGGTGTCACTAGGGGAGACGACAACAAGTCAGGCAAGGTCCATAAAGGCATATGCGAGCAAGCGTGCTGTAAATAGTATTACTGTCTTAGCCTGAAGTAGCATCTCGGACAATAGCCTGCATCCCCTGGTACATAGGAGAATAGGAAGCTGCCTTACTTTATGCTGAGGCAGATCATTAGTCCATCGAGCTCAGTATTGTCTACACTGACTGGCAGTGGGTCTCCAGGATTTCAGGCAGGGTTATCTCCCAGCCCTACCTGGAGATGCCGGGGATTGAACTTGGGACCTTCTGCATGCAAAGCAGGTGCTCTCCCACTGAGCTATGGCCCTTCCCCAAAGTGGTACTGGGATGGGATTCTAGTGCATGATTTTTCTCAGCCCACAAATGTTTTGTGGTAGGAATTTAGCAAAAATGTGTGATATGTCGACAAACATTGTGGAATCTACTACCTGCCAGGATTGGGTTTTCATATATTAAGGTGTTTTGTGGAAATATTGGCACCTAGATCCTTCGATTCAGACTTTACCAAAGCTGTCTTTTATTGGTCAGTGCAATCCTTGCTCTTTTAAACCCGCAAAACAAAAATGTGAAGGCTGCTTGCATGCCAATCTATAATTGATCTGTTGACACAGAGTCCTTTGCAAGCTCTTTCTTTTATTATCATTATGAACTCCTTTATTCTATTTTGCTTTATTCTGCCCGCCCCCAGTTTATTAAAACCACCACCATCAAATGAAATGGTACATGAAATGGGGTACTGGTTTTCTCTTTGAATTGCATTGCATCTTGTGCATAATCTAAAACTGAAATATTCAGATTCTGCTCCAGAAATGGAATTCTGTATGTAAAAGTCAAAGATTCTATCAAGATGATTCGTGACAGAGGGCAAGAAACAAAAATAAAAATAAATTCAAATCTCTACTCAGCCATAAAATTTAGTGGGTGGCCTTGGGCCAATTAATAAAATAAAAATAAAAATAAAATTTTATTTAGCAGACGCCCATCTGTCCGACTGAACGGACACTCTGGGTGACTTACAATATAAAATACAATATAAAATACAATCTACTCATATACATAATCATCACATTATTAATATCATTAACATCTCATCTGAAGACCATCTTACATTAATACAATGTAAAACCTAACCCACCCCAGAGATCCCATAGGCCTGCCTAAAGAGCCAGGTCTTCAAGGCTCGGCGAAAAGTCAACAGGGAGGGGGCATGCCGAAGGTCAAAGGGAAGTAAGTTCCAGAGGGTGGGGGCCACGATCGAAAAAGCCCTCTCCCTGGTCCGCACCAACCTAGCTGTCTTCGTCGGTGGGACCGAGAGAAGGTCCTGTGAGGCTGATCTTGTTTGGCGGCATATTTGGTGATACTGGAGGCGCTCCTTCAGATAAACTGGGCCGGAACCGTATAGAGTTTTAAAGGTTAAAACCAACACCTTGAATTGGGCCCGGTATACAACTGGCAACCAGTGGCCTCTCTCAGTATGCTTTACCTCACAGGGTTGTTGGTAGGTTAAAAGGGGAGGTATGTATACTATATATACCACTCTGAGCTTCTTGGAGGAAAGGTGGGATAAAAATGTAAACAATGGCAAATAATGAGGCCAAAGACAGGCTGAATGGTTAGGTGCAGAAGAGGACAGGACTCTGCACCTTTTTGTGTAGAAGAGGAGATAGTTCCTTAACTACTACTAATCTTGCTGCTACTATATGCAAAAGAAAAAGAGTCACCAAATCTGCTTGGCTGTGAGTGAAAGCTTTTCTGTATATTATCTGGGAGTACAGCACTCGCAAAGAGAAGACTCTTTTTAGGTCCAGTTAAATGTGATGATGTTCCACTCTAACCTAGTGGGCCACCGTGTCTAAACAAGTAGCATTACCACACCAGAAATGTATGGCCTATTTGTGTGCTTTGCTGATGATCTACGCATGGCAGCTGAAATTCTATTTTGAAACATGTAGTAGTTCCTGCAAAGTCAACCGTAGCCAGAGCTAGGTCAAGCCTGCTGATTCTCACACTTGGTGTTTTTTCCTTCCAGTACTTAGTCCTCACCACTCAGAACGAGGAAATCTGAACATCCCAGTAGTCGATGGCAGGTTGGGGCAGTACCGCTTAGCTGTCCCCCAGCAGTGGAGTTGCTGCTACTTACTAGAGTGGGAGGGGCAAGGGGGTGGGAAGGTCGGCACTGTGTAAATGCATCTTGTGATAAGCAGCAGCAGCTTCACTGCTGGAAGGTCAAGTAAGCACTGAAACCATCTACTGCTGTGAAGTCCCAGTTGTGCCGAAACTTTATGGTCGAAGTGAAGACCCTTCCGTTTGATTGGGTCACACTGATTAGATTAGGGATAGAATTATGCTCCTTTTGGTCCCTGTTCCTGAAAAGAAATATCTCTGGGAAAATCCCATGGGAAACTCAGGTCATCAAACCAACCAAAGATAACTCAGCAGGAAGATGGCTTGAGCCAGTGTAAGCCATCTGTATTGCCCCGGCCATGGGTTGCTTCAAATTTAAGTTCAGTACCAAGGAATCAGTGAGACAGATACAAGGTTTACTCACAAAGGAGACATTTATTGAATAATTTAGCGAGCACACAGGCATACTCAATAACATGGAACGGGCTGCAAGGTCCTGGCATAGACACTTGCAGTCTGAACACTGAACTGGGCTACATGGGTGCCTTTTATAGCAAAAAACTTGGCAAAGCACAATGGTGATGGAATACATCATTAGCCGCTATCTTACAACAGATCATCGCATCTTGACAGGATACATGATTAATTATGTTATATCAACTTAGGCATCAAAGCTACCCCATAGCCTAATAGGCTATGGCTACTATCTCACTATCTTTGAAGTATCACAGTCTCTTGATCTAGGGTGTCAAGGCACTTGATGGATTATCTTATCTATGTGAGAGGACACTGTTCTGGTGTAAACAGGTCATCTTGACCTCTCTATGCCACCCTCCCTGGGCACATGTGCTACTGTTCCTTGACACGTGCAGCTCATTAGAGCTATCTGGATCAGCTTCAAGGCTAATATCTTTGAGGGTACATCAAATGGTCCTTCCCCAGCCGAGGCCCAGCCTCCAAGAGGTCTTCTGTATCTTTAAAAGTTGTGCAGGGGGAAGGAGAATTCCACCTTGTGGTTTTTCCCATTACAGTGTTGCAAGAACATCTGCACTTGGCTGACTATCTAAAGATACAG
Organism: Rhineura floridana; assembly: GCF_030035675.1. Classification (NCBI taxonomy): domain Eukaryota; kingdom Metazoa; phylum Chordata; class Lepidosauria; order Squamata; family Rhineuridae; genus Rhineura; species Rhineura floridana. Next base: position 42,877,642 of record NC_084482.1, read on the forward strand.
GATCAGGATCAGCCCTGAGCCTGGCAACCCTAATAGGGCATGATATACTTAGATCCTGTACCACAGAAGACCATAGGAATATCATGCACATGCTGCTGAAGAGTAATAGGGGCAAGGGATATGGTGTATGTTTACGTTGGAACTTATTGTAGTTAAATGAAGGCGGCGGGGTGAGGGGAACATTGGAGGGCTGTGAGTGTTTGATGATTGTGACTTTGGTGCCAACAGGATTTTCCAGGCCCAGTGTACTGTATCTGGATTGGGTCCTCCAAACCACTGAAAGAGGTCAGATGTTTGCATAACATTTGCATACGCTTTGTGTGATATGCAAATGTGTGTTCATGCAACAGAGTGCAGGGCCTAAAAACAAATCAGTGGACACATACATAATAAAATGTCTGAGATACAGAATATGAATAGGTAAAGCTTTCCCCATAATTGTATTTCCATACTAGAGAAGACTTAACCTGTTGAATTTCTGCTTGCCACACAGTTGCTAAAAGCATAAGAGCCCTGCTTTTCTTGAAGGTCAAACCTAAACCAAAACCTAGGCTGCAATCCTGTACCCACTTGCCTGGGAGTTAGCCCCATTAAACACAAAGAGACTTACTTCTGAGTAGACATGTACTGTAAGTTAACTATACAGTGAATTCTTAATGACTGCCTGGTTTTTAGCTCCTGCACATGCCTAAGCCTCTTTGCAAAGTTTTCACAGGCAATTCTTTTAACATCCACCTGCACTTATTGTGTAGTAGTATTTGCCGATGTGGTGTAGTGGTTAAGGTGCTGGGAGACCAGGATTCGAATCCCCACACAGCCATGAAGCTCACTGGGTGACCTTGGGCCAGTCACTGCCTCTCAGCCTCAGAGGAAGGCAATGGTAAACCCCCTCTGAATACCACTTACTATGAAAACCCTATTCATAGGGTCACCCATAAGTCGGAATCGACTTGAAGGCAGTCCCCCCATAAGTCCTATTGATTTCTATAGGACTGTATAGACATGTATAGGATTGTTCCATGAAAGCCTACATCAAAAACCATACATACTCTTATAACAGGCAATGAAAAATACAATATTTTAATAGCTACAATTATGATAGTTACAGGGTGGTATCTTCTTTTTAAAAGTTGGTGTTTTGATTTTTAAAACTTAAGACTCTGCAGGAAAAATGAAAAGAGTAAAACTACATTCCTGTTTCTGCCAAAATTCTTTCTATTGAATGTACCCCTTGACAGGAAACTGTTTCAGTATAACACTCGTTGAATGTAACATGTGAACAGGGCCCATTCATAGGGTTGCCCATAAGTCGGAATCCACTTGAAGGCAGTCCATTTGCAGACAATAACTTCTGAGAGTACCTCAGATCTCAGATGAACCCACCACTGAAAGATGTATCCTAGTTGCTAGGAAAAAAATAATGACTTGAACATGAGGCATAAGAAGGAAATGCACTAATGGGGAAAGAAAAACAACAGGTGTTTAGGTTCCCAGGGATTCCTGTTGCCTGGTGTCTGGACAACTAACATGTCAGTCACAGTTCTGACTTCGCTCATTGGCTAAAAACACTGAAAGGCAGGACCAGCCAAGCTGGCTCTTCTCACTGAAATCACTCAGAATGGTACCTGCAGATTTTGCTCATACCTTTCCAGGAGGGCTAGAGCCTTTGCAAAAATGAAAGCTCAAGAGTCTGGGGTCCCTACTGGCTGTGGGCCTGCTATGTTTATTTATTTATTTATTTAATTTGTATCCCGCCCTTCCTCCCAGCAGGAGCCCAGGTCGGCAAACAAAGCACTAAAACACTTTAAAACATCATAAAAACAGATCTTAAAATACATTAAAACAAAACAGCATTAAAAACATTAAAAAAAACTTTAAAAGAGTTAAAAACATTAGTAAAAAGCATATTAAACAATTCTGACAGACGCAGACTAGGATAAGGTCTCAACTTAAAGGGCTTGTTGAAAGAGGAAAGTCTTCAAAAGGCACCGAAAACATAGCAGAGATGGCGCCTGCCTAATATTCAAAGGGAGGGAATTCCACAGGGTAGGTGGCCCTGCTTGTGACTGGGGAAGATGGAGAGCCCACAGCCCAAAATGAGTGGTAGCTATCACTCTGGAAAACAGTACCTAACTTAGCTGCAAATCCCAGTTTTTTTCAAATGGGCAGGCACAGCATTTCAGATTGCTCAATCTGCCTTGATCCACTTTCATTGGCCTCATTTTCTCTCTTGATACAAAGAAGATTCTGTTGCATTTTTAATTGCAATAAATGTGTTTACGTGAAAAGAACACAGCTTGTCAGGGGAGAAAGTGACCTACTTTTTCTGTGGTGTGAGCTGGCAGTCTTGATCATGGTAAATGGGTATCTGATGAGTGCTAGTGCTTTTAACAAAATAATCTAAAAGTTTTTCTTAGGCAGGGAATGTTCTGTTGATAGTCAGGAATCCAGCCCACAGATGGTGACACCACCCAGAGCTAAGAGTAGGGATTGGGACCTGTGCTCTGCAACGGTATTGGAGAAGCAGGAGACTTGCAGTTTGAATATGAAAAAGAGTGCGAGTGGAGAGTTTTAACTCTGCAGATTGTTGAAAGTGAGTGTGTGGACTCTTGCTCCGGAAATCTGATGCAGGGTTAGTGGGTGTGCTTCCTGCTTATAGGAGTGCATTTCCCTCCCCTATGCTCTGTAAATAAAGCAAATATTACAAAGCAACCCTACATCTCCAGTTTTCTGTCATCCAAAGGGAAACAGCTCGTTAGCAGTGACCTTGGATCTTAAAGAAGTAGGGAGCGCTTAACAATACCATACACTTATCTACTTTTCATCCCTCCAGTTGTCTGACTATACTGTGTTTCCTTCTGTTCTTTTGAGCTAGTGAAACCCAGTGAGATAGGTCACTGTAGCTCATATGGCCTGACCACCCTTAATTCTACTCTTTTCATTTCCATGGAACCCTCACAAGCCAGAGGTTTGGCTTTCTAGTGCAGCCAAGGAGCATGTTGGACAGTATTTAATTTACATAATTTCATGAGTGTTTCGCCATATCGGTTGTGCTCTACTTAGAAATTTATCTAGCTATTTATATTTATCAAGATAATGAATAATAATACTTCTATTGTATTCACATAAACATGGCTGCAGTTTTTGTGAGAATATTCACAAACCAACCCAAAGGGATGGAAAAACCCACCACCTAGTTCCTTAGAGTCTGTGTATTGATCACATTTGCCATAAATCACACTGTTTTAAAGCCCTTTCAAGCGTTTCTCATCATTCTTTCGTATATCTTCATACTGTGGAGAAACAAATCTTTAACTTGCATTTACTTACTGGTTATTGCCTAAATGGAAATTGTAAACACTAGGTTGAAAAGAGCAAGGTACTCCTCTTTCTAAGCATAAATATTAATCACAGTACCATGGAACAAATAACTATATTTTTAGACTGTTTCTTAAAGACTTTGATCAGGCATGGATTAGTTTTTAAAACGACCACAAGAAATGAACCTTCATGTTGAAATGTCATGCAGACTGTAAAATTTCCCAGATGAATTAATGAACAGTATCTTACATACCTATTAGTATGAAAGACTTCTTGGGTCTAATTCACAGATTCATCCTGGAAAAGTGGATGATCAGCCTCACATGAAATTAAACCCACATAAATTATATGCCATGTTTTTATGATGAGGGATGCTATATACAATATGAGTTAACAAAACATTTTTGGGAGTGTTTTGGAAATATGGTTTGTATTTTTCGGTGCTCATGTGGAAGATGTGAAACAAAATGAATTAGACATGTTATATCTCTTAAAACTGCAAATATATTTTAGCACTGTTTTCAGGTTTTGCCTTTTTTCTTTTCTTTCATTTATTCCAGAGTAAACACCTAGTGTGGAAAGACTTGTGGCTAAAATGCAGACACACCCTCAGCAAGATGCCATGGAAGCAGAACAGTGGTATTGTCATGATATCTTAAAAGCAATGAAAGTAATCATTTGCATAACAGTGACATTGCCGAGATAAGGTAGTAATGATTTCCTTTGGTGCTCTCAATTTGATTAAATGTTTATTACAGCATTTCCAATTGTTAGATCTTATTATCCATTATTGTTTACTTATTGCATCTATATCCCACTTTTTCTGATGATTCCATGGCCAATTATCATCAGTTACCAGTCCCTAGAAGACAAAATAAATAGGATTGAGGAGTCTGACAAAGTTGTGGGAAAAGCACTGCAAGTCAGTTATGATCAAAAGCAAGCACTGAAATGGCTGGAGAAGGTGGAAAGAGAGGTTAAAATTAAAGTGAAGGACCTGGAGGATCAGTCCTGCAGATAGTATCTGCATCTTGGCAGGGTGGTAGAGGGTGATGAACAGCACAGTATGGTAGCTTTCTTAATAAAATGGCATCAGGCATCCCTTTCATGACCAAAAAAGCACATCGCTCCATAGCTCTTGATAAGAATACATGGCCAAGAGACATAGTGGTCTGTTTCACAAGATAAGCAGTGAATAAAGCCTTGTTATGGCATTTGTGGAAGCAGCACCCTGTAAAGTTTAGCCTGTTTTATTCCTATAAGACCTTAGCTTGGAGAGCCTTAAGAGAAGGAGAACCCTTCATTCATTCTGTTAAGCTGCAAGAGTCAAAAGTGAAATAATGGTGGGAGTTTCCTTCAAACTCATAGTACAGAAGAGGAGGAAATGTACCCTGCTACTATATGAAAAGAAGGGCCTGCTTTTGACAGCTATAAATATTTATCCTCTGCTGATCTGGAAGACCATGATGATTTCAACTCTGATGGGAATGGAGAAGAACAGGAAGAGATAGGAGAACCCTGGCAGGTTGCTGATTACAATAGGGCCAAGAAGAAAACAAAGCCACCCACACATTCTCCTGAGTCAGACCATTAAGATCTGCTAGGTCATCCTGAGTCAAGTAGTGTAAAGGGAGGTGTGGGAAGAGGTCATGTTCTACCATTTTTCTCTTCTTGTTGTGACTCTAATTATAGATTCTCATGAATTTTCTTGTCTGTACTTTAAACAGGGATTTGATGGAAGTAAGAGGCATTAACAAACAAGGTTCTTTTGTCATACTGTGGTGAATGTTGAACTACTGTTTGTGTTTGTGTTTTGTTTTGTTCTCCTCAGGTTCTGGTTTTCAGCATTCAGTGTTTGACAAAACATCTCATGTTATGGTTGTGAAAGATATGTAAGAGGTAATGTTGGAAAACGTATGCTGTACTGTTATTGAATTGAGCCATGATGGTGGGTGGTGGGTGGAAAAGGGATGAAGCATGCCTTTTGGGTGTCTAGCCTACAGAATTACTGTTCTAGGCAGTAGTCTAGGCTAACCAGCTGCAATGTTGCATCTGGTATGGGTTACTGTTGTAGTTCATGGGGATGGGTGGAGAGGGGGTAAATTCTGGGAATGGAACTTTGATTTTTTAGTGGTTTAGTAGGATTGGCGTGCAGAACACTAGGTGGAAGAGTATGATCATGAAAGTACATGGCAGGCATAAAACATGATATAACACTACATGAAATGCGACGGGAGTGGAGAATCCTGTCAAAAGACAAAGAGTTACAAATTTTATAAGGGAAGAACAACTAGATATGATATTCTTATAGGAGACCCATCATACTGATGCAAATGCACAGCTTTTGGGGCATTGATTTTTAAGAATTTCTACTACAGTTCTGGGACTTCTAGGGGAGTGGCCATAGTCTTAACTAGTTCATTCCCATTTTCGATAAACAAAACAATAAGGGATAAAGAAGGAGGATACATTTTTGTGGTAGGTAAATATGGAGATAGAATGCTGACACTAGTGCCACTCTATGCCCCTAACAAAGGACAACTTAAATTCTTGCAGGTTGCATCGAAGAAACTGAGAAAAGTAAAAGAGGGTGAAGGACAAAAGGCATAAGAGCAGACAGAAAAGCTTATGGCTCACAACACGCTTACAAGGATTTTTTTAAAAGTTTGGGCTGATAGATCTCTGGAGAATTAAAAACCCAGGGTTCTGCAGTTACAGTTATTATTTGCTTTTAAAAAAATTAGTTTCCAGAAGGATGAAGAGAAATGTAGTGTTTGCAAATATAGGTGCAGCGAGTATCTTGGATCATGTGCCTGTTCAAATAAGTCTTGTTTGTTAGGAGACCAGTCAAGGACTCCAGTCTGGAGATTTAACATCCTGTGCTGGCAAGAAAGGAGACAGGAGATCACTTGTATGAGGTGTGAGACAAGTATTTTAAGGAAAACAATTCCAAGAACTGAAAAGCCATGTGACTTGGGATGCAATGAAATGTGTTGTACAAGGGGCATGTATAAAGGAAACAATCCATCTAAAAAGTGGAGGTCAAGTGGTCAGGGAAGCTCTGATAAATGACATGTTGGAGTTGTGCCACAAATCTACAAGATCAAAAGTAATATATAGAATGCTGATAGAAAAGCGAAAGGGGAGCTAGAGGGGTTGGGATTGGTTTCCGTTGCCACTAATATGGTATACACCAAGCATAGATTCTATGAACTTGGAATCAAAAGTTCTCAAAGGAGAGTGTCTCTATGGCAAAAGTGGATGGTAGGAATGTTTTTGGTACAGAGAAAATGGCTGATCCCTTTGCAGATTACTTTGAGAAGCTATATGCCTCAGAGTATTGAGAAATATTTACTGGAGGTGGGGACTGAAACACTTTCTGATCAGCATAGGGACTTAATGAACACACCATTAAAGGAGGAACTTAAGGTAGTGATAGAGAGGATAAAATATAACAAGTCTCCAGAATCTGATGGATTTGTTACAGAATTCAACACATAATTTAAGGACCTGCTTATGCCACATTTGTTTAATGATACTTCTGGTGGGAGAACCCTTGCCTCATGGACCTGGATGGATTTGAGGATAGTAGTGATTCTAAAGCTAGGCAAGAAGCTGGAAGAGCTTAACTCTTACTGGCCAACTGCACTCGTAAATAAAGACGCAACATTATTCACCACTGTCCTCACATCCAGGCTAAATAGACTCATGGCTACTGACATACGCTCTGACCAGACAGAGTTTATACCTCAGAGACAGCTAGCAGATTCCATTTCCATTTGCATTCTGTCACAGCAAGAGGGAGCAACAATCTTTAGCAATAGTGTCTTTTGAAGCACATAAAACTTTTGATATGCTTAATTGGCAGTTCTTGTTTAGTGTTTTGAATAAGATGCAAGTGAGTCAGAGTTACCTAGATGTAATCAATGCATTGCGTAACTCATCAAATGGAAAAATTAGAGTAAATGCATTTGATTCAAGACAATTACAAGCTAACAGAGGGACAAAATAGCGCTGTCTTCTATCTCCTCTTCTCTTTGTTATTTTGCTAGAGTCTCTGGCAAATGTAATTAGGAGGACTAGTGCACCATAAGGGGTGAACATAAATTATCTTTGTTCACAGATGATATAGCATTGCTAGCATCTGATTTGGGGAAAGCCCTCCCAACAGCCACTGAGATTAAGAAATATGGAGAGGTGGCCAAATTAAGAATAAATTATGCCAAGTTTGGATTGGTGTGTTTGGATGTGGCACCAGCCCTGCAAAGAATATTAAACAGAGATCTTGGAATCATGCTTTGTCACAAGCATTTTAAGAATTTGGGAGTGGTGATTTCAAAGAACTTGAATGAATTGTGATTGAACTTGCACATGGCAATTCAAAATTGTAAGAGAGAGATGACGACGTGGAGAACAGTGCAATTGTTTATATTAGGGTGTATTAATGCAGTACAGATGATTTTACTACCCAAATGGAATTTCTTCTTTCAAGCCCTGCCCATAGTTATACCTAGTGATGGAATTTGGTTGTTGCATTCTGACAAACTGGTAGGCAGTTCTGTTCCGTGTGTGTTTTCTATTATCTTCTGTTTTTACCATGTTAGCAAAGCAAAGACTCCGGCAGTTTCACATTAGCAAAGCAAACACCATACTGCTCAGTTCACATTAGCAAAGCAAAGATTCAGGCTGGTCAGTTTCATGTTAGCAAAAATCTGTTGTGGGGAAAAGCTCATAGCGTTCAGGATTGGTCCACAAAGATAGCAAGCATGCAAACTATTGGGAAGTCTGGTGCCAAATTCAATGTTAGCAGAATTCTTGTCCATCCCTAGTTATACTTAATAAAACTTTCGCCTTATGGCAAAAACTATTTATAAAGGATGGTATTCAATTAAATGCTTGCACTACAGTAACAGGATTTCTCCCTCTTCTCCTGTGTGCGTCCATGCCATCCCCAAATCTGCCCCAGAGGGTTGGGAGTATCCCCAGAATAGATATTGGGGGCACAGAGGGAAAGGAGTGGAGTAGAATGTTCCATTGTGCAAGGAAATATCTTTGTGTTTTTGGAATGTTCACCTTAGCGCTATGTTGAATACAACCCAAAGTTTATGCATAACAATGCCAGATCCAGATGAAGTAAAGGAGTAATGCAGAAACATACAAAACAATGGTGTTGGGGGGAACCTATCATAATAAGGAATTATAAGGCTTGCCAACTGCATAACATCATGACTGATGTGTATGGCCTAGAAAATGAACCACGGCAATTGCAAAAGAGGAGAAAAGCAAAATGGAGTCCCTTATCTTAGGTGGAACTCAGGTGAGATATCTGGAATGGTTGACTAACTCTTTCACCTGGGGTACATTGCTTGTTTGGAAAAGCTGGAAAAAGAAATTAACGAAAGGTCTTTCTCCACTTCCCACACTGGTTTTATACCCCATCCTTTCACAGTCAGTTAAATTTGGATCAATGAGAGGACTTAAAAATAGGACATTGTACTGGTTGCTGGATTTTTATGTGTATCATCAGCCTTTGTCAATAACCAGGCTAGAAGACAGTCTCCAGGGTCTGCAGCTTAATTGATCACCAGGTTCATTACTGTATTTCAACTGCAACCAATAAAGAAAACTTCATAAGGAAGCCAGCATGTTCTGAGAGGCTTATACTAGAATATGAACATACGACCAGAGACTTGATTTTGAAGATTTGTACTTTATTAGTTGAGACAGTAACAATTTCTTCCAGGACTTTAAGGATGGAATGGGAGGGCGACTTGGGTATGTAGATATATGCAGGTTCCTGGAATGGAATTTGGAATAAATTACCTTTCCATGCTATCTCAGTGGTCATCTGAGAAAAAAATCTTAAAATAGGTTCATAAATGGTATTTGACACCTCTCAGGCTGGCCTATATTACAAGTGCAGGGAATGATAACTATTGGAGAGGTGGTGAACAATGAGGCACTTCTGTTCACATGATCTGGCAATGTGAGAAGGTGTAAAAATACTGGGAGACTTTAAAAAAATGATAAAAATAAAACAGAATAGTGTTATGTCCCTAATGTTGGCATTGTTCAGCATTTGGGAGGAAGAAAATGGTGAAGGGTGGGAGTTCATGTTAGCAACTGCCAGGATGGAGATTGCAAAGAATTGGAAACAGGCTGACTACTTAACTATAGGAAACTGGAGTAACCACCTCTGGCACATTGCCAGGGCTGAGAAACTGACTTTCAAATTGAGATTGGCAAGGGGAAATCATCAATATTGGACTATTATGTGGCATGAAATATGGTTGTAACTTATACTGGACAGCACAAATCCATGACACAAATGATGGGGCCATTTCTCAGGCTCTGGGACAAGAGCTACAGTGAGCCAAGAAGTACACTGGGTGAAAAGACTCCTTCTCAGGTTATACTTGCAGGAATATGATGATCCTGTATATTTTATTTGTATTAAGTTATTGCTATGTGCAATGCCATCCTACTGTTTTATAACTTTTTTTTCAGGGTTGAGGAGGGAAGGAAGATTTGAATTGCTATGAACCTTATTTAATTGTTCTTACTATGTAATCCTCTGGTGTTGAGTTTTTGGTAGCTTCTGTCTTGATTCTTTTTTTTAAAAAACTTTCCTTCAAGGAGCTCATGGTAGCGTACATGGTTGATTCTTCCCCCATTTTATCCTCACTGTGAAGTAGGTTAGACTGAACTGGCCAAAAGTCATCCAGTGACTATGTGGGGCTGTTGTGGGGATTTGAACTGACCCATATCCTAGTCCAACACTCTAACTGCTACACCACACTGGCTCTCTTCATGCACTTTCTTTCTTCTATGGTCCAGTTCACACATATGGCAGTCATCAAACTAGCACCACAGGAATGCAGGGGGTATTGGATTCACAGCCTGGCAGTGCTCTTGTCTGGAAGCACTTAAAGAAACTATACATCGGCATTAAAACTATGTTTTGGGGATACACACACACTCCAGAGGTTGGCTTGAACTGGCCTTATGGCTGCAGAAGCTCGTGACATCTTCAAAGTTTCCCTTTTTAGCACATATTCTATTAAAAGAGAAAGAATGTAACTCTCGCCACACTATCTTTTCAACTCTACTTTTTTTAAAGAACGCCTCATTCTAAAAACTTCTATTGTGTGGCAAGCCTTGTACTGGCCTCTGATTTTAATGAATAATACATTTTGATTCCATTGAAGCAAATAATATATGTCTTTTAATGAACTGAAAAAAAGAATTCAGCTTAGTAAGGTTAAGCTATAGGAAGACTGTTTTGGACCTCTCCTGCACAATGACTGCCCTTTAAAAATAAGCTTGGCATACAAGTGTCTTGGGGGGCAACTCTATATGGACTTACCTGGGAGGAATTTCCATTGAATTCAGTAGTGATCACTTCTGAGTAAACACGCTTAACCATTCAGCTATGTGACATGTATCACCCATTTATTTCAATAGGATTCAGGCACCACAAACCTTCTCTGGAACAGAACCCCTGTAATGTGGAAGCTTTTAATTCTGCCCTTGAGTCCAGTATCAACCTGGAGTTATTCTCTTCACTTTTACAAAGATTACAATTGTTAGTCACACTTCAAAAAGAAGGGCAGCTTGAATCTATAGATTGGCACAAACTACAGTGATGTAAATATTGATAGGTGTCATTGGAATTAAAGATGCATGCAATGCCTAGCAATCTCCAGCAATTGGTTAGCATTTGCTAGGAAAAAGGGTGGGCTATAAATTTAATAAAGTAAAATAAAATTAAAATAATACTTTCGTGTCAGTACCATCCTTGGCTGGACCTCCCAGCAGCTCACAGAATCAGGCTATTAATTTTGCAGATGCCCATACAATTAAATCCTGTACATTCTGCAAATTGCTATGCCTTTCTAGAGGTTGAGACACACTTTTCTGCTGGTTCCAGTGCATCTCCACCTTTCTTTTCTGAAAATGAGGGCACACAATGCTAGTTAAACCCCACCCTTTTTTTACTGTGAAACATGGTGGGATCAGCTTGAGTGCATGTTTTTTAAAAAATTAAGCTTCAACGAGATTTCACAACTGATCGGAAGATCAACCCATTACCCCCCAGGTGTGGCCAATGGAAACGCTTTGCTGTAGGTGACTTGTGTGCTCACAATCTTGGTTCTGTATCAAAAGACAATGGGCTGTGTCCAATGTTGTGCAAATGGATTTTCACTTGGGCAATGGGACTTCCCTGTCTTCCTCACTGTAGCCCTCTGCATATCCCCCAAAATCTACTCTGTTCCCCCTCAGATTTTGGAACAGATTTTGAGGGTTATTTAGGAGGCTGAAAGGAGGGGAAAAATCCCACTGCATGTGCTGTATCCACTGAAGTTCTACTCAGAGTAGACCCATTGAAATTAATGAACCTAAGTTAGTCATGTCTATTAATCTCAATGGCTCTACTCTGAGTAGGACTAGCATTGGTTAAAATCCCTTGGGCAGAAGACTGTTCAACAGCAGTGTTGGATACAACCTTGTTAGCTCCACCACCCAGGTTCACATGATACCATTTGCTTCCCGAGGAGCATCTTCAGTAAAAGCAATCCTGTTCCTCAATTAAATCAATGAAGTTTTAACAACTAAGGCTGCAAACCTAAGCTTACTTGCCTAGGAGTAAGCACTGCTGAATTCAATGGGGCTTACATCTGAATAGACAGAACTCTTGCAAATATTTATGTTTGATATTCTGCCAACATGGTGAGGTGGGATGTTTTTCTTGCCTGTCTTCCTTGTTCTCTTGGCACTATTATCATACCGTTTGCTTCAGTGTTGATCAAATGCCCTTTAAAAATATATTGCTGGAAACATTTTGTACCACCGGTGAATTGGCACCCAGTTAAAAGGCTTTTTCTGTAAATCATTGCGTATGGAAGAAATGGCAACACATGCTACACTGAATGATCTATTGCGTGCCTCAACATTATGCCCTTTAAGATCGTTGGGTATAACAAAAGATATGAGGGATAATAATATGAGAACAAGTTGTGTGTACGTATTATGGAAAAGTCACTTGGAGAAAAAGAACTTGCATTACAGGAAAGACCATTTTGAAATGAGCTACCAGAATATGGTGGTTTAAACGATAGAGGCCTAAATCCAACAAGGAGTTAAGCATCATTCAGGTTCTGAAGATAAAATAGGATAAGCCCCCACCCCCTATGAATGCTGATTTTGGACGAGGGATTAGTTATGAATTTGATCAATAATAGCACAGTATGCTATAAGAAACTCACCAAATATTTGATTTATATCAAATATTAAATATTTACACCAAATTATTTGATTTATGTCCCGCCCTGGGCTCCTGCTGGGAGGAAGGGTGGGATATAAATCAAATAATAAAAATAAATAAATAAATGTCAATTTACCCAAGAAAATACATTGCTTTCTCCTGCATAACTTTCTCCTCTGCTAGAGAGGCATCAGTGTTACATTAACATCTATTACGCCAAACCAAGTCCTCATCTCAGACCTATTTGTATGCCTACAATCAACACTAAAGAAAATAATAAAGTCTGCCATGCTTAATAGGCAAATGGTCAAGAATGAATGTAAGCGAACATCAGTTTTAAAAAATCAGCATAATTACATTGTCCAGTTTGGAGCAAGCAAAATCAAACTTTGCTGCTCTTTAAGCAAAGTTAACTTAATTTCCATATACATCCCCCACCATTTCGGTGGATGTTTCATTAGTGATCATGACTGCTTAGATTGCTAGTAAGCAACATCGGCCCATTCTGAACAAGTTGCAAGCGATGGAGAAGTATTGCTGGAAACCTGTATGAGAAAAAAATTAACATAAATAAAACCTTATGGTCACAAAGGCATAGCCTGGCAGATTTCTCAGCTGAAAAATGAGTCACTGAATCAAATCTAACAATAGTTGAATTCACTGAAAGGACCTGACCAAAGATGATTCCCAAGGTCTTCACCTGGCCCACTATTTCCACCAGGACTGTCTCCACACACAGGGACCCAAGGGGGGAATAATGAAGAGGGCATTCTTGCACAGTTTGCCTTTCCTTACTGGCATCTGTCACTCAGTGCATGCTGATCCACTATGAACATATGTAACTTTATGAAAGAAATGTGGAGCTGATGGGACAGGTGGCTAATTCTTGAGACTTTGGGCCTCTGAGGCCTTGCAGTTCCACATAGGAACATGGGGCTGGATCCATGCTAAGGCAGAGCTTGGAAAAGTTACTTTTTTGAATTACAACTCCTATCAGCCCCAGCCAGCATGGGCACTGGATTAGGCTGATGGGAGTTGTAGTTCAAAAAAGTAACTTTTCTAAGCTCTGTGCTAAGGTAGTTGAACTTAGGTCCCATTGAAATCAACTGGAAAAGTTAGTCATGACTTAAGTTCTATTGATTACAGTGGGAATGGGTACAGCAATCCTAACCATGCAAGGGAGGCACATGAAACATCAGATCCATTATTGCATCTGAAGCCCTGCCAGCTCATATTGACTAGGGCAGCTCCCCACCACCACCACCCCAGCTCCAGGCTGATGAAGCTGAGAGATCTGAAGACTGGGTCTTTTGGGGGTCCTGTGGTGTTTTTAATCCAGCAGATCCAAGGCACTAGTGCCTTGTCCTGAAACACCCCACTTCACAACCTTCTTCTCGTGTTAGCTTACTACCTACTCTGGTGTGGCTTTGGTCACTTGCCTGTAGCACTCTTCTACATCAGCAGAGGCTGGCAGAGATAAATCTGCAGCCCCATCTACCCCCACCCCAGACATTAACATGGGGAGGAGAAATTGTGCTTTTAGGTGCAGCTAACTTAAACTGGATCCAATCCATACTCTCTTATATTATCCATAGTAGAAGGCACAATTGAAGTGGACCAATAATTGAAGACATGGGGAAATTTATTTACTTATTTTGTTAAAATTCTATCTTCTTGTACCTTGTCAAGCCTACAAGGCAGTTTACAATAATAAAAAGCTAGATCATAAAAACAATGGAAGCATAATGATGTGAGGATCCCACCAGGTTCTCTTCTTTACTTCCTGCTTCACTTTAGCTTGGGGGAGGGGGAATCAGATGAGACCAACAGCATATGCAAACTGTCTTTCATCCTGAGCAATTCCTTATTATCTTGTATTATTTCAGGGGTTGTTCCTCTCCCCAAACTAGGGTTACCAGATCTCTGGTTTTCAGCCAGAGTCTCCGGTTTTTGGGGGTCCCCTCTGGTTCTCCGGCTAGTACCACTTAATCTCCAGACTCTCAGCTTCAATTTAAAAAATAAAAGTTTCTAGGTGGTCTGATTCCCGAGATATACACCAAAATGTCAACCGCCCCCCCGCACGACTGTTAAATCTGTTTTACAGATCTTTATAACAGCTCCTAGCTCTAACTACAATTCCCATCAGCCCAATCCAGTGGCCATGCTGGCTGGGCTGATGGAGTTGTAGTTTAAAAAAGTAACTTTTCCAAGCTCTGGCTCTAACCCCACCCTTTCAGGATTGTGGCCAATAAATGAAGCCAGGGTTATGACTTGTAGATCCAGGCATGCCTAGGCTTAATTTCAACGTCAGAAAATGGTGGCTGAGATTTTGCAGTTTGCATAAGTAATATGGCTTAAAGTTTTTTTTTCTCTTGTGTGCAAGAGTCAGACCCTGGGCTATGAAATATGAAAGTATTTAATCCAATACTTGCTTTCCATGTACCTGGAGTAAACCCCATTGAACTCCATTAGGACTTACTTTTGAGTAGACATGGTTAGGATTGTGCTGTAAATTGATGGGACTTTTGAGTAAACATAGCACAGACTTGTGTTTGTGTTGTAAATCTTTCTCCCTCCAATCCTATTTTTAAAGCAATTAAGCAGGGTTTACTTAGGTATCACAGTTTTTATTATGTAGGAAACCAATACTGATTTTTAAAAAAATGTTCCTCAATGACCAACTGGTTTGACAATAAACTATTATATGGGGTGTATTTTTACACCTGCAAGTGTGTGTGTGTGTGTGTATGGAGCCTTTCCAACAACCCTGTGAGGTAGGGTTGGTGATTGGAAACCAAGGCAGCTCACAATAAGAAATAAATCCCTTTAAAAACCAATAACCATAAAACAATTATAATCAGTTGCAAAACAGCTTAAAGTGGCATGATTCCAAATTTTGGGTTGGGTGAATGAAGTTTATTTATTTATTTTTATTTATTTATTATTTGATTTATATCCTGCCCTTCCTCCCAGTACGAGCCCAGGGCGGCAAACAAAAGCACTAAAAACACTTTAAAAATCAAAATCAGACATTAAAATATATTAAAACAAAACATCTTTAAAAACATTTTAAAAAGATTTAAAAACATTTTTTTTAAAAGAAAAGGTTTAAAAACATATTAAAAAGCAATTCCAACACAACACAGATTGGGATAAGGTCTCAACTTAAAAGGCTTGTTAAAAGAACAAGTTCCTTATCACTTGAGGGTACAGTTTTCCCTGGTTGAGTAAGCCCCATTGAATACATTAGCACTTGCTTCTGAGTAAACAAACATAGGATTGCACTATAAATATCTTTACAGGTTGTGTAAATAATGAACATATTTTATAGTCATGCTTATATAAATATTTTGTCATACTGTGTCCCAATAAGTATCCGATTTCACACTATGGTTGTACAATACTTCCTCTACATTTTGAGTATGCCTTGGGGCGATCATGGTTCTCCATTGTTTTCATACTGAGGGGCAGATAGGCTGAGAGATGGTGAGTAGCCCATGGTCACCCACTACAGTTTATAGCTCATTTCAATTTTGAAAAATTAATTAAAACAATTTACATGCAGGCAAAATTTATTAAGTGGATTCACACAATACATTTAAAGCACATCCAACTCGCATTTAAAATGCACAACTTCTCCTAGAGAATCCTGGGAAGTGTCATTTCCCCCTCACAGTTATAGTTCTCACCACTCTTAACAAACTGCAGTTCCCATGATTCTGTGGTGGGATTCATGTGCTTCAAATGGGTGTTGAATGTGCTTTAAATGAATGGTGTGGATCTGCCTTAGGTATGATGTGCATTCAAGAGTGAATTGAAAAGAACAATTTTAAAAGATACTTCTTAGTCTTACTCATTTGTCAGACCTCTTTCTGAAGTGAAGGGTCAAATCTGTAAAGATGTTTGGAGCAGCCATGTTAAAAGATAAGGGCAGGGCATTCCAGGCAGGGGGTTGCCAACCCTGCTTAGACATGGATGTCTTTGCAGAGGATCCCTAGTCAAGGTTTACCAACAGCACAATCCAAACGATATCTACTCAGAAGTCAGTCCTGTTCGAGTTCTATGGGGCTTAATCCCTTAGTAAGTGTGTTTAGAATTGTAGCCATCAGGAGCATCCATCTTTACTCCCCAATGCTCCCATATAACATCTCCACAACACTAGGCTCCTTTGTCCCTACTTTGGCCTTCTGGTGACTGGCCTGGCCTTAAACCCTTCTTGCTGAAAGCAAGTAGGCTAGATTAAATGTTCCCTACCCAGGCTCCATATTTTAGCTAAGATTTCTATTTTAATTTCCAATCAGATGTTTTTTTTTAATTGTATGCTCCAAGCAACTATGATTGATGCTTAATGTATCACGCTTAATGACATCACTCAGGCCCGCCCCGTGACATCACTCGGGCCCGCCTCCATGACATCACTAGGGCCTGCCCCTCAAATCTCAGGTTTTGGGATGCTTCTGACCTGGCAACCCTACCCCAAACTAATTAACAGACAGCAATAAAATGACCCTCCTTTATTTCCCTGTTTCCATGACAATAAGGATTTTATCTGACAACTTTGCAATAATTTACTTAAAAGAAAAATGTCAGCAAATTCCTTTAAGAAAAGTGTACTCTGCCACTTCAGATGCACCCGCCTTCTACTTTAGACTGTTGAGCGCCAGGGGAAAAAAGATTAGTATAAAAAAATTACTGTGAGGAAAACAGTGAGTATCCATCATGAAACTCGATTTCTTTATCAGACTTCTCAGTTTCTTTCCAAACTGTTGCCTTATCTGTCTCCCATCTGCTGTTTCATCACTCATTCTTGATTGTTTAAACAGCCTCCCAGTTTAATGAACTCCATATGTCATCCACATTATTAGAATTCATGTTTGTGAGATATAGATGTAACAACAACAACAATAATAGAGGGGGTGGTTGGTGGCAAGTGAATTTCAATCTGATGCAACATTTAATAGCTCCAAAGTGCATAGGAAACTTTTAAAAAGAAAATTGCAGCCCTTTGTTTTCCTTGACCTGGATAGTAAGCCAAACTGCCAGGCACATATATTTTGAAAGTCACATTGCTGAGATATAAACATATTTATAGATATGCACATTTTCAACAAACCAAGCAAAATAAAACTCTTAATGATATTTTCTAACCCCCACACTTCACATTTCAATAAAAAAGATTTGGTGATATATTTAGCTTTCATACTCAAACCTCTAGCTATTTTGAGTTCAGAATTTATAAACAGACCAGAAGGATCTCTTGTAGCATTTTATTTTTTCTTGTTTTTACCTCCAAGGATGAATTTGTTTTTGTGTCTGTGTCTGTGTGGGGGGAGAGAATTATGGATTTCAAGCATACCCAGGGGGTATCTTCTCTGACACAGAAGACTTACCCCCTCCCCCCAATTATTAGAAACATGGGTATTGATTGTATTAAGATGGGGGAGAGCCAAGTTCAGATCCCTTCTCATTCTTGAAGCCCACTTGGTGACCTTGGACAAGTCCCTCTTTCTCAACCTAACCTACCTATGGGGTTGTTATAAGGATAAAATGGGGTGGGATGTGGCAGAAGAGACCCATCCAGGCCACTCTCCTTGGAGGAAAGGTGGGATATACATTTAACAAACAAACATTGTGCAACCTAATTACTAGCTCTTATAACTTCATATGTTTGAGAGATGAATTCTGATTTAAGTTACTGGCTATGGGGTTAAATCATGATGACCTGCCTCAGATGAGGTTTGAATTCTCTCTTAAACCACGTGGTGGGGGTGGGGACCCATTGACCTCTCGCTCAGCCACCCCCAACCAGCATGGTCAGAGATAATGGGAACTGGAGTCCAACAATATCTGGAGGGCCACAGATTCCCAACCTCTGTCTTCAGTGAAGTCAGACATCTAGTACTGAGATACAAGAGATGACAAGGTAACACCTTCTCCCAGAGACCTGATTAAAATTTCCCTTTCTGAGACATTGTTGACTTTTTTACTTACTCCTTGGACATTCTTAAAAACCAGCCCAATACGCAATAACCTTACATTATCTTTGAAAGAAGAAATAAAATAATGTTAAGAAGACAATGGGAAAACCAGAGAAATAGAATTATATTTACACATTTTAGAATGTACAAAATGATGCTCTGGGTTTAAAGCAAAACCAGCTCTGGAATGATTGCAACCTGTCTATTAATTGGGAGCCCCATATAGTACCTGTTTGTTCAGTCTGGACTGGAGTGACTTGACCTTTCTATTTATACATAGCACTTGTCTGAAATGAAGATAACGGCTAGAACTTCTTTGCCATGTCAGGAACTGCAAGCACATGCCTGCCAACTTAAGTTGTCAGATGGACATTTCTTTTTCAGGAAGAGAGAGTTAGGGAGAGGGAGTGTAGCTCCACATACCAGAAAGAATGAAGTGGTATGAGAAACCATCTTCCTTGGTTCCTTTGGCTTGCAACTTTTTAAAAAAAATAATAATGGAAGTGTACACTTTACAATAGTGTTCCAATCCAGTTAGGGGTGCTATGCATGCAGAAGGAAACTTTTGCACTTGTATTAAGAGCTGGATAGGAGAAAATATGTGCAATTAAGGGCTGTGTACCTGGTTCTGTCTTCCAATCCAGTAGTAGCAAGAGATGCGTGCATAGAGCTCTTTTCTAAAAGGTAAAAAACTGATGATTGGCTGTTTGTAGGAAGGGGAGTGCTCATCCTTCCCCACCAAATAGCTAATCAGTGGGATTTTAGCTTTTTATCAAAGGCCTCCATGCATGCTCCATTGGATCAGGGTGTGTATGCATTTGTAGTTTAGATAATTGTAAGACAGAATAATTAATTTCCTATTTTTCTTCCTTTACCTGAGATGGAAAAGTGGATGCAAATACAACTGGAGGATATAGTTGATTGTTACACACAAGTACAACACACAGCTGCAACTGATACATCTTGTGAGGAAGACAGAGCTTGGAAAAGTTACTTTTTTAAACTACAACTCCCATCAGCCCCAGCCAACATGGCCACTGGATTGGGCTGATGGGAATTGTAGTTCAAAAAAGTAACTTTTCCAAGCTCTGAAAAGGGTATACCAGCACAGCAGGCCTGTAGCCTGCACTGCCCCCCCGAGCTGTGCTTCATCCCCCCCCTGGTTTTTTGTGGGAGTTGTCTTTTTAATTTGTGACATGGCAGACAATGACAAGCTCCATTTAAAGAATGATAGCTTATTTTTAAGAACAGGAGCAATTTAAAACTAGGACCCTCTGAAAAATTCAGTGAATAAGGCAGGGATGAAGGCTCATCTAGAAGAGCCCACAAAGGTCTGCTCACTTAAGATTTTCCCTGAGTGAGGGTGGATTTCATGATCACAATTACGCTATAATTTATTAAATGATCCTGAAAAAAACAGCCAGTATAGTAACATGATCCTTGAAGAGTTCATTAGAACTTTGTATTATGGGCTAGAATTAGACTTCACCTCTTGGACGTTCCTTTGGTCTGCTTTTCATTTTCTTTTTCAGTTGTGTTCACTACCCAAGCAGCAATAAAAAGGCATATTTGTTTGCCCGCCCCAAGAAGTAAGAGTTTTCGTCTGTAGTTATTATAATGAGTAGAGCAGGATTGGATACATATTGCTAAAGGGTGAAATAACGAGATAACTTAAAGTGATCTGAAAAAAATGTCTACCCTAAGTTACCCTTTACTCTTTTAAAGCACTCACAATCGCAGTAACTATTTTCTTCTTTTTCTTCTGTACTTGATGGCAAAGGATGAAAACAACCCTAGAGGAATATATATGTTGCTGTGTACACACAAGTTAGCTAGCTGGCTGACTGATTACCTAGGCTGTAACTCATTTCTGATTTCCCCAAAATGTGCAGCTTAGCATGAGGGCTTTTCAGGCTTCCTGGACCGAAAAATCAACCTAGCAACAAGTAACAAAAAAATTGCTTTCCACAATTAATCTTCAATTGCTTAGTTCGTCTTTTATATAGCAGCCAGTGGAAAGGTTTTCCTTTGATTGTTTAACAGGAAGGAATATCTAAAGGTCAGGAACAAGACTAGAAGGAGGGACTCTCAAGGAGGAGTTAACAAACGCACCCTAAAGTATTTATTTTCTGTCTGCCTTTCCCTAAACATGTAGTATGGACAAGTTTATTTTTCAGGTGGACTCTAAAACTGAGATACCTAATGCAGCATCACAACCAAGCTCAGGAGCTCACTGTCATTACCAAAGTAGTTCAGTTCATGAAGAATCAGGACACAGGTACAGGTGAAAGGGGACTGTGGCTATAGTCAAAGCCAAGCTTTTGAGTCTGGTATTCCTAGGGATCTCTCAGAAAAGTGTGAGACAATTCAACAGATGAAACTTCATTCATGTAAGTTAACACACACTCTGAATGGAGGAGGAGTGATGGGGAATGTCATTGCCTTTTCCTTCCCCTGGCCTGGCCCTCACATCCTCTCCACCAGTTGTGGGGGAGATTGGCTGGCACTATACACCTCACCCCCAAACGCCCCAGCTAGAAATGTGGCTGCCCCACCTAACAAGGAAGGCTGGCTACAGGGCTGCAGCAGCACAGACATCTGCATTTGTACATGGTATTCAAATAAGAACAGAAGTCCCTGCTGTGCCTGAGTGTTTTTGAAATCTTTAATATTGTAAAAAAGAAAATAATGTTAATTCTTACAAATATGTTGTAAACAGACTGAAAGTTTGCACTTTTGATTTCCTTTCGATTACAACTCAAGATAACTGCAGAGTGGAAACAAAAATTAGAATGTACACAGAATTTTGTACACTTAAATTTTTCAGATCAGTGAAAGAGCAACAAACTGGATTCTGTACATTTGATTGCAGTTCTCTGAACAATCTAATCATACTTTACAGTACAACATACTTGTCTTTTCTGCTTACTTTATTTACAAAGAGACAGAACTGAATGCCAACATGACCAATCAGTCTCCTGGGGCTCTAGCAGATAACACAAGTAGTTCCATCGCATCGCAATGGGAGCCCAAAAGAAAGAAAATGGCAAAATAAACAAAAGATGCATGGAATTAGGCCCTTGGGCTTGATTTTCACAGGATGCAAATGATCATATCCCCTGTTCACTCAGTTCTAAAACTAAATGAAGTGACTGTGATGCTGATACCGAATGGATTTTGATCCTTTATTACTATAAAGCCTATAATATTTTCAGTCTGATATCAGAAGAATAGATGGATTTTGTTTACACTAGCAGAGCACCAGGCACTTTATTTCAAGGTGTTGTACTTTTAATGCCAGAGGGTTTGCCCTAAGTGTGAGGTTACCAAATTGGATTGATGCATACCATCATCAGGCTGGAAAGGGATGGTGGGAAAGGCTTAATTGTCTGGTTCCCAATGAAAACCCCAACCTTAGTTTGTATGGAAATATCATCAAGAGAAAGCACTTCTAAGTACTTTTAACAAAATACCTTCCAGCATGAAAGGCTAAGACGATGCAACCTGTAGCTTTCCAATGCTTATTCACTAGGAATTTACATTTACATCCTCTTTTGGTAATATGTTTTATAACAGAAGTATTCTAATCCACAAACCTTTGTTCCCTATCACTGGTTAGCATGTGTTATTTTTTTTAAACTACTGGTGTCATTCCAGTAAGAAGCTTTCACTTAGTGTGATCCTGTATCTTTTCCGCATTCTCTCTGATTCCAAAAGATCTGGGCATATGGAGCAGCTGCAGAATCAACACCTCCACTGTAGTTTTCTGGATATGCATATGTGCAATATTGGGGAAGACCCCTTTCATCTCTAAGTAAGAAGTAATATTATTCACTAATTGTATAAGAGAGGGATTGTCCTGTAATAGTGGCCTTTTAATTTTTTTTTTTAAAGTGCAGATTGAGGACATAACTTCCTCCACCAACTCTTCATTCCTAAAATGCGAAGATGTTACTTGCCATTCAACATGGAGAGGATGACATCTGGTCATAATCTGGACATTTCAGTAGAGTGGGATAATTACTGTTCATCTGGAGAGAAGCATCGCTGGAGACGTCAGAAGGACTGTGCCCACGAACCCAGGCATCTGGGTGGAGGAACTGGCCAGAGTAGTCAGAGCAGTTGCTAAGCCGTGGGTGGTAGAAGCCAAGATGAGGCCTGTACATCTCCTCAGCAGTATATCTCTTCATGAACAGGTAGACAGACATGACACCTGCACTCTGAAGAAGAACGGAAACAAATGCTGTGCTTAAGCTGGTTGAAGGGATTGAGGTTGCTATCAGGATGTTCTGATTGGATGAGACACACTACAGATGCAGACAGACAGGCCAACCCTAAAATATCCTGTTTGAACTTTGCGGACTGCTGTTGCCTTCACCTTTGAGCACAGCAGCTGCTTTGCAGGCAGAAGGGCCCCGATTCAGTCCCTGGCATCTCTAGGTGAGGCTGGGAATGACCCCTGTTGGTAACCCTGGAGAATCCTGGAGACAAGACTGTGCTCGATGCTCCAATGGTCTGACTGAATATAAAGCAGCTTCCTATGTTCCTCTGAGTGAATGAGCATATGCTGGCTCCTTGGGAGCTGGAGCATGTTTTGGTTGTAAGGCTTTGGGAAGAGTTGACAAGCAGAATTTTTGCATCTGTGAATACTTCAGAAATACCGCGCACAGTTTGACTTGTTATAACTAAATCTCTCGGTTGAACAGAGTATGTCTGTCTTTAGTGCATCAAGTATATCTGACAGGTGAATTTTCTATGGCTGGTAAATCAGATCGGGCTGCATGGTGATATTCCGTTCTCTGGGAATCTACAGTCCTCCTCTTTGACTATACGTTATGGCCAGTACACATTTATCAACAATGAAAGGACATCACTGCATGTGGGGAAGAGAGTCTGAGTGGTTCTCTTCTCCACTCTTGAGTCCCTCCCTTCCCAGAGCATTCAAGTGACTCTTCCAAGGCAAAACTGTGCCAAATAGGGTTCTCTATTGTTGCAGGTCAGATTTTTATGTAGTGATTTTCCATGGCTATTTTCAAAGAAACCCACGTCTAAAATATTGATTTTTAGAATGATATTTTTATCAATATGTCCTTTCATGTATTGATATTTCATTTCAAAATAGTAATATTTTGAAGAGCCCTGCTGGATCAGACCAAAGGCCATCTAGTCCAGCATTCTATTTCCCACAGCAGCCAACCAGATGCTGATGGGAAGACCACAAACAGGACATGAGTGCAACAGCCCTCTCTGCACTTGTGTTCCCCAGCAACTGGTATTTCAAGGCATGTGGCTTCTGATCATGGGGATAGTATGTAGCCATCATGGCTAGCAGCCACTGATAACTTTATTCTCCATGCTGCCTAAGTTGAGGACCAAAGCAGTATCCCCAACATTCCCTTTCCTTCCTGTTCCTAGATTAAGTGGTCATCCTCGAGTTTGCCCCCAACCCATCTCAGGCACCCGAGGTTTAGCGTTCAACAGAAACCCCACACCACTCAAAAGCAGTTTTCCAAAAGAAAGTAGGAATTAATGCGGGCAGCTCAATTAGCTGTAAAAAAAGGAGGTCCAGCCAGTTGCCCAGTCCTCAGAAGGTAGCGTAGCAATGCCTCTAGGGAAAAAAATCTTAGTTGCTCTATACAATTACAATAATGAGAATTGGAAACAAGTATATTCAGGAAACACTGCTGTCAGTTGCTTTGAGCCCATGGGATACAACAGAATATTAACTGAATGAATGAAAAAACTGAAAGGAAAAAATAAATATAAATAAATCAGGACAATTTGGCTTGATGCAACTATGGGTTTGATCTTAATGTACAATGAATTCTTGGGAGCTTTGCTAAGAAGTACTTTGCACATAATGCAAAAGATTATGCACATTTGTTGTTATATGCCTTCAAGTCAATTATGACTTATGGCGACCCTATGAATCAGCGACCTCCAATAGCATCTGTTATAAACAAACCTCTTCAGATCTTGTAAGTTCAGGTCTGTGGCTTCCTTTATGGAATCAATCCATCTCTTGTTTGGTCTTCCTCTTTTTCTACTCCCTTCTGTTTTTCCCACCATTATTGTCTTTTCTAATGAATCATATCTTCTCATTATGTGTCCAAAGTATGATAACCTCAGTTTCATCATTTTAGCTTTTAGTGATGGTTCTGGTTTAATTTGTCCTAACACCCAATTATTTGTCTTTTTCGCAGTCCATGGTATGCACAAAGCTCTCCTCCAACTCCATATTTCAAATGAATTGATTTTTCCCTTATCCGCTTTTTTCACTGTCAAACTTTCACATCCATACATAGAGATTGGGAATGCCATGGTCTGAATGATCCTGACTTTAATGTTCAGTGATACATCTTTGCATTTGAGGATCTTTTCTAGTTCTCTCATAGCTGCCCTCCCCAGTCCTAGCCTTCTTCTGATTTCTTGACTATTGTCTCCATGTTGGTTAATGACTGCCAAGGTATTGATAATCCTTGACAAGTTCAATGTCCTCGTTGTCAACTTTAAAGTTGAGCCCTTTGTAGTGAATATTTATTATCACTAAGCATGTATTGGCCTGATCCTGTTGTTGTACAAGCACATAATTAGGAACTGAGACCAAGACACTACTTTGCTGTAGTAGTATGCAATGTCACAAAACAAAACTGCAGAGCTATACCATGCTGTTATAAGCAGATGTGTTGACGTACTGAACGTATCTGCAGAGATATACTGTGCTGTATACTGTGCAGACAGACTGCACAGGCATTTAAGAGTGTGTGACTAATAAAGGATTGTGAGAAACACAACCGGACTGGATACTAGTTAGTGTGAAAAACTTTTCTTAAAAAAATATTAATTTTCAAACTTCACAATTTGGATTTTGATGATAGTATTCAACACCAACATTGGATATGATTTTGAATGGAAATTTGACTGCATGGGGATATTCCCCAGCTATATAAGTTAACATTTCTTGGTTGTTTAAAACAAATAGTCCCCTGAAGAGTGCACCACACATTTACCACCCCCAGATGTCCATGCATTCATGTAGATGTCAGAGCTGACAAAAATGATCCATAGGCAGCTGCTCATGTGTAGCTTTTGGATGTCTGAGGGTGGGACAGCAGCGTGTCTGACAACGGAGTGGGGCCACTCTATGGTAATTGCATGATTTACCCTTCACACAATTCACACATGAAAGGGGCTAATGAATGAAGTTAATACATTATTTACTAAATTCTACTGCAAGTCAACTGTTAAAAACGTTGACTACTGCATGCCAGCTGTCAGATAATGATATTGGGTATCAAATACTGATGTTGAATATCAACTATTTACTCATCCAAATAACATTGTGAGAATATTCTCTATCCAAATACAAAGAGTAGAATTTTGAGAAGAATTTAGGTGGTTGCTTCAATGCTGGTCCATCTAAGAACTATTCTGATAAGGAGATATTTCTGAGTCTTTTAGACAGATCCACCATCCTCCTTGAGTGGCTAACATGTAGACCCAGTGGATGTTTGTGCACACTCATGCCTTCTTCACAAGGGGCCAATCTCTCTGCACAAGATTGCCAGCCTGGCATTACAAGTTAACTAGAAAATCTGTCAGTATTTGGGTCTCATAAATGCACTTTAATAGAGCAATCCTATACCCACTTACCTGGGAGTAAGTCTCATTGAACTCAATGGGACTTACTTCTGAGTACAGATGTGCAGGAATGCACTGAAAAGCTGAGAACTGCATGCACATCTCACAGGCATTTTAGTGCATTCACAACCAATCTTACCTCTGTCAGGAGAAAAGAAATAGCAGAAAAAGCAAATGACCATCCATATTTGTAAGTGAAGTAAGTCTCAGAGTCCTTGGTTCTATTGAGCATTTCATCATTGATACTGGAGATGTACAGAACAAGGCCCACAACCAGAGATAAACCTGGAGAGCAAGGTTTAGAATTAAAACACACACCCACACTAGCACACAGAAAGGGAAAGCACTCTGTTGCAGAGATCGAAAGCACCCATTCAGCTTCTTCAAAGACAAGGATGGGAACCCTGTGGCACTCCAGATCATCCCTGACTATTGGTTATGCTGCCTGGTGAAGGAATTATTTTTAGGTCTAATTTCTCTGCCGGTGTGATCTCAATTTAACCATAAAATCTGACTGCACATAGTCCTTCAGCTATCACAGTCTAAGTTCATGAGGATGGGCTAGCCATTTGAACAGAACCATTGGACACCAGAAATATATTAAATAATTTATTATAAAAAGAATTGTCTCTAATATAGAATTAATAGGCTTAAAAGCTAAAGGTAAACATGTCCCCGCACTTGTAGCGCGAGTCGTTTCCGACTCTTAGGGTGATGTCTTGCGACGTTTACTAGGCAGACCATATATATGGGGTGGGTTTGCCAGTTCCTTCCCCGGCCTTTCTTTACCCCCCAGCATATGCCGGGTACTCATTTTACCGACCATGGATGGATGGAAGGCTGAGTAGACCTCGACCCCTTTTACTGGAGATTCGACTTCCTCCTTCCGTTGGAATCGAACTCCGGCCGTGAGCAGAGCTTCGGCTGCATTACCGCCGCTTACCACTCTGTGCCACAGAGCTTAAAGGCTACAAGCACTAAATCAACAGACATACTCATACCATCCAGAGTGTCTTAGAATAATGGAACCCCATGTGAAGACATTTTACACTCCTGGAGGTGGGACCTCTCAGATTCCAAAGAGAAGTTCCTAATTATTTCCCCTGCACTTCATTAAATATCCTTTTTTAGTTGCCTTTGGTAAACCCACTGTAACATCATCAATGAGGTAAACATCTAGTTATCTTATTGGTCTAGCACAAATACACGCCACCTTTCCCCTGTTTTCATGTGGGTTTTTACTTATGTCCTGGAGTGATCCTACTTCTCTGTTCTTGTGGTCAGTATGTTTCCTGCTGCTAGACCACGTTTTTCTACTCGCCACACCAGGATGTTGCCAACCATCTAGTTTTTGTAAGGTCCTTAGTCTTCTCTCACTTCTCCTTTTAAGCCTAGAAGCAGCACTTTAGTAAAATTCAGCTTTTTCTCTTGCAAGCAAACACTCAGCTATTTTTACCCAGAATCCCTTGATCAAACCTAACCAGGCATTAGCCTGGTTAAAAATAATGGGGTTCAATCCTCTTACACTGGGGTTGGTGGGAGTTAGGGGTCTAAAACATTGGGAGGGCCACAACTTCTCCACCCCTGATCTAAGAGGAAGCGTGCAACCTGAGGTGAAGGCTGAGGTACGGGACGGCCCTTATGTTGAAGTTGCACCTGAGTCGCTCATTGGGAAATGAGCCTCCTATGCCACATTAAGCAACATATTTCTGTTCTTAGACATGCTCTTCTGAATTGTAAGTACTCAGTATAAGTAAAAGCTTTTAAGCTCTACAGACACAGCCACTTGCTTAACGCTCGCTTAATGCTATGAATAAAACATCAGCTTCTCCTCTCAAATGGAAACAGGCTCACTGATTATTTCTAAGTCTCAGCTCTCCTCTATTAACTCCAGTCACCATAAGATGGAAGTGCTGTGCCAGACTTTAAAGATACTGTGCCTATACTTGCACTGAGTGGAAGCATAATAGTTACATCAGTTGTGTTCAAGCAACACAGAAGATGGTGTGTGTGTGTGTGTGTGTATCACACATGTACACACTCACACATTCACACACACATCCATTAGTGCATCAGGTTCAGTAAGCAATGATTGGACTCCAGTGGTCTCTCCTATTTGGAAACTCTCCAGAATCCAAACCTGAGCAATTTTGGGAAGCATTGCAAAACCTGATTGAGTTTTGACTGAGCTGGGTTTAAACATTCAGGATTAAATTGGGAAAGGATGGAGAAATCATCCTGATTTACAGCACAACTCAGAACACAACTCCCATTCTGTTCAGTGGATCCCAGACTTAATTGCCAGTTTTGGCTTTATAAGCTGCCATGAGCCTTCAGGGTGGAAATGGAAATGGACTGCCTTCAAGTCGATCCTGAATTATTATCTGTGGGGATTCGAACCCTGGTCTCCCAGATTGTAGTCCAGCACCTTAGCCACTACACCACACTTAGAGCTTCAGCGTGGAGCAAGCTCTAAATGTACGTAAGTAAATAAACAAAAGTTCTGTTGACATGCTTGGAAATGTGGCCCTGTGAAATAGATGATATTGTGCCACTGAATCTGAGTATGCCTCAGAAGCATCCTATGGAGTTCTCAGCAGTGGGGACATTCTAGCAGTTGTGCGGGACTGCTCTCTAGAACTCTCAGCATGGCTCCAGCAGGGCCATGGGGGGGGGAGTGGATCCCCATGGAATGGCTGCAAAGTTAATATGCCATCATTTTGGGAAAACACTCACATAGAGGCACACTTAAATAAAGGGCTTTCCCTCAGGGAACATAATAAGTCACAGTATAAGGTAATGCCTTTTCAATTTTTGCAAATATAATCTACTTAGCCATAGTGCTGAATCTTGTTAATTTTGTCCAATGTGGGGTGAAGGGATTTGATTTATTTCTTTATTACATTTTATGTCCTGTCTTTCATTGAAGAAGCTCAAGATAGCATGCCTGGTTTGTCCCCACTCCACTTTATTCTCATGACAACCCTGGGAGGTAGGTGTCTGAGAAATAGCGACTGGTGTGGGGATCTGAACCTGGACTTTCCCAATCTTAGGCTAGTTCACATGGCAGTTTAACTGGAGATCGAGCCTCCCTGCATACCTACTAAATTTGTAGCGGTCACATGATGTAGGAGGCAAAGGGGAGACATCCTGCTGCTTTCCCCTTTAAATCCAAAGCAAATCAATCCACTTTAAATCCAAAAAGGGAAGGAAATGCCATCTGTACTTCGCATCTCTAAGGGCATGTAGATGGTTAGCTCTGATGCTTTGGTGAGTCTCCGCCCACTCCCTCCCCCCCTTTGTTTACCTTTTTCTGCTGGCTCCGTTCTGCAAGCCTGCTGCAGAGGAAGAGATACTTTGACCTTAAGAGGGCATGGTCATTAGGAAGCTGCAAGATTAATCCTTTCCCTTCAGTATGAATGGGAAAAAGCAGTTTGAGGGCTCATATAAGGTATGAAGTGTGAAACTTTAAACACTATCCCAATGAGAAAAGCTTTGTCTTTAATCTGCAATTCAGCTGAAGTCAGCTGCAGTGTGAACCAGCCCTTAGTCTCACACTCTAACCACTACACTACATTGGCTCTCCAATTGTTTAACACTTTGAATGAGTGAATCTACTGAGGCTAATGCAAAACTGTGGCATCATGTTACACTGGAACTGGATAGGCTGACAATACAAATTAAAATCTTCTACATTCTTTCCTAATTGTTTTTCATTCCATCTTCATGCTTAGCTGTGTATACATGAGATTGGATTTCAAATCATAAGAACATAAGAACATAAGAAGAGCCTGCTGGATCAGGCCAGTGGCCCATCTAGTCCAGCATCCTGTTCTCACAGTGGGCAACCAGGTGCCTGGGGGAAGCCCGCAAGCAGGACCTGAGTGCAAGAACACTCTCCCCTCCTGAGGCTTCCGGCAACTGGTTTTCAGAAGCATACTGCCTCTGACTAGGGTGGCAGAGCACAGCCATCATGGCTAGTAGCCATTGATAGCCCTGTCCTCCATGAATTTGTCTAATCTTCTTTTAAAGCCGTCCAAGCTGGTGGCCATTACTGCATCTTGTGGGAGCAAATTCCATAGTTTAACTATGCGCTGAGTAAAGAAGTACTTCCTTTTGTCTGTCCTGAATCTTCCAACATTCAGCTTCTTTGAACGTCCACGAGTTCTAGTATTATGAGAGAGGGAGAAGAACTTTTCTCTATCCACTTTCTCAATGCCATGCATAATTTTATACACTTCTATCATGTCTCCTCTGACCCGCCTTTTCTCTAAACTAAAAAGCCCCAAATGCTGCAACCTTTCCTCGTAAGGGAGTCGCTCCATCCCCTTGATCATTCTGGTTGCCCTCTTCTGAACCTTTTCCAACTCTAGAATATCCTTTTTGAGATGAGGCGACCAGAACTGTACACAGTATTCCAAATGCGGCCGCACCATAGATTTATACAACGGCATTATGATATCAGCTGTTTTATTTTCAATACCTTTCCTAATTATCGCTAGCATGGAATTTGCCTTTTTCACAGCTGCCACACACTGGGTCGACATTTTCATCGTGCTGTCCACTACAACCCCGAGGTCTCTCTCCTGGTCGGTCACCGCCAGTTCAGACCCCATGAGCGTATATGTGAAATTCAGATTTTTTGCTCCAATATGCATAATTTTACACTATATTGAATTGCATTTGCCATTTTTCTGCCCATTCACTCAGTTTGGAGAGGTCTTTTTGGAGCTCTTCGCAATCCCTTTTTGTTTTAACAACCCTGAACAATTTAGTGTCATCAGCAAACTTGGCCACTTCACTGCTCACTCCTAATTCTAGGTCATTAATGAACAAGTTGAAAAGTACAGGTCCCAATACCGATCCTTGAGGGACTCCACTTTCTACAGCCCTCCATTGGGAGAACTGTCCGTTTATTCCTACTCTCTGCTTTCTGCTTCTTAACCAATTTCTTATCCACAAGAGGACCTCTCCTCTTATTCCATGACTGCTAAGCTTCCTGAGAAGCCTTTGGTGAGGTACCTTGTCAAACGCTTTTTGAAAGTCTAAGTACACTATGTCCACTGGATCACCTCTATCTATATGCTTGTTGACACTCTCAAAGAATTCTAATAGGTTACTGAGACAGGACTTTCCCTTGCAGAAGCCATGCTGGCTCTGCTTCAGCAAGGCTTGTTCTTCTATGTGCTTAGTTAATCTAGCTTTAATAATACTTTCTACCAGTTTTCCAGGGACAGAAGTTAAGCTAACTGGCCTGTAATTGCCGGGATCCCCTCTGGATCCCTTTTTGAAGATTGGCGTTACATTTGCCACTTTCCAGTCCTCAGGCACGGAGGAGGACCCAAGGGACAAGTTACATATTTTAGTTAGCAGATCAGCAATTTCACCTTTGAGTTCTTTGAGAACTCTCGGGTAGATGCCATCCGGGCCCGGTGATTTGTCAGTTTTTATATTGTCCATTAAGCCAGACTAAGGAGCCGGCAAATACAGATCAAGAATGCCAGATTCTTAAAACTCACCAGATAGAATGAAGAAGATCCCAGACACAAAGGCCAGAATGGTTCTGTGAGGTCGGATATGCCCAATGTTGCTCAGAATGAATCCAATAAACATGAAGAAGAGGCTGACCAAGGGGAATGGAGTGGCTGAACGAATCATCTCTGTAAATGTAACGGGGGGAAATAATTTGAAAAGTGTTGATGGGCAATGCTTTCTTACATAAAATGGTAAAACAATACTATGAGTAGAAAAATATTTTCTGTGCTTGTGACTCATAAATCTCTTCACCTTTGCCTCTTTTTAAAAATTCTGCATGTTCTCTCTCAAATATGAACACAAATATATACATAGATGGAAAATCCCTGCTTGTCTGCAGATGGAAAAACTTCTATGGATTTTATACCATTTCTTTTCTTAGCTTTCATCAGTCTGAAAGCATCTTATTGTTTGAAATGCTAGTCCAATTGAATAAGTAACTGTGCCATCCTGTTCATATCTACTCAGAAATAAGTTTCACTAGGTTCAACGCCTAAGGCTGCAATCCTATATCAATTTACCTGGGAGTAAGCCCCATTGAACTGACTTCTGAGTAATCATGCACTGATATTACATTTTCCTAACGCATTGCTGGATGAATGTTCGCTTACTTATGCCAAAATACTGTATCACACTGTGGCTATAGCTCATGCCTAACTATCAAAAGTAAAGGAATGCATATTTAAAGTTGTGGCACTCTGATTTTTGCCACGTCTGTCTGCAAAGGGCAATAAAATAGATGGTGATGGGAGAATGCAGTATTAATTGCTGCATATTATTTACTCTTCTCACAAGTGAGCACAAAATATAAACCATCTGTTCCAGAAATAGAGATATGAATTGCTATAGCAACAGAAGATGCTTTAAAAAAAGATGATATGAAGTCTATGGCCTGTGTCAATTCCTCCTAAAAAATAATTTCAAATATTTTTGCCAAAGCCAAGTTTTTAGAGAAATAATTAGAGGGAGTTGATGCTTTTGAACAGATTTTCCCTGATGGTGCAATGTCAAATATTAAGGCCATTTTGAAATATTATTTCAAATATGTCAGCACTGAAATGCAGATGCAAAAATACCCTGTTTAATTTTGAGAAATGCTGTATCAGATCAAAGATCCTTCTATTCTACCACTTTGTTTAACAAACTCCTGGAGAACTTAGGGTCCCATAACTTTTCTCCTCTTAGTTAATAGGGGCTTCAGGGGGGTGAGATTTGGATCAGGACCATGATGTGGGAGCAAAGGGTTAGACCCCTCTTCTTCAATTCAAATCTCCCCAATGGGTGTGTTCCCAACATGGAAAGCCTGTGTCACAGTAGTTTGACCTTCAGGTCAACATGGAGCTGACAGTTCAGATCCTTTTACATTGTTCCATGATTTGGTAGTTTCCAGACGTGACTAATGAAATATGCTGTACATAGGGATGCCTCTGAAGATAATATGGAAGCTTTAACTGATGCAGAACACCTCATAATAGGTACTGTCTGAGAGGCATGCACATATTTCACCTATTCTGTGCCAGTTATATTGGTTACCAATTTTCTTCCAGGCCCAATTCAAGGTTAGGTTGCATGGCCTGTGGCCCTCACCCCTCAAGGACTGCCTCTCTTTAAAGAACACACTTGCTAGTTGAGGAGGTCTAAGTCAACAAGCTGTGTTGCCCATCCCACTCTTGCCACTGACAGAGACAGTCACACCCAGGAACTGGTTTTTTTCATCCATCTTCCCAAAGCTTTGGAACCTTGCAGCTAAAGAGGTTAAATTGGTTACTTTTTGTGGAACTTTCGGAGGTGTTGCAAAACCTGTTTCTTTCCTCAGGGCTTTGGCTGACCTGGGTTTCTTGTCTGCTTAACTTATAAAAGAGTGTTGCTTTTAAAGAAAATTTTAAAAATTTAAAGCAAACCTCTTTAAACTGCTGGTAAAGACGAGCAACAGGGCTTTAAATAAATAATGTGAATGTCCGTTGTCTCTTTTCTATGGCTGCAATCTTTCCTGCTGAACTATCTGGGGCCAGCTCTTAATGGTGGTTTGAACTTCTCTTTGGCTTCCCTTCCTTGGGCAGATGTGTAAGACCTGCTCCTACAAGGGCCTTGGAATGTGAGCTGTGCAAAGGGGAGGGGTACAGAATGGAGGAAAAAAAGGAAACGGGATGGCTGAAGGTGAGTGAATGCTTGAAGGAGGGAAGAAAGGCTGAGGGAAGGACCGGAGTGGAGAAGGAGCTGAAAGGAGACCTGAGGAGGAGGAGGACAAAGAAGAAGAAGAAGGGGGAAGCAGTGTTGGCTGGTGGGGCTGGGTTGCTCTCCTGGCTTCCCAAAGTTGTGGGTTGCTGCCACTTACTGAGATGGAGAGGAGGAAGAATGAGACACAGGAGCTCAGGACGGTGGATCGCAATCTGACACTGCTTCCACATTGCACCAAGATCCCTGTACTTTGCCCTACCCCTCTCCTTCTCTGTAAGTGGCAGTGACTCATGGTATTGGGAAGTCAGGAGAGTAACGCAGCCCTCCCTCCCACAGTTATACCACCTGCTCCTGGAAGAAAGCAGGTGTCCAAGAGAGCAGAAAGAAAAGTGGACTCTGATAGACTGAAAAAGACCTTTGACAGGAACTGCTATTCAGCTAGCAAAAGCTGTTTATTTATATAGGTAATTCATATATCGCTTCATATTTCAAAGAAAATCTCCAAGCAGATTACAACTTCCTAAAAAAAGAAAATCACAAATGTCAAATAACTCCCACACACAAAAACAAAATAAAACATCCCTCATTTTAGAACAGCAGAGATCACAATTAGATATCTTCTTAAACATCAATAACTTATTCAGTTTAAACAATATTTATTCAACAAAAACATGGTTGTCAGATAACCAGCAATGGCTTGAGTTGGATCATTGTGCAGAGTTACAGTTGCTCATTTACTGATTATTTAATCATATAAGATAAAGAAATATTGTTATAATCATCAGACTCCAGAGTGATTGCGAATCTGCCTCTCCTCATCCTGATTACAGATCCCCAAAGCATTACCTACGGTCCTCTCTTTTGCAAAAAGTTGCTTCCCTTGTAACGGTGTGGCCCCAAGGCAACGCTTATTGTTTGCAATGTCTGTGGGGCACCATGTGAGCATCTCCCCAGTTAGCATGAAGCCTTCACACACTTTTTGAGTTATGTCCCAGTTAGTGAACCATCTCTGGGGCAGCCTGCAAGGGATGGATGGATCATTCTTATTTCTGCTCTGTGTCAGCATGTGTTTATTCATAAGTCCATTGCATCCCATTTCCACATGCCATTTTTTAAAAAAACCATAGAAAAATCATATTTATATATGTACTTTTAATACATAATCATAAAATACAAAAATATTTTATCTCAATGGACACATTTCTAAAAATATTTTATCTTAAAACGAACGTTAATAATTTTTGGAATATTTATTGAGCGAAGCACTATGTCACAATCTGAAGAATAATTACATTCTGATCCATATAGTCTGGGAGATCCAAAAATAGATCAGTTTGCTTAAAAGCATGGATGAAATGAAATTCTCTTCCATCCCCGTCTCCAGGCATACTAATCGAGTTATTATGAAGCTAGCCAAATGTGATAGGAATGCCAGCCCCTGCTTCCATCCTTACGTGCAAGAGGTGCCTATTTGCATATTGTCTCTGTTTGTGCTATAAGGAGATTCAAACCCCAAATCCACAGGGAGCAGTTACCAGTGTCAGTTATTACTGTGTTTTTGCTTGCTACATCATTGTGGTCTGCAGTAGAGAAAGCACACTGCTTTCACCTTTGTGGCAACCAACCTATCACCATTGGTTCCTCCTATGCATGGCTAATGTTGGGTGTGATTGGTACACAAAGCCATGATAGGTGGGTCGTGGCAGAGTTGCTGGAGACTAAGAGAGTGTGTCAGCACAGCTACCACTACCTCCCATGTAAAGTAGGTTATTTTTTTATATCTATTTTGTTGCTTGAAGCACATAGGACTGTAATGACATTACACCATTATCCTGATGTAAACAGCAGCAGGACTATTGGAGTTTCCTTTGGCAGACAAACCCAGTAGAATAAGAAAAACAACAAGAGTGCCTCCCATACACAAACTATTCATGCAGTTTTTTGTTGAAGATAAAACAGCATTTCTCCCTAATCTCTGAAAAGCAAATTTTGAAGTGGACAAACACATGAAAAGTACCCCCCAATAAAAACCACCTACTTAAAACATTGACTGTTGATTCAGATGTCAGCTGGACATTCATTGGCATGACGTATTCTATTGTGAAACACCTCCCGCGTTCATCACCTGCAAAGGGATAAGCTTCTTTTATACTTTCTTAGAGAAATCGATTGCTTTAGTTAAATACACATGCTTCTTTTCCTCCCAGTAGCTTCAGGGACTTTTAACCAGTTGACCCATCCATTACTGAACAGAGATACCTCCCCAGCTTCTAACCCTCTGAGGATACAAGGTAAAGGTAGATGAGATTATCATTCACATAATTAGCAATTGTTTGAATGGCTTTTTCAAAGCATCTACCAACCCAGGCTCAGTCTGGATTGGGGCCCTGGCAGGGGAGCTAGCGAGGACTTTAACCCTTTGCCTCTGCTGTGGTTCTGAACTGGATCAACCCCACCTCACCCCCTACACCTGCTACTTGTATTGGAAGAAAAGTTTCCATTGTTGCAAATGGGAGCTTTTCCTCCAATGCAAACAACAGGCATGGGATCCCCAGTCCAGATCAGAACCTTAGTGGGGAGCAAAAGGATAAAGTCCCATACCTCCTACCAGGGTCCCAAGTCAGTTAAAGCCCCTTGTGCCTATGATTTACTTTTTAAAAAATCACACAATTGCTAACTGCGGAAATGGTGACTCACTCATCTAGTTTGGCCTTAAACAGTGGCCTTTCAAAACATCACAAGTAAAAGAATAGCAGGCAAGGCGGCTGATCATATATATTGCTTAGAAATATGTAAACTTCACTCATATCACATTACCAGGAAAGGCAATATATATAGCTTCATCTCTCTTCCTAGGCCTGTTATGTTTTTATTGTTGGTAGATTTACAGCACAATCCTAACCACATCTACTCAGAAGTAAATCCTATTGATTTCAATGGGGCTTACTTCTAGATGAGTGGGATAAGGACTGCAATTAAGGGTTGTATCCAACAAAATTGTCCTGTTCGCACAAGAACTTTCGCTTGCACCATAGAATTTCCCCTTTCCTGTGTTCTCCTGCCCTCTCAATCTGTTTCAGAGGGTTGAGAGAACCTCCAGAACAGATTTGGGGGGCATAGAGGAGGAGGAGAACATTTGTTGTGCAGGCAAAAGTCCTTGCCCGACTGGGACAACTCTGTTAGATACAACCCTTAGACACTGACAGTGGATAATGGAACCAAGGGGACATTTTAATCGGACTCTCCAGTTAAAATTTGCCAAAAACCAGTAGGCAACTATTGTAAGTACTTATGCACCAACATTAGATGCTGATGAAGACATCAAGGAAAAATGTTATAACCAGCTAGACACCATCTTATCAGAGATACCTAAGGAGGATAACATTAACCTCCTGGGTGATTTCAATGCAAGAGTTGGGCGTGATTTCGATTTATGGCCAGAAACCATTGGGAAAGAAGAAGTTGGCAATAGCAACCTGAATGGCATTCTACTTCTGACTAAATGTGCAGAGCATAATCTTGTTATTACAAACACACTCTTTCACCAGAAAAATAAATTTAAAACATCATGGAAGCACCCTCAGTCAAAACACTGGCATCTCCTGGATTATGTAATTGTCTGTGCCAGAGATCGTCGTGGTGTATTCCTCACTAGGGCCATGATGAGTGCTGATGACTGCTGGACAGATCACCGATTAATTCGATCCACTATGGCCATTAATATTGTTCCTCAACGTAGGCTCCAAGGAAGAAAACCAAGGCGTAAAATGAACATCCATGCCCTTCAAGATCCTATTAAGCAAGCCTGCTTTCAA
Organism: Rhineura floridana; assembly: GCF_030035675.1. NCBI lineage: Eukaryota > Metazoa > Chordata > Lepidosauria > Squamata > Rhineuridae > Rhineura > Rhineura floridana. The sequence goes on from NC_084482.1 coordinate 42,915,375, forward strand.
ACAACTCTCAAGAAACATCTACCGACGGAACTCCCTGAAAATGTCGAGGAACACTGGATTAAACTGAAGACATCCATTATTGCAGCATGTGAACAAACTATTGGATACCAAACTAAGAAACATCAGGATTGGTTTGATGAGAATGATAGTGAGATTGAACTTATCATCGACAAGAAAAGGAAAGCCTTCCAGATATGGCAGAAAGACATTAACTGTGCTGCTAAGAAAAAAATCTATGCCAGTACAAAGCCTGAGGTCCAAAGAAGAACTAAACTGACTGAGGGGGGAAACCCGACAGGAGCTGAGAAAGGTCCGGTTCGGAATAAACCTCCCCCCTGGGATAAAAACCAAAGAAATGATGAAATTTTAAAAGGGGTAGGCCTAGAAGTAGGCATTGTGAGAGCAGGGGCACAGGATATCAATTCAGAAGAGCAAAATTACCACAGGCCTAACCACAAGTGCCAAAGACACTTGAAGAGAGACACTGCTTACAAGTGCCTGTACGCTAATGCTAGGAGCCTCCGAACCAAGATGGGAGAACTGGAGTGCTTGGTCTTAGAGAAGAGCATTGATATAGTGAGCATAACCGAGACCTGGTGGAATGGAGAAAACCAGTGGGATACAGTTATCCCTGGATATAAACTATATCGGAAGGACAGGGAAGGACGTATTGGTGGCGGAGTCGCTCTATACGTGAAAGAAGGCATTGAATCCAGCAAGCTCGAAACCCCAAAAGAGGCAGACTCCTCCACAGAATCGTTGTGGGTGGTGATACCGTGCCCCAGGAGGGACTTAATACTGGGAACGATCTATCGTCCCCCTGATCAAAATGCTCAGGGAGACCTTGAGATGAGATATGAAATTGAGGAAGCATCCAAACTAGGAAATGTGGTAGTAATGGGTGACTTCAACTACCCAGACATAGACTGGCTGCATATGTGTTCCAGTCATGACAAAGAAGCAAAGTTTCTAGATATTCTAAATGACTATTCCCTAGACCAGTTGGTCATGGAACCGACCAGAGGGATGGCAACCCTGGACTTAATCCTCTGTGGGGACCGGGACCTGGTGCGAGATGTAAGTGTTGTTGAACCGATTGGGAGCAGTGACCACAGTGCTATTAAATTAAACATACATGTAACTGGCCAATTGCCAAGAAAATCCAACACGGTCACATTTGACTTCAAAAGAGGAAACTTCACAAAAATGAGGGGATTGGTAAAAAGAAAGCTGAAAAACAAAGTCCAGAGGGTCACATCACTCGAAAATGCTTGGAAGTTGTTTAAAAACACTATATTAGAAGCTCAACTGGAGTGCATACCGCAGATCAGAAAAGGTACCGCCAGGGCCAAGAAGATGCCAGCATGGTTAACGAGCAAAGTCAAGGAAGCTCTTAGAGGCAAAAAGTCTTCCTTCAGAAAATGGAAGTCTTGTCCAAATGAAGAAAATAAAAAAGAACACAAACTCTGGCAAAAGAAATGCAAGAAGACAATAAGGGATGCTAAAAAAGAATTTGAGGAGCACATTGCTAAGAACATAAAAACCAACAACAAAAAATTCTATAAATACATTCAAAGCAGGAGACCATCTAGGGAGACAATTGGACCCTTGGATGATAAGGGAGTCAAAGGTGTACTAAAGAACGATAAGGAGATTGCAGAGAAGCTAAATGAATTCTTTGCATCTGTCTTCACAGTGGAAGATATAGGGCAGATCCCTGAACCTGAACTAACATTTGCAGGAAGGGATTCTGAGGAACTAAGACAAATAGTGGTAACGAGAGAGGAAGTTCTAAGCTTAATGGACAATATAAAAACTGACAAATCACCGGGCCCGGATGGCATCCACCCGAGAGTTCTCAAAGAACTCAAAGGTGAAATTGCTGATCTGCTAACTAAAATATGTAACTTATCCCTTGGGTCCTCCTCCGTGCCTGAGGACTGGAAAGTGGCAAATGTAACGCCAATCTTCAAAAAGGGATCCAGAGGGGATCCCGGCAATTACAGGCCAGTTAGCTTAACTTCTGTCCCTGGAAAACTGGTAGAAAGTATTATTAAAGCTAGATTAACTAAGCACATAGAAGAACAAGCCTTGCTGAAGCAGAGCCAGCATGGCTTCTGCAAGGGAAAGTCCTGTCTCAGTAACCTATTAGAATTCTTTGAGAGTGTCAACAAGCATATAGATAGAGGTGATCCAGTGGACATAGTGTACTTAGACTTTCAAAAAGCGTTTGACAAGGTACCTCACCAAAGGCTTCTGAGGAAGCTTAGCAGTCATGGAATAAGAGGAGAGGTCCTCTTGTGGATAAGGAATTGGTTAAGAAGCAGAAAGCAGAGAGTAGGAATAAACGGACAGTTCTCCCAATGGAGGGCTGTAGAAAGTGGAGTCCCTCAAGGATCGGTATTGGGACCTGTACTTTTCAACTTGTTCATTAATGACCTAGAATTAGGAGTGAGCAGTGAAGTGGCCAAGTTTGCTGACGACACTCAATTGTTCAGGGTTGTTAAAACAAAAAGGGATTGTGAAGAGCTCCAAAAAGATCTCTCCAAACTGAGTGAATGGGCGGAAAAATGGCAAATGCAATTCAATATAAACAAGTGTAAAATTATGCATATTGGAGCAAAAAATCTGAATTTCACATATACGCTCATGGGGTCTGAACTGGCGGTGACCGACCAGGAGAGAGACCTCGGGGTTGTAGTGGACAGCACGATGAAAATGTCGACCCAGTGTGCGGCAGCTGTGAAAAAGGCAAATTCCATGCTAGGGATAATTAGGAAAGGTATTGAAAATAAAACAGCTGATATCATAATGCCGTTGTATAAATCTATGGTGCGGCCGCATTTGGAATACTGTGTACAGTTCTGGTCGCCTCATCTCAGAAAGGATATTCTAGAGTTGGAAAAGGTTCAGAAGAGGGCAACCAGAATGATCAAGGGGATGGAGCGACTCCCTTACGAGGAAAGGTTGCAGCATTTGGGGCTTTTTAGTTTAGAGAAAAGGCGGGTCAGAGGAGACATGATAGAAGTGTATAAAATTATGCATGGTATTGAGAAAGTGGATAGAGAAAAGTTCTTCTCCCTCTCTCATAATACTAGAACTCGTGGACATTCAAAGAAGCTGAATGTTGGAAGATTCAGGACAGACAAAAGGAAGTACTTCTTTACTCAGCGCATAGTTAAACTATGGAATTTGCTCCCACAAGATACAGTAATGGCCACCAGCTTGGATGGCTTTAAAAGAAGATTAGACAAATTCATGGAGGACAGGGCTATCAATGGCTACTAGCCATGATGGCTGTGCTCTGCCACCCTAGTCAGAGGCAGCATGCTTCTGAAAACCAGTTGCCGGAAGCCTCAGGAGGGGAGAGTGTTCTTGCACTCGGGTCCTGCTTGCGGGCTTCCCCCAGGCACCTGGTTGTCCACTGTGAGAACAGGATGCTGGACTAGATGGGCCACTGGCCTGATCCAGCAGGCTCTTCTTATGTTCTTATGTTCTTAGAGAACTTAAGAACGCCTGGTGGATAAAGAAAGCTCAAGAAGTCTAGCACTTTGCAGATGCTCAGATGCTCACAAAGGCCATCTATGGACCAACAAATTACGGTACAAATCCCTTACTTTCAGTGGATGGTAGCAAACTTCTTAAGGATAAAGAGTCTATTGCACTGCGCTGGAAAGAGCATTACCATGACATCCTTAATCGTAACTCTATTATGATTGATGAGGTCTTCTCGCAAATTCCACAACAACAAACTAGAGAAGAGCTTGCAGTATCCCCTGATTTGGATGAAGTCAGTAAAGCCATCAGTGAAATGAAGAACAACAAAGCTAGTGGACCTGATGGGATTCCTGCTGAAGTCTTTAAAGAAGGTGAGTCTGAACTTACACAACAACTTCATAACTCATCAAAAAAATCTGGATGAGGGAGGAGATCCCAGAAGACTTTAGGGATGCCATAATTATCACCCTTTTTAAGAAGGGTGATAGAACAGATTGTGGGAACTATTGAGGTATCTCTCTTCTTGCTACCGCAGTTAAAATCCTTGCAAGGATGCTCGCAAATCGCCTCCTGCCGATCTCAGAGGATGTCCTCCCCAAATCTCAAAATGGTTTCTGCCCTTCCAGGGAGACAGTGGACATGATCTTCACTGTACAACAGCTTCAAGAAAAATGCTGGGAGCAGAATCAACCTTTATATATGGCGTTTATTGATCTGACTAAGGCCTTTGACACTGTGAATTGAATCACTCTCTGGACCATCCTTCTGAAAACTGGATGCCCTGATAAATTTGTGAATATTTTGCAACTCCTTCATGACAACATGGCAGCAACAATTTTGGACAACAATGGCTTTCAGAGCGATCCATTCCAAGTCGGATCAGGCATCAAACAGAGATGCATCATTGCTCCTACCTTATTTGCTATCTTCATTGCTATGATTCTACACATTGAGGGGACACTTCCTACTGGTGTGGAAATCATATATTGAACAGATGGAAAGCTTTTTAATCTCAGTAGGCTGAAAGCAAAAAGTAAGGTAATGTCAACCTCTGTCGTAGAACTTCAATATGCCGATGATAATGTAGTCTCTGCACAAAAGAATTCAAAGAGGGATGAAATGTGCATGTCTTACAAGTCAAGATGGGAAGTGTGAAATGTCTAGGAGTGCTGCCAGTTTGAATGAACAGACCACTTTGAAAGGGCTACAAAGTGAGTGGAGAAGTAGCTAGGGAAGAAGTTCAGCTCAGCCATGTTGCTTCCTTGCAAGCTCATCCACACAGCTCCGTTGACACTGATCCAACTTGATCTATGCCAAGAGAAGGTTGCTTGCTTGTTGGATATGAGCAAGCACAAGGGAAGTCATAATGTTGCATCATGCTTTAATTTTTTATTATTATTTATTAAATTTATAACCCGCACTTCCTCCCAGAAGGTGCCCAGGGCTATTATTGTGCGAACATAGGAAGCTGCCTTATACCGAGTCAGACCATTGGTCCAGGGAGCTCAGTATTGTCTACACTGACTGACAGCAGCTCTCCAGGATTTCAGGCAGGAGTCTCAGTGCCTGAAGATGCTAGAGATTGAACCTCAACCTGGGACCTGAGTGACAGCTCTTTGCCATGACAAGTCCACGTGCAGACATGTGGTTGCATGTGTGTACCAACCCAGTGATTCACTGGATTATTTCCCCATCTTTAAAACAGGCCAGCCACAGGACACTAGGTTTTTTTCTAAAGGTGATAAAAATTAAAACAGTGAAGCAATGTGCACATATCCATATATTAAATATTGAACAGACCTTAATTATCAATGTAATCCAAATTTATAATTAACAGGTCTCACTAATATTAGTAGCTAGGCATGATTAGGCACAGGCACGAGCAAACCCACGTTTACTTTTATGTGAAGCACCATACCTGCCAAAAAGCAAACCCGCCAGAGGCCAGAGTGCAGAGACATCTTGATTTCAGTACTCTGGTTTTGGGGCAGGATAATCCCCTCCTCCAGATACAGCCAGTAATCGGTGCTCACAGCAATCCCCAGGAGTCCCAATCCACACACGGCAAACACGCTGCTAAGCAGGGTCAGGGCCTTTCTGCCGCAAGTGCTCATTCCCAAAGGCATCAGGGTCCGATGGAACAAAAGAGAACTCCTGGATGGACAGAAAATAACAGAACTGTTAGGAGTGGACTGTGACCTGTGTTGGAGAAAACAGAAATAGAAATTCCCCTCCTTCTCTTGCACACAGTTTGACTGCAGATGTATCACTGGGAGGGAAAAACCATCACAAAAGCCTCTGGTCCGCTGGGAAGGCAAGTGGCATGCCGTTGTCACTTTCCTTCAGAATCAGACATGAAGCATAGTTATGGAGGTTTCTAAAAATATTATTCTAATGTGTATTTGATACTTTTTGCATGGTCTAGTCTTACAAAGGTGTAAGAGTGCCAGTATACTGAGAAAAGCTCGTCCCTTTGAATCTCAAGGGGAAGATTCCACGATAGCACAGCAATAGCAGGAGCAGCAGCTAGGGATGCCCGGGCCTCTCCATTTCAGATCTCTCCGCTTCTCATTTATCCCATCTTAAATTCATTTCTCCACATTCCTGCAGTAATTTGCTATTTTTTTTAATTTAAAAAAGTCTCATGAAAATTCTTCAGCATTTTAGTGTTTATTTCACCTAATAAACACAGGGCAGACACACACTGTTGTGCCAGTATCTGTGAGTCTCCACCTCTCTTTTCTGAAATGGGGGTGCACGACATTAGTCGAGCTGCACCCCTTTTTACTATAAAACCTGGTCGGATCAGCTTGAGTTTGTTTGTTTGTTTTAAAAAAAATCAGATTCAGACAGATTTTGCAGCTGATTGACAGATCAACCCATTGCCCCTTCAGGTGTGGCCAATGGAAACGCTTTGCTGTATGAGACTAGGGTGTCCACAGCCACATTTTGATATGTAGCTTTGACATTTTTGTACACATTTTTGTAAGTAATTTCCCCTCATATAATGCATTGTTGTGTGTTATTTTCACAAATACATTCATTTTTAGACACATTTTTGGTTGGAGAACTGCCTTGCAAAATTCAGGTAAGTGCTAATTTTGAAGGATGGCTGTGATTCGATTCTCACATTGTTTCAGAAAGTGTGAATTTGATAGATATGCCTTTAAGTGCAAAGTGAATCAAATTTCTCCCCCATTCCTAGCAGCAGCAGAGTGCTAATGTTACTGTGCCAGCATTATTCCCCTTCCCCCTCTGCCTTATTTTGCTCTGATGCAGAGGATCCAGCTAAGACAAGGCAGAACCCCAAATGCTGATATACTGTCCTCAGAAAGCCGCACTGCCTTAAACCTCCACTCATTCCTTGTAGTAGTTAAGTGTTCCCTAGGGCTTGTGATATGCCAAGTGGAGCAAAATTGAATGGCTTTGCCTCATTTTCCATTCTTAGAACATCACTTTAGTTATTACGCATCAAATCTTTATTTGAGCAGTTGCAGCTGAGCTATAGCAAGACTCAGATTCCCAGAGAAAGTTGACTTTGCCCAGTTTTGGCTTTCAGCTATTGTGGATTTATTCCTTATTTCCCCCTTGTATCCTTATGGAGTCAGATTATTACAATAATATTGCAGAGAGTCAGGTTGTGTACACACTATACATTTAAGGCACCTTTAAAGCACATTACTCCCTCTCCAAATCCTGGGAACTGTAGTTTGTTAAAGGTGCTGGGAACTGTAGTTCTGTGAGGGGTAAACAACAGTTCCCAGGATTCTTGGGTGTGTGTGCTTTACATGTGTGTATGCAGCCTGGGTGTGGTATAGCAGATACAGTGTCAGACTAGGTCTGACACTCTAACTACTAGACAACACTGTCAGTCTAGTGGGATATAAATGTAAGAAATGAAAACCAAATATTACATTATTTATTCATTCAATTTATAGATTGCCTTTCATCAATAAAGATTGCAAGATGGTTCACAATACATCATAAAAACAATAAAATAAAAGTAAGGCAATAATTTAATTTAAAAAATACAATGAAACCAACTATTATGAACTCTGGATCTCCAGAATCAAATCAGAATGGAGTTTTGGATATAACAGAGGAATAGCGCTCTTTCTCTCTCTTTCTCTCTCTCATACACACACACACACACACACACACCATTTATATAGTACTGTTATGAGCATGGGGGATGGATGATTCCTGTGGGTCCCCTTCCAACCTCTGATTTGGAATCCTATGCCTTGGGGACAGAAACTCACTCTGCTGGTCAGATGAGTCTCTCCTTTGTTAACCAAATAGATTGACCAGGTAAGATAATGGGCTTATCAGTTGCCCAGCAACGGTGAATGGGCCAGGAAGACCCTTTTGTCATTGAAACTCTTCAGGAGAGCATCCCCCCCTTCCTGGAGCCCAGCAGAGGCTTGTAGTTTTGAGTTTGTGTCTAGAGAATGCTGGGAGAATGAAGGCAGGCAGAGAGGCTGGCTCTCTGCACCATGGCATTTGGGGTGCCTCCTGCAACCCAGATGGAAAAGCTGGATATTGGACTGCTGATGCATTGAACCCCTCCATCCTTGAGCTCAGGTTGGAATGTGTGTAAATAAATAAACCATATTTCATAAAGACATTGCAGTCTCCACTGACCTTCTTCCCAAAGGAAACCAAACCCTGGAGAAGTGCAGGGACCCCCAAAATCTCACCACTCGGAGACTGGGGGGAGGCGCACAACAGTACATTTCTCTGCAGTGTTTAGAGCAATGGGGAACATGTGGCTCTCCAGATATTGGAGGACTCCATCATCCCCAACCATTGGCCATGCTGGCCAGAGCTAATGGGACTCGGCATCCAATAACATCTGGAGGGTCACAGGTAGGGATGGGAAAGGCATTTCATTCAGTTCACATGTAAAGGTGAACCTACCAAATTCACACTTTCCAAAACAATACACAAACCAAAGCACAGGCATCTTTCAAAGTCCAGACTTTCCTGAATTTTGCAATGCACTTCTTCAGCCAAGTAATGTGTACAAAAATGCATATACCAGGGAAGTGTATGCATAAAAATGCATATGTTAGTGAAAATAACATGCAAAATGCATTATACTAAGAAAAACTGATTTGCAGAAATACAATATATTAGGAGAAATTCACACTAAAAGGGTGATGAATTTTTATGAGCACTAAAAAAATGAGAAACTAAAATTGACAGATTCACCCATCCCTAATCACAGGTTATTCATGACAGGTTAGAATGTTTCGCATACAGTATTTCTATAATCATTTCAATAGTCTAGTTATATTTTCCCCTTATTGCAAATGAGGGGAAAGGGCTAAGGCTGAGAGCCAGTACTTGCCTAAGGCTGCACTCCTAAACACACTTACCAGGGAGTAAGCCCCACTGAACAATAACTTAGTGGCTGCCTAGTGGATTTGTGGGTGTAGTGAGACTGAGTTAGGGGCCGACACTTATCCATTTAACAGAAATATTATTGGGCTACATAACTGATGGCTATGCAAGCCGTCAAGGTGCTCAGAGTTCTTATATCAGAAGTGGCCTGATACATGCAGAGTTAGACAGCCAATTTTCACGTAGGATTTGAATGTCTGCGGCCTTAGACTGTCTCCCTCAGTGGATTCTTGATGTGATTAGGAACAGGAGGGTCTCAGCAATGCAGTGTTACAAGTCTGACAAATTATTGTGCTTTTGCAATATATTAAATCTTGGGACTGTCATTTGGCTTCCAGTTAATTAGCCCCTTTTGGCAGTGGTTCAGGTACAAGCTCAGAAAGACTAGATGCCCCGGCATGTGTAACGTGCAGTCTGTGAACTGCTTTCTCTGCCAGAACACATAATTTTCCTTAATAGGCACTGGCCATACACTCTTAAAGGAGAAATAATCATTGCGATGTCATATGAGTTACTTATGAAGCCCCCCCAAAACAAGGTGCTGTACAAAACACATAATAAGGTGGGCCCACTGTGTGGGGCTTACAATGCAATTGAGCCTGCAAAGTACCAGAAGTCTTTCCCATCAAGAAGCTTCAAAAGTTAAAACTGATGCTGACATAATGCAGGGCTCACCTCGTATCAGACATCACTTATTTGACATTCCTACCCAGGTCTCAAGGTTTTCAAAGCCCGTACATTCATCTGGACAAAGTGTCTCTGAATACACAGAGATCCACAGAGCGAAAGGGCTAGTTTGGCAAAGGAGAGAGCTACATGAAGTAGTGAGGGGGCTAATTAACCTGCTATCAATATGAAAAGCAGGAAGAGGGCACCTGTAAACATGGACGCCACCCCCTTTCTCTTGATGTCCTACTCCTCTCAGCATTGGCTGATCCAAGTTGTCTCTGGGTCAGCTGTTGACAACCCACTTGGAATTCAGCTGTATCCTGCTGACCCAATAACAACCCAGCCACAGTGGGCTATAGAAAGGAATACACCAACACTGTGAGGAAGGCATGTATTTGCATGCCCTCCCTATTGTACTACCACATCAACAGCAGTCTAGATATACTGGATATGGTGTGACAAGACACTGTGGCCCTTATTTTGCTGGCAGTTGCTAGAAACGCTGCAGTCTTTGCTGTCATCAGCTTATTTTGATCTTCAAGGAGAAAAGTCTCATAACAATAATCTGATCTCCCTGGTTGAGTTAATAATGGGGTGATGAACTCTTTCCACAATACTCTGCACAAAGATCAAAATAGCAGTTCATGAGCCAATGCTGAAGCATTACTCTCTCCACATGGACATACACCATTTTGGAATAGAGTTCTTTCATAATGACCCTCAAGTACTGCTGAAGGCAGCACTTCAGTCGTGCAGTTGAGAAAGCTCTTCTGAATTTTGGAACTAGCAGCCTAACATTGCTTGGGAATTCTAGGACACCAAAAGAAATCAGTGTAGCTTTGAAATTAATGGTTAGAATCAGCACAGATTTGAAAGGCGCAGTCCACCATCTTGATTCAAAACCGTGTCCAGTTTTATCCAGACATAGATGAAAACCTGCTCCTTGATCTCAGGAATCATCATGCAAAATTTGGTTACAGTATCTTCAGAGATATCTTAAAAGATATCCAAATGCATAAGTGAACAAACAACTTTCCAAAATATATAGCAGATTGTTAGATAATGCGGATAACATGCCATTGTATCAGGACGACTAATTGGAAAACAGTCTCACATGGGACATACCACAGCAAGGAAAGAATGAGTTAAAGTCCCTCTCCTCACTCCCCACAATCTATAAGCTGCTGAGGCTTCACCACAGCTGCTATTTGCACAACAAAAACCATGCATGATAGTTGTATTCATACATTTCATGTCACTTCTAGTTTGGCCCAAAGGAGGTAATTTTTAAATGTTAGTAGACATCTGAGGAGGTGGTTATGGAATGTGAATACAGGAAAGGCACCTAACCGATGCTGAGAAACAGAAGGAACTGAATCAAAAAGTTCATATCTCCACAAAGGTACAGTGAAGGCTTTTTAGCAGATAAAAATAAAGAATTTTCCAAATGCCAGGAGCTCTTCCCCAGGTCAAAATTCAAGTCATATGCAGAAAGCCATGAGTATTATTAACTCTCTTTCACAATATAAATTATACTTGACATTGGAAGAAGGGAAACAGGAGTGATTTCCAATAGGGCCTTTACAAACACAATATTTATCATAAGAGATCTGCAAATTTAATGCACTGTAATAGTGCAAGCTGCAGTGTTTCTTGAGTGAACTTGGTTTAAAGGCCACAACATTTGGTCTAATAGATCAGCCTTTACTAAACTTTCCCCTCTATATGATTTGGACCACAACTTCCATCAAACCTGATCATTGGTCATGCTGGCTGGGACTGATGGACGTTGTAGTCCAAAACATCTAGAGGGCACCATTTTAGGAAATACTGTATTAGACAGTGGTGGAGACCATTACACAATCAGCAAAAAGATCATGGTACGGAAATAACTCTAGGTCTAATGTTTACAGACTTCTCTATCATTAGGCATGAAGTTTATTTTATTTTATTTTATTTAGTAGGAGCCCAGAGCAGCAGACAAAAGCACTAAAAACACCCTAAAACATCATAAAAACAGGCTATAAAATATATTAACACAAAACATCCTTAAAAACATATTAAAACGAAACATCTTTTAAATATCTTTTCTTTTTAAAAAAACAAAGCTTTAAAAACATATTTTTAAAAAAAACTTTAAAAAGTATTAAAAAGCAATTCCAACACAGACTGGACAAGGTCTCAATTTAAAAGGCTTGTTGAAAGAGGAAGGTATTCAGTAGGCGCTGAAAAGATAACAGAGATGGCTCCAGTCTAATATTTAAGGGGAGGGAATTCCAAAGTGTAGATGCTGCTACACTAAAGGTCCGCTTCCTAGGTTGTGTGCAGAGCTTGAAAGATTACTTTTAAAAAGTAATAAATTACAGTTACAATTACTTGGCCCAAAAAAGTAGTGATTACCATTACAATTACAATCGCTCTGAAAGTAACTGATTACTTTACTTTTTCTCAAAAGTAATCACTACAATTACATTTCAGTTACTTTTTAAAAAAAACTCCTACAAGGTGCTGGCCTTGGCTGCTACACATCTAAGAAGCCTAAAACAATATTAAAAATAAACACACACACACAGGGGGTAGTAGAATAAAAAAAATTATCCGTAAGATTAACATAATGGCGTAACAGAATCTCACATCCCCCCAAGCAATGAAGATACCCCAACACTTGAAGATTAACGTAACGGCATAAGAGAATCTCACATCCCCCCAAGCAATGATGATACCCCAACTCTTGAAATCAAATTTTACACTTGAAATGCTTTTATAATATGTTTCTGTTATGTCTCAAAAGAACAAGATGCTCAAAGAGCATGTCAGACAAGGAATGTCTTTTTACAGTCATTACGTTGCCACCAGTACTGAACAGGCGTTCTACTGCGGCGCTTGAAGGCATGCCTGTGTTGTGCTGCAAAAAACACCGCAGCACACGTGGAAAGCCATGGAGTGATGACACTTCCCTGCTGGGAGACCTCAGGTACCTCACCAGTTCCTCCTCAGCAGTGTCCACTGCTGACTTCTTGACCTGGGGCAGAAAGTTAAAGAAGTCATCTTCTAAGTCATCTCCTTCCTGGTCTTTATCTGAAGACTGATCACTGTCCTCATTAAGAACACCCATCTTTATTTCAGCTTTCAACAAGGCTTCCATTGTGTATCTAAGAAAGAGAGAGGATATGTTAACACATATATGTTAGGAAATCATCATCTGCTCTTTATTTCCTGATGCTTGTCATGTCCCCTGGTTCAGGGTCCAGCCTGAGCCTGTGGATGATGACATGGAAGGTAGGAAGGTGACCAAGTCACCACACTCATGGGGCAGCACAGCAGACCCTTAAGGATTACCTGCAGCAACCCAAGGTTGTGATGAGGAGCCCCAGGAAGAAAAGGACCAGCCCCTGCCTACCACCTTAAGCCCTCTGATGCCTCCCTTGAGACAACATTTCCCTTGGAGTAATCCACCCAAAGGGCTTCCTTAATGTTCTTACTTGTTGGTATGGGTGGTGGCCTGACACGATTCCAGCCAATCTAGTTTGAAGCGAGGGTGTAGGCAGGCTGCCAGAAGAAGCCTCTTGTCCTCCCAGATAGCTGCAAACCGCTTTCTTAGGGCTTCGCGCACACCTCTCAGCAGCTGAAAACAGTATGTGTACCTCTCAGGTTTGTTTTCCAGTCCTTCTAACTTGCGGTCCAGATTGCAGAGCGTTGGTAGCAAATACCCCATGAACATGCCGTTCTCCCGTTGCAGGATATCTAGGGACTGGGCTAGTGGCTCCATAATCTCTGTGTATTCCTGTACCACTTCAATCTCAGCAGCTGTGATCCTGGACAAGGAGCAGCGGTCCATTATGGCATGCATTTTTAGTGGCACAGTTGACAGGAGCTCATGTAGTTGCTTCAATGCATCAAAGGTGGAATTCCACCTGGTCTTATTCGGTATCTTCAGATACACACCACATTGCACATGGATATACTCAGCAATCTGTGCTGACTGGTTCTGCTTGGACCACAACTTGCTGCACTTTCCCATCAAGGAACTAAACTGTTTCTTGAAAGGACCAAGAAGACTACTTTTGGAGGAGTCAGAAAGCATGGCCTCTATGTCTTGTGTTGCCACAAGGTTGAGGGTGTGGCTAGCACATCTCTGGTGTGGTGGTAAAACAAAATCCTCTCCTGAGTCTGCAGCTTCTTCCTCTGCCTCAGGTCCTGTGTCCAGGATCTCACAGATAGGCACAAACTCCACCTCAGCCTCCTCCTCCTCCTAGTTATCACCATCATCGTCACTGGTGCCTGCAGCTTCCACTGGTTCTTTGGCCATGAAAACTCTGAACGCTTTCACAAAGTTGGAGCCATTGTCTGTAGTAGTGCACATAACTTTGTTGTGGATCCTGTACTGCACATGTACATCATGCAGTGCTTTTGAAAGGACATTGTATGTATGGCACCCCTTCAGACGCTTACAAGCCAAGGCCCCGACCTCACGTTTCAGGGTAGTTGGGTTGATCCAGTGGGCTGTTACCCCAAAGTAACTCTTCTTGCCATTGGTCCAACAATCTGCAGTGGTTGCTATATATGCCACAGCACCCACTCAGTTTGCAAGAGTTTCTCTCATGTGGCATGCTCTCTTCTCAATTCTGTGTCTCAGAGTCTTGGCACATATGATGGTGAGATCTTTGGGGAGTCCAATGCGAACCAGATTAATGAATGATGGTTTGTCCACAGTCTGAAGTGGTAATGTCTCCTCTACAATTAAATCAATGATTCTCCTGTCGAGATTGCTCTGGGTGACAGGCTCCCTGCCAGATCCCCACCTCTCAAGGGTTGTCTGCTGCTGCTTCAGCATTTTGGGAGGAGGGATGTCATGCATTGGTTCAGGAAGGCCACGTCTCCTTGCCTTTATTGGTTCTTCAATTGCTCTCAGCTTCTCAGGGTGTGCCCTCTGAGGAAGAAGAACAAAGCATGAATCCAAGAAAAAATGGAAGAGGAACTTCACAATTTAAACATAAATAGACAATGGACACTCTTTGAGGACCAGCATGACAAAGGCTTACCTCAAAATGTTTCTTCACATTGGATGAGGAGGAAACAGCTGATCTCAGATTTTTGATCCTTGGAAGGCAGTAATTGCATCGTACAACAACATTTTTCCCACTCTGGCTCACAAATGTACAAGCTTTCTCAAAGCCAAACCATGGTACTTGCTGTTCTGCAGATGTGGCTGTGGGCAACTGGCACTGCTTCATGCCCTCCTCCTCCTCATGCACAGGGCCTCCTTTCTGAACCTCACTTTCTAGTTTTGCCTCCTCAGGATCAACAAGCTGTGACTCAAGTGGCCGCACTAACTGACTGCTGCTCTCAGCAGCAAAACCTGCAACAGGCGTCTCTGTAATAAACAAGAGATAATGCTCCTATATGGGTGAACTTCAGCTGTGATGTGCCCCCATCTCTTCCCCATGCTGCAAGATGCCCCAGTCAGAGTGGAAGTAAGCAGGTCGATAGCACAATTAAAAGAGATCCTATTTGCATCATTTTTGCTCACTGAATAACCCTGCCTGGGCCAGTCTAACCTACTATCTCACAGGGTTGTTGTGAGAACAAAATGAGACTAGGGTTCAAATCCCCACATAGCCATAAAGCTCACTGGGTGACCTTGGGCCAGTCACTGCCTCTCAGCCTCATGAAAACCCTATTCATAGGGTCACCATAAGTTGGAATCAACTTGAAGGCGGTACATATATTTTTTATTTTGAATATGATGATTATGATAATAAATATGCAGCATTTCAAATTAATTCTGTATGAGAAGCATTCCATGCCAAGCTTGGAAAACCAAGGATGAGGTATAAAATGGAGACAAAAATACTTTTGACAAAATGCCGTTTATCTTTTATATCTATATCTATAATTAGCAATACAGCTGAATGATGTATGTAAAGTATTTTTTCTTTCCCTTTTCTTTTTTATTAATATTTTAGTACTACTGCTAAAGTTCTGATGAAAGAATAAAGCATTCATTAGCCAAATTCAAATGATTAGAACACATCACATAAATTCCACTGAAGTTGGAGTTTTTGCCATAGAAAATGAAAAATCATATAACCTATGATAGCCCAATAGACAATCAGAACTAATATAAAACCCTATTGCTTCTCATTTGCAAATCTTGCAAGATCTAAGGTAACTCTAGATCATGTGAGTTCAGGTGATGCATGTTATGTACATTTGTATAGATATTAGCAGAGATTGTCAACAGTCTATGGTGCTTATGTGTGCCAATGTGTGTGTTTGTGGCAGGCTTTTACCCTGCACTGAGATCACTGAGACTTAAGACTTAGTAAAATAAGAAAAGCTATTTCATTTATAGAAATACATCGTAGATAGGAAAGGCATACCTAGTTCTAAGTAACTAACTTGGAGGCGCAACACCCAGGTTTGGGAGTTGCCCTCACTGCCCCTTCTTCATGTGTACTGGAGAGTGACAGAATAGGGCTAGAAGCAAATAGAAAGCAAAAATGGAAAGTAGGGTAACATCTAAAGAAATACTCCCCTTTACATCTCTCCTTTCTTTCTTTCTGTATATATATATATTTATTTATATTTATATATATCCCGCCCTTCCTCGCAGTAGGAGCCCAGGGCGACACTGACAGTGGTTAACCTTCACTTCCTAAAAAGCAGTAACGATGAAACCCCTCAACATTGCCTATTGCAGCCTGTGCAGCTTTGGCACTGTTCATCTTATTGAAGCTTACTTGAGCTTCTGCTTTTTGCACCTGCACATTCTTTTCTAGGCAGCAATTGTGTTGCAGCGACTGCACCACACAGCCTGAAACTTCTCTCCTCCTTGCTTTGGTCACCACATGGCAATGTCATCAAGAAAGGGTTTGCACATAAATACACAAGCCTGGGCTGTGATGAGAACAGATTAATCTCAACTCTGAAATTCACTGTATGCGAACTGAACGGTACTTGTCTTCCTGGTCAAATGATTTTTTTTTTTTTAAAAAAAACCAACTCTAGGGCTACAAGCTTTAATTTTCAGCAGATTAATTAACTAAAAGGAGAGTTGATTAATCAGTGGGGCCTATTTTTATTGGCAAGAATGAGTTTTAATATGAGACACTTGTTTATTGTTTTTAGAGTAATTTTGTGTGTTACTGTACTGGGGAATGCATGAAACAATAACAAAGATCAGCCTTGATTTTTTTTAACGGTGTGCCCTAGAGCTTCTGTATTGAATTCTTCATTGTCTTGCACTCCTTTTAATTATTATATTCTGGAAATTCTCATAGATTTGCAGTCTTGGTGATAAGCAAATCAATTGAAATGTAATTGATCAGTTTATTGAAAGGGAGAGGATTAATCAGTTAAACATTTTAATTTTACATTGCCCAGATATTCAGCTGCAATAAATGGATTTTTTTCAACAAGAGGTGATCTTCACAGGTACCCCGCCTGGGGATGCTGTTGGAGAGAATGGGGTTTACAGGAGTTGTCTCTCTCTGGGACTGGGAATCTCTCTCTTTCTCACAGACCATGAGTTTGAGAGCTGGGGGACTGAGAGGAGGAGCTGCAAGGACCCTACTTCTCACCTCATCTCTGCCAAGAACAAAAAAATCAGCCTTAAGCCATTTATTATACGCCTAATGATTTATTATTATTATTATTATTATTATTATTATTATTATTATTATTATTATTATTATTATTATTATTACTGAGACAGTTTTTGTCCCACATACAATTCAGTCTTGTGATTAAACAGGACAAAAATACAAATAAAAAGAAAGATGGAGTTCAAATAAATATACAATAAAAAGCTAGCCGGCATTTTAAAAGGCAGGAGTGCTCTGTCTGGATAAATACAGCACACAGGTATGCATGGGAACAAGGGGGAGAGTTCAAAAAGGGGGGGAAGGAAGAGAAGTAGGCCGAAGTTTCAGAAGTGCCTTGTGATTGATGGAGGGGGTGGCAAATGTCCTATCTGATATGCTTGTGAGAGTCAGAGAGAGAACACATCTTTAAAAAGAGTGTTGTTTCTCTTTTGGGACATGCAACTAACTCTCACCCAGAGCTAAGAAAAACCTCAGTTAAAAGTTAGTGAGCCCAGCTTCATCCCGTCACTCTGGCAGTGCAGGTGGCATGATGTGAGCAATGCCTGGCCCTGCATAGCATAACCATTTTTGTCTTGTCCTGGATCCAGATCAAAGCTTTAGAAAGTGGTTTCAAATTCAGAGGCTGGGAAAGGGAGGGGTTTGCTTGCCAGAGCAGGGCAGCTGTATTTCTTCACAGTTGGAGTAGAGGGGTCAGGAAGGCCCCCAACCCCTGGGCAGAGGG